>NC_044399.1:63438081-65838081 GCF_006542625.1 Nomascus leucogenys
TTCTCTGTAAAATGGGAATCATAATGAGACCTAAGTCATAAGTTTTTACCAGGGGGATTACATGAGATAAGACGTGGAAGGCATTTAGAATAGTGTCTGCATTCCACAGCATTCGACAAATAGTAGTGATTATTATTTTATTTAGTTTGTTTTTTATTGGCTTTTAAAAAGACAGAACTGAAAATACATTGGAAAGGTCAACACAGAACTGGTAAGCAAAACAGGGTCTGAGTTGGGCAGCCAAGGGAGGGCATGCATTGTTCACTGCTGTGCTGGAAACACTATCTGCATAGAGACTAAGAGATGTGATGTGGGTATAGGGGCGGGACCGGGTTAGGAGATTAGGAGATGAGTCTGCCATGAGAGTATCTGGCCACAACAGTTTTGTTATTTTTTGTTTCTTTTTTTGAGATGGAATTTCACTCTTTTCACCCAGGCTGGAGTGCAATGGTGCAATCTCAGCTCACTGTAAACTCCGCCCCCCGAGTTCAAGTGATTCTCCTGCCTCGGCCTCCCGAGTAGCTGCGATTGCAGGAACTTGCTACCACGCCCTGCTAATTTTGAATTTTTTAGTAGAGAGGGGGTTTCACCATGTTGGACAGGCTGGTCTCGAACTCCTGACCTCAGATGATCCTCCCGCCTCAGCTTCACAAAGTGCTGGGATTGCAGGCGTGAGCCACAGCACCCAGCCCATACCAATAGTTTTAAGTGATGAGAAGAGAGCTCACAGGTTAGAGGGAGTCCGATGGGAGCTCACTTTAAAAAACAGTAAAGCCATGAGTAGGTGAGATGTCTGCTGTTACTATTTTGTTATCAACTTTGCCACGAAGCACAAGTATTTGGATTTGTTCTGTACTGATGCGAAGATCAGTCTGTAAGATTTTGGACAGGAGGTAGCATGATGAATTTGCTGCAATGGGCAGGTTCTACAAATGGAGAAGAGGGACCAGGCAAGTAAACTAGCTAAGAAAATTGTCAAAATGCAGCGTAGACATGGTGAAGCCTTTGAAAAAGATGGAGTCATTAGGAATGAAGGAAGAGCAGGTGGGAGAACAAATGACAATGAAGAGGGAAGATAAGAAATGAAGAAAACTGCGAACCCAAAGATGTATTCAGGTATCTGGCTGTGTGATGATCACAGCCTGCCCTAAACAAAAGTAGGAAAGACCTCTTTCTCTCCCTGAACACAGAATGTTCATGCAAAAACCAACAACACGCACAAATTTATCACACTTGTAAACATCCTCATCTCTCCTCTTTGGATGCTGATCCCTGCCCTAGGCTTCCACTCCAACCCCAACCTCTAAAGAACCCAATGCTTTTGTTTGTTTCCTTGGGGCTCAGCCCTAAGCCACTCTCCTGATTCTCTTCTCTGGGACCGGCATTCCCAGACAATAGGACATGCTAACGAAATAGTCAAAACTGACCCTCCTGGTGAACTTTTCCCTCAGGCCTGCTCTCTGCTAGGTAACAGCAAGCCAATCTAATAAAGATAATTCCGTTAATGCATTAATGATCTTGGCGAGTTCATGCATTTTCTCTCTAATGTAACTTATTTGCATACTAATTGGTTATCTAGAGACAATCACTCATTCCCAAAGACGCTGGGGGATTTGATATGCCTCTAATAACCTTCATAACCTTATTATTTTCTCTCTCCAGGACTCAGTTTCTTCATTTGTTAAAACCACATTATGCCGAAGATTCCATTCACAAATTGGGTCATTCTGATCTCCACTGTGAGTAGAATAGGTCATTTCTGGTACCTCCTTCCTATAAGGGACTTCAAGGTTATAGAAATATTTCTGTTCCCTCTAGGTCACCTGCGCAGCCACACTAAAACCCCAAAGTGTAAGGACCGATGACACAGAGTTGAAGCCTGACATACAAATTAGTAGCAGAAACCATCTGGAATGGCATGAAGTTTGGGGGAGAATAAAACACGCTCATTTCGATTATACAACCCCTGAGGCCAGAGGGACTCTGTCAAATAGAAAGTCATAAAGTATTTGAAGGTTTAATGTTGATACTTTTATGTAATTCTCTGTTTTTAAATATTGTTTAAATTATAAGTTCACACAATGTATTTTATTTCCAAAACTGATGATATTAGAACAACAAAAACAGAAAACAGACCCAAATTAAACATTTAGATTATGGTGGATAAGTTGTAATACATTCCCACAATAGAATATAACACAGAGAGAAAAATGAATGAACAAAGCTACAGCAAAAACATAAATGTATATTAGAGGTGTAACACTGAATAAAAAAAAAGCAAATCCCAAAATTATGTATGGTATAATTCATATTTATTTTATTTTTGAGACGGATCTCACTCTGTCACCCAGACTGGAGTGCACTGGTGCAATCTCAGCTCACTGCAAAATACCTGAGGATTTTTCAGCTATCGTTTTGTTTTTGATTTCTGATTTAATTCCATTGTAGTAAAAGAACATACTATGTACAATCCAATACTATTTGTTTATTTGATTTAATTACTATTTATATTTTAAGACTTGCTTTATGGCCTAGTATATAATCCATCTTGCTGAATGTTTCATATTCACCAGAAAAGAATGTGTATTCTATTATTTATTGTTGGGTATAGTTCTATAAATGACAATAAGGTTAATTTTAATTATAATATTGTTAACATTTTCTACATTCTTTCTTATCATGTATCATCTGCTTGTTCAAGCAATTTTTGAAAGAGAATTGTTAAAATATTGAAATATAATTGTCCATTTGTCTATTTCTCATTTTAACTCTGCCAGATTTTGTTTTTATTATTTTGAAGTTATCTCTGATAATACTCCTTAAGTCTATTTTTTAAGTATACTAACATAGTCGCTCATGCTTTCCCATGATTGATGGTTGCATGGTTTATATTTAAGGTGAGTCTCTTTTAAAAAGTTGTAATTGGGTCTGTTGCTATGTATGTTTGAGGGAACTTTATCTCACAGGCCCTGAGAACATTGACAAGGATAAATTTTAACTGCAAAAAGCCAACAAAGAATATTGGCCTTCTTTTCCTACATTAGTACCTCTCAATCAAGTGCTGCCAGCAAACTTCATTAGCACAGAGAGGTAATATACTAAGGCTGTATTTGATCCAAAGAATAATCAATTACACATGTCTATGTCCAGCATGAATTGATATGAGATCTATAGGACCCACTGTTTGACTAAAATTATATATCACTAAAATTAAACAAGTATTCAACTCAGGTTAGATGTATCAAATCAAAATACTTAGCCATTGTATAAAAATTGTAAGCAAGCCAGCTATGTGGTTGCTCTATCCAATTTTAGACATCACTTGACTACTTTTCTGAATGAAATGGCTGCTTTGAAGGAATTTCAGACTTTTTATCATTTGAATTGCAAATTTATCTCAAGACATTGAGCTACATGCAAGGGTGAACAGACCACTCAATTGTAAATTCTGTTTAACTCTCCCATAGACACCACTGACAGACTCTCATGTAATTATTTCAAAAATATAACTGGGGTGAAGGTCGTATACACTACAGAGAGCAGTAATTTACTCTTCCCCAGTGGCCAGATTAGATTATTGTAGCTCTCACTCCCCAGATCTTCCTGCAAACCCTCAAAAGAGTGTGTTCAAATGGTGTTCCCACGAGCTATGACCTAGTTCAAATGTCGTTTTACTTTGTACAAGAAATTGGTCTTCCAGAGACCTAACAGAAAAAGTGGTGAGACATGCTTAGTAAACAAGACCATTACAGTGAACAAACTTCAATGCCTAAACCTAGGAGAACTTATTGATCAATCTTGGCTCAACTGGATGGAAAATTGAGGAGCTAAAATCATTAGAAACAAAGCTTGTAGGAAAGAAAATATTAATGAAAATTACTCTGAGTCTCTGATATTTTTAAAGGGAGAATAAATCATAAACATTCTACATACAGATTTCAGGTTATATTAGAAGGGTAAGAAGAAACAGACTCTTCTGAGCAGTAATAGTTGATGTCAGTGAATCTTCACAGTCTCCATCTAAGGTCTGTGGACTCCTGTGGAATTCTAGTGAGACAATCAAGTGCAGTCTTTGATTTCTTATTCTGATGCTTCCTAAAACAGTCAGAAATCTCTTGGTTGGTGGCTGCCCAGGACACCAAATCTGTCTCAAATTTGGTCCAAAATATTTTGGCCCAGAACTCCTAAGGTGGATGTAGGAGAAGAACATTACTTGTCATAATTTTTTAAAACAAATCAACCTGAAATAAGAGAAAAGTTTTCTCTCTCTCGCTCTCCCTCTCTCTCTCTCTCTATATATATATATACACACACACACACACACACAGACACACACACACACATATAATATATAAAATATAGTAGAAACTATATATTTTATATACATACTATTATATTTATATTATATATGTATTATATATAACATATATATTTATTAGGGGTTGAATGGGAGTCCAGTGGTCCTTGACTCCCAAAATTGAAAACTCAGTCTCAAACAGGCTTAGCTAAGCTATCTTAACTAAGTCCACTTTTTCCAATAAATATGAGCAATTTAGAGCAAGCTCTAATGCATGCCAGTCCAAGGCTCTATTTACAGTGTTACAATAGCCCACCAAAAAAGAATACATTTAGTCAATCAACAAGGGGTTTAGATGCTGTAACTCCAGCAAATAACAACGTAAGACTCTGTTTTTCTTTTTAACTGAATTGATCTGTTGAACAGCCTAAAGAAGGCAGATTATATTGAGAAAAGGGCACAAAGTTGGAAATCAAGATTGGAACCAAGTTCCACTTTTAATTCCCCGCAATCCATTCTCCACATAGCAGTGAGGATGATTGCTTTAAATCACAAACCAGAGGATATCACCTATCTGCTTAGAACCCTCAAGGGATTTCCCTTTGCTCTTAAAATCCAAACTCTTCCTCCTGATTTCTTTCTGTTATTTGAACATGCAGTCTTTGCAGCAGCTGGTTCCACTTTCCCTGGAATGCCCTTCTTGGGCTGGCTATTTGAATAACTAGTTCCATCTTATCACTCAAGTCTCAACTCAATTGTCACCTTCTCAAAGAGAAAGTCTTTAAAGTAACACACCTTGACATTCTGCTCCCATCACATCGTTTTAATTTAATTCCATCTTTATCTGACATTATCATTTATGTTATTTTATGTCTACATTATCTGTCTCCCAAACTAGAATGCAAGCCCCATGAAGGCAGGAAACTTGCCGTCCTGTTCCCCAAACCTAGCACAATATCTATCACACAGTAGGTGCTCAATTTACACATGTTCATGGAATGAATAAAATATTTTGATTCTATTCCCAGCCTTTGTCACAAACCATACGACTATAATCACGTCTGTTTTCTTACCTGGAAATGAGGGGAAATATAACCTTTCCTGGAACTGTAATAACTTATCATTCCCTATTCTTTATCACCTTCCACCTCCTACAAAAAAATGAATCAGGAAATGAGGAGAAGAAGTTGCTTGCAAGAATAACATTTTAAGAGTACTGCATGATGGATTGAATCACAAATATGAAATCTACTGGGGCAGAAAAAAATAGCTTCCAGCTATTTATAATTTATTTGAATATATTTGCATATCTAAACAAGTTCCAATCAGCAGTAGAGTTGGTTGGTTTTGAAAATATGGCAAAAGGAGGGAGCTGGAGACATATATTGGCATTTCCCATGCCAGCACACAGAAATCAGATTGATGCCTGGAACCAACTGATTCATTGACTTCCCAGTTTTGGGTCCACTTTGGAGCCTTCTGATTATAACTTGATCTGATTGTATTCGGTTTTGCCTATTGGGAGAGAATGTGCTGATCACACATACTCTGTGTTTTCCAGTCGTTGTGACAATCGTCTGTCATTGTAAATGCCTAGATTTGCATTCTGGTGTCTTTCTTGGTCTTGTGTGCTTTTAAGTTCCAGTGAGTCAGCTCCTCAAACCCCTGTTACCTCTGATCAGTGAAAGGAGTACTGGGGCTCAGAAAACTATACGCCAAAGTACGGTGCTTGGGCATGCTGAGTACACTGAGTACTTTGAACTAAGGGGGATTGGAAAGTCTCAGAAGCAGCCTCATATACAAACTCCCTCTCTGACCTTCTCCTGCCCTCCTGTCTCCCACTCCTTTCTTCCCCGAAGTGAGTCATACAAAGCAGAATTCTTCCTCAAGGCAGGTTATGGAAACTAGAACTCTTCTCTCCAAAAGTAAGCCATAAAACCTATAAACACCACTTTCTCTCGCTTCTTCCTTCCCCCTTGAAGGCCCTCGTTCTAAAGGGTCCTGTCCCACACCCAGGAGGAAGGAACACTACACAGGGAGGCCAGGAAGAATCTGAGCAGACAGACCATGCTGAGCTCCCGCTTGGTCTATTACCATTAGATCACACCCTTTGACCAGCTGCATTTCCACAAGGCTGTCTATTCTTCATCAAATCTAAGCATCAAGATAGACAGCTGGCTGGGCGCGGTGGCTCATGCCTGTAATGCCAGCACTTTGGGAGGCCAAGGCAGGAGGATCACAAGGTCAGGAGTTCGAGACCAGCCTGGCCAATACGGTGAAACCCTGTCTCTACTAAAAATATAAAAATTAGCCGAGCATGGTGGTGCACCCCTGTAATCCCAGCTACTCAGGAGGCTGAGGCGGAAGAATCGCTTGAATCGGGGAGGCGGAGGTTGCAGTGAGCCGAGATTGAGCCACTGCACTCCAGCCTGGGCAACAGAGTGAGACTCCATCTCAAAAAAAAAAAAATTTTCCCTGGACCTTCATTGCCAAAGCCTCCCATGTCACATAAAACTTTGATTAAATAAATTTGTTATGCATTTCTCCTGTTCACCTGTCTTTTGTTACAGGACTTTTGGCCTTGACCCTTATGATGGGTGAGGAAAGGTATCACAACTTTTCCATCCATAAGGAGCCAGCTTTTGGCCCTTGGAGTGGCGTACAGGATCCGGGGCCTTGGTTACTGAGTTTGGGGATAGCTTGGCCTGTCTGGGGCAGGACCAACAACTCAGTTCCAGAAAATCCATTAAGCAGCCCAAGCATGTGCTTAGAGCACAGCAAAGAGAAAGGGAACACACACATGCATGCACACACGCCAATTGAAGTAATTTAGTATTTCCAAATATGCTCAAAATATGGAAAAAATCATAACACTGTTGGAATTTCTTCCAATTATTTTACAGTTTAGAGCAGTTGGAATTTTGAATGGGTGGGGGTGTGGAAGAGTAGAGGAGGAATGGCTCCTTTATAATTTTAGGGCTTAGACACATCAAAGATCCTAATTCGGCCCCAGGAAAATATTTTCTTGTGGCCCTCAGTGAGCTCAGCAGCCTTTCTGGGACAGAGGAGGACAGTGACTCCAATCTACATATCCTCAGAGAGCTGGAAAGGGAATCTACTGAGGAAGGTCAGGAATCCTTCACACCCTACATCTGACATCCTCCTGGAATCTCTTTCATCTCCCCTCTTACCTGCACTCAACAGAGACCTACTCTTAGAAGAATCCTAAGGTAGCAACCAGTTCTAGCATTCAGTGATTCAGGAGAATAAGAAGGAAATGAATTAAATATTATACTCTCCAAGGGTACTCTCAAGCTTATACCTGTCAGAAAAGAAGGAAAAATCTACTTTTTCTCCACTCCTCTCTAGTCCTAGACTACATTCCACATTGCTTGGGGACAGAAAAAACTCAGGGTTGAAAGTACAGTTATGCATCACTTAACAGGAATTTGTTCAAAAAAATGCTTACACGAACCCAGATGGTACAGCCGGGGCTGTGTGGTCTAGCCTGTTACTCCTGGGCTACAAACCTACTGTAATAGCCTACAGTAACTAATTCAGGTACTGTACTGAATACTGTAGGCAGCATAACACAGTGATAAGCATTCGTGTATCTAAACATAGAAAAGATACGGCAAAAATAGGATATAAAGGATAAAAAATGGCATACTTGTATAGGGTCCTTGATATGAATGGAGCTTGCAGGACTGGACATAGTTCTGGGTGAGTTAGTGAGTGAGTGGTGAGAGAATGTGAAGGCCTAGGACATTACTGTACATGACTGCACTGCAGACTTTTTTTTTTTTTTTGAGATGGAGTCTCGCTCTGTTGCCAGGCTAGAGTGCAATGGCACGATCTCGGCTCACTGCAATCTACTTCCCAGGTTCAAGTGATTCTCCTGCCTCAGTCTCTCAAGTAGCTGGGACTACAGCTGCGCACCACCACGCCCAACTAATTTTTGTATTTTTAGAGTAGAGACAGGGTTTCACCATGTTGGCCAGGATGGTCTCGATCTGTTGACCTCGTGATCCACCTGCCTCGGCCTCCTAAAGTGAAGGATTACAGGCATGAGCCACCACGTCCGGCTGACTGCAGACTTTATAAGCACTGTACACTTATGCTACACTAGATTTCTTTAAAATTTTTTTCTTTCTTTAATAATAAATTAGCTTACTATAACTTTTTAATGTTAATGACATTTTGACTCCTTTGTACTTTGCCTTAAAATACAAACACATTGTATGGGTGTGCAAAAATATTTTCTTTCTTTACATCCTTATTCGATAAGCTTTCTTCTATTATTTAATTTTATTTTTTTACTTTTCAAACTTTTTAAAAGCTAAAACACAAACACATACATTAGCCCAGACCTACACAGGGTAAGGATCATCAATATCACTGTCTTCCACCTTTGCATCTTGTCCCACTGGAACGTCTTCAGGGGCAGTAATGTGCATGGAGCTGTTACCTCCTATGATAAAAATGTCTTCTTCTGGATACCTCCTGAAGGGCCTGCCTGAGGTCCTTCCAAACTTCCAAGTAAGAGAGGGAGAACGCCTTGAGAGAGACCCTGGAAGATCAACTACCTTAATAAACCGTGTGTGTGTGTGTGTGTGTGTGTGCGCGTGTGTGTGTTACAGTTGACTTTTTGCATGTTCTATACTTTTTTTTTTTTTGAGACAGAGTTTCGCTCTTGTTGCTCAGGCTGGAGTGCAATGGCACGATCTCGGCTCACCGTAACCTCTGCCTCCTGGATTCAAGCAATTCTCCTGCTTCGGCATCCCAAGTAGCTGGGATTACAGGCGCATGCCACCACTTCCAGCTAATTTTGTATTTTTAGTAGAGACGAAGTTTCACTGTGTTAGTCAGGCTGGTCTCGAACTCCTGACCTCAGGTGATCTGCCTGCCACAGCCTCCCAAAGTGCTGGGATTACAGGCGTGAGCCACCACGCCCGGCAGCATGTACTATACTTTTATATATGACTGGCAGCACAGTAGGTTTGTTGACACCAGCATCACCACAAAGACATGAGTAATGCATTGTGCTCTGAAATCATTAGGCAATAGGAAATTTTTCAGTTCCATTGTAATCTTAGAGGACCACCGTTGTACATGCAGTCTGTCAGTGACCGAAACGTCGTTATGGGGCACATGACTGTATAAATACTTTGTAATATTTTAGGAACTGCTGCAGTTACTCAGTTGGGTGCCTGATTTCAGTTTTCTAAGCTGTTTTTAGAGCAACCTAAGTGCCTGCATTATTTACAGGCTCTGCAGGGAACCTACTGAAGGCAGAGCTATTAGTGATTGATCCAGTTAGAGCATAGACGTAATCAATGAGGAAGTGCTTGGTGGGCCTCAGGTATGCAGAGTGCTGGTGAGAATGATGTGAGTAGAAAAGCGTAGGGGGTCAAGGGGATGGAAAAGAGAAAAGAAAATCCTAGATTAAGGCACAGGAGAGCCATTCCTCTTTCTGCAACATCTCAGATGGGGTTGTGTGTCCTTCAGAGGCTTAGGATAGTACTAGCACACATCAGGTACTCAAAAAGTGTTTATTAATTGAATAAACAGGACAAATGGAATTAAACCAAGAGATAAACCCATTGTTATTTGTTTAAAAACACCAATGGTCTGTTGAAGAAAAGAAAAAATTTCATATCTGGATCTTTTTGCTGAGATTTTTGGAGGATTCCTCCTAAATAATTGACAAACATGAAAGTCACAAAGAAATATAACCTGTATCTTTTGTTTTCTACCAGGATCGTGAGATCCTTGCCTTCAGAGCAGCAAGCCAGTCAGGGGTAAGCCATACCCTTCCTTGAGTATGGAAGGAACCCCTGATGCTGCTTGCAGGATCCCCTCTTGGTCCCGATCTCTTAAGAACACAGATACGACCCACTGAGTCTATTGGCACTCAGCCTTCCACACCAGGTAACCAAGTCATCTGGGCAAACTTCCAAACTTTGAGTAAGGGAGGAGAACAGCTTGGGAGAAATCCTGGAAGATCAACCCCCTTAATACACTGTGTGTGTGTGTGTTATTATAACTTTTCAGAAGTGCATTTTCCTTCTATAGTCAAATGCTTGTATCCATGAGAAAGATAAGCTGTCTGTGTGACCATATCACAATAATCACTTTATCTGATGGTCAAAAGAATTTTTTTGCCTGATAGTGACAACTATAACGTTCTCTAAGCAGGATTAATCATCCCAGGCTTGTACTCATTGCGAGCCTCTGTGGTATTCCTTTTCCCACAAGATTGCAATTATGTGTTTTTATTTGTCTTTCCTTAGTGAGTGTCTTGGAAAAAAATACCACATCTTATTCATCTTTGTGTCACCAGAACCAGCTAGAGCTCTGGACACATACAAGAGGGGTCAGCAAGTGTTTATAAAGCTGAGTGCCAGAAAACATGGAGGCAAAATGTGGGAAAACATGGAGAGAAATGAATGAATGAGCATTTAGAAGAGAGTGTGAATGAAGGAATGAGCAACGGAATGAGCAACGGAATGAGCAACGGAATGAACCAACCTGTTGAAGCAGCTAACTTTGGCAGGTGATCCTTTTCAATCTGGAAAACATCCTCTTCATTCAAACCCCCAGGGAGAATGGGAAAGGAGTTGAGAGAGAAGATGTATTTATTTCACTTTCACCTTTCAGACTCAACTATCCTCCAAAGTAACCCACCCCATCTGGAACTAAAGCCTGTATTGTGAGCTTAACCTTTCACATCTGTTCTCAGGGCTTCCAGCCACAATCACTCTCTACCAAGGAAGGGCTATAGGAATGCAGCCAGCAAGGCTGTTACAGCAAGATATTGAGCTTTATTGTGCAAATACAAGCCAACACTCAACAAGTTTAAAAAAAGGACTTTTTAGATCTCAGGCTCTGTCTGGGCAGCAAAAACCAAAGTATCAGTTTGGCAGCTGGCCACTTGATGAGAGCATAAGTTTGAAGGCCAAACTGACATTTCAGAGTAGCATTAAAAATCTAATATATTTACATATATCTACATATCTTTGATTGATGCCCCATTGCATTTCATTTTGAACTGTGAGTCCCAGGCTCAGCCTTTACAAAAGCCCACCAGTGCTCCCTGCCACATTTTTTGTTTGTTTTATGTTTTTTTTTTTTTTTTTTGAGATGGAGTCTTGCTCTGTTGCCCAGGCTGGAGTGCAGTGGCACCATCTTGGCTCACTGCAACCTCTGCCTCCTGGGTTCAAGAGATTCTCCTGCCTCAGCCTCCCCAGTAGCCAGATTATAGGCATGTGGCTAATCACCAGGCCCGGCTAATTTTTGTATTTTTTTTAGTAGACACAGAGTTTCGCCATGTTGGCCAGGCTGGTCTCGAACCCCTGACCTCAAGTGATTTGCCCACCTCAGTCTCCTAAAGTGTTGGGATTACAGGTGTGAGCCACCACACCCACCCACCCCCCCTGCCACATTTTCACAGATGATGAAATGGCTGCACTATCAACATGAAGCACCAACTCCAAGAACCATATGCTTGCTTGGCAGTGTCCATTCTGGAAGGGCCTTGTGAAGAATGACATATGAAACGTGGGGTATGGCAAGAGAACAGACTTGTTCTGCAGGCTCACGGAGAAGCAAAACCCGAGCATTGTGGAGCACTTGTTTGTACCAACCATGTGCTTTCTAGAATTCTTTACCCCTTTTAGGTACTCAGTTAAAAGGCTTCAACTTGCTCTTCTTGTTGTTGTTTTCTTCTATTTTGCAATGAGGATATTATTAATGTTCATGTATGTGGAGAGAACTTTTGTTTTAAAGATCAGGTAAAAAAATTGGCAAAACCTGGCCGGGTGTGGCCAGTGCCTGTAATCCCAGAACTTTGGGAGGCTGAGGCGGGCAGATCACCTGACGTCAGGAGTTCGAGACCAGCCTGATCAACATGGAGAAACCCCGTCTCTACTAAAAATACAAAATCAGCCGGGCATGGTGGCACATGCCTGTAATCCCAGCTAACTGGGAGGCTGAGGCAGGAGAATCCCTTGAACCCGGGAGGTGGAGTTTGCAGTGAGCCGAGATTGTGCCATTGCACTCCAGCTTGGGCAACAGGAACAAAACTTTGTCTCAAAAAAAAAAAAAAAAAATTAGCAAAACTCAGCCCAACCAAGTCCAGCTGATGATAACCGTTTCTCCAAGATTAGGAGGTACGTTTTTGGAAGAATATTAAAGGTTGACTTGAGAGGAAGTCAGGATAATGCCTTGTGCTAACTATTTTACATCCCCAGAGATACAGGTGTTGGTTTTTTTCAGCAAATCTCTTTCAGGTCTATTATTCCATTTAATCTTACAATAATACTCATGACTTACAGTTGTTCTTGAGCACAATAGAGACTAGAAAATTGGCTATAAAAATGTGTTAATAATCACTTACAAAGCAGGAATCATGAAGTTAGAGGAATATTAAAACTCAACAGGCCTTTGAGAGCCAGTCATCATCTCTCACTCTCAGACATGGTAGCCAAGTCCCAAGACAGTTAAATGACTCACCCAAAGTCACAGAGCCAGCAAAAATCAAAGCCTATTCTAACTGTAGGTGGCCAATCTCTGTCCCTAAAGATAAAATTACTACTGGAGAAAGATGGAAAATGACAAGCCATTTATGAGGAAAAACAAAGCTAGGACAAAAGTTTGTCTTAGGGCAATTCCAGCTATATTCAGTTGGCTGGGGTACAGCTTTCTATGCCTGACGCCAGGGTGGGATCTACTGTGCAGGCCACCATCTTGCTTTTCACAAGTCCTTCCGGGTTTCTCAACTTGTATCTATTCAATGCTCAAAAAAAAGGTCTATTTTGTTTGTTTCACACTAGACTTTTTTTTTTTAGCTAGATGTTTTTAGCTCTATTTTTAATAGCTTTATTGGAAGTATATTTTACATATCATAATATTTAATTGAATAATTTTTAGTCACCTTACTAAGAAGTACATCATGACCATAAATCAGATTTAGAATATTTGCATTTCCCCCAACAAACTCCCCCAGGCTCCTTAACATGTAATCCCCATTCCAACCCCCCAGGAAGGATTGGATCTTTCTAATACAGCTATGAAAAGAAAGTAAAACAGAAGCAGTTGATGTTTTACAATGAAGTAGTTTTGACCTGCTATAGTCTCTCCCTCCAGAAAATATTTTACATCCATGAAGGCAATTTTATCACCATACTTGTTTACCTCTTAGGGCAGGTCATGATTGTCTTTGCTGGGACAATAAATCCCACTTAAGCTCTGAGATATGGGTGAGTCCCTCCACTGCCCCATGAGGCTGGGTGGGCAAGACTGCTAATTCTTCTGGCTGTTGCCCTTCCCTCACCCCCTCTAGGTCATCTCTGTTTATTTGGCTAAAGGGTTAAGATCTAGACACAAGGAAGATTGCTCCATACCCCTTTCTCAGTTCACTTAAAAAGCTGTTTCCGGCCGGGTGCGGCGGCTCACGCCTATAATCCCAGCACTTTGGGAGGCTGAGGTGGGCGGATCACGAGGTCTGGAGATTGAGACCATCCTGGCTAACACAGTGAAACCCCATCTCTACTAAAAATACAAAAAACTAGCCGGGTGTGGTGGTGGGCGCCTGTAGTCCCTGCTACTTGTGAGGCTGAGGCAGGAGAATGGTGTGAACCCGGGAGGCAGAGCTTGCAGTGAGCCGAGATTGTGCCACTGCACTCCAGCCTGGGTGACAGAGCAAGACTCTGTCTCAAAAAAGAAAAAAAAAAAAAAAGGTGTTTCCCTTCCCACCTGACTGGCTCAATGCTTATACATTCCCCATTTTCCTGGCAAGTGAGAACTGAGTGTGTGGGAATTGAGCTTGCTGCCAGCTTTTGTCCCGATGACAGGCTATTTCTGTGGGTCACTTTCACTTGCTCTGTCCCATGCTTCTTCCCCACAGTATTTTCATAATGACAGAGAACAGGAACAACCCACAAGTCCACCCATAAAGAAATGGCCAAGCATCTCACTCAGTATACATTTCTATATAACATTTAAAATATGCTATAGAAGAATATCTAATAATAAAGAGAAATTTTTTTGACATGGTATTAGGGAAAGAGGATACAAAATTAAATATACATTGTATTTTTATGCATGAGTCTGCAAGTGTGTGTAGCAAACATATCTAAACACAAAACACCAAAGTAGTTACAGAACGGTGGTTATTTCTGCATGACAGGATTATGGGTAATTGATATTGATATATTTATGTTTTCCTGAATTTTTCAAATGTTCACAAAGAATGAATGTTACTGGCATAGTGAGAAAAAGAATTATAACTGTTACAATAAAAAGAATGAAAGATCATCTCCCTGGGCTAAAACAACGTCTTCCTCTTGTTTGCTGTAGTCCAGGTGCACTGTCAGCACTGGGTTCTTATTAACATCACTGTTATTACTGTGCTAATCACAGTGTACATAACTCCTTCCTCTGGACTAATCATCCGCCACACCTGGGAGACTGATCTTGGTTGGGGAGACAAGGAATCCTGAGTAGACAGACAGTTTGGATGAAGTTCAGAGATGAGTTAGCCAAATGATCAAGGGAGCGGGGAGGATTGTTGCTGGCGAAGAGATGAAAGGATCCATTTTTATAGCCCTGCTGAGCAGAGACTAGGGGGTGGAGGGAGACTTGAAAATGGACCCAAAACATATGAAAATCATGAGTAATAAAGTGTGAGGAGGGAGCCGAACAGAGCCTGGTCCACGTCGGTAATCGGATGCTCCACTGAACAGAAACATGGAGCATGAACAGCAAGGAACATCAAGGAATCTCCCATTGGCACAGCCCATTCAGGTTCAGAGCCAATCCCCACGTGAAGGGAAAGCCCCACCACTCGGTAAGTAGAACATGATGTTGCACTGTACTGAAAAGCCCTCTGGCTTCACATAGCAACGTGAGCCTTCAATTTCACATTCCTCAAAGTGAGGAGAGGCTCTTCTGGTTAGAAGCCCACATGCAAAATGCATCCATCAATTCCAGACGAGGCACTTCGCTGCAGCAAAGCTCCCAGTATCTTTAGCAGCCTCAGAGAGCTGCCTAGCCCTGCTGCTTTGACCAAGGGACCTCTGTTATTTATTTATCTTTCTCACACCCACTCATTCAGAAGGATTTCCTCAGAGGCTTCTGTTGCTCGGTTTTGTGCTAAGTTTAGCTGACAAGTGTGGCTAAGCAAAAGATTTGATCTTTGCCCTTAATGAGAGTACACAGTAATGATGAGGTCAAAAAGATGACCTTTCTTAGGTGTTGCTGGCAATGCTCTGGCATCTCCTGAAAAACTCAGGGGCCCAGAGTCTGAGGAGTATGAAGAAACAGGGCAGCCCCAGGGAAGACAAGGGGGGCCCATGAAACAAAGCAAGTCGGCGTGACCAAGTTGAAGCGTCACTTCATTTTCCAAGCTTGCAGCAAATATCCATTAGTATCGCCAAGGGAGGAGAACCTAAATGCAAGTTTGGGAGGTTATAAGGAAGATAATTTTCTTATCTGATTTTTCTCTCAAGAAGATAATTCTAGTAATACGGAGCTTGAATGCAAAGGTAAGAGACAGGAATCAAGGGAGGTCTATCAGTATCCTTTTTCAAGTGTGGGTGAAGACAGGGACAACGTGAATGAAGCAGTGGCAATGAATTTGGGGAAAGCAATGGGTGAAATGCCACTCTAGCATGGACCCCAGAAAGCTGGCGATGGCCTCGCTGCTGTGCCTAGCTGTCTAGAATTACTGACTGATTAGTAGTGGTTCTAATTAGCGCCTGGGAATTCAGAAAGGAAAAGCTAGGGCTTCAGGGAAGGTGAAGGTTTTATTTCATATATGTTGGTTTTAGAGTCTGAGCAAACCATCTATTTACTCTTGGAGACCATTAGAAATGCAGGTCTGGAGCTCAAGGGAAGGGTTGGGTCAAGAAATGTGGATTTATAAGTCAATCCACACACCAGCGCAAAGTAATGAAATCATTCAGGGAGATAATATATCGGGAATAAAGGAGTGCTGGCTGGGCACAGTGGCTCACGATGGTAACCCAGCACTTTGGGAGGCTGAGCTGGGAGGATTGCTTGAGCCCAGGAGTTCAAGACCAGCTTGGGCAACATGGTGCGACCTAATCTCTACCAAAAAAAAAAAAAAATGGGGGAGTACTGAGAAGAAAACCTAGAAGAGAATCTACTTTTAAAGGATCATATTTGGTATATGTAGTGTATTCAGAGGAAGAACTGACAATAAAAAAATCCCAGAAGTGCTGAAGAGGTGGCCTACAAAGAATAGCCATAGAATTAACTCATTTCATTCAATACGCACACAAAGAGCTTTCTCTGTGTTTCTGGAGATTTAAAAAAAAAAAAGAATAATAAATGGGCACTGACATCAAGATGCTCATGGTCTAGTAAAAGAGAAAATAATTGCAATTATAAACATAAGAAGTGCTAAGAGAGGTAAGGATTTCTTAGAACAAAGGAGGAGTGATAATTCAACTTGGGAGGGGCAGAAAGGGGTTTTGAAGGATAAATAAGTGTTAACCAGGTAAATGAAGAGGGGAAATTATTATTATCATTATTATTTTTTTGAGACAGAGTCTCACTCTGTCGCCCAGGCTGGAGTGCAGTGGTGCAATCTCAGCTCACTGCAAGCTCCACCTCCCAGGTTCACGCCATTCTCCTGCCTCAGCCTCCCAAGTAACTGGGACTACAGGCGCCCGCCACTGTGCCCGGCTAATTTTTTGTATTTTTTTAGTAGAGATGGGGTTTCACCGTATTAGCCAGGAAGGTCTCAATCTCCTGACCTTGTGATCCACCCACCTCAGCCTCCCAAAGTGCTGGGATTACAGGCGTGAGCCACCGTGCCTGGCCGAAGAGGGGAAATTATTCTAGACCACAGGAACAGCACATGAGAAGGCAAATTTCTTGTGTCAAAGGCATGAACAAGGTCTTGATGGATGGGTACGAAGATAAAAGTATTCGATCGGGTGAACAAAATTTCATATTGATTTGGTTGACCCCAATGGTTGTGTCAATTTTTATTATTTCCAAGTGCTGTTCTCACACACACTGTCAAATTGAAGCAAATTACTTTCTAGATTATGTCCCTCTAGAAAAGGGGTCTTCAAATTTGGCTGCATATTAGAATCGCCTGGAGAGGTTTTGCAGCAATTAAACAGGATATGGGGGAAGGGAGGTGTGGAACTTAGGCTTCTTCTCTGTCTTGTGAATGCCCGCTAGCTGATTCTATTGCATGGAGAGCACTAGATCTCAAACTTTACTGGGCGTTAAAATCACCTGGAAGGCTAGTTAAAATCAGACGCTGGGTCCCCAATCCCAGAGTGTCTGATGCAGTAAATCTGGGAGTGAGTCTTAGAATTTACATTTCCAACAAATTCCCAGGGGACTTTGAATTTTAAAAAGTAAGGTAACTAACAAAGTAAAAGGTGCATAAAATAATCATGCCTCAAAAGGGCACCCTGGAATAGCAGCCACAGGTAAATCAAAAGTAACTGCATTTTTTTTCCCCTTACCCTCTGAATCATGTTCCTTGTATCAGCTAACTATGGCCAAAGTAATGCTGTATAACAAATTATCCCAAAATTCAGTGAGATGAAGCAACGATAATTTATTCTCAAAGATCTGTGAGTTGGTGGGGATCAGCTGAATTCAGTGGGTCTTAACACTGTTTCACATAACTCTAAACATTTTCCTTGGACCATTCAGCCCAAGCATATTCTTATGTTAATGACATAAACACAAATATTGAAAAAAACATATGTGGAGTCTTGTGATGCATACACTCAGAAGTGGCACAGTATGGCTATGGGTCCTTCTTTTGGCCAAATCAAGTCGCATTTTCCAGTGTCGGGGCAACTGCAAAGCCACAGGGCAAAACATATGCGAAGCAGGAGTAGCAAAAAATTGGGGCCTTAATGCTATCCACTCTATTCCTCTCCTTCACCATGAAATGTTTTACATTTTAACTTCAATTCAAAGTTCAGTGTCCTGCCTCTCAACCAGCCTCTAATAAGAGCCTGTTTGATTTTGGATTATGTAAAGAATCCTAATCACCTGAATATCCTATCTTGATTCCTGATAAATCTTTTAAATTTATTGGAAATCAGTTTAAAAGATTTATTTTCTTCTCCTCCCTAGACAAGTAGTTAAAGCAATTTTCTATGTGTCTTATACACCAACCCACAAATATACACACAACATTTATAACGATGACCGTATACTTAAAAAACCCTAGAGAAAAAGGTGCTGTATAAAATTAAATGATCCTTTTACTTTCCACCGTAGCATTTTCTTTTCTTTCTACATTTTGTCTTAACCCTGTACAGAGAGTTGAAAACATCTGTGCACTAAGAAATGCGTAGAAGAAGTACGTGTTGTTCTAATTCCTTTTTCTGTTGGATTTATATGATTTCAATGTTTGTCCCCTCTAAATCTCATGTTGACATGTGACCTGTGATGTTGGAGATGGGCTTAGTGGGGACTTTTTAGGCCATAGCGGTGGATCCCTCTTGAATGACTTGGTGCTGTCCTTTCAATAATGAGTAAGTTCTCGCTCTCACTCTATTAGTTCACGTGAGATCTGGTTGTTTAAAAGAGTGTGGCACACCACCATCCTCACTCCTACTCTCACCATGTGACACACCTGCTCCCCCTTTGCCTTCTCTCATGATTGTAGGTTTCCTGAGGCCCTCACCAGGAACAGATGCTGACACCAGGCTTCCTGTACACTCTGTAGAACTGTGAGCCAATTTTCATTGGTTATTTTATTTATAAATTATCTAGCCTCAGGTATTCCTTTATAGCAATGCACAATCAGACTAATACAGAAAGTTAGTACTGAGGGGTGGGGTGCTGTTGTAAAGATACCTGAAGATGTGGAAGAAGCTTTGGAACTGGGTAATGGGGAGATGTAGGAAGAGTTTCAAGGGCTCAGAAGAAAATAGGAAGATGAGGGAAACTTTGGAACTTATTACAGACTGGTTAAATGGTTGTGACCAAAATGTTGATAGAAATATGAACACTGAAGTCCAGGCTGATGTGGTCTGAAATGAAAATGAGGAAGTTATTGGGAACTGGAGTAAAGGTCACCTCACCTGTGTTATGCCCTAGCAAAGAGCTTGGCTGCATTGTGCCCAACGTCCTTAGCATCTGTAGAAGGTTGAAATTAAGAGTAGCCAGGCGTGGTGGCTCACGCCTGTAATCCCAGCACTTTGGGAGGCCGGGGTGGGCAGATCATAAGGTCAGGAGATCGAGACTATCCTGGCTAACATGGTGAAACCCTGTCTCCACTAAAAATACAAAAAATTAGCTGGGCATGGTGGTGTGCACCTGTAGTCCCAGCTGCTGGGGAGACTGAGGCAGGAGAATGGCATGAACCTGGGAGGCGGAGCTTGCAGTGAGCCAAGATCGCGCCACTGCACTCCAGCCTGGGTGACAGAGAGAGACTCTGTCTCAAAAAAAAAAAAAAAGAAAGAAAGAAATTAAGAGTGATATCTTAGGGTAACGGGAAGAAGAAATTTCTAAGCAACAAAGCATTCAAGATATGACTTGGTTGCTTCAAACAACCTACAATCAAATGTGGGAGCAAAGAAGTGACCTCGAGTTGGAACTTACGTTGAAAAAGGAAGCAGAGCATTAAAGTTTGGAAAATTTGCAGCTTGGCCATGTGGCAAAGAAGGAAAAAGCATTTTCTGGGGAGGAATACAAGCAGGCTGTGGAGCAATCACTTGCTAGACAGATTAGCATGACTAAAAGGGAGCCAAGCGCTAAGATCCAAGACAATGGGAAATAGACCTTTAAGGCATTTCGGAAATCTTTGAAGCAGCCCCTTCCATCCTAGGCCCCAGAGGCTTAGGAGAAAAGAATGGTTTTGGAGGCCAGGCCCAGAGCCCTGCTGCCCTGTGAAGCTTTGAGACACTGCTTCCTGCATCCTGGCTGCTCTAGTGCCAGCCGCAGCTCAAAGGGCCTCAGGTGCAGCTCAGTCTACTGTTCTAGAGGGTGCAAGCCATATGCCTTGGAGGTTTCCACATGGTGTTAAACCTGCAGGTCCTCAGAATGCAAGAGTAAATGAGGCTTGGCAGCTTCTCCCTAGATTTCAGAAAATGTATGTGAAAGTCTGGGTGCCCAGGAAAAAGCCTGCTGCAGGGGCAGAGCTCCCACCAAGAGACTCTACTAGGGCAGTGCCAAGGGGTAATGTGAGCTTGTGGCCCCTGCAGAGTTCTTACTGTGGCACTGCCTGGTGAGTGGAGCTGTGGGAATGGGGGCACTGCCTTCCAGATCCGAGAATGGTAGAGCCATTGGAAGTTGCCGGTGATAAAAGCTACAGGCACTCAACTCAAAACCATGAGAGTCTGAGCCTGGAAAAATCTACAGGCACTCAACTCAAACCCATAAGAGCAGCCACAGGGATGGTGCTCGGGAAAACCACAGGGTCAGAGCTGCTCAAGGCCCTGGAAGCCCACCCCTTGCTCAGTGTGCCCTGAATGCAAGACACAGAGTCAAAGGAGATTATTTTGGAGCTTTAAGGTTTAATGCCTACCCTGCTGGGTTTCAGAATTGTTGGGGGCCTGTTGCCTCCTTTTTTTTTTTGGCCAATTTTTCCCTTATGGAATGGGAATGTCAACTCAATACCTATAGCAACAATTTATCTTAGAAATAAATACCTTGTTTTGGATTTTACAGGCTCATAGGTGGAAGGAACATGCCTCGAGTTTTAATGAGACTTTGAACTTTGGACTTTTGGTTTAGTTGGTGCTGGAGTGAGTTAAGACTCTGGGGGACTGTTGGGAAGAGATTATTATATTTTGCAATGTGAGAAGGACATGAGATTAGGGGGACCACGGGCTGAATGATATGGTTTGGATGTTTGTCCCCTCTAAATCTCATGTTGAAATGTGACCTCCAATATTGGAGGTGGGGCTTAGTGAAAGGTGTGTGGGACATGAAGGCAGACACCTCATGAATGGCTTGGTGCTGTCTTCTTGATAATGAGTGAGTTCTCACTCTATTAGATCATGCAAGATCTGGTTATTTAAAGGCATGTGGCACCTGCCCTCCTCCCGCTCTGACCATGTGATGCACCTGCTCCTCCTTTGCTTTCTACCATGATTGTAAGCTTTCTGAGGCCCTCACAGGAATATACACTGGTGCCTTGCTTCCTGTACAGCTTGCAGAACTGTGAGCCAATTAAATCTCTTTTTTAAAATAAATTATCCAGCCTGTTCTTCCTTTACAGCAACGCAAAAATAGGGAAACACAAATTGTGTCCTCCAAAAAGATGTGTTGAAATCCTAACCCTAGTGCCTCAGAATGTGGTCTTTTTTGAATATAGGGTCATTGCAGCAGTAATTGAGTTAGGAGGAGGCCATACTGCAGTAGGGTGGGCATTTAATCCAATATGACTGGTGTTGTTATTAGAAGACATTGTGAAGACATAGGAAGAGACTGCCGTGTGATGACAAGAGCAGAGACTGGAGTGATGCAGCTACAAACCAAGGAATGCCAAGGGTTGACAGCCACTGCCAACATCTAGGAAGAGGCCAGGGAATATTCCACCTGGAGTCTCAGAGAAGGCATTGGCCTCAGTAATACCTTGATGTAGGACTTCTGGGCTTCAGAACTGTGAGAGAATAAATTATGTTGCTCTAAGCCACCCAGTTTGTGGCGTTTTATTACAGCAGCCCCAGAAGACTAATATAATTGGGTAAACAATTCAGTTTCCAGCTGTAGGTTCTTTCTTTTTTTTTTTTTTTGAGATGGAGTCTTGCTCTTCCCCAGGCTGGAGTGCAGTGGCGCAATCTCAACTCACTGCAACCTCCGACTTCCTGGTTCAAGCGATTCTCCTGTCTTAGCCTCCCAAGTAGCTGGGATTACAGGCATGCACCAACACGCCCAGCTAATTTTTGTATTTTTAGTAGAGACGGGGTTTATCCATGCTGGCCAGAATGGTCTCGAACTCCTGACCGCAAGTGATCCGCCCACCTCGGCCTCCTGAAGTGCTGGGATTACAAGTGTGAGCCACCATGCCCGGCCACTGGCTCTAGGTTCCAACGTAGCAGGAAAGTCTTCAGTGGGAGTTGTACAAGTGTTATAGGACAGAGGGACTATGGTTTTGCCCATTTTTCAGGTGCCTGCCATGCACATCAGGGCCCCAAAAAGTAGGAGTGGGCAGGGTGTAGCCACCTTGTCATACCCCAGCCTGCTGAGGCTGAAATAAATGGCTACAGTACTGCAGTGATGTTTATGCTTCTCTGATCTTTGCTTTCTCCTAACAGTCTGGGTTTATTTTTAAATATTAAAAAGGAGAAAGAGTTAGATAAAAAAGAATTCAGAGACCACCTAGTCCAAACTTATCCCATGCATGAAGCTCTCTACAGGAGACGGAAGAGATGGCCAAACAGATCCTGTTTGAGTAAAACACTCTGTTCTTACCTAGTCACCCTGTTCATTGTTTAATAGTCCAATTTCTTGGAAAGCACATCTTCATAGAAAGCAAAAATCTACCTCCGGGACCCCTCATCCATCATGAAAAGACACTGAGCAGATCCATATAATGGTTTTCAACTAGTCAAAGCAGTTACCACATAAAATCCCCTTGGGGACAAATGGTCCCTTGTGAGGATATGAATTCCAGAGTCTTCCTTTGCCACATTGTCTTTACCACTCTGGAAAAACTGTTCAGATTATATATAAGCTAGCAATCTGCTCTGTTCAAGATGTATGTGGGGTACTTTGTCTAATCCTGGGCATTCCCTTTTAAACAGAACTATGCAAGTAAAAGTCTTGCAGAATGAGTATATTTGGCTTGTTTGATTCACGGGAGTCCCATCAGAAAGGAAATGTAGAACTTTCTGGCAAACTCATTTTATCCATCTGCAAGGAGGACAGCTGTCTGACAACGAAATGGGCTTCCTCTCAGAAGTAATGCTTCCCTCCCAGATCTACAATTTCCTGTTTACAGGACTCTGTGGCTCTTAGACTATGGAGGGCGAGGTTGTTCAAGGTCCCCTTTGTGCCTGCTCACCTTTATTCACCAGTCCTCACATTTGTGGGCACAGAAAGTTAGTGATAGGAAGAGACAAGTTCTGAGCCTTCTTGTCATGGTCCCTTGGACATCTTTTCTATGTGGCTGAAGGGGTCAAAGGGACCTGGGAAGGGAATTCTTACTTTGGACCCAGGTTCAGGCCTAGGCATTTCAGGCAAAGGCTCTTCTCACTGGCAGGTGTGCCTTCAAGGAAGGGACTGTTTCCTAACGATTAGAGGAGGGAAATACAAAAAAGACTAAGATTCCAGGGTAGGGTAAGAGATAAGGAAAAGCTACCCCCCTTTTCCTGGTCAAAAAAGTTTTCCCCACGGTCCAGGGTACCTCACTGGGTCTGCGGCACAATCATGATTTGAATCAAGAGTATGGACTTGCGCCGGGCATGGTGGCTCACACCCATAATCCCAACACTTTGGGAGGCAGCGGCAGGAGGACCTCCTGAGCCCAGGAGTTCAAGACCAGCCTGGGCAATATAGGGAGACCTCATCTCTACAAAAAATGTTTTAGAAATTAGCTGGGCATGGTGGCATGCATCTGTAGTACCAGCTATTTGGGAGGCTGAAGCGGGAGGATCGCTAGTGCCCAGGAGGTCAAGGCTGCGGTGAGCCGAGATTGCGCCACTGCACTCTAGCCTAGGCAACAGAGCAAGACCCTGTCTAAAAAATAAATAAATAAAAAAGGAGTATGGCCTTGTGGCCTTGTCTCCTGTACATGTGTATCCAATACCCTTGTAGAAGGGTGGCTATGGCAGGAAGAGCTTCATGTTTCATGACCCCAGGTTCTCTCATATCTCACTATCACCCGCCAGCCATGAAAGCAACTTTAAGACTCTAAGACAAGACATGGGAAAGGTAAAATGTACAGTAAAACTGAAAAACTTAAGAAAGTGATTCTCATAAACGGAGCTGACTCTTTGAGCTCTACTATTCAAAGCTTCCTGCCTTGAGGTGTCATGGTTTGTTTCATTCATTCATTCATTCAGTGAGCAAATGTTTATTGAGCACCTACTATAAACTGGGTGCTTCTTCTAAAAGCTGGGGAAAAAAGCAGTGAACAAGAAGAGTAAAATCTCTGCTCTCATGGAGCTTATAGGCTGGTGGAAGAGACAAAAAATAAATAAGATAAATATGTAAAATATGTTGTACATTTAGTGATTAAGTGCTAATGAGAGAAATAAAACCAAGAAGTCAGGGGGAAAATCTGGGGAAAGGAGAAGGGGTTTATTGACATTTTAGATAAAATGGCTGGAAAGGCTTCATTGAAAAGGTGACTTTTTAGGAAAAAAAAAAAAAAAAGGAAAGAAAATGCCCGTGTGAGCTCTTAGGAGAGGGCCCAGCAATGAAAGGTGTATGGGGCAAGGAGGCTCCAACATCTGATACTAAAATGGACTTGAGAGAATAGAAGAATAACTCAAGAAGACAAGCAGGAAGAAAGCAGTAAACATTAAATAATAAATGAGTAAGACCAAAAAATCATAATTTAAAACAATCCCAGAACAGATTTCTTAAAATTCGGGAGCTGATTCCTTAAGGGGACTAATAAAATGGACAAACTCCAAGCCAAAGTCAGGAAATCAATTTCGCTATCAGAATTAAGAAAGGGCATACACCACAGACATAAAGGAGACTGAAAATGTTTTTACAGAGTAGTTGTTAAAACTCTATATTCCAGCACTTTGGGAGGCCAAGGCAGGCAGATCGCTTGAGCTCAGGAGTTCGAGACCAGCCTGGACAACATGGTGAAACCCCATCTCTACTAAAAATACAAAAACTAGCCGAGCATAGTGGCATGCAAGTGTAGTCCCAGCTACTTGGAAGGCTGAGGCAGGAGAATCACTTCAACCTGGGAGGCAGAGGTTGCAGTGGGCCGAGATCACGCCACTGCACTCCAGCATGGGTGACAGAGCAAGACTCCTTCTCGAAAAACAACACAAACAACAACAACAAAAATGCAATATTAATTATTTTGAAATCTGAATAAAATGAACGATTTTCTATAAAAGTGACAGTTATTAAAATTGACTAACAAAGTAAAAATGCTGAAGAAGAAATTTAAAATATTGTCAAAATACGTCTCCAAATACAGATCAGTCCAAGAAAATATACATGTAGTCTAGTTAATAGTATTGTAGTTTAATTAATAGTATCATTTATAGCTTAATTATGGTATTATACAAAAATAAGCACCAATCTACAATTAAAATGAATGTTTTCAACATATGAGAGAAAGCATAGAATTGCTGTACTTACTAGGCAAAAATTAAATTAACGAAATTTTTTTTAAGTATGTCTTACTATTGATAAACAGGGAAAGGACGTGAATGTAAATGGCAATATCTTACTTGAAAATATTCAACTCCTGGCCAGGCGTGGTGGCTCACGCCTGTAATCCCAGCACTTTGGGAGGCCCAGGCGGGCGGATCACGAGGTCAGGAGATAGAGACCATCTGGCTAACATGGTGAAACCCCGTCTCTACTAAAAATACAAAAAAAATAGCCAGGTGTGGTGGTGGGCGCCTGTAGTCCCAGCTAATTGAGAGGCTGAAGCAGGAGAATGGTGTGAACCCAGGAGGCGGAGCTTGCAGTGAGCCGAGATCATGCCACTGCACTCCAGCCTGGGCGACAGACAGAGTGAGACTCTGTCT
Source organism: Nomascus leucogenys (assembly GCF_006542625.1). Taxonomy (NCBI): domain Eukaryota; kingdom Metazoa; phylum Chordata; class Mammalia; order Primates; family Hylobatidae; genus Nomascus; species Nomascus leucogenys. The sequence goes on from NC_044399.1 coordinate 63,464,062, forward strand.
CAAAAAAAAAAAAAAAAAATAGTTAACTCCTTAATAATCAAATAAAACCAATGAGGTATTATTTTATCTATAAATTAGAAATTTTAATTAAAATGTGCTGAATTTGTGTGATGAAACATTTATACCTTGCTGGTGGGTTTAGTCTTTCTGGAGATTTATATTTAAAAGCTCTACAATTTTACATCTCTTTGACCCAGTAATTTCACTTCTAGAAATACATTGAAATAGACAGAAATAGAAAAGATGTTGGCTGGGCATAAAGATTTAGTTCCAGAGATGTTTGTTTATGAAAGCATGATTTATGGTAGCCAAAAAAAGAAAAAAAATCTTTTAGGGATATGATCTAACTTTATAACTCAGACATCAAATAATATTCTGTTTAAGAATAATTCTTATCACGAAAGAAGTAAGTTACAACACAATATGTTCAACATGATTTCAATTTTTAGTTTTTGAGAGAAAGAAAAAGAATCATAATAAAAATCAAGTACTAGAGACTTATCAAAAACTATTATATGTCTCCATGTGATAAGATTATGAAAAATTTTTAATTTTCTTGTTTTCATTTCTTTCATTTTTTCAAAATGTTCCCCATGATTAACATGTCTACTTTTGAAGTAGTAAATTGTTTTCCTTTAAAAAAAATGTATAGACTAGTGTATATGACAGGAAATAGCTGATTGTCAGCATCTAATATTAGGAATTTTCCAGTGTTATGTTCTTTTCAAAAGAGTAAATTAAATGTTTTTCTCTCTTCCTTATGGGGGTCAGCAATAGACAAGAAACTCCCTTCCAAGGATGAGGCCTCATCCACATTCAGCTTTCATCTGATTTAAGAGCTCAATTTCTTCATCCTGCCATCTCCCTTATGGTTTTTATGAGACCTGGGTACTATTAAAGAACGCCAAATAAAATTCAAGCCTTTCAGTTGTCTTATTTCCCTGAGTTGTATGTAGTATTTTAGTTAAATCAACATCCAACCTACTGTGAGATGTTTCCATGAATAAGATTGCTTTAACTGAGTTATACTAAGTATGGCAATAAAGCTAAATTAATTTAGGATTTCTCCCAAGCTGCAGGGAAAGGGTGAGCCCGAGAAGTTACCTTGGTAATTTCCAGAAATCTCCCTAAAGCTGAAACTCAGAGAGGAAATAGGTGTCAGTATCTTGCAGCTGGTCATTGTCTGCCCCATAGGAATCCCCAGGGAGGGAGCAAAGATAGTGGGAACTGGGAAGAGAGTTACAGTGTCAAAAAATTAGAACTGCAAGAAAATCGATTACGATTACTTAATTCCAAAAGGAGAAGGTTTCCCTGAACATCACTGTCCAAATATTCAAAGAATTATGATGAAGAAAAAGAGTAAATGGGATTATTTTTTATTTTTTATTTCATTTATTTATTTATTTATTTTATTTATTTATTTTGAGACAGAGTCTCACCCTATCGCTCAGGCTGAAATACAGTGGCATGATCTTGGCTCACTGCAACCTCTGCCTCCTGGGTTCAAGCGATCCTCCTGCCTCAGCCTCCCCAGTAGCTGGGATTACAGGCACATGCCACCACGCCTGGCTAATTTTTGTATTTTTAGTAGAGATGGGGTTTCACCATGTTGATCAGGCTGGTCTTGAGCTCCTGACCTCGTGATCCAACTGCCTTGGCCTCCCAAAGTGCTGGGATTACAGGCGTGAGCCACTGCGCCCAGCAAGTAAATGGGATTTTAAGAAATTGTAATGTGGAAGAAAACCTCCTGGGAACATAAGGTTTATGGAAAAATAGAATAGGCTGTTGAAGGCTGTATTAACATTTCTTTCTTCAGAGAGTTCTAAGTGTAACACAGAAAAGGATCTGCTCAAGGTCATTCCTGATGATGGAAAAGGATAAATAAGAAGACTTACAAGAAGACATGGGCCAGAAACATCACAGGTTGCCCGGTGAATTGCCATTCAAGTCACCCTAATGCTTCCTTGATGAGTTTACTTGCAGAGTGGGCTGGAGATTTGTCTGGGTAGATAAGTGCATACTTGGAGGTCTTGAAGAGCCAGGAGGCCACAAAAACGTTGAGCAATTTTGCAGATGTCTTGGGATCCACAAGAAGTGTTCACTCATTTTTCAATTGTTTTGAGATCTGCTAACATCCAACTGTGGTTTGCCCCTGAGAATTTTTTTCTCTAAATTGTTTATGCTTGTTTATTTTAAGAAAAACATAAGCTTGGTGTTTCTGGGTTCATTTACACTTAGCTCATGAGATGGGTTTGTGAGCCTGTTCAGTGTCCAAAATACCTTGTGGGATTCAAAGGAAGTTGCCTCTCCGCTGAAGAGATGCATTTGGTTAGCGTGAAACAGAAGCCAAACTTTAAAAACCCTTTGGGCTCCATGCATTCTTCACCAAAGAAGAAATTCGAGCAGGGTCTAAATATGACAATCATCCAATAGCCTCCAGGTTGTTAAACTGCATTTGTGTTTGAGTATCAATGGTTCTCTCTCATAGTCTAGGCTGAAACCCATAGGTTTGCTTGAACATGGAGGGGGTGCAGAATCAGTGTTGGTGTCAGATAAATGGTCTTGCTAGATGAGGTTTTGCCAGGGAACACACAGAGGTAAAAGGTTCAGAGCATCAGCTTGGATAAGCCCTCATCTCCTGACTGTCTTATCTAATTTTTATCCAATGCTAAGCTAAATGGCCTAAATGTTTAACTCTGGAAAATATTAGAGATTCAACATGTATACCTTGGTTCCTGCTATGGGCACTGAACTGTACTGGCTAGAAAGTTTATGAAATAGATATAATAAATATATGGCCCATGCAACCTGAGGAGGCAGTCTTCAGGTAAGGCTTGATCCGGTAGCTCAATGATAGCACCTACATCCTAATTTCCATTTCTTTCTCTCTCTTCTCTGCTTTCAACCTGTCTCCCTGAAAAGCTGGCTTCTCTCTCATGGGGACAGTGGGGATATGGGGACAGAAAATTATAGATCTTGGCTGGGCGCAGTGGCTCACGCCTGTAATCTTAGCACTTTGGGAGGCCAAGGCGGGTGGATCACTTAAGGTCAGGAGTTTGAGACTAGCCTGGCCGACATGGTGAAACCTGTCTCTACTAAAAATACAAAAATTAGCCAGGTGTGGTGGCGTGCACCAGTAATCCCAGCTACTTGGGAGGCTGAGGCAGGAGAATCACTTGAACCTGGGAGGCGGAGGCTGCAGTGAGCTGAGATTGCACCGCTGCACTCTAGCCTGGACAACAGAGCAAGACTCTGTCTAAAAGAAAAAAGAAGAAAGAAAGAAAGGAAAGAAAGAAAGAAAGAAAGGAAAGAAAGAAAGAAAGAAAGAAAGAAAGAAAGAAAGAAAGAAAGAGAAAGAAAGAAAGAAAGAGAATTATAGATCTTTTGAGAAAAAAAGAGAGAAATATCTTTCCTAGAAGTTCTAGTAAATGTCTCTACTTGGCTTCTTGGCCTGAAATGAGACTTCACCACTGAATCAAAGACAATGGTCAGGGAATAGAATGAAGGAGCTGAATTGTATTAAGCCAATTAGGTCTCGCCTTAGAGCTGAGGATGGGCTCAATCTCACCCCAAGTCACAGAGCTTTAAAATTTGAGGTCCCAATGGAAAAAGGAGAAGAGGCAATGGCTGTGGAAAAGTAACAAACAAATGTCCACTAGATCGCTTAACTATTGTGTTTACCTTCTCCTGCTACCTTGCTGCTCCCTGAGGCACAGAGGCAGGAAGAAGGCAGCAATAGGAGACCCCCTAGCCGAGGGAGCTCTGCCAAACCCCATAGACCAGTCTGGGAGAAAGATCAGGTTATCACATAGGTAATGAGAGGTCAGGCCTCAGGAGGACAACCAAGGCAAGAAAAGCAGCCAGATAGTCCTGGTCTAAGAAATAGCAACCCAAGTCCTAAGAAACAAAGAGGGGAGATAGTCAGCTCTGTGCTCAATGCAGAGGCCTGACCTACATCTCTGACTGGTTGAGGACGTTTGGGTACAATGCAATTTGGAAACAGACGGAAGCACAGATGTGAACCAAATTCTGATTCAGGAAAGAGTAATTAAGATCACCAGAAGGTCCTGATAATTAGGTCATCATTGAAATAAGACAAATAAAACCTCTATAGAATTGCAGATCTTAGGCTGGGCACGGTGGCTCACGCCTGTAATCCCAGCACTTTGGGAGGCCGAGGCAGGTGGATCACCTAAGGTCAGGAGTTTAAGACCAGCCTGGCCAACATGGTGAAACCCCATCTCTACTTAAAAAAAAAAAAAAAAATACAAAAATTAGCTGGGCGCAGTGTGTCAGACACCTGCAATACCAGCTATTCAGGCAGCTGAGGCAGGAGAATCGCCTGAGCCCAGGAGGCGGAGGTTGCAGTGAGCCAAGATCGTGCCACTGCACTCCAGCCTGGGTGACAGAGCGAGACTCTGTCTCAAATAAATAAATAAATAAATAAATAATAAAGAAAAGAAAAGAAAAGAAAGTAGAAAAAAATGAGAATTGCAGATCTTGTGGACGACGGTAGAAGATTCTTCAACTTGTCACCGACATTCATTTGGTGCCACACAATATTTTCATAGTAGTTCTGACAGCACATAGTAGATTATCCCTAAAACCCAACCCAATTTTGCCAGAGCTCTTTTTCAGATTGTAACCAATACCCCACAGCCCATTCTCTGTCCCCAGTAATTATTTTTGCCTTAGTTCATTACCAGATACTTCATCTCATTGAAACTCATCTGCCACATTCCTGCCCATTCATGCAAACTCCAAAACTCTTCCTGCCATTTACGACCATCAGTGTGGCAAGGCACTTTCTGGATAAATTTGTGCCATCTGCCGATTTAAAGATTTCACGGTGCCTGTTTGTCTGGATCATTTATTTGGGGAAAAAAATGTTAAATAAGAACAGGGCCCACACCCGTCTCTGGAGAGAATCGTATTTTCCACCCACTGGGCATCAAAGCTAATCTCTGGTGACTTATAGCTGATCTCTTTCTGGTGCTCTATTTAGATCCTGTGGGTGCTATTGCACCTGGAGGTGTTACAAATTCTGCTTTTGTTTTTAGGTCACAGGGCAGTCAGTATAAAATGAGACAGGTGTTTGCATCATAAAACAAGCCAATGGCCTCAGGGGGACCTGGTGGCTTTTCTTTTTTTTTTTTTATTTCTTCAAATGTCTGGGCCCCACCAGGAATCACGCACTGCACCACGGGGACAGCTGACTGCACAAGACCAAAGACAGCCGTCAGCTGGACGTTGATTTTATGATGACTCAACAGCTCAACAATAAATAATAAAAAATCAACTTTAACCACTCTTTCTAAATGTGTCCCAGCCTGTGACTTGTTTGCACAGTTTTCATGTGAGTGTGTAGATCCCCAGGCAGGCTTTTCCTCCAAATGCCCAAAGAGCAATTAAAGAGTAAATAGGGTTGACAGATGCTAGTAACATACAAGCCAGCCAGAGAAATACAAATCTAACCAGATGTGTGGGTGGATTGACAGCGATCTCAGCATCTGTAAAACTGAATAGATTAAGATCTAAAATGAGGGTAGGGGTGGTCGGGAAGAGGAAGAATATAAGAGGATGCTGAGCTCAGCAAGTTTCCCGCTCAATCACCCACCTAGCATTTGCCAGCATCAAGCAAGAGTGTGCCGTGTTGAGAAAAACAGCACCTTATTTGTAATGTCATTCCAAACATTTCCATCCCTGTAGAAAGGGGGCTTTTCATACGCAAAGATTCCACAATTATTTCTTGTAACCGATGGTCTTAAGCTTACATCCTGCTAAGACACAGTTTGGTTCAGATAAATTCATGTATTTATTATTAGTAATATTAATACAAACACTAATGCAGGAAGAATTTATTCTTTCTAGTGAAAAAAATGCAAAATGAGGCAATAAAATACCGTCTTTCACCTGTTAAATAGACTGTCTATTTTTTTTTAATGGTCACATTCAATGTCAGAAAGGATATGGTGTAAACTGGTGTAGCTTCTGAAAAACAATTTGGCAAAACACGTTTAGAGTTTTAAAAATATGACTTTTGGCCACGTGTGGTGGCTCACGCCTGTAATCCCAGCACTTTGGGAGGCCGAGGCAGGTGGATTATGAGGTCAGGAGATTGAGGCCATACTGGCTAACACAGTGAAACCCCAACTCTACTAAAAATACAAAAAATCAGCCGGGCGTGGGGGCGGGCGCCTGTAGTCCCAGCTACTCAGGAGGCTGAAGCAGGAGAATGGCTGGTCTCGATCTCCTGATCTTATGATCTGCCTGCCTCGGCCTCCCTAAGTGCTGGGATTACAGGTGTGAGCCACCATGCCCGGCCAGGTTTTTCTTCTAACACTGAGTTTCTGCTTCATTCCTGAGATCTACTCCCTCCTCCCTACCCTAGGTCCATTTGTGCCTTTGTTCCGTGAACCAAAGCCTTTGTATTCTTGCGTCTCCAGAACTATGGGTCCTGCCTTGTTCTGCTGGTTAGTAATCCCTGGCTAGTGATCCAATTTTATGTATATATGTGTGTGTGTGTGTGTGTGTGTGTGTACATATGTGTGTATATATGTGTGTGTGTATATATATATCTTTTTAATATTTTTTATATTTTTAGAAAATTTAATTTAGTGATCTACCATGGCCCATGACTTTCTGCTATCAATTGTCTGCCTGGATTGACAAGGATTTTGCACCCCTGCTCCCTCCCAGAGAATTTTTGTGGCTGCTCTCTGTGAGGCTGTTTCATGACCTCAGTTGAAATGTTCATTCTTTCTCTGGATTCCCCCCTACCTGCTGCCTTGCTAGACTTCCGCTAGGTGCCTCAAGTAGGGTAGGAAGCTCTTGAGCCACCCTGGCCAACTCAGCTCTTACCAGGCTGCATACCATACTACAGGCAAGCAGGGAAGACCTGATATTTTCTTTTTTCAATGCCCCTTGAGTTGTAAGGCCCCGCATTTTCCTAAGACATGATACTCGTTGCCATTCTACCCGAGTCAGTTCTAGAAGTAGGTTTCCTTTTGGATCCATTCTAAGTGCACTTACTTTTTTGTTGTTGTTGTTGTTGTTGTTGTTATTTTGTTGTGTTTTGTTTTCGTTTTGAGACAGTTTCACTCTTGTTGCCCAGGCTGCAGTACAACAGCATGATGTCAGCTCACTGCAACCTCCGCCACCTGGGTTCAAGTGATTCTCCTGCCTCAGCCTCCCAAGTAGCTGGGATTACAGGCAAGTGCTACCATGCTTGGCTAATTTTGTGTTTGTAGTAGAGATTGGGTTTCACAGTGTTGGCCAGGCTGGTGGTTTCAAACCCCTGACCTCAGGTGGTGATTCATCTGCCTCGGCCTCCCAAAGTGCTGGGATTATAGACATGAGCCACCATGCCCGACCACTTCTTTTTTAATAAAAGGACATCCTTTAATAATTCACAATTGCAGTTCAGCTTACTGGACACTTGGTTAAACTTCCCCATCAGATTTTCCTGAAATAAATTGCCTGAGTTTCCCAAAATATATTTTATAAGGAACAAGCAGGATTCAGACCCATTATGTCTCTGTCTTTGGATAAAAGATACAAGGACACCATGCTTTCCTTACATGGCGTTGAAACTGCACGGGCAGCTTTGTCCAAAAGCAGAATAGACTGCTTCCCACATGGTGTATCCACTGGTATCAGTATGTCCAGGCAGAGGCACCTCCAGGATCGGGGGAGCACATCTGGGATGAGGGGGAGCGGGTAATGCAAACCATGGAATTAGATGAGAGCCTTTCTCTGAGATTCTATGGTTTCCTTGTCAGAACTCAACCAGCATGTGCATTTTAGGTTTGTTAAACTCCTCCAGAACCTGTACCAACTACATTTAACAAATATTTATTGAGTACCTCCTATGGACTAGACACCATGTGAAGAAGTTATGGATGTTAAGAGATGATCATTTGAAGCTATTACTAAACTTGGTTTCCAAGAAAAATACCTACTGAGGGGTGTAATCCCAATACATGGAGTTAAACAGGGCAATATTAACTCTTCCCTCTTGCTAACGTTTACCTTCAAAACTGGCCTAGCTAGTAGATGCATGATGAGAAAGGTCAGGGTAAAAAGAAAACTGTTTTACTCAGTCCTTACTATGTATGGGACTCTGGACTGGACACTTTATGTACGTCATTACCGCAATCCAGTGTCCCCAAGGCTCCTCTGCATATAGATAAGTAGAGTGGCGTTAACATTAACAACTCAATGCCCCCAGTGTTAAGGTATTTCTACTGCACGTGCGAATTCTAGTCTGTTACAAATACTATCTCTATAACTCAAAGATTTCTGAGAGCGTCCAAGGTGAATCTTACCTGGTCCCACAACCCAGTCCTGGCTGGCCTGTCCCCTGCAGCTTCAATCTCATCCCCATCCTCATATGGCTCCTGACATCCTAAAGCCCAGGAAAACTGGCTTCTACCACTGCGCCCAGCCGATCTCTCCCCAGTCTCTTCAAGGGGCAGCTGTTTGCTGGTTACTCTTGCCATCATTCTCCCAGCACCCTCAGTAGTAGCACAGCTGGGCGGGGCTCTGGAAAGCAAGGAAAATGCTTCCACCTTCTACCTAGATAGAAGCCACAGCAGAGATGCTCATGCCACAAAATGTCTAGTAAAATGTCTCTCAGTTCACACACACAGTACATTTTCTCCACGAAATGTTGAATACCACCAAAGTTTCTGGCTTGGGATAGTTTTAAGCAGTGGTGTGCTAGTAGTCTAGTTCTCAAAATTAAAAAAAAAGAAAGAAAGAAAAGAAAAGGAAAGAAAAGAAAAAACCCCTAGTACCTAGAAACAAACAATCAGTAAAACAAAAACAATCTCTCCCCTACATTCCATGAGGTTAGCTCCTGTTTACTCCCTGGATAGAAACAAGGGCAGCTCCCATGGCTTACCTGGTCACTTTCAGATGATGAAAAAAACTTTCAAGTTATCTCTGATCACAAAACAAAGTTATCTCTGATCACAAAATACAGTCCTCATTTCAGTAATTAAAACCTCCAGATTTTTGAATAATCAAAATTCTGAATTTTACTTGATGATAAATCCTCTCCCATGCCCCAGTCTATACCTGTTACAGTCTTTAATGGGGATAGGAGGTGGGCCTTTTCTCAAGTCTGTTAATTCCTTCCTCCCACTCAGCTATCTAGGCTCTTTTCAAGCTTCAAGTAGGGAAAGGAAGAACAGATAATGGATACTGGAAGCCCTTTCTTGCCTGGCACCAGTTAATCTGTTTTTTCTTTCCTCTGGCCCTACAAGTTGTTTAAGCCACCTCTTTGTCTCCTACTTTCCTTTGTAGTTCATAACATGCATCCCCAAATGGCCTACAGTTCCCCTGGTGCAGGAATACACATCCTTCAGCTGGGCACTAGATAGGTATTTGAAGCTATGCCCAACCTCCTTCTTCTGAGACCTGCTCTCCTCTCCAAGTGGCCCCCTTGGGTAGAGGCTAAATCTTTCCCAGGATTCAGCTCAGCAGATGACTTTATTTCAAGCCATTTAATTGTACCTACAAGGTAGGTGGCAGTATTGCCATTTCACAAAGCAGGAAGTTTGGACCCAGGAATAACAAGAAGAGCTCCCATTTACTGAGCACCTACTGTATGCAAAGCAGTGGGCCGAGGCATTTGTGGGCATCGGTTTATTTACTTTACACAAAAGCTGACATGTTGGGTCAAGGAAATTGCTCTACTCATCTAAAATAAATAAAGAAATAGAAACTGAAAGAATCTAGGTAACTTGCCCAGGGTCAGTCTAAGGCCTGAGGCTCTCTCCAGTCGTCTGGATCTCTTAGTTTGGCAAAAAGGAAGGCAAATAACCTCCCCTTTACGAAAGACAAAAATGACTTTAGTCAAAGACAACACAAACATTAGAAATATTTTGATATATTGTTGATATACGATATATTGTTTGATATATTGTCTTTAGGCCAAGACAGACAAGTCAACGAAAGCTTAATTCTTAGGGATCTAGGAAATACTTATCCCAGCCAAAATTATTGTCCCTTCAGATTTTTAGGGGATTTTTTAGTTAATCATCCTGGCAAGCTTTTTAGAATAAAGTGGGTCTTAACACTAAATATACAGTCCCAAATTTAAATTCTCTTTAAACAGATGTACAAGTGATGAGGCGATAGCTATCCTGAAAGATGCTCAAGCTGAAATCCTCCCCCTCCATGTTACATCAGAACTTGAGAGTCCCAGTTACTGCGAACTCCATGAGCACAGGAAGTATGGCTTCTCTTCCCCCTGTTCTCAGGGCCCAGCAGTGAGCCTGGTGGACAGTAAGTGCTGAAGTCCTATCTGTTGAATGCATGTTGAAAGAATTTGCTCAAGGCTGGGCGCAGTGGCTCACACCTGTAATCCCAGCGCTTTGGGAGGCCGAGGCGGGCGGATCACGAGGTTCAAGACCAGCCTGACCAACATGGTAAAACCCTGTCTCTACTAAAAATACAAAAATTAGCTGGGCATGCTGGCACGCACCTGTAATCTCAGCTACTCAGGAAGCTGAGGCAGGAGGAGAATCGCTTGAACCTGGGAGGCAGAGGTTGCAGAGAGCCAAGATCATGCCACTGCACTCCAGCCTGGGCAACAAAGCGAGACTCTGTCTCATAAAAAAAAAAAAAAAAAAAGAATTTATTCAGCATATAAGGAGAAGGATTTCTCATTCACCTCTCTCCTACTTCTAAGAGACCAGAAGCCATTGTCAGGCTTATGGGCAAAAAGAGCCAAGGTCTCCTGGCCTTGACATTGACCTTGACCTTGAGCCAAGCTTCTTTACATTTCTTGTTTTTAGAAAATCCTCATGATCCCCCATGATACAATGTTCTTAAGTGAGATGGCTAAAACTGGTAAAACTATCTGAGTCTGGCTCAGAGATGTTTGACACATCGTTTAAAGTCCTGCAGGTAAATGGAGCTGACAGCCTGGGTTCAATTCCTGGTCCCCCTGGCTGCGAGGTTGCCTCCCAAGCTTGGCATCATAAAGCTGACTCATAAACGTCCCCAGCAGACAGAGAGCCCGCCCTTTCAAGCTAGTCACTAAACCACAGGGTTCTTGGAGAAATCGCTGGTCCAGCCCTTGCCAGAGGCTCACTTAGGCTGCTTGTTATTTGAGTGACAGTCGACAGGGTACATGTGTGAAGTACGACTCCTGCCTCCCTCGGAAACAGACAATACCAACAGCCCCTACTGCTACTCACATTGTGGGCCACGGGATGATGAAATGCTTGTGTAATGTGTAATGTAATGTGGGTCCTGGACCAGTAAAAAAGACATTAGCTAAGAACCTAGAAAATCCGAATCAAGTATGGACTTGAGTGAATAATTCTGTGTCGGTATTGGCTCGTTAATTGTAACAAATGTATTGCACTAATGTAAGATGTTAATAATAGGAGAAACTGGATACAGGAAATTTGGGAACTCTTTATACTATCTTTGTAATTTTTTTCTGTAAATTTAAAACTATTCTAAGAATATTAGAATAGAATAAAACACTATTTTTATATAAAGTATATATGGTACATACTATGCATAATATATACTATATATAATCATATATGTACTATATACTCTAATATACAATCTAGATAATCATATATGATATATAATAAAGTATATATCTTATACTTTATTTCATATATAATATATACACTATATATCATATATACACATTCTAAGTTTTTACAGTCATCTCCTATTTCTTCTCAATACCAAAAGATTGTGTCTAAAAAACTGAAATCAGGTTCTATTTTATAATTTTTCTGTGGCCCTATTTGTACCAGCTACACTGAGATGCCTGTTTCTCGCTTCATGGCCCCCAAGTTTTAGCAGACCTGGGGTCCTGATGGCAGATTGGCTCTCTCTATTCCAAACCCCTAAAAACGTGAGGTAGAACTCTGGGGGTTCGTTTTTGCCTTGACTACTTGCGAACTGTGCAGCCTTCCATTCCTAGATCCCCGCAGACTGGCTTCCTCGGAGGGCTGTGCCCCTCCCACGCATGCCCCCCAATCTGGCTGTGGGTGGCAACACACAACCCCCTGCCTCGCTTCCCCTGGCCTCTCCCTGAGTGTCTGGTGGCTGCAGGTGGCTGCTGTTCCTTCAAAATGTGCTGTGTGTGTGTGTGTGTGTGTAGAAGAGAAATTTTTAAATCCCTTTGGGTGGGAAATTTTCTTTCCTGCTTAAACCTCATATTGTGCAGAAATACAGGTTCCTTAATATTTTCTGTGTAACACAAGTAAACAGTTCCTCTGACTCCCCAGTACTGGGTTAGTAGTAGCTCAGCTCCCTCCGTTCTCTCCCTGGGGCTCACCTCAAAGAGGCTTCCCATGCCACCTAATCTAGAAAAGCACCTGTCCTTGTTGATCTCCTCGCCTGCTTTTGTTTTCCTTCACCCCACACCGCACCACCTCACAGGATAAGTGTCTGTTGACTTGTGTATCCTCTATCTTCTACCACTAAATGGAAACTCCATGCAAGCAGACATTTTTCTCTTTTGTTTGCTCATGTAACCCCAGTGCTTAGAAGAGCAGTTCTTCAACTTTGCAGAACATTAAAATCACTGCGGACTTTTGAAAAACCCCAACACCCAGGCTGCACCCAAGGCCTATTAAACAAGAATCCCTGGGGCCTGGACTCAGGCATTAATGTTTTCATAGCTCTCCTGGCATAATGGTTAATTTCATGTGTCACATTAGCGAGGCTATGGTGTCCAGTTGTTTGGTCAAACACTAGTCTGGATGTTGTTGGTTTTTTAGATGAGATGAACATTTAAGTCAGTAGGTTTGAGTAAAGCAGATGGCCCTCCACAGTGTGAGTGGACCTCACCCAGTCTGTTGAGAGCCTTAAGAGCAAGGACTAAGATCCTTCAAGAAAGAAAGAATTCCACCTCCAGACTGTCTTCAGATGCAAGATGGCAACATCAACCCTTCCTGGGTCACAAGCCTATTGGCCTGCCCTGCAAATTTCGGACATGCAGTCTCCAAAATCACAAAAGCCAATTCTTTATAATCAATCTCTCTATTTGCATATATCCATACGATTGGTTCTCTCTCTCTGGAGAACCCTGATTAATACACCCAGTTACTCCAAGTCTGAGAATCAGTGACCTAGAATAATGCCCAGCGCATCATAGGCGGTCAGTAAACACACGTCGGATGAATGAATATCTGCCTAATTCATTTTCCCAATATTGTGTAGATTGTGATGGATTCTGGGCAATCAGTTCTCTGGCCACCCAGATCCTCAGGAATCAAGAGAGAACCTCATAGACAGGATGCATTTGGTGATCTGAGTTAAGAGGCTTTGTCCAAGCATTGAGCTCAGCTGCTGTCAGCCAGCTCAGCTGAGAAATGAGGAAGGGCTGGCAGCATTCCTCAAACACGAAGCAGCCATCAAGAAGGATTTCCAAAAGGGAGTCACATCTTTGAAATATAGCACAAACAGGATTCTGGATCTTTCCATTTTGAGAATCAAATCTGACATGATGGGGTCCAGAGAAAGATAACTGTTGCTTTTTAAAAGCTGATTTCTAGAGACGAGTCTTGATTTGGTAAAGAACAAACGAGAAACCCAGTCAGATCAGAGATTTCCCATTCAACACGGCCACCCTGGCTCACTGGCCATCGCCTTTTCCAAATACCTATTGAAAAGGTCAAAGGAAAAGCTAGATCAGCTCAGAACCAGAGGAAATAATTATCTATAGGTTTCAGTCCTTAAGGAAATTCTCCATGAGAGAGAGCAGTGGAGAGAGATTGCAAGGCGGGCTCACAAGTCTACAGCCAGATGATGCTCAGAACACCACCCCAACTCAGGACATCTAAAGCAGGAAGGGAGGAAGCAAGTGTTGGCCTGGGAGCATCTTCTAGGAATGCACCTAACACCGGCATCTTCCCAGGGTCGGACCGAGGGGCAGGCACATGCTCCCAACTCATGCTCAACTCGGAAGAGAGGAGTGTGCTGGAACAGCCTCCTCCTCTTTGTGAGCCTGGACGACTGTCCACAACAGAAGCCACATCCCACAAAACCCAGCCTGGTGAAAGTGCTCCACCGCAAATTTACCTCTTCCCCTCTCTGTTCACCTGAGCCTGGCAGTGCTGAACACAGACACAAACACTCCCTAAGAAAATCCATCTCAACTGCTGCAAGTAGAGAAACATAACGTCTACCCCTGACCTAATCCTCAAATCACTGGAAGAGTGAAAAAACAAAAATCAACACATGGAAGGAAGAGGAAGCACCTGAGGGAACAGTGCCTATGTCCCCTTTATGGAATAGATTGACTTCTAGAAACCAGAAAGGAAAGCAATGTCATTTCTCATTCTCGAGATAGGGGAATAAGGTGATGATCTTGTGGTACACGTTGAGAAACCCCTGCCAGGTCCAACACAGAGCTGCTAATTTAAGAAATATAGCATTAGGAGATATACCTAATGTAAATGATGAGTTAATGGTTGCAGCACACCGACATGGCACATGTATACATGTGTAACAAACTTGCACGCTGTGCACATGTACCCTAGGAACTTAAAATATAATAAAAAATATATATATATATATAAAAAGAAGAAGCAACAACAACAACAAAGAAATATCAGGTGTCCACTCCTAGACAGTCTCATATTTCCTTTCATCCATGAAAATTTAGAGAGGGCGGACCAGTACCCCTTGGGAGAACAGGATGCTCAGTGCCAGGGGACACTTCTAGTGTCTGGAAACAGTGAAAAGGACGGAGATGAAAATGTGTCTTGTAACATGGGATTCCTTCTGTTTAAAGATAATGTGGTACTTTCCAAAGGGCATGTTAAAAGTTCATCTTCAAAAATGGAATCAAAATATCTCCTTGTTTAATCCCTGCTGGGCTTCCTCAGAAGATAAAATAGAATGTACAAGGTTTAATTCGCTTGGTTTTTGCCTATTATCTCAATTGTTATTTTTTTGTCTTATTCACCAAGACAAAAGAAAATCACGTCTCCCCCAAAGTTCAGAAACGCGAGGGTAAAGAATAAGGTGAGAAAAAGCGACATTAAAATCATGTATTGGTTGAAGCAAATTATTGTGTCTAAGCTTTTATATATACAGAAAAACCTATAGATATTCAGCAAAAGGCAATACATTTCCATCCCAAAACTGGGACAAGGGAAATTGGAAAAACGATTAACAGATTATTAACATTAATATTTAGAAAATGGTAGAGAATCCACAAATGCCTTGGGGAATTTACTAGAGCCTCAAATCCTGCATTTTATTTGTTTAAATAAGGACTATTTTTTTTCTAATGTGTACAATATTACAGGAAGGGGAGACAGCTCCAGACCATAATGGTTTAATACACTGTGTACAGGGGAAAGGCCTAAAGAAAAGGCAGATGGCAACCTCTTTTGCAGGAGCCATATAATTTCATGGTGCATTTTCTCTTCATGGCTTCACTGAAATTCAAGCCTAGGGGCCAATTCTTTCTGGCAGCAGGGATGGGCTCAGCAGGCAGGGAGGAAACAGCAAGGATAGGGGAAGTCTTAATAAAAGGGTGGGTCACTGAGATCTCTGCTTCTTGGCGGGTGTCCACTCTGTTTCTTCCACCCGTGACTTCCTTGGCTTCAGCGCAAGGCTAGTCATATCAACCCCAACTCTGCCTGGTCCACAATCCAACTTTCCTACATGTCACCACATTCATATTCTTCAGGCATTGGCCTAGCTCACTTTTCAGTGGGGTCGCACAAGTCAAAAGTAGTGGCCAGTTTACAGATAGATGTCCTTCAGGTCAGCCCCTTGTCATTGAAGGCAACAGGGACTGGTGTGGCTAGATCCCCAAGAAGAGTATGTGGGTGGGCATCTACTTTATAATATGCAGTACATAGCACTAGGAAAATACCTGAACTGAATTCCTAGAACAGTAGTTCTCACGGTGTAGTACCTAGACCAGCAGCATCAGTACCACCTGGAAACTTGTTAGAAATGGAAATTCCCAGGCCCCACCCCAGAGGTACTGAATCAGAAACTCTGAGGTCAGGGCCCAGCAATTTGTGTTTTCACAAGCTCTCCAGGGGATTCTGGTGCACCCTGAAGCTTGAGAACTACTGTCCTAGAATAATTCCAAGATGTCTTCAAGCTCAATGCAGTAGAGACTGAAGATGAAGGCAAACCTTATCTCCTTAAAAAGACTGCAGGTCAATCTTCATCAATAGATGAATGAATAAACAATATTGTTTGTGCATACAATGAACTATTACTTAACCTTAAAAAGAAAAGAAATTCGGCCAGGCACGGTGGCTCACACCTGTAATCCCAGCACTTTGGGAGGCCGAGGCGGGCAGATCACGAGATCAGGAGATCGAGACCATCCTGGCTAACACGGTGAAACCCTGTCTCTACTAAAAATACAAAAAATTAGCCAGGTGTGGTGGCACGCACCTGTAGTCCCAGCTACTTGGGAGGCTGAGGCAGGAGAATGGCATGAACCTGGGAGGCGGAGGTCGCAGTGAGCCGAGATCGCACCACTGCACTCTAGCCTAGGTGACAGAGCTAGACTCCATCTCAACAAAAAAAAAAGAAAAGAAAAGAAAAGAAAACAGACAATGACTTGTTGCCATGTTTTCATATTTTATAGGGAAGTTTGGCTCATTCCCAGAGATTTTAAAAGATGTTCCTTGACCAACTGAAATTTACTCAAGGAAAACAATACATTTCCTATATTAGAAAGTGTATAAAATTTTATAATGTGACTAGGTCTAAGTCAAAATGCTCACCGTGAAAATGCCCATAAGAAATGTGATCAAATTTAATACCTATTTTTTATTAAGGGAATGTCCATCATAAGTCACCAGTCAAAATATTCTTTTTTTTGGTGAAGCATGCATTGTACTAACATTATATGACAGAATTCTAAAGCACCAGTCAACACATTAAACAAGAAAAAGTAACAAGGCAACAAGTCTTATTAGCAGATGCTAAGCACCTAGAAAAATCAAAGAGTAAACTAAAATTTATTAAAGCTAGTAAGAATTCAGTAAAATGGGCGATGGTAAAAGCAATAAACAAAGTTTAACGATTTTATCACATTTCAACAAGGACTAATTAGAAAATATATTTTTAAAATCTTTGTTTAATAAAAATATTAAATATCTACAAATAAGTTTTTTAAATGCCATGACCATAGTTTTATTGAGATACATTTAAAATGGAAATAAATATGGAAACATGCCATATAGCCAAAAGTAAGTCTCACTGTTTTAATGATATCAGCCCTCATCGAGTAATAGCGAATCTCACTGAAATCTCAATGGATTATTTTGAAAATTGACAAAATGATTCTGATGTACATTTGGAAAACTGTGAGACTAGCTGAGACATTTTACTTTACAGAGTAGGAAATAGAAGTTTACAAACCACATACAAAAATGTTCTAAGGCTCTAGTATTTGAAATAGGGTGTTACTAGCTGCAAAATAGATAAGCATTAATAGAACAGAAGTACCAAAAATGAACACAAGTGTATATTGGGATTTAAGATTTAAAAGGCAAATTTGTAAATCCATGGAGAAAAGATGAATTGTCTAATAAATGAAGCGAGGAAAAAAACTGGCTAAAAATTTGGAAAATAATAAAGTTAAACCCCTGCCCCATACTCACACCCAAAATAAAATCCAATTGGCTTAATTATTCAAAGGTACAACCGAGGAAAAATAGTAAAAGAAGAAAACATGTGTTACTCTATAATCTTGACCTGGAGATGGCTGTTCTTGAAGTAAGTAAAGTGTCTATGTGACTATATGAAATTTAAAAAGAAAATGTCTTCATGTCATAAAACACCATAAATAAGATTGCAGGGCAAATTGTATTGTTTGGAAGAAAAAAATAGCTGCAATAAACATGCCTGACAGAAGCCTAATGTTTTCAAATTATAAAAAAAATTTAAAATAAATTTAAAAAGCAAAACATTCCAGTGGAAATTAGGCAAAGCATAAGAAAAGACATTTCACATACACCACTCCCTCATACTTCTAGCCCTTAAGCAAGTAACTATTCAACTCATTACTAATCAAAAATGCGTATCACGACAACAATGAGACATCATTTTTAGCCTTTCAAATTGTTCATGATTAAAAAGAAAGACCCAGTATTGACAAGAGAGTAATGGGAATTTATATTCCTTTCTAGTCCATTGAGTACAAATTGTTACGTATCTTAAGCGTGTAGCAAAAACCTTTTAAAAATATTCAAATCTTACAAGATGCTGCTTTACTTTTAGAATTTAATCCTAAAGAAATAAGAGATGAACACGTGCACTCATGGTAATTAGAACAATGCTTCGAACATAATAGTTAATAAATATTTCTTAAATAATAGCAGCAGTGAATAGTGTGGGTGAATACATACAGGAGTGATCAGCCCTGGGTGGTTGTTGACGCACTAAACACAAAGAAAGATGGGATGATAACAGTATATTTGTATCATCTAAGACAACAAAACTATTGTAGATGCTATTTTAGAACAGTATTTAATGAATGGAAGGATGTTTAAGAAATATTGGTGTGTAAGTAAACACCTTATCTAGTTGCATCTGAACAGATAGGAAAGAGAGAGATGGATGAAAAAAGAGAGAGACATGGTGGAGGAAAGGAAAGGAAAGAAGGGAGGGGAAGGGAAAGGAGGAAAGGGGAGGGAAGGGAAGGGAAATGGGAAAAGGGGAGGAAAGAGAAGGGAGGGGGAGGGGAGAGTAGGGGAGGAGAGGGGAAGGAAAGGGAGAGAAGGGTAGAGAGGGGGAAAGGAGGGGAAGGAAGGGGAGGGGAAGGGAGGGGACAGAAAGGAAGGGAAGGGAAGGGAAAAAAAAAGAGTAATATGAAGAAAGGGTGAGTGAGAAAGATGGAGAAATGGAGAGAGGAAGGAAGGGAGAAAGGGAGGGAAAAGGGAGGAAGGAGAAAAAAGAGGGAGAGAAAAGGAGAAAGGGAAAAAGGGAAGGAAGGGAAAGAAGCAAGAAAGAGGGAGAGGGAGTAAGGAAGGAGAGAAAAGAAAGAAGGAGAGAAAGGGAGAAATGAGATAAGGAGAGGAAGAAAGGAGCAAGGTATGGAGGGAGGGATAGAGGGAGGGAGGGAAGGAAGCCAGGCTCTAGGAAAGCCTCATCTCCCAGGTGCAGGCTTTCAGCCTGAAGCAGGTGCAAGGGAAGAAGACATAACACTAAGTTTGAAGCTTTAATATTTTTAGATAAGAATGTACATTCTAATTTCTGAAAAGAAGCTGCACTGGGGCCTTGGAATATTTTTACAGGGCTATTATCTTAGTGTAAACAGAAAAGTCATGTGAGCTGGGGTTTTCATCACTGGGGCCAGGGATAGGGGAGAGAAATACATCCAGTGAATAAAAGTTAAAGGGATGGTAGGAGACAAAGTTGCATTTCAATTGTCAGGAGTCCTACTTGTTCCATATACCAACTGTTGTATAAGGATCATGAGTTAGATCTACAGTTGACCTTTGAACGACCCAGGGGTTAGGGCTGCTGACCCTTCATGTAGTTAAAAAATCCATGTATAAATCTGACTCTCCCAAAACTTAACTGCTAATAAATAGCCTACTATTGATGGGAAGCCTTATCGGTAACATAAATGGTCAATTAACACAGATTTTTTATGTTATGCGTATTGCATACTGTATTCTTACAATAAAGTAAGCTAGAGAAAAGAAAACGTTATCAAGAAAATCATAAGGAAGAGAGAATATATTTACAGCACCGCAGCATATTTGTCAATACTGTTACAGTAGGTAGCTAGTCAGGAAAAAGCAGAGCAGGAGAGAGCTCCCCGCGCCCACCCACCAGGACTATCAGGTGACCATCAGGTGATAGTCGGGCAGTTGTCACACTCTCTCTCTCTAAAATAATAATTGGTCATAGGCCGGGCGCGGTGGCTCACGCTTGTAATCCCAGCACTTTGGGAGGCCGAGGCGGGCGGATCACGAGGTCAGGAGATCGAGACCATGGTGAAACCCCGTCTCTAACTAAAAATACAAAAAAATTAGCCGGGCGTGGTGGCGGGCGCCTGTAGTCCCAGCTACTCAGAGAGGCTGAGGCAGGAGAATTGCTTGAACCCGGGAGGCGGAGCTTGCAGTGAGCCGAGATTGCGCCACTGCACTCCAGCCTGGGCCACAGAGCGAGACTCCGTCTCAAAAAATAATAATAATAATAATAATAAAAATAATTGGTCACAGCTGCCACCAGGGAAAGGCAGTCTCCCAGTAGATAGAAACACCTAAAACTGGTGATCAGCAGCTTCCTGATAAAATCTCAGGTGTTGGGCAGGTGGGCTCAAGCATGAGCACTAAGAGGCGCAGTGATGGAGTTTAACTGATGGACTATATGATCTTCCAGGGACATTCCACTGGTAAGGGAAGAATGCCGTGAGTATGAGTATAACTCCAGTAAACACACTGTGCATTCTGACCTCCCAAGTGCTGGCAGGCCACTGCACATGCAGACAGCCCACCCCAAGGGAAGAATGGGCAGAGAAAGAATGCAAGATCCCAGAAGCGTGCCAACGTATAAAACTCCTAGTCAAAAGGTAAAACTGCACGCTTGATCTCTCAAGTTGCCCATGTGGCCCTCTTCCAAGTGGACTCTACTTCTAATTAGCCAGCCATGGTGGTGCATGCCTGTAGTCCCACCTACAGGGGAGGCTGAGGCAGGAGAATTGCTTGAGCCCGGGAGACAGGTTGCAGTGAGCTGAGATCGTGCCACTGCACTCCAGCCTGGGTGACAGAGTGAGACTCCATCTCAAAAACAAGAAACAAACAAAAAAACAAGTGTACTCTACTTCCTTTCAATCCTGCTCTAAAGCTTTTTAATAAACGTTCACTCCTGCTCTAAAACTTGCCTTGGTCTCTCCTTCTGTCTTGTGCTCCTCGGTGGAAATCTTTGTTCTGAGGAGGAAAGAATTGAGCTTGCTGCAGACCTGTTCAGATTCACCACCAGTAACATGCCTTGGTGCCCTGTCTCCAATATGTTGCATGCTAACATATTTTGGTGCCATGTGACTTGGATACGCTTGGCTGCTAACCATACTGTCAGTTTACATTGCCTGTTTACAAGATGAATCTTCGTCTGAAATGGCAGCAATCGCAGCTGCAGACTTCAATCTACGGTACATAGCAAGAAATTCAACTTTTTCTTGTAATATCAGGACTTTTCTCTGATTCTTGGGAGCACTACCAGTATCACTAGTGGCACTTCAAATGGGTCCCGTGGTGTTATTCAAGGTTAATGGTATCACACTAAACATTATGAAAACACATAAGATCTGCGAGAGATGACTTTTTACTGCTATTCACAATTTAGTAGAGAAACTGGTCACCTGGAGATGTTTAGCATCACATGGCCTTTTAAACAGGTACTCACAACCCTTGAGGTCAACACAATCACCATAGGAGGTGGCTATGAAATCATTACAATAGTACAGTAATACTACAGTTAATTTTATGCAGTTATGACATAACATAGTACCTTTACATTTATTTACATTTCTCTTAATTGTGACTATGCATGGTCTGTGTTTGTGTGTGGAAGTTTGTTGTTGTTGGTGCTGGTGGTGAAGATGGGGTTTTGCCAGGTTGGGCAGGCTTGTCTCAAACTCCTGACCTAAAGTGATCTTCCCGCCTTGGCCTCTCAAAGTGCTGGGATTACAGGTGTGGCCCAGTGTCCCAGCCTGTGTGTGTAAATTTTGAAAAATTTTAACTTTTTATTACAAATTTGTGTATACCTTATGGTAGTAAATGATGAAATAGTCTAGTGTCTACATGTATTTCATGCATTTATGACATACCTAACTTTTTCTTAATTTTGTTGATATTTCTAGGGTATGTGGTTTGTCTGAGTTTTTTCAAATTGTCACTAATCTCTAAAAATTTTTCCAAAATATCTATTAAAAGAAATTCACATTTAAGTAGACATGCACTGTTCAAATTGGTGTTGTTCAAGGGTCAACTGTATTTTGAAATTAAGTTTTCGTTGCTTAGCAGTTTTGATTTTAGTTTGTTCTGTTTTTGCTTTTGCCTTTGTTCTGGAATGGGAAGCCGTCTGGGAGGAAGTACTCCCTGAGCCAAGAACTGAAAGGTAAGTAAAAGTTAGGCAGATAAGGAAAAGGGTTACATGGATGGTATTCTGAAAAGAGAGAATAGTACATGCAAAAACCACTCAGTGAGAGGGCATGGCCACATCAAAGAACTAAAAGAATCAACACTGATACTACAAACAATTCTGAAATAAATAACAATGATAGCCCTACTTATCTCAAGGAGGGCTGAAAGGCATGGCCAAAGCAGCACTCAACAGGAAGATGTGTAGTCCCAAATGAATTATTTAAGAAACAATAAAGACTGAAAATAAATAAAGATTCAACTCAAAAGACTGAGAATAGTAAATTTTAAATGACAAAGGGTGACTTTGCTCACAGTTAGAAATATTGAGAGTTGGGCATAGCTGAATTTTAATCAAAATCACATTTTTAAAATGTGTAGATCTAAAAACACAGTTTTATATTAAAAATTTGAACATAAAGACCACAGTTTGTTTATCCAATATTTCATAACATTTTAAGTACCTACTTACTCAGTTTTTCATTAGTTAAAACTTAAATTTGGTAAATACTTTCCTAGTTAATGATATTTATAAGTTTGCATTTTCTTAAATATTTCAAATTACAATAATAATTTTAGTGTACCTGATTCCTTCAAACACTTCAAACCTTTAGGAAACCAAACTTTTTATCTGAAAGCCCATTAAGCCTAAAAATCCAAAATGATAAATTTAATAAATCAAATTATCAAACATCTAAAATCAAAGCATACATGAAGAACTGCAATGATTATTAAAGGTCATGCTACAATTGACTTTAAATTTTGATACAAAATTTGATAACTTGCCTGAGTTATCACATCAGGCAAGCTGAGGTTGTGGATTTGGGTTATGGGTTAAAGATCTGGGAATGGGAACAACCTCAAGATACCTCCTGAGACATGAGCTTCACTACTAAACTGAACCCCATTCTGTAAGTAGAGAGACGCCTGCCATGTCAAAGACGATTTTAATCCAATCTTTCATCTTAGACTTCCCCAGTCACATAGGTTTCCATGTTTCTGAGGCAGCCTTTTCCTAGAAGACCTCCTCTAAAATTAGAAGGCACTTCTTAGACCTTTGAGTTTAATAGGCTTTTCCTGGCACTCAAGACCTTCCCATCTCCAATTGCATGATCTTGTATAACTTTCACATTCCAATTGTCCAACTCTTGAGTCTTTCCAAGGTAAAAATGTTTAAACCCTCAGACCAATTACCAGTTGGATAATTACTATGGAATTTCCCATGTCAAAGCCTGGATTGTACTCATTAGATTCTTAGATCAGCTATTGAACGTATTTTTTTTTTTTTTTTTTGAAACGGAGTCTCGCTCTGTGCCCCAGGCTGGAGTGCAGTGGCGCAATCTCGGCTCACTGCAAGCTCCGCCTCCCGGGTTCCAGCAATTCTCCTGCCTCAGCCTCTCCGAGTAGCTGGGACTACAGGCGCCCGCCACCACGCCCGGCTAATTTTTTTTGTATTTTTAGTAGAGACGGGGTTTCACCGTGGTCTCGATCTCCTGACCTCGTGATCCGCCCGCCTCGGCCTCCCAAAGTGCTGGGATTACAAGCGTGAGCCACTGCGCCCGGCCCATTAAACATATTTTAAATGTATTATTTATGTAGTTTTATTGTTTGAAAGACATTATTTTCTGTAAACATTATTGGAAAAATTACACATGGCACACCTTATATACTCTACTCTCTTGAGCATCCTGAAGTTCTCCTGGTTCCCACAGACCTAACTTGTATCTATTAATCACAATTATTGCCTTCTCTGCGATCTTCCAATTGTCACAACTTGGCCAGGAGATGGGTGTAGGGGGAGCTGTAGCTGGCGCCTTTGTCCTTTCTGCTCTGTGCCATACACCCTTGATGTTCAGGCACACCCTGATTTTCTCTGCACCAAATGTGGGATCAATTACTCTCCAAGGGGGCTTGGTTGCTGTTCCTGAGCTTTAGTATTAAAGCCAGACACTGGGTCCCAGCATATGTGTATGATCTTTCCACATGGGGAGTGGGGAAAGAAACCGCTCCTAGGCATCCTTTACGATTGAGGGAGAAAAGATACACTTCTTCTGAAAGGATATGAATTCACGTTGATGTCCCATTATAATTAATTTCACAATGTTCTAATTTACTCTTGTTTTCCTATGCTTTTTTTCTACTTTCCCCCATTTCTACCAACTAGCTTCTCTATAATCACTGTATCAAAATTTAATATAACTTGTGTTGAAACTGTAACATCATTTAAATTTCTGCAACCTTAATTCTCTTAAAAAAATACTTCAAGATGGTTAAATTTGTAACCCCTCACCTAGACTAAAAATATACTCCACTTTTTCATAATCCTTTTATGAAATATCATTCATAAAAGGATTATGAAAAATTCACATGGTTGACAGAAAAAAAGCAACAAAACAACCCCACAGAAACAGCAATTAATAAGATAAAAAGCAGAAATTAATAAAATAGAAAGGAAAAATAGGACAGCAGCTTAATAAATCTAAAGTCTGGTTCTTTGAAAAGATCAACAAAATAGATAAAACTTTAAGAAGTATAATTAAAGATAAACAGAGAAAAGCCAGCTAACATGGTAATGAGTAAGGACATATATCTGTAGGTGAGATTTTGAAAAATTTTAAATGATAGTTTCAGTTCATGGTGAAGGGCACATGCCTGTAATCCCCAGCACTTTGGGAGGCTGAGGTGGGAAGATCACCTGAGGTTGGGAGTTT
Organism: Nomascus leucogenys; assembly: GCF_006542625.1. Taxonomy (NCBI): domain Eukaryota; kingdom Metazoa; phylum Chordata; class Mammalia; order Primates; family Hylobatidae; genus Nomascus; species Nomascus leucogenys. The sequence goes on from NC_044399.1 coordinate 63,488,897, forward strand.
GAGACCAGCCTGACCAACATGGAGAAACCCTGTCTCTACTAAAAATACAAAATTAGCAGGGCATGATGGTGCATGCCTGTAATCCCAGCTACCCAGGAGGCTGAGGCAGAAGAATCACTTGAACCCAGGAGTCGGAGGTCGCCATGAGCCGAGATCACACCATTGCACTCCAGCCTGGGCAACAAGAACCAAACTCTGTCTTCAAAAAAATTTTTAAAAAAAGAAATTTTGCCTAGTTTAGAGGGTATTTAAAGGTTGTTTCAAAGTGAGAGAAAAAAATGATATAGATAAAACTAAATGGATAGAAAGAGAAAGAATAGAAAGGTGTGGAAGGAATCTTTCATTCCTGGGTGGCCACATGGTATGGAGCTCCAGCTTTGCTGTGCTCAGTTTCGAAAGGAAAATGTGAGTAGTGAAATTTAAAGATGGCTCCAACTCCCAGAAAGTTGGTTTACTGGATGCATACTGAAATGCAAACGAATAAGGAAAAAGCAAAGTAGGCAATCCCTTGGTTATTAGTATCTATAATAGCCAAAATGAAAGTAAAAGAGAGTGCTGGGTTGGGCCATGAGGCTGGACCAAGCTCAGATGCGGATCTGTTTGAATTCAGGTTATAACTGCCCAACAGATTCTTCCTGCCAGCTGCACAAATAAAGACCATAGCATTGGAGTACGGAAAGAGTTTAATTGATGCAGGGCTGGCCATGCTATGCAGGAAACAGAGTTATTACTCAACTCAATCTCGTGGAAGGCTCCTAGGTTAGAGACTTTCCAAAGGCAGTTTGGGGAAAAGGGTGGGAGTGAGTAGGAAATGGTTGCTTACTGCTGATTGCTTGAGATGGAGATGAAATCATAGGTGGTTGAAACTCTCTTCTTGAGCTCAGTTGTTCCTGGGTGGAACCATAGGAGGAATTTGGCAGGTCCAGGCGGAGCCATCGGGTCCAGGTAGAGACATTGGTGTCAGACATGCAAAAAACCTGAAAAGATATTTCAAAAAGCCAATCCAAAATAGTGATGTTATCTGCAGGAGTAATAGGGAAGTTGCATATCTTGTGACCAGTCTACACCTTAGCAGAATTCAGGCTCCTCTCCTCCCGCTAGCCTGATGGTCTCTTATTAGCTTTACAAAGGCAATTGAGTTTCAGGGAAGGGCTATTATTATTGAAACTTCCTAAATGTCTTCTAAAGTTAGCTTGGCTTAAGCCCGGGAATAATTAAGGCAGCTTGAAAGTTAAAGGCAAAAAGGGGGGTTGGCTAGATCAGATCTCCCCCACTCCCATAATTTTCTCACTGATAAAAGTTTTGCAAAGGTGGTTTGAAAGTCACTAACCTCAAAGCTACCTACAAAAGGGAAAATGATTTCAGGGCAACAGAAATTACCTGAGACGTGTGGTTAACAAGAAGGAAGTCAGTGTGGGGTAAGGGCAAAACCAAATAAATATTGAAACCAGAGGGTATAATGTGATGGAACTGTTGCATTTTATAGAATGGTATCATCAGCTCCCTGAGGAACATTTACCAAAATGGATTATGACAGTAACCAATTTAGGGGTAGTATCTTTAGTTTTAATTGCGCTAGAGTGGAAAACCACGTTTGGGTTGATGCAGGACCCACAGCTCACTATTGAACAATTACAGATGGCTATACATGATCCAGACACACAGGAGGTTATCCTGGTAGGAACAGCCAGCCTAGTAGATTGGACAAAAGCCACTGTCAGGTCTGTCTACCCTGAGAAGGAGCACTGTCCAACTCCACCTATAAATGCCAAGTAGAGCATCCCATATGAAGCAACTGATATGCTCCATATGCAAGTCATGTTGGACTGGCTTTATGACGATAGGGATATTCACTCACTGAATATGCCCATTGCCCAGATCATGGTAAAAGGTGTGGTTAAGAGGGCACCCTTAATCACATATTCCCCCTGCAGAATCTTAACAGTTGAGAAGCTTTAGCTTACAGATGCCAATAAAAACATGAGGTTAATTAACAAGAGAGGAGAGAGTCATGGGACTTCTCCCAGCAGGGTAGAAATCTTTAGAGGGTTATTAAGAATAAAATGAAATAAATAAAAATTGAGGGGGTTAAAACAGAAGTTTAATAGAACACTATTGAATATAGGGTGAACCAAACGGAGCCCCTGCTGGTCCCCCAACATTAAAGGGACACAAGTCAACTTTCTGTGCTTAATTCAAATGGGAGAAATTTTTAAAAAATGAAAAGGCAAAATTACAACGAGAAAGCTGACATCGTCTGGGGCATTGTTGAGGCACGTTGATCAAGACGAAGACTGACAAGAGGGCCTGGGTCCTTTCGATCAACCCTCTGCTGGGAGCCCAAATTATTTTTCACAAGAAAGGGTAAAATGGACTGGAGGTGGAAAAGAAAAGTTCTGGAACCAGAACATAAAAATGTAAAGGTTGATATGATTAAGAAAGTTGGAATGTTTCAACAGGCGTTATGTAAAGTAGTTGCGTCTCCTTCATCTAAATGTTTTATGAAAATAAATATTATGTTTGGCTTGGGAACGCTTCCCCTACCTAGTCCTGGAAAACAGAAGGCATGTAACCTTGCCCTTCGAAAAGCACTAAATGGGAACCGGTAAGATTGCCTGAGCTCACGGAGTGTAGAGTAGAAGCTGGAATGCTAGTAAGTACAAATTTTCTATTCCATAGTCCTTGTGGAGCATTTACTGGGGGTTATGGGGTGATGTCAGAGAAATACTAATAGGAATGGCAGTGCCCCAAACAATTCCATGACAAAATGGAAATGGTTCATATAGGGTTTTGCTATCTGGGGAATGTAAAGAGGAGCAGGGACCCTCTTTTTCCCCAGGGCTGACTCTGGAACTATGTGAGGAGCTGCTGGATTCTATAGTGCCCAATAAACAGCTCTCGTCTTGCTGAAAAAGAGCTGCTTGGTTTGTGGATGGCAGCTCCAAGGTGAAGGGACAAAATATACTGTTTGGGAGGCTTGCTACTCTGAAGAATCGTCAAGGAAACCTTTTTTCTTTTGAGTTGTTTATAGCTTACAAAGTATACTTTTTTTTGAGCAAAATTTACCTTTCTCTGTACGTGACGTCTCCAAAATTTGGAAACAATTTTTGTGCATTCTTTTTTTATGGCAATATAGTTATAGTCCAGTAAGATCTGTTTTCTTTTGTATCAGGACACAACTGGAGATGCTGGTTATTTTACCAAGGCTTTGATTGGAAATGCATATTTTCTGTTATGACAACACTGTTTTGAGGAATAGAAGTTGACTTTATACAGTGAATAAAAAGCCTCTAGGACAAACTGGCTTGGTACCTTGTCTAAATGGTTCCCTTACAAGGTTCATGGCCTGTACTGAGTAAAGAATGTCACTTTTTGACAGACCCAGAAACCCCAAGATATGAATATTTTAATTTTAATCTCTCTTGTTGGGACCTCAACTACAGGTATTACAAGCACAGTATTTTGGTGAATCCTTGGCTTGGATTCTGGCCTTGAGGCTTTTAAAAAGTCTAATCTGAGATTGCTTACAAAAAAATGTTCCATCAAAGACCATATAAAGGGCCCTATGTGGCCAATCCCTATTCTTGTTGCATTTTGTGGAAATAATCAGGCCAAGTATAATGAGACTAAAATTAATTTTGCAAATAAATTGGTCCAATTATGATTCAGCCTTGGTAGAAATGGGGAAACTGGAGACAGAAAAGTTTAGATTCTAGCCCTGACCATTATTTTTGAGTTTTTATTATTTGTGTACAATTTGGGCTAAATTCTGAGTTATTTCCTGGCTACAACAAGTCTCTACAGAAATACTGAGTCTTCGTTTTCTTCATGATCCTAATGGAATGGGTTCTCTTTTGTTTTTGTTGTTCTGGCTTACAAATTCTCTTTTGATTGTAATCCTTCTGTGCATTATATTTCTACTAATCAAATTATTAATGTTATGTATCTGTCTTTGTTTTACTTCTTCTGAGAAAACCAAAGCCTTAGTATTTTAAAGACTACAGACAATTCAACAAAGCCTGTAAATCCCTCTCATTTGGAATCCCACTGGGCCTAATCTGTTTTCCATTGCCAACACACTGCTGCTAAAGCTATCCCACATCAAGCACTCTCCCTAAAGGCTCAGCAACCATTGTGGAAGAGAGGTGCATGTGAGATTCTAAAAGCTGGATTAGGGAGGTGGAGTATGGAAGCCAAAGCAACTCCATCTTGGATGCTAGTCAGCCATGTTGACTTCTGAATAACCCCAGTTCCAGGAAGACCTCTAAGATTTCCAGTTTATCTATTATTCCTTGTGTAAGAGAGGTGCTTACCGTAAATCCTGCCCTTAAATCAAACAGCCTTGATGTTATCGTACTTCAATTGTCCTACACACCCCTTCTGAATCACATATACCATTTCCTATGGTATAAAAGCCCTGACTCTGGAGGGGTAATTGCGTGGGTATCCACCGTTTAGTCTAGCCTCTGCGCTAGACACAGACATGGCTTCTGTTTGTAAGTCCCTATTAACCATTTTTTTTCTAAATAACTGTACTTGTCAGCCTCCTTCGTCAGCCTCTCAGCTTCCTCTGACTTCGAGGATAGGTTTACACAGGCAGAATAGGAATCTTTCCTTTTCTTTTTCTTTCTTTCTTTTTTTTTTGAGATGGAGTTTTGCTCTTGTTGCCCAAGCTGGAGTGCAGTGGCACGACCTCAGCTCACCGCAACATCCACCTCCCAGTTTCAAGCGATTCTCCTGCCTTAGCCTCCTGAGTAGCTGGGATTACAGGCATGCACCACTATGTCCGGCTAATTTTGCATTTTTAGTAGAGACAGGGTTTCTTCATGTTGGTCACGATGGCCTCGAACTCCTGACCTCAGATGATCCACCCGCCTCAGCCTCCTAAAGTGCTGGGATTACAGACGTGAGCCACAGTGCCTGGCTTTTTTTTTTTTTTTGAGACAGAGTCTTGCTCCGGCCCAGGTTGGAGTGCAGTGGCGCCATCTCAGCTCACTGCAATTTCCGCCTCCTGGGTTCAAGAAAGTCTCCTGCCTCAGCCTCCAGAGGAGCTGGGATTAAAGGTGCCCACCATCACGCCCGGCTAATTTTTGTATTTTTAGTAGACGTGGGGTTTCGCAATGTTGGCCATGCTGGTCTCGAACTCCTGACCTCAGGTGATCCACCCGCCTCGGCCTCCCAAAGTGTTGGAATTACAGGACTGAGCCACTGTACCTGGCAAGATTTTTATTTCAGTATTGTTCATTATAGAAAAAAACTGAAAAAAATATATGTTTATCAGAAGGTGAATATGTCACACACTATTAAATATTTTGCTGCAATTACAAAAATTAAGTTAAAAAATTTGCATGCAGAAGGTTCTCCAAGAGACACTGTAAAAAAGTAAGAAGCACATAGCAGAATAATTTATAAAGATCATCAGAGTTATATTTAAAAATTGTTAAGCAAAATCAAGTATTTCTACCTACACTTTTATATGAATGTAAATGAATAGGAAAAGATAAATGTTCCTCACCAAACTGACAACAGTGAGAAAATGGGAGAGGACAGATTAAAAGGGAGTTTTGAAATCTCTTTCTTAAATACTTCTTATTAACAAGAAGGCATTCATTAGTTACTGATGTAGTAAGCCAAGAACTAAATAAGAGGCAAAATGAAATAATAAAACAATGAGTAAGTCGATTGTGTAATAGGAGCATTTAATGAAGACCACAACTCAGCTTGTACAGATCAGAGATATGAGAAACTGAATTCTGCCTTCCACTGTTCTTACAAAAAGAAGTTCCTGCAATGGACATAGGGGTGCATATGTCTTTACAACAGAATGATCTGTATTCTTTTGGGTATATACCCAGTAATGGGTTGGCTGGGTCGAATGGTATTTCATTCTGATCAGTTCCTACTTCATCAGTTCCACTCTCAACTATTTCACACTGCTTCATTCTATCCCTATCCCGTACCCACCTTAACTTTCCTTATAGCAGTTTCTCACCACATGACCATATGTGTGCATGAATGTAAGTATGTACGCATACATTGTCTTTGGTCTTTGAGGAATCACTGTCTTCCACAATGGTTGAACTAATTCATACTCCCACCACCAGTCTATAAGCATTCCCCTTTCTCCACACACTGGGACCTAATGGAGGGCAGAAGGTGGCAGGAGGGAGAGGATCAGGAAAAATAACTACTGATCACCAGGCTTAACACCTCGGTGATGAAATAATTTGTACAACAAACATGAATGACATAAGTTTACATATGTAACAAACATGCACATGTACTTCTGAACTTAAAATAAAAGTTAAAAGAGAGAGAGAGAGAAGTTCCTTGTCTGAACCTGGATTAGGATATAAGAGAAGCAATTTGATCTGGGGAGGATACCCGTTGGGTACTCCATTTCCTTAGCACCTCAATAAATTGGTGGGATTGTCCCTATGGTTTATGTTGCCTCCACAGGTATCTGTGTGGGGGTGGCAGCAGCGGAGAGGATTTCCAGAGATCTGCTAGCTGGCCACATGGGCAAGCAAGCTACAGCCTTTTTCTATCTTGATGGGACTTTGAATGATCTCCACCATCTTCAGGAGTCCTTGCAGGAGACTCTGGGCTGGGCATGGAGGATGCCAACCACCAGCTGCAGATGCTGAGGGCAGTAAGCAAGAGCACTGTTGGGAACATTTATGACACCTTTTCCGATATGTTGCAAATGGTGCATCCCAGAGAATACTGAAATCTACCACAGATAGCAGACTCACTGGGGTCTGCAGATTTGCAGATTAGTCAAAACTAAAGTCAAAGGCTGGGCACGGTGGCTCACTCCTGTAATCCCAGCACTTTGGGAGGCTGAGGCGGATGGATCATGAGGTCAGGAGATCGAGACCATCCTGGCTAACACTATGAAACCCCGTCTCTACTAAAAATATAAAAAATTAGCCAGGTGTGGTGGCGGGCGCCTGTACTCCCAGTTACTCAGGAGGCTGAGGCAGGAGAATGGCACGAACCCGGAAGTCGGAGGTTGCAGTGAGCTGAGATCATGCCACTGCACTCCAGCCTGGGTGACAGAGCGAGACTCCGTCTCAAACAAAAAAAAAAAAAAAAAAAACTAAAGTCAAAACGCAGAAGCCTCAACCAACCGTTTTATTTTTCCTCATACTTTTTGGAAATTTCACTTGTAGCTAGCTATCTATTCATCTTACTCTCTTTGTCTGTCATCAAAATATTTCATCCGAGTTTCCCACAGGATATTTTAAATCACTCTTATCTGAACATCATTGCAAATGAAATTATGCAGCACACCTTGTATAACATTTCAGGTTTTAAAAAGATCCACTTGCTAAGAGCCCTCTTGTACTACCCAGTCCAAAACACTAAATTCATTCTTTCTCGTTCCTTGAAAAGCCTCCCTTTAGTCCAGCCTTCTTTTTAAGATAACTTCCAACAAATAGCCTTGAACCCAGGATTTCTACCTTTAAACATACATTACCGCTTCTGCAAAATCATGCCATATCTATTAAAATTCCTTAATTATCTTGTTTTATTTAGTCCAACATATGTTTGGGCTTAATTTGGTTACTCTCCTAAGCTCTTAGAGTCTAGCAGGATTTTTTTTTTTTTTTTTTTTTTTTTTTTGAGACAAAGTCTCACTCTGTCACCAGGCTGGAGTGCAGTGGCACGAGCTTGGCTCACTGCAACCTCCGTCTCCTGGGTTCAAGTGATTCTCCTGCCTCAGCCTCCTGAGTAGCTGGGACTACAGGTGAGCACCACCACACGCAGCTACTTTTTGTATTTTTAGTAGAGATGATGTTTCACCATGTTGGCCAGGATGGTCTCGATCTCTTCACTTCATGATCCACCCGTCTTGGCCTCCCAAAGTGTTGAGATTACAGGTGTGAGCCACCACGCCCGGCCAGGAATGTATTTTTTAAAGAAAGGTGGGAGATGAATCACATGTGATGACTAAATAGCATTTAGATGTAGTTCCAAACAGTGATCTGCATGAGAAAAATTGTTTGCTTTTTACTTACTTTAACTTTTTGCTTTTTGAGGAAAATACCAAAAGGTGGTCTTAGGAGTAAGGTGAGGGGTAATATCTTTCAAATGTAAGCAAACAAAAAGGAGGGGGAATAAGAGGAGGAAGAAGGAGAATATAACAAAAATAATTCTACTTTTTTTTCATTCTCTATGATTGGTGTTCAGACAAGAGTTGAACAAAACGTGGTGTCTCCTTATCAATGAAATATCAGGGTGGATATTCTCTGTTGCATCACTGAGTCTATGTGCATGGTGCCAAAAAATACATTACTCAATTAAGCTTGATTTTCTTTTCTCTGTCTCTGTCTGTGACTCTCACTGAATGATTTTAAACTGCATACCAGACACTGTATTCAATTGTCCAAGATGCTCTGCACTCCTCCTCCATTTTGTAATATCCATGATGCTTTAGGAAATAATTCCAGCTCCAGGAATGAGAGGAGTATTGATTAATCAAAGCCAAACAAGATAATCACATCAGATTGTTTGAGGAATTTGGAGTGACACCACTCAAGGCTTGGGTTTTTCCTTGCACCAGTTATGGGTCCAGAGCAGACACAAGACAATTACAGCAAAGGGAAGAATTTTATTTCAGGATTGAGGGAGGGGCTCTTTTTTTTTTCTATCCTTAGATCCTACAAATTGGACTAGGGCCTGCTGCTAGCCCTGAACAGAAGCCATTATTATGGGCAGCAAAATAAAGAGGCCGTGAGAAGCCATGTCCTTGATGGCGTTGTTGAACTGTTGGATTAGCCAACCTGAAATTCCATTTCCTATTATTAGACTTCCAGTCTTATGAGCCATACATTTATTATTTTAGGCCAATCTGAGTGGCATTTTCTATTACTAATAAAAGCACCCTAACTACCTAAAGCCAAAGTGAATGCTTACTTCTAATTATTTGGCTGGGGAAAAAAGTGTCCCTTGAGCCAAACAGTCTATTGTCAATTGCCTAAATAATTCGGCCACCTGAGAATATACTTGGAGCATTTAGGTACTGAATCTAGAACACATTGCTGTGCACAGGTTGAATTGGTGGTCTATTTCTTGGCCACAGACTGACTCTAGGTCCTGTGATCTGCATGCACATTAGAGGGAAGGTCAGGCACTGCTGAGCTGTCAGCCTGAATGGACCATTAATTGACCATAGTCAATACAGTTGTATATCTCTCATTTCCTTACTTTCACCAACAGTAAGAAAATAAAGATTATTGTCTAGAATGCAAGCACTTTAGTGAAAGCAGCAAGAATGCCTTTTTGTGGAAGGCTCCCACTCATCTATTATTGCTTCATTCTACCACTACCACCACATTTCAAGCTTAAGCCTCTCCTTTTTAGTGTGTGACTATGATAACAAAACCTGTGTCTATGCCCTTGCTTAGTAATTGCATCCTTGGAAAGTCAGCAGTGAACTTGGAGTGTAAGGCATATTTTATTAGAAAAAATTTATAAGTAAACAGCTAAGTTGCAGGGCTTAACTTTCTCTTCCCCCTAGCTGGTCATTCCTACCTTGCTTAACTCTAGCTAAACCATTGGAATCCTTGGCTAAACCATTGGAATCCTTGTCCTTAAGAGTGATGGATTCTGTCCAACTGACTTAGAAGGACAAGCCCCTTACAATTGATGGCTTAGTCCCATAGATCTCACTCTACCTAACAAGAGAAGCGAACCCTCCTCTGTGGTACTCTTCCTTAGGTCAGCTCTCATCATTTTTCCTCTTCACCTCTCTAATCTTCTCTTTTTCTTATTGTCTTTATCTCCATGACTACAGATTCAATTCAACCCAGTTAATAGTTCTGGAGCGCCTGAGTGAAACTTGGGATGTAACTGGCCTCTTGTCCTGTGTTAGGTGCTGAGATATTTGAGAGACAGGTGCTAATTTCCTCATGGAGCTTGTATGCTGATTTTGAGGACACACACACACACACACACACACACAATGTTTAACTACGAAAAATGTCATATGAGCAAGCTTAACAACATCTTACCAAGTTTGATACATGGAGAAGCTTGTGAAGAAATAGTAAGGAAAGTCCTTCCAGAAGAGGAAATGTCTGAGCTGTGTCTTAGAAAAAAAATAGAATTAATAAATAGAAGAAAGACCATTCCAGGCAGATGGAGCAAAGTTGTGAAGTCAAGGTAAAAGAAGGCATATATGGGGTTACCTGTAGGGAGGTGGCATGAACATTAGGAGGAAGGGGTAGTAATTAGAGATTTGGTAATACAAGTAGGTCATGAGAAGTCTTGTGAGTTATTCTAAGTGATTTTTAAGGTTATTTTTAGAGAAAGTGTATGATCTAATCAAAATATTTGTTAAGGTTCAACTAGCTGTTGAACTAAATAATCCCAAAATTTTAAGTGGATTAACACAACAAAAACATATTTTTATTCATGGTACAGTCTAATGAGGATGTAACTTGTTAGATGGATTTCCTCCAAGAAGGGATTCAGGGACTCAAACACCAGAAACCTCGTGAATTCACCATCTTCACTCACAGCTCCTAGAGTTTCAGTAGTTGGGGCAAGAGGCTCCGTGGAAAGGTATAGCAGTAATTACCCACTTCAGCTCCAAAAGACACAGACACAGACACACACATATACACACATAAACACGCAAAATTTCTGTCATACTCCATTGACAAGAACTAATCACAAGCTTAATCTAAACGCAAGGGGGATCCTGGCATATGTGCCCCTGGAGGCAGCACTTCCCTGCAACAACTCAACACTATGAAAGAGAAACATCAAGCTTTGCTGATCAGGTCTCTGTCTCTGATGTGAACAGGGAAAGAATATGATAAGGTTAACATTTTAGAGAGTCCATTCTGGCTGCAGGAAGGAAGACGTGTGGAAGACAAGAATGAGTAGAGAGAGGAGGACCAGTGAAAAGGCTGTGGCTCCCATACAGTGGTAAATGACAGAGGTCAGCTGCTACTAAAGCTCAGTAATGGCAGGGATGGAAAAGAAGGAAAAGAGAAGGAATCAGGAAACACTTCAGAGATGACATCACCAGGACTTGGTGCTCAAATTCACGGTGATATATACATAGTGAGGGGCAGAGAAAAGTGTGGTTGACTTTCTAACTTGGGATATGATCAACTGTTTGGCTCATGCAGCAAATTCCAGGAGTAAAAGAGAAAAAGCTATTTGGAAGTAGAGGAGAAAGGTGGGATTATTAAATCTGTTTTTTCATAATACACAAAACTTGAAATTATCTAGTAGAAGTTATCTTGTACATATATGAAGGAGACCTTTTGTAAACATTGGCCTGGAACTCAGAGAAAAAGCCTATATTGAAGATGGGGATATAGATTTGGAATTGTAATTATAGAATCATATTATATAGAACCCATGAGAGTTGAAACTTGGGGCGTGTAGCTGAGAACTTGTTCCCCTGAAACCCTCATTCTTTCTCTGGCCCCCAATATATTGTTTTCAATCAACCAATCTCTAGTTTATTGTTAAATTATCTTCCCTGAAACACATTATTTTTTCTAAATGCATGATTTGATTAGATTCTTCGTGATTTCTTAAGTGTAAAACTACCATATGATAAAAAATTTTTGGACTTCCAGTTAAGATGTAAGACCAAGCAAGCTCAGAATTTTCCTCCCTCAGCCCCATTATTAGAAACATGTGCATTTGTGAAGACTGTGTTAACTAAAGAATATATATTTACACTTCAAAATGGGAAATTTTCAGTCTAGAATCAAAGAGTGAGTGTACTCAATGCCTCAGCCACCAGAGGGACCTGAATTGTATCTATGCCTTAGGAGAGGAAATTTTACTTCCTTGTGGAGCAATGGCAAAGTGTATAGCAGAAGCATAACTGAATTTCCTCATCCCTAGAGGCAGAGGAGATAAATCACCCACTGGCCCAGGGTCTGGACCTAGAAGTGAGCTGCACACCATGCAATTGGTGGAAATAGAGTAACTTGCAAGAAACGAACCCTGAGCTCTGCTATGTATTAGTTGAGATCTAAACTCCCATCAATCACTGTGAAACATAGTCCAGAATGAAGAAACAACTTAAAAACAGGTGTGAACCTAGCAACCGTCTCAAGGCTGAAGCAGAAGCAATTTTGCAACACCTCCCTATCCCCAATCCAGAATGTCTTTTTAATCGAGTTTACAGGCTGGAATTCTAAAGACGAGCTCACAGTCAAAAATTACAAAACACACAAGAAACATTCCGTCCTAAAACTTAGTAGATGAGAAACCAAACCATAATACACCTAAGGAAGTAGAATAAATCTAAACAGAAAATTAAATCAGTATCTTAACATTTGTTAAAAGAAAGATAAAATGAAGAAGTGAACTTTCTATTCAAGGGAAAGAAATTATCATTTGAAAAATAGTTTTAAAAGAAACAAGTAGAAATCTTGCAAGTAAAAAATATAGTCAATATAATTTAAAGCTCAATTGAATGTTATCTAATATAATATAATGTCCATGAAGGCAAAGGTGATTTTTTTTTGTCTGCTTTGTTTATTGTTTAAACCCTAACACTTAGAACAGTACCTGATTATAATTTGCAATCAATATATGTATTTTTAATGGATAAATAAATTAGTGGGTTAAATGGTAGATTGGCAGAGAAAAATTAGTTAGTTAGAAAATAGAACTAAATAAATCACACAGAAAACATACCAAGAGACAAAAACATTAAAGAAAGAAAGAAAGTTAAGAGGCCTGGACAAGAGAAAGCAATACTGTATTACAACATAAATCTAATAAGGATTCCAGAATAACAAAATAGAAAGAATGGAACAAAGGCAATATTCAAAGGAATGCTGTCCAGTAAGTTTACAGTATTTAAAAGGTATAAAGAACTCCTAAAAATAATAAAAGTTAAACAAGCAAAGAAAGAAATGGGCAGGCCATTAACAGGCAATTCACTGAAAAGACCCAAAGGGTACAATTAACATATGAAAGATGCTCAGGCCCATTAGTAATCAGGAAACTCAACAGAAAACAGCAGTTAGGGCTCAGTGTGCTGGCTAGTGCCTGTAATTCCAGCTACTTTGCAGGCTGAGGTGGGAGGATCACTTGAGTCTAGGAGTTCAAGTCCATCCTAGGCAACACAGAAAATAAAAACAGATAAAGAAAACAACAATTGGACACTATATCTTGCCCATTGGATTGGAAAGAATTAAATAATCTGATAACATCAAGTGTGAGAAAAGGGAAACTTTTATACAGTGTAGGTAGGACTATAATTTGAAGCAATTCATTTTGACACTAATTAGTCTAGCCAAAGATGTGCACACTACAACACAACACATTTGTATCTAGTTGCTACCCTAGAGAAATTCTCACCTATGTGTCCAAGGTAACAAATGTTAACAACAAAATTCACTGACACATTGTATGTAATAGTGAAATGTGCAAACAGGCCAACTGCCCTGAAGTGACTGAATGAACAATTAGACTGTCGTTTATTTACACCATGATACTATTATACAGCATGTAAAATAAATTAACTGGACCTGCATGTGTCAACAAGGATGAATTTCCAAGACTCATGATGAGTGGGGGAAAAAAATGCAACTAAGATAGGTATATTATGACACAAAAGAGTACTATACATACATTGCTTAAGGAGACAGTCCCATGTAATAAGTATACAAAAAACACACATGAGAAATACACTCTTACTTCATGATAGTGGTTATCCATAGGGAAGAAAAGGGGACAATGTGTGTGTTGCAGAGAGCAGGTACAGGAAAGTGAGATTTCAGTTCAATTTATACAGACTTAAAAAATACATGATGCAAGAATTGAAAAATGTTTACTCAAACTCAGTTATATTGTTGTTTGTGCTTTTTTATCTTTAGCATATTTAAAATTTTCAAAATAACTTTTAAAAGAATGAGAACAAAGTAAAGACATTTTAGGCATGAAAATATTAACAAAATTTACAACCTAGAGACTCTTCTTGACACACCATAAGTGGATTTATGTATTTTAGTTTAAGAAACAAAAAGGAAGAAGTGAAATATGATAAACAATGGTGAGCACAAAACATTGAAATCATGTTGGAAATTTTAAATAACCATAGATAGTAAAAAATATAGATTATTACTATTAATGTTTTGTTACAAAATAAAACAAAAGCAAAACACTAGATGAAATTACAAAAAGATGGGAGAATGAAAGTTGGGGAAACATGAAAGCATGCTTATTTTTGAATGTGCTTGGGGGAGGAAAGCGACATGAATTGTAGGCCTTGTTAGCAAAACATAAACTTCAGCATATATGTTCCAAATTTTAGCTGATGACTAAAAGCATGTAAATACAATGTACGATTTCCAAATTGAAAGGAAAAAAGAGCAAAATATAAAAAGCTTTATGAATTCAACAGAAGGCAAAGAGTATCAAAAACAAATGAAAGAAAAAGCATGTGAATGGTAATTGCAAAATAATATTTAAGTAATCAAAATAAATGTGAGTAGATTTAATTCACACATAAAAGTCAGGGATTCTCAGATTTGATAAAGAAAAAAGTGGATATTATTCTATTTGCAATAGACATTAAAAACTATTTGAAGGCCAGGGGAGTGGCTCACGCCTGTAATCCAAGCACTTTGGGAGGCCAAGGTGGGAGGATCTCTTAAAGCCAGGAGTCTGAGACCAGCCTGGCCAATATAGTGAGACCCTATCTCTACCAAAAAAAAAAAACAAAAAAGCCTGCTTAAAAACTATACCTGAAGTTCTAAAAATAAATGAATAGAAGAATATATCAGGCAAATAAAAATAAATAAATCAAACAAATAAACAACAAACCCCACCACCCCCAACAAAAACAAAACAGAGAAAAAAAAGATGCAAGAGAAAAGGAAATTGAAATAGTAATAATAAAATCAAATAAAATAGAAAGCAAACTAAAAACACTAAGAATTATGGAAAGGAAAATAAAAGCCAAATACTGATCATAATCACTAATATTATGTATATATATTTTTACAAAATTAGAATTCTATTAAATATTGTTTACTATTCATTTTCACCTATTTTATTTTATTTTATTTTTAGAGATGGAGTCTTGCCATGTTGCCTAGTCTGGACTTGAATTCCCGGGCTCAAATGATCCTCCTGCTTTGGCTTCCAAGGAGCTGGAATTACAAGCGTGTGCCACTGCACTCAGCTTTGTTTTAATTTGCTGATAGAGGAACATTTCATCATTCCCAGACATTCTTCAATACCATGATGTCTAATATTTTCCATCATATGGATGGCCTATAATTTATTATTTTTATTGTTGGACATAAGGAAGGTCCTTTGTAATTTTTTGGTAGTATAAATAACACTGTAATGGACACTCTTTTGCATAAATCCTTATGTAGTTTTCTGCATGGTTTTGCATTTGTCCTTAACAGATAAAGAGTATAAGGAGCTAAATATACATGGGTGGAAAATTATTTGTTTAGCATCTTCAGATTAACCAATGTGACGCATTACAGGAAAGAGTTGGACATATTTAGATATGCAACAAATTTGACTTAACAGATGTTCCCTTTCATTGACAAGAAAGTCCAGAAGGAGCAGGAGAGCATCATCTTGGCCCTTTCTCTTAATAAGGGATGGTAGCTTTGGTCCAGCTGCTATGCTGAGGTCTTTGGAGACACAGAGATGGAAAGACATCAGCCCTGTCCTCAAGCACCTGTGAGCTTCTCAGAAGACAGCACATAACAGATGAACAACAACACAGCGTGACAATTGTTCTAAAGCCGGTGCCAAATCAGTTTGACCATTGCTTTTCAGCCCTGCATTTGTTTATCACTTTTCTAATCAAATCGGGGTAGAAGTTGTTCAAAATAATGGAAATATTGGTAGTATTGATTAACAAAAATTGAATACTACCTATTTGAAGTATTCTTACTACATATTTGTGTTTCTAGAAGCAGTCTTTTCACTTATATGGCTCTAGGTTTGGGATAGCTTCTCAAGTAGCCAACCTACATACCTAATCTCTGGCCTTCTGAGTCTAATCCATCAGTTTAATCCTTCAAAAATATAATTGGGGCCAGGCATGGTGGCTTACACCTGCAATCCCACCACTTTGGGAAGCCAAAGGGGGTAGGTCACGAGGTCAGGAGTTCATGACCTGCCTGACCAATATGGTGAAACCCCATCTCTACTAAAAATACAAAAATTAGCCAGGCGTGGTGATGGGCGCCTGTAGCCCCAGCTACTCAGGAGGCTGAAACAGGAGAATCGCTTGAACCCGGGAGGCGGAGGTTGCAGTAAGCCAAGATCATGCCATTGCACTCCAGACTGGTTGATAGAGTGAGACTCCCTCTCAAAAAAAAAAAAAAAAAAAAAAAATTTAATCTCTCCCTTCTCTTCCTGAGAACAGTGACTCCCCACTGCTGTGTTCCATGGCACATAGGATATTTTGCTAATGAGCTACCTTTAGGGAATGCTGAGATGAAACCAGAACACGAAAAAAAGATCTAGACTTTTTTACCATAGTGAATTTTTACAGCAGTAACATGCACTGAAAATCAAGGCAGATGATGGGGAAAGCAAGCAGTATCAACAATGGCCTCACCATAAAACACCCTCTAAACCATGGTCCCTGCAATCACAGACCTTCCTGCCAGAAACGGGCAGCTCCGGCCACATGTTGGAGAAGACATTTGCACACAATGAAGGGAAATGAATTAACTGTAACCTAATACCATTAGTCCCAGTGTTCGACTCATTGAGCAGTGATGAAAACTGGAGAGCAGATGTTAGGGAATCTCAAAGAAGTAGTAATATTTCAATATTGTTCTGTAAACTAAAAGTACATCCATGGTCAACGAGCAAATATTTATGAGCACTCCATTTGGTGCTGGAGAGAGACGGGGGAGAGCGAACAATGATCAGAAGAAGGCTAGGCCTGACCCAAATCCCTGGCAAGGTAGAGAGGTAAGAAACAATAAGGTCAGAAGTAAGTGTTAAGTCTTGAGGCATACATATATTAGGAAGTTAGAAAAGGGAGAAAGCCCTTTGGATTGGAAGAGTTCAAGATGGCTCCATGGAGAAGAATGGAATAAAATGGGCCTTGAAATGATGGATAAGGTGGGGGCACCTCCTTGAGCACCAAGCCATGGAAGTTGCAGTAAGCCAGGCCAACGTGAGTGCTTGGCGTTTCTTGTACACCTCTCTGGCAGCAGAGGTCACACTGAGGTACTCTTATTGTCTGTTTACATGTCTGTCTCCTCATGTGCCATGAGCCCCTTGAGTCCAGGGCTTTTGTCTCTCCATCTTCATACCCACAAGATCTTGTGCCGAGCCAAGACGAACGCCAAGAAAGAGTAAGCCACCAACTGTCATGTGCCTCAAAGGAAATGGAAGGCACAGGTTGGGCAAAACTAGGATATCAGGTTAGTCAGGTAAAGTTAAGTGTTAGAGAATTTTGAAAACCAGCCGAAGAACTGAAGATCAAAATATAATTTATATGGAGCCTGAATTTATTAGCTTGCCAGGCAAGGAGAGCTGCATTACTCTGCAGCAAGCTTGGCAACTCTCCCTGAATGTGCATGTGAGGGCATGGTGTAGACAAGGTAGGATTCTGAAAAGTCCTCTTTGACTGATGACAGAGGAAATTTTAAAACCTCCCTTGGGATTGATCGTTATTGCAATGAGACGTCACTGGGGCATCCATTAAACAGGGCCAGTTCACACAGGTCCCAGGGGAATTGTGTGAGGCTCAAGCAATCGTAAGATCATTCTGAACTTGATCCCCTGTACAGTAAGCAGAGACTGAGCAGAGAGTTCCTTCAGCACCAACATGCAATAGGGAGGTACTATAGATTCTTGAGAGGGGGAGAAAAGGATGAAGATGGTATTTTCGAAATATGACTAAACTGATATCCCACTACTGCCCAACACGTATCTTTCATTTGTCAGAAAGACATGGCTGGTGTCTAAGTTTATTTGGGCTGCTATAACAAAATATCATAAACTGGGAGGCTTCAGAAATTTATTTCTCACAACTCTGGAGGCTGGGAAGTCCAAGGTTAAGGCAAAGCAGATTTGGTGTCTGGTGAGGGCTCTCTTCATACATGGCACCTTCTGGCATATCTCCACATGGTGGAAAGATCCAGCTTGCTCTCTGGGGTCTCTCTTAAAAGGGCACTAATCCCTTCATAAGCACTCCACCCTCATGACCTAATCACCTCCTAAAGGCCCTAACTCTTAATATTGTTACCTCCAGGTTAGGATTTAAACATGAATTGGGCTGGACATAAGTATTCAGTCCTTTGCAACTGGTATGAATACTGATGTCAATGTCAGAAATGACTTTTGGTTTGCTTTACACAGTTTCTATCCCTTGAACATATTTTTAAGCACTAATTATTTATGGATATAGGGCTGCATTTAAAAATGGACCCTATTCACTATATATAATATTCTAGAATTCCAGTTTGGAAGCTAGGTCCACTCCTAGCATCTGTCCATTCCACCTTCCTGTAGAGAGAAAGGGCTGCTTAAGGCCTGGCTAATCTAGTAAGGAATCCTTTCGGTTGGGGCAAGTCGAGGGTCAGTGTCCGGGAGAAATGGGTGCAGATGCATCATCTGGGTGAGAAGAGTGGAGGCCGGTCTCAGGCTCCAGAGCATGGAGCTAAAGGGATGAGCACAAGGAACCATGAAGAGATGCTGGTCGAACGTGGCTAGCACAGGGCCATTCTGGGCCAGCAGTTGCTGGGGCTGGGGTGTCTGTTGATACTCCCTGGGTTTCCTGAAGTTCCAAAGGGCTTCAGTTTCATGTAAACAGCAGGGAGCAGGGCCAGCTCATGATTTATTACATATCTTTCTTTAGACTAGACTGAACACTTCTTCAAAGAAAGCTTTTCCACTTATTTCACATCCCCAAGCATCTGGCACATTGACTCACAAATGTGGATCCTCAGTACGTATTGGTTACATTTTACTAAGAAGACATTTTCTCCCAAAGTCAGAAACCAAAGGAGATTTGAGGTCAAGGCACGATTTGCGCTATCAAAACCCACAGTTAACGCCGTCTCCCTTCCCCCGACCCTTGCCTCAAATCCCACAGAAGGGAATTTCACATCCTGAAAAGGGATATTCCCCACTCCAGATCTATGCCTTGCATTTTCATGCAGTGGGTCCTCCTGTGGAAGAGCCCTCCCAAAGCCTAGCCTTCTCTGTGGACGTCTGCTCTCTCAGGGACCACCTCCCCTGCTCCGTTACAAATCTAAACCATGCCAGATCACAGACTTATAAACACATCTCTGCTGAACTAAGCAAGGGCTTTTCATCAGAGATAAAAGTGGCAGGGTGGTTTTTCCACATATACCCTGGCTTAGGGCCAGCTCTACTCCAGTGGGCATGGGAACAACCTGGCTGGAGCCAGGGATATGCCTACCTTTGAGAGCACACAAAGAACCAGGCCCTGTTACCTGTTCACCTCGCTGCCCTATAGCAGCAGAGAAGATGCTTTCTGAATGGAAACTTAAATATTGCACATTCTTGTGCTTCCCTACTTCCCACGGTTATTCTGGAGCAAATCACTATTCTGTTTTACAATCTTGATTGAGGTTTAACTTATATACAATGAAAAATGCCCATTTTAAGTGTACAGTTGGGTGAGTTTGGACCAATGTGCCCCTGTGTTACCATCACGATAATCAAGATACTCCCATGACCCAGGTGTTTCCTCGTGCCCCTTGGAGTTCACTCCCACCCTGAGCTCCAGCCTTTTCTAGAACTTTATGCAAATGACATCAGACAGTATGAGCGCTCCTATCTGGCTTTTTCAGCTCATCCTTTTTTATCTAAGTTCTTGGTCCCTTTTTAAATCCTAAGTAGTTTTTCCTGGTATGGGTATGCCAGAATTTTTACCTCTTGATGGATATTTGGGTTATTTCTAGTTTGAGGTTGTTATTGAATAAAGCTGTCATGGACATTCACGTGCAAGTTTTAGTGTGCACATTTTTATGTTTCTTGGATAAATACCTAGAGTGGAATTGTTGGGTCATATACTAAGTGTATGTTTCACTGTATAAGAACTGATCACTGTTATCCAAAGTGGTTATACCGTTTTGCATTCCCACCAGCCATGTATCAATGTCCCCATGGCTCCACCCACCAACACTTGGTATTTGTCAGTCTTTTACTTTTCATTTAATTAGCATCTTGGTGGTTGTAAGTTGTACTTCCCTGATGCCAAATAATGTTGCAATCTCTTTGGTGTTATGATTGACCATTCATAGCTTATTTTATGACTTGTCTGTTTAAATCTTTGAGACAAGCCATTTTTTAAAAGCCTTGAGTATAATGGAAAGTCTCAGACTTAAGGGCCAAAGGACCAGGGTTTGGATCTTTACGCTATACATAGCTGTGCACCTTCAGGAAGTGATTCATGGACTCTGGGTATCAGTGTCTTACCTTGATCGTAAAGAAACAATGACTAGATTATCTTGAATGTTCTCTTTCTACTCCAGAGATTATGACTACAATCTCCATTTCTTCATTTACAAGACAGGCACATCCCTGGGGCTTGAAGAAACACATAGCTACAGATTATCAAAACACAAAGGGACATTGGAGATCTCATCCTCTCCAGCATACATGCAGGTACAAAAAATTGAACTTGGCCAACATCATACAACTGTTTAATGGCATAGATGCTACTAATCTCAGAGTTCTTGGCTTTAACTATTAAAACAGAATAAGAGAAATCAGCATACATCCTTTTGCTGACTTCAGAGGAAATTCCCTGGGTATAAGAGCTGGGCAACATAATTTTGTTTTCTCACCAAAACTGAGACATGTTCATTTGTACCCCAGGTATTCATGGGAGCGATAGAGGGAAGGTGATGATCTGGGTCCTGAGGCCAGGAGTCTTGACTGGGAGTTGCTCTACCCCGTGGCTGCAGGTGCATTCCCATTAAGACATGAACCCAGCAACCTCAGCCCAGGCAGCCTGTTTACAGAGCTGTGACTGCTATAAACATTGCCAGGCAAATTACATTTCACTCCAGTGTCTAGAATGAATTCTGTAAACTGACAAGTACTTAGGGGCCAGGGTATATTCCCTCATAATTACGGCACGCTGCTCCCATGGGTGTTAATGTTTATAGAAGGCTAGTTAACCTTGCACAGGCTCTGGGATCACGGGGCCATGTGTGCCATTCAGCTGCAGAATTGAAGAATGCAGTTCCATGTTTGCAACATGTGTACTGATGCAGAGGGGACAATCGTGGCTTGTTCTCGGGGCCAGGGCAAGGTCGCTGGACTTGGCATGCATGGCCTCCGTGCCTTGATTGCTTGACCAAAGCTTCACTTTCCCTGAACAGCCCCAATTTAATGGACTGTGATTATTGAGCTTACACTGTAACTCTGTGGTGTTACTTGAGCAAATGATGTAGTTATACATTTGTTCATAGATTTTCAAGACCCCTTAAGAAAGAAGGGTCCATTGTAAACCTTTGAAACAGAACCCAGACATGCTAGGAACCTTGGTGATTGTTTCAAGTAATATGAAACTGCTTTTCATCCCACACTCAAGGGACAGCAGAGAAGGGTAAGACGTGGTGCTTTTGTTCCGAAAGTTTACAGTCTATCGTTTTTGGATAGACAAGGCAGGCATACATGAAAAATTCAATAAAGTACAAGAGAGTATGTGCTAAATCTCAGCTGGGGGGGTGTAGAGGTAAGTCCATTAGAAATTCAGAAACATGCAAGATTGCTGTGGCCTGGCTAAGCACAGGGAAACTTCAGGAAGGAGGTGGGAGTTGAAATGGCCTTTGATGGTTGTTGGGGTTAGGATAGAATAGATCAGGGCATAGAAATTGTAAGGTGCGTTCAGGTCAGAGAAAAGAGACCTGTCTGGGCCGGGCACGGTGGCTCATGCCTGTAATCCCAGCACTTTGGGAGACCAAAGTGGGCAGATCACGAGGTCAAGAGATCGAGACCATCCTGGCCAACATGGTGAAACCCTGTCTCTACTAAAAATACAAAAATTAGCCAGGCGTGGTGGCGTGTGCCTGTAATCCCAGCTACTCAGGAGGCTGAGGCAGAAGAATTGCTTGAACCTGGGAAGCAGAGGTTGCAGTGAACCCAGATCGTGCCACTGCACTCCAGCCTGCTGACACAGCAAGACTCCATCACAACAAAAAAAAAAAAAAAAAAAAAGGGAGAGAGAGAGAGACCAGTCTGATGGAAGTGAACCAGAGCATTGAAGCCAGGGCTGGAAAGCATGGGCCATGCCCCGATCGTGAAAGCCCTTGATAGCCAACAGACACTGGGCACAGAAGAGAAATGTGTAGGTACTTGTATGTTTGTTCAATGCCCTCCAATGTTTTCCTAACTCAGAGTAAAGACAGAGGTCCTAACGATGGTTCTGCACGAGCTGCCCTCTGCCCAATCCCTCACTGACCTCAATATCTACTACTTTCTCCTTCGCTCACTCCACTCCAGCTACCCTGGCTTTCTATTTCCTAGAATACTGGAGGCAAGTTCCCATGTGAGCATTTTTGCATTTTCTGCTCCCTCTTCCGGAAATGCTTTTCCTACTAGTATCTACACTGCTTTCTATCTCTCCACTCTGTTACTTCAATACCCCTTTGTCAGTGATCCTTCCCTAATGACTCAATTTAATATCACAACAGCTCCTCACCTTGGACTTCTATTATCTTTCTCAGCTTCCTTGTTTTCCAGAGGCATTTTGCCATCTAACCTCATATATGCATACAGAAATGCAATATATGTATGTATCTGTATAAGCATGTATATGTGTATGTGTGTATACATACTTATATAATTATTTAGTTTTATTGTCTTTCCCTTCTGGAATGTAAACTCATGAAGGTATAGAATTTTGTCTACTTTGTTCATTCATGCATCCCCAGCATCTAAAATGATGCTTAGATACTCAAATATTTGCCAAATGAACAAATTTGTAAATGATTTTTTTTTTTTTTTGAGACAGAGTTTCGCTTTTGTTGCCCAGGCTAGAGTGCAGTGGCGCCATCTCGACTCACTGCAATCTCTGCCTCCCAGGTTCAAAAGTGATTCTCCTGCCTCAGCTTCCTGAGTAGCTGGGATTACAGGCACCTGCCACCATGCCCGGCTAATTTTTTGTATTTTTAGTAGAGACGGGGTTTTGCCATGTTGGGCAGGCTGGTCTCGAACTCCTGACCTTGGGTGATCTGCCCACTTTGGCCTCCCAAAGTGCTGTGGTTACAGACGTGAGACACCATGCCCAGCCATAAATGATTTTTTAAAAACTGATATAATATGATAAAAGAGCTGTTCTGGGTGCACTAGCATACATACGTACATACATATGTGCATGAAAGAGGATAGAGGAAGATACCAGATTTCATAGCATAGTCTACCTTTACAAGACTGGTTGGAGCAGGTATTAGGGCTTCTTTGTTTCAAGCAACAGAAATTAAGCCTGACTTAGGCTAATGGTAATTTATTGGAAAGGATCAGGAGCTCACAGAATCAATGAGAGGCCAGAATACCAGGCTAGGAAATAAAAGAAAAGAAAGCAGCCCTGGAGACCAGGTATCAGAGACCACAACATCTGTGCACAGCAGGGACAAAGTGGTCAGGAAGCTGTGCTGAATGCAGTGAACACTGATTGTTTTCAATTTCCTTGTTCCCCTACTCAAGAATTAAATTCCACTGAGGGAGCATCCGACTGGCCTAGCTTGGGTCACATGCCTGCCCTCAGCACTCATTGTAAAGATTTACTGTGTCTCAGTGTTCCAAGCATCCATTGATTCTTCCTAATTTTACCACCAGTTTCTTTTTTATCCTCAGTTTTCTCTCGGCTCAGTAGAGTCTGGTAGAATCATAATCAAGAATTTGTCTCTCCTCTGCCAAGGAGTTGAACTTGCTTTTCCTTTCATGTTTTTACTCAGGAGGTAGACCTTGGGAAATTTTGTTATGGTGATCTTTTTAGACCTTAACATAATGAAAATAACTTTGAAGTACATGGGACATTGCTGTTTATAAAAATGTCTGTGTATATTATTTCACGTGACTCACGCAACATTTCTGTGAGGTAAGTAGGTAGGTGTTGTCCTCAGTTTATAAATGAGGGAACTGATGCTTGGAGAGTTAAAGTAATTTATTCAAGGCCATAATGCCAGGAATGTTTTAGTATGAAATTTTGTTATAACGATGGCACTTGCTATGTATTAAGCACTGCCACACTGGTTCCATGTGTTGATTAAATTAATTCTCACAACAACCCTGTGAAGTGAGTACTAATATTTATTGTAGTAGATGAAGAGTAACTTGCCTAAAATGACATCTTTATAAAGTAATAGAGACAGGCTCCTACCTTTGTGTCTGTACCCTTAACCTTATGCTATTCTGCCTTTCATTGTATTAAACTAGATGTTGATGGATATATATGAAATCAACAATATTCATGTTTACCAAAATCCCAGAAAAAACTTGTGGTTCAAGTTCAAAGCTTCCAGAGACTCAATGTCTGTTCCATAGTGGTTATTCAATAAACATAAATTGAATACGTGAATGAATGAATGAAAGTTATTTTCCTTACAGACCCTTTGCATCAAGAGACTTGGTCTTTCAAACAACATTGCAGATTCTAGGACTTGGAAATATTTCATTATAATGATTATTGGCACATTTGATTTTCTGCTTTCTTGGTCACAAAGGAGGAAACAGATCCCTTTCATTGTCCCCCTTCATTCTTCTGATTCCTGACACACAACATGCTTAGGACAGAAACTAAAGATTTATTCGTTGATATCCTGCCTCTGATCTTGCTGTGACTTGATAAATTTGTTAAATAGAGAAAAGTCTTCTGACTTGGAAAATAATACTAGTAGCATGGGCTTCATCCTATCCCATTGGAAACATTGGAATGCCAAACTTGGTCATCCATACCAAGGAGTTTTCCCATCTGTGGGTGCCCTTTGCTCATGAATATTGAAATGAAGAAGAGGCACATTTTTTGACATGGAATATTCACTAGCTCTCTACACTTGGCACTGTGTTAGACTCTGAGAACTCAGAAATGAATAAGACATGATCCTTACCTCTGAAGCTTGCTACTGTTGCTTCGTTTTGAAAGGTTCAAGTTGGTCTGTGTATAAACCATACTATTTAGGGGAATAATATTCACAGGAAAGTGCCAACAAAGTGAACTTGATTCAGAATTACCTGATCTGAAACTTGGCAGAAACAGTGAATGCGTATCCCATTGGAAGACAAGAATCTAGCTGAGTAAGCCAGGTGTGGTGGCTCACGCCTGTAATCCCAGCACTTTGGGAGGCCGAGGCTGGTAGATCATCTGAGGTCAGGAGTTTGAGACCAGCCTGGCCAACATGGTGAAATCTCATCTCTACTAGAAATACAAAAAATTAGCCAGGCGTTGTGGTGAACACCCGTAATCCCACTTACTCGGGAGGCTGAGGCAGGAGAATCGCTTGAACCCGGGAGGTGGGGGTTGCAGTGAGCTGAGATCATGCCACTGCACTCCAGCCTGGGCAACAAGAGTGAAACTCCATCTCAAATAAATAAACAAATAAATAAATAAAATAAAATACTACCAAAATTAAAAAAAAAAAGACTAGCTGAGTAGTGCTCAGGAAAGTGAGAAATTAGAACAAAGTGAAAGACACTAGGCAAAGGGTAATAGTGGTTCTATCCCCCCAAATTCTAGAGTATAATAGATATTTAATGTCATATAAAAGAGCTACACAAAGAACCAGACATGTGCAGGCGCATGTGACTGGTACATCGTAGGTGATCAAATAAATGTTTCAATTATTGCCTTCTTTTAAAGGGCTGCAAATGTACTAAATTCTACATGAAAAGACTATCTTAGCTGTTGTACCTTTAAAACGTTATGTTTCAAATAACAGTTATATTTCAAACTGATATAACTGCTGACAGCTGGATCCAGGAGGAAAGCCAAAATGCGAGGCAGGATAGAACAGCCTTATCCTGTCCTAATCATTCTGAAAAGACTTCCTAAAAAATGGGTATTTCAGCAGCTGCTCGAAGGTTGGGATCAAGTCAGCTTTGCTAAATTCAGATTAAGTACCAAGCATCACTTTAAAAAATGCAAATCCATATCTTTAGTGTGGTTTACAGCTTAGATTATCTCTCCTTTACTCACACTTGAACGTAAATCAGCTTAAGCAGATATTTTCTTTATGCTGAGAGAATAGGATAAAGAACTTAGAAAAATAAAGAAAACAATTTAAGGAAGATGGGTCTTACCCTAGGAGAGGTCAGAGAACACTAAGATTTTCATGAATATTTTAGTTTTACTTTCCGTGAGTAAAATTATTGACTGTAAATCTAAGTCATTGAGATTTTTCATATGCAAATGAAGAGTCTGCAAAAGTCTGATAGGTACTCCTGCATTACCAAGTGGGTACAGAAAATGACCATCGCCAGATCACAGTATTTTAATTCTCATGTTCAAGGACCGTTTTACTCCAAATATGGCATCGAACTTATTCTTGGAAAAACACAAGAATTTATCTTGGAGAAAGAACCCCCAAATAAAGATCCCAGATTTTATGAGTAAACCATTCCATTCCCCAGACCCGTAGTTTCACACCTCCGTGGGCTCTCTAAACATCAACAAAAACTCCAAGGATTTGATGGGAAAATGGTGTTAAGTCTCATGTTGTTTCAGGAATTTCCCAATATGCACTAAATTACCTTTTGGGCCATATGAGGCCAAGTGGTAGGAAATCATTCCTTTGGACACAGATGGCAGTCCTAATGTTCCCAACAGCTGTTGCACACACACGAAATCAGATTGGGATTAACACTTACCTTCAGAGTGGTTGCGCCCGGATGGGATGGCTTCTCTGTAATATATACCAAGCTTAGCTTATGTCTCTGAAACCACATGACCTCACAGGTCTTGGGAACATTTGATCCAGGAAATCTGAACTTAGGCAGAAATCATAAAGCATCAGGTACATGTTAAGCAGGAATTTATCTGCTTTTTGTCTGAAGCAGCCTCACACCCATCCAGCTTTTGTCTGACTCTGAGTGAAATATTTATAGGCAGGCTGCTTTCTAAGGCAGAGTTACAGACCTATTCAGGTTGGGTGTGAAATGTCTCTGCCCGTTGAACACCTGCTGAAACCTAAATTCCAAGTGCAACCAGACCCAAGATGATTTGTATCACCGTGAGCTTTAGCACTGTTATAAGGATGGTAACCAAAGTAGAATTAAGATATCCACAGACCCCTTTAGTCTTGCCTTGGGAAAGAGAAATACTTCCTTTAGTGAGGTTACCATTTTACAGCTTCTGAAATTCTCTTTGACATTATTTTCAGAACCATGGCTCAATCTTTCACATAGACTTACAACTGCATCCTTAGAGGGTAGATTTGATTTTTTGAAATAGCCAAAGGTCATTCAGAGCTAAGCCTGATGATTTAGGAAGGGGATTGAGTTGGGTGATATTAATATATGTCAAAATGAGGTGTGACTTTTAATTAGTAAGGTGGATTTTATTTTATGGCTTATACATATGGTCTTCAGGTAGTTCCCAAACTTTTCTTTTTAATAATGCCAATATTGTAGCAATTCGAATGCTTAAATTCTAGAATGTTTGCTTATAAATAATCAGTTTTACTACCTAGTATAACAATTTATATTTGACCCTAATAAGGGCAAAGTTATAGAAGGATGTCAAGAAGCACTTTTTGGGGGGATTAAACAGAAAGAAATAAGCAAGTGCCTAAGAATTCCTGATGCCTAACTCTGATACGCTTCAATTTTCAAAATTATTAGTCAAGAGCCCACATTTTTTCTTGCTTTTTCTTGATTTTCGGTCTTATCAAGGGTCTATTAACCAGCTTTAAATTTGCTTCTATTATTCTCTTTCGTGTTCTCAAAGTTTATGGTTTATCTGTAAAAGACAAAACCTCAGTAGCTTGAACTGAGATATTTATTTCTCTTTCATTTCATTCAAGTTTAAGCAGTCTAAGGTTAATATGCTGACTCCTGAATTTTGGAGTCTTGAGCTCCTTTAATCTTTTTGTTCTTTTTTCACACGTGGCTTCCATATTGACTCCAAGATGGTTGCTCCAGTACCAGCCATTACATCTACATACCAACCAATGGAAGAGAAATTACTTTTCTTTCAAGGATGCAGTCTGGACATTGTATGTACTGCTTCATCACTTCTGTTCTAATTCCCTTGGCCAGAATTTATCTGCAAGCAAAGCGGGGAAACAGTTTAACCTCCAAGCATGTGTCCAACTAAAACTTGGAATTTGTTATTAAAATGAAAAGGAAAGAGTGGATATTAGAGAAAACAAGCAGTCTCTGACACACAAAATATTTGATAGAATTTCGTTTAATGTGACATACAGTTTTGGCTGTGCCTTGAGGAATTAGGGAAGGGAAGATGCTCCCATCATGGATAGGAAACCTGCCAGAGTCACTAGTTGAGAGATGACAACAAAGAAGTGAGTAGGCATCTAGGTCAGGTGAGAATGCAGGGGACAGTCGGGATGAATTTGTGGACTTCCACACTTTCCTCAAGAAATCTCAAAACTAGTTACACTGAACCTTATCCTATCTGTTAGAAGGGGCAGTCTACTGGCATTTTGATATCAAAGAAGAAAACAACCCCAGAAAACTACAGAATGTAGGGACATCTAGGCTTACCTTAGCACCCTATTACAAGAGAATATTCCCAGTTCTGAAATACCAACCTTTCACTTACCAGGGCAGAAGCTTATTCTGACATGTTTGAGATTTGTTTGTTTGTTTGTTTTGTTACAAATGGCTACTGAACAGAGAGGGATTATGGTTAAGGGAAATAATAATTTAAGAGTGTGTGAGCTTACTCGGAAATAAGTTGGAAAGAATTTTTAAACTCCCTGTTGTATTTGTCAAGTGGTGTAGAATTAGCTCTATTCCATAAAGTGAAAGGAGTATTTAATAAGTTTAAGATCAAGAAATTCTACGTCTGGCTTCATCACCACATTGTGGGGATTGGTGCCTCCTACTCGGGAAATACCCCCATAAGGCAAAATTTCTCTCTCTCTCTTTTTTTTTTTTTTTGGAGACGGAGTCTCGCTCTGTCGCCCAGGCTGGAGTGCAGTGGCACGATCTTGGCTCACTGCAAGCTCCACCTTCTGAGTTCACACCATTCTCCTGCCTCAGCCTCCCGAGTAGCTGGGACTACAGGCGTCCACCACCACGCCCAGCTTAGTTTTTGTATTTTTAGTAGAGATGGGGTTTCACCACATTAGCCAAGATTGGTCTCGATCTCCTGACCTCATGATCCACCCGCCTCGGCCTCCCAAAGTGCTGGGATTATAGGCATGAGCCACTGCACCCGGCCCCATTAGCATCTTAATGCTTATGAGAATATCCCTCTCACCACTAAGATTCACAAAGTCCAATTGTACCCAGAATCCAAGAACACTGAGAATTGTCTTCATTGTGCATGTGTTGACAATCAATGCTGTATATGTTTTAGAGTAAACTTACAAGAAGACTATAACATAAAAAAATTGAAATCATAACATATGCCTTGATTATACTCAGCAAAAAAATGGAAGTGTCATCGAAGAATAACTCGAAGTTGATTATAAAATATGTAAAATCCACTTGCTTACAAATACTGCTGAGAAGTCAACTGTTGTGAAGATTTTTTAGAGCCGTGATTAAAAACACAATTTTGCCAAAAGCCAAACAGTAGTCAAATGGTGGCTGAGTGTAAAATATAACCTATGATATCCCAAATCCTGTTAAGAGAAGAATAAGAAAAACAGGAAGAGGAGAGAAAATTTTAACAGTGTTGGAAAAGATAGGGTGCCACCAGTGAATCAGTGGACCAGAAATGCTCAGGAATTCTTAAATGATACAAAGCAGAGAAAATCAGATCCTCATATATAAACAAATAACAACCAAAAGAGGAAATCAGTGCTCAGAATATGTCCAGAAGGAGCCTTCTGCAGGCGAAGAAGCAGTTCTAAGAGCCTATGAGGCCAGAACTAATGGTCACAAGAAGCCAAAGAAGAATGTGAGTTGTCCAACATGGTGCTTGCTTTTGCAGTTACATTTGAGCGACTGTCCTGTCTCCTCTATACTAATCAGAAAGTAGCAGTGATAAAGGTGTCAGGGACAGAAAAACAGCAAAGTGCCCCAAAATACAGTAGCCCTAGAAGACACAGGGAACTCCTGTTTCCTAAACACAAGCCACAAGTCCCCCTCCTCCCCATCAGTAGAAGTTGTTCACCATAAACAGAAACAGCATTCTTAGGAAAATACAACTCAGGGACACCCAAGAACATACAATCAGTCATTCCCAAACATTTTCAGAAAACAAGTACAAGAGAGGCAACAAACTCGACCCATGCAACTATCATCTGAGAAAATGGATTTAAGTGAGAAAACAGGCGCACGCCACCACGCCCAGCTAATTTTTGTATTTTTCGTAGAGACGGGGTTTCATCACGTTGGCCAGGCTGGTCTCAAACTCCTGACCTCAAGTGGTCAGACTGCCTTGGCCTCCCAAAGTGCTGGGTTTACAGGTGTGAGCCACCACACCTGGCAGTCAATTGATTTTTGACAAGAGCACAAGACCATTCAATGGAGAATGAATATTACCTTCAACAAAATGTGCTAGGACATATTACGATGCAAAATAATAAAGTTGAATATTTTCCTCACAGTATACACAAAAGGTATCAAATAGATCTAAAACTAAATATAAGAACTAAAACTATAAAACTCACAGAAACAAAATGCTTTGGTCTGAATATGTCCCTCAAATTGATGTGTTGCAAATTTAATCCCCAATACAATAATGTTGGATATGGGATGCCTAATGGGAGGCATTCAGATCATGGGGGCTCCACTCTCATGAATGGGTTAATGCTTCTGTAAAAAGGGCTTGCAGGAGTGGGCCTGCTCTCTTTCACTCCTTCCCACGTGAGGACACCATGCTTGTCCCCATGTGCATTTCTTCTTTCTGCTATGTGAAATCGCAGCAAGAAGTTCTTTGCCAGATCAAATGCTGGTACCTTGATCTCAGACTACCCAGCCTCCAGAACTGTGAGAAAATGTGTTTCTCTTCTTTGTAAATCACTCCGTCTGTGGCATTCTGTTACGGCAGCACAAAATGGAATAAGACGCAAACAGATAGATAAATCTTTGTGACCTTGAATTTGGCAATGGTCTTTTCAATATGACATTAAACACAATAAATAAAAAAATAGATAAATCAGACTTCATCAAAATTAGAAATGCTATGCTTTAAAGGAGACTATCAAGAAAGTAAAAAGACAACCTACAGAATGGGAGATATTTGCAAACCATATAACTAATAAGCAACTTGTACCTAGAATATAAAAAGAACTCTTACAACTCAATAATGAAAAGACAACCCAATTGAAAAATGGACAATAGATTTGACTAGACATTTCTCCAGAGAAGATATGCAAATGGCCAATCAGCACATGAAAACATGCTTAATATCATTCATCATTAGAGAACTGCAAATCAAAACCACGGGAAACACTACTTCACTAGGATGGCGCAATCAAAAAGTCTGCTAATAACAAATGTTAGTGAGATTTTGGAGAAACTGGAAACTTCATACACTGTTGGTAGGAGTGTATGAAAATGCTGTAGCCATTTTGGCAAACAGCCTGATAGTCTTCAAAACATTAAACATAACCAAGTAACTTTGCTTCTACATCCAAGAGAAATGAACACATATGTCTACATGAAAACTTATGTTCATGGCAACATTATTCATAGTAGTCAAAAGGTAGAAACCACTCAAATGTTTGTCCAAGGATGAATCAATATACAAAATATGATATATTTATACAATGGAATAGTATTCAGTCACAAAAAGTAATGAAGCACTGATGCATGCTACAACATGGATAAACCTTAAAATATTATATTAAGTGAAAGTAGCCAGTCACAAAGGACCACATAATATGTAATTCCACTATATGAAATGTCCAGAATAGACAAATCAATAGAGAGAGAAAGAAGCAGTTGCCTAGGGAAGGGGGAGAATTGGGGGGTAATAGCTAAGGGATGTGGGGCTTCTTTTTAGGGCAATAAAAATGTTCTGAATTTGATTGTGATGACTGTTGCACAATCCTGTGACTATATAGAAAGCCATTAAATTGTGCATTTTAAATAGGTGAACAGTGTGGTACGTGAATTAGTTCTCAGCAAAGTTGTCACCAAAAACAGAAAATCTTAGTGAACTAGGAGAAAATGTCTTAATCTGATAAAAGATAAACATCAGAAAACAATAAATATCAAATTAAGTTCCCATTAAAAGAATAAAATTGGAATGCTAGCTTCCGCTGCTTCATGTATAGCCAGGTCAATGCATTAAGAAAAAACAGATCTAAAATATTGAAGAAAAAAGGAGACAACACTTACAATATTTTCAAATTGGTAATATCTATCTAGCACATTTAAGAGATTTAGCCAAAAACTATTAGACCAGCATAAGGGTTCGGTAGAGTAGATTGATATATCAACAAGCAAAAATTTTTCTATACATCATTAACTTTTCAGAAAATGTTTAAGAAAAAACATTCCATTAACAATAACTACAGGAAGCGTAAAACACCTAAATTAATGGATAAGATATGTATGCATCAACCTACACAATGGGAGAAAATTTTTGCAATCTATCCATCTGACAAAGGTCTAATATCCAGAATCTACAAGGAACTTAAACAAATTTACAAGAAAAAACAAACAACCCCATCAAAAAGTGGCTGAAGGATATCAACAGGCACTTCTCAAAAGAAGACATTTATGCAGCCAACAAACATATGAAAAAAAGCTCATCATCTCTGGTCAGAGAGTGGGGGGAAAGGAAAGGGAGAGCATTAGGACAAATACCTAATGCCTGTGGGGCTTAAAACCTAGATGATGGGTTGATAGGTGCAGCAAACCACCGTGGCACATGTATACCTATGTAACAAACCTACACGTTCAAGCACATGTATCCCAGAACTTAAAGTAAAATTTTAAAAAAGAAAAAAAAATCTGTTTGTATAAAACTATAAAATAGTACCAAAGAACATAAAAGAAGAATTAAATAAGTGGAGAGGTATTTCATTTATTGGACAAAAATCTTCATATTGTATCGACTTTAAATTCTGCCCAAATTAACATATAAACTCAAATAATTCTTACCTGAATCACTGTAGAATTTTATGGAGTGTAACAAGCTAATTTTAAGGTTCATGAAGAAGAGACAATGTATAAGAATAGCCAAGAAAATGTCAATAAAACAGAACAATGAGAGGCAACATGCCCTGTCCTTTGTGAGCATTACAGTATGCTGACTTACTGTTCTGTTTGAATGCTTATATCTTGTTTGGATCCTTTAGAAAGATAATGTGTGGATGCCTTCCTTGTAATACATATTGCCACCTTTCTTCTTTCCCACAATATTTGTCAGGAATTATTTGGTACTAATATCAAGACATATGAACGTCTGAGCTGCATTTTATAGACAACACATCACAAATGATTTGGGATAGGGAAAAAGTAAAAGATAAAAGAGCACCATACTATCTTTATGAGCAAGAGACATGAGCCAGAGGCAAAATGAAGTAGGACTCTTTTTTTTTGAGACGGAGTCTCTGTCACCAGGCTGGAGTGCAGTGGTGTGATCTTGGCTCACTACAACCCTCGCCTCCTGGGTTCAAGCGATTCTCCTGCCTCAGCCTCCCGAGTAGCTGGGACTACAGCTGCGTGCCACCATGCTCAACTAATTTTTGTATTTTTAGTAGAGACGGGGTTTCACCATGTTGGCCAGGATGGTTTCGATCTCTTGACCCCGTGATCAGCCCGCCTCAGCCTCCCAAAGTGCTGGGATTACAGGCATGAGCCACCGTGCCCAGCCGAAGTAGGACTCTTTAAGAAAACCAGTGTGTGAATTTTTCTGTGGGTCATTACCTCCAGTGAAATCCAAAAAACAAGTCACCTTAGAGTTGGTTGGAATGGCCTGTCTTATCAACACCATAGAACAATATCACCTCACATGATGGTCAGTGTCATTTGTTTCATTGCTGTAAAAAGCTTGAGGTCATGCCTTTTTAAAACCAGATGCTTTTGGCCAAAACTCTTATCCCATTTCCCTGACTCAGCAGGTGCTGGACACTAAGGGGACTTTTACTAAGGACGGTAAGCCTTCCATTTTATTTGAAACAGATGCACAAAAGGAACTTACGAGGAAACTAGATTTCATGTTTTATGAAAGAATTACTTTTTGTGTACACATTCACAAGGCACTACGTATAAATAAATGGTAAATGTAAGTGGTAAATATTCCCAGGGCGTTCCGTTAAGACCCCTGTTATCACACTTGTCTGCAATTATTTTAATTATTTGTTTACATGTCCCAACTTAGTGCTTGTCAAATCACAGACACTCAGTAAATATTTGTTGAAGAGATGGAAAAAAAAAGAGAGAGGAAGAAAGAAATTCCCATCATCTCAAGACAACAGGGCTATATTATCTAATCACTGCATTTGTGGTTATTTTCAGTCTATGACTTGAAGATGGGTTTCTGTTTCAAATCATCAGTAGTCAGTTGGGACCCCTCACACATGGACACTTGGGTACCCTACCCTGGTCACCCTGGCTTGATTGACAAAATCCAGAGGGTTTGTTATCTTCAAAACTTCCTGTTCCTTCAACTGACACAGTGATTTCCTCTCTCAGGAGCACAAGCATCTCTGTTCAGGGATAATCACCTAAAGCTCAAAGCTGTCCACACACTACCTTATGGTGAAATCTCTTTTCTCACGGCCTTCTTTCAGCAACCTCATCAAAATGTGCGCGGTAATGTTCTGATTCCTCTTAAACCTAGTTACAGTCTCATTTCCTTAACTGGGCTCCAGATATCCCATTACCGTCAAAATTAACCTTCAGTCCATAGTGATCCTTACTCCAAAATTACGGTCTTTTCTCCCAGGCTTATTTAAACTAACTTTCCCCTGTCTCAGCGGCTTCATGCTCTATACTCTTTAACTGCCAACTGCATCATGGATACTAATACGCCTTCTTCACTTCACATTCCAGGGACAAATTTCTTTAGAACTAGACTTCTGCCTTCCAGTTTAAAATTGCTTCCATTTTCCCATTAAAATACCTTTTAAAACAGGGGAAAGACAGGAAACTCACAGTACTGTAAACTAAAATTGACAAGTAAGAAAATATAGGGGTCTAAGAGGAATCTCTATTGACTAATGAGGCTGGTGGCGAGGTCTGTCTAGAAAATTCTACTCACAGGATACTCCTTCAAAATATCTCCCCTCTCCAGTTTCCTGGCAACTCACCAGGAAAAGTGTTTCTAAGCCACTATTCACCTTTAAAGGATGCAGAATTGATTCTTTATATATTCAACAAAAAAAGACAAATGATAAAAAATGTAATTTGTTTAGCAAAATGTTTACAAATTATTGTTATTATTTTACAAATGACATATTTTCAACTGCAGGTGAACACTGGAGTTGTTCTTTTTATTTATTTTTATTTTTTATCATCATCATCATCATTATTATTATTAGAGACAGAGTCTCGCTCTGTTGCCCAGGCTGGAGTGCAATGGTGCAAATCATGGCTCACTGCAGCCTCGAAGTCCTGAGCTCCAGTGATGCTCCTGCATCAGCCTCCTTAGTATTTGGGATCACAGGCGTGTGCCACCATGCCCCACCCGGTTAATTTTTAAATTACTTGTAGAGACAGGGGTCTCACTATGTTGCCCAATCTGGTCTCTAACTCCTGAGCTCAAGCGATCTACTCGCCTCGGCCTCCCAAAGTGCTGGGATTACAGATGTGAGCCACTGCAGCCCGGCCAGAGTTGTTTTTAAATATAGGAGTACTTCTAAGTCTCAGCAACCTTTTAGGTCTTAAGAGCCTTCCATGGGGAAGAAGACTTCCTGGTCTGCCCCAGACATGGAAAGAAAGAGGAAAGGACCAAGTATGAGAAGCAGAAGACTGGACATCATTTCCCTACTCAAATCCCTTCGGTGGGTCCCGATATACTGAACAGAAATTTCAAAGCCTCAGCTCTGGTGTAACAAGACCACACGTGATTAGACCCTGCTCCTCCCAAGCCTCCCTATTCTCTGGGACCTCCCTTCCCACTGCTCTCCCTGCTGCTCCTGCCCCAGCCACACTGGCCCCCTTCCTGTCCCTCCCACATGAGGCCTTTGCTGCCCCAGGCCCTTTGCATTTACGACCACCTCTGCCACAAACACTTGCCTCGCCAACCAGCCACATAACTTCATTCTGACCAGTGTCTACTTATCAGCCCCACTCTCACTACTCTTTCACACTGCTTCACTCTATCCCTTACCCACCTTAACGCTCTCTCTCTTTTTTCTTTTTTTTTTTTTTTGATATGGAGTCTGGCTCTTGTCACCCAATCTGGAGTGAAGTGGCGCGATCTTGGCTCATTACAACCTCTGCCTCCCAGGTTCCAGTAATTCTCCTGCCTCAGCCTCCTGAGTAGCTGGGACTACAGGTGCTCGCCACCATGCCAGCTAATTTTTGTACTTTTAATAGAGATGGGGTTTCGCCACGTTGCCCAGGCTGGTCTCGAACTCCTGACCTCAGATGATCCGCCCGCCTTGGCCTCCCAAAGTACTGTGATTACAGGTGTGAGCCGCTGTGCCTGGCCCTTAATTCTCTTTATAGCACCTTCTCACCACATGACCATAGGTGTGCATGTATGTAAGTATGTATGCATACATTTCCGGTCTACCCTTGCTAGATTGTTGTTCAAAGTCAGCAAAGACTACAGATTTTTCACTCCTATATCCCTTTGCCTGGAACGGGGCCTGACATTCAATAAATATTTGTTAAATTCATAGTACATCAGTAATGGGAGAAGGAGAAAGGATTTGATGGAGAACAGAGAAAATGGGGATCCTCTAATGACTGCTTTATCCAAATCACAAACCCATGAAATTGATAACCCCTTCCCAGCACAACCGTTAGTCTATTTCTACATACACTAGTGAATAATGTATTTTATAAATATCAAATTGATGTATGTGGAAAATTAGCTGGGTATAACAGGTATCAATACCATAGAATGAGCCATAAGTATGAACAACGGTGGAACTCATGGCATTGGAAGAGATTGGAAAAGAAAACCCCACGCCATCAATCAGGGATTCAGTTCAAAAAGGTAAAGAGTAAGAAGATTTTCTGAAAGCAACTTGGGCAGCTCCAGATCACAGATGGCAAGCCTACAGGGCTGGGCAGGGGACATAAACCAGTGAAGCTGCCTGAGATGGAGTGGGGAGGGGCAGGACTGTGGAGAACTGGACAGCAGATGCAAAGGAAGCAAGTAACTGGGAGTCAGCTCCATTCATTGTTAACGTTGGAAAAGAACCAGCTTCGCCAGATCTTCCAATGTTTCAAGAGATAACGAAAATCTGATTTGCGTGTGAAACTACATAGCAACCAACTTCTTTTTTTTTTTTTTTTTTTTTTGAGATGGAGTTTCACACTCTGTCACTAGGCTGGAGTGCAGTGGCTGATCTTGGCTCACTGCAACCTCCACCTCCCGGGTTCAAGCGATTCTCCTGGCTCAGCCTCCAGAGTAGCTGGGATTACAGGCGCACGCCACCATGCCCAGCTAATTTTTGTATTTTTAGTAGAGATGGAGTTTCGCCATGTTGGCCAGGCTGGTCTTGAACCCCTGATGTCAAGTGATTCACCCGCCTTGGCCTCCCAAAGTGCTGGGATTACAGGCAAGAGCCACCACGCCCGGCCTGAGATGGCATCTTTCACTTGGGAGTTAGATCTCCTGGTTTCAGGAAGAAAAAGGGAGGTCAGGGAGGTCAGAGTGCCCCTCCTGCACCTGCTGGTTTTCAAGTGCCTTTAGATCAGAATAACCGTTGTGTCAAAGTGGCATCTTTGGAGGTGGCATATTCTGCCACCCTTTAGTATGCATGTGATTATCTTTAGTTAATACTATGAAACATTGTACAAAGCATTGTACTCCAACTATCAGTGTTTCTTCTTCACACTCTCACCAACACTTAGTATTGTCAATCCTTTAATTTTAGCAGTATTGGTGGGGGTGGTGTCATAATGGTCGATTTGCATTTTCCTTTTCACTAATGAAGTTGAGCACCTTTTCTCATAATTAGTGGCCACTTGCGTATTCCCTTTTACACAGTGTCTGATCAAGTCTTTTGCCCATTTTTCCGTTGGGTTCTTTGCCCTTTTCTTAATGATTTGTAGAACTTCTTTTTATTTTTCTGGCTAATAGATTTTTGTGGAGTGGACAGAGAGAGAAAGGGAGAAAGAGAGAGCGGTTGAGAGAATTTCTTCTTCTATTGGCTGCTTTTTGACCACTTTTATAGTCTCTTTTTAAAAAGTTCTTAATTTTTAAATAGTTCCATTTATCTTTTTCCTTTAGGATTAGCATTTTTTGTACCCTGGTTAAAGAAAAAAAGATCCTTTTCCTACTCTGAGGTCATAAAGGTATTCTTTTGAGTTGTTACCTAAAAGCTTTATTGTTTTAGCTTTTACATTTTACATTTAAATCTGGAACTGATTTTGTGTATGTGTGAGTTAGAGGTCAAGATTTCCTTCTTTTTCCATATGGTTACCCAGTGACCCAGCACCTCATTTTGAAAGACCACTCTCTCCCCACCATTATTTTTTTTTAATTTTTATACTGC
This sequence comes from Nomascus leucogenys, assembly GCF_006542625.1. Taxonomy (NCBI): domain Eukaryota; kingdom Metazoa; phylum Chordata; class Mammalia; order Primates; family Hylobatidae; genus Nomascus; species Nomascus leucogenys. Next base: position 63,527,623 of record NC_044399.1, read on the forward strand.
TGACTCATGTTGGATTTGTGGTCAACCAAACAGTACAGGTGCTTTTCATATGGACTGCATTACACCAGCTCTCCTATCCTGCATATATTGCACAAGCATTTTATGTGTTTTTTGATTGGTGTTACCTAAGCATGGGACTTAATATTTATTCTTGATAAATTTTATCCTATTTTTTTCAACCTATTATTTCCATTGGTTGAGAAATTTATAAAATTTTATGTTACATTCCAGTACATTTGTCATATCTAATAGGTTTAATAAGCGTGCCTTTTCTCTTTTCACGCAAAGTATTTAAAATATGGAAGAGGACCAAGCCTTATATATACAGTCCCTGTGTCAAGCCACTAAGGAATGTCCTCTAGGTAAGCACTGATCAACTCATCAATCATTGGGTGACACAGTGATCAGTCAATTATCTGTGTATCATGCAGCTATGTTTCCTTCTCCACCTGTTTTTCATACCTCTGTGGTCATTCATTTTTAGACCTACTTTAGGTCACCAATATATTAATACTTCCCCCAAATCAGTGCCCAAATTCAAAACAACGCCCAGGCCGGGCGCGGTGGCTCACGCTTGTAATCCCAGCACTTTGGGAGGCCGAGGCGGGCGGATCACGAGGTCAGGAGATCGAGACCACAGTGAAACCCCGTCTCTATTAAAAATACAAAAAAATTGGCCGGGCGTGGTGGCGGGCGCCTGTAGTCCCAGCTACTCAGAGAGGTTGAGGCAGGAGAATGGCGTGAACCTGGGAGGTGGAGCTTGCAGTGAGCCGAGATTGCGCCACTGCACTCCAGCCTGGGCGACAGAGCGAGACTCCGTCTCAAAAAAAAACAACAACAACAACGCCCAAACAGCAATTCAACAGCACAGTAAAATCTTTCTCACATCCAGAAAGCAAATCTTCCCAATGGCTTAAAAACATGCCAGGTCCCCTAGAAAGAGGAGAACCCAGCAAACTCCTAGCCAATCACAATACACGGGATCCCTACCCCTAAGCCACCACCCCAATACATACCATAACAACACTTGTCAAACACGTGCCCATCCTCATCCCCTTCTTGTGGCAAGCCAGTGTTCTTTGGGGGAATTTTATGGGGAAACAGTTACCACTCTCGTCCATATGTTCTGGGAGAAGTTGACTTCATCTCATTCTTTCCCATTCTCCAACGGTAGAGTACACGGCCTAGACCAGGGCCAGTTGGCAAACTCTTTTGTATAAAGAGCCAGGAAGTAAATATTTTAGGCTTTGTGAGCCACACAGTCTCTGATGTAACTAAGTCTGCCATTGTAGCACAAACCAGCTATAGACTATATGTCAACAAATGAGCATGGCTGTGTTCCAATAAAACTTTATTTGCAAAAATGGCATAGTTTGCCAACTACAGATCTAGACTAAGCTAGTCAGTACATTTCATACCATTTGGCCATGTTGATTGGCTCAAGCCAGTCCAATTAGGGCAAATAAGCCTCCATTCTGGGACTCCGAAACAAGGGGGAAGAAGCTTTTCTCTCTCCTGGAACAGACAATGCTGAAAATGCAAGGCTGAAGCTTCAGAGGGACCCAACAAAGTGCCCAGAATGGAGCCTTCACAGAGGAAGTTGGGAGGAAGGGCAGATTTTGATTAAATTCTTCCAACTGTAGATCTAGACAGACAAAAGCTGTTATGTAACACACACACACAAAAAAATCCTGTTTTTTTCCCCTCAGTCTGATTTGATTTGTGCTTTCTAGTCCTTGCAACTGAAAGAGACTTATTAGACACACACAATGATTCTCAATCCAGGTCTCCCACATCCTGCTTACCAAGCAGGACCCTAGCTGCAATGTAAGTTCCCACATCTATCCCCATCGAATTGCACCAGCACGCTCTATCTTTACTCAGCTGGGTTATGTCTCACCTACTCTATAAGGTCTGGGTGACCACATTGAAATGAACAAAATCTCATTTATCACCTATATTTTATAAAGGTGTAATGAAAAATACATCTGTAATTTAAGAAATATATAATAACAATTATCAAAATGATGATTTCTTTGCAATGCTAACATAAAGTATTGTGCAAAAATGGATTTTAGTGACAGGACCCTGGAGAAAGTAAGGTAGCATTTTTCAAAAAGATCTCTCCCTGTAACAAGTGTGGCAGACGTTGTTCATGGCCAATCTCTACCCACCAAACTGCCACCTCTAACCTCCTTCTCTGTTGTCAAACACCTGGTTTTGTTCAGGATGTGGGGAAAGAGTTCTGCTCTCAAGGAAGAGGCCTCCTCTGCCAGGCCTGGGATGAACCAATCATGGCAATCCCGCTCCCTATTGGAGAGGGATCTCCCTCTCCTGCTCATCTCCACAGCTTCTCCTGTAGCAAGTGCTCATCTCATGAAACACATTTCTGAACAATAAGACCTGGAGGGGAAGTCTGGTGTATGTGCTTCTGAAAGAACTTTCTATCTAGATTAAGGAGACAAAGCCTTAGCCTCTGCCCCTTCTTTTCCGCTTGGGTTGCCACCCTCTGGACCAATGACTAGTGTAGCTGCAGCTATCTTGTGACCATGAGGAAGAGAAGATAGCACCCAGAGAAGGTGACCCAGCTCACTGCCATCATTGCTATGCTATGTCAACCTTTGTTCCACCACCAGCTAGTTCTTCAATGAGATGATTAAACATCTCCACTGATGAAGCCATTGTTCTTGCAGTTGTTCTACTACTTGCCACTGAAAGTATTCCTGACACATCAGAAATTTTAAAATATGCTTAACTCATCACTGCACAAGAATAACAGAAATCTAGGGGCCTCAAAATAGATACAGAAAGATTGTTTGGAAATAAGGTCATCAGGCACAGACCTTTGAACTCATCCAAAATGGTCTCTTGGTGATACCCTACACCTGTCATTCCTACAGTTTGGGGTGCCCCCCATAGACTTTCCATGTTTCCAATCAGCCAGCCCTGCTATTAAATATGCCAATTAGGCAAGGTCAAAAAAAGATCCATACAGCAACTTTTCTTGTGTGGGCCAAGGGTTTCAAATTCAAAAGACAACAAAGGCTGTCATCCAACATGCATGTAGTAGAAACAAGACATTGTGGAATGGTGAGAACTATGGAGAAAGACAGGGCACAAGTCCTGCCTATTTACATTCACATTCACTTTTGTTTAAAACTCTAAGTTGACCAAGGAATTTCATGCAAGTCAGATTCAGTCTACAGGCTTCTCTTCTAGGTCATCACTAACTAAAGTGATTGTGTAATTTATTGTCCAAACCAGAAAACTTTGGAGAGTAAGAAGAGGTATCAATAATTGTTCCTCCAGGACAACAGAGGTAAACTAGAAGTGTCCCAGCTAAACTGATATACAGCAGTAATAATATTCCCATGCAGAAGGCAAGAGCAGATTTATCTTTAATGGAGCTACTACTGGAGGCCAAGGTAAAGAGCTCAATGACCTCTGGCTCCTCTTCACAATCAAGGTCCCCCCTCAGGACCCACAAAACCCAGTTGGAAAACTACTTATGCAGTGCAAGGCATACTGCAGTCATTTAGCTGGCATGGTCTAAGAGACAAACCTACTGATTTGTCAACTTGGTGCTCCTCTTACTCTCTACTAGGTCTCTCTGAGGTCTTTAGAGAGGCGTTTCTAGGAAGACAGAGCTGTTTTCCTGAGCTCTGGTTGTTCTCGGGTCCTTAGATGAACATGGCAGCAACATGTTGTGCAAACAAGCAGACTGTGGTCTTGGAGGGTTTGGAAAGCCAGCCATATGCACTGCAGTCCTTGGTCCCAACTTCATGAATGCTCCTTCTCAAAAGCTGGGACTTTGTTCTGCCGCAGACATCAAATGGAGCCCTTGTGGACAGACCTATGCAGGTGCACACATGGTGAGCCCTGGCAGATCCCAAGATGTCCTCAATCTATTGTGAGATGAGGCTACACATCCCACCTAGAGCACCACCTCTGGCCCACTCATGCAGTCTTTCAAGGACTCTGGAACTGGAAACATCAATCCACTTGGTGCTACACCCCAGTTCTTTCTATTTACCTCATTTCTTCCCCAGAACTACTTCAGCTTCTGCAACGGATGAGAACTTTTCCCATAAGGGGAAAATAAACATGTGTGCTGAAAACAGAGAACCAGGGAGGCTGAGGATCTTTAATATCAAAGAGAAAAATGAAATCGCTTTAACCCTTGACTTGCACAATTATCATAGCTAAAAACGATTGGTTCTTTTTGGAATAAAGGAAAAAGCCAAGCTCCTTAAAATTACATCTTAACCATGCATCATGAAACACCTATCATTTATCACAGAGGCTGATACACACTGGGTGCTCAATATGTTTCTTGGATAATCTCAGGAAAAAATCTTAGAAATAAAAATTGTAAAAGGTTGAGCAACATATACTTTCTTTTCTTTCTGCTTCCATATAAGGAGATTATAGGTTCTATAATTTTTTGTTTTACATTTTAGGAACCCACTGGCAAGGGGAATTGTCATGAACACTTGTACTATGCAACACTTATCTTATACTCAATTGACAACATCTTTAGCTTTGACTTTTTAAAATTGACTCATTAAAACTGCACTCAACCCAAAGCCAATGGCCAGCCAGAGAAGGTAGCAGAAAGGTGGAGGGAGTAAGGCTTCCCAGAAATACATCATTCCAAATTTTCCAACAAAGGGTTCTGTGGCTAGCATATTTGCATTTCAATGGAGCAGAAAGCGTCATTCTTCTGTATTTTCCCAGACTCTCAGGAGCTCCTTCTTGCAGTTTGATTAATCATTTCAAGCTTAATGTCTTTTAAAATATTACCTTGTACTGAGAAGAAGGTGGTGAAAGAGAGCTTGGGTGTGAGGATGGAGGGAAGGGCACAACAATGAACCACCCCGCAGAAAGGGCCATCACCGGGTTTCCTGCAGTGGTTACTCTGACCAGCAAAGGCCAGAATGTGGCCGCTGGGCAGCTGGCAGGAAACCCAAGCCCATACCTGACATGGAATAAAGTCCTACTTGACTGACTCTTTCTCCTGGAGAAGAGCAGCAATGAGAGATTGTTGTTTCATCGTTAAACATCAAGGAATTTCCAAACTTATAATAAATTATATCTGGGGGAGAAATGAGGCATGAGGATGCAGTTAATGCTAACATTCAACAAACAGCAAAAGAATTATACTGTGGCCTGTATCCTCAACCCTTTATATTCACGTAGGACATTGAGAAGAATCAAATAGACACTGAGACCAGGGCTGGTCCCAAATATCTCTAGTGCTAGGCCCATTGTCATCTTTTTCTCTAACTTCATGTGGCAATAGGCAAGGAGGGACCTCCATCTTTTTCTTTCGAATTGAGGTGAAATTCAGCTAACATCAGATTAACAATTTTAAAGCATACGATTCAGTGGCATTTAGGACATTCACAATGTTGGGCAAACATCACCTCTGTCTAGTTCCAAAACATTTGTATCTCCCAAAAGGAAATCCCATACTCATTAAGCAGTCACTCCTCCTCCTCCACACTCCCATCCCGCCGCAGCCCCTGGCAACTCTGAACCTACTTTCTGCCTCTCTGCAGATACCCATGGTGGACATTGCATATAAGTGGAATCATACAACATGGGGCCTTTGTATCTGGTTTCCGTCATTAGCATAATGTTTTCAAGGTTCATCCCTACTGTAGCATGAAAAAGTGCTTCACTCCCTCTTATTCATTTATTTGCTTATTTTTATTTTACTTTAAGTTCTGGGATACAGGTGCAGAACGTGCAGGTTTGTTACATAGGTATACACGTGCCATGGGGTTTTGCTGCACCTATCAACCCATCACCTAGGTTTTAAGCCCCGCATGCATTAGGTATTTGTACTAATGCTCTCTGTCCCTTTGCTCCCCACTGCTCAACAGGCCCTGGTGTGTGATGTTGCCTTCCCTGTGTCCATGTGTTCTCACTGTTCAACTCTCCCTTATGAGTGAGAACATGCAGTGTTTGGTTTTCTATTTCTGTATTAGTTTGCTGAGAATGATGGTTTCCAGCTTCATCCATGTCCCTGCAAAGGACATGAACTCATCCTTCTTTATGGCTGCATAGTATTCCATGGTGTATATATGCCACATTTTCATTATCCAGTCTATCATTGATGGGCATCTGGGTTGGTTCCAAGTCTTTGCTATTGTAAATAGTGCTGTAATAAACATATGTGTGTGTGTGTCTTTATAGTAGAATGATTTATAATCCTTTGGGTATATACCCAGTAATGGGATTGCTGGGTCAAATGGTATTTCTGGTTCTAGATCCTTGAGAATTGCCACACTGTCTTCCACAATGTTGGAACTAATTTACACTCCCACCAACAGTTTAAAAGCGTTCCTATTTCTCCACATCCTCTCCAGCATCTGTTGTTTCCTGACTTTTTAATGATCGCCATTGTAACTGGAGTGAGATGGTATCTCATTGTGGTTTTGATTTGCATTTCTCTAATGACCAGTGATAAGCTCTTTTTCATATGTTTGTTGGCCACATATATGTCTTCTTTTGAGAAGCATCTGTTCCTGTCCTTTGGCCACTTTTTGATGGGGTTGTTTGTTTTTTTCTTGTAAATTTGTTTAAGTTCCTTGTAGATTCTGGATATTAGCCCTTTGTCAGATGGATAGATTGCAAAAATTTTCCACCATTCGGTAGGTTGCCTGTTACTCTGATGATAGTTTCTTTTGCTGTGCAGAAGCTAGATCCCATGTGTTGATTTGGTTTTTTGTTTTAATTGCTTTTGGTGTTTTAGTCATGAAGTCTTTGCCCATGCTTGTATCCTGAATGGTATTGCTTAGGTTTTCTTCTAGAGTTTTTATGCTTTTGGGTTTTACATTTAAGTCTTTAATCCATCTTGCTTCACTCCTTCTTATGGCTGAATAATATTCCACTGTATGGATAGATCCAATTTTTTTTTATCCATTCATCTGTTGATGGACATTTGGGTTGTTTCCACCTTTGGCTATTATGAATAGTGCTGCTCTGAGCATTTGAATAAAAGTATTTTTTTGAACACATATCTTCAATTTTTTTTCTATAGACCTAAGAGTGGGACTGCTGGGTCATATGGTGATTTTTTGTTTTACTTGTTTAGGAACCCATTGGCAAGGTTTTTTATACATTAACAAGGGGAATTGTCATGAACACTTGTACTGTGCAACACTTATCTTTTATTTTTTATTTTTTCTTATTTTTTTCAGACGCCAAACCAGATCCAGAATTATGCAACACTTTCTAATAAAGGTAACTGCGATTCGAAAAAGTAAGAGGCTGCTTTCCTGCCCTCTGAGACCAGCAATGTCACTGGAGAAAAAGGACAAAGAAAAGAAAAAAAAAGGGGGGGAAATAAGAGAACAAGGTTGGACATTTTAAGCAATTGTCAAACAACAGGAAACAATTTCACTAAAGATCCCCAGGAGAGAAACACCCTAGGCTGGACACCCACTAAAGTGTCTCATCTCTTCTAAAGCTAAGGAAAGTCCAGGGAAACAAGACTGGGTACTTGGACCTTAGAAATATCTGTTTTGCCAGGAGAAATAGCATAAGCAAAACACAGAGGATAGAGGCAGGAAGGTACATGGACCACAAACTGCCCCCTCTGGCTGGAAGGATGGTTTGTGTCAAGGATCCTGGTTGTGGGGAGTTAGATTAGATCCAGACTACAGGGGCCCTTGGGGCTGAAAATAGCATCTATGAAACGAGAAGTCACTGAAGGTGTTTCACGAAAGGCAAGAAGCCAAGGAGGAGGATCCTGTACTGGGTGGAATTTCAGAAGAGAATGGAACAAAGGAGGCAAATGAGATAATTATTAAAATAGCCCAGGCATGATGTAATGAGAACCTCATGGACAATTACCAGGAAATAGGAGGCAAGAGGTACAAGAAAACAAAGAAAGAGTTTGAATAAAGAATCCATGAGACTTGGTGATGCATCAGGGGATGCGGTCATGTATCAGAGGTCAGAGGGAGAGGAAGAGGAACAACTCCAAGGCTTCAAGCCGCAAATACTGGGATAAGGCAAGACTAGGGGCAACCATGAAATACCAAGATAATGTGACTATCATAAAAGAAGCAATCTTCAATCAGTCAAGTGACTTAGCCCTCCATCGGGTTACTAAATTACTGACTGTTCTCCCAATGTCATTAAAGACTTGAGCTGGATCTCAGAAAGCAAATGATACCAAGTTAGACCTTCTGAATATGGTAAGAGCTTTCCTTGTTTGTGTCGTATGAGATCACTGTCATTAAAGTCCAGGAATCTGGGCACTCACTAAAGTGCCTCATCTCTTCTGAAGCCAAGGAAGCTTCAGGGAAAGCAACCTGGGGAACTTTGACCTTAGAAATACCTGACACCAGCATTCTAACTAAAAATAAACAAACAAAAATGCGTACACACCTGCTAAGAATCCAGTGCAGTTCTCAGAGGAACGTGTGTTCCTTTCATTCAGAGCAAAACAGTGCCCGTTCAGACCTTACTCTAAACTACGATTTTCAACAGCGCCATGTGAGGCCACAAAAAATGAGAGCCTGCCACAGCATTCATGCCCAAAACAAGCAAGCCTGCTGAAGACAGAGGCCTCATAGCAGACTGACACATTTGCCTGTATAAAATTCTAAAGAAGCTCTTCACTGCAGGACACCGTTAATTATACTAAAGCACAGGCACTGAACAGGGAAGAATATTTTCAACATATTTAATAACATTCTTATATATCAATATAAGAATTGTTATCAATTATATTGTTATCAAAATAAGAATATATATCAATATAAGAATTGTTGAAGAACTTTTTCAACAAATTTAATAACATTCTTATATATCAATAAGAAAAAGAAAGATATCTGCAATAGACTGAATGTCTTTCTCCCTCCACCAAAAAAAATTCATATGTTGAAATCGTAACTCCCAACGTGATGGTTTCAGGAGGTGGCGCATTTAGGAAGTAATTACATCATGAGGTTAAGGTCCTCATGAATGAGATTAATGCCCTTATAAAAGGGACCCCAGGGAGCTCTCTCACCTTCCTTCTGCTGTGTGAGGACATAAGGAGAAATTGGCTGTCTGCAACCTGGAATAGGACCCTCATCAGAGACCGACCATCCTGGCACCTTGATGTTGGACTACCCAGCCTCCAGAACGGTGAGAAATAAATGTTTGTTGTTTAAACCACCTATGGCTATTTGTCATAGCAGCCCAAAATGACTAAGACTGTACCAAACTTGAAAAAGAAGTGAGTGGCAAAGAATCCAGCAACCACACTCCTTGGTATTTGCACAAATGAGTTGAAAACTTACATCTACACAAAAAAAGCCTGCACATGAATGTTTATAGCAGCTTTATTCATAATTGCCAAAACCTGGAAGCAACAAAGATGTCCTTCAGCAGGTGAATGGACAAATAAACTATGGTACCACTACATACATGGAATATTCAGTGCTAAAAAGAACCAACGCAATAGAATATTCACTGCTAAAAAGAAATGAGCTATCAAGATATGACAAAACATGGAAGAAACTTGTATGCATATTACTAAGTGAATGAGCCAATCTAAAAAAGTCACATACTGTATTATTTCAATGATATGATACTCAGGAAAAAGGAAAACTATGGTGACAGTAAAAAATCCGTTGTTGCCAGGGGTTGTGGGGAAGGAAGAATGAATAAGTAGGACGCAGATGACTTTTTTTGCGCAATGAGGCTGTTCCGTATGATGCTGCAGTGGTGGATATATTTCATTATACATTTGTTCTGACCCATAGAATATACAACACCAAGTGTGAACTGGGATGTAAATGATGGACTCTCAGTGATGATGATGTGCCAATGTAGGTTCACGGACTGTAGCAAATGTGCCAGTGTGGTGGGGAATGTTGGTAATGGGGGAGACCCTCTGTGGGTGATGTAACTTGGGAACTCTGCAATTTTCACTAAATTTCCTGTGTACATAAAACCATTCTAAAAAACATAGTCTTTTTTTAAACAACAGAAATGAGCTAAAGCTATAAATAGAGAATTCACAGAAGGAAAAACGCAAATGGCCAATGAATACTGAAAAGTGTTTAACCTTGTTTTTAACCAAAGACATTCAAAAAAAAGGTATATTTTTTGTCTATTAAATTGACCATACTTTAAAAAGTATAAGGATTCTTAATTACAGATAAACTGACATGTTTCTATATAGTCAATGGAAAAGTAAATTGCAACAGCTCTTCTAGACACACTTTGGCAAGATGTTCAGAAGGACTTGAAAAATGTGCATGCACTTTGCCCCCATTCTGCACTGAGAAATGTATGCTAAGGAAATAACCATGAATATTCATCAAACACAGCTGACATCAATAGAAAATAGCAAACAGCTTAAATGTTAAAACACGGAGGCTGTGTTACTAAAAGCTACAATACACCTGTATGATAGAACACTATGCGGCCATTAAAAATTGTGCTGCTTAATGGCAACAAAAGCCAAAATTGACAAATGGGATCTAGTTAAACTAAAGAGCTTCTGCACAGCAAAAGAAACTATCATCAGAGTGAACAGGCAACCTACAGAATGGGAGAAAGTTATTGCAATCTATCCATCTGACAAAGGGCTAATATCCAGAATCTACAAGGAACTTAAACAAATTTACAAGAAAAAACCAAACAACCCCATCAATAAGTGGCCAAAGGATATGAACAGACACTTCACAAAAGAAGACATTTATGTGGCCAAGAAACATACGAAAAAAATCTCATCCTCACTGGTCATTAGAGAAATGCAAATCAAAACCACAGTGAGATACCATCTCACTCCAGTTACAATGGTGATCATTAAAAAGTCAGGAAACAACAGATGCTGTCAAGGTTGTGGAGAGCTAGGAACACTTCTACACTGTTAGTGGGAGTGTAAATTAGTTCAACCATTGTGGAAAACAGTGTGGCGATTCCTCAAGGATCTAGAACCAGAAATACCATTTGACCCAGCAATCCCATTACTGGGTATATACCCAAAGGATTATAAATCATTCTACTATAAAGACACATGCATGTGTATGTTTATTACAGCACTATTTACAATAGCAAAGACTTGGAACCAACCCAAATGCCCATGAATGATAGACTGAATAAAGAAAATGTGGCATATATACAGCACGGAATACTATGCAGCCATAAAAAAGGATGAGTTCATGTCCTTTGCGGAGACATGGATGAAGCTGGAAACCATCATCCTCAGCAAACTGACACAGGAACAGAAAACCAAACACTGCACATTCTTACTCATAAGTAGGAGTTGAACAATGAGAACACATGGACACAGGGAGGGGGACATCACACACCAGGGCCTGTTGGGGGAAGGGGAGAGAGGAGAGGGATAGCATTAGGAGAAATACCTAATGTAGATGATGGGTTGATAGGTGCAGCAAACCACCATGGCATGTGTATACCTATGGAACAAACCTGCACTTTCTGCACATGTATCCCAGAACTTAAAGTATAATAAATAAAAAAAATTGTGCTGCTGAAGTTTATATATCGACATACTTAGATGCATGTAAAATAGAGTGATACTTTTGTAAAGGAAGTTAAAGTGTATTGCAATCCCATTTATACTAAAATATAAACATTTATCACATATAAATATACACATTCTTATTGGGTTTACGGAGAGGAAAAATGCGTGGAAGACTATCTACTAAAGTGTAAACAGTAGTTATCTGCAGATGGGGGAGTTGTGAATTCTTTTCAAGAAATAGACTCTATGATAAAAGTAATAATGAAAGCAAACACAAAAAAGCGAGACAAAACCTTAATTCTGCTTCTGCAATATATCCACGACAACCATTTTGGGACTTGCAGGCCAAGTTTGGTCTCACCCCATGACTAAGCAATGAACTATGTAAGCAGTTCTTAGCAGTTCTTAGACCGGAATGTAACCATTATCATGTCTTTTTCAGACAAACTTTCTCCAGCTCACCATTTGCCTCTCCCTCCCTGCCTTCTCCTCTAAACAAATATTGACACTAAGGGAGGGTGGAGCCCCCACTAACGTTCCATACTAATGAGTTGTGTTATTGTGAGGGCAGCTGCAGCCCAGACTGCAGGCTCCACATCTGTGCTGCTTGGAAACTGCTTCCCAGGAAGTGAGAAAGACCTCACAGTAGCCATAACTCCTCAGGAAAGAAGAATGAGAACCGCAAATGCAGGGTTTAGCTTTGTGGGTTTGGAAGGTTTATTATAACAGTCCAACTAGTATGCACACCTGGGAATTTGATGTGTTACCACAGGAGTTTTGAAAAGATCTGGAAATAAAGTCAACCTGTGCAAGGTGGGGAGAGGAAACCCCAAAAGCTGTCAGGTGCCAGGAGCTGTGAGTGTCCTGTAAAACAGGACAGGTAAACATAAGTGAACACTGAGGGACGGGAAAGAGTCCCTTCATCTTGAATGTGGACCATTTCTGAGATCATGTTCGGATTCTTCACCCAAAGTCACTGCCCACAATCCTAAGGCACCTCTGAGAGGCACCATTCTGCCATGTGGGAACTTGTGGTCTTAGGGTGCAGAAGGGCATGTCAGCAAAGCATCTCCAAACCTGGCCCTAAGAACAATGGAGGAAATCAGTACAGATGCTTTGATGTGTGTTCCCCAGCCTATCCCCATCCTGGCCTCTTAGCCGTACCCTTGGTGAGACGGACCCCTCCTAGCTCTCTGACAAGCCTGGGGAGCTACTTCTTTGGGGTACCACCTGTTTCCTTTTAGCATCCTATCCCATGTTCTGTTGCTGTGGGAGGTTCCCAAGGATCTCTGGGAATCCTAGGTATCGCATGTCCTGAAATAATTCATAACATTAAACTCTACAATATCAGAGCTGGGGGGAATGGGAGGGAAGCTCTGACTCCCATGTACAGAGCTAGGGAGAGACTGGAGGCTGGAAAGGGATGGGAGCTGCCTGCAGACCACCGTGGAGTTAGTGGCAGACCTAGCCCTGGAACCCAGGTCTCCTAGTTTCAAGCTATTTCCTCCATGGCCTTGTTACTCACATGTGGTTTGTGGCCTAGAGGCGTTGGCACCACCTGGGAGTCAGTGAGAGAAGCAGAATCTTTTCTAAGCCTCACCCCAGACACTCAGAATCAGAATCTGAGTTTTAATAAAAGCACCGAGTGCACATTCAGGTTTGTGAAGTTCTTCTCTGAGGCAGTGGTGCTCAACCCTTAGTAAACATCAGAATTCCCTGAACTGCATGATCACACATCACTAAGTTCCTGATTCAGGAATTCCGGGGTGGAGTTTCAGACTGCGTCTTTAGCAAGTTTCCAGGTGCTATAATCTGAATGTGTGTGTACCCAGAAATTCATAAGTTGAACTCTAACCCCCAAGGTGGCAGTATTAAGAGGTAGGGCCTTTGGGCGTGATTAGGTCAAAAGGTTTCTGCCTTCGTGAATGAGATTAGTGCCCCTATAGAAAGGGTTTGACTTGATGAAGCCCCTTTGCCCATCCTTTATGTGAGGACACAGGAGGTGCCATCTGTGAGGAACAGACCCTCGCCAGGCGCCGAATCTGCTGGTGTCTTGATCTTGAACTTCCCAGCCTCCAGGACTGTGAGCAACAGATCTCTTGTTTGTGAATTACCCAATCTAAGGTAATGTGTTATAGCAGCCCAAACAGACTAAGACGCAGGTGACACTGACTCATCTGATCTGAGCACACACTTTGAGAACTGTACCTTTTCTACAGCATGCTATTAGCAATCCACTCCACCTGAGGAAGGAGAACAGCCTGTCAAGCAGGCAGCCCAGGGCTTCTCTGAGGCAGGCCATTGGCCTGTGCCCCTGATAGACCAGGGCCAGGACAGCAAGAATGGAGCTCAGGAGCTTTCTCTGATCACCCTGGAGTCCATGCTGAGATTGCTTTGCAGCAGCCTAGTTCTGCTGTCCTAACCTAGAGTCCAGGGTGGAGTAAATAAAGACTGCACTCCACTGCCAGAATCTCCATTTCTGTGATGTGGGTGTCACCAGGAAAATGCCTCACATTTAAGTCAACATTTTGACTCTTCACTTATTGCCTCCTTTGATCCTCTCTGTGCATGTGGGAAGTGAGCAGGTCGTGTATGATTGACCCCCTTCACAAATGAGAAAAACCACCAGCAGAGAAAGTGAAAAGGGCACTCACCTAATTGCTGACAAAGCTAGAATGAAAAACCATTTCTCAACTCTTACTTCGTTAATTTTCCCCCACAATAATTCATTGCCCTTTTGGGTTCTATAGGAGTGTGTATAACTGAAGTGTTTCTGATCATATTCCAGATGGGGCAGGTACATTGCTATTCCAGATGAGCGGGAAAGAACCATTCCACTCATTTTACACAGAAAAAAGACACACACACACACACAAATGTACATACACTCAAAGCCATAGTGCTAAAAACATATTGAACTCAGCATCAATGCTGGAAAGATCAAAGACTTTCAAGGGAGAGACCATCTCCAACAAGAGAAAATCTGTTACTAATTTAACTCTGTATTTTGCCATTCACAAAAGTATAGGCAGTGCCAAAACTTTAAGAGTGCTTTGTTCCAAAAGTCAGTTTTAAGCCAGTTTCTTAAAGTGCTAAATGTCTACAGGGCATGTAGTTCATAGTGGGTGTTTGAAAGTTAATGCGTTTCTTTGAAAATTACAATGATAAATGGTAGGGAGCTTTCCCGGGCTAGTCCATAAAATTCTGTTTTGGCCACAAGATACCTGAGGTGCCATTTACCTCTCTGGCAGCACCTCTGGAAGAAAATTCCAGTCAAACTTCTAATTCCAAGCATGTAACACAAGTCTTTCCTTATAATTGTCTCGCGCTGTGTTTTAATTGCTTTGTTACTGATATGGTTTGGATTTGTGTCCGCCCAACTCAAATCTCATATTGACTTGTAATCCCCATTGTTGGAAGAGGGGCCTGGTGGGAGGTGATTGAATCATAGGGGCGATTTCTTATGGTTTTACATCATCTGCCCTGCTGTTCTCGTGACAGTGAGTTCTCACGAGATCTGGTTGTTTAAACGTCTGTAGCACCTCCCCCTTCTCTCTCTTTCTCCTGCTCTAACCATGTAAGATGTGCCTGCTTCCTCTTTACCCCTCACCATGATTGTAAGTTTCCTGAGGCCTCCCCAGCTATGCTTCCTGTACAGCCTGTGGAACCGTGAGCCAATTAAACCTTTTTTTCTCTATAAATTACCCAGTAACAGGTATTTACTTATAGCAGTGCAAGAACAGACTAACACAGTTACTCATCTGTTTTTCTCCACTTGAAGGTAAAAAAGTAGAAGCCGTTTCTGTCTTATTCATTATCACACCCCTTGTACAATGCCTGATATCAAAGATGAATGAATGAATAAATAAATGCTGTTTCCTGTACCTGGAATGCTCTTTCCCTAACCCACCTGCTTTGACTGGTTGATTCCTACACAAAGTCATGAAACTAAGCCTTCCTTATGTCTCCACCTAAGTTCGAAACTCATCCATCTTCTTTCCATGACACCTTGTGCTGTGCTGTCACAGCAATGACCACACTGTATTTTAAATGCCTTCTCATTTATCTCAGATATCTTTTTCTCAAATGACACCCACGTGCTTAGCGTTTTAAATTAGCTTCTTTAGTCCTTCATTCTTAACACAGAGCAGATAAAAGGCAAATGTTTAAGACTGAAACTATAAAAACAACTACAAACAACATGCAGGAATAAGACAACTTCATAAAGAAACTATTAACATCCTCAGAGAAGGATGTTAAAAAGATTACTTCTATGAACTATGTAGGAACAGGGAAACAGAATCCTATATTTAAAGAAAGGAATATTCAAAGAATAAAAGAGAGTTCTTGGGAATTAAGAATATGATATTAGAAATTATAAACTTTGTTTTTCTTTTTTTGGAAATGGAGTCTCACTCTTGTTGCCCAGGCTGGAGTACAATGGCGCAACCTTGGCTCACTGCAGCCTCCTCCTCCTGGGTTCAAGTGATTCTCCTGCCTCAGCCTCTGAGCACCTGAGATTAGAGGGGCCCACCACCACACCCAGCTAACTTTTTTTTTTTTAGTAGAGACGGGGTTTTGCCATGTTGGCCAGGCTGGTCTAGAACTCCTGGTCTCAGGTGATTTGCCCTTCTTGGCCTCCCAAAGTGCTGGGATTACAGGCATGAGCCACCGTGCCCAGGCAGAAATTATAAACTTAATGGAATGGTTGGAAGATAAAGCTGAAGACATTTTTTGAAAAACAGACAGAGAAAGGGAAAACAGAAAAGAAAATAATGCTAGATGAAGCAAAGAATAAGAACTGAGGTGGTCTCAAGATTAGAACTCCAAGTCCCACCAACAGTACACAAGATAGTATCACAAAGCACATCTGAGACAAGAGGATTCCTTCAGAGCAGAGGGAAGGGGATTATTGATGTGAGCTTGGGACTTCTCCACATGCAATCAGCAACTGGACATCCTCTCTCCAGACCAGAGAGCTTGGGACCAACACTGGCAGACTTCCTCTGTACTTCTGGGTTCAAAGGATCACAGTGTGACACAGTGTTTCCTCATTAAGAGTCACATGCATGTTACCTACACAACTTTTATGATACCTGGGACCTCCTATATTAACATTTACTTAGTAATTTTGTTTAAATCAGATTTTCTTTTAATACTTAAATACATTTATCTAAAGGTAATTTTATGACATGGCTGTCAAGGGAAAAACAGTTTTATGTTCTGTGGTAGCTAACCTCCAAAACTGCCCTATTGTGACTTGTACTGTGCCCTCTTTTAGATCACTTACTCTGAGAGAAGCCAGCTGATGCGTGGTGAGCAGATTCAAGCCACCCATGGTGAGGCCCACAAAGCCAAGAGCCATGTGTGCACGCCATTTTGGAAGCAAATCCTCCGGCCCCAGGCAAGCCTTCAGATGAAGCAGTCCCCTCTGACATTGTGACTGCAACCTCCCTAGAGACCCTGGGCCAGAAATATTCAGCCAGGACATTCCTGAACTCCTCACCCACAGAAACTGTGTGAGATGACAAGTGCGTATGGTTGTTTTAGGTGACTAAGATTTGTGATATTTTGTTATCTAACTGTAAATAACTAACACATTTCCTGCAAATAGAAACTGAAAACAAGCAAACGCTGTTAAATTCTATTTGTGGACTGTTTCCTGATGAAGGTTCTGAGCCTAAGATTTGTTGTCTGTTGTTTAAAGGGAAAGATAGGAGAACATTAGGATTAAAAACTAACTTCAAACAAACACTTGTTCTCCTTAATGTAATCAGGAAGAGAAAAAGAGAATTGGAAATAGATGTCTCTCTATGTGATTCAGTCATTTAATCCAGTATATATATATATATATATATATTTTTTTTTTTTTTTTTTTGAGATGGAATTTTGCTTTTGCTGCCCATGCTGGAGTGCAATGGCGCGATCTTGGCTCACTGCAACCTCTGCCTCCTGGGTTCAAGTGATTCTCCTCCCTCAGCCTCCTGAGTAGCTGGGATTAGAGGCACACATCACCATGCCCAGCTGTTTTTTTTGTATCTTTAATAGAGATGGGTTTCACCATGTTGGCCAGGCTGGTCTCCAACTCCTTATCTCAGGTGAGCCACCCGCCTTGGCCTCCCAAAGGGCTGGGATTACAGGCGTGAGCCACCATGCCTGGCTTAATCCAGTATCTTGCACCATCTAAAATGATTCCAGGAACCAGCAATGGCATGTGTCACACAATTGGGAAAGGCCAGTAATGGGAAGGTAAGGAGATAGTGGCAGAGTTTCTAGGTCCAGTTTTGACCATCCCTAGTCAGTGCTTTTGGCACATGACTTCAGCCCTATAAACCTCAGTCTCCTCTTCTGTCAAAATAAAAGTTGAACAAGATGATGCTTGAGGTCCCTTCTAGTTTGCATAATCTACAATTTCCAGTTAGACCCAAGTCATGAATAACACTACTGTTTATCAGAATATCAGAGGACAAATGTGTCAATTCACAGAAAGCAGTTTGTAAAACTTCTCTTTATGCATACGTAGCTCAAAATATTTTTAATGTGGTTTCGTGTCAGATTTTTTCATTCACTATTTAATAAATAAACCGAGTCACATGCTCTAATTAAACAAATAAACAGCATTCCTGATTTCCACATTAAGAGCAGGTCTGATCTTTGCTAAAAATAAAGCCTTTAGCCTGAGTCACATCCAAAGTCATAATAATTAAATACCAAGGAGCAGAAGCTTGGAAAGGATGAGGTCTGATTTCATTCCAGATGTGCATTTTTCACTAAGTATCAAAGTCACAGAGTTTCTGCGTGAGAGCCAAGGAGGCTCTGTGCCAATCTGAGCATTTTCTTTGACCTACAGAAAGCTAACCTGCCAGACCTGAAATTCCGCGAGAGCTGAGCTAATTTTCCACACTAACCTAATGTTTTAATGACCATAACTGACTCTAATCTACCTATAAACATATGTGTAATCATAGTGACATTTTAGCCTAGTATTATTTTCATAATACATCCATTTTACTGCATCTCACATCCAAGACGAAGGCAATGAGGTATTTCCTGCAGAGTAGCCTTGTCTTCCACCAGCCAAACACCTCCTGCTTGTGTTCATTTCAGCGGTTAGCGTGGCCGCAAGGTCATTGCCTCGACTGGCTAGTTTCGATGCAAAGAGGAGGAAACTTTTCACCAGTGAGGTCCACTGAGAAAAGTATATTTGAGGATTACGTACCGGTTTCCAAACAATTTCAAATTTTGGTTTGACTGTTTTTTCTCTGTTTAGATAGATATGAAAAAGGTTCAACTTGGCTAAATTTAAGGTCGGAGCTTATCCAATTTAATTTGTTAAATTTAAATAATAAATATTAAGGAAAGGCAAAATAAGGAAAAGAGAGGAAAGAAACAAGAAAGCCAAGGAGAAGAAGCAGGGAGTGAGAGCAAGACTAAAAGTGAGAAAGAGAAATTATGAACTGACGGAATAATACAGAGGGAAATAAAAGAGGCCAGGTGTAGTGGCTCATGCCTGTAATCCTAGCACTTTCACAGATCAAGGAGGGTGCATCCCTTAAGTCCAGGAGTTCAAGGTCAACCTGGGCAACGTAGTGAGACCTCACCCCTAGAAAAAATTTTTAAAGAATTAGATGGGCATGGTGGTGCACATCTGTGGTGCCAGCTACTCGGGAGACTGAGGCAGGAGGATCACTTGAGCCCAGGAGGTTGAGGCTGCAGTGAGCTGCAATCATGTCATTGCACTCCAGCTTGGTCAACAGAGCGAGACCCTGTATCAAAAAATAAAAATTAAAAAAAAATGTTTTAAAGAGCATAAAAAGAAACAGGAAAAGCAAAGATTTTACTTGTCTTACCTTTTCTGATGCTCCCCATCGTCTCTTTAACACAAAATAACTTTCATATAACCACATTTGCATGGATAGCAATAGTGAAATGTCCTAAGAAAGCATTCAATTCTGACCCCACCTGCTCTTCATGAAGGAGTCTGCCCAAGAATAATGGCTCCTCAATGGCAGATACCAACTGTATGCTCTCCTTCCTGGTCTCCATGACCTCATAGGAACCCAGCTCTTGTTGAGTTGTTGAAGGAGCCCCAGATGGTTCTTCAGACAGTTACACAATTGTCCTGACCAATCTGGAGAGGGGGAAAAAATGACATACGATGTTAGTAAGCGTGTTGAAGGCCAGACAAAATTTCATCAAGGATTGTGTTTTCCCACCTTTTTAGAGGAGCCACAAACCATTTATAAAGCTCTTCACACTCTGTGTAAGGAGGCCAGGGCAACTCAGAAGATCCCAAGCTGCTCATTTGTCTCAAGAAAGCACAGGGTCTCCCTCCACCACTCCTTGAGGAAAATTTGGGGTATAGGTGTAAAGGTAGCAGGTGATGCATTGAAATATTAATTTGCTTTCGCTTTCCCTGTATCTTTTCCCCTTTCATTTCTAGTTGGTAACCAACATTTCTTTTCTTGCCGTGGGGATTTTAGAAAGGGGGATCATCTAGAGTGGCAGTTCTTTCTGTCTTTTCTAATGCTCAACTTATGGAAGAGGTTCAGTGTCCAGATAGAGAAAGACAGAAAGGGGGGTGTCTTTGAGGACAGAGACATGAGAAACAAGTGTATGGGTTCTGCCCTGGAGAGGAGGAGGTATGCAGCTCCCTCCAGAGGCCTGGACATGAATCTATTGAAGAAGCCAGAGGACCTTCAGTATGAACTCAGAGGAACTTCAGTATGCTACAGAGAACTCCGGCCATGTCAGAGATTTCTGGGCCTCGTAGGACCCAGAGGAAATTTGTGGTTGTGCAGTTCAGTGGCATCGACAACAGTTGATGAGTGTAGGACCTCTCTACAGTCTTGTGCCACTTCAGATCTGGTAGCCAGGGCTATTGTGCACAGCTGTGTGGACTGTGCCCTGTTCAAGAATGCCTGGCCACAGGGGCAAGTAGTATCTGAAATCCAGCCTACACTCAGCTTGCCAAGCTATGATGCAGGTGTGCATCCACCAGGTGGAAGGGGTTTCCAACACATATAGTGGTGCTACATGGGCTGGCAGTGGCCTCACTGGTACTTGTCATCCTAGTGTTTTTCCCATCCCTGGGAGAGAGAGTGGTATAGTTTGAACATATGTCTTCACCAAATCTCATGTTGAATTGTAATTCCCAGTGTTGGAGGTGGGGCCTTGTGGGAGGTGTTTCCATCATGAGGGTGGATCCCTCATGAATGGCTTGGGCAACCCCTTTGGTGATGAGTGAGCTCTCACTCAGTTCACAGATCTGGTGGTTTAAAGGTGTGTAGTGCCTCCCCCACCTCTCTCTCTCTCTGTCTCTCCCACCCTCCTGCTTTTGGCATGTTAGGTGCCTATTCCACCTTCACCTTCTGCCAGGATTGTGAGCTTCCTGAGGTCCCCTCAGAAGCCAGAGCAGATGTCAGCACCATGCTTCCTATAAAGCCTATAGAACTGTGAGCAAATTAAACCTCTTTTCTTTGTAAATTACCCAGTCTCAGATATTTCTTTTCTTTTGAGATAGAGTCTTGCTCTGTCACCAGGCTGGAGTGCAGTGGGGTGATGTTGGCTCACTGCAACCTGCGCCTCCTGGGTTCAAGCGATTCTCCTTCCTCAGCCTCCTGAGTAGCTGGGACTACAAGCATGCGCCACCATGCCTGGCTAATTTTTTGTGTTTTAGTAGAGATGGGGTTTCACCATGTTGGTCAGGCTGGTCTCAAACTCTCGACCTCGGGTGATCTGCCCGCCTCGGACTCCCAAAGTGCTGGGATTACTGGTGTGAGCCATCGTGTCCAGACACCAGTCTCAGTTATTTCTTTATAGCAATGCATCTCTAATGACTATGAATGAATTGCACACCAGTACTGGTAGACAAAAATCCATACTCTCTGTAGTAAAACATTTAAAGCAGTGGTCAGCCCTTCTTACAACCAAAACATGGAATGGTGAATGCCCTCATGGGAGCTTCTCTGACTCTCAGAAGCACATCTTACAAAGGTAGTACCCTTGATGAACACACAACAGCAGGTGATAGAGGCATCATTAGTTCTCACTCCTAGAGAAGGACGGCAATGGAGACTTATTAGATGTGAGTCCACTTGGGTAAGTTGGAGACCATCAGATCCACCACGGAGAGTCCCCAGCTGGGATAAGGGTGGAAGGGCGTCTCCTGTGAAAGCTGTTCTTTGTCAGGGAGACGCCACTCTCCATTGTCCTGAGGCACACATGGGCCACTGTTCATCCAGGGATCCCATAACGGATGTCGTCCTGCTTTAACAGCAGCAAGACCTCTGGTCCTTGACCCATGCAAATCTCAATTAGCCAAAATTATTCAGCTGTGTCCAAGCTCTGTCTTCCTTCAAACACCTAATTGTGTGAAAGCCACATTCCTTTGAGCCAGGACTCCCACCTCCATGATCTGACCCTCCCATCCCCCAGCCTCTCCCCAAGGGTATCTCCAGTTTTGTTTCTTCTCTTAATGAACTGTGCCAATCATTAAGGAAATTCCTCTGAAATGTTATTTCTCTTGGCGATCCTTCACTCATTAGCCAGTGAGCCAAGCAAATGTCCCCATTTATAGCTGCTTCCAACTCCCAAGTCCAGCCAGGCACTTCAAGATCCCATCAGCCTTTCCAACCACCCTGCTGAGAAAACACAGTCAGGCAAATGCTTAAGAAACATAAAGGGATGTTAATATTGTACCAAATAACAGTGAGCAAACCTGTAAGCCAATTATTATACATCCGTTTCCTCACTCTGGGTCTCTTTTCCCTAACCTCTGTGGAATAAGTAATTAGAGAGAGAGCCACATAATCTAGAGATTCATTTGAATTCCTCAATGGTGAACTCTTCAAAACATGCACATGCTGTTTTTGTTGATGCAATTAAATATCCTTTTTTCATTGTGTCTGAGTTTTGGCAGGAGGTTGGGCATGATATAAAACCAAACGGGGATCTTATTGCTGTGATTCACTTGTCCTAATAAGACATCATCCTTGAAGTTGCATGCAGTGACCCCATTGATAACATCAAGGCAAAGATCCAGGATGTTACAGGCATCCCCCCCACAGGAAGCAGAAGCTAGATACACCCCCACTGACTACACCATCCAGAAATAATTTACTCTGAACTGATCCAGGCTAAATCATGTCCAAATTCTCACAATTCATCCCAGGTTTTTGAGGGAGGATAATTGCATTTAGAAATCCTAATAACCTTCACTATAAACAAATCAAACTAAGTTACTAAGAACAAGCTAGTTTTTCCTTTTGTTCCTTACCCACTTCTCCTGCTTCTTATAAAACCACATCAGACAAATGAAATCCCCACTGAATAAGCAAAAGTGGAATTACATTAGGCAAATGAAAACAGCAAATGCGAATTCTGAAAATTCACATTAGGTCACTTTGGCTTCATGTGCTGTCCCTTTATGTAAAGCAAACAGACTCCTTCTTTTGTTTTCTTTATTCTCTGATTCAAGGCTGCTGGTTTACTGTGTTCAAAGAAACCAAGAGGTAATCCACCTAAGTTTTGAATGTTGGGATTTAAACTACTATAACAAAGAGAGTCAACTGGTTCCTTCTATCCATTTATCCAGTTGATTCCCTACTGGGAATGGTGTAGAGCAAGACCAACAGGAAAAGCAGGAAGCAACGAGGCAGATGAGAGAGGTGCTATGGATGCTGCAAACTGTTCTACAAATGGTGCCTGGTCCTGAGGTGCCCAGGATGTAGGGAACAGCCCATCGTTCATTCCCAGGGCAACCATGTTACTGTGGTAGGTCCTTAGGGAGCCCCTCTCCTCTTAGACCAGCCCTTAGCAAGAAGTATTTCAGGAAATGCTGCACCTCAGAGAAACCAACCTAAGTCAGCCAAAGCCTGCAGGAGAACAAAGGATGAGAAGAAAACAGGTACAAGAGTTAGGGCTGGGGCTGGGCATGGTGGTTTACGCCTGTAATCCCAGCACTTTGGGAGGCCGAGGTGGGCAGATCACCTGAGGTCAAGAGTTCAAGATCAGCCTGGCCAACGTGGTGAACCCCATGTCTACTAAAAATACAAAAATTAGCTGAGCATGGTGGCGGGCGCCTGTAGCCCCAGCTACTTGGGAGGCTGAGGCAGGACAATAGCTTGAACTCAGGAGGTGGAGGTTGTGGTGAGCCAAGATTGCACCACTGCACTCCAGCCTGGAGCGACAGAGTGAGACTTCGTCTCAAAACAAAACAAAACAGAAAAAGAGTTAGGGCTGGAAGATGCCTCTAAGTGAAATGCCTTTCCTGCTTTGGCTTTTCCGAGTATTCAAACCTCCTTCCAGAACCATGTGGGCCAGTAGCCTCTGCATCACTGCATCATTCAGGAGTTTGCTGGAAACGCAGAATCTCAGGCCCCAACTCAGACCTATAAATCTGAATCTGCATTTTTCTAATGTGATTCTTATGCATCTTAAAGATTAAGAAACATTTGTTTAGAACATAGCTGAATAAAAACAAACACTTGCCCCGGGCCTGTGGGGAAATAAAAGATAAATATAGAAAGAAAGAAATGATGGGCAAAATATAGAAAGAAAGAAATGATGGGCAAAATATAGAAAGAGAGAAATGATGGGCAAAATACGCCAGTATAGCGCATATTTTAAAAGACAGGAAGGAGAAGAGAGCCAGATCTACCCAGTGGGACATCGGTTGCCATTTCAAATCTGATGCTTCCCTTTGTTTTCCTACTTGCAGATCCGGCATACACCCACCCAAATTCAAACACCTCTCACTTATCATCCCTCATCAGGATCTACGGAAACCTTCAGGCTGGCCCCCTGCCAATAGTCACTTCCCTCCCTAACGTCTCTAACAAGCCACCTGCAGATCAGTCTTCTCAACACATTTCTGACTTTCATCATCTCACAGTTCTGTTCACAGGTCTACAGTGGCTGCCTGTTAAACATGGCAGATTGAACTCACATGTTTATCTACCCTCTCTGAAAATCTCATTTAATGGAAGGAAAGAAATTAAAAAAAAAAAAAAAGCATAAGCGTACAAGAACAAAATAAGCAGGGAAGAACACTTTAGTGTAAAAAAAAGATCCTGTAAGTTTTGGAAGACAGAAAAGAATGGGAGGATAATTGACTTAACAGGTCAGTGAGAACTTCATTCTATTGTCTTCAGAGGAGGATGCCAACTCAAAAAGGGCTGATTCGCCCAATGGAACAGAAAGGTACTGGAGGAGCTTCTCCATGAAAATGAGCGCATACATCAAGAAAAGGGGGTGACTGGGGGTACAGGAAAAAGGCTCTAACACAGGAGAGCTGCACAAGGAAATCCCAGAGTGGTCGCAAATTACCAAGACAACCCCAGGCAGGAGAGCTCAGAACACACCGGGCAGACTGGAGCAGAGAGCGGAGGACCGCAAGGGAAAAACAGGAGTGATGGGATTAGCTGATACATGTCACACACATTTGTAAAAGGCTTACTAATTTCCAGGAAAGCAAAAAGTTTTAAAAGTAAAAGCTGGGGTGAGGGGTAGGCTAGAAATGCTTGACTGATAGTCTGTTCATGGAGTAATTAGATCACACATCCCCACCCCAACTCCATGCAGCCCAGCAAGTTTACCCACGCACTAACCCCTATGGGATACCAGTGGCCTGTCCTCAGAGAAACTGAACCATCAAGGTTCCTGAAACCAGGATCCAGGCAGAGTACAGGGCAGGGATGAGGAGCAGGCCTGAGAACAAGGGAATTAAGTTGAATTTACAGTGGGGCCTTCAACTCCTTGTTTCTGAAGACCCGAGCCTTTACTATCAGAAAAAAGGATAGAGGATTTTTCCCTGGAGAAGGTGAACAGCCTCAAGGAAAAAAATCTCCATTTGCCCAACCAGGAAGCAGGATCACCAGCCTACTGCCCCATGAGGAACTCCACCAGTGAAATCCACAAAGAGGTCTCCATTCATTTTTTAATGCTTTGTTCTTAAATTGAAATAGATAGAGGCCAAGATCACTCCAGGTTTGAGGGAGGCTACCAATAATAAAGATAAAGGCCAAAACAAGAAATCTTTTTTAGAACACAAAGCACAAACTTAGAGAAAACAGAGGCAACACAGGAAGCAAAAGAAAACTTACTAGAAAAACTGTTATGAATGCGCTTGCAGAAATAAGATTGCCACCATGAAACAAGAATAAGAGGATATACAAAAGAAATAAAAGAAGCAACTAGTGCCAGGTGCAGTGGCTCATGCCTGTAATCCCAGCACTTTGGGAGGCTGAAGTGGGTGGATCACGAGGTAAGGGGTTCAAGACCAGCCTGGACAACATGATGAAACCCCATCTCTTCTAAAGATACAAAAAATTAGCTGGGTGTGTGGCGCGTGCCTGTAATCCCAGCTACTTGGGAGTCTGAGACAGGAGAATCTCTTGAACCCAGGAGGCGGAGGTTGCAGTGAGCTGAGATCACACCATTGCATTCCAGCCTGGGCAACAGGGCAAGACTCTGTCAAAAAAAAAAAAAAAAAAAAAAAAAGAAGAAGAAGAAGAAGCAACTAGAGAATAAGAAAATATGAAAATTTAAAATCTAAGAGTTAAATATTTTTCGATTTGAAGAAGAGATGCATAAGTTGAGAAACGCTCCCTTAGAGTAGAACCAAAAATAAATAGCCAATAGGAAGGAAAAGTTGAAAAAACAACAACAAAAACTAGAGGTTCAATTCAGGAAGCCAATATCCTATAATAAGGAGTTAAGAAAAAATAAACTGAGGAAGCAGTCAGGGTATAATTATCAAAAAATATACATATTCAAAAAAATTCCCACAACTGTAGGACACAAGTCCTTTGATCAACATAATCTGCAAAGCAACCAGCACAATGAGTGGAGAAAGACACAAACCAAGAGACAAAATAATAAGAAAACCTTAAAAGCTTACCGGGAGTTGAAGGTAGTAGAGAAAAACAGAGGAGTGCCTTCAAAATTCTATGAGAAAATTATTTCCAACCTAAAATTCTATACTTAGTCAAACCATCAGTCAAGTATGAAAGGATAAAGACAATTTCCTGACATGGGAAGAATCCAGAAATATACCTCCCATGTGTCATTTTTCAAGGAAGCTACTGGAGGATGCTCTCCATGAAAGTGAGTGCATACCTCAAGAAAAGGGGGTGATTGGGGGTACACGAAAAAGGCTCTAACAGGACAGCAGCACAGGGAAATCCCAGAGTGGTCACAAAGGAAAATATCAAGACAACACCAGGCAGGAGAGCCACAGAGCACACCGGGCTGACTGGAGCAGAGAGCGGAGGACCGCAAGGGAAAAACAGGAGCGATGGGATTAGCTGATACTTGTCAAACAATTTTTTTTTTTTTTTGAGACAGAGTCTCACTCTGTTGCCCAGGCTGGAGTGCAATGGCATGATCTCGGCTTACTGCAGCCTACAACCCCCAGGTTCAAGCAATTCTCCTGCCTCAGCCTCCTGAGTAGCCGGGATTATGGGCATGTGCCACCATGCCGGGCTAATTTTTGTATTTTTAGTAGAGTAGAGGTTTCCCCATGTTGGCCATGCTGGTCTCAAATTCCTGACCTCACATAATTCACCCACCTCGGGCTCCCAAAGTGCTGGGATAAACAAATTTTTAAAAGGCTTACTAACTTCCAGGAAAGCAAAAGTTTTGAAAGGAAAAAATGTATACTACCAGGAAAGTACAATATTTAGCTCAGTAGTAGCAATATTTACATGGCCACAGAATTATGAATAATGATTTCACTAAAAGGTGTAATAAGGTTTTGTTAGGAAGAGAATGGGCATGTATGTGGGTTGGGGTGTGGTGAAGGGCAAGAGTAGATGGGTGTGAAAGATCTCAATTATCAGCCACCGTAATATTGTCTCAGTAGATAACTTCTAAATTAGCAAGTCAAGGAAAGGCAATGTAAGCATATATTTATTTTAGAAATATAGAGGATGAACAATTAAAAGAGTGGAAAGATTTTGTTTCTGGGAGTAGGGGGAAAGGGTAGGTGAAGGAACTGCTATTTTTCTTAAAAAGGCTTCAAGCTCTACCTGACTTTTTAATATGTGAAAATCAATAGCTTTTATAAAATGAATATTAGCTTAAAGATGGAGAAGGAAGAGGAACAGAAGGAGGAGAAAAAGAGGAACAAGAGGAGGAGAAAGAGTAGAAGGAAGAGAAGGAGAAGAAGATGAAAAAGAAGGGAAAGAAGAGGAGGAAGAGGAGAGAGAGAAGAAGAATCTATAGAAATATCTCTGTTCTAAAGAATGAAGTCTAGGTCTCCTGGGCACGATGACAAAATGAACATGAACTTTCACCTGTGTCCCTCAGAGGCCCATGGAAATGCCTCGAAAACATAAACACACAGTGAAAACACTGTGGCTTCCCAGGGTCGGGCACTGGAAAGATGACCATGTCCAAATGCAAGGAATTTCTGCTGGACGAAGTGCAAGCAGAATAGGAGAGAAGGTTTGCCACCCTCTGTAGCTGGATTCTAGGTCCCGATCGTTTGAAAGAGCAATGCTTAAGGAGAAAAAGAGGGGCACCATGAAAGAACCTCATCCTACCCCATTCACCCAGTCGCCAACGTGGCTTCTGTTGCCCCTGCTAACTAAACCCCCAGCCAGCACTCTGGGGTGGTATGGAGGTGTGGTCAAGCTGTCCTTTGCTTCCTGAGATTCTCTGATCTTGTCAAATCCTATGTTGGGGAAATTCCTCAATGTTTTTAGCATGTGGATGGCCTTGCAGCATGAGCATGGATTTTCCCCAGTTGCAATATTCCTTTGGTTATTTCTTTTGCAATTTAGGAGCCATTCTTGAGGTCAGGAACATGTGATGCACTGGGAAGTCTCACAGTGACTCTCACAGTTCCCCTCACTGGTGACTTCCCCTTCATGGATAATCACGTGGACTGTAGAATTAGACCAAAATGTGTTGGAATACCAATTCCATCACCAGGTGGTGTGGGGAAGTTGCCTCACCTCAGCACCTCAGTTTCCTCAACTGCAAAATCGAAGACGCAATAATATCACCCTTGAAAGGTTGTAGTCAGGACTAAAAGCTAATGCTCAAAAAGCATACAAAATATTTTCAAAAACCTATAACCAAGGCTGGGCGTGGTGGCTCACACCTGTAATCCCAGCCCTTTGGGAAGCCAAGGCAGGGCAGATCGCCTGAGGTCAGGAGTTCAAGACCAGCCTGACCAACATGGAGAAACCTTGTCTCTACTAAAAATACAAAATTAGCCAGGCATGGTGGCGCATGCCTGTAACCCCAGCTACTTGGGAGACTGAGGCAGGAGAACCGCTTGAACCTTGGAGGCAGAGGTTGTGGTGAGCCGAGATTACGCCATTGCCCTCCGGCCTGGGAAACAAGAGCAAAACTCCATCTCAAAATAAATAAATAAATAAAAATAAAAAATAAAAAGTATAACCAAAAAGGAATGGCATTTCAAGAAAAAGAGAAAGCATGTGTCAAGAATTTAATGCCCACTGGAATCAGAAACAGTACCATGGGCCCAGTTTTCTCAGACACAGTTACCCCATCTCCTTTTGGAAAGATATCCCCAACCAGCTTTTATTTCTAGCCTCCTCTGAAAATCTGCCCTTGGAAATGAGCCCCACCCTTCGTAGTTTGAGTTCTTCCGAACCTGCAAGATCTGTCTTCACAGTGTTGGTCTAACCTTCGCTGCTCAAAGGTGATTAAGGCAGGGTAAGAAATGCCCCCACCCTAGAATGAAATAATCAGTCTCAGGGGCTACTCCAGCCCACACTTAAAAGGAGTTCCCCAGGCTGGGTGTGGTGGCTCACGCCTGTAATCCTAGCACTTTGGAAGTCCGAGGTGGGTGGATTACCAGAGGTCAGGAGTTCGATACCAGCCTGGTCAACATGGTGAAACCCTATCTCTACTAAAAATACAAAAAAATTAGCCGGGCATGGTGGCAGTCGCCTGTAATTTCAGCTACTAGGGAGGCTGAGGCAGGAGAATTGCTTGAACCTGGGGAGGCGGAGGTTGCAGTGAGCTGAGACTGTGCCACTGCACTCCAGCCTGGGCAACAGAGCAAGACTCCAACTCAAAAAAAAAAAAAGGGGGAGACAAACAGGAAGGCCAGGGAGTGGCCAAGAAGAGAGAAGCAAGAGAGACCTCATGCCATGCTCCTGCAGAAAGAGGATCCAACAATCAATCACCTACCCAAAGGATGACAACAATCATTACAATGCTTTTTTGTAGCACATTACCATTTCAAAACACTCCCCCATCTCATTCACTGCTCACAAATACTTTGAGAAGTAATTTAGGCAGGTGTTATACATCCATTTTGCACATAAGAAACTAAGGCTGAGGAGGATTCAACGACTTGCTTAAGGTTCTACGGCCAGTAAAGAACAGCACAGACAGTGAAAACAAGAGATCTGGGTGCAAATCCCAGGGCCCTTCTGTGCTGCCCTAAAGGCAGACGAGTGTAGTCTGTATGCAGAGCACCACGAAGCAACAATGATGGGAAACTCAGCTCCAGGATTCTGTTCAGTTTTGCAACCAATTGAGAAAAAAAATGCTCCTTCCTGGTTGGCTGGGGCAGCTTCCTCTCATGACAAGGGATATTGGAGGGAACAACACTGTACAGAGGGCACCTGGGCGGTTGTCCCTGGAGGACACTAAGAGGTCAAAAGACACCTGCCCAACTGGCATAGCACAAGTTCGAACTCCTCTAAAAATATCAGAGTGGACACAGTCACCCCATGCCATATGGAACTCATTATCCTAGGAGCCTATACAAATCGAGTATTAATAGGCTAAAGAAGGCTTTGAATAATGATTTGGTCAATTGATCCAAATTGGATTATTAAGAAGGGAGCTGGGCTATTAGTGTTCCCCCTTGTGTTTGCAGAAAATGCTAAGACAGAGATGTATTCAGAGGGCTTGATAGGAGCAGGTCCAGAGCGGAGTTTTCTGTGCTCTTGTGCGGACAATTTCTGTGGTTTTGATAAACAGTCCCCTAGAGAACTATTGAAACTCCTTGGCATTGTGACAGGGCTAATGTCAATGACAGAATCCAAATCATAGGCTTTATTTTCTTCCATTTCTAATTTTGAGTCTTACAGACTTTGGAACTGATTCCTTTCTGACTATCTAGTTAAGAAAAAACACGAAAATATTGGTTTAATATGTCATGTTTTCCAGTGAGCTGTGCTAACCCCTATAGTCTTATGGTCTGGATCCTATTAAAGGTCTTTTTCACCTTCAACAGGACAGTTTTGGGGTTTTTGTGGGGGTTTTTTGGTGATGATCATTGATAAATTTCCTTGCGCCAGGGAGACCCTTCCAGGTTGATTTTTTGGGGGGAGGAGGGGATCAAACGACAATGAGGAAAAAAAAACTGAAGAAAAGGCTTTATAAAGTTTATAGGAACTGAGCAAATAGAAAAGGTAAGAGAACACGTAAGGCACAACGTGAGGTAAATAAAAATGGTGGAGGTTCCATGAAGAGCCTCACTCACCATGTACTTCAGCAAATAAATGGGAACAGAAGATAAAAAATTCCAGAAAAGAAGGAAGTGGAACAGGGAACTGGAAGAACAGAAAAAAGGTGGGAAAGAATAAGAACCTTGAAAAAGAAAAGGATGCAACCTGAAGTTAAAGATGAACCATTCAAGGCAGCAATACTGAGACCTGAAGAACAAGACTCCAAAAGTAACTAAAGGGCTGTGAGAAGATTAAGGGAAGGGGGGCTATAGAAGTGGAGATGTATCCAAGAAGTCCCCAGGAGCTCTTCCCTAGATAACAAAGTATGCAGCAATCAAACCTGGGAACGACTCTACCCCTTCGCTCTCCATCTCCCCCAGAACCATCTCACACGTTCTTAGTCCTAAATTATCTCTCTATTAAGTACGTCTGACACACACCAAGCCGGCTGCCTGGATGGCCACAATCTAAAATAAACAACGACAAAGAAGGCGTCCATGATAACATAGGGCTCTAATCACCCAAGATTCTTATGGTCCCTGTTGCTATCAGCAGCCACTGAGCTGGGAGTCATGCCTGGTCCAGTTAATCCCTCCCATGACATGCGGACGGTTTCCCAAAGAAAAGCTATAAATCTTTGTCATTCCTCCTCCAGACTTCCAGCTCATTAGAGCAGTTAGAGACGCACTAAGCATGTAATAACAGATCATTAGACGCATATCGGACAGCAGGATCCAGTTGCTATCTAACCACACCACTTGGGGAGTGGTGCTTCTGGGGATTCCAAGACCTAGAGACATTCAGTAAATGCTCAGGGTCACGTAGCTCTAACAAGATGAGGGATGGATGGAGCTCTGCTGATGCAGGGACGTTCTTGAGGGCTTGATAGTACAATCACCCTTCTTCCTGCTGGAGAGGGTCTGAGAACCAGACGTCTTTCCCCAACAAGGAGGAGGGAAGAGGTCCTGGAGACTGTTTCAAATCCCACAGTGAGAGAAGATGAAATCTCTTGTAATGTGTTGGTAGTTCTCTAGAGCTGCCTGTTTCACACTATATTCCTAGTCACTCAGTATGGAAAGCTCAGAGTCCCCTCTTAATATCCTTGTGGCTCCCTCTCCTTTACCAATGCCTGCAAACTCTTATCCAGTGGCATTTGCCACTCTGTCTATCCCCAGCATCACAGCCTTAGTTCAGCCTCATTATCTCCAGGGGAACTACTACCAGTGCTCTCCAGCTGGTCTCTCTCCCCATTAGCCATTCCATGACCCACTCACCCCCACGCTGATGTCTTCCTAAGACAGAGCGTTCTTCCCTCTTCACATAACCTGTGGTGGCTC
Organism: Nomascus leucogenys; assembly: GCF_006542625.1. Classification (NCBI taxonomy): domain Eukaryota; kingdom Metazoa; phylum Chordata; class Mammalia; order Primates; family Hylobatidae; genus Nomascus; species Nomascus leucogenys. The sequence continues at coordinate 63,559,902 of NC_044399.1, forward strand.
CTCTTTACCCGTTACTAAAATCTCAACACTTTATTGAGGCTCTCCATTATCCAGCCCCACCTGCCTTTCCACTCCAGGCTGACCATCCTTCTCCAAGTCCTGCACCTGCACCTAGCCTCCCTGTCACTTGGTCTCTGCCCTGCCCTGCTCTCTATCTACAGCTTTGCTGTCCAATGTGGTAGCCGTGAGTTACATGGAGCTACTGAGCATTTGAAGTGCGTCTAGTCCGAATTGAGATGTGCTGTTAAGGGAAAATATACACAAGATTCCAAAGATGTATTAGAAAAGAAACAACCAAAATATCTCATTTATAATTTTTTTCTATTGAGAACGTGCTAAACTGAGAAGTGCTCTACCATCTTGAAGATTTGGTGCAAAAAGTATGTGAAAATGCCTCATTAACAATTTTATGTGGATTACACATTGAAATGGTAGTGTTTTAGATATGTTGGTCTAAGTAAAGCATATTATTAATTTGATTTTGCCTGTTTCCTTTTTAATTCAGCTACCAGAAATTTTAAAATTCTATATGTGGCTCTAATATTTGGCTCACACTCTATTTCTACTTCACAGTACAGACCTACAATGACATCCTCTCTAGCTCCAAGTACCCAAGTCCTTCCTATCCATTCTTCAGAGCCCAGATTGAAACTATTATCCATTAAGCTCCGCACCATCCACAGAAGCTAAACTGATCTTTCTGTCCTGTTAAATTTCATAAAACTTATCTTTTATCAATCTCTGTCCTGAAAATTGCAATTATTTCTGTCTATACTTCCCTGTAATACACCACAAGCCCTTCAAAGGCAAGAGCCATTTCTGAGTCATGCTCCAGTTTTAAAGTTGCATGATGATAAAAGCACAAACTCCATGATTTGCCAGCTGTGTGATATTGGCTATGTTACTTAACCTCTCTGAAACTTGGTTTTCATATTATATAGTAAGTATAGAGACAATGCCTATTCATAAGGTTGTAGTAATGATTAAATGAAATAATAAGTTAAAGCATTAAGCATATGCCTATAGGTGTGTATATGTAGTATATATTTATAGAGAGAGAGATTTTAAGGAATTGGCTCACAAAATTTACACAATTATGGGGACTAGCAATTCTGAAATCCACAGGGCAGGCCAACAGGCTGGAAATTCAGGTATGAACTGTTACAGTCTTGAGTCTGAAATCTGCAGGACAGCAGGCTGGAAACTCAGGCAGGATTTTTTTTTTTTTTTGAGGCGGAGTCTCCCTCTGTCGCCCAGGCTGGAGTGCAGTGGCGCTATCTCGGCTCACTGCAAGTTCCGTCAGGCAGGACTTTTATGCTGCCATCTTGAGGAGAATTCCTTCTTCTTCAGGAAACCTCAACCTTTGCTCTTAAGTCAAATTGATTGCATGAGGCCCACCCACATTATGAAGGGCTATCTGCTTGACTCAAAGTCTACTAATTCAAATGTTAATCACATCTAAATGATACCTTCACAGCAACAGTTAGACCAGTGTTTAGCTAAACAACTGGGCACCATATCCTCACCAAGTTGACATATAATGTTAATCGTCACACTTGTAAGAGAATGTGCAATGCATTTTTTGAAGACATTAATGACGGTTTGTTATTCTTGTATCTCATATCCTTAAATCAGAGAATTAAGTTGATTAACTGCTCTCTCTCAGTCCTCAGAAAATCTATGCAATGGGTCAGTGGATCAGCAAATACTGCATTTACCAAGCACCTATGACACATTCCAACTGTTCAATATGATGGAGACAAGCGGGGAATAAGGCAGATCCCTGGACCTCAGGGAGCTTACATTCTAGCATGGGGAAGTAGAGAACATAAAAAGCATCTAAGATACTTTCAGGCACTGATAGCCATTGGAAGGGAGTTAATGGGGTGGAGTTGGAGGATGATTCAAAAGGATTGCTTTACTTGTCCGGAAGCCTGACCAAGGTAGGCCACTCTGAAGAGGTCATCTGTGTTGAGGCCTGCAATGTAAAAGTGAAGGAGGCAATGCGACTTTGGAACTCAGAGGTCTGCAAAGCACAGGGATGTGATGAAGTGCTTTGCTCCTGGGGAAGATGTGTCGTGGCATCCCAGGAGACCAAGAGAATTCAAGACCCTCCTGCCGGCCTGAGATGCTTCCCAGTGCCCAATGCTGATGTCACAAATGCTTCCAGAACTGCCGGCAAGCTCTGACTGAACCCCACCCCCTATACATAAATACACACTCTCCTCCTCTCTGCTTGTCCTCCCATATTTACTTCTCAGTATAAACAATTCCTTCACAGAGAATGAGCCAAAAGTCAACACAGCAGATACTACCCCAGGGAGAGGCAGGCGGTCTTCTGGAGATGAAACCAAAGTTCTTGCAGTTTGTTTCTCTCCAGGCACTAAGCTCAGTCTTTCCACACAATGAGGGAGACTGCAGAAAAGACCTTGATAAACTCCCCACCCACCTCCCCACTCCCCATGCTAGATACTTTCCAGTGAGGCAGGAATTGCCGGCTGTCAGCAGACTGTCTACGTATTTGAGTCTGGAACATGAAGGACACTGAGCATGCATGGGTAAATACGCATAAATGTATGTGGATGCATGAGCATGTGAATATGCATGAATGCATGTACATACATGTATGTGTGTGTTGTGGACTTGTGTGTTGGGCTAGAGGAAATAGTAGGCAAAGGACACCCAGCCATTCTAGGTGTACAGCTAAGCTGCCCTAATCTGCAAACTAATCTAGTTTTTCCTAATCTTTAATCCTCAACAAGAAACAAACAGGATGGTACTTATTGATCCAGAAAGGAAACTGTTAACTAAGGCAAAGAAAAGCCAGCATCCACAACAGGATGTCTGCCCAACCCAACTGTGCTTATACCCACGAAACCTTTGATTTTCTTTACATGCCAAAGAAGGCCAAAGAAATTCTGCTTAAAACCCATGGGTGGCCAGGCACGGTGGCTCACCCCTGTAATCCCAGCACTTTGGGAGGCAGAGGCGGGTGGATCACCTGAGGTCAGGAGTTCGAGATCAGCCTGCCAACATGGTGAAACCCAGTCTCTACTAAAAATACAAAAATTAGCTGGGCATGGTGGCACATGCGTGTAGTCCCAGCTACCTGGGAGGCTGAGGCAAGAGAATTGGTTGAACCTGGAAGGTGGAGGTTGCAGTGAGCCGAGATTGCACCACTGCACTCTAGCATGGATGACAGAGCGAGACTCCATCACAAAACAAAACAAAACAAAACAAAACGAAAACCAAAAAACCATGGTTGAATTGGCCTGTAGGGAAAAAAGATGTGTGAGTTACAAGCAGATCGGGGCAGACAAGCACAGCTGTGTGGCCAGCATGCACCACCAAATAACCGCCCACCTTGCTCTGCTAGAGGGTTTCTGCTGCTTCCTTCTGCGGGCAACGTTTCCCAGAACTTGCCAGAATCCATATATGTTTCCACTTTTCTCTGAAACAGTGTGTAGAATTGATGTATGTGTGCTGTTTGGAGCTGGGCTTACCCATTCAACATCCTGGCATGCACTGAGCCACTTTTCATGTCAACATCAAGCTCCCATCCCAATGTTTAATGTACAGAGCTCCTGGGAATACTTCGTATCCTGGATTTCTGACTTTTTGCTTTCTCCTTAGTTGGTCTCAGTAGACCACCATGTTTTAGGACACTCTTTCCCGAAGTAAAAGGAAAAAAAAAAAAAACCCTGTGGAAAAGGAAACTAACAACCAATGAGTTCTAACTATGCAAAAGGCATTTCCATTTGCATTCCCCTTTCAACCCAGCAGCATGTGAGACTAAGGGAGGCAGAGTAACTCTGCTAATGCAGACTCTTTTAATTGAAAGTAATAGAAATTTAAAAAAAAAAAAAAAGAAAGAAAGTAACAGAAATTCAAGCTAACTGAAACCTAAAAATGAATGCACGGCCTCAATAACTGAAAAGTCCCAATATGGAACTGACAGGTCATGCAAGGCTGATGTGGGCTTTCAAAGGATGTCTCCAGGAACTTTGGAATTTCTTCCTCTTGACTCTGCTTCCCTCTGTGTTGGCTACATCTTCATGCAGTGTCTCCAAAAAAAGGGATCAGAAAAGGCCACTGGCAGTCCCAGGCTTGCAGTGTCCAAACCACAGGCAATCCAAACAAAAAACGAATGTCTCTTTTCTCAAATAGTTCTCACAAAATCTGCATAGCTGATTTTCATCAGCCCAGACCAGGTCACACAACCATTCTCGAGCCAGAGGATGAGATCAGCCTCCTCAGGACCACATGGCCTGAGAATGGGAGAGGATGTTTTCCCCAAACAGATGTTGATAGATTTATTTTTTAAATGTGCCTACCATCCTCAAGTCAAGGAGGCAGACAGACTGGGGGATAAGTCCCTTACCAGAAACTGCGAAAAGGCCAATATTTTAAGATAATTTCACTATACACATTTTTTAACCTTAAATTCTTCCATTCTGGTCTCTAAGTTGGACACATAGTCTATTGATTTGCTATTCCCTTCCTACCTGCACACATCTTCATTCTGAAAATTACCCATAGTAATCAAAGTATTTTAAGGGCTGGCTTCTTAGGAGTAGCTGGGAGGAGGGCACTGGGGCGAGAAGAAGTTGCCTCTTTGCAGGACATAAACTAGGGCACCCAACTTCAAAATCCTTTTATACCATTTCTAAATGTTTGTTCTGTGAAACTTTTTTCCCTTTAGATGCAAGATGAAGAAAGTTTCCATGATCAAATAAGGCTTGAAGACATCACGCAGTACATCCTCCTTCTTGGAGAGTCACAATATGCATTAGCACATTAAAAGCTCCAAGAAGTTCTTAGTAGAGAAATTAGTTTAACTCTTTTTGATGCAGTGTTTATCAAACTGCCCTATCTTCGAAATGTGTTTTAGGGCTCACCATATATTAACTTCTCCAGAACCCAGTAATACATGTTGTGAAGTGCTGGTCTGAAGATTTCCAAAAACTTTAGACTTTTATCTTTCACAACTGTCAATCAAGTTTAAAGACAGAATAAAGCTCTTTCATAGATTCAAGGTCTCAAAAACTATACCTCCCATGGACCCTTTCTCAGGAAGCTATTGGTGAATACGCATCACTAAAATGAGGGGGTAAACTTGAGAAAGAGGAAGACATGGCTACAGAAGGCAGAGGATTAAAGTCAGAAAAGAGAAAGTAGAACTCTTCAGAATAATGGAGAATTCTTACGGATATGGACCTCAGGATGACAGCCACATGTCAGTGTGAAAGGCAACCAGGCCAGACTGGAGCAGATCTGAAACATCCTGGAGAGATTTGTTCAGGAAGATGAAATTGCTAGAATCTTTGATGCAATGTCCAACATCTTAGAAGTAAAGTTGGAATACTTTTTTTTTTTTTGAGACGGAGTCTCGCTCTGTCACCCAGGCTGGAGTGCAGTGGCGTGATCTCGGCTCACTGCAAGCTCCACCTCCCGTGGTCACGCCATTCTCCTGCCTCAGCTTCCCAAGTAGCTGGGACTACAGGCACCTGCCACCACACCCGGCTAATTTTTTGTATTTTTAGTAGAGATAGGATTTCACCATGTTAGCCGGGATGGTCTTGATCTTCTGACCTTGTGATCTGCCTGCCTCGGCCTCCCAATAAAGTTGGAATATTTTAAAAGTTAGAAACTGAACTAAGTCATTAAAAAGTTATAAAGAAATGCTCCAGAAAAAAAACAAAATGTAGAGAAAGAGAAAATATCGATCCAACCAAAACGAGGATATAGGGTTCTCATATGTAGGTACAGAGAGGGAGAGCTGCAATGATGGTTCCAATTCTTCACCTCTTTCTTTTACCCATGCCTTTTGCTCTGTAACTTCACAGTTGCCATGTAACCCCACCATGGGTAGGATGGCATAACCTGCCTCTTGATCTTGAGATCAATCATGTCCCTTGCTTTGGCCCATGAGATGTTAGCAGAGGCTTCAGATAAACTTTCCTTCTGGTGCCTCTTTCATTTCCATGGGAACGTATCATGGGTATCTTGGTGAGAGATCAGTGACCAAAGAGGCAGAACCAAATTACCCCTGTTGCCAAGTCACACCAGCTGCCTCCAGTCTAGAGTAGCCAACGCCAGCCAACTCCCAGATACATGAGAAAGCTTAGTCTAGGCCAGTAGAGTTGCTGGACATAAATCATCTAAACCCTGAAATTGAGAGAGAAATACAAGATTTTTGTTTTATGCCACTGATGTTTTGTGGTTGGTTGTTATGTTGAATTTTCTGGCAATAGATAAATAATTCAGGGGAGATGGGGCTGGAAAGGGTGTGATAATTGGTGGAGGTGAAGGGAAGACACAGAGCTAAGAAACTTATCTTCTACAGTAAAAAGTCAACTGCTTAAAACTTTAAAAAAGAGGAGGAAGTAGAGGAGAAGGAGGAGAAAGAGAAACAAAAATGAAGAGTAGAAAGAGAAGGAATGTGAGCAAATTATTTAAAAACAGAAAACTGAAGTAATGGTCCTGGCAGAGAAGTAATAAGGGAAATGAGGAATAGGAGATGTCTAGCTTTCTTAGCAAGCCATAACTCTTTCATTTATATGGATATACAATGTTATCAAAAATTTCCATAACAATAGATTTAAAAAATAAGAACCAAAGTTAAAACCCCCAAAGAAAATTTGCTAACAAAGTCAAATGAATTAAAAAAAAAAAAAAGATTGAAAAACTAAGAATAAAAAATATTAGAGAAAAGATTAGACCTTGGGGAGCCATCCCTGAAGCCCAATATCTGGTTAATAAAAATTTTTTTTTTTTTTGAGATGGAGTCTCACTCTGTGGTCCAGGCTGGAGTGTAGTGGTGCAATCTGGGCTCACTGTAAGCTCCGCCTCCTGGGTTCACGCCATTCTTCTGCCTCAGCCTCCCCAGTAGCTGGGACTACAGGTGCCCACCACCACGCCCGGCTCATTTTTTTTTAATTTTTGGTAGAGACGGGGTTTCACTGTGTTAACCAGGATGGTCTCGATCTCCTGACCTCATGATCTGCCCGCCTCGGCCTCCCAAAGTGCTGGGATTACAGGCGTGAGCCACCGCGCCTGGCCAATAAAAATTTTTTTTTAAGTTTTTCTAATGAGCAGAAGAACTGAAGTTATCAAACAAGCAATGTAAGTATGTTTCTCAGAGCTGAATGCCACAATAATCAAGGTTGGAAAGGGCCCTACATTTTTATTAAAGCCACACCTCCTACTTCATTATTTTAAAAGAATAAAGGTAAAAATTCAAAACCCTGAAAGGGAATAACACTTTCCCCCCGAGAATTAGAAACAAACTAAAATCAAACTGTTCATCAGTTTGATGAACACCAATAGGGGTCAGAAAATAATTAAGGGATTACATAATTAAGTTAGAAAACAATTATGAGATATCTTCAAACTTTTTAAAGAAACATGATTTTCAACTAAGCCAAATCAGTGAGCAAATGTAAACAGTAAATGTAATCATGTTCCAACATAGAGGACTCAGAAAGCTTGTGTCCCACAAACCACGTCTTTAGGAATTTTACTTGAGGTTATTCTACAGGAAAAGGAGAGAAAATGCCAAGAAACGGAGAATGAGAAGTAGAATCCAGTGGAATCAATCCAAGAAAGCAGTGATAGGAAGTTCCAGACCACCTAGGGAACAAGCAGTTCAGATGGTGAACAAGAACAGAGCCCCCTGGAGAAAGATCTGAGGGGGAAAAACAGCAGTGCAATGTGTGATTGGGTGAAGAGGGCAGAAAAAGAGATATAAGAAAGGCAAGTGGTACAAAGAAAAGCAAGATGCCATTTGAAACCCAGGAAAACAAAAAGTAATACAAAAAGTAAGTGTTATTATAGTACCTGGTCTCAGAGTGAATAATGTTTATATAGTTACAATAATGTAAACACTGTTTTTCAACTTTCTTCTTTTTCTATAGATAAAATGCAAACAACTCAATTGTGTTTCCAGAATAGAATGCAAGTGAAATCAGTTCTAACTGTGTAAAGTTTTTTTTTTGTTTTGTTTTGTTTCCTGAGACGGAGTCTCACTCTGTCGCCCAGGCTGGAGTACAGTAGCACTATCTTGGCTCACTGCAACCTCTGCCTTCCGGGCTCAAGCAATTCTTCTGCCTCAGCCTCCTGAGTAGCTGGGATTACAGGTACACACCACCACGCCTGGCTAATTTTTGTTGTATCTTTAGTAGAGACGGGGTTTCAACATGTTGGCAAGGCTGGTCTTGAACTCCTGACCTCGTGATCCTCCTGCCTCAGCCTCCCAAAGTGCTGGGATTACAGGTGTGAGCCACCCACCTGGCGGTAAAGCTTTTAAATAAAGGTGGCAGAAGCTGGGAGGCAGAGAGGGAAAGGAGAGTTGAGGGATACTGTCTATAATTGATGAAACAATAAACAAATATGTAATATTGCATAAGTGTAACGAATAGAGGCCTAAAAAGAGCTAATGTTGAAATTGAAGAAAAGAGGATAAGAAGGTAAGGGTGGGAACGAAATTATGAATGAGATAAATCCTCACCTATCATAGTCCAAAGTCAAAATATAATGTTTACAATTGAAACAAATCTATATATTGCAGCATAGGCATATTATTTACAGCTACCAGTAGAAATAGCTTAAAGACTTCAAAGTCATTGCCTCTGAGAAAAAGAATTTAGCAGTAGAAAAGATAAAACATAGTTTTTTACATTTATAAACCCTTCAAACATTTTAATTTTTTAATCATGTGCATCTATTACTGCAATAAAGAAATTTATTTTAAATAAATTCCATTTAATTCAACAAATCATGACTACCCTCCTCTCTGTTGCTACTACTTATCTCTACAGTTCTGGAACTGGGGAGGGGAATATCCTTACCCAAGTCCGTGACTGCACCCACCCTTTAACCCCAGCTGAGGTCTGACTAGGACTGAGTTTCCTAGAGGGAATCAGGAGAAAATTCTGCAGATAAAGTACTCATTCTACTAGTTTATGATAAGCCAAGATGGCGTAAATGAAGAAGAAAATCACAGCAGGTGACCAAATGCATTGACATGAGACACCGTTACACCGTGCCATGCAAATAAAAAATGTGTTTTTAAACAGCAAAAGACTGAGCCACTGTAACACCTACTTTATGACACTCCTGACTGCTTAGTGGACCTTTATATTTAAAAATGTACCAAAGGGGTCACAGTAAAAGGAAAAACAAAAAAATAAATAAAAGAAAAATGCACCATAAACTCTGTAACTGACATAAAAAGATGTCCGTGATACATTTTCAACATTGTTTTATTTTTAAATTTTCTTTTTAGTTTGTAAATGTGCCATGTGATCTTAAAATGAATGTGCAATCACCATGGAATACTATGCAGCCATAAAAAAGGATGAGTTCATGTCCTTTGTAGGGACATGGATGAAGCTGGAAACCATCATTCTGAGCCAACTATCACAAAGACAGAAAACCAAACACTGCATGTTCTCACTCATAGGTGGGAATTGAACAATGAGAACACTTGGACACAGGATGGGGAACGTCACACACTGGGGCCTGTCGTGGGGTGGAGGGAGGGAGGGGGGATAGTATTAGGAGATATACCTAACGTAAAAGACGAGTTAACGGGTGCAGCACACCAACATGGCACATGTATACATATGTAACAAACCTGCACATTGTGCACAAGTACCCTAGAACTTTAATTTAAAAAAGAAAAGAAAAGTAAAGAAAATGAATGTGCAATCAGTGGTTCTTAGATGCAATTTCCTGTAAATGTCAATTAGGTCATCCTTATTAATCTTGGTTTTCTCATCTTTTCTGTCATGATTGGGCCACCGAGATGATGTGAGACTGATGGCTAGATTATTTCTGGTTCATCTTTACTCCTGAAGGGCAGTCATTGAAGGTCCCAACGCAACTCCAGGTGATTCATCAATGTTTCTACTGTTAGCAAGTCCTGATCTCCAATTCTGATTCCTCTAGCTCGGCAAAGCTGTCTGAAGTCTGACTTACCTCTTATCTTCCAGCAACGCGTAGAATCAGCAGTGCTTCCAGGAGAAAACAGCCCTGCCTGGCAATCGCACTTCTGAATTTCTGTCTTCCCCATGGACCTTGGCCTGGTAATTCTTCACTGTCTCATTAATTCTGCAATGGCTTCATAAGGATTTTTTTTTTTCATATTTGCCTTTCTTTTGTAGATGTTCACAGACAGAGAATTGATCCAAACGACCTCATCCGTCATTGCTGGAAGTAATAGCCCTTGATGAGCGATGATTATTACTTGCTTTTTTACTGTGTTTCGTGTTGTCTAAATCTTTTACAATGACAATGTATTGCTTTTTTATTTCTTTATAATTAGAAAAACAGGCCCTGTTTCATTAACTAAGAATACTTTAGTAAAAAAGAGTCCACAAAATCCCTAAATTCTGGCATTCTATTCTGTACCTGTTCCATGCTATATGTTTAGTCCACATTGAAAGCCCAGTCAGCGTTCAATGTGATTAGCTGTTGCATGTGTGATGGAAGGGCCCTTGTAGTAAAACTATAGCCTTTTATAACTTTTTGAATAAAAAATTGCTTAATTGGGAAAGAAAGAAATGATGACTTTACTTCTCATAATTTTCCATTTGTCACCTTGTAGAGTCCACTTTCTCTTGAAACCTCAGTCATCTTTCTTTTCTTTCTTTTCTTTCTTTCTCTTTCTCTCTTTCTTCTTTCTTTCTCTCTCTTTTCTTTCTTTCTCTTTCTTCCTCCCTCCGTTCTTTCTTTCTTTCTTCTTTCTTTCTTTCCTTCTTTCTTTCTTTCCTTCTTTCTCTCTTTCTTTCTTTCTTTCTTTCTTTCTCTCTTTCTCTCTCTCTCTCTCTCTTTCTTTCTCTTTCTTTCTGTTTGTTTTTTGAGACACGGTTTTGCTCTGTTGCCCAAGCTGGAGTGCAGTGGTATGAGCCTGGGCTCAGGTGATCCTTCCACCTCAATCTCCCAAGTAGCTGGGACTATAGGCGTGTGTCACCAGGCCCAGCTAAGTTTTGTAATTTTTATAGAGGTGAGGTCTCACTGTGTTGCCAAGGATGGTCTCGAACTTCTAGACTCAAGTGATCTGCCCTCCTCAGTCTCCCAAAGTGCTGGGATTACAGACATGAGCCACCTGCCCTGCCTCTTTTCTTTTCATGCTAAGAAAGGATATTCATTATGAGGCAGTGGAAAAGATAGTAGTTGGGGACACCTTCCAATTCTCCATCACCTGGGCACTGCATACACATCAAAATTCCAGGCCAAGGACTGCCTCATCATACAGCCTTCCGCCTAAGTTCAACACTAATTCCTTTTCTCTCTAAAATAGACTCATAACATGATCCATGCCTCACTCACTTTAGTTGTTTTAGACATCAAATGAGGAGCCTTGGCAAAGCAATTTATAAACTTTAAAGCATCACACAGCTAGAAGTTACATGTCTAACCTTTAAAGATCAGCATGCCCATTAATTTTGTCTTCCTAACTCTTTGGCAAAAACCATATTTTTGCCTTCTTTTGTATTTCCCCCAAAGATTTTATTTAAATGCTAAGCACGTAGTAGGAACTTAACATAATTGGTTGAATGGCTTCAAGGAAAAGCAAAACTTCATTATTTGCAGTGAAATCTGATTACTTTCTATTCTGCCAAGTTCCTGTTGAAAGTAAACTGGCAAATACCAGACTAGATCAAAGTCTTTTAAATTATTACAGTAAAGATCTGGCTAGGCTACCAGTTTAAGATGGCAAACCAGGTACATATCTCTGCTTCTCATCTCTCTTAAAACCTAATAGTAATGCTGTCATTTCTTTTTGAATCACAAGCACATAACGGAGAAGGAAACAGGATAAGTAACATCGGTAGGGGAAAGAGTTGAACCCATTTCTAAACAATGGAAAGTAAATGGAACCTGAAGTACATATGGCAAAATGTTAGCATGTGTTAAATCTGGGTGGTGGGTACCTAATAATTTTTGTCTATTTAAATCATTTCATAATCATAAAGAATTAAAATTAGATTAAAAGCAGATGGAGGTGTATTGATGGATGAAACAGAGCAGATGATTCCACACCCACAATGCAAACAGAGGAGGCTGCAGCTGAGAAGCTAGCCAGGGCGGGTGGTAGAACCAGAAGGCTGTGGAAGACGCAAAAGAGGGAAGAAGTGAGGAATGGGCCTGGATAAGTGTGTTAATTAAAGGCCTATACACCACTTTCTCCATGTCCCTGAAAAATAACAAACACTCAAGCAAGCTAGTCCCTGGGGAAGATAAAGACAGTTAAAGTAAATATTGGCCACCCAGAGTATAACTTTTTCTAACATCTGCAAAACCCCCCAGATTCTCACCCACTTATACTAAGTTGCAGCCTGATCATACAGTAGGCTCATCATGCTCACAAAACTCTCAGGCGGACCTCTTCGTCCCCAGTTCTTACATAGGATCAGACACAAAGATCTACCAGGCAATTGGGGAACACACAGTATGATAGTGAATAATAGACACATCAACAGAAAACTGACTCAGAAGGAAATAATGATAATTTTTTTAAAATAGAAGAAAGCTTAAAAATGAAACAAAATCTTATAATGAATACAATTAGAGAAATTGAGGCCGGATTGCATTCTTCAAACAAAAGTAGAATACTATGCCGGGCGCAGTGTCTCACGCCTGTAATCCAAGCACTTTGGGAGGCCGAAATGCATGGATCACCTGAGGTTGGGAGTTCAAGACCAGTCTGACTAACATGGAGAAAAATCTCAACACATCACACCATTGCACTCCAGCCTGGGCAACAAGAGCGAAACTCCGTCTCAAAAAAAAAAAAAAAAAAAAAAAAAAATTAGCCAGGCGTGGTGGCACATGCCTGTAATCTCAGCTACTCGGGAGGCTGGGGCAGGAGAATTGCTTGAACCCGGGAGGCGGAGGTTGCAGTGAGCCGAGAAAAAAAAAAAGGAATACTATAAGAATGAAGGAATCAGAGAAAAAGAAAGAGCTTTTGCAAAACACAAATGTGAAAGTGAATGTTTTAAAATTTGATAGGGGATATTTGCACGTATTTGAGGAAGCCTTAAAATATATAGAGAAAAAGAGAAGAAAGCAAGAAAAGAAAAAGAAAAAAGGAGAAGAGTCAAAGAAGATGAATTTAAGAGGTCCAGCATCCAGAAGAAAGAGAACAGACAACTGATATGAGGAAGTTACCAAAGAATTATTATATTAAAACAAAATCCTTCAAAGCTGAACAAGAAAACTGAGTCTTCAAACAGAAAGCATTCACGGAAGTCTGGGCTGAGCCTGCTGTGGTTGAAATGCCCTGAACTCAGGGAGGTCATTCTGATGCCAAGTTTGAATTACTGAGATTTTACCTGGTGAACATGAAGCATTTCCACACTTCTTTCCCATCTTCTGACCTGGGAGATTTTTCTTTCAGCAGAATAAATCACAGGCCTAATTGTTTGGCCTCACACTAGCTTGCAAGGAAGAGCAAACCTGCTTATTTTCTTTCGTGAACTAAGCCAGTCTCATCAAAACCTAATGATGAGAAACCTTTCTTTTTTTTTTTTTTTTTTCAGACAGAGTCTCGCTCTGTTGCCCAGGCTGGAGTGCAGTGGCGCAATCTCGGCTCACTGCAAGCTCCGCCTCCCGGGTTCACGCCATTCTCCTGCCTCAGCCTCCCGAGTAGCTGGGACTACAGGCGCCCGCCACCACGCCCGGCTAATTTTTTGTATTTTTAGTAGAGACGGTGTTTCACCATGGTCTCGATCTCCTGACCTCGTGATCCGCCCGCCTCGGCCTCCCAAAGTGCTGGGATTACAAGCGTGAGCCACCGCGCCCGGCCGAGAAAACTTTCTACAGGAGCACCACCAAATCGCCAAGCGAAGGCTGAAGCTGCGGAGGTGTGGAATCGTGTTGGAGGTGATGCTAGCAAAAGAGAAGGAAGAAACCAGAGAAAATGCATTTCTGCTGACTGCTGAACAATCTCTTTCCTCTCAGTCTCCTGCTGAATTCCTGTGAGGCAGACCAAAGCCAAAAGACAGGAGGAAGTGGAACTCCATCTTCCTTTTGCTTCCAAAAAAAGAAAATATAACCCTGGATCAGCCTGAATATTCACCTCAAGAACCACTTCACCCGAATCTAGCATTTTCCCCCAAATTGCAAAGGCTTATAGTTTCACTCATAAAGTGTCAAACGAATCTCCATATCAATGGGGCCCATAATTAAAACCAGAACCCAAACTGTGTTTAAGCTGTGATGAAAATACTTCCCACTATACAGGATTCTTGAAACTAATAATATTTCCGGAAACCAAATATGTTCGTGAAGATGAATGTACTGTACAAGGATATCATTGCCTCATTACTTACAATGAAGAAAAACTGGAGGCCTCCCAAGCATTCAGCAATATGGAAATGGTTAAACAAATTATGGTATGTTTATATCATTATTATAGTCATTTAAAATTATTGATCCTGAGGAATGTTTCATGGCATGCAAAAATGTTCATAGGGTAATAATAAATGGAGAAAGCAGTATAAAAGCATACAAAGCACCATTCCGATTTGGTAAGAAAAGCAATAAATGTATATGTGTGTGTGAGGGTGTCTGCCTATGTGTATATGCTTATAGATGACTGTTAGAAAATACTCTTAAAATGTTAACCATTATTATGTCTCGGTCCTGGGGTTGTAGATACCATTTATTTATTTATTTATTTATCTATCTACATATTTCCTAATTTTCTGCCATGAATATGTATTATTAGATTTCTTTTTTTTTAGACAGAATTTTGCTTTTGTTGCCCAGACTAGAGTGCAATGGCGTGATCTCGGCTCACTGCAACCTCCGCCTCCCCAGTTCAAGCGATTCTCCTGCCTCAGCCTCCCTAGTAGCTGGGATTACAGGCGTGCATCATCATGCCTGGCTCATTTTGTATTTTTAGTAGAGACGCAGTTTCTCCATGTTGGTCAGGCTGGTCTCCAACTCCTGACCTTAGGTGATCCGCCCACTTTGGCCTCCCGAAGTGCTGGGATTACAGGCGTGAGCCACCGCGCCTGGCTCATATTATTAGATTTTTATGGTTAGAGAAAGAAACATAAAAAATATAAAAAGCCTGCCCTGTCAAGGATCAGACTTTCTTTTCAATATCCAGCACTAAAAATAACAGGTCTCCATTTGAAGGTCAAGTTCCTCTCAAATACTCCCCTCATATACTGTATTATGTATTATATATTATAATTATATATTTATGATTTGTATTATATTTTTATACATTTATATTATAATATATAACATATGTTATAATATGCTATATAATATATACTATATACATTACATAAATATACATGTTACATATATAACACATAGGTACATATATAATAACATGTATACAGATAATAACATATATCATATACATGTTACATATTATATATTATATTATGTATACTACATACATTTATATCATATACATATTACATGTATTATATAACTCTTCCCGTATGCCACTTCTCCATCTTTAGGGGCTGAAATGGCCAGGTTTGGCTCCCAGGTAAATGGATCATGAACTCCTCCTGAGTATGACTCTCACGTTTCGTCATTGTCTCTCTTGTGTCTGGCACATTGAGCTGTATACAGAGTGGCTCTCGATAAAAGTCATACCCAGAGCTTGAGAAGTGGTCTTGTTGGAATGGAGTTTCTTGGCAGAAACTAAGCTGAATGGTAGAATGAAGACATGGTATTTGGAGGTAGAAATGGAACTGGCTAATAATAACTATATATTATAGTTATATATAATATGTATATATTATATAAAATATACTGTATACACTTACATATACAGATTACATATATTATGACATATCTGCACAGACATACATAACATATAAAATATATACCTATATGTTATAATAGATATTATATAATATACACCATATACATATACATAATATATTACACGTGTTATACATATAATATTGTAACATATGTATGATATATGCTATATACATATAACATATAAATATATACATATGTTATATATGGTAAATATATCATATTTTATATAACATATAATATATAATGAGTATGTTATATAATATATACTAAATACATTGCATATATTATATCTCTTAGAGGTTCTAGAGAGTGAGAAAAGAGAAAGGCCAGAAGATATTGTGATAATGAGATTTTTTTGACATCCAAGAGATTTCAAAATAACATTAAGAGAAAAAGAACACAAAATTGTAGGAACCGCATAAATATTAAATATACACAGGTAGATAAAGACTAAAAGTGAAAAAATGTTTATCTGCTATCTGCTGTGCTCACCACTACTATCTCCAGTGGTAGGGATTATGTACAATTTTTATATTTTCTAATTAAAACATTATTGACCAAACATAAGTGGAGCCTAAACTACTTAAAAGAAAGTGGCAAGAGGACTTCTATAATGCGGTAAGTGTGAATTGCAGCAAGTTAATGACAAGAAGGTTGAAGGAAAAGACAGAATGTAATACAGTCAAGACAACAGTGTACAGATCAGAACTCCTCTTGCCCCTCTCCTCCCTCTAAGGTGGAAGGATGTTCACTTGTTGAACTAACACGGGGAGAAGAAAGGAGAAACCTTGTAGAAAGAGATGAGCAACTTGAGGTTGAAAATGGGTTTGTCCTAAGGGCTCAGGTGGAAAGGCTGAGTTTAGAAAATGTAAGCAATTTCTGTGATCCCTGCAAAAAGAGAAGGCAGTTGTAGGAAATGGAGATTTACTGGAGTAAATGCGGACATAAATGAAGGATCCAGTGCCCAAACCCCTGCCTTTTATATGAAGTAAAAAGCAAAGGCTCCAAAGGTATGAGAAGAGTGACTTCAGAGAACTTGTTACAGGGCTTTCAAAAGGAACCAAGAGGGCTGGGCGCGGTGGCTCACGCCTGTAATTCCAGCACTTTGGGAGGACGAGGTGGGCGGATCACAAGATCAAGAGATCGAGACCATCCTGGCCAACACGGTAAAACCCCATCTCTACTAAAAATACAAAAATTAGCCAGGCGTCATGGTGCGCTCCTGTAGTCCCAGCTACTTGGGAGGCTAAGGCAAGAGAATCCCTTGAACCAGGGAGGCAGAGGCTACAGAGAGCCGAGATAGTGCCACTGCACTCTAGCCTGGCGACAGAGTGAGACTCTGTCTCAAAAAAAAAAAAAAAAAAAAAAACAGAGCCAAGAAAAATGGACTTGGTCAAGTTAAAAGAGTTGAAGGATTAGTTTCATCCATGACCAGAACCCTTATATGGAGCCAGATCAAATGTAGTTCTTCAGAATTCCTCTAGCAGAAGCCTGTGGAAGGCATGGTCCCAGCCTGGGACAGATACAGAGGGTATTATATTCTGTCCCTCTATGATCCAGTCTCTGATCCACAAGTTCTGGTTACATTTTTTTTTTTAAGATGCAGGGTCTCTCTTATCACCAAAGCTAGAGTGCAGTGGCATGATCAGAGCTCACTGTAGCCTCAAACTCTTGGGCTCAAGCAATCCTCCCACCCCAGCCTCCCAAGTAGCTAGGACTACAAACACACGGCACCATGCACAACTATTTTATTTTATTTTTTGTAGATGTGTCATCTTGCTATGTTGCCCAGGCTGGTGCAAGCTCTGGTTTCTAAGTGGACTTTGAGGTCTTCTCTTAGGAATCATATCTTCTCTGAACTTTCTCATTTTGGCCTGTTCTTCATCCCTTCTATCTTGCTGTCCTATCCTTTATTCTGGAGTAATACAGGTGTGTGTGGCTGGAGGAGGCACTCTGTCTCTCCCCACCTTCAGCCTTGGAAACTTCAGGGACAATGTTTCCAGAATAACAATGTATCTCCATGATGCTATAAGAAGAGATCAATATCAGCAAGAGAAATTCATTTGCCTGTGGGTGCTACAGAGTAAATAACAGGGAATGTGGAACAAAATGAGACTTCTCAAAACATTCGAGGTTCAGCAGCTTAGAAAAGAGAGACAAGAGCAGAAAACAAAAAGAGGAAGTGAGGGGGAGGGAAAGGGCTCCACCAGGGCCCCTGTGGGCCAGCCTGGGCATAGACTGAAAGGAACAATAAAGAAATGTCAAACCACCTGGACCCTGAGCGTATTCACAGAAGTAAATATCACATTTTTTGGAAACTATAAAGCACCTTTCTTCTCATATCATTTCATATGCCAAACTTTCAAATTTTAACATCAATTCAATTGACGCTTGCAAATGACCGTGTACCTCCCAGCTTTTCTCTGGAGGCGGTGGGCATGACTCTTGGGGGAGGGGAAGCATTTTAATGGCATGGTTGGGTTCTGTCTGCAGTTCAGCACAAGCATCGTTCAGTTCCTCCTGGGTATTGGTCCCTGGGGATGTTCACGCCACTTCTTCTCTGCCTGCTCAGCTCCACACTTGTTTTGAAGTGTGCCTCAGCTGCCAACACCCTGCCGCCTAACAGAGCAAACTCAAACACAGTAGAAACACACAGGAACTGACACAGGAAACCGAGCTCAGAGCACACGTGGTACAGGAAGGTGTGGGATGCCCCCGTGCTTTCTCGAGCACAAAAATCAAACCTCAGTGTCACTTAGCAAGAAAAAAGGCACGATGATGACAAAACACCATGGGCCCTCTGTGCATGTTCCACTTTTAAAGGGAAACTTGGTCCAGAGGGTATAGGTCCCAATATATCCAGCTAGGAACCTTAACACTTTGGCACAATGGACAATTTTTTTCTGCAGAGAACGAGAAACTGAGAAACTTAGGCTACCTTATGTGCCAGGGAGCCTCTCGCAGTACCAATGGAAACACTGAGTTTCAAGAAAGATCTGATTCAAGCCCAAACCCCTTGGTTAAAAATAGCTTAGAAATCCTGGCATAGCTAAAGCCCTCTCACATTCTGACTCTCCGTGAAAGTCAAAACCTGCTCACTGGCAGGGAGGATATTTCACCAAGAAGCGGCCCCAGGGAGCAGAACCAAGACCTGGAAGCTGAAAATATAAGAGAAGAAATTTTAGGAAGAACCATTTAATAATTAGAACTGGCCTAAAATTGTGCTGTGTGAAGAAGATAAGCTTCCTGCCCCCAGCAGTGATGGAAGCAGAGGCTGGAGGTTAGAGACGATTCTTCTGAGCAAGGTGTGGTTGGAGACAAAGTGGGTCTGGAATGATTTACAAGGTCACCTCATTACAGTGCCCCCCATCCCTTTCGTTTCTCATCCTAAATTTGGGGCAGTGGAGCACAGCAAAGGGAGATTTAGAGTCAGGTAAATTTGACTTTAAATCCCAATCCTGTCCTTGACTGAGCGTGTAAACTTACGTGCTTCATCTCTTCTTCTTCAGATTTCCTTATGTGAACGGTGGGATAATCCCACTACACTGCAGGGTGTCATGATGAATAGATAAACCTTGCATGAGTGAACACTCCAGAAATATAATGGTAACTATTGTTATTAGGCAAACGAAGCCCACATATGAGGACTCAGGCTGGACAGGACCCTGGAAATAATCCAGTTAGTCTTCTTCACTTTACAGTTCAGGAACTAAAACCTAAGGAGTATGCATCATCTTCCCAAAATCTGACAATAAGTTAGTGGTGGAGTCAATACTATTAGCCAGTTCCATTTCTACCTCCAAATACCATGTCTTCATTCTACCACTCAGCTTAGTTTCTGCCAAGAAACTCCATTCCAACAAGACCACTTCTCAAGCTCTGGGTATGACTTTTATCGAGGGCCACTCTGTATACAGCTCAATGTGCCAGACACAAGGGAGACAATGATGAAAGCTGAGGGTCATACTCAGGAGGAGTTCATGATCCATTTACCTGGAGCCAAACATGGTCATCTCAGCCCCTAAAGATGGAGAAGTGGCATACGGGAAAGAGGAGCCTCAACCCCACAATCTCCACAGAGATTACCGCAGAGAATACTGAAGCGGGCAGGCATCTGGGACTTAGGTGGTGTTAACCTGAAGCCTGGACATTGCTTTTGCTTCTAGCCCAGGGTCTCATGAGACATGCTTACAACACCGGCCACAGCCCTGGAACATCCCAATTGACGGAATCCTCCTACATTCCAGGAGGTGTCCATAGGACGACAGCATTAGTTGTAAAATTGGACATGCAGGCATATGTACATCTAGTTTTGATGCTGTTGCTGTTATTTTTTCAACCAACATTCTGCCTTGCCTGCTGTTTTGGGGTCCCAGCATAGGGTACCAAAGCTGCATTCCTTCATGTCATCCACTTTCATCATTTCCATGATCCTTCCATGACCCTTTAAATAATCTTCCAACAACTTTCTGTCCCCAAAAAGGAACTTGCTCCACCAACCAAATGTTAAGTAGGCATCATAATCAGAGCACTGGGAGCACGCACTTAGCCACTCATCCTTATGGAGGGGATATCGTCATCCTTGGATCTGTTTTTGTACAGGTGATGGCGCTTGGCCAAGACATTTTTATTCAGTGTGCTTCAGTTTCCTCATTTGTAAGCAAGGAGAATAAGACTAAGTCATAAGTTGTGAAAAAATGCACCAAAGAGTCCCAGCATTCCACATGGTGCTTCAGATACCTGCTCAGAGGCTGGAAGGTACCAGAAATGGGGTTCTGTGTCCCCAGTTCTCCTGTTTCCACCTCATCAATCTCACTTCTGCTCTCATCTTTTACATATTGGTTTTCTATATAGGATTCTAACTGAAGAAAGTGTTCCAGTGCTTTAAAAAGTTTCAAAATCTCTAAACCCAGTGTTCCCTAAGGACTCTTCCAATCTGAAATCTCTGACTTTGATATTCCATGCTTCACAGAGGACACGAACTCATGCTGGCGGCCACCCTGATCTAAGCCCAGCATAAGAAGGCTTTTTATTTGTGAAGTCAAAGTTAAAAGATTGATTTGTGTGTGTGTGTGTGTGTGTGTATGTGTGTGTGACAAGACTTAAAGTGAATCAAAGCTTTCAAATGTTAGCATTCTTGTTACCAGATTGTAATGGTTGCCTCCCCTTTTAATTTTTATTTTATTTTTTTTTATTTTTTTATTTTTTGAGACGGAGTCTCACTCTGTCGCCCAGGCTGGAGTGCAGTGGCGCAATCTTGGCTCACTGCAAGCTCCACCTCCTGGGTTCACGCCATTATCCTGCCTCAGCCCCCTGAGTAGCTGGGACTACAGGTGCCCACCACCATGCTGGGCTAATTTTTTGTATTTTTAGTAGAGACGGGGTTTCACCATGTTAGCCAGGATGGTCTCGATCTCCTGACCTCATGATCCTGCCTCAGCCTCCCAAAGAGCTGGGATTATGGGCATGAGCCACTGCGCCCAGGCCCTCCCCTTTTTAAAGGAAAGAGTGGAGAGGGTTCTTCAAATCAAAAACTTTTATTTACCCAACAGTAACAATGCCACCTTTTATAGAGTTATCAGCAGAATGCCTCATAGGAAATCCTTTTATCTGATTCTACCACCTGATAGCACCTTCTTTGATCTTTCCGAGTTCTCCCATTTTATTTTCCTTATCCATTTTTGGTCATTTACTTCAAGAGTACAAACTTGCAACACTTCATTGTTTCCATTCAGAGAGACAGATTTCAAATGGAAAGTATTGCATCCGATTTCAGATAGTGTGTGTGTTTGGCTGTTCTTTATGAAAAGAGCCTAAGGCCAGGCACGGTGGCTTACACCTGTAATCCCAGCACTTTGGGAGGCTGAGGCGGGTGGATCATTTGAGGTCATGAGTTTTGAGACCAACCTTGCCAACATAGTGAAACCCCATCTCTACTAAAATACAAAAATTAGCCAGGCACGGTGGTGCAGGCCTGTAGTCCCAGCTACTCAGGAGGCTGAGGCAGTAGAATTGCTTGAACTAGGGAGGCAGAAGTTACCAGTGAGCTGAGATCGTGCCATTGCACTCCAACCTGGGTGACAGAGCAAGAGTCCATCTCAAAAAAAAAAAAAAAAAGAGCTTAAAATTCCTCTAAAACTCTTACAAGTCATTCCTCCTCTTTATTTGGAATGTGATTTGAACAAGGTCTTGTTGGATTTTTTATTTCCCCTTAGCTTAGGTAAAATGACAATACAGCCCATGTGCAAAATGTTAGTGGAAAAGGAAGAAATGATGGAGTTTTGGGGGATGGAAAGCGTTGGCAGAGGTAATGCAAATGATGAGAAAGGAAATGCAGATGGTGAGACAGGAAATGCAAAGGATGAGACAGGAAATGCAAAGGATGAGACAGGAAACGCAAATGATGAGACAGGAAATGTAAATGATGAGACAGGAAAATTCAAGTAGAGCTTTGAAAACCGGGACAATGTCCCATTCATCTTTATTTTTTTTTATTTTTTTAATTTAATTTTATTTTTAATTGTATTTATTTATCTTTTTTGAGACAGAGTCTCGCTCTTTCGCCCAGGCTGGACTGCAGTGGCACTATCTCGGCTCACTGCAAGCTCCGCCTCCTGGGTTCACGCCATTCTCCTGCCTCAGCCCCCCGAGTAGCTTGGAGTACAGGCACCCGCCACTGCGCCCAGCTAATTTTTTGTATTTTTAGTAGAGACGAGGTTTCACCGTGTTAGCCAGGATGGTCTCGATCTCCTGACCTCGTGATCCACCCGCCTCGGCCTCCCAAAGTGCTGGGATTACAGGCGCGAGCCACCGCGCCCAGCCCATTCATCTTTCTATTTGTGTCCCGTAAGATACTTAGAAAACAGTGTCAGTGCTACTGAACATCATGCTTGTACAGCAAAGACTTGTTAAACTTTCTCCTGCATGACTCTCTACTTATCTACTTCATCCCTGTAACTAATAGGAGGTATAGACATCTCCCAAGGATAACAAACCAATACAAAATTTAACTGCATAAATTTGAAGGAAGCTCTTGATTTTTTGTATGTGTGTGCAGTGCAAACACTTGCTGTCACACCTATGATTCCCTCCTCTTTCTCTCCTGAAAACTCAATATTCTCTCTCATTTGGAATTGATACTTACTCAAGTACTCAAAAACTGTCTCTTCATAGAGATAAATTGACCTGAGTTTGAATCCTACCTATTTCTTAGCTTTTGAATATGAGTATATTGCAGGGATTATACCTACAAAGACATAAGTTGGTTAATTGGTTATTTAGGTTATAAGTTGGTGAGGGTGAGGGGTTTGCAAGATTTATATTTTGAAAAGTACACTAGCTATAGTGTGAACAAGTTGGAAGGAAGTCAAAGACGCAGGATGAAGTTAGGAATTTATTACAGTGGTCCGGGTAAGAAATTATGATTGTTTGGATTGAGGTGGCAGTGATGAAAGAATAAGATGGATGGGATTGGGGTATATTTAGGAAGTGAAAAATAATGTGATTTGATGATGAATCACACATAAAAAATGAAGAAGGTGGTATCAAGGCTGACTCTCTGATTTCAGTCTTGTGCAATTAACTGTATGCATAATGTTGTCATTCTGTAAGACCTCTAGAGTAGACTGAGTGTAGAGGAAAGGGGAGAAGATAGAAGATCAGGAGTTTAGAGGAAACAGAAGAAGATCAGGAGTTTTATCACAGTTGGGAGAGGGTCTACTGACATCTAATGGGTAGAAGTCAGAGATGATGCTTAACACTCTGCATTGCACAGGACAGCCTCCACAGCAGAGAATTACATGGACTCAAATGTCAACAATGCTGGTCGGGCGTGGTGGCTCATGCCTGTAATCCCAGCACTTTGGGAGGCTGAGGTCGGTGGATCATGAGGTCAGGGATTCGAGACCAGCCTGACCAACATAGTGAAACCCCATCTCTACTAAAAATACAAAAATTAGCCAGGCGTGGTGGCAGGTGCCTGTAATCCCAGCTACTCAGGAGGCTGAGGCTGGAGAATGGCTTGAACCTGGGAGGTGGCGGTTTCAGTGAGCTGAGATCATGCCACTGCACTCTACCCTGGGCCAACAGAGCAAGACTCTGTCTCAAAAATAAATTAATTAATTAATAAAAATAGAGCCAAGAAGGAAAAGAAGGAAGCTGTGGTCAGAAATGGAGTGCCTTGCATTAATGATACTGGAGGTGATGCGACAATACAGAATGGATGAGGAGTCACAGCAGTCTCTGGAGATGAGAAGATTAAAGACCAAAAACTTCAGTGTGTTACAGAAAGTATGATTGTTACATGGAATTTATTTTCTTTGCTTTTTTTTTTTTTTAGTAATTTAGAAAGGATACATCCTGTTTGTATTTCCAGTTATCTTTATCAAGAGTTAAATAATATCCCTCTTGGGAACAATGAGGAAATAAGTGTTTTCTCCTATCGTTCTATCTCCTTCGTTTCTATTTTTGTATGGCAAAACATTAGGTTCAAATTATTATAATTAGGCCATTTTTATACTATAAATATCTTCTTCCAAGAGTTGGTTTTACTCTTTTATTCTGTTTTATAATTATATATAAAACAATCATTTACACTTAATTTTCTTTATACTTGTTTCACTGGTCACTGACGTGACTCTCACATCCCACAGCTCTGTATTTAGATTCATTCACTGTCAGTTAAATCAGGTCTTCGAGGGCTTTGTTTAGAAGGTTATAACAGTGAGTTGCACATCTAAGAACATTTCTTCCATTACCCTTTCACTTGAACAACTTCCTAAATACAGGTTTCTTAGAATGCAGTCTTTTTCCCTTGAAGCTCTGCTGGTACCATTTTATTTCTCCTGCTATTAGACATTGAAGAGGAGAATTTTGAATGCAGTTTGATTTTTGTTCCTGTGGAGTCAACATGCTTTTCTGTCCAAATGCCTCTTGGAATTTTTTTCTTGATCTTCAGTTCACGAAGGTAGGTCTAATAAGTGTTGGTCTCTTTCAATAAGTTTGCTTGATTCTTTGTGAGCCTTTTAGATGTTCAGACTTAGGTTCTTGTCTGTCCAGAAAAAGTTCTTGTAATAATTTCTAAATGTCTAGAATAGATAATAATCATAGATCATAATAAAAATATTCATATTAACAATAACAATCGCAACAATTAAAATAGTTCTCATAATTTGGTTTTCCTCCACCCCAAGTTCCTTTTTGGGGACAGGAAGTTGTTGGAAGATTATTTAAAGTGTCATGGAAGGATCATGGAAATGATGCAAGTGGATGACATGAAAGAATGCAGCTTGGGTACCCTATGCTGGGACCCAAAAAGAGCAAGCAAGGCAGAATGTTGGTTGAAAAAATAACAACAACAGCATCAAAACCAGACGTACACATGTCTGCATGTCCAATTTTACAACTAATGCTGTCGTCCTATGGACACCTCCTGGAATGTAGGAGGATTCTGTCAATTGGGATGTTCCAGGGCTTTGGCTGGTGTTGTAAGCATCCTAAAAGCAGGATTACAAAGACTTAAGTGTAATAAGTATATTTGGCATATGATTTCACAAGCAGGAAAAGAGACAGGCAGAAAGGATAAATGCCTACACAGTGTATGATGTTAGCTCATTACCCTTGTGGGTAGCTCAAATCAATCCTGACAGAGACCATCCGAGAAACCCTCTAGAATGCACTTCCAATGGGAAGACAGGAGGCGGGGCATTTACGTACGACTACAGTACTCCCCCATTTCCTATCTGCATCTAGGCACAAGGTGATAAAATTCTTGTTGCTTTGGACATGGCCCTGCAGGCTCTTGAGGTGGAATCGGGGATCAGGGAGGCCATGGATGTTCTCTAGAACTGTCCTCCAGAGCTGCAGTTAAAGTCAGAGGGGAGAAGGGGACCGTTGAGCTGGACACCAATAGCATCTGATGCTACAGCCAACCTTTCCTCAGCTCTTCCGACGTGCTAGGCAGTGGTCAAAGCACTGTGCATGAATTAACTCCTTTATTCCTTATGATAACCCGATGAGGCAGGTGGAGAACAATATGTTTTTAAGTTGTCTTTATACAAACTCTTCTGACTTATTATCCCTTTTTCAAAAGAGGTCCCAGAGCCCCTAGACCCCTAGGACAGTTTTTGTTACTTCTCAGTCCTGCCTAGATTATAATACTGATCATCTGAAACATTCTTTCTTCATCACCTACAGCTTCATGTGCCACTGTTCTTTCACTAAACCTATGCAGCAAGACTATAATCCCACAATCTGCCTCCTCAGCTCTATTACTGAGCTGCTAAACATTATGAAAAAAATATCAGTGAACAATTGTCATTTCCAGACTCCAAGTTCAACTGGACTTTCAGGATGATCCAATATACCATTTACTTTTCCTCAGGCAGCTTTGCTCCTATTTCCATTAGCAATCTACAAAACATCTACACCTAACTCATGCCCTCCACCAAAACTTAACTTTCCACTTTAAAAACTTTGCTTCCTACTTCACCAAGAAAACTGAGAGCATCAACCTCAACTGTTAGATTTATAGCAAATCTACACATTCAACCCCCAGATTAAGGGAATGATCTGACTCTTCTCTTTATCAAAGTCAACTTTCCCTCTCCTCCATATTCGTGATTGTGTCTCCTCTCTGTTCTAGCTGATCTCCTACATCAATTATCTATTCTTATCTTATATCATCGCCCTCTCCCTATTTTCTCCTCCTATTTTTTCAATATGCTCAATTTTCTCTTATGCTTATAAAATCCCTTTCTTGACACCGAGTCTACCTTCTATATCATCCTAACTCTCTTCTCAAATAATCTATATTTAAACATCATTCAGATCTGACCATTGATCTGTGCATTCCACTGAAACTGCTCTCAATGAATATCTCTATATTGCCAGATATCGAAATGCAAATTTCTCTTGGCTTCATTGACACAAACCTCTCCTGGTTTTCTTTCTACATCATTGATTATTCCTCCTCCTCAGGATCCCTTGCTGGTCCCTTCCTTGTCCAACTTCTAAATATTGGAGGGCCTTAGGACTTGATTCTCAGGTGAGGGGTATCTTCTAAATTCTAAGCAAGGATATAACTATAGCAGTATTAATACAGTTAACCCTTGAACAATCTGGGGGCTAGAGGTCCCAACCACCCATACACAGCCAAAAATCCATATATAACTTGACTCCCCCAAAACTTAACTACTAATAACCTACTGTTGACCAGAAGCCTTTCAGAGGACATGAACAGTCAATTAACACATGTTTTGTATGTTACATGTGTACTATATTCTTACAATAAAGTAGGCTAGAGAAAAAAAATGTTATCAAGAAAATCCTAAGGAAGATAAAATATATTTACTGTTTGTTAAGTGGAAGTGGATTATCATGAAGATCTTCATCCTTGTTATTTTCATGTTAAGTAGGCTGAGGAGGAGGAGGAGGGGGGTTGGTCTTGCTGTCTCAGGAGTAGCAGAGGCAGAAGAAAATCCACATGTAAGTGGACCTGTGCTGTTCAAACCTGTATTGTTCAAGGGTTGACTATACTGACTTTTTACTACAAACACACCAGAATTCATTTTTCTAAATGAATGTTTTTACCATGTTACACACTTGCCAATCTTCCTCAATTAGTAAAGTATTAAGAATCACCTTCAGAAATACCCACAAAGCACACAGGAAAAACATTGTCTTCTATAGCAGCACATTTTCTTAAGAACAAAAATCATATTATCTACTTTATTTACTAGACTTAGCTTGAAATGATTTTGTCAGCTTTCGAAACTCAAACCCATCCTTAAAAGATTAAAATCTCCCATCATCAGCATTATTCCATAGAATGGACCATAGCCTCTGAAGTTCACAAAGAGTTTCAGTAATTTTCTGGACAAGTAAATGATTTTAAAATATGTGAATAATAATTGGAGAACAGTTCTATCAGATATTTTAATATATTGACTTTTAAAGTCTCCATGAAAAAATCTTAAAAATATGTCACATCTTGTGGTATCACAACCTACAGCTAACATAGTGCCAGAGCCCAGAAAGTGATCAATAAATTTGTGTTACATAAGGTCATTGTATTAATTTTGAATCCTTCCTTGTATAGAATTCGTGGAAGACACTGGGTTGGGAGAATAGATTTTTTTTAAAGGTATGTTAAATTAAACTAAATATAACCTAAAGCAAACTGCAACCTAAGTATGTAAACAGATTGTAACCTAACTTAAGAGCATATTCTTGTAACAAGTTGCTGAGTCTCAGCCAATAACAGACTGCCAACTGATCAGCTCATATTTGCATAAGGCAAATACTTTATCACACCATGTTGAAATAAGGTATAGCATAAGCTGTAACAAAGCAATCAAATTGTTTCTGTATGACACTTCCTTTTTCTCTCTACAAATATTGCCTGCTCACTGGTAGGCTGTACTGCCAGGTGGAGCTCTCTAAACCTCTACTGGTTCTGAGTGCTGCCCAATTCATAAATTGTTCTTGCTTGAATAAACTGTCTTGAATTTAATTCGTCTACAGTTTTTCCTTTAACAGTTGGTCATTAGAAGTGGGACTGGAAGTAGACCTCCAGCAAACTCCAGGAGCACAGAGTGACCAAGCAAAGGTGTTCACAGGGCCCATTGTGACCACTGATCTCTCTCAGCAGCTGGGGTCATGGAAGAGTTGTCTGTCTTTCCAGCTGGAATTCCACAAACCTGGGCTTTGAGCTCTTTCAAAAGAATTTACTTGAGCATTTTAAGTGTAGACTATGTTTGAAAGTTGCCACAGAAACAGAACTGGGTTCTGTAGTAAGGCCTCAGGTTTCTGACTAGGTCAGACAGAAACTGAATTGGGTTCATTAGGTAAGTAATGTTACTTAAAGATAGGGAATCATGGGTTGGGCTGGATAAAAGTGGCCAGAACTTCTCTATCTGGAATTCCAGCCAATTTCATATATAAGAACTGTGGGCCCAGAACCTGGAGAAACGTGTGAGCCTTACCAAAGGTTAACTTAGAGTTACAGTGGCCAGAGTGGGGAATACTGCTTACAAAAGACAAGCAGGCACATACCTTTATAGTTATAACAGCTACAGGGACCAAGAGGACCTCGTCATACATATTTTAAGCCCAAAGAGAGAAATAGAGAAATCCTATACTAAAGAACCCTATGCCCCAAGATGTTTATCCTTATTGTAAATAGCCAGGCCATTTAAAAATAAATCATCCACATTTACACCAGTTATATGATGTACCTATTCCCTTTGCCCTGGACTACTTCGCCACAACACTAGAGCTATTCCCTCAAGGACTTCACTCCTGTGACAATGATCAGCCAATATCTCAGAGACAAAAAATAATATTCCTGCGGAGAGGTTTTTCAAATCAAGTTCAAAAGATCCCTCTTTCAATCCTGTCTAATTGACACTTGGATCATTGAAATATATACATGAACTAGTCCTCACTCTTTTCTCATTTTGATCCTGCTTCTCCAATGGAAACCTCTCAATCAACTGAAGCCCCTCCTCTTAAATACCTGCTGACCATATGCTTTGCCAAATCTGTCTACCTCTTTCCCATTGTCATTATCTTTGCTGTGCTCTAAAATGCTTTACTGAAGAAAAATACACAACTAATTGGTCCATCAGTCAATCTTGAAAACAAACAAACATAAAAAGGATGAACCAATCTCTGACCATAAAACAAGATTAGAAGTATCCATGCTTTACTACCTAACGAGTACAACATTTACTATTCAGATGATGGGTACTCTAAAAGACTTCCTCACTATACGATATATGCATTTAAGTAAGAAACCTGTACTTTTACCCCCTAAATGAGAGAAAGAAGAAAGAAAGAACAAAAGAAAGAAAAAGAACAAATGAAAGAAAGAAGACAAAAGAAAGAGAAAGAAAGAAAGGGAAAGAAAGAAAGAAGAAAAAAGAAAGAGAGGAAGGAAGGAAGGAAGGAAGGAAAAGGCGAAAGAAAGAAGGAAGGAAAGAAAAGAAAGAAAGGAAGGAAGGGAAGGAAGGGAAGGGAAGGGAGAAAAGGAAGGAAAGGAAGGAGGGAGAGATGGAGGGAGGAAGAGAAGGAGGGAAGGAAGGAGGGAAGAAAGGAAGGAGGGAAGGAAGGAGGGAAGGAAGGAAAGAAGGAATGAAGGAAGGAAGGAAGGAAGGAAGGAAGGAAGGAAGGAAGCTGAGTCCAGGCATTCAAAGTGCTTGTTTTTTTGTACCTGGCACATGACTAAAATTTTAGAATGAAAACTTAAAATCTGTTTCTGTTTATATGTTTATGTATGTCTGTATGTATAATATATACGTGATATTTTTCTATCTCCTTATGGTATCATCAAAATTAAATTGTAAAAGATCCCTATTTATTTGGCTTAAAGAAAATTAAGTGCTTATATAAATTAAGTATTCCCTTGGAAAAATAAGAACTAGCCCAGATGCTTTTCAAGTTCATATGACTTGGGTGATTTTTGGTAAATAAGAATATTGTTAGTTTTATTATAACAGGCTTATCTTCAGAGTCATCACCATTAAATACAACACAAACACACAACTTTTCCTAATTAGGTTTGCTGGAAATAAGCTTCTGTTACCTCTATATTACAAATTTTTTTAATGTTTTGTGTTAAATTCTTCTCAATTTCCTTTTATTAGCCTATAGTGGTAATTATCAAATGAATATACTGTGGTATTGTTAGCTATCCCCTCATTGATGTTTATCACTTTATCATGAGTACTACTGCAATGAACATTTGTTTTTTTGTTTTTTGTTTGTTTTTTTTTGGGGGGGGAACAGAGTTTCCTCTGTCACCCAGGCTGGAGTGCAGTGGCGCGCCATCTTGGCTCACCGCAAGCTCCGCCTCCTGGGTTCATGCCATTCTCCTGCCTCAGCCTCCCAAGTAGCTGGGACTACAGGCATCAGCCACCACGCCCGGCTAATTTTTTGTATTTTTAGTAGAGATGGGGTTTCACCGTGTTAGCCAGGATGGTCTCGATCTCCTGACCTCGTGATCCGCCTGCCTTGGGCTCCCAAAGTGCTGGGATTAGAGGTGTGAGTGCCCGGCCTTCTATATTACAAAATTTATCAGCAAGAAAAATAACATAAGATGATGTCTGGCTGTTTAATGTCTCATATTTATGAGAAATCCAAGCATAATTATTAAAAAGAAACAGCAAGTGAGTTAAATAGATGCAAGTAAGATACACATCCCAGGTGAAAGAGGTTCTCTCTACACTAAAAGGTTGTAACATTCTTATCAAGAATGGAAAGTTGACACTGAGGAAAGTCTATACAAACAACAATTTAATTCTCAGGCCTAGAAAAAAAAACTAAGAGGATAGAGATAGAATTTTGCCTCTTCTACAAAAAATTTCTTATTACAGAGAGTCTAAAAATATCTGAGACTGTTAGTAAACACGTTCTGTGCCACACTAACAAATTGTACTGTAAGAAAGCAAATGCAAGCCAGGCGCAGTGGCTCATGCCTGTAAGACCCAGCACTTTGGGAGGCCAAGGCAGGAGGATCATCTGAGGTCAGGAGTTTGAGACCAGCCTGGCCAAGGTGGGGAAACCCTGTCTTTACTAAAAAAATACAAAAATTAGCCATACATGGTGGTGGGCGCCTGTAATCCCAGCTACTCAGGAGGCTGAGGCAGGAGAATCACTTGAACCTGGGAGGGGGAGGTTGCAGCCGAGATCATGCCACTGCACTCTACCCTGGGTGACAGAGAAAGATTCCGTCTCAAAAAAAAAAAAAAAAAAAAAAAAAAAAAAAAAAGAAAAGAAAAAGGACATGCTTCTAGATATCTTCTAGATATTATGCATCAGAATTGCTGGTGTGACAGACAGTTCACAATTATTTGCACCATGGTGTTCACTGGAACTTAAGGTCATAGGGGTAAAAAATTCTAATTAATATATGTAACTAAAATCACCAGTAATAATAAGAGAAACAACTCTATATGCAAGTATACAAAGAAGGTAATATATGCTTTTCATAATAAAAAGCTGTAAGTTATGAGGATGTTCTGTTTTGTTAAGGGAAAAAGAGAGTAATTTTTATCCTAAATTAGAATGACTGGTTATTTTAAAATGAGAAAGAGGAAAAGCATAGGACAAAGAAGTGAAGGGTAAGAAAATTGTAGAAGGTTTATGGAAGATGAATCTTTTGAAAGAAATTTTATGTGTGGTCAAACTGGCTAATCAAATAAGTAGAAGGGAATTATTTATTAGTTTTTCTTAAACTTGAGCATTAATATCAAAAGTACACTAACACAAAACTAGAATTTCATCCTTTCTGTTAAAAAAACAAGGTTTTCTTAGAGTATTGGTTTGCTTTTAATAGGAAAATGTGAAATGATTTCTTAATCTTTTAGGTAATTGGCCTAGGAGAAAAGACTCTGTGTCTTACTATGATATTTCCTCCACTGCATGATGTATTTATTAGGATTTGGATCATGTAAGAAAACTAAGTCCTCTCTATTGAAAGAGCTAAGGTTTTTCTATGGCTACATAATTTTCTGTTTTTGCCTTTGAAGTCTTTAATTATCACTCTGGTTAAGTGAACGTCTATTGTTTCAAGTGACTTGTCATCCTATTTTGATCAAGTGTTTTAAATCCTTGATATTTTTGACAAATGTCCTAAAATGAAATTCTAAATTAAATCTTTCTCTTGACCTTAAGTTAATTTTAAGAATTTTCAGATGGGCCCTTGGAACATCTTAAAATAATATCTTGCCTTACATTAAGAGAGATAGTAAACAAATTTGGCTTATTTGATATATGAAATTATATAGAAAGCATTGTCAAATAATAAGTAATGCTAAACCTTACTTGAGTTATATTGGTATGGATGTGTTATTAACATGCATTCCAGAAATTGTATGAAATCTCTAGAAATCTGATCATACCACTGGATTGGGTAAGAATTCACAGAACTGTAATGAAAAAAATGGTTTGGTTTCATAGAACTGCTAAACCAACATCAAGCGCAGCAAGAATTAATTGAATACCAAGGAAATGATTTGGCAGATTTTCATGCACTGTCAGGTAGTACTGGAATTGTTAACATATGTGATTTGAATAAACTCCATCAAATTGATCCAAGTCAAATTACCTGTGATAACCTATTTAATAAACAGTGGTATGCACCTGAATTGGAGAAACAAAACTGGAATGTAAGAGGATGTAAATTCAGTGTTAAGCATGGCCTCATGGGGAGCCTGGACAGCCACCTGTTCCTTCCTGAGTCCTTAAAACTTCCATTATTAAAAGCACTCTATGACTCATCATGAAGCGATAAAATAAAAAAAATTTAAAGTTGGTGGGATGATCATTCTAAAATTGCAAAAATGGTTTATAACTCATGTATGATTTGTCAAACCCATAATTCTGATAAGACAACAACAACTTTCAGGTGATGCATTTCCGGTACCTGCTGAATAATTTGTACACTTACAGATGGGTTTCCTTCAATTGCTGCTTTCAATACATGTTTTCTGGTCATACAGAAGTTTTTTCATTCAGAAAGACAATGCTACATTAGTAGCTAAAATGTTATTAGAAAATGTGTTTTACTTACGAGACATTCCTGAAGAAATCTAATAATAAAGGTATTTATTTTAGTGGACAAGTTATACAGCATTTAAATAAGGTACTACAAGTACAATGGCACCAGGCAAAGCTAACTGAATAGATGAGATTGCCTTGGTTAAAGGTATTACTGATTGATGGCAATCAGATCTACCCTCAGTGGAAAACACAGATAGGCCCCTTATGAAAGTTACTGGAAGGCCAATGCCCCTAATAATGGAACCCCACGTGTCTCCTTCTCATAAACTCTGACATGACTCAATATTGCAAGGTTTTAATGCATTATGCCAAAGTATATTTTCACCAGGTAAAATAAGCCTTTTGTGATCCACCAACTGATGCCAACCAGATCTGTCAGAATCCAGAAGATTAGGTCTTTTAGAAAAGACACCAGAAAAAGACCGTCCTTGAACTCCACTGGAAGGGACCATACCAAGTACTTCTCTACAGAAAAACTTCAGGGCCTCACGTCTTGGATCCACATCTCTTAACCCAAGAAGACCCCTCAAAACTCTTGGAACTGTATACCCAATAGGGGTCTTATGGTAAAACTGACTAGGGAGGTTTCTTCTCAGAAGCAAATGGCATCCCAGGTGTGGACAGCTTTTTCAAGATCACAAATCAAGACTTCTCTTCTCTGTCACCATGAAACGTTTGTTCCTGTTACTCTTTTTTTCTGTTTATACATGACAAAATCATATAATATTGAAGATTTCATAACCAACAGTTTCTGTAAGAAACTTAATATTGGATATATCATATTAAACCTAAATTTGTACATGATCTTATAGATTCTCTGGTTCAGCTTGTAACAAATTGCACTAATATTCCAAGTCTGACTCTTTGTTCAAATTTTACCCTTTCTAGAGGGTTAGGTTTTTCGATTCATGTATTCAAATCCTTTATCTAAATCTAAGAGTAGATAATACCTGAGAATTTTGAATTTTGCAGCTAAATTATAGCAATAAGAAAGCCAAAAGAAAGATAATTTAACAGTTTGTAGACAAATATGTAAGTCTTATCCCTTAATTGTTGGTATCCTCCAGCCATGAAATGATTCAACAATGGAGCTTTAGAAAAATATTACTAGTGCTTCCTTTTTGGTGACCCCTAATGCACAAGATGTCCCACAGAAACTGTCTTTTATATCCCTTTAGAATATATTTTTATCTGTGGAAGATTTTAATAACCAACTATATGTGTGGGCAACTCTATGTCTCAATAGTGGAAAATAAGGGGCCAATGTGGATTAAGTATTCTAACAGTATCACTGTCACTCCATAGCCTATTAGAAACGGAACACTGGTCTACACCTCTGAGTTTGCACTGTGGAATAAAGACAAATTTGCCAGCCCTCATAAATCTCTCTAAGTGGACATCATTTGGTAGAATGCTCCTTCCCCGACTTCGTATAAATGTCAATAAAGCTATGAAGAGAAATCTGTCTCCAACATTAGCTACTACAGCTGTTCTACTACACAGGCTACAGTTGGCCAGCAAGCTTCTTTAAATTCGCTTGCTAAATTTGTTTTAGATGACATGATTGCTTCAGACTAGGAGTGCATGCAACTGATAGAAACTCAGTTGCAAGAAGTCAGCAAACAAACTACTTAGTTAAAATTACTCATCTGGGTCAGTTTTGATATATTTGATTTTCATTGGTTTGATTTGTGAGGGGTCCTTTTAAGTAATATACTTCAGTCTCCCAGTATTGTTCTCAAAATAGCCAGAATAATAGTTTCTTTCTTGCCTCATATCCTCTGAAAAGAGTCTTAAATGCTTGTATGCAGCATAAAATGGTCTCACTACAGTTAAAATAATGAAGACACAAGAACATAAGGAATCACGCAACTGACTTGATGTCATAAATTGTGAATTTGTACTAAGACCAAACAAATCCATAATGATGACACAGTGGCATCAATGCCCAAAGTTGGGTCAATCTCTCAAAATTGAGATGCTTATCAAAAGGGGAAATTTTTAATTTAATTAAATTTGGCCTAACGCTGCCTCCATATGTAGCAAACTGCTACCTGACTGATACGGTTTGGCTCTGCGTCTCCACCCAAATCTCATCTTGTAGCTCCCATAATTCCCATGTGTTGTGGCAGGGACCTGGTGGGAGATGATTGAATTTTGGGGGCAGGTCTTTCCCATGCTGTTCTCATGATAGTGAATAGGTCTTACAAGATTTGATGATGGTTTTAAAAATGAGAGTTGCCCTGCACAAGCTATCTTTTTTGCCTGTTGCCATCCTCGTAAGATGTGACTTGCTCCTCCTTGCCTTCCGCCATGATTGTGAGGCCTCCCCAGCCATGTGGAACTGTAAGTCCAATAAACCTCTTTCTTTTGTAAATTGCCCAGTCTCAGGTATGTCTTTATCAGCAGCATGAAAACAGACAAATACACTGACTTAGTACGCAAGCACGTTGCAACCTAACAAGAGTATATTCTTGTAAAAAGTAGCTGAGTCTTAGCCAATCACAGCAGCCAACTTCAGCCAATCACAGGCTGCCAACTGATCGGTCCACAACCATAAAGGGTAAATGCCTCATCACACCATGCCCACATCAGGTCAACACAGAGCTGTAGCCAGTCAAGCTGTTTCTGTATGTCACTTCCTTTAATTGTTTATAAATACTACCTGCCCATGTTGCTGAGTGGAATTCCCTGAACCTTTCCTGGTTTGTTCATGACAATTCAGGCCCAATTCATGAATTGTCTTTTGTTCAAATAAATATAAACTCTACTGAATTTAATTTGTCTGACCTAAATTTGAAAAATGAATTTTTCTACTTTTCATTTGCAAGATGACTTTTGTATTAAATTCTAAAATTGAAGATCAGAAAATGACTAAGTGGGCTTGTCTCACCTATCATCCATGCAGCTCTGAGCAAGTTAATATCTCTGGGTCTCACTTCTGTTATCAGAAAGCAAGAAATAAATTGCAGTAGTTTTGCAGTTTCAAATGAGATAATGGATAAATGTAAAAAAGTGTTAATATTGCTGGGCATCCACAACATTGACCCAGCAGCTCCGTGGACAAAGCTTTCAGGGACAACCATCACCATCACACTCTGCTTATCTCCAGGGCTCATGACTCTGGCCATTGTCTCTTGGTTATTGCTGATTTCTCCTCTCTCCCTTCAACATACATGGCACACCAGCCTCAATGACCATCCTCACCTACACATCAACACATGCAACCCTGCTGGAAACTCCTAGCAGCCTCAGCCCCTGCTGACATAAGGATGCTGGAGCAATTGCTATCTGTGTGTCATGCTAATTCACTGCCAGAGTGGCTGAAGACTCAGACCACAGCTGCCTGTGCTGGCTTTCTTTACCTAATCTGTGAAAATGCCAACATACTCTTTCTCCAAAAAGCCATCATTGAGCCAAGACCTCAACAAGATGGGGAGGTCCTCTCCTTATGCATATAATAACTTCTCAGGCATGGGGAAAACAAACATAGGAGATCTAGGGATTACCAAATCCAATTAATGTCAAATCAAGCCCAAGC
The DNA here is from genome assembly GCF_006542625.1 of Nomascus leucogenys. Lineage (NCBI taxonomy): Eukaryota > Metazoa > Chordata > Mammalia > Primates > Hylobatidae > Nomascus > Nomascus leucogenys. The sequence goes on from NC_044399.1 coordinate 63,596,809, forward strand.
TCAGCCCCTACAGCTCAGTAGAGCTGCCTTGTTATTTGATTACTATCAAAATGGTAGTCATGAATTCATCAACTCCCCAGCAACAGCCTGTTAAGAGGCATTTCCAGAAATAACCTAAGTAAGCAAAGCATTTAGAAAACGGTAGGCCCTTTGCCCTCTGGCCTTCCCAGAAGACATTCCCAAATGCTTCTACTGTTGCCTTATGCCCCCCATGGGTAGGGCTATTTATTGTCCCCCATACTCAAATAGAGGTTCAATTAAAAATCAGGATTTGGCAGCAACAACCTGTTTTCTTGTCAGACACATTGTAAATTGTATAAAATCTATTTTGGTGCAATTTACAACTTTGGAAATAAAAACACCCTCATACAGCAATTTGTCTGCTGTAGCATTAGGAAGTCTGGATGCCTGGGCTCCTGGTCAGAGGCTGGAAAATGGCCAATAAAAGGAATGTGTTTGAGGGTGGAATGCATACAGTAGTGACCACCAACAGCTAGGTGTGGATACAGAAACACACTCCACCTCCTCTGAGTGGTGTATAAAGATTAAATGAATAATAAATTTAAAATATTTTGCACAGTGCCTGGCACATCGTATTTTAATAAAAGCAGGGGGATGGGGATGACGATAGTAGTAGTAATAATAGCAGTCATCATCATGGTAGTAATAAGAGTGGTAAGTGCTGAACTGGAGCCAGGAAAACCTAGGTTCTCATCATAGCTCTATTACTAATAAGCTCTCCAGTCCTTCTTTCCTGAGTCCAGGAAAAATCAATAAAAACACTGGAAAAGCAGATCAAAACCAGGGTAAAGTACTGTGCTCAAGGATAGCTCATTATTAGTAACTCGGTAATTACTTGAAACAGGCAGAGGTAGGCAGAGCCAAAGAGAAAAATGAGCTCTCACAACTTGAGAATGGAGCAAGAAACTAGTCAAACTGTCTGGTTATTAGGCCCCTCCAAAAGCTTCTCTCAGGACAAAAATAGGCAGGAAAGTTCTGAAAGAGAAGATGTTGAGTTTTCCAGATATTAAAAACATATATGTTATGGAAATTGAAATTTAAGTTATGTGATACCAGGACAGAAATAGATAGACAGATAAATAGAATCAAATGGAAAGACCAGAAATAAACTCAAGTATATGATAAAAGTGGCACTTGAAATCAATAGAGGAAAAAAGATAGATTACAAATAAATGGTATTGGAAAAAATGGATAGCCCTCTGGAAAAATAAATAGATACATTTAGTTCTCTAACTCATATAATAAAAGTAAATTATAAATAAAAAATGTGAAATATGTAAAATGAATCCATAAAAGAACTAAAATAAAATATGAGCCTTTTTTCTTAGAATGGGTAATGCCTCCCTTAAAATATTATATAAAGCCCAAAAGCCATTAAAATCTTAACTATCACAAAATTGAAAAAGAAACTCTGCATGACAAAACATAAAAACGAAACAATAAAAACATAGAAAGCAACAATAAAAATGTCAAATTAGGAAGAAAAAATATGTACATCATATCACAAAGGGCTGATTTTCCCAATATATAGAAAGTTCTGGCAAATCAATTAAAAAGGGCAAATATATAAACAGACTGTTTACAGAATACAAACCAGAGATGCTCTGAAACATATCAAAAAAAGCTTAATCTTGTTTGTAACAACAAAACCAGAATTACAAGATATCATTTCTTCCCTCCTCAGATTTGCCATTAAAAGGAATAGAAAGACCTTGAGGTAATGTGGTTAAGTAATAAAATAAAAAATATATACTTAAGTAATAAAAGTAGTAATGGTATACAGAATATTACCATTTGTAGGGAAACACACAAACATTTATATGTTTTCATAGGAAACTTGTGCCTATAGTTGTCTTGGGAGCAAAAATGGATGGCTAATTGCAAAAATGTGGAATTAGCTTAAATGCCCATCAACCAAGAAGTAGATAAAGGAAATGTGAGAGAGAGAGAGAGAGAGGTGTATGTATATATATGATGTATATATGTATATATGGTATATATGTGTATATATATGGTGTACATATGTATATATAGTATATATGTGTATATATATGGTGTATTATATATATATACACACACCATGAAATACTACTCAGCCATAAAAAGGAACAAAATAATGGCATTTGCAGCAATTTGGATGGAGCTGGAGACCATTATCCTAAGTAAAGTAACTCAGAAATGGAAAACCAAATATTGTATGTTCTCACTTATAGGTGGGGGCTAAGCTATGAGGACACAAAGGCATAAGAATGATATAATGGACTTTGGGGTCCACTGTACACATTTGGGTACAGTGTATGCTGCTTAGGTGACAGATGCACCAAAATCTCAGAAATCACCACTTAATAACTTATTCATGTAACCAAAACTCACCTGTTCCCCAAAGACTATTAAAATAAAATTTTAAAAAGTTTTTAAGGCTGGGCGCGGTGGCTCACGCCTGTAATTCCAGCACTCTGGGAAGTCGAGGCGGGTGGATCACGAGGTCAGGAGATGGAGACCATCCTGACTAACACGATGAAAGCCCGTCTTTACTAAAAATACAAAAGAAAAAAAAATTAGCTGGGCGTGATGGCGGGCGCCTGTAGTCCCAGCTACTTGGGAGGCTGAGGCAGGAGAATGGCATGAACTCGGGATGCGGAGCTTGCAGTGAGCCAAGATGGCGCCACTACACTCCAGCCTGGGCGACAGAGCAGCAGTCCGCCTCAGAAAAAAAAAAAAAAGAAAAAAGTTTTTAAAGTTTTTATGCCTCTGTACCTGCTCCTGAGTACCTTATAATTGTACGTACTTTGTCCAGTCCACTTACTAATTTAATAGATGGGAAAAGGACCATATACAAGCCTAAGTTCTTATAGCTATTTAGTGGCAGATCATGAATTACCAGCCTTCCTCTCTTCCCACTGTCCTAATTTGGTTGCCTGCTTATTCTTTAACTGGTAGCCAGGCACCAAGAGTCTTTGTGCCCCATTACCAGCATGGTATACTAAGTGTACCTCGGAACTTGTGCCCAACTCCCTTTCCTGTTTATCCATGACTTTTTCTTCCTTCAAAACATAGCTCAAAACTTCCCAGCTCCCCACCTGCCCATTCCTCACAGGCTTGTGGACAACAATTACACGTCATCATTGTGTTCTTTTTTGTTCAACTTCCAAAGCAGTGTTGCACAAGTAAGAAGGGTCCTTGGCCTGAGTTACCAGGTCTCCTAATTATAGGTCCTAGTTTTCATTCCTGCTAGCTGGGCAATCCATAAGACCTCTCTAAGCCCCAGGTTCCTTGTTTCAGATATGGAACCATAGTGCCTGCCCCACCTATCTCATGACTATTAAGAGAATCAAATATGTGAAAATGCTTTATACATTTCAGGAACTATTCTTTATTATAAGCATTTCAACCTTAAAGAAAGCCCATTGTTATTGAGGGAAAAGACAGGTTAGCCCTCCCATCTGAGTGATTACAGGGAGCATTTTCTTCTTTAGACTAGTCTTTTTCTAAAAGCAGAAAGGCACTCTGAAAGCAGGCATGGGGGTGAAACCTACCCACTGTGCTTTCTGGGGAGGTGGTTTCGGATAAGAAAAACTGCACTCAGGAGACTAAGGCAGGAGAATTGTTTGAACCCTGGAGGTGGAGGTTGCCATGGGCCGAGATTGCACCACTGCACTCCAGCCTGGGTGACAGAGTGAGACTCCATCTCAAAAGAAAAAAGAAAGAAAGAAAGAAAAACTGCAGAATTTTTTTTCTTTTCTTCTTAAAATTATTTTCTGGCATCATATCAAAAGCTGAAAGCTGTTTGATGCAATTGAAACAGAAGATGCAACAAGACCACAGAGTCAGGAGGCTGTTTGTTGACTAAGTTATCTTTAGAGCTTCCCCACAAAAGAGCAAAGTTGGTGACCGGGTTAATTTGGGTGCTATCTGAAGAAAGAATGACACTTTGAAAAATAAAAAAGCTAGTTTCCGATGTTACAGGGATAAGAGCCCTGTGTTGGACACCAGCAGAAGTGATTCTTCTATTTTCTGCTCCGCTACTAACTAGCTATGCGATCTTTGGTAAGTCACTCGCCCTCTCTGAATCTCAGTATTCTAGCTCAGAGAGATGCGATGAAGATCAAATGAGGTAATAGATATACAAGCGCCTTGACTGTAACTGCCTGTGAGTGTGAATTACTATACTCTAAACTGGCATTTTCCAAAATGATGCTTTGCAGAGCTCTATTGATAAGAGGGCAATGAGAAAAGTGTCTCCACTTACATGAGTTGGAGAACTTAGCTTCCTCACTGCAGGTCCTCCCAAAGCCTTTATCAAGCTAATATGCATTATGAGTGTCAAAACCAAAATAAGGACTAGATGTTGAAATGTTTCCCAGTATGTTCCAAAGAAAGTAACTTTAGGAAACATTGCTCTCAATTCCATTTTGAAGGCAGGATCCTCATCTTGTTTCATTTCCTGGGTATGGAAACTCAACAGAGAGCCAAATGTTACTAGTCTTTCGGTCATCATGTTGGTTATTCTTAGTGCCCTAACACCACTGCCTCAATCCCACCCACCCTCATCCAATCTCCACCCTTTTGCCTTCTGGCTTTCAATTGGGTCCAGTCAATGAAAGACATTGCAGGAAATCAAACAGTAAAAGAGGAGAGAGGTTGGGGTATTTCCTCCCCTGATACTTCCCTGTATGGGTGTCATGGTTCTGGAAGGGGCTATATCCTTGTATTCGTCTGTTTTCACACTCTTATAAAGAACTGCCTGAAACTGGGCAATTTAGAAAGAAAAGAGGTTTAGTTGACTTGCTGTTCTGCATGGCTGGGGAGGCCTCAGGAAACTTGTCATCATGGCAGAAGGCAAAGGGGAAGCAAGGCACATCTTCACAAGATGGCGAGAGAAAGAGAGACAGCAAGGGGGGGATCTGCCAAACACCTTTAAACCATCAGATCTCATGAGAGCTCACTCACTATCATGAGAACAGCATGGGGACAACCACCCCCAAAATCCAATCGCCTCCCACCAGACCACTCCCTCAACACATGGGGATTATAATTTGAGATGAGGTTTAGGTGGCGACGTAGACCCAAACCATATCATTCCACCCTGGCCTCTCCCAAATCTCAAGTCCCTTTTGTATTTCAAGACACAATCATGCCTTCCCAACAGTCCCCCAAAGTCTTAACTCATTCCAGCATTGACTCAAAAATCCAAGTCCAGAGTTTCATCTGAGACAAGCCAAGTCCCTTCTGCCTATGAGCCTGTAAAACCAAAAGCAAATTAGTTACTTCCAAGATACAATGGGGGTACAAGCACTGGGTTAATGTTCCCATTCCATAAATTGGCCAAAACAAAGGGGCCAAAGGCCCCATGCAAGTCCAAAACCTGGCAGGGCACTCATTTAATTTTAAAGCTCCAAAATAATCTCCTTTGACACCATGTCTCATCCAGGATAAGCTGATGCAAAGGATGTTCTCTGTAGGGTACCCAGCCCCTTTGGCTGCTTTCACAGGCTGGCATTGAATGCCTGCAGCTTTTCCAGGCACACAGTACAAGTTGTTAGTGGATCTACAATTCTGGGGTCTGAAGGATGGTGGCCCTCTGCTCACAGCTCCGCTAGGCAGTGGCCCAGTAGGGACTCTGTGTGGTGGCTCCAACCCCACATTTCCCCTCTACGTTGTCCTAGTAGAGATTTTCCATGGGAGCTCTGCCCCTGCAGCAGACCTCTGCCTGGACATCCAGGCATGTCCATACATCCTCTGAAGTCTAGGCTGGGGTTCCCAAACCTCAACTCTCATCTTCTACACACCTGCTGGTCCAACACCACTTGCAAGCCACCAAGCCCTGGGGCCTGCACCCTCTGAAGCAACAGCCTGAGCTGTATGTTGGCCCCTTTCACCACGGCTGGAGCAGCTAGGAGGCAAGGTGCCATGTCCCAGCCTGCACAGAGCAACAAGGCCCTGGGCCCAGAACATTAAATTATTTTTCCCCTAGGCCTCCAGGCCTGTGATGGAAGGGGCTGCTGCAAAGATCTCTGACATGCCCTGAAGACATTTTCCCCATTGTCTTGGCTATTAACACCAAGCTCCTCACTACTTATACAAATCTGTGCAGCCAGCTTGAATTCTTTTCTAGAAAATGAGTTTTTCTTTTCTACCATATGGTCAGGCTGTAAGTTTTTCAAACCTTCATGCTCTGCTTTCCTTTTAAACATAAGTTACAATTTCGAACAATCTCTTTGTGAACTCATATGACTGTATGCTTTTAGAAAAAGCCAGGGAACCTCTTAAATGCTTTGCTGCTTAGAAATTCCTTGTGCTAGATATCCTAAATCATCTCTCTCAAGTTCAAATTTCCACAGATCTCTTGGGCAGAGGCAAAAAAGAAAAGCGAGTCTCTTTGCTAAAGCATTCCCAATAAGTTCCTCATCTCCATCTGTGACCACCTCAGCCTGAACTTCATTGTCCGTACCACTATCAGCATTTTGGTCAAAATATTCAACAAGTCTCTAGGAAGTTCCAAACTTCCCCGCATCTTCCTGTCTTCCTCTGGGCCCTCCAATCTGTTTCAACCTCTACCTGTTACTCAGCTCAAAAGTTGCGTCCACATTTTCAAGTTATCTTTGCAGCAGTACCCCACTTGTGGTACCAATTTTTTTTATTCATCCATTTTCACACCGCTATAAAGAACTGCCTGAGACTAGGTAACTTAAGAAGAAGAACTGTTTAATTGACTCACAGTTCTGCATGGCTGAGGAGACCTCAGGAAACTTACAATCATGGCAGAAGGCAAAGGGGAAGTAAGGCTCATCTTCAGAAGGTGGCAGAACAGACAGCGAGCAAGGGGGGAACTGCCAAACACTTTTAAGCCATCAGATCTCATGAGAATTCACTATCATGAGAAGAGCACTGGAGAAACCACCCCCATGATCCAATCACCTCCCACCAGGCCCCTCTCTTGACATGTGGGGATTACAATTAGAGATGAGATTTGAGTGGAGACACAGAGCCAAACCATATCAATCATTCTGTGACAGTTTCGTAATCTACAAACCATGAACACCTCCCCCTAAGAATGGAGATACATAGAATTTTGAGGCTCTGTGATCTTGGAAGGGGGGAAAAATACACCATTTTTGCATTAACTTTTAACTGAAATTTAGTATTTTTTTCCATTATGAATATAGGCTACACATTCATATCTATGATCTGTCACCAACCAAAATTAAAAGGATGTTTATAGTTTGTTACAGTCATTGCAGATATCTCCAAATATTGTCAATATTCGTTACTATCGTCAGATTATGGCATTATGAAATCTGCCTCTTAGGCCAGGCACAGTGGCTCATGCCTGTAATCCCAGCACTTTGGGAGGCCAAGGCTGGTGGATCACCTGAGGTCAGGAGCTTGAGACCAGCCTGGCCAACATGGTGTAGCCATGCTGGACATGGTGGCAGGTGCCTGTAATCCCAGCTACTGAGAGGCTGAGGCAGGAGAATTGCTTGAACCTGGAAGGCAGAGGTTGCAATGAGCCCAGATCATGCCATTGAACTCCAGCCTGGGTGACAAGAGTGAAACTCCATCTCAAAACAAACAAACAAACAAACAAACCTAATTATCTTGCAAACAGGTGTGAGGGTAGAAGTCATCTTCTCTGCTTACCTACCCACCCACAAAAGCATGCACCAGAAAGAGAAACAGAGACAGAAAGACAGACAAAAATGAGAAAGAAGGAGAAAGAAGCAAAAAAAAAGGACAAAATTTGCCTATTATAAAGTCCTGGGCGGCTACTGAGGGTCACTACCATAGGCTACTTGTGCTCAGATTCAAATACCAAGATTCACTTTTAAAATAACTAAAATCAGAATTCAAAGTGATATTTGTATACAATGTTCCCAGAAGGATTTTTCACAATAGCCAAAAGGTGAAAGTAACTCAGATATCCATTAACAGTGAATGGATAAACAAAATGTGGTATATCCATACAATGAAATATTATTCAACCCTTAAAATGAAGAAAATTCGGACACATGATACAACATGGATAAACTTGGAGGACTTTATGCTGAGCAAAATAAGCCAATCACAAAGGGACAGATGATGTATGATGCCATTTGTATGCGGTATCAAGAATAGGCCGGGCGCGGTGGCTCACGCTTGTAATCCCAGCACTGTGGGAGGCTGAGGCGGGCGGATCACGAGGTCAGGAGATCGAGACCACAGTGAAACCCCATCTCTACTAAAAAAAATACAAAAACTTAGCTGGGTGTGGTGGCGGGCGCCTGTAGTCCCAGCTACTCGGAGAGGCTGAGGCAGGAGAATGGCGTGAACCCGGGAGGTGGAGCTTGCAGTGAGCCGAGATTGCACCACTGCACTCCAGCCTGGGCAACAGAGCGAGACTCCATCTCAAAAAAAAAAAAAAAAAAGAATAGTTAAATTTATAAAGACAGAAAGTAGAAAGGTGGCTTCCAGAATTGTGGGGAGATATTGTTTAACAAGTATAGAGTTTCAGTTTTACAAGATGAAAAGAATTCTGGAGATGCATGGTGGGGTGCAAATGTGCTTAATACCACTGAACCATACTCTTAAAAATGAGATGATACATTTTATGATGTGGGTATTTTACCACGATTAAAATAATTTTAAAAAATAATAAAAAACCAAAATCAGCTTCCCAAAATAGAGCCTGACACCTTAATTTAAGCTATCTATCTGTATTTCGTGTCTGGGTTAGTCCAATATTTGCTGCCAGTCTTCGTTTTTACCCTTGGGGGAAACAGAGGAAATAAAAACAAATTAAAATAGTATGGCTGAGGCTGGAGAATCGCTTGAACCCGGGAGGCGGAGGCTGCAGTGAGCCGAGATCGCGACACTGCACTCCAGCCTGGTGACAGAGTGAGACTCCCTCTCAAAAAAAAAAAAGAAAAAAAAATAGTATGCCTGCTTCCTCTCCTGCCCTTCTTTATTAAATACAATATTCCTGGAATTCTCTGTTTTAGGGGTCTTTAGAATTATTCTCCCAGTGGTTCTGAAGGCAATACCTTCCAACATTATAGTTCAACAGTATTCTGTAACATGGAGAAAAGTTTAAAGATTTAATTCTAAGACCTGAAGCAAAAGTTGTAAAATACACTTCAAGATTCATTCACAGTTAATGAGAATGCAACTGTAACACATACAAGATGAGTTGCTTGGGGCTTAGTTTTCACCTCTTCTTAAAACACACACACACACACACACACACACACACACACACAGAGCCAGAGGTAATCTTGGCAAAGCAGCGTTGAGCTAGTGCTAAGAGAGTGACTAATAATAGAGTAGCACCTTAGTAAAATCACTTTCCTTTTATTATACCTTAAAGCATGCTAATTTATAGACCCTGAGTCATCCACAGCATGAACGATTTTATATTTCTGGGTATGGTAGTAGTCATTCATTTAACAAATATTTATAGAGTGCATGCTACACGACAAGTCCAGTCTTCGCAGAGCTCACAACGCAGACACTTGCTCTCAGCTGAACAAGTCAGTTGGAACATGCAACGACCACACAACAACCACTTTTCTCCCTCCCCCAGCCCTGGTCACTTCTAAGCTGGGATCCTACTATCTTTTTTCAGAAATAGATCAGGCAGAGGTGGCAATTTAGAAAGTCAGCAAATAAAACTTCATAGTTTGGATCCTTATCAATTACAAAACTCAGCCCCAGCTTCTATCTCTAGCCAATCACAAAAGGACAAATACTGTATGATGCCACTTATATGAGGTACCTGGAGTAAATTCCTAGAAACAGAAAGTTGATCTAACCAGCTTAACTATTCTTCAGCCATCTCAGTTCAAAGGAGAGACACACCCCTGAGCTGCCTCTGTGGGACTATACTAATTGTTTCATCTACAAAATTATTATTGTTATTGCTAGTGCTATTATTATTATTAACATTTGCATAGTGCTTATTATGTAAAATTACATATATATGTGTTTGTATACACATGCACACACACACACACATACACACACACACACCCCAACATACACATTTAATAGTAGTAAGGACTAGCATTATTCTCCATTAATAGGTGAGGAAACTGAGCCACAGAAAAATTAGATAGGGCCAGGTGCAGTAGTTCATGCCTGTAATCCCAGCACTTTGGGAGGCCAAGGCGGGCGGATCACGAGGTCAAGAGATTGAGACCATCCTGGCCAACATGGTGAAAGCCCGTCTCTGCTAAAAATACAAAAAATTAGGTGGGCGTGGTGGCACACACCTGTAGTCCGAGCTAATCAGGAGTCTGAGGCAGGAGAATCTCTTGAACCCGGGAGTTGGAGGTTGCAGTGAGCTGACTGCACTCCAGCCTGGTGACAGAGTGAGACTCCATCTCAAAAAAAAAAAAAAAAGTTAGATAACTTACCCCAAGTCATCACCCAGTGAATAAGTGGCAGAAGTAGGATTTGAACCCAGGCAGTTTGGCTCCAGAATCATGCTCTAAACCAGTCTTGCATAAAGTAACTAGACTTGAAACTTTTTTATGCTGGTCTGTGAGAAGACAAGGAGATTACACCAGATTGTAAATCTATGCACTGCTTCCTTCACTAAGAAAGTCTTGTTATGAAAAAATATCAGCTGAGCTAAATGGTGTGCTTTTTTGGAGCTGATTTATATTCTAGTGCAAGCTTCTTATCTCCTTGGGAACCAGTAACAAACAGTTGTAGAGCGGCATTAGTCAGCAGGCTATACTTTGGGTAGCACTACTAAGCCATTATGCCGTCCTGCCTCCTAAACTACCTCCCATAGAAGACACAGCATCCACATTTCTTTGGCAGGACTATGACTGTTAACCAGAGGCGTTTGGAGAAGTCAATACCGGTCAAACACTATCAAATGGTACCCCAATTCCAAAGAAAATCTTAAAGGGATGAAAGGATTTCCAAGTCCCAGCCCACCCATCCCAAGCAGCATTTAATATCTGTAAGGTATAGAAACCTCCATGGGAACAAATCCTTTCCAGACGAATGTACAAAAAGGCATCTTCTAGAGTGACAGCTGGAGCCCTTTGTAATTTAGCTTAGCTTTGAACCCACTCTAGTAGGATGCAAAATAAGCCAAATTATGGTTACTCTCTCAGAAAGAGATAAGACTTCAAGATTTGTCTCTTCTTTTATATGGATGACCTGAAGCTATACCCAGAGAAGAGTGCTCGATTACAAAGCATGCCTGAAATAGAATCCTGTTTCAATCAGTCAATTAGTATGGAATTTGGACGGGATAAATGCAATTTCATGTGCCAAATGTGAAAAGGTAAAGAATAGCAAACACATGCAAGTCTTTGAAGCAACTGAAATTTGGGAACTAAAGTTCCCAGGGGCTTATAATGTCAGAAACTACAACAATTTTTCTAGGGAAGCATCAGGAAAATGCAGTAACTCATAATAAAATCTTGCAAAGAATTGGGCATATATTCTGAAGATGCAACTCCACACTGAATAAGACACAGTATAGTTCAGTGGTCAAATGTGAGCTCTGGGTCAATTCCTGGCTCTGCTGCTTATAGACCTGTGACTGTGAGTGTTAATACCCACATCTACTATTTCTTTATTTGCAATGGCATCTGCCTAGCAGAGATCTTATGAGAATAAACTAAAATGCTAAGCATAGTTTCTGGCACAGAGGAAGCCGCACTCCGTAGGGGTTAACCTTGATTATCAATGAATGCATAGACCACCCCAATTTTAGCTTTTACTTTTTAAATTTTGTAAACTGTGCTCCTTTCCAAAGCCTCAGTTTCACCACCACCTACATCATCACCATCACCTCCATCATTACTGCTTCCACCACCACCGCCATCATCACTTCCACCATCACCACCACCTCCATCACTGCAACAACTGTCACACTGCTACCGTCACTACCACCTGTAACATCATTACTACTATCGTCAGCAACATCACTCCACCATCACCACCACTCCCACCATCATCACTAATACCACCATCACCACTATTGCTATTACAGCCATCTCCACCACCATCACCCCCACTATCACCACAAACTCTACCACCATGACTGTCATCACCATCACCACTAACACCATTATCCCTAGCACACAATTACACAATTCTCATTTTGTTATTATTACAAAACCAAATATCTGTAATTTGGACAGCTTCTATTCCCATAACAGCAAAAACCACTTCTACTTTTCTTTACTCCTTTTCAGAGTCACCTTGCTCCAGAATATTTGAGAACATGAGATTTTTGTCACACTTGCATTGGGATGTTGATCGCGATTGTCCCAGCTTTTCCACTGTTACTTATTGATCTATGCTGCACTCAACATGCTACATGTCACAGCCAGAAACCTAAGCAATGCTACGTGTTCCTCAGCGCTATAGTAATAGGCCTATACTCGTATCTACTTTTCACTGCAAATGTCACTGTCATCTAGTTTCCTAGCACAGCCTAATACACTAGAATATATGGCCTCGAAGTCAGGCCTAGATTCAAATCCTGACCTTGCCTCTAGCTTTATGACCTTAGGCAAATAAACTTACTTTTCTGACTTTGGGGTTTGTTTATCATGAAATGGCATTTACAATATTCATTTCATGGGAATTGGAATCATAAATGAGGTTATGTCTGTCAAGTACTTAGGACTCTATTTAGCATAAAGCAGGCACTGAATAGGAGAAAGTCTCCTTCCTTTCTTTCCTTTTTCTGTAACACTTCTTCAGTCAGTCCATAAAGCTGTGATTCCCAAGCTTTGAGCAATATCAAGACCACCTTGAGATCTTGCTAAAATCTGGACTTCTGAGTTCCACTCCCAGAGTTTCTGATTGAATAGGTTTTAAATCAATCCTAAGAATGTGTATTTCTAACAAGTATCCTCACCCATTCACCCACCCGTGATACTTGTTCTTCTGGTCCAGGGACAACATGTTGAAAACCACCTCTGTATACAAACAGCAAAAAGAAAAAACAAAATGATCACTAAAATTTGAAGATAAAAGCCTAATACACATCAAAACATTTTGTTTTAAAAAACCATAACAGGCCAGGTGCCGTGGCTCACACCTGTGATCCCAGCACTTTGGGAGGCCGAGGTGGGCAGATAATGAGGTCAAGAGATCCAGATCATCCTGGCCAACATGGTGAAACCCCGTCTCTGCTAAAAATACAAAAATTGGCCGGGCGTGGTGGTGCATGCCTGTAGTCCCAGCCACTCCAGAGGCTGAGGCAGGAAAATCGCTTGAACTTGGGAGGTGGAGGTTGCAGTGAGCCAAGATCGTGCCACTGCACTCCAGGCTGGTGACAGAGTGAGACTCCATTTCAAAAAAAAAAAAAAAAAACCCGTAAGAAATATTTAACCCACCTTTTCAAGGAAAATAATAATAAAGCATCTCAATAAGTGATTCAATGACAGAGTGTACAAGTGTCATTTTCACACTGTAGTGAATGTTGTTAATGCTCCTTCATGGCCTTTTTCCCTCTTGTTCACACCAGCTCCCTGTGCACTTTCACTCCCGATATCCAGCACTTGAATTTTTATTGTCAGCTTTGCCTAGAAGCCCTGATAGCTGAAAGTGCCTGGGGTTTACATGTTTCTGGGTTAAGCCTTTGACTAATGACTGGTGTATACAGCTAAACAAACATTATAGCTCCTTGCCCCAGCTAGTGATGACTTTCAGGTGTGACCTGCCCTGTCTCCTGTGAGAACAAAGCCAACATTACCCTTCACGGGACTTTGACTGATATCGCTTTGTTTCTTTGACCTTCTTTTCCAGCTCTCATCTGTTTAGTTCTCTACAACTTTTACTTGGGACCATTTCTTTTTGTATATTTTTTATTTATAATTGACAAATAATAATTGTGCATACTTATGGGGTGCAATGCAATGTTTACATAAATGTGTAATAATCAAATCAGGGTAATTAGCATATCTATCACCTTAAACATGTATTATTTCTTCATGATGAGAACATTCAAAAACATCTAGCTTTTTTGAAATGTATAGCACATTATTATTAACTCTAACCATCCTACTATGTAATAGGATACTAGAGCTTGTTTCTCTTATCTCAATGTAGCTTTGAACCCATTGACCAATCCCTCACCATCCCTCCCTCCTCCATCCTATCCCCATTCTCTGACAACCACTATTCTACTTTCTACTTTTATGAGAACAATGTTTTAGTTTCCACATATAAGTGAGGTCATGCAGCATTTGTCTTTCTGTGCCTGGCTTATTTCACTTAACATAATTTCCTCCAGGTTCATCCATGTTGCCACAAATGACAGGATTTCATTGTTTTTTATTGTCAAATAGTATTTCACTGTGTATATATACCACATTTTCTTTATCCATTCATCTGTTGATGGACATTTAGGTTGGTTCCATATCTTGGCTAAAGTGAATAGTGCTGTAATAAACATATGAACACAGGTATCTCTTCAACATACTGACTTCACTTCCTTTGCATATGAAATCCCACTACCTAGTAATGGGATTTCTGGATCATATGGTAGTTCTATTTTCAGTTTTTCCTCTTTTCCATAATGGCTGTACTAACTTAGATTTCTACCCACAGCATGTAAGGGTTCCCTTTTCTTGCATTCTCTCCAATATGTGTTTTTTGGTTTCTGTTTTTTTATAGTAGCCATTCTGATTGGAGCAAGGTGATGTCTCATTGCAGTTTTAATTTGCATATCTCTTGGTCATCTCTATGTCTTCCTTTAAGAAATGTCTATTTTTTGCCCATTTTTTGAGTTTTTTGTTGTTGTTGTTGAGTTGTTCCAGTACCTTATCTATTTTGATTATTAATCCTTTAGCAGATATATAGTTCACAAGTATATTCTCTCATTCTATAAGTTATTTATTTGCTTTGATTATTTTCTTTCCTGTGCAGAAGCTTTTTTGTTTGACATAGTCCCATTTGTCTATATTTACTTTTATTGCCAATGCTTTTGAGGTTTTATCCAAATAATCATCATCTAAACCAATGTGATTGAGCTTTTCCTCTGTTTTCCCTTAGCAGTTTTCTAATTGTAGGTTTTAAATTTAAGTCTTTAATCCATTTTGAGTTAATTTTTATATCTAGTGGGAGATAAAGGTATAGTTTCATTCTTCTGTATGTGGCTATCCAGTTTTCCCAGCACCATTTCTTTTGAAGAGACTGTCCCTTCCCTATTGTGTACACTTAACATCTTTGTCAAAAATCAGTTTGCTATAGATGTGTGGGTTTATTTCTGGGCTCTCTAGTTTGTTTCATTGGTCTATGTGTCTGCTTTTATACCGGTACTGTGCTGTTGTGGCTTTTTTGTTTGCTTGTTTGTTTGTTTGTCTGGGAAAGTATCTCTCCCTTGTTTATGAAGAATAGCTTTTCTGGGTACAGTATTCTTGATTGGCCAGTGTTTTTTTCTTCAGCACTCTGAATATATCATCAGGCTCCCTCCTGGCCTATAAGGTTTCCACTGAGAAGTCTACTGCCAGGTAAGTTGTAACTCCCTTACGTGTTATTTGCTTCTTTTCTCCCACTGCTTTCAGCATCCTCTCTTTGTCGTTTACATCTGAGTGCTTAATTATAATATGTCTTGGGGTGTACTTATTTGGGTTGAATCTGATTGGCGACCTTTTACTTTCCAGTATTTGGATATCTGTATCTGTATCTAGGTTTGGGAAATTTTCTATTATTACCCATTTGGCATTCTCAAGTCCCTACTGAATCTCAATAACCTGAATATTTGCTCTTTTGATGCTGCCGCATAGTTCCTATAGGCTTTCTTCATTCCTTTTCATTTTTTTCTCCTCTGACCATGTATTTTCAAATAGTCTGTCTTCAAGCCCACTATTTTGAAATATGTAATATATTATTATTAACTCTAACCATCTTCTTTCCTTTGCTTCTTAACCAGTTCTTTCCTTTGCGTTATCAATTCTGCTGTTGATGCTCTCTATTGCATTGTTCATTTGGTTCATTGTATTTTTCAGCTTTAAGATTTCTGTTTGATTTTTTATTATTATTTCAGTCTGTTAAGTTTCTCTGATAAATTACTGAATTATTTCTCTATATTGTATTGAAGTTCATTGGGTTTCCTTAGAGCAGCTATTTTGAATTCTCTGAGAGACCATGCTACTTTAGGGTGCCTTATTATGTTCATTTGGTGAGGTCATGGGTTCCCCAAATGTTCCTGAGGCTTATGGGCATGTGATAATGCACAGACATTGAAGGTTTAGATATTTATTTCAGTTGTCACAGTCTGGCTTTTTCGGCACCTATCCTTTCAGAGAATCTGTTGTTTAACTATAGAGGCTAGCATTGTGCCAAGAGCAAAATAGGTACTCAAAAAATTAGTTTGTTAAACTGATGAAAGAATAAATTATGGTTCTGCCACTTACAAGCTATGTGACATTGGGTAAGTTTTCTCGTCCATTAATGTTGGATAAAAATACCTATCCTGAAGGTTCTGCTGTGAGAATTAAATTTTTTTAAAGATCTATAGAAGCGTCTAGAATATAGTACCTGCAACTTGATAGGTCCTCAATAAATTTTGGTCACTTGTTCTGTCAATTTCTCTACCCTCGTATTTTAAGCACAGGGCATGGGATAGCCCACGTGCACTTGGGAAATATTGTCAGAGAACCCTGGAATCCATGTCAAATAAAGTGAAATGGAAGAAATCGAACACTTCACCATAGTTGTGCAATAACAATAAACCAACCAACCCACCCACACACCTCTTTCCAGAAGTACCACTTTATCTACACCCCCACATGTAGAGAAACCTGGCTTGTTTTTCCCTGACAACATGCAGTTTTTCCAAGGACTGCTAATCAAAGGCAAGGTGAAAATCACTGTCATGAAATATTTTTAAAATACTTGAAATTGAGAAAACAAAAGAGAAAAAGAAAAAAATACTTGAACTGAGATTCTTGCAAGGGAAAACAATATTAACATATTCCCTGAAATGTTTCCATGCTATTAAAAAAGGAAGGAACTCTACATTACCATATTTATTACCAAAGCAAACTCCTTTTAATCTATTGTTTTGTTCATCTCTGATTTTCAGCAATTCACGTCTCCCTGATGAAGTCTAATTCCCATAAATGCTTTACAGAATTCAAAGAGGACAGATCTTTGGATCATTCTAATATTATTAATAAATGCTAAGAGGGTGTAACAAAATTAATGAGGAAATTTAATAATTCTCCTATTGGAATTTCCTTTCCCTGTAATTCCCAGGGGGAACATGTTAGGGAGCACTTTCTGTAGACAATATTGTTTAATGGAAACTTTGCAAAAATTAGAATTAGGCCTTTGGTGAACAGGGATCTTTAATTTAATTTGTTTTTACTGCCAGAACACAGGGAGTTACTCACAGCGGATTGCACCAGCAGGCAGCCCGTTAGAATTAAGTTTTGTTGTGATCACCAGGGTAATGACTTCTCCAAGGCCCAGTGTTTGGAGAACAGTATGGTTTAGTTATTACAGGAATCGTAAATGGCATTAATAAAGTCCTGGAGGAGCAATCGCATTGCAGAGCAGCCTTATAAACACAGGAGGCCAGTCACTCGTCACATACTTGAGAGGAGAGAAGGGGATGGCTGTAATGCACTGGGGGAGGGGGAGAGGCAGAGAAGTCAGAGAGGAATGAGAAGGAAAAGGGAAAAAGAGGGGAAAATGAGACCCCTTGCTTTTACTTGGATTTTTTCCCTTAACGTGTGTCTGCAGTTTAAAACACAAAATTAAAACCCTTTGTTACTAACATCCAGTTTTCTTCCCTGTTACTGATGCTGTTGCTTCCAGCTCAATAATACAGAGCCAGCCTTTCTCGAGATATACTGAAAAGGTAAGGCTTAAATGCAAAACTGCCACTGCTCAGTATCTACCCAAAGGAATGGAAAGCAGGGACTCAAACACATATTTGTACACTCCTATGCAGAGCAGCACTATTCACAACTGCCAAAAGGTGGAAATAACCCTTGTCCATCAACAGATAAATGGGTAGAGAAAATGTGGTGTGTACACACAATGGAACATTATGCAGTCTTAAAAAAGGAATGACGTTCTGACACATGTTACGACATGGATGAATCTTGAAGATACTATGCTAAATGTAGTTAGCCAGTCACAAAAAGACAAGTAGGGTATGATTCCGCTTCTCTGAGGCACTTAGAGCAGTCAAATTCATAGAGACAGACAGTAGAATAGACACTACCAGAGGGCAGGGGGATGGGGATTAGGGAGTCATTGCTTAAGGGTTACAAAGTATCTGTTGAGGTAATGAAAAGTTTGGGAAATAGTGGTAATGGTTACACAACATTGTGACTGTAAACAATGCTACTGAATTGTACACTTAAAAATGGTTACAATGGCCCAGCGCAGTGGCTCACGTCTGTAATCCCAGCACTTTGGGAGGCCGAGGCGGGTGGATCACCTGAGGTCAGGAGTTCGAGGCTAGCCTGGCCAACATGGTGAAACCCTGTCTCTACTAAAAATACAAAAATTAGCTGGGCATGGTGGTGCAATCCTGTAATCCCAGCTACTTGGGAGGCTGAGGCAGGAGAATCACTTGAACCTGGGAGGCGGAGGTTGCAGTGAGCCGAGATGGTGCCATTGCACTCCAGCCTGGGCTACAAGAGCAAAACTCCATCTCAAAAAAAAAAAAAATTTAAAATGGTAAATCTTACATTGTATATTATGTTAGATATCTTATCACAATAAAAAAGGATGGGGAAGGAGATTCAGGCTTTGGAAATCTCTCTTCCTCTTTTCTCCCTTCCTTCTATCCCCACCTCTCATATGTAAATCTCAGTTTCCCATGCCTTGATTATATGAGGTGAAATGAGCAGAAGTGCATGGCTCATAGTAAATGCTCAATAAAATAGGCATCCTGCCCCTCCCTCAGCTTCTCTGTCAATGAAATTACGTGGATACCAGTTCAGTATCTTTCTCCTTTTCTTTATCTTGTTGAGTTTATGTTTTTCTTTTCTTTCTTTTTTTTTTTTTTAAGGTGTTTAAAATTATTTCTATTGAAAGAGAGCCTGGTTCTTTCAGAAAACATTTTTTTGGCCTTCACTGAGATGTGTGAATTTCAGACACAGGGTTGACAGCAGGCTTTTAAAATGGCCACTTGTTCGGAGAATGATTTCACTTGGAATTCAGTTCATAAAAAATAACAGCAGAAAGCCAACAGAGAATCAACTCATTTGACCCTATTCCCAAAGACAGGGCAGCTTCTGATTGGCAGTTGCCACCACAAAGACCGTGGGATGAAACTGAACGCTGACACGTTTCAGGATTTCTTGAAGTCAGCTCAGAGTTAATATGAAACATTACCAAGGAAAACTAGGTTTTACCATCTCGTCTGCAAAAAGCATCATCAGTAAACGCTTATTCCTAGGGAGAGAAAGTGAAGGTCCAGGTACTTTAATAATTTCAATTTAGAGATTTAGAGCTGTGGAAAAGCTTTCTCCCCAAATTAAAGAAGACTCTAATAAAATTTGTGCCCACAGTTAGGATTACAAAGAGACCAAATTGTACGTAGATGCTTTTTTGATAGCTTACTCTCAATTTTCTTATCTTACAGGAAATAAATAAGCCCAAAACACAGACTTAATTTGATTTGCTTTTCCCACCCCTTCCCAAAGAAAATTTAAAGTGGATAATAACATTATTTGGCTGGAGAGGCTCTGGGGATTTTTCTTTTCTTTTATTTATTTTCCAAATTTGGTGTGGGTATTTTCTTTCATAACAAAAAAGCATTACTATAGTATATAATATGTTATTTAACATTGCTGAGATTAGCAGTTTTGATAAAGAGCTCTATTTGTATTTGCAGCTTTTCACTGAAAAAACCAGCTCTGGTCTGTATCTCAGATTATCACGCAATGCTTGCTATTTAACCACATGGCTCTATCTTACACCTGGTGGTGGATTGTGGCCAAATTTTAAAGAAATTAACCAAGAGTTTCTTTGGCAATGCGTTTAGGAGGATGTGCCTATAAAATAACGACAACAAACACACATATCACTGTCTTTCCAGGACTGGATTAAGACCTTTAGAGAGCCGAACCTCTTAAAAAGATTATGCTGTTCCCATCCCTCTGTGATCCAAAATGCAATAAAAACAAGAGTAAACTGTCCTCGTTGCTATTACTATTGAAGTGTACTGTGTGCTTTGCCTGAGCTTTGCCCAGGGTTAAATGGCACACGGTGGAAGTCCAAGTCACGCTTCGGCCACCCAGGTGCTAAAATGAGACACGAGGCATGAAGACGTTGCCAGGCACTCCCACAGCTAAGCCTGCACTGAATGAAAACACGAAACCAGAAGGAATTGATCTGTATTTTCAATCATCTTACATGACCTAATTGGATCGACCATTTTAATGGAACTGTCTCATCAATTCAAGCAGCCAGTCAATTAAATCTAACAATCCATTTAACTGATCTCCTTCTGCCCCCCACAACACTAGCAACGATTTGAACGGATGAAATTCACAGGTGTTTTCACATCATGTACACACAGCCTTAATGACGAAATTGGACCTGTGCCACTGCTGAGCTCATCGATTATACAGAAATCACTCCCTAATATGTGATCTCCCCACTTTCTTTCAAAATAAAATAAAATAAGAATCAAGTGGTCTGATGGTCGAAGAGTGCCTTGGCCTGAGGCTGTGAGGATCACAGAATCCAGCCTTTAAATGTCTTAGTATGTCTAAATCTTATGTCTTATTATGTTAATGTCTTAGTATGGCTGGGTGCGGTGGCTCATGCCTGTAATCCCAGCACTTTGGGAAGATGAGGCGGGTGGATCACGTGGTCAGGAGTTCAAGACCAGCCTGGCCAACATTCGTGAAACCCCGTCTCTACGAAAAATACAAAAATTAGCTGGGCGTGGTGGCATGCACCTGTAATCCCAGCTACTCGGGAGGCTGAGACAGGAGAATGGCTTGAACCCGAGAGGCAGAGGTTGTGGTGAGCCGAGATAGTGCCACTGCACTCCAGCCTGGCAATAGAGCAAGATTCCATCAAAAAAAAAAAAAAAAAAATCTTAGTACAACTTCTGCCAAAATGGACTTGAGGCAGCAGACATCCACTCAGTACATTACAGGTCTCTGCATGCATTTCCATGCGTATCTGAGCCTGTCAGTGTGACCACAGGTTCCAGAAAATTCACAGCACTCTCCAGTATAAATATTCCGTCCTGTTTTCCCCATAAGTGTACCTCCCTGGGTCCTCATTTTTTTTATTTCAGCACTATGGTCACTGCAGCATTCAGACCTTTAACAGCCCCCTTCTGGCCGCCTACAAGGTCTCGAGTGCCCATTAAAACATGGTTACAGGGCTCTCTCATAAATTGCCAGAGTGTGTAAATTGATACAACTTCTATAGTAGGCAATTTGGCAAAAATCTATCAAAATCACAAACACATATATCCTTTGTCCAGAAAGTCCACTTCTCAGAATTTGTCTCACAGAGAAACATATTCTCAGACTTACAGAATAACCTAAATATAGGATTAGTCATTGCAGCTTTGGCTGCAATAGCAGAAGATTGCATACTATTTCAATGTCCATCAATCAGTCACTGGTAAAATACAGTATCACAAATCCATGCCACGAAATAATATACGGACATCAAATGAGGAAACTCTATGCATTGATATGGATCAACCCTCCAGATAGAATATAAAATGTCTAAAAGTTAAGATGAAAACAATATATATATAGCAAGCTTCTATTTATTTATTTTTTAAAGGAAACACTCATTGATGCATTTGCTTCTTTATGCGTAATGTAGCTCTGGAAAAATGCACAGGAAATAGTGAATGCCTTAAGGGAGATCGCTGGTAGGCCAGGGGCTGGAGACTTACAGGAGTGGGAGGAAGACATTTGATCATAGTCTTCTTTTTTGCTTTGAATCTGGAAGCACATAAAGCTTTAAATATTTAAAATTTTGTATTTTTTTTCAGTGGCTTGGCAAGTCTCCCAGGCCCCCAACATCCACTTAGACCCCAAGTCTCCAGTCTTCGTCTAAAGGCAATCTATCTATCATCTATCTATCTCTATCTATCTATCATCTATCTATCTATCTATCATCTATCTATCTATCTATCATCTATCTATCTATCTATCTATATCTATCTATCATCTATCATCCATCATCTGTCTATCTATCAATCTATCTATCATCTGTCTGTCTCTATCTATCTATCATCTATCTATCTATCTATCATCTATCTATCTATCTCTATCTATCTATCATCTATCTATCTATCTATCTATCTATATCTATCTATCATCTATCATCCATCATCTGTCTATCTATCAATCTATCTATCATCTGTCTATCAATCTATCTATCTATCATCTGTCTATCTATCTATCATCTGTCTATCTATCTATCTATCATCTATCTATCATCTCTCTATCATCTATCTCTCTATCATCTATCTATCTATCTATTATCTGTCTATCTATCTATCATCTGTCTGTCTGTCTGTCTATCTATCTATCTATCTATCTATCTATCTATCTATCTATCATCTGTCTATCTATCTCTCAGATCTGGATCTCTAGCTATACTTTTTTTTCCCTCTCTGGAGTCCTCCTTTCTCTCAGGACCTTTTGTGTCCATGACTAGCAGATAATTTGCCTGTCTCAAACACTTGAGCAAATCTCACTCACCTCACTCAACTGAGTTGCTCATGACCCCTCTGTGTCCAAGGCCTGATAGGGACAGTGAGGGGACCCCAGAGCCAGGCTTGACCTGTCACAGACCCTTAGGTGCTGGAAAGAACAGGCAGCTCCTCAGCTGTGTGTAGTAGACAAAGGGGAGGTTCAGTGTCTTCAGCTGTGCATGGCAGCCCCATTACTCCAGACCCATGTTCTCTTTCTTCTTCTTCTTCTTTTTTTTTTTGATAGAGTTTCGCTCTTGTTGCCCAGGCTGGAGTGCAATGGCGCGATCTCGGCTCACCACAGCCTCCGCCTCCCAGGTTCAAGTGATTCTCCTGCCTTAGGCTCCAGAGTAGTTGGGATTACAGGCGCACGCCACCACGCCCAGCTAATATTGTATTTTTAGTAGAGACGGGGTTTCTCCATGTTCATCAGGCTGGTCTTGAACTCCAGACCTCAAGTGATCCACCAGCCTCAGCCTCCCAAAGTGCTGGGATTAAAGGCGTGAGCCACAGTGCCCGGCTGTGTTCTCCTCTTTCTGACTTCTGGGATGGTGTCAGATCTGAAGCTCAGAACAAGAGCATTACAGGGTTTTATTGAGGAAGGTGTGGAGTAAGGCCTGAGGATCTTTCCACCTCCTCTTTCCTGTAGCTCAAAAAACTAATTTTCTTTCTTACTAAAAATATACTTAGTGATAGGATGCATTCTTGCTGAGTGATAACCCCACTCTGTCTCATTCAATTAAAATAATAATGTGTTTTATTCATTCATTTTTTCATTTATTTAGGCAAAACATCATGCAACAGTTAGTTATTTGGCAGAAAAAAACTGAAACTGACTCCTTCAAGTCTGGCAGCTGTGTAGACAATCTTAGGAACAACAGGTGGCCGAGGTAACTTTGGGAATATGTCTCTGGCATTTGACAAAATTCACTGTACCTTTCCATCTCCTATTCCAAATGTCAGTGATAAAGCCTAGTACCCTTCATAGAGCCTTCCTTTAAGAATGGACATATTGTGCAGGCACGGTGGCTCATGCCTGTAATCCCAGCACTTTGGGAGGCCGAGGAGAGTGGATCATTTGAGGTCAGGAGTTCAGGACCAGCCTGACCAACATGGTGAAACTGCGTCTCTACTAAAAATACAAAAAGCTGGGTGTGGTGGCACATGCTTGTGGTCCCAGCTATTCGGGAGGCTGAGGCAGGAGAATCGCTTGAATTCGGGAGGTGGAGCTTGCAGTGAACCGAGATCGCGCCACTGCACTCCAGCCTGGGCACTCCAGCATGGGCAACAGAGGGAGACTCGTGTCAAAAAAAAAAAAAAGAATGCACATATCTGCTTTATCACAAATACATAATATCTAAAAGCATCCCATTCATTCATTCAACAAATATTTATTTAAATGCCTTTGGCGCCAAATGCTGCAGAAACAACAGCAAACAACAAAGGGCGCTGCTGTCACGGGGAAAGAGTCATAAACACATAAATCGTAATCACATGGAGAAAAGTCTATGAAGAAAAATAAAACACATGCTTCTGAGTGATGAGTACCCAGCATTTTCTCCTTTTTGCCTTAGAAAGTACAAAAGGGAGAGAAGGAAACTAAGCTGTTGGCCATTCAATGACATCTAAATAAACCACACTGAACCAAATGCCTGGTAAATTCCTGAGTGCGAAAGTTTCGGTTTCCAGCAGCACAGACTATTTCCGTGAAATGACAGGTTAATTCTGCTAACAATCGAGTTTGAAATGGACAATGGCTGTCAGTGGTCCAGGACAGACCTTTAGAGATTAATAAAATAAACAAAAGTCCCTACCAGTCTAAAGATAAATATTCTTCCAGATTTAAAAATATGTTAAACCTAGACAGCCAGGAATATGGCAAGAAGGATAACAGGAATGAACAGAAGCCCTTCGCACAGAAACGGAAATCTGGGGAGTTGAGAAGGAGTGGTGTTATTAAAGCAAGCCTCCAAAGTCATTGCTGGTAAAAATAAACAAATAAATAAATAGCTTGGTTTACAAAGAGAAGCAAAATGTTGATGTCGTGTCCAGTGATCTATCCCGAGGTTAGGTAGAAGGTGCAGAATATAAAAAGGTGACTGTTTATCCCATACTATGCACAGCAGTATCAGAATAGCAATATCACACTCTAACACTTGGTGTAATTTATGAGAGTTGTTTAAAAAATGCTTTCAGGCCGGGCACAGTGGCTCACACCTGTAATCCTAGCACTTTGGGAGGCCAAGGTGGGAGGATCACTTGGGGCCAGGAGTTTGAGACCTGCCTGGGCAACATAGCAACATCCAGTCTCTCCAAAAAAAAAAGCCCAGCATGGTGGTGTGCACCTGTAGTCCCAGCTATTTGGGAGGCTGAGTTAGGAGGATCACTTAAGCCCAGTAGTTCGAAGTTACAATGAGTTGAGAATCCACCATTGCACTCCAGCCTGGGCAACAGGTTGTCTCAAAAACAAACAAAATAATGTTTTCATATGCTCTCCCATTTCCCCCTATTTTTGTGGTCATTCCATATCTGCATTGTCAGATCGTATAACCATCATATGCACTGTCCTGCCTCCAGTTTAGCCCTCATTTAATCTTAGCTCTAGAGTAACTATCAACCCCAGCCCTGTGTCACTGTCCTGTAGCCATTTTGCTTGTCTACAGCTAGTTCTTTAGTCAAAAAAAAAAAAAAAAAAAAAAAGGAGTCTTTAGGAAGGGGCTGTCTGAAAGATGTTACTCCATTTTTTTCCAGCATAAAACATCGTTGTCAAAAATCTGATGATAATCGAATTCCCTTTCGGGGTCAGGTTCTTGCCCAAAGGATTCCTTTTCCTTTTTGTAAGCCCCCAAAGTTTGCTAGAATGTGTCTCAGTGTTGGTCATTCTGGGTCGATATTCTCAGGAATATGGTAATTTTCAAAATGTAGTTTTTGTATTTCAGGCAAACTGTCTTGAGTTAGACTTCTTAGTTCTATGCCACTGCTTTGTTTCTTTGCGGGGGACCACTATTGTGTTAGCTACCATCCGCGTAGACCCTGTGTCTTGGACTCCCCAGCAGTCTCCACCCTCTCTCGCTCTCCCGGGCACTTATGTAGCACTTACTGACTGGACTGTGGCACTCACTCCTCCATTTTTTCTCTCATTCCCTGCTTTTTCTTTACTTCATGCACTTTTTTCTCCTCTCCGTAAAAAAGACCACAAATCCTTAAGAGCCGGTACATTGCCTTATTCATCTTTTCCGTATATCCAAAACTGTTCTCATCCACCACAGCTCCGAGTTCCTTGTAGATATTCATTAAATTTCTTGTAATTGAATCAAATAACTTCTGTGCCCTGAAACTCCTCTGAGTGGCTCCCAGGGGACCGTAATAATCTGCCTCTTGCAGGAAAGTCGAGGACGTGATAGGGATCTGAAAGCAGAAAGCTCCTTTAAATTTCCAGTAGGTGGTTGGGAGCCCGATCACCGGCTGTCCCGTCCCTGTAGGCCTCACCTAATCCACTGTCATAATCCTGGATGAAATGCATAGGCTTATTCTGCTAAATCTGATTGCTTGGTTTAAAAAGTAATGCATAGCTTCATATATCACTATAACAAGGAGGAGAGGCCGTTAAAATGTTTACTTATACTTGCTGGGCATGTGGTCATTTGGGTGTGATCCACTTTGCCTGCCTTACACATTTGCTTTGTTTAATAACATTTTTCTTAAAAGAACTATTCCTGATTCTGTTTTTCATAAAGGAAATAATTTTCACATACTATGATGAAGGCAGTCTCTTATTTTGTGTTTGACTGATATTCCATTGATGTGTTCCAGACAATTAAAGTGATCTCGAAGGTAGTGGAGTAGCTTTTTTCTTTCTTTTTTTTTTTTTTTTTTTTTTTTGAGACAGAGTCTCACTCTTTCGCCCAGGCTGGAGTGCAGTGGCACGATCTTGGCTCACTGCAAGCTCTACCTCCCGGGTTCACGCCATTCTCCTGCCTCAGCCTCCCGAGTAGCTGGGACTACAGGCGTCCACCACCGCGCCCGGCTAATTTTTTGTATTTTTAGTAGAGACGGGGTTTCACCGTGTTAACCAGGATGGTCTCGATCTCCTGACCTCGTGATCCACCCGCCTTGGCCTCCCAAAGTGCTGAGATTACAGGCATGAGGCACCGTGCCCAGCCTGGAGTAGCTTTTTACCTACTAAGTTTAAATAATTTTTAATCTTCTCTCATTTCTAATAAAATCAGATTTAGTATAATCATTCTCTTCCAAAATCATTTGTAGACTAGAAGAGAGTTTTCAAATGTTCTTACTTGCAAAGCCCCCAAAAATACTTTCAAAAAAACATTTTTCAAAAAACTTTTATCATAGGTTTATATTATCACAAAAAAAAATCACTTCTAGTGCTTTGTATTTTATTACTGTTTTTTAGGTAAAAGTGTTATATTATTTTTTAAAGGTTTTTTTCTTTAACAGGCCAATCTAATAAATTCTCAGCCATCTGTTGAGAGATGAGGAATCTTAGGATAGGCTTATTAAGCCCCAAAGAGTCTGGAATTGGACTGCCTGAATTCAAATCCTGCTCCTTCAGTTCCCAGTTCTGTGATTTTAAGAAATTATATAACCCTTCTCTCTTCTGTTTCTTCACTTGTTAAAATAGCACTAATAAGAAGCACCTCATAGCATTTTTGTAAAATGAGATGAACTGACACAATAAATGTGTGCCTGGCACAGAGCAAGTCATGAGTGGAAGTCAGAAGCTCCTGCTACACGTCCTCCCTCTTCTACACAGGCAGCCTTCCACAACTAAATGGCATCCTCTGCAATCCTTTGAGTGTTCGATATTTTTAGACTTTCTCGATAGTCTAAATTAATTTTAATAAAGAATTGGAATGCTGGCCAGGCATGGTGGCTCACACCTGTAATCCCAGCACTTTGGTAGGCCTAGGTTGGTGGATCACCTGAGGTCAGGAGTTTGAGACCAGCCTGACCAACATAGTGAAACCCCATCTGTACTATAAATACAAAAAAATTAGCCAGGCATGATCCGGGCACCTGTAATCCCAGCTACTAGGGAGGCTGAGGGAGAAGAATCTCTTGAACCTGGGAGACGGAGGTTGCAGTGAGCCGAGATCACACCATTGCACTCCAGCCTGGGCAACAAGAACGAAACTCCATCTCAAAAAACAAAAGAATTGGAATGCCACTGACACAATGCTTTAGGTTGTGGTGATTATACCACCCTCAAATTTCTACCAAGACAAAGTCAACTCTGCAACATTCTATCAGAACAAGAACAGTTGTTCCAAACTGGCCATGGAAATGAGGAGTCCTTCAGTCTTAGAGGAAGGGAAAGACAATAAACTATCAGTGATTCTAAAACCCTCGTGGTCCAGGGTATTGTGCCTCTTGCCATGAAATGGCAAGAAAATACATGCCTGAAATTCTGGTTTTGTTCTCCTTTACATAGATGGACATTCACTGACAACCTCATTAATAGTGATGCTGTGCCATTTCTTCTGAAAACTCATTTAGACAAATTATCCCTTTCAAGAGCGGTAACAATGTTTATACATCCCCTTTCCTGACCAAATTTGCTCAGGAATGTGAAAGTCCTGATGTTATCCATTTGAAACACACTAATCGAACCATCCTGGTGCTGGCTCATAAAAGCAGGCTGTTAAAATCAGTGGGCCAATTATGCTAAGTAAAATAAACCAGTCACAAAAAGACAAATATTGGGTGATTCCACTTATATGAAGTACCTAGAGTAGAGGCAAAAACTAGAATAGAAATTACCAGGGTCTGGGAGGTGTTTAATGCGTATATAGCTTCAGTTTTGCAAGATGAAGAAGTTTTGGAGATGGATGGTGGTAATAGTTACACAACAATGGGAATGTCACTTAACACAACTGAACTATACGCTTAAAGTGGCTGAGATGATAAATTCCATGTTATATGTATTTTCCCACAATCAAAAATAATAGTAATAAAAATATTAGAGGGACATAATCATCTCTGCCCTCTTTCTACAAGTTTGTTACACAACCAAATGGTCAAGTCAGAAAATGTTAGAGGAAGTTGGTGCAGGTTTAGCTTTCTTCAAGTTAGATGAGTTTCTTTCTTCCATGCACCAAGTTTATTACTCAGCCAGACCCAAGGTCTTACAGTAAGCTGAAAAGTGAGGCCCTGGCATGTGGGGAAGAGAATCTGAAGTTACAACTGCTGGAAATTGTAGTTATCAGTGTCTTTCATCGGATTGGACTGTCAGAAACTCAAACTTCAGGAGTAGGAGACTATGACGTTTCAGCAACATAGAGTAAATAAGTGCCCTCCTGCCAAGGCTGATCTGGGAAATGGGCCCAACAGCTCTGCCCTTTCCTGTAGATCAAGGTGTGTGTGTTAGAGGTGTGGGGTATCACACAATTGCACAGGAAATGGGCCATGGGCACACACCATTTGAACAGGTCCTCCCTCCTTAGGGAACACACAGAGCTAAACGCTCCATCACAGGAACAAGAACAACCTGGTGCACATCAGAGGGCAAAGAATAGCACCTGGACCCGGGCCCTCTACGGTCCTATGGGAGAGTAGGTTGAGACAACGTTTTGGAGGACAATTAGACAACATCCATATTTATTCTAAAACATGAAGATTCCATGATCTACAGGATAGTACTTCTAAAAATGTATAGTATGGAAGAAAATAGTAATAAATATCTAATAATTTAGTTATAAGAATGGTGGGTGTGGCCAGGCACGGTGGTGCATGCCTGTAATCCCAGCACTTTGGGAGGCTGAGGTGGGTGGATCAGTTTGAGCTCAAAAGTTCAAGACCACCCTGGCCAACATGGTGAAACCCCAACTTTACTAAAAGTACCAAAATTTACCAGGTATGGTGGTGCAGGCCTATAATCCAAGCTACTCAGGAGGCTGAGGCATGAGAATTGCCTGAACTCAGGAGGCAGAGGCTGTAGTGAGCCTAGATCGTGCCACTGTACTCCTCCAGTCTGGATGGCAGTGTAGGACTTCGTCTCTAAAAAAAAATAAAAAATAAAAAAATAAAAAATGGTGGGTGAAAGGGCCAGGCATAGTGGCTCAGCACTTTGAGAGGCTAAAGCAGGTGGATTTCTTGAGGCCAGGAGTTTGAGACCAGCCTGGGCAACATGGCAAAACTTCGTCTCTACAAGAAATACAAAAATTAGCTGGGCATGATGGCATGCGCCTGTAGTCCCAGCTACTTGGGAAGCTGAGATGGGAGGATCACATGAGCCTAGGGAAGCTGAGGATGCAGTGAGCTGAGATCGTGCCAGTATACTCCAGCCTGGGTGACAAAGAGACCCTATCTCAAATTAAAAAAAAGAAAAAAGAATGATACATGCAGAATTTTTATAACAAGTAACTCCTGGCTTTGGTTAAAATAAATTTTGAGACCGGGCATAGTGGCTCATGCCTGTAATCCCAGCACTTTGGGAGGCCAAGGTGGGCGGATCACAAGGTCAGGAGTTCGAGACCAGCCTGGCCAATATGGTGAAACCCCTTCTCTACTAAAAATACAAAAAAATAAATAAATAAAAGTAGCCGGGTGTGGTGGCACATGCCTGTAATCCCAGCTACTTGGGAGGCTGAGGGAGGAGAATTGCTTGAACCTGGGAGGCAAAGGCTGCAGTGAGCCAAGATCACTCCATGGCACTCCAGCCTGGGCAACAGAGTGAGACTCCATCTCAAAAAAATAAATACAAAAATAAATTTTGATATAGCTGTATGATTCAATGTAAAGCCTTTTCTTAAAAAGTATCTTTATCAGAATGTTTAATAGCATGGAAGATATTTATCTCATATCATTATACAAACAAAGCAGATTACATAATAATTTGTTTAATAGGATTTTATTTTTAAAAGGTAAATATGTAAATAAATAGATATAGGTAGTTATCTGGAAACACAGGTAGCAAATTATTAAATATAGCTATTTCGCCAGGTGCAGTGGCTCACACCTGTAATCCCAGGACTTTGGGAGGCTGAGGCAGGCAGATCACGAGGTCAGGAAATTGAGACCATCCTGGTTAACACGGTGAAATCCCGTCTCTACTAAAAATACAAAAAATTAGCCGGGCGTGGTGGCGGGCGCCTGTAGTCCCAGCTACTCGGGAGGCTGAGGCAGGAGAATGGCATGAACCCGGGAGGTGGAGCTTGCAGTGAGCCGAGATGGCTCCACTGCACTCCAGCCTGGGTGACAGAGCGAGACTCAGTCTCAAAACAAACAAATAAATAAATAAACATAGCTATTTCATGGATGATGAGATTACTGCTGATTTTTATTATCATATGTTTGCTTCAGTGAATTTTCACTTATAGATCTATGTTATTTTGGAATAGCGAAAATAAGTTTTCTTAACAAATAAGATACATAGTATACATATGTGTTTAGTATGTGTATGAATTTTCAGCCAAGCAGCATTGTATTTACACAGTGGTTCTCAAATGACAGCTCACAGACCCTGGCCATCCCCAAGACAACTTGCAGGAAGTCTGTGAAATCCAAACTATTCTCAAAATAGTTTTTTCCTACCCCCGTAGATATCATTATTACTTAAAAAACTACAAATTATCGTGATTAGGACTTGAGTAAGTGTTAGACACATTCTTGAAAATGAACAAAGTGAGGCTGTCACTTCAAGGAAAACAATTGGCAGCATTTGTTGCCAACGATAAAATACATGCTTTCAAATAAAAATCAGAATTGTATCAGCCACCATGAACTTAACAGCTTGCAATACTTTGAAGATTTTTCTGATGATATGAGGGGCAATATTAATGAATGTGATTGTTTTATATTATATATATATATATTTTTTTTTTTTTTTTTGAGACGGAGTCTCGCTCTGGAGTGCAGTGGCGCAATCTCGGCTCACTGCAAGCTCTGCCTCCCGGGTTCACGCCATTCTCCTGCCTCAGCCTCTCCAAGTAGCTGGGACTACAGGCGCCCACCACCACGCCCGGCTAATTTTTTTGTATTTTTAGTAGAGACGGGGTTTCACCGTGGTCTCGATCTCCTGACCTCGTGATCTGCCCACCTCGGCCTCCCAAAGTGCTGGGATTACAAGCGTGAGCCACCGCGCCCGGCTGTTTTATATTATATTAAAGATGAACTGTTACTTGGAAAAGCTACATAACTCAGTGAACCAGTCTTTTTCAAATGGCCCGTACAAACTGAAGAGTCATGTGTGGGTTAAAGATTTATTCAATGTGCAAGGCAGACCAATGAATTTCAATGTAACAGGTCACAAAAGTTCATTAATATAGTTTCAGATTCCACATTGCAACAAACCTTTAAGTAACTACTACTTAATGGTATGGCAATTACTCAAAAAATTAAAAATAAAATTACCACACAATCTTAGCAATTCTGCTTCTGGGTATATAACCAAAAGAAGTAAAAGCAGGGACTCAATCAGGCATTTGTGCAACTATCTTCATAGCAGCAATATTCACAATAACCAAAAAGTGGATGCAACCCAAGTGTCTCTGAAGGAATGAATGAATGAATAAATGAATGAACAAAATGTGGTATATACATGTAATTGGGATATTATTCAGCCCTAAAAAGGAAGAAAATTCAGACACATTCTACAACATGGATGAACCTTGAAGACATTATGCTAAGTGAAATAAGCAAGTCACAAAAAGATAAATACTGTATGATGCCACTCGTATGAAGTACACGGAACAGTCAAGTTCATAGAAACAGAAAGTAGAATGGAAATTGCTAGGAACTGGGGGAAGTCAGGAATGGAGAGTTGTTGTTTAATGGATACAGTGTTTCAGTTTAGCAAGACAAAAAGAGTTCTGGAGATGATGGTGACAACTGACAGCGATGTGAATGTTCACTTAAAAATGGTGAAGAAGTGGCCGGGCGCGGTGGCTCACACCTGTAATCCCAGCACTTTGGGAGGCCAAGGTGGGTGAATTACAAGGTCAGGAGATCAAGACCATCCTGGCCAACATGGTGAAACCCTGTCTCTACTAAAATCCAAAAAAAAGAATTAGCCGGGCAAGGTGGCGCACGCCTGTAGTCCCAGCTACTCAGGAGGCTGAGGCAGGGAATCGCTTGAACCCAGGAGGTGGAGGTTGCAGTGAGCTGAGATCACTGCACTCCATCCAGCCTGGTGACAGAGCAAGACTCTGTCTCAAAAAAAAAAAAAAAAGATGAAGAAGAAAAAAAGAAGGAGGAGGAGGAGAATGGAGGGAGGAAGGGCAGAAGGGAGGAAGGGAGGAAAGAAAAGAAAGATCAAACAAACAATTTGTCAAGTTTGGGTATCACATCAAAGAAAAATATATACTATTATCTGAAAGGCTATTAAAATACTCTTCCTCTTTCCAACCATATATTTGTGTGTGGCCAGATTCTCTTCATGTACTTCTACCAAACAACATATTACAACAATTATATGCAGAATCAGATATAAAAATTCAGCTGTCTTCCATCTAACAAGCCAGACACAAAAGAGATTTGCAAAAAGGTAAAGCAATGCCACTCTTCCTGCTATATATTCTTTTGTTTGAGAAAATATAATTATTTTCCATAATATGTTGTTATGTTAATATATAGTGGTTTTATTATTTTTAAATGGATTAATAATTTTTAACATGATTCTCAGTTCTAACTTCTAAAATATGATTAATATCAGTAGATATAGCCCACATAAACAACAGCAGTTGGTGGGTTTCAGTACTTTTCAAGAGTATAAAGTGTCCTGAGATCAAAAGAATCTCTGATTTAGCACATAGTAAACCCTCAATAAACATTTGTTAAATGACGCTCCTCTTCCCCCTTCCTCATTGGGAGTGTACCCTACAGGATAAGAAGTCAGAACTTCTCAGTCTCCATGCTAATCAATATATTACATTTCTCAAAAAATCTGCAGGAGATTTGTCTCACGCCCTGGGTCCCCTCCCAGCAGCATGTGCTGGGAATCTTGCTCTGTCCTGTTTGTCAAAAACACAGATCCTACTCTCTTAATAACCATTTGCCAAAAGTGTTGTCAAACAACTAACTGCACATAATTGAGCTTCTGAAAGAACATGCCCTCTGGTGAGTTTAAAAGAAATGTTACAAATTAAGATAATAGATGATTATGTGAAACATACATCAAAATTGTCAGAAGGCTGCTATCTCAAAAATTATGAACTTGGCAAACGGATATATGTGGTTCCATGACTGTCCACTGAGCTTTCCCTCTTGATTACTTTATCCAGGCATTTGCTGCCTCAGAAGTTGTTCTAATTCATATTGCTTTTCATTATAAGCCTGGATTTGTACAAAAGAGTGATTAATTTAAACAAATTCTCATTACTTGAGATACATTCCTGAAGTTTATAACAAAAACAACCAAACAGATGGAAGGGCTGGAGACCCAGCTGCCAGAGGAAGTGTGTTCCTGTCTCTTTTGATCCATGAAATTGATGGGATGATCATTAGTGGGGGAGTAAATAATGAGGACTCTCCTGGCGGAATCGCAGATATCTCTGTGAGCGCAATGCTGAGCTTTCCTAGCAACTGAGCATACCAACTCACCTTTTGCAGCACACAGTCTTGATGCTCTGCACATGGGCCAGAATAGCTTCTTGCCAATCCGCACCCTGGCTCTTTTCCTTTGGGTTCTGTCTGACCACTGGAGGCCACTCAGGCAAAGTGAGGACAAGCCTGGGAGGTAATGCCTCTTGGGAAAATCCTTCCACCAATAGCTTGCAACAGCTGAGAGATGAATGACTCAGCTCCCTTTTCCCTTGGATGGTGTAATTCTGGAATTTGCTCTACACTGTCTCTGGGGGTTCCCCAGAGATACTGAGCCTAGTTGGTCACAGGGGCCATCTGCTCAATAACGCGTATTTTACTGGCTTCCTTCGACATTTCAATTTTCCACTTCCCTTCTGGTGTTTCCCAGGATCACCTCCCAGATAAACTGCTTGCACTAAAATCTTTGTCTCAGGGACTGCTTCTGGGAAACCCAAGCTACGACTGGATTTTACATGTCAAAAGTTGAACCTTCAATCACACTTTTTAAAAATTTTGTTGGCTCCCTTAGAGCAGTAAGTGCGTTCTTACAAACTGAGGATCCTGCTCCCAGCACCCTCTGCACCTTCTCTTTGGGGGAACCCAGCTCTTCCTAAAACATACTATAGCCTGACAAGAAGAAATAAAGCTCTTTTTTTTTTCTCAGAATAATGTCGAGGCACGTTTTCACTGTCCCCCCACTACCTGCCAGCTGTATTTCATTTTCAGCACCTACAGGGTCCTCAGGCAGAACCCAAGGGAAACTGGTTCTCACCAGGGTGAAAGAGGAGAAAATGCAGCTGGGCCGGGCTGAGCAGGCAGCTGCCTCCAAGCCAGCAGCCCCCAACCCGGCTGGGTGGTCACATTCCTGCCCTGCTTCTCCACACGGCCACTCTCCTGGTCACCGAGTATTTTCATGGGCTTTGCCCCCAGTTATCTCTGTCCCTTGATCTTGGTTTGCTTTTCTGGCCTCTGACCCCTCTGTTGGCCAAAACTTCAACTGTTATCACGCTCTTTTGTCCTAGTCACTGCTCTGTCCTGGCCGTCTCAACTGGCTGTCAACAGTACAGGCACAGAATGGGAGGGGATGAGGGGGAGAATTTCATTTGGTCAATTGAGTGGTTAAAAGAAAAAAGGTTGCTTTTATTATTTTTTTTCTTTTTAAGCAAGTAACTTGTTTAACTTGCATTGACCAACCATTTGACCTAATCGACTCTTCAGTTCCAATGGTCAGGCTGATAGAAGTAGGTAAATAAATGAGAAAGAGCCCAACAGTTCAAGGCCTCCTGGCTTTTCCTCCTACTTCCGATCTGAAAGTAAGAGAAACTGCAATGAAAAAACCAAGTTTCTAAGCTTGGAAGGGAGGGCGGCCTGGCACTCTTTGTTTCATGAGAGAGCCGTGGTTGAGAAAACAGAAATTCTCATGCCGAACTTACCTTCTTTGAAGTTTTAAAAACGTTCTGTAGAAAACAAAAACATTCTAGTATTTTTGTTTAGAAAACAAAAATAAATTCCTCCCTAAGGCATCCACGCTTTGGTTCGTATATTAGGCCTTCACAAATTATCTCATCAAGAATATAAACGTGTCATTCTGAATGAAATGAAGCCAACTCAAATTCCTGGTTAAAAAGAACATCAGCTAGGCATGATGGCTTATGCTGGTAGTCCCAGCTACTTGGGAGAGGGAGGCAGGAAATCCTGAGCCCAGCAGTTCGAGGCTGTAGCAAACTATGATGGTGCCTACGAACAGCACTCCACAGACAGTGGCAACATAGAGAGACCTCATCCCTAAAATACAAAGTAAAATAATAACAAAGAAAAGCCTACGTACACTAACAGTGAAAGGGAAAAAATGGAGGACGTGGCTAGCATTACATTGATCCCCCGATACACACACACACATATATGTGCACATATTTACATGCTTCCCATATATACTCATAAACAAGGTTCATCTTGTCAGTGATCTATAAAAAAAAGAGGGACTTGCCAAAAAGAAAAGAAACAGAAAATACTCGACAATTACAATATTTTGGCTGGATGCGGTGGCTCACGGCTGTAATCCCAGCACTTTGGGAGGCCGAGGTGGGCGGATCACCTGAGGTCAGGAGTTCGAGACCAGCTGGCCAACATGGTGAAACCCTGTCTCTACTAAAAATATAAAAATTAGCTGGGCATGGTGGTAATCCCAACTACTTGGGAGGCTGAGGCAGGAGAATCGCTTGAGCCCGGGAGGCAGAGGTTGCAGTGAGCAGAGATAGAGCCACTGTACTCCAGCCTGGGCAACAGAACGAGACTCTCTCAAAAAAAAAAGGAGGACATGGCTAGCATTTCATTGATCCCCTGACACACATACACACATATATGTACACATATGTACATCCTTGCCATATATAGTCACAGATAAGGTTCACATGTCAGTGACCAAAAAAAAAAAAAAAAAAAAAAAAATCAAGGACTTGTCAAAAAGAAAAGAAACAGAAATTACTTGAAAATTATAATATCTTGGCTGGGTGCGGTGGCTCATGCCTGTAATCCCAGCACTTTGGGAAGCTGAGGTGGGTGGATCACCTGAGGTCAGGAGTTTGAGACCAGCCTAGCCAACATGGAGAAACCCTGTCTCTACTAAAAATTATACAAAAATTAGCTGAGTGTGGTGGTGCGTGCCTGTAATCCCAGCTGTCAGGAGGCTGAGGCAGGAGAATCACTTGAACCTGGGAGGCAGAGATTGCAGTGAGTTGAGATCATGCTACTGCATTCCAGCCTGGGCGACAGAGCGAAACTCTGTCTCAAAAAAAAAGAAAAAAGAAAAGGAAATTACAGCATCCTTTAGGTACATCTATATAAAAACATTGGCATTCTGTGTGATGGGATAGGGCTCAGGCAATATTTTTCATTCTCTCTTTTCCCAGTAATGAAAATAAAAGCATCTAAAAACCCTGAATATAAAACCAGATTGATTGTTTTAACAAAAAGATTAATCAGCTGGGTGCGGGGGCTCACCCCTGTAATCCCAGCACTTTGGGAGGCTGAGGCGGGCAGATCACGAGGTCAGGAGATCAAGACCATCCTGGCTAACACGGTGAAACCCCGTCTCTACTAAAAATACAAAAAATTTGGCCGGGCGTGGTGACGGGCGCCTGTAGTCCCAGCTACTTGGGAGGCTGAGGCAGGAGAATGGCGTGAACCTGGGAGGTGGAGCTTGCAGTGAGCCGAGATTGCACCACTGCACTCCAGCCTGGGCAACAGAGCAAGACTCTGTCTCAAAAAAAAAAAAAAAAAAAGATTAATCAATAGAACTCAAGTGTTTGAGTAATTTTTTAAAAAATTTGTATCACTATTTCATTTTTTCTGAAAAGTAATTTGATAACACATATTTAAAGCCTTAAAAAATTTTTTCTGTTTGACCTAGAAATTGGAATTTTATAAATCTATGCTAAAAAATTTTCCAAAATTCAGACCCAAGTTTATGCTCAAGTTGTCCACTGAAGTACTGATCATAATAACGTGAACCTGGAAGCAACTTACATTCTAATTATAGAATTGGACATAAAAGCAAATTATGGTATATTCATGTTATAGAATACACCACATTCTATATTTGCTCATCAAAAGTATCCTAAAAATTGTAATCCTTTAAAAATAATATCAACTAAAAATAAGATATAAACCTGTATGTTCGGTGTAATTTTGACTATGAGAAATATATATATATATACGCATGTATTTATACACAAATACATATATGTTTCTAACATTTACAGGAGGTGTGTGTGTGTGTGTGTGTGTATGATTTTGCAAGAGACAGATTATTATTCTTACATTTAATAAACACATATTATTTCCAAATGCATCCATGCACAAACCACTCCATCATACCTGCTCAATCAGTTCAATTAGAACAAACTAGCCACACTCTCAAGCTGCCAGGACCTCCAAAAGTTTCCAGAATGAGATTGTCACCTGGTACTCTATCTTCTTGGATAATCAGGATGAGCACAAACATTTATAGGAATTAGTCACAACACCAAATTTTACAGTTTTCTTACAGCATACAATTAAATACCCTGTGAACCATACGAATTAAGACTCTGTTTATTTGGAATTAGAAATAATCTCATTCTCCAGACTAGGTCAGACTCCTCCTAATGCACACACCCAGGACATCTCCCTTATGGCATTTATCACAATATGACTCTCACATCTACTTCTTTGTTTAGAGCCCATCTTCCCTCATGCATGAGAGCAGAGGTGGTATCTGTTTTGTGCCTCCCTCTTTCCCTAGCATCAGCACCACATGGGATAGCAGATGTCAGCAATGCCCAGCTCTGTGTCATCATGCCCCACCTTTGGGTTCACCTGCAGGGAAGGAGGACAGGTCCCAGCAAACCGATGGCCTCCTACCTCAAGTCTCTGCTTCTTTCTATTTAGGAATTTGCTGGAGATGTGCAGACACATTAATGTCTCCAGGGGTTCATCTCAACCAATGAGGGGCAGGAAGTAATGCCCCACCCCATCCTCTTCGTGGATAGTTCTCCAGACGCTCCACATGTTTTCTCAGAGTGTCCACAGTAGAACAGAGTCCTCCTCCTTAACACGATCTTCATGGGCTCTCTGTCCCTGCTTTCCTCACTTTTCTCCTCCCTCATTCCTGCATCCTGGGGTGACCTCACAAATAAACTACCTGAACCCCCATTCCTTTCCTCAGGCTCTGCTCAGAGGTAAGCCCAACTGAGAGCTGTGGTTTTTAGTAGGTTTTTGTTTTTTTTGAGAAGGAGTCTCGCTCTGTTGCCCAGGCTAGAGTACAATGGTGTGATCTCAGCTCATGCAACCTGCGCCTCCTGGGTTCAAGCAATTCTCCTGTCTCAGCCTCCCAAGAAGCTGGAATTACAGGTGCCCACCACCGCACCCGGCTAATTTTTGTATTTTTAGTAGAGACGGGTTTTCGTCATGTTGGTCAGGTTGGTCTCGAACTCCCAACCTCAGGTGATCCACCCGCCTCGGGCTCCCAAATGCTGGGATTACAGGCATGAGCCACCACGCCCAGCCAGTTCCTAGTAGGCTTTTGATCAATATCCTTTGAACAGGTGGATGAGTGACTAAATTCTCACTGTGCCTCGTCTGGGGCTAATAGCATGTAGTGAACCCTTTTCTCGTAAATAGTATGAAAGTATTACAATAAACAAGCCTATGAGAGGAATCAATAAGACCAAATTCGATGGCAAGCTTGCATCTTCTGATTTTTATAAAACCATTATGTGCTATTAACAAGTTGTTTGGCATGGCTAAATAAAGCAGTTCTCTGAGAATCTATGCCTTTGTATCACGGCCGTATTTTTCAGGTAAAGGAAACCCTCATTGCATCCAGGAAGAAAGCTACCATTTTTGAAGGGGTCCAGTAGTCACAAACTCCCTCATTTCTGAGCAAATAAAGGTCATGGATTAAACTAAATTTAGGGTAGAAACCAAATAGTTCATTTTTTACTAGTTACACATCATTAGGAAAATATTCTCAGCTTCACTGTTCATGAGCCTCCTCGATTTTCCTGATGGCTCCTTTCAACATCTGGGAACAGCTGGACGAGCTCGCTGTACTGCCGTCGGTCCTTGTATGGCCCAGTGTAAACAATCATCAGGACACTGATTAATTTCTCAAGACATTAAAATAATTAAGGTAACAATCATCCCTCACCCACACACTCCCCCATTTTTACAACCATTTAGGAAGGAGGTGGCAGAGGGCAGCCATAACATTCAGCCCAGAGTTCCCCTTACTGCCCTGTAGCTTGTAGCAACGTGCACCCTTGACAGTCATCAGGGGAAAAGGTCCTCTGGCCTCCTGCAGCTCTAAGGGAGGAGTAAAACCCTTAGCCGCATGTAAATCCTGGAGAGTTGTTCACCCCAATCAGCGTAAGGCACTTTTGCCTCTACTTTGTGAATTGGGAGAGATCAGTATGACTGTGAGTTTCTCCTTAGGGGGAGAATTTACCAGTGTAAACCCATACGAAAGAATATTTAAGAGTGTACACCCAAAAGAATTAAAAGCAAGGTCTCAGATAATTACATGCCCATGTTCATAGCAGCAATATGCACAGTAGCCAAAGGTGGAAGTGCTGCAAATATCCATCAATGAATGAACGAATAAACAAAACATGGCATATGCATGGAGGGAATGTTTACCAGCTTTACAAAGGAAAAAGGCCAGGGACAGGGGCTCATGCCTGGAATCCTAGCACTTTGGGAGGCTGAGGCAGAAGGATAGCTTAAGCCCAGGAGTTCAGACCAGCCTGGGCAACATAGTGAGACCCCGTATCTACAAAAAAATAAAAATAAAAATAAATAGCTGGACATGGTGGTTCACACCTGTAATCCCAGCTACTCAGAGGCTGAGGTGAGACGATTGCTTGAGCCCAGGAGGTTGAGGCTGCAGTGAGCCATTATCATACCACTGCACCCCAGCCTGGGTGACAAAGTGAGACATTGTCTCAAAAAAAAAAAAAAAAAAAAAAAAAAAAAAACAAAAACGCTGTTCAAGGTTTCTGGGACAGAATCCATGTCCAGGGCCTACAGAAAGCAATGATGGATCCCTGAGCTTCGGGGATGCATTCACTTTTTCCTTGGTTCTTTGAGACCCTCCCTGAAATCCTCCCACCAGTTATGCCCTGATTTCTTGTTTCTCCTCTAGATTCAATTCCACTTTGCAAGCATAGCCTTCCTGACCTCTCCAAGCCACCTGCCTGCTCCTAGTCATGGTAGAGTGCGAAGTCCTCCACTGCTTGGCCCTCATCCTTTGGGCCTTTTGCTTGGCTCTTGATTACGTATGCACTGTGGACTTGCCCCCACTGTTGTACTGAGTATTAATTTCTGGTATTATGACTGCATTGTAGTGGAAGGGTGACATGGTTAGGCTTTGAGTTCCCACCCAAATCTCATCTTGAATTGTAATCACCATAATCCCCATGTGTCAAGGGAGAGGCCAAGTGGAGGTAATTGAATCATGGGAGTGGTTCCCCCATGCTGTTTTCGTGATAACGAGGGAGTTCTCACAAGATCTGATGGTTTTATATGGGGCTCTTCCCCCTTCACTTGGCAATTATCCTTCTCGCCGCTTTGTGAAGAAGGTGCATTGCTTCCCCTTCACCTTCCACCATGATTGAAAGTTTCCTGAGGCCTCCCCAGCCATGCTGAACTCTGAATCAATTCAACTTCTTTCCTTTATAAATTACTCAGTCTCTGGCAATTCTTCATAGCAGTATGAAAAGGGACTAATACAAAGGGTCTCTAGACAAAGAATCAAGAGACCTGTTTTTCAGCAGCTCTGACTTCATGTCCTCTCCACCACCCTTCTTCCCACATCTCTGGACCTCAGTTCCTCCATCTGCAAAGTCAAGGGGGAGGCTCTGGGATCTTCAAGGGCTTTTCAAGTTCTAACATCCTATCCTCTTGCCCTGTTCCTCCAAAGAGTACACAAATACCTGAGTGGATGACCAGGAGCGTGTGCCACTGTATAACCCCCTGAAGATTCCCATATTGTTGGCACCAACCAGTTGATTGATGGGTTAAAGTTTACTTACAGAGCCGATGAAAGCACATTCAAGGACTTTCAAATGAAGGGAATGTTACAGGTCTGACTTATGAAAGGACAGCACTTGGGTTGTGGCTACACAGTGCTCCAGCTCAGCCCGTTCAAACTCCCCAGTTCAGGAAAAAATCTAATGTTCTTATTAAATGCCAAAGAAATTCCATTAATCAATACTGTGGTTTCGTTTTGTGAATTCACAGGGGCTGTGGGGGATGTGGAATTAGTGAACAAGTCATTTGATGCAATAGAGATCAAGTAGCTGATTGGTTTGACGCAATTGTCTTCTCTTATTGTAGATATTCATAATGGCGTCATGAATATTCCAAACTCAGTTAATTTTAGAATGCGTTAAGTTATAACTGAAGACACAAAGGGATTATTGACTTGACAAATGAAGACCAATTGTCTTTGGCAGTAGAGATTTGAAGCAAATCTGGAAAATAAGCTACTATGGTTTGAATATTTATCTCCTCCAAAACTCACGTTGAAATTAAATTCCCAATGTGACAATATTGAGAGGTGGAGCCTTTCCGACATGATTGTGTCACGAGGACTCTACTCCCATAAATGGATTAATTCATTCATGGGTTTATGGATTAATAGGCTAATGGA
Organism: Nomascus leucogenys; assembly: GCF_006542625.1. Taxonomy (NCBI): domain Eukaryota; kingdom Metazoa; phylum Chordata; class Mammalia; order Primates; family Hylobatidae; genus Nomascus; species Nomascus leucogenys. Next base: position 63,639,219 of record NC_044399.1, read on the forward strand.
TTGATGGGTTATCATGGTAGTGGGACTGTGGGCTTTACAAGAAGAGGAAGAGAGACCTGAGCTGGCACGCTTAGCCCAGTCACCATGTGATGCCCTGCACCTCCTCGGAACTCTGCAGATTCCCCACCAACAAGAAGACCCTTGCCCGATGCAGCTCTTGATCTTGGATGTCTCAGCCTCCATAATTATGATAAATAAATTCCTTTTCTTTATAAAATACCCAGTTTCAGGTATTCCATTATAAGCAACACAGGCCAAAATTTCTACCCTTTCCAATGCACTCAGCAGGTTTGCATTTGTATTGTGAGCTCATTGGAGAAAAATAAACCAGGTGGTGAGGGGCCTCCTTTGGATGGGGTGGTCAAGAAGGGCCTCTTGGAGACCTAAAGAGTGAGAATGTATTGCTCCTGGCAGAACACAAAGGAGAAACAAAATCCTGGAGACAGAAAAGGACTTAACTTGCTCAAGAATCAAGAAGACATACCTGTCAAGAGATTAGGAGCAAAGGGGGAGGCATGCAAAATGAGGCTGAAGAGGCTAAGGGATCTATGACATAGGGCCGTCAGGGTCACCGCACAAGGTTCAGATTTGACTCTAAGTGCAGTGGGAATGCATTGAAGTCAAAGAGTGACATGATCCTATTTCTATTTCAAAAATACTGCTGTGGCTATATTGTGTCAATTGCACACGTATTAGCAGAACTGCTTAACTCTACTAAGTTCAGTGTTTTCTAAACAAGTTTGATCCTGGAACTGTTTTTCTTCTCAGAGAGCATTTTGAAGTTTTATGATTCCATTCAGATAGGACACAGCATAGAGCATAGTATAGGGTAGATCGTTTGTTTCCCAAAGAACTTTTTTTTTTTTTTATTTTTGAGACAGAGTCTCGCTCTGTCACCCAGGCTGGAGTGCAATGGCGTGGTCTTGACTCACTGCAACCTCCGCCTCCCGGGTTCAAGCGATTCTCCTGCCTCAGCCTCCCAGGTAGCTGGGATTACAGGCATGTGTCACCACACCTGGCTAATTTTTTCAGTTTTAGTAGCAGAGATGGGGTTTCACAATGGATATGCCTATACATAAGAATCCTTAGTGTTTAAACATTTAAATGTCTAGCAAAGTGAAAGATAATCTGTTCCTCAGAGGCAATCACTAGAATCTATCATTCCAATATTTTTATGTGTTTTAAATCATTGAGATAACAATAAAAATTTAATTTTGTATCTTACTTTTTTCACTCACTACTAGAGAAGAACCACTTTTCTCCATGTAACTATTGCTTGCAAAGAGAGAAAACAGTGACTTGAAGTCTTCATAAAGATCACAACCTTTGAATCTGTATCCATTCTACTGATTCTATTTATATCTAGACTAAAAAAAATTCCGGCTGGGTACGGTGGCTTGCGCCTGTAATCCCAGCACTTTGGGAGGCCAAGGCAGGTGGATCACAAGGTCAGGAGTTCAAGACCAGCCTGACCAACATGGTGAAACCCCATCTCTACTAAAAATACAAAAATTAGCTGGGCGTGGTGGTGGGTGCCTGTAATCCCAGCTACTCGGGAGGCTGAGGCAGCAGAATTGCTTGAACCAGGGAGGCAGAGGTTGCAGTGAGCCAAGATCACGCCATCGCACCCCAGCCTGGGTGATAGAGCTAGACTCTGTCTCAAAAAAAAAAAAAAAAAAAAATTCCAAAATAGAAAAGTATGTATAAATTTTCATTAAAACATGATTTAAAGTAGTAAAAAATTAGAAACGTCCAGAATTTCAAATAATAGAGGAAGGGCCAAATTATGATAAATCCATAAGATGAACTACCTTGAAGTCATTTAACATTCTGTTTTCTTGGCTGTGAAATGAGTTGAAAGAAAATAAAATTTAAAAAAATTATGTTTTCTACAAATGTTTGTTGGTAAAGGGTAATAATTTACACTGTAATGTTAAATAAATAAAGCAATAAGCTGGGTGCGGTGGCTCACGCTTATAATCCCAGCCCTTTGGGAGGCTGAGGTGGGTGGATCACAAGGTCAGGAGTTCGAGACCAGCCTGGCCAATATGATGAAACCCTGTCTCTACTAAAAATACAAAAAATAGCCGGGCACAGTGGCGGGTGCCTGTAGTCCCAGCTACTTGGGAGGCTGAGGCAGGAGAATCGCTTGAACCTGGGAGGCAGAGGTTGCAGTGGGCAGAGGTTGCAGTGAGCCGAGATTGCACCGCTGTACTCCAGCCTGGGCGACAGAGCGAGACTCTGTCTCAAAAAAAAAAAAAAAAATTAAAAAAAAAAAAGCAAGACACAAACTATATCTTCTTATCCAGTTTTGTTATATACACATATAAATGCACATACAATTATACACAGAAAAAAATTTTAAATATTATCCTAAAAGTGTTCACCATGATTATTTCCAGGTGGTAGGATTCCAGTGATTTTTATGTTCTCAGCATATTTCTCTATAATTTCTAAATTTCCTATAATAAGTAGGCATTAATTATTTTTATCCAGAAGAGGAAAGATATGATTTTTAGAAAGCCCCTTGATTGAGTTAATGCATAAAAATCATTAGAAAATTTTTTTAAAACTTAGATAATTCTACTCTACATATGAATGATAGCTGTAAATAAATTATAATTGTGTGACAGTCCTTAATTAGGTGGAAATAGCGGTACTTGAAAAAACTTTCTTGAGTAAAGTTTTAAAGCTTTGGATTCATAAATTCCAAGCTAAGTGCCAGAGTTGTCAGGCTCTTCATCAGTCACTGAGTCTCCAGGCCAATTTCTGGATGACATTTTGAAATGTTATTCCACCAACTTTGGGATTGGCAATGACCAAGAAGATAAGGAATTGGATTTTACAAACTCTTCAGTTCAGAATTTATTTTTTTCAGAGACTTAAAATATTTCTATTCTCTAAAACAACACAGTCCAGCCCATTCACAGAACAGCAGGCAAAAAAATAAATAAAAATTAAAAAGATGTTAATGGTGCATGAAAAGTTTGAATAGATGTCATAATCTGCAGTATAACTCTCAAGTAACAGCCCAGCCCACAAGGCCATGGGAGAGAGGAGAGGAGAGAAGATAGGAAGGGAGGGGAGGGGAAAGGAGAGGAGGGGAGGGGAAAAGAGGTGAGGGGAGAAGAGGGGAGGGGAGGGGCGCAGGGGCGTCCAATCTTTTGGCTTCCCCGGGCCACGTTGGAAGAATTGTCTTGGGCTACACATAAAATACACTAATAATAACAATAGCTGATGAGCTAAACAAAACAAAACAAACAAACAAACTGCAAAAAAAATCTCATAATGTTTTAAGAAAGTTTACGAATTTATGTTGAGCTGCATTCAAAGCTGTCCTGGGCCACATACGGCCCATGGGCTGCAGTTTGGATAAGCTTGGAAATAGAGGAACAAGATAGGAGTGAGCTGCCCATGAAGAATAAAGCAGCTCCAAGAGAAGACAACTGGCCCCGGGGATCCACTATTCTTCTTGTCCATATTTGTTTTACCAGCTGAGGCAGAGTATTGTACTGGAAAAAAACGTAGACTTCAGAGTGAGACTGGAGTCTAAGCCCTGGTTCAGCGCTCTGGAAATTGTACAACTACTTTAGATATTTACCTCTCTGAGACTTCAGTCTATGCATAATATGCTGATAAGAATTCTTACCCTGGTGGGCCAAACTGAACACATCTATGGGTGGGGCTGTGGGAGCCAGTGTGTTGCTCAGAGTAAGAACCTGGCTGGACACTTAGTCACTGCTTTGACTCCTGCCTTCTCAACTGTGCAACCTTGGACAAATGACTTAGCTGTCCTGGGCTGTACCATCTGCCTCTGTAGAATGGGGATAAGACGATTGCTTACCTCATGAGAGTTTTGGAGGATTGAATGAGATGACCCCTGTGTTTAGCATGGGAAGCTCTCAACAACCACAGTTGTTGTTAATATCATTGCTCTTGTGGAAAGTCTGCAGGGAGAAGTTGACGAAGCCCTCACCCAGAGGGAAATTATTGAGGAATGCCTCAAAGAGCCAGAAAATGTTTGTCAAGTAAACATTCATTATTTTTAACACATATTTTGAGTGCCTACTATATTCTAGTCACTGTCTAGGTTCTGGGGACCCAGGATTGAACAAAAAAGCAAACTTTCTCTCAGGCTGTTTACGTTCAGTTTGAGGAAGATGAACTTTAAACAATATGCTTAATGGCTGAAAAACACTATGAAGAAGAATAAATCAAAGGAAAACCTCAAATGTCCACTAACAGTGATGTGGATCAATCAAATATGGTTTATTCATGGGATGCAAAGCTACACAGGAGAGAATAGGAAAGAACAACAGCTGCATACTCAACTAGCAGATGGCTGAGTGAAGGAGGCAGATACAAAAGAATATGATTGTAGCCTGGGCAACATGGAGAGATCACGTCTCTACAAAAGTAAAAATTAGCCCAGCATGGAGGTGCATACCTGTAGTCCCAGCTACTCCAGAGGCCAAAGTGGGAGGATTGCTTAAGCCCAAGAATTAGAGGCTGCAGTAAGCCATGATCATGCCACTGCACTACAGTCTGAGTGTCAGAGCAAGATCTAGTCTCTTAAAAAAAGTATATATATGTGTGTGTGTATGTGTGTGTATATATATATGAGTGAGATATATATGTATATATATGTGTGTGAGATATATATATATTTATATACATATGTGTGTGAGATATATATATATCTCACACACATATGTATATAAATTTTTAGAAAGAATATGATTGCCGTCATATAAAGTTGAAAAGCAGGCAAAACTAATCAGTGTTTAGGGATCCATATTCGAATGGACAAAACTCAATAAAGTCATAAAATAATGATCACAATTGTTAGGATAATGGTAACTAGGGAGGTAGGGAGGGGAGACATCAGAGAAGAGCAAACAGCAGGCTTCTGGGTGTTGATGATGAGCTATTTCCTCACCTGGGTTGATATAAATTAGTTGTTAAACTGTTTCCAAATGCCTTTATGTATATTTCACAAATTTTAAAATGTGGAAAAAGGAAAAATAGAAATGAACAGAGAATGAAAGAAAGTTCATGGGGGAAAGAATTTCAGAAACAGGAAATGGTTTATGCAAAGGCAAGGAGTTGTGAAGGCACACACTCTATTCTGAGAATCAAAAGATGTTTACCGTAGACTAGTACCTGCAAGTGGTGGGACCACCGAAGAATATTTTTGACAGCAAATTAGAATATCCCAACTTGCACTCTGTGACAAAGTAGGATCAGGGACAGGGAGGCAGGGAGACCAAGGTGATAGGAAGTGAATCTTTGCAGGCAGAGACCCAAGGAAGCCTGTGAGATCCCTCAGCGGATGAAACTGTCTGAGAGAATAGACTAATGCATAGGATCAGGGAACAGGCAATAGTACTGCATCACTGTAATGGTTGATATTATGTGTCAACCTGACCAGGCTAAGGGATGCCCAGATAGCTGGTGAACATTATTTCCGGGTGTGTCTGTGAGGGTGTTTCTGGAAGAGATTGGCATTTGAATCCACCAACTGCATAAAGAAGGTTCACCCTCACCATGGCCGGGTGCGGTGGCTCACACTTGCAACTCCAGCACTTTGGGAGGCCGAGGTGGATGGATCACCTGAGGTTGGGAGTTCGAGACTAGTCTGACCAACATGGAGAAACCCCATCTCTACTAAAAATACAAAATTAGCTGGACATAGTGGCGCACGCCTGTAATCCCAGCTACTCCGGAGGCTGAGGCAGAAGAACCCTGCTTGAACCCTGAACCCAGAAGGCGGGCGGAGGTTGTCTGGGAGGCGGAGGTTGCCCAGGAGGTGGAGGTTGCAATAAGCACCCCAGCCTGGGCAACAAGAGCGAAACTCCATCTCAGAAAAAAAAAAAAAAAAAAAGATTCCCCCTCACCAATATGGGTGGGCATCATTCAATCCATTGAGGATGAAATAGAACAAAAAGGCAGAGGAAGGGCGAATTTGCTCTGTGTTTGAGCTGGGACATCCATCTTCTCCTGCTCTCAGATGTCAATCCTCCTAGTTCTTGAGCCTTTGGACTCAGACGCAGACCTACACTACTGGCTCCCCTGGCTCTTAGGCCTTCAGGTTTGGACTGGAACCACACCACTGGCTTTCCCAGGTCTCCGGCTTACAGAGGACAGACTGTGGGGCTTCTCAGCCTCCATATTCACATGATTCACATGAGCCATTCCCTCATAATAAATCTCTTTCTGTGTATCTATGCACATTCTATAGGCTCTGTTTCTCTGGAGAACTCCGAGTAACACAACTGCAAAATGCTAAAGAGTATATGATAGGGAAAATAGGCGATCGATGTTCAAAACAGGGAGATGACAACATGTGGACTTCAGTCTCCAAAAATGAATTCAAAAAGGAAACAGAATTTGACCTGGGCTGCAAAAGGAGGGAGGGACGTGGAGAAAGGGGAGGAAGGCTCGGGGCTTCAGCCAGAGGCTGGTGAAGGAAACAAAATTTCACGTAAGGGAGGCAGCCAGGGAGGAGCTAACTGTAAGTGTGTCCTCTTGCAGGGTAAAGCAGAGTGCATTGGTTGGGAGAGATCAGACTGCCTCATACTAGTCGCTGGCTCCTAGTTCTTCCTCTGTGACCTCAGATTTAACAACTATGCTTCCTCTTTCACAGGCACAGATTGAGTCCCAACGTGAATCATCTCTTCACACTTGGGTGACTGTGTGACCTTCTTGCCCACAACATTCCCACCATCCTCTCAGTGGTGGGAGGGGAGTGTAGAAGTGAGAGATGCTGAGGGTGCATGGGGTACATAGGCTGGGGAAACCCACCTGGCAAAGAGCTGGCCTCCTGGTGCCACTGTGGGGCAGTGTCTCACCAACAGTCATGGGGGTTTAATCCCCAAGAGGGGCTGTGCATGGCGAACAGATGGCTGAGAATGCACAAAGCTGACAGGCAGCAGGATGAGGATTGCAAAGTACCAACTGGCTCTTCAGAGCTGAGCTCAAACCCATGTCTGCGGAGGAACGGAGATCAGAGTGGGAATAAGAGCTGCCCAGGGCCTTAGGGACCCAAACAGATTGAAGTCCGGGAAGTCTCTAATTCCAGAGGGAATAGGAAATCCCAAAGCAGGTAAACTGAGGCAAAATCTCATTCAGATGGTCTGAGCCAACGGCACAAGGGCAGAAGGGACTTCCACAGCTCTGAGCCTACTGAGGTTTGAAGGACTTACCCTGGACCATCAAACACCAGGTTTATAAAAATGGGACTGGTTTTAGATACTACCAAAAATGAACCCTAGGCTTTTAATATTCATTCCACCCTGATCAAAATTAACTCAAGAGGAGTGAATGAAGGAAAGCAATGTCTATCAAGTATTAACTATATGCCAGGTGGTATGGGAAGTGTTTTGCAGATGAAATCTCTTTTAATCTTTTTATACTTGTTAGGCCTGTGTTATGGACTCCAAGCTACCGTGAAGGAATCTTGGGTTCAGAGAGCTTCAGTAATTTTCCCAAGACAATGGAACTAGTAAATGACGGTGCAGAGCTTCAGATCTGGAATGGAATGGACTGAGTCTGTGGGTAGAAGGTATAAGAATCTCAGGCCTGGCACGGTGGCTCATGCCTGTAATCCCAGCACTTTGGGAGGCCGAGGCAGGCAGATCATGAGGTCAGGAGTTCAAGACCAGCCTGGCCAACACCGTGAAATCCCATCTCTACTAAAAAAAAAAATACAAAAAAATTAGCCAGGCATGGTGGCACATGCCTGTAATCCCAGCTACTTGGGAGGCTGAGGCAGAAGAATCGCTTGAACCCAGGAGGTGGAGGTTGCAGTGAGCCGAGAACGCGTCACTGCACTCCAGCCTGGCAACAGTGCGAGACTCGGCCTCAAAAAAAAAAAAAAGAATCTCAAGTTGGGGGAACTGAAGCAACAACAGTCCCCTATTCTTAGACTGTGCATAGATCCCATCCTTACTGGATTCCCTTTCTCCTATTTTCTCACAGAACCAACTTTGAGACCCCAACATGACATAAGTAGAGGGTCGTTTGAGCCGAAGACAAAGACTCATTTGGACATCCACATTCAGGTCTTTAAAATGGCACTTGCAGGCCTCCAATAGAGCTCATTACTCATACATAAATACAGATACAAAAGATAGTCCATCTTATTGAAAGAGCTTGACAGATTTTAATGAGTATCAACTAGATGCCTTAAAATCACCATGTTATAAGGAGGATTAAATTAAAGTTGAACCGCGCTATACCATGTCGGCAATTGCCAGTTCAAATCACTTGACGTCCACGATAATTAATTTTATGTGTAAGTTTGACCAAGCTAAAGGATGCCCAGATAGCTGGAACAACATTATTTCTGGCGTGTCTGTGACCACCTTTCTGGAAGAGATTATCCCCTAAATCAGTAGGCTGAGTGAAGAGGATCTGCCCTCACCAGTATAAGTGGGCATCAACCAATCCACTGACAGATTAATAGAACCAAAAAGTGGAGGAAGGGGTGAATTTTCTCTCTCTTCTTGAGCTGGGACATCCAGCTTCTTGTGCCCTTAAACACTGGAGATATGGGTTCTTTGGCCTCAGACTTGGACTTAATTATACCAGCAGCTCTCCTGGTTCTCCAGTTTACAGGCAGTAGATGGTGACTTTATGGCCACCATAATCATGTCAGATGATCCCTATAATAAACGTGTGTGTGTGTGTGTGTGTGTGTCTATATATATATGTATAGACATATATATCTATCTATATATATACATATATATATGTATATATCTATATATATACACCCTGTTGTTTCTGTTTTTCTGGAGAACTCTGCCTAATACAACACCCCATGTAATATGTTGCTTTGATGTTGTACAAATGCCAGGATTTGTAGGAGCCCAAGAATCACTGAAGAATAAACACTTGAAGTGAGAATGTTCTGCAACTATTGAGCACGTTATCAATGTTTATATATTTTCTGGTCCATGGACCATTAATGAGAAAAAGCTAAATTGATACAACATCAGAGTAAAATTTTATAACAAAATAAATGATTATTTTTTAAACAATAAAATAATACAATTTTTTCCCCAGAGTCCTCAGTTCAGCCAAGATTTTCTCTGACTTCTAAAGGTTCAACCTGATTTTCTGGGTTCCCAGACACTTAAGGACCTCACGCAATCTAACAGTGGCCATGTTAGAACACTGGGAAAGCAAACCAACTGGAAAAGCAGGGGTTAGTCAGCATGTCGGAACCTTTTCCAGCTACCACCCTGTGTAGGCCCTCGTTCTTTTTTTTTTTTTATTGAGATGGAGTCTCGCTCTGTCACCCAGGCTGGAGTGCAATGGTGCGGTCTCCGCTCACTGCAACCTCTGCTTCCTGGGTGCAAGTGACTCTCTTGCATCAGCCTCCCGAGTAGCTGTGACTACAGGCATGTGCCACCAGGCCCAGCTATTTTTTTTTTTTTAATAGAGACAGGGTTTCACCATGTTGGCCAGGCTGATCTCGAACTCCTGACCTCGTGATCCTCCCCCGTCAGCCTCCCAAAGTGCTGGGATTAGAGGCATGAGCCACCGCGCCCTGCCAGCCCTCATTCTTAAGTGAGTAATGGTGCAGTCTACATTACTGCAACAATGTGTTCCCCGTTGTTAGTTTCCCATCAAAGCTTTAGCATTAATATTCACCCAAGTGTTGAACCTATAAGCCTGTTTGTCCTTCTTCCTGCCTTCTTACCCCCTAAATTCCTTCAGTTTGCTCTATATGGTTCCCAAACTCATTGACTTCCCTCCATCTTCAACACATTAACATAGTCCTGGCCACCATCATTGCCCATCCGGGTCCCTGCAGCTGTGCCTCCAAGGGACCCCTTTGTCTCTACTCCTAATTCTTCCAATCTGTTCTCCCCAGAGGCCAACATCATCTTTTAAAAGTGCTAATCTGATAGTAACTTGGGTTTTTCCTAAATTCCACAGCCTTCAGAGTTCATGCTTTTCTTTCACAAACAAATAAAATAACTAGAGTGGAACCACAGGAAGCCCCTGCTAATCTTTTACTTCTGAGGCTCGCATTTCCTGGGGTTCCATTGTGATGGATCCCTTCCCTGTCTTACACAATTCCCAAATCTTCTCTTCATTTCCCAAGAGCAGAGCCAAGGTCTCCAATATTCCACTGTCAATGTTCACAAAGCCTGTAGTGATTAAGAAAGACTTTGGGGTTGCATACCAGAGTGGAATGAGAACACCTCCCAATAACAACTTAACTTAGGTGTCAGGCTGTTATGGGTTGAATTGTAACCCCCAGAAAGATACAATGAAGTGCTAACCCCTAGTACCTGTGAAGGTGAGCTTATTTGGAAATAGGATCTTTGCAGAGGTAATCAAGTTAAAATGAGGTCTTTAGATATCCAATACGATTGGTGTCCTTATAAGAAGAGGCGGATTTGGACACAGCCCCTGGGAGGAGAATGCCATGTGAAGACACAGACACAGAGGGAAGACAGCCATGTGACCACAGAAACAGAGGCTGGAGTTTTGCTGCCAAAAGCCAAGGAATGCCTGGGGCTACCAGAAGCTGCCTCCCTAAATGCCTATCAATCACCAGAGTTCATCACAAGAAAATGAGAATCCCTTAATTTACTTTTTTTCTGCCCAAGGAAGTCACATTTCACATTATTTCTAGTACACTTTTAACCTCTCTCTGTCTTATCCTCTCTCACCCAAACTATGCCCAGAGTCTTCTCATTTCAGACCCCAATGATCTTATTGTTTCTAAACCATGAGAAAAGCTCTCTTAGAAGCATTGTGCCCTCATTAAAAGCTAGTTTTCCAAATATCATCTTTCCAAATATCATTTTTTTCCTTCCATGTAAAACTATCTTGTCACTCATCTGTTTAAAACTCTTATCCTTCCCCCCACAGGATAAAATCTAAACACCTTATTCCTTCATTCAACAGATAATTAAGCAACTCTTAGGTGCTGTTGAAAATACCTTGCTGGCTAATAAGAAGCCATGATCGCTTCCGTCACGGAAATTGCAGACTAGTGCTAAAGAAAGACAATAAGCAAGCACACAAATACATATGTAACTACAAATATGACAATCGCTCTGAAGAAAGGGGATTGGATGTTCTGAGCTAAAAAAAGAGCAGAAGTTAATTTGACTGGGGATTGTTCCAATTATCTATTATTTGAATTTCAAACCACCCCAAATTTAGTGGCTTAAAAGAAAAATTAGTTATGATGTCTTTTGATTTTGTTGGTTGCCTGGGCTCAGCTGGGTGGTTCTTTTGTTTCATATGATGGAACTGCAGTCAACTGGGGGCTCGACAGGGCTAGGACACCCAAGAGGGATGATTAATGTGGTGGCAGTTGATGCTAGCTGCCAGCTGGGAGCTCGACTGAGACTATTGACCAAAATGCCTATATGTGGTCTCTCTATGTGGTTTGGACTTCTCAAAGCATAGAAGCTGGCTTCCAAAAGGGAGCATCGGAAGAGAGGAAGCGGAAGTGGGCAGGCCAATTAATGGCTTGTCCAGGAGTGGGCTCAGGAGTGTTTCTGTTGTCTTCTGTCACAAGCCCAGCAACTAGATCAGTGTTGGAGAGGGTTAACCAAGGGTGTGAGTGCCAGGAGGCAGGGTTCACTGGGGTAGCAATCTACCATAGGGAGTTAAAGAAGTCCTCACTGAGAAAGTCATGGGCAGGGGTGGGGAGGTGTCAAGATTGGAAAGCAGAGTATAAGTTAGCCAGGCAAGGAGTTGGAAGAAATGCATTCAACATGGGAACGTGGCTCCTTCTAGGAGCTGAAAGAAATGATGTGGCTGGAGCAGGGGGACCAAGGAGGCATAAGTATACAACAACAAGCCTGAGTCAAGCCTTCCCAGACACATTGAGGAGTTGACATTTATCTGAAACATAAGGGGAGGCTATTTAAGGGCGGATAGCGGGAGGAGTACACAGTCCAGTTTGAGTTTTAAAAGATCTCTCCAGCTGTTGTGAGCAAACTTGGTTGGAGGAAGTAGGAGGAGGACATCATGGGAGGCCGGGGTAGGCTACTGCAGTGGCTCAGCATATAGGACCATAGCTTATACAGGGTGGTAATGTCAGGGGAGATAGAAAGAAGTGGATGGATTTGGGAAATTTTCTGGAAGTTGTCTTGACAGCACTTAGTGATGGATTGGATGTAAAGAATGTGGGAGAAAAAGATGTCAAAAATGACTCCAAGTTTTCTAGCTTGAGCACTCCCAGAAGGAGTGATTAGTGGAGATTTAGGAATGAGAGCTGAGAGTTCTGTTCAGGGCATGTTTATATTTCAGATGCTTATGGAGACATCCAAATAGAGATGTCAGGTGGGCAACTGGAGAAAGGGGTTGGGAGCTCAAAAGCAGCCGGATTGCTCTTAATTTGCCTGCAATACGATTTTCTGGGTTTTGTTTATTTGTTTTTGTGTTTTTTGAGACGGAGTCTCGCTCTGTCGCCAGGATTGAGTGCAGTGGTGTGATCTCACCTCATTGCAACCTCTGCCTCCTGGGTTCACACCATTCTCCTGCCTCGGCCTCCTGAGTAGCTGGGACTACAGGTGCCTGCCACCATACCCGGCTAATTTCTTGTATTTTTAGTAGTGACGGGGTTTCACCATGTTAGCCAGGCTGGTCTCAATATCCTGACCTCGTGATCCACCTGTCTCGGCCTCCCAAAGTGCTGGGATTACAGGCGTGAGCCACCGTGCCTGGCCCCCTCTAACACCTTCTTGTAGGTATAAAGTCAGGTCCAGGGGGAGGAACTTCAATTCCTTATATGCACCTTTCTCAGGAGACATGGTACGTTGAGGTCCTTGAGCTACTTTTAGTTCATTTAAAAAAGTCTGTTGCATAGAAGCAAAACTTCCCAAACTCTCAAATGGCGAAGGCTGTCTTTGAGACCACAGATACGTAATTACAGCTGACTTGGTGCAATAAGATGATTACTTAATCATCTTTTGTACATAATAGTATGTATGAATGGAAAAATGAAACTAGATGCTAATGATAGCAACTGTAGGTTTACATGAGCTTGTTATAATTGAGAACAAGATGGCCAGATGGCCAGGCTAAATCTTTAACCTTGAATGGCCAGCCAGTGTGCTTTATGTAGCCAATTGTGGGTTCGGTTGTGAAGGATAAGAAGAAATAATGGTTAATCATGTACAAAACATTGGGAATACATTGTTGGAAGTTGAACCTAGGTGAGGGGAAATTAGGGATGTAAAAGATTTTTTAGCTCTCTTAAAAGAAATGCCTTGTGATATACAAGTCTATCGTTTGATTTTCAGGCACTTCCAGAAACATAGATGACAGTTACGGGCTGACTGATAAAAGAGGGTCCAGCAGTCTCGGAACTATTTGAAATGCTGCAACAGCAACTATGTAGGAGTTTCCTTAAAGGAGATCTAGTGTTAAATGGAGAGACAGCTTCATAGCTGACCTTACTGGTGAGAAGCATGGTACAGAGGAAAACAGCTGTCATCAGCAGTCCAAGGTCTCTAATTTTAAAAAAGTAGGAAGTCTACGCTCTAGCTGGGTGGTTCTCAAACTGGGTGTGAGTCAGAATTACCTAGAATGCTTGCTAAACCCTGTGTTTCTAATTCAGTAGGTCTGAGGAGGGCAGGAATTTGCATGTCTACCAAGCTTCTATGTGATGCTCTGTGGTTCAGGGACCACACTTTGAGAACTACTCCAGACTAATGGCTTTTAACCTTGTATATACATTAGAATCTCTTGGGGAGCTTCTTAAATATACCCATGTTAAGGCCTCAGCCCCTAGTGATTCTAAATGTAATTGGTCTGAATTGTGTTCAGGCTTCAGAATTTTTTCTTCTTCTTTTTTGAGACAGGGTCTCCCTCTATCACCCAAGCTGGAGTTCAGAGGCACGATCACAGTTCACTGCAGCCTTGACTTCCAGGGCTCAAGTGGGCGCCTCAGCTTCTTAGGTAGCTGGGACCACGGGTGTGCCACCACACCCGGCTCGTTTTTATATTTTTTGTAGAGATGGGGTTTTGCCATGTTGCCCAGGCTGGTCTTGAACTCCTGGGCTTAAGCCATCCACCCACCTTGGCCTCCCAAAGTGCTGGTATTACTTGCATGAGCCCCCGTGCCCAGCCAGGCTTTGGAATCTCTTGAGGTTTCTTCAGGTCATTGGAATATTTCCCCAAGCTTGATGACCACTGCTCTAAACTGTGCCATCAGATTGATAAGTAGATTTGCGCCAGGCATGGTGGCTCACGCCTGTAGTTCCAGCACTTTGGGAGGTTGAGGCAGGTGGATCACTTGAGGTCGCGAGTTCAAGACTAGCCTGACCAGCATGGAGAAACCCCATCTCTACTAAAAATACAAAAAAATCAGCCAAGCATGGTGGCACATGACTGTAATCCCAGCTACTTGGGAGGCTGAGGCAGGAGAATAGCTTGAACCTGGGAGGTGGAGGTTGCAGTGAGCGAGATCGCACCATTGCACTCCAGCCTGGGCAACAAGAGCAAAATTCCATCTCAAAAAAAAAAAAAAAGTAGATTTTAGGTCTATTTTAGCACCTTTCTCTAGAAAAAGCATAAAATTGATGAGATGGGGTGCAAAGTAAAGTCAACACTTCTATTTCACACACCTATTTCACTGAGTGGCAAATTTCTAGCTTTGGAGAAACTGGTCTCCATAGAAAGCTAGCTTTTGAAAACCAAATCTTAAGTAAGTCTTGTTTTCTGACTGACGAGCTTACACCCTGCTCTAGTTAAGTCAGGGTTTTCTTTCCACTGCTTTCCCGAAATGCTAGACTAATTTTCAACTCCATGCCTCTCCGAGGCATTTTGTTAGTATGAGGCACTGTGTTTCCAAAAATGTCAGAAAACCAAGAGAACTGCGAGAGATGATTTGGAGGTGGGGAGTGGGCGCCCACATTTTAAGCATACATAGAACTAACAGTAAATAATATTGAGTAAGTCATTCCTTCACCAAGTCCCATTTATTCTTCATGGCAAGATGCAAATCTCACTTATGTGCCAGTCTTGAACAGTAGAATCTTTGCCAGGAGCAGCAAGTGAGCCTAAGGTAAGGCTAGTATGGCTTTAGTGATACTATCTGGGCTAGAAATTAACAGCATTGCTTTGCTTTCATTGTGCCTTTTAAAAATGATGATCTCCTCTTGTTGGCAAGACATCATGGCTTTTTACTTAAAATGTTTCCTTTTAAAGTTAAGTAAAATCAGAGAGTGAATCAAATGGTTAAAGTAGCAAATACTAATTGTACAGATGGTGTGCCAGGTAAAAAGTAAGCAGAAGGTAGTTTGAGACGGATTAAAGACACAGAAATGCTGCCTTGTCTGAGTCCTTTCTGTCTCTGTCTTGCAGATAAGGATCTCCACCTAATAGGAGAACACTCTGTAAAAGTCAGAAGAGAAGGCACCTATTATCAAAATCCACCCAGCCATAGGTGCTGTGCTCACATCGCACCTGTCATGTGACATGTGGCTGCCCATGCACACAAACCTTGTGGCACTGAAAGACTGGGGCAGGCAGTGGCTTCAGTATTCTTGGAATCCTGTGTAATAGCACTTCCTGGGGGCTGCAGGGAAGATCCACCAGAGCACACGAGCCCCTCTCACCGATCTTGTCTTCAGAGTCATTTATAAAAAAAAAAATCCACCCTAAATGCTTGTGGATTCGTTGTATATTGGTTTGGACCCTTTAAAATCTGAAAGATCAGACTGCCCTCAGAATGACTGTGTGTGTGTGTGTGTGTGTGTGTGTGTGTACGTGCGCATGCAGGCACATGGGATTATTAAATAAAATATTGCTACCTTGTCCTTCTGTAATACTTAAGAAAACATAAAGGTACTCACATGTTGGCAAAATATATTTTATTTGTTCATACAAAGAAATAGTATGAATTACCAGAATTTCATTTGCCTAGAAACATCTTTCTCTGTGTAAAATTAATTTGTGTTATACATAGGACAAAATACTTGATTTAATTTTTTGTACATATTGGCTATCCTAACATCCAAGTTATCGAAGACATACTGCTAGAATTTGCACAGTATTTTAGATTACTTGGTTGAATGAGACTCAGTGATAAATTAATGTCACAAAAGTGAGAAAACATCTAACCACACCTTTAAGTTTTATTGGCCATCCTCTTGATAAGCTGAAAAGTCACATTAGCTTCTGTGTCAGCATCTTAGATATGTACTGGTTCTAGTTTATTGGAACCTTCCATTTTCCTTTTTCACAAAAATATCCTGGCAGGATCTGAAACTGTTTCTCCAAATGTCTAAAATATATCTGTCACTCAAAATGACCCCCAAAGAGAATCCTGGGAAGAAAACAATTTCTCCTCCTCCATCATCCAATTAAGTATTTATTAAACAGTCACTTTACTTAAAATACCTTTCCAGGTACCACCTACTAAGTTAACAGACTACTGTTCAAACACTGCAAAGAAAGCATGAACTAGATAGAAGCAAGAAAAACCTCCCAATTTTTTTTTTGACCTTTTTGTTTGTTTTTACATGAGAAAAGAAACAAAACTGAGGAAAAAAAATAAAGTACTCCAATGAATATCAGAGCTTTTCGTGTAAATTGGAGGAAGTCCAAAACACGTGCCAGGACAAATTGCCGAAACAGAAAAGGGTGTTTGTCTTCTGGCAGCTAAAAAGTTAAGCTTGGTGGTCTTGCAGATTGCTAGAACAGGAAGAAATCTAAGTCTTAACGTTACCTAACTTCTGCAGGAGGAAGATGACCGTCCGATGATGGGGTGCAAGCTCCGGCAGATGCTGCAACCAGATCTGTTAGGAACTTTAAGCCATCAGACCCTTGTGAGGAGATGCACATGATGTTTGATTTATTTGTCTTACATAGAAAAACTTGCTCTATTCCATCAGTACTAATTACGGACATCTGTTTGAATTCAAGGATTTGACCCAGAATAGAATTTTGACCCACTTCAGTGTTCATGACTAAATGACCCTCCTTCTACCAGAAAATTTCCTGTTTCAGTTTTAAGGCAGGGAATAAACAACTTAATAAAAAATTGTCCAGCTTGGAAAGAGGGCGGGGACCTGAAGGGGAGGGAAAAGCTCCCGCGTGTTTTCCTATGGCTTTGTTGCATACTCTTCTCTGAACTCTTCTGCAGTTCCACATCGACAGCCACATCAGACCATCAGAGTGGTCAGAAAGTAAACAGGGCAAGACCAGGTGAAGGGCTTGGATACTGCCTTTTACTTCAAGCCATGTTATGCTGTAAACCGAAAAGAGATGTTCTCAGTTTGATTTCAAATAAATGAAAAAATACACGACCAATTAGCACCCTTATGCAGGTGTTTTTCACAGTCACTCATCAAGAAGGCAGAACCACGCTATGATTCTGGTATTCCCCTAAGTGCAGGTCCCACACTACTTTCTGGAGACAGTAAAAAAGCTATGAAATGGATAAAACGTTGGAGAACAGGGAGAAACGTAAGAAATACACAGATCCTCCATGAGCTTCCTCCAAAACAGAACCTACACAATGATGGTTTGGCTGCTAAGTGTAAGCTAGCTAGATGTAGGCTAAAACTTTTGGGCAAATACAAACCGGATTTTCAAGACATCACTTAAAGACCAGTGACATCTCTGATCAGTTTCTAAAAATGAATGATCTTGTCCTCTTTTCATACATTTCTTACACTATCAGGCAAGTGATCCCATACAACATACAAAAGTGTCCTTTGTAACTATCCCATCCCAACCATTTTGATAATATGTATATCTTCCCACATATTCCTTGATGGAAGTATAACTGAAATCACAATTCTTTTATGGCAGAAGCATTCTGGTTTAAAAAACTGAGGTTAAATTAAACATATCATTATGTGATATTGCTATATGTTTAACCAACTGCCCCTGTATTACTATATGGCTACTCAATTGCCACTATATTGCTATCTGGTTACCCAACTGTTATCAATCAACAGAGAGGCATGGCGAGAGCATTCTGTAGAGCAGTGACAGTGCTGGTAACCCTTCTGTCAAGACTTTGCTAAAACAAGGGACAGCTGTATGAGCATCAGGCTCAAGGGTTTACAGGCAATATGGGCCCAGCTTTCCTAACCTTTTTTCACAAGGGCCACTGTTAGTTCTTGCTGTTTGGCCACTGGCTACCGCCTATATGATCACTCTGAGATATAATTCTGAGATGAGCTAGGAATTCCAAAGACGCATCACGCCGAGGTGTCAGACTCCCTTCCTCTGCCAGGCTGCCTGTCATTTTGAGGCCTTTGTCTTTTCTCCCTCTTGAGGCTGTGAGCCTGCTGCCCAACACTGGCTGGCTCTGTACCTAGCAGCACCTTGGTAGACGCTGATGCCAAGGGACACAGCTGACCCCTCTGAGTCTCGACACCCAGCGCCCTTGGTTTGTGCTGGCGGCTCTGCTAGCCTATGGGATTCTTTGGTGTGTCAAAGCAGAACTGTCTGCCTAGGGAACGCAGCATGGTGTAGTTTCATGCAAATTAAAGGAGATCATCTTGATTTCTGAAGCAGCACCCAGGCATCTCACACAGGTGACCTGGGAAAGACGGGGCAACAATCTGCATACACTTCAAACTGGTTAATGAACCAGGGAATGGGGCAGAGGAGGATACAGGGCCATCCTGCAAAATCGAAAGCTGAAGTCAATGGACCCTAGTATTCTGACTCTAAAAGGATGTGGATAGCAGGCGCAGTGGCTCATGCCTGTAATCCCAACACTTTGGGAGGCCAAGGCAGATGGTTCACCTGAGGTTGGGAGTTCGAGACCAGCCTGACCAACATGGAGAAACCCCGTCTCTACTAAAAATACAAAATTAGCCAGGCATGGTGGTGCATGCCTATAATCCCAGCTACTTGGGAGGCTGAGGCAGGAGAATCACTTGAACCGGGAGGCGGAGGTTGTGGTGAGCATATATCGCACCATTGTGCTCCAGCCTGGGCAACAAGAGCAAGACTCCATCTCAAAAAAAAAAAAAAAAAAAAAAAAAAAGGGATCTGGATGTCCCTGTAAAGGGAGTGAGAAATTCCCCCATGTGCTGAATGGAGGTGGGGACAGAACCCTAGGGCTGTGGCTTTCAGGCTACATCATTGGACCCGACACCACATCTGCAAGGAGGCTGCTACATGAGATCTGCCCTTCCGAATACAGCCCTGTTGAGGCAGCTCAGCGTTCCTACGAGGTACACAGGCAGGAAGAGACAGGGAAGCTGGAATGGGAGACCCAAGACAAGACAAGGAGGCAGCAACTGGAGAATAAGACGGCGACTGAAGGCTGAATACCCGTAACAACAAAAATCTCAAGTTGTGCTTTTCTTCGTTTTAAATATAACAGGTAGGGGACGAGAAAAAATGGAAGCACCATCAATTGTGAAGAAGAGAACGAAATATTAAACACTTTGGAATGTTAACAGATTATGAAGCTAACTCTCTAAAGAGTGTGGCTAGGCAGCTTAGTGAATTAATTGCTTATGAATTAAAAATAAATTATTATAAAATAGATTTCTGTACATTTTACATACATATAATCTCTGTCAATAGATAAGCCACGTGGGTAAGGTACAGAGCCCGGGTCTGTTCAATCCCAGCCAAAGTCGTGCCCGGTCATCTGGTAGAACTTGAGGTTGAAAGGCCGGTAGAACTCGCGCAGCCTGCGCACCACCTCGCGGTCGATCTCAGGGTGGGTCCTGCCCTTGGTCTTGCCCAGGCAGTGGGGCCGGCTGCTGCCCTCCGCCTTCTTCAGGCAGGGGAAGCCCTTGGTCTTGTTGAAGTAGAAGTGCTTGTCCGTGATGATCCTCTTGAGGCCCAGGAAGTCCTGCACGCGGCCCAGCTCGCCAGCGGGGTCGCTGATGAGCCGCTCGCCGCTCACGAAGAGCATCTGGCGGATGGGGAAGTGGCGCAGCCAGTGCTCCAGGTGCTTGGCGTAGATGCCGATCTGGATGGCGCTCCACGACGTGTCGATGAGGCCCGTCGTCCTGTTTTTGAACGTCAAGCTCTCGAAGGTGGGGATGTCGGGCCGCTTGGACAGCGTCTGCGTGTAGTCCGAGATGGCCCTGGTCACCGGGTCCCGCACCACCACGATGAGCTTGGTGTCCTTGGACATGGCCGAGATGCGCGCGGGGGCCTCCCGCGTGACGAAGTAACTGGGCGTCTTCTCCATGGTGATCTGCCCGTCCAGGGTTCTGGGCATCAGGTCCCTGAGAAAAGCAAGCAAACAAACCGGGGTCAGAAGGTGACGCCTCTCTGGCCACACGTCTTAAGGTCACGACTTCTAATCCCAGCTCCCTCTTATTTCTGGAAGCAGTGGTAGAAACATGTAAAATGCAAGTAGAACTTTAGAGCTGAAAGGTACATTAGCATCCCACCTGGTTTGGAGGGCAGGTACCGTCTACCGGAAACACGAAGGCCCCTTCATGCAAGGTAGAAAGGGCAAGCTACCTGTTTCTCTAAGATCCTCTTGTGGGTATAACCTTTCCCTTATTTTCCCAGCTTTCAGATTGCCCCAAGCATCTGATGCTAAAATAGAAAAGCCTTTGGCCTCTGATAAGTGCCTTTCCTAAAACTATAGCACCCAGGACTCCCAGAGATTTCACTGTCCATGAGTCCTGCCACTAGTCTGCCTTCTCACACTTACCAAACCCAGGCAGATATGCCTTAGGCACTGGAAGGAGAACATCCCTCGGGTCCCACCCAGTTGTTCCGGCTTTATCACAGTGACTGCTGACAAAGCCTTTACTTCACAAAGCAACAAAGCACACAGCAGCCAAAAAATCCAGTGAAATCAGGTAAGTAAATTGATACAAACATGCCACAAGGAAATTCCCAAGACACAACTCTAGAAGCCTCCAAAAAGACTTTAGAGGGGGTACTATGCTCACTACCTGGGTGATGGGATCAATGGTACCCCAAACATCAGCATCATGCAATATACCTATGCAACAAATTCCTGCACATGCATCTCCTGAATCTAAAATAAAAGTTGAAATTATAAAACAACAACAATAATAATAATAATAAAACCAGGCTGGGCACAGTGGCTCACGCCATTAATCCCAGCACTTTGGGAGGCAGAGGCGGGTGGATCACCTGAGGTCAGGAGATTGAAACCAGCCTGGACAAAATGGCAAAACTTCGTCTCTACTAAAAGCTAAAGAACAATTAGCTGGGCGTGATGGTGCATGTCTGGAATCCCAGCTACTTGGGAGGCTGAGGCAGAAGAATTGCTGGAACCAGGGAGGCGGAGGTTGCAGTGAGTCAAGATGGTACTATTGCACTCCAGCCTGGGCAACAAGAGCGAAACTCTGTCTCAAAAAAAAAAAATTAAATGAGGTTAGATCCAGTAATCCCACTTCTGGATAGATATACAAAGGAATTGAAATTGGTATGTCAAAGAGATATCTGCATTTCCCTGTTCATTTTATAATAGAATTATTCAAAATTGACAAGATATGGAAGCAACTTAAGTGTCTACCAATGGAGAATAGATTTTTTAAGTGTAGTATATATGCACAATGAAATATTATACAGCCTTTAAAAAGAAGGAAATTCTGTCATTTGCAATAACATGAATGCAACTGGAAGACACTATGCTAAGTGAAATACATCAGGCACAGAAAGACAAATACTGTGTTATCTCATTTATATGTAGAATCTAAAAAAGTTGATCTCACAGAAAGAGAGTAAAAAGGTGGCTACCAGAGGCTGGTTGGGGGATTAAAGGGAAGATGATGAAAGACAAGATGTTGATCAAGGGGTTCTAAGTTTCAGTTAGACTGGAGAAATAAGTTGTAGGGATCTATTTCACTGCACAGTGACCACAGTTAATAATAATATATTGTGTATTTCAAAACTTCTACAAAAATAGATTTTCAAGTTTCTTACCACACACAAAAAATGATAAGTTGGTGAGGTGATGGATATGTTAATTTGCTTGACTGAATATTTCTTTTTTTTTTTTTGAGACAGAGTCTCGCTCTGTCACCCAGGCTGGAGTGCAGTGGTGCGATCTCGGCTCACTGCAACCTCCACCTCTCAGGTTCAAGCAATTCTCCTGCCTCAACCTCCTGAGTACCTGGAGCTACAGGCGCCCACCACCGCACCTGGCTAATTTTTGTATTTTTAGTAGAGATGGGGTTTCACCATGTTGGCCAGGATGGTCTCGATCTCCTGAACTCGTGATCCACCCGCCTCGGCCTCCCAAAGTGCTGGGATTACAGACGTGAGCCACTGCTCCCGGCCATTGATTAAATCTTTCTAGAATGTAAACGTAGATCAAAATATCATATTGTACCCCCAAAATATGCACAATTATTTATCACAAATAACTTTTTTTTAAAAAAAAGGAAAAAAATTAAATGAACTTCATAAAGCTGACTCAGTTTAGCTTAAATTAGCTTCTTAAATTAGTTAAGGAATTTGGGATCTAAAGTCAGACTGCCTGGGTTTAAATTCTGGCTCTACCACTTATAAGCTACGTCACTTTGAATAATTTATTTAGCTTTTCTGGGCGTCTTTTTCTCGTCCACAGAAATGGAGCTACCAATACGTATTCATGGAAGTTTAATGAGGATTAAACAATTAATAATTATAATATGCTTAGAACACACCTGACATATGGAATATACTTGACAAATATCAGCCACTACTACTGTCATTATTATTATTATTAAGTTGCTCAATACACAGTTTACAGCATATCATACGACCAAAATTCAGCATATGTGTATAAGCGCTATGTATATACATCAAAAGGAGGTGTGTTAACTAAGTGGATACTAAGCTTTGCCCACAGATCTACAATCAGACAAGGTATTATTTACAAGTCGGATAATTTATTGGGTGCCTGCTATTATTCTAGATACCATGTATTTATTAGCTATCTACTATGGAATAGAGATTTCTGATTGATTCCTGCCTAGGCAAAGGAATTAAAAGGAAAAAAAAAAAAAAAAAGACAATTTCCACATTATTTTTGACCAAATATTTACCTCTCAGTAAGGCATTCTAAGCTTCAAGCCATCTTAATCCACTGAGACCACAATTCCCCTATCTAGCACTGATACGGAAACGATAGAAACTTTATCACAGGAGCCAGAAAAGGCAATTCAATTCCCTGGAGGGCGGGCACTCCTTCTTCCGGACTGCCAACAGGGAGTTAAAGAGTGCTTTTCCCTTAAGGAAGATTGCTCAGCTGCACTGGAGTCAGCCTTGGTTTAAGCTAAAGCTGGATTGACCCACTTTGCCCATTAACCACTTAAATTAATGTAGCAGTGTCATCAGGCTAATGTGATTGAGGATTAAAGAGAGTCTCGGCTTGCAACTTATTTTGCATTTGACTAAAAAGCAGGTCAAGTCAGATAAAGCCCAAGTTCTTTTTCCCCTGTGTTAAACCATTTGCAACTAGACAGTTTACAAGAGGTTAATATTCAGAATCAAAGCATTATCACCACGACCGAAGGAATACCAAACCCCAAGGTTCTTCAGGGCCATTGCAGAGAAGGGGGTTTAGGGGAATCTCGGTGTCAGTCTGACTTAGCATGGGCTTGGAAGTCAGGCCACCGAGTTTGACTCTCAGCACCTCCATTTACGGGGGACACATCACTTAATCTGTCCGTGCTGCAGTTTTCTCATCTGAATAATGAAAAAAAAAAAAAAGATGATGTCTGCCTCCTAGGGCTTTTGAAAGAACTGTAAAGTTAGCTTTGGTACCCAGCCTGGTACCCAGCAGGCTGTTAGAAAAATGTTATCAATTATCTTCTGTTGACAGGATCTTGGAAAGGATGTAAGGAAGCAAGACTTGTGCACGGGGGACTTGTCACTCATTCAGTTCTACCCCACAGTGGGGCAATGAGGGAGGTTTGGCTCCTGGAAGAGGCTAAGTGCAGGAATGCTGGATTCTGCTCTCAGCCTGCCTGGGGTCCACAACCTTCCCTGAACTCTGCAGCCAGAATTTCCTCACTGGCCCTAAAGAAGGGCTTGTCAGTAGCTGAACAGAATGCTAAATCCGCAATTGTGTATAAGAAACCACATAATAAAGCTAGTAAAAAGGAAATGAGAGATCAACCATAAATACAGATTCCCTGAGCCGTGGGCAGATTTACTGTGCTCGACCGCCTGCTGGTCCCCCAAACCCTATGAGGGCCCCTCTCCCCAGGACAGTCTGGTGTTTGTCTACATGTGTCAGAAAGCACTCAAGGAGCCTCAGAATTTATTTTGATTATTGTCAAAATAACGGAGCCAGGGGAACTACTGCTGTGATAAAGAGACTTCTAAGCCCTTGTCCAGTGGAGGCTCTGGGGCCACTCTCCCCTCCGCATGCTTGGGTGCAGACAAGCAGTGGCTGAGAGGTGAGATCCACAAGAGAACTTATCATTTTGGCAAATGCCTCCTGAGCCCTCTCCAAAGGCTTCCCGGGGCACATCTGTAGTAGGTGCTGGACTCAGACCCTGGCATCTCCCAAGATGCCAAGAAAAAAATTACTCAGCTGGGCTCGGTGGCTCATGCCTGGAATCCCAGCACTTTAGGAGGCTGAGGTGGGTGGTTCACTTGAGGTCAGGAGTTCGAGACCAGCCTGGCCAACATGGTGAAACCCCATCTCTCCTAAAAATACAAAAATTAGCTGAGCGTGGTAGCACACGCCTGTAATCCTGGCTACTGGGGAGGCTGAGACAGGAGAATCTCTTGAACCTGAGAGGCAGAGGTTGCAGTGAGCTGAGATTGCGCCACTGCACTCCAGCCTGGGCAACAGAGTGAGACTCTGTCTCAAAAGAAAAAGAAAAAAAGAAAAGAGTAATCAATCATGCTTGTTAAATCACAGTAGCAAAGACTTTATTCAGGACCATCATGATAGGTATAGAGACCCACTGCAGTGGAGTCTTGCAGTGATGGGGTGACAGATTGGCCTCAACTCCAAATACAGCATGGGCAAGTGGGGTTTATAGCCAAGGAGCAGGGTGGGGGTCAGCGGATAGAAACTTACTAGGAGGTGCCATGAGGGGTAAGGGGAATTCTGGCTAAACCGATCTAATAGGACTCTCCCTGAAGACTGGCCAAAGTGACCAGACATCACCTGGGGGCTGGTGGAGGCTGAGGAACCTGATAACATATCAAGGGTGAGGAGTTCATGCTGAAAAGACTTATCAGGGGCCTTCGCTAAGACTGAGTTTTACAAGGAAGTGCACAGGTGGTCCTGGGAGAAGGTTCAGGAGGCGGACTGAAGTTTGGTCAAGCAAAGAACCTTTGTCACACCAAGTGAGAAGCATGGCAGGCCTGAGAATTGTGCGAACGGCTCATGGCACAGAACCATCCAGGCAAGTCCCTCTTTGCCCCTTTGGCTGCTCTTCTTCTGCCACCCTCATCCCACAACTGCGCAGTCCTGGAGTCAAGTTCTTTCCATTCACTAACTGGGCACACCTTCCTCTTCCTCCACCCCTCCTCTGGGCACGCTTTCCTGCCCTCACTCTCAGAAACCTCTCTGATCTCAACAGCGGCACAGAGAAGAAAGGATGAGGATGTGGCCGAGGGTAAGACCCCCTCACATGGAATCTGCGTGCCCATCTCAGCAACCTCAGCAGCCTGTCCAGCCCCAGGCTGGCCTCCAGAGTGAGCACATGATGCAGATTAACTGAGTCACTCATTATGAAAACCAGTTTCTCAAAGGGATAGTCAGAGCTCATAATTATATAGCGCCCTGGAGCTTGCAAACTTTCACCTGCTTTATCACCTACTTTAACGCCTTTGTGGTAGTTATTGTAATCTCCAATTCAAATGAAGACACTGAGTCTAAAGGAGAGAGGGTGACTTGCTTGGAGATGGGTCACCAGCTGCAGGTCATAGAGTTGGGACTTGCAGTCAACTCTCCTGATGGGCCTTCTTCCATTCATGATGATCCTCTCTTAACCCTCCTTTGCTTCTTCTTCATATGATTTAGAACATGTAGAGCTACACACCTGTCCTCTCTTTAAATAGATTCCTGTATTTTTTTCTTTCATTCATACATTAGTAGCCTAATAGGTATTTCAGTGCTAATCAGATCACTGCCGATCATAATTGTTCAAATAGGCGTCCAATTTCGAAACAATAAGGTTCTCTGGTTTACATGTTCCCATTGTTAACTGCCTTCTATGGGGCTTGGAAAATTACCAATCATTGCAACAGCACCTCCTCTCCAGCAACCCTGGCCCCGCCTCTTCTTCCCCTCTTTACCTGCATGGGCAGGAAGGATAACTTTTTGAAAAGCACGTAAACCTGGCACATTTTCACTAACAGATGTTTGTGAAGCCAATGGGGCTAGACAGTATCTCCAGTCCAAAGCTAAGGAAGACACAATGCTTACAGCCCACAAGAGTATTCCTTGGGACAAGCCTAGGAGATACTAACCAGGTATATGTGCCCACATGAACACAGGGTGACAGAACCCAAGAAAGATCCTACTTCTTTAATTAAACCTAAGGGCAAAGCAGGCTTGTCACCCCATTAAGGTTTGGGGTGCACAATGAACTTCCAGGACCACCAGTGGCCTCAAAAAACTGGGCCATAGTGCATGATTCTGAGAACCAGGAGGATCTGGAGTTAGTATTTCAGTCTTTCAATTTGTTTAAGGATATTTCAAGAAAGGTATAAGCCAGGCCGGGTGTGGTGGCTCATACCTATAATCCCAGCACTATGGGAGGCCGGGGCAGCTGGATCACCTGAGGTCAGGAGTTCGAGACCAGCCTGGCCAACATGGTGAAACTTCGTCTCTACTAAAAGTACAAAAATTAGCCAGGCGTAGTGGCACGCACCTGTAATCCCAGCTACCTGGGAGGCTGAGGCAGGAGAATCACTTGAACCTGGGAGGCAGAGGTTGCAGTGAGCCGAGATGGTGCCATTGCACTCCAGCCTGGGCAACAAGAGCAAAACTGCATCTCAAAAAACAAACAAACAAAAACAAAGGTATATGGGCCGGGCGCGGTGGCTCATGCCTGTAATTCCAGCACTTTGGGAGGCCAAGGTGGGCAGATCACTAGGTCAGGAGATCGAGACCATCCTGGGCAACATGAGGAAACTCCATCTCTCCTAAAATACAAAAAATTAGCCGGGCGTGGTGGCAGCACCTGTAGTCCCAGCCACTCCAGAGGCTGAGGCAGGAGAGTCACTTGAACCCGAGAGGTGGAGGTTGCAGTGAGCTGAGATTGCACCACTGCACTCCAGCCTGGTGACAGAACAAGACTCCATCTAAAAAAAAAAAAAATAGTATATGCCATCTCTGTGGCACTCAATTCCATCTCTGGAAGCATTTTAAATCATGCAGGATGCTTTTAACTGGCAATATATGCCTGGCCCCTCCCCACACCCATTGTATCAGGCTTCAACATGGGATTCTTCAACATGGGTGGGGCTTCAACATGGGATTCTTTTAGATGATTCTAATGTGCAACCAGGACTGGAAACCATTATGCTGTGGTATCTGTGGGCCTGGAACTTGTCATAATCTAGTCATTTATTCTGCTGATATTCATATGCACCTAAGTGGAGATACTATGTGGGTATAGAGGTCCAATGGTGGGGGGAAAATGAGAAAACAACATTGTTGGCAGAACTGAAAGTTGCTCAGCTAATCCACGACTAGCTATTTGAGTCATGGCTAGAGGAGTGAGAGTCACACGCTCAGCTGCCTGTAGATCACCTCCCAGGGCCAGTGAGGGCTTGTGTCCTGATGGTCTACAAACTGCAGAGAAAAGAACAAATCCATTCCACTCAGGCAGGCCGGGTGCAATGGCTCACACCTGTAATCCCAGCACTTTGGAGGCTGAGGTGGGCAGATTACCTGAGGCCAGGAGTTCAAGACCAGCCTGGCCAACATGACAAAACCCAGTCTCTACTAATAATACAAAAAAAAAAAAAATTTGCCAGGCATGATGGCAGGCTCCTGTAATTCCAGCTACTCAGGAGGCTGAGGCAGGAGAGTCACTTGAACCTGGGAGATGGAGGTTACAGTGAGCCTAGATCCCGCCACTGCATTCCAGCCTGGGCAATGGAGCGAGACTCCATCTCAAAAAAAAAAAAAAAAAAATCCAATCAGGATAAGGTATTTGTTGCCCCAAACACACACACACACACACACACCCCTCTGAGAGTTAGTTACCAGATATGAATCAGGCTACCAGTAAAACAAAACAAATGAAAGGAAACTAGAAGAAAGATAAGTCCACCTCTACTGGTGTGATAAAGAAAAGCTAACAGAGGTATCTAATTCTTTCATCATCAAAACTTAAATAATGTTACCGTAAGCAGAAGAAAAACAGACAGGTAAAGAATAATACTAGTATTAGATTGTCTAATTAATTGTCTAAAAGTTTGTGGCTGCAAAT
This sequence comes from Nomascus leucogenys, assembly GCF_006542625.1. Taxonomy (NCBI): domain Eukaryota; kingdom Metazoa; phylum Chordata; class Mammalia; order Primates; family Hylobatidae; genus Nomascus; species Nomascus leucogenys. The sequence goes on from NC_044399.1 coordinate 63,667,571, forward strand.
GAATCTCAGTGCTCTTTTAGAGCATATGAATGCACTCAGCCTCTCGCCATCGGATGCCTTAAGCAGCCTCAGGACTCAACAGAGTCCCTGCCAGCAAGAAGGCCCTCACCAGATGTGTCCCCGAAATCTTGGTCTTGTCAGCCTCCCGAACTGTAAGAAATAAACTTCTTTCTTTATAAACGAAAGAAAGAAAGGACGGAAGGAAGGAAAAGGAAAGAAAGACACTAAGTTCTCATTTAAAAGAAAAAAATTCCATGAAAGTAAGATGAATTAATGGCATAAATTCCTGCTTTCCTTTTTCCCAATCTTGAGGCAGGATGCTCAGAATCACATTTGAGGATTTAGAATTTCCATCTGCAGTCAGAGATAGCCTCTGCCCCTTGCCTTTCCTCTCCAGAATAGAGAGGTCAGCTGAGAAGATGAGCTGACTTCCTGCCAAGTCAGTTTCCCACTGGGGAATGGCGGTCCCAGGGCTTTGGACAAACACGAGACTTCACCACTGAGCATCCCAACTCTTGCTGGGGCTCTTAAATACTGCAGCTAGAAGTGGACTATTAAAAACCAACCTCAAAGGCTAAAGGCATAGGAAATTAAAATGAACCAGAGCAGTTCTAAAAAGCCCTATAATTCTGATGTTACCCAGTACCAAATGTTGCCCTAATTTCTTCTTCTGCTTCTTCCTTTCCTCGGGTGATATCCCTCCTCCTAGAGCCCAGCAATTGTAGTTACTGTTTGAACTGGTAAATTACACAACAATAAAAAAGAAGATTATTGAAATGGGCGTAACCTAACTCACAACAGGCAAACAGATGCCTGGAAATTTATGTAAAACAGATGATGGAAGTTAATGTGCTTTAGAGAGGAGAGCAAGCTGCAGCCCACACTGAGTTGGGGTAGGCCCAGTCTTCCAAGCCAATAGAGGAAAACTGGGAAGAGCAAGGGAAATATTCACCCCACCCACTTCTCCTGGCCCATTAGGAAAATGACTTCCTTATTTAGTTGCAGAAATATCCCATGTTTTCTGAACTCCAACAAAGATTCTTTTTCGTTTTTTAAACTTACTTTTTAACTTAGATATAGTAAAAACCATTCTTGGTGTCCAGTTCCAAGAATTTTGACAAATGCATCGAATTATGTAACCACCACTATCATCAAGATAGAGAACAAGGCCGGGCGCGGTGGCTCACGCTTGTAATCCCAGCACTTTGGGAGGCCGAGGCGGGTGGATCACGAGGTCAGGAGATCGAGACCAGGGTGAAACCCCGTCTCTACTAAAAATACAAAAAAAAAAAAAAAAAAATTAGCCAGGAGTGGTGGCGGGCGCCTGTAGTCCCAGCTACTCGGAGAGGCTGAGGCAGGAGAATGGCGTGAACCCGGAAGGCAGAGCTTGCAGTGAGCCGAGATTGCGCCACTGCACTCCAGCCTGGGCGACAGAGCAAGACTCCGTCTCAAAAAAAAAAAAAAAAAAAAGATAGAGAACAATTCTAGCATTCCCCCAAATCCACTTATTCAGCCTCTTCCAATGAAGATTTTACAAGTTCCCTTTGAAAGGGCCAAAGGTTGCCCAAATCCTTGTTTTGACACTGCTTTGGGGAAAATATTGATTGAAATGAAAAAATTGTCAATAGAGACATAGAAATTTTTTTTCCTTTTTTTTTTTTTTGAGACAGAGTCTTGCTCTGGTGCCCTGGCTGGAGTGCAGTTGTGCGATCTCGGCTCTTTGCAACCTCCGCCTCCTGGGCGATTCTCCTGCCTCAGCTTCCAGAGTAGCTGAGATTACAGGTGCCGCCACCATGCCCAGCTAATTTTTGTATTTTTAGTAGAGATGGGGTTTCATCACGTTGGACAGGCTGGTGTCGAACTCCTGACCTCAACTGATCCACCTGCCTCGGCCTCCCAAAGTGTTGGGATTTACAGACGTGAGCCACCGCATCTGGCCAAATTTTCATATAACTGATATATTCACTGTTGCTTTTTTTTCTTTAAGGACAAGTTATTTTTTTGAAGATATCTGCTCCTAATCGGCACATCCCAGTGATTACTTTCCTGGGCTTCAGCTTCCTGATCTGTAAAATTAGCTCAGCAGTGGAGTCTCAGAGGTTCTGCCCATTCTGATAAACTGTTCTCACACCAATCCCAAGAGCTTCAGCTTTTCTGGGCCTTTCTGGGCCTCAGCTTCCTCATCTTTAAAATTAGTTCAGCAGTGGAATCTGCAGAGGGTCTGCCCATTCTGATAAACTGTTCTCACACCAATCCCAAGAGCACCAGACAGGGCATTGCGTCACATCTGCTTTACCTTCCAGGAAGCCCAGGTCCAGCCTCTGAGAACTCACAAATCAAAAATGTGACAAAGAGAAATCTTTACAAAGAATCAAGATTTCTAGGAAGGCTATCTTTCCCCCCTCACCACTCCAAAGCAAAATGTGTTCCTAGCATCTACACAGTCACAAATCTGTCTAGGAAATAAGGATGCCCCCTTAAAAAGAGCAAAGGAAATAGAGAGTGCAGTTTTTTGAGTGCCTGATAAACCGACAAACATCAGCGGCTAAACTCATAAAGCAAGCACTGGGATCCTGGGGGTTGGGTGAGGGGCATAAAGAGACGATTCAGAGAATATTTTAGGGCAGTGAAACTACTCTGCAGGAAAACATCATGTAGCTTCCATGTCATTATACGTATGTCCAAACCCATAGATTATGCAACACCACCACCACCCAGTGTAAACTATGAACTTTGGGTGATAATGAGATGTCAATGTACATTCATCTATTGTATCACTTTGGTAGGAAATATTGATAATGAGGGAGTTTATGCATGTAGGGGGTGAGTAGGGGTACATAAGAAATCCCTGATGAGCCTGGCGTGCTGGCACGCCTGTCATCTCAGTTACTCAGAGGCCCTGAGGAAAAGAGGATTGCTTAAGCCCAGGAATTTGAGGCTGTACTGGCTATAATTGCTCCTCTGAATATCCACTGCACTACAGACTAAGCCACATAATGAGACCATATCTCAATAAATAAATAAATATCTGTACCTTCCCTTCAATTTTGCTGTGAACCTATAACTGCTCTTAAAAATAAAGTCAATTAAAAAAAAAAAACATGAAAATACACTGGAATCTGGCAAAGATTCTGCTCCCAATCAAACGACTCAGGCTCTCCCAAACTTTTCAACTAGGCCTCAACTTCTGTCATTCTCTTTGCCTCTGCAATTTCCAATTTTAGCAATAATTCCACTGAGTTGGTTTAGCTAGAATCCCCCATCCTCCATAGCTGATCACCATCGATATTTAAAGGTTCTCAGCCTTGGCTGGGTGCGGTGGCTCACGGCTGTAATCCCAACACTTTGGGAGGCTGAGGCGGGTGGATCACCTTTGAAGTTAGGAGTTCAAGACCAGCCTGACCAACACAGAGAAACCCCTCTACTGCAAATAGAAAAATTAGCTGGGCGTGGTGGCACATGCCTGTAATCCCAGCTACTGGGGAGGCTGAGGCAGGAGAATCGCTTGAACCCGGGAGAGGTTGCGGTGAGCCAAGATCGCACCATTGCGAGACTGTCTCAAAAAAAAAAAAAAAAAAAAAGGTTCTCAGCCTCTACCATCCCCCAGGTGATGTTGGGTCACCCTGGCCTGTCTTCAGTAAGAATCTGGCTAGGTGGGTTTAGCCAGAATCCCCGGACCCCTGATGATTCCTCCTAGTAATTTTCCAACTACTGACGACCTCTCACCGTGCCCTGCCGGAAGACATCCCCTACTGCTTCCACACCCTACCCCACCCTCTTACCCACAGCACCTTGGCTATAAATCCCCACTTGCCTATGCTGTATTAGGAACTGAGGCCAGTTCTGAGGTCTCTTTTCCTTTGTTGCAATAGTTGTTGAATCAATTTTTTTTTTTTTTTTTGAGTCGGAGTCTCAATCTGTCACCCAGGCTGGAGTGCAGTGGTGCCATCTCAGTGCTCACTGCCACCTCTGCCTCCCCAGGTTCAAGTGATTCTCCTGCCTCAGCCTCCCGAGTAGCTGGGACTACAGGCGCCCGCCACCACGCTCGGCTAATTTTTTGTATTTTTAGTAGAGACGGGTTTCACCATATTGGCCAGGCTGGTCTCAAACTCCTGACCTCGTGATCCGCCCGCCTCGGCCTCTCAAAGTGCTGGGATTACAGGCATGAGCCACCGTGCCAGGCCTAAAATCTGTTTTTATACCGCTTTGACTACTATGGCTCTGGTTTTCTTTGACAGATCCCATCTCTCTTTAGTTTGTTTCCTACGAGAACAATCATTTTCTCCTCTGGGGACGCACAGGGTCTCACCCCTTAACCAAGGCCAACATCATGGGTATTATTCTCATCACCTGGTTTCTTGGAGCTGCGAGCTCTTCCTGGGGTGCAGGGAGCATGCGCAGCTTTGCTGGTCTTGAAACCCCTAGCAACCACCCTCAAGCACTCAGGAAAAAGAAAAACCCTTCTCAGTTTTACAACTTAGATTGGTCAAAGTTAGCACGTCTTAACCTACGACATTAAAAAAAAAAAAAAAAGATAAAAGGTCCTCTTTTAGGGAAGGATGCCAATCAGTTATCAGGACTCTGCTCTGTACCCTCACCGTGCTGAATGGGGTTGCCCAAGTCCCTCCTTGGCCTACAGCTGCTTGGAGCTGGATCCTTGGCTCCTGCTCTGTTCCTTGGGGAAGGAAATGCGATAATAAGGGAAATGAGGGACCCAAGAACCGGTGGGATGGAAGCTGAGGGCTTATTTCAGGCTCCGCATTCCGTGGACCAGTTGCTCAATCTTTCCATTCCAGGAAGACTGGTGACACCTACTCAGGTGACCAGCTTGAACGGGTGGTGGGAGCGGTTGCAGACTTTTAGGTTAGCTGTGAATGGGGGAGGGTAGAGGACGCTTTCAAGAAGCAAACTTCCAAGCTGCTAGGCAAGTCCTAGAGGTGGAAGACGCTGGCAGGTTATGGGGGGAGGACATCTGGTACTTCAGACCAATGCGTTACAGCATTTTCAAAGGAAAATCCAAGGAAAAAAGAAGGAGTAGGCCGCAAGGTCACTACGGTCCTAATCACAGCATTTTCTGTAGTAACAAGCACGGCCTAAACTACTGTCTTCTCCGAAAGCCAATGTACTAACCTTAAGTATTCACCCCCCAAAACAGCCTGGGATCTTTCTACATGACCTTATACATCCCAGGGAACCTCAGGGGTCAAAAAGACAAAGGTTACAGTCTCTCCTCTCCCCTTTCTTCTTCTACTTCTGAAAGATAAGACACCCAGCCAGGGATACGAAAAGGCAGTTTCCCCAGAAAACTTAACATAGACATGGGGACAATGACAGAGGAGAGCTGTAATTTGAACTGCAAGTTGTAAGTCCGGGAAGTTTCTTCTTTAAAGCAGCTTTCATCCCAGGGAGTGGGGTTTGGCGGGAGGCGGCTGGGCGGAAGATGTGTATCAGCCCTGCCACTCTTTATCTGGAACCTCCTTCCTTTCCTAGGAAGCCTCAAAGCCACCCTTTCTGAGAACTCCCTTCAAAGGCCCACATCTCCATAAATAATTATCTCCATTTGGGGGAGATGTTTGCATATCAAAGAACTCCTTTGGGAGGGTTTAAAATAATTTGAACTGAAATTGTAAATAGTTACTGGCTCTCAATTTCAGGTTTCACAGCAGGATCCACAGGGCCCCCGGAAGTGATGTCATTATTCATGAAAAGTTTACTGGGCCTTTTTCTCTTTCCTTTTTTAAATGTTTTAAAGGTAATGTGTAGGAAAGAAGAAAAATAACAAAGGATGGACTCCCCAGCCCTCCTTCTCTTCCAGGCCCTCTCTCCTTTCTCCACGCCCAGCCCCCAACCCCCACCACATGGATTTGGCCTCCATTGTCCTAGAATTTCAATACTGCTCAGAAAATGAAAAGCCCTTGAATACCATAAGGGGGTGGGGCTCAAAAGAGCATCTCGCTTCTCTGGGTCAACTCAAGATTCCTTTCATTGGGGCAGAATCCTCGGTTATAGGCCCCGCTTCACAATGGCCACAAGTTCCTGTTCCTGGAAGGGGCTGGCGGTGGGGGTGGAGGGAGGGTTTCAATTAAAAGCTAATAGTCTTTTGTGGGTGAGCTCTCTGGGGTGCTGCTCCTGTTTACAGGACCTCACTGTATGCCGGGACAAATCCTGTGAAATCAGTGATCCTGTGTCCTATTTCCTAGGGGGGAAAAAAAGCAAAACAAAATCCAACTTAAAAATAAAATCATTATAAAGAAAGAACAAGAGTTTTCTGGGAAGCAGACTTTTTAGAAAGTAAAATCAGTGCTGCCAATGGGCAGGGGCGGGGCAGAGCTGAGTACCCAGAAAGAAGGGGAGGAGGGTACCAAAATCCAGCCGTAGTTGAAGTAGTTCTGCTCTTTCCTGCTTGGACAGATCCTTCTCTGCACACGCTGGGCCAACGTTTTGTCTCTGATGAGTCCTAGCTTCCCAGTCTCCAACACCCTTCTTTTTTCTGGGCCGGTGGGGCTCCAGCCCTATGTGGGTTACTTCCCTGGCAACAAAGGGCCATTCCTCCAGCAGGCAGCTTGCAATTTGCTTTTCTTTTTCGCATGCCTCTGTAGTCCCCTCCCTGCTCCCAGCTTCATTCCCAAGAAAAGCAGCCTTCCCTTGTACCCTTGGTAGCACAGTGTAAATGTTTGTAAACAGGCCTTCACCCAGAGAGCTTCCAAAACACCAGTCAACACAGAGTTGATGAAGATCACTAAACCTCCACCCGCAAGCAACACACACACACACACACACACACACACACACTGGGAAACCAGGAGAGAAACAGGACAAGGGGAGGGACTGCCCAATGCCCAGAATGAAAGCAGAGTGAGCACTGGGCGTATGAAACCCTAGGTTCCAGTCCCTGCCCTGCCACAGACAAGAGGTACTTGGACAAGACACTCAAAAGCTTGGGCTCAGTTCTCCACGTGTAAAAATTAATGGATTGGTTTAAAAGGGTGTTCCTCAGCTCTAAAGTTATTATAACCACCCTTTCTCCCACCACTCCCCACATGCCACTTCCTCCTACAGCCAGCAGTAGGGGGCACAAGCTGGCAGACGTTAAGTAGAACCTCTATAAATATTTGATGTTTGAATGTACAAAACGCACCCCAAGGGCATTGGGACAGACCACCCCCAGGAGGTGTCATCAGACGATGCTCAATGTCAAATGTACCCTAAAATGAGGCACTCAGCCTGGTGAATCAAAAGGAAAGTGGAGTTCAAGGTCAGGCTGTGTGGCCTCAGGCAAGTGCACAACGTCTCTGTGCCGTCTTTCCTCATCTGTAAAAGGATAACATTTGTCCTGCCACTTTTACAAAAAAATTCTTCCAAGAATCCAGTGTAGTTTGTAGATGAATACACTCTGAAAGCAGCAAATTCCTACCTAAGGGTAAGGTGGGATGAATCCCACTTGCACCCCCTCTTTATGTCTCCGTTGGCATTTGGCTCTGGACGAGAGAAATGCTGTTAAGGAAGAAGAGACATAAAATCGGTTTTCAAATTTAAAAGCTCATGTAACAACAAATATTTAAAAGAGTTTGGACTTCTTGTAATTTTTCTCTTGTGCTATGAAGCATTCCATTTTTGGTGCCCTCCTTCTTAGTCCCCCTGTAGGATGCTGGTGACAAGGGAAAACTCAGTCTCCTTCTGGGGTTGGCATCACTGAATGAATTGGATGATCAGCCAAGGATGAATGGGAAATTAGGCAGCTTTTAATACAAGCTCTTTATTTTCTTTTCTTTTCTTTTTCTTCTTTTCTTTCCTTTTTTCTTTTCCTTTCTTTTTCTTTCTTCTTTCTTTCTCTCTTTCCTTCTTTCTTTTCTTTTCTTCTTTCTTTTTCTTTCTTTCTCTCTCTCTTCCTCCCTCCCTCCCTTCCTTTCCTTCCTTCCTCTCTCTCTTTTCCTTCCTTCCTCCCTCCCTCTCTCTCTTCTTTCTTTCTTTTTTTCTTTCTCTTTCTTTCTTTCTCTCTCTCATGGCACACCATTAGGTTGAGAAGGAGAGAAACAGCCCCAGTTTAGGGGCAGGGATCCATCTGAGGCTGCTAAAAAGACACAGGCACTGTGGAAAACACTCAATATCATCAGCAACCTTCCCTACCTCCTGAGTGCAGGACCAGTAGGAGTTTGGGACAAGAGAAATTTCAATCAGCGCTTGACTTAAGTCTGAGATAATGGCTCCATCCAGCTCTCTGCTTCCCTTGTGCTCAACCAACAGAACCCTACTTCATGGCAATCCACTAAAAACAATGTAAGGTAACTAAGTCAATAAAAATCTGAAGACATAAGCTTGAGCTCAACTAAAATGAAGGGAAGTAAGTGCAAATAAACCCCCATTATCATAGGCTTTAAATAGCTCAACAACATTTTAGAAAAGCAATGAAGCAGTTGTTCTCTCTTTTTTTTTTTGTATTATTTTATTTTATTTTGTAGAGACAGGGTTTTGCCATGTTTCCCAGGCTAGTCTTAAACTTCTGGGCTCAAGCGATCCACCTAGCACAGCCTCTCAGAGTGTTGGGATTAAGGGTGTGTGCCACCTTGCCAGGTGGAAAAGAAGCACTTTCTAATGAGAGAGAAGATCCCAGAGAGTATAAAACTTGAGATGCTGCAGACAAAGAAAAGGCTACTGTTTCTCATCTCACACTCCTTCTTGTCATCAGTACTTACTTCTTCCTAATTGGCTTGTCCATGTGCTTGAGGTTGACCAAGAGATGTCTCAAGAAAACAAGAGACATGGCAATGTCACTGGAAACTCTAATTGGACATCCATCAATTAAAGTCCACACCCCCTTCCCTAGGGGAATTCTTTTTGTGGATTTTTTGGAATTCTCAGCTTGTGAAGTTTAGATGCTACCCAGAATCAACTTTCAGCAGGAGAAAGTAAGCCCAACCTCCCTACATTCTCATCTTTTCATTGTCATGGTCAACCATTTATTCTAAAAGCCCGATACATTTGCAACAGATCAGTATACGGAGTCCAACCTGCCTTGTGCATTTCACATCCAAAGAGAGAAGGAAAGTGTTGGAGGCCTGAAGCTATGGACAAAGGTTCTGCATTATTTGAGCAGGTTCCATGATTATTTGTTACATTCTATGAGAACTTTTTGGTAGATGATGTTGCCTGACTGGTGAGTCTTAAAATTTCCAGCAACTCTTCTATGCTTTAGACAAAACATTCCTGTTCGTCTCCCATTCTCCACCCCTAAAGAACGACATAGTAAGCACCAAAGAGATTAAGTAACTAAACCATCAGTGAGAGAGCTGCTAAGAATTACAAGTGAGATTAGCCTTTTACCCTGCACTGGCCTGGTGGAAAACTGACCCTGTGACTATTTTTAAGACTAATGACCATTTCTAAAAACAAAATCTTTAATTGAAACTATTGCCTTCCATGTTTTGTCTTGTATTTGTTTAGACTGTGAGTTTTAAAGACTCTATCTTAAAAAAAAATACAAGAAAAACAGCAAAACACCAGGCATTGCGAGCACTTGAAAATATTTGTTGAATGAACGAATAAATGAATGAAAGAAAAGGAACCAACTAGCAAGGCTTAAAGCTAATGACTGGAGGTCATGATGCAAATATGTCAAGAGACTCAGGGGTCAATCGAGGGCAACTTGGAATAATAAACAGGTGGGGCCAGGCTTCAAAAGGGTGATGGTCCCAGTATCCTGATGTCCAAAGATAACACATACATGTATCATCACACCCATTACATTAAGTGACGCAACGACATTAAGTGGCTACACCCATAAAAGTCTTGAACTTAAATGCTAAGCAAAAACACATAACAAATGTGATAAGATCAGAGTTGCTTATTTTACCTGTGGATCACAGCAAACTCTGAGCCCATCTCCCCCCATTGAACTTGGGATGCTTTAATACATGGTTACAGTTAATAACAATGAGAAAAATTGCACTAATTAGCAGATTTGTGTTAATTATTACTTATTATTTTGCCTTAATTATTATTAAAGTTAGTTTGCATTCCCAAGCTTCCCTCAAGTGATGGCAAATGCCACCTAGGTAGCAGCAAGAGGAAAGGAAACTCGAATTTAACTTTAATATTTGGCATGATGATGAAGGGGTCAGTGATATGGCCAGTATGTGTTGTTGATCGGGATGATTCTTGCCCTCCAGGGACCTACCATTTATGTTGAGAGAAATTCCAGACACAGTCAAGAGATATCATACACTTGACTCAAAAATGAGAAACGTGAAAAATTGGCACCCAGAGGTTGTGCTCAGGACAACCGAAGCTGCTGCTGCTTCTTTTTTTTGTTTGTTTTGAGACAGAGTTTCGCTCTTGTTGCGCAGGCTGGAGTGCAGTGGCACAATCTCTGCTCACTGCAACCTCCGCCTCCCGGGTTCAAGCAAGTCTCCCGCCTCAGCCTCCCAAATAGCTGGGATTACAGGTGCACACCACCACGTCCAGCTAGTTTTTTGTATTTTTAGTAGAGATGGGGTTTCATCATGTTGGCCAGGCTGGTCTCAAACTCCTGACCTCAAGTGATCCACCCGCCTCGGCCTCCCAAACTGCTGGGATTACAGGTGTGAGCCACGGCCCCTGAGCCTGCCCCAAGAGTAGGTGGAAGTGAAGAAATCAGGAACAAAAGATGCTCCAATTTAGGAACATGAACAAAGCCTACTGAATGAGACAGCCATTGGGCCATTTAGCCTGGACTGAAGTTTTTGTTTTTTGTTTTTGTATTTGTTTTCAAGAAATGATGGCAAATAAGTTTAGAAAAATGGATTGGAAAATAGGCTGGGAATACCCTCATCCATTCTGCCCATCCCTCCATCCCTTGCTTCCACAGACATCTTTCCGAAAGCCAAATCTGGAAATGTTCATAGCTTCTCATTGTGTTGAGAATGATCTGCAAACTCCCTGGCAGGGCATATATGAATTCACTCCAAGGGAATTCTAAGTTCCTCCCTCGCTCTCTTTCCAACCCTCCTTCCAACTCTGCTTCACCCCAGCTATCAGGAAGCACCTGTGGTTTCTCCAGTGGATCATGAGGTTTCTTGGCCCCTATGGACTTCCCTCCTCCTGGAATATTCTTTCTGGACCTCCTTCTTCTAATATATTTCTATACACTCCTTGTTCCTTTTTCATAACTATTACGTTCCCAACATCCTTCCTGAAAATGCGCACACACACACACACACACACACACACAGAATCATCATAACCTCTATCCATCTGCTACAGCCGTCCTCCAAGGGTGTGAGGACTGACTTATTTGCACTGTGGCAAAAATAAACGGTTGCTAGATAAAGGAAGAGTAAACAAATGCAGGAACAAATGCTAGACAGATTTTGGATTTGACCTCTGAGGCAATGAGAAGCCACATGAAATGTAGGAGGCTGGCGGCATGAAAATCTTGTGTTAGGTGTCAGGGAGCCAGCGCTTACCAGCAGCGTATCTTAAACAGGCTTAGGCTTTGAGCTGATTATAAACTCCACGAGCCTGCTGAAGATCAGTATTTTTTAAATGTAAAGAAATTTGGAATAAGCAGAAAAAAGATCACCAGTGGAAAACTTGCACTGTTTAGAGCACGCTCGCTGATTATCGGACTCCAGCCTTTTATTGCTTTGGAGAGACTCTGCAACTTTCTAAATTATATAGACAGCAATATAGCAATCCAGAGATATACAAATAAGTTCTTTCTGGTGGGAGTTCTCTGGACTTTTTTCTCTACCTCCTACTCAGTGGAAGAAGTCAGTTTCTCATCTATTTGTCAATTTAAGTCCAAGTAAATTTGTATTCTTTTGACTTCTCCTTTGAACCAATGGTAACATTTGCCTGGTTCCATCATTAATAATGTGCAAAATAAGGTTTGTTTTTTTTTTTTTTTGAGACAGAGTCTTGCTGTCGCCCAGGCTGGAGTGCAGTGGCGCAATCTCGGCTCACTGCAGGCTCTGCCCCCCCGGGGTTCACGCCATTCTCCTGCCTCAGCCTCCCGAGTAGCTGGGACTACAGGCGCCCGCCACCACGCCCGTCTAATTTTTTGTATTTTTAGTAGAGACAGGGTTTCACTGTGTTAGCCAGGATGGTCTCGATCTCCTGACCTCGTGATCCGCCCGCCTCAGCCTCCCAAAGTGCTGGGATTACAGGCGTGAGCCACCGCGCCCGGCCAACATAAGGTTTTTAACATAGTCATTGTATACCTCGAGGAGAGCATGATTTTACCTTTTTCTAAGAAAAATATCCTTTAACAAAAAGGCTGGATTAACCATGTGCTTCTTGGAGGGGCCCTATCTGTGCCAGTAGCCACTGCCCCATGGCAACCTCTTTATGCCAACCCCCCGGCTTAATACCAAGAACAGTCATGGTTCCCTTTGAGCAAACAGCTTGTTTTTGTGATTTGTGTAATTAAGATTTTCCTTTTTTAAAAGCTGTGAGAAAGCTGTGGATCAGGTCCATAGTCATTTGGGGTACGTTTCTTAGGACAATTCCTGGGTCCATCTTATATTCCCACTTTTGGTTTTCTTCTTTAACTGTCATGTTTTATGTGCTTTCTGTGCTTTATGTATCATTTTTAAGAATCACCTTAATGGCAGCTCACACCTATGATTCCGGCACCTTGGGAGGCCAAGATGGGAGGATTGCTTGAGCCCAAGAGTTTAAGGCCAACCTGGGTAACACAGTGGAGACCCTATCTCTACAAAAATTTTAAAAAATTAGCCGGGCGTGATGGTGTGCCTGTAGTCCCAGCTACTCAGGAGGCTGAAGCGGGAGGATCACTTGAGCCCAGGAGGTCAAGGCTCAGTGAGCTATGATCACACCATTGCACTCTAGCCTGGGCAACAGAGCAAGTCTCTAAAATATATTTTTAAAAAACAAACGACAGATAAAAATAAATGAAATATGTAGATCTGAATGGGGAGGGGACAGTGGGGATGTAAAAGAAGGGGCAGCTAATTCTAAACATTTTGCTACTCAGGAAGCTAAGGCTGGAGGATTACTTGGGGCCAGGAGTTCAAGACCAGCCTGGGCAACATGGCAAGACCCTCATCTCTAAAAATAAATAAATAAACAAACAAACGTTTTAAAGGAAGATAGAAAGAAAAGCCAGTAACACGTTAGATATGGAGAAAGAAGTGGGGACAAGGAGCACCCTCGATTTTTAAGCAAAGTTGATGGAAGGCATGACACTAAAGTGCTCTGTGTTCACCCACAGAAGTAGCAGTAACCCAGGAAGTTTTGAGGGTGGGGGTGAGGAAGAATTTAGGTGTTCATCCAGGAAATGTTATAAACAAATGAAGATTTAGGTCCTGTGTCCATGTGTAAAAACAGATCAAAACTGAGAGAAGGTAAGAATAACCCCAGATTATAGGCTAGAAAAGGGCTCCTGGGTCCAGAAAGGCTCATTCTGGGCAGATGAATCAACCTAGGTTGGGGTTGGGGGCAGGGGTTGGGGGTGCGCCAAGAATAATTACTGCCTCTCTCTGAAAAGCTCAGCAGTGTTCTCTATTCTCTGACAAAATCAAATAAAGACCTTTAAGCTGTTACTTTCCCAAATGAATCAATTTCCAATTCCCTGGGCTGGGAACACAGGGCACTAAGCTCATAGGCAAACACCACCTGAAGGAGAGAACAAGAGCTGAGCTCTCTATTGCCCCATTAGCACGTTTTGGAGATTAATCAAGCTCAAACCTCTCCAAAGACAATGTTTTCCTGGGTTTGCTAAATGCACATCGATTCACTTGTCACTTGGAGACAGTCAGGACTATCAGGTAACAAACTGAGGAATGGAATCAACTGACTACAAAGCTAAAGCTGGTGCAGTCATCAGCCTCCTTACACCCAATATGAAGTTATCTCAATGCATCTGGAATTGAGATAGCTTTCTTTATGAGACAAAAAAAAAAAAAAAAAAAAAAAAAGCACATAAAACATGACAGTTAAGGAAGAAAACCAAAAGTGGGGATATAAGATGGGCCCAGGAATTGTCCTAAGAAATGTACCCCAAATGACTGTGGACCTGATCCACAGCTTTCTCACAGCTTTTAAAAAGGATCCCCTTTCCTGGGCTCCTCCTTCCTCTGAAGATACATGATTCTTCACTTATTCAGAATAGAAATAGGCCTTGTTAAATATTACGACAGAATGCTACCCTTGCTGACTGCAAAAAGGTATGCAAATTCCCCAGTGCAGTACCCAAGGAGCAGAACTCTGGAGCTTTTAGGAGTTGCGGAGAATCCAAGTAAAGGGAAGGACCCTCTTTGCAGCAAAATGCAGATATAAGACATATACACGGCCGGGCACGGTGGCTCACGCCTGCAATCCCAACTACTCAGGAGGCTGAGGCAGGAGAATCGCTTGAATCCGGGAGGTGGAGGTTGCAGTGAGCCGAGATTGCGCCATTGCAATCCAGTCTGGGTGACAGGGCGAGACTCTTGTCTCAAAAAAAAAAAGACATATACACAATTCTCGGTTCTCAACTTCAGGAGATTCACAGACTCCAGCACAACTGTGGGCCCAGATTAAGAGCCTTGGCACAGCCCAGCAGCTGTCCACCAGCCATGGATTGGTTGTTCCACTGGTCAAAAGCCTGGCTGACATGATCTGTATTAGGGGTCAGTGAATGGGGGAGAGAGGACGTGGACTCTTCCAGGTTTTCTAGATTTCATCCAACTGGGAGGTTAGCATAACACTTAGGCCCACCCAGACGCTCTGCCTGGACTACATACACGTGGGATCTGCCTTTATATTTTATTAAGCATTGAAATGATGAGTCTGCACAGTTTTGTGAAGTCACAAAGATACTGTCCAGTCCAATGCTCAAAGTTCATGCTGCAGAAAAATAAGTTTGCCTCTTGGAAAGAATAAATAGTCTTCCCTTTTATCAGAAGATGGTTCTCCCTGCCTTGGCCGTCATGATGTCAGCTCTAAGAGTTGCAATAGCACTTTACCCACCACAAAGGACTAGACGTTCAGGATCTCACTGGCTCAATGTAATAATAATGAAGGGTTGTTTCCTTCATTTTAGAGAATGGGACGGTGAGGCTGAGAGAGGAGAGATTAAGTGGCCCCAGATCAAATACTGGGCAATGTAACAAAGTAGGGACTCAAAATCCAGAATGTGAAACTCTGAGTCTCATGCTCATCCCACTTCTCTATATTTCTAAGAACCTCCTAGATCAAAATGCTCAAATATAGTAACCACCCCACCTCTGACTCATCTCTAATTACCCACCCCCTTTCTAAAGAGGTTTTCATCTTCTTTTCCTATCCGACAATTTAAAAAAAAAAGGTTTGGGTTTCAATTGATTTTTTGGAATTATAGGGCCTATAAATTATAATGAAATAAACAGCACTTTATATATACATATATAAAAGAGATGATAATGATAATGATGATGATAATGATGGTGATGTGTGTGTATATATATATATGAGAGAAAAATTAATTTAGAAAGTGGAAGCTAAATCTCTTACTAGTTATTTGCACTTCCGCACTAATGTCTTTATTTCAGGCGTTCATTTTTCACGCAATCCCACTGAAACAAATGATCACAAAACTGAAAATAACTAGATTAGCCTCTCCAAACCACAGCCCTCATTCCTCGTTCCCAATTCTTATTCTGTTTTACATACTTTGGCCTGTATTTTTTTTCAACCGCCATCAGTGTTCTATGGAAGAAAAACACCACTTACCCACATCCTGGAACTAATATTACAGGCCAGAGTCGCTCAAGGCAGCTCACCTAAAAGGCTCTGCTGGTGATACAAACCCAGCTGGAAAGAAGGAAAGAACTGGAATTTCACAATGTGCTTTACAGGTATCGTGGACTCATGAACCGACCCAAGGCTATCCCCTCTGCCCTCCTTCTTCCCTTTAAATAAACGAAGTGTGTAAATGGAAAAGAGAGCTGATTCTAAAGGTTCAGAGGCCAGAAGTCAAGCTCAATCCATCTTTAGAAGAGGGGAGATACATGAAGCTGCGCCAGGCTGAACAAGCCTCTCGAACCAGGAGACAAACAGGCTAATAAATTAGTACTGCTAAACCACTGGGCCGACGAGCCAGAATCAATCCAGTAGGCTGCCTCCTCTTCTAGCTCATTAACTATTTGAGATTACCATCATATGGGAGTAGCCTCTCAGCTGGAAATTAAATTAGCCTAGCTATAAACCCGGAATGTAGACGGGAAGGTGTCTGATGAGTGAGCAATCCTGGGGAAAAGCTCCACCACCAAATGCTTGCCCAAACTCCATCCTCAGGCACTCCAAGCTGGCCTTCCTTTACAATTTCTCTTTTGAACAACAACAAAAGGAGTGAGACTTTCTTACTCTGATGTTCAGAAAAAGCACAGTAAATCAAGGTTGTACGCACACATCCCACCGTCCCTGTAAATGGTCGGTGCAGAGGGCTGAGCTCAGTAAGAAGGGCGGCAGGCACTAATTGTACACTCAGAACAGGTGCGTGCCTGCAGAGCCACCTCTTAATTACCAGGTTTGGCATTTTGGCACTGGCAGCCTGGAACTGAATGCTGGCACTGAGCGGCCAATGGGGCTGTTCCTATTGTAGGTCCGTGGAGCTGAGAAATGGAATTTCTAATTACATGGCTTCAACCTAATGAGAGACTCCTTCCAGACAGGCAAAAGGCAACCAGATTCGAGGACGTGGAACCTGGAACACATCCTGAGAGGATCTCCAGTGCTGGCCCTTTTTTCTGAGTGGCATCTTTTTTGATCACCACCAAAAGCAATTTCTGTTCAATGCTATTCAACAGCATCTTACAATTCTCACTTCTGAGCTGACATACTTGAAAAAGAAAAAAAAAAAGCACAGGATAACGTGTACTAGTTACCCTTTGATGTCATGAGGTTAAGGCTTACTTAGAAACATCCTCGACCTCCCTCATGCTGTCACTCTCTTCTGCTGGGTCCTTCCCTGCACCAACCATATTTTTTCATAGGAACCTCCTAGCCTTTTCACATGCATTCCTTCTGTCAAGATCTTCTTTCCCACCTGGTCTGCTCATGAACTCATTCATCCATCAAAACTTCACTCCCATGTCACCTCCTCCCTGAAGCCTTCCCAGTGCAGCTCCCCATCCCACCTAGATAGATTGAAATTCTCCCTCTGTAGGATTTGTTTTTGAACTACTTCTGTTTTTGCATGTATCATGCCATACTGTATTTAGCCATCTCACCCCCTCCCTTTATTCTCATGCTCTACAGTCTGTCTCCGCAAAGCAGTCAGGGTTTTTCTAAAATGTAGGACAGGTCCTGTCCCTTCCACTCATAAAGCCCCACACACGCTGGCATCTCACACCAAGACCTGCCTCTCCGACCCTCTCAGTCCTCATCTTTCTACCTTTTCACCTTTTTTAAAAGGCCCTCTTGCGCAAAAGCATAAGAATGATATAATGGACTTTGGGGACTTGCGGGGAGGGTGGTGAGGAATCAAAGACTAAACATTGGGTACAGTGTACATTGCTTGGGTGACGGGTGAATCAAAATCTCAGAAATCACCACTAAAGAACTTACCTGTGTAGCCAAAAACCACCTTTTCCCCAAAAACTATGGAAATAAAAAAAGGCCCTCCTGACTTCCAGCCTATAGTGTCCCTTTTCTCCCATCACCCTCCTCCACAGAACTGTCTACCCCCTCACTCTTGGTGACATTATATTTTTATTAATCTACTTGTTTATTTCTTTACTGCCCATCTCCCTACTAGAATGTAAGCTACAGAAGGGCAGGAACAGTGCTCATGAAATAGGCACCCAGTGATATTTGTGAAATGAACAAATCTTTGAATCCCAGAGCCTGATACAGAATAGATGCTCAATACATTAATAAAGTCAGTACTTAAATTCTAAGGAACAAAACGAAAATCAGTGGACATTCAGATACAGAGAAACCAAGAACTAGCTGGAATCGACCTGATTCCTCTCCCTCTTCCCTGTGTCTACTGTTGGTTTCCAAATGGATATAATCAATCCTCAGGGACTGCCCTAATGACAATTTCTTCTGGGAGGAGGGTACACGGTGCCTGTCCTTTCAATACACTCTTACTGAGTAAAGAGAAGCCAAAAGATTTTATAATGGAGACAAAACAGCACCAAATCCAAACCAGAATGTAACTGACAAGCTGCTAGAAAACTGTTTACAGAGGGCATGTGTGAGACAGGATCTAAGTCCACCACTATACTTGAGCTTGCAATCGCTTAGGAGGCATCTTTACCTGCAGCCCAGACTGCTGCTGTCTGCTAGTGCCCCTCTCCGCACCTGAGCTTCTGGGACCTACGATCCATCTGCCACATCTGGAGGCTGATCAACCACAAACAACTCACAGCCCTCGCTGATGTGCTTTTGCACTTCCCATCCCCCAAACCCACATCCCCAAAAGACACCATCTGGGTAAAATGAGGTGGCTTCCATCAAAGTCCTCGAAACCAACGAAAGCTTCAGTCTTGAGGAAGCCAGTACATCTGCTGCCTGGCAAATGCTCTTTTCACAGAACACAAAACAGTCATGGGCCTGTTCTGTACTTCTGTTTCCAGCTGGGACTGGAAGAAAACACCATCCCAAAAATAACAGTGAAAGACTGAACATTCCCTTGGAGGAGACAGATGGGAAGGAGACACGGCCAGGGCAGGGGGCCACCCAGCCACCGTGGCAGCCCCCTAACCAGCTGCCTCCTGGCTGTGCCCTCTTGAGTCCACCTCTCAGCCTCTCTTCTCTGTCTCCTCTAAACAGAAATAGGATCTGATCAGGGCAACCCAACTCTGAGCTAGACCTTATCAATAACTGCAATCACTTTTATATGCTAACATGTAAGGTTCCCAAACTTAACTGAGTTCCTCCACAGTGAGTGACGGGCCCAGGACTAAATCACACTGGGAGTACTGGCAAGCAGGAGCCAAGCGTGCTCGCAAGTCTGAGACAGAGGGAGAAGATTCGCCCCGGCCCTGCCTGGTTGAGCCAGAGAGCCGTGGACACGTGGCATTCCCCCATCCCCTCTCCTGCTGTGCCTGCTGACATGCCTCTCCCGGAAGAATGATGGGGATCCTCTCTCAGCAGGACTGGTGAAGGGAGAGGAGAGGTGGCAAGGCCCAGCCTGCAGATCACCTGCCTCTCCACACCATCGGGCTGGAGAAGCTGGCCTGGGGAGCTGAGCGGGGAATTGGAGAAGAATGGCTCTCTTTCCCTCCATACTTCAAACCACAGAATGAAGGTGCTTAGGACAGTCATCCAAGCTACCCAAGGAGGCAGCAGGGAGACGGGTGTGTGGATTCTGCAGGGGCAATGAGTGGGGATGAGGAAGCATGTCCCAGCCATATTTGCAAACACCATCGGGAACTGCTACTTGTTCCTTTGGGAGCCTTACTCGAATCACCCAGCAGGGCTAAATGTGGTTCATCTTAGAAAACCATCGGTGTGTTTTCTTGTTCTCTGTCTTGAAATGACAAATTTTTAAATTTTCCTTGAAAATACATGAAAAGAATTTGAATTCGCAGCTCATATAAAGCTTGTGAATGTCTCTGGTATACGAGCTCTGCTGGCCTGAAAAACTCCCTTGTCTGTAGGATAAAAGCCCTCTCTTTTATCTGCCATTCCAGCCTCTCCACCTCTGAGCCAGCCTCCTGGCTCCTCTCTCCTCCAGTCCCAGGCACTCTCACTGTTTTGCCCAAGCTGCAGTGCTCTTCTGTGCTTCTCTGGGCCTTTTTCACACAGAGCTTCCCAGCCCTGAATATTCTGATCAGTTTCCAGGACAACCAGCCAGCAAGCTCCTATCCATGCTCCAGAGCCCAGCCGGATGGTGGCTTTTCCTTTGGGCCTCTTTCTCTTTCTCTGCTCCTACAGCATTTCCTACTTTGTTCTATACACCTCTCACCATGGCCCCTCGACCAAGATGGTGAGTTCCTTGAGGATTTGGACAATGGCTTAAAACCTTGTTTTCCCAAATGCCTGCCTACCACTTGACCCATTCCAGGAGTTCCAAAACTGTCTGGTAGAGAAAATCATGAATGAATGAATGAATGAATGATACACAAGACGACATTCTACTAGTAGTGCCATCTAGATGCTCTGGTCATACATTGGCAATAAGGCTGTCCTTGTTATTGCCTGATTTTCACAAGGCCGCACAGAAAGCGAAGGTGGGTATTAAATTTCCCTTTAAAAGATACGTAACTTTATAGGAAGGGAAGTGTGATAAGAATGAAAAGTTACTCGAGTACATGCAATAGAGGATCCCACTCTGGTGTGAAACTGTTCACCCACAAACCATGTGAAATGTCCTTGCCAAACGCCTCCCCCTGAGCAAGGGCTCAGGTAGAGGTGAGCAGGCGATCCATGCAGATGTTAGAATTTCCCCAAGTACGAAGAACCTACGGTAAGTGTATCAGGAGATAATAAGATAACTATGGCAAGCTTAGAGTGCTTGCAGGAGAAATCCAGATACTCCTGTAACTTTAGTTTTATACAAACAGGTAAATCAATCCCCATCTCTCTCTGTTAAAAGGCTCCACTCGCCCTCCTTCCCCAGTGACACCTAATCTGAAAGTTTCCTTTGTTTCCGGTGCTGTGTGAACTGCAGAACACTTTTCAGTGTTCCCCTTGGCCACACAAAAAGGGGAAAAGGCATTTTTTAAAAAGTTATTGGCTTCATTTGCAGCTCAAGGCTGCCAGTGTTTACATGTGGCACTCATGTTATTTAGTGAAGACCTCAACATTACAACCAGGGTGAGCAATCATCTCGGTGCTAGCATAAAACATACTCAGACCACAAGAGCTCCACAGTGCCAGGCAGGGTGGAAAAAAGCTTCACCTTTTCCAACACCATCAAACATCTTGCTCCATAAACACCACCGACACAGAACACTTACCTTTGAAAACAGACATAAGCTGCTTGGAGGAAAGCTGAACCTGCAATTAGCCCGCTTATGGAATAACAGCA
Organism: Nomascus leucogenys; assembly: GCF_006542625.1. Lineage (NCBI taxonomy): Eukaryota > Metazoa > Chordata > Mammalia > Primates > Hylobatidae > Nomascus > Nomascus leucogenys. The sequence continues at coordinate 63,688,512 of NC_044399.1, forward strand.
AGTGGAGGCAAAGCAAGACCCGACTTGAAATCCTAATCAGCAAGTCTGTTCCCCTGGCCTCGGCCTCAGCCTCAGCCACTTTTTATCCAGGGTCCTTGATTCACTGCAACTCCACTTCTTGCTCTTTATTCTTTTTGCAGCAATCATCTGGGGCCAGGGGGAGGGTGCAGACATATTAGGTTTGAGATGACATCACAGTGGGAGATGTGTGGGAGAGGAATAACTCAAGCTATAGGAACGGGAAGCCTATAAAGGGTAAAGGTGGATGGAGAGAGAGAGGGAGCACAGGATTAGGGTCAGACTCTTAGAACTGCAAGAAACCTCAGAAACCCGTTTGGCGAATATGGCCCAAGTTGGCATCTGGATAGACAAAATGCCTCAGGAAGCTGGTAGGTAGGAATGAAAGGAGGGTTCTGTACCCATGGGGGAAATGCTAGGTGAAACAAACATTTATTTACTTTAATTTATAAATTTGTTTTGTTTTGTTTTTAGCTACTGTATTTCTCAGGGACTCTAATATGCTAACATGGAACTCTTTTTTTCTACACTCTACCTATTAATTTTTTTTTTTTTTTTTTTTTTTTGAGACGGAGTCTCACTCTTGTTGCCCAGGCTGGAGTGCAATGGCACGATCTCAGCTCACTACAACCTCCACCTCCTGGGTTCAAGTGATTCTCCTGCACCCGCCACCATGCCTGGCTAATTTTTTGTATTTTTAGCAGAAACAGGGTTTCACCACGTTGGTCAGGCTGGTCTCAAACTCCTGACCTCAGGTGATCCACCCACCTTGGCTTCCCAAAGTGCTGGGATTACAGGCATGAGCCACCGCACCCAGAAGAACTTTCTTTTCACTCAAAGAAACGTGGAATAGTGCATCTCAAAGTGTGGTCTGCAAGACTACCCACAAACTGTCCTGGAGGAGATACGTGCAAAACCTGAGAGGAAGCATTTAAAACTATTATAAGTAATTTGACATTGCAACAGCATCCAAAGCCATAATCAGTAAACTCACTAGCTAGTGTGCGTGTTGCTAACTGTATGGCAGGAGGCACACGGCATGCTCTGTGTGCTTGTCATAGGCAATAGGACAACATATTGAGCCACAGTGGATTGGGGGAAAACGTGGTCCTACAGCAGAGTTGGCTGAGAACTGGTTTAGGAAACACTGCTGGGTCCAATTTCTATGGTACACATCGGGGATTCTGCTGACATCAGAATGACTGAGTGACCTGACTATCCACAGCAAAAGGCTGACCCTAAGATTTGCCAACTGGGGAATCCGATCAAAGAAAAGCCAGTTAGGGAACTAAAAAAGTAAAAAATAGGAGAAGCATGTCACTGAAAATGATTTCATCAAGGTGATTCTGATTTTAATTGGCAGCCAGCTAAGCAGACCTCCACACAGCCTCTCCTGGGATCCCTACAAAGGTGTAAAATGAAAAAGTCAAATAGATAAAAGCTCCTGCCCAACTCTAACAAGCATGCCCGTGATGAACTGGATTGAGGAAATTTAATCCTGAAACGTACATACCTGAAAAAAGTGGGAAAACTGTTTGAAGCTCCGCACTCTGGTAACAAATGAGAAAAGCTGCCCAGTGTGAGACAGGAAGGGGCAGGGAGGGTGGAATGTCGGAAGGAGAGACGATTCCCCCATCCACAAGCCCAGGGGCTCACCAGGTCCAGCCATTTGTTGCCATGAGAAAGGCAGGCATGGTACTGTCCCATCCTTTATAAAAGCAGCAGGAAATCTGGATTTGTATGTGAAACCTCCCAACCTGTCAACAATATAGGCAGTAAATGTGCATGTTTTAAAACCCCATGAATATTCACTGTTAGGCTTCATTTATATTAGGTTCAACCACAGGCAAAACTAACCGGTGGTGGTAGAAGGTGAGATAGTGGTTGTCCTTGGGATGGGGACGGTAACCAGAAGGGGATACAGAGGTAGCTTTGGGGGTTCTTGAACTGCCACTTCTTGATCTTGGCGCTTGTTACCAACAACATACTTGTATGTTTGCCTTGTGAAAAGTCATCAGGCTGTGCACTTTTTTTTTTTTTTTTGATACGGAGTCTCGCTCTGTCACCCAGGCTGGAGTGCAGTGGCGCGATCTCGGCTCACTGCAAGCTCCGCCTCCCGGGTTCACGCCATTCTCCTGCCTCAGCCTCTCCGAGGAGCTGGGACTACAGGCGCCTGCCACCACACCCGGCTAATTTTTTGTATTTTTAGTAGAGACGGGGTTTCACCGTGGTCTCGATCTCCTGACCTCGTGATCCGCCCGCCTTGGCCTCCCAAAGTGCTGGGATTCCAAGCGTGAGCCACCGCACATGGCCAGGCTGTGCACTTCTGATTTGTACACTTTTCTATAAGTATGTAAATAAAAATTTAAATAAGAAACCCAGGCCGGGCAGGGTGGCTCATGCCTGTAATCCCAGCACTTTGGGAGGCTGGGGCGGGTGGATCACCTGAGGTCAGGAGTTCAAGACCAGCCTGACCAACATGGAGAAACCCCATCTCTACTAATAATACAAAATTAGCCAGGCCTGGTGGCGCATGCCTTTAATCTCAGGTACTCGGGAGGCTGAGGAAGGAGAATCGCTTGAACCTGGAAGGCGGAGGTTGCGGTGAGCTGAGATCGTGCCACTGCACTCCAGCATGGGCAACAAGAGCAAAACTCCGTCTCAAAAAAAAAAAAAAAAAAAAAAAAAAAAAAAAAAAAAAAAAAAGAAACCCAAACCCCACAGATTTATAAACAATATAATGTCTGAGATTTCTTTCAAATAATACTGAAAAGAGATAACACAGCACCTCCTTAGAAATGATGGAGGGGGCCAGGCGCGGTGGCTCATGCCTGTAATCCCAGCACTTTGTGAGGCCGAGGCCAAGGCCAGTGGATCACCAGAGGTCAGGAGTTCGAGACCAGCCTGGGCAACATGGTGAAACCCCACCTCTACTAAAAATACAAAATTAGCCGGGTGTGGTGGCACATGCCTGTAATCCCAGCTACTTGGGAGGCTGAGGCAGGAGAATCGCTTGAACCTGGAAGGCGGAGGTTGCAGTGAGCCGAGATCACACCACTGCATTCCAGCCTGGGCAACAAGAGCGAAATTCCGTCTCAAAAAAAAAGAAAAAAGAAAAGAAAAGAAATGATGGAGGGAAGTATTGGGGAAGGTATAAAATAAAGCCATGTCGAGAAGTAGTTAAGAGAGTGATGTTCATATACAGGCTGCCGTCTCTCTGAGGTTTCTCCTTTTGTGTAGGGAGAGCTAAATTAAGTGGTGCTTCAAGGAAGAGGAGGTCCTGCAGAGAAACGATGCATACAAGTCGTCTTGGCACAGGTAAGGGCTGGTGACTAGCAGGGCTAGCAGCTGCAGAGTAAGGGCCAAGTTCTCAGTGGGGTGCATAAAGTTGGGGTGGGCCAGATCAGCTTTATATAAGACATTTTTAGCCAAGTGCAGTGGCTCACAGCTGTAATCCCAGCACTTTGAGAGGCCGAGCCGGGCGGATCACAAGGTCAGGAGTTCGAGATCAGCCTGGCCAACATGGTGAAACCCTGTCTCTACTAAAAAAATACACACACACACACACACACATATATATACACACACGATAATTAGCTGGGTGTGATGGTGGGTGCCTGTAATCCCAGCTACTCGGGAGGCTGAGGCAGGAGAATTGCTTGAACCCAGGAGGCGGAGGTTGCAGTGAGCCGAGATCACTCCATTGCACTCCAGCCTGGGTGAAAGAGCAAGACTCCGTCTCCGAAAAAAAAAAAAAAAGGCATTTTCACGCACACCTGGTGGGGACAGTACAAAACCCAGTGTCTCCGTGGGTGGGGCGCTCATGGTGCTGGACAATACCGCTCAGAAGCAATGGGCCACAGGGTGTAAAATGTGGGGGTGTGTCAATACGATCCCAAGATCTGAGAATCTGAGTGGCGTGGTTATGGGGGGCAGCACAAAGGACAGGTGGGAGAAAAGGGATGAGCTGGTAGAGGAGGGGATGGGAGCAGGCCTCGGTCAGAGAAGGGGAGTCAAATGCACAGATGTTGGGGCAAGGGCTACAGAGATGGCAGGAAAGTGCTGGGCTGGCACACAGATGGCGTGGTTGAAGACTGCCACCGTCAACATGGACGTCAGAGCAACAGAAACAGGCTAGGAACAAGTGTGGGGAGTGAAAGAGAATAGGGACAGAAAAAAGGATGAAAAAATAGAACCTTGGAAATGCTTTTAAGTGGAAAAGTCTACATCTTTGGGAGGAAAGAAACAACAGAAGAGATGGCTTAAAACTGGTCCAGAAGGAACACGGCATTGAATTTCAGGCAGGTAGACAGCCTCCAAGTTGTGGAGTTTGAAGGGCCCTCAGGGAGTCGTTCCCTTCTTCCTTAGGTCCAAGAGGTAGAGCCACCTACAGATACAGCTGTATGACCTTAGGCAATCTCTGTGAGTTTCCGTTTCCTCCCTTGGAAAATAAGGGAAATCACACAGGAAGCATAGCTGTTAAGATTAAGTAAGCGCCTGGCCCACTCGCCTGCACACAGCAAGTTCTTGCATACGGAGGCTAAGACATATTTTTTCCTTTTTTTTTTGTATCACACAGTCGCTTTCTGGCCCCTTCTTACCTCCTTAGCTCTCTTTGGAAAGCTCCTGGAAAAGTAAAATGCAAAAATCACATTTTAAAATTCGTACTATCTTATCTCATGCTTCTGCTTCCTCCTTAAATGGTTTTCAGATTTACTAGTAATTTAGTAGGACTAATGATTTCAAAAATAAAAAAAAAATCAGGCTTAAATTGCCTACAGGTCTCCTCGAGCCTGTAGATTTCAGTCCACCAACTGAAACAGGCTTCTCAGGGACAACTTCATGGCTCCTGTACTTCCTCAGTGTTTTAAGTGCTGCCTCGTACTTGATAAGAGCACTAGATAAGAGCAAGTGCACCGACAGGATTTTTGAGGTGGTAAAACTACCCTGAATGATATTATAATGTGGGATACAGGTCATTACACGTTTGTCCAACACTATACAATGTACATCACCAACAGTGAGGTTCAGTTGTAACAAATGTACCAGTCTGGTAGAGGATGGTGACGGTGGCAGGCTGTGCATGTGTAGGACTGATGGGTATTTGGGAAATCTGTGTACTTTATTAAATTTTGCTGTGAACCTAAAACGGCTCTAAAAATACCGTCTGGGTCTGGCGTGGTGGTTCACACCTGTAATTCCAGCACTTTGGGAGGTTGAGGAGGGCGAACTGCTTGAGCCCAGGAGGTTGAGGCCAGCCTGGGCTAACATAGTGAGATCTCATCTCTACGATTTTTTTTTTTTAATTAGCCAGGGGTGGTGGTGTGCACCTGTAGTCCCTGCCACACGGAGACTGAGGTGGGAGGATCGCTTGAGGCCGGGAGGTAGAGGTTGTGCCACTGCACTCCAGCCTAGGTGACAGAGCAAGACCCTGTCTTAAAAAAAAAAATAAAAAAATAAAAAAAAAAATCCTTGTCAGATGAATGAAAAAGTAAGTAAACATGATTTATACGAATGTATTATTCAATGATTATAGAAAAGGATTTTAAATGGTCACCTTTGGCTTCCTCCATTAATAAGTATTTTAAATCAATGATAAGGTAATGATCACTTCACTGCCTTTCTCTCTTTACCCCATCCCTTCCCACACCCACCCACCCACACACTTGGGGATCTTCGGTGGGAACAGGATGTTTACTGCTTTGTGTATCTGTGTCAACTGGCAGCACTAGCATATGCTAAGTGCCCGGAGGCAGACTGGAACAATCAGAGAAGAGGGCACCAGGGACCAGCCCGACAGCACATCAAGAGGAAGGGCTGGATCCAGCCAAGAGAGTTTCCGGTACACAAGGCCAGGACGGGCAGGGAGAGGCTGCTTAGCTAGGAAAAGGCACCAGGAACGATCTGGAAGAGAATTACTGCTCTCTAATTGTGTACTTTGTGTGTCTCTCCCCAGGGAGATTGTACTTTAATGGAAGTAAGAACGAAATATTGTATTTCTTCAACATCTCATGTAACAATGTTCAACGTCTTATGTGCACTTCCCGATGTGCCCTTTTCATAGGCCTTTAGAAACGCGAGGAAAAAGGTTGCCTCTTTCAAATCCACAAGAGTTATTGGCACCACGGAGGAAGCCTATCCGCAAAGGCTGGGGCTGGGGCGTTTGTGGGCTAAGTCCACCTTGGGCAGCACCAGAAATGGGTGGGCTTGTCAGTGCCCACGAGGAGAGATCCCTTCTCCCCTCTGAGGCTGTCCAGGAGAGCGTTCCTTCTCCTGCTCTGGGTAGGGGCGGCTACAGGGCTCTGTCCACAGGACTTAGGGTTAGGAGGACCAGCCTGGCGTGTGTGAACAGCGCGGAAGGTGCTGGGGAGTGGGCGTGCCACTCGGTCTGAGTCCAGGTGAGATTCAGTGATCGGGGAGGGAGCTTGAGAGTTACTGGGCTTTTCCTTTTCCTCCTCTCCATCCCAGTCCTTCCCACTTTCTCTTCGTCCTGTCATTTAATGGGCCAAATTATGGAAATGAAGGTATTTTCTGTTATCCACTGAATCTGCGGAATCGCCTTACAGGCACCCATTATGGAAGTGGGTGGAAAGAGGATTATCCATTTCTTCCCCTCAAAGAGAAAAGGGGGCGGAGAAAAGGGAGAAACGAAACGTGCTCGTTGCAAATTCACTCAACTGAATTCACTTTCTTGCCAGCAACCCCTCCCGCTTCCCAGACCCAAAATAAGGTCCGAAAAAGCCGAAGTGTCCTCTCCGGCTGTAAAGAATCCACTCGGGCCCACTCGGGTCCTGCCAGCCAGGGCTGCAGAAGGCGAGGCCGTCTCCCTGCAGGGCTCGGGAGCCGAACATTCGGAGAACAGACATCTCCGCTCCAGAAAACTGGAGAATTTGTGCAGGAGGGTGCAGACAGGACAAAGAGAGAGGAACCAAAGGAAGAGAGTACAATAGAACAGCTGATAGGCTCGACTTGGAAAGCGAAGGCAGCTCAGGACCAAATCGGCAGCACCGAGTCGAAGCTGAGCAGCGAACAGCCAGGCCAGCACCGGCGGGGGCGGGGCGCGCCCGCTCAGCCCGCCTCTCTGGGCGGGGTTCTCCTCGCAGGCGGAACACCATTGGTCTCTCCGCAGCCCCTCCACTCAATCAGCGCGAAGACGGGTCCCGCCGGCACCGCCCCCCTCTAGTGAGGGCCGCTCGGCCAGGCTCAGCCCAACAGGTGAGGCCGGACGGCGGGGCTGGTCACGTGGCCACGGCCAACTACCCCGCCAGCCGAGGGGCGGGGGAGGCGGCCCCAGTCTCGGCTGCCAGCCCTGCCCCCGCACTGGGAAGCTCCGCCATCTGTCTCCGGCTCAGCGGCCCTCGGGCCAGAGGCGGCGATCCCGCGCGACACCAGGGCCGCGTCGATTGATGCCCGAGGCCGGGTGGCTCGGGGCCATTTTCCCTGCCCGTGGCAGCGCCCCCGGCCACCGTTCCAGAACGGGATTCCAAGCCAACGCCCCCCTAGCTCCCGAAAGGAGCGGACACGTGGCAACGTCGGGGGCAGCTGGGGCCCTGCTGGACACTTCCGTCCGCAGACCTGAAAAAGGGGGGCGGCTCTCCCCCCAGCTCCATTCATTAAATCAAGAGTGAGATTCTCATTGCTCTTCCCAATGTTTTTTTCACTCTCCATTTGCTTCTCAAACCTCACATTGCCCAGAACCATCTTTCAGCATTTTATGGGTTTCTAAGCAAGTGTAACAGTATTAAGTAGCTGGGGCAAAGACTTGGGAAAAAACAGGGATTCTGAATCCTACGTGTAAGGTGCTTCATGGACACACATGAAATCGTTCACATTCTAGGCAATGGCGTTTAAAATAGTGATCCCTTGGCGAGAGGGTCTGGGCTGAAACACAATCAACTTGATGTTAAGCCCGTCTTATTTTTTCACATTTGCCATATTTAGAACAAAAATACCTTATTCCAACAATGTATAGTGTGTGTACTTTTTTTACTGTCCGGAAAATATAAACTCCTCTCGGACAGTACTCTTTAACCAGCTCTAAATCTAAAGATACGCACTCATAACTTTTACAAACAGCAATCTTTGGGAGGCAAAACCTGTGCAGTACAACTTGGCTATTTAAACATGTTTCATCCATGACACAATGAAGTACATTTTCTGAATGAGCCAGAAACAAGTTATTTTTAATATTTTTCAAGTTACCGAAATGTGTGTGAAATTTGTATTTAAAAGAATTTATAAAGGAACTTAATACCACTTTTATCTATGTACAAATAAAATTAGTGGTGGGTTTTATTAGCATTAGCAGTATTTTAACACATAGCCTCTTGGCTGCCATAAAAATTATTTATTATCATTTTATTAAGATGGTAATTACTTCTCACGTCCTAAACTTTTCCCCAAATCTCTTGACAAGAAAAATCAGAAATAAAAATCAGCATGCACGAACATCAGTTTTATTTGATGTTAGTTTTATTTTGGCATAGTTTGAGAGAAACCCGAGAGTTCCAACAAGGTAATGTTTTAAATATATAAAACGTTTCATGCTCTACTTACAATTAGTTTTCAAAGATATCAGTATCTCATTTCTTTTCGGTCATGGTAAATGTTTTCATTCGAGGTAGGCAGCATATTGTTTTCATTACCCTTGAAAATATGCCACATACTTGGGGGACTCATTTTGCTGGAATTCCTGACTATCCCAACAGCCTAGGATTGAAATTTCTCTTACTGTCTGAAATCATCGACTGTTAAATGAGAGAGGTAGCGCCCTATTTGGAAACTAACTCTATTCACAGCAAAAGAAATGCTCATTATGCCCTGCCTTTAGAGTAGGCATTTTGTGTTTCTGTCAATCAACTTAATTTCCATGTTCATAGAGTGCGAACATAAAGTATTCAAAAAACTACTGACATAGAATCCAGTCGGCAAGCAGCCTGAGTCACGTATTTCAGTTCTGAACCTTTAAATAAATGCCACCTCCCTGATTCATAAAACTAGCTGACTGGTGAGTTTGTCTTTTTAAAAATTCCTGGTATGCTTTTAATTATAAATAATTTTAGTGATTCAAGGAGTCATTTCATATAACCAGAAAACCTTATTCCTACAACATATTATAAACAAAAAGATAAATGAGCGTCCATATGTGGAATGAGGTTATGTGACATATTGACTTTTCAAAATATTAAAAAGTTTTTTTTTTCAGACTAAAACATCAAACTAGAAACACAGAAGCTGTGACAAATCATTTTAAAGTTTCAAGCAATACAACTTTAGCTGGAAAAATATCTTTCACAAATACTAGTCTATGCTAAATTGTAAATATTCAATTATCAGGTTCCATTAAAAAACATAATCTAGTTTAGCCAACATGTAATTCCTAATTGTAGTATTCTATTTTGATAAATATTTTTAAGACATGTACTGCAACCTAATTTTTAGAGACCTGTTCAATAATAACATATCATTTGGAAGATAATAAGTGTAATCTAATTCATATATTTTAGCATCATATTTATCTAAAACAAATGGGTTGCTATTAAATTTTGACTATTTTATTAACTCAGAGCATCTGGGAAAACACTTATGATTAGGTTAATTTATGTTATATTTTCCCTTCAACTTGTAAAAGATTAATCAACCATTTTATGGTCTAATTTAGGTGCCTAATTAAAAACAGAGTTCAACACATGCTCCACTGTCTTGCTAATAAATCTTGAGAGCTTTGTAACCTGATGGTTTGTATTTCAAATTGTTGCATACAAATGTAGATTTTTTTTTTTTTTTTTTTATCTTCACCCAGCATCTTGGAAGTGAGTTACATACTTGGTTTAAACTCTGGGACTAAGAGAGTGCAATTACTTCAAAATGGATTATCCCCAACCAGATCTTATCATTCTTTGCTACCAGGTTTTCTGAAGTAGACTAGAAAAATAGGAGGCAATTTTGTTTTCTCAGCATTTGTTAAATTTAAAATGTAGGGAATATAGCTATTTTCAGCTATTAGCTTTCAAGAGAGAGATTTCTGAAGTTACAGGGTTTTCTATTTTCATTCTAAATGAATCTGCTAAAAGTGTTAGCTGTAATTGTCTGCTGGTTAATCAGTACAAGTTAATTATGAACTTGATTTGGGGGCACTCTTTTTATGAATAAATTAATTCCAAGAAATTCTGAAACATGTCATTTAACCTCACATCCTCCCAGCCTTAAGAAGGACAAATGGCCGAGGATAAATCTCCTCAAGAGGGACACTTGCAATGTTTTCTCTGTCCGGATGCTTGAGGGATTTTTTGTCATTTTTAGTGACTCCCTTGATTCTAACTGTCCTTTGCAGAAAAATGAAACTGACACAGTGGTGTGATTATCCTCACTCTAGTTATTAACCAATGTTAGATGTAGTAACTAGCCTGTTTGGGGTCTGATATTCTTTTCAAGTGAATGACAAAATCTGCAGTCTGCGCTGAGACCACTAAAGGCATGTCAGAAAGCTGTCAAACTCTTCTAAAGCAAACTCAGTTTTGGACCCATGTTACATGATAAATATCCCGCTTCGATCACTTAAGTGAGGAAGCGTGATCCAGAATGGTCCAGAATAGCAGGACTGCCTGGGTTGGTATATTAGCTTTGGTACTTCCCAGCTGTGAGATCTTGGGCAAATTGCTTAACCTCTCTGTGCCTGTGTTTCCTCATCTGTAAAAGTACCTACTTCACAGAACTGTAATGAGGATTAAATTTGCTAATCCTGTAAAACTTGAAACAGTGCCTGGAACATAGGGAAAACATTCGGTAAGCATCAGCCACCACCATTTATTATGCCACACACACACACACACACACACACACACACACACACACATATAATATACTTTGTTTAATGTTGGCCACAGCATTAAAGTGTCAGCTTATTTTGTATAACGCAGAATGGAAAGGGGGGCCGAGGTGGTAGAGGGAGTTTCTGCCGCTGTACAGTCTAAGGCACATTTTTGTATAACAAACAATAATTACACAATATTTGGCTAACTTAATTCCCAAACTGAGGTCATTACAATTTAAGAATATCTACCAACACTTAAGTAAAATCACAAAGAGAAACTTTAAAAGTTACAGATTTAATTTTTGGTCATTCAAACTTTAAATTAACATCCCAAGCCTAAATGTAAAGGGCAGGTTCTTTCTCCACCTTAGCATATGTGAAACTCTCCTGAACCACAGCCCCGTGTTTCCCAAACACTACGGGGTACCCATGGAACAGGAGGTAACACCCAGTTTCACCAGCCTGCTTGATGAGCCTCTCTGTGGGGTCCTCATTGGTGCCTGCTAAGTTTGGGAGGCCTGCTTCAAGAGGGTTGCATAATGAATTGGAAAAGTCAACTCTTCAACCCAGAAGAGTCATCATCGCAGACTAAAACCAACTGGAGTTCCAGTGTGGATGGACAGTGCGCACTGGCACGTTTGATTTTTGCAGGGTTAAGGAGGTAGAAGGGCTCCCACTCTGGCCAGTGGCAGGGTCAGCTCTGTACACCACCTCGGTGGGTTCCACCTCACCATGACCCCTCCTGATCCGGCTGATGATGTCTCCTTTTGCCAAGTGGAAGGAAGAGCAATCAAATTCCGAGATGTCATGCAAATCTGCCAGGCCCTGGGCTACTGGTTAGGCCACTAGCAGGCTGTGTATCAACCGATTAAACCCATTAACGACTCACAGACACAGCCACGACCTCGTTCTCTAACAGATTACGATGCTGATCCTCAGACTCAACCATCCGTGCCCATGGCTTTTTGTTCTTAATGCCTTCAAAATGTCTCCTCACTCTCATATTCTCTAGTTTTTGAAGACTTGTTTTAACTAGGTTTCTGAATTACAACTCTCCCTGGTTAATTACTATTTATACTCTTCTCCAATTGGTTGCCTGACTGCAGGGACAGAGCGGAGGTACAATGGAGCACACCTCTAGCACGGAGCAAAGCTTGGCAGAGAGGAGAGAACTCCAACGAGGGCGAAGGGTGCACTCTGGGTACCAGATTTTAGGTAAAGCGCTCTGGGTCAGGGGTCTCTTCCTGGCGTGGTCTGTTTAAAGTTAAAAAGGACGCCTTCAAAATAATTGTGACGTCCATACCTTTGCCCAGACATCCATTCATTTTTCTTAAGTAAGAAAATTTTCTTCTAAAGCAAACAGATAGCATTTAAAAGATTTTTTCCCCCCTTGGAAAATATCTACCAACTCTGCGGCCGCGCCAGGCGCTGCTGGTGCAGTCCAGGAACGCAGTGTTTGGGGCCAGTTGCGGCATTTACGGTGGGCTCCTCCGGCCACCCGGTCACCGCCCCGGGCCCTGTGCCTCCTGGACCCGGGAGTCCTGCTTGTCAGTTCAGGGAGATGGCTCCGGAGGACGAAGAACCTCCTGCCTCCCGCGGCCCAGCCAAGCCCTTGCGGCCCCCCAGGTCCACCCGCCGTGCGTGGCCGCTTGCGGCGCAGCCCCCGGGCGCAAGTCTCCACCCGAACCTCCCGGGCTGCGCTCTCAGCAGCAGGCGCGCGGCGAGGGTTTCCACGCGACTTCGTTCTTCATTCAGCGTTTTTGAGTCAATCAAAAAGAACGTGGCAGGTGGAGGGCAGCCGCCTAAGAGACTGCGTGAGCCTTCCTGTGGGGATTTCCATAGCTTGCCCCAGGTGCTTCAAAACCGCCTGACATTAAGGGTTCAGTCCTTTTCCTGCCAGTTCCTCCCAACCCGGCCCCAAGTGTGTCTGATCTCAGAAAATCCTAGGCGGCCTCGGGGCTCTGGCGGGTTCCACCTGGAAGGGCGCTAGTTATAGCCTGCCGCCTGGCCCTGGAATCACCATCCCAGGAGGAGGGGGAGTGGTGGTGGTAGAAGTCATAACAATACAATCGATGACAATAGCTAACAATTAGAGAGGCCCTCACGTGCCTGCGAGGCTCCTTACCGTACCAGCGCATTCACTCTTCCCATCCCTGCCCAGAACCTGCATTATTCCCACTGCACGGATGAGAGCACCGAGGTTCACGCGACTACCCAGGACGTGAATCCAGGCGCCGGACTCCAGAGCCCCCATTCTTATCCACCAGTGTCCCGAGAATGGGTCACAGCCCGGGAACGGTGGGAAGGGTGACTGTCACGGCTGGCTAAACCTCGAGACTTGGGCAACTCCTGACAATAATAAAAAAACATTAAGGACAAAGGGGAAGGGGTAGGACGAGGCTGGGAAGGGAGAGGTTTTAATCCGCGGGGCCAGCCCTCTTTTATTCTCCAACCCACCCAGGTCCCGACAGTGGGGTGGGCACAGGGAGAGGGGTTCATTTATCTTCTCCTCTTTTGTTTTCCCAAGTCTTGAGCCTCTGTGAAGCTAATTGGGCCTGGAGGGGTGTCTGAATGTCGTGCTGGGTGGGGTTACGGGTGGAGACCCCAACGAAAATGTGGGGGTCGGTACCTGGGCCCCTAGTTGAAGATAGTTATCGGAGGCCGAAATCTAGACCTCCTGACCACTCGCGCCTTACCCGAAGCTCGGGCAACCCAACAGCTCACCCCGAAGACCAGCAGCTGCGGAAAGCAGTGGGCAGAGGTAGTGATTATGACCCCGGGGCCGCTGTCCTTTTGGAACCTGACCCGCAACCCGACTCGAGAACAGAATTTCCGGAAGCCGCGACCTCGAAGCAACCCTCATTTCTCAATCAATGGGCCCCGAATATTCTTTGCCCCGGACGTGTAAAAGCCCGGCGGAGACACGTGTCCTTGCTTTCCCCATCCCAGCACCGAGGCCAGGGAGGCGGAAACGGGCGGCGGTGCCCGGGGGCCCGGACGCCTTCAAAGCCTTGCGCCACTCCAGCCGGTTGCAGTGCGCGCCTTTGCCCAACAGGGACCAGCACAGCTCCACGCTCCGCGCGCCGCCCGCCCGCCAGTCGGAGGCGCTGGGCCACCCGCCCAGCTCACCCTCCCGAGCCCAGGCGGCTCGCGAGCGAGGCGGGTCTGACCCGCTTGGGGTTTCGGTAACCATGCGGACTGTAACAAAAAGTTAACAGACTCTGCGGCCTCGGAGGGACGCCGCGGCCCCCACCCCCTCTCCCCATCTGGGAAGCAGAAGCTGCTCTAGAAGTTCATTGAGGGAGGAGACCGACCAAAGGGGCTCTGAACATTCCCAGCGTCTCGGGCTCCGGGAGGAAAAATTTAAAACGAGTCATAAAATACTATTCGAGTCGGATACCCCCATGGTTAGAGGGTGGCTCGCTTTGCTGAGGGCGGTCTCAGTCGCTGCCCTTCTTCTTTGCGGCGAGGTCGCCTGATTAATTCAAGGGCACCAGTACTCCGCGAGAACTTTCTGTGGGTTGTGACGAGAACCAAGCGGAGCGCAACCCTCACCGCACGCGGACAGGATGCGCTGCGCAATCTGCGGTAGTTTCCCTGCCCCACCCCGGGTGGTCCGAAGCTGTAACCCTGCCACTTCCCTATCATAAGCCATGTCTCCCTTAGCTCAGGGTCTGAATCGACGATGGAGACCCTGTCCCTGGCAGGGAAACTCACCGGTACCAAGCGAGGCCCTTGTCGTAGCTGCGATCGAAGAAATGGGGCTCGGCCCCCACGGCACGCACGTCGGGGTGCACGCGCAGAAACTCCAGCAGCGCCCGCGTGCCGCCCTTCTTCACGCCGATGATGATGGCCTGCGGCAGCTGCTTGCTCCCAGACCCACTGAAAAAGCTGGAGATGGGGCTTGGGGAGTCCGGCACCTCGGGACTCTGCTCCTCCGGGCTCGCAGCGCCCTCGGCCATCTCCTTGCCTGCAGCCAGTGGGGTGGCTGGCGGCGCCCGGAACGGCAGCCTGGGGGGCGTCCCGTCCGGAGCTGTGGCCATGGCTGGCGGGTCGTGTGCGGCGCGGGACCCAGAGCCCAGGAGCAGCAGCCCCGGCGCGGCGGCGCAGGAGCCGGCGCACGAGTACAGGAACATATAGAGCCAGACGCAGAGCATGGCGAAGAGCAGCGCGAGCTTCCTCCTCACCGGCGGCGGGGGCGGCGGCGGCTGCGGTAGGAGCCGGCCGGGGACATCGAGGCAAGATCTGCCGCCACTCAGGCGCTGCCCCATGCGCTGCCCGCGGGCGCGGCCAGGGGCATGGCTCAGCACATGGCGTGGGTCCCGCCGGGCAGTGAGCGCAGAGAGGGTTCCCCGGCCCGCTGGACGCCCGGGTGGCTCGTTTTATTGCTCCCGTGTGCCCGCGGCCGCCGCTGCTGCTGCTGCTCTTCCCCAGGTGGCGGCGGCAGCTGTAGCGGCGGCGGCTCTTGACATGTTGCCTGGCAGGAGCTGCAACTGGAACGGAAAGCCGGGACGGCGGTAACTGCTGGGCGAGGGTCTACTCCTGGGGCGCAACGACGCGCTGGGGGCCAGGAGGACGTTGCACTCTCGCGCCCTGGCCACTCTAGACTGTGAGCACCGCCGCACGCCGGGGCTGCCTCCTTGCAGTCCTAAGAACTGAGCCTCGAGCAGCCCCGGCACTTCCCCGCAGAGGCTGCGGAGGCGAACTGCGCAGGAAGAGAGCTGTGGACCGAGGTGGAGTGGGCGGTCCCGGCCTTCCAGAGTGACGGGCTGCTCTACCTACCAAAACCCCCGAACGCCATGCAAATAAAGGCGCTTCTCCGAGAGCTCAGCAGCCAACCCGCTCCCAGGACGAGGGGGTGTGGAAAGGCTTCTGGGCGGTGTAGGGCGGTCAGGGGTTGCTATTGGCTTCGGAACAAGGGGCGGGCCCAGAGGGGCGGAGTTAGGGGCTGGTGACAGGAGCAGATGGTGGGAAGAATGCTGCAGTGACCTAGCGCTGGGAGAGGTCCTACCCTACTGAGTGGTGCGCTCCCACATCCGCACGCATTTCCGCACTCGTTCCCTAGAAGCCAGCCTTGGCGGCAGTTGCCCAGATGTTGGGACACGAGTCCCCATCCAGATGTTTCGCAGGAGGTTTCGTGATGCTTACGTGTTCCAGAGTAGGGAGGCGGTTGGAGGAGGGAGAGCAGGGTCGGAGATGCACTAGGCACTCGAACCCCCCCCCCCAACCCACGCCGGGGACTCATTCGGAGACCCTTCTGGGACAGGCACGGGATTAGGAAGTTTAAGAAGAAAGGATATTTGGAAATTGCTGTCGTGTGTGTGTGTGTGTGTGTGTGTGTGTGTCTTTCCTTCTTATTCTTTGCCAGGTTAGCTTGGCCTGCCGGTTAACTGAGATCAGTGTAAAGTGTCCTTAACAAAAATCTCCAGCCTTCCAAACTGCCGAAAGTAGGTTGGGGAGGGGAAAAGAGACAGGAGAAATTACCAGAAAGAGAGTCTGGTAAACAAAAGTTTCCTGGTCGAAACATGTGCGTGGGAGTCATGTGTAGGAAGTTTTATCTGGATATGAGTTTGTTGGAGACGTTAGGTTTGAGAAAATTTTCCATCTCCCCCTTTTTCCTGAATAGATATAAACCAACATTTGCCTTAATTTGGGAGACAGTTTGATTTGCTAACCTGTGACACTGATTATTTCGTATTGTCATTCGCCACCGCTTTTTTAAAAGTCAGACATCAATTTGGAACAAATCCATCACTGAGGCGCACTTATTTAATAGTGTAAGGCTACTCGAAGTCACCCCCAACCACATTTTCTTTGGCAAAATGACCCACCCACCCGGGACCGGGGCAGATAAACGCGTCTTCCAAGAAACAGCAACCGCTGGCTAGTGGAAGTGCGGGTGAGCGGTGCTGTGCTTTGCTGAATTCTTGCCCAGGCGTTTGGAGTTCGGAAGCTCGAGATCAAGTTCATACTGGTCGTGTTCAGGAAGTTTTCGATGCCTGCAACCCAGCCTCTGCGGGGCCAGAGGGCCTCCAACTCCCGACTGCAAGCGGTTCCGGGGACAGAACATTCCTTCCGACTCCGACCCCAGCGCGACCCCCGGGGCTGAGTGTCACTCACGAAGTGACTCACCGGGAGCCGCCGCCCGCACTGTACTTACTTCACTGTCGGCGACGGCGGGCGCAGCGGAACCGACCTGAGCCCTGGTCCCTCGACCACGCTGTCCAGGACCAGCCACTAGCAGCCGGCCCCTCTCACTTCCCGAGTAAATGTTCCCAAGTGTCCCCGAGTTTACGCAGCCCCACCCTGGGTCCGGTCTCCCCTTGTCGGAAGCAAACTGAGAAAGCCGGATTGACGTTAGCACCCCTGGTTTGAGAATGTGCCTGAGCAGCGGTAATGGTCAGAGAGGATTCAGACAGCACAGCTGCCAGCACCGGACCCGTGCGCCCCGGCTGTGCTGCGGGAGATTTCTTTGCAACTACTATGAGCCCAAGACATTTTCTTACAAAACTGTTGAGGGAGAAATAAATTAGGCAGAGGATTTCCCTCCCGCTTTTATATTCTCAGCAATAACTTCTTTCTAGCTTTTCTTTCCCTGTCTCACTGGGACGTTGTGTTTGTTCTTCGAAGTGACTTATTCGCTCTTAATTTTATAATCTAATCCATTTATTTTAAACTTCTAAAACATGAGAACAAATATATTTCCGAGCACTAGCCCGACTCTGTTTGGAAATGTGAGGCGAAAATAGTGTCTCCGTAGGGAGTGTCTTCAAATTTTATGTTATTTAGGTGGAAAATTCATGTTGTATAGGTGTGTGTTAGGCGAACTGTAAATCCCATGTGGCTAACTTCAGGCCTGCCTGGGTATGAGTCTTCCAGTGTTTTAAGGATGTTGACAATCCTAATATAAAAAGTCCCTGTCCTGAGGATTAATTAGTAAAGTCTAATAAGTGAGCAATTACAAATTGAGGCAGCTGAATACATTTGGCGTTTCTTTTTTCCGGAGGTGTATTGAGGGAAGGAGGGAGTGCAGGTAAAGATGTGGGCGTCGGAAATTGCTCTGACTGCAGCGCAGAGCTGAGCTCCTACAGCTAAGTCTCGGGCCGGACCCACCCGGCGTCCTTTCAATTCCAACCACTGAGAACCGTGGGGGAGTTCCCGGTGCGCACCATGCCGCGGGGCCTTCCGGCACAAGGTGGGAGGGTCGTCTGGGGCCTGGACAGCGCCCGGGCGGGCTGGGAAGCGGCGCCAGAGGACCACCTGGGCGGCGAACCGACGCTTTGGCCCTTTTGCCCACCCAGCTGATCCTCCCATTGCTCTAGAGAGTCGCCGGCTGCGCCGTGAAATTCCCACGCGCGGCGGTCGCTCTCGGTCCACCCCTGGCAAGCGCCATTTCTCCCAACCGTCTTCCCATCCCGCAGATGCAGAACGCAAGGCTCAAACCTGGACAGAGCTGGTAGCCAAATTAACCGTGAACCCAGTTTGAGCTTCTGCCCTTAACCTTTGCTCAGCAATGCGGGGTTCCCCACGCTTGGACCCCGGGCATCAGCAAACTGCCACCACTAAAACCGAGGGAAATGTTTACCTCTGATAAACTCATTCAAAATGTTTGCATTCGGAAATGCAGAAAGGAGAGAATTCTATTTCAGCACGTCTATAAGGTTTATGTTTTATTTTGGTTGGTTTATTTGGTATTACCGAATGGGGTGCGCAGCTAGGGCCTCTCAGCGCTCTCATCTGGGAGGCAGCCCCTCTCCTTTAGGACAGGGCAAGGCCACCACAGGGGCCCTCTCCTCTCCCTCTTCCCCCAGGTCCTGCTGCCAAAAACCCTCTGTGCGACCCCAATCGGGTCACTCTAAAATTTCACATCTGTAGAATGGGAGACTTGAGCCAAAAGATCCCCGCAGTATTTTCCGCCTGAAATTTGTCCGATTCTAGGCTCGGGATGGGAGGCTCCGCAGCTGCTCCAGCCCTGCGGCCAGCTCCGCCTCCCCAACAGCCGCCCTCCGGGGCCGAGCTCCTCCATACCTTCTGCGGGACTGCAAAGCAGGCATTTCCTGGGGCCGCCTGAACCGGTGGCCCAGAGCCCCAGTTCCTGCCACCGGAATCCGGACCCTCCTCCCGCGTCCCTCGCCAGCGAGGTGGCCCCTCGGGGGTTAGCAGCTGCGAGCTCGCTCCGCCTTCTCCAGCGGCCTGGGCGTGAAGGGCGGTCGGCGCCGCAGCGGCTCCGATGCCCGCCCGGAAGGGAGCGCTCTGGCCCCGGCCTCGCAGCTGCGGGACATTGGGGAGCGGGGCAGGGGGCAGCCGCAGCCAGTTGTCTCCCCAGAGGACTGGGAAGGTAACTTTATCTCGGCCTGGACTCCCGCTGTACCTTTGTTGGGGGTTAGTGGGGAGGCTGCGGTCGTCCGAGCTCCTGGATGTCCGCGATCCCCTCTTCCCGTAGAAGGGCCCAGGGCGCTGCTCGAGGCGCGGGAACCCCTGGCCAGAGGCGGGCACTGGCGCAGCCCCGCGGCTGCCGCTGGCCAAGCCGACGACAAGGATGAGAAATTCCTTGTAAGAGTGGCTGGAAGGCTCCGGGGAGAGGGAAAAAACTCTTCCCAGAGCGAGCTCCCACTGCGCCTTGGGAATGGTGCACTCTCCAGTCCCAGGTGGATCCTCTGGCATTGTCACAGGAAGCGCTGCCATGTCTGAGGAGCCCTCTGCAAACTACTGGCGAAGGATGACTGCTGTTAGCTTATACATAAGATTTTGACGCCCAGGTTGGTTTGATGACTTGTGTCATGAGGAGTAGGGGTGTGCGCTGATTACAAATTCTTCTTCCACGCGGCATCCTGCTCTGGGCCGGAGGCTCCCTTGTCTCCTAGAGAATGGGACAGGGAATGGAAGGATGGGGAGACTAAGGGAGAGACCCCTATTCCGCAGGCTGTCTCCTGAAGGGCTGGCTGCTTCCCCCCACCTGGAAGTCCAGGCCCTTGTTGGGAAGTCCTCTCCGCGCAGCCTGACAGTCACCTGGTTCTGTTATGATGGCTCTCCTCCCGCTTCAGGCCTAGGACGGCAAGGACAGCTCCCATTTACCAGATCCAAGGCACTACGCCGTTCCTGGTTGTCCTCTTCTCCTCCAGCTCCTTTGTAAGTCACATGCTCCTCTATTTACCTAGTGGAGGGTGTCATGCCAGGAACCTGGCATATGATACACCAGAGCTGCATTGCTTTTCCGAATCTGCTCAAGCTGTACAACACTTCTGAGCCTCAGTACCACCAGCCATCTGCGGTCCTCCATTTGTCCTCTTCTCCTACGAATACCTCCAGCCCCTCACTTCCTCCATGATGCTTCCAGCATTGGAAATCCTCCAGGACAATTCTGCCTTCAAGTTTCCTGGCCTGAGCCGCTGAGTTGATGGAGGAAAACGTGATAGAGATGACTCATCCTCCTTTAATTTTCCCACTCCTGTAAGCACATAAAAGTGCGCTGCAACTCTCCTAAGTGTCCCCAGGAGACCCGCTTTCCCAGTCTCTGAGACAAACATTTCTTAGCCTTCTCTCCTGCTAGAGATAACATTTCTCAAAGTTTCTTTGAGCATGTAGATGCTGATAGGGGATGATCTATCCCTTCCACCGCCAAACCTCCACACCAGTTGGCACTCCACCCTTGTCATAGTGGAGGAAGCTGCAGGCTAGTTCCAGCACAGCGAATCCCGGTAGTGTTTTACTTCTCAGCCTTTGCCATCTTCTCGTCCCTGAGCCATCTCTCTGTGGCAGACACTGAGGGGCCACCAGCACTGCATCAGTGAAGGACTTGCTGCCCCAGCTGCTGGCATGCTGTCAGCGCAGCCTCCTGCAGTCCGCCTCTCCACGATTGAGGAGAGCAGCTAGGCTGAAGGGTAGGTATGCTGCTTCCCGGGTGACCCCTGGCCAGTGACTGATGTAGAAGCTAAAGGGTTGCTCTTCCCAGCCCAACTTCAGACATCTCTGAAGGGCTGTTCAATCTCCAGAGCTTCTTGTGAGTCGGGCAAAGGATGTTAGGTTCCATCACAGCTGACCTTCTCCACCTGCCCACACCTGCGTCCTCCTCCTCCCTTCTACAGGTGCAGGTGCTGTATGCATTAGTTTATATGCTTCCTGTACATTTCCTCAGGAACCCAACCTGCACCCCTCCTTCTCTATAGTATGGTAACCATCAGCATCCAAACATACGCCTTTTTTTTTTTTTTTGGTTCTCTTCATAGCAAAATATATGAACAGTTTTTACCTTTCACCTGTCATTTTATTTTTATTAAGCTAGTTTTTTTCTTCAATGATGAAAAATTTATACAAGCCCTGAAAAGGATCAAATATGTAAGAAATACAGAATATGACTCTCTGTGACCCCAAACTGCCAAACATTGTTTGCGAATATAAGCAAAAAGTATACATTCCTCTCCTCCCCTCCTTTCTTTTCCCAAATGGCAGCATTAAAGAGCAGTGTTCTGTCACATGGGTGATCGCTCTCTATCAGTGTGTGTTTCTTAGAAACGCTGACTATAGGTAACGTCAACTTAAAAATGATTGAAGTTGCCGGGCGCGGTGGCTCACGCTTGTAATCCCAGCACTTTGGGAGGCCGAGGCGGGCGGATCACGAGGTCAGGAAATCGAGACCACGGTGAAACCCCGTCTCTACTAAAAATACAAAAAATTAGCCGGGCGTGGTGGCGGGCGCCTGTAGTCCCAGCTACTCGGAGAGGCTGAGGCAGGAGAATGGCGTGAACCCGGGAGGCGGAGCTTGCAGTGAGCCGAGATTGCGCCACTGCACTCCAGCCTGGGGGACAGAGCGAGACTCCGTCTCAAGAAAAAAAAAAAAAAAAATGATTGAAGTTATAAATGTCTCTTTATCCCTTGGAGCATTTCCTTTCCCTACCTCTAAACACATTTTCCTTTCCGCGGCTGCCCCCTGCTCCGCTCCCGGCTGTCTGGCAGCTGCGAGGCCGGGGCCAGAGCGCTCCCTTCCAGGCGGGCATCAGAGCCGCTCCAATGTCACTGGAGTGTGGTTTCCTAAATGGTACCGCTAAAGTTAAGAAGAAAGTGCAGGTTGGGCACGGTGGCTCACACCTGTAATCCCAGCACTTTCGGAGGCCGAGGGGGACGGATCACGAAGTCAACAGATCGAGACCATCTTGGGCAACACGGTGAAACCCCGTCTCTACTAAAAATACAAAAATTAGCTAGGCACAGTGGCGCGCATCTATAGTCCCAGTTCTTGGGAGGCTGAGGCAGAAGAATCACTCGAACCCGAGAGGCAGAGGTTGCAGTGAGCTGAGATCGTACCACTGCACTCCAGCCTGGGTGACAGAGCGAGACTCTGTCTCAAAAAAAAAAAACTGGGTAAATAAGCATACATACTTGTTTTCATCCTTCCAACTTAAAAAAATGAAGCAGTGTACATTTTATTTTACTCTATCAAGATCGATAATATTTGTAGTCTTAACTACAATTCCTGGAGTTCTCTACTTTTAGTTTTATGTTTATGTGACTCACAGAAGTCAAGAAATCTGAGAACTTCATTTTTGATACATTATAGTTGGCTGGAGTTCATGGAATGATTGGTTATTTTTCGTTGTTGCTTGAGAAGTATTCATGGATGCTGCATTTTTTGTTGTCTTACCTGCTTGAGAATATCTGTCTGTTGCCTTTAATACTTGATGAAAAATTTGACAGAGTAGAGAATCTTTGGTTATAATGTACTATTTCTTTCCACTTAGAATTGAATGAAACTTGTTTTGTTCTCTACTTGCAAAGGATGTTGCTAGTTCATTCTTTGTATCCATTCCGCATTTTCTCACATCCATTGAATATTTTATTTCAACCAATGTATGTGTTATATCCAGCATGTCTATTTTTTGACTGTTAGTTTGCATGCCTCAGTTGTCTATTTTTTTTTTCTCAGTGAGCTCATGTTCCTGGGAGCTATCAGCTGCTTAGCAGATAATATTTAGCTGGGAAGGATGAAAATCCCAGGCCATGGCCTGTGCCCCCTCCACTTGTTTTTTAGGGTAACGGAAACTCTGGTATTGTCAATGAGGCTCAACTACTACCAAAGGAACCTTCTTCCTACTAACTTCAGATGACTCCCACTGTCAGGGAAACTTCAAATACCTGAGCTCAGGGTACTATTATTTCTTTTCTTTTCTTTTTCAAGACAGGGTCTCACTCTGTCACCCAGGCTGGAGTGCAGTGGTGCCATCATGGCTCATTATAGCCTTGAACTCTGGGTTTAAGCCATCCTCCCGCCTCAGCCTCCTGAGTAGCTGAGACTTCTGGTGTGTGCTACCACACCCAGCTAATTTTGCTTATTTTTTGTGGGCATGGAGTCTCACTGTTGCTTAGGCTGGTCTCTAACACCTGGACTCAAGCAATCCTCCTGCCCTGGCCTCCCAAAGTGCTGGGATTATAGGCATGAGCCACCACACACCAGCTACTACTGTAATTTCTAATTGCTGCTTCCTTACATTGTAATTACATGTAGGGGAGGTGATGGGGGACCAAAGCTCCTCCTTCACCTATTTCCTATGGTGGCAACAGGCCCCCTTCTACTTTAGGTACCATTTTTCTTCCCCATAATGAAATACAAAAACCTTCTACCTTCCTAAGGCTTCTGGTGTTTTCCCCACCCTAAAGTCTGGGATCTCTTGCTTTGGTGGCATCTTTACAGTTGAATTCAAGGGAAGAAGTTTGCAAAACATGCTTTTCCAAAACTTTGACTCAAATTATCTGCTGCTTTTAAAGCTGAATAACTTCACTAGCAGCTATTTTGATGCTGGCTTTTCTGTATCAGTTTTAATTGAAACATAATATGTTTCCAGCTTTATGGTTTACTCACTACTTAAGGAGTATATTTTTAGGTTTTTTCTATTTTGCTTGTTTTGTTCTATTTTTCAGAATATGGTCATGTGCTGCAAAATAACCTTTTGGTCAACAAAAGGACCACATATAAGACAGTGGTCCCATAAGATTATAATACTGTGTTTTTGGAACCAACCCAAATGTCCATCAATGATAGACTGGATTAAGAAAATGTGGCACATTTACACCATGGAATACTATGCAGCCATAAAAAAGGATGAGTTCATGTCCTTTATAGGGACATGGATGAAGCTGGAAACCATTATTCT
The DNA here is from genome assembly GCF_006542625.1 of Nomascus leucogenys. NCBI lineage: Eukaryota > Metazoa > Chordata > Mammalia > Primates > Hylobatidae > Nomascus > Nomascus leucogenys. Next base: position 63,712,488 of record NC_044399.1, read on the forward strand.
CAGCAAACTATCGCAAGGACAGAAAACCAAACACCACATGTTCTCACTCATAGGTGGGAATTGAACAATGAAAAGGCTTGGACACAGGGTGGGGAACATCACACACCGGGGCCTGCCGGGGGGTGGGGGGAAGAGGGGAGGGATAGCATTAGGAGATATGCCTAATGTAAATGACGAGTTAATGGGTGCAGCACACCAACATGGCACATGTATACATATGTAACAAACCTGCACGTTGTGCACATGTACCCTAGAACTTAAAGTAAAATAATAAAAACAAATAAAAATAAAAAAATACTGTGTTTTTACTGTATCTTAGATACACAAACACCTACCCTTGTGCTGTGATTGCCTCCAGTATTCAGTACAGTAACATGCTCTACAGGTTTGTAGCTTAGAAACAATAGGCTGTACCATATAGCCTAGGTGTGTAGTAGGCTATGCCATCTAGGTTCATGTAAATACACTCTGTGATGTTTGTACAACAATAAAATGACCAAGTATACACTTCTCAGACTTATTCCTGTCATTAAGCAACATATGACTATACTAATTATGAACCCAATATATCTCCTTTGTCTTTCATGCTTATGCTTTTCTGTATAATTTCAAATCTTAGATGTTCTCCAGTTTTTAAGGTGTGTATCATTTCCTTTAGCCTGTCTAGTTGATGTCTGAACAATTCAATTATTTTCATTTTTTTATTTCTTCATTTTGTTCTTCTCTTTCACTCTTTTCTGCCATCTGTCTGTCAGCAGCTTGCTTTTCTTTTTCTTCTGTTGTTTTTTAGCATTTTATATGAACATGTCTATTTTTTAATCTTATTTGTTTTTCAGAAGGGTCATGTTATTTGTAATTCTTTGAGATTTAGGGAATTATTATTTTTCCTCATCACTTTTTTTTGTAATAAGCTTTATTTTTTAGAGCAGTTTACATACAAATTGAGTGGAAAGTACAGAGAGTTCCCATATATCTCCCTTAACACAGACACACACACTATATTAGTCTGTTTTCACACTGCTATAAAGAGATACCTGATACTGGGTACTTTATAAAGTAAAGAGGTTTAATTGACTCACAGTTCCACATGGGTGGAGAGGCCTCAGGAAACTTACAATGATGGCAGAAGGCGAAGGGGAAAGAAGCACCATCTTCACAAGGCGGCAGAAGAGAGACGAAAGCAGGGAAACCACCACTTATACAACCAATGGATCTTGCAAGAACTCACTCACTATCATGAGAACGTCATGAGAAACCTCCCACCAGGTCCCTCCCTTCACTGTGGGGATTATGGGGATTACAATTTCAGATGAGATTTGGGTAGGGACACAGAGCCAAACCATATCTCCCTTTCTCACACAGACACACACACACACACACACACACACACACACACACACAGAGTTTCCCGTTATTAACTTCTTGCATTAGTGTGGTACATTTGTTACAACTGATGGGCCAATATTGATAAATTATTATTAATGAAAGTCCACAGTTTACATTAGGGTTCACTTTTGGTGTTGTACATTCTAGGGGTTTGGACAAATGTCTACTGACATGTATCCAGCATACAGAACAGTTTCACTGCCCTAAAAATTGTGCCCTGACTATTCATCCTTCCCTCCCCACCAACCCCTGGCAACCACTGTCTCCAAATTTTTGCCTGTTCCAGAATGACATTGCTATGATCTGAATGTGTTCCCCAAATTCATACATTGAAACTTAATGGCCAATGTGATGGTATTAAGGGGTGTGGCCTTTAAGAGGTGACGTAGCTGTGAGGGCTCTACCCTCATGAATGGTACTTAGTGCTCTTATGAAAGGGCTAAACAGGGAGCTTGTCCTTTTTCTCCCCTTCTGTCCCTCCCATGGGGGGCACTGTGTTCCTCCCATCAGAGGATGCAACAACAAGGCAATGTCATGGAAGTGGAGAGCAGCCCTCACCAGACGCCGAACCCATCAGCCCCTTGATTTTAGACTACCAGCCTCCAGGACAGTAAGAAATAAATTTCTGTTCTTGTAAATTACTCAGTCTCAGGCAGTTTGTTGTAGCAGCATAAATGAACTAAGACAGTCATATGGTTGGAATCATACAAGATGTAGCCTTTTCAGATGGGTCTCTTTCACTCAGTAGTGTGCATTTAAGGTTCCTCTATGTCCTCTTTTAAGGGCTTGATAGTGTATTTATTTTATTGCATTGTATGGATATGCCACAGTTTGTCCATCTATTTGCCTATTGAAGGATATCTTGGATGCTTCCAAGTTTTGGTAATTATGAATGAAGCTGCTATAAGCATCCATGAGTAGTTTTCAGTATTGATGTAAGTTTTCAACTCATTTGGGTAAAGACAAAGGAAAGCAATTTCTGGGTCCTGTGGTAAGGATATGTCAAAAACTGCCCAACTGTCTTTGAAAGTTGCTGTACCATTTTACGTTCCCATGAACAACAAACGGGAGTTCCTGTTGCTCCACATCCTTGCTAGCATTTTGTATTATCTACTCTTCACTTTTTAATAAGATTTAAAATGTAATTCCTCTGTGAGCTATGCCTTTTTCTTTTACTCAGTTTTAAACAATACATTTCAAACGAAGTATTCAGAAATATTTAGAGAATAGTTTTTTAAAACACAGAAAGTGATATAACAAACATCTGTGATTCCGTTATCCAAACATTTTAGTTTTATTTATTTATTGTTTTATTTATTTATTTATTTATTTATTTATTTATTTATTTATTTATTTATTATTTGAGACAGGGTCTTGCTTTGTTGCCCAGGCTCGAGTGCAGTGGCATTATCTCAGCTCACTGCAGCCTCAACCTTCTGGGCTCTAGCAGTCTTCTCATTTCAGCCTCCTAAGTACATGGGACTACAGGCAAACCACCACACCTAATTTTGTTTTTTATTTTTTATAGAGATAGGGTCTCACTGTGTCGCCCAGGCTGGTCTCTTAACTCTTGGGCTCAAGCAACTCACCTGCCTCAGCCTCCTAAAGTGCTGGGATTAAAGGTGTGAGCCACTGCGACTGGCCTTCATAACTTATTTTTAAATAAAGTATTACAGAGACAATTGAATCCCTTTTTATATTGCAAATAATGAAATAGTTGGACTTATTTCTGCCATTTTATTTGAGATGTTATTTGCCACCTTTTATCTTTGCTTCTTTTCCCCTAATTTTCTACCTTGTATTGAACTGTGTTTTCTGCATTTCCACCCCCTGTTCTTTTCCTGATTTGGAAGTTATAGACTGTATCTTTATTCTTCTGGTGGTTGTGGTAGATTGTTACATTAACAGACCTCATTAATCCATACCAGTTGGCATTTATACCCTTACATTTTCATCTCCCATACCGACTTCGTTTGACACAAGTTTGACCATGCGTCTTGATTTGTCCAATGACACATCAGCAAACATGACTTAAATGGAGTTGTAAGAAGCACTTGAGCATTGGGGCATGTTGGAACATTGCCACCACCTTCTTAATGATGAAAGATCTCATGGAGACAGAAGCCCAACCAGCCTATCTGCCTCCAAGACTCAACTGAGCTCAGTTCCCAACTGCCCCTCCAGGTGAATGTTGCCACCTAAGTGGGATGCATAAAAGAACTACCCAGCTAGCCAACAGGATCACAAGAAACAATACATTGTCATCTTAAGTCACTAAGTTTTGAGGTGGTTTCTTATGCAGCAATTGATAATGGAAACGGTGGATATCTTTAAATTTGTTACAGCCATATGCAAGAAATTAATAAATTTTTCAAAAAGTTGGTTGTCTGTAAATGTATTTTTATCAACTTTTGGTTATGTGCCAGTCTGATTGGTTTTTTGCCTCTATGTAACTGCATTATCTAGAAGCTTGTAAGTATTTCTCTTTGTTCTTGGAGTTGTCGGATTTCTCAAGATAGGTAAAGTTCCTGACAATCCCTTCAGGAATTTAGTAAAACTCTTCAACCCAGAGAGTCAAATCTTCCTCTTAAGGTAATTTCCTTCTTATTGGTTGAATTATTGCCTCCCCTTCCATTCAGTTAACTCCCATTGGAATCTCTACTTTTTACTTGTTATAACTCCTTGACTTAACTCCAAGTATTCCATCTTTTCCCTTCTATTTTCTTTTCCTGTGGAGTTTTTGCTCTGGTCTTGGAAATATTTCTTTCACTTGATCTTCCAAGCAACTTGTTTGGAACTCACCAGTGTCTATGTGGTCCATCTGCTGAATGTTTTTTTCCAAATTATGGGTTTAAAAAATTCACCATGTTCAGCCAGGCACGGTGGCTCATGCCTGTAATCCCAGCACTTTGGGAGGCCAAGGCGGGCAGATCACCTGCGGTCAGGTGTTTGAGACCAGCCTGAACAACATAGAGAAACCCTGTCTCTACCAAAAATTCAAAATTAGCCATGCGAGGTGGTGGGTGCCTATAATCCCAGCTACTCCAGAGGATGAGATAGGAGAATCGCTTGAACCTGGGAGGTGGAGGTTGCGGTGAGCCAAGATTGCACCATTGCACCCTAGCCTGGGCAACAAGAGTGAAACTCTGTCTCAAAAACAAACAAACAAAAATTCACAATGTTTTGTTTGTGTTATACTTAAATGTCCTAAACTGTGCTCCTTTGTCTTGTCTTCCCCAAGAGCTTTCTTTTTTAAGGATCTCTTGTAAGGGTTGTGCTTGCTCCTTCTCTCTCCACCTGCTGGGTCCCCTTGGTGTATTACTCTCTTCCCCATGTCCTTTCAATGGGGCTACGTTCTTGCTGCTGTAGGACAATAAATGGTGCCGCCTTGAGTGGTGACAGGGTCAGCAGCCTGTCCCCAAGAGCCTACAGCCAGCAAGGCAAGGTTGTCAACCCCCTACAGAGACATACAAGGAAGACTCCATGTCTTTGAACTCCCATCGGCATGGACAGAGATGACTTGGGCCACCTCTTTACACTTTCTGGAGCCAGGAGGGCCAGGAACCCTCATGTGAATGGAGAGCATTTTCTCTCTCGACTGTCCATGAGTCTGTAGCAGCAAAATTCAGACACTTGCTTTTGGCTGCTTCTTGTCTCTTGGAAGGAGTTTGGCATTGAGGTTGGGAGGGAAGAGGAGGCTGCACACATTTGGGATGATGCCATCTTCCCAGAGTCCCCGATTTCCCCAGGTAGCCAGTGTGCACTTTTCTGTCCTTATCTTTTATAGGCTCTCAGCAGCATTAGATACTGTTGACCATTGTGTCCTTGATACTCACCTCTTTTGGCTCCTAATACCTCACAATCTTCTGGGTTTTTTTTCCTCCAACTGTAAATTAAAAATAAAATCCTGACCCCACCCTCACCAACTGAAAGAACTCCCTGTTGGCCAAGGGTACCACAGAAAAAACTTAAAACTGAGTTCACAGTCATGATGGGATGGGAGGTCAGACATGCCTCATTATGCCCCCTCTCCCCTCTGACCAGCAGTAATGTTATTATTTTATTATTATTATTTTTTGAGACAGAGTCTCACTCTGTCACCTAGGCTGGAGTGAAGTGGCACCATCACAGCTCACTGCAGCCTGGACCTCCTGGGCTCAAGCAGTCCTCCCACCTCAGCCTCCCAAATAGCTGGGACTTACAGACATGTGCCACCATGCCTGGCTAATTTATGTATTTTTTATAGAGACGAGGCTTTGCTATTTTGCTCAGGCTTGTCTTGAACTCCTGGACTCAAGCAATCCCCCCACCTTGGCCTCCCAAAGTGCTGGGATTACAGGTGTGAGCCATCACAACCAGCCAATATTAATGTTAAAATAGAGATTATAAGACTGACATAATGAACTCTTTGTGGCAATAAGATGCCAAATTATAGGCCAGGCGTGGTGGCTCATGCCTGTAATCCCAGCACTTTGGGAGGCCAAAACAGGCAGATTGCTTGAGTCCAGGAGTTCGAGACCAGCCTGGGCAACATGGCAAAACCTTGTCTCTACTACAAATACAGAAAATAAACCAGGCATGATGGCACATGCCTGTAGTCCCAACCCTTGGGAGGCTTAGGTGGGAGGATCACCTGAACTCAGGAGGTTGAGGCTCACTTCGAGGCTGCAGTGAGCTGAGATCGTGCCACTGTACTACAGCCTGGGCAACTGTAGTGAGACTCTGTCTCAAAAACAACAACAGCAACAACAACAAATTATAAACAGGACTGAAGGCCATGCCAGGCAAGGGTTAATTCATGTACCCTACATTTCAAGAAGAAACTACGTTCTAACTACCACAAAGTTATTCTTTTTCTCTAGCAGCTAAACAAGCCCTGGCCTCCAGATAAACAATATTAAAACAATTAAAACTCATCCAGCTCACTGACGCCGACTAACTGAATCCTTGTTCCACCCCAGCTATGACTACAGCTTTGATTGGACAACAGACTGATTTCAGTAGCTTTCTCCTGGTGAGACCACTGATCATGGACTGGTCCTGGCCAGTTGATAGAGATTGCACACTTGAGTATCTTTGTGTCCTGAAAAGGCCTTTTGATGTATAGGGCCTAATTGTAACACATTTATATGTTCAGTCTCCACCCAAAGTGAACATGTGTTATATGTTACATGCATGTTTGTTCGGGATATATGTGCCAGGACCACCTTTGTAAATATTCATAGCTCCTCCTTTAATCTGTTGAATATGTATGTTTAGTCAACCTGACCAGTATAAAGCTCCTACTTCAACCCCTCCTCCTTCAAAATGCCTGTCTTTCAGGCTTTGTGTTTCCCAGCCTGTGGGATGGCTATCTTGTCGGCTGTAATCCTTCACAAGAAATAGTCTCCTTTTCCAAATGTATAGATTCTATGTTTTCTTTTAAGTTCACACACCTAACTGTTCACTATATCTCATCTTCATTTCCTTTGCATATTCCATACTCGCTCCCTAGCTCAGGGGTTCTCAAGCACGGGCGATTTTGTCTTCACTCCCTTCTCAAAGGACATTTGACAATGCCTGGAGACGTTTTTGGTTGTCACAACTGGTAAAAGGGCTACTGACATCTAGAGGGTAAAGGTCAGAGATGCTGCTAAACATCTTACAATGCACAGGACAGTCCCCCACCCCGACCCCACCAAGAATTATCTGGCCCCAAAAGTAAAATGTGCCTAGGTTGAGAAGTCCTGTCCTAGATGATTTTGCCGAGTCCAATGGCTTAAAATATTTTCCATATTATGATCACTCCAAAAGTACACGCCCAGCCCAGACTTTTTTTCTGAGGTCTAGACTCATAACACCCAATGAATTATTAACAGTTCCACTTGGACATCTCCAGAAACATCAAATTTTACTTAGGATAGGAATCTTGATTTCACCCCAGTTTTGCTCCCCTCATCCTTATCTCTCATAATTTTTCAGGCTAGAAACCTGAGATGAATCCTTGATTTCCTTCTTCCCTCCACCTTCCATATCCAATCTACCAGCACATTTTGTCAGTTCCACTGAGATACAAAGCTTGAGTCTCCACTCTTCTCTTCATCATCATTGCCACTGGTCTGATCCAAGTGTCCCTCTTCTCTTCCCTGGTCTTCTAACTCATCTCCCTCTTTCCATCCTTGGCCCACCTCCAATCCCACTTTCCAATTAAAGCCAGTAGGAGCTTTAAAAAACCCACCATATCACCTTTGCTGCTTATAAGTTACCAGTATCTTCCCCAAATACTTCAAGTCCTCACACTGTGTCACAGCTTATAAGCCTCTGCATGACCCAACTCCTACAAACCTTCCCAACTCAGCCCGTCAGCACTCTAGTTGATCACTACAATCCAGCTACACTGGACTTATTTCAACCCCTTAAATATCCCAAGGGTTTTTCCTCCTCACTGAAACTTTGCACCACTAATTCCTCTCCTTGTAACTGCCCTTTCCCTCAATCTTGGATGACTGCCTCCTTCTTAACCTTTAGTTTCAGTTTAAATACCACTCTTCAGAGTCCTTTTCTGATCATTTTATTAAAGGTAGGTCTTCTCCAGCTCAAGTCCATTTTTTTTCTTCCCAGTACTATTGGTAATATTTAATAATGTTATTTGTTTGCCCACTCATTGGATCATCTTTCTCCTCCAGTGGGAAAATACCTGCTTACAGGCTTTCCATGTATATTTGTTGAACAAATAGATGAGCTTGGGTGGATTAAATTAAAGTGTATGTGTAAGGTGCCTAATAATATACCTGACACATCATACAAGTTCAGCAATAATTAAATGTCACTTTGTAGAATGTGGCTATTTCTGCAAAGGTACCATGGGTTGTTTGCAAACAATCCAGCAAGTTCCCTTTGTTTTTGAAAGAGAAAAGATACACTTTATGGAACCCTTGGAGCAGTGGTTCTCAAAGTGTACTCCTTGGACCAGCAGTATTAGCATCACCTGGGAACTGGTTCAAAAGCAGTGTTACAGCACTCCGTGTTACTGGAACAAGACCTCCAGGTGGCTTCTGCTGTGTGCTCAAGTTTGAGAATTACTCCCTTCGCATTTTGCTTTTCTTTCTTTCTCATTTTTTTTTTAAGTTTTACTTTTTAGTTTTAGTGGGGGTAGCCCTCTTTAAGTTTACAGTTCATAGTGATAAGTACATTTACATTGTTCACACTCAGTCTCCAGAGCTCTTTTCATCTTGCAAAACTGAAACTCCATACTCATTAAGCAACAATTCTCAATTCCTCCCTCCCCTAACCCCTGGCAACCCCCATTCTACTCTCTGTCTCTAGGAATCTGACTACTCTGGGTACCTCATGCAAGTGGAAATCATAAAATTCCTGTCTTTTTGTAACTGGCTTATTTCACTTAGCATAATGTCCTCAAGATTTATCCATGTTGTCTGAATTTCTTTCCTTTTCAAGGCCAAATAATATTCCATTTTGTGTATATACCACATTTTTCTTATCTATTCATCCATTGATGGACACTAGATTGTTTCCACCTTTTAGCAATTTTTTTTTTTTTTTTTTTTTTTTGAGATGGAGTCTTGCTCTGTCACCCAGGCTGGAGAGCAGTGGTGTGCTCTCAGCTCACTGCAACCTCTGCCTCCCGGGTTCACGCCATTCTCCTGCCTTAGCCTCCAGAGTAGCTGGGACTACAAGCACCCGCCACCACGCCCAGCTAATTTTTTTTTGTATTTTTAGTACAGATGGGGTTTCACCGTGTTAACAAGGATGGTCTCAATCTCCTGACCTCGTGATCCACCCACCTTGGCCTCCCAAAGTCCTGGGATTACAGGCTTGAGCCACCGCACCCAGCTTAGCTATTTTAAGAATGCTGCTATGAACATAGATGTACAAATATCTCTTTGAGACCCTGCTTTAACTTTTTTGGAGCAGATGCCCAGAGCTGGAATTACTATGTCATGTGGTAATTCTATGTTTAATTTTTTGAGAAACTAACATGCTGTCTTCTACAGTGGCTGTACCATTTTAAACTCCTACCCACAGAGCACCAACATTCCACTTTCTTTATAGCCTCACTAACACCTGTGATTTTTTGTATTTTTTTTAACTAGTAAGGATGCTAATCAAAGTGGGGTGGCATCTCATTGTATTTTTGATTTGTGTTTTCCTAATTAGTGTACTTTAGAGTGTTTTTACTAACACTTGAGCCCAGTTTATAGGATAACAAACTTATCTGCAGTACTGCTGGGGATGGGGAATTTTCAATTGGTTCAACATTTAATTTTTTAAATTGGATGAAAATCCAAATTTCCTATCAATGCTCTTAAAGTCTTGGCCTATCTGTATTTTTCAGCCATCAAAATGGGACCTTTTTTCCACCTCCACCATCACAGCTATAAAGGCTAACAAACACCTACATGAACAGGTCTGTGCTGAAAACCTGCCTGCAGAAACTGATTCTTCCTTCACACAGAGACAGCCTGGTTAGAAAATGGTAGAAACCACACCCGGGAGTTCAATTGCCCCGAAGTAAATTGCTCAGGGAATTGAAAGAGCTTTTGAAGTAGCAGGTGGCAGTTTGAGAGCCTTTGAACCAGATTCTACTTACGTATTGGCTAAAAAGGAATCTTGTCATTTTAATCGAAGAGAAAATCCTCAGAGGTATGTGGAGGCATCAGTGATTCTTATAACCTACCTCCCAAAGGTCTACATACATTTGAATCCGATTCCTCTTAAAGTGGCAAGAAGTTATTGGCCCTTGTATTTGATCCACCAACAGCCACAGACTTGCTGAAGTCATACAGGGATTTTTCCCAAACCAAACCCATGGAAATATAATGTGGGATTCTTTCTAAATCTTGAGATATGTTCACCCTGGAATTTTCCCTGCAGCCAGGTAGGTGTTTGCTACCCTGTTTTGCGAATAGTCACCAGGTTTGCCAAACTGGTTTGAATAAATGCAAACGCTCACTATCCCTTGCTCCATTTCTCATCCAAAGCGCTGCTGAATCCAGAGGTTTCCATGCTGGGTGTCACTATCCCTTTATTTCCACGGGAAACATCATCCACACTCGCCTCACTGCTGATGCATTCTCTCCTTTCATTTCTGACCATTCTTTTCCATTTTCCACTCTCTCTCCCTCTGGAAATCACCTTTGTAACCTATTCCTCATTTTCAATTCCCAGCAGTCTCCAAACAGGCTGAAGTAATAGATAAGTGAGTCTCTTGTCGTCATAAATGCTAGACTCGTCTCCTTCACTTTGCTAAGTGCCTTATGGAAAAATTGGCCATGCAAGGAATATGATTTTCCCATTGACTTCCATTAGCAGTTTATGATTCCCCAAACTTCGAGCTTTTGGGAAACCCGTTTGAAATAGGAACCCCTGGTACTTTTCATGAGGTAAGCGTGTAAGTATAAAATAATGATGTTGACTTTCATAAGCCATCCATGAAAATCAGTTATATAACTGAATGGCAGGCTTTGTCTCCACAGTGCTCTGCCCAGCCTTTAAACTTCTGGAGGCCACAATCACAGTTTTAACCTTTGTTTCTATCTGGGAGGCACAAAAGCACAAATGTGAATCTATCAAAAAAAGAGGTTGACTTACAAAACCCAGAGTTGTCTCTTATTTGGCTTCCTTCAGAATTCATCTTGAGGAGGTTAATGGCAAAAGTGCTTGGCAGGAAATTGCTTTCTCAGCCATTATCAACAATTCAATTAGTATGTAGTACCCAGGTTCTGTTCTGGCCATCCAGATCAATCTTCACCAACACCAATTTCTGCCTGTTGCCATCCCACTCAAAGGCCTGTGGGGCTCCTTGGTTGTGCACATCTGTGGCCTTCAAACTCAGTTTCAGCGAGACTATGTAGCTCTGTTCTTTTTTTTTTTGAGATGGAGTCTCTCTCTGTTGTCCAGACTGGAGTGCAGTGACACGATCTCGGCTCACTGAAACCTCCACCTCCCGGATTTAATCTATTCTCCTGCCTCAGTCTCCTGAGTAGCTAGGATTGCAGCACTCCACCACACCCAGCTAATTTTTGTATTTTTAGTAGAGATGGGGATTCACCCTGTTGGCCAGGCTTGTCTCGAACTCCTGACCTCAGATGATCCACCCGCCTTGGCCTCCCAAAGTGCTGGGATTACAGGTGTGAGCCACCACACCCAGCCCCAGCTTTGTTCTTGTGTTAACTTGCTTCACCTTGGTTTCACCTGAAATGAGACTATCTAGCTCTGTTCTTGCCATCCAGAGCTCTTTGGAAAGCTACTAATCTCTCCATGCCTCCCTTTCCTCAGTAAAATGGAGTCAATCATGCTTGTAAGGGGCTTAGAGCAGTGACAGGCCCATGCAGGCATTCGGTGAACACTGGATCTTGCTATCATCACTGAAATGATTAGTACACGCCCCTCACCTGCCCTGATGGGATGCTCTTTGCTGTCGCTTATGACACCCGGTGATTCTCAGCTAAGGATATGAAGGGAGGGTACCATAAGAACCTCCAGGCTTGGAAAATCTTGCTAGGTTTCTACCCCACTGGAGAGCCCTCCTCCACTCACACCCACATCCTCATGCTCCCCTGAGAATCACTTGCCTGCGGGTTCCATTTTGAATTCCTTCTGTTCCCTACATCTGTTTTGAAACTGGGTCTACAGACACAGAAAGGCCAGGTAAGAAACAAAGGTGAGGCCCATTATCAACAGGAAAGCAGCGTGACCACCTCCAGACTGGTATTTGCCTGGTGTTGTCAGATCTGATTTTTCCAGCAAAGCTGGAAAACTGGAGTTACTGAAATCACCTGAATTTTAAACATGAGTTGATTTTAACTGTTACAAATTTGAAATAAAATTTGAAAAGAGCCATGGGGCCATTCATGTATGAGCCAAACACAAGTCTGCACCATCGATTAGGACAGTAGAACTCCAACTTGTAACCTCTGGCCCCTGTTCTCTCCTTTTAGATAGTTCCTGAAGACAAAGAGAAATGGCAGTGTTAGAGTGGAAAGGACTTCTGTGTGCACAGAATCAAAACATCCCCCCCCTTTTATTTTTAGACGGAGTCTTGCTCTGTCACCAGGCTGGAGTGCAATGGTGCAATCTCAGCTCACTGCAACCTTCGACTCCCTGGTTCAAGAGATTCTCCTGCCTCAGCCTCCCAAGTAGCTGGGATTACAGGCACGTGTCACCACGCCCAGCTAATTTTTGTCTTTTTAGTAGAGATGGGGTTTCACTGTGTTAGCCAGGATGTTCTCCATCTCCTGACCTCATGACCCGCCCACCTCAGCTTCCCTAAGTGCTGGAATTACAGTCGCGAGCCACTGCGCCCAGCCAAAACATCCCTTTTTATAAAAGAGAACACCAATTTTCCACAATGTGAAGTGATCTCCTGCTGCAGGTCATCTAGACTATAACATTGTCACTATTCCCCCACACAAGAGCCTCTTGCTCCGTAAGTCTCCTTGTAGAGAGTGCATAGACCACAGTCCACCACTGACACAGCCATTCCTCTCCTGTACTGTTAATTTTCTTCCCTATGTCTATCTTAGTTCACAACCTGAAGATCAGTTTTCTTCCACTTCTTTGTAAACCCTCCTCCAATCCTGCCCCTAGTGCCTGGCACAATCCTAGACCTACAGTAAACGGCCAACAAATTATTGTTCCTCAAAGTCATAAAAGCAATTAAGTGCCTTGGATTATTTCATTAGAGTAAGAACTTTTAATGTCCATTTAAATGCTTATATGGATAATATCAGTTTATGGTCTGCTTCAGACCCCTGAGATTCTAAAGGAAATGAGTTTCTGGATCCTCCACTAGCTCAAAGCCTCCATTCACTTATTTGTTTACTCACTCATTTGACCTTTATTTACTCCTTGGGCTGGGCACTGTGCTGGCAACCAAGACGCAGTTGGAAATGAGACCCGCCCGAGGGCATGCTTTCATACACAGTCTGTAGAACAATCTTGATATAATTAAGCATAGATATTATAAAGATAGACATTCATTGCAAAATGGAAACAGACATACCAGTTTAATTCATGAGCATAAAAAGTGAATGCAGGTAGAAACCGAAGCAGCTGTATATAAGGACTCTGTCTCCCTCCATCTGTCCTATCTTTTGGTGTCTCAGAAACAAATAAATATTTTCTCAAGCAACTGAGGAAGTCTCACTAATTCCTGCACAGCAAGTTGACATTATAGGAGCATAGTTCTGGAAGAGGCCTGGGGGATCTATTTGCCCCTACAGAAAGCATTTACCAAGCTTTTAGAGCAGCATTCCATGACCTTCCATCTGCCTTTGGCGTCAGTGACTCCTGAGTATAAACACAGATGCTATGTAAGTCATGATTCCAGCCATTAGACCCCATTGAGTAATTCTGGAGAAAGTTTATTTCAGTAAATCCTGGCACTCAGGGGGTCTGATCTGGATATGTTTTAGGGCCTAGCAAATGTTAGGCCATTCTTTTGCTGCTTCCCCCCATTCACTTGGCCTCTGAATGGTGGTTTCTAGGTTTCCCTCTTCTTTTCTTCATATACACTCTCCTGAGGTGATCTCATCAATTCTTGTGTTTTGATAAATTCTATGTTTTGATGGCTTCCACACTGACATCTCCAGCCTGGTCTTTTCATGCCTAAACCATAGCCTCATATGATCTCCCTAACCAACATTTTCACTAGAGATTTTATAGATATTTCAAGAGAAATCAAGAGAAAACTTTCTTCCCTCAAATTTCCCCCACTACAGTAAAGTGCATCATCATCTATTCACCACGTATAGAAAACCGGGAGTTATTCTTAAGTTTCTTGCCCTTCCTCTCATCTATCCTGTCCATTCTATCAGAAAGCCCTGGCACATCCTCTACCATGATGTAGCCACATCTCCCTCTTCTCTGCATTTCTATCACCACCTTAGTCCAGACCACCATTCCATCTCTCTGGATTATTACAAACATCCTTCCAGGTAGCCTCCCTGCTCCCATAACACCACCCTCCAATCAGTTCTCTGCTCAGCAACAAGTAAGGTTAAAAGATCAATCAGAGGCTGGGCACAGTGGTTCATGCCTGTAATCCCAGCACTTTGGGAGGCCGAGGCAGGTGGATCACGAGGTCAGGAGATTGACACCATCCTGGCTAACATGGTGAAACCCCTTATCTACTAAAAAAAAAAAAAAAAAATTAGCTGGGCATGGTGGCGGGTGCCTGTAGTCCCAGCTACTCTGGAGGCTGAGGCAGGAGAAGGGCATGAATGTGGGAGGCAGAGCTTGCAGTGAGCTGAGATCGTGCCACTGCACTTCAGCCTGGGTGACAGAGTGAGACTCTGTCTCAAAAAAGAAAAAAAAAAAAGATCAATCGGAGTGTGTCACTCTCCTGCTTAACATACAACTTCCCACTGAACTTCAAGTGGCCTTCAACCATGGTCCAGACCCTGCCTCCTCATGTGTCCTCCTCTCCTACTCATAGCCCTGCAGATTCAGCAGTTGCCTTTCAGTCCTACAAGCAGGTTCATACAGCATGGGATTGCCAATGCCATCCATTTGCCTGGTGTTCTTTATCCACACTCTTTACTTGGTTTTCTGCTTTCCAGCCTTCAGATCTCACTCAAATATCCCCAGTCCAGAGGGACTTTCCCTGGAATCCCAGAAAAATCCCACCCTCAGCCTCCACCAATCCTGTCATTCCTGATATTATATTAGATACTATACGAGTCTTTCCCCCCGCCACTTCATAGCACACATTAGAACTTACAATTATCTCTGTTATTTGTTTATTGGTGTCTCCCACTAGAAGCGAAGCTGTATGAGGAAAGGAATTGCATATATCTCATTTGCTGCAATATGCCTAGTTCTTACAGTCACATAGAAGATACTTAGAAAATGCTATTTGTCTTTTCCACATAAAGTAGTGGCAAAACTGGAGGAACGAGCAGAGCAAAATGGCAGACTAGGAAGCCCTAAGCTCTCATTCCTGTATAAAAACGTTGAAAAAACAAGTAGAAACAGACAGAATCAACCTTGTGAGAACTCTGAGAAAATGTCAAGAGTTTACACAACTCATGAGAATGACAAATTAAATTAAAAATACACACATCAGATTCAAAATAGTGGGACAAATCTCTGGCATTTTCACTTGCCCTCACCCTAGCTCTTCCCTGGCACAGTGGTTGTCTTGGCCTTGAAGTAGGTGGTAGCAGCTCATGTTCCGATTTTGGGACCCTGGTTTTTCAAACCAGAGGAAACAGAGTAGACCCCGTTTACAAATTATTGTGTGTGTCTGTTTTAACCTGTCTGTGGGATACTTGAAGGATACTTGAAGGACACATGCCAGGCACTCATCTCTGCTTCACCTAACTTGGAACTCAGAAGGAAAGAACAGTAGGCACTGCTCATAAAGCTGCAAGGTAGACTAAAGACCCACAGGTGCCTGGGGTGAGATTCTTTGGGAAATTGGGCATTAAAAACTGCCCCATATATATGGAGGAATTGAGAGAGCCATGTACATGCCCAGGTCAAGATGCATGCTCGGAAAAGACTTAAAAAGACCTTAAGATTTTGCCATAGGCTCAGTGAAAGCCTAGCTGAGTGTTGAAAGAGTGCTTTAGCACAAAGCCAATATGCAAACACAGGAGAGATGTTTTTCCTCTTTTATCTATGAGTATGTTTGTGTGCATGTATTTTGTTTGTTTGTTTGTTTGTTTTACCTCCCAGCATTCAAGGAAATCTCTGTCAATCATTAGCTGAACACAAGCAAAAAAAAAAAAAAAAAAAAAAATTAGAGACTTAAATGACCACGAATGACAAGTAATTGTTGTCACAAAAATGGTTTGGAAAAGTCTCAAAACATGTGGACTATTGTAGCCTTCAACAATCAAAACAAACAAAAAACCCAAACAAAACTAACCAAACAGAAACCTTCAGCAAACTGGGAAGAAAATCTGATCTTCAGAGTTAACAACATAATAATAGTCAAATATTCAATTTTAAACAAAAAAATCACAAAGCATAAAAACAAAGAGGAAAACATGACCCACTTTTCAAAGGAACAAAGTAAACTGACAAAAGTTGTCCTAAGGAATCCCAGACATTTAGACTTTTTTCACACAGACTTTAAGACAACTGCATTAAGTATGTCCAAAGGGCTAAAGGAGAACACAGAAAATGAAATCAGGAAAACAATGTTTGAACAAAATGAGAATATCATTAAAGAGAAAGGAATTATAAAGAGGAAACAAACAGAAAATCTGGAGAAGAAAAGTACAACAACTTAAATTAAAAAAAAATCAGAAGAGGGGATCAAAAGCAGATTTGAACAGGCAGAAGAAAGAACTGCCGAACTTAAAGATAGGACAATTGAAATTACTGAGTATGAAGCAGATATAAAAAAGAATAAAAAGATGTGAACAGAGCCTAAGGGACCTGTGGGACATAATAGAGTAGACCAACATTACATTGGGGCCCCCAAGAATGAGAACAGAGAGATAAAGGGACGATAAGGTTGAAGAAATAATGGCTAAAAATGGCCTACATTTGATGAAATGCATGAACCTATAAATCCAAGAATCTCAACAAGCTCCAAGTAGGATAAACTCAAAGAGACTTACATCAACACAAATTAAGAGCAGGGGGGTGGTATATTTAAAGTGCTGGGAAAATAATATCAACCAAGAATTCCATATCTGGCAAAACTGTCCTTTAAGAATGAGAAAGAAATTAAAACATTCCAAGATAAGTAAAAGCTGAGGGAGTTCATTACCACTAGACCAGTCCTATAAGAAATGCTAAAAGGAATCTTTCAAGTTGAAATAAAAGGATACTAGAGAGTAACTTGATATTGTGTAAAGAAACAATAGGCTGGGAGCAGTGGCTCACGCCTGTAATCCCAGCACTTTGGGAGACCAAGGTAGGTGGATCATGAGGTCAGGAGATTGAGACCATCCTGACCAAGATGGTGAAACCCTGTTTCTACTAAAAATACAAAAATTAGCTGGGTGTGGTGGCATGTGCCTGTAATCTCAGCTACTCGGGTGGTTGAGGCAGGAGAATTGCTTGAACCAGGGAGTCGGAGGTTGCAGTGAGCCAAGATTGCACCACTGCACTCCAGCCTGGCAACAGAGCGAGACTGCATCTCAAAAAAAAAACAAAAAAACAATAATCTGTGGCAATGGTAAATACATGAGCAAATACAAAAGCCAGTATTATTTTAATTTTGGTTTATAACTCCATTATTTTTTTCTGCATAATTTAAGACAAAAGCATAAAAATAGTTCAAATATGTTTTTGGACATACAATGTATAAAGATGTAATATGTAATATAAAGAGGTGAAGAAAGAGTTGTATAGGAGCAAGGTTTTTATATGCTATTGAATGGGTATCAATTCAAATTAGATTGTTATAACTTTAGAGTGTTAAATGTAGGTGTCATGGTAACCACAAAGAAAGTATATATAAGTATATATAGAATGTACAGAAAAAGAAATGAGAAGGGAATCAAAACATGTCACTAAAAAAAAAATCAACTAAACACAAAAGAAGGTAGTAATAGAGACAGTGGGGGACAAGAAAAGCTGTAAGACACACAGAACTCAAATAGCAAAATGGCAGATGTCCTTTCTTATTAGTAATTACTTTAAATGTAAATGAATTAAACTCTCCAATAAAAAGGCAGTGATTGGCAAAATGAAAAGAAAGTCACTCAACTATATGCTGTCTAAAAGAGATCTAAAGTCACAAATAGGTCAAAAGTGAAAGTAAGGACTAAGATACATCATACAAATAGGAACCAAAAGAGAGTTATAGTGGCTATACTGTTATCAGACAAAATCAATTTCAAGTCAAAAGCTATTACAAGGCAAAAAAGAGCATTATATATTAATAAAATGGTCAATTCATTAACTGGATATAACAACTATAAATATGCATGTGCCAAACAACAGATCCCCAAAATTTGTGAACTAAATATTAACAGAATTGAAGGAAGAAATAGGCAGCTTTACAGTGACAGTTGGAGACTTCAATACCCACATTCAATAATGAGTAAAACAACCATGCAAAAGATCAACAAAGAAATAGAAGATTTGAACAACATAGACCAATTAGACCTAACAAACATACAGAATACTCTATTTAACAATAGAATACACATTTTCCTCAAGTACATGTGGAACATTATCCAGGATAGATCATATGTTAGGCTGTGAAAGAAATCAATCAATTTTAAAGCATTAAACTAATTCTAAGTATCTTTTCTAATCACAATAGAAAAGATTAAACTATTTCAAAGTATCTTTTCTAATCACAATAGAATGAAACTAGAAATCAATTACCGAGTGAAAACAGAAAAATTCACAAGTATGTGGAAATCAAACAATTCTTAACACATTAAACACATTCTTAAAAAACCAATGGGTCAAAGAGAAATCAGAAAAGAAATTTAAAGATAACTTGAGAAAAATGAAAATGAAAAAACTACATGCTAAAACTTACAGAAAGCAGCAAAATTATTCTATATTGATGCAGAACTACTCAATAAAATAATAGTAAAGTGAATTCAGCAGTATATTAAAAAGATTATACACCATGATCAAGTAGGATTTTTCCTGGAATGGAAGAAGGGTTCAATATATGAAAATCAATCAATGTAATAGTCCACATTAATATAATGAAGAAAAAACCTAAATGTTCATTTTCATTGATGTAGAACAAACATTTGACAAAATTCAACACTCTTTCATTATAAAAACACACAGTAAACCAGGAATAATAGAAAGGAGCTTCCTCGACAGGATAAAGGCCATTATGAAAAGCCCACAGTTAACATTACATACAATGGTGAAAGACTGAAAGCTTTTCCCCTATAATCAGGCAAAAGATAATAATGTCAGCTTTTACCACTCCTATTTAACATAGTATTGAAAATTCCAGGCAGAGCAACTAGACAAGAAAAAATAAATTAAAAAATTAAAATTGGGACAAAAAGGAAGAAGTGAAATAATCTGTTTGCAGATGATGCCATCTTATATGTAAAAAAATCTTAAAGAATCCACATATACATGTGCAAACTTCTAAAGCTAATAAATATATTTAGCAACATTGCAGGATACAGAATCAACACTCAAAAAGCAGTTTCATTTCTATTCACTAACAATAAGCAACCCCAACAGGAAATCAAGAAAGTAATTTCATTTATATTACTATAAAAAGGAATACAACACTTAGTAAAAAACTTCAACAGGAAGGTGAAGGATTTGTACACTGAAAAGTGTATAACATTGCTGAAAGTAATGAATACACACATAAATGAACAGACAGCATCTGTTTATAGTTTGGAAGAATTCGTCTTGTTAAAATGACAACACTACACAAAATATTCTACAGATTCAATTCAATCCTTATCAAAATCCCATTGGCATTTTTGTGAAATAGAAAAATCGATTTTAAAATTCATAATGGAATCTCAAGAGACCCTGAATAGCCAAAACAATCTCAAAAAAGAAGAACAAACTTAGAGGCTCATATTTTCTGATTTAAAAACTTACTAAAAACTACAGTAATGAAAACAATGTGATACTGGCATAAAGACAGACATATAGACCAATGGAACAGAATAGAGAGGCAAAACAAACAAACAAAAAAAACAAAACACTCTCTATGGTCAGTTGATTTTTAGTGTAGGTGCCAATATGAAAAGACAGCCTTTTCAACAAATAGCTCTGAGAAAACTGAATATTTCTAGGCAAAGGAGTATTGGACCCTTACCTTACATCATATACAAAAATTAACTCAAAGTAGATCAAAGACCTAAACCCAAGAGCTAAAACTATAGAAGTTTTACAAGAAAACTTAGCAGAAAATCATGACATTGGATTTGGCAGTGATTTCTTCAATGTGACATCAAAAGCACAGACAACGTAAGGAAAAAATAGATAAATAGATGTCATCAAAATTAAAAACTTTTGTGTATCAAAGAATACTATCAAGAAAATGAAAAGACAATCCACAGAATGGGAAAAATATTTGCAAATCATATGTCTAATAACGAATTAATATCTAGAATATGTAAATAACTTCTACAGCTCAAGAACAAATATGCAAACAACCCAATTCAAAAATGGGCAAAGAACTTGAATAGGCAGTCCTCCAAAGAAGTATACGTATGGCCAACAAATACATGAAAAGATGCTGAACATCAGTAGCCACTGGGGGAAATGCAAATCAAAACCACAATTAGACACCACTTCCCACACATAATGACTATAATTTTTTTAATTTTTTTTTGAGACAGAGTTTCACTTTTTTCACCTAGGCTGAAATGCAATGGCGTGATCTCAGCTCACTGCAACCTCCGCTTCCCAGGTTCAAGCAATTCTCCTGCCTTAGCATCCCAAATAGCTGGGATTACAGGTGTCCACCACCACACCAGTCTAATTTTGTGTACTTTTAGCAGAGACGGGGATTCACCATGTTGCCCAAGCTGATCTTGACCTCAGGTGATCCACTTGCCTCAGCCTCCCAAAGTGCTGGGATTACAGGAATGAGCCACTGTGACCAGTCAATTTTTTTTTTAATGGAAAATATCAATTGTTGGCAAAAATGTGGAGAAATTAGAACCCTCACACATTGCTGGTGGGAATGTAAATTTGTGCCACTGCTGGAGAAAACACTTTGGCATTTGTTCACAAAGTAAAACATAGAATTACTGTATAATTTAGTAATTCTACACCTAGTTATATACCTCAAAGTGAAAGCAGGGACTCAAACAGATACTTGTAGATTAATGTTTACAGCAACATTATTCACAATAAAAGGTGGAAACAACTCAAATGTCTATCAACAGATGAATAAACAAAATGTAATCTAAACATACAATCATATATATATTAAAATATGTATGTGTATATATGTATACGTATGCAAATATATATGAACGCTTATGCATGCTATAACATGGATGAACCTTGAAAGCATTATGCTAAGTACAATAAGCCAGACCCAAAAGGACAAAGATTGTATGATTCCTTTTATACGAGGTACTTAAAATAGGCAAATTCATAGAGACAGGAAATAGAATAGAGGTTACCAGGGATTGGGTAGGAAGGAATGGGGAGTGATTATTTAATGGATACAGATTTTCTGTTTGGGATGATTAAAAAGCTTTGGAAATAAATAGTGGTGATGATTATACAACATTGTGAGTGTACTCAATGCCACTGAGTAGTACACTTAAAAATGGTTAAAATAGTAAACCTTATGTATATTTTACTATAATAAAAAAGGAGAGGGAATAAGATATTTATAAATCTGTGAGGCATGACAGAGAAAAAGATTGAGACATGAAAGCCTAGGATGATTACATCGATGACATAATCGTCATACTCAGTGGTCAACTGGGTAAAATGACAGTGGCCTATTTGTGGGAGGGGACAATGGTGCAATGATTCAATGTCTGGTGATGCCAAGAGCATGTTTAGTGTGGGCTCCAGGGAAGTTAGGGACCAACACCCTCTACTTGTGTTCATTAAGCATTTTTAGGCTGCAAGGAGTCAGGGTGACCTCTTACCTCTGGTGATAGGAGTTCATTGTAAGGACGCCTAGGGCAGAGGAGGCACAGAGCACACTCTCCACAGCCACCCTAATCCCTCTAGAGACCTCATCACAGCTGCTTAATCAGATCTCATAGAGACCAATCACCCTGCTTCTCTTCCACCCTCCAGCAGGAAGCACCTCTGGTCTATCCCCTTACCATAGGCCAGTTGCTGTCTGTTTCTGCACCTGCCTCCTTTCCCTGTCTTTCAGCTTCTCCTTCTTCTGCTGTCCCTCTCCCCATGGGGTACGCTCCATCTACACAGCTTCTGACAGCAATTCCGGTTGTTCCAGTTATCCTCTCTCTGGTTTGGCAAGCCCCTGCCGGGCAGGGCTGCAGTTCCAAGATCCCTGCAGGGCACTAGGCAGGCTACAGATCTCTCCTGCAATCATCTGTGGTCTGCACAAGTCAAGTGGTACAAAAACCAAGCAACTTATGCTGGGGAAATGACCTGCACCACTTCCTGTTCAGTGGAAACACAGGGCATGAGCTAGAGCTCAGATTCCTCTAGAAAACAAAGCTTGAGACAAGAAATAAGGCTCAAAAATTTGAGAAGAACAGGGCGTGGATGAGCAGTGAAGGGAGGGAATGAGGTTGTTATCTTGTGCGCATTCACTTCATGAAGAGCTTGGAAGGTAGCCCTGCCTAGCGCGCTTGTTCTCTCAGCACACATGCCTTTCCCAGAAGTGTGGAAGGAGGTTCACAGGAGAGAGTGGAGGCATTTATGTACCCAGTCTCCTCCTTCTCTTGCCTCTCAATGGTCAGTGTTCATCAGTCTGGTTACTTTGTCACACTTCCAGATTGCAGCAAATCCTTGTGGCTGCTCGGGAAGCCAAATCCCATACACTGTGTGTATGTGTGTGTGTCTTTCGTGTTTGAAAAGTAGAGAGGTGCACTGGTTCAAATGGAAGGCCCCTCAAAAGGTATGACCACCAGGAATCTGTGACTAGGACCTTATTTGGAAAAGAAGTCTTTACAGATGTAATTAAGTGAAGGATCTTGAGATGAGATCATCCTGGATTAGGGTAGACCCTCAATCTGGTGACAAGTGTCCTTGAAAGAGAAAAGGAGGGTTTTCTCTTAGCTGAAAACTACGAGATCAAAGGGAGTCACAGAGGAGAAGTCCACGTAAAGGCAGAGGCAGAGATTAGAGTGATGCAATCCAAAGCCAAGGAATGCCTGGAGTCACCAGAAGCGGGAGGTGGCAAGGAATGGATTCTCAGCTGGAGCCTCCAGGAGGACGATGACTGCCCATACCTTGATTTCAAACGTCTGGTGTCCAGAACTGCAAGAGAATAAATTCTGTTGTTTTAAGCCACCAGTTTGTGGTAATTTGTTACAGCATCCTCAGAAAACTAAAACAAAGGATGATTAGGCGCAGCTGGGGCTGTCCGCAGACGAAAAAGGAAAGGGAAGTAGAAGAAATTACAGGTGAGCAACAATTTGTGTCCAATGTAACTCCTCCTCCAGAACTAGGGGGAGGGAAGAACCAGATCTAAAGATGCAGCCCTGCCTGTGGGTGGCAGATGGGAAGTGGAGCTGGAAATCAAACAAGGCTGGGAGGCTAAAAGCTATGAGATCAAAGGGAGTCACTGGCTCATTAAAAATGGATGTTGTTGTCAATGAGGATTATGGCAGGGGATATAAAGAGAACAAGAAGGATAAATATAGGTTGAACTTATCTAAGAGATGGAGATGAGTTCTGGTAGGAAGGGAATGAGAGCAGTGATTATTTGGCAAGAAGTGAACAGACAAATGGCTTGAATTTGAGGTGATACTAATGAGAAACTGGTGAGAGGGATGGGTGTAGATGGGATGTAGATGTGGAGAAGGGTGTCTGTGTCTTCTGCCGACCCGTGAGATCTCAGGGAGACAGTCTAAGCGCCATTGTGCAAGGTAGCTGCCACTGGGGGTGCTTCAGTTAGGATGAGAGACTAGAAGAAATAGAAGGAAGTTTAAGGTAAAAGAGAATCTACCCTCAGTGGAATACAGGGCTCCACTGAGGCCATGCAAAAGAGGGAGAGGAGTGTTTGGGTTGGGATCTTAGGGTGCAAAGAATAGCAACTAACTTAAACTACTTTAAATATAATACGATTTTTTTTAAGGATGCAAAAGTTAACTTAATGGATATCCAGGATAAAGTGGGCTGATCACTGGGGAAATTGGAACCATAAATATCACAACTGAGAAGGAGCCTTCCCTCTCTAAGGGGTCTGAAGGGCGTCCCCTATGAGAACTTCTCTGTTATTTTCTCCTGTCTTCTGCAGACCAGCCCCTGCAGGCTCCTGGGCTGTCCCTCACCTTTATCTTGTACCCATGTGGATATGGCTTGCCACACCACCTCCTTACCTTATAGATATCATGTTACTGTGTGGCTCCTAACTGCTAATGGGCTCTCTTAGCAATTTGAAACTGGCCCCCATACACTATCTGACTGGTTCTATCCAGCCTGTGGACTGGTTCTTCTGAGTCAGGAGCCCATTATTGAAGCGTTCAGCTGTGGTCAGGTAGATAAGTTTGCCTGGAACAAACACATGCTCCTTCCCTTGGGCTATCTATAGTGCAGTAGGTTGAAAAATGTCCCACAAAGATATCAGGCTCTAACCATCAGAAACTGTGATATTATAATATGTGGCAAAAGATGAGATTAAGTGAAGGACTGTATTAGTCTGTTTCTGTCCTCCTCCAGAACTGGGAAGAGGGAAGAACCAGATCTAAAGATTAAATATATAAAATCTAAAGTTAAATATATAAAGGAATACCTGAGACTGGGAAATTAATTTTTTTTTTTTTTTTTTTTTTTGAGAGTCTCCTTTCACCAGCTGGAGTCATGGCGATCTCGTCACTCAACTCCCCTCCGGTTCACCATTCTCCTGCTCACCTCCGAGTACTGGGATAAGCCCCAACGGTAATTTTTGTATTTAGAAGACGGGTTTACGTGGTCTCATTTGGTATCTGCCGCCCCTCCAATGCTGGTTACAGTAGCACCGCCCCGGAAATAATTTTAAAAAGGTTACTTGCTCATGTTCTGCAGACTGTACAGTAAGTATTGTTCCAGCATCTGCTTCTGGTGAGGGCCTCAGGAAGCTTCCAATCACGGCAGGAGGCAAAGGGGAAGCAGGCATGTCACACGATGAGAGAAGGAGCAAGTGAGATGCTATGTTCTTTTCAACAACCAGCTCTTGCCTTAGCTTATTACTTCAGGGAGGGCACCAAGCCATTTATGAGGGACCCACACTCATGACCCAAGTACCTCCCAGTAGGCCCCACCTCCAACATTGGGGATAACATTTCAATGTTAGATTTGGTTGGGACAAACATCCAGGCCATATCAAGGATCTTGCCATGGGTAGGTTATTCTGGGTTATCCCCAGGTTCTAAGTGAGGACAGATGTCTTTTTTTTTTTTTTTTTTGCAGGGGCTGGGGGGTAGGGGACAGAGTCTTGCTATGTCACCCAGGCTGGAGTGCAATGGCGTGGTCTCAGCTCACTGCAAACTCCGCCTCCCGGGTTCAAGTGATTCTCCTGCCTCAGCCTCCTGAGTAGCTGGGATTACAGATGCACACCACCACGCCCAGCTAATTTTTGTATTTTCAGTAGAGACGGGGTTTCTCCATGTTGGCCAGGCTAGTCTCGAACTCCTGATCTCGTGATCCATCCACCTTGGCCTCCCAAAGTGCTGGGATTACAGGCGGGAGCCACAGCGCCTGGCTGGATATATGTCTTTATATGAGAAAGGTAGAGGGAGAATTGATGCGCGCACACACACATGCACACGACAAGGCAAAGTGACGAAGGAGGCAGAGATTGGAGTGATAGTGTTAGAAGCCAAGGAATGCCAGGGGCCCCCAGAAGCTGAAATCAGCAAGGAAGAATTCTCCCCTGGAGCCTCTGGAGGAAACTCACACCTATGGACACCTTGATTTTTGCCCATTGACACAGATTATGGACCTCTGTCGTTCACAACTGTGAGAGCGCACATTTCTGTTGTTTTAAGCCCCTCGGTTTGTGGTGACTTGTTACAGCAGCCCCAGGAAACTAACGCATATGAGGAGGAAGGAAGGGCTGGTCAGGCATCCTAAACCATGGCTCCTAGAGAATCTAGGGGTACACACTGAGGAAATGCAGGCTGGATAGATGGAGGGTATGATTCAATGAACACGTTCTGCAGCAGGCACTGTTTGATGCCTATGAAATGCAAATGCTTACCCTTGAGACACAAGAATAGAAATACGATGTACTAAATGCTGCTATAGAGATTTTAAGAGGAAACAGCATGAGTAGAAGATTTAGGTCTTCTTTAGGAAGGCTTGTTGTATGAAGGTAGGAGTAGTGGGGAGATCATGAGCTTAGCACCTAAACAGAAATAGAAAGCACCAGTTGCCTGGAATGAGTGGGTAAAGCAAACAAGGAAACTCAGCCAGACGCTTTGACATGCAAACATATACACACTCCTACACCCTACACTTTAAGGCATTATGATTTAAAAAAAAAAAAATCTTGTTCTACTTCATAGCCTCTGGCTGTGTCTACATGAGGCCAAAACAATTGGGCAATTCAGTAGAACCATTAGTCAAACTAAAAGTTCAGAAAGGCAACACACCATAGAGGTGTGACATGGTGATTTATAATAAATATATATTTGGTCTTCATCCCAGTTCCTAGGACAGTACTCCTAAAACCCTCATAATTTCTTAAGTGACAAGAGCCCTAAAGGTGAAAAGAGCATCTTTTATAGCTCACACAGGGCCCTTTCAAACACACTTGAGTTTATGTTGATGAGGTAACTTTTGGAAAGCCGCAAAGAATAGCGGGTTGGCTGCCAGGGGAAGCAACATATGATTAGAAGATTGGAATTTTCAGGGGAAATTTTCTGGGGAGGGGAGAGGGGTTGGAGATTGATTCTAATCACCAATGGCCGATGATTTGATCAACCAGGCTTACATAACAAAGCCACCACAGAAACCCAAAAAGACAGGGTTCAGACAGCTTCCAGATTGAACACATGGAGGAGGGGCTGGGAGGATGTCATGCCCAGAGAGGGCATGGAAGCTCCATGTCCCTCCCATACCTTGCTCTAAGCATCTCTTCCATCTGGCTGTTCCTAAGTTGTATCCTTTTATAATAAATCAGTAATTGGGCAAGTAAACTATTTTCCTGAGTTCTGTGAGCTGTTTTAGCCAATTATCTAATCCAAGGAGGAGTTTGTAAAAACCTCTGATTTATGGCCACTAGTTATAAGTAAAGGTGACAATCTTGATATGCAACTGGGTGTCTGATGTGGGGACACTCTTATGGGACCAAGCCCTTAACCTGAGGGGTCTGCACTAACTCCAGGTAGATAGTGTCAGAACTGAATTAAATTGCAGGACACCCAGTTGGTGTCTGCAGAGAATTGCTTGGTATGGGAAAAACATCCACACATTTGGGGTCCAGAAGTTCTGTGTGTGGGTAGTAGAGGAAAAAACAGTTTGTTTTCTTTTGTGTTTTTTTTTCCTATACAAGAGGAAAGAATATGGATTACTTACTCCAATACCTCGTCCCAGCTTATTGTACCAGATTATTACAGATGAGGAGGCAGGCCAGAGTTTGTAGGAATGGCAATGCATGCCTGTATCGCACAACTGAGTAGCAGACCAGAATTCAAATTTGGGTCTGTATGGCTTTCAAATGCATGGTTGTTCCAGTAGTATGCAGACTGAATGAATCCAGATGCTCCTTGGATCTTCAGAAGCAGTCTGGCTTAGTCAGGGAACTAAGACATCTGAAAGGAATAGGGCAAAGATCTGTTAAGAAACCGCCCACCATACTAGAGACAGCCTGATTTCTCCCCACAGCCTGATTTCTTTAGGAAATCCATGGATAAGTGTCAGGGGAGCCATAAATGCTCTAAATTTGTTTGCAGAATTGGCATATGTTCATTTTCTGGGTGACAAAGACCTTACTTCTTACCAGAGTCTCAAGGTGTGTTCACCTTCCTACTCTTAACATAGGAAACCATGCCAGGTTTTATGAATAAGCATCCATCTTTCTAATGCCACCTGCCCATAGCCCAAAAATAAAAACAGTGCTTTGGGAGGAATCTATAACATTTGCATATAAATATGCTTGTTTTATTTTTCAGTTTAGGCAACTTCTGTCTAGGCAGTTCTGGTCCCAACTATGTGTGAAATAAAGATATAAAGGTGTCCCCCAACCATGGAAATCAGGGTACCCTTAGCAGAATGAACATGAATGGATAGCTTGATGGTGAAAATAACAAGGTGTCCACTATATAAAGTTTAGTAAATCTGTAGACAGTTGAGTGTAGTTCTAAGAAATTACCAAGTCATTCCAAATTACATAAAGACTTTATTAAAATTCTTTAGAGCCTTGTGCCTCCCCAGTTCTACTCCTTCCTCTGAAACTTTCTAAAGCTCTGGGATCCTTTCTCAATGAAGTGTCAAAGGTTAATTTAACAGGGCAGCCTCATCCACATTGGAGAAGTATAAAAAGGTAGGAGAAAGAAAGCTTGAATCAAGGTAACGCATAGATTTCCTCCTTACACACTTGTTCTGCCAAAACCCATCTGTGTGTTCGTCTGAGTTCTTCAGAGAAACAGAATCAGCAGGATAATATATGTGTGTGTGTGTGTGTGTGTGTGTGTATGCCACACATACAAACACACGTAAATATGGAGAGAAAAAGATTTTTAATTTATCTATATTTGGGGAGTATAAGTGCATATAAGTGCAGTTTTGTTATGTTGGTGTATTGCACAGTGATGAAGTCTGAGCATTTAGTGTAACCTTCACCTGAATAGTGTTCATTGTACCCAAGAGGTAATTTGTCATCCGTCACCCCGTTCTCACCTTTTGAAATCTTCAATGTCTATTATTACACTCCATGTGTCCATAGGCACACACTGTTTAGCTCCTGTTCATTTGTGAGAACATGTGGTATCTGACTTTCTGTTTCTGAGTTATTTCACTTAGGATAATGGACTCCAGTTGTATCCATGTTGCTGTGAAAGACATGATCTTATTCTTTTTTTATGGCTGAGCAGTATTCCATGGTATATGTGCCACATTTTCTTTATCCAATCATCCGTTAATGGACCTTAGGCTGATTCCATGACTTTGCTATTTTGAAGAGTGCTGTGGTAAACATATGAGTGCAGGTTTGTTTTGCTATAATGATTTCTTTTCCTTTGAGTAGATACCCAGCAATAGAATTGCTGGATTAAATGGTAGTTCTATTTTTAACTCTTTGAGAAATCTCTATATCATTTTCCATAGAGATTGTACTAGTTTACATCCCCACCAACAGTGTATAAGCATTCTCTTTGAGAGAGAGATTTGTTATAAGAAATTGGCTTATGTGGTTACAACAGCTGAGAAGTTCTAAGATCCGCATTCAGCAAGATGATGACCCAGGAGAGCTGATGATGTAGTTCCAGTCTGAGTCTGAAAGCCTGAGAAGCAGGAGAGCCAATGGTTTAATTTCCAGTCCAAAGGCAGGAGAAGACTGATACCTAGTTCAAGCACTTAGACAGGCAAAGTTTCTCCTTACTTGACCCTTTTGTTCTATTCAGGCCTTCAATGGATTGGATGAGGCCACCCCATATTAGGGAGGGCAATTTGCTCTACTCCTGATTCAGATGTTAATCTCATCCAGAAACATCCTTGCAGATATACCCAGAATAATATCTGGGTACCCCATGGCTCAGTCAGATTGACACATAAAATTAACCATTGCACCACCTGTTTACCCTACTATCTAAGCCCAGAGGAAGAGGGTCCCACTTCTTCCTAGGTGAATTTCTCCACCTGTCCTCAGCCTCATTATTCAACCCCAAAGCATTCTTGAGAATTGCCTAAACATAGAGAAACCAGCAAAGAGGAAAAGTGTAACCTGCCAGGTAACCTATAACTCTCGTGCAGAAAAGGCTATGGATATTGTAAAGGGAAAGCAAGTTTATAGATTGCAAGCAGATCAGCAAATATATGGTTTGGTAGAAAAAGTAAGACCCAGTGTTAGATCAGTAGGATGGCTATATGACTGAGCCATGGGGTACCCAGATATTATTCTGGGTGTATCTGCAAGGATGTTTCTGGATGAGATTTAATAATTTATTTTACATTCTGAAATAGCTAGAAGACAATAGCATGAATGTGTCTAGCATTAAAAAAAGACAAATATTTAAGGTGATGACTATCCAAAGTACACTGATTAGATCTTTACACCTGATATGAATTTATGAAATTGTCACATGCATCCTGAAATTATATACATCTATTGTGCATCAATTTAAAAATATTTTTAAAAATCTAATTAAATATTACCATAAGGATCCTTTGCATATAAGAGGAAATTTAACACAAAATGGCTTATGCCCAGAATAAATTGATGGGCTCATGAATATGAAAAATCCAAGAGAGAAACCTAGCACTAGACATTGCTGGATTTAGAGGCTCTGATAATGTCATCAAGAACTGGTCTCTCCCCTTCTCTTTGGTCTACTTTCATCTCTATTGGCTGCTTTTCCAGAGAGGCTCTCTCTGGGGTGGCAAGATGGCAGCCAGCAATTCCAAGCTTATATTCTCACAAATTCAAGTCCAAGAGTTCATGTCAAAGTCCTCAACATGACTCTACAGATCATGAACTGGACCCATGATCAGTCCTTGAACAGATCACTGTGGTCAAGAGGATGCTGTACTCCCACTGATCAAGCCTATGTAACATGTCACCTAGGGTATGTGGTTAGAGTCAGCCCCATCCAAACCCCATGGACGGAGTAGCAGAGGGAAGTCAGGGCGCCCTTAGCAGAATAAACATAAATGGATAGCTTGGTGGTGAAAATAACAGGATGCTCACTACATATTTTTTTAAAAATCTGAAGATATTTGAATGCAGTTCTAAGATGGTGGTTCTCACTGGGGGAAATTTTGTTGGCAGGGGACATTTGGCAATGCATGAAAACATCTTTGTTTTTCATAACTGGGTGATGCTACTGGCATCTGTGGGATGCTGCTAAATCCCTGGGAGGCCAGGGATGCTGCTAAAATCCTATGATGCACAGGACAGCCTCCCACAACAAAGAATTATATGGCCTAAAATGTCAATAGTGCTGAAGATGAGAAACCCTGTCCTATGACCAAAAATGCTGCCAAGGATGCTGTGATCCGTGTCATTAGATAACAAAAGATTTCTGTTCAGATATGCTGTGAATATTCATGTCCTTGCAGTTTGCAAATACCTTTTGGCCCGTCACAATGAGAAAGAGGCCTCAGATCTTTCTCTGCTTCCCTTAACTCTTGAGCTAAACTTCTAGCCCCATTCATCTATATATCAGGAACTGTAATCATTGAAGTGACCATTTTAGATCCAAAGCAATTAGGTAGGAAAATCCTAGAGGGCCTTTTATAAATCAAGATTATGGGCAAGAGTTAATACAACAGATGGTGGGCACTCGCCCGCGATCTCCTCCGTGAAGATCAGCCAAATGGCTCCGTGTATTCCACCAGGCAGTGCTTGGAGGAAGCTGCCTGCCCATCTGCACTTATTTTCCTTTTGTTCATATTGGCTGGTAAAAACAGCACCAGGATCAGAGCCTCAGTAGCACATTCCTTGGGGCTTCCAGTGGTATCCCTATGGAAATGATGTGTGCCATGGGAAGGTAGGTGAGGAACCTTGCAAGTCTTTAAGCTGTCAGTTAGGATGCTTTTGGCTACCAGTGGCTGAAGGCCCTGCTCAAGTTGTTTTATACAATAGAGCAATGTATTATTGCAAATAAATCCAGAGGTCCTGATTTTGTTTTGCTACAGATCTCCTACCTTTGTTCTTCCCTGAAATAGTTACTGGGATCCCATCCAAATACCACATGCACAGAGCAAGAGGAGGGGCCTCATATCTTACAAATAAGATCTTTCCCAGAAGCCGTATAGTACAGTCCCCTCATGTCTCATTGGCCAGGATTGAGTCACATGCCTGTCCTAAACCAGTTCCTTACAAATGAAATGGGATTACAATGATTGGGTTAGGAGCCTAATCACTTGGAATGAAATGGGTATTAGGTGTTCATGTAATGAGCACTGTTTCCACTTAGTAGAAGGCAGATGCTGGCCCCTAGGAAACCAAAGTGGCAATTCATAAGGCTAGGAGTAAAGAGGAATTTCTCTTGATGGTGATGTCTGAAACAGTTCCTCAAGGATGGGCATAATTAGAACAGTGAAGAATATCAGAGTTGAAAGAAACTTTATTTTTTGTATCTGATATATGTCTTCATCTGTCAGCAAGTCTTTGGAAAAATAGCCTAAAGCTCTCAGTCTCAATAACGCAATGGGCTAAGTCCCAAGACACCAAGGATGACATTTAACTAACCACTACATTACAATATGACAAAGACCTCAAATGTCCCAACCATAGATGGAAGGACCTCTAATGCCCCTGGCTCACTTTGAGTGAGACAATTCTATATTTTAAGGTCATGTGTAATATTACATTCTAGGTACAAACTACCTTCTTCATGAGCAATGAGAGTTCATTAATGAAACAATGGTGGCAAAATCTTTGGAAGCTAAAAGTTTTAACATATTTGGTACATTAAAAAACATGTGGGCCAGGTGCTGTGGCTCACGTCTGTAATCCCAGCACTTTGGGAGGCCAAGGTGGGCGCATCAAGAGGTCAGGAGATTGAGACTATCCTGGCCAACATAGTGAAACCCCATCTCTACTAAAAATATAAAAATTAGCCAGGCATGGCAGCACGTGCCTGTAATCCCAGCTACTCGGGAGGCTCAGGCAGGAGAATCCCATGAACCCGGTAGGCGGAGGTAGCAGTGAGCCCAGATCACACCACTGCACTCCAGCCTGGTGATAGAGCTAGACTCCATCTCAAAAAAATAAAAAAAGTAAAAAATAATGTGCAAACACAGATGAAAAACAATAACCCTAAAGAAGAAGCAAGCACATTTAGGAGCAATTAGCCATCCTTCACTAACTTATTATTACTAATCACTTAATCTATTCTTCCTAATTTTGAATATTTTACCTTGGAGATGGACCATTACAGATTTTCTCTACAGCTACACAGAACTCTTATCTGCTTGACTTTAAGTCTCCTCCAGGTAATTTTCTCCTTTGAACTTTTTTATTGACAAACTGCGTGTTTGCCTTTCTCGGAGAAGAAGCTGTCTATGGGAGTCATGAGTGCTGCTTTGTCTCAGCCCTTGTGTCTTTATTAACAGTAGGTTGCACGTGATGGCCTCTTGTGGGGGTGGAGGGACATTTTCAGTGGAAATGATGGGTGGCATCTGTAAGCTGGACCATTTCACTGCCAGTGTGAGACTTTCTGGGCCTTTCTCTTCACTGCAGAAACCACCAACATTTAAGATGATGGCTACTCTATCAGCCTGGGTCCCAGAAGCTAGGGAGATATAGCAGAACCCTCACCATAGCTGTGGTGGGCATCTGACTTGAGCAAAAAACATTAAAAGCACATTTTAAAATGAACTAATATCAGGTTGTTACAGATGTATGTTTAAAAAAAGAACAAATAGGCCGGGCATGGTGGCTCACACCTATAATCCCAGTACTTTGGGAGGCCCAGGCCAGTGGATCATGAGGTCAGGAGATTGAGACCATCTTCACCAACATGGTGAAACCCCGTCTCTACTAATACACAAAAAATTAGCTGGGTGTAGTGGTGCGTGCCTGTAATCCTAGCTACTTGGGAAGCTGAGGCAGGGGAATTGCTTGAACCCAGGAGGCGGAGGTTGCAGTGAGCTGAGGTCACACCACTGCACTCCAGCCTGGTGACAGAGCAAGACTCTGTCTCCAAAAAAAAAAAAAAAAAAAAAGAAAAAGAAAAAACAAATAATTTCAGGTGCTACTTGTTACTGCAGCATAACCTAGCCTATCCTAACTCTTAACTGAAACACCTTCCAAAATCCTTTTTGTGGCAGACAGTGGAGGAAGTATTGGGAGAAAAGAAGGTGTGGGAGAAAAGGCAGAAAAGTGGCAATGTGGAGCCTAGAGTGGCCCCTGCATTCACACCGTGTATAATCAGGCCTTGTGGGTGGGGCTTGTGACTTGTTTCTTAACTATAGAATATAGCAAAGATGATGGGGTGTCACTTTCATATTATATTATATTATGTCTTGTGCTTGAGAAAGTCAACCTTAGTGGTTTTGAACAAGTACACCACCATGCATGAGAGGGTCTATGGAGAGAATCAGGTGAGGCAAGCAGCTGTGGGTGGTCTCTGGGAGCTCAGAACAGCAAGAAAATGGGACTGAGAGTCCTATAAGCATTGAGATGAGTTCTGCCAATCACCTGAAGGAGCTTGGAAGGGGATAGTTCTCATTTGGAGCCTCTGATGAGACCACAGCCCCAGCCAACACCTGATCACAGTCTTTTGAGATCGTGAGCAGAGGCTCAGCTAAGCCAGGCCCAGACTCCCGACCCATGCCATTGTGAGATAATAAATGTGTGCTGTTATAAGCTGTAACTTTGTAGTAATTTGCTAGGTGGTTACAGAAGACTGGTATACCCTATGAAAACATTTTCTAGTCAGAAGATTCCCCCCTCTCTCAACATTGTTCATTCAATAGCTAATTACTGAAGATCTATAATGGGCTTGACATTGTTTTAGGAACTTGGGATTGAAAGGTAACTAAATAGACATAGATATTTGCCACTAGTGTACTTACAATCTAGTAAGGAAAGGAGGGGTTGAGGGACACAGGCAACCTATAACATAATGAATAGAAACATTTCATGGTGTGTTTGGGTGCTATGGTGGGGAAGCAGAACAAGGTAAGGGAGGATTGTGATTGAGAGACAGAGAGGCAGAGTTAGGTTGCAGAATTTAAAGGATGGCCATTAAAAAAAGATAAAAAAAAATAATGGATGGCCATTGAGGTGGGGTTTGTAGAAGAGGACCTGAGACATGTGGGTATCTGGAGTAGAGAGTTCCAGATAGAGGAACAGGTCCAGGCCAAAGTGCACCCAGTTTGTGTGAAGAACAGGAAGGTGGCCAATGTGGCTGATGTGAAGACAGCAAGGAAGAGAGCACTGGGAAATGGAGTCAGATAGGTCATGGGGTATTCACCATGTTGGGTTCTGTAGGTTCTTCATAACAAGTGAGCTAGCAGGGTTTACCTGAACCACGGCAGGCAGCAGAGCCAGGGAGCGGCATGATATGACAGATTTAAAATTATCTCTCTAGCTGCGGTGTGAAGGATAGACCATAAGAAGCTAGGCGTGGTGGCTCATGCCTGTAATCTTAGCACTTTGGGAGGCCGAGGCAGGCAGATCACTTGAGGTCAGGAGTTTGAGACCAGTCTGGCCAACTTGGTGAAACCCCATCTCTGCTAAAATTACAAAAATTAGCTGGATGTGGTGGTAGGTGCCTGTAATCCCAGCTATTCGGGAGGCTGAGGCAGGAGAATCGATTGAACCCAGGAGGCGGAGGTTGCAGTGAGCCAAGATCATGCCACTGCACTCCAGCCTAGGCGACAGAGCTAGACTCTGTCTCCAAAAAAAAAAAAAAAAAAAAAAAAAAAAAAAAAAAAAAGAGGGCAAGACTGGAAGGAAAGAGAGCTGTTGGAGCAATGCAGGCAAGAGATGATGGGAGTTGTGCAGATAATGAGAAGTGAGAAGTAGCTGGATACTGGATACACCCTGAAGATACAGTCAGCTGGATTTCCTGAAAAATTGGGATATGAGAGAAATAGAGGAGTGTGTAAAGAATTGAGCTGAACAAATGAAAGAAGAGTTGCTATCAACAAAGATGTGGAAGGTTGGGAAGATCAGCAATCCATCTGGGGCCTGTTGAGTTTGCAATGTCTTTTAGGCATTTCAGTGGAAATGCTGAAGGGGCAATTGGATCCACAAGTCTGGATATGGCTGTAAAAATCTAAGCTAGAGAGGCACATTTGGGAGTTGCTAAGCATCTAGGTGATATTCACAATCTTCAGACTGGATTGCATCACTAGTCCACGTGAAGTGGCTCGTGCCTGTAATCCCAGCATTTTGGGAGGCCGAGTCAGGTGAATCACCTGAGGTCAGGAGTTTGAGACCTGCCTGGCCAACATGATGAAACCCCATCTCTACTAAAAATACAAAAATTAGCCGGGCGTGGTGGCGGGCACCTGTGATCCCAGCAACTTGGGAGGCTGAGGCAGGAGAATTGCTTGAACCCAGGAGGGTTCAGTGAGTCCCGCTCACTGTCAGTTGCAGTGAGCTGACATCACGCCATTGCACTGCAACCTGGGCAACAAGAGTGAGACTCTGTCTCAAAAACAAAAAAAAGAAAGAAGAGGATTGAGGACTGAGCCCTGGAGTGCTCCAACATGAAGAGATTGAGAGAGAAGAACCAGGAAAACAGGCTGACAAGGAGCAAACCATGAAGTAGGAAGAAAAGCAAGGAGCATGGTGTACCAGAAGCCAACAGAAGAAAGTTAATCAAGGAGGAGAGAGTACTCATCTGGGTGAAGTGCTGCTGAGAGGTCAAGTAAGATGAGGGTGAAGACTCACCCTGTGGATTTAGCAGTGTGGAGGCCAGGCGTGACCTTGACAAGGGCAATTACAGCAGACTGGTGGGGGCAGGAGCCTGTTTGGTGGGTTGAAGAGAGCATGGGAGCAGGGTATTGGGGACTAAATGTTTATGTCACCCTCAAATTCATCCATCAAAGCCCGAATCCTCAGTGTGGCTGTGTTTGGAGTGAGGAAGTAATTAGGGTTAAATGAGGTCGTGAGGGTGGGGCCTTGACCTAATAGGATTAGTGTCCTTATAAAGAGACAGCAGGGGCCAGGTGTGGTGGCTCCCACCTGTATTCCCAGAACTTTGGGAGGCCGAGGCAGATGGATTGCTTGAGCCTGGGAGTTTGAGACAAGCCTGAGGGACATCGTGAAGCCCTGTCTCTACTAAAAATACAAAAAAATTAGCTGGGTAGGCATGGTGCATGTGCCTGTAGTCCCAGCTACTTGGAAGCTGAGGCGGGAGGATCATCAGAGTCTGGTGAGTTTGAGGCTGCAGTGAGCTGTGATCATGCCACTGCACTCCTGCCTGGGCAATAGAGTGAGC
This sequence comes from Nomascus leucogenys, assembly GCF_006542625.1. Classification (NCBI taxonomy): domain Eukaryota; kingdom Metazoa; phylum Chordata; class Mammalia; order Primates; family Hylobatidae; genus Nomascus; species Nomascus leucogenys. Next base: position 63,749,498 of record NC_044399.1, read on the forward strand.
CCCTATATCAAAAAACAGAAGAATGAGACACCAGAGGGCTTGCTCTGGCTCGCTCCAGGAGCGTGCTCGGAGGAAAGGCCAGGGAGGACAGCATGCCTTAATTGTCTGTAAGCCAGGAGGTGGGCTCTTGGCAGAAAGTGAATAGGCCCAAACCTTGATCTTGGACTTCCAAGAGTGGTTGGGTACTGGATATACTCTGAAGATATAGTCAGAGAGATTTTCTGAAAATCCAGAAGAGTCTTTTCTGAAAAGCCTCTGGAAATGTGAGAAAATACATTTCTGTGGCTCAGGTCACCCAGTCAATGGTATTTTGTTATGGCAGCCCGAGCAGGCTGACACAGGGTAACTGAAAACAGCAAGTGTAGACAACCCTTGCAAATTCTGCTGCAGATGTGGGCAAAGAAATGACGGGGTGGCCAGCAGGGGAAGAGGAATCAAGAGGGTGTCTGTTTGTCTTGTTTTCTCTTAAAATGGGCAAAATAGCATTTTTTCAGTTTATGAGAAAGATACAATAGAAAATAAAAAAACTGGCTTTGTAGGACAGGGAGGAGGAGGGTTTCTGGAACAATGTCTGAGTGGATGAGGGGATGAAATTAAACGCACAAGGAGAGGGACCGGCTTCAGACAGGAGCAGGGACAGATCACCGTGGGAACAGAGAGCCAGGAATGGGGAGGAGGGGCAGGGTCTGAACAGAGAGGAGAGTGTGTGGGATGTGAAGATGAGAGAGGGCTGAGGTCCTGGGGCATCAGGCCTGCGCCCTGTATGAGGCCGGTCCATGTTTCCCTGATGCCTGCAGGTGGTCAAGCGCAGGTGTGAGTAGGCAAAGTCGGCTCTCCCCAATGGTTGAGGATTTTGCCAAGTGAGCATGACCAAGTGAAGCAGCAAGACATCAGGATGCAGGGGTGGGTACAGGGTACAGCTGGAGTGGGAGCCAGGTAAGGAGAGAGCACACGGCCTTTTCTTTGAAACAAAGAAGCCCAAATCAGCCCTGGTACCCACCCACTGTGAAGGGTCTGCTTGGATTGGAAGTGAGTCTTTCCCACCAGCCCATTTCCAGGTATCACCTGACTCTCGGTTCTCAGTGAACCTGAGCCATCCTGTTGAAACCGTAGGGATGCTCTGCCCAGTAGCACACGAGCCCTTCACCAGAGGCTGCCTGCAGAGGGCAAGGCCACGCTGAAGCACCGCCTGCACTGGTGAACATGTCAGGCACAGTGACAGGAGCTGGTGGGTGGGGCTATCGGGGGGGGGGGTCTTTCCAGAGACACAGGTGGTTCCAACTTAGAACTATGGCTACATCCACAGCACAGGCTGGAGAGAACGCAGAGTGAAGGCAGGAGAGATAAAGAAGGAGGCCGTGGGAGAATAGGAAAAAGTCAGACCACTGTGAGGGGCAGTAGAGACCCAGTAGGTCCTGGGCCAGCCTGGGACCTTCCACAAACCATGTTGACTATCCTGGTTTCCCGCGGTGCCCAACAGCCAATGCATTTTGTCTTTTGACATTGGGGGCTGTGAGGCTGTCACTAATTATGGTCGTCTCGAAGTGGCCTTCATGTTGGAGCAGGTTCAGAGACCAGATGGCACCATCGGCACAACCCGGGGCCTGGAAGGAGCCCCCTTCCTGCCCCGTCTCTTTCTTCTACCCCTCTGAGAGCTCAGCCAGGACACCCGCTCACCTCTCCCAAGGCCCAGCTAATTACGAATTAGAACTGGCTAATTCTTTTTCTCCAGCTGTCCCAACCTCGGTTTGTTATAGTTGTCTGCTGGAATGCCAGTTGCACAAATATGTATGTTAGGCCCTTTGATCTCTGAGCACAATGACATAGATTTATCAAATGTTTGCCTCTTTCTGCCTCTTTGACAAAGGCTGATTTATTGCATGCAGCCCTTGCCTCCCTTCCATTCTTGAAATATGAAGTGTTTGTGAATAGCCAAGGTAATATTTAATATCCTGCCAACGAGCCTTTTGCACTTGCTAACAAATGAACTACATCCCTGCCAAATGGCCCGCATCTGTTTGGGCTCCTCTTTTCGACTGAACACATTAGCATGAAAATGCCTCGTGGAGAATGCCAAGTGTCCCTTTCTAGATGAGGAAGCAGGGACAATTCTGGGGAAGACGACCACTTCCCGGGCAGCAGCAGCCTTGCTTGAGGCAGATGCTCTCCTCTTTCCTCAAGTGTCTGGGCACGAGCTTGTCCCCCAGCAGGGTTGGGGCCAAGGAGAATTTAGTGGCCTCACTTTCCACTCCCCACATAAATTCAGAGCATGAGGCTACTGTGAGAAAGAAACATTGCTAGCTCATTTCTGGCTCTTCAACCCCAAAGGGTTTTCCTTAAGGGATTCCTAAGAAAGTGGAAGTGGCTTCCAAGCAACATTTTATTTCGAGAAGAAAGCTGCAGAAGTTTAAAGGTGCTGATTCAGGTGCTCTTGATGGGATTTGGCCTTAGCCCTGACTGTGGCTCTGTCTTCCCTGAACATGGCGCTGGCTTGGGAAATCCCAGGGGGTAGGGTGGATTTTGTTTAAAGAGAAGGTAGTAAAATGTCTTGGGTTGTCTTAGTGTTAATGGTCTTGTAATAGGCTGACCTATTAATCTGGGACTGTATATAAATGTGGTCTTTCTTTACAATAAGCTGGGACCACAGGTGTAAAATGCTCAGGGCAGCCTTACCTCTTGGCTGTGGGTGGGAGAGCCTGAGGGTCTGCAGAGGAGCTGGGCCCAGCCTTGGCTGGCACTCCTCTCCAAGACCCTGGGGCCCATTTCCTTAGAGCTCCTGACCCCAAAGTCTCTATTACCAAACTGAAAGGAATTTCCCCTTCCTCCACCCTCTTCCTACCACATTTCCCAAACCTTTAGTCATGGGAAGGGAAGACTGCCTTCTGCACGCAGCCACTGATTGACTTGAGCCAGGCTCAGTGAATCAAAAATGGACGCCAACCCTGAATCAGACCAATTAAGACCTGCATCTCAATTCCAAGACTTCCTCTTTCTTACTAGGTTTGAGGAAGAAGCTTCTCCCAGCCAGGCAGTTCCCCACCCCAGAGGCAACCAGAGTTACCAGGTTTTTTGCATTTTTTTCTAGAGATACATTATAGGCATGAGGGCAGGGATGTTTGACTGTTCTGTTCACTTCTGCATTCCCAGTACCTGAAACAGTACCTGGCCCAAGGTAGCTAAATATAGAGAAATAAAGGAATGAATAATTGTTTAAGGGTTCTCAGTATCTTAAAGGGAGAGAGCTTACCAAGAGCTGTGGCCAGGATCAAGACTTGCCAGAAGCCAGTGTGCTTCTCAACTTCCAACCACATGAACCAACACATTCCTTATTTTGATCAATTCAGTTTTAGTTGGAATTCCTGTCACCTGCAATTATGTGTCCAGATGGATACAGGAAGGTTGGTTAATGGTCAGCTCATGAGGATGCTGCGCTATGGGAATGGCTGTCTACAAATAGACAACGGGCTTAGTAGGGAAGAGTTTTTTCTGCTTGTCTGGTTCTGGGGAGATCATTTCTATTTTGGAGGTGACTAAGTGTCAAATGGCTGTGTGAGGGATCTGGACATCAGCCACAGTTTGGGTCGGTTTTAAGGCAAGCAATCCCATTCTTCCTTTTTGTCAAATGAATTCAGACCCTCTGACTGAATAGGTTGGTGGGTTATTCAGGTTGGGGAGACTTGGATGGAGAGAAAAATTGGAGGAGTTCCTGCTTTGAGCATCTTCCAGGCAGACACAGTTGACTGACGGGAACCGTGGGGCAATTCTGTTAGAGCAAAGGCAATGCACCTTGTCTTCAATGAACTGGTGTTCAGCACACCACACCACAGCAGGAGACTGCAGCTGGGACAGGCCAGGGAAGCTATTTCCCAAGTGCCAGGCAGTGGGGAGATTCCAGGCAGAGGCTTGGGTGGCCAGGGGTGTGCAGTGTTGGGGGAGGGAGGATTATGTGAGCATGAATGGGTAGGGGCCAGGCTGAGGCAGCCTGGGTCTTCCACCATAGGTGAGACCAGCAATTGAGATATTGGTGACCACAGGCAAAGGGAGAAAAGGGGACATGAGAAATGCAAGAGGTACTCCCCTCGAGCGAAGGCACCATCTTGTCCTCAAACTGGGACCCCAGGAATATCCCAGGATCTTCTCTCACCCCAATCAACCCTGTGGAGTTTCCTCTGCTCTCCCTCTCCCTCATCTGCCCAGAATCAGACCCATTATTGCTCCCCTGGTCTTCCCAGTTCTTCCCATCCACCTTCTGCTCTGTGGCCTGGATTTTCTTTCTAAAGCACAAACATGATCATGCTACTTTCCAGCTTTAGTCTTCAATGGCTCCCTATTGCCCTTAGGATAAAGTACAGGTGACTTAGTTGGGCAAACATAAAGTTGGCCAGACCTGGTCCCTCCACTTCTCTCTTCAACCTCATCCTCCAGCTCTTCCTGGCCCCTACACTCCAGCCATGCAGAACTGCGAATGCTCCCCAAACACTCGACGCCCCTTCACCCTGGGTCTTTGCTCACCCTGCTCTCTGCTTGAAGTGGCTTCTCTCCTCCCCACACTCCCTACTAGTGTTTAGCCTAATGACCAATCGCCTGTGCTGAACTATTTCCTTTGAGACACAGAAACACAACTGCGATGATGTGTAGACGCTAGACTATCCCATAAAAAAAAAAAGAGCCATGGGCTGGGCTGAGTGCTCAGTTTGGCTCAAGTCCCCTTATAGAGTCAGGGCCTATGGCCAGACCAGCCGTGTGACAGAGATGGAGCCCGGAAGGAAGGATCCTGAGAGCCAGATCAAGGGACACAAGAGCCAGGACCATGGAGAAGTGGATGTTGAGAAGCCCCCAGCCAGGCTGCACAAAGGCAGCCCTGAGTCAGGTGGCGGGTCCTGGGAGTGGCACAGGTGAGGTTGGAGGATCCTAGGTTGGGAACGGGGGTTGGGGGGAGGGGAAGGCTCCTTCTACTCCCACCTCATGGCTGCACTGCCTCTCTGGGAAATCTGCGGAGTGAGCTCCCAGGGGCTGGGAATATTTGGGTGCATCCCACTCCCCGACACGAGGCCTCACACATAACCTTGTGCTCACTGGGCACAGGATAGCTGGCTGGTGGGCGGAAGGTGGCTCTCCTCTCAGTGGGTCTCTGTTTTGGTTCTTAGCTCCTTGCTTTCTGTGTTTGTTGAAGCTGAGGAGGGCCGGGGACCTTGTTTGGTGTGTCTGGCTTATCTTCTCCAGATTGTCTTGGTCACCTTGCCTCTCTTTGGACGTTTGGGGTTGGGCGGGGTGGGGTTACTCAACCAAGAACTTTGCTCTGCCTCGCCCACTGTGTCCTGTGCGGTCCTCGCCCCGCTATCTCCTGAATCCCCAGCTCTGGGCCCGCTTTGCTGAGTGGTGAGCCCTCAGCCAACAGCAGCTTCACAGCGCCCCAGCCTGCAGCGCCCCCTGGCTGCCGGCTGGTGAGGAAAGACAGGCTTTTCCCACGACCCTGGAACCGCACCCTCGTTCCCTGAATGGGGCCCACCTGCCCTCTTGACCTTCTCTGCATCTGGAAGTCCTCATTGTCTTGGCTTCTACTTCACAGGCAGGTCCCCCATTTATAAACCGGGAGTGGTTCCCTCATTTACGGTGGCCTGGATGCATGATGCTGGTGCTCAGGAGGTGACGCCTGAGCTCCTATCTGGTGGGAATGAGTTAAAGCAAAGCCTTTAGCGGCAGATGATGAGGGATGAAGATAGAGACAGACACTAGATTCTCCGCTAATGCATTTAAAAAGTAAAAATATTGGACAAGAATCCAACTTAATTTACTGGGCTGAAAACTCTGTTACTAAGTAGTTAAGTCAAGGTACCCGTGAAGATACAGAAAATGATGAAAATTGATGAATGAGTCAAACTAGGTAGAAATAGTCACTTGCCTTGGTTCGACTTTGGCAGTTTTCTTCACGAAGCAGGCAGAAAGGTGCACCTGTTCCAGATTCAGTCACAAGGGGCAGGCATGTACCAATCTCCTCCACCTTCAAGTGCTCCCACCACCTCCACCTCCCACCATGCCATAAAAGGTACTCGTTCATTCCTTTCATCATTGATGGAGCACCCATCACATGGTCATTTATGGATTGTCTTCTGTTGTAGGTGCCTGTGGAGACAGCAGTGAGAAACAGACATTTCTGCCCTACTGAGTTTACGGTTCAGGGGTGGTAGTCGGTAGTCAATAACAAGTAAGTGAAATGTGTATGTCACATATTAATAGGTGCTATGGGAAATGAATATGTCAGGAATGGCAGTGGCAGTGGGTGGGGTGGAAGTCTGAAGTCAGAAAAGGCAATTCCAGAAACAAGTAGAAGTGGTGGGGTGGTGGCCTGGAGGCAGTGGAGTGCATTCTGGTTGGCGCAGCCTGGGGACAGAGTCCTGAAGGTCGGCAGTGGGAACAGTGATTGCACCAGCCAGATAAGGACTATATAGAAGCCATCTTTTCTCATGGAACCACGTCATCAATACCTTTCCAAATCCATTCATTCTTTATCCCAGGCTAACAGGCCATTTCCCTCTGACCACAGGGACCTCATATAACCTAGATGGGGTTATTCTTTCATTTATTCAGGAAGAAGCATTTATTGAGCACCTACTCTGTGCTAAGCACTGTTCTAGAAGCTGGAGATAAAGCGATGCAAAGATACCGTCCTTGCCTTCATGGAACTTATATTCCAGGAAAGACAGACATTAAATAATGAGATATGTAAATAGACATAGAACATGAAGTAGTGTTAACTGAGGTCAGGAGTTCCAGACCAGCCTGACCAACATGGTGAAACCCCATCTCTACTAGAATGTAAAATTATCCAGGCGTGACGGCACCTGTAATCCCAGCTACTTGGAAGGCTGAGGCAGGAGAATCGCTTGAACCCGGGAGGTGGAGGTTGAAGTGAGCCAAGATCATGCCATTGCACTCCAGCCTGGGCAACAGAATGAGACTCCATCTCAAAAAAAAAAAAGCAAAGCACAGCAAGGAGGTGGGGACAGCGGTACTATTTGATAAGGTGGCCAAAAAAGGCCTAAGGAGGTGTCATCTCAATGAAATGAGAGGATCCCACGCAGAGGGAATAGGAGGCATTAATATGAATACCCCACAGCGGGTGTGCTTGAGTATTGAGGAAAAGTGTGGAGATCTGTGGGCAGGATAGTAGGTGTGGCAAGAAGGTATTTCCAAGGTCAGAGAGGGGAGCAGCGTCAGATCGCATGGGACCAGGTAGGGAAGCAATTACAGGGTGGAGAATGGGAATGGCAGGAGCTGCCTGGTAGCTTAGAGGGATCATGCTGGCTGCCGTGTGAAAAACAGACAAGTCTGGGGCAAGAGGAAAATAAAGTGCAGGCATATCTTGCAGGCATGTGTCTCGGATAGACGTGGGGTTCAACCAACCTGGTGGTGGTAGAGGAGGTGAGCAGTGGTCAGAGGGGATTTTCAGAGGGCTCAAGCTGGTGGCGTCAGGCAAGCTGAAGTGTGAGGAGTGAGGCATGATCAGAATGCAAGCAGAGTTGTCCCACGCTGGTGGATACCTTGCCTCTCAGACGCTCTGTGATGTGCTTGGCAGAGTCCAGCCACTGAATGATGGACTCTGAATTAGTAAGTGAACATGAGAGCCTCTTTGATCCAGAGCGTATCTTCACATCTTACAGTTAGGAAATAGTGGCCAAAAGATGCCAAAAAGTGTAATCTGTCCAGCAGGTCAATTACATTTGGGTTTCCAACAAACAAGAAGCAGGTATTTGCTCTCATTTCTCCAGGCAGGCAGATATGTACAGCAGTTCTCCCTTATCTGTGGTTTCTCTTTCCACTGTTTGGGTTACCCACGGTCAACCAAGGTCCAAAAACATTAAATAGAAAATTACAGAAATAAACATTTCATAAGTTTTAGACTGTGTGCCGTACTTAGTAGTGTGATGCAATCTAGCATCACCTGCTCGGGACCTGAATTATCTCTTTGTCCAGCAGATCCATGCTGAATACTGTCCCACCCATGAGTCACTTAGCAGCCATCTCGGTTATCAAATCCGACTGTGGTGGCATTGCAGAGCTTGTGCTCAGTAAACTTTATTTTGCTTAATCATGGCCTCACATAGTGATGCTGGCAATCCAGAGATGTCAGAGAAGCCAGAAAGTGCTGCTCTTAAGCGAAAAGGTGAAAGTTCTCAACTTAATAAGGCACAGAAAGATAAATATTGCATGTTCTTACTTCTATGTGGAATCCAGAATAATCAGACTTGAAGCAGAGAGTAGAATTGTGGTTAGAGAGGCCGGGAGTTGAACGGAATGGGGACAAGATGGTGAAAGGGTACAAAGTCAGTTAGGACGAGTATGTCTCCTCCCTTTGACATACATCACACACTGTGTGAATGCAGGAAATAATGTATTATAATTTCAAAATTACTGAGTACATTAAAAATGTTCTTATCACAAAAATAAGTATCTGAGGTAATGAATACATTCATCAGCTTGATTTCATTATTCCAATTGTCTTCATAAATCATAACATCACTTTATTACCTCTTAAATATACACAACTACAATTTGTCCATTTACAAAACAAAACCAACCTCCCACGCACCCTCTGCCAGCTCTTGAAGGCGTGATCAAGTGTCAGTTCTACCAGGAACTGTGTGAACTCAGCACAGGATGATTACTTCCAACGACGTCACACACACTCCTGTTCTTGTATACCATTTTATTGTGGAAGGAAAAGAGAATCAATGAATTGTACAAATGTGAAGGCTGTAACAAGTTGTAGAGGCTTTTTCCAGACATTCCTATGCAATGTTCTCCACAGTAAATAACCTGGGGGCAGCCAAGAGGGAAGATTTCAGATAAGTGCAAACAGTGATTGGATGTTATCTACCTACAATCCCTTTAGACATTTTTGAGAGAACTCTGTTTAAATGTTGTTTAACTCTCCCACCCCGACCAATGAATCCCTACAGACCAGCAGTGCCCTGGGAGACTGAGTAATGAAAACATCCTGTCAAGCTTCAAGACCTTTGGGCAGATGGGACTCAGCAGACCCGTGGGAGCACAAAGGACTAAAAAGCTGCAGGTAACCGTGTTTGGTAACTGAGACCACACCTGGCCACAGGATAACTCGCAAAATTCCCAGAACCCTGCTTCTGGCTCTTAAAGCCATTGCACGTGTGGGGGCTAATTTCTGAATTCAGGAGATATCAGGATAGACATGTATTTTTCACCCAAGGGACAGGAACGTGAGCTCTGTGGGCTGGTTAGCCCAGCACACCCTTCTTCCTAACTTCCCTTCTCAATACAGCCTTGAAAAAGCCGTGCTGTGTAGCAGAGGAGTGGCGACCCACAGTAGTGACTCCAGAGGTACAGTAATGCCAGAGGTATCCGGCTGGTATTAAGTCCAGGGCTACCCTCATAGAAGGAAATGCTTCCAACAGTGTCTGTAAGTTAACGTGAACTATAAAGATGCCTGTGCTTCCTTGGAGTTCTGAAATGCTCATACGCAATGGGGGTGAAGGGAGGACGGGGCTGGCCGTCCAGCTTGAGACTCCCTAGGCAGACATGTGGAATCCCCAGTCCCAGTGCAGAGCAGCCGGGTCCTAGCTATTGGTATTGTTAGAAGGACTATGGGTGAGAATGTGTGGGGTGGGGAAAACCAAAAATGCAGGCCCTAGCTCAGTCATCAGAAAGGGGGTGCCACGAGGCCTTTGAGGGACCTGAGCTCACAGAACTACAGACAGCAGATCATGAGGCTCACGCTATCTGGCCACCAAGTACCCCTCCGCTGGGCAGGTGGAGTGTGTGTGTGGTGTGGGGGTAAGGATGGAACCAAAAGAGGAAGCTGTGTATGTGTACACCCATGTGAGGAGGGAGAAACAGAAAGGAGGGTGGGGTTGGAGGAGAGATGTAGAAAGACCCTCAAAGGGAAAAATATTCCTTTTTTGTATTCACTGACTGAGCTGATGCATTTCTTATTTGCGGAGCATTTTGGGTAATATTCTTAAAAAGAAAAAAAACTGTCAGGTGATCACTGAGCACCAAATTCGTTTATAATCTTGTTCTAAACCCAGCAATTTCTCTTCTTGTGATCCAGAATTACCACAACATGCTCGCCTGGCAGCGGAGGGAAAGGGGCGGTGGGCGTCCCCGTGCTCTCAGCTGGGAGGGGGCCCCGCGTCCCCGCCCACGTGCGGCCGCTTGCAGGTGAGCATGAGCAGCAGCAGCAGCGGCAGGTGCCACAGGCTGCAGAAGAACAGTCTCCGCGAGCTCCTGCGGTCTGCGTCCACGTAGAAGCGGAAGCCGAGGTAGGAGATGTACGCATTGATGGGAAGGGCCATGATGGGGAAGGTCCACGTGGTGATGTCCAGGACAGGGGCTGCTGCGGACAGCACGAGCAGGGCCAGGCAGTGGCGCAGCGCCACGCGCCGGCAAAGGCCCGGGTGGGTGACCGACATCATGCAGTAGCCGCCCCGGGAGTAGTCTTCACGGAGGCCCCAGCTCAAGGCATTGAAATGAGGAAACTGCCAGGAGTAGAGGATTCCTCCCAGGAGAAATGCGCCTGTGCGGGGGTCAGGGAAGGAGAGGGAGACAAAGGCAGTCATCACCAGAGATTTCCAAAGAATGGTTTCCTCTCCTGGGAGAGCCTGCCTGGCACCTCAGAAGCTCTGCCACCCTGTGCTCTCATCGCTGCCTCCCGACATCACAGGGTGGCTGGGAGACAGGTGCCTACCTCAGGCTGGTGGGGCAGCCGATGAGCTAAGATCCCTCCTTTCTCACCTGGGGGTGCTGGTGTGCCTGGGGGCAGGAGGCTATAGGGTCTGGCTCAGACCCTGCTTCACAGGGGGGCTGCCTGTGCTGCAGGACGCTTACCATCGCTGGCTTCTGCCCACCTGATGCTCCTCATGTGTCCCCACATTGTGGGGAGCAAAGAAGCCCCTACACACGGGCAAACATTTGTAGGGAATTCAGCATCTATTTCAGTACTATCTCTGGGTGCAACCTCTGTGCTAGAGCGCTGAGCTCCATTTCCGCCCACTGGGACCCGGGTGTGTGGCTTCAGGCAGGTGGAAGCAGTGCTGTAACCTGGAGGACGCTGCGAGTCCGCTCCACCTGTTCTGTGAACCCTGGCTCCCTTCCCAGGGCAGTTAGCGCTCCCGGCTCAGCACTGACACAGAGCTGGATGTACCTGCAGGCGGGTGCATCACACTCTGGCTCTGATCTGTTTACCTGTTTCACAGGGGCTTCCAGGGCAACAAGCCTGCCACATTCCTCTCACCATCCCCCAGAGCCTGGCACAATGGCACAAGCAGGAGGTGTGAAAACCACATTTGTTAAATAAAATGAGTCACAAAGACAAAACGGTCCCAGAGTACAATGAAAACTTGTCTATGGCTTTGTAAGTTTTCAACAAGGACATAATACCCTGAGCACCATTTTGCCCCTTTCTCTGGAACAGTCTCCCCAGCACCCACATGGGTGGAATGAAGGCTGCTGTTCGCTGAGCTCCTATTATGTGACAGACCCTACTCTCATAGTTTGCCCCATTTAATCTTGACCATTGTATTTTGAGATAGATTTATAAATTTCATTGAAAAAAAAATTAAGACAATGTCAAGTTCTCCAAAAACAGATGGAAGAGCAATTCAAAGCAAGGCTGCTTGATTTTTAGGCCAGGGTCCTTCTGTGACATGCACGAAGCCACCTAAGGACAGGCAGCAGGGTGGGGGCTGGAAGGCAGGGGCTGGTTATTCCTGTGCAGGTGACTGAGTACTTGCGAAAAATGCTTCCCGGGTGCCTACTATGGGGTAAGCAGCGTGCTAGGCACTGGGGATACCATGGCGAGCAACAATCCACACGTGCTCCTGCCTGCACTGAGCAGACCCTTCAGTCAAGGAGGTGGACATCAAGAGCCATACTAGTTACTCTAAAGTCACCATTCCAAATGCAGTGAGGAAAAGTGCATGGTGCAGTGAAGACACACAAGAGGAGCTGACTGAGTCTAGGGGACCAGAGGAGGCTTCTCTGAGGAAGGGATGTCTGAGCTGAGCTGGATAGAGTGGTGACCTTGTCAAGTCAGGGCTGGTGGAGGGGACAGTATTCATAAAGGCCTTGGGGCTGGAAGGTTTGAGGTGTGGGCGGTATAAAAAAAAAGATTAACACATGTGTTAGGAGTCACAGAACCATATATATTTAAAAAGTCAATTTTATTGCATGATTAAAAAAAAAAGGAAGGTGGTGTGGCTTGGCTGGAGTGCTGAGAATGACAGGGAAAGTTCTTCAGGTCAAGGTTGGCTGGAGTGCAGTGGCATGGTCTCAGCTCACTGCAGCCTCAATCTCTTGGGCTCAAGTCATCCTTCTGCCTCAGCCTCCTGAATAGCTGGCACTATAGGTGCACGCCACCAAACTCAGAAAACTTTTTAAAACAACTTTTTGTAGAGATGGGGTCTCACCATGTTGCCCAGGCTGGCCTTGAACTCCTGGCCCCAAGCAATCCTCCTGCCTCAGCCTCTCAAAGTACAGAGATTACAGGCATGAGCCACTGCACTCGGCCTTGATTTTGCTATTCTAAAAGCAACAGAAAGCCATGGAAGGATCTTAACATGTAAGAGTGCTGAGCATGTGTGCCTGCAAGTATGTGTGTGTATGTGTACCTCTGTGTGAGTGTGTGCACCTATGTGTGTAGGGGGTGAGGGGAGGGGCACCAGTGCTAAGTGATCCTATTTGTGAAGGACACACTGGAGGGGCCTAAAGCAGGTATGGAAGGACCAATCAGGAGATGAGGAGTGAGGGGATGAAGGATGACAGTAGTTAGGATTAGGATGTTGACAGTAGAGGTGCAAAGAAGATGAATTTGGAAGGAATTTGGGAGGCAAAAGGGACAGGATGTGCGTGCAGTGTAAATAAGGAGGGGAGGAGAGAGGGAGGAGGTATCAATAGCAAGTCCTGGGCTTATGGATCCATAGAGATGCCACTCACTGAGACAAGCAGGGAAGAAGGGGAGAGGTCACTAGTGTGACCTTGGGTGTGTTCAGTCTGAGATGCCTTTGGGACATCCAAGGGGAAAGTCACTAAGAGGGTGTGGCAGCCAGAGTGTGGGTATGGTCTGTGATAAGCAACTGTGAGCGTCTTCTCCTGAGTAAGCCACAGGGTCCAGGCAGACATTTATGTGTCTGCATTTCCTACCTGAGGTGAACTTCTTAGGGTATGTTCACTTCCCTGTGAATCTCCAGGCATTAGAACACAGAAAGTATGTAATAATGTTGTAGTAAAGTGCGCCCAAACTCATCATGGGAGCCAATTAAGTTATCCCCAAGATCACGGTTTCCCAACACCGGCTTGGGAACCAGTCAGGCAAACTACAGGATTCTGTCTACCTTCTCCTTCCCCTCCTCTGGAACTGCCTTCCCCATGGGGTCCCTGGCAGAGAATTGAGAGTTCACCAACCCACTGTGTCATCTGTCCTGGAAAGCGCCATCCTGCCCAGGGGGAGAAGAGGTTGATAATTTGTAAGCACAGTCCTATTTCAGGTAATGAGGATCTTTTAAGTCCCTGGTCTGTGGGAATGTTCAGAAAAAGGGAGCTGGGGGCTACTGCTAGGCAGAACTCACCAGGAGACAGAGCACTTTACATAATGCAGAATACTTCAGAAAATAAGTCTGGGGCTATAAGCCACTGAGGGGCCCCTGTTTGTGCAAATGCCAGTGAGCATGAGAAGGAACCAGCTCCTCCTTTAATGTCTGATCTGTATTCCTCAACAGTGGAGAATGCAGAGTGACACTAGGGGCAGGCTTTGCAGGTCATCTAAAAGAAAGGAGGAGGATTTTTAATGCACATTGTTCTGGGAAGAAACTTAATCATTTCTGAATTACATTTATCAGGCAGGGCAGTTGTAGCTTATCAACTGGAATTTGTGTGGGTACAGATGATTTAAGAGGGATGAGGGCCTCCTTTTATATCCATGAATAGTTTTCTGTGGCTTCCATAAGTCAGTCAACCCCTTTTCAGTCTTCCAGCATGGGAGGAAATATAACAAAGACCTGATTTTAGGGTCCCTATTTCAGTAGGGTTACTGTCAAATCCCCCAAATTAATTTTTAACCTTAAATTATATATATATAAAATTGAGTGTGTTTGCATGAAGATATATATATATATATATATAAATAAAATTTAATTTTAATGCTGATAATAGCAGCAGCTATTATTTATTGAATCCATTAACCTGGTAAACAGATGACAGGTGTGTTGCAAGTAGGCACAATTCTGGGTGCTAGAAAGGCAGTGGCAATCAAGACAAAGTCCTGCTTAAAGTCTAGAGGGAGATGGACATAAACACAAGTAACAGTGCTGATCGCTATTTTGAGACTAGACTCAAAACAGGGTAATGCAATGGGGGTGACTTGAGACTGAGTGCTCAGGGAAGGCCTTTCCATAGGTGACATTTAAGCCATGACTCAACTAATGGCAAGGAGAACTCTATTGGATGCTGGGAAATGTCCCAGTAGGCCTCTGAGACAGCATGGAGGCTGGAGTGAGGAAGGGAGAGTTACAAGATGGGACTGGGAAGGCATCTGGAAATCAAGATAAGGAGTGGGATCTTCCCCCAGCGCAGGGGGAGAACAGGCTGGGGGTCGAGAGACAGAGGGGGTGGCAGAGGGGGGTTACTCAGGTGGGGAACCCTAGGACAGACACTGGTGAGTGTGCTCATGGTAGAGACACGAACGGTTTTATTTTTGACTATTTTAAGTTTGAGGTACATAACAGACATCTCAGTTGAAATGCCTGTGGCTGTCACGTGCCAGGCAGTTATACATATGCTTTCGAATCCTTACAACAACCCCACCTATAGGTATCATTATCATCATCTTATAGATGAGAAAGATTAATTTGCCTGATGATATTCAGCACTAGTGGCACAAGATATTAGCACCTTCTGTTAGAATGTGGTTGGTTATCTGGGGCAACATAGCAAGACCCCCATCTCTACAAAAAATTAGGCAAGGTGCCACATGCCTATAGTCCAGCCTACTTGGGAGTCGGAGGAGGGAGGATCGCTTGAGCCTGGGAGTTCTAGGCTGCAGTGAACTATGACTGCACCACTGTACTCCAGCCTGGGTGACAGAGCAAGACATCAATTCTCAAAAAAAAAAAAAAAAAAAAAAAGTTGTTGCCACACACGGACTCAAATTAGTGACATTCCCACATCAATGGACTGTTGGATGCTCTGGGTAGAGGAAGGCTTGCTGAAAGAAAAAATTGCAGAAGCATTTTCTAGTACCTTAAAAAAAAAAGAGAGAGATCTGTTTTAATGACAAAACTATCAACCAGATGGCATTTTTTCTTGGCAGTGAGTACTGCTAGGAATTAAAAAGGATAGAGGAAAGGCTGGAATGGTCAGGTGCAACTGACAGAGTAAACAGGGTGGTGCAAGTAGACTTCTTTATATTTTGATGGTAAATAAAGTGACCTCTGGATTTTAAAATGACTGGTAAGAGGAAGCGTTGTTAGAGTCTTGGGGCGTGGGGTCACGCTGAGACTCTGAACACGATGTACAGAAAAGCCCAGCCTCAGCTCACGAGCTGTCTCAGATTCAAAGAGTTTGCAGTTATGACAGCCACAAGCATGGGGGAAGTGTCTTTCAAGAAAAACAACATCAGTGATAAACTTAGAAATGGGGGAAGGAATCGGACCATTCAGAGCTCGGTGTCTGCTTTGCTCTAGAAATGGCTCAGAAAGAGCAACCTCAGCTGGGAAAACGGCTAAAATACCAGCTCCAAATGTGAGATTTTCCTTGTCTTTCTCAAAAGCCCTCCTTTTTTGTGTGTGTCAACCGAAGTATTTTGTTTTGCTCAATACACTTTTTTCAGTAATGCTTCTGCTTAAAATAAACATAATTAAAGAAATCATTTTCCTGAGAGTAGCATGCTGTTTTCTGTAAGAGGAAATTGGGTGTGGGTTTGGCTCATGTCACAAATGAAGGAGGTTTAGAAATCACAGCCTAGCCTTAATGGATTGTAATCAGAAAACCACCACCCACACACGGCTTTACTTGATATGCTTCAACTGCCTCTCCTCCTATAAAAGATGAAAACAAATTACTTTCTTCATCAAGATAAGGTGAACTAGAACAGGAAGACTTGAATTAGTGCCGGGGCTGTGGTGGAACCCACCTTCCTTGTGGAGTAAACATAAAGCACTCAGTTGACTAATTCAAAGACCTCACCTTCCTTCAAGATAAGTATTCTACTCATCTCCTCTGCCTCAAGCTCCTAAAGCAGTCCATTTTTATTGGGTCTGTCATCTATGACAACAAATCTGGACTTTGTGCCCCTAGAGATAGGTACAGTCTGTTTTCAAAGTCCTCTGCTGGTGTCTGGCCAGGGAGAAAGACAACACAAAGGGATTACAGCCCATAGTGAATGTTACTTAGTGCAGGGCAGGAGAACACTTAATTCAGCCTCGAGAGGTCAGGGAAGGCTTCCTGGAAGAAGTAATTTGTAAACTGAGATCTAAAACTGGTCTCTGAGTTTCAATCCATTCACACAAACCACGTGTTTTCGACTTCTTTTAACTGTATCTTCCTATTTTCCTACCTAACCCTGCACAATCTTTGTACATATTTGGTTTAATCACGTTTGACAGAAATGTCCACTTCTTTTCTGTTCATCAAATACTTGCTAGTCTGTGAACACAGAAAATTCTGAAAATCTAGGTGGCATATCTGTAGACATGGCTCTCCAGAGCACGGCAGCTTCCTGAGAGCATGGAGCCGAAATCCCACTGCAAAGGCAACTCCACAGATGTCCAGGCGTGCAGGGCATCGTTACTTCCCTCCTTACTCAGAAAATGGAGAAGGGCACATCTGCTGTACTGTACGTAAGAACAGCTGGAGGGAACCCTCATCCAGTGGCACCTGGCTCTGATTAGAGGGCTGTATTAGGTGGGGGCAAGGCTCATTAATGTCTTCCTGATGAGTCCTTGAAAATGTTATGCATTTTTATTTTCTCTCGAAGCATCTCTCAAACATTCTAAAACATAAAAACTGGAGGAGAATCGCAATCATTTCCACCTCTGCCCATTGTCCAGAAATGCTCTTGTCCACAGCACACCTCCATCACTTTGCTGACAAAACTAAGGCAATTCCAGCTAAATGGTATCTGAATGGAATGGAGACAAAAATTCCTCAAGCTGGAGCTCTGACTCTGTCAGGAAATTCCTTGTGGAATGGAGTTCATCGGTTTCGGCTTGCTTTCTCTCACTGCCCAGTGGGCACCTTCCCACCCCCACCCCCCAAACCCATTGTCACTCACCATCCACGCATGGCCTTGCAAAGGATAAAGAACCCTAGCTCCAGTGAACCTTGGTGCTGGGTTTGGGAGGTCTTCCCTCGCCAGTACAATAGTCTCCTCTCTGATGTGGCCCACGGTAGCGCGTCTGCTTCATGACTGGCTCTATTTGTGCTTTCAGGGTTACGTGGTTATGTAGACTGGGGGCTAGCTGGGGAAGCAAAGCCAAACCCAGAGCTTCATGGTCACAGATTTCAAAGCCTTTCTTTTGAGGGGTAACACAAAGGAGCTTGTGAAACAGATCAGCCTCAACAGAGCAATAGACTTCTATGGTGCTGCAGATAAAGAGAAGAGGATGTGGGGCCAGTTTATCAACTGCACAGGCGACAAAAGGGAAGATTAAAAGTCCTCTGAAAATAGGAAATAGAGTGGGCAATAACTGCTTGCCCTTGAAGAATTCTTTGCTAGTAGTTTAGGAATAATGGAGAGGCTCAGTGGGCGGGAGGGAGCTGGATTCTCTCCTCTTCCTCACCTCACTGTGTGCTGCCGCCCTCCAGGCAGAGTCATGAGGAGGTTTCACTTAGAGAGAAAGACGGGAGTAAAGGAAGCAAAAAGCTCTGACTCTGAAAACAGTGCTCCCCTTTTTCTCTTCTTGCCATTTCCTTGGAAGGACGTTTCAAGCACCTGTGAATTCTCTCTGAAATTCAAATGCTTCCTACTCCCTTAGCTCATATTGGAAGGTCTTTCCATCTTTATCACTTAAATATTAATTCATTGAAGAATACTAGTTACATGTGCACTGTGCTCCAGGCACCATGTCTACCAGAGGCTGGCCTACCACACCGTCATCTATCATTCATTCAGGAAGGCACTGGCCCAGCTCCCTAAAAGCTTGTGATCAATTATGGTCAACACAGCACAATTGACAAGACCTCAGTGCCCTTAGTACCAGTTTGCCTCCAATTATACCACCAATCTGGGGGCTTGCAACATAATTTCTAATGTTCTTTCGTAGCTCTTTTTTTTTTTGGTCTTTCAAGAGAATATAGTGTTCTAAATATTGTTTGTTTGCCAATATTCCCATGAAAATGTTCCTTGTTTATGTTGTCTTTAAAAATATCATTTAGCTTAATCTGGAGCTCCAAGGCTAGTATAACTTAATCTGGAGCGCTAAAGCTAGTTATGGTAAAATCTTATACAAAGTGAACACAGACACAGATACTCATTTTCAAGCTTGGTTTCAAACTGAGGCAGCGTTATAAAGGAAATCGTTAAGAACCTGGGTTAAACAGTACCTGGTACTTTAGTAAGCCCTCAATAAATATTTGTTGAATGAGTGAGTGAATAAATTCACTCCGACTCCACTTTCTCATCCAGGAATAAGGGAGGTAAATAAAGTGAAACAACTGAACATTTTGTAGTTTACCAGCTGAGGGTAAAAAATCTCATTCTCTTTTTGTTGCTAAAACCATCCATCTGCCAAATGTCACTTCCTGATAACAGCCCATTTCTAAGTCCTCATTTGTAACTAAATGTTGGGTGACATAATTAATGCTTAACACACATTTGAATTACAAGCCAAAGGCAACTGCAAATCCACTCTACAAGATGGTCATTATGAAGGCCCAATCCATACACTGCCAAAACATGGGACTTATTCAAATTTAGGAAAATGAGGGAAAAGAATCTGAACCTTTCTAAGATATGGGAGTGATGAAAAGAGGGGGCCTTGGCAAGAAGGAGGGGGAGGGGATTTAACCCAAAGCCTCTGAGATACACTAATAGTGTCTGGAGATAAACACTGTTGAGAGGCCTAATGCGTGTGGCTCCAGGCCCGCTTGCAGCTGGAATGTCGGCTGGGCACTTATCTGCAGTCCCCACCCTCCCCTACCTCCTTAGAGTGGACTCCTTCACCGGGGCTCCAGCAGGTCACTTCTGTCATTGCCATTCCCTGTGTGCAGAATCAAACCAAGTGCGGCAGTACCCGTGACAACAAGCTGGCTAGACCAGGGGCCAGAAAGCAACCCTCTCATTCTGCCTTTCCTGAAATTTAGCTAGGAAGCATTTTTAATGTTTTTTGCTAACAGCAGTTAGGCTGAATTAAAAAAAAAATTAAGGTAATTAGGCAGGTGAGAGGAAAAGGCCTAACTCTGAGGCTGACAGGAGAATGGACACAAGTAAAATCCCATTATAATGACTACTTTTTTTTTTTTTTTTTTGAGATGGAGTCTCGCTCTGTCACCCAGGCTGGAGTGCAGTGGCGCGATCTCGGCTCACTGCAAGCTCCGCCTCCCGGGTTCACGCCATTCTCCTGCCTCAGCCTCTCCGAGTAGCTGGGACTACAGGCGCCCACCACCACGCCCTGCTAATTTTTTGTATTTTTAGTAGAGATGGGGTTTCACCGTGGTCTCGATCTCCTGACCTCGTGATCCGCCTGCCTCGGCCTCCCAAAGTGCTGGGATTACAAGTGTGAGCCACTGCGCCCGGCCTATAATGACTACTTTTATAGACAGAAAGGCTTTGTAAGATGAAGTTATTTCCTGTGCACAGAAGCAGCTGGGCCGCAGAGTCCTGACTACCCCGACAGAACAACCACAAGGAGCACTCTCTGGGCTGGGCCCACGCTTTGCGGCACAGCACTCTCTGTAGCAAGCACTGGACTGAAAGCTGTTGGCACTGTGACGGGGAGAAAAGCTGAGCTGCTTACAGTTCATTGTGCAGTTATAAAACAGCAAACATCAAGATCAATTCACATTTGCTTAGCTTTCACAACGTCCATCTGCTCATCTGTGTCATTTTCTTCACCCTGCCATCCTACCTCACTTGCCCCTTGCTGGATTCCCGAAGTGGGCCGGTTAGACACCTACGTGGGACCCACACCTCTCACCGGGCATCTAGAACAATTAGAAGTTCTTTTACACTATCTGATTTTTAAAAAGTCAAAGTAGTTGTGGTGGGGGGGAAAATCAGAATCCCATAGAACATCCTTAGAGTTATTTTATGTTTTATGTCTTTGCAAGAAGAGAGAAGGCATCACAATCTCTTCAGTGCTCAAGGCCCCCTGGAATTCTTAATCTGGCCCTGTAGCCACCACAAAAAGCACAAAATGATCCAGACACCACAAAGGGGAAAGGTGCTTCCCGACATGCTGCATTTCCTTGCTTGGTGGAGCACTCTGACCCATGGGCTGCCTCGAATGCCCAGTGTTTTCTGTAGCTACGGATCTTTAAATATCTCTCCTCCAAAATATATTGGGCCTTCAATATATGAGGCTGCAGGATTTCCATTTCAAATCTTGGCTCAGCTGCTTCCTCTCCATCTTGACTACCATCTACTAAGCCCCAGGAACGGCTTTTGCAAAAGTATCCTCAGTCAAGGTGACTGGGTGACTAAAGGGTTGGTGCTGAGTATTTCATGTCTTGGCTCAGAAGGGAGTATGTTCAGTGCAACCTGCCTCCCTTCAAACATGCATCCTTCATCCATTTCCCCACTTGGAGGGTCACTGGTGTTAACAAGCTGCGTCTTCAAAGGATGATCAGATTGATGCTTCACTACTTAAAAGGCAAAATGTTAAATTAACTAGGGAGGGCCAAAAGAGTGGGGGAGGGAGCAGGTCTAGGGTAGGTGGAGCCCTAGTGGAGAGAGAAGGAAGTGGAGGAGAGGAAGTAGGAGGTGAGAGGAGGCACACAGGCTTGGAAGGACAATAAAGGCAGGCTTTTGCAATTTATTGACTTTCCAATACCCTGGAGAACCTGCAGCACACTGTTAAATGATCCTAAAAGTATGACCCTGCTCTTATGCTGCCTCAAGCTCCCATGAGTCTCTCTCACCACTGAATGAAGTAGGAGTTCCTCTGTAGGTGGCTCATTCTTGCGCGTGTCCCCACCCCACTCTGCACTGGCTTTCAGGCCTGCAAGGCTGTGTACAGGCTCTTCCCTCTCTTGCTGGAAAGCATACTCCCTCCTCAAGGAAACTGGTCATGACTTAATTCTGTAGTCTTTCTTCTCCAAAGTCGTCTGGGACCAGTTTGGGGTAAGTTAAGAGAGCCCACAGCCCTCTGAAGATACCCTGCTAAAGCTCTTAGATCACTCAATCATTTGATTACCTGCCTGCCTCTCCCCAAAGAATCGGAGACATGATTTCCTGAGGACACTCACTGGGTTTTAGTTATGTTTCTGTCTCTCAATGCCTGGCAAACAGTAGGTCCCCAGCTGACACTTGCATGATGAAGCAATTATGGGGACCAGTTTATAAAGGTGGTGATCTAAGGTGATCCATCTTTGGGGGCTCAAAGATTAAGTGCTTGGCAATACCACAGAAGATGGGAAACCTTTTTGGCCATTTTTTTTTTCTCAGAAGGGCTCTTTATAACTATACATGTCCCCTAAAATAAGAACCCAGATGAGAGATATCCCCTCTGTGAATAACATAAATGACACCATTAGTAACATCTCAAATAATACTGTCTTCCTATGCCCTAATCTCTAGGTATTTTCAAGATATTCTAATGGCTAGAGCTCCGTCTGGTTCTGTCTTTGCAAACTGGTGGTTCTTAAAGTGTGGTCCCTGGACCAGGGGCATCAGCAGCAACTAGAAACTTGTTAGAAATAAAAATTCTCAGACCCCACCCCAGCCCACTGAATCAAAAGTTCCAGGGGTAGGGCCCGGGAATCTTTGTGTTAGCAAGCTCTCCAGGTAATTATCGTGTTCTCTGAAGTTTGCGAACCACTGTTTTAGACTTTAGCGAGACCACAGGGACAGTCTCATTATTTGAAGTACATATTCATGTGAGGATGATGAAATGTAGATTCATAAGGACATCAACCTTTCCACCTAGGCAGTACAATCTAAGTGAACATTCTGCAATAATGGAAATGTTTTACATCTGTGCTGTTGATAGTATAGCTACTAGGTACATGTGCCTTTGGGCATTTGAAATATGGCTAATGGGACTGGGTAACTGAATTTTAAAGTTTAGTATAAATTTAAATTTAAATAGCCACTTGAGCCTAGTGGCTATCACACAAGACAGTACAGCTCTAGAAGATGACTTAGCAGTATAAGACCACATTCAACCCATTTCCTAAAATCCCAGAAATAAAAATCTTTTTAAAAATACATTCTCTTAGATTCTATCACCTGTAAAATAGAAGGTACCTATGTTCACTCATTTGTTCGTTCAATTAAATATTTGCTGCTTATCTCAAGTTGGTTCTATACAATTAATGTTTGGAAACTTTTTTGAAGTAGTTTAAAGCATTATGTAAAGTAGTAGTATTCTTTCTGTAGAATCTTCACAAGGCTTTAAGCATATGGTTTGATCTGCAATTAACTGGGATTCTGGGGGCAGTAAGTCATGTTGTTACTGTGTGCTCCACAATGCATTTTTAAGATTTAAAGTAAAAGGATACACTGTAATAGAAGCCAACCTCAAAAACTGCCAAGGGAACTTCTCTTTGTGGTTATACATGTCTTTCAGACTGCTCTGTTTCATACCAGGTTCTGTTGGGGTAGAAAAGGGGTCTCATTTTCCAAGACAAATATGTACTTTCATTCTGCTACCTAAACAAGGGATGAGCTGCCCTTAGCTGTCCATCATTAATGAGTTTGTATACAAATGATTAAATCTGTATTACAGAAAGACTATAATCAACATTAAAAAATTTATTTTAGGCTGGGCGCGGTGGCTCACGCCTGTAATTCCAGCACTTTGGGAGGCCGAGGCAGGCGGATCACGAGGTCAAGAGATGGAGACCATCCTGGCCAACATGGTGAAACCCCGTCTCTATTAAAAATATAAAAATTAGCTGGGCATGGTGGTGGGCGCCTGTAGTCCCAGCTACGCAGGAGGCTGAGGCAGGAGAATCGCTTGAACCCAGGAGGTGGAGATTGCAGTGAGCCAAGATCGCACCACTGCACTCCAGCCTGGGCGACAGAGCGAGACGCCATCTCAAAAAAAAAAAAAATTATTTTAAATATGACTATTAGCAGTTTAGCCAAATCCAGACTATCCCTAAGCAAATAAGGGCTCTTGCCTGAATGTGCACTCCTAAGTGAGGACTTTTGAAAAGCTCTTTTTCTCTAGCCTCCGGGGAGGCAACTCCAGCCTGCACATGCTGAGGCTCTCTTCAGGAGGAAACTGCCTGGAAGTGTGACAAGGGCCTCTAGCCCTCAGCAAGAACCTGGGCCCTAGGACAACACTGCACAACAGTGGTGACCAAGTTCTCCATGGCCTGGGACTGAACTGACCATACCAGTCTCCTGTGCTACCTGTCCCTAAGGCTGTAATACTTGTCCCTGACTCTGGCCCTGTCTGGGTCTTCCCAGATAGAGAAGGTTCTTGTTGCTTTGTGCCAGGTTTGAGGAAGTTGAATAGGGTTCAGGTACTCCTGCCAGGGATGGGGTGTCTCCATCAGATAGGCAGGTGGCTCAGTGCAGGGACCCAAGTGCTGAAGTGGGGCTACACCCTTGAGGAAGGGGGATACTCCCCATGCACAGCCTAGGAAGTCCCACACTGTCTTTCATGGTCTCCACCTCAAATGTCTGCACAATCACTATAAAGGTTTGAGGGGAATAAGAGGGAAGAGGACAGTTGCACTAAGCGGGAGAGGGAATTGGGGTCAAGTCAGGTGAGCTCCAGGTGGAACTAAGGAAGAAGAACATGACTGGGAGCAGGAGGGCTGGTGGTGTGCAGGTGTGCTCTGTGAAGGTCAACTATAAACCAGGATGAACACGCAGATGTCATCTAGCTCACGGATGCCAAGCCCAGGCTTTAAACCCTCCCTTCCCTCACCCACTGCAAACCTCACAAAAGGACCCCAGCACTCTTTCCCACCAGGCCTGCAGGCGCCTCAGTCTTCAAAATAACAGCCAGAGGACAAGGCTGCATTGCTCAGCTTACAAACCAAACCAAATCTTCCATTTCCTGATCTGTGCCAGTCCCTCCACTGTATGAAGGAGGACTCCTGAATGATAACAACAGCATACAGATCCCAAACTGAGCCCTCACCATGGTCCAGCACCTTACAAATAACAATTCGTTTCATCCTCACAATGACTCCAGGAGGGGAGAAGATTATTAGCCCCATGTGGGAGATGAGGAGACAGTGGCAGAAAGAAGCTGAGTTCAGCTGCGAAGGATGCACACCTCATGAGTGGTGGAGTCGGGCTCCCCACCCAGGCAGTGCTGCCGGCTTCCTTGCTCACCACCACTTTGCTGACACTGCCTCCCACGTGGATGGGGCTCTGGTTTTAGGTTTATCACAGAACACACAAGCACATTCGTTTTAGAATATGGTATTTGTAGATTCATTAAAATCTGACATTTACAGGATATTAAAACCATTCTAAGAGACAATCATGGTAAAGGTGTAATCGCATTTGTAAGCTTGCCAAATTGGAGTGTAAGAGCTTTTATGAAAAGTTTCAGAAATGTGGCTTACAGGGTAACGGTTTATGGTCAACTGCCTTTTGATCTCTCATGTGAAAAATATGTACTTACATATATTGCAGGAAACCTCACCACTTCCTTCCTAAGTGTCGGTCAAAAACACTAATTACTTGACTAATTAGACTGTGAAACTTCCCTTACAGATGGTAAAAATGAGCTATTTTCACCCCACAAATTTAGTTGTGACATACCACCAAAAAAATGTAGGAATCTTTCAATGGTTTTATTGTAGACAGTATGAACAATTTAAGCAAATCATATAAAAATAAATTAGAAACTAATGAAAATAATCTGCCCTTTCATAAGAGGGGAACACAGGAGGCTGGCTCATGAGATGAAACCCCTTTGATGGGAGACTGGAGGCTGGCTCCAGATACCTTCTCCCCGCCCTATGAATTGGTTAGTCCTAGCTTGGTTTGTGATTTTCATCGTGGCTTCAGGTACTTTCTTTATCCACCTGTAGTCACAGGCAGGCAGTACTGCTTCCTTTGTTTTCTCCCAGACATTCCCTACAAGGGAAAGTGTGTGTCATGTCCGCCCACCAGCCAGGGTGACATGGTCTCCCTTTACTCTGCGTCCACAGAATTTCAGTCTGCCACATCAGCACATTTGCCAAAAGAATTAATGTGGGATGGAATGGAATCGAACCAAGTGCTACAGCTCGGGGAGGAAATGCCTCCTGGATCAGAGTGTGCTCATGTGAGACTCCACATCGCGGGACACTTACCAGCATCGAGGCTGCCCATGGCCGCTGTCCAGCCCATGACAGGCGGGATGGCCCCAACCACAGCTCCGACCCATGTGTTGGCAATGCTGATCCTTTTCAGTGGTGTGTAGCAGCAGGTATACAGGAAAATGTTGAAGAGCCCCAGGACTCCTGTGAGTGGATTCACCCCCAAGGTCAGAATGGCAACTCCTGGAACAGCACAACAAGTGGCAAAGGACACAGCTAGCAACGGGCTGGAAAAGAGCAGAGAGCATGGAGTGATCATCTCCAACTTAACTCAATCACACTACCTAGAATCGGCACTGACAAAGTGCAAATAATCCACCTATCCAGTAGAGGCAATACTGATCTGACTTATTCCTGGATATGGGGAATCCTCTTTATGAAACAAACTTACAATAAGAAAGAATATGTTTGTAGGAGCTCTGGCTGCTCTTCTTGATTTTGCTAGCTAAGAGTAAAGTGGTTAAGAGAGTCAGGGTTAGAGTGTTCTGCATTCATATAGGTTCTGTCCCTTCCTGGCTATAGGGCAGCCAGGTTTCACTTACTCCTCTCTACAAGAGAAATGATCATCTTTTCCTCCTAGGGTTGAAGTGAAGACCGACTGAGACAATGCCTCCTGCTCAGTGTTCCATTTTATATTTAGTCATGAACAAACCACTTCAAACACAATATTGGAAGATTTGGGCAGAAAATACTACCTGAATTCTGGAAGCTGTTCTTCCCCCGTATTTATACTTTATGAAAACATCACTTAATTAGTGATCATGAGTAGCAATGATGTGCCTCTGACTGCCATCATTACAATGTCTGTAATGAATTACAGGCTCAGCATGCTACCGGTTCCTGACAACGGTAAACGCCAGGCGGCCGTTGTGTAGTACCAGTGCTGTAACGTGACTTATGGACACGGGATTTTCAAGGGGAGGTCGCACAATGTTATTTATGTAAATGAAACCCATCATCTAAAACTCTACAATGATAATGATTATTGTAGGTCTGTTTCTCAAAAGAGCCAACTTCTAAAAGTAGACTTTGTATGGAATCTTGTGAAAGGCTTTTAGAGAGTCTAGATAAATTGGATCTACTAGTTCCTGCTTATATGCATGTTTATTCTTTCTTGAGAAACCTAATGAGGTTACTTAAGGCCGCCTTCTCCTAGCAGAAGCCATAATTCCACTTCTGAGTAAGGTATGTTTGTGTAGCGTTCAGTGACCCTGCTGGATTACAGATTCCACAACACGTTTCTTGGCAAGCAAGAGTCACCAGTGTGCAGCTTCTAGGGTGCTCTGGTTTTAAAAACAGCCAACTCCCTAGAGAGGCAGACTTTACCCTATGTGCATACATGTGAGATGATACCCTTCTATGCACAGGGTTGCAGTGTTCCCATGGCAGGAGAGAAGGCCTGTACCTATGAGAGGGCCCCTCTAGGAAAAAGACTAACTTGTAGAACTATGATGAGTTAGAATTCAGCCAGGAGGGCTGGGCGCGGTGGCTCACGCCTGTAATCCCAGCACTTTGGGAGGCCGAGGCGGGCGGATCACGACGTCAGGAGATCGAGACCATCCTGGCTAACACAGTGAAACCCCGTCTCTACTAAAAAAATACAAAAAATTAGCTGGGCTGGTGGTGGGCACCTGTAGTCCCAGCTACTCAGGAGGCTGAGGCAGGAGAATGGCGTGAACCCGGGAGGCGGAGCTTGCAGTGAGCCGAGATTGCGCCACTGCACTCCAGCCTGGGTGACAGAGCGAGACTCCGTCTCAAAAAAAAAAAAAAAAGAATTCAGCCAGGAGGAGGCCAGAGGAGAGCCCAGCAGCTGGAAGTACAGTACTGAATGATGCCAGGGCAACAGAATATGAAAGCTAGAAGTGACTTGATGGAGAATTCTGGCCACCACTCTACCACTCTGCTATGGGGGCCAGCACTGACTCTTTCCTTCCATGCCTGCAGCCACTGTGCCCAAAGAGTGACCCAACAGAATGGGAATTTTGATGGAAAATGAGAAAATATAAGGGATATGTTGCTGTCAAGGTGCTTGTGACAGAAGAACCATAAATTACAGCTGAGAGACTTCTGACTGCATGTTCTACCCTAAGGTGGCATTTCCACCCACCTGTTCCTGGGCCATCTCTTCTGAACCCTGTGGTCAGTTACTTCCACAACACTCACTCAGGTACCCTCAATAATCCATTCTGCCTTGTCCATCCAACATTCCCACCCTGGATCTGCTCAATAACCTACTGTCTCTGCTCCTGCTGGGAAAGCCCTACACTCATACTAACTGGCCCCATTTCAAGGGGATGGTTTAACAGTGCGGGTGCTTAGCCAGGGCTGATTTCCATTTTCGTTCCTTATAGTGACTATTTTAACTCTTCTCCTGCCTTCTCAAGGGTCCAGGTTCACTCTAGCTCCCAAGACACCTTAACAGATGCCTTTCCCTCTTATACAACAGTGACAAATGCCCTCAGATTTACTTCCTTTCTCCCATTTCAGAAGAGGCTGTCTTCATTCCTTTTAAAGATAAACCCTCCACTTTTGTTTTTATTTAATCTCCTCCCTAATCTGTCTTTTATCTTCTATCTCTACTGTCTATTAACCTCCTGCATCAAATAAATTACTTTCTTCATATTTCCCCCAAGGTAATACCCCTCTTGCTTCAACACTCTTCAAAACCAAGCATCCTGATGGAGTGGACCACACACATTCCTTGTCTCTATCTCTTCCATCCCTCAGTTTCCTATTTGTTCCTCAACTGTATCCCTCACCAACTGCTGAAACACATCTCTCTAAGGTGGAGATATACAAGGGGACTTCAAAAAGTTCATGGAAAACGCATATTATGAAAAGACTATGAATGGATTTCAAAAATTTTTTGCAACAAAATAAACTCATACTAACTTGTTATAACATGTCTGAACAGGATCTAGATTGAGGCACTAAGGAGGATAAGACATCAGTTTGAAAAGAGCCCTTATCAAAGCAACATGAATTCTGCTAAAACAGAAGCAAGAACAAATATCAAATTTATGCTAACACTTGGATGGAAGAATAGTGAAATCATTGATGCTTTACAAGAAGTTTATGGGGACGATGCCCCCCCAAATCAGCAGTTTACAAATGGATAACTTAGTTTAAGAACAGATGATGTTGAAGATTAAAGTCCACAGCTGCAAACCATCCACATCAATTTGTGAGAAAAAATGAATCTTTTTCATGCCCTAATTTAAGTGGACCAACGGTTAACAGTAGAAACAACAACCAATACCATAGACATCTCAATTGGTTTAGCTCACACAATTCTGACTGAAAAATTAAAGTTGAGCTAACTTTCCACTCAGTGGGTGCCAAAACCATTGTACCCAGATTGGCTGCAGACAAGAGCAGGGCTTTCAATGGAAATTTTAAACAAATGGGATCAAGATCCTGAAGCATTTCTTCAAAAAAAAAAAAAAAAAAAAAAAAGAAGAAAATGAATATATAACAGGAGGTGAAACATGGCTTTACCACTACAATCCTGAACACAAAGACAATCAAAGCAGTGGCTACCAAGAGGTGGGAGTGGTCCAGTCAAAGAAAAAGCAGACAGATCAAGAGCAAAGCTCATGGCCATAGTTTTTTGGGATGCTGAAGGCATTTTGCTTGATTCCTTTCCAGAGGGCTAAAGAACAATAACATCTACTTATTATGAGAATGTTTTGAAAAAATTAGCAAAGCTTTAGTAGAAAAATGACTGGGAAAGCTTCCCCAGAGAGTTCTTCTCCACCACAACAATGCTCCTGCTCATTCCTCTCATCAAACACGGGCAACCTTGTGAGCATTTGGATGGGAAATCATTAGGCATCCACTTCACAGTCCTGATTTGGCTCCTTCTGCCTTCTTTTTGTTTCCTAATCTTAAAAAGTCCTTAAAGGGAATCCATTTCTCTTCAGTTAATAATGTAAAAAAGAATGCTTTGACATGGTTAAATTCCCAGGACTCTGTGAGTTCTTTACAGATAGACTAAATGGCTGGTATCATTGCTTACGAAAGTGTCTTGACCTTGTTGGAGATTAGGTTGAGAAATAGGCTTTTTTTTTTTTTTAATTTTAATCTTTTAATTATATTTTTTCCATAATCTTTTTGAAGTTCCCTCATACATCATATGACCTGGAACCCTGGAACCATCTATCTTCCCAACATGGCACACAATATGATTTTCCAGATGAAAGATTACAAAGATACCTCTGTGTTGTTACATCTCCTATATACCCAGAAAGGAAACTTTAGATGGCTAAAAAGCAGTACACATATTATAATGTTGTTCTTCTTCCAATAAGGTAATTTATAGCTTATAAGAACAGATTTTTTTTTTTTTCCTATGAGACTCTAAAAAACTAGCTTTATTTTGGGAGGGAGAAAAATGTGGTTGATAAACATTTTATTTTTCCCGAATTGGCCCTTGTGTTAAAAAAAAAAAAAAAAAAAGAAGGTTGTTTACTCCTTCTCCAAGTTCTGTGGAGGCCAGTTGGATTCAAAGGTATTAGTGTTCTGAAAAGCCCTTTTGGAAAAGCACACATGAATTTAATTTATTGAGATAGGCCATTTTATGTGGAAGTTTAGTTTCTGACCTTTGTTGAAGTCACAGAAAATGATGTGGCTCAATTTTGGTGTTTAAATCAATGTGCACAAGGGCATGAATGAAAACTGGGTAGGTTGACAAGCAATGCAAATGAAAATGAAGCTATTTACCCAGGATGCCATGATCACTCTCAGCATCCAGGCACCTGAAGGAATCCTTCCCCTTCTGGCACGAGGAGCCCTGAATCGGTGGACTTCAGAGCTTTCTTGTGTTATGGGCAAAGGTACTCCAATTGCAAACTGTGTGAAATTTATTTTCCTGTTATGTTTCATTTTTCCTAAAACATTTATAACAAAAGTAATATACATCCAATTCAGAAAATTGGCGACTCTAGAAAATCACAAAGAAGAAATTCTTAATGAGTTATTCAGAGAAACATACTAGTTGATATCTTCCCAGCCTTTTTCCAATGATATAACTACTTAAAAAAATTGAGAATATGCTAAATTGTGGTTTTATTCCCTGATTTATTTCAATATATCTTAATAATTTCCCCAGGCTATTAAATATATTTTTTACATCATCATCATTAATATTTATAACACACAGTGGCTTATTCTTTGGATACACCACAATTAATTCAACCAATATACTTTTTTTCAGACATTCAGTCTTTTTCCATTTTTAAAAATCAAAAAGGATGTTGGGATAAATATCTTATGGGTAGACTTTTGTTCACAGCTCTGGTTAGGAGAAGTTCCGAAGATAAATTCCTAGATCTGAAACTGCTAAGTCAGATGCTATGCACATGTTGTAGGGATTTTGACATGTACTGTCAGGCTGTACTCCAGAGAGTTTGCACAAGTTTACAATCCCACCAGCACTATGAGAGCACCACTTTCTAGAAACTGTATCAACACTGGGTGTGGCATTAAAAACAAAGCAAAACAAAAAATAAAATTTGCCAATAGGATAGAAACAGTATTGAGTTTCTTAAAAAAAAAAAAACCTTAAAATTAACAAATAAGACAAGTTTACTGAGATAGCATTACCTCATTTTAACAATGAGAAACTGAGACTCAAAGCAAGTAAAATAACTTGGAAACTTGGAAACAGGACCTATAGGTTAGGAACTTCTCCTAACCAGAGCTGTGAACAAAAGTCTACCCATAAGATATTTATCCCAACATCCTTTTTGATTTTTAAAAATGGAAAAAGACTGAATGTCTGAAAAAAAGTATATTGGTTGAATTAATTGTGGTGTATCCAAAGAATAAGCCACTGTGTGTTATAAATATTAATGATGATGATGTAAAAAATATATTTAATAGCCTCAGGCTCATTTGTTGGCTCATCAGTTTAACCCAGAGTCTCCCAACTGTATGTGGGGCACACTGGTGTAATACAACTTGCAGCAAGCCTCCTCTTTCCTGGGTCTGCTGAGGGCCTGGGGTGGCTGGAGTCTTGAGTTAGGATGCCATCACCTGGGAGTAGCTTCCTGTGGGCTTAAAAGCACCTTCAGTTTACTCCATTATGCAGATAGCCTAATACTGCATTCCCTGAAATCAAAACAACTGTATATAATATGGTAAGCAAGACAGGTGTGGTCCTTGTCCTGGGGGCACTGATGCTGTAGTGGTAGTCAGTTCAGTGGGCAAAGGCAAGCACGTGTGGCACAGCAGGGAACACGGCAGTCAGGGGAACCTAACCTAGTTTATGCTGGTTGCTGGACAGGGCGTGTTTCTAGGAAGAAGTGATGTTTAAACTGAGACCTGATGGATGGGTGGAGATGGGCGGAAAGGGTGGAGAGGAGAGGTGCAGGCAGTGGGAACAGCGTGTGAGAAGGCCAAAGAGGAGAAGAATGGCAAGTTTATGTTCCACATATCTGGAGAGTAGAATGAGGGTGGGAGGTGTCAAGAGAGCACAGAAATTAGGTAGGCCACATACAGAGACCTCTGGGCAAATGCAGACTCAGTAAGTCTTCTAGATTTTAAAAAGTGGAAGAAAATGATCAGATCTGCTTTTTAGAAGGACTACTCTGCCTGCCATGTGGAAGTCAGCAAAGAGAGACAAGCATTTGTTTAATTCACCTCAAAAGAGAGGCTCAAGTTAGGCATTTTAAAGGAAGAAGAATCGTGGGCACACCACCACATAATTTTTATCAAATGCTTCGGTGAGAGAAACAGCCTTCAGCTAGCTTGTATCATTAATCTATCTTCCAGATTTCCTAAAATGCATTGGTGGAGCACATTAGACCAGCAGAGAGCAGGCCCTCCTCTCCCACTGAACGGCTCTTTGGTCTGATGACACGAGGGTGATCATGGTTTGCACTTTTAGTTCTATTATTCTTGGCTCCACTTTGTCTCTCCTTAGTCTTCTTTTTCTGGACTGTTTTGTCACATTTTACATATCTTTGCAAGTTACTTGAACTCTTGTTTGAAATAAGGCAGAGGAAAAAAGTTAAATAAAGGGGTAACTACAGGATTTTCTTTAGAATATTTGCATACAATGAGACATCAGTAAAAAAAAAGTAAAGGACTCTCTTTGGAACTGTTAAGTAGAAAGAGGACAAGCAATAATAATGGTTTTGAAATAAAGAGAGAATATATCAAACAATATGTGGGTTATTAAGTCTGATTTACCATGAAATCTTTAAATATCATGGTTATATTCAGGTTGTTGAAGTTTAGCTGTTTTAATCAAGAGATCTATCTTTTAGATGTGTTCATTTTTCATCTCAGTTAAACACAACTATGATTTTCTGCCTTAGTGCTTATAAAATGTAGTCAGAGCTAAATCTCAGAGATCTCAAACACTATTATGTCAAAGACTGATTTCTTGTTATTTTAGGTCAATTTATATACTCTTTCTCCTAATCATACCATTCAGCCTTTGATTAAAAAAACAAACAAAAACCGTCGGCTCTTCCCATTCCTAGATGGATTTTTGACAGCATCCCAAGCCTGGAGATGCACACAGGCACACACACACACACACCTGAGTTTTCTCTTTTCATAATTTATTCAATATTTAAATTTTTTGTGAAATAGGTTTCTTTTTTATTAGTCCTTTTACTCCTTTTTATCATTTAAATTCCATAGCAGTTTACTTCCAGTTCAAGTGTTACTCTGACATCTGGTTTCTAGAAGCAAGATAAGGAGAAAAAAGGCTAAGCTGGCCTCCTTGGGCGTCTCTGGGCTCAGTTACCTTAGGAAAGAGGGCCTCATTGGAATTTCTGGGTAGATCCTCTACACCATGATTCTAAGTGTGACTCCTGGACCATCAGCATCACCTGGGAACTTGTTAGGAATCCACACGGTCTGGAAGCTCTCTGAGATTTGATAACTGCTATACCATTACCAATGTGATGCTGGTCCCCATCTGGCCAAGCTACATATGCTGAGCCAACATAAGCCGCTCCACTCCAGTGCTGACTGTGGCCGGCCTGGTTAGGTCACCCACTTTCAGTTGTCTTTCATTATATATCTCTTGGCATGTTCTAGTGGAAGAACAGAGGCCTGTGAACTAGCTCTGTTATCAATTAGCAGAGGAACTTTGGATATATCCTTAGACTTCTGACTTGCCTGCACTATCTACTTTGTTTTAATTTAATCATACAGCTACAAGTGTTTTGATTATTAAAAGTACTTAAAGGGCAAGATGAAGCAAGTGTGGTAAACGTCTTGATAGTTGTTGATTCTGGGCCATGAGTATGTTGAGGGTCCACTGTACTCACTCTACTATTCCATCTGCTGGGATTTTTCATAAGAACTATGTTTTTAAATACTTTAATACTTTTTTTTATTAGTGCTATATTCTGGTTTCCTCATGGTAGCATAACTAAGCATGCTGAGTAGGATCAGGTGGTCTGCATTCTAGTTCTGACTCTGAAGTTAACTAGTTATTTAAAAGTGGGTAACTTATTTAACCTCTCTGGTCCTTGGTTTCCTCAACTGAAAGGGTGTATTAGGGCTCTTTCAATGGCAAGACTGAAACTTTCAAGTCAAACTTGCTTAGGTAAAAAGGCTCAATAAAAAGATAACAGGGAAGGCGGATTTCTACTTGTTAGCCGTGTGATCTTGAGCAAATTATTTAATCTGTTGGCCTTAGATTCTTCATCTGTAAGATGGGAGGTATTTTATAGAGTTGTCTTAAGAATTAAATACAATGATGTAAATAAAGCACTTAAAAAGTGCTTGTTAAATGAGCACATAGTGTTGACTTGTTCATTCATTCATTCATTCATTCATTCATTAAAATTTCTCATTGCCTAGATAGCCACTATGCTAAGTGTAGCTGTACAGCAGTGAACAAAACAGGAAGAGTTTAGTCTAGAAAGGAAGACAGACCTCAAACAAACACATGTAAGTACCATGAACTCTCCAATTGTAAAATCGGCTACAAGAAAGAACAGATGAAAAAAGACAGAATAATTTAAATAGGAAGGACCTATTTAAATGGAGCTGGAGGGAGGGGCTGATAAACTTGCCATAAATTGTTTCCCCTGATTTATTTTGTCAGACTTATAAAGACTTATGAATATACCACTATTTTTATCTTCAATTTTAATTTTACTTAGAATTTAATTTTATTATACCAAATTACAAAAAGTAGTATATTGAAAAGCTAGATTGATCACATACAAAACATGATTTTCAAACGTTGGTGCTCTTGCACCGCTGCAATAGTAGCTGTAATGGCCTTTTATTAAGAACAGAGGAATTAATATCTCTGTGAGTGATTCTTGCTGGATTGAATTTAAATAGGAACAATCTGAAATAGAGTTGAACAGGGTGTGATAATATTGCAAAAAAAGTTCTAATTTTCAACAACAGAATAAATGTATGAATAAGAAAAATAGCACTATTTGATAGGGGGTGGGCAGAAAAAGACAGTAATTTTCTTGAACAAAAAAATTGTTTTATATTCATTCACTCATGCATGCAAATAGGTTCATGGTTCATGCTGAAGGTTGAATGATGATTTATTTCAAAACTCATATACAAAACCGAATTACATTTTAAATTAAGATGTCTTTCTACAGAGCATCACTGCTTGAGATTTTTCTACCTCTGCCTTTCCTGCCCAAGGCTACTGTAGAAAAGAAACTGATGCATTGAGAGTGGGGAAAAATTGATCCACACATTTCTATGAATTATTTTTTTCTCCTTTGTAAATATAACATTGTTTTATTTACTAAACATCAGCCCTTACATAGCTCTATGAAAGTATAATTTTCTACAGAAATTAAGAACAAATAAGAGAGAAACAAGCTTTAATTTGGTGCCTATTTATTGCACTTAATAAATGTAATTTAAATTACCTGACTTTTAAATAACTTCCTGGAAAAATGTGGCCTTTCTGTTAAGTAATGTCTCAGAGAAGCCTATGAAATGTTAAGTCAAGAAAGCTTTACATTTTGAGCAGCTCTGCAGGTAATTAGTTTAGACAAAAATTAATTTCATACTTCTTGGTCATTCTTCCACAATAAATGACCTTGAAATTACAAAATAAAATATCCTTCCTTCAAAAACAAAAGAAAATGCAAAACCTTAATCAAACCAAGACAATTTAACTTTAATTTCCTGCATAAATCCCACATTGGAGCTTGGAAATGAATTTCTGGAGAAAGCCTCTACAGAAACTGTTTTGAAAACGTCTCCCCAGAATCTTATTTAGGAGTTTTCTATTTCTGAACATGTCTCAAGTTATAGATATTGTAGAGTGGCAGACGACTGATGTAAATTCAGAACTTAAGGAAACCGTGAGGAAAATGAGAAAACAAAACCTATTTTAAAAGAAAATTAAATTTTAAAACATGTTTAAAAGAAATGCGAACAATATAAGAAGAAAATATATTTGGCATAATTACATTCAGAACATGGAGATTGTGGTTTCACACACACAGACCCCTTTTTATTTATTTATTTATTTATTTTAAGAAATGGGGTTCTGTCTCTAAAAAACGCTCAAACTCTTGGCGTCAAGTGATTCTCCCACCTCAGCCTCCTGAGTAGTTGCGATTATAGGCATGCAACATGATGTTCGGCACAGAGATTGTGGTATTATATTAATAATTTTTTTCAAGGAAGAAAACAAACCAGATCTACGCTGACTGAGTTTTGAAAGCTGACTGTAAGAATCCTGTTAATCTAGAAGGAAGAGAAGAAAGATTGCCTATAAAAAAAAAGAAAAAAAAATACCAAAATGAATCTCCCCCATTGCTGACCACTGAGATTCAGCCTTCTAATTCAGAGGGGAGTAGGTGGTGACCCCTGAATTACGCTACACCAATTCATCTTAAATTAAGGGTAATTTGTATAAAGACTTTGGAATTTTTAAGGAGAAGTGATTCCTACTGTCCCAGCTATGAAAATCAGAGTTTCCAGCATTGTAGTCCAATCTCTTAGTCTGTTTTTCCAATTCCTTGAGGGCAGGGACCACCTACTGAATCCCTCCATTACTCCTGGATCCCTTAACACCCAATGCCTGCCATGTGAGAGACACACACTTTTCCCTTCTCCTGATTGAGCCAGATAGTTGAATTCTCTGATATGCCTCCTTATTTTTAATTTATAGGACTCTATTAAAAAAAATAGCTTTGTTCACCTGCACAAAATAGGGTCAATGAATTTTAAAGAGTCTTTGAAAAGCTTTAATAAAACACAATTTATAAAGAATGAAGCTGGGAAATAAAACTATCCATCTCTGCTGCTTTGGAGACTGGCAGCGGCATACACGTGCAGCTACCCGGAGGTATAGGTGCTGACCTCTGACTCCATCTCCTTACCTGCCCCTTGGGACCAGGACCTTTGGCCAGGGACCATGTTTACAAACACAGACATCTACAAGGACCAGCCTGGCACAGCAGTCCAAACAAAAAATGCCTCTTCGGGATTTGGTCTATTGGCCATTATTTTGCCATCTCTGATCTGTTCTGTGAAGGTGTCTAACTGTGCATCTAGCTCCTTTGCCCTAGAATTGACCGCCTTGCCCCCTGAAACACTTCTCTCCATTTTTTTTTTTTTTTTTTTCACGCTCTGTCCCCCAGGCTGGAGTGCAATGGCGCGATCTCAGCTCACTGCAAGCTCCGCCTCCCGGGTTCACGCCATTCTCCTGCCTCAGCCTCCCGAGTAGCTGGGACTACAGGCGCCCGCCAACACGTCCGGCTAATTTTTTGTATTTTTAGTAGAGACGGGGTTTCACCGTGTTAGCCAGGACAGTCTCAATCTCCTGACCTCGTGATCCACCCGCCTCGGCCTCCCAAAGTGCTGGGATTACAGGCTTGAGCCACCGCGTCCGGCCCTCTCCATCTTTTGTATGGCCATCTCTTACTCATCCTCTAAGACTCAGCTCAGACATCAAAAACTCCTCTAAGGACATTTTCTCTCTCTGTTCTCACCTTCCTGAGCCCCTCCACATGGTTGGTGTCCATGTCTGTCCCCAAGCTTTCACAGCACTTCTTAGTCCTCATGCTAACATGGGCTGCTGCCATGGCTGCCCATCCCATTATGCTGTGTTTTTTTAGTGCAGTGACTTTGCACTATTCATCTTTATATTCTCTGAACTTAAGAATGGTGCCCAATTGAACCTTTACAAACCATGCAAAAGAGAGAACGCTATGGTAAGACTTCCACTTATCTAACACCAACCAATGAAAACAGCATTTAATTGTGTCCCATCTTTTCACATCGTCTTATGTGAAAAGAGAGGAATCAAAGTGAAGGGACATTAGGCAAAATGACCCTAGATTATTAGTAAAAGATATTTGCTCCTAAAACATATGTTTTAATTGGCTACAAGTGATAGACTAAGTTACTAGGACAGTTAACTCTTCATATTCATATTTATTAGAATATCTGGGCATTTTCTGATTATAAAAAGGGAGATGAGAACAGAAGAATCCTTCATCCCTAGGAATACTGTCACAGCTCACAACGCTTGAAAATAGTCACAAATGCTTTCTTTTTTCTCATGATGAGAGAAAGGAGTGTAACTTTCAGAAAATCCCAGCAGCGTTCCTCTTGTTCAACCATTGTAATGACTAAGCATGACAATATGTACAAAAAGTTTTTGTGAACTCTTCATACCACGGTTAATAGAGAACAGTTTTATTTTAAGAACAAGTTCTCTACATTAACACCACTATTATTAACTTGAGGCCAAATTTGTTCTTCCTGCTACTTCACTGGTTAACACTAAAAAAAAGAAATTTCTATACTTATAAAATGTTTATGTTCTTATTACATTAGCAATATATACACACCAAGAGACTAATCATAACAATCCTTAGAAACTCTGCAGAGCTTTAGCCTGGCTGGGTACCCGTCTACTAGACTAGTGCGCCTGGGTGATGAATAATATCCACAGCTCCCCTGCAGCCCACAAAATGTTTACATTTGCTTAAGTGCTTACTGGTAAAACCCTCAGTAAATTTGAAAAATGTCTCCTGTAAAGCCCTATAATACTTAAGCTAAACCCTGTTCTTTAAGTTAATAATGCCAACTAAACAATCCATTCATTTCATTTCTAAAACTCCATCTTCATCATTCATTTCAAAACCAGGTATTGACTGACCCCGATTCCAAGTGTTTTAATTTATCCTCTCAAAATAACCTTTTGCTCTGCTCTTATCGTGCAATCTCTCCTGCTTACAGCCCACACCTAAAGCTTACATGTTATGGATCACTCTCATCTGATCCATTAAGTTGGAAAAACTAATGCTGACATGTATTATTTCCCTGTCAGCGTCACCAAGCTGGAAAATAGATAATTCAAAAGAGACATAATCAAAATACAGATGTCTCTGAAATAAGAAGAAAGGCCCAGTCCTGGCCCCGCCTGCAGGAAGCTTTCACTGTCCACTCTGTCCTTCTTTGTCTGACTTTCCAGAGAAATTCTTGTTTGTACCGATCTATTCATTTCATTCAACACATATTTCGGGGCTGCCTTATGCTGTCTGTTAAGCATTTTATACATGTGGTTAGGTTTTTCACCCAGATTATAAAGCTTTGAGCATTATAAAAACAAAACTGACAGTGCTTGTACATTACAGGTGATCAATACACTCTTGATGAATTGAAAAAATAATTGATTCTAAAATATTTAAAAGAAACAGTAGGCCTTGACATCCTTAAGAAAGATTAAATTAGGATAGACCACCAAAAAGGATATCACTAAAAAAATGTATAAGATACCTTAAAAATATAAGTCTGAAGGACCTCAGGTTTGATAAAAGATGGTAGATTAAAGGTGTCTATATCTCTCTTTCTCTGAAAACAAGGAGAACACGAACAGAAACTCCAATTTTAACGGAACTAGGAAACACATCTCTGAAGCAAAATTAAGACTTGGTAAATATTAAGAATCTCTTTGGCTTTAATTATAACACACAGAAAGAATTTGACATAATGTGTTTGCTGAAAGTTGGGGAGCTGGATTATAGCTAGAAAGTTACAAAGCAGAATCACAGCTTTACATACACATTTGGCCAAGTGCCACGTAAAGTCCTGTGGAAGCTGCCCTGGATCCTACCCTTTGCCTTAGGTACTTCTGTCCTCCCATTCCCATCCCTAATGCTTAATTGTCCTCATAACCCTTTCCTTTGCCCCAGGGAAATGGACCAGGGAGGAACTATCAGGCCCAAGCTGCAGCAATCAAATTTTCTCTCTTAAAGATTTGGAATTGGGACAGGGAACTCAGCTGGAGGACCTAGGGGCTAAGGCTGAGGTTGCCATTTTGATATGAGTCCATTTAAGTGAAGAGTGATTGGAAGGGCCCACATGCAGAGAAAAAATGCAGTGAAAGTACAGAGAAAAGCAGAGATGAATGGTGAGGCTGGAAGCTGAGCTGCAACTAGTGAAGTGGTGAGCAGGCCACTCTTTCCAGAAGTCGGCTGCAAAGAGGAGAAACAGAAGAGTAACTGGATGGAGGAGCGAATTTAATAGATTTTTGTCTAAGACAGAAGGACAACCTGTCAAATATGAAGTCAGAAGAGAAGGAACCAATGAGGCAACAGGGCTGGCAAAGGTGCTGGGAGAGCCCTGAGGCCCCACAACCTCCATTCAGGCCAGCTGGTCTCCAGGTCTTACAGCACAGAAGACCATAAGATAGAAAAGGGGTCCCAAGGACCCCCAGAAACATTCCAAGATAGGTGTTAGACTCTGGCAGCTATAATCTGCTGGGGCAAAACACTTGGTTTTATCCTCCTGAGAAGAACTGAGGTATATTTTAGAAGAAATATTGGGAACACTCACTTTTAACCACTTGTCTCTTCTGCTGTCCCCTCCTCTTGGCCACCCTAAAACTACTAAATCCTTTTATCCTATTAGGACCAGTGTTGCAAGCAGATATGCAGCTTCGTTAAGTGGAAGGTGTTCAAGGACACCAGCTGCCTGTGTGATATGTAAGAGGTAAAGGGAAGGGAGTTACTAGTGACGATATCAAACTGGCAAAGAAATGGGCTCAGAGGTGTCAGAAACAAACTACTTGATTTGGCCTCTGCCAAGTCCCACTTACCAGTGTGAGTATCCAGCCATGGGTCCCTGAGGCTGTGAGGTGGCTGCACTGACACAGCCTAAGGAGAACAGATGCAGTGGTTTGGCTCCAAGTTAATAGGGATAAACTCTGTGGTGAGAAGCTGATAGCAGAGGTTAAGACAGCTCCACTGTGACCCCTCTGGAGCACTTTTCTCCAGACTTCCTCACATGCAGGAGCTCTTTAGCCAAATGCACCACGACTCTCGATTTATCCATGAGCATCTGGGATGCTTCCTAAGTGATGTGATGTACAGCGTACTCAAGTTCATCAAGTGGCCCCGAGCCATTAAAGACTCTGATAAATAATTCTATCATAAAGGCCCCAGAGCTGACATAAAAAGCAGAAAGCCACGGGGTCAAGTGTTTCCACAGGAACTACATTTGGTAAATAGAAGCTGCAAAAGGATGTTTCTATTAACTACTTGCAATTATTGTAAGGCCACAGTCTTTTCTGGAACGAATGGTCAAAATAGCTAATAATTTCTTGTGTCCCTGGAAGTTTTAGGATGAATTTAAAGAGGAGGAAAACAGGAAGACCAGTATTTTCCCAAACATGATGAGACAATCATTTTTTCTAAACTATAAGTGATACCTCAGACATATGGAGTTGGTATTTTCTTTTTTTTCCTTTTGTGTCTGCTCCCAGACTAGAACTAAACAACCAAAGTAAATGCTTGGCACACTCTCAAGGAAGCACAGCTCTGCCTTGCACCAGAGCCAGAAGCCCCTAGAACAGTGACGGAGGCAACCAGATGAAGAAGACGAGACATTTCTCTCCCAGCAGTGTGAGAGACGCCTGGCGACTGCTGGCAGGAATCAGCATTTTACACAAGCAATCAACATAACTAAAACTTAAGTACTGTCCTCTGTATTCTCCTTGGGAAAATGAAACAAATGATAATGTCATTGCGTTGATTTTGTTCTCATTAAATGGTATTTTAGCTATAAACAAGTTTTCCCCTTTGATTTGCAAAAAAAAAATATAGAAAATTTCTATGTTGCTTAAAATGTAAAGGGTTTTTACTGTAACTATTTCAAAAACATTCAATTATTTTTCTATTTTACTGTAACTATTTCAAAAACATTCAATTATTTTACTATTCCTTGTTTATTACATATATTCAAGGTCACTTTCTCCATCATTTGAAACAACATAGACAACAGGGAGCTCAGTAAAAAACAGGCAAGCAGCACCAAGACTGGCACTCAAAGCTGTAATAGGACCAGATGCATTTTCAATTTCCTGAAACAGTGGAGCTGCAGTTTATTCAGTTTATTTAGGTCAGCCCTAAGGTGAAACTATATTATATTCAAAATTATCCTTTAAAATCCCCTGAACTCATCTATAAAGTACATGGAAGGTTATGTATGTACAATTCTGGAAAATAATGACTGTGTTCACTAGAGTTTTAGAATCAATCAGTTAAAAGAGAGAACAAAAGAAAAGTCTATATTTAGATGGCTGGGCTTTCAAACCATTCTGCCTTTAAGAAGACTCTCAGTAGAGGAGAGGTGGAGAATTCTATGGGGTTCTGTTTCCCTGCGGGGTTTACTTTATTCTTCTTCATGCTACAAGCGTCGGCAGCCTGGCTAAACAGAAATGTATTTCTGTTGGTGGTGGCTGTGACGATTTGACTGAACAGGGGAGCTGCACCTTCTCTGGGATTATGTTCTAATGTCTCCTTTGCTCCTCTCCCTTATAATGAATTACAGGTAGACAGAGCTATAGCACTGTAACAAAGGTGAAGATACACATAGGCAATAGAGACGGGAACATTTCAGAGAAGAGTAGGCAATGGTAGCCAGCCTGAATTTTGAGCTGAGTAACAGCAGAACTTCACTTCTGCTGTGACCACCCTGATCATCAAGTCATGCAGGGAGCTGTCCCCAAGTCTCTCTCCTGGGATTCTATGGTCTATTTTACCCAGGCAGCTGAGGGGTTCTTCTAACCTAAATCTGATCACACCAGCCCCATTTGTACAAATCATTTCTGGCTTCTCCCACTGCACACGGAGTTCCAGCCCTTCTGACTTCATCTTATGCCACCCTGCCCCTTGTTCACTATGTTCTCACCACACTGGCCTTTCTATTTATGGTGTCAGGTACAAGCCCACTCTGGCCACCATACGTTCCCCCAGATCTCTGCATCACTCTCCTTCAGGTCTCAACTCCAATCCACTCCCTCCCAGTGCCTTCCCGCTCTGGAGTGCTCTCTCCCAATTGTTCTGTATTATCATTCTGTCTCTTTCCTTGGCACCATTGATGCCCACCTAGAATGATCTTTTAGAGCTCGTCTGTTCACTGGCTGATATTCTACCTTCCCCACCGGACTGGAATGAAGGCAGGGATCAGGTCACGCTGGTCATAACATCCAGAGATGCTGAGGACACAATTCTGAAAAAAGTAGTAACAACGATGAGAGCAGTATCATTTACTGACGG
The DNA here is from genome assembly GCF_006542625.1 of Nomascus leucogenys. Taxonomy (NCBI): domain Eukaryota; kingdom Metazoa; phylum Chordata; class Mammalia; order Primates; family Hylobatidae; genus Nomascus; species Nomascus leucogenys. Next base: position 63,792,490 of record NC_044399.1, read on the forward strand.
CTTTGTAAGAACAGTCGTTTTCTCACATAACTCTATGAGGTGGAAGGCACGATCCTCATTTTATAGGTGAGGAAACAGAGCCTCAGAGAAGTAATATGGTCAGGGTTGGAGGGTGAAACAGGCAGAGGAGCTAGGCTTTCATTCCAGGCAGTCGGACCCCAAAATTTTATGTTCTACAACCTATAGCATTCTATTCCCCAAGGAAAAAACAAGTGCTCTGAAAATCTAGTCTAAAACAGACCCTAATATTTAATACACAAATTTACCCATTTCAAGTGTACAGTTAGTTCTGAGTTTAAAAAAAAAAAAAAGGTAAACATAGTGTAACCACTGCCACAATCAAGATATAGAACATATACATTTATCTTTTCAAAAAGTTTCTTATGCCCCTCTGTAGCCAATTCCCTTCTGTCACCCCCTAGTTCCTGGTAACCACTGATCTTACTTCTGTGCCTAGTTTGGCTTTCCAAAATATCATATAAATGGAATCATATGGCATGTTGTCTTTTGTCTCTGTCTTCTTTCACTTAACATAGTGCTTTTGAAACACACCCGTGTCACTGCGCATATCAGTGGTTTGTTCCTTTTTATTTCTGAGTAGTATTTCAGCCGTAATTTGTTTATCCATTCATCAGCTGAGGGATGTTTAGGTTGTCTTTAGTGATATTTAAGCTAATATTCATGTACAGATCTTTGTATGGACATGTGTCCATACGTACATAGGAGTGGGATTGTATGGTAAATTTTGTTTAAATTTACTGAAATCTGCCAAACTGTTCTCTAAATTGATTGTACCATTCTGCAATTCACACTAGCAATATATGAGAGCTTCAGGTATTCCACACCCTTGTCAGCATTGTATTGTTGTTTTTAATAAATGTTAATTATGCTAATAGGTGTGTAGTGGTTTCTCATTGTGTTTTTAATTTGCATTTCCCCTAATGATTACTGACATTGAAAATCTTTTGCTTATTTAACATCTGTATTTCTCCTTTGGAGTAGGGCCTATTTAAATGTTTTACGCCCTTTTTTTTTTTTTTTTTTTTGACAGGGTCTTGCTCTGTCACCCAGACTTGAGTGCAGTGGCATGATCTTACCTGACTGCAATGTCTGCTTCCTGGGCTCAAGTGATCCTCCCTCCTCAGCCTCCCAAGTAGTTGGGACTACAGGCACATGCCACCATACCTGTCTAATTTTTAAAAAAAATTTTGTAAAGATGAGGTCTCACTATATTGCCCAGACTTGTCTCAAACTCCTGGGCTCAAGCAATCCTCCTGCTTCGGCCTTCTAAAGGGCTAGGATTACAGGCGTGAGCCACTGTGCCCGGCCCCTTTTGTCTATTTTTAAGGTTGTTCTCTTAATGAGTTTAAGACTTCTTTCTATATTCTATATTCTGTACATGAGTTCTTTATCATGTCTGTATTTTACAAATGTTATCTCCTACTCTGTGGCTTATATTTTCATTTTAAGTGTCTTCTGAAGAGCAGAATTTTTAATTTTGATGAAGTACAGTTTATCTACTTTTTCTTGCGTGGTTTATGGCTTTTGTGTTTTATCGAAGAGTCCCCTGCCGAGCCCAGTTTCACTGGGGAGCAGCCATGTTGTCATGCTGGAAGTGGAATTCCACAGCTGATTTTGGTATACTGATCTTGTATTCTATACCCTTGCTAGATTTACTTAATTACTGCTAGTAGCTTTTCCGTAGATTCCTTTGAATTTTCCATGTAAACAATCACATTGTGAAAAGAATTTCATTTCTTTCCGATGCGTGTGCCTTTTCTTTCTCTCTCCTGCCTTATTATATACTAGTTAGGAGCTCCAGAACAACATGGACCAAGGTCCAATTCTACAGAACAGCCCTCACAGTGTGGTCTGGTCTGTACATTTTCCTTAACCTCTTCCCAGTTTTACTTCCTCACAATTCTCCTATACACATCCTTCCCTCTACAGCTGGCCAGGTTGCCTGTTTTTATCCTTACACGTATATTTTGCACTTCCGTCTTTGCACCTTTGCTCACCATGTTCATCTTGCCTGACACGGTCTTTGCTTCATTCTGTACGTATCCAAAGTCTATCTGTCTGTCAAGGTCTACAGCCTGTCTCTCTATCTTGATGTTCATTTTATCTCTTCACTCATTCTTCACTCCTGTCCAAATGGCCTCCTCATCGCCTTGACAGTAGATGCCATGTATTCCTTCTTTGGTATCTTTACTTCTGTATTTCTCCCACCTGGGAGGTCATTTCCTTCTCTATCATCCGCCCACCTGTCCATCCATCCATTATTAAGCATTAGCTACCTGCCAGGTATAATGGCTAGCATGCAAGCTCCATGACAGCAAGAATTTTTGTCTGTTTTGTTCACCTCTGTAATATAGTATTGAAAATGGTGCCTAAAACTGTTCATGTGACAGAGTATTAATACCCAGAATGTACAAGGAATTCAAACAACTCAATAGTAAAAACAAACAAACAAATAATGCCATTGAAATGTGGACAAATGACATGACATTTTTTGAAAGAAGACATACATGGTGGCTCATGCCTGTAATCCCAGCACTTTGGGAGGCCAAGACAGAAAGATCACTTGAGGCCAGGAGTTTGAGACCAGCCTGGGCAACATAGTGAGACATTGTGTCTACAAAAAATTTAAAAACAAAACTAGCTGGGTGTGTTGGCTCACACTTGTAATCCCAGCACTTTAGGAGGCCGAGGCAGGAGAAACGCTTGAACCCAGGAGTTTGAGACCGGCCACAAAAAGTAAAAAAAAATTACCTAGGCCCAGCGACTGGCACCTGTAATTCCAGCTACTTGGGAGGCTGAGGTGGGAGGATCACGAGTTCTGGAGGTTGAGGGTGCAGTGAGCCATAGTCCTGCCACTGCCCTCCATCCTGGGTAATACAGCAAGACCTGTCTCAAAAAAAAAAAAAAGAAAAAGAAAAAAGGAAGACATACAAATAGCCAAAAGGTATATGAAAAAATGCTCAACATCACTAATTATCAGAGGAATGCAAATTAAAACCACGATAAGATATCATTTTACCCCAGTCAGAAGAGCCATTGTTATAAAAAGACAAAAAATGAAGATGTTGATGAGGATGCAGAGAAAAGGGAACTCTTACACACTGTTGACGGGCATGTAAATTAGTATAGCCTCTATGGAAAATAGTATGGCGATCTCCCAAAGAACTAAAAATAGAACTACCATTTGATTCAGCAATCCCACTACTGAGTATCTACCCAAAAGGAAAGAAATCAACATAAATCAAAAAGATACCTGTACTCATGTCTATTATAGTACTTTTCATCACAGCAAATGTATGTGTTTTGTCTTAAATATGTTTGGTGAAACAGTGATCACTTATGTAAGACCTATCTGCCAGTTGAGTGGAAGACAGATGGAAGGAGGGTTAGGAAGAAGGCAGAGAAGTCAGCTAGGATGTGCTGTAATAACCCACGCAAAACTGATGGGCTGAAGCTAAAGCACTGAGGTGAGACGGCACAGATTCCAGGGTACATCAGGGGGTTGAAAAGACACAATTTGTTGAGTAATAAGATGAAGGAGATAACAGAAAGAGAGTGTCTAGGATGGCTTATAGGTGCCTGAATTTGGAACATAAATTAAGGTATTAAGGAAAAAGATTTGGGAAAGAAAGTGAATTGGGGTAAATACATACAAAATGTGAGCTGCCTGCAGGGGCAGCCCAATAGATTTTCAGAGGAACTAGGCTCAGAAAAGTAATCTGGGTTGGAGGTACAGACAGTGTGGAGTGTAGTAAATGCAGGGAACTGAGATGAGGAGGAGATTAAGGACCACCAAATTAGAGTAGGCGGAGGAGGAGGGAACAGAAACAAGAGCTCAGCAGGGAACAGGCAGACGGCTTATTTCTTACTCAACCTCTGGTTCTCAGCTTCAAGACGCATTCACTGAGAAGCAATCCTTGGTCTCCTCAGTTTGAGGTAGATACTTCTCTTTGTGCTCCCACCTCACATTGGGCCTGTCCTTGTAGTATTTAGCACATTACACACATACGAGGTGCTTCGTGACTCAGAACCCCACAAGACACAGAAGTGTGCCTTAGTCACCACTGCACCTCCAGGGTCGAGCACCATGCCTGGCTGGCATGTGCACTAAAAAAACACATTTGTTGAGTGAAATGTGCCTTTGACAACACTTAGTGTCCTTTTAATGCACGTCTGTTGCCATCTCCTTGACGTGATTCCAAGAGAATGAAGACCATGTTATTTACCTCTCTGCAACCTTAGGATCTAGCACCCTTTTCTACATAGACAACACTCCACAAAAATGTTCTGATGACGATAGTATGAGGGAAAGGTTCAATAAACCACCACTCTACTTTCCACTGAGTAGTTTTTGCCTACCAACTTAATCATAATGGAAACACAGTTTTCACTCTGAGTTTGCTTATTCAGCATGTGTTTTTGCTTACTTCTCCCCATCCTTTGAAAATAACTTGAATTTTTTATGTTATTAGCTGGTATTATATTTTAAAGCAAATTTTAAAAAGACACTCAAATTCTGTAAACAACTCTGTATTTCTCTATAGTTTTAAACCTCTTCCCTAACAATGTACTTTTATTTACATGATTTTAGTGATCTTATTATTATATCCATAATAATGTTATGAGATGAACAGGTTAGAATTTTTCTTTTCTCTGAGACAGCGTCTCGCTCTGTTCCCCAGGCTGGAGTGCAGTGGTGCAATTATAGCTCACTGTAACCTCCAAATCCAGGGCTCGAGCAATCCTCCTGCCTCAGCCTCTAAGTAGCTGGGATGACAGGAGTGTGCCACCATGCATGGCTAATTTTAATTTTTTTGTTTTTTTTGTAAAGACAGGGTCTCACTATGTTGCTCAGGTTGGTCTCAAACTGCTGGCCTCAAGCGATCTGCCCACCTTTACCTCCCAAATTGTTGAAATTATAGGTGTGAATCATGCACCTGGCCTAGGCTAGCAATTATGATTCTTCTTTACACATGAGGAAGCAGTAATGTGGAAAGATTAATTAAATGACTTGTCATGCTTAGAGTCAGTTAAGTAACATTTTTCACTAGACCATGATCATCACATGAAGAATACCTGAAGACTGACATGTTATTTATTACATAAAAATTTGTAAAATTGCTAATTGGCTTTTTCCAGTCACCAAGTTAAAACTGGATAATACTGAATCTAACTTTATATTAAGAGGTTAAACTTCTCTGACATTTACCTTCATTGCATGACTGAGTTTGCAGACTCAACTTGTAAAATGGGTTTACTCACTATATCAGTCCATTTTGTGTTGCTATAAAACAATACTTGAGACTGGGTAATTTATAAAAAAAGTTTACTTAGCTCACTGTTCTGTAGGCTGTGAAGTTCAAGGGCATGGCTCTGGCTTCTGGTGAGAGCTTTCATACAGCATCAAAATATAGCAAAGAAGGTCAACAGGGAAGCAGACATGTATAAATGGGAAAACCTGAGGGGGTCCTGCTTTATGACAACCCACTCTCTCAGAGACTAACCCATTCCCATGAGAACTAATCCAGTCTCCTGAGAGCAAGAATGAATTCACCACCACAACGGCACCAAGCCATTCATGAAGAATCTAATCCCATAACCCAAACAACTCCCATTATGCCCTACCTCCCAACACCAAAACATTAGGGATCAACTTTCAACACAAAGTTTGGTGAGGACAAACAAACCACATCCAAACCAAAGGATTCACCCTTCAATGTGAGTCCCTAATATGTAACATATGAACTCTAAGGTGTGTTCTTTGCCAGAGAATAAAAGGAGGCTCTAAATCTAACTCCCTCATTACAATAAACATTATAGCCAGAACGATTTGCCAGAAATGTTCAAACAAGTCGGTTTGTCCACATGGCCCCCCCAGCCATGTGGAACTGTGAGGCAATTAAACATCTTTTCTTTATAAACGACCCAGTCTCAGGTAGTTCTTTATAGCAGTGTGAAAATGGACTAATACAGAAAATTCGTACCAGGAGTGGGGTGCTCTTACAAAGATACCTGAAAATGTGGAAGCAACTTTAGAGCTGGGTAATGGGCAGAGGTTGGAAAAGTTTGAAGGGCTCAGAAAGAAAAGAAGATGTGGGAATGTCTGGAAATTCCTGGAGACTTGTTGAATGGTTTTAACCAAAATGCTGATAGTGATATGGACAATGCTAAGGTGGTCTCAGATGGAGACAAGGAAATTATTGGGAATTGGAGTAAAGGTCACTCTTGCTATGCTTTAGCAAAGAGACATTATGCCCCTGCCCTAGAGATCTGTGGAACTCTGAACTTGAGAGAGATGATTTAGGATATCTGGCAGAAGAAATTTGTAAGCAGCAAAGCATTCAAGAGGTGACTTGGCTTTTTCTGAAGGTGTACCATCATATGCATTCACAAAGAGATGGTCTGAAGTTGGAACTTACGTTTAAAAGGGAGGCAGAACTTAAAAGTTTGGAAAGTCTACAGCCTTACCATGTGGTAGAAAAGAAAAACCCATTTTCTGGGGAGAAATTCAAGCTGCCTGCAGAAAATCTGCATAAGTAATGAAGAGCAGAATGTTAATTGCCAAGAGAATGGGAAAAATCTCTCCAGAGCATTCTAGAGATCTTTGCTGCAGCCCCTCCCATCACAGGCCCAGAGGCATAGGAGCGAAAAATGGCTTCGTGGGCTGAGCCCAGGGCCCTGCTGTTCTGTATAGCCTCAGGACATGGTGGGCACCCTGTGTCCCAGCCATTCCAGCTCCAGCTGTGGCTAAAAAGAGCCAAGGTACAGCTCAAGCCATGGCTTCAGAAGGTGCAAGCCCCAAGCCTTGGTTGCTTCCACATGGTGTTGGGCCTGCAGCTGCACAGAAGACAAGAGTTGGGCTTTGGGAGCCTCTGCCTAGATTTCAGAGTATGGAAATGCCTGGATGTCTAGGCAGAAGTCTGCTGCATGCAAGGGCTGAGCCCTCATGGAGAACCTCTGCTAGGGTAATGTGGGTTTGGAGCCCCCATACAGAGTCCCCACTGGAGCACTGCCTAGTGGAGCTGTGAGAAGACAGCTCCATCCTCCCCACCTCAGAACGGTAGATCCACTGACAGCTTGCACCATGTGCCTGGAAAAGCTATAGGCACTCAATGGCAGCCCCTGAAAGCAGCCATGAGGGCTGTACCCTGTAGAGCCACAGGAGCAGAACTGCCCAAGGCCTTGGGAGCCCAACCTTGCATCAGTGTGCACTGGATGTAAGACATGGAGTCAAAGGAGATTATTTTGGAGCTTTAAGATTTAATGATGGCCCTTTTGGGTTTCGGAAATGCATGGGGCCTGTAGCCCCTTTGTTTTGGCCAATTTCTCCCACTTGGAATGGGAGCATTTAGCCAATGCCTGTACTCTCATTGTATCTTGTAGGTAACTAACTTGCTTTTGATTTTATAGGCTCATAGGTGAAAGGGATCTCCCTTGTCTCAGATGGGACTTTGGACTTGGACTTTTGAGTTAATGCTGGAATAAGACTTTGAGAGACTGTTGGGAAGGCATGATTGTGTTTTGAAATGTGAGAAGGACATGAGATTTGGGAGGAGCCGGGGCGGAATGATATGGTTTGGCTCTGTGTGCCCACCAAATCCCATCTCAAATTGTAATTCTCACATGTCGAGGGAGGGACCTGCTGGGAGGTTGTTGGATCACAGGTGTGGTTCCCCTATGCTGTTCTCATGATAGGGAGTTCTCACAAGATCTGATGGTTTAAAAGTTAGTGGCAGTTCTTCCTTTGCTCTTTCTCTCTCCTGCTACCATGTAGGAAGGTGCTTGCTTCTGCTTCACCTTCTACTATGCTTGTAAGTTTCCTGAGGCCTCCTCAGCCATGTGGAACTATGAGTCAATTAAACCTCTTTTCTTTATAAATGACCCAGTCTCAGGTAGTTCTTTATATCAGTGCAAAAATGAACTAATACACTGCCCAATTGATTGACTGTCCATTTCATGAAAGATTTTTCTGCAGCATGCAATGCTATTTGATAGCAATTTACCCACAGTAGAACTTCTTTCAAAATTGGAGTTAGTCTTCTCAAACTCTGACACTGCTTTATCTACCAAGTTAATATAAAATTTTAAATCCTTTGTTTTCATTTCAACAATGTTCACAGCATCTTCGTCAGAAATACATTGGGTCTCAAGAAACCACTTTCTTTACTCATCCATAAGAAGCAATTCTTCATGTGTTCAAGTTTTATCATGAGATTGCAGCAATCCAGTCACATCTTTAGGGTCTACTTCTAATTCTCATTCTCTTGCCATTTCTTTCATATCTGCCTCCACTGAAGTATTAAACTCCTCAATGTCATACATTAGAGTTGGAAGCAACCTTTTTGAAACCCCTGTTAATGTTGACATTTTAACCTCTTCCCTGAATCATGAATGTTCTTCATGGCATGTAAAATGGTGAATCCTTTCCAGACAGTTTTCAATTTGCTTTGCCCAGATCCATCAGAGGAATCACGATCTATGGCAACATCCTTACAAAATGTATTTCTTGGCTGGGCGTGGTGGCTCACGCTTGTAATCCCAGCACTTTGGGAGGCTGAGGCGGTCGGATCACGAGGTCAGGAGATCGAGACCACGGTGAAACCCCGTCTCTACTTAAAAAATACAAAAAATTAGCCAGGCGTGGTGGCGGGCGCCTGTAGTCCTAGCTACTCGGAGAGGCTGAGGCAGGAGAATGGCGTGAACCCGGGAGGCGGAGCTTGCAGTGAGCCGAGACTGCGCCACTGCACTCCAGCCTGGGTGACAGAGCGAGACTCCGTCTCAAAAAAAAAAAAAAAAAAAAAAAGTATTTCTTAAATAAAACTAAAAAGTCAATCATGGCTGTAATCCCAGCACTTTGGGAGGCTGAGGCAGGCAGATCACAAGGTCAGGAGTTTGAGACCAGCCTGACCAACATGGTGAAACCCCATCTCTACTAAAAATACAAAAAAAAAAAAAAAAAAAAAAAAAATAGCCAGGCATGGTGGCATGTGCCTGTAATCCCAGCTACTCAGGAGGCTGAGGCAGGAGAATCGCTTGAACCCGGGAGGTGGAGTTTGCAGTAAGCAGAGATCACACCACTGCACTCCAGCCTGAGTGTGACAGAGGGAGACTGTCTCAAAAAAAAAAAAAAAAAAAAGGTTGAAATGACTCTTTGATCCGTGGGCTGCAGAATGGATGTTGTGTTGGCAGGCATGAAAACATTAGTTTCCTTGTATATCTCCATCAGAGCTCTTGGGTGACCAGCTGCATTGTCAATAAGCAGTAATATTTTGAAGGCAATCTTTTCCTCTGAGCAGCAGGTTTCAAAATATTCAGTAAACCATGTTGTAAACAGATGTACTGGTATCCAGGCTTTGTTTTTCCATTTATAGAGTACAGGCTGAGTAGATTTAGTTAATTCTTAAGAGTCTTAGGATTTTTGGAACGGTAAATGAGCACTGGCTTCAACTCAAAGATAGCATCAGCCTTAGCCTCTAATGAGAGTTAGCTTATCCTTTGAAGTTTTGAAGTGAGGCATTAACTTCTCCCTTCTAGCTATCAAAGTCCTAGATGGCATCTTCTTCCAATAGAGGGTTGTTTCGTCTATATGAAAACTCTATTGTTTAGTGTGGCCACCTTCATCAATGCACTTATAGCTAGATCTTCTGGATAACTTGCTGCAGCTTCTCCATTAGCACTTGCTGCTTCACCTTGCACTTTTTGTTTTGAAGACAGCTTCTTTTCTTAAATCTCATGAACCAATCCCTGCCACCTTCAAACTTTTCTTCTGCAGTTTCCTCACCTCTCTCAGCCTTCATAAAACTGAAGAGAGTTAGGGATTTGCTTTGGATTAGGCTTTCGTGTGAGGCAATGCTGTGGCTGCTTACATCTAGCCAGATTGCTAAAACATTCTTCATATAAGCAGTAAGACTGTTTCACTTTCTTATCATTTGTGTATTCACTGAAGTAGCACTTTTAATTTCCTTCAATAACTTGTCCTTTACATTCACAACATGGCTGTTTGGTGCAAGAGGCCTAGCCTTCAGCCTATCTCAGCTTTTAACATGCCACCTTCCTCATTAAGCTTAATCATTTCTAGCTTTTGACTTAAAGTGAGAGACATGCAATTTTCCCTTTCACTTGCACACACAAAGCTGTTGTAGGGTTATTAATTGGGCTAATTTCAATATTGTTGGTTCTTAGGGAATAGGGAGGTCCAAGGAGCAGGAGAGAGATGGGGAAACTGCCAGTTGGTGGAGCAGTCAAAACACACACAACCACTTATCAATTAAGTTTGCTGTCTTCTATGGGCATGGTTTATGGTGCCCCAAAACAATTACAACAGTAACATCAAACATCACTGATGACAGATCACCATGTCAGATATAATAATAAAAAAGCTTGAAATACTGTGTGAATTATCAAAGTGTGACACAGAGACACAAAGTGACCATGTGCTGCTGGAAAAATGGCACCAACAGACTTGTTTGCTGCAGGTTTGCCACAGGCCTTCAATTTGTAAAAAATATAGTATCTATGAAGCATAATAAAGCAAAGTGCAATAAAATGAGGAATGCCTGCATACCTACAAACTATAATAATTTAGATACATTACACTTTACATTTATATGTTTTTCTCTTCTAAGCAAAATAAGCAATGCCAATTTGCATGAAATAGCTTTAGAAATAAGGAAATTCTGTGAGCATCATAATCATCTTTCCCTCTGTACGGGGTGGCATGTAGTTATCATCCAAACTGGCATTGTTGAAGGGAAAGAGGACGTTATCAATAATTCTGCTGGGGCAAACCAGGACTGTCCTGGGCAAACCCATTTGACCTTCAGCCCATTTTACAATCATGCTACCTGGGAGAACACTTTCCCTACGTGATCTCTTTGATCCTAATCATCTGATATACACATAACAATGACACCTTCTCTCCTTTCTTTCACTGACTCAATTTAATCTCTGGATCTAGCTAAATAGCTAGAGATACATCTTTGAGCTATAATGTCTGGCGAAGGGCTTCTTCCTCACTTGCTTCAAGGCCACATACTCTAAATGGTTCTCACTGGGATCTATTTGCCATTTTGTCTATGGCTTTCACAAAGGGATGTTTAGAAACCCGTTGTTTATTTTCCTCAACAGAACGCCATAATCCCAAATGTTGAAATCTTGAAAAATCAAAATCCTTAAAGTCTAAAATCCCAAAAGATCAAAATCCTGAAAATATAATTCTGGAAAAAATAATTTAAAAATTCTTTAAAAGATATTTCTGTACACTTTTAAAAGGGAATTTGAGAAACATACAAAAACATGATAGAACACTTTATAAGCCACTTTACACAATAAAATAGACAATAATAAGATATACATTTGTGCAAGCATAAACACTCAGGTACACTAATGACAGTCACATAGGCATAACAGTTAGAAGCAGACAAACCTTATTCATAAAGAGGTCAAACAAAGGAAATGTATAAATGCATATCACTAAGGATCGTAATGGTGTGCAGCCAGTGGTATAAATGTGTTCCTTTGAAATGCCATGACAAACAACCTAAGCCTTTTCACAAGATTGCTCAAAAACCATGATGGGTCACCACCACCACATACACAGTCCCCAGAGCCAAGATCTTGAGAACTTCTATCTTTCACAAACACAGATGTATAAAAAGGACATCTTTTCATTTGTTGAGGAACTATCAGTGTTTTTACATACATGCACAATGCTAATACACAAAGTCAAATTTGTGATAATGCACTTTCTGGAGTCAGATTTGCAAAAAACACATAAAATGAATTAGAACTCTAAAAGGCTTTACACAATCTACACCTCCAGAATTGGAAATGATGTGAAGATGAAATACATAGCATAGTGAATTGTAAAAACAATGCTGACAATTTAAAATAGTGAAAAAAACTGAAAATAGAGAAAGAAAAAAAACTAAAAAAGAAAATTAGACAAATGAAAGAGTATTACAGGGATGGATTATGAGCAATTGAACAGAGACAGTCCATTAGAGCAGGCTGACTTTCACAATCATTACCTATATTTTGATTTCTTGCATCACGATGAATAGCTGCTTTTTTTCTTTTAAGACATGGCTCTCCTTGGAGAATACATTCACATTCATTTTCAATGTGGTTCTGATCTTTTTGAAACTCTTCTATGATTTGATATAAACTGACATGAGCATTCCTTATTAAATTTTCGCAGCCAGGCGCAGTGGCTCATGCCTGTAATCCCAGCACTTTGGGAGGCCAAGCCAGGCGGATCACTTGAGGTCAGGAGTTCAAGACCAGCCTGGCCAACATGGTGAAACCCCATCTCTACAAAAATACAGAAAAATTAGCCAGGTGTGGTGGCACGTGCCCGTAGTCCCAACTACTTGGGAGGCTGAGGGAGGAGAATCGCTTGAACCTGGGAGGTGGAGGTTGCAGTGAGCCAAGATCATGCCACTTACTCTAGCCTGGGCAAGAGAGTGAGACTCTGTCTCTAAATAAATAAATACATTTTCCTGTCTTATGCCATGCTTCTATGTTATTTTGGGTAAAAGGAAATCCATTCCACATGCACCCATATACAGAACATGAATTTGGTGGAAACAATACTGGTGATGGAAGAGCAGCACCATTTCATGTAATCTTATCCTAACACGCACATGATTATTTTCAAACCAGTCAGTAACTTTACTGGCCTCTTCAGGCAAATGCGGCTTTAATTTATTAAAAGCTCCTGGAATGTCGTAAGTTGGAGGGAATGCCCATGCAGGCAAATAATGTATTTTTAAAGTGAGGTTTTCGGATTTCAGTGTTGCCAAATTGTGTAGCCAACCCGCTCATCTGAATTTTCCGCCAAATGCATTGGGCTGAATGGAAAAAATAAACTTTATTGGTAACATCTTGAAATTCACTTTAGATGCCTTCATCGCACCTAACTCTATATCTGTGTTTGAGGATTCAATTACAATCCATTTTCTTTTGCAAAGTCCTCCAAATCTTCAAATAAGTATATATAAACTGCTTCACATTTTCCAGTCATTAATACATAAAGGAGGGAATAAATTCTAGAATTTGTGGATTCAACGGGGCATAAATTCTATATAGTTGATAAAACAAAAAGTAGGGATAGTTCTGAAAGTGCCATCCATTAGCCAACGTGAAGCATGTGCTGATTTTTCTATATTAGACTTAGAGGTAAATATAAGAAGTCTGTCTTCTTTGACAGTCAAATCACTAATCAAGAATAGGTCACCATTTAATGTTTTTTTTGTGACACTAGAGAAACCTTAATATCAGCAAGTGTCTTTGGTTCAGAAGGTCCCTGGGCTTGTTGAATTCCTTTTATTCTCTGATGAAGGGCATTTTTTGAAGGCAAATATAGCGTTATGTGTGAAGGGGTAGAAGTTGTACATGACAGCATAATTTGGCAGAGAAGATTTCTTGTATTTTTTGCCAGTATTTTCACTTCTATGATCTTCAAAACACTCATTACACTTGTATTCTGAAAGTGGTTGTGGTCTACAAACTTTATAAGTATATGCTATCCATTTGAAAGTCTGGTTATTGCCAGCTGTTGCAATTAAGCAATTTTCTGCTTTCAAAGCACCGATAATAATTAGCTTTAAAATTTTTATCTTTCACCATTAGGTAGCCTCATACACTTAACTTACCATAGTCTTTTTTAGCGGGAACAATATCACAGATCTCTTCCATTGTGTTGTAAGAAATACGGTAAGAAGGAATAATATTTGGCTTCCCCAGTGGCAAATCTGTATTAGTCAGAGTTCTACAGAGATACAGAACCAATAGGATGTGTATATAGATAAATGAGAGGGGATTTGTTAAGGGGAATTGGCTCATGTAATTATGGTGGCTGAGAAGTCCCACAACAGGCCATCTGCAAGCTGGAGACCCTAGGATGTCAATGACCCTAGGAGCTTTTCAGCTCAGACTGAAAGCCTCAGGACCCAGGGGGCTCCTGGTGTATGTCCTGGAGTCCAAAGGCCAGCAAGCCTGGCGTTCTGATGTCTAAGGCAGCAGAAGATAAGTCTGTCCCAGCTCTTAGAGAGATACCAATTCACTTTCTTTATCTGTTCTCTTCCAGCCTCCAGCCAACTGGATGTTACCCACCAACTCTGAGGGCAAATCTTCCCTATCTACTCCACTCAGATTCACACACTATCCTTCTCTGGAAACACCCTCACAGACACACCCAAAATAATGCTTTCCCTGGTTTCTAGGTATTCTTCAATCTAGTCAAGCTGACACCTATAATTAAGTCCACAAGTTCACCCCTTGTCAACCTGGCATCCATATGCATCTCCTTAAACCATACTTAATTTTTAAATGAAGATAAAAATAAAGTGATAGTTCCACCTAACATGATTTTACTATCCTGTGATTGGAATTTTCAGGACTATGGACATTAGGGATTCTAGACTTTAGGAATTTTCATCTTTTGGGACTTCAATATTTGGGACTGTGTCTTTTGGGATTATGATCCAAACCCCCTTTAAAAGGCGAGTGTTGCCAATTACAACAGCTAAGGCCCCAGTGCTCCCTCCTGAGTACTAACAGGTTGTGCTTCCACCACACAGGACAAAGTAAGATGGGCTGTTTAAAATGATGGGCCTTTATCTGATTATGCTTAAAGACTAGTTGCCGGGCCTATTCCTACACTTCCCTGGTTCTAAAGGAGGGTATAATTTCACTGAGGAAAAATGACTGAACAGAAATTCCAAAGCATTACCAGTGGCGAGAGCAGCTTTTAGCTCTTGAGATAGGTTACAGACTTTGCATTTTCCCCTCTAAAACAGATCTATCCAAATAAAAGTACTTTTGACAGTTTCTAAACCTCAAACACAGTATATACCTTTGTTTATATTTCAGAAAAAGGAAATAAAATATCAGTAGATGTGAGTTTTTTGTTCTTATATCTTTTTGTCTGGTTCTATTGCCCTTTTCAATATAATGATATTTTAAATTCATTGAGAAATGTCTAAAACCAGCTAATATTAAAGATCATTTTCACATAGATTAATCTCACTGCAAATACACTTGCTTCCTTTATTGTTTTACTTAAATATGTGCGATCATTTGATTCACAAGTGTTATCACAATAAATTTTAAGCTCCATGAGGGCATTGCCTGGAAACGTGAAGAGAGAATCCAGTGATTTACATAGTCAGTATAAACCATTTGGCCCTTTTTATTCTTCTAGGCTTGTAATATATATTAGGTTAAAAAAAACGTTTTTTAAATGCCGGTTTAGAGGTCTCCTGGAAGTAAAATGTTTAATTATTAACCATTAGTGATATTAAAATATTTATATGCCTTTTAGTTCTACTTAATTGAAATTGGTGGAGAGTGATGGAGGCAGTACTTTACTTGGCATACAACAGCATTATCAGTTTATCTGAAAAAGTAAGATTTCAGACATATCCTTCTTCTGAGACCCTAGATGGATTTGTCTGAAGATCATTTCTGTTAATGCAATGTTTTTATCTTCAGCCACTACAAATGAAAGAAAGTCTATGTTTCAAAGTGGAATTAAAAAAAAAGAATTTATCACATAAGTTACTACCATAAAAAAAAAACCCTGCCACTCTTACATCCATCTTAAGTGCTCTGTAACACATTTTGGTTAGAGGTGGAAAGTATTGCATTTCCATATCAATTTGTTTCTTTGTGGGTATTGTATTTTCACTTCACAGCTCAAAGCAAAATAGTGGGAAATGATTCAGATGAACAAGCAAATGAATGTTTTATAATGTGGAAGACACTTGTATTCGTGATTTTACCTGATCTGTCCACGAACCAGTGGTCTGTTCTTTGTCCTACTCATGTTTGAGTCAAATGGCACCTCAAAAAACTGTAAAAAGAATGAAAAAAGACAGAAAATATTAACTATAAAACAATTCTTTTCTTCTGCTTTAATACTGCACATTTTTTCTGTAGTAAACTTCATTTTAATTTTGATAGTATAAATCAATACCCTGGCACTTCTTGAAGAAAAATTCCAAAAACAAACAAAAAACCAAAACAACAACAATTTGCACTAGGTGTCAGGAATATCTACTTTTATCCACTTTGAAAATCACTTGTTAAACATACAAGTAGTACGTCCCTTGGCATATGCAGATGATTGGCTCTAGGACCCCCCATGTGCGGATAACCAAATCCACACATACCCAACTCCCCCAATAGGCCCTCCAGAACCTGCCTATGAGAAAAGGTGGCCCCTCTTTAAGTTCAAATTTCACATCTTGCAGTCTGTGTTTGGTTGAAATAAATCCATGTATAAGTGGACCCACACAGTTCAAACCCATGTCATTCAAGGGTCAACTGTATAGTTTCAAGTTTGAAGGATTAGTGTTGTAAATAATTTCAGAATCTTTCACACAACCCAAAGCCTGTGAATCAACCAAGAATCAACTGACCCTGGGGAATGGGCTACTGATGTCGAGAACCAGGGCTGATGTAATTAAGATCTCAGATGAAATTGAGGTTATACTGCGATGAAGGTAACCATCCTATTCTGCCCAGGATAGTTCCAATTTACATCTTGGTGCCAGCATCATTAACAGCAACCTCTTTCACTCTGAAAGCATCCTAGCTTGGACAATAGATTGGTATGGTCGTCCTAACAATGAAGTACAGTTTTAACTGTTTACCTATTAAAAGACAAGGCCTAAGGTATTATCAAAACTAATTTTCCAAAGCCTTGACAAACTGTACAAGTATGTTCTTACATTTGTTATTAATGTCTCTTACTTGTCTCCTTTTTTGGTAAAACAGAGTACTCAAAAAATGTGCTGATCAGGTTATTATTTAAGAACATCTTTGACTAAATGGGCTAGAACCAAATCAACAGATGAAACAATAATTCAATGGAAAGCTGAAGTCAGTATTTCCCCAGCTATGTTCCCTTACAGTCCCTGGAGTTGCTCCCAGGAAGAATGACTCTATGGTCAAATCATATTAGTACAATAAAATCTCTGAGAAATCCCAAAGTGAAGAAACCTAATTAACCTTACTTTAGGCAGTGTTTCCCAAATTTATTTGACCATGAAACCTTTTTTCAAGAGAAACATAAATAACAGATTTCAGAAATTCCTGGTCTGACTAGATTTGAGTGACAGGGATCGTTTCTTACTTATGTCTGTATGAATCATAGCTCCTTGTAGAGTGTGTTGTACTCAATATGTGTTCTATAAATGTTAGAAAAAAATAAACACTAGTGCTAAAAAGATGAATAAGTGATTCTATTTTATTGTATTTTACAAGTCATCTAGTATGATTTACTAAGAAGTGTATGTTAAAAATAAAAGAAAATTTATTCTGAACTATTTGAGAAATGTAGAATTTATCCCTGTAAGTTTGGGACATCTGGTAAGCTGTGTTCCCTTTAATTTTGTAAAAAACTTTGACATATGTTTCCTTTCCCCATATCCTATACTACAGACTATCTACTTTTAATTTTTTTTTACGTCTTAATATTCCTAAACACAATGACATTTTCCAATACGATTATTTATTTATTTTTCTCATTCCTTTCAGGTTACTATAGTCACTTCACTCACAACACTATAAGTAGTTACCCACAGTGAGGATTCCCTGTCATTCATAGTAAGTATCTACTAACCCTAGTCTCTCATACTTGGGTCATAATGACCATCCAGTGATAGCTCATTTAACCAATGGTCAGGTACCTGTGATTCTCAGACCTTTAAAATAAAACCACATACCAATAATGATAACCACCACTATCCCCACAGCATTAAGAGAGCATATATCATCTGTAATTATAAGAATAAAAGATATTCTTCTCTTGATGGCTAACCTTTATGAAGGATGGGCTACACATGTTAAGCATTTTACATGCATTGCAAAAGGAACTGTATACCAAGCCTGAGTTTTCAGAGCTTCCTGGGCACTGCTACAGCCCAATAGTGTGGCTGTAGTCAGAATAAGAAACTAAATGTCAGGAGTCTGTATTGCCTCACCTGCTCTACCTGAGGCCATGGCTGCATGAGAAGACCCCAGATTAGGAAATGGCAGTGTTCACTCTACAGGTAGCTTTTTTGAATTGGTTTCTGTCGGAAGCAACTGTGGCAGCTGCAGTTTTTATCGACTGCAGCATATTCCACTTAATGGATATACCATAAAACCAATCCCATAGAGATGAACGCGCAGGTTGTTTTTCATCATTCTAAACAACAAACATCCCTAAACATGTATCTGCATATGTGTGCAATTATTCTTACAGGATAAATGCCTAGAATGTTCCCTTCCTTTTGAAAACAGTCCTGCCTTGACTTGAATACACTACTTAAAAGGGGTTCTCCTAATTCTACATTCTCTCAGTACTCCTCTTTAGGCTCATTATTCAGTCCATACAATTTCCTTAGTGTCTACTACACACCATACAATGGGGATACAAAAGTCAGTTGGATTCAGAACCTGCTTTCAAGAAGTTCTTACTCTATGCAGTATGCAGGTGTCAGCAAACTATAGCTCATGGGCCAAATCCAGCCTGCACCTGTTTTTAAGGCCCACAAGCCACTGTCTTATTATATCTCCTTAATAATTGGGAAAGTAAGTTAAAACAAGAGTATTTGTGGCATGTGAAAATTATATGAAAGTAAAATTTCAGTGTCCATAAACAAAGTTTTATTGAAATTCAGCTACACTCATTTGCCTTGGTATTGCTATGGCTGCTTTCACACAACAGCAGAGCCGAGTAGTTGCAATAGAGATAGCATAGCCCACAAAGCATAGAATGTTTACTGTCTGACTCTGCAGAAAATGTTTGCCAACCCCTAATCCACTAGAAAGACTGAGATAAGAGAACCTGGTTAATTATAATCACATGTGCAGTAGGACAGAGTTGTGCAAAGGATTATGGGAGTCCAGAGAGTGGGCTCTGAACCCAGCTAGGGAGACAGAAATGGGCAAGGACAATCTTCCTCAAATACTCTTTAAGGGAAGCTTAAAGGCTGAGCAGGGCTAGATGGTTAAGGGTATAGGGTAGGAGGGACAAGCACTCCGGACACAGAGGAAGCACAAACGACTGCGTAGGAGGCAGAACTTTGATGAAATGCTGGAGTACCTAGTAGAAGTTCAACACAGCAGACTGATTAAGAGCCTAGTCTTGTAGCTAGAGAAATTAGGGTTAAATTTCAGATTTAGGCCGGGCACGGTGGCTCACGCCTGTAATCCCAGCACTTTGGGAGGCCGAGGGGGGCGGATCACAAGGTCAGGATATCGAGACCATCCTGGATACATGGTGAAACCCCGTCTCTACTAAAAATACAAAATATTAGCCGGCCACGGTGGCGGGCGCCTATAGTCCCAGCTACTCGGGAGGCTGAGGCAGGAGAATGGCGTGAACCCTCCCAAGAGGCAGAGCTTTCAGTGAGCTGAGATCACGCCACTGCAGTCCAGCCTGGACGACAGAGTGAGACTCCGTCTCAAAAAAAGAAAAAAAAAAATCAGATTTACCGTTTAATAGTGGCTGTGCAACCTGGGTAAACCTAATTTCTTCATCTGCAAACCAAAAATAATAATATATAACTTGTCAGGTGATGTAAGGAGTAAGATAATGTACATAAGGCATGATGCCTGGCACACAGAATGTGCTTACTAAAGATTAGTTTATTTGCTATTACCATGAGTGTTGCTGGATGGCTGGTGATGAAGCTCCAGAGGTAGATAAGGGTCACGGAGAGCCTCACGTGCCATGCTAATGTGCCATGACTCTACTGTGTATGAGGTGTATTTTGGATTGATCCCTATGACTGCAACTTGGAGGATGATTTTGACAGAAAACATCGTAAAGCAGCCCAGGTGAGGATGATGAGGGCCTGAACAAGGGCTGTGACAGTGGAGATGAAGAGGAAGCAACATCTCTCTTTCCTCCCAACACAATGAGCCTTACCCGAAGTGCAGACCCTAGCCTTCTGTGTTCACTCTCCTATATATTTTTTTTTTTTTTCTGAGATGGAGTCTTGCTCTATCGCCCAGGCTGGAGTGCAGTGGCGCGATCTCGGCTCACTGCAAGCTCCGCCTCCCAGGTTCACACTATTCTCCTGCCTCAGCGTCCGGAGTAGCTGGGACTGCAGACTCCCGCCACCACGCAGGGCTAAGTTTTTGTATTTTTAGTAGAGACAGGGTTTTACCGTGTTAGCCAGGATGGTCTTGATCTCCTGATCTCGTGATCCGCCCGCCTTGGCCTCCCAAAGTGCTAGGATTACAGGTGTGAGCCACCGCGCCTGGCCTCACTCTCCTATCTTTCAATAAAACCACTACGTGTGCAGCCCCATCTTTCTCCTGGGCTCCAATTTTATAATGTCACTTGATTGCTGTTTTTTTTTTTTGGTTTAGATGTTTTAACATCACAAACTCAATGCGTCTCAAATTGAATTCAACACATTTCCATGAAAATCAAAGTGCCTCTCCAGATTTTTTTTGTTAAACATACAACTTCTCTATAACCCATGTCGAAATCTTTAGAATAGGCTCTGATTTCTTCTGCGCATTGGCGAACTATATCCATCACCATATCCTGATTATTTGGACTTCATAATATTTCTCAAATCTATCCTTCCTGGTTCACTCTACTATTGCCACTACTATAGAAACATCATCAAATTACTTGCTCAAAGACATTTAATGGACTTCTCACACTGCTCATTCCCAACGGACCCTGAAAAATCCAAACTCTTTGAAAGTTATTCAAAGGCTATCACTCATCTATTCCTAACGTTACTTTCAAGCTTCTCAATTACTTTATTTTTATCCCCTGGTCACACTCGCCACTATCTCAGGAACAGAGCAAACTACCCATGGGAGTTGGAGACTCAGCCAGTTTCTGACCCTAAGGTTGGAGAAAATAATGTCGGAAGCCTTAGTTTCCTCAGAGGCAAATGGGAATAATTTCTCTAACTACTGAAGTTACTATGAGGATCTGAAAAGACAGTGGAAGTGATGGACTGTAGCAAATCACGCACTTCTGCTCATTTCTCACCTATGTCTGCATCCATTGAATAGACTGATGTTCCTTGAATCTTCACTTAACAAACCCAACCCATCCTTTTAAAACTAAGTTCAGGTCGGGCGCGGTGGCTCACGCCTGTAATCCCAGCACTTTGGGAGGCCGAGGCGGGTGGATCACGAGGTCAGGACATCGAGACCATCCTGGTTAACACGGTGAAACCCCGTCTCTACTAAAAATACAAAAAATTAGCCGGGCGCAGTGGCGGGCGCCTGTAGTCCCAGCTACTCGGGGGGCTGAGGCAGGAGAATGGCGTGAACCCGGGAGGCGGAGCTTGCAGTGAGCCGAGATTGCGCCACTGCACTCCGGGCTGGGCGAAAGAGCGAGACCCCGTCTCAAAAAAAAAAAAAAAAACAAACTAAGTTCAAATTAAACTACCTAAACTGAACCCTAAACTTCTGACTTAAATGTTATCCCTCTCTCATTTCAATCCCCATGGCACTTGTCTGAACCACTTAGAGGTGTGTGGTTGCAATTTATGTGAATTCAAAATAATGCAAATAAAACAAACACTCATCAAGAATTACATAATTTAAAAAACAGCAGGTCAAGTGAATAAATCTTTTATAATTTTACAACACAGCAATGTCACTCTAGTTGGTAAATAAAAATACAGATTATCCATTGTTACAGTCAATCTCTTTTTTAAATTATACTTTAAGTTTTAGGGTACACGTGCATAACGTGCAGGTTTGTTACACATGTATACATGTGCCATGTTGGTGTGCTGCACTCATTAACTCGTCATTTAACATTAGGTATATCTCCTAATGCTATCTCTCCCCCCTCCCCTACCCCACAACAGGCCCTGGTGTGTGATGTTCCCCTTCCTGTGTCCATGTGTTCTCATTGTTCAATTCCCACCTATGAGTGAGAACATGTGGTGTTTGTTGTCTTTGTGATAGTTTGCTGAGAATGATGGTTTCCAGCTTCATCCATGTCCCTACAAAGGACATGAACTCATCATTTTTTATGGCTGCATAGTATTCCATGGTGTATATGTGCCAGATTTTGTTAATCCAGTCTACCATTGTTGGACATTTGGCTTGGTTCCAAGTCTTTGCTATTGTGAATAGTGCTGCAATAAACATATGTGCGCATGTGTCTTTATAGCAGCATGTTTTATAATCCTTTGGGTATATACCCAGTAATGGGAGGGTTGGTATAATTGACATGCAAGAACCTACACATATTTAAACTATTTAATTTGGTAAGTTTCAACTTATGTATTTACCCATGAAATGCCCACCAATCAAGATACTGAACATACTCAAATCACCCCAAAATGTTTTGTCAAGTTTCCCTGTAGTCCGCCTCTTCCACCCAACTCACAAGCTTCTTGCCCCTCAGGCAGCCACTGAATTATTTTGTGTCCCTATAGATTACTTGCATTTTCTAGAGTTTTATGTAAGTAAAATGGACTTTTTGTCTGATTTTTTTTGCACCCCAAATAATAACTTTTGATATTCATCATCTTGCAGAGGGTTTCAATAGTTCATTCCTTTTTATTGCTGAGTAATATTCAATTATATGGTAGTATCGCAGTTTGTGCATCTTTTTACTTGCTGATGGATATTTGGTTTTTGAATGGATATCTGGTTAATGGATATTTGAATATTTCTAATACCTTTTAACTATTACAAAAAAGCAGCTATGAACATCTATGTGCAAGTCTTTGTATGGACATATGCTTTTCACTCTCAAAGCTAAAGACACATATATCATATAGTTGAGGTGTTTAAACTACTTAGGAAACTGTCAAACTATTTCACGAAGTGGTTGTGTCGCTTTTTCATTCCCACAGCAGTATATGAAAGTTCCACTTCCAGGTTTTGGTTGTGTTATGTGGTAAGGACAAAGTCTTTGCCAAGGACAAAGAGAATAGGGACTGAATATCAGAAGAAAGTGGTTATAAATACCAGCAATCACCCTGTGATCAGTTGCAGAAATGAGGACTAGAACAGTTATAAATGCTTTTTTCTTATTTTGATAGAACTGTATTTGTATATATGAATCAAACTTTTTACTCCTCTCTCCTATCCTCCTACCATTTAATGTAAAATATGTTAACAGTATTTAGACTCACACCTCAGTATTTAAGTTATGCAATATCAAGGAGCTTGAAGAGAAATGAATGGCACCTAAAGATGAATAGAGACTTGTATTCTCTTTTAGGGAGTAAATTAGTGATTTTTTGGTTGTAACAGGGAAAGTTTTACTGTGTTTGGCATAAAACACGATTCTGCTATCACCTTATTTGGAAGTTTAGAATGGCTGAAAGATGTATCTGACTGCCAAACTGACAAGGGTGAACCATGATGGCTCTGTGTTGTGTCAATTTAGTTAATCCAGAACTACACTGCCCAGAATCCCCTTTCTGTACAGTTTTAGGTTAGGGCTGGCCAAAAGAAGCTTACATGAGATGTGGAAGTTGGAAATGAAGCAGTAGCCATGCTTACACTTGGAAAATTGGCATAAGGTCAGGTACTACAGTGGAGCACACACAATTGTGAATCTGTTGGCTCACACTGTTGGCCTGGTGCAGTGCTGGGCCTGTAGCTTCTGTAGCTCCTGCCAGATATCCTTGGGTTGCAGCTGATCCCCGAGCTTTTCCAGCTTCTCATTATCCTGGGCCAAGTATGCGCGCTGCTCCTTGGTGGAACATACAAGCTCTTCTGTAGGTCATGTGTATCATCAAAGTCCGATGATTAGAAGTGGCAAGGGCAAGAGACAGCCACGTGGTCTAATTTATTCTAATGAGTTTTAGGTTGTCCTCACAGATTCCAGGTTGTTCTTGCTCTCTTCTACTTCCCTTACAGACAGCTCTGCTTTTGTCAGGCCCAGAATTAGATACTGGGGCAACAGCCTCACAGATTGCTTAAATCAAAGGAATGTGTAAGGTCTAACACCTACATCAGCCTGATATGGTTTGGCTCTGTGTCCCCACCCAAATCTCATCTTGAATTGTACTCCCATAATTTCCACGTGTTGTGGGAGGGACCTGGTGGGAGAGAATTGAATCATAGTAGCGGTTTCCCCCATACTGTTCTTGTGGTAGTGAATATGCCTCACAAGATCTGATGGTTTGACAAGGGGAAACCTGTTTCACTTGGTTCTCATTCTCTCTCTTACCTGCTGCAATGTAAGATGTGCCTTCACCTTCCACCATCATTGTGAGGCCTCCCCAGCCATGTGGAACTGTAGGTCCAATTAAACCTCTTTCTTTTGTAAATTGCCCAATCTCGGGTATGTCTTTATCAGCAGCATGAAAATGGACTAATACACAGCCCTTATATCCTGCATAGTGGTTCTGACATTCTGATCAAACTTTGACTGATACGAACTTCTCTTACTTTCAACAGAGCCACTGCTTAAAGGTATTTAGTTTTTCAATATATTCATGTTATCTAACAATCTAAATGGCTGACTTCCTGAGATATGTGAATTCATAATTCTTAATGTTAAGGGGAAATGGTATAGTAACACGCAAATAGGCACTCAATAAATAATGTATTTAATAAACCATCAGCGCAAATAAACATACCTGCAGACTGCACTAAATTATTTTAAAATGATGTATAATTTATATAATGTGTTGAAAAATTATTTGCCTGTTAGAGTCTATATTCTTTACTGAATTAGCTGAAGTTACATGTAATTAAAAGGTTCTGCCTGAAACATTCATATTCCTTCCCTTCCCCAATATTCAAACACATTCTGTAAGTATTTGGAATAATCTTTCCTCATGACTTGATATATGTACTTTAATTGAATTTCATGGGACAAAAGAGGATTCCAATTACAAATCAAGTGATTTAAATGCTTGTAAGGTGTTATCTAACTTAACAAATAAACTTGTGGTTAAGTAACTACCTTGGCAATTCTCAAGTGTGTGTGTGTGTGTGTGTGTGTGTGTGTGTGTGTGTGTGTTTAGTTCAGGAATTCTAATGTATCATTTCGTCTGGATGAAAAAAGATACTATATTTCTATGTTTCTACCACATCATCCATGGAAGAGTAGAAACTGATAGCAACTGGACTCCAGGATGCCATAACTTGGCAGCAGCATCTGACTCCCATGAATGCTTAAATTTTGCAGGACAAGCAACATCTGGGCAAAAATACCATGCTAACCAAGACTCATGGTTCATTTCAGTGAGGGCCCAGCAATTCTTCCTAGCACCAAGGGATCAGAACTCATGATGCTACTTGATTCTGTTCTTCATGCATTTATTATAATGCTTTCAGTTAGGCTTACTGCATTGGTTTAGATATTTAAACCACATTTCCTAAACATAAAGCACTGTATATTTCAATGAGCAATTTAAACACTTCAACAGTTATTTCAGAACCTATATACAGCTGGCTTTAGTCTACTCATTTTTTTTCCTGTGCTTTATAATAATTAGTTTTTCATAATGTTATCATTTTCAGTTGGTTCCAACTACTTCTGAAGCAGTGAAGTAAAAACTCTGGCAACTTGTGCTGAAAACAAAAGACAAATGCAGTAATATCAACCCTTAAAATATAATGTTTGGCCCCCTTTTTCATATACCCACACTACTTCAGAGGACACTGAAAGTAATATGCTGTAGTAAACAGAATTTGGGCAGCTGTCCAGGTCAAGCTAATTCTATCAGGAACCAGTCTTGTACCGCACCTGCCTTCTTCTAGTGGAAGGCTCCTGTTCATGGTCTCAAATGCTAAAAAATCCAGTACCTTACACTGCTCCTGGACACAGTGATTACTGAGTTTGTTACCTGATTCAAACTGGGCCAACTGAAAACGTCTTTCCCTGGAACTATACAAACCAAAGCCCCAGAAAACACGCCGTCTTTTCTCTTAGTTGTCTGTCGCCACAGAATGGGATACAAGGGAAGTGAGGGAAAGACTGGACATTGATTCCGATGGTCAGGTTACCTCCAAGGCCTCTGCCCTTTCCAGTTGAAATCAAACCTACAACTTTGACTCCTTTAACCTCCAACATCCTAATACACAAAGACTGTAAACATTTCAAACATTAATATTGCACAGAAAGGAACAACACCTTTTCTTCAGAAAACAACTTATTTTCTGTCTAGGTTAAATTTTCAAAAGAGGTTTTCCTCTCAGTCTTTCTTCATAAAATTCCACCAATCTTTTAGAACTCCTTTCATTGTAAACTTTTTTTTTTCCTTTTTTTTTTTTTTTTGAGACACGGTTTTACTCTGTACTTTTGCCCGGGCTAAAGTACAGTGGCACAATCACCACTGGCTGCAACCTCTGCATCCCGGGCTTAAGGGATCCTCCCACCTCAGACTCCCAAGTAGCTGGGGCCACAGGTGCATGCCACAACACTCTGCTAATTTTTTGTATTTTTCGTAGAGATGGGGTTTCACCATATTGTCCAGGCTGCTCTCAAACTCTTGGCCTCAAATGATCCACTCACCTCAGCCTCTTAGAGTGCTGGGATTACGGGCGTGAGTCACTGTGCCCAGACCTAAACTTTTCCTTTTTTATTTCAGGTTCACTTCCTCACTATCTCCCTTCCCAATCAGTCATATCTTCCCTCACATTTATTGCTCTCTGGCAATCCTGTGATCTGTTATACTACTCAGGCTCTTGGGATTGCAAGTGATAGAAACACAACTCAAACTAGCTCAAAAGAAAATGGGGCTTTATTATTGCTTGTAACAGGGTTGTACCTGCTTTCAGGAAGGACAAGATTCAGAATTTCAAATGATGCCATCATGACACTGGCTCCTTCCATCTCTTAAATTGGCTTGGTTTATTCCTGCATGCAGGCTTTTTCCATGACAAAATGGAATGACCAAATGACACGGCAAAATGACAATGGCAGTCCCTGCCTTCCACACTCCTAGCCACCCTAAAAACTAGTTTATTTCCGCTTAGCTCCAAGAGAAAAGTCCAGAACCATCACGGCCATGAATCATCATGGCCAAGGAATGAGGTGCCTATCCTGTGAGCATGGGGAGGGTGAGAGACACAAAGACACAGAATTGCCACTAAAACACATATACTATTTTCTCCATAGCAAAGGAAAATTCTATTACAAAAAAGTGAGAAGATGCTCGGTAGACAGATGCAGTTAAATTATTTATAATACACTGTAAAGCTAACAACCTCAAATCATTTCATTTCACATACATCATACCTACAAAATAACTTGCCTATAGTAGAAAGGGTATTCCTAGTTTAAGTATCTGAAGGGCATTAATTGATATAAACATAGTAAGTATTTATACTAACCTTTGTCTCATAATCGGTTTGGGAATCAATTAACAGTTCTATTTAACAGAGTAGTAAATGGATCTTTTTTTTCTCCTCATAGTCACATGACAAAAATCTAGAGCATGATTATACCAATGGATAAATATCTATTAGACATCTATTATAATGTTTGTGCTTTCTTATTATACATATTTTTATGTCAGTGAATATTAATTTTAACATATTATAAATATATTGTTATATGTTATAGACTAACAATACATTTTATATTATAAAATATAACGTTATATTTTAATATAGTATATATAATTACCTAGTAATATATTAAAATATATTAATTCTAATTATATATTATCCAAATAGTTAATGCTCAGATACAAAATACACTTATTAATCTTTCTAACAGACAATATATACTTAGGTGATACTATTGAACTCTGTGAGCCAAAATGACATAGATAACAAAAATGGATAGAAATATCACAGCCCAACTGATGTACTTCCTAGTCCTACTTTGATTAATTATATCCTATGCAAAAGGCAGATGTATTCTAGAGACGTTTGTTAAGTCAGGCTCAGAAAATACTGAATTTGACAATAACTTTTTCTTCCCCTACATTAAATAATGGGCGCAACATTCTTCTAGAGAGTCAACAGGAAAACAAACATGTGAACCTCGTGGGAGTTTGTTTTTCCATCCATCTTCTCAACACTGTCAACAAGTGTTTGTCATTCCAATATGGCTCACAGCTTCCAGGGTTCAAGATAATGTCTCGATCAATCTCAGACCAAGTTAAAAGGGATGTTAAAAACAAAAACATGAGAGAACTTCCCAGGATCCTTTATCCCAAAGGATTACCTTAAAGAGTTCTTCCATCATTTTACTCATGTGAATATGATTAAACTCCTATAGAAGTGGATTGGGACATATGCATTCTTAATCTGTCCTTCCCCATTTGTTTCTTTCTGAAAGGGTTTTGCTTAAGGAAAAAAAAAGCTCTTTGGTAAAGGCCAAATATTTCAACCTTTCAAAATGACTGCCTCTGTGAAAGATTTGTTGAGGAAGAAGAAAAGAGAGAGAGAAAGTTCTAAACATCTGTGTGAACAGCTCTCCAGTACTGTGAAGTCAAAGGCCCAACATTACAGAGCACACCTCTGCCTGAAATGCAAAACTAAGTTAACTAGCAAGTTACAGGAAATAGCCTTCAGAAAATTCCACAAGCCAAGTGGCTACTGCATTGTCCCTGAAGGAGGGCCCAGTGTTCTTTCTGGGTGTGTAAGGTCTTACTTAGTTCAAGGTTTGTCCCTTCTTAGTTGTAGGTTGGGCCCTCTTTCACTTCCAAGAGGTATAGTATACTAGAGTACACCAAATGAGACACTATTTAGAAAGGCAATAAAGGGAGCGTAAAAGCCTAGGTAGCTTAAATACAGGCTCTGGAATTTCCTTCGCAGGAAGGTGAAGCACCAATGATGGCAAAAATTAAATAAATACATCATCTTAAAAAGGCAGAGGGTAGGCTGCGTGCAGTGGTTTACGCCTATACAGCAGATGTGTAATATATGTCTTGAGAGCTATTTATAAGAAATTTAAGAGGATTGTTTTGTTTTCCTTTATTAAAGATTTAAGCCTTTTTTACTTTGCAAAAAAGAAAACTACGAAAGTTTTATAGATATAACTTTGCTAATTTTTTAAACTTTTCTGAAACAGTTAGCTGTAGCCAAATTATGTGGTTACGTTTTGCTACATTAGAATTTGAAAATGCAATATGTGTGGTAAATCTACTGTTTGAAATTTATAATCGTCTCTGATTAGAATTTTGGTAACTTTTGAAAGTTATTTTCCCCCTTTAGTCATGGATTTCTATTTGTTTTTTAATGTTAATTTTTCTATAAAGCATCTGAATTGACTAGGCTTTTCCTATGTAAAAAACTCAAAACTTGTTAACTCTGTACTTTAATAAAATTTAAAATTAAAAAAAAAAAACAAAAAAAACAATAAAGCACAGGGAGAGGCACCTTATCCAGCAGGATTCCACATGCCATTACTTTCAGCTTACAAATCAGTAAAGACACCCAGTCAGCCATTACTCTCTCGTTACCAATTCTCTGTTGCCTTACCTAGAATAAACAAACTAAGTAAGACTCCTTCCCATTGATTTTCCCCCATGAGGCATGTGAAATAATGAATGTGTGTGCTCTGGCGTTCATCAGAAGTGGCTTTTCACTCAATGTGGTGACTGGGGCAATGTTCTCCTCTAAACAGATTACTCAGGCCGTCTCTCATTAGGCTGGATTTTAAGGCTTCATCCTTAAAGGAGAAAATAAAGGATCTAAAAGGTCACCTAGCACTTATCAGAGGCAAAGTACCACATCCTACAAGTAAAACACTGAGAAAGTTAAACTGGTTTTTACTAGCTCCAAGAATCACTGCTAGGGAACTGACCCCTTTTTCCTTCCAGAGAGATCTCAGTTTGCAAGCAATGCTTTCTGAAAAAAGATGGAAGGAGAAAACATCAAAATATTTACGATCCTTGTCTCTGGATAGTGAGAGGTAAGCTGATTTACTATTCTTTACCTTTTTGTAGTTTTCAACTGTCTATAAAGACCCTGTATTTTCTTAAAAAATTTTTTTAAAAATTGTTTTAATTTTTAATTTTTGTAGGTACATAGTAGGTACATGGGGTACATGAGATGTTCTGATACCGTCATGCAATGTATAATAGTCACATCATGGAAAATGGGGTATCCATCCCCTCAAACATTTATCTTTTGTGTTACAAACAATTCAGTTATACTCTACTAGTTATTAAAATGTACAATTAAATTATTATTGACTATAGTCACCCTGCTGTACTATCAAATACTAGGCCTTATTCATTCATCCTAACTATTTTTTTATACCATTAACCATCCCCACCACCCCACTACCCTTCCCAGCCTCTGGTAACCATCCTTCTACTCTCTATCTCCATGGGCTCAATTGTTTTGATTTTTAGATCCTATACATCAGTGAGAATATGCAATGTTTGTTTTTCTGTGCCTGGCTTATTTCACCTAACATAATGATTTCCAGTTCCATCCATGTTGCTGCAAATGATGGAATCTCATCCTTTTTAATGGCGGAATAGTACTCCACTGTGTATAAGTACCACATTTTCTTTATCCATTCATCTGCTGATAGACATTTAGTTTGCTTCCAAATCTTGACTATTATGAACAGAGCTGCAACAAACATGGGAGTGCAGATATCTCTTCCATATACTGATTTCCTTTCTTTTGGGTATATACCTAGCAGTGGAAGTGCTGGATTATATGGTAGCTCTATTGTTAGTTTTTTGAGGAACCTCCAAACTGTTCTCCATATTCGGTCTACTAATAATTCACATTCCCACTAACAGTGTACGAGGATTCCCTTTTCTCCACATCCTTGCCAGCATTTGTTATTGCCTGCCTTTGGATACAAGCCATTTTAACTGGGGTAAGATGATATCTCATTGTAGTTTTGATTTGTATTTCTCTGATAATCGATGATGTTGAGCATCTTCTCATATACCTGTCTGCCATTTGTATGTCTTCTTTTGAGAAATGTCTATTCAAATCTTTTGCCCATTTAAAAATCAGATTATTAGATTATTTTTCCTATAGAGAATTGTTTGAGCTCCCTATACACTCTGGTTATTAATCCCTTGTCAGACGGGTAGTTTGCAAATATTTTCTCCCATTCTGTGGGTTGTCTCTTCAGTTTGTTGATTGTTTCCTTTCCTGTGAAGAAGCTTTTTAACTTGATGTGATCCCATTTGTCCATTTTTGCTCTGGCTGCCTGTGTTTGTGGGGTACTACTCAAGAAATCTTTGCCCAGGCTGATGTCTTAGAGAGTTTCCCCAATATTTTCTTGTAGTAGTTTGAGGTCTTAGATTTAAGTCTTTAATCCATTTTGATTTGATTTTTGTGTATGGCAAGAGATAGGGGTCTAGTTTCATTCTTCTGCATATAAATACCCAGTTTTCCCTGCACCATTTATTGAAGAGACAGTCTTTTCCTCAGTGTATGTTCTTGGCACCTTTGTTAAAAATAAGTTCATTGTAGGTGTATGAGTTTGTTTCAGGGTTCTCTATTCTGTTCCATTGGTTTATGTGTCTGTTTTTATGCCAGTACCATGCTGTTTTGGTTACTATAGCTCTATACTATAGCTTTGTGTACTATAGCTCTTTGGTTACTGTAATTTGGTCAGGTAATGTGACTCCTCCAGTTTTGTTCTTTTTGCTTAGGACATCTTTGGCTATCCTGGGTCTTTTGTGGTTTCACATAAATTTTAGGATAGTTTTTTCCATTTCTATGAAGAATGTCATAAGACCATGTATTTTCTAGTTAGGAAAAAAAGATAATAAAAAAATTCTACCAAAATGATACAATATATGGCAGACCCTCTTTAGGTAAACTAATAAAGTATTACTAAAGTGAGATAATATAAAACCAACATTAATGGAGCCTTAGTCAATTAGAAACTTTTTTCTCCAGAAAGTCAGAGGAAGGCAAAATGTTGATCCGAAATATTTCTCAAATACACCCATTTTTTAATCCTATCATCAGTGCCACTTTCTTAATTCAGGCTATTTTATTTTGCCTAGATTACAACAGCCCCCTGATACTTCCCCTACCTCCAGTAATGATCCTCCCCTAGTAACTTTTCACAGAATAGTCAAAGTGATCTTGTCAGATGCAAATCTTATCATGTTACTTTCTAGCATAAAACCCTTCCATGGCTGTCCACTGTCCAAGGAATAAAGTTAAATGCTCTAACATGGCTTACAAAGCTCTTCATAACAGCTCTTGCCTCCTTTTACCTCTCTAGGCTCTTTTCTTTCTTGTTCTTTACCTCTTTCATGCTATACTCTAAGCATTCTGAGCTACCTTTCGGTTTCTCAAGGAAAACATGCTTTCAGGTCTTCACTCACTCTACCCCCTGGCTGTCAAGACCCATCACAGCATTGAAACCACATCCACAACTACACATGGCTTATTAGTTTTTGCCCTAATATTCTACTTTTCTCTGTGCATGTGCCTAAGCAGTGGAGCTATGCTGGAAAAAGACACCTTATAGGACAAGAGGATTCATTACAAGTACACAACCACAAACTTCAAATGTGCTCTCTAGTCAACTCAATCTGCTTCTCTTCACAAGGATTTCATATCTGGTCCACTCTCAAGAATCTGATGTTTCTATATAGCGCCCCTCCACACACACCTATAATACAGGGCACAGCCTTCTACTTTATTGAACACTGAAGTCCTCAAACAGGACACTGCCTCCTTTTCCTACTATCATCCCTACCAGTGCGTACAACCTCTTCTCTCCTAACTTCAGGATTACCTAAGGACTGGTAATCCTGTCCCCTTCCACTTTCTAGGAAATTTATTCCATCAATTACCCTTTTCCGTATAGCACATTTAGCCTGTTGTCTTCTAACTGTATTATTCCCATTTATACCTAACTGTGCTCAGTTTTGCCCCATCCCAACCCCTCTCCCAAATTCCACAAATCTCACAGCATCGTTATTTGATTTTAGCACAAGGTTAGCATTTGAGAGAGAGAAAAAGAAAAAAAAAAAAAGAAAAGAAAACTTTGAGCTCACGTCGTAGCCAGCATATTTAGTTAACGGGGATATCCAGCGTGGGGTTAAGCTCCTTCTAAAATCTCCAAATAAGCTCAAAGGAATTTCTACTCTAACAGCTGCCAACGGCTACAATTCCATCTTTGCAAAAACTGTTTTAAAAACAGTTCATTCTTAAGGCCAGTTTTCAAGAACAATAAATAAATGTATTAAAGCTCACTAAAAACTTCTAACGTTAACAGACTATTTAGGTTGCAAAATTAAAAGAAAACCAAACACCTTTCAAACTAGGACTTAAAAGATCAGAAAATTTTTCATCCACTAGTGCTCCTTCACCACAATCTAATATGAATACAAGACCTTCATAGTTAATAAATCCTTGCAGATCCCCTCACAATTATAATACAAAATAGGCATGCTTACTGACAACATTAACAAGGAGAAAATAATGTGACAACAGTATGACCCTGGAATCCATTCTCTAAAATATTACAGAGTTGAAAATGCCATCATTTAAAAACAAACAAACAAAAAACAAACAGAACATGAACATCTACTGCAGAAAAATAATGTACTCAAAAAGAAAAGGTTATACCACATACTAATCAATAAAATTGGCAAATCTACAGAGGTCCAAACACAGTTATAATATACATCTGGTCACAACACGGTGGGGGTGGAGGCCAGATAAATCATTAAGCAACCTGAGAACTCCCAAACAAAGAAACTGTAAAATTCTGAACTATAAAGCAAAGGAAACGCATTAATCCCTCAGGAGTTGCAGTATTTCAGCTGGGTTATCCCTCCTCTTGGAAGGACACAACAATTCACCAAAACCTACAGTAACACAGTATCTGCACTGTACGCTTGTGGGCACAAAGCCAGCTTGCTTTAGCACTCCTGACACCTGTTGGCTTAATCATCAGCAAAAGCATGACTCTATACAACAGAGAGAAAGGGAAGGAGGGAAACAAAAAGGGGGAAACCAGGGGCAATAGGGAAAAAATATGTCTCATCCATTTTGCCTATCAGAGAAGACAGAATACACCTTTAAAAGACAGTTGCATGTGCTTTTTATAATGTTCAACATGTTGAAAATGTTCAATAACACCCTGAGAGATTTACATGTTTCCTCTAAGATTACAGTTTGTTTTTGAACTTCAGATCCTACCCAAGTGACAAGAGAAGTGATTTGGTCAGAGAGGAGATAACAGCTTTCTACTATATTACCTAAGCAAAGCGACTTGAAACCTCTCTTTAACAACTCTGTTTCTTCCATCTCTGAGATGCTGTATTGGGAGTACAAACAATTATAGTACATTTCGGCTTAGGTAAAATTGCTCTGCTGCCCATTTTCTCCACAATCCTGAAAGACTTTCTTATCAATTCCATGAATGTATTTTAAAATAACCTAAAAATCTTCATGTTTAAAGAGTATATATTTTCAAGCAAATACATTAAAAAATGTACTTCTTTATACATTTCAATGGAAGAAATTGGAATGATAAATGAAAACAATGACTATCCCATTAAAATAATAATACATAGTACATAATTTGCATTAAAGGACAAAATCAGTACCTGAAATACATTGGGACATTTTCAAAGAGGTCTTAAGAAGACAACACAGGCAATATGCATCTATAAGAATAGTTGTTAATTTGAATACTCCTGACAGCTTTTTACAACTGTTCCTAGCTTTTCTTTCAACCTGATTACTGGCAATGCCTTTATATCTAATTGTAGAGTTGGACCATCCACATGATAGAGGGGGCCTAGAGTTCCTTTGCTGAAAGACGTAAAAAGCCTGAAAATTCTTATAGCAGGGTAAGACATTTGTCATGCACAGTGGATAGGATATTGGGTAATTCCCCAGAACCCTGAAAAACTGAAGTACATTGCTTCTTTCCTGAGAGGCCAAACAAAAACCTGTAATGTGTTGCAAGCATAGTCACCATGTCCTGAGAGAGTAATACATGATCTCACCACCATAAAGAATGAAAAAGATAACAATGTGGTCCATCCATGGAAGAAAAGTTTTTGATATACACACAAAATATTTTCAGTTCTCTTTTTAATAGCAAACTGGGAAGAAATGTTTGCTTTTCTAAAACATATAGATAAAAATTCCAAATTATTAAGAGTTTCTAATAAAGAAAAGATATAATAGAGTTCAATGGTTCATTTTGAGTCTTTCAATGGTGCTTTGTTTTTAAGGAAAAAAAGACTTAATTAGTTAAAAATGGCATAAAGGGAATTTATTTCTAACTCTTCTGCCAAATACCAACTTAACTCAGAAAGCAGGCAAATATTTTTAAATGCTCATAAATAACAGTAGTTGATGTGTGACTATGATTTTATTAGCATAATTATGCAGCTTTAGATAAATGGCATTTGGTCATCAAATCCCAATATTAAGAGAATTACAATAGATTATGTATTTATCGGCTGTCTGCCTGTGTCACAGTTTTCTGTCTCAGACACAATTCTTAAAATCCAGAAATACATATGATTTTTCCATGTCTGCACAACTATCTGTGTAAAGTAGCATCTAGTTTTCTGACAAATATGAGTTAAAGGAAGAGTGTTAATGTCTTAGTAAAATACTTCCAAAAAGAAAAGGTTTTAATTTTACTAACTAGATTTGAGTCTTGAGTACTAGTTTCTGGCTAGTGGGAGGGCAGGTTTTCTAATAAAGAGGCCCTTACTCCTTATTTGAGTGATAACAGCGTAGACGGGCTTGATATTAGCAATGACCACATTAAAATCATAATGAAAACCTGATCCCGGGAGAAATTCTGAACAACACTTCAAGACAGAAAAGACATTTTAAAACTTATGTGAGCACATTTCCAATCAGAGATTTTACTTTAGAAATGTCATATGGACCACAATTCTCTATTTAGTACAATTCTATATTTAAAAAATCTTCCAGATCATATACTGCTACTCTTATGTGAGGCAGTGAAATTCTAAATTATATGTGGCAAGATGAAACATTAAACAACAATCATTACAACAACAGAATTCATAACAAATGAAAAGGTAAATGGACTCTTTAAATATAATGAAATCTGCAATTATATAAAACAATGTTACATAATAAATGTCTTTACAAAAAAAGTCTGTAATGCTAAATCATCTGAGACTTACTACATTTATTTTAGCCTATCCAGTTTACAGTGACTTTTATTCCACAATGAGAATAGACTGAAATACTCCTAATTCTTATAAAAGGTAGTCTTTTTTTTTTTTTTGAGACAGGGACTGGCTCTGTCACTGAGGCTGGAGTGCAGTGGCACCATCTCAGCTCACTGCAACCTCTGCCTCCTGGACTCTATGCCATCCTCCCACCTCAGCCTCCCAAGTAGCTGGGACTACAGGCATGCCCACCATGCCTGGCTAATTTTGTATATTTTGTAGAGACAGGATCTCACTATATTACCCAGGCTGGTCTTCAACTCCCGAGCTCAGGCAGTCTGCCCACCTAGTCCTCCCAAACAGCTGGGATTACAGATGTGAGCCACTGTGCCCGGCCGATGTAAGAGGTAGTCTTTATAGGTATAATACAAATAAGGAAAGTCACACTGGGGAGGAGGAGTGGAGATTTTGTCAACTGGCCTTTAATAATAATTATTTTCGAATGGTTTCAGATACAAAAGTGAGATCTAAAACAGATAAATCAACACTATAACATAATTAACACTACAACTTTAACACCATAACTCATGATTATGCAAAAAAAAAATCCTATTCGATATCCATGTATGAATTTTGAAATGTACGAGTAATAGCAGTAAAGTAGAAACTAGTTTGCACCAATATAATTTTTCAAAATGATAGTTTTAATAATTCAATGTATTAGAGGCATCATTTCCTTAATCATTCATCATAACGTGATGACTTATTAATTCTGCTAAAAACTTTTTTAAAAGAAGATTACCACAAGTCAAGATTCTGAAAGCTTTGCAACAAAAAAAATCAGACATAACGTTGCAATTAAATGAAGA
The DNA here is from genome assembly GCF_006542625.1 of Nomascus leucogenys. Taxonomy (NCBI): domain Eukaryota; kingdom Metazoa; phylum Chordata; class Mammalia; order Primates; family Hylobatidae; genus Nomascus; species Nomascus leucogenys. The sequence goes on from NC_044399.1 coordinate 63,829,403, forward strand.
ACAAGCTCATTGAAGATTACTGGCTGACGATTACTGATCACATATATTACATGCTATTTAATAATCTATATTTTATATTGCCTCTTAACAGGTCAGTGAGGTTACTATTAGAATGTAAAATGTTTCATATTAAAAACAAAAATGTAAACAGGAATAGGAAAGCAAGAATATAGTGTTTCAATATCATTTATGAATGAAAAGGAAAAATGTTCTCATGAAAGACAATAAAAAACTAAATTTTATGAGTTTAGTTTATCTCTAATAAATTCCACTTCTGAAACTACATATTAAGGAAATACATACAGAAATAGAGGAGAAAACTACATGCCAACCATAAAAAGTATCTACTGTGGTTGTTAACAGGTATGATTGGAAGAAATACTAAAGGAATGATTAAAATGTGGTAATCAACTTGATAGACTATCAGGCAGTCATTAAAAATGTTAACTAAGATTACTCTGAAATAATCTGGAAGAATGCCTAAAATACTAATATAATTTACAGTTTATTATTTGTTTCAGAGTGGTAGGTCTATAGTTTTTTGTTCTCTTGTCAAAAAAACTTATTAAAATAAAAAGGAGACGAATCATAAACAAAGAATAAGTACAGATAGATGTGGCTACACGCTTTCAAAAAGATTTGCACATGGTTGGGAAATATTTTTTAAAATTGAATGTTACATTACATTTTCCAAACCACATTAAATCTTTCATGCTTTCCAAAACACATTGGAAATGTAAAATTTTCATCACAAACTCTTTTGAAGGTTAGTTTGAGGAGGAAAGGTCCTTGTAAAGATGGCAATTCAAATAGACTTACAAGAGAAGCCCTATCAGAAAAGGTTTCTTTCCTGTTGAGTGCTTTTCAGAATGACATTTTCTATGGCTTTATTTGTTTATGGATAGCTGCAGTTCTCCATGCCTCCATTGCTCAGAATTTTTGTTTTATTTTTACTACCATTATAGCACATTCTAATTTTTCCAAGAAGTTACAGACATCTCGTACAGCAAGACAGGCAATCAACAAACACTGCGAGCTGAAACAATTTTGGATACTAAATACTGGAGTCAACACAGGGATCCTTCCAAGTATAAGGCTTCAGATGTGCCCACCTGTATTTTTTCCTCTTAATACAGTGATGGTTATGAATGAAACATCTAAGCTTGCAATCACTATGCAACTTTTATACCTATTTATTTTATTGCCAAGAAATCCCATTTACTTATTTAGGCATAGGAAAGGTGTAGCTAGGTTATTTCATGTGAAACTTTCTTACAAGAATTTCAATAATAAAATTATAAAACCTTTATATTTTTGTCAGCTTTCTACTTTAAAAGTAGTATATATTCTCAGCTATGGGTTTAGTTTAGTGATTAAGGCAGTACATTTGCTATAAGTCCACCAGCAAATTTGCTATAAATACACAATTCATTAGACAGATACTGGCTAATATTATGAGGGTTAATTAATGTGTTAGCCTCTCATGATAATCATTCATAATTTTATTAAAGCAGGTGAAAATCTATAGATAGTTTAGTAACTGGATGACTATAACAGACTTGCAAAATATTGAACACCAGTGCCTTTTTTATACTGATAAAAAAGACTACAGCAATGCACCAACTTACTTTTTATAAAAATCAAGAACAATTTACTACCATTAGTTACTATTTACTAAGGGCTTACTATTACCAAGTCTGGACTAAGTTCTTTTGTGTATTATTTCATGTAATCCTCACTGTAACCCTATTCAGGAGGCATTATCATTATCATCATTTTAAAGATGAGGAAACTGAGGCCCAGACAAATAAAGTAAATGATTGAGGTCGTACTGCTTGGATATGATCCCAGGCAGTCTGTCTTGAGTCTCTGTCGCTTCATCAATACCGAATACACCACACAGCACACTACACTTGAGCAAGAGACAATGCTGGGATGAGGAGACAATCAGGCAGTGTAAGACAAAGACCTAGGCTTCAGCTCAGGGTCCAGCTCAACAGGAAGACACTTGTTTATAAAATAATAGGAGACAGTACAATAAGATCTACAGAAATGCAAATTATAACTGCTAATTATAAGTTTAGAGAAAGGACCGATTATGAGTCTCAATACCGTACGTCCAAAATGTGGCCCACCAGGCACTGGGGTACAGGACACCTGAGCACTTTTCACAAAAATCTATGTTTCCTTATATAGCTAGCACTCAAGAACCGGTAGGGCTGACCCTTCACAATATAAAATGTAAACTTAAAAAAAATTACTCTTGCTACCAATACAGTGGTTGCCATTAGGAGGATACTATGGAGAAAACATTTAAAATGATTTTGTTCTTTTCAACAAGGACAACCAGCATGTTTATCTTTAGTGGAGTTGCATATAATGTACTAGATACAGTTTCAATGTCTGACAATGTGGGCTAAGTTAACGTAAAGTTTGGCTTATCTGTAAAATGGCACAATATGCAATATTCTAAAAGGCCCTTAAAAACAAATAATATTTAATGACCTGGAAAGTCCATGATTTGATATTAAGAGAAAATATCAGATTTTGACATGTAATATACAGTATGGTGTCTATTTGTGCATGTGTGTATTATTGAAAAGAACTGATCAAGAGCTACAGGCCAATATATTATAGCTGAGTGACACTATTCCTTTTGTAAGGAAATTTTATTCATGTGTGTCCCTTGAATGATGACCACATTATGAAATATTTCAAAGAATCAGAATCAGAGTAAGAAAATTTGGTTGATTTTAGTGTAGTAAGATTGCTTGGTTGTAGAAATACGGTAAAAAAACTGCATTGTGTCTGCCACGTAAGAACATTTTGGAATTAAGAGCTCTGACAGAATCACAAAACTCTATCTGAATAATGACATAATCTGCATGGAAAGAAAAACCAGGAACACAGGCAAATTGTTGAAGGACATGAAGACTAATCTAGACATAGAAAATGTATTCAATAACTGGTACCCTTTCTAGTCTACCTTAATACTATCTATTTTTCTTCCATTTATTCGTTTACTATTTTAAAAGGGATATGTATTAGATAGTTGTTAAAGCCTATATATGAGTCGGAAATCCTAATCACACTCTTTTAACAACACTATTCTTAAAATTTTGTGTATGAAAGCATTAAATATATAATAACCCACACGGCAAGAACTATTTTTATTCTCCTACCTCTGTTCAGCATTTTAAAAAGATGTAGATATTTACTTTCACTTAGGATATATTAATTTCTAAAAAAAGAATGACTGGGTTAAAAAGTATACATTTTTTTTTATCCAATCACTCAGACATACACATACTGTACACACTATTATATTCTAATAGTTTCTCATTTAAGACTCAAAAACTTTCCATGTCATTAAATATCATCTGGAAATGCAATTTCTATGATATTGTACAGTATTGCATTATATGAATAAAACCATTTACTGAGACCACTTTTTCTATATTGAAATAATATTTAATATGTTTATAATATATAAATATATTTGCACATATTTTGATAATTTAGAAAAAACTTCTAGAAATGGAATTACTGGGTTGAAGAAAACATTTGTTTTTAAGAATTTTAAATTATACTTCTAAAATTTCCCTTCAGAAAGGCATTCCCAATTTAGTTTCAGTGAGAAGGCCTGCCTTCTAGCATCCTCACCAACTCTTGGTAAAACAATTAAAAAAAAAAACACCACCTAAAAACATCTTTACCCATTTAATTGCTCACCACCTCACACAGACTTAGCCTTCTCACTGATTTTAAAAAGGAAACATACACAAAAAAATTGTTAGGACAGTCTAAGGAAACTTGAAGTTTCAATGAAAAATATAAACTGACAAATAACCAAAAAGATTTCAATGTCAAACGGAAACTAAACACTATAGCTTTTACTTTATGAACAAATCTAGAGACTTAATAAAGTGTTGATTTTTTAGAGAAGGCAATTATCACATGCAAATATCTTTATGAACAGACTAAAATCATACATGTCCATCTTTGTCATCTTTCACTATAATTAATTTCTAACATTGGGAAGCAAGCTGAAGTTCTTGTTCTGCTAACCTTATAAATAAGATGATTAAAAAAAACCTACCATAAAAATGTATTTTGAGGTCAGAGATTCACTGAAAGTTTTGAAATGTACATACCAAGGATACAAATAAGTACAGGATTCAAACGGCCAAAGTCTCAGCTGTGCTTTATGGCAAGAAATTTCCTGAAACATCAGTATGTCCCATACAAGCCAAATGTCAGTCTGAGCAAACTGGAAATGAATGGAAAGCACATCTAGGCTTTGTTTTGCTAATAGAAAGAAAAAAGTCTAGAAAAAGGTATGTATAATTACTTAGCTTTTCCTTAGAAGGATGCCTGTTACTCAAAACTCAAATGAATAAGTCACACTTCATTTTTATGTCATCTCTGGGGAATAAGAGATTGCATTCAAATGAATTTTCTAGATTAATGAAGTAATTTTCTTGTTTGCATACCCAAATATTAATGAAACTGAAACCAGTTTTGATGGAAATATTTCTAAAATTTCTCATATTTCTGAGTCTTCAAAACAATTTACTGAATATTATTTCATCTCTTTCCCAATGAATGACTCAGTGTACTTGCTGTCACATTAGATTGCTCAAACTCCTTAGCTTCTTAAAATCAATCACCTTTACATTTTCTTTGTTTTGTTTGATGCCAATGTTCTCTTCCTCTCTATCTTCGTCTCTAATCCCCAACTTACTATTTTTAATTTCTTTTGTCATTATTTAAAAAGAAAATTAAAAATGCCTGAAGAAAACAAAATCCAAACAACTTATTTGATGAAACACAACTATTGACAGAGCACTTTTTGGTGGCTCTCAACTTGTATTCCAAGTTCTTTTCTTTGCTACTCAAATGCCTTTACTTTTCCTGAGTTGCTGGCCATGAATTTGAAAAAGATTTCAATTGCAGAGCACAGGTATTACTGAATTGCAATGTTGAAATCTAAAAATTCCAACAGGTTACGTAGTAAGACTATGAAAAATTCCATATTTGAATAAAAAATTTATTTCTGGAAAACAAAATGATGTTCTTTATACACATTTAGAGTATAAAATCAACACTATTGCTTCTACAATACAATGCTAAAAAACCTCAATATTAAGTGTTTCTCAAAGTGCAGTTCAGGGTTCACCTGCATCAAAATCTTCTGCAGTCCTTAATTATAAATGCAGATCCTTGGGTCTCACTTCTGACCCAAAGTAGAATATCCAGGAGTGGAGACAAGCATCTGCATTTTCAATCAGCTCCCCAGGTGATTCTTTATACATGGTAAAATTTGAGAACTACCAACCTAATATCTAAAATCGGTAATATGCTTGCTAAACTAATAATAAACACATTTTCATTCATAACAAAATAGCTACATTAGTTCCAAAGAAGTTTATAATTAAAATATTGTTTACCAAAATTATTCAAAGATTTCAATTTAATAAAATCTATATACTACACAGATGAAGAAAAAGATTAAAATAAAATATTTCATTAGAACAAATAAAATGCATAAGAAGCAAAGAGAATACTATACAAAATTTCTAAATGTTTCACCTATTCAAATATGAACAGCTCTATATAGTATGAAGCTTCATGCCCACACTAGAACAGACATGTCATCATATATTTATTAGGCTAATTTTTAAGATACTTTTTATATGCATTGTTATATACTGTTGTCTTTAATTCAGAATAAAAGAAAAAATACTGCTATGCTTTGGCCATTTAGACAGACTCAAGAAACATTTTTAAAACAAAAAGTCAACATCCTGCTTGTAATACTGTACTATATAGTTCCGCAACCTTACCAGTGTGGGAAAGTAGGTAAAGGCTACATGCAATCTCTCTATATTATTTTTTACAACTGCATGTGAATCTATGACGATCTCTAAATAAAGAGTTTAACTTAAAAAAAAAAAAACACTGAGGGCATTTAATTTATCCATGTCTAGTCAAAAAACTACTACCTTAAAAGGCACACTTTCTGCTATTAAAGTTAAATAGCAGTGCTGTTTTTTGGCTTACTCAGCTAATTACTTTTGAAATCCTCTCCAAGAGTGTGTTACACCACACATATTCTTTGGGAACAAGTTTGATCTCCTTTTATGTGCTTGCTGTCCCTTTTTGGAGGTGAAAACATCTGTGTCCCACATACAAAGCAAAATTAGGCATCTTACAGAGTTATTCTGTGCTCTGAAACACTATCTGACAAAGGCGGATGCTTTTCATCTTCCAATGCGAACAACCATTAAAATGCTTGTGAGAACGCAGTTAATTTTTTCCAGAAAACAAACATTTTCTAATATATATGTTGTTTACTGGATTTCTTGATGATTGAAAAAAAAGCTGATAGAAAAGATAACTTTGTAATTTTTATCTCTTCACATTCTTTAAGAATACTTTGATAAGCATGTATGCATATGATTAATAATATTCCTAAAGGTCATGAGTACAAGACAACTAGATAAAACCTAAAAATATATATTCTGTAAAGATCTATATATAATCAACTACAAAGAATTATTCCTTTTTCCTTCAGGCATTAACATTTGTTGAATTTGAGGGCATCATGGAGTCTACCTTATGAAGCCTTTAAAGTACAAGTAACTAAAAAATATTACTAACATTTACAGTATAAAAAGGAATTATTTAACACCAAAGCAAAGAAGATCCAAAAGAGTTCAGAAACACTGACTCAAATAACCATTACGAATACCAAGGTTCCTCTTAGTGAAAGTCATCCATCATCTATTATATTAAACAAATTTTTTAAAAAAGAAAAGACTTCTATATGAAAACATATAGACTCACTTATGCCCTATAAAGTAAGTAAAGCTGACTAAAATCTCACTAATTAAGACTACACTGAAACTCATAAAAATCTGAATTAAATACCATTTTAAAGAAAATTCCTTATCTGCAATTATGATAAAATCTCATGAATTTAGATATTACTAGTCATTTTTTTCATCATCCAGACTGAAATCTGGATGAAAGTGATTAACATCTAGCAAACTCTTTGAAATGCCATGTAGTGCCATTTCATAGCTTTAATAATATGTGGTGTTGGTAGTGATGGCAGGCATTTTAAATGCTTGATAAACAACTGTTTAATTACCTTTAAGTATATTTATTAAATGTTTTATATTACACTGAGTATAATTACAAATCATGTTTGTTAATTAATTTATAACACTATTAGCTACTATGGGTCATGCAAAAATAGACATAATACCCACAACTCAGATTACTTTTAACAATAAGAAACTCTTCAAAAACTTAATTATTCTAATTTAATTTAAAAATTAATAGTATTATATTTCTTCAAAACTATTTCATAATTTGAACTTTTCGCAAATCCAGTTAGTCCAAATTAGTGTAATAAAGATTAATGGATAACCAGGTTCTCTCAAAGCTTCCTTTATTGTATGACTCATGAAAACATTTTATAACAATTTTCACGTTTAGATGTAAATATGTACTTCTAAAATACTTTTGATTATTAAACAAAATACAATCACAGTTGACTTATTTTAATAAACTTGACTTATTTTTAATACATTTGAGGGAAATTTTAGGGAATTTTATCAAATCAACATTAAGCCAAGATTTACCTGGTTCCTTTGTAAAGAACTTCGCAAACACCACACATTTCTAAATAAGCTGTGTTACCACGTTACAAGCTTTTAAGTTAAAAAATCTCAACAAAATTTCCAAATTGATTGAGTTGTACTGTTTCTTTTAGAAAATAAATCTAAAATGAACTGAAAATAAGAATGGTTAAAGTTCTAATTACATAGTTCTTTCAACATTATTAGATTATTATTAATAAATTTCTATAGTCACATTGCATAATTTTTCCTTAATATTTAATTATTTTTAAATAGAAAATAAGTATTTGAAGTTATAATTTTGCATCTGAATAAACATAGGAAAAGTAAAAAATAACCAGGATTATTCTTTGAAACAGACGTTTCATAATGCTACAAACGTCTTTTTTCTTCTTCTCAAATAATTTAACAGGTTAGAGGTTAAACTATGAATATATCCTCTGGAAAATTTAACACTTCAAAAAAATATTCTAAGATAGAACAATATATTTGTAAGACTGAATAAAATATACAAAATTTAATTTTTTAAGATTAGGAAAATATTACGGATAAAAACTTTTAAAATACAAATTATTATGCTCACATACAACCACCACCATTCGGTAAAGGGCTTATAAATGCAAAGTGATAGAAAGCAGAAAATTAAGGGAAGAAATATTTAGTAATACAAGGATCATACCTCTACGCTGTCTCAATTGAGATATCAGTAGTTTTACTTCAGATAAAACTTTTCTAAGTGATAGATTTGACCATCTACACAGATCCTCCTTCAGAATTTAAAACAACAAAATTACAGAACCTGGTATCGTATACGTATGTTAGGCACAAGTGATCACACAGCTGTGGAAAGCTACATCTCAAATATCAAAAATTCCTGATATAATAAAATGGTGTAAACTTAAACCATCCATTTCTAATCCAATTACTTTATCTCCTCACCTCATCTGCAATGATTTCATGATGTTTGGATGAAGAATGAGGTGGCATTTGGTTCATGATTAAACTCTAACATAGGATATAGGAATATTACAAAAAACAAATCCAAACAAAAGCAAATGTAAGTATTTTTAAAGGAAGATATATACGATGACAATGTACATATATAAAGAAACTTCTAGTAAGTAGGAAATCATCCCATAAACAACCTACTTTTGCATCACTTTATAATTTAATTTCCCAGTTTTTTTAGTCAGAAGATCTCCTAAGTGAAAAGGACTTTGTACAAAGCTACTGATTTAGGCTTCAGAATCTCCTACATAATTACTTTCCAGGCATGATGTATGTCAGTACCCCAACGTTCTTTCTTACAGTGACTGTCTCAGTCTCATGAAACTCTTTTGAATTTTCTGTTATTACATGGCAACAATACAGGCTGCAGGGAATGATTTATGTGAAGGGGAAAATGTGTCCTGTAATATTTTCTAATACTGTTTTCTAAATTATTGTCATCAGAACATTTAAAATGAAATGTTTTATTTCTTGACCTGCTCTATGTGCTTCATCCAGTGTATTTTATGACATCATGTGACCATCCAGTCATATTCAGTTATCTAAAACTATTTCACTACAAAAAGCCAGGGCCGGAACAAATGGGAGAAAATTCATTTCTTATAGAAAAATAAATAAAAAATAAAAAAATTAGCCAGAGTACTGATACTCATATATGAAAAGTTAGTATTTTGATCTATATTTTCATATATACGGCCTTCTAGCATGCTTTTTCACTTAACTTTATAAACATCATGTGTATTAAAAAATATGTATATATACAGATAGAGCTACCTCATCATCCGTTGTAGCGTACTGTCTTCAATGAATGCATCCAAATGTATTTAAACAATCTCCTTTTGGTGTCTCTTAACCCGCTTTCTGATTATTCTTATAAATTACAGTAACTACTTAGGAATGCCCTTTGACTCTCTCTTCAATAAACTGCCCTTTTAAGATGTCTACAAATCAATGAGCTGGTCATTCATTTAAATGACTTAAATATATCCAAATTACACTTCACAATAAAAATTCAATCTTTTACATGCGAAGAATTTTACTAAGCCACTATGACATGCTGCTAGGAATAGTGGTGAACTAGGTTCCTTATCCTGGGAAGCTAATATTTAGTGAAGGCACAACCAAAGACCTACTTTGTGATGGTTTTTCACACACAGACTAAATCATGGGTCTTCAAACAGTGTTTGAAGAATCACAGGTCCTGGGAAGGTTCTTGAAAGGGCTCTATAGGAGATGATGAGACTATTTAGTGAAGAGGAGCAAAGGAGAAGAAAAAGGTGGGGAACAGAGAAATCAGGAGGAAAGAAAAGAAAGCAAAGGAGAGACAGCAAACAACAAAGCTGAAGACGACAATGAGGAAGATGGCCATGGAAATGCATATGATGAAGACAATCAGGCTAGCAAAGAAAACAGCCAAGAAACAAAGACAGTGGTGAAGAAGATAACAAAAAAGAAAATTTAAAAATTAACAGATTTACTTTAACTCTTAGAAAAAAAATCCTATAAGGGTAGATGGTACAGGCCTCAGTTTACATATGAAAGAGCTGAGTTTAAATGAGATGAAGGAATTACATAAGCCAAACGCCTAATAAGTAGAGCTAGAATTTGATCCTAGGCCTGTTTCAAACTTTGACCTTAAGCAATACATTATTATATGTATTATTTGTAATACCTATCACAAGTAACTCTATCAGAAATCCCGGGGAATTTTTAATTGCCTATGAAGCTGCACTTCAGAGGCAGTGATGGGCTTCAAATCTTGTAATCATTGATAGACATTACTCAGATTTTATCTTAAAGAGGTGGAATTACCTAAGAACAACATTACATCTAGTGCCTTTAGTTGTAAAAATATGCACAAAAATGGGAGGAATATTTTGCTAGAAAGGGAGGAATTATTCTGAGGGAGACAGAATACAATCACCTATAAGATAATTACTTCTCCAGTGTAATGTAATTGTGAGCAGAAACTTCTCACTTATGTCCAAAGGATTTTTACTTTCTTAATTTTTGTTGAAACTCCAGGCTGGCACTGGGTGGCTTTGGCACCTTCACTACAGTCTCCCAGGAAGAGAAGAGAGGAAAGAATATACACAGGGCTCATAGGTATATCCATGGGGGATTAAGAAGCCTCATGAACTAATTTATGTGGATTTCTTAGTATGTGACTGGAGAGTTTCCTAGACAGGCTGATGCACAGGCTGAAGAAAAGAAATGGGCTTGCAATCTGATTCCTCAATAGGTAAAAACAAAACCACCTATATAACCCTATTGTACCCAGAGAGTCCTCCTATCCTTTTCTAGCATAGCTCTGCTAAAGTTGGTTTTTCAAGGTAAAGAGATCTGTTTTTGTTGAGCACAAACAGCCTGCATCTTCATGTCTTTTGCTAAAGGAACACATGGTGTACAATGCTTACAGCACAATGAAAAAAATAATTATGGGGAGTTTTCTCAAGGGGCCTTAATGAAACAGTCAAAGCAAAGAAAAATACAGAAGGCTGAAAGAGTTGATTTATCCATATAAGCCTAAATAAAAATAGCTCTGCTACAGAAGAATGAGATCCTGGTAAAGATTACAAAAGACATAAATACTACGGGAAGTTTTAACTGATTCAGAGAGAATGGGTCTAACTAGAAATCAAACAAGCGAATTTAGGTAGGACAAACTGAGAACTTGAGTAAATAGTTCTTAGTGGCAAGGGACTCATCAGCTGAGGAAAGGTTACATTATTTATACACATTTATTATATTACATTATTCATATACATTTACATATTTATATATATATTGAAATATAAAGTGTTATTTCAGTAAAGAGAATAAATTTCATTTCTGTGAACTAAAATTTAAACACAATATATCTAGCAGTACCTGAAATCTAAAAAGGAAGATTTTTTTTTTTATTAATGCAAAACCAGTGTCAAAAAAAAAAAAAAATAGGCCGGGCATGGTGGCTCACACCTGTAATCCCAGCACTTTGGGAGGCCAAGGCGGGCCAACCACCTCAGGTCAGAAGTTCAAGACCAGTCTGGCCAATATGGTGAAACCCTTGTCTCTACTAAAAATACAAAAATTAGCCCAGTGTGTGGCACTCGCCTGTAATACCAGGTACTGGGGGGCTGAGGCACGAGAATCACTTGAACCCAGGAAGCAGAGGTTGCAGTGGGCCGAGATCGCACCACTGCACTCTAGCCTGGGTGCAACAGAGCAAGACTCCGTCTCAAAAAAATAAATAAATAAAATAAATGTACAAATACAGATTTTTGAAATATGCCTTGAGATATGCTCTTCTTAAAGTTGACCGCTTTTGTTTAGGTTCTATAGTCCTGCTGTAACTCAGTCCAGCTGTACAATCATAAATCCATCCATAATGTACTTTAGTTCTCCTTCTTGAAGCATCCTGCTCCCTTCTTCCAGTGTCCTTTTTATTTAATTATCTAAATATTTTTGGTGAAAGCATTTTTATGAGGATTCATGTGTGTAAAAAACCTGTAGAATCCCTACTATATGCACACCCTATCAGGAGAATTCTGGATAATTTGGACCCTAAGCTACTAAATGTTAATTGTCTATTATGACTAAATGAATATTTGAGAATAGTGACTTTCTGTCTGGAAATATAAAATAGAATAAAAAGAACACAGGTAATATAATTAAGTCATAACTGAATGAAATACATATCTGATATTTAGTATTTTTTATTGATGGCTTCAGGGAGAGCTTCTTGTCAAATAAGCATTGTTTCTAATGTTCACAGCTAATATTTTAATCTCATAAGTACATGACAAACTAAAAAAAAACTGCTGCTGAAAATGCAAATGCTCAAAATTGCATCATTAAAATAGATTAATATGAAATAATAAAGTAGATACAAATGAAATAATTATATAATCCTTTCATGCATAAGCATGTGGAGGTTCATTTTTCACATCTTTTACTAAGAATTCAGTTCAGTGAAATTTTCTTATTAGTATTAGAGGTAACAAAACGAGTAAAATTAAACATAAAATGTCTAGACTTAAAGATAAATCAGATTTATATGCAGCATCTGCAACAAATTTGAGGTACTGGCTAGGCAGGCCTTCTAAGTTCAATGCTGCAATTTAAAAACCACACACACACACACACACACACACACACACACTCTTAAAGATTCAAATTACTATTAAAAATGCAACTTTTGAAAAAAATTAAAAACACTTCTAAAGGTGGTACTAACTTTGATGTGGCCAAGTACTATTTTGGTACTTGAGGGCAAAATAATAGCTTCTCAGTAGCATGTAATTAATAAAAGGACATCTAAGTAGGCAAAGAATATTACTTTTAATTTTTAAATACAAAAAGACAGAGTAACAATATTAATATTTTAAACACAAAGCCAATGCATACATTCTCAATGCAGCACATTCACACACATATATAATTTTTATTTAATAGAAATTGCTAGTGCAATATTGTTTCTTTGCTTTGATCTACATGAATATTATAAATAGAATGCATTAACTGCACTTGAATTTTTGTATGTGATTTTAAAAATTCCTATAGGTACAAAATATTTAAACTTACTGGCTTATTTTTATTTATAATCATTAAGAAGATTTTACATCAGAATATACTTTATCTCTCCTTCCCTGCACTCAGTATGTAAATATATGAAAAAACTGAGGTAATGCAGTAAGAATAATGAACAGCTGAAATATGCTTACAGTTGAGCTGTCTCGAACTCTATCAGAATGTCTCAATGTTATAACTTTACTTACTGGTAGCACACCAGGAAAACAGACAGAGGAAAAGTATTCTTCAAACAATAATCTATTCAAAACATCAATTTAAAAAAAATATACATCTACAGTAGAAAGGTTGGTTTAGTGAAGACAGCAAATGGCTAAAACAAGTTTCTTTATACCTTTCCTTAAAATTAACTCTCTTTTAAAAATCCAAAGCTAATTCAAAAGTTGTAACACAGTTTTGGTCAAATTAAACTATTTTCTTTCAAGTTTATAGTTCAAAGATTAAAATATGAAGATTAGGACAGTCATTTGCACCAAATTCGTGATTCTATTTATTACTCAAGGAAACATGAATTTGAGTCACTAACAATCTATTTTTTTCTAAAGTTAAAAACAAACCAGAGACCAAATCAATAAGATTTAGCATATTTCAGTAATGCTCATACTGATTAATATTTAAAGTAAGTATTTCCCCATAAATTTTAAATACTAATAAAACATTATATAAAGCAAAAAAAGAGACATTAATACTTCAGGAGGTTGAAAGAATTAAATAAAACACCAAGTTATCAAAGGGACATTTAGCAAATTCTCCCCCTCATGCTATACTCCATTGCATCCTCCTACCCAGCAGACATCCCCTGCCACCAACACCCTAATATCAAGGAGCTGAACAAAAGATGAATTTTATCAAAATAATAAGAGGAACAAAACTGTGACCACTGTCACCATGAAACACACACAGTTCAATTAGGCAGCTTAAAAAATGTATATGCATAAAACTACAGAATACCATACTAAAATTTGAACACATCTACTATATAAAGTCAGAACACTGCAAAGAGAAAAGAGTTTTAGTTTTCAGTTGTTAATTAGCTGTGGTCACAGGATGTTTATTAAAACTGAATTTATTTTTAAAATATACATTATACATCTTCAAAACTAAGAAGAGGATTACAGAAATCAGAAACTTTAAAAAGTGTGTTTGAATACAGTAATTCAAGAGTTTATACTGAACCTTTTATTCAATGGATTGGCTAAAGGAATTTAAATTAGTGAGACCCAAATGGCTTAAGTTTAAATGGATATTGATGGAGAAGTAAACATTTGGATACATTTTAAAATAAAGATGAAATGGCAAAGTGCCTTCAAGCTAAACATATTTAAAATAATAAATAGAAAGTAATGAAAGATGCATCCTTATAAGTAATTAGAAAAAAAAAACCCAGCAATGAATCAACACAAGTACCCCTTATTAATCGTGGTGTTTTGTTAGAAGCATTTTTCTAATTGACACTGAATTAGCATTTACTATCCCAGAGAGAGTTCTCCGTGGCAAACACTTTAATGGAGGTTGTCTGATGGCTTTGGCTGCTAATAGTGGTGTAACAAAATAGATTTAGTGAGCAGAGTTAGCTGCGGTGGTACAAACAGCACCGTGGAATAGTTCTCCTCCTCACCCACAGAACAAGTTATGCATGAAGCTCTTGCCCTTGACTAATATATTAGGTCCTCTAAAACAATACATTAATTATGCATTCACTGTGAGTTCAGACACTGTGCTTAATATGATTAGTGGTGCTGTCTACCCTACTTAAGTATTGACATGTATTTTAAAAACCGAAAGTGAATTGGATGCCATCTACTACCCAGAACATTAGCCGTGAAGTCCTCTCTGAGAACATACAATAAAGATGAATACATACATGCCTCAACTACTAACACTGGTAGGAGTCCTGGTTTAGTTCTTTAAACTCATAGGCATTTCCCTTTGTAATCCTCTCTCAAATGTATTTGCCTCCCAAAAGAGCTGCATTTCATTGTCTGGCTCTGAATATTGGCCTCTGAATATGTTTCAAATTTTTACAATGTGCTTTTCAGTATTAAAGTAAAAATTTATTTTTCAATAGCCAAATTGTTTCCCTGTTAATTGCAACACCCTTAATATAAGCCTAATTCAACAAAGAATGAATTTCACTGTAAACATTACAAATAACAACCTAAAATTCCATTTTAGAGAGTTGTAGAATTTTCTTACATTTTTATCAATAAGCTGACAATGTTGTGCAAAACAGGCATGCTGTCGCTTCCTTTCAGCTGTAGGAGTAGAGCCTTCTATTTTCAGTGCATATTGAAAACTACAGCCTCCATGAAACGTTTCAACTAGATGTGGCAGGATAAAAACTTTCCTGTAGTTATTTTACCAATGTGCATTCGTCAGTGACAACCCGTGTAAATACATTTAAAGATGAAGTTCACATTTCACTGTTCACATTTTAGGGGAGGAACCCAACCAGCATCTCATAAATCAATTTGTCACTTGATTTTGCTGACCATTTTTTATTGGATTTCACTCCAAAGTGAAAACTAGTAAAGCAATAGAAAAAATAATGAGCTTGAAATAAATTTTACACAAAAGGGAAGATTTCTAAAATTGGAGCACATTTGTCTCAAGTATAGCTCATAACCTGGTTGTGACTCAACATTAAACAAGATCCAACATGTGAACATTCTCATAACATTAAAACACTCAGTCCCCACAAGTCCATCTTATAGGGGAAGGAAGATGTCACATTATGATAGAAAAGAAATGAAAGAGGAGAGCACGGTTAGCTGAACTTCACCCCAAAACACTCCACAGAGGTATCTGCACCGGACCATCGAGGGCAAGAACACGGCAAGTCACTTTTTTCCTATGTAATCCTAACAACCAACTGTTATGAAATGAATATACCATCTTAATTATCAAGAAGCCCATTAACAAATTACACGTGCAACATGAACTGTGAGAACAAACATTTACCAAAAAAGCACAGTGGGACTGGCAACAGCATTCCCAAACTCTAATATTCTGAACAGAATAAGAAAAAATAATCTACTCTGAGTTGTCCTAGAGAATTTGATTTTTTCATCCCTTAACTTTATGTGAATGGAAATTAGGAAAAAACTTACTGTGTAACATGCTTAGGATACGGCTCTGCTTCACTAAAACTATTCTACTTCCCTATCTTTGATAATGTGGCAATAAAGTGTAATAAACTCTAAATACAAATCTCTCTACTTGGCTTACAATTCACAAATTTTGTGCTAAGTTACAGACATGAAGCGATTCTATCATTAAAAAAGAGTCGTCAAGTCTAACAGAGTGGTCACCCTGCAATATTTGATGCAACAACTAACCTATTTATAGCTGAACCGAGCAGAAAACAAGTCAGACAACCTGATTTATTCTTTAGAGACCCACAGTCACCTTGACAGGAGTGAGAAATGTGAAACTAACCACCATGCAATCAACTGTAACTGTTGTAAACATTTTATCTGCTTTTAAGTAACAAAAGGCAAGCCTAGTTTCACAGCTGGGTACTACTAATATGCAGCACTGAGGAAAAAAAAAAGTACTTGATACTGAAAGGAAAAATGTCTATGTCTCAACATCATATGGTTTGACTTAAAACGGACTGATTAAAGATACTTAAACTACTCTTGAACATAAATTGCATGCACCTGTTGTTCTCATAGTGTTAGCCCTTCCACACCCCTTGTGAGCACAAGAATGCTTCTCCATCCACAGAAAGCCCTCGTTAACTCCATCTCACATTGCCTAACACTGGAGGACAGTGAATTTATTAATCGATTTCACAGTTTCTTTGGGTTACATTATTTACCTTAAAACATAACACTAAAGAGACTACAGAAATAACATTCACATTCTCTATTTAATGGCTTTCATTACAAACTGCCTTCCTAATTTTATGATTTGTATAAATTTTTCTTTTTAATCAGACAAACTAGTTTCATGTGTTTCCATCATGCTCTAGGCTACTTTATCTACACTGGAAAAAAATTCTGAATTCTTAAAGAAGTCTTAATGTTCACGGCTCACACATCAATAATACTGCCTGTGAGCCCATTCTATTCAAATGATCTTGAGAAAATTACTGAGTATTAATGCTGCTGAGAAGAGATTTAGCATTTTGGACTTCAGATTCACCATGACAGACTGTGAATACGCAACTTAAAATTCTGAAGCAATAACTTCCCCAAATCAAGAGTTTACTGCATGAGCTGGTAGAAAAAGCAGTAGGTTTAATGATAGAAGAAACGAATTTGGAGTTTAAGCTCTGGTACTGAGGCAAGGCATTTTAACGCTGGGCCTCAGTTTCCTACTCTTTACTCATGTGGTGAAACCTGTTCCATATGCCTCAGAGAACTGTGGGAAGATCAAAGACAGGGTACATGAAATAGCACTGTAAACTGTAAAGTGCTCTAAAAATGTAAGGCATTATACTGTCATTGTCACTCCTAGCTCCCTCTCCACATCCAACTGACACATCCGCTTTGGTGCTATTCTCTTTCCAGTGCTGACCTGGCTTGGCTTCTGTTCTCAAACCATTTTTGAAGGGGGCGCATGCCATGTAGAAGCAGCTCCTCCAAAGGCAAGCACTGGAGAAACATTATCTTGGTTTCTTTGGGTACAGGTAGGATTTAGTTAGTTTCTGGCTAATGCATAATTATAAAAGATATTAATTTAATGTGGTTTATTGAAGCAACAGTACTTTGGCCAATGGGCTGGCCAGTCACCTCGTCTTTAAGATGACTAAGAGACAGTGCAATGTATTCTGTGGGAATGAACAGGCCAAGTCTCAGAGATCCTGGCACCAATCGCCAACTGCCAGGACTTCTAAAGGTGGACAAGGGCATTTTTCTCCCTCAGAGAATCCCAACAGTCACTGCCACCAACCAAGACTTCAGGCAGCCCCACACAGAAAATCATTTAATAGCAAAAAAAAATTTCTCTCACCAGAATGATGTATGATTGTATTAAATGTCTCTTGGTTTCCTCTATTTTTAAAATTTTAACTGAACAAATGATGATAAACTGTAAGTGGATAAGCAAGGATCTGGTAAGATTACAGATGGTGAGTATCAACTCATTTAGTTGGTTGACAGGGATTGCCAGAGCACACTGAAGATTTTGCAGCCTCGTGTGTTTTATAAGTATAAGGACCCTGAACAAAAGTGGTGCCTGACACCCAGGCAAACAAGTGCCTCTTTGTTTACTAATAAAGTCACAGCTCAAATTAAATCAACTTTCTCAGAATGAAGGCCCTTTTTTCCCCCAAATCCATTTCCTCTTCTGCATTATCTCCATCATTTCCAAGTTCCTGTTTCCTGTAGTTGCTGGGGCGATGGTAATAATACCCTAAGTGGTCAACATGCCTCTAGGCTTTGCCCACTTCAATGGCTCCCTACTGCCTACAGAATCAAATCTCAACTCTTTAGAGCTGGGCAATTATGATACTCAACAACATGACCCAAGCTGTATGGCCAACTACTTCCTTTTTGCCATCTGACAATCTAGGCCTCTCCACACCACACACATGCACATGTGTATGCTTCCCAGCTTCCCTCTCTGGGCTCAAGTTATTTCTTCTGACTAAAATCCTCCTCTCCTCATCTTCAAATCATGCACACCCTGTGTATGCCAGCTTAAATGCACCACTTCCTTTGCAAGCATTCACTACCACTTTCCACCACACAAGCCAGAGATAATCTTTTTTCTATGATATTCTGTATCACTTTATGTTCTAAATTAAACTGCATTTATTTGTGTATATATCTTATATTTCCCACTAGGTTTTGCAAGTAGAAATAATGTCTTACCTGTCTCCAATGAGAGCAAATGATGCAGGTAGATACTATTATTACTGTCTCCATTTTACAGATGAAGAAATCAAAACATAGAAAAGTAATTTGCCCGATGTCACACAACTACAAGTAGTGACAGCCAAGGCTCACATCTGTGTTCCTAGCCCTCGTGGTACACAGCCTATCAGGATACTGCAACCGTTAGAACTCATGATATTTTCATCATCACTTTAATTATTAGGTTGCTTGAAGCCCAAGTGACTAAGTTGCAGCCATGATAGTAACAGCGTAGGATATTAAGATACGCATCCCTCAGCATTAACCTTGCTTCTGACTTAAGTTTTTCAATTTATTATTCTCTTTTCCTTGCCATGGTTTTTAGAAAGTGCCTGGGAATAAATATACAATTTTTAAGATCATTACTTCCTACTCACAAAATTCAGACCATAAAGCCTGATATCAAGGGTGAGATGAAATACATCTGGCTGAGGCAGACAAGATATAAAAAGAGAACTGGAAGTTATGAACAAATAAATTTAAAAATACATTTTCAGAACTGAAATCACTAGAAATGCTAAAGAACAAAATCCATCCCAAAGTAAGTTAAGCCAGTTCGTCACAGGCAGAGTGAGGATGACACATTCACCCAGGTTACAGAAGCAAAGGACAAAGAGATGAAAATGTCAGGAAAGAAAATGGAGAAGGAAAACATAACCAAAATTGTACGGGAAGACTAAGTGTTACAAAGATGTGGGTTCTCCACATCATAATTCCTGTATTTCTAGGGATCTAAGCTTTAGGATATAAAGCCATTGATTAGAGAGGCCAAACTTCCACAAATCTTGGGACACTATATTCCAGAGGATATAGTTTTCGCTCATCATTTTTGTGTAAAATTATCTGTACTCACTGTCTATGTTTCATCACTTATTTCTCTCTCCAATTTGACTTCTCATGGCTACTGTGCTGCATAACTCCTGGAACTACCATTCATTTTTATCTCATCTGCATGACATCTGCTGGAATTCTGTCTCACTGTGGGCCTCTGGCTTCCCCATCCAACAGACCAACAAAGCAGCTTTTCCTAAGGTCATCACTGGTCTCCTCATCACTATATCCAACGGACTCTTCCAGTCTTCAGCTCACATCACCTTATGACAGCATTCTATTAATCTTCCTTCCTCCTTGAAATATGCCCTCCGTTTCCGTGATACCTTTGTTTTCTTCTTTATGTCCTCTGCAACATCATTCTCTTCCATATGCTTTTCAATTATGTAGCTCTTCAAGGCTAATCCTAGGTCATTTAATCTCATTAGTGTCCATGGCTACAATTACCATCTCTATGCAGATGATTCTTAAGTTTCTATCTGCAACATGCTCCTCTATTCTGACCTCTAGATCTACATATCCACCCATCCACTTGATGTCTCCTCTTGGCTACACTGAAGGCACCTCAAAGTCAATATGTCCAAAACTGAACTTATGATCCTTCCACCAAACCTAGCTCCTCTTTGGGTGGTCAATGATATCATTATCCACCTAATTTTGTAAGCTACACCCTAGGAGTCATCCTCAAAAACTTCTTTCTCTCTTTCCACCACTGCTAATCAATCTCTAAATATCATTTATTTTATCTCTTAAATATCTTTTAAATTTATCCCCCCAACCATTACCCTAGTGTAAAGCATCATCACCTTTTGTCTAGAGTGTGGCACAAGGCCTTTTGGACATTCTCTCTATATCCAGTCTGGTTCAAATAACAAATCTGATCAGGTCTGTCTCTCTAAAGCATGACAATGGTTTCCTAATGTTTCAAAACTAAAATAAAAGAAAATCTTAACATAGTCTGTAAGACTATTCATGGTCTGATCTCCACCTTCATCTCACTCAACACTCCCCTTTCTGTCTCTGTCTCATCACAGGGCTCTCAGTTTTTCTAAAGCACGCTTCCTCTTGTAATTGGGCTTGTGCACATCTTATTCACTCTGCCCAGAACCCTCTTCCTTGTCCTATTGCCTACAAAACTCCTATTCATCTTTAGGATTTCAGCTCGACCATCACTTCCATCCCTTTTACAAATTCAAATAGTACCAGGTATCACTCAATTTGCAGCTCCCACTAAAGCAATTTTATAATTTTAAAATAAAATGTGTAATTATTTAATTATTATCTTTGTCCTATTCCTCACTAGGCAATAGGTCCATTGACAGCAAAGATCATGGCGTTTTTTTTTGCCTACCATTGTATCCCCAGTGCTGAGTGATAGATGCTCAGTTGAAGACATAACAGTTGAACACAAGTTGAACATATGAATAAATTGCCTTAATAAAGGCATAAATTACAAATTTTCACAAAATATCTTAAGTAGGACCAGGAAATGTAACCTCAGAGCAGATGAACTCTCCATAAACATTAGGTAGGAGATATACACCTGTCAATTATTGGCAATCACAAAAGCAGAGAGGAGGCCTGTAACATCAAGTCTGTAGACACTATAGATTCCAGTAAATATCATACACTCTGCATATGAGCAAATACTGTGACTGAATGTGCCTCACTTAGTTCAATGATGAATAAACAGAGGGAAATAACAGCAATTGAAACTGTCAAAACTCCCCAACATAAAAAATGGAAAACAATACTGAGAGGTGATGGAAAGTCTGTTTGAAAAAAACAATCCTACTAGAGAAAAACAAAAGCAAGTTTTGAAAAGCATTTGTCTTTTACTCTCAATACCTAAAAGAACTAAGAGAAGATACGACAACATATTTGTATGAAAAAAAAAAGCCTCCTGACTACAGGTATTATAGAAATAAAAAGAAAATGGGTGAGAAATGGAACTATTTTAAAGAAACTAAAAAATCTAAGAGGTAAGAATACCTAGAAATGAACATTCAAAAACAGATACAGATCTAAATTTTTGAGATATACTTTACCTTGAAATATAAGACATGAGAAATCAAGAAAAAAGTAGCATTTAAAAAAATTTTTATGTCTTTTCTCCGGTACATTATAGTACTTCTGAAATGGATTCATCTTCACATTGATTTGTACATTTAACATTGTCTAATGTTAGCCACCCTCCTGCCATCAAGTGTTAGTAAATGGTCTTAGTCTAAGAAATACATTTGGTTACGAAGACTAAAACAGTGCAAAGATGTATACTTTATACAAATACATAGGCAGATACAATGTAGTTCTAATTATATCCTAATTTTTAAAAAGAACTTCAAAAAGTAATTCTTAAGCTTATCTGAAACAATAAACTGATTAAAAGACTAAAAAAGTCTTGGAAAAGGAGTGCACTGTGGGAAGACTTGCCCTCTCAGACATTAAAGTAAATAATAGAGATGACATGGGCGGGGGGCAGGGAATTGCTGAGTAGAGAAGGGCAGGGTCCTTGGTGAGGGCTCCACCCTCGGGCCTGTGTCCATGGACCTAAATGAGGACAGATATTTATGTTTTCACACCCCAAAAGTTGCCTTTTGGCCTGAGATGCCCACCTATCCTGTGCCTGTAAAAACTCAAGACCCTAGTGGGCACAGACACAAGCAGCTGGATGTCAAGAGAAGTAGAAAAACACACCGACAGACACCAGCAGACACTGGCAGGCCATCAACGGCGGAACAATGCAGACGCTGGGGGAATTCAGCCGGGAAGGTCAGGCGAGAGTCCAACTAGGTGGGCGGCCTGACTCCGGGAGACGACCACCTTCCCATTCCACCCCCCTTCTGGCTCCCCATCCATTTCACTGACAGCTACCTCCACCACCCAATAAAATCTTGCACTCATCCTCCAAGCCCACATGTGATCCGATTTTTCTGGTATACTAGGGCAAGAATGTGGGATACAGAAAGCCCTCTGTCCTTGGGATAAGGCAGAAGGTCTAACTGAGCTGATTAACACAAGCCGCCTGCAGACAGCAAAGCGGAAAGAACATATGCCCACTTGGGTTTCGGGAGCTGCAAACACTCACCCCTAGACGCTGGGTCAGATTTTGGGTCAGAGCCGAAAAATGCTCCCCAGGACCTCTGCACCTGCCTGTCTGCATGTTCCCCCTCGGGGTTTGATCAGCAGGTACTGAAGGAGCGAGCCACACCCCTGTCACACGCCCTGAAAGGGGGATAAAGGAACTTCTCCCGTTTCAGAGATATAGGATGTGATTTTGAAAACAGAATAATGAGTCAGAAACAAATCCAAAATACAGCATAATGTGGCACATTATAAGAGTGGCATTAAAAAAAAGCCCAGAACAACCAGCTAACAGT
Source organism: Nomascus leucogenys (assembly GCF_006542625.1). Lineage (NCBI taxonomy): Eukaryota > Metazoa > Chordata > Mammalia > Primates > Hylobatidae > Nomascus > Nomascus leucogenys. Next base: position 63,852,707 of record NC_044399.1, read on the forward strand.
TTAAGACCTCACACATTTTTTTTTAAATCCACCTATTACTATCTAAAGCCTTTCTGATGATATTTTCCAAGGAAGAAACTACAACAGATTTGATATTTTGAAATGTAAAGCCTCCATATAACCCAAAATAAACATAAAGAGCAAAGCAAGGGACAGGATCAGAAAAATAGTTGTAACAAAGGGTTAATGTTTTTAACGTAGAAAAAGCCCTTGTATATTCTTTAAAAAAAAAAAATCTTCATGCTAAAATGGACAAAAGATATGACAGAACAATACTGGCAACTAACAAAAAGGGAAATAAAAATAACGAATAAATATTTGTAATTAAAGCATCATGAACATAAGCCCATGTTACTTTTCTCAAAATTTAAGATAAATAACCTGAAAAGAACGTGTTGACCAGTATGTGAAGAAACAGGAGTTAGGGGTGGGTGGCACAATGTTCACACAGGACCAGGGGAGTCCCTGCAATGTTTTGATTAGAAGAGGGATATGATTTCATTTATATTTCCAGAAGATCGCTCTGGATGTTGTGTTGAGGATGCTGTAGAAGGAGAAGGTAGAAGTAATAATAGCAATAAAGTGGTTATTACAACCCTGGCAAGAGATGATGGTGGTGCTAATGTGAAGGCTGTAAGAACTGGCTGGAAAATCCAGCTGTCCTCTAATGATTCCTCACAACTTCCACAGCTAACACGTGTGTGTGTGTGTGTGTGTGTGTGTATGTGCGCGCGTGCACAATCAGCATAATTTCCTGATGGCATGAATGTGGGGTCTGAGGGAAACCAGGAGTCATTGATGACTCCAGCATTTCTGGCCTGAGCAACCAGCCGATTGGATTGACAATAGCTGAGATGGAAGTCAGAGCAGGTTTGAGGGGAAAGATCAGAAGTTGCAGAAATGTTACACTTGTGGTGTTCTGCATAAGTCTAAGTGGAGCTGCTGAGAGGGCAGTTTAGAGATCTAGAGGGAGTCTGAGTTTCTGTATCTCCTAGCTTGTGTTTTCCTCTAGTGATGAAATTTCTGATGAGAAAATATATCTTTGAAATACATTTTCACTAATGGCTACTCAGGATGGCTGGCAACTTAAACTTAGGAATTGTTTATTTCTGGAATTTTCCATTTAATATTTTCGGATCTCAGTTGACTGTGGGTAACTGAAACACCAGAAAGGATAAGGGGGACTGATGTACCAGTTAATGAAGGGTAACTTTTAAAAGCCTTCAAATGACAAAGAAGATGAAATTAATGTACAATTTCATTTAGTATTACATGAAAAAAACTGTTTTGCTGTTATAAATAACTTTTACATTGCCACTAACTTTAGCTTAATTTTATCTCTTCCCTTAGTATACCATGTTTTTAAAAATAATGTATAGGGTAGAAATGTAATTTTATTGCATGTATAGATTGCACAGTGGTGAAGTCTGGGCTTTTAGGGTATTCATCAGCTGAATAACTTACATTGTACCAGTTTCTCATCATCCATCCTTTCCAAACCCTGTCACCCTTCTGAATCTCCACTGTCAATCATTTCATATTCTATGGCCATGTGTACACATTATTTAGTTTCCACTTATAAATGAAAACATGCAGTATTTATCTTTCCGTGTCTGACTTGTTTTACTTAAGATAATGAACTCTGGTTCCATGCTGCTGCACAAGACATGATTTCATTCTTTTTAGTGGCTGAATAGTATTCCATTTTCTTATCCACATTTTCCTTATGTAATCATCCATTGATGGACACTTAGGTTGATTGCGTATCTTTGCTATGGTGGTAGGGTGGTGATGAACATATGAGTGCAGGTATCTTTTTGATACATTGATTTCTTTTCCCTTGGGTAGATACCCAGTAGTGGGACTGCTGGATCAAATGACAGTTTTCTATTTTTAGTTGAGAGATCTCCATATTATTTTCCACAAAGGTGTGCTAATTTACATTCCTACCAACAGTGTATGAGTTCCCTTTTCTCTGCATCCTCTCCAACATGTTATTTCTTGTCTTTTTAATAATAGCCACTCTGACTAGTGATTATTACCCAAATTTTAATTCAACTTGTTTTATTATAAGCTCAATGACTAATACATTTCCACGAAAATGTGTACAAACAATAGGACCATCTTCCTCTGTACATCCTAAAATGTAGTTTCATTTTTAAATGACAGCTCTCATGAATTTGCAGTAATAAAGAAACAAAGTAACACTGTGTGTTTAGCCCCTTTTAATTGTTGAGTTTATGTTCTCATTTGTTGACCCATGTTCTCCTTCATTTATTCAGCAGCCATTCACTGAGTGCCTATCAGATTCCAAGAATTAAGATGAATAAAATATGCCCTTATAGCAAGAGGGGACTCATAAGCTAATGGAATATTCAGATGCATAAAAATATATTGAAGTGCAATTTAATAAATGATGTAACAAAGCCATATACAAGGAGTTAGGCGATCTCAGAGAAGAATGTGTCAAAATTCTAGAAAAGATTAAATTAAGCCCTATCTAACTTGCAAGTTTATGGAAAGCAAGTAGCAAACAACTATTGATTAAAATGACCTTAGTGGAAATGGTTAAATAAACTAATATAGGGACATTTTTATGCAACCACATGTAATCCCTAATTATCATAACTTAAGAATATTCATTTTAGGTGTTTTCTATCTAACAACTAAGAGTTGTATATGGATATGACTATAGGTCTTTCACCAAATTATTTAACTCTAAAGTATTCATCAAACACCTAAGGGCTGGACTTCTTTTACAGAGGATTACGGTGTTAATGTCACCCGCTGGCAACTTGAGGTACTTTGTAGTAAAACATCAATGGCATAATCAGAAATATTTCTTTGATCAATGAATTATTAAAAATGAATGCTGAATTTTTTACTATTATACTAACCTATACTGACATTTAGAATGCAATTACGAATTCTATGTTCAATTACTATTGAGATTTCAACTTGATAGAAATGATGATAAAAATAAGGATGAAAATAAGCATGACAATGAAAATAAGGATGACATGTTTAAAGTGATTTGATTTTCTCTTCTTGCAAAAAGAACACTGGAGTTAATTGGCTGAATGCCTAATTCAAGTGTTTATTTATAAAGTTCATGTGAATTTTTAAACACGATGCTTGCAAAATAATAAGGATATCTAGAGTACCATAGTTAATGTATGTGTGAACAGTTGCAGGAAAAAATGGGATAACCAAGGGAAAGGATGATTAAGAAATGTGGATAGCTCTTTAAATACTGAAGTCAAAAAATATACTAATATGGAATGACACAAAAAGTAAATTAGCTTTAGGATCTGGTGTTTTAATTTGACAGCTGTTTGACAACTGCAAAATGGAAAACTGACCTCAGACAACTGAGTATAAATAAGAGGCGATTAGGCCAAAGAATTTCACATGGAAAGATACAATATACATTGTAGTAACGCCTCACATGGGAATAGATAAATGCAGGCTGGAATTTTTATTGTCTTTGAAGGTGCTGATATTCAATAGACTTAAATTTCACAAAGAGCTGTGTGTTACTCTATCACAATTAATGGCACTTTCTGAAACATAATGCCATCAGTAGAGAAATAATTGTAAACACATTTGCAATTTCCAGGTGTTTCCTGAAGCAGTTTTGAGTCTCTGTGACTTTACCTTTTGAATGCTAAAGCAGTAACATACTCCTCCTCTTTTAAAATTTAAAAACAATGAGCTCTTTTAGGGTATAATTCAAGAAGACACAATTGTCCATGGCTAGCAGCTGAATCTATGAGCTAAAATTCAGTGCCTGTGGCTTGATTATATATAAGCTGCTGAGATATTTCATGCTTCACTTTCTCAACATGAAAATAAGGAGAGAAAACTACATTCTATTACTTACTTGAGAAGAATTCCGTTTTCAGAAAAAAGCTCTTTTTCATCATCATCCTTTTTTTAGTAAATAATATAAAAATTGTATGTCCTACTTCAAAGACAAGAATTGGGGTGGAGGAGTCAAGACAAGTTCAACCCAACGACAGGTTTTGTTGGGTATGAGAGTGAAGGGAGGAAGGCACAAGGGGGCAGGGTACACAAGAACAGAGGACAGAAGGGAGGTTGAAATGCATGGGCTGATTTTTGGTGCTTTCTGTGATGAGAAAATGAAGATATTGGACAAACAGAATTAGTTGTGCCAGAGGAGCATGACTAGGTCAACTGAAATGTCTGTTGACATTTTAATGAATGAATGAATGACGTTTTAGCTGAAATCTAGAAGATCCTATAGTTCAGATGTGGACAGTGAAAGGAGACGAGGCTTGAGAAGAATCAGATCATGCAGAGTCTATAGGTCAAAGTCAGGACTTCCTTCTCTAGCCTAAGATTAACGGAAAGCCATTAACTATGTTACCAAAACCTACCAATGGCTGCCCGACACCTACAGGGTAAGTCTGGTTGCTTTAGCAAAGCACATATGCCCTTCTCGGCCTGCCCTCATGCTTCTTTAGCCAAATGTCTCACAGTATCCTCCCAACCTTGTGCTTCTGCTACACTGCAATGTTTGTAGTTCCCCAAATGGCCCCCCATGTTATAAAATTTCACATCTCTGGGTCTTTACTCATGATGCTCCCTCTGTCTGGAAAGTTCCCCTATCACATGCACATACCTAGGAAAAAACCCATCTAACCTTTTGATACTGTGGTCACTTTTCTGAGAAGCTTTCGTGACCTTCACAGGTAGAAATGGCCACTCCCTACGCCTTCCTTTAAATGCCTAAAGCACTGCCTATATTCTGTTACAGAGCCAACAAATGTTATTGTTTTATTGCACTTATTTATTCATCTGTCTTCCTCTACCAGACTGTAAGCCGCTTCAGAGTAGGGACCAATCTTTTTATCTCCAGCAAAAGTAATCAATACATATACACGGATCCTTCCAGAAAATAGCTTTCAAGAAAATAACAGCAAAGAATATCAGTACTTTCTACTATGTAATGGCATTCTGCTTTCTGGTCCAGCCAAATCAGAATTACTTTCTAATAGGTGGGTGAATGTCAAGAGGATTTCAACTGCCTTCCCCAACCTCAATAATTTGCATTTGAACTAAGTAGAATAAAGAAAATTCTGTGGAAGTGTGAACTGCTTTTTGAAGGTATTAAAGTCTTAAAGCCTGAATGTTCACTTAGTGTTTACAAAGAGGGTCATTTCTGACGTAACCTGACTTTACTTAAGTCATAGGTTCTTAGGATGGCTGAGTATGTTCTCCTGGAAAACTTATAAACTATCTTTCCTCTTGTGGAAAAAATACATTACACTTTGTGCATGCTCACTCAAATACACTCTTCAGCCGCGCACTCACTCAGAGTAAGTGAAAATCATGAAAGGAATTCAGCCTCAGTAAATTCTGTCCTTTATTGATATCCTAATTTATAAATCCCTGAACATTTTTATAAGACCTGAGAATCTGGTCTTATGATATGTTCTTAAGGTCAGAAGCTGTATTTAATCCCCGTTATTTTAAGTTAGTAGATTACATCAGTAACATTAGGGAAGGATCTTTATCCACATATCTTCAGCTAGCTGTTTAAGGAAATCATACACAGTACTATTTAATCCTTTGTATTTACTTCATCTAATGACAGCAATATGACACAATGGCATTTTCTAGATTACCAACCATACTTTTGCTAAAAGCAATATCAGATCTTAATTTTATTCAGACATATTAATGAAAATGTTGGAATATTAAATTAGACTTTTATTTCTTTCTTGAAATAAAAGTTTTCTTTCTTGTAAGTGGTAGTTTTCTTTCTTGTAAGCTAGCAGGTAAATATCTTTTAGTACTAAGGAAAGCCCAGTCAGAATGAAAGCTAAAGCTGTACTTTAACTTAGTATTTTAAGGTTACACAGTATAAAGTATAAAGATATTCTAGATTACAAGTATACATAAATCTGATTAACTACCAAAATTTCTCTTTTGTTTCATCCTATCTCTACATTCCATCATTCAAATCCTTTAGAATTTCTTTGTTCCCCCTGTGATCGTTGTTTCCGGAAGAAATCTGGCAAAGGATCTGAAGGAAATGCCAGAGTGAAATTTTCCTTAAGATTAATCACACAGGTAAGTAATTTCCCTTTCTTGCCCAACAATATTTTCTAAAACGTCTTAGAAAATTGGTAAGACAGAAATGGGTGGTCATGAAAATGTGAATTTTAGGATTTACTTAATCACTTACATACACACAAATTTTAAAGGTCTAATAGCTTGCTTAAAGCAGTCTGGAGCTCTATTAACTAGTTAGAAACAGCAACAGACAAAGAAGTCTCGAAAGGTAGTCTGGGTTAAAGAAGCATAGGTAACAATTAACATCTGCTCTACTGTCCATCCCCACCACCCTCTTGACATCCCAATTCCTATTCTTTTCAGTGTCTGGGGGCTCAGTTTAGAATTCAGAATCATCGAATGATACCAATTTTAAAGTAAAAAATATATATGAAGGCATCGAAATGTTCACAAATTAAACCTCAAAAGCAGTTTGTCACTAAGGCAAAGAGAGTATGAGACAAAGAAACGATACAGTCTCCCAGGGATCAGCCACACAGTCAGTTTTTACATCAATGCCATCAGTCATCAGTCAACCAACAGTCAATCTAACCCAGATAACAGGGAGAGGAGTCTGTGGTTCAGAGCAGAGAACTAGGAGGCTAATGGGATTCAGAAGAACAAAAACCATCAGGAATAGCAAAATACAACTGAAGATTAAAAAAAGAAAAGAAAAGAAAGAGATAATTAGAAAAGAACGTTACTTTGACCTCTGCTAGGTGGGGGTGGTGGGGAGATGAAGGAAGCACGTCTCCAAGCCACCCAAATCAGGTTTAATCACAACATGCTACCCAGAGATACACACCAAGAATTATAACTCCCCAAGTCCACACTGTATCATTTCCATTATGTCTCAATTAATTATCTGCTTTTGAATCACCCTTTTCCACCAATATTTCTTTGATTTACCAGAACCTCATACATAATTCCACAATGCTTACCGAATAGTAGAAAATCAATGTCTGCTGAACCCAAGACATCACCACATACTCAAATATGAAGAATTCATAAACGAGTATATACATACTTGACATAAATATATACATATATTCATAACATACATATATTAAAGTTTGCCAGTATAACCCAAGTCTTAGTACTCTGAGAAAAATAAACATGTTTCCTTCTCATTAAGACCCTGCTTCTCAGATCTGAAATTTCACTTACGTTTTGTGCCTTTCTTATAATTTTCTCCAAAATAAAGTCTCTGAGAACATCAATGGTTCTCCTTAAAGCTAAGTTATAAATTCTTTCACTATTTATTTCATCTTACAAAAGAGCTATTTTTTTTCTGAAATCCCAGGAATCTAGACTCAACCAAGACTGGAGATAACTGCGAGATATTCAGATTCTGAACATGTGAAAGATGTGGGCCAAAACCAGACCAAACTTTTATGTTAATAACAATAATAATAGCTAACATTAATGGAACACTTAGTTTGACTAAGACATAAGTGCTCTAGATCCACTCGATGTCGTTAGAGGTAGATACCTCACCACATCCACTATGTTAACTCCACCTCTACTACACCGTGGCAAGGATGTCAGCAGTTAACCTGGTAGCAGGAAGACTCATACTAATAAAGAATAGCCTGATTCCAAGGTAGTGACTGGAATAAGACATCTCGTTTGAGAAGAAATAGTAATGAACTGGGTCCACAGGTTCTGCTCCCAATTTGACCACTTTCAAACACGTGTGATCAATGGTACCATTAAGCTTCATTTTCTTCTTCTACAATACTGGAATAATGCCACCTCGCACAGTCGTCATAAGAAGCGAATAATGACCAGTGGCATGTAAATTATTGAAAAACTATTTACAAATATACGTTCGAATTATCATAATTTCTGCATTTGTTGGCAAAAATCTCACCTGGAGTTATTTTGGTTATAAATACCAATGCCAAACTCACTCCACTGAGATGAATCATTCTGGAAAGGGGAATCAAATGTAATTTCGAAATTATTTGAGGTTATTTAAATTCAGGAAAAGAGACTCTGCATTCAAAATGCATTTTCTTTCTGTCATTGTTCAGTAATGCTCATCATTTTCCTTATATATAAAAACCATATTTAGTTAGAGACTCTTTCCCACATGGTATTCAAGAACTCTCTAGGCAAACCTGATCTAGTGCAGTAGCTAATTTGAATCATCTGAATAAGCCACAAGTTATGAACTTCAGAGACCACTGAATGAATGCAAGTTGCCCAGCAGCTAAAACATCAAAGTCAAACAAATCACAACATTCAGAAGAAAAATATATTTCTCATATTGATTTTTTCTTATATGTATGATGTTCAATAAATCACATCACTGGTATTCACTAACATTAAGTCTTATTCTCCTAGAATACAACACCAAATTTAATAACCACTTTTGTTCAACATAGAAGATGAAAATCAATTTCTATTGCTCTAGGCAGACTGTATAGTCAAAACACAAGAAACATCAGAGAAAAGGAAAATGGAGAAAAATGCATTAGATATTAATCTCATATTCACTGGGAAAACAAAAAAATCTTTACCTGTTTTTCCTTTCAGAGTTTAAAAAGATGTAAATTTTCTTTTTCCCTACCTACTCTGTAATTCAGAGCTCTTTATCCAAAGTGCTTCTTTTTTACCTTATTTCAGCCATGAATGTCTCTCAAATATTGTCAGTATTAAACAAAAAACATGTCTCTTCTTGACCCTATTTTATTCACACCTCTTGATCTTTCATTTGCTTTCACAAAAATTATTCAACATTCACAGATACACTAGATCCCAAAGATAACATACCCTTGTCACACTTACCTTTCTAATTATAACCTGGTTCTCAGATCTGAAACTCTACTTATGTTTTGTGCCTTTCTTCTAATTTTCTCCAAAGTAAAGTCGCTGAGAACATCAATGGTTTTCCTTAAAGCTAAGACTAAGTTATGAATTCATTCACCATTTATTTGATCTTTCAAAAGAACTATCTTTTTTTGAAACCTGATGAACCTAGACTCAAACAAATGATCTAATGTATGTACAATGCTTAGAACATTATTTGGCATATAGCACAAGTGTTTGCTGCAATTATTGTTATCATGAACACTTATTGCTACTTTCTTCCCTCCCTCATACATATTCCTTCAAAGTTGTACTCTACTGTCTTGCTCTATATGCTTGTGGGCAGAGGTGATGGATGTACAAAATATGTTAGTCATAATCATTGGTTTCCAGAAGTTAAGAGTTCTCTAGGAAAGAGATATAAATGAATAACTATACAGAAATACCACAAGTGGCTACTAACCATAGTCAGAAAGTGATACACTGGAAGTATCATATGAAAGAAAAAAGAACACTGAGTTTTTCCACATAGCAGAACTATGACTAACAGACTGAAGTTATAAGGAGGCTGACTGGCTCAGGATGAGGAAGAGCATTCTACTCATCAAGGCTGTCCACTTATAGAGCCAGTGGCCTTGAGAATCAGTGACAACCATAGTAATGAGGAGACAATCTGCTAGGAATATTGTAAAAACTAAGGAGATCAGTCATCAAGATTCAAGAACAATTTACTAATAGCAGAGTAATAATGGATGTAAAATGTTTTCTAAGGTCGTGCGTGTGGTGTGTGTGTGTGCGTGTGTGTGTGTAAAACAGTACAATTAGGCTGACAGTACAGCAAGATGTAGCTACAAAGAGGGTGAAAGCTGAGGCCAGCCAGGTGACCTTGGCTGTGGTCAGGAAATCTCTACTTGTCTCATGGGAACACTTGTGGAAAAAAAAAGAAAAAAAAAGAACCTAAGATGAGATTTGTTTTGATACAAAGATATTTTTAAATCTCACTTACAGTGAAAGATTGAAGGCATAGGTGGGCTATGAATAGCAAGACCATATAATTACCTGTCCAAACTAGGCCACTTGAAAGTAACAGAGGCATTCTTAGTAATTACGCCATGAACACAGGCATAAAGAAGTACATATGGTCACCCTAGCTATCCACGAGTAATTAAACAAAAAGAAATGTGGCCCAGGGTTTGCCTGAGACAGAAATTATAGCCAGGATCTTGGGCAAAGATTTCAGGAAAAAAATGGAAAGTAGAAATTATTAAAGCAGTGGTTCCTAACTGGGAGTGATTTGGGGCCCCAGGGACCATTTGGCGATGTCTGAAGACATTTTCAGCTGTCACAAGTGGGGGTGGGGGAGTGCCATCAGTGTCCAGTGGGTAGAGGTGGGGGTGCTGGGATGCACTCTGCAACACACAGGATAGCCCACACAACAGTCATCTTGTCCAAACTGCTAATAGTGCCAAGATGAGAAATTATTAAAATTTCTGCACTGTTTGTACTAAAATAAAAAAGACCTCACTGCAAAAACATATGAAACATCTGCACTGTAAAACATTAAAGACAAAAACTGAAGAAAATATTTGCACCTTATAAGTCAATGCAATCTATATACAGCAATAGCCCTTAGACAAAGGCAAGCAACCCAACAGCAAAACAGGCAAAGCTCACCAGCAAACAACTGAACAAAAAACCCCTAAATGGCCAATAAGCACTAAAAAATAAACACACTCCATCTCGTAAGTCATCAAAACAATTTGAATTAAAAGAATATTTCTGATGTTACCTATAAACCCTGCCAAGATTTTCTAATTCACAGTGTTAGTGATGAGCACTTTAACATACTGATGAACAGAAGCGTAAGTTGATTTCAAATAAACAAAAGACTGGGAAGACATTTAGTTTTACTTAAAGTAGTTTTTCTTAATTTTAACTTTTTATTTTGAAAACTTCATAATTTCTTGACATGACCACATATTTTTAGAAAACTATTGAAATAAATATGGATATATGCAAAATTTAGCTAAAGAATTTCAGCTCAGCATTGTTTACATGGACAAAAACTAGAAATCCCTAAAATGTCAAATAAGGAGAAACTGATTAAACAAATCAGAGTATATCCATATACAACTCTTAAAATCATGCTATGCTGGCTGGGTGCAGTGGCTCACACCTGTAATCCCAGCATTTTGGGAGGCCGAGGCGGGTGGATCACTGGAGGTCAGGAGTTCAAGACCAGTCTGGCCAACATGGTGAAACCATGTCTCAACTAAAAATACAAAAATTAGCTGGGCATGGTGGCGGGCGCCTATAATCCCAGCTACTTGGGAGGCTGCAGCAGAAGAAATGCTTGAACCCACGAGGTGGAGGAGGTTGCAGTGAGCCAAGATTGCGCCACTGCACTCCAGCCTGAGCGACAGAGTGAAACCCTGTCTCAAAAAAAAAAAAAAAAAAAAAAAAAATCATGCTATACCAAATATTGACATGGAGAGATGCCCATGACATACTATTTTATGAAAAAAATACCCAAACTATATATATATGATATATATGTGAAGATATGCATATGTTAAATGTTTTATATATGTTATATACGTGAAGACATGTGTGTATGTGAAGAAGTCTATAATAATATAAATCAAAATGTTAACAAATGGATCTATTTGGGTGGTGAGATACAGGCACCATGAAAGCAAGATATTTGTTTGTTTCCAGCTGTATCTCTAACACAGAACAATGTCCGACATAAAGGAAAAGTAAAATAAAATTTGTTATTGTTATTTTTGCTTATCTATATTTTCTCACTGATATTCAATGAAAACATTATTTGCATGATACGTTTTAAATGTTGTCTTCTAAAAGAATAATTCAATAGCAAAACAAAATGTTTTACACATAGAAATAGAAGGAATACCACCTACTTCAAGGATTATAAGCCTTAAAGAATAATTTATGTAAATATGCTCTGTAAATTCTACAGCACTGTATAAATGTAGAAAATTAATTATTTTGTTAAGATCATTTATTCTGAAGTTAAAGCAGTTTCATGTGTGCTTTAACTGGCAGCCATCCTCCCAGCAATTTCATTTCCAATAATTTGTCCTTTAAAAACAATTAGAGATCTGTGCAGTGTTACTTATAGAAGCAAAAAGCTGCAACAACGGAGAACTGGTTGAGAAAGTTGAGGCATATCCATAAAATGGAATATCATCTCACCATTAAAATGTATCTTGCAGAAATGTATTTACTGACATACACACTGACTGATATAACCACTCTAAAAAATCATGTATATGTAATCTAGGTAAAATAATCCCAATTATAGCTTATTATAACACTATTATGTCAAATCCTCAAAATAATGTTATAGTTTTTTTGATAATTCTTATCTTTTTAAATTTGTTAATTCAGCTATTCAGTTTGTCACTTGTTTCTCAAGACTTGATCAGTTAAACCATCCACAACATTTTATCTTTCAGTTGTAAAATTCAAAACATTTCATGGATTTTTCCATCCTTTGAAGGCATATGTGCTTTAAAGCCACAGTACGGTTTCGAATGAAGCATGTGTATATATTACAAAATATGTATGTAATTTACTTTAACATTTTAATATTAGTGGTTTCTTATACGTATCTCTTTATGCACTAGTCACTTCTTCATAATTCAGAAGCTGAATTTCATTTTCTCCCCTTAAAACAAATGTAAAAACTGCTTTCTAAAGCTTTATTTTTTCTACTTTCACAGAGATCACAGAAATAGAGTACAAAGAATACTGAGAACTAAATGAATAACTGCTAAAAGAAAATATTAATAAATTCAAAATATAAATAAAATTTGAATCTTTTTATAAATATGAACAGAAGGAAAGTTTTCTTCCCATAGAATTCTATTAGAAGTGAAGAACTTTTATACAGACCAACCATATATATGTACTTTTAATTTGAACACTAGCTCTCTAAAAAAAGTATAGTAAACTCTTCCTTTTTGCTAAGGACTATTTCTTTATTTATATGCTACTCAAAAAACTCTGTTGAACCCTTATTGCCCAGTGCTCTTTGTTCTGCTTACACTATTTAAAAACACTAATAAAAATGGTTTTGCATTCCTTTATTTTAAATGTATAAGATTGCCTAACGCTGGAACTAAAATATCTCTAACATTACTGGGAAATATTATAATTTGGGAAGCTGACTGATACCATAATGATAACACTAGGATTCTACTATACTGGGAATCGTTGAGATTTTTAAAGTGTTGTGATGCTTCCAAACGAAATCACAGCCTGAGACAAATGGAAGGAAGCAATATGAGGGGTACAAAAAGATGGAGAAATTCACTTGTACCACAAGCACTGATGAAGAACTCACATCACTCAGGACACTGCAGAGGCCTGTGTGGGATGAGTGACACATGGAGGAACATGACACGGAGTTCCAACGGAAGATCAGGAGTGCTGTGTAAGGGGGATGCGGAGCAGGGCTGGAAAACCAGCCTAAGGAGGAAAGAGGCAGACACTGCACTTTTTCAGGACCAGAAAGAATCCCAACATGCATTCTGTGGCTTTCCTCCGTATTTTTAAAATTTACAGAATCCAACTCGCTCCCTATGGCAAAAATACTTCTACAGACTAAAAATCAAGCAGTCACCTAAACACATCCTTTTAAAATTTCCAAAACCTTGGCTTATGTTCAATTTCTGTCAATTTCTGCCTAAATGTAAATCATTCAATTTTTATTCCTCCAAATACTTTCTTGCTACAACTGAGAGGTTTTTTTCATGATAAATTCTTCAGCTACCTATTTTTGAAAAGAAAAGGGGTGGGGTGAGGGGAGGAGGAGCAGCTCCAACTCAAACAACTCTTATTTTTTATAATATTTAGGAGCTTCTGAACCATTTGATGCTTTTTAGTTTTTTTTTCTCTGAATGTCCATATTTTATTTTAAACATTTTCTTTGAATCTACATAATTTAAATCCTTCAGATAATTAGTATCTCAAGGATAAATGTGGCTTTTCAATTTAAGAAAAGGAGGCTGAAAACTAGAATGTGCTCCTGGCTTTACCTCGGGTCGCAGATGTATATATAACCAAATAGAGGTAATAACTTTTAAAAATAAAGAATAGACCCAAATGGACAAATAAATCAATTTGGCTTATATTGCTTTTTATTCGCATTTTCATTAAAAATATGTTCATGGTGGGATCACGTTTATTCTCTTTACCAGAAAACATGGGAAGGTAGCAAAAGGAAGAAACTACTTGGAAGAGATGGTGTCCTGCTTTATAGAAGGGGATGATCTTTTTGGTAAAGTGGTAGCACTATTTGAACCTCACTATAAGATTGTTCTGACATCCAAAATAACAACGACAACAAAAAAACTTATTTGAAATAGATTGATCTTTCTCCAGATAGCTGACAATATATTGTAGAACCATAATGACTATAGGCATTATCACATTAAATTCACATATTTTGCAGACTAGCAACTTATATGTCCACTCAGCCAAGCTGTTTTCCTGCTGGTAACTTGAATTCCTGCTTTAAAACTGTGCCAACTCCTCTTGGGTGTTCTGGTAATGAAAACGATTTTCCTTAAGTTTTAGCCAAAATTTTTCACTATAGTATCTTATGAAAAAGCCACAACGTTAAGGCAGACCACAATGACCAGATGGGAAAAAAAAAAACTATTTGGGAGAATTATTTTGATGTTTAAAATAATGTTTTAAATATATTTTGATGTTCAAAATATAAAATATTTTGATATTAAAAATAATATGCTAATTTGGGGGTATAACCTTATTCCATATACCAAGTTAACTGAGTACTAAATTACTGATTTTTAAAAAATAGCTGAATATGCCTATTTAAAATATATTCTGTTCTTTATAGCAGTGGTTTAAAATGCAAAGAAATCAAACCAAGAAAGAATGGTGCATAATGTCAAGCTCAGGGAAATGTATCTGAAATGGATAAACAAAGATACCACTAAGAGCAGAAAGTTATGACAGCTCAAAAACATGTTTTAACCCAAGGAATCCTAGTCATTTGAAGCATCTACTCTACTGCTCTCTCACCTGAACATACCTGAAAACCATTCATCTCAAAAGAAAAGACAAATTGGTTATGAAACCCACAGGCTCCTATAGGATACACAGTGTTACAAATGCTTCTCCATCAATATATATGAGTGTGGAAGGTATTTAAAAATATGACAATATAGCCATCTAGGAAAAAGTGACAATACCATAATTTAGGTGAAAGTGAGAAACTGACCTGATTGATGGAGTTGGCAGCACAGGATGCGAGGCCTGTCCCAACAGAAGTAAGCAGGAAACAGGGCCAGTCAAAAGGGCCCGGAGCCAATGCAAATCCAGCTGCAGTGGTACTTACAACTAGAGCTGCGATACAGAAACAGAGCACACACACTGTTACCAACAAGAGTCCCAACTGTAAAGGCCAAAATGACAAAAAACAAGCCATCTTTCATATCAACTAATTGATTATATTAATAACACAAAGTACAGGCTGATCTTTGGCTTAAAAAAGATCCACATTTTTCTGATTATAAAAACTACATGTACTAATTATATAAAAATGTTAATTTTCTTTTAATTCCATACTCAAGAGAAAAAAAATAAGGTCAGTTTTCCAGATTCAATCATTCACTTATTCATTCAACAGACATTTACTGAATACCGAATTTGTAATCAGTATGCACTGTCAGGGATAAAGATGTATATGGTCTTATTCTTGCTCTTGGGTAATTTGAAAGGGAGATGGCAGATATACCTTAATAACTGTAACACAAGATAGCAAATAACAAGGATCCCAATTCTGTGACAAACTCCAGACAAGCCTAGGGGTGGTCTTGCCTATAAGAGATGATGCTCTCAGGGGTCAGAGAATGTGTAGTGGGAGATGATAATCCTACAAACCACCAACAGGAACTAAGGGAAGAGGCGAGGTGCAGAAGCAAAGCCAGACATTTCAAGCATCCACCAAGGCTGCTCCTTTTCGGTAGGCCCTGGTGCTTCTTTCCTGGGGTTTACAGAAGCTGACAGGGCCAGAAAGTGTCCAAGAGTGGTGCTGATATGGAGCTGTAGAAATCTGCTGGAAAAAGGATCACCATTGGTGGACAAATCTAGGAAAGCTTCAAGAAGATGACATTTAAGTTGGATTTTCTGGAGGGGATGAAGAGAAAGGAAGAGAATGGTGGGGTGAGCAACATTACAGGTACATGGATAATTCCAAGAACAGGCACAAGAAAAGGGAAGACCAATGTCAAGAATCTAAAGTATGCCATCTTTAGATGGCATCTACCTAGATTCTCCAACCAAAAACCTAGGAAGCATATTTGATTATCTCCTTTGTCACTCGCTATATCCCATTCATTACAAAGTAGTGTCTGTTCTATCTCTACAGTATGTTTCAAACACATCACACCGCCAGCATTTAGTCCAACAGTTCTTAACCAGGGGTAGTTTTGCCCCCAGGGGACATTTAGCATTGTCTGGAAACATTTTTGATTGGAGGGGAGGGTGCTACTTGTCTTCTAGTGGATAGAGGCTGAGGGTGCTGCTTAACATCCTATGGTGCATAGGATACCCCCCAATAACCAATAATTTTCTAGCCTAAAATGCCAGTAGTGCTGAGCTTGAGAAACCCTAACCTAGTCCAAGCAATTACCATAAGAGCTTTACCCCCTAACTGGTCTCCTTGTTTCCATCAAACTTCTCTTCAGAGTGATGTTTTTAAAATAAAAACAGATCAAATCACATCACTGCTTTGAACATTGAAAATTCTTTGATGCTATACCTGATATAAAATGTAAACTCTTTCTCTGCCAGTAAGTGCATCTCACACCTCTCTTTAGCTCATTCACTATTATCCATTCATGAGACTTCTTCTATCCTTTGAGCATTCCAAGCTCTTTCTTGTCCCTGGGGTCTTGTACTTTTGTTTCATCTGCCTCTGTCCATGGCTGGCTCCTTCTCATCCTTCAGATCCCATCTTAAATACTACTTGTTAAGGAGAACCTTTCTGATCACCTCATCTAATGTAAGTCTCCCCAGTTACTCCCTCGCTCACATCCTCCTTTTATTTCCTTCATGACACTTACTACACTCTGACTCCTCACTGGAATATAAGCTCCCTGAAGGTAGGACCCCTGTCTGTGTAGTTCACTGCTATATTTGGGGGGCTATCACTATGCTAGGCATAGAGCAGTATTTACTGGAAAAACAGGGTGGAAAGGTGGCAAATGTCAGATTGCAGAATAGCAAGCTGAAGGAGTTTGTAGTTTGATTGGTTGGCAGTGGTGAGTCACTGAAAGTCTAATGCAAGAAGGCAATCTATAAGTGGAAGTATCTGTGCACTATGACTTAAGAGAGGCAGAGAGTTTTATTGAGAAACATTTTAAGAGGCCATACCATTAATTCATTGTGAACAAGGGTTGTAAAAAGGGGATATTTTGATTAGAGAATTGTTAGGACCTGGTAACTGGGAGAGGTAGGAAGATAAAACAACAAAAAAGAATGAATGGAAAAGTGCACTTTACCATTTACCATGCACTTGGGTGACATGGAAAGGAATGATAACATTAATAGAAGTAAGGACATTAGGGAAAGAGGTGATGAAGCTAGCTGGCCTTAGGAACATGTGCTGTTTTGAGAAACTGTGGGACATCCAGGTAGAAATATAAAGAACGCAGATGAAATATGAAACTAAAGCTCAGGAGGGAGACTTGAGAGACTGGAGAGGCATGAAGCTCTGGAGTCGCCTAGAGGCCATGGCTGAGCCTGAGGGAATGGATGAGATCAAGGGGCAGCATGCACAACAACGCAGAGCAGTATGTGAAAAAGTCAGACCTTTACAGATGGAGGGAAGGAAAAGAATGAAAGACACAAAGAATATTTGGAGACATGCATCAAGACAATAAGGTGGCATGGGTGTCCAGTAACCATGAGAGGGGCTACAGCAAGCAGGACAGGAAGGCACCACTATTGGCATCAGGAGGTACATGCTGGAGAAACTGGTAGTTCTCCTAATAATCATGAATTGGCTGGTATGTTCTTCAATCTAGTCTTAGCAGCAACTTCCAATAATCCTTTATAGTTGTACCATATGAACAAGCCCCTTCCCTAATATCTAGACGGGTCACGGATTTCTTGATATTGCTAAATCAAATAAATACTTTGGCTGGGTTCGATGGTAGTTTGTAAGGTGCCTTAAGTATAACTATTTCAACTCAAAGTACCTACAGCACAAGTATTTTGGCAAGGGGTCCTTCCTTTACCTCAGTTGTTCCCAAATACGGTGTGCATCTGAATCTCCTGGGGGAAGATTTACCTCCAGAAAACGAGAGACATGCACAGATATAAGTAGAGAGCAAGGTTCAGGAATGAGGGTGCAGATTTGGATAAAGATTACAGGAAGATGAGCAGATTAGGAGCTGAAGGCTAACGAGAGGCTAATCAGAAGTCATGAAGACACACACATTCAGAAGAAAGGTAGCATGGCTGAGGTGGGGAGTCTAGGCCAGAAAGCATGTGTTGTCCCCTCTCACATCTCCTCTGTTTAGGGGTACAGCCTGTTCCGGCCTATATATCCTACTACAAGTCATAACACAACAAGTGCACACAAGGTACCTAACAGCAGCAAAGAATCACATGGAGCAGAGGGCAGCAATCAAAGGCAGAATACTTAATTTCAAAGTAAACATTCTGGAAAAAGTTTTAGCTATCTAATTCTGTTAACAACTTATGCCCAAAGGAAAATGCCATGGTGATTACAGACTCTGAAAACAGTAGTCGCAGGTACATTTTACCCTCGTGAGAACGGGGAACGAACAGTCTCTCCTGTCACAGGCCATTTAGTTTTACCTGCACACATTTAATGACCATCAAGAAAGGCACTATTTTTAAAGCAAACAACAAAGCTCCATTTAGAATACTCAAACAGCACCCATCTTTGAGGAAGCTTTTTCGTTCTTTATAGATATCACACCATAAATTGCAAAACCTCCTGGACAGGCCAATGTTAAAGAACAAGAGTCATCTTGTTTTGCAAGACTCAAGAGCTCTGCAGATGGGTTAGGTGACTCTTCACATATTGCACAGTGCATCAGTGACAACCAGGACTAGAAGCAAAATCCTTAACATCCAGGCTGCCTCTCATTTGTATCAGAATTCTACCACGCAGAAGAAAGGCTGATGGTATCAATGGGAGAATTTGAGGGAAAAAGAGACTGCAGAGGCTTCTCTCTTAAAATCAAACTAAGCAAACTGCTTCTCTCCATAGAGTAAATCAGCCAAAATAATTTGACTATATTTTAAGGCCTTGAACACAAAAGTAGAGTTGTTTACTACTCATAAACAACTGTAATAGTTAAAAGAAAATCTACTATAACATTCTCAATATATAGTTAGTAAAATCTAGAGCCACAAAAATAGAAGACTTCTGTATCCATGGGTTCCACATCTGTGGATTCAATCAACCTTGGATCAAAAATATTCAGAAAGAAAATAGTTACATCTGCAATGAGCATGTACAGACTTTTTTTTTCCTGTCATTATTCTGTAAACAATACAGTATGGCAATTATTTATAGAGCATTTACATTGCATTAGGTATCATAAGTAAACTAGAGATGGGATACTAGAGCCAATCTTCCAGGGATACTCCAAGGGACGATGTATTATACTTTAGATATCTCTAAATATCCAGATCAACATTTTGTATTGTGCTTAACAAATTTTTAAGTCAATTACCATCGTAATGGACAAGAAAGCCCCATAATCATTGAACTGTCGACAATAGAAATGTTCTAAAAAGAAAGTTCATTTTGTTTAAAATTGAAAAGGGTATGTAGTTACACGAAAGGAAAACTGTTAATCAGAGGAGGAAGTATCTTGTTATTCTTTTTATTCACCCCAGAGCTTGATGGGGTGATAAAGCATAGAGAAAGTACATCAAATGTTTGACTGAATCTACTGATAAATTGAGAAGAGACAAAAGGTGATTTATAAAAAGCTAACAACGGGAAAAGAACAGTGTTCTATAGTAAGATATAACAATGATGAAATTTACAAAATGGAAATACTATCTAATTTTAAAATGTACAAATTGTAAATGGTAATACATGCAAAAATAATAACAACTATTACTAAAGAGAAGGAAATTTGAATTTTGTAACATATTTCTAAAAAAAACCCAAAAGCTAACAAAGAATGTATTTGTACTTATTTCATCAAAGCAATTAATTTGAAAAAGAAAGGCAGGGAGGACTGATAAATTGTACAAGTAAAATTGACCAAAGCGATTTTCTCATACAACACTGCCATAACTGTAATTAAACTTTTCATTGATTTCCTGGGGTTCATTACATGGAATCATTTTGTAACACCAAAATCTCATTAAAAGTGAATGCAATATATTCCCTCATTAATAACACCTGAAATTATATTTTATTTGGTAATCTCATATTCTGCCCTTTCACAAATAAACATAAAATCAATGTTGTCAATGAAGCATGACTCATCTAATATGGGCCCAGAGGCACTGCACTGCAGGCCCAGGAATGACTCTGGGAGCCCATGGGAGAGTAGTATTCCCAAACCAACAGAGCTTGACTCATCCCCACTCCTGGGTGGAAAGCCAGGTAGAGAACCTCAAGCTTCTCCATGAAAAGAGATCCAGTAGCAGCCCTCACTAAAGATGGTCCTGCCTACTAGGTCCAATCTGTTGTCCAGGATTCATTTGCTCCAGATGCTCTCTTATCTGCCTCTGCCTTCTCCAGGAATAAGTTCCTACTATGTTTCCCAAAATTTAAAAAACAAAACAAAACAAAAACACATTTTTTTTGCCAGATGCCATGGTGCATGCTGGTAATCTCAACACTTTGGGAGGCTGAGGTAGGAGGATCCGTTGAAGTCAGGAGTTCAAGACCAGCCTAGACGACAATGTGAGACCCTGTTCTACAAAAACTAAATTAGCCCAGCTCAGTGGAATGTGCCTTTAGTCATAGCTACTTGAGAGACTGAGGTGGGAGGATGACTTGAGCCTGGGAGTTCAAGGCTGCAGTGAGGTATGATGGTGCCACTGCACTCCAGCCTGGGCAACAGAGCAAGCCCAGCTCAAAAAAAAGAAAAAAAAACCATACATTTTAAAATTTTGAAACAATCACAATGAGATATGCCCTGGGCTATGGTCTGAAAGTTGGTCCCCTCAGAAATTCATGCTGAAACTTAATCCCCAGTGTGGCAGTACTGAGAAGTTGGGCCTATAAGAGGTGATTGGGTCATGGGGGCCCAGCCCTCATGAATGGATTAATGTATTAATGGGTTAATAGACTATCATAGGAGTGGGACTGGTGGCTTTATAAGAAGAGGAAGAGAGACCTGGGCTAGCACACTCAACCCTCTCACCATGCCATGCCTTGTGCTGCCTGGGACTCTACAGAGTCCTCACTGTCAAGAAGACCCTCACCAGAGGCGGCCCTGGACCTTGGACTTAGCCTCCATAACTGTAAGAAATAAATGCCTTTTCTTTATAAATTACCTAGTTCCATAAGCAACAGAAAACAGACTAAAACATCCTTGACTGGGCAGGAAGAAAGCAAACCTCCACAATGAGAACTGCTTATGAGGGCCATGTACTTACAAGGGCAAAGCAAGCACTACAGGCTGCTTCCAGGAGCTAAGAGCAGGCCACGCTGGCAGCTAGAAGGACAACAGGGACTTCAGTCCTAGAGTTGCAAAGAAATGAATTCTGCCAACAACCAGTGAGCCTAGAAGAAGACCCTAAGCCCCAGACGAGAACAGTCTCAACCAACACCTTGAATTCAGCTCAGTTAGACCTTGAGCAGGGTGTCCAGCCACATCATGCCTGGACTTCTACCTGTTGAAACAGTGAAACGATAACTTTGTGTTGCTTTAAGCTGCTAAATTTGTGGTAATGTGCTTCACTGCAATAGAAAAGTAATATGTACTGTAATGAGGGTAACATTTACAAAGGACTAGTCTACCAGCAACACAGAGGACTGATTGGAGTGGAGGAAAATTTACTCAGGGAACCACTTAAAGGTTACTGCACGGCGCTAGGTGGGAGGCGATGAGGGCCTGGGTAGGATGGCAACAGTGCAAACAGAGTTCGCTGTAAGTATTTTGAAGGTGGTGACAAAGGGCTTCATTACTTTTAAGCAGTTACTACAAAGGAGCTAAACATAATTCAGTACTTCAAATAATCAAATCCAAAAAGGTCAAAGACGATTTAGGGTCAACTAGTCTAATTTCTCTCCTAATGTAAATCCCTTCTCCAACATCTCAGTGTATAGTCTCTCCAAATCTGGTGACAGGAAATCATTTCTCCTTGGGAAACCCCTTCTGCTACAGAAGAGCTCTAGCTGTTCGACAGTTCCTTCTCCAATGAAGTCAGAATCAACTTCCGTGAAATACTTACTTAAGATGCAATTTCTGTGTTCTGGAGCAGCAGTGAATTAACTTTTTTTTTTCTTAGCACAACCCTTCAATCATGCAAATCCAACTATTCCTACAGTTTCTGTCCCTCCAAGCTAAATGTCGCTAGTAACCAACCATACTTGACTTCCAGGCTCCTGTCCATGCCGAGGGCACCTTCTACAGACACAACAGTTTCTGACTATATCAAATGCACTGGGCACAGTGTCTGGTAAATAATAAGGGCTTAATAAGCAGTGCTCTTGGAAATTATTTAAATGTGGTTCATAAAATTATAGGTGAAATATTTCTCTGGCCACGACACTTGGATTTTACATTTCAAAGCAGTGCCTAAAAGAATTTAGAGAAACAACAAAACACTTCACACCACACTCTGTATGCTTCTGTACTATAATCTAAGTTATCTCTCTGTCTCCTCCAGGGGAGTAAACAGATAGCAACCCTTTAATAAATGTAGACTAAAAATAATAATGATAAAAACAAAACTTACATTTGCAAAGCACTTCAGTATGCCAAAATGCTTTTTCATTTATTAAAATCTCAAAAATACTGCATTTCAAAGAAAGGCGTGGATCCTGCAGACACATGGTAAGAAAACAGGAGAACTTTCACTTATGTTTAATTTTTTAACTCTTTCTTTTTAAACCCACATTTTGCATATGTTAAAATGAATATATCAGTGTAAGAATACATGAATTTTATTTAGATGTAACTATCCATTTATATATATTTATATATAATAGCATAAATATTATAAATATACATAAATACACTTAAAGTTCTTTTTACTGATAAAGTATAGGACTAATAAACTGGAGAAACTGGCTCCAAAATGAAAAGCAAAGCAAGCAATTGTAGGTACTAATGTCTGATTTTCTATATGGACAACCATGTGCAAATTACTGGTAGTAAAATCTACCAGGGTCTAATCAAGAGAATCATACGGTTTATGTCTAATATTTGGCTCTCTCCTTTTTTCAGAGGCAGGGTTTTGCTCTGTCACCTAGGCTGCAGTGCAGTGGCACAATCAGAGCTCACAGCAGCCTTCAACTCCTGGCCTCAAGTGATTCCTCCACCTCTGACTCTGCTTCCCAAAGCACTGGGATTACAGGCATGGGCCACCATGCTCAGCCAGAATATTCTTTAGTAAGTACTACAAAGACTCATTTTCAGAAAAAGAAAATTCCACTAACTGAAGGAATGAAGCACGTACAAACACACAATCACCTAGCTGATCACAAAAATCACAAACCAGGCAAGACTGGCTTCAACACTGTATCTCTGGCATACGATCCATGATAACGCTTCTTCCTCTACAGATTTTAAGGGGGAATTGGAAGGAGTCACAGAGGGAGCCCCATACCAGGGGTGGGCAGAAGCAGCCCTGCCATGCATGCTGTTACTTCTGCAACAGAGGGGGCTTTATCTGTCACCCATAAATGGAGGCTTTTACAGGACTTGCAGTACAAATTTAGCCAGGCCCCTAGTTCCAACCTCACAGTATACTTTGCAGGGCAGCAGAGAACCACTTGAAATGTTTTGCCTTTTCCAATATGCAAGAGGTTTTCTTGAAGAAGCAACTTTATCAAGAATTTTTTTTTTTTTTAATCCTTACTACTTTGGGAATATTGGTCTCTGATAATAAGCATAATGACTGTACTCAATTTTCTAAAATCATCAACTAAAAATAACTGTAAATATTACGTTAAAAAATGGGTCAGGTACATCTTCCTTTTCTTATTTCTCTGTCTCTTAATGACTCACTATTTTTTAGCACTGGCCACAAAAGAACTAAGAGAAAAAACAAAAGTCCAAAAAATCAAGTTGGATAACTATCAATTCTGACAAAAGATTTGGTAGCAAGATTAAAGCCACTGGCTATACGAAACTCTGAGATTCTCTATAGATTTCAAATTACCCTTGTAATCTATTATATCTCATTATCCTTGATAGCAGATACTATGCAACATTGTAATCCAAGTCCCATAAACTTGAGACGTAATCTCTTTAAAGCTGTTTAATGTGGAAAGCTGACCAAGAGTAGGCAGTTAATGAATTTGTATGTGGTTTTGTTTATGTGTGCGTCCAAGCAATGGAATTAAGCTTTTGTTAGTAGATCTCAAAGTTCAAAATTGTATAACTTAATTCAGAGGAAGGAGTTAAGCTTTTGTTAGTAGATCTCAAAGGTCAAAATTGTATAATTTAATTCAGAGGACGAAGTTACGTCTTTTTTGATTTTTACATGAGAGTGTACTTTTTACTAAATAGCTGTACTTAATGATTTTCATCTCTTTTTTATTAGCACCTTAAGCTTCGAATAGTGGAATTTCTAACTTAAGTGAGTTTTTTAGGCTTCACAGCTTGGTAGCATTCTGTGAACCACATAATATAGTTGTCTTCTCAACAGACATATCAAAGAAGGTGGTAATTCTCATGCTTATTGTTAAGTTCAGATGAAAAGTCAATTGATATGAGACATGGTATTTTTTTCTCAGCCACGTTAAAAGATATCAATCAGGGGCCTAACTGATTACAAACTATAACCACTTCTGGTTAAAAGATAAGACTTTCAATACAGGTTTTTAACACCACAGCCACAAAGGTAAGAATTTATTAGGGCTTCCTGTTTTCTTTTCTTATTTTTCATACAATTAATGATGAAAGTTAGACTGAAAGTCCTAGAACCAAATTAAATCTCATACCTTCAAATTTACTAAGCAATACTGATACCAAAATGAAGCATTTAAGTATGGTCACCAAGGCTGTTCACCAGGAAGCATTTGGTTTACATTTACAGTTAGCATTCAGAAAAAGGAAAATGAAGTGTCTATCAGGCTTGACAAATATATAAATAAAAGAGGTTTATATTAAGCTAATTTTGCAACACTGAGTGAGATCCTAAGCTTGTTCTTTCAATTACAGCTTTTCCTTGAACCAAAGAGCTTTTCTACCTTATCTCATCCTGTTTTTAGTTTGTCCTTCTCAATAAAGAAACTTAATTTACTTCATATACTCAATAACCAACAATTTATAACCTTTTTAATTAACTTAAAAAAACTTCCATAAAACTGGTGCCTATAAACTGATGAATAAAACGGAAACTTTTAAGAAGCAGAAACATGTAGTTTCAAAACTGAGTTTGGCAAAAAGAAATTGTTAGTTGGACAGTGTTCACAAAAATAAAGCTTTATCTCAGTTTCATATCAAAATTACAACTGTGATTATCCAGAGAGCAGATATTGTACAAGATAAACATTTAAAATAAAGAATTAAGTCTCCATTTCAAGTATCGTTCCGATTTTGACGGTATTTAGTGTTTAGCTACCTGTGCTTATTTTGCAGAACACATATAACAAGTCAGTAAAATGGCAAAATGCTTTTACATTTATTTAAATCTTGAAAATACTGCAGAAGAATCAACTTCCTTAGAATACCTACTTAGGATGCAATTTCTGTGCAATTACTCACTTGTGATTTACATCTGGACCTAACTGCATACATATATATTAATGTATCATTGTTTTCTTTTACTTTGGGAATTTTCATTTATTCCTATTGATTAGGCAAGAATGTTGGTTATGTCATTCTAAGCATTCAAAAGAGCTTTCTAGCAAGAATCTTTTAGCAATACTTTTGAGATGATCAACAACTAAAAGAATTCCCTTATTGGTGTTGCTGTTCCTTTAAGCAAAACTGAAAATCAATAGTTTGTCAAACTTAATAGCAATTCACTGATAACAGGACAAAGCAAAGTCTTTGCAGATCCCTCTGAGCTTCCACTGGTACAGTTTTCACGAATTTGATGAACTTTTAAGAGAAACACAGTGGAGCCATCTCCAATCCTCCACAATTATCCTGAATACAAAATCGCATAACAGACTAAAAACTTCAAGACACAATGACAGCAGTTGAAAGAGACACTGAAAAGCAGACCAAGTAACTATAAATGCACAGCTGCCTAACAGTTTAGACACAATGCTTTTCAGTCATCACTAACCACTAAACTACTACAGTACAGTAAAATAATTATTTGTAATTAAAAGGCTAAGCTGTTCAAAATTCTACAAATGGTGGCAAGCTAGTTCGCTACACTTCTTTTCTCCATTGAGCTACTATTTTTTGAGCACCTATTATTTGCAAGGCACTGTGCCGGGCAATGGAAATGTAATAGTCAACAAGATAGATGTGGTCCCGGCCCTCTTGGGGCTTTCACCCTGATAAAGATTCAGAAAAGTCAACAGGCATTAATTATAACACAAGGTGACAGTGATTCAGCAGGTGAGGAACTCTGAACATAGAAGGACCTCCAAACCCAGAAGACTTCCCAAAAGTGATGTCAAAGTTGAAGACTGAAGGATAAAAAGGAGTTAACCTGGCAAACACGGAAGATGGTGAGGTATACACGTTTGAGACAGAGAGAACAGAAAGCACAAAATCCACAGGCTGAGAGAATGCTCCAAATAGTCACTCTCCATCTACAGATAAAATACCTAAGAGTAACTATGAACAAAAATGCATCTCTGCATCCTTGTAAAAGTTCACTGACATGCAGCATTCTTGTTTTCATTCTTGTCAAGTTTACTATTCTTCCTTATTTAATATATTTTTTAAAGCTACTAGTAAATTTAAAACTTTATATACATTTTGGAAAGGTTTTCCAAAATAAACAGTTGAGCAAAAACTTTCTTAGTATAAGAGACAACCTTGTAACATTCTTTTAAAATTCATTTATCTTAAGAGTTTCATTCCTTAATCTTAATAAATAAGATGCTACAATGCTTTGCTTTGAAGTAAAAACCAAGCCCTTCATAAAACCCAAATGATTATGAAGCACCCAGGCAAGTCTGACCGGCAGGTTGAGAGGCAATCATTTGCTTCCCTCGAGTGATTCAGATAACATTCTCTTCTCATAGTAGAGGGAGATCTGCTTGGACTTGCAGAATCTAAGAGGACCCCAGGTAGCAGGCTGAAAGTGCCATCCACTGAAGCGGACAAGGGGAGAACAGGCAGAGGAGAGAAAAAGCAAAAAAAGGTAAGATTTCAGATAAACTAGGTTAGCTGTAAGTTACAGGGCTCTCTCTTAATGGGAAATAAACATATTCTTGTGAGTAATGGGAAGCAAGGCAGTGTGCTGAGAGTAAAGAAGAGCTAGGAGAGAGAGTGTTGAATCAGTTCTACAGATTAGAAGGGTGTGTCTCAATGTATGTTATGGGGACCATTAAAATACACATTTCTAGACCCTACCCCAGATCCAGAGTGAAGGAATTTATGGAGGTGATGGCTAAACATTTGCATTATAACAAGCATCTCAGAAGGTATACGAAGTTTGAGAACTCCTAGAAATAGTGAAGTTTTCTAGGTTGATGGTAGAATCTTGGATAAAGAAGAAAACTGAGCAAGAAGGCAAAGCCTTCAACAACTGTTGGAAGGCAACAAGAAGTGAGAGAGAGGAAAGCTTACGGTGTTCTTCAACTTCTTCAACATTCACTAACAGTTTTGCCACCTGGCTTGCTTTCTGGTTTAGCTGAAGTTCCAACATCCACCTACACTTTTTCATGAAGATGTACACTTGGGCTAG
This sequence comes from Nomascus leucogenys, assembly GCF_006542625.1. Classification (NCBI taxonomy): domain Eukaryota; kingdom Metazoa; phylum Chordata; class Mammalia; order Primates; family Hylobatidae; genus Nomascus; species Nomascus leucogenys. The sequence goes on from NC_044399.1 coordinate 63,880,658, forward strand.
CTCTGTTGGACAGTCCAGTACTGACTACATACAACCCAACCCAAACCAGGAGTCTCCAAATGTGTATGTGATTATCAAGATGACAGGGAGAAACTGCTGCCAGATCAGTACACATCCACAACCACTAATGGAAAAGTAAATGCCAAGCTGGCAAGTCAGTCTTCATTTAAATATACTGCATTTGAAGCACACATATGTGGTGGTAGTAACAGAGCAGACTAAAGAGTGGTATTTTATTTTTCGTTGGAAAAACTGGGTAGGGAAGAGGCAGGCAGCTTCATGTCCTCCTCCAAGAACGGGATGTACTGCATAATGAGAGAGCCCAGTGAGGGCTATCAGGACAGAGAAGTTGGCTACTGTCAGAGTTGACTAGGCTGAATTTAAGATATCTGGGCTTTTAAAATGATAGATGTAAGAATTATGCCATACTTTAAAACCTCCCTTGCAGCTGGAGGTAGCCACGTTGCACACTCCTGGCCAATGAGACATAATAAGTTCCTATCAAGAACTTTCCCTCCCAAATTAAGAGGCAAAGTCTTATAAGGAGGTTTCTGCCTTTCCCCATTTCCTTCTCATTTCTTCTTTCTGCCAGAATACAATATGATGATGACGGTATGGAAGTCATCTCATGGTCCTGAGGACAAAAACCACAAGCTAATGATAACAGACAAACAAGGTACCAGGTATGTTGGCAACATCCTTAAGCACCAGCTCCAGACTCCTCACCTCAGAATCCTTGACACATGAAATAATAAACCCTTTCCTTGTTTAAGTCATTGTTTTTCAAATTTTCACTTATGTGATGTTGAGCCGATTCTCAACTCAGTGTTTTTTCTTCCTCTTTAAAGGTCTCAATATATTTTGAGAGTGATTATCATTCTTACGAAATTTATCTTTACCTTCCCCTAGCATCTACCACAGCATCTTAAACTTACAATCAGTTCAATTAAAATCAAATTGAACTTAAGGCAATTAAATCCCATCTTAACAAATAAATCATAAGAAAACAGAGTAGCCTAGCTAAATATATATATATTTTTGTCTAAATTGGAACATTGGCTAAAGCATTTGTAGAGCCCCAGCCCCACAGAAACCAACTGAAACGATGGAATAAAGATGAAAATTGAAGAAAAATCTGCACCAGCAATAAATTAGGTAAAGACAGGATACTAAAAACCTCAAGAAGCATTTGTTAAATATAGCACAGATGAGACTAAATTGAAGACAGTTACTGAGGACTGGGTCACTACATTCATTATTTAAATAGCAAAAAAATATACTACATGAATAGCTACTAATAAGGAATGGATAAATATGGGAAATAAATATGGGAAATCAAGGCTATTCTAACCATACTCATTATTCCTTCCTGGTGAGGAGCAAGGACAGAAGCCAGGGTGAGCCATGGCCAGATGAGCCCACTCCCCAGAAAGTCCCTTTGTCACCACAGTGCAGGAGAGCTTAGAGGCAGCTACATCACAGCTAGAGGGACCAAAAGCGGTAGAGGGTCATGCCAAAATGAGAAAGCAGGCCCTCACCTTGACATGATTCTCACTGAGACAAGGCAGAACACTTTTCTGATGGCTTCACACAGTGTAGCAAGCCACCCATTGCCACCATACTTTGGCACACTGTGGTGGTATTCTTCCAACTCAGCGGGCCACAGCACCAGAGAATAGGCTGGACACAGACATACCATATGTAGAGAGGAGAAGCAGACAACACTAAAAACCAGATTTGGGAAACAGGACATTGGCCCTGTGATTTCAGAAATATGGTTAAAAAAAAAAAACAAAAAACCTTTCGGAGAAAAAGTTCCCTCGTTTGTTGTGCCCTCCTCGCCTCCATCAGGCCACAGAGCTGCTAAACCAGTAAATGCAAACTGATAGCCTTGGTTCCTCTCACTTAAAATGAGAGCGAACTCCAACAAGTGAAACTGTTAGGTGACGAATAAAAATCCAACCCTGCATCCGTTCAATCAATACATAATGAGCGCTTACTATGTGCCAGGCACTGCTGTAGGTATAGAAGACAGAACAGTGCAAACAGACAAAATACCCCACCCCATGGAACTTACATTCATTTGGGGTGTAACTACTGTCTGGATAGTGTTGTCTTCTTTCCGGAATGGAGAAAGATACAGAGAGGTAAAATGAATCAATATGCGACTCATTAAAGAAGACTCTACAGTATAAAAGAAAAAAAAGTAGCATGGAAGAATAAGAGGCTGAATATATTTTGAAAAAGATGTACCACAGACCCACTAGACTATAAACTCCTCCTGAAGAGTAAGACCTATGAGGACAGAGACTGTGTCAGCCACCCGCACCTTATTCTGTCCACAACACTCAGAAGTGGATACTTGGAACATAATAGATGCTCAACAAACATCAGCTGAATGAACAGAAAAAGTAAATTTGTACACTCTAGGAAAAAGCAAACCCCATGAAACAAAGTAGGTTAAGAAAAGTAGTACAAGAAACAAAAACTGCCATAGCAGAATGTTAAAAAGTCATGAGATGTAATAAAAAGTAGATGGCACAAAATCAAGTCAGCACTCTACATAACACATTTCAGAAGACCCTTCAGAATGAAGTGGAAAATTATAATGAAGAAAGCAAGTAGAGAGAGTATCTCTATATATCTATACTATAGAATACTATCAACCTCTAAAAAAAAGGTAGATTTAATTGTATTGATGAGGAAGTATGAGGAAGATATACCAATTAGAGAAGAAAGCAAATAACTAAACAAAGAGGCAATGACCAGAAAATGAAATAATTAGCATAAACATGAAAAATGAGATAACTTGATCATTACTTGACTGTATTCCTGAAAAACTCAAGAAATAATCAATTGAAAAAAAAAATTTCAAATACTTCCAAAATCATTTATCAATATATGTACTGATCTAAGTAAAACTATAAAACTCAAGGGGCGTAAAAGAAGACTTGTATAAATGAAGATGATGTAACGGTAAAGTTCTCAATTCATCCCCGAATAAACACTGAAATCCCAATGAAAATATTAGCAGAATTGAGGTATTTATTCCAGGGAGAGAGCTTCATAAATTCTGTGTGAATAGGACATTCAAACACTGGTTAATGACTTATTAAAAACTGGCAATATCTCTATCTTATGCCACTGACCAAACTACATTTCTTATCAATAATAAATTTTATTATAAAATATAAAATCATAAAAATATAATATTAACAATGCAGATAAATACTGTATTTACAAAATCTTCATGTGGGAAAGTCTAAGCATGGTATAAAAACCAGAAACTCATAAGAAAATACCTTAGGTTACATAAAATTAACTTTTGCACATGAAAACAAAGATAAATGAAAACAAGACACAAACAACATAAGACATTTGTGACAGATATATATGATGAGATCAAATCTTGAATATATAAAGAATCCTTACAAACAATAAACAAAGACAAACACAGAAGAGAGGGCTGGGAGGCAAACAGGCCATTAACAAAGCAATACAAATCACCACTCAGTGTATGACAAATATAAAACCTCATCAGAATTAAGTACAAAATTAAAAACTTAAGTGCTACTTTCACACATTGAATTGACAGAGTTATTCAGAAGAATACATTATCATCAAGCATTCATTGGTGAAGATATGGTGAGGTGGCTAGCATAAATTGGTGCAACTTTTCTTGAGGGGAATCTGTTAATGAAAACTGAAAGCTTTAAAACCATACGTACCCTTTGACCTAACAAGGCCGCTTATATGCACTTATCCTCAGAAAATCATTATAGATTTAGCTTATTTATCATAATACTATCTATAATAATAAGGATAATAAAATAAAAAACACCTAAAACAGGAGAAATAAATAAATAAATTATGGTATAACTATGCAATAGCATGCTATATACCCATCAAAAATAAAGGTATACTTCTATACAGCTAACTTTGAGAAAAAAATATATAAAAAGATATATGTTAAATGATATTACAAATCTTTATTTTTAATAGTAAGAAGAGACTACTTAAATGTCCTCTAATAAAGAAATGGTTCAATAAACTAAATCTATCTATACTATGGAATACTATCGACCTTTAAAAAAAGAAGGTAGATTTAATTGTATTGATGAGGAAGAATGAAGAAGATATACCAATTAGGGAAGAAAGCAAATAACTAAACAAAACATGTAATATAACCCCATTTTTATAAAACAAAATAGAAACTATCTATGCACTAATGTAATAATAACTAACCTTTCTTGAACATTTACTGAATATGGCAGTGAATCATTTGCTTACATTATTGCTTATAATTATCACAATAATCCTTTCTGGGAGGATCATCCCCATTTTACAGACAAGTAAACCAAGGCTTAGAGACTTGAAAAAAAATGTGCCTGTAATCACAAAGCCAATAAATTGTAGCCCAGGGATTCCAACCCAGCCAGTCTGACTCCAGAGGCTGTACTGCTAACATTAAAACACAGACTATGAACAGATAAAGGCTAAAAAACTGTATGCAAAAAGCCTGCTTATTGGCCGAGTGCGGTGACTCATGCCTGTAATCCCAGAACTTTGGGAGGCTGAGGCAGGTGGATCACCTGAGGTCAGGAGTTCAAGACCAGCCTGGCCAACATGGTGAAACACTGACTCTACTAAAAATACAAAAATTAGCTGGGCGTGGTGGCAGGCACCTATAATCCTAGCTATTCAGGAGGCTGAGGCAAGAGAATGGCTTGAACCAGGGAGGCGGAGGTTGCAGTGAGCTGAGATCATGCCACTGCACTCCAGACTGGGTGACAAGAGCGAAACTTTTTCTCAAAAAAAATAAAAAGCCTGGTTATTGCATGGCCCGAAGGGACTTTCTGTATATTATGTGTTTGTGTTTTAAGAAACGTTACTTTTAAATTTTAAAAGTCACTAAAAACAGGTTAAACATGTTGATACACAAAAAGACATAAGCAGAATATTAATTTTTTTCAATCACAGAATGCATTTACACTATGATCGTATATTTGTTTATAAAGCAAAAATATATGAGATGCATAGAAAAAATTTCTGGAAGAGAATATACCAAAATATTCAAAATGGTTTTACCTTGAGATAGTGAAATTATAGAAGGATTTCAATCTTCTCTTTTTGCTTATCTGTATTTTCTATTTTTTCTAAAAATAAATACTAGTGATATAATTAAAAATAATACTGTAACATTTAGTAAGTATATCATTATTAAGGTACTTATTTAAAAAAATAAAGTAAAATTCAAGAAATCAAAGTAATTCACTCAATTCATATTGAGTGAATGCTAAAAACCCCTCAATACAAATATTTAATAAGTGAAGATTACAGTAAGCTACTTCTTAAACTATACAAGTGATCTAAAACAAACGTGTATCCTCCATTTCTACTTTTTTCTTTTAATAAAAAACAGCATTCTAGGCTCTAGGAGAAAAGAATTTACACATTTATAGACCATACTTCACATCAGTTCCATCAACAGCATAATCTATTGGTTCCAATAAATAATCTATTTCAGTGTTCTGGTCTCAAAAAACGTGTTGCAGCTTTTCAGCACAGATGTTACTTGGGAAAAAAGTTCTGCTTTTTACTAACCTATATTAAGTATAAAACTCAGTTGAGTCACCAAAGCCTCTTATGATCCTAATCCAAATAAAATTTCTTTACCCCAGTGTGGTCCATGCAACAAACTCCAAAAACATATTGTAAATAGCTCAGTTGGCAAGAGAAACTCAAGGGTGACACATTATTCCTTTTTTATAATCTAAGTCTTACTTCCCTTCATTTAAAAAAAAAAAATTTTTTAAATGGCATTAGCACCAGCAAACATTTGGCTCATATCCTGGCCTAAACGCCAAGGCATCAGGCTGCTGCTACCCACTATCCCACAGATGAAATATAAGCATGAGCACTATCTGGCCCTTCACTTATTCTACAGTTAATTATCCTCCGTATATTACAGCTATAAACAAAAGGAGGCAAAGAAAGAAAGGCTAGTTCTATGAAGGTGATTGCTGACTCCCAGATATTTCTGTCTCGGCTATCATTAGCTATAAATGAATTGTGTGAGATGTTAAGAGTCCAAAAGAAATCAATTGACAGATATCAGGTATTTTCTTAAATAAAAATCCTGCTGACTCCAAGACACATGTGACTTCAAGTAATAAACTAAATAGAGAGGTAAAAAGTCAGATAAGAGGGTAGGGGTCACCCAAAGGGTGCTGCTTCTTTAAATGGAATAAGCAGAAGGAAATGACTTAAATTCAATTAGTTCATCCAGAAACCTGGGGCGTGGAATATATAAAATAATACAAGGGAAACTTACTGCCCTGGGACCTTTCCATCTGTGTGTGTAGGTGAGGCTGCTCCCCTTTTCTGTGGTGCATCCGTCTTGCTTTGCATGCCTCTCTTGTGTGGTCCAGATTTTGCCCAGTCGGCTTTTCCTGCTGCCAGTGGTAGTGACCGGCTCCGCTGGCTCTCTACTAGGTGAGTTCTCTCCACATCCAATCAGACCACTCGGTCTGGGACTAGTACTCGCTGCCTACCTAACACCTACTTTGCTTTCTCGAAGTGTGGTCTAGGACCACCTGCATCAGAATCATCTGGTGTCCTCGTCAAACATGCAGATCTCTGAGTCCTGTCCCAGCCCTAAGGGAATGTGAATCACTGGAAACAGTGGCCAGGAATCACTGTTTTAACAAGCACACCATGACGGCACATTACCATGCTGACATTTGGAAGCCAACGAGTTCATGCACACTATACATCACAGTATGCACTATTAAATAATTAATTAGTTAATTTCTTGAGATTTCAGACACTATGTTTTAGATATCAAACCCTGCATCTGGAATGAAAATTCAGATATATAACCATATAAGCTACATAAAGGGAGAAATAATACAATAGCCAGTATGAAGGAATGGAAGATGTGGCCAAGAAAAAAGTTGATCTTAAACTAGTTATCCTATTTTCCTGTGTTCCTAATGAAACAAGCATTATAATAAACTTAAAATTATTTTAAAATGAATTATTTAAAGCAGCTCATTTAAGAGTCTAAGAAGACACAGCAATCACTATTCTCTGATTTAGTAACCAGTCAACACTGACTTCCTAACTGGCAAATAAAATAACTCTCACCAGCCAGGCTTCTCAGGAGATCTCCAGCATTTGACATCCAGTCCAGATCACTTCCCTTTATGAACAGGTTCTATTCTTTTGGCTTCTGTGACAGGGTCTTTTCCGGTCTTCCTCCCTCTGACCATTTATTTCCTTTCTGGGTCCATTATATACCTTACCCAATCCTTAAAAGGGGATATACCCCAAAGTTCTGGTGACCATTAGCATGATCACTCTACACACTGATCCTTGGTAACATCATTTACTACTGTGACCTCACTGCCAGCTCCATGCTGAAGACTCCTGGTTCTTCCAGCCTAACGTTCTCTCTGAGCTCTTGCCTTTCACAGCCCCCTGCCCCACTGGGCCTCTCCACCTGGATGTGCCAGTAGCAACTCAAATTCCACTTGTCCAAAATTGAACTCATCACGTTTTCTTTAAACCTTTTCTTTCTTCCATATTTACACTCTTAAGTCTCAACACCACCATTCATCTAGTTTTTCATTCCAGAAGCCCATAATTGTGTCTAGAGCAGGGGCAGCAAATCCAAATGCCAGTGGGGGCAGCCAGGTATTAAATTCATTTTTTAAGAAATATGTGTATAGCTTTTGACATGTACTAGGCACTTGTACGTCATTTGCAAATGTTAACTCACTTATTACTCAGAACAACCCTATGAAGGAAGTACTATTATTATCCATAGTTTACAGATGGGTAAACTGAGGCTAGTGAAATTATAAAACTTGCACAAGGTCAGTCAGCTAGCCAAAGCCAGGATTTGAATGCAGGGAATGTGACTCTAGAATCTGACTCTCAGAGAACAGGATAGAGCCTAGAATAACAAATGACAAAAGGGCCCACAGAGCTGGAAAATACCTGCCTCACCTCAAGGTATTCAAACTCTCTGCAGCTCCGTGCTCTCAGCTCTTATTTTATGTCTCCTTAGCAATCCACTTCATCTAGCTAAGGTCCTACCCATTCGATTTCCTCAATGTTTCTCTCTATATGTCTATCTCTCTTTCTCTCTCTCTCCCTTGTTCTCTTTCCCCACCACAGCCTCAGTTCAGGCCCAAGTCGTTTCTCAGTTGACCACCACTATTTGTCTGCCATCATTCTTGCCTCTCACTAGTCTGTGCTCTCCGACAGAAGGTCAGCAAACTTTTTCTGTAAACGCCAGACAGTAAACATTTCAGGCTTCCCAGGCCACAAGGTTTCTGTTGCAATTAACTCTGTCACTGCGGCATGATAATATGCTCAGAACAAGTGGGCGTGGTTGTGTTCCAATAAAACTTCATTTACAAAAACAGGTGATCCTTGCTCTATAGTACTACCACAGCAGTTTTCTTAATCAAGCCTATTCCTTCCACTGAAATATAATCCAGATGGTTTCAAAGCATTAGAGAATATGCAAAAATATAAAAGCATCAGAAGAAAACATGAGTGAATGTTTCTGTAACCACAGGGTGATGAAACCTTTCTAGGCATGAAAAAAACAAATACATAAAAGTCAAAAATCTCCATGGGGCAAAACAAAACAAAACAAAACAACAAAATACCACAAAAAAAGAAAAGGACAAAACGAGAAAAAATATTTGTAAAGAATATGATGTATAAAATGCTAATTTTCTTTATTTACAAAGAATTCTAAAAAGTCACTAAGGAATGACCAAGGATATAAGAGCTAAATAACAGAAGAAAAAACACAAATGATCAAAATAGAAAAAAGATGCTAAACCTTACCAAAATGTAAATAATGAAAACTCACACAAAATCTTTTTCAATTATCCAGTTGGCAAAACTGGTAAAGACTGCTTATGCAGGAGTGGACTCTACAGAGAAAGTCTAATTCCCAAATGCTGGCCGGGTGCGGTGGCTCACGCCTGTAATCCCAGCACTTTGGGAGGCCGAGGTGGGTGGATCATGAGGTTAGGAGATCGAGACCATCCTGGCTAACGTGGTGAAACCCCGTCTCTATTAAAAATACAAAAAATTAGCTGGGCGTGCTGGCAGGTGCCTGTGGTCTCAGCTACTCAGAAGGCTGAGGCAGGAGAATGACGTGAACCCGGGAGGCGGGGCTTGCAGTGAGCTGAGATCTCGCCACTGGACTCCAGCCTGGGCAACAGAGTGAGACTCCATCTCAAAAAAAATGAAAGTCGAATTCCCAAATGCTGTTGAGGGGAAGGGTAAATTATACTATCTTTTCAGAAACAAATTTGTTGTTCCATCAAAGATTTAAAAGTTTAAAGCTAGCTATTACATTTCTAAGTACTGATCCTAAAGGCAGACTCACATGAGTATACAAAGACATATACATAAAAGTTAATAACAGAGTTGCTTTTAATAGTAAAAAATCTGGAAATATCACAAATGTTTACCTGCAGAAGACTAGTTAATAATGGCAGATCCATACAATGGAATAATATGCAGTGAATATTGTCAGTGAAAACTATACTGTCATAAGAAAATGGCAAGTTGCAAAACTGTGTGTGTGTATACATACATACATACATACATATATATATATAAAATGATCCTATTTCTGTTGAAGAAAATGTACAACGATAGCTCTATCTGCATATGTGTCTATATAGAGAAGGCAACATTTCACACAGGCGTTTTTATCTAGAATGGTGGGAAAGGATACTTTCTTAGTTCAAAATATATGCTTCTGTATTATTTGAATTCTTTTTATAATAAGCCTATACTAATTTAATAGAAATTTTAAAATACTTAAAACGTAAATAAGACAAAACACAAAGTGATCATATCCCTCCAAAGAAGCTTCCAGGACTTTCCATGGCTATGATCTAACTCTTTAGCCTGATATACATGCCAATATGACAACATGACCGCTGCCTAACTCTTCAATCTTAATAAGCACCTCTCCTATATGATACTCAGGTCATATTACTGCTACTCATGGTCACAATGTAGCTTTTTGAATGTGCCAGGATAACTGAGACTCCTTTGCTTTTGCAAAGACTCTTCCCTCTACTTAAAATTCTCCTTCTCATCTTCCCTGCCGAGTAAATATTCATTTACTTCAAGCCCCTCCACAGGCAAAAACAAACTTAGGGGAAATATAATACACATTAAGCAGACAATCAAATGTTTACCTATACTTATTTGGAAACATGCAGTGTCTCCCATGTGTCAAGCATGCTGTTGGATGCTTTATATGCATTAATTATTTGATTTAATTCTTAATCTATTATTATTCCTACTTTACAGATGTGGAAATTATCTCAATAAAGTTAAGGAACTGCCCAAAGTCTCACTGGCTAATAAATGTCAGAGCCAAGATCTGAACTCAAGTGTGCTTGACTTCAAAGCTATATTCCAAGTTTTGAAAAGGGAGACTGGGGCCAAGAACAGGATTAACAGAGGCCTTAAAAGGATCTGACTGGATATAAGACAGGCAGACCAGTTTCCCAAGGAGGCAGGGGGGACAAGTATGGTGGGGTGGAAGGACTGGCCTAAATGGTAGGGTAGAGGGACAGGGAAAGGGAAAATAGGTTGATTCTGAGGAACAGTTTGATCATTCCAGGTTACAGTGTTCCTTTAACACTAAGCAGGGTTGAGACAGAAGATAATATGGAGAAACTATAGACTCGTATAAGTTAGGAAAATCGAAAGCAATATTTTGGGAAAGTTAGTTTGGCAACGCTGGGCAGCATGAACTGCAGGGTAAGCAGGGCGGAGAACAAAAGAAAGAACAGTTAGGAGCTGCTGCCAAAACCAACAGCTTCCCGTGTTTCCAATGTAAACTAGGATGGCAGCTTCAGAAATGAGGATGGGAAAGCAAATGTCATACGGCTTACAAAAGATTCTGTTGATGACAGAAATTAGACTCAAGATGAAGGGGAGAGCGGAGAGCAAAAAGTGAAGAAGACTGGTTCTAAGGTTTCTCCTCTGAAGGAAACGAAGAATGCTGTAACTGACAGAAATGGGACGATAAGAGATGAGAGCTAATCTGCAGGGTGGACGTGCTAAGTGATGGCACACACGAAGCTCCTGCTGTTGACACAGGCCACATCTGATGCTTATGGGCTGAGAGCCCTCATTTTTGGGGTGGCAGCCTTATAAGCATAACTTATCTATAGTCATTCTTAACTTGTCAGCAGCATGACACTCAGGCCACTTGTGTAAATGACAAAAGAGAGTTTCTTTAGAAACATGCTGATTCGTTGCTTAGTGACCATAAACCACTGAGACATGTTTTCAAGCTTATCACACAGAATTCATCTCACTGTTTTAGAGTTACATTACGCAGGTCTTACTAAGACTTTTTAGCTCCTTCACCAAACCCCCTGTGTCTATTCATCATTTCTTCAAAAACAACTTTCTTTAAGTAAAGCTGGTCACTAGGGAGAGAAGTTGTTTAGTTACCTCCTTTTGCCTTGAATTTCAGGCTCAAGTCTCTTTTAAAAAACAAAACAAACAACAACAACAAAAAAATCACTCTTTCCCTGATCCTTCTCTGCTCTCAAAAGCCTCCCTGTCTCATCTTTTCATCTGACTCCAACATTATGTATCACTTTCTGTCCTCAAAGAGGCCTTGCTTACTCTTACTATTCACACATTTTATTCAGTCTCTTTATTCTCATTTAAGAAGAATAAACCAGGTCTCCCCCAAGTTGCAGCATGACCCAAAACATATCTTCTAAAGAGGGTTAGCCCAGAATAAGCTAAGTCAAAGCTTGGCTATATGATAGGATAATAATGATGCTCTGCCTGACTTACAGGATGACTGTGACAACCAAATCACTTAATTATGGCAGTACAATTTGGCACAGGATGCTAGAATTAGGTTAAAAAACAAAATCTGGTTCCAAGTCTCCTTTCAGGAAAAATTCACCCTACATCCCCACAGACCTGTGACAACCCCAGAGGCTCTACAAGAAGCAAAACACAGAAGTGAACTGGGAGATTGAGTGGCCACTGTGGATTCATATCAAGCCCAGCAGTGCAATTCTTCCCATTCCAGAACTCAAGTCGACAAAACTTATTATCTTATGCATTTTTACCGTACATGTAAAAACACTAAAGACAAGGAAATAAGCAGGATAAACATTCAACTTTAATTGCAAAGGAAAGGGTTACTATTTTCAGTACAATACTTACAATGCAATACTATTTACAATTCTGTGTAAATAGAATTCAGAAAATTTAATTTCAAATCCCAGTTAAATTGAAGAGAGGAAAAATACTAAGACAGGACCTGCAGTTCCAAATTATTCTTTTCGGGTGGTAAATAAAATTAGCTTTTTGTTTCACTAAAAATAAAGTTTCAAATAAGTAAGTATATCAGAAAAACAAAGTACCTGTGAGTTTGATTTTGGATAGTCGAGCCAAAATTCCTGGCAAATCATACACTTGCAGCTTCATCTCTTTCCACCGCTTTTCCTCTTTTGTCTCTTTCCCTGCATCTATTGAGTCTTCAATTACTGAGGCTGGCTCTAGTTCTATCAATTCCTTTTCATTTGGCTTTCTGGACAAAGATAGGCTGGGCGGTGAAAGAGGTCTCATCTCATATATTTCTGCTTTGGCTTGACCTGAAGATGTTTTTTCAAGGAAAGGAGATGCTACTGGTTCTGGCTTGGGTCTTACTTGCTGGTTGTGTCTTCTGTTCAGCTGTGTGACATACTAAACAAAAAAGCACACATTACTATAAAACCAAGACCCCAAATGCTCTCAAATGGTTGTTTAGCAACATCTTCAATCAGTCCAGCTTTTATATTATTTGAAAGCTTTTCCCACAGCTTTAATATCTGTTAATTTGGCAATGTATTTATAGAGTGCTATACGGAAATCACTACACTAAGAGATATGGAGAATAAAATTTAGGCCTCAGTAATGGTTTTCAATTTCTGTAGTTTAGAAAAGCCTAGAAATATACGTTCCTTGAAAGAAAAATTACTTGTTATTCATCTCCTCCAGAATTTTCCCTGGAGGCTTAACATTCCAAATACAATAAAAAAGTTTTCAATAATCAAGGGCCCAGCCGGGCACACTGGCTCATGACTGTAATCCCAGGATCCTCGAGCCTAGGAGTATGAGACGAGCCTGGACAACACAGGTAACGTCTCTACAAAAACAAACAAAAAAAAATTAGTGGGTCATGGTGGCATATGCCCACAGTCCCAGCTACTTGGGAGGCTGAGGCAGTACTGTTTGAGCATAGGAGATTGAGCTGTGATTGTATCGTTGTACTCCAGCCTGAACGACACAGTGAGACCCTGTCTCACAAAAAAAAAAAAAAAGACAAAAAAGAGCCCAAGTCAACCTGTTGATTTTTCATATTCTCAGGCAAACAGCATAGGGAGGGGCTCAGTGGTAGGGCATAATCCAGGGCTGAATGATTTTTTTTTTTGAGACAAAGTCTCACTCTGTTGCCCAGGCTGGAGTGCAGGGGCGCGATCTTGGCTCACTGCAAGCTCTGCCTCCCAGGTTCACGCCATTCTCCTGCCTCAGCCTCCGAAGTAGTTGGGACTACAGGCACCCGCCACCACGCCTGGCTAATTTTCTTTAATTTTTAGTAGGGATAGGGTTTCACCGTGTTAGCCAGGATGGTCTCGATCTCCTGACTTCGTGATCCGCCCACCTCGGCCTCCCAAAGTGCTGGGATTACAGGTATGAGCCACCGCATCCAGCTGGCTGAATGATTTTATAGCAGGGCAGGATGAAGACAGAATGTGGGCTGTAGAGTCAGACAGTCTCTACCACTTACTAGTAAAATTAATAACTACTACTAATATTTGTGAAGTACTTTACAGTTTTATGTAATATATATCTCATTTAATCTTCTAAACAGTTGTCAAAGAAGATAGATCATTATTAGTATCTCCTCTCTTTCTCTCTCTTTAACTTACAGATAAGGAAACTAAGCCTCAGAAATAAACTGACATATCAACAGCCAACAACCAGCTATAGGTAGGCCTGGGAGTGGAGTCACCTATGCTGATAACTAGTTAAGTGCCTTTTCCATTACATCACAAAGATTTGAAATTACATACATTAGTCTTAAGGAACTATAAACTCATGAATGAAGAGTTCCATTTACATGAAAAAGGGCATTACACATATTTGAATTTCTCATCTAAATATCCACCATTATCCTTGACCCCCAACTTAAAAAGCCTGAACATTTCTAGAAATTTAAATCTCTTATCAACATATTGAGTTTTATTAAGATTTTAATTTAAAGTTTTAAGTTAAAGATGAGAGAAATGTAAAATAGGACTTTAAATTATAAGTCTGCCGTTCTTTCAGGCTGGCACTATGAGTTTTCAGCTATCATTTTGCCATTCTATTACCCTTTCCCATCTGAGAAAATGCAAATGGCCTTCCTGGCAATTAACAGTAAGTTCCATATTGCCCACAAATTCATGGAGTCAACATGGATTGATGTATGTTATCAATGTCTATTATAAAATGCTAGAAAATTATAAAAACTGTCGAATCGTTTGAATTTACTCAGAAGTGCAACTGCTAAAAAAGACTTTTAAATGTACTGCTGATTTAAGAAAATGAGAGGGTCACACTGTTAAAGCAATTATTTCTCTATTACTGATGTAGTCACAGAACTCCAAAGAATTTTAAAAGATGTATCACAACAGTTCAGCTTTTCTCAATTTTGGCCAGGTCGAAATATGCCACAAGTTTTCAGTCTTTCTCTAAACTTAATCAATAAGTTCAGGATCATACTTTTAACCTCAAACACCAGAATTATTCTGGTTTCGGTCAAGAATAATCAAAACAAGAGATTTGGATAAATTTAAGGACACTAAATAAAAGTTCTTTTCAAACAGCATTTCTTAAAACTTTTATTAAATAAGAATTTCTGAAATTCCCTCAACAGAGAAAAATAAAGGCAGAAGTAACAGAGTAAGAATGGTCTTCTAAACATACCATGCGTTTGAGGAAGCTAAAGTGCTGAAATGTAATCCACTGCTTATTAACATTCCTGAGAAGATGTAAGAACTTGTGAGGGGAGTCCTGTATAGTTCTTCTTTCAAGATACCAGACACAGCCTCCTACGCAACCTATAATAGAGAGAGAAGTGGAAGAAAGGTTAAATGATTCATACTTCTTATCAAATGATGACTACACCTCCCCAGAAGCAAAGCCAGCCACTAAGGTAAGCGCTACACTGTGTGATGGGACAGAGCTTTGAAATAATCTAATCCAGATTTGTGAATAAATGCAATTTACCAGCCCTACTCATTGTTTAAGTCAGTGTAGGTCTTCAGAAGGGCCAGGGAAAATTTTCATTTCAGGATCACTATGCTTTATTACATTGAATGCTGAAATGACCATGCTACAGATCTTTTTAAGAAAATATAAAACAACCCGCTCAGTCAATTTTTCAAAAGTAGAAAGTAAAAAGCATAATTTTTCTTAATAAATGACAATAAATTGAAATATATAGATTTCAGGTTAATATTTTAACTATGTAGGGTAAGACAACAAAAAGGAAGAAGAAACAGTTCTCAATAAAGTATGACTATATCAATCTAGTTAGGAATAAGCTATTTTTGTTGTATCTAAATTTGGCTTTTAGTCATTCTACTGAAACTTCTCTCAAGTATCAACAAATCCAATGCTTCTCTGCCTTGGTCCTCATCCAATTCAAGCCTCCGACAAGCCATACAACACCACAGATTCTCCCGATGGCTTCCATGACACTAAGTGTTCCTGGTTCTCTGCATTCTATTTCTCAGTTGCAGATGGTGTCTATTCTTGCTATGTATGCCACCTTAAGGTAGTCATGTTCCCTCTTTCTGAACATTAAATATTGTCCCTGAGCAAATGTAATTATAGGATAATTTCTGATCTTCAAACCATTTCTAGAGTCATCGGGCCTATTTCCATCTCCTCTCTTGGTATCTCTATATGGATGGATTGCAAAATGTCTTTAAGAGCGTTTTATTCTCAACCAATCTCTACTCTGTTCCCTATTGCACATAAAACCATTACTTATTTAAAACTTCAGGAACATCTTGAACTCTCCTGTTATCAACTAACAATCGTCAAGTCCAATCTACTCTGAAACATAGGTCAGACCTGTCCACTTCTTTCCATTTTTACTGATCATCTTACATTTATCATCTTACATTCGGATTGTGGTAATGATAGCATTCAAGCCAGGACGCGCCTGCCTTCAATACTTCCTTTCCTCTCCAATCCACATTCCCAGAGGCAACAGTTTTCTTCCTGCAGCCCTGAATACATATTACTCACACAACCCACCAAAGCAACATTGCCCATGACCCTCCACTAAAAACACCACACATTTCACATTTGTTCATCTGTTTCTATCATTTCCTTGTTCGCACGCCACTCTCTGTCAAATTTTCTGTCTTTTTCAACTGCTCTATCACTTTATGCCATGTTGTGTAATGCTTCTTCATGCAAATTGTTCCCATCATCTAATTTTTTACTTCCTTGATGGCAAGAATTCTCCTTTCCTCACCACCTTTGTACAACAGCTAGCAGAGCACTTTTATATAAAAAGGAAATAATGTTTGATGACTACATAGCCCACACAGCACACCTGGACTGTGGAAAGGAGAATTATCACAACCCCGAGAAATACATCACAATTTTCTTAGACTGGAGATAAATCGCTTCTTCATTGAAATTACAGTCTCGGAGCTTGCAGAGCGAGACTCCGTCTCAAAAAAAAAGAAAAAAAAAAAAGAAATTATAGTCTCAAACCTGAGTTAATTACGACATGCTTGTTTTCCATAAACATGAAAATGTGTTTGCCTTGGAACCACCTTGGTAAATAACTCTCATGATTAAGTGGGTGGATTACCTGAGGTCAGGAGTTCGAGACCAGCCTGACCAACATGATGAAACCCCATCTCTACTAAACAAAAAGATTAGGCAGGCATGGTGGCACTTGAAAAATTCTAGCTACTTGGGAGGCCAAGATGGGCGGATCACCTGAGATCAGGAGTTCCAGACCATCCTGGCCAACATGGTGAAACCCTGTCTCTACTAAAAATACAAAACTTAGCTGGCCATGGTGGTGCATGCGCCTGTAATCCCAGCTACTCAGGAGGCTGAAGCAGGAGAATTGCTTGAACCCGGAGGCGGAGGTTGCAGTGAGCTGAGATTGTGCCATTGCACTCCAGCCTGGACAACAAGAGTAAAACTCCATCTCAAAAAAAAAAAAAAAAGATTAAGTGGGTCAAACTGAGATTTTACAGAATGGTAGTAAGAAAAAACAGCTAGGAAACTGACATTTCATTTAGCTGAAACACGTCACATTTCTATGAATCAGTGCCTAGAAACTGAAAGACATTTCAGCCTTGTGTAAACAAATGTAAGTTTGAAGATACACAAAGATTATAATAGATACATTAAAATTCTGGAAGCATAAGACCATATCTATTATTCACCATCAACACTGGCTCCTGATTTTAGGATGTTTAAAATTAGGTAAGGAGACAAGTAGCTAAAACATGCTGACATTTTTTATTTTTATTTTTTTATTTTTTTGAGATGGAGTCTCCCTCTGTCACCCAGGCTGGAGTGCAGTGGCATGATCTTGGCTCACTACAACCTCTGCCTCCTGGGTTCAAGCTATTCCCCTGCCTCAGCCTCCCGAGTAACTGGGATTTCAGGCGCATGCCATTGCACTTGGCTAATTTTTTTTTTATTTTTTTATTTTTAGTAGAGAGGGCATTTCACCATGTTGGCCAGGCTGGTCTTGAACTCCTGACCTCAAGTGGTCCACCCGCCTTGGCCTCCCAAAGTTCTGGGATTACAGGTGTAAGCCACTGCGCAAAGGCAGTGATGACAGTTTTTAAATGGCTATAAAATACTTAGAACTTTTAGAAGCAAAATCAGGCATGATACTACTCGATCACTAACACTGTCCCAGTTTACCCTCTCTGCCACCTCATCCCACCGTGCTGCTTTCCCATCAAGCTCTCCTGGTAGATCTTCCAAGTGGATCATAGGAAGTTATACAGACCACTTACTAGCAGAGTTTTTGGCAATTATGTTCACAGCTTCAGGGAGTAAGCTGTCTATTAATGCCTTCTATACCACCACTGCAAAGACTGATGCAGCAACAAACCATGTGGGCCATATGCAGCCCACCTACTGGAACTGGGGAATTCACAGTAGTCAAGCAGAATTGTCCTATAGCTGACAATATAGAATGGAAAGGCAGAAAAACAGCTAATCTGAAGGATGCATGCTGGAAAAACCTCCATACGGAAGAGATATTTCAAGCACTAGAAAAGGATGAGTTCTCTGAGAATGAGTGCCCAGGATCAGGATCAAAGAACATTCCCAGTCAGGGATGGTAGAAGGTAACAAAGAAGTGATTCAAAAAAGAATCACAGGACTTTAAAAAACAACAAACAACAACTGTTCATTATGGAAAATCACAGCCATGTGCAAAAGCAGAAGAGTACCATGAGCCCCCATTACTTATCCCCAAGCTTCAACAATTACCAGACCCTAGCCAATCCTGTTTCATCTATTCTACCTCTCCACTTTACAAACCAAACAGGACCTTTGAGATCACCTACTTCAATTATGTCATTTCATAGATGAGTAAACTCAATTCCAGAAAAGTCAAATGAATTGCCCCGGGATCACACAGACCAGAAGACAGCCATAAAATAACATTATGAAAAAGAACGAAGAACGCAATTTCATGGAGTCACAGTGTCAACATCACCAGATGGTGCAGAGAGCTTGTGTGTGGTAGGTGACAACTGAAAAAAGTTTCTGGGATGTGATCAAAAGGCAGTCCCTGGCGTCTCTTATCTGGCTTCTAATATACACCACCGGCATCACATTCCTCACACAACCATTAGTTAATCATCTAACGTCCTGTTTAATATCTCCATGGGGACAAGTTGCATCCATCCACAAATAACTATTGGGAGCAAACAGTGTACACTAAGTACTCTTCTGGGCACTGGAAACACAGAGGTAAACCAGAGATGGACACTGTCCCTGCTATGACAAGGTTTGTATTCTAGTTGGGAAAAACAAATAATAAACGAGTATGTAAATAAACAAGTATAGACTGTGCTAACCATAATGAAAGAAATAAATGGAATGATGTGAAAAGAAAGAAGTAGGGGGCCCTAGTTTATTATAGGGTGGTCTCTATAAAGGCCTCTCTGAAAAGGTGACATTGAGATGAGACATTACCAAGAGTCAAGGAAGAACATTCCAGCTCCAATATACATTTGTCACTAGTTCCTTCGAGTGAAAGGATATTAAAGACCACTCTGGCGGTACAAAGACAAAAGTCTGATGGGGACTACAGTCCGCTGTCTGCAACTGTCATTATTATCACCGTTGTCATCATGACTCTTTATATTGGAACAAGCCTTCTGAGTGGAAGCAAAGTACTTTCCTTGTCATTGCAAGCCAGTGGCTAGAAGCTGAGGCTCTGATAAGGAGGGCTGTGGAACCCCAAGGTTCTACTATGCTCTGCCCTCTCCTCCAGCTTCCGCTATCTCAAAACCTAAAGCAGCACGAAGACACCGCTCTTCCGCAGAAGCCGGATGGAGGAGGCGGTGTGGACCACCAAAGCTACAGTGCAAGACTGGACCCTAGCTCCGTGGCCTCTTCACTCCAAGCTACTCCAGAGGTCATTTCCCCCACCACACCGGTGGCCGGCCAACCTCGCCAAGGGCTCCCCAAGGTTGCAGCCAGCCGGAACCACGGTCTCGCACGTGGCAATAAGAATTTCTCCCAAGGTCGTTCCCAAGGCGGGTACAGTACCTGTCAGGAGGCGTGAGGAGAGAGCGTGCGGAGATGCGGCCATAATTTACGAGTCTGGGCCGCTCCCCGGGATACCCGTGTCCTCTCTCCTCACGGGACGCTGGGAGCCGCCATCTTCCTTCCCCGCCCCCCTGTGGGCGTAGTTCCGGGCCGTCACTTCCGGCGGGCGGGCTCCGAAAGGAGAGCGCGAAGGCTGGAGGTGGTCGGAATGGACTGGCTGGAGTGCGGCGGGCTGACAGGTCTGAGGCCTGAGGGAGTTCGGGGAACCGCAAAGCACGGTGTGCCTCCGTTGTCCTGAAGAAAAAGCCGCGCGTGGACGACTGGCCGGCCCGCGCTTGCAGCTCCCAGAAGTTGACAGGCATCCTCCGGTGACCGGGTGAGGTGGGCAGGGCTGGGCTGCAGAGTCCTCCCGGGCAATTTAAAGTTATAGCGGGCGGGCGCTGTGGCTCACGCCTGCAATCCCAGTGCTTAGGGAGACCGAGGCGGGAGGATCGCTTGATCCTGGGAGCTCGAGACCAGCCTGGGCAACAAAGCGAGACCCCGCCTCTACAAAAAATGTAAAATTAGGCAGGTGTGGTGGCGCCTGCCTGTGGTCTCAGCTACTCAGGAGGCTGAGGCGGGAGTATCGCTTGAGCCTGGGAGGTCGAGGCTGCAGTGATTGCGCCCACTGCACTGCAGCCTGGGCGACACAGTGAGACCCTGTCTCTAAAAATAAATTTTAAAATAAAAATAAAGTTAAAATTAGGACACTTCCCGGTGACAGGAGCATCATGAGGAAATGGTTCTCGTGGCGATGCTTCCACCTCCACGTCTGATGAATCACACTTTACCATAGTCTCTATCAAATGGGAGCCCAGAGGAACCTCCGTGTTACTTGTTTCTGAGCCACACTAAAGGAACTGAATCATCCAGATATCTCCAGATTGCATGTAGAGGTTCAGATTTGGTGCTCTGGAGTGAAATCCGTATTCCAGTTCTGGCCTTGTGACTTTGTTTGAGCAAATATCCTAAGTCCTCAGAACCTCAGTTATCTAGCAATACAATGGGGTAATAATAGTACATCTTTTATAAGTGGTTGAGAGAATTAGATAAATGTGTGTCATGGGTAGCCAGGCACCTACTAGGTACAGGCCCTAATGGATTATTACCTGTGTTATCATAAGTGTTGTGATTACGGGGGCAGTTCTCAGCATCCCCCAACCCCTCAATCTTCTTTTCAGATTGGGGTTCCACAAGTAAAAAGTAGATTTGAGAAAAGATTCCGCTTTTGAAAAAGAAGAGAAAAAATAGGTAATTGGGTTCTAAAAAGGCAATTTCTTTCTGTGTTTTCAATGATGAGAGGATAGCCGTTCAACTAACATTGCTAGGCACAGGGGACGCTGAAGAGCTTAAGACACCCGCCCGCCCTATTCTGTAGGAGCTTACACTAGACCAGTGAGGGGACAAGAGGTTGTCGATTGTCACTATCAGTGTGATAGGGGTAGTATACAAAGTGCTGCAGAAACCCTGATGAGGTAACATTTCTGTGCAGTTGGTTTAAGGAAGGCTTCAGAGATCTAAGAACAGGAAGATTTTTACAGCACACACAATGAGAACACTTGGACACAGGAAGGGGAACATCACACACCGGGCCTGTCGTGGGAGGGGGGGAGGGGGGAGGGATAGCATTAGGAGATATACCTAATGTACATGACGAGTTAATGGGTACAGTACACCAACATGGCACATGTATACATATGTAACAAACCTGCACATTGGGCCCATGTACCCTAGAACTTAAAGTAAAAAAAAAAAAAAAAAAGAGTTTTACAGCATAGAAGAAAGGGAAAGCACACTCCATAAAGAGGAAAATAGCATTAAGTACTATGTTAAAAGTTTTTGAACTCTTTATAATTTTCCATGTGCTTTTATAAACACTTGTTTAAAACTAGAGCAAAAGTTATCCTAAGTCTGGCACATTAAGGCCCAAAGAGTTTTAAGTAATCCGCTCAAAGTCACCTAGCTGTTGAGTGCCAGAACCAAGACCTGAGTCCCTGAAACCCGTGAGAGTGTTATTTTCACCATGCCATAAGGCCTTACTCACCTAACCATCTTGAAGAGTCATAGCTTCTGTGATTTATAAAACTTAAGTGTTTTTCACCTTGGCAGCCTATCAGAATCAAATGTAGGACTTTAAAAAATTACAGATGTCTAAGCCACCTCTAGACCTGTTGAATCTGAAGAGGTGTATGATAGATGTAGAGAGACCTGTAATTTTCTCTTTAAAGCACCACTGGTGATAATGATACACAGAACTGAGAATACTGGATTCCAGCTTTCACTTCACAACACAGCCATGTCTAAAAGGTTGATTAACATGAATGTTATGTTTCACTAATTCCCAAGTTCTCTAGGCTTATGATAGGCAAGGGGTTTAATAGACATGCACCTTCTTGACCAACAGATATTTCCTTTGTTTTAAATTTCTTTCCAAAAATGGGCACAAGGTAAGGCCAAGTACACAAATGAATGCATAGGTTTTTATTTATTTGTAGAAATTAGAGGCCAGGCATGGTGGCTCATGCCTGTAGTCCCAGCACTTTGGGAGGCCAAGGTGGGCAGATCACCTGAGATCAGGGGTTCGAGACCATCCATGGTGAAACCCTGTCTCTACTGAAAATACAAAACTTAGCTGGCCGTGGTGGTGGGCGCCTGTAATCCCAGCTACTCTGGAGGCTGAGGCAGGAGAATTGCTTGAACCCAGGAGGCGGAGGTTGCAGCGAGCTGAGATCGTGCCCCTGCACTCCAGCCTGGGTGACAAAGCAAGACTCTGTCTCAAAAAAAAAAAAAAAAAAAAAAAAAAAGTAAATGTTTTATGGAAGAAATGCCTGAGAGATAACACATTCTGGCTTTACTGGCCAGGAAATGCACTTCTCTATCTACTATTTATAGTAAAGTTAGCCTAGGCCATCATACTCTCCAGAAAAGTAATCCTTTGGAGATACTTCTGGAATGAAGAGGGTTCCATAGCCATATACATTGACTTGGCCATGAGTAGCTGCAAGGGAAGCAAGGAAAGCTGAAAACAGGGTTGCAATGATTACATTAGGCCAGTCTCAATTCATCACTGTGGACCTAGCCATATTGCTGTCTCAAATCAAATTAACGTTCAACCAAGGAAGAAGCGGGGAATAGATTTTGGATGAGTAACTGAAAGAGTATCACAACTGTTTGACCCACAGCTTTCCAAGCATTTTGAACACAACCCATTTTATGAAATACCATTAAAACGGGAAATAGGACTTTTAGAGATAGGCCTCAGAAATCCATATAGCTCTCTACCTTTTCATTTCTAGATTTGTAAACCCAGGTCCAGAGAGGTTAAGTGATTTACTCTGTGATAGAACATTGACTCTAGACATCCAAGTCAGCATTTTTTCCATTTCATTATGTTGTCTTTTTTTTGTCCCTCAGTCTACCTGTAGCATCTTCATTAGTGAAATAGTGTAGGGCTTCACAATTAGATATAGTATTTATTTGACTTTGAATTTCACATTTCAAGCAAAATATATTTCAGAGGCTATGTTCAGTATTACTTGTGGAAAGAGATAGAAGGAATCAAAAGCATTACTTTTTAAACTAAAATAGTAAATAGATGTAAATAATTGAAAGCATTATTTTTAGCTAAAAGCATTATATATATTATTCCATAATTACAGAAAGTTGAGTTATATCATTCAATTGTGTGTTAATGTGGTCATTACCACTTACGTTTTTTTCTTTTTTGTGTGTGTGGTTTTTTTTTTTTTTTTTTTTTTGAGACAGGGTCCCCCTCTGTCACCCGTGTGGGAGTACAGTGGTGTGATCATAGCTCACTGCAGCCTCAACCTCCTAGGCTCAGTTAATCCTCCTGCTTCAGCCTCCTAAGTAACTGGAACTATAAGCACATACCAGCATGCCTGGCTAAGTTTTAGATTTTTTGTAGAGACAGGGGTCTCACTGTGTTGCCCTGGCTGATCTTGAACTCCTGGGCTTAAGCGATCCTTCTGCCTCAGCCTTTCAAAGTGCAGTGATTATAGGCATAAGCCTCTGTGCTCAGCCTGCTTATATATTTTTAAATAGTATTTGTAAAGCTTTGTACCTTGTTTCTTAAAATTAATATTTAAAAAGCTTGAGAACCTAGAAAATGGAAACTAACCTATACTGTAGTCCCATCTTGTCCTGTAGGTTGGCTGCTCCTTTGCTTTCGAATAGGATTTCTTCTCAGAAAGTCTACATGTACTGAATAAAATCTGCAATTTACACCATATCACATGACTTCGAAGTAAATGCTAACTTTTTCTGAGCCTTTCTGATGTCACAATAGATAAAGACCCAGCTTTCTCTAGGAGCTAAAGGGAGAAAAAAATCCCAACCTAGTATGCAGGATGTAACCAGTTGACACAGAACTATGTATTTGAAAACAAAATAGATTTCAAAACCTAAGGGTAGGCAAATGATTCGAATAGACTTTCTCCCAAGCAGACTTACAAATGCCAAGAAGCATGAGGGAAAAAAACCCTTAACATCATTAGTCATTAGGGAAATGCAAAGCAAACCTACAATGAGATATCATTTCACATCCACTTGGATGGCTGTAATCAGAGAGTCAAATAATAACAAGTGTTGACAAGGATATGGAGAAACTGGAACCCTCATAGATTGCTGATGGGGATATAAAATGATGTAGTCACTTTAGAAAACAGTTTAGCTATTCCTTAGTAAGTTAAACATGGACCTGTATGATCCAGCAGTTCCTCTCCCAGGAATAGACTCAAGACAAATAAAAGCATACATCCACACAAAAATTTATATATGAATATTCATAGCAGTATTATTCATAATTGCCGAAAAGTGGCTACAACCCAAGTGTCCATCAACTGATTAATGTATAAATAAAATGTTGTATATCCATACAGTGGAATATTTGGCCATAAAATGAAAATGAAGTACCAATGCATGCCATGATATGTATGAACCACAAAAACATACCAAGTTTAAGAAGCTGGTCACCAAAGACCACACATTGGATGGTTTCATTTATATGAAATGTCCAAAGTAGTCAAATCCATAGAGACAGAAAATAGGTTAGTGGTTGCCTATGGCTGGGAAAGTGGGTAGAGGTAAAAGAGAAGTGGCTGCTTATGGGTGCAGGGTTTATTTAGGATGGAGGAGGATGAAAATGTTCTAAAATTGATTTTAGTGATAGTTGCACAACTCTGAATATGTTAAAAATCATTTCATTGTACACTTTAAATAAGCAAATTGTATAGAATATGGATTATCTACCAATAAACCTGTTTTTAAATTAGGAAGAGCTACTCAAGGAGATCAAAGGTCCTCATGTTGGACAGACTGCTCATCATCTACACCTCTTCCCTCCTTATAAAGAGTGGAAGATGTAACTGTCCAGAATAAAGGCATTTCCCAGCCTCCCTTGCAGCTGGGTGTGACTTTGCAACTGATTCTCAACAGTGGGATTCAAGAGTAGGCAATGTGTTTAATTTCCAAGAGTTCTTAATAATGAGGTACCAGCCATGTGTTGAAGACAGCACAGCAATAAAATAGGCAGAGCTTGGGTCTCTACTGCTTGTGGAACTGCTGTACCAGTCCTGGACTGGTTTCATGAGAGACAAATAAACTTTTTGACTTGTTAACATGGTGTTGGGTTTTCTGCCCCCCTGTGGTACTGCTTAATTCAAACAATATACCATTAATGCGAATATAGATTAATAGTAAAGTTAATGAGCTCATGTGCCTAACTCATAGTCAGGTCAAAAGCGATAGCTGTTGCTATTAAATGACTCGCCATATGCTTTAATAAGCAAGCAATGACGAGAAAATGTTAATAGTTTTTTAAATATGTGTTTTCAAAAGGAAAATTTAGGGGTCATAATGTTCAAAAATTTATTGTAATAAAGCAATTTGATGAAGTTTATTCATCAAAATGAAGCAATTTGATGAATCTAGAGAAAGCAAAATTTAAAAATAAATAAGAATTTTTATGTGCCTCCTATGCTGTTTAGGAATGAGGGTACCATGAGCCGGACAATTGGTCCCAATTTGTCAGACACAAGATCTGTGATGTGGAAAATGGGAACTTCCTTACTTCATGGAAATATTCCTAAAGACCAACTTACCTTGTTCTTGTTCACCATGCTAGCATCTCAAAATTTGTTCACCAGACCCTAGTTAGAGTTCTCTAGGATAAGGGTGCCCCTCATCCCCAGAAAGGAATGCTAATATGGATAGGTTAAGAACAAGGATATTAATGAGCATGCTGCTGAGAGTTAGGCTTTTGGAGAGAGGATGAAAAGGGATGAACATCTGGGTTTTCACTTGACATCCTCTCTTTGGAGTCCGTCTCTGGATTTTCCTGGCCTTTCGGTTTTTCTCTCTCAAAATAAACCCCCGCCCCTACCCGTCATCCTTGATAGTTCTTCTCCTAGTCCCATCACATTGGGAAGGTGATGACGAGACGAGTCTGAGTATGTCTCTTGCTTGAGATGGGTCTTCTGCTTTGAAAGAGGCCCAGGGAAAAGGAGGGTGCTCAGGCCCTTCCTTGTCAGACCCACCAGATCTAACCCTGCTCACCAAAGTTAGGGCTTCCACATAAGCGTATGGGGCCAGAACCTTAATGTGGTAATAAACAATGGCCTCTCTCTGGCCTTGTCTTCCATTGGAGGCTTTGTGAAGGTCCTGTAACTACAGTAAGTAACCCCAGTGTGGGGAAGCATAGAATATTTTAAGATTTCTTCATTTGACTATCCATTCATGACATAACACTACTGAATTAGCTAGGGTCCAGTCGGGAGACAGAAATCACACCAATTATTTGAAAGAATTTAATCTAAAGAAAGGTTAATGTGGTATAAAGTTGTTAACTGGGTAATCCAAAGGGCAAAAATAAAGTTAGGGTATTGGTAACTAAGAAGCAGCTACCACCTCTGTGGCTGTGGAAGCAAAAGGAAGAAGTTGGAATTATTACAATTTAGAAACTTAGAGGCGTGGAAACTCAGGCTGTTAAGGAGGGGCACTGCACCCCTGGTGCTCTTGTCACTGAGCAGGAGCTGATTGAGCTGGTTCTTTATGTGTTGGGAAAGCTGCAAATGGGGCTAAGCTGCTGCTGAGAATTCTAGAAGCTTTGGAGTGGTGCTCATAGGAATTGCAGGCAGACAGGAAGCAATAGAAGGAGCAAGTCCTCCTTGGCCCAGTCTTGCAGCATTACTAAGGCCTCATTGGCAGAGATTGTGGTTTGCAGGAATGTGGCTTGCATTCTGCCAGCTCTCGGCACAATATGGAAGGGTAGCTTTGGAGCCAGGGCAGATAACTGATGGGAGTTATCTGAGTAGATGTTCCACTCTAAGTGTACAGATTAGAGTTTACAGTCAGTCACCTCTGAGATTGAGTAACTTAAATCAGTTCCTAAGATCTCTTAATAGTTCCTCTGAAGTGACTGATAACATCAGGCTAGGATCCTAGTCTGAGATCACTCCAATCAGACATTACACCTCAGGTTACAACATGTAACCTGCTAGCCACCCTTTTCCATCTTTACTCCCCAGGGCTCGATTCCACACATGAGTTTTGGGATACCAAAACTGAAAAGTGCAGTACTGGACTCAGAAAAAGGAAAAAATTGGAGGGAAATGCACTATAACAAATTCTATTCACTGCCATGGTGTTCTCCCTTTTAAATAAACAGACCTTTATTTTGTTAAGGGAAGCAATATGCCAGGAGATGAATCATGATTGCTTTAAGTTTATCGGAGTACTCTCGGTCACATTTCCAGAGTTTCTTACAGACAGTGATGGCTATGTTTCTCAGTTCTGGCTAAAGAGATATAAGGAGAGACTGGCTGGTAAGGTTTTGGTGGATAATTTTGTTTACCATTGAAAGAGCTGGGCATGCAAAGGGAGGTGTTCTTTCTGCCTTTTTTCTGTTATACTCAGGATGCAAGACTGTGGATGTAATTGCTGGAACTGAGGCAGCTATCTTGCAATGATGAGGTGACAAGCATGAGGACAAGTAGACATGCCAAGGAAGGCAAAGCAGAAAAAAATAGAGCCCAGCTTCTTGAGGAAATTGTTGAGCCACTATACCAAGTCAGGAACATCTGTCTGCAGACTGATGGCTACAGGCGTATTATGATGCTTAAGCTACTGTTTAGTTGTCTGTTCATTGCATCCTGGATGATGCATTCAAGGAGTGAGACAAGGAGTGAGCAACCTGGCATCAAGGCTTGCTGAGGACAGGTGACATGGAGAGACAACTAGAATCATGTCAGCTGTCCAAAAAGGAAATCACATTTAACAAAAAACAGATTCGAATATGGTGGCTGTTTCTAATATGACTTAAATCCGCAATGGTTTAAATAATGCAAAAATAAGAGAAATTTTGTGCAGATTTGTTTCCTGCCTTGTTTCTTGCAATTTGCTCTGTGTCCAACTCCTCTGATGAGGTCAGAATGTCTGATTTCTTTTTTTTTTTTTTAAACATAGATACAAATGATTTATTTCTGGAAAAACATTTTATAATTTCACTGAATCTCTCTGCGGTTGGCATTTTTCTTCTATTTTGCCCTTTTTATTATTATTATACTTTAAGTTTTAGGGTACATGTGCACAATGTGCAGGTTTGTTACATATGTATCCTTGTGCCATGTTGGTGTGCTGCACCCATTAACTCGTCATTTAGCATTAGGTATATCTCCTAATGCTGTCCCTCCCCGCTCCCCCCCCCCCACGACAGTCCCTCCCCCCTCCCCCCACCCCACAACAGTGTGATGTTCCCCTTCCTGTGTCCATGTGTTCTCATTGTTCAATTCCCACCTATGAGTGAGAACATGCGGTGTTTGGTTTTTTGTCCTTGCGATAGTTTACTGAGAATGATGGTTTCCAGTTTCATCCATGTCCCTACAAAGAACATGAACTCATCATTTTTTATGGCTGCATAGTATTCCATGGTGTATATGTGCCACATTTTCTTAATCCAGTCTATCGTTGTTAGACATTTGGGTTGGTTCCAAGTCTTTGCTATTGTGAATAGTGCCGCAATAAACATACGTGTGCATGTGTCTTTATAGCAGCATGATTTATAGTCCTTTGGGTATATACCCAGTAATGGGATGGCTGGGTCAAATGGTATTTCTAGTTCTAGATCCCTGAGGAATCGCCACACTGACTTCCACAATGGTTGAACTAGTTTACAGTCCCACCAACAGTGTAAAAGTGTTCCTATTTCTCCACATCCTCTCCAGCACCTGTTGTTTCCTGACTTTTTAATGATGGTCATTCTAACTGGTGTGAGATGGTATCTCATTGTGGTTTTGATTTGCATTTCTCTGATGGCCAGTGATGATGAGCATTTTTTCATGTGTTTTTTGGCTGCATAAATGTCTTCTTTTGAGAAGTGTCTGTTCATGTCCTTTGCCCACTTTTTGATAGGGTTGTTTGTTTTTTTCTTGTAAATTTGTTTGAGTTCACTGTAGATTCTGGATATTAGCCCTTTGTCAGATGAGTAGGTTGTGAAAATTTTCTCCCATTTTGTAGGTTGCCTGTTCACTCTGATGGTAGTTTCTTTTACTGTGCAGAAGCTCTTTAGTTTAATTAGATCCCATTTGTCAATTTTGGCTTTTGTTGCCATTGCTTTTGATGTTTTAGACATGAAGTCCTTGCCCATGCCTATGTCCTGAATGGTATTGCCTAGGTTTTCTTCTAGGGTTTTTATGGTTTTAGGTCTAACATGTAAGTCTTTAATCCATCTTGAATTAATTTTTGTATAAGGTGTAAGGAAGGGATCCAGTTTCAGCTTTCTACATATGGCTAGCCAGTTTTCCCAGCACCATTTATTAAATAGGGAATCCTTTCCCCATTTCTTGTTTTTGTCAGGTTTGTCAAAGATCAGATAGTTGTAGATATGTGGCATTATTTCTGAGGGCTCTGTTCTGTTCCATTGATCTATGTCTCTGTTTTGGTACCAGTACCATGCTGTTTTGGTTACTGTAGCCTTGTAGTATAGTTTGAAGTCAGGTAGCGTGATGCCTCCAGCTTTGTTCTTTTGGCTTAGGATTGATTTGGCGATGCGGGCTCTTTTTTGGTTTCATATGAACTTTAAAGTAGTTTTTTCCAATTCTGTGAAGAAAGTCATTGGTAGCTTGATGGGGATGGCATTGAATGTATAAATTACCTTGGGCAGCATGGCCATTTTCATGATATTGGTTCTTCCAACCCATGAGCATGGAATGTTCTTCCATTTGTTTGTATCCTCTTTTATTTCATTGAGCAGTGGTTTGTAGTTCTTCTTGAAGAGGTCCTTCGCATCCCTTGTAAGTTGGATTCCTATGGATTTTATTCTCTTTGAGGCAATTGTGAATGGGAGTTCACTCATGGTTTGGCTCTCTGTTTGTCTGTGATTGGTGTACAAGATTGGCTTGTGATTTTTGTACATTGATTTTGTATCCTGAGACTTTGCTGAAGTTGCTTATCAGCTTGAGGAGATTTTGGGCTGAGACAATGGGGTTTTCTAGATATACAATCATGTCATCTGCAAACAGGGACAGTTTGACTTCCTCTTTTCCTAATTGAATACCCTTTATTTCCTTCTCCTGCCTGATTGCCCTGGCCAGAACTTCCAACACTAGGTTGAATAGGAGTGGTGAGAGAGGGCATCCCTGTCTTGTGCCAGTTTTCAAAGGGAATGCTTCCAGTTTTTGCCCATTCAGTATGATATTGGCTGTAGGTTTGTCATAGATAGCTCTTATTATTTTGAGATACATCCCATCAATACCTAATTTATTGAGAGTTTTTAGCATGAAGGTTGTTGAATTTTGTCAAAGGCCTTTTCTGCATCTATTGAGATAATCATGTGGTTTTTATCTTTGGTTCTGTTTATATGCTGGATTACATTTATTGATTTGCATATGTTGAACCAGCCTTGCCTCCCAGGGATGAAGTCCACTTGATCATGGTGGATAAGCGTTTTGATGTGCTGCTGGACTCAGTTTGCCAGTATTTTATTGAGGATTTTTGCATCAATGTTCATCAAGGATATTGGTCTGAAATTCTCTCTTTTGGTTGTGTCTCTGCCAGGCTTTGGTATCAGGATGATGCTGGCCTCATAAAATGTGTTAGGGAGGATTCCCTCTTTTTCTATCAATTGGAGTAGTTTCAGAAGGAATGATACCAGTTCCTCCTTGTACCTCTGGTAGAATTCGGCTGTGAATCCATCAGGTCCTGGACTCTTTTTGGTTGGTAAGCTATTGATTATTGCCACAATTTCAGAGACTGTTATTGGTCTATTCAGAGATTCAACTTCTTCTTGGTTTAGTCTTGGGAGGGTGTATTTGTTGAGGAATTTATCCATTTCTTCTAGATTTTCTAGTTTATTTGCGTAGAGGTGTTTGTAGTATTCTCTGATGGCAGATTGTATTTCTGTGGGATCGGTGGTGATATCCCCTTTATCATTTTTTATTGCGTCTAATTGATTCTTCTCTCTTTTCTTCTTTATTAGTCTTGCTAGCGGTCTATCAATTTTGTTGATCTTTTCAAAAAACCAGCTCCTGGATTCATTAATTTTTTGGAGGGTTTTTTGTGTCTGTATTTCCTTCAGTTCTGCTCTGATTTTAGTTATTTTTTGCCTTCTGCTAGCTTTTGAATGTGTTTGCTCTTGCTTTTCTAGTTCTTTTAATTGTGATGTTAGGGTGTCAATTTTGGATCTTTCCTGCTTTCTCTTGTGGGCATTTAGTGCTATAAATTTCCCTCTACACACTGCTTTGAATGTGTTCCAGAGATTCTGGTATGTTGTGTCTTTGTTCTCATTGGTTTCAAAGAACATCTTTATTTCTGCCTTCATTTCATTATGTACCCAGTAGTCATTCAGGAGCAGGTTGTTCAGTTTCCATGTAGTTGAGCGGTTTTGAGTTTCTTAATCCTGAGTTCTAGTTTGATTGCACTGTGGTCTGAGAGACAGTTTGTTATAATTTCTTTTCTTTTACATTTGCTGAGGAGAGCTTTACTTCCAACTATGTGGTCAATTTTGGAATAGGTGTGGTGTGGTGCTGAAAAAAATGTATATTCTGTTGATTTGGGGTGGAGAGTTCTGTAAATGTCTGTTAGGTCTGCTTGGTACAGAGCTGAGTTCAATTCCTGGGTATCCTTGTTAACTTTCTATCTCGTTGATCTGTCTAATGTTGACAGTGGGGTGTTAAAATCTGCCATTATTATTGTGTGGGAGTCTAAGTCTCTTTGTAGGTCACTCAGGACTTGCTTTATGAATCTGGGTGCTCCTGTATTGGGTGCATATATATTTAGGATAGTTAGCTCTTCTTGCTGAATTGATCCCTTTACCATTATGTAATGGCCTTCTTTGTCTCTTTTGATCTTTGTTGGTTTAAAGTCTATTTTATCAGAGACTAGGATTGCATCCCCTGCCTTTTTTGTTTTCCATTTGCTTGGTAGATCTTCCTCCATCCCTTTATTTTGAGTCTATGTGTGTCTCTGCATGTGAGATGGGTTTCCTGAATACAGCACACTGATGGGTCTTGACTCCTTATCCAGTTTGCCAGTCTGTGTCTTTTAATTGGAGCAGTTAGCCCATTTACATTTAGAGTTAATATTGTTATGTGTGAATTTGATCCTGTCATTATGATGTTAGCTGGTTATTTTGCTCATTAGTTGATGCAGTTTCTTCCTAGCCTCGATGGTCTTTACAATTTGGCATGTTTTTGCAGTGGATGGTACCGGTTGTTCCTTTCCATGTTTAGTGCTTCCTTCAGGAGCTCTTTTAGGGCAGGCCTGGTGGTGACAAAATCACTCCGCATTTGCTTGTCTGTAAAGTATTTTATTTCTCCTTCACTTATGAAGCTTAGTTTGGCTGGAAATGAAATTCTGGGTTGAAAATTCTTTTCTTTAAGAATGTTGAATATTGGCCCCCAGTCTCTTCTGGCTTGTAGAGTTTCTACCAAGAGATAGCTATTAGTCTGATGGGCTTCCCTTTGTGGGTAACCCGACCTTTCTCTCTGGCCGCCCTTAACATTTTTTCCTTCATTTCAACTTTGGTGAATCTGACAATTATGTGTCTTGGAGTTGCTCTTCTTGAGGAGTATCTTTGTGGCGTTCTCTGTATTTCCTGAATCTGAATGTTGGCCTGCCTTGCTAGATTGGGGAAGTTCTCCTGGATAATATCCTGCAGAGTGTTTTCCAACTTGGTTCCATTCTCCCTGTCACTTTCAGGTACACCAATCAGACGTAGATTTGGTCTTTCCACATAGTCCCATATTTCTCAGCGGCTTTGTTCATTTCTTTTTATTCTTTTTTCTCTAAACTTCCCTTCTCGCTTCATCTCATTCATTTCATCTTCCATCGCTGATACCCTTTCTTCCAGTTGATCGCATCGGCTACTGAGGCTTCTGCAGTCTTCATATAGTTCTCGAAACTTGGCTTTTAGCTCCATCAGCTCCTGTAAGCACTTCTCTGCATTGGTTATTTTAGTTAAACATTTGTCTAATTTTTTTTCAAAGTTTTTAACTTGTTTGCCATTGGTTTGAATTTCCTCCTGTAGCTCAGAGTAGTTTGATCATCTGAAGCCTTCATCTCTCAACTCGTCAAAGTCATTCTCCATCCAGCTTTGTTCCGTTGCTGGTGAGGAACTTCGTTCCTTTGGAGGAGGAGAGGAGCTCTGCTTTTTAGAGTTTCCATTTTTCCTGCTCTGTTTTTTCCCCATCTTTGTAGTTTTTTCTACTTTTGGTCTTTGATGATGGTGATGTACAGATGGGTTTTTGGTGTGGATGTCCTTTCTGTTTGTTAGTTTTCCTTCTAACAGACAGGACGCTCAGCTGCAGGTCTGTTGGAGTTTGCTAGAGGTCCACTCCAGACCCTGTTTGGCTGGGTGACAGCAGCGGTGGCTGCAGAACAGCAGATTTTCGTGAACCGCAAATTCAGCTGTCTGATCGTTCCTCTGGAGGTTTTGTCTCAGAGGAGTACCCAGCCGAGTGAGGTGTCAGTCTCTCCCTACTGGGGGGTGCCTCCCAGTTAGGCTGCTCGGGGGTCAGGGTCCCACTTTAGGAGGCAGTCTGCCAGTTCTCAGATCTCCAGCTGCATGCTAGGAGAACCACTACTCTCTTGAAAGCTGTCAGACAGGGCCATTTAAGTCTGCAGAGGTTACTGCTGAGTTTTTGTTTGCCTGTGCCCTGCCCCCAGAGGTGGAGCCTACAGAGGCAGGCAGGCGTCCTTGAGCTGTGGTGGGCTCCACCCAGTTCGAGCTTCCTGGCTGCTTTGTTTACTTAAGGAAGCC
Organism: Nomascus leucogenys; assembly: GCF_006542625.1. Classification (NCBI taxonomy): domain Eukaryota; kingdom Metazoa; phylum Chordata; class Mammalia; order Primates; family Hylobatidae; genus Nomascus; species Nomascus leucogenys. Next base: position 63,914,862 of record NC_044399.1, read on the forward strand.
TGGGCAATGGCAGGCGCCCCTCCCCCAGCCTCGCCGCTGCCTTGCAGTTTGATCTCAGACTGCTGTGCTAGCAATCAGCGAGACTCCATGGATGTAGGACCCTCCGAGCCAGGTGGGGGACACAATCTCCTGGTGTGCCATTTTCCAAGCCCGTTGGAAAAGTGCAGTATTAGGGTGGGAGTGACCTGACTTTCTAGGTTCCGTCTGTCACCCCTTTCTTTGACTAGGAAGGAATTCCCTGGCCCCTTGCGCTTCCCGAGTGAGGCAATGCCTCGCCCTGCTTTGGCTCGTGCACAGTGTGCTGCACCAACTGTCCTGCACCCACTGTTTGGCACTGCCTAGTGAGATGAACCCAGTACCTCAGATGGAAACACAGAAATCACTCGTCTTCTGCGTCGCTCACGCTGGGAGCTGTAGACCGGAGCTGTTCCTGTTCAGCCATCTTGGCTCCACCCCCCCAGAATGTCTGATTTCCCACAACAAGGAAAGCATTTCTTGCCTTGTTCCCTTCTTGACATCTTAGAGCTTCATGAAGAATACGGTGAAATGTTCTAAGCATAGCGGGAAACTAACCTTATTGGGCACTACTGATTGAGGAAATCATAACCAGTCAGAGCATTCTCACAGATACATTTTCTCTTAGCTATGAGGTACTCTTAAAAATGAGTCTTATGTATTCTGGTAGATGACTTGTCAATCAATATGATCTATCAATCAAATGACCTGTCAATTTTTATAATCCATATTATAAAAATAGAGAATAACATGGTACAAGGAGAATTGATAAGGGCATATTAATAAGTAGAATCCCAGGTAAGTTATTATCAGAACAATAATCATTAACAAGCCACTAGGAAGGGAAAGCATGGAGAGCATTCTTTTCTAAAATCAGCTGCTATTTCTAATCTATGGTCCTTCTTTCTCCCTGCATTTGTACCTTTTTTTTTTTTGAGACTGAGTGTCGCTGTGTCGCCCAGGCTGGAGTGCGGTGGCTCGATCTCAGCTCACTGCAAGCTCCGCCTCCCGGGTTCACGCCATTCTCCTGCCTCAGCCTCCCGAGTAGCTGGGACTACAGGCGCCCGCCACCACGCCTGGCTAATTTTTTGTATCTTTAGTAGAGACAGGGTTTCACTATGTTAGCCAGGATGGTCTTGATCTCCTGACCTCATGATCCGCCCACCTCGGCCTACCAAAGGGATTTGTACCTTCAAGACAATCAATAGCAGATGAAAATGCTGATTTCTTTTTTTGAAATAAATGTCAATGTATGTTGCAAAAATGTACTATTTACTTAGCACTTACTGTGCTAATAATAATACTTATAATGCTTAATCATGACATCTCATTCACTTTTTCACAAGAACCCAGATACATGGTATTCCTACGTTCAGATGAAAAGCTAAGACCTGGGCTGAGCGCGGTAGCTCATGTCTGTAATCCCAGCACTTTGGGAGGCTGAGGCGGGTGGATCATGAGGTCAGGAGATTGAGACCATCCTGGTTAACATGATGAAACCCCATCTCTACTAAAAATACAAAAAATTAGCCGGGTGTGGTGGTGGGCGCCTGTAATCCCAGCTACTCGGGAGGCTGAGGCGGGAGAAGGGTGTGAACCCGGGAGGCAGAGCTTGCAGTGAGCTGAGATAGCGCCACTGCACTACCAGCCAGGGCGACAAGGCAAGACTCCATCTCCAAAAAAAAAAAAAAAAGGAGAAAAGAAAAGCTAAGACCTTAAAAAGTTAAATAATTTTCCCAAGTTCCCATAGCTAGAAAGTAAGTGCTGCAGCTGGAATTTAAACCTTTCTGATTCCAAAATATGTGTTCTTAATCCTCCTATTGGACCATCTCCCATTTTTTATGTATTATGGAGGTATTGTTGAGGTATTACAATGCCTCGTTATCTGGAAGTTTAGGGCCTAGACTCATTTCATCAAACTGGTGAAGTTATTGAAGTTCAACCTTGAAAAAGTTACTCAAGTTTACATTTTCTGACTTGGTTCAATTTTCTTTTATTTCAGTTTCCATATTTATAGAACAGGAATACTAATGCAAGATCTATACTTAAATGACATTGCACTTGCAATGCTTAATGAGAGTTCATATCTGGATACCTTCAAACAATACCCATTCCACCAAGACCCACTGAATCAAAGATTTTTGGTGGTGGGCCTGAGAATCCACAGTTTAAAAAAAAATGACTTTATTGTGTTATAAAAATCATACAAGCTTTGTATAAAAATTTCAAGAGTATAGAAAAAAAAGTGTTTCCAGGAAAGAGGACTATTCAAGGAAGGGGGTGGTGGTGATGGTAGTGGTGGTGTTGAGGATGATGACAACAAACAACCCATTTTATTTATTAGCTAGAATGTGCCAGAATTTGTATATCTTGTCACATTTAATCTTCTCAACAATCTTATAATCTTACAACTTTAAACACGTTATCATCTATATTTCGTGACGTTATTGAAGCCCAAAGTGTTTGAGAAATCAGTTGCTTTAGTTTCCTGGGGCTGCTGTAATGTACTGGGTAACTGTAAACAACAGATGCCTATTGTCTCACTCTTACCAAGCTAGAAGTGTCCGAGGGGCCATGCTTCCTCAGAAACCTCCAGCAAGGATCCTTTCTTACCTCTTCCAGCTTCTGGTAGCCCCTGGCATTCTTTGGCTCGTGGCAGCAAAACTCAAGTCTCTGCCTCCATCTTCACGTGGCTGTCTTTCCTTGTGTCTGTCTTCCCATGGCATTCTTCTCCCTAGGTGTCTGTGTCCAAATTTCTCTCTTCTTAAAAGGACACCAGTCTTATTAGATTAGGGTCCACCCTAATAACTTCACCTTAATTTGATTACACCAACTAAGATCACATTCAGGCCGGGTGTGTGGCTCACACCTGTAATCTCAGCACTTTGGAGGCCAAGGTGGGAGGATTCCCTGAACTCAGGGGTTTGAGACCAGCATGGGTAACACAGTGAGACTCTATCTCTACAAAAAATTTTTAAAATTAGCTGGGCATTATTGTGAGTGCCAGTAGTCCCTTCCACTTGGGAGGTTGGGGCTGGAGCATCCCTTAAGCCCAGGAGATAGAGGCTGCAGTGAGCCATGATCCCACCACTGCACTCCAGCCTAGGTGATAGAGTGAGACCCTGTCTCAAAAAAAAAAAAACACAAAATGACATTCACAGATACGGGGGATTAGAACATCATCATATCTTTTGGGTAGATACAATTCAACCCATAACTTTGCCCAAGGATACAGTGGCTAGTAAAGTATGGAAACTCGATTTGAACTTAGGAGATGCTAGAATCTAGCCACTTGGCCATCAGCCACTACATATTCCATCTCAGTGGCATGTGGTTATTGGTGAAAATGTGTACAATGCCTTGAGAAAGGGAGAAAGTGTAATAAATGAAAGAAATCTTTCAACTATTCAGTAAAAATTTATTTACAGGAGAACAAAACTTTGGGTTGGTTTCAGATGTTTCCTCTGCAACAGTTAGATGCCAAATGGCTCCACTGTTTTTGAGGAGGGAAAAGTTATAAGCTAAGAATGTTATAACCAGCAATTTGTCTTTCACTAGGACAGGCGGGCATTCTCAAAAATGCAAGGGCTCAGAAAATATTCCACTTGTTGAAAAACTATTCAAAGATACATTCCAGTGGTTCATAGGGTTTGGAATTATGTAGACCAGAAAAAAAGTCAAAAATAATTTTGAAACCAACATAGTATTGCCAACTTTTAATGTTGTAAGGGTGCTTAAAACATGTCAAACTCCCATCTAGTGTTAGAATCATTTCATAAAAGACAGATTATTTTAATGCCAAAAAAATTTTAAAGATACATAAACTGATGGCTATTTAAATAGAATAATTTAGCTTTATGAAAAAAATCCTTTAATATTTTGCCCCAGAGTAGTGAAGAACTTTTTCCATAGATAAGATCTCTTCTATGAATGGGTGTTTGAAAACCAGGAACTGACAGGAACACAAAAAGAACATGATCTGAAAATGAGCTCTAGCTAGCACTCTGATTTATGCAATTGAGGGAAAAATGTTATTTGAAACTGACTCTAATCATTTCCATTTTCTAAGGAAAGTTTCAGTGGGAAAATCAATCCTTGCAGTACTATTCCCTTCCACATACAGAGGGTGGTGGAAGGTCCAGAGAAGATAACCATTTCCCTCAACAGACATCTGGGTTTCCACTTAGTGTGTTCCAAATTCTCTTGGAAAGATCTATGAAAGGACCACTTATTTAAAATAAGGGTTTGAACCCACACATTTAATCAGTTCTCCCTCCCAAAGTCTCTATATTTAAAAACAAACAAACAAAAAACAAAACAAAACAAAACCCTCTGCATTTGAAACCAGGTAGCGTCCACTTGGCTATAATTTCTAAGAATTTCTGCAAATTAGAGTATAGATGAGGTTAGACTGGGAAAATGGCCCATTGATTTGTGATTCATGACATATATAAGGTGAGACTCATCTAAGGAGAAAGAAGAAGGGCCACTAAGCAAAATTTAACCAATACCTTCCTCCCCAAACTTGGAGCAAGAAGACAGTTAAAATCTGGGGGTGAGTGCATCTGGAACCAACACAGAAGCTACTTGAAGCATTCAAATGCAGTTTACACTTGGAATGAATTCCCAGTCTGAATAAAGCAGGGCAGTTGCAAGACTGCCTTAAAACTAAAAAGTGGGTGGTTGCTGGGGAGAATTGCTCTGAAACATTGCCCTAGAGCTCTAGGTAACTGAGCTAGAACTACAAACAGGAATAGACTATCTTAGGCAGAGGAGTGACATTCCTACCCCATATATCTGCTCTCTCCCTGACCTCCTAGGCAAATGGGCCTCTTATCTGGTATAGGGTAATACTATGGTAAATCAAAGCATGATGGCCTCCATTTAAGAGCATGGGCTCTGAACTCTGCCTACATTTAAATACAAGCTCCCGTATGTACTAGGTCTTTAAATATTGGCAAGATATTTAACTTCTGTGCCTCAACTCATCTTTAAATGGAGACAATAATAGTACCTAGATCAAGGGTTTGTTTTTGAGTGTTGGTGGGTTATTAGTGGAAAAGTTATGAGCTAAGAATGTTATACCCGGTATGTAGATTACTTGGCTCTGTAACCAGAATTAAGCGTTCAGCAAATGCAGCCACTATTATTGACGATATTGCCACTATTATTATTACCAGCATTACCAATCTCTGAAGTAGATATTATTATACACATTTTATATGCAATGAAACAAAGGTTTAGAATGGTTTTTCAAAAGCTGTTTAATTTCAGATAATTAATGATTGATGGGTTTGAGCATTGAATCTAGATCTGACTCGAAGCTAGTATTTGGTTCCTATTGCTCCTATAACAAGCACCACAAACTTGGTGCTTGAAACAACACAAATATATTTTCTTACAGTTCTGGTGGTCAGAAGTCCTAAATGAGTTTCACTGAGCTAAAAATCAAGGTATTGGCAGGGCTTTGTTCCTTCTGGAGGCTCTAGGGAAGAACTCATTTGCTTGTCTTTTCCAGTTTTGAAGGCTGTCACGTGCATTCCTTGGCTTGCAGCCCCTTCCCTCTTCAAAGCCAGTAATGGCTGATCAAATCCATCTCCTGCTGCATTACCCTGACACTGACTCATCTTCCACCTTCTTCTTTTACATTTAAGGACCCTTCTGATTACATTGGGCCCAGCTGGATAATCCAGGATAATCTCTCTATTTTAGGGTTGGATGATTAGCAGTATTAATTCCATCTGCAAGCTTAATGCCCCTTTGCCATTTAGCCTAACACATTCACTGGTTCCTGGGATTAGGTTGTGGACATCTTTGAGGGGCTGTTATTCTGCCTACCAGAAAGCCTATGTCATTATATTATTTAAATCTCCCTATCCCTCCATCTGAGCTAGAAAGATAAGACTTAATCTTTGAAAGAACTTATCCCAACACTCCCAGTGTGATAAACATAGATCCTCCCCCTTTTCCCCGTGCAGGCAAGATAGGCAAACACAAAAAATTCAATACTTCAAAAGAAGAAGACCAATCTGAGGAATCGACATATTCTTTATTTGTCACAGAATTTCTACCATAAATGGAAGGAAATAAGTGCAGAGATATATCATTTCTATATTCAAAAGTGTTCTTCTCATCTTAGCAATAGTTACTTAGAACTATTGAAAAATTTACCTGTCACAATAACAACAGAAATATCCATATATGGAAATAAATTGAATAAGCAATTTGCAACCTTTACTAAGGGAACTACTCTATGGTAACAAATAAGTCCCCAAATCTCAATGTCTTGACACAAACAAAAGGTTTATTTCCCACTCACTTCAAGCCTGATGCAGGCTGAGTGACTTTAAGATTGCCATCCTTCAAGTGGAAACTCACAGATCCAAGAGGCTTTCACTTTGCAGCTTCACCATTCTTAATATGTGGCCTCGGTGGTTACCAACCTTAGAGAATAGTGTGAGGGACTCACTCTTGATTCCTTCTGACCATAAGTGGCAAATGCCTTTTATACTCACAGCCCATTGGTTAGAACTAATCACATAGCCCCAGTGTAACTGCAATGCAAGGGCATCTATGTAGGTGAGCCATGGAATATACAGTGAGTGCACCTCTGCTCCAGGAACATAAAATATTTGAAAAAAATGAAAGGTATGCGATGTTTCTGTATGAGGAGAGGTAATATTGTAACGATGTTAATTCTCTCCAATATAATCTGTTGCTGTGACATGATCCCAGACACAGTAAGTAATAAAATGATTCCAGAGTTTTCTGGGAAGAATAAATGAAAGAGTATAGCCAAGAAAAGTTAGAAAATAAAATGGGATAAGGCAAGGTTCTCCACTAATATATTAAATTTACTGCAAAGCTTCAATAGCTAAAATAACTTGGTCTTGGTACTTGCCCGAGAATGGATAACAAGATCATTGGAACAGAATGAAAAGTGTAAGAACAGACCAACAAATATATAAGTATGGTGCATATACTACTGGCATGTTAAATCGGTATGGAAAAAAGTGCTTATATGAAAAACAACGGAGGGACCTCAGAACCATTGCTTAGGAGGAAAAATGTTATGTCCATACCTTATGCCCTACTCCAAAATTTATTTCAGGTCCATTAAAATTTTTAATGAGTTAAGAGAAGAAAATATAGGTTTTGGAAAGATAGTCTAAGCATGATTTAAGTCAGAGAATTCATGAGATAAAAATGCATGCATTATTTAACCTAAAAATTCCATGTCCCAAATAACAAATCAAATTAAAAAGCAATCAGAAATGAGGAAAGAGCTGGACATGGTGGTGTGTGCCTGCAGTCCCAGCTACAGGGGAGGCTGAGGAGGCAGGATTGCTTGAGCCCAGGGGTTTGAGAAAGCCTGGGCAAAATAGTGAAACCCTGTCTCTTAAAAAAAAAAAAAAAAAAATTGAGGAAAGAAATTGTATCCTATATGACAAACAAGTGGATACCACCATTAAAATGTAAACAGTCTTAGAGATAAATAATAAACACACAAGATTACATGAACAGAAATGTAGTTATACTTTCAATAAACACAATAAAAACTTAAATATCATTAGTAATAAGAGAAGTACAAATTCCAATAAAATGATATGGTCTTCTACCTGTTGAATCAGCAAAGATAAAGAAGAAATAATCACTCAGCACTGTTAGGGTGCAGGGTGATGAGGTGTGTAAATCTGTATACTCTTTCTGAAAGGTCGTTTGTATTAGAGTCTCAAAATGTTCATCTCCATGCATTCTACTTGTAAAATTTATCCTAAGGAAATAATAGTAGATTTGTAGAAATAATTATCTATCAAAATATTCATCCAAGCTCAGTTTCAGAAGCAAAAATTTGAAAAACAACCTAAATGTTCAACAATCATTCTTAGTAAATATTCAGTAACACCATATGTTTTGATTGAATAAATTGTTTTATATCCATATGTGGAACGTAAATATTGTTATAGATGTTGTTTATAGGCATTAAAATGTACATGGGCTATATTTGAATAAACAAAGCAAGTTATATACAGTATGATTCTATTTTGATTTTGAAGAGTTTATATATGCATTAAAAATTCTAGAAGCATCTAAAATTCACAGTAGTTACCTCTACATAGTAGAAATAAGGCAATTTTAAATCTTTTTTATTGTATTTTTACAAATGTTACACCATCAGCGTGTCTTACTTGATTAAAAACTGGAGCGGGTGGAGGAAAAAAGTGTGGGATTCCTGGAATAACCACTGCCAAGATCTGAGGCATGGATCAACAAAAGCAAATGGCTGTTTTGCCCTATGGCTGCCTGAAAACACACACATATTTCAGAGCTGGCCGCATATTTTGTGGTAGCTTTGTGTTCCAAGGGCTGAGTTTTGCAAACAAACTGAGCAAAGTACAGCGTGTGCCCCTTCAGGTGGTTTTTGGAGCTCATCAGGTATGAGTAACACTAACTCATTTATCTTTGGATGAATTTGCACGGAGCACTGAGGTGTTGACAGAACCTAAGCTGAGAACAATGTTTATTTATATCTGCACAAAATAATTCATGTCTCTGTAAATCTAGGATTTTCTCCTAATTTGCTCACTGTTTGCAAACATTTGCAGTTCTCCCCACTGGTGATCCCTGGTTTGGCTTGGCTGGGCTTGAGCAAATGAAAAGGAACATAAGACACTGAATGGAGCTGAATGCTGTGATTCACACATGCTGACATGTTGGAAATGCTGAAATCTGTAGAGTTCTGTTTTGCATCTTCATGACAAATTGATATCTGCATTGTTTATGTTACAAGGTGTCTCAAACTGTGTAACTCTGTGTGTGTGTTTGTGTTTGTGGGCCAGTTGGGTTGAGGTGGGAACTTCCTAATGTCCTGGCTAGGTGCTGAGCCATTTGTACCTATTGAATGTCTTTATGGAACATATAAAAGTTTCTACCAGCCTCTGTTTATTATGGAAAATTTCAAATACAGAGGCAGAGAGATTAGTATACTGACTCCCCCCTCACTGTCCTAATTTGGGTAGGTGCAACAGGCAGGCATAATTGCTTCAGCAATTATCAACTCATGACCAATCTTATTTTCTTTATAATCCCTACACTCTCCCATGGCAACTATTAGATGGTACTAATGCCAGCAGATGTGGAATTCAAGTTAAAAGCCTTAGACCCTGACATCTTATTGTAAATTGTGGGATGAGAAAGAATTAAGCAAAAGATTAGGGAGTCAGGTAGACCTAAACTGAATTAGGCTCTACCATTACTATTTGCCAGTTAATTGATTTTAGGCCACTTAACTTTTCTGAGCTTTGTCTGTAAAATATAATTATAGAATGTAATTTATAGAACAACTAAATTAAACCTATGGTATAATTAAAGCACCAACAAATACCACTCTACCACTATTTGGATCTAGCAGGTACTTGGTCACTGTTATTTTATTACTGTTACTGCTTCTTGGTCTAGAGTAGAAAATCAAAGTATAGAAAGACAAAGTTAACCAGAATATTAAAATTTCCTGATCGGCTGATAAATATGAGTTACCCATTGGCTGAGGTCAATAGTCAGCAAATGAGTGCCTTTTGAGAGTAAAGCTGTGCCTGGACATTATTTATACTGTGAGGTGATGTTTTCTCAGTATAAAGGGTAAACGCATATCTCTTTGCCCCAAATTTCACCAACCTTGGCCTGTACAGATGTGTTTTTTTTTTTTTAAATTCCCCTATTAACCAGCCATTTATTTGGGTTAAATTCTGTAGACACAAATCAGGTGATCATTTAGCTCTTATCAGTGGGTGTCATTTAGCGTTTCAGCCTAAATAGTCATCCATCTATCAAAGAAATAGGAAACAGATGGGAAGCAAGGATGCTAGGAAAGATAGGGAGACTGAGCAGCTGCTTCTCAGGGTGGTTTGACCTACAGAGTGCATGAGGTGCGGTAGGGGTGCCAAGGGGGCGAGGCTCTGGGTAGCCATTTGGAAATGTGATTCTCCTGGATGGTGTGTGTGGAATAGAAAAAGTCACAGAGCCTGAGATCAAGGAACACTGTGGATAAATGTCAACATGTGTTCCTGTTTGGTTTGGGGTCTCTGTGAACTCAGAGATGCCTTCCAGCTCAGAAACAAAAGAGTTATATATTTTTAAAGAGGTCAATTAATTTCTTTTTTCTTATTTTATTTTATTTTATTGAGATGGAGGCTCGCTCTGTCACCCAGGCTGGAGTGCAGTGGTGCGATCTCAGCTTACTACAACCTCTATCTCCCGGGTTCAAGCGATTCTCCTGCCTCAGCCTCCTGAGTAGCTGGGATTACAGGTGCCTGCCACCATGCTCGGCTAATTTTTTTGTATTTTTAGTAGAGACGGGGTTTCACCATGTTGGCCAGGCTGGTCTCGAACTACTAACCTCAAGTGATCTGCCCCCCTGAGCCTCCCAAACTGCTGGGATTACAGGCATGAGCCACCGTGCTCAGCCTTTATTTCTTATTTTTTAAGTTGACAAAATTGTATATATTTATGGTGTACACTACAGCATGATGTTTTGAAATATATGTGCATTGTGGAATGGCTAAACCAAGCTAACTAACATGCATTAGCTCACATATTTATCTTTGTGGTGAGAACACTTAAAATCCACTCTTTTAGCAAATTTCAAGCACACAGTGCATGGTTATTCATTGTAGTCACCATATTGTATAGTAGATCTTTAAACTTATTCCTCCTGTCTAACTGAAATGTTGTATCCTTTGACCAACATCTTCCCAATCCCCCCCACCACCAATTACTTTCTCAATGATTGTTTCTAATTAATTTCTAAAAGGTTATACCTCTTAGTAACTGTGCTTGCCTCAGTCACTGAAGCAAGTGAAGCATGCTGCTCGGTTCTTTGTGGGAGAACCTGCCTCTGCTTCATCTGCAAGGAGTGCAGTCAGCTAATAGCCTCCAGCTCCGCACCTCTGGATCCAATTCAGCTTTTGAGCTGAGGCCATGCTCTTTGAAGAAAGGCGCCAGTCAGTGACTGAGCATGACACAAATCCTAGGGCCTGGCCATTTCTGCCCAATGTGAGGCTCCTCTAATGGATCATCTTTGGTCTGAGGCTCCCAATCAGACTAGCCTAAACTTTGACAGCCCAGCATCAAAATCAGTCTCTCCCTGCTTCTTTCCCTCCCTTTTTCATGAGTGTCAGATCAGCATCATGGTCTGAAAGCTTTCTATGTAAATCTATATTAGGAAAAAACAGAGTTTTGCTCTGTCACCCAGGCTGCAGTGCAGTGGCGCTATGTCCACTCACTGCAACCTCTGCCTCCTGGGTTGCAGCGATTCTCCCGTCTCAGCCTCCTGAATAGCTGGGATTACAGGCACCCACCACCATGCCCGGCTAATTTTTTGTATTTTTAGTAGAGACAGAGTTTCACCTTGTTGGCCAGGCTGGTCTTGAACTCCTGACATCAAGTGATCCTCCCTCCTCGGCCTCCTAAAGTGCTCGGATTACAGGCATGAGCCACCACGCCTGGCCAAAAGTATATCTTAATTAGGAAATAAACTTTATAACATGTCCCAGCATGTCTTCATCACCATCCTCTTCAAGTAATAACTAGGGAAATTTTGGTGTAAATACTGGTGAGCCAAAGAGAGTCTAGAAAGGGAGTCAAATAGGAAAATTACTGCCTCAATTTTTTTTTTTTTCATTCATCTCTCCTGGCCATTGCTTCATAGAGAAGATAACCAGAGATCTTTATTTACCATGCCTGTATTTATTCACTGGGCTGCTACTTTTAAAAAGGGTAAGTCAAGATATCTTATTTTGTTTTAAACATTTTTTCCTACAATTTCACCTTATCTTCTCATCTGGACCCCAAAATAATGTATTCCTTAAAAGTGGGAAAGCAAACACATCGAGTTTAGATAACTTAAGGTATTTTAAACACTGAAAGAATAATCAGCACTAAATATTGATTATTGTTTTACCAAGGAGTTATAGAATATTTGTCCTATTAGAAAACTTTATCTGCTCAAAATGTAAGCCTTAGTGGTATCTCCATTATTATGGGAAAAATTTGAATTTGCTTATGAACTCCTTAAAGGCTGATTGTGAGAATCATGCCACTAAAAATAAAGAAATAAGAAATAAACCAAAAGAGGCCGGGCGCGGTGGCTCACGCTTGTAGTTCCAGCACTTTGGGAGGCCGAGGCGGGCGGATCACGAGGTCAGGAGATCGAGACCATGGTGAAACCCCGTCTCTACTAAAAATACAAAAAAATTAGCCGGGCGTGGTGGCGGACGCCTGTAGTCCCAGCTACTCGGAGAGGCTGAGGCAGGAGAATGGCGTGAACCCGGGAGGCGGAGCTTGCAGTGAGCCGAGATCGCGCCATTGCACTCCAGCCTGGGTGACAGAGCAAGACTCCGTCTCAAAAAAAAAAAAAAAAAAGAAATAAACCAAAAGAAAATAACCCTTTTTCAAATGAACGCATCATTCGCCAAGTTAAGCAAAGGAAAAAAAAGAACATAGTGCTGATTAACAGTGTGGTGTTAAGTGGTATTAGAAATCCTTTTCTCAAAAATAAACAGTGGTACAACCGGGGCAGAAGAAGGAAGTGTTAATAGGTACGATTCTCAGGCTAGAAATGCAAGGAAGCAAGAAAAGTGTCTTATTTCCCCCTGTGACAGCTTATATCTGTTCCAAGCTTCTAGTCTACAATGTTGGAGGAAACAAACTTAGTCAACTCCAGGTCCACTTCCCTTTCCGTTGGTCTCTGTCCCTGTCAGTCCGGATGCACTTAGATAATAGGAAGATGTGCATTTGTCAGGAGAGTGGAATGGAAGTCAGGTCAGGGGGCAATATGTGTTGATTATTTGGATGTGGGTTATGATTCTCTTTCCCCCGACCACCCCCTGCCAGCTATTCTCTTCACGTTTCCTCCATGACCCTAAAGGTCCCTGCTGAGTTGTCCCTCTGTCCTTCTGTAAGGCCCCTCAGATGCAGTGGTTTCTCTGCTACTCCTGCTCCCTTCTTGGTCACAGGAAACTGCATGAGGTGGAGGCCCCTTTTGCCTAGAAGTGCCCCCATAGAGTTGCTTCTGAAGGATCTTCATGGCTTCCCAGGAATCTGTGTGGGGAATGCAGATCATGTCATATAAATCTACCCCCTCTCCTTACTTCCCTTGGCCTAAATTGAGGTCAAGAAACAGAGCCCTTTCTTAGGAATCCTGCATAGGTCTCCACAAACACATATGGTGCCTTTGTGACAATTAGAAAAAAGTACCAGGGCTGGGCGTGGTGGCTCATGCCTGTAATCCTAGCACTTTGGGAGGCCGAGGGGGGTGGATCATGAGGTCAAGAGATCGAGACCATCCTGGCCAACATGGTGAAACCCTGTCTCTACTAAAAATACAGAAATCACCTGGGCATGGTGGTGCAGGCCTGTAATCCCAGCTACTCAGGAGGCTGAGGCAGGAGAATCGCTTGAACCCGGGAGGCAAAAGCTTCAGTGAGCTGAGATCACATCACTGCATTCCAGCCTGGTGACAGAGCAAGACTCCATCTCAAAAGAAGAAAAAAAAAGAAAAAGGAAAAAAAAAGGAAAAGGAAAAGGAAAGAAAGAGAGAAAGAGAAAGAAGAAAGAAAGAAAGAACAAGTAAGAAAGAAAGAAAAGAAAGGAAAGAAAAAAGAGAAAGGGACACCAGAGCTGGATGGTCCCAGTGGAAAATAATGCCCCCTGTGGATGCACATGGCTATGCAGGCTGGTTGGTGAGCAGAAGGACCTTGTGCCAAGAGAATGGCCTCCTTTTCTTGCTGGTGGTGGTTGTTGGGGGAAAGTTGAGAGTTGGAACCTTGAGGGTGGGAATTGCCATCCCTCACCTAAAATCTCATTGCTTCTCTAATCACAAGGAAGAACATTTTCTCCAAAATCTATGTTTGGGGAATATAGGCATTAGAAGCCCAGTACCTAGAAAGAGATGCCTTTTTTCTTTCTTTTTTGCTAATACATCACTTCTCTGAGACCAACAGCCCAGAGTCACCTGGCTGTTGCCTTAATGTGTGTGTGCTGTAGGGAGAAGGGGAGATCACTGCTCACATCCTAGGCCTTAGAGGCAGTTGGAATTCTAATCAGGCAAAGAAAAAGGACACAAATATAAACTCTTCCCTTTTCCCTTCATCTGGGTCTGAACAGTTTGAAAGGGAATGCAAACAATCTTGGCAGAACCCATCTCAACTTTTAATGCCGGACAAACACAGATTCTCCCTGTGATAGGAGGAGCAAACAAGACAAATCAGCACTCACGCAGTCAATAGTTCAAAATGAGGGGACCAGATTAAGCAATTGGCATAGAAGTGTCCTCATGGAGATGGGTAGCTGCGAGAAATGAGACACACCTGGAAACCTAAGCCATTCTGGCAGTTTCTAGGAATTGTTTATAAAATTGTAGCATATTTCATTTGTTTTTCATATATTTTATTGTAAACATAATTAACAATTTTGATCTTCTCAGGAATTGCAATTAGCTCCAGCAAGAAAGGAGTGAGTACCTGGCTGTGGTTATACCAGATTTTGAGGGAGACTAGGCATATTCTGCCAAATGTTTATCCTTGTAACTAACTCAGCAGCATATATGGCTTTTTATAAATTCTGGTTGGCACTGGATTAGGTTCAAAGGAGTATGTAGATATCCTAATCTTTTATATATAATATAATATTTTGTATTTTGAAAGATTAAGAAAATAAAGCTTTCAAACCACTACCTATAAATTATCACTCCCTACTTGTTATAGTACCTGTTCATAATGACATTTATGTGTTAACAAGCATGTTTTTATACAGACAATGGATGCTTGCCTGTTCTTTGCCTACAATCCTGCATGATCCTATAAAAATCATGCCCAGCTCAAACTTCTGGTAGTATATTTAAGAATTTGTAGTGTTGCTCATTCTTTAAAGTGCGTATGAGTCCTTGGGGAACGTATTAAACGCAGATTTTAACTCAGTAGGTCAGAGGTGGGGCTAAGTTTTTGCATTTCTAACAAACTTCTGGGTGATATCAAGTCTCCCGGTCCACGGACAACACTTTTAGTAGCAGGGTTTTATATGGCTGGAAAAAAGACAAAGGTACTGTGCTGGAGACTCCAGGTAATCTCAAATTGGCCTCCTTCCTAATCTTCCCTACTCTAGTTCCAGTGGGCAAGATCTCTTTTGGTGCCAGGAAGCAGTCTGTGGGTCTCAGGTTGTCGACATGAACTAGATGGCTAGCGGGTCTGGGATGGTGGTGTGTCAACTCTGCTCTGAGTATACGAAGTAGATCCTGCGTCAGGCCTGTTGTGTGTTTAGGAGATTCCGTGTGTTCAGGGCTTAGTTAATTTTGCTCATCACTGGGTCTAAAATATGCATGGGCTGGGCCAATCTCTGGTTACGTTCGTGTATCTGGGGTGTGGCCGTTGTATCCAGTCTCTCAGTCTATTGAGTGTTTAACAAGTCCGGGAGATCAGTGTGTCCAGTATGTTCCATCTCTTTCCCCAGCTTGGTCGAGGTTTTGGGCTTTGCGTTTTTCCTGCACCATGTCATAGTCCTAAAAATGTTGGCAGCTTTCAGTCAGGATTTCAGCCAATGAGTAGGCTTTGTAGGTAGCTTCACTAGGCTGGTAGGTCTCTAGCCTGGCTACTCTGTCTATAGAAGGAGTCACCCTCAGCCTCTTTTGTGTGTGTGTGTGAGAGAGAGAGAGAGAGAGAGAGAGAGGTCTCTCTCTGTTCCCCAGGCTGGAGTGCAATGGCACAATCATGGCTCACTGCAGACTTGACCTCCCAGGCTAAGTGATCCTCCCACCTCAGCCACCCAGGTAGCTGAGACCACAGGTGTGTGCCATCATGCCTGCCTATTTTTTTTTTTTTTTAATTTTTTGTAGAGACAGAGTTTCACCATGTGCCCAGGCTCAAGCAATCCACCCGCCTTGGCCTCCCAAAGTGCTGGGATTATAGGCATGAAGCACTGCGCCTGGCCCTCAGCCTCTTAAAAAGGGGAATCTGCCTCTGCTCTCACTCATTATCTATCCTGCTGCCACCCCAGATATTCCACAGATGGGGAGCCAGATGCCGGCCTGGGCCAAAGGCCTTTCCCTTTGACCCCCCGCCCCCATCCCACCCACCCAATAAAACAAAGAAGCAAAGAGAAAGAAACAACGCTTTCCTACCTCCAGGCTTATGCATAGTAATGAAAGAGGAAAAGCACAGAACTCTCCCCTAACCTCATTCTCAAACTCTGGGCATCAGTTTTTGCATCAGTGAAATGTTTGTAATGAATTGAGCTGTGTGTGTAGGGCACAGAGTAAAACAACAAAGATAATTATCAATTTCTTTTATCTATAAAAACCCTATAGGGACACATATAAGAACAAGGCCCAGCTGAACCATACAGAAAAATAATTCAGTTTTATCATTTTATAGAGATGGATTATATAATTTCTTCTCCAAACTGGAATACCTTTGAACATTAAATATCATATATTTTACTATTAATGTGTGTGGCAGAACAACAGAGGTAAACAGATTCTTTCACCAGAATTAATGTCCATTTAATTTAGGTATAAATGTTTAAAATCAAAACCCTTTGGTTCATATCTTCAAAACATATTGGAGAGGTCACTGCTTATTCATCAAAACAATCTAAGCTAAGGAAACAATCAGGGAAAAAGCTAATAGTGAATTAGAAACTGTCAATAAAATGTCAGTAGAATCAGGGAACATAGGACTAGAGAATATAGAAAGTCAAATCAGTGACTGAGAGGAAAAGTTCAACAAGTTCTTTCAGATCTCACAGACAGGATAACTGGAGAAAATTATTCTAAAAATATAAGAAATGGTGCTAGAACAACTGGACATCCACATGCAAAAAAGTGAATCTAGACACAGATCTTACACTTTTCACAAAAATTGACTCAAAAGGGATCATAGACTTAAATGTAGAATACAAAACTATAAAACTGAGAATGAAACACAGGAGAAAATGCAGGTGACCTTAAGTTTCAGAATGACTTTTTAGATACAACACCAGAAACATGGTTCATAAAAGAAAACAAAAGATAAGTTGGACCTCATTAAAATTAAAAGCTTCTCTGAAAAAGACAGTTAAAAGGATGGAAAGATAAGCCACACAACAGGAGAAAATCTTTGCAAAACGCAAATCAGACAAAGACTGGTATTGAATATATATAAAGAACTCTTCAAACTCAACAATCAGAAAACAATCCAATTTAAAAAGTGGACAAAAGATTTGAACAAACACCTCACCAAAGAAAATATACAGATAGCAAATG
Source organism: Nomascus leucogenys (assembly GCF_006542625.1). NCBI lineage: Eukaryota > Metazoa > Chordata > Mammalia > Primates > Hylobatidae > Nomascus > Nomascus leucogenys. The sequence continues at coordinate 63,932,170 of NC_044399.1, forward strand.
AGCATATAAAAAGATCTGCACTACATGTCACTGTGGAATTGCAAATTAAAACAACAATGCGACACCACTACACATCTATTAGAATGACCAAATCCAAAACACTGACAACACCAAATGCTGGCGAGAATGTGGAGCAACAGGAACTCTCATTCCTTGCTGGTGGGAAAGCCAAAATGGTACAATCACTTTGGAAGAAAATGTGACAGTTTCCAGCAAAACTAAACATACTTTTTACCATATGATCCAGCAATCATGCTCCTTAATATTTACCCAAATGAGTTAAAAACTTACGTCCACACAAAAACCTGGACACAAATGTTTATAGCGACTTTATCCACAATTGCCATTATTTGGGAGCAACCAAGATGTCCTTAAATAGATGAATGGATAAACAAACTGATTTATCCATAAAATGGAATACCATTGAGCAATAAAAAGACATAATTAATCAAGCTATGAAAAGACATAGAAGAAATAAATCCATATTGCTAAGTGAAAGAAGTGAACCTGACAAGGTCACCAACCTGATACCAAGTATATGACATTCTAGAAAAAGTAAAATTATGGAGACAGTAAGAAGATCAGTGGTTGCTTGGGGTTTGAGGTAGACTAGAGGAATGAAGAAATAGAGCACAGAGAATTTTTAAGACATTGAAACTCTTATTCTGTTGGTTACTGTAATGATGGATATGTCCTTATACGTTTAAGACTCATAGAAAATATAACACAGAGTGAACCCTAAGGTAAACTATAAACTTTAGTTGATAATATTAATGTATTGATATTGGTTTATTGATTGTAACAAATGTGCCATACTAACACCAAATGTTAATAGGGAAAATTGAAAGGAGGAAAAGGGGGACATAGGAGAACTCTCTGCCCTTTTCACTCCTTTTTTTCCTGTAAATCTAAAATGGCTAAAAATGAAAAGAAAAGTCTATTAGTTTAAATATATATATATACACACACACACATACATGTATATGAAAAAGGGATTGCCTGAAGAGAAAATCAGGAGACCTCATATACACAAAAAAAGTATTTCCAGGTGGAAAAACCAAGAGGGCAAAGAGAAGCAATAATGAAAGAACTTAACACATAATTTTCTTTTAACAAGAGAAGGACTTAGATATTTAAATAAAAGAAAAATTAACATCAGAAAAACTTAATAAAAATAACTGAATTTGAAGATAAAGAAAAAAATAGACTTTTTTCTACCACAAAAATAAATGCCTGAAAAAGGAAACAATTTCAATATAATTTTGCTGGAAAGAATATGACCCAAGTATTTTATAGTAAGTCAGTATTGTTCTATGTGCAAATGTAACAGAGACATTCATAGATACACTTTGGGACTCAGAAAATACGCCCGTATATGTCAATTCTGAAAAAAAAAAATTATCTGAAATCTTCCTGCTCACTAGAAGTATAACTAAGAATTCAATAATATAAAAATGCTGCATAAAAGAAATGGTGATGGATCTTGTAAGCAGGAAAAAATACCTAAGATTTAAATAATCATTGTTATACCATGGTCAAGAAGCAACATAAACTAATTCTTGAAAGAGACTACATATAATAAAACATTTACACATATTCATATTAGAAGTTACAAAAATTTCAATAAAATCCTAAACTATGAAATTATGCCAGCAAAAAATGCAATAAAACTTGAAAGTTTTGACACAAATGTACAAACATAAAAATTAAGGCTACTTGGCGATTCAAAATTTTCCTAAATAAGCCAGGGCAAGGATTAGAAACTAATGGCAATTTCAAAATTACATATCATAATTAATAGGATGTGGATTAAGCTGTACTCCAAGGTAAATTTATTACCTTAGGTACAATGAGAATCATTGAATTAAGATTTCAACCCAACTCATATTTTAGAATCCTCTACTCTTTGTTTGGCTATGACTAATTAATGAGAACAAGCTTGCTTTACCTTTTCTTATTTGCTGTATAGGTTTTTCCCAGTGATGCTAGACTTTGCTCAGCTGCTTATAGCTATTGTTGTTATTGCTCAAGCTGAGAATCTGGAATAACCTTGCTTAGATGTTGGTTTTCAAGTGCTGACTTGCCAGTACACATCGAGGGCCTCTGACATCCTTAATGGAATTGCTTATGGATACGCCGTCAGAAACTGGGGCTTAATGGAGAGTTTGCAGCTTTGCTTCTCCTAATTCTCCAGATAGTAATTTTATGGAATATGCATTTTAGATAAGGAAAGGGGGATGAGCTGGGAGGGAGCTAGTGAAGGATGCTTTTTCTTGATGGGACTTAATAACCTGCATAATTCTGTGATGTTTATTCCTTGGAACTGAGTTCGAAAAATCACACCATCATCTCACTTTCTTGTATCATGATGATGTAATGTTGTTGTCTGAGGTCTGCAGACCATGCTGGTCTCTCCCTTATATTACATTGAGCCACAGAGAGGCCACAATGCAGGGGAGGGGTCGTGGTAGGGGCTGGTGGGAAGACTCTTACTTTAGGGATGTCAACAAAGGCAACCAGAATTTCTTTGTTGCATTATTGACAAATCAAAAGAGGACCCAAGTCCATCTTTTAAAGGAGAACAGTATAAATATTAGCAGTATGGACTTGTTTTAGGAACTAAATTTTCTTTTTTTTTGAGGCAGGATCTTGCAGTGTCACCCAGGCTGGAGTGCAATGGCATGATCATAGCTCACTGCAGCCTTGACCTCTCATGCTCAACTGATCCTCCCATCTCAGCCTCCCAAGTAGCTGGGATGAAAGGTGTGTGCCACCATGCCTGGTTAAATGCAACCTAGTCTATTCAAACCTAGGTTGAATTTACATTGATTGATTCATTTATTTGTTCATTTATTCATTTACTCCTCGTATTAGTCTGGGTTCTCCAGAGAAACAGAACCAATAGGATATATATAGAGAGAGATATATATAAGAAGAGATTTATTAGGGAATTTTTTTGTAGAGATGTAGTTTTGCCATGTTGCCCAATCCGGTCTCGAGCTCCAGGGCTCAAGAAATCTGCCCAGCTGGGTGCGGTGTTTCATGTCTGTAATCCCAGCACGTTGGGAGGCTGAGGCGGGCGGATCACCTGAGGTGAGGAATTCGAGACCAGCCTAACCAACATGGAGAAACCCTGACTCTACTAAAAATACAAAATTAGCCGGGCATGGTGGCACATGCCTGTAATCCCAGCTAGGGAAGCCGAGGCAGGAGGATCACTTCAACCCAGGAGGCGGAGGTTGCAGTGAGCCAAGATTGTGCCATTGCACTCCTGCCTGGGCAACAAGAGCAAAACTCCATCTCAAAAAAAAAAAAAAAAAAAAAAGAGACCTGCCCACTCTGGCCTCCCAAAGTGCTGTGATTACAGGTTTGAGCCATCATGCCTGGCATAAATTTTTTTAAAATGTGTACCAACTAATAGTTTCAAAAAGAGTCATAGCAGGTTTTCTTTGATATGGAGATATATGTCATAGTCATGGAAGATTCATATTAGTAGTGTATCTTACAAAGAAGGGGGACTATTATACACTTTGGTATTTTGAAAGAACAATATGTAATATTGTGTCTAACTTTTTACTGAAATTGTTTCCAGAATGTCTTCAAAAATCTTTATCTCCTGTATTTACAAAGGAGTTATTAAATATGAGAAGCCTATTAACCAATAGCTTTATCACAAAGTTTTATGTGCTGTATTATAACTTCATCATTTTTATGTAGGAAATGCTTTGAATATAAATTTGTTTTGCCACATTTAAGAAAGCCTTGTCAAGCAAAATTAAGTGAATAATGGATTTGTTACTGAATGAATCTGAGTAATTTCTATTAAAAGACAAAAGGACTTCTGCTGATAAAAGTTTTTTGGTTTGTTTGTTTGTTTGTTTTAAGACAGAGGTTCTCTCTTGTCCCCCAGGGTGGAGTGCAATGGTGCAATCTCGGCTCACTGCAACCTCTGCCTCACGGGTTCAAGTGATTCTCCTGCCTCAGCCTTCCGAGTAGCTGGGATTACAGGCATGCACCACCACACGTGGCTAATTTTTGTATTTTTAGTAGAGGGTTTCACCATGTTGGCCGGGCTGGTCTCAAACTCCTGACCTCAGGTGATCAGCTCGCTTCAGCCTCCCAAAGTGCTGGGATTACAGGCGTGAGCCACCCTGCCCGGCTTGATAAAAGTTTTTGAAAATCAGAATTATCTTGTTTACCTTCGATCTATTCAGACCTAGGTTGCATTTACATGAGCATTTTTACTCATTGGTTAATTGATTGAACCATTCTTTTATTCCTTGTATTAGTCTGGTTTCTCCAGAGAAACAGAACCAATAAGATATATATGTAGAGAGAGATATAAGAAAAGATTTATTAGGGAAATTGGTTCATAAGATTATGGAAGCCAAGAAGTCCCGTGATACATCATCTGCAAATTGGAGAATCAGGAAAGCCAATTATGTAAATTAGTCTTGAGTTCAAAGCCCAGAGAACCAGGGAAGCCAATTCTGTAATTTTCAATCTGAGGTCAAAGGCCTGAGAAGGAGGTGGGGGGCACTGGTGTAAGTTCCAGAGTCCAAAGTTCCAAGAACTTGGAGCTCTGATGTCCACGGGGAGGAGAAGATAGACATCCCAGCTCTAGAAGAGAAAGCGAATGCATTACTCCTCCACTGCATTATTCTATCCAGGCCCTTAATGGATTGAATGATGCCCACCCACATTGGTGAGGGCGATCTTTACTCAGTCCAAGGATTCAAATGCTAATATCTTCTAGAAACAACCTCACAGACATAGCCAGGAATAATATTTTTACTAGTTATCTAGGTATCCCTAATCCAGTCAAGTTGACACATAAAATCAACCATCACATTTCCTTATCAATTCAGCCAATTCATTAATTAAATGCTACACAGTAATCTCCTTAAGAGTTGGAAGCATGTTGTGTTCTTTGCATATACTCAGGTCCTAACCAAAGCCTAGTACATAGTAAGCACTGCTACATACACATACAAGCAGTGGGATGCAAGCAGTGCTATGATTAGGGCTAAATCCAGGTGTGTGAGAACATACTGGAGGAATAACTAAAACAGTCCTTGGGTGGTTACACTGAGGGGATCTGAAGGCACGTAGCAGAAGAAGTCCACACACAAGTAGGGTTTAAGCAAGTGAGGGGGGAAAAAGGAATGAGGGCAATGGAGAAAGGCATGAGAGCTTGGAGGCATATCTGGAGATACAGGAGAAGTCTCTGATGACTGGGGTGCAGGATAGAAAGTAGGGGGAAAGGAGGGGAGAAATGAATTTGGAAAAGTAAGCAGGGTTCAGATCCTAAAGGGTTTTCTGTGTTTAACAATTTAGCTTTTATTCTCAGAGCAATAGAGAGCCATTGAAGGTTCTAAATAGGAGAGCAACATGATCAGATTTATTTTCTTTTCCTTTCTTTTTTTTTTTTTTTTTTTTGAGTTGGAGTCTCACTTTGTTGCCCAGGCTAGAGTGCAATGGCACAATCTCAACTCACTGCAACCTCCACCTCCTGGGTTCAAGCGACTCTCCTGCCTCAGCCTCCCGAGTAGCTGGACTACTGGTGCCCACCATCACGCCTGGCTAATTTTTATATTTTTAGTAGACAAGGGGTTTCACCATGTTGGCCAGACTGGTTTTGGCCTCCTGACCTCAGGTGATCTACTCACCTCACCCTCCCAAAGTGCTGGAATTACAGATATGAGCCACCACGCCTGGCCCAAACAGGCTTATTTTCAAGAGATCATTCTACAGCAGAATGAGAAAATAATTTAAAGTAACACAGGAATTGTGACAGGAAAACTAGTTAGGATGCTGCTAAAACAATCCAGGATTAGAGATACTAGTGGCATCAACAAGATTGCTGGCCTTGGACATGGAGAGAAGTGGACGGGTTAGATGGTTCTGGGAGAATTTACAGGGACTGGAATGGATTGGATGTAGGGGGTGCAGAAGAGAAAGGAGTCATAGATGGAGTTGGAGCCCATGTTCCTGGCATGGACCCTGGTGCAGAATGTGGTTCCATTCACTGAGGAGAAGGAACGCTGGAGGGATGAAGTCTTGGTAGATGAAGGGAGAGAAGACAGTGCCCTCTGTTTTAGACAGACTTTTTGAAATTGGAGGTGACTGTGGGCTACTTAATTGGTGGTTTCTACCCAGCAATTGGGTGTGCATATCTCAAGTGGGCTGGAATAAAGCTGTAGCAGTGAATGAGGTCACCAATGGTGCCAGACCAGAGACCAGCATGGAAAAGAATGTTTACAGAACAGTCAGCAGAAGAAAAGCCTAGAGACAGAAGAATGTGTTAAATGATACCACAAGGACCTAATCAGCAAAACCCAGAAACTGGAAAGCTCTGCAGAATGAACAAACCATTGCAAAAGGCAGGACCTTTAGATTATATGACAATTAAGAGACATAAAAAGCAAAAGCAAGTCATGGATCTTGTTTAAACAAACTATTGAAAAAAAACCTTATGAGTAACGACGGAAACTTAAATTTGATGAGGCACTATTTTTCATTTTTTAAGGTATAAGGATATTGCGGTTATGTTTTTTACAAAAATGATATCACTTAGAGATACATAAAGAAATACTTACAGATAAAATGATGTAATGTCTGGGATTTACTGCAAAATAACGACATGAGAGCTGTTGCTGGGGGAGTGATTATGGTATAGATGAAACAAGAATGGCCATGAGTTGATCATTATTGAAGCTGGTTGATGAGTACATGAGGATTCACTGAACTATTTTCTCTATTTTTTGTTGATATTTGACATTTTCCATACAAATAGTTTAAAAATACAAAAGAGAACCTCTGAACACCCCCATGGACAAATCCATGCAATACAACGTTTTAACCAAATGAAATCTTATGCAGAAAATATCTCCAAAGTATAGTTGAAGGATAGCTGTTATGTACACAAGGCTGGAAACCCAAGGTCCACACTCTCACTTCCCAATAACCTCCTTGGCCTGCCTCTTAACTTCCTGGAACTCTAGTTCTTTCTCAGAACACAGCTGGTAAACAAACTGACAAGTGGGTAATGAGTAGCAGACTTGCCAGTGTATACCTTAACCTTTTTCTCGCTTCCATAAATCTCACCTGAGAAAATGAGCTATGTCCACATAGCCTATATAGTGGTCATTATATTTACCTTGAAATAAAGTCCAGCAAGCTGCCTGAATTTCTTCAAAGTAGGTTCTGTACCCAATAATCACTCTGCAAACGTTATCGGTTTCTCTGGAGAAAAACACATTGTATCTTCTGTCACACAGAAGATAATTTATTAAAAGTGTTTTACTTTTAAAAAGTTTAATTTAGGCTGATGTGGTAAATTTAAATGCCTAGAAAAAATAAAAATATACTGTAAAGATATTCAGAGTGTTTTTGTATGCTCTGCACCCTACGGTTGTGTCTTAGGTAGCCATGAGACATTAATCCAAACTGAGAAATTAACATGGTATAATCCTATGAATTGAACTGCAGAATTTATTTGGGGTTTCTCAGTCTTTCCATTAGTGTCCTTTTTCTACTCTAGGATTCAATCCAGGATACACCACATTGCACTAAGTTATCACACCTCTTCAGTCACCTCCAATATGGGACAGCTTCATTTCTTGTCTTTCATGACCTTGACACTAAAACAGGCTCATTTAACAATCAATGGAGTAATGCTCTCCTCCAAGATTGCAGGATTCCATGAGAAGTGGAGGGCAGATACCCCTTACAGTGACATGGTTTGGATCCGTGTCCCCACCGAAATCTCATGTTCAATTGTAACCTCAACCTTGGAGGCGGGCCCTGATGGGAGGTGGTTGGATCATGGGGGCAGTTTCTCATGAATGGTTTAGCACCGGCCCCTCAGTACAGTTCTCATCGACAGTGAGTGAGTGAGTTATCCTGAGATCTGGTTGTTTAAAAGTGTGTGGTATCTTCCCACTCTCTCTCTTCCTCGTTCTCCAGCCCTGTAAAGTGCCTCACTCCCACTTTGCCTTCTGCCATGATTGGAAACTTCCTGAGCGCCGCCTCCCCAGAAGCAGAAACTGCTATGCTTCCTGTACAGCTTGAAGAACTATGAGCCAGCGAAACCTCTTTTCTTTATAAATTACCCAGTCTCAGGTATTTCTTTTTTTTCTTTTTTTTTGCTGGAGTGCAATGGCGCCATCTCAGCTCACTGCATCCTCCGCCTCCCTAGTTCAAGCGATTCACCTGCTTCAGCCTCCCGAGTAGCTGGGACTACAGGCGCCTGCCACCACGCCCAGCTAATTTTTGTATTTTTAGTAGAGACGGGGTTTCACCATGTTGGCCAGGATGATCTCAATCTCTTGACCTTGTGATCCATCCGCCTTGGCCTCCCAAAGTGCTGGGATTACAGGTGTGAGCCACCACTCCTGGCCCAGTCTCACGTATTTCTATATAGCAATGCAAGAATGGACTAATACAGACAGTAATCGTTCTAATGAAGAGAATGTTTTAGAAATTGAAACACCCTCTCGTCCCTTGATGCTGGAGAGTGGGAGAAATGGGGAGATGCTCAAAGAGTACAAACTTTCAGTTATAAGACAAGTAAGCTCTGGGGATCTAATGTACAGCATGGTGATTATAGTTAATAATACTGTATTGTTTACATGAAGATTGATAAGTGAGCAGATTTTAAGCGACCTCGTCTCTCTCTCTTTCTCTCATACACACGTAACTATGGGTGGTAATGGATGTGTTAACTAATTTGTGGTAGTCAGCACACAATGTATATGCTTACCAAATCATCACATTGTACACCTTGAATATATATAATATTTTGGCAATTAAATATTTTAAAATAAAAATAAAGCCAGGGCTGCTAAATCACTCACACTACAACCAAAGTTTATTTAGAAGTCACTACAACAAAATATGAAACAAACCTGACTTAGCTAGTGAGAGCTACTGCTTTATTTATTGATGCATCTGTTTTATGGTCTAGAGTGGAATTTTAATGAATATATGCTCTGGTAGACACATTCAGAACCCAAATATTTCATATCTGGGTTGCTGCCTTCCTGCAAAGACTTAGCACCCTTCATCTCCTTCAGGGTCCCTAGGAAGGCAGAATGCACCCATCACTACTTAGAGTCTTTCTTGCTTTGGGCACTTTCTCCACAAATACCAAAACATATACATCAAGTGTAAGCGGGTCAACCTGCTCTCTGCCATCTCTGTTAGTTTTATTTTCATCCACAAATTAAAGATAAACCATCAAGTTGGAAATCACCATACTCAAATGCAAGTACAGTGAAGTCTCATTAATTTAGACTCTACTAAATGAATGAGTCTATGATTGTTCATAAATGGTAAAATGCCTCAGTGAAAAATTGGACATATGCCTTCATGAATTTTCAGTTTGCTTAGGGGTAAAGTAAATCTATTCAGATGTCAGCAGCTATTTCTTTTTTTTTTTTTTTTTTTTTGTTGAGATGAAGTCTTGCTCAGTCGCCCAGGCTGGAGTGCAGTGGCACGATCTCGGCTCACTGCAAGCTCCACCTTCTGGGTTCACGCCATTCTCCTGCCTCAGCCTCCTGAGTAGCTGGGACTACAGGTGCCCGCCACCATGCCCGGCTAATTTTTTGTATTTTTAGTAGAGATGGGGTTTCACCATGTTAACCAGGATGGTCTCAGGCTCCCAAAGTGCTGGGATTACAGGCATCAGCAGCTATTTCAAAAGAAGGACTGATCTAATGAATTTAAAGATTTGTCTTATATACTTTAGGACCCAGTGATTTTTGTGTGGTGAGGGATTCTAACATTGGATACATTATGATATGATAGTATAATTTATTACTTGGTTGATAATAGGTGCCATCCTTGAAAATAATGGGATTACCTTAAAACTGATGTGTCATTTAGGATTTTTACTGTCAATGTTCTCCTCAACTGTATTATAAACTTCTTGTATTTAAGGATCATGCATTTTGTACTTTTTTGTATCCCTATGCCCTCTCAGTCTCTGCCTCATCGTGGGGCACAGAAAAGTCCTATACATAGGAAACCTTTTATAAAAGGTTTTCTTTAAATATTGTGGGACTTGATTATTCTGAACATGTGGATTCAACCAGTTTAAAGCAGCCAGATGTGTTTCTGTTAGCTCTTTGTCTATCTAGATTTTTAAAACCTCTCACTAAATTACTTGCTTTATACATTTCAGTGTGAGTATGGTGTCAGGATGATTTGACTGCAAGCAACAGAAAAATCAAACAAAAATGGCCTAAGCCAAGAAGAGAAATGATTATTTCACATTCTAAGAAGTTTGGGAGTCGAGTGGTTAAACGGCTAATTAATCTAGAGCTCAACAATATCACCCAGGACCCATTTTCACTATGGTGGCTAAAGCCCTGCACCCTTCAGGCTTGCACCATGGCAGCAGCAGTGACAGTAAAGACACCCTTACACCACAATGCTCCATGACCAGGGAGAGGGTCTCCTCTCTCTTGCCCCTTTCTAGAGGCTCCACCGAAGATTTCTCTTCACATTCCGTTTCTCATTCCTAAAGCAGTCGCTGGCAACAGGGATGTGCTTACCACAATGGGTACAGAGCAATTAAGATTCACCACTAGGTGAGTCCTTTGGAAAACACTTGGTCACCCAATATATAAACAAATCTTGTACTCTTGTCAAGAAAGAGGTGGGTAATTCCCAACAGCCAATAGTGACTGCCACAAGTGAAATATCTCATCAGAGAAAACTGAGTAGTTAATACATGGTTCTGTGTTTTCTCTGTTTTCCGCCTTTGCCTTTTCCATTTGGTAAGACTCGCCCGTGTTCCTCTTTGTGGCTCTTTCTCCTTGATAATACAACCCTGGTTTAGTTCAGATACAGGTGGCAATAGACCAGAAGGGTATGATTCCAGTCCTAGGCGACAAATTCGTGATGAGCCTCGCACAGTCACGACAAACCCAATTCCATTTGCCAGTGAACTATTTAGGGATGTCCATGTGACTCAGTTCTGGTCACCAAGGTGGTAGAAGAGAAGTTCTCTTAAGGAGCATCTGGGAAAGATTTTTCTGTCTGATAAAACAGGAGATAAGCAAGGGTTCTGCTACCCCATTTGTTTCTGCCTTTGAACTTGGCTGTGGGAAGACATAATGTTTAATGTTGCTGCAGCTATCTCATGACCTTGGGCAAAACATCCCAACACAAAGGAGGGCAAAACAAGCAGTCAGAAAAAGCCTGAGTCTTGTGGGTGTTGTTGAGCAGCTGAACAAATGCTAGGACAGCTTCCTCCCAGACTCCTTAGGTTTGCAAACAGTGAAGCTCCATTGTTTAAGCAAGAGCAAGGTATCAATGGCTATTTTCACTTGCCACTGAAAGCACCAGGACAGAGAATCATCTTTCTAGGAATACAGCCACTAAAGCCTTTATTATGGTGTATGCACATAAAGAATATAAAAGTTTTCTTTATGTTTCTCTTTAAAATATAGCTAGCTGAAGTCTGCCTCAGGCAAAAAGACAAACAGAAAACATAAATGCATACATAATTCAAGAACAATAAATATTCATCTTAAAATGAATAAATCTTCTACAGGATACTGTAATAGTTTTCTCAGGGAATATATTTTTCTAATACTTATATCAACTAACAGTATTTCTGTGGCATCTCCAGGTTCTCTGTGTTTAAGTCCTTCCCAGAAACTGCATTTCCTGCTACTTTGGATCTCAGATGTGCCTAAAAAGAAATACTTTTAATTTCTCTGGTTTTTCTTTTTTTCAAATATTAACTTGTAACTTGCAGTTGTAACATGCTTGTTGCTAGCTAGCTGTCAAGCATTTGCACAAAAACGTGTTCCTAGAATACCTTCATCTTATAGTCACTCAATCCATAATAAAGTTTAAACATTTTTCCATAATATTTCAATGAATATTCATGTTTTTACATAAAAACACTTTTAATATATGAACTATCTGAAACACACAGCAAAATCCCAGTTATATGACATCAACAGCCATATACTAAAATACACCCAACAATGTATTCATATTAAACTCAAATTTAATATATGTTAATATGTAGGCATATTTACTTATACATAAAGCTGTAGATTTCTCTGTATCCTTCCCCCTTACTTCCCAGAGGTAACCATTGTCTTGATGATGATGTTGATGACAGCAACAATGATGATGATAATGATGGTAATAAAAACCGCAAATTTACTATATGCCAGGCAGTATTCTAAGCACTTTACATACATTAACTCCTTAAATGCCCACCACAGATGTATGACATAGATACTATTATTATCCCTCATTTTATAGATGAGAGGTTGAGAAAAAAATTGGTTAAGCAGCTTGTCCAAGGCCACACAGCTGGTGTGCCAGGATTCCAATGCAGGCAATCTGGCCCTGGAGCCCTTTGCCATATCCCATTGCTATATGGATATTGCTATGTATCATTATATACTTTCTCTAAACATGTATGCAACCATAAAAAGCTATACCTAGGATTTGTCTTTTTAAAAAGTATATAATCTTATAACATTTGTGGGGTCTTTTTCCAGTTATTTTGCTATTATGAACAATGTTGCAACAAATAGTCTTGAACGTACATCCTTGTGCGTTTACTCTCTGGTAAACATCTAGAAGCCAAATTTCTGCTTGGTAGGTTACTCATATTAACATTTTTTTTTCAGTTGTTCCAAAATTGCTCTTCAAAGTAATTGTACCAATTTGCAGTCCTGCCAGCACTGTATAAGGTTTTCCATTTCCCACTAACTCCATCAATTCTTCGTATCATTGAGTTCACTGATTTTTGCCAATCTGACTGGTGTGAGGTGGTATTTCATTATTCTCATTTGGACTCTTCTTTGATTGCTAGAGAGGTAAGAGCATCTTTTCATATGCCTATTATCTATTTATGCTTGTTTTTTCTTGGATTTTCATTTTGTCTGATTTTCAACGAATTCTATGACATTCTGCTGATATAAAGTGAGTTATATAGGTTGTAAACACCTTCCCATGGTAGCTATTGACCTTCTTTTTGTTGTCATCTTGATTCATGGAAGTATTTAGTTTAATGTAGTTACATTCTCAATACTTTCTTTTCTCCATATGGTTTATGCTTTTAGCATTATAAGTAATACGGCGGTACTCAGATGTCATCAAGATATTCTTCTATATATTCTTTTTAAATTTAGCTTTTCACATTTAGGTGACTGAGTATGCTATGAAGTAGTACCCAATTTTACTCTCTTTCATATAAATAGTTGGATCTATCTTTTTCTATATGGTGATGTCTCAGCATCATTTAATAAATACTCTCATTCTTTGCCCAGTGATTTGTGATGTTATCTCTGTCATATTCCAAATTTACATATCTAAGTGGTTTTATTCCTACGCTCTCTATTCCCTGTGGCAATATCACATTGTTTAGTGTAGTTTTACATGATAATGTAGTATCAATATTCAAAAGGATAACCACCCCGCTTTTTTTCTTTTCCTCCTTCTCTGCCTCCTTCTCCTCCTTCTTCTTTGCAATTGTCTAGCCTATTCTTGAATTTTTATTCTTTCATATGCATTTAAGAATCAGCTTGCCGAGTTCTTTGAAAAACCCTACTGAAATTTTTATTGAAATTGTATTGAATTTATAGGTAAATTTGGGAAAAAATGTCTTTTTTTTTTTTTTTTTTTTTTTTTTTTTTTTTTTTTTTTTTTGATGGAGTCTCGCTCTGTCGCCCAGGCTGGAGTGCAGTGGTACAATCTCAGCTCACAGCAAACTCGACCTCCTGGATTCACGCCTTTCTCCTGCCATAGCCTCCTGAGTAGATGGGACTACAGGCGCCAGCCACCTGGCTTGGCTAATTTTTTTTGTATTTTTTGTAGAGACAGGGTTTCACCGTGTTAGCCAGGATAGTCTCGATCTCCTGACCTCGTGATCCGCCCGCCTCAGCCTCCCAAAGTGCTGGGATTACAGGCGTGAGCCACCGTGCCCGGCCCAAAATTGTCATCTTTAAAGTACTGAACCCAGCCATCCATGAATATAGTAAGTACTTTCTCACTTCCTTCAATAAAGTTTTGTTGCTTTCTCAATAACAATCTTGCATATCATTTATTAGATTTATTTATGGGTATCTTAAAGTTTTTCATGCTGTGGTTAATAATGTCCTTTAAAAATACATTTTGAAAATAACTTGATTTTCATATATTGATTACTAGCAAGACTACTTAAATTTATTAGTATTAGTATTTAATAATTAATTCTCTTGCATATTCTGTGTATACACATATATAATCTATTATGTTTCTGCTTTTTCTTAATCTTTTGCTTTTTGTATCTATTGTGCTTTTTAAAGATTGAATATAATTACCATACAATAAAATACACAGATGTTAATTATTTATTTTAGTTAGCTTTGATAATTATATACTCTTACGTAATTAACACCCTCAATCAAAATATAGAATACTTCAGTCACCGTGTGCTTCCTTGCCCGTCCACTCCCATCTCCCAACTCTAAGCAACCAACAATACTTTTTTCTGTTACCAATCAACTGGTTTTTCCTGTCCTTGCACTTTATATAAACAGAATAATAAAGTATATATTATTTTGAGACTGGTTGCTTTTGTATGCCACAATGCCCTTTTAAGATTCATTTATGTCGTTGCCTGTATTAGTAACCCATTCTTTCTTTTCTTTTTTTTTTTTATTTGAGACATTCTCGTTCTGTTGCCCAGGCTGGAGTGCAGTGGCACGATCTCGGCTCACTGCAACCTCTGCCTCCCGGGTTCACGCAATTCTCCTGCCTCAGCCTCCCAAGTAGACCCATTCTTTCTTTTATGACTGAATAGTATTCCATGGTGTGGAATAACTCAGTGTGTTTACTGATTCACTTGTTGGTAGACATTTGGGTTGTTTAGAGGTTTTGAGCTATTATGAATAAGGCTGCTATAAACACTTCAATATTTTAACTTTTTCTTTTATTTTTGTGTTATGAAGACCAGAACCCACAGTATAACATTGAAAGTAGAATGAGGGGTATTCTTATGTTTTTGACATAATTAATTTGATATTTGTAATAGTTTTTAAATATTTATTTTTATTTATTTATTTAATTTTTTTAAGAGATGAGGCGTCTCTCTTTATGTTGTCCAGGCTGGTCTCAAACTCCTGTCTTCAAGTAATCCTCCCACTGTGGCCCCCTTAAAGTGCTGGGATTACAGGCGTGAGCCATCACACCTTGCCTGCAATAGGTTTTTGAAAGAATCCTTTTTTAAGTTAAGGAAGTTCCCATCTATTCCTAGTTTGTTTAAAATAATTTGTTTATTTGGGGGGATATTTTGGTTTCATGAAGAGTGGTTGTTAAATTCCATTAAATACCTTTTCTGCATTTATTAAAGAAACCAGATTTTCTTCTTTAATCTGATAAAGCAGTAATTTATATTGATAGATCTTCCAAAGCAGTTTTACATTTTTGGATAAATCTTAATTAGTAATGGCTTAAGAAATTATATAGCTAGATTTTAAAAATATGTTATTTATGGATATAAAAATGGAAACAATACACAATGGTACTATAGAGGGGAGAAGAAAGGAGGAGGGCAAGGCTTGAAAAATTACCTATTGATTACTATGCTCACCACCTGGGTGATGGGCTCAATTGTACCCAAGCCTCAGCACCACACAATATACCCATCTAACAAATCCGCACATGTACCCTTGCATGTAAAAAGTTAAAAATAAAAATAAATAAAATAAAATATTTGTATGTTTGTTGCTTTGTTCATGTATGAAATTAGCCTACAGATTTTCTTTTTCATTTTGTTTCAAGAGTTAATGGCCTCATAAAATGAGCTGGATAGCTTTCTTCCTTTTGCTATTCTTCTGAAGTAATTTTACAGTATTAAAATGATCCATTTCTTGAAGGCAGAAGTTACCTGTAAAACCAACCAGGCTTGGAGATTGTTTTTGCGTGTGTATTTAGAAAGGACAGCAGCAGGGGGGAGGTGGCCTGAATTAGTCTCTTTGATGGTAATATGTATGTTCACATTTTATATTTCTTTTTGAGCCAGTTGTGTTATATTTTTCCAGAAAATTACCTTTATAATGTAAGCTTTTAAATTTCTTGGCATTAAATTATTTATAATATTTATCTGTTAATTTTCTACTACATTCCTATTATGTCTTGTCCTTTCTATTAAGAATATTATTTATTTTTATTTGCATTACTCTTCTTTTGTTCAAGTGAGCAGATATTGGTCCATCGAATTTGTCTTCTAAAAGAACCATTTTTCTTTTGTTACTCTTCATGACTGAGTCTTTGGCTTAATGCTATTAATTTTTGCTCTTTATTATTTCCTTTCTTCTAATTCCTTAGGGTTTACCCTGCTATTCTTTTTTTAACCTTTGATTTAGATACTGAGTATTGTCATTTTCAACTTTCCTTCTTTGTTTAACGTATGCATTTAAAGATATATTTTAATTATTTGCAGTGGTGTGCTGGAGCCTACTGTAGCTCCTATTGGCTTGTGGGAATCTATTGTGTGTATCCTTCCCAACTTCACACTTCATGTCGGTAGCTTGAAATAGACTAGGTGGGATATTTACACAATGGATATTGACAAAGGCTACAATTATAATAGTTCTTTCCCATCCCCCTTTCCCTCCAAATATACACACCAGCTTGGGGAACCTGTTGGAATACATTTACCAACACATCATTGGTTGACTCCCAGATTTGGTATTTAGTGTTTGTATTATGATTTTGTTCTAAAATCTTATTTCGTCTTTACTCTTCAGTTGTTTATAAGTATTTGTTAAAATTTCCAAATATATTAAATTTGTTATTGTTGTTGCTTCTGGCTTTTAATTTTATTGTGATGTGGTCTATAGAATGTTAATTCTTTGGCATTTGTTAGGACGTGGTTGGTAGCATACTATGTGGTCAATTTATTAATTTGTAATTTTTTAATTAAAAAAGTTTTTAGAGACAGGATCTCACTATGTTTCCCAGGCTGGAGTGTAGTCACTATTCACAGGCAAAAGAATAGCACACTACAGCCCTTTAACTCCTGGGCTCAAGCAATCCTCCTGCTTCAGCTTTCCAAGTAGCTAGGACTACAGGTGCATGAAAATTGCACTCACAATTTATTTTTAAAAGTTTATTTATGCTTGAGAACATGTGTATTCTTTAATTCTCAGAGTTCTATATATGTCTCTTTGTTCAAGCTTGTTAATTATGTTGTCTCAATTGTCTATATAATTACTAATTTTTGTCTATGTAACTACTGATTTCTGCTTAATCTATCAACTATGGATCTATCAAATCTGTGAAAGGAATCTTAAAATCTCCACTATGTTGCTATCTAAATTTCTTTTCCTTTTGTGTCAGTTTTCTGTAGATTTTGAGGCTAAACTGTTAGTGTGAACAAAAGTTCTCTGAAAAGGAATGTGAAAGAGACTTTATTGCAGTAAACAGTTTACAAACTGGGGAGACACAGCCCTCAGTGTAAAATGAAGGTGCATTCCAGAGAACAAAGGGAGGCTTTGGGTTTCACAGTGAAAGCTCCTGTCCAGGTTCCTAATATGGTCTGTTTATGCAAATGAAAGATTCAAACTGGCTTAGTTCTGACTGGTTAACAGAGCTGAGCTCTGATTGGTTGATACAGCCGAGCCCTGTTTGTTGATACAACTGAGCTTGCATCAACATTGGTTGGTTCAGGTGAGCTCTGGAAGTATCAAGGTGGAACAGAGGTCTTGGTTTTGGCAGAACTCAGAGTATGTGTGTGACCTGTAGTCAGCCAATGGTCATTGGCTCTATTTTAAATTTAGGACTGGTTAGCCACTTGGAATCCATGTTGAAAGATTGGCTCTTTCAGATATATGTTCACATTAGGTACATATGTGATTATTACATCTTTCTGATAAATTTTTTCTTTAATGAATATGTAATGTCCTTCTTATTCTTAATCATGTCTTTTGTCGTAATTATTCTTTCATCTGATACTATTTTTTCACCAGTGGCTTTTTTTTTTTTTTTGGTTAATATTTGCCTGGTATGTCTTTCTATCCTTTATCATTTACTTTTCTATTTTAGATATGCTCCTTATAAACAGCATATAGGTAAAACTTTTCCTATTATAAGAGTTTCCACTTTTTAATTAATAAGATGATCTCTTTACGTTTATTGTGCTTGATCAGCTTTTTAAAAATTCTAATTCTCTTTAACTTCCTGCCTTGTACTGGCTTGATTATGAAGTTTTTGTGTGCTTATTTATATGAAATATTCTGTTCATGAAGATAAGAATTGAGACGAGTATAGGTAAAATGAACTTCACATATGCAGAACACAGCTTTATCGAATTGTTTTTTATCCTTTGTTTGGAAATCACAGATTCCGCTCCTATTTGTTTTAGTGGTAGCCATTAGCTTTTAAACATGCATCTGTGACCTGACGCAGGACAAGAAACTTCAAGTACTTTTATTCCAATCTCATCGTTTATTCAGTTTGTAATAGCTTTCAGTATTTTATTTTAAAAATCCTTTAAACTATTCATTATTTCTCTTTTTGATAGTTTGAGTCAATGCCTGTCTAGATTTACCTATAGACTTACCAACTATATTGTTTGCCTAACTGTGAGCATTAAAAAACAATATTTTCTGTTAGTGGCAAACTGTAATAACTTTTCATGAAAATGTCTTTATTTTACTCTCAGTTTTTAGTCATGGTTTAGTTGATAATAGCATTCTAAGTTGCTAGTTATTTTCCCTCAGTACTTTGAAGATATTATTCCAGTGTCTTCTACCCTCTAATGTTGCTATTAGAAATTCTGCTGCTATTCGGGTTATTGTCCTATTTTAAGTAATCTAGTTTTTCTTCCTGGATATTTTGATTTCCTTATATTTCATATAACTTCACTGCAACTAGTCCAAGTGTGAATCTGTTTTCATTTATCTTGCTTAGACTTATTGTGCTTCTTCAATCTAAAAATTCATGGTTTTAAAAATGAAATCTGGATAGTTTTCAACTATTATCATTTTGAATATCATTACTTTCCCATTATCTTTATTTTGCCTTTCTGAAATTCTTACTAGATGCATGTTGGATTTTCTTAATCCATACTCTGTGTCTTTTAACATCTCTTTAAAATTTCTGATTTCTAGTATCTTTCATTCATGTACTGGGTCATGTACTCAGGGTTAGCTTTCGTTGATTAATTCTTTTTCACCTTATTGTTTCTGTACCTCTAATACCTTTAATTGTCTGAAATATGCACGTTGTATTCCCTTTCAGGTTATTTTTCAATTATTTTATATTCTGAGCTGTAGTTTTTAAGTTTGCTATTTCTGTTTATTTTCATTCACAAGAGTAATTTCCTTGTGCATTTTATAATTTGGAATTGTAACAGAAACTGTCTTTTTATTTAAGAATCTGGGAACCCTGAGTAGTTAAGGAATCCCTCCAGTGTGTTTTTGCTTTGCTTCATTTGAATAGCCCAGAGCCACTATCAGCCTAAGACCAACTTTACATTACCTTTTCAGCTCAAAGATTTCCCACGCCATGAATGTAGTAGAAAACAAACTCCAGATGCCTGGGATGCTGAGCTCTCATGGGAGAATTATTTACTGGTTTCGTCTTCTATTTTTCCAGCTAGAACCGTGGCTGAGACAACTTCCTTATGGTCTCTCTGAACTACTGGACAGTTTAGTAGTCCCAGTTTTTAGTAAGTGAGTTAGCAATTCACCAAGGGTCAAATTCTAGGTAACTGGGTTGGATGACTACTCCTAACGGCGAGTGTTCCCTCATGTAACTCCGTCAGTGGCCCTCAGCTCTCTCCTAGCTTCTGCCATGGGCACGCCATAGATGTTCTTTACTTGAGCACAGCCACAGATTTTTAAAAGCTGTAGTGTCTTATCCTGCATTTCTAAATGTTATTAGTGGGTGGCTCTGCATGGTATCCGACTCTGCTGTCCTGCAGAACTAGAAGTCCTGCCTCCTTAAGCTGATGGGAATTGTGTTAATATTGCCCCTTCGTTTTTCTTACTCAAGGTCTTTCTGTGGCTATTCCAGGTCCTGGGTAGCCATTCCAAAGTAGCTAAGTGACCACAGATTCCATCTAGCATGTATATATCTTTGCTCTCTTACTCCTTTCTCCATGAGTTCCAAAGAATGGGTGTGGCAGGTAGGACTGGATGAAACTGAGGTACTCTTTTACAAGGTTGAAAATTATATCTGTTAGAGGGAATTCACTGCTGTGAATGGGTTTGCTCTCACTTTAAGGTCACTGGATTCTCACCATGTAAGAAAATATTTGATCACAAAACTCTGGGATGATTTTTCCATTTAAATTATGTGTCCATTCCAAGTGTATTTCATAGCCATGAGTTTGTTAAGCCTTCTTTATTAAAAAATAACCAGGGTTTAATATAGGGTGATATTTAATGACTTCAGCGAAAGGACATTCCAGTTCTATTTCCAGAGGTTTTTAAACTTCATTAAGTTTCTCTGAACATGCTAAATTCTTTTTAGAAAAAATGCTCTCCATTTTTTCCCTGAACTTACTGCTAACTTGCTTTAAAATTTTTTATTTTCTACAGAAAAGGGTGAGCAAGGAGTGGAGAAAGTCATTTTAGGCTAATTAAAAAATAACTTTAAAGACATTACTCTTTTATTCAATTTCTAGTTATTGAAAAAAATATCTTCTTTTTTTTTTTTGAGACAGAGTCTTGCTTTTGTTGCCCAGGCTGGAGTGCAGTGGTGTCTTTGCCTCCCGGGTTCAAGCAGTTCTCTGCCTCAGCCTCCCGAGTAGCTGGGAATACAGGCACCCGCCACCATGCCCAGCTAATTTTTGTATTTTTAGTAGACACAGGGTTTCACCATCTTGGCCAGGCTGGTCTTGAACTCCTGACCTCGTGATCCACCTGCCTTGGCCTCCCAAAGTGCTGGGATTACAGGCATGAGCCACGGAGCCTGGCCTAAAATTATTATGTTATTTTTAATGGGTGCTTTACTTCAATCAAAACCCTTTTTCCCAAAGGCTTTTCTATTTATGAGTTCTGATGGACTGAGAAAGCCTATCAAGGGCAGGGGCCTCTTATTCTAACACTGTTGGTCCTCACAGAAACCCATCACCCCCACCTTCTCGGTTACTAGTTATCTTGGGTAACTAAAAATATTTTGCTCATTTCTGTTTCCACGACCGATATTTGCCTAATAATCCCTCCACTGCTTCATTGCCCTTATTCCGAGTCAAGAAATTCATTCACTGCTGTATGGTATGCTGGTTCATGAAAAAACAGACATGCTGTGGGAAGGTCTAAAGCTCTTCCTGGACATAGCACACCCCACACTCCATCCAAAAATTAAGGCTTATATCTTTTTCTTGTAAAATATTCTACAAATTATTGTAGATATTTTCTTTTTTTTTTTTTTTTTTTCTTCTTTTTTTTTTTGAGACGGAGTCTCACTCTGTCGCCCAGGCTGGAGTGCAGTGGCGCAATCTCAGCTCACTGCAAGCTCCGCCTCCCGGGTTCACGCCATTCTCCTGCCTCAGCCTCTCCGAGTAGCTGGGACTACAGGCCCCCGCCACCATGCCCGGCTAGTTTTTCGTATTTTTAGTAGAGACGGGGTTTCACCGTGGTCTTGATCTCCTGACCTCGTGATCCGCCCGCCTCGGCCTCCCAAAGTGCTGGGATTACAAGCGTGAGCCACCACGCCCGGCCTATTGTAGATATTTTCTTCTCTCCCTAGGACTTTGTCTCTGGAGGAAAACTAACATCCTTTTCTCTGAAGCCTACCAGTCTTTTCCCTCTGGAAGAACAAGAAGACTTCCACTCTTTCTACCTAATAGGTTATTCAAATATGAAAATAATGACCAGAATGAGAAGCATTTTTTTTTTTTTGGAGGCAAGGTCTTACAGTTGCCCAGGCTAGAGTCAGTGGTGCGAATGCCAGGCTCAAGTGATCATTCCACCTCAGCCTCCCAAGTAGCTGAGACTCCAGGTGCATGTCACTACACCCAGCTGTGAGAAGCATTTTTGGGTGCCTGTTAGTCACTAGGCGGTTGTCATACATTACTTTTAACCTTCAGAGCTACAATTACCATCCCCATTTGACAGAGGGGAAAACTAAAGCTTGGAAAAAGTTAAGTAATTTACTATTGGTTCCATAAAAGATAGAGCTGAGATCAGGGTCAAAGTCTGTCTGGCTTGGGCCTCATGTTCTAAACCTGCCTTAAATGCTTACTCTTACTTTTCATCTCTTACTCCTAAATCTTACTTCCTTTAAACTAGACATTTCTAGTCTCTTTTTGGGCTTCTACCATGCCCTGTAATATTTTTATCCTGGTACATGCCACAATGTATGAAATTGTTTAACAATGTTTTAATCAGATCCAACCTCTGTACCTCCAGGACCCAGCACAGTGCCTGGTATACATTAGAAATGTTTGAGGCTGGGTGTGGTGGCTCATGCCTGTAATCCCAGCACTTTGGGAGGCCGAGGAGGGTGGATCACGAGGTCAGGAGATCAAGACCATCCTGGCTAACACTATGAAACCCCGTCTCTACTAAAAATACAAAAAATTAGCTGGGCGTGGTTGCATGCACCTGTAGTCCCAGCTACTTGGGAGGCTGAGGCAGGAGAATCGCTTGAATCTGGGAGGCAGAGGTTGCAGTGAGCAGAGATCATGCCACTGCACTCCAGCCTGAGTGATGACAGAGTGAGACTGCGTCATCAAACTGAACTTATACAGTATTTTTTTTTTCTGTTGCTATTTACTCTTTTATCACCACAGGTGGCCTCCCTAAGTCCCACAGCTGGAGAAGCTGAGAACATGAACTTGATGAAGAATGGTAGTATCAAGTTGGGAATTAGGGGCAGTTAGAAAATGTCCAGACTCAAATCTGCTATTGAGGGAAGCGCCGTTTGATTCTGGTCTGATTCATCAGAACTCATTTGGATTCCCAAGAGTAGGGAAGCACTTTGCTTCTTAAGGCATTTTGTCTTCGTAAACACTGCCATAGAACACCTATTCAAAAATGAATAGACAGTGGAATGAACAAAAAAGACCTCACTCAACCTTTGTTTAACTGAATGCTATTCATTTGGAAACTATTTTTTTTTTCTGATAATGTAAAGTAGACCTTGATGTGTTATATAATCCAGATAAAGTAGAAAATCAAAAAAAATTTTTGTCAAAATCCTAATTTTTGTTTCAATTTGAATTTTTTTTTTTTTTTGAGACAGGGTCTTGCTGTGTTGCCCAAGCTAGAGTGCAGTGGTGCAATCACTGTTCACTGTAGCCTTGACCTCCAGGGCTCCATTGATCCTCCCACCTCAGCCTCTTGAGTAGCTGAGACTACAAGCATGCTGCCATGCTCTGCTAATTTTTAAAGTTTTTTTTTGTTTTGTTTTGTTTTGTTTTCTGTAGAGATAAGGTCTCACTATGCTGCCTAGGCTAGTCTAAAACTATTGGGCTCATGTGATCCTCCTGCCTCGGCCTCCTAAAGTGCTGGGATTCCAGGCATGAGGCACTGCACCCAGCCTCAAGTTTAATTTTTTATCAGATCAATATGGGCATATGTTTATTCAAAATTTTAATAGCACTTATAATGAAAACTGACACTTTTCATCTCTAAGTCCCACTACTTGTATTTAACCTTTTAATTACTGTATGTCTTCTGGTATATATCTCTAAATAATATCTTTATAGTGTTATTTATTGACTTTTATTTTAGATGTTATCTATTGTGTGTGTATGTGTGTGTGTGTGTTTCTTAGAGTCTAGCTCTATTGCCCAGGCTGGAGTACAGTGGCACAATCATGGCTCGCTGCAGCCTCAACCTATTGGGCTCAAGTGATCCTCTCCCCTCAGCATCCTGAGTAGCTGGGACTACAGGCACATGCCACCATACCAGGCTAATGTTTTATTTTTTGTAAAGACAGGGTTTTGCCATGTTGCCAAGCCTGGTTTTGAACTCCTGGACTCAAGCAGTCTTCTCACCTCAGCCTCTTCAGTTGGTTTTTTCTATGGGCAAAGGGAATTCAGCTTTCTTAAATCACCCCCACACACTTCCCCTCACATTTTCTCATAGAATAGTTGTATCACAAAACCTTTTAATTGATATCAGTGTTCAGTGTTTGCACTTCTGAGGGCTTGGAAATGTTATTCACAGCTGAACTGTGTTGTGCACTAAAGCAATTGTTCTCTTATCGTAGAATGTTGTTTTCCCTAGGGTTAATAATGATTTTGTGTTGTTTGCTTAGTTTTTTTACACCTATCAATAATTCAGACCCAAACTTTCTAATTGGACAGTACAGCTTCATTTGATGTGACAGTTACAGCAGTTAATTCTTTCTTGACTATCTTGGTCCTGGAAGTCCACTTTATTTTCAATGCATAAATCTAATTTTTTATTTTGTTTTTATGAAATTGGGATTCTACTATATACACTTACACTGTATTGTAAGTGAATTTTTCACCAAGCAATGGATCATGAACATCTTTCACGCCTAAAACAACCTATTTAACGGATGCATAGTATTCTATTGCCTGAACATACCGTAATCCATTAAACTAATTGTCCATTGTGACACATTTACACAGTGTTCAATTTTTCACTTTTATAAACGACTCTGAGTCTCAGACTCCTGAAACCCAATTTCGCCTAATTATTTCCTAAGATAAATTCTAAGCATTGAATTGCTAGGTCAAATGATATGTAGATTATTCAGGATTTGACACAGAGTTTCCTCCAGCAATAGTGGTGAATTTGAGAAATATTGCCAATTCTGGGCTTTGTCATCTTAAACATTTAGTCAGTCTTAAAGCTAATTATTTTAATTACCATTTATTTAATAACTCATGAGATTGTGTATGTTTTTGTATGCTGATTTGGTATTTTGGCTCTAAATTTTGTGAATTGCCTGGTTATATCCCTCATTCATTTTATTCCCTGCTGCTTCTTAATAAAACCTCTCCATTTTAGTTTGTAATCATTGCTTTGCCAGACTTATTTTTTGTATTCTAGCTCTTCGTCTCTTTTCCCATGCTGTTTTTATAATTTGTTTAACCATTCACCTGTTCATGCATCTATCTAATATTTATTGAGCACCTATTACAGTCTTCAAGGAATTGTGAACACTATAGACAAGACAATGTCATCGCTCTTATGGAACTTACATTTTAGAAAAAGGAGACATCATGAACAAGTAAGCAAAAGCAAAAATACCAGATTGTAAGTGTTACAGAGAGGCTTAACACTAGGTACCATGCTAGGGAATGGTAAGGCAAATCCTTTAAATTGAGCGGTTAAGGAAGGTGTCTCTGAGCAGGTGACACTCTAGGTCTTTGTGACACAAGGAAGCCAGCTATCTAGTACAACATTCCAGGAGGAAGAAAGAGGGTACATGCATAAAGCTCCATCTCCTGCCAATTTGAAATATAACTTTTTAAAGGCAAAGTCCCAGTCTTGTGAAGCTTTTTTGAACTCTTTTGGCCCACAGCAATAGAGGCAGGAGGCAGAGAACTCTCCTAGGCAGATAGGGGAGGGTCCCCGGAGAATCTCCGACCCACCAAGGTCATTGTGCACAGATGGCTTGCCTAAACATGTGGTAAAAACCTCCATCCCTTAACACACGTGCAGTAAGGGAAATAAATCAAATGTGGAGTGGCTCAGAGTAAGGGCCCACATAGGCTCTGGAAGGGTAGGATGGAACTGCCAGGAATTCGTGCCTTGTACGAATAGGGAACCCAGCCCCATCAGCAGATATGGAAGCCCTCATATTCAACAGTGAAGGGGGGCAACTGGCAACCTGCTTTCAGGATCCCTCTTTTTGCTGAGAGCTTTCCTTTTTGCTTAACAAATTCTACTCCACTCACTCTTCGATGTCCACATACCTAAATTTTCCTGGTCATGAGACAAGAACCTGGATCTAACTGAGCTAAGGAGTAAAAACTCCTGCATCAACAGCAAACACTGTTTTAATGTCATATAATTCTCATTGTCTGAACTACCTATTTGACATTTAAAATTTATAGACTCATACAATAATTCATCTTAGGTTTATTATACAGGTTCAGCATCCCGAATCCAAAACTGCAAAAACCAAAATGTTCCAAAATCTGAAACTTTCTGAGTACTGACATGACATCACAAGTAGAAAATTCCACACTTGACACCTTTGCTTTCCAAAGTTTCAATGTATACAAATTTTATTTCATGAACAAAATTATTCAAAATATCATGTGAAATTATCTTCAGGCTATGTGTATAAGGTGTATATAAAACATAAATGAATCTTGTGTTTAGACTTGGGACCAACCCCAAGATATTTCATTATGTATATGTAAATATTGCAACATCCAAAAAAATCTGAAATTTAAAACACTTCTGGTCCCAAGTATTTTGGATAAAACATACTCAACCTGTATTTTCTTTCTCAGATGAGTCTAAGAATTTCTTTTTTTTTTTTTTTTTTTTGAGATGGAGTCTCACTCTGTCGCCGAGGCTAGAGTCGTGGTGGCGCGATCTCGGCTCACTGCAAGCTCTACCTCCTGTGTTCACGCCATTCTCCTGCCTCAGCCTCCTGAGTAGCTGGGATGACAGGCGCTTGCTACCATGCCCCGCTCATTTTTTGTATTTTTAGTAGAGACGGGGTTTCACCATGTTAGCCAGGATGATCTCAATCTCCTGACCTCGTGATCCACCCACCTCGGCCTCCCAAAGTGCTGGGATTACAGGCGTGAGCCACCGTGCCTGACCGAGTCTAAGAATTTCTTAGAGTTAAAGTACTATATCTTATATTTATTAGTGAAGACAAACTTATCTGATGTATACTAGATGCTCATAGTTATATTTCTGAGTAATATATAAAATTATAATCTTGGTTGCTTGCTGTAGGTTTGTCTAATTCAGTCTTTGAAAGCCTGGGAAAGAGCCATGGCATATGAGGTCTTTGGTTCAAATAGGCTAGAAAAAAAGGAAGTTGTTTATTGCAGAATATGAAATTAAATTAAAAAGCTAATGCATTTACTTTCTTCCTGATGAAACCTTTACAAGAAAGTGAATCAACAGAAGAAAAAGTCTAGGCCCGAAGTACAATTTCAATAACTAGTGTTTGAAAGGGAGCAGGTCACTACCATTTCTGTGCAAGTGTGTGTGTGTGTGTGTGCATGGAGTGTTTATTTAGTGTCCTCTAGGTGTTTTGGTATATGCTTGGGAGTGTCAGTGGAAGGGAAATGGTTATATGAAAAAATGTGGTTATTGTCTTCAAAAATCATACACTCTATTGAAGACAGATAAATGCTGAGTACCTAGAACTAGAAAATTGCTAGGAACCTCTAGAAACTTAAATAACATATGCAATACTGTAGTCAATCAATCTTATACTTAAGGGCCCAAGAGGGCTAAGTATACAGCTAGGAATAAGGAAACAGATGGCTTCCCATATAGGCAGTGGCAGAAGACTAATTGTAGACAGAGATTGGTGTGGGGTGTATTTGTGTGTGTGTGTGTGTGTGTGTGTCTGTGTGTGTGCTCTGATGTATGTCAGACAAACTGGAGATGGAATTCTAACCAGTTTCCTCTCACTCACCTTTTAATGATCTAATCTATCTGTTATTTGTATCTCAGTGAGTGATTTTCTGGTTCTCATAACTTCAGGTTTAATAACCCAGAAACCAGTTAGGAGATAAAGGTTCAGAAAAAAGGAGACACCAAACCCAAAACGTTTTTAAGCAAACAAAAATGCAAAAACACTGAATGCTCTCAGTCAGAGAAGATACTCACACCACTGAGCTCTGGAAACATTTAAGAAATGTTTGGATTATGTGGCTCACAAATAGATAAGGATTGGTAAACGCCAAGCTAGGTCAATAAAAAGTCTCAATAAATAAGTAAGGAAAGAGCGGTAGCACTGCAGAAAGAGAACAAGAACATCTTTGAAACAGAAAAACAATTGATGTGGAATTGTGATCAAGACGTTCCTGTTTGAGGCGGAAGCTCAGCTCCAGAAATTAATTATAGTATGGCCTTGAGCAACTTATTGAACCTCTGCGTGCTTTTGTTGCCTTATCTGTGGAATGGAGACTTACTTAATGGATAGTTTCTGGGCACCTATAATGTACCATACTCGGTCTTAGGTACTCAGACATTGCCCTAGGCACTAGCTAGGAGTTAACCTTCTTCAGAGGGCTGTTACTAAATTAATCCATAAATGTAAAGAGCTGAGAACCCTACTATCGTCATGAGATGCAGAAATCAATTTTAGATAGGAAAGAGGATGAAAAGTACAATAGCAGAAATGAACAGGCTGCTGGCAGTGTCAAGGGAACAAGGGGAGGAAACAGGGAATACCGTAATATAATGTGTAATGGAATCAGAAACAGCCCAGAAAACACTCCTTAGTATATAAATGTTAAACAAAAGCCCATGTCCAAACATACTTGGTTTCCCTTTCTCCAATCTTCTCTCATTTGGGTCTATCAGTATATTTACCTTGCTGCTATATTAATTTCTCAAACATCTAGTAACAGTTTTGGCCACACTCAAAAACTTAACAACTTCCAATGCCTTCAACCCAAACTATACATGTCTAATTTGGGCATTCAAGATACTTATAAAATTACTTTTAACTACCTTTTCTCCCTTATTTTTCACTCAACTCCTACAATTTGGGTCACAGATCATAGAAAGCTTTTGAATGGCCTGACAGTCTTTTAAAGGTTGTTTGGTTGTAGTATAATCTATCATTTTACTACTTTTTGCTTTATGCAGTTTTGATACCACAGCTATTTGAGGTTATGAACATTTTCCTTTCCAAACAATCTAATAACCCACTCTGATTAAACTCGCTTTACTTTTTTTATCTTTTTGCCTTTAGAGATAGCAGAGTACCTTGTACACAGTAGGTGCTTAATAAATATGAATCCACTCTCTCTTGTTCCTTAGCTGTACTCCTGTTTCTTGCTGTTTTGGGAATGATCTCCAACCTTTCTTTGTTTGCCAAAATAATAACCATCCTTCCAGCACCAAATCAAAAGTCAACTCTTCAAAGCCTTCCTGTCTGTCTTGTCACAGGTGAGATGACCCTCTTCCCCTTCAAAGTATGACTTTATCCAGAAAATGTATACACTGTATGTCTCAAGTGTTAAAGAACTGATACTATTTGTGTAAGTGTGGCTATTTGTGGCTGCAAATGCAAAGTCTTTGAAGACAATGTGTTCTATTAATTTCTGTATCTACAGTATTCACTTAGCACCTGATGCCTACTAGTTACTTGAGAGATTAAACACGGATTTTCTGAATAAATGGAAGAATGGGTGAAGTCTTGAGCAGAAATGGGCCATTTGAGGTCTGTTAAAGGTCTGAGTGGTTGAGGAGAGCTTATTTGGTTCCTTCAAGGATTTTCTCCAGGCTCTCTGCCCCTAGCCTGTACACAGAGTAAGTCTGTATTTAGAGTAATGTGATTTAAAGGTCACATTTATTAGCAAATAGCTGTGTTTATAAATTTAGTTTGTCAAAAAAGAGAGCCTTTGAAATTAATTCTGTTTGCTGAAACTAGCACCAAGTTCAACCAATAGTGCATACTGAGCCGAGGTAAGTGAATTTCCAGCCCATGTGGCTTTTACAATCTTATGCTCCTCACCCACTCCTTTGTATATTGTTTTAGAAACTTTACTTAGTGTTTTTACTGCATGACTGGATCTTTAGGCTGAAATTTACCTATTTAGTATTCATTTGTTATTGTTGTGATATTCTGCTTTTAAAAGTTTACTGACTGGAGGAGATAGATTTCAGGACCTAGTGTGACTCTTTTCCTCTCCAGGCCAGTCACACTGCAGGGCCCTAATCTCTTTTCTTGAGAGAGTCCAAAGACTGTGGGACTGGGCCTGCTGGTCTGCTGGTGTTCTCCCGTCTCTGCCTCTGAGCACCCTGCTGGAAAGGCTACCCTGAGATGTTGGTGGACTGGATCTCTGATCTAGAAAAAACTGCTCAGAGGCAAAAGCTACAAGAGGCACGTTCTGGCATGAATGATACTGGCTCTTCTGGCCCCCAGATTGCAGATCCACAGAGAACACTATGGGTAAAAGATGACCCCAGGCGTAGAACTTCATCTTAGGAAGAGATCACCCAACCAGAGACTTCTTACACATCATTTGGTTGATTTTAGTTAACGAGAGCATGGAAGATGTTGGAATAATTGCTAACAATCCTGGCCAGGGAAATTAGGAAGCCAATCCTCTAATTAAAATTTAAGGTAGAGGAACTGACCATCATGAATGAATGGACTCAATTCCTTGAGAAGAAGACAGAGAATTTCAAACTATTTCCTAGAACAAGTGAAGGCACACAGTTGTACCGAGTGAGGAGGTTTCCCTAGGCAAGATTGGTGGCAGCCTCAGGATGTATGGGGCCGGAGGCTGTTATATTCTCATTGGGCGAGAAAAATGGATAGGGGATGATAATGATGAATGAGTCTTTTAAAGTACTCACTAAGGGAGGCTCTCCGTTTTCTTTTTCCTCACTAAAGTGCCTCAAAATGCTTAAAGAATTCCACTTTGGAATTACCTCCGAACTAGTTTATATTTTTTATCCCGTGACTCTACAATTGCACCTCATTTTTAACCAAAAAATCATTTCCTGCTTCATCAACCACCTTCTTCATCAGACGTGGCCCTGGATGATTTTTGGTTGTTTCCAAAAATGAAATTCAACCTCAAAGCTTAAAGATTTATGCTATTGTAGCTCCTGAAGAAATGTGCCATCAACTCTGAAGAACTGAAGAGGAGTTCCAGATATATTTTGGTATTGAAAACATTTATGTCTCATTATTTTGCAATCTCATACATTTTCATATCTTCTTCTCTTATATTGCTTTGAAGAGGAAACTTGATCTGTATAAAGTATTTCAAGCACATTAACCAAAGAGTTGTGCTTAATCCAGCCATCTGTAACTAAATTTCTGTCTCTACAGTATCTCTGAAAAAAGAAAGAAAGTGAAAAGGCAGATTGAGAAAAAATAGAAGTGCATATAATTAAATCATGAAAGAGTGATAGATACATGGTGTGTTCTACTCTGTGCAGCCTCTGCCAGCCTTGTGTACATGATGTGTGGTAGGTTACATCATAGCTTTGTTACTTTCGGGTTACTAAAGTAATACATACGTACTGTAGAAAATTAGAAAAAAGAGAAACAAAAGGAAGATAATTTAAAATCATCTGTAACTCTATCAGCTATGGAATTTTGATCTTTCATCTTTCTAGTCTTTTTTATTAGATTATTTGTGGCAGATTTAATTCATTAGTGTTCTTGTTTGTTTATTTAAAAAGATAGATACAAACAGAAACTTACATAAAGCAGGTAGAGTGAATTGCATTAACCTTTAGTTAGCTCTTTCTTCCTTTCCTTATAGGAAGCCAACTACCTTGATTTTTACAGTACTCAGGGTTTGTTGTTGTTGTTGTTGTTTTTCTTCATAGTTTTATCATCTAAGCCAAAAGTAATTTTCCTTTTCTTCTCTACTATGATCACTATGAGATCATGGATTTTTATTTAAGTGTAATTATTATTCTTTCTAACACTCAAATTGTCCTTAAAATATGGCCAGTGGGAGCTTCATCAAGCAGTTCCTGGGACCTTCTTGCACAATCCCACTAGCCCAAACACTCCTTTGCTTTCTGATCCAGCAAGACTTTTCAGGCTCACATGGTGAGCTTCCTGCCCTGCCTGTTTCTCTAATGACCCCTGGTTTCTGTTAGGGGTCATTTAGGAATGGAGATCTGGGAGCTCCATGCACCTTGCTATTGAGGTGCCAGTGTTTCTGGTTCCTTCAGAGGACACAACTAGGAAATATACAGACATATGTCTTTTAGGCTCATATTGATATTTCAAATTCAAATGTAGCATTGCTATGTTTCATAAATTCTTTGCCATTATCTTTTGGATCTCTTTTATTTCTAGTTTCTCTGTGTGATTGCATACATGTGTACAGATGTGCATGTCTGTGTGTTGGATATACTTGACAATTTACAAAATAATCACTGTACAAGTAGAAAGTTTTGGATAGGAAGCAAGACAATGCTTTAATGGTGACGGGCCCCTCTGGTATGGAAAAGTGTTTGGGGGTCAATATAGAAGGTCCAGATCATCTTACCATGAGTAAGTGGAGAGTAAAGAAGACGCTGTTTGTGTCAGGGCTGGGCTGGGCTGAGCAGGGTACTGGGACTCATGCGCCAGCCCGTGGAGCTCCTTAGGGGAACCCCGTCAACTTAGTGGGTCACATCGCTGACCTCCAGACAGGTCTTTTGAAAGACTATGGTGAACAACCCCACAGGGCAATCTTTTCCCACATTTATCTTATAAATGTAGACACTTTCTTATAAATTATGAAAATAGAAAAACTTCCTAAAATGAAATTGCTGGGTCAGTATGTATATCCAATTTTAAAGCTAAATACTGATGCATATTGCTAAATTGAACATCCAAAAGACTATATCAACTTATGGCTCTGTAAGTGGTATATATTTAGTCTAGAATTCTTTGATCAATATTTGTATTGGGACCACTTCTTTTTTTTTTTCTTTCTTTATCCTTTACTTCTTCTGTGTGCTACTATGATATATTTGTATTTTTTTCTTTTTTTGAGATGGAGTTTCGCTCTTACTGCCCGGGCTGGAGTGCAATGGCACAGTCTTGGCACACTGCAACCTGCGCCTCCCGGGTTCAAGCTATTCTCTTGCCTAAGCCTCCAGAGTAGCTGGGATTACAGGCGCCCGTGACCATGCCTGGCTAATGTTTGTATTTTTAGTAGAGATGGGGTTTCACCATGTTGGCCAGGCTGGTCTTGAACGCCTGACCTCAAGTGATCCACCCATCTTGGCTTCCCAAAGTGCTGGGATTACAGGCTTGAGCCACTGCGCCCTGCCTATTTGTATTTCTTTTAAGCAATATATAATTGGATTTCATATTTTAAGCCAATTTATATTTAAAGTTTTAACTTATATCATACCTTTTAGTTTATCTCTGCTTCAGGAGGCAAAGTCTGAGGCAAAATCCTTGCTCTTGTCAGTCTATTTTGTAGCAAATGGTGATTCCTACCAGATTCTGACATTAGGCTGTGTGCCCATTTCTCTTACTCAGATATTCCTTCTGATGTGGATATTCCTTCTGATGTGGATATTCCTTCTGATGATTTCTTTCCTTCTTCTTTGTATTTTAGCTAAAAATGGCAAGAGCCTGCATTGTATGCTGTTAATGGAATGTGATTTATTTATTTTTTTTTTTAACAGAGTCTTGCTCTGTCCTCCAGGCTGGAGTACAGTGGCGGCATCTTGGCTCACTGCAACCTCCACCTCCTGGGTTCAAGAGATTCTCCTGCCTCAGCCTCCTGAGTAGCTGGGACTACAGGCATGCACCACCATGCCCAGCTAATTTTTGCATTTTTAATAGAGATGGGGTTTCACCATGTTGGCCAGGCTGGTCTTGAACTCTTGACCTCAAGTGATACGCCTATCTCAACCTCCCAAAGTGCTAGGATTACAGGTGTGAGCCCCCATGCCCGGCCGGAATGTGATTTTTTTGCATCAGAAATCCCTTGTATTGAAAGTAAACTTAATGTTATTTATAAGACATATCACTTCAAGAAATAAACTAAAATGCATGTATGTATTTTATAGTTATTATTGTGGGGAGGTAGGGGATTTTTTTTATTTTTGAGACGGAGTCTCGCTTTGTTGCCCAGGCTAGAGTGCAGTGGCACAATCTCGGCTCACTGCAAGCTCCGCCTCCTGGGTTCACGCCATTCTCCTGCCTCAGCCTCTCCCAGTAGCTGGGACTACAGGCGCCCGCCACCACGCCCGGCTAATTTTTTGTATTTTTTAGTAGAGACGGGGTTTCACCGTGGTCTCGATCTCCTGACCTCGTGATCCGCCCGCCTCAGCCTCCCAAAGTGCTGGGATTACAAGCGTGAGCCACCGCGCCCGGCGGAGGTAGGGGATTTTCAAATCATTTCATCACTTTATTAGTTTCTTGAAAAGAAATGTGAAAACTTTATTTTGGATAGAACTATTTGTGTAGGCTGCAGATCCTCTTCCATGTCATTCTGGGTTTACTAAAGTCATAATGGGTTAGAAAGTTGTAAGGATACAAGACGTAATTAAAAAGATCCACTAATACATATTCCCAAACCAACAGGAAAAGACTAAAGATGCTGCATGGTACTGAAGAATTGCTCATGGTATAAATTTGTATTTGTCTTAAGTCGTTATTATTTTATACATAGCTTAAAAATTAACATGCTTGATTCATTCTGGGATTTTCCTTGCCAAAATTATAACTAATCCTTATGTTTTGGATGTTGATGTTTGCGAGAGGATCATTTCCATCCTGTTACTAATTTTTACAAAGGAGGGTTTGAGGGGAAGTAGGGCAATTTGCTCTAGATCATCTGGGAGGCCAGCTGTGAAGTAAACTGGATTAATTTTTCTCCACTTCCTTTTCTGAAGGAAAGTTTTTTGTAAAGACTAATTTTCCATTTCACCCAAACCTGAAGCTCATTACAGAGAAAGGATATCAGTTGTATTTTTAAACCTCTTTTAGCTTGTAGACAATTGTGCATGTACACAAATATAAATTTACTGGAGCAGAGACAGCCTAAGGAGGGATTGCGGAGATTGCGGTCACCACCAGTGACCGAGGGCTGCTGTCTCATTGAGAATTCCGCAGGCAGGGTACAGAATAGCATGTTCTCAAATGTCTTGGTCTCAGGATCCGCTTATACTCTTAAAAATTACTGAGGACCCCAAAAACATTTTATCTAGGTGCATTAAATCTATTGGGACTGATTATATTAGATATTAAAATTTTGAAAGATTTGTTTAAAAGTAACAAGGGCGCAGTGGCTTATGCCTGTAATCCCAGCACTTTGGGAGGCTGAGGCTGGTGGATCACCTGAGGTCAGGAGTTCAAAACCAGCCTGGCCAACATGGTGAAACCCCGTCTCTACTAAAAACACAGACAAAAATTAGCCAGGTGTGATGGCAGGCGCCTGGAATCCCAGCTACTCAGGCAGCTGAGGCAGGAGAATCACTTGAACCTGGGAGGTGGAGGGTGCAGTGAGCCAAGATCACACCACTGCACGCCTGCCTGGGTGACAGAGTGACACTCCATCTCAAAAAAAAAAAAAAAAAATTAAAGTAACAATAACAAACCTACTGCTTTTTAACATGAATTACTTTAAAAATACCATATTAACCAAAATAAACATTGTTAGCAAGAAGAGGGGCATTTTTTTTTTCATCTTGCAAATCTTAGGAAATGTCTATCTAGTAAAATACAGCAGTATTCTCATATTTGCTCCTGTATTCCATCTATGGATATTACATGTCACGTGGCCACTGGAGCACTCCACCATGTACTCATGAGAGAATGTGAATGAAAACAAGAGAAATAATGCCTTCATATTATTATGAACATAATGTTGATATTCCAGATCTCCTGAAAAAGTTTCAGATTCCCCCGGGGGTGCTGAGACCACACTCTGAGAACCATTGGTGGAGGAAGGTGTAGTGGAGGCCAGAACACTGGGAATTACAAACTAAGGTTTTGTGAACAACGAAACAGCTTGATCTTTATAATTTTGTTTGTAGAAACTGATCTCCAATGAACTGTTAGATATCAGCTAATTTTGTAAACATTTACAAAAGTTTAATAAAATCATTCTGATTTATCTTCAGAACTCCGAATTCCTACATATAACTGCTACTCAACATCTCTATTTAGATGTCTAATAGACATTTCAAACTCTTGTTCAGAACTCATCTCCTGATCTTCTACCCTTAAGTTTCTCCCGCTGTGGCATCACCCACTTAGTTAATGGCAATTTCATCATTATAGTTGCTCAGACACAACACCTAAAAATCACTGTTGACCCCTCCCTGGGATCACTCTGGTCTGAGCCATCAGCATCTCTCACCTGGGTTACTCTTACATGTTATCTCTGCTCCTACCCTCCCTGACCAAATCCCCGTTATCCGTTTTTCGTTAATAGCCAGAATGATCCTTTTAACACCTAAGACCATGCACTTTTCTGCTCAAAACTATGTAATGACTCCTCCTTTCAATCAGAGTCAAAGCTGACATCTTAAAATACCCTTAAGACCTTACCTGCTCCGTCTCAACTTGTCCCTGTATGAGCCTGTGGCTCCCTGCCCCGCCCCCACACTGCTCCAGCCACAGTGGGCTTCTTACTGTTCTTTGGACACACCAGACATGTTTCTGCCTCAGGGCCTTTACCCAGGCTCTTCCTGCCATCTGGAATGCTCTTCCCCCTTATATATTCAAACTCCATTATTTTCAATATTTGTTCAGATAGTAAGCTTCTCACTGTACTCTACTCTGACAACTCTACTTAAAAATGCAAATCCCACCTCCTGCACCAGAATGCTTGTCACCCCCTTACCATTCTATACTTTAAAAAAAAATTCTTTCTCACCCCCATTAGGCATTTAAACCCTTCTACTTATTTCGTTTATGTTTCTTGTTTCTTGTTTTTCTCCCCCAGAGTAAATCCCACAGGTCAAGAGTTCTTGTCAGCATTTTTTCTCTGCATAACACAAGAACTTAGAACAGTGTCAAGCATGTTGAAGACATATAATAAATATTTGTTAAATGAATGGCTGGATAGGATGCCTTAAGAAAAACTCGGGTGACTTGGAATCATCTCTAGTATTTGAGGTTGTTATCAATTAAAATCAATCATGAGGAACTAATTGAGGGTATTAATAACTGAATCTCCTTCCAATGCAAGTGACAAAAATTCAATTCACCTTGGCTTAAACCAGAAAAGAAAACAAAGTAAATTTAATGGTCAGGCGCAGTGGCTCACGCCTGTAATCCCAGCACTTTGGGAGGCCGAGATGGGTGGATCACAAGATGAGGAGATTGAGACTGTCCTGGCTAACATGGTGAAAACCCATCTCTACTAAAATACAAAAAATTAGCCAGGTGTGGCACGTGCATGTAGTCCCAGCTACTCAGGAGGCTGAGGCAAGGGAATCGCTTGAAGCTGGGAGGTGGAGATTGCAGTAAGCCGAGATTGCACCACTGCACTCGACAAAGCGAGACTCCGGCTCAAAAAAAAAAAAAAAATTTTGTTCACTTACAGAATGGGTTTCAGGCATGGCTGAATCCGGGGGGTCAAATGATGTCATTGAGATCCAGTCTGTTTATTCTCCTTCTTCTGTGTCAACCCCTCATTCTCAGGCAGCCTCTCCCTTTGTGATGGTAAAGATGCTGCATCTAGGCTTACATGTGACCAGCTCAACCACTCCATGAGAAAGAAAGGTACACTTATCTCTGTCCGCTGTCCTTGCTCTAAGGCTCTCTCAAAGGGCACAGCAAGGGAGTGTGCACACATCTGTATTTATGTCTATGTCTGTAATTGAAAACTGTGTGTTCAATCTGATTCCTCCCATTGCAATCCAACCATACAGGTTTTATTTTTGATTTCCTTCTTTCTCCTGTGAGTATCTTCCTTCTCTGACAGTGAGAAACTAGGTCCCCACACCTTATTTACTCATCTGATTGATCCTTCCTTATGTGATCAAATCCCCCATCCATCTTTGCTGCTGACCTTTCCCCAGGTGGACACCCTTCTCAACCTGCTAGAGCACTGGCAGCTTACCCAGTCTGCCCCTCTGCAGAGGCACCCTCTTCATTCCTGCTGAGGTCTGGCCACTCTGCACCACACCCTCCCACGTGTGATGCCATCTTACCCTACTTGGACTCTGACACCACAGGCCAGGCCATGCCTTTGTAGAAGTTGTTTTCTTGCCTCTGGGGCTCTGACCCCCAATGCTAAGCCACTCTGTGAGTAGGTGCTCTCCTCACCCTGCTGGGGCTGACACCCCATGCCTCACTGTCTCTCTAGGGGACTCTCTCCTTTCCTGCTCACACTCTGAGTCCCCATGGCTTGTCACCCATCGGCATGCTCAGGTGCCCTCCCCATCCTGCTAGGTTCTTAACACCCAACCTCAGGCTCAGACAACACAGGCGAGGCCACTCCAACATGGGGATGCCCTTTTCACTCTCCTTGGACTCATAGGCCACCATGTTTTCCTCCCTTTCCTGCATAGATGTGACCTTGTGCTGTCCCAATTAATAGCTTTGAGGCTGAGTTGCTCAGGAAGGGAGGAGAAGGGAAGAGGAAGCAGAAGCACCTTTTATCTTCATTTGTGTCTGTCATCACAAGAGACTCTGGACCTGATGCTGTCCTCGATTTCTGAGACTTGTATGCCCACCTGGCTCCATAGTCAATGAAGCAATTGCCACTGCCTTTAATCAGTCCTGGCCGGGAATTCCTCTCTCCTTTCCGTGATGTTTTCTTCCCTGGCGCTTACCACCTTCTGACCTATTTGTTGCATGAATTCCTCCATTTCTAGCAGTCAATGCTGTGCCTGGCACATGGAAGTACCAAGAAATATTTCCTAATGATCGAGTCCTAGAAGAGAACGCAGATGAATGAGGCTGTCCCACGTGCCCAGGGAGGCTCTGGGTGCAGTAATGAATATGGGGAATGTGGCTTCCCTAAACCACACTCAACTCAGTCCAGCCTGCTCAGATTATCGGCCTCGGTGAAATTCTTCTGTGCACCCTGGATTCTATAGTTGCTAATGCTTCAGTGTCTTTTCATCCCAAAGCCTCATCAGGGCCACCTCCTTTGGCCTGTGAAGCACCAGTGACTTATGGGAGCAGACAGACAAGGAAGTGTAGTTAGCATTCATTCATTGCTTATGTTGTACAGGCTGTCAAAACTAATGAAATTTTATGACAGACGGGCAACGACCAGCTTCCTGGTGTTATTTATCTTTCTCGCTTCTGGCTCGGAGCACTGGGTGATTTTTCATTTACATTTAAAAATGCCAAGATGACTAAGCGCAATTCGCCTACTCAGAAAACTAGCAAATTGTATCAATGCACAAATGTAATTAATAATCATCAGGCATGAGAAATGAGGAGCAGTTAAGCAGGATAGTCTATCTTTCCAATTCCTCTCCTTCTCCTCTACCACCATTTCAACCAGTTCCCAAACTCCAGGGACATACATCATGTTTTTTCTCTCTTTGCTCAACATCTGATAGCCAGTATTTGTAATGACAAACAAAAGGTCCTTGTGGCTGGTGACATGAGTCCCCATGGCTCAGTAGATATATTTATAGCCACCTTAGAGGAGATGATGCAAATAGATGTAACACATAAAGAGAAAAAGATGAAAAAAATGGAAAATTTAATGTAAGAGGGAACGGAGGTCCTGGGAGACAAGTTAATTCTAGAGTGACAAGACCCAAGATTGTGAGACTGTGTTTATGTAACCAAGAGAAACCCATAGAACCAATTCATCATAACAACCTAAACCTGGGGGCTGTATGTGCCTTGACAAATTCCTTTGTATACATCACTTAATTCTCTTATCTCCTCATTCCTGCAGTATGTTATCTGTGTTTCCTTTGCTCTCATCTCTACCTGCTATTGCAGGGTCTCTAGGCTCTCAAATTTCGTGCTCTCCACAAATTACTTCTGGGGGGTTCTCCAGAGGTATCTCAGATGGGTTCACTAATAAATTGTTAGGTCTCGTGTAGCATCTGCATTATTTTTCTTCCTTTCTCCTGCTACTATCAGAGTTTTGATGAGCTGCATCCTCAAGGCACCAAAGCGACAGCCCCATGTCCTCTGGAGACCTCTGAGGGTCAAGAGCTTTTCACATTCTGTACAGTCAGGAGAATGCTTTCTCTCCACTTCCAGCATTTTCACAGCGACTTTAAAATTGTGCAGCTATGTTCCAGTGCCTTCTAGATTTTTTTAGTAAACAGTTTTTGGGCGAGCAGACAAAGCTGAAAGGCAAACATTATAATACTCTACTCAAAAATCCAAGCATTTGCTGCCATGACTGCCATGACTAAGGCTTTGTTATGGGGCCAAGCTTTTCTGCCTCACCTTCTCTCTTTTATGATGGGTTATTTTCCAGAGGGCACTTCATTTTAAAAATGCAAGTTGGCATTGGAAAGGTGAGACATGTCCAGACATGCCAGCCTCACAGTAGTGGACACTTGTTCAGGCTTAAAATGGCACATCTTGATAACCATGGTGTACTTACGCAGAGTTCACAGTGTGCCAGCTGCTCCAGGTGCCGAAAAATGAATCAGACACAGGACCCATCCTCAAGGACTTTATTATACTAACAGTCATGCAGTAAATAACCATTATAACTAAATAAATGGTGGGGAAAGTAAAAATAAGTGCAACAAGAGACGTACAGATAATGTGGTAAAGAGGAAAGCTACTTCCTGTAGCCTTGAAAATGGAATGGCTTCATGGAGGACCCATTAGAGCTGAGCCTTTAGAGGACATGAAGATGTAGAGGAGTGGAATCCAAAAGGTATTTCAGCAAGAAGGAGCACTAGGAGCAGAAGCAAAGGGTGAATGTTACCAGCAATACAAGTGGATTAACAGGGTTCCAAATTGGCTAAAGCATACCTTGTTTGAAGGGGAATGGTTGGAGAAATCATAGTGGAAATGGGGAGTGAGACCTCCAGGGGATGTTTGACCTGGCTGAGATTTTTTTTTTTTTTTTTTTTTTTTTTAGATGGAGTCTCGCTCTGTCGCCAGGCTGGAGTGCAGTGGTGCGCTCTTGGCTCACTGCAACCTCCGCCTCCCTGGCTCAAGCTATTCTCCTACCTCAGCTTTCTGAGTAGCTGGGATTACAGGCACGCACCACAACGCCCAGCTAATTTTTGTATTTTTAGTAGAGACGGGGTTTCACCATGTTGGCCAGGATGGTCTCGATCTCCTGATCTCATGATTCGCCCGCCTTGGCCTCCCAAAGTGCTGGGATTACAGTCGTGAGCCACCATGCCTGGCCTATACCTTATTTTTATGCAGCAAAATATGTCGAACTAAGATAGTATACTATTTAGAGCCATTAAAAGCCATTGCATAGAGGACTGTGTTTTTGAATCAGTCAGGTTCACCTGGATCAGGTAGGTGCATCTAGATCAGTGTGTGTCAGATGAATAGGAGAAGAGATCTGGGCAGGCACATCAGTGTGGAGGTCTCTGCATTAGCAGAAGACATGGGTACTAAGATTCAAACAGAAGAAATTCAGAGTAGAAAGATGATGAGCTTTGGAGAGAGAGTAGATGGATACCTGGAGTGAGGGAAAAGAGGAAGCTAAGAAGAGCCCCACATGAGGAAGGAGAAATATGATGTCCAAGAGGCAGAGTGAATTTTTAGAGGGAACAGAATGAGTTCACACATTTGAAACAATTTTGTAAGGTGAGTGGGATAGGAATGTTCATTCTTATTTTTTTAATTATTTATTTATTTATTTTTATTTTTTTCTTTGAGATGGAGTCTTGCTCTGTCACCCAGGCTGGAGGCTGGAGTGCAGTGGCGCAATCTCTGCTCACTGCAACCTCCACCTCCTGGGTTCAAGCGATTCTCCTTCCTCAGCCTTCCAAGCAGCTGGAATTACAGGCACGCACCACCACGCCCAGCTAATTTTTTATATTTTTGGTAGAGATGGGGTTTCACTATGTTGGCCAGGCTGGTCTCGAACTCCTGACCTCAAGGGATCCACCTGCCTCAGCCTCCCAAAGTGCTGAGATTACAGGTGTGAGCCATCATGCTCAGCCTTATTCTTATTTTAAAGGCAGGAGAGTTGTTACAGGCAGCAGGTAAGTGTGTGTCCATGGTCACAGGGCGTGTGGCAGAAGTGACTCTCAAACCCCAATTTTTGGATGTTAAAACATTTTCTCTTTTCTTGATACACATGCACTTGCATATGTACATGCCTGAAGAGGATGGCAGAAGGAAGACTAAAGAAAATGATGAGGAATAAGGAGTTACGCTGTTGATGAAGAAAGCACACACACTGCGTTCATGTTAGCAATTATTTCTGGGAGATCCATCAGGCAAATGAAATCTCCTAATCCAATTCAGGAAGGAATTTCCTGGACATGTGGATCCATAATCCTGTTTAACTCCTCCAAAAAGAGAGACTAAATTAGAGATCAATTCCAGTAAAAAAGCAAACTTAGAGGTAACGAGTGCGAACAGAGCCTGGGCATCCCCCGCGCAGGGGGCCCAGGCTATCATCTAATAAAAGCCATACAAGTCCATAAGCCACATGGAAATTGCTTTACCCAGAAGCTTCTGGAAGGTCCACGTGTTCATAACTAGGACACTGGTAACAGACCTATTCCTCTTGGTTATCTTAGGTGATAGCTGTTTGTGAAGCATCCCTTTCTAGAGAATTTAGATTCCGTCATGGTCTATTTTGCACTTGGGAATATGGTGGTGGTGTGTTGTTTTTCTCTTCGGCTGGTGAGGAGAAGAGGTGGGAAACCCTGGGCTTGCCAATGTCCTATTTATCTTTCTATTTGTTGTTGCAACTGGCCTCATTAAATCAGGCGAGAGCTGCCAACATATACAACTTTGGCTTTCCTAATTAAAGTTCTACTGAAAAAAGCTGCCCCTCTCCTCTGACTCCCTCACAGGAATGCAGTCTCATAACAGAGGCATCTGCCCCCTGGACTAACCTTTCTTAAAACCAGATAAACAAAGTAATACCAATAAAAATATCCATCTGTGCTTAAAGATAAATAGAGCATTAATATACCAAACTGAGATCTGGATTCTTTTGGAACCAGCTTTAATGATATTAGACATCTGTTCCGGCTTGCTTTCCACTCATTTTCCACTTGCAGATTCTTATAAGAAAACCATGTGACAGCAGTTTTTCTGTGGGAAGTGGGGGTGCCACCTGAACCCCTGCCCTTTCTCAGGTGATTGCCCCAGTAGAGGGTAGTAGATCCCAAAGGTATAAGCCAGTGATGTCCCTTACCATGTTTGGGCCTTATCATGGATTTTAAGCACTGTGATCTTTTTACATGTTTATTTTTGAGATACCAGAATGCCAACTTACTCCTTTACAATGGTAAGTGGAATTGTCAAGTAGACCAGATGCACAAATGTTGGCACAATCGCGGCAGCCTTTCTCTTCCTGGAGTTAAGTCGTATGAGTATCCAAGAAATATCCAGAAGCTATTCATTTACCAGGAGAGAGCGTCTTCTCCAGCAGGAAAGGTGGGAGGCCCCCATAATGATTGTTTCTTTTAAAGAGAATTGGACTTGGATGACAAAAAAACACCCTTTAAGTGTTTCTTTTACCATTTTTAACACTCAAGAACAATTTCAGGCAAAGTACTATTGTGGGGAAACTTTCTCCACTTAAATGCAGACCTGTCGACCTGGATTTGTTACATTTGGTGCTAACTCCAAAGTGACTACGGGCAGATCAGTGGGGGTGGGGGCCACACTGGAAATGTGTGGGGGCGTTCAGAATTGTTCCAGTGATGGGAGAGATGACACTGATTTTTGGTGCGTGAAGACCAACAATGCGAGAAGCACAGCAATTTGAGGGACAGTCTTAGTTGAATTGCCTGTTTGAAATGCTGACATAACAGGGTATTGAGAAGCACTGACTTTTTCAAATAATGGACACTTTTTTTGAAACAAAAATCTTACACAGGACACCAATATATAAAACTCATTGAAGGAGAGCTATTTTGCCTGACAGAGAGGAGGTCCCTGAAATACTTCTATGAAACATAGTTTGAGAACCACTATTTTAACTAATACCAAGTGGCCTTAGAGTTTTAATATTCTGTCTGGTTCTACTATATTATAGACTAAGTAGTTTACTTCTTCTTTTTCTTTCTTTCTTTTAT
Organism: Nomascus leucogenys; assembly: GCF_006542625.1. Taxonomy (NCBI): domain Eukaryota; kingdom Metazoa; phylum Chordata; class Mammalia; order Primates; family Hylobatidae; genus Nomascus; species Nomascus leucogenys. The sequence continues at coordinate 63,975,930 of NC_044399.1, forward strand.
TTTTTTTTTGATATGGAGTCTCACTCTGTTGCCCAGGCTAGAGTGCAGTAGCGTGATCTTGGCTCACTACAACCTCCACCTCCCAGGTTCAAGCAATTCTCCTGCCTCAGCTTCCCAAGTAGCTGGAACTACAGGCCCGTGCCACCACACTTGGCTAATTTTTTGTATTTTTAGTAGAGATGGAGTTTCACCATGTTGGCCAGGATGGTCTTGATCTCATGACCTCGTGATCTGTCCGCCTCGGCCTCCCAAAGTGCTGGGATTACAGGCGTGAGCCACAGCGCCCGGCCAATTTCACAAATAGATATTTTTCTTACTGTAAATCTTAGCAAGCTCAGCATATGAATTTTTTTTTTCCTTAAATTGAAAGCTTTTACCCTTTCACTTAAAGGCAGCACTTTATGGCTTCTCTTGGGCATATCCAAATTGCTGTCATCACTACTTGTATTAGTCGATTTTCACGCTGCTGATAAAGACATACCTGAGACTGAGAAATTTACCAAAGAAAGAGGTGTATTGGACTTACAGTTCCACATGGCTGAGGAGGCCTCACGATCATGGTGGAAGGCAAGAAGGAGCAAGTCACATCTTACATGGATGGCAGCTGGCAAAGAGAGAGCTTGTACAGGGAGACTCCCGTTTTGAAAGCCATCAGATCTTGTGAGACTCATTCACTATCACAAGAACAGTGCAGGAAAGACGCACCCCTGTACTTCAATCACCTCCCACCAGGTTCCTCCCACAACATGTGGGAATTGTGAGAGTTACAATTCAAGATGAGATTTGGTTGGGGACACAGCCAAACCATATCACTATTCTTGTGCTTTGGGGCCATTGTTAAGTAAAACAAGCATTATTTGAACACAAGTACTGCAATACCACCACAGTAGATCTGATAACTGATGGCTACTAAGTGACTAAGGGGCAGGTGGAGTATACAGCGTGGATGCGCTGGACAAAGGGGAGGATCTACCTCCCAGCTGGGTTGGAGCAGGACGGTGCAAGATTTCATCACACTACTCAGAAAGGCATGCAGTTTAAAGCTTGTAAATTATTTCAGGAATTTTCCATTTAATATTTTCAGGCTGTGGCTGACCGTGGGTAACAAACCCAGGAAAGTGAAACTGTGGAACCATGGATGGGAGAAAGGGTGAATTACTGTATATTCATGGAGGATATTAGTCCATAGTTTCTTTTTTCCTTTTTAACAAATTTTTGGGTTTTGTATATAGTTTGTCTGGTTTTGGTATCAGGGTAATACTAGCTTCATAAAATGAATTGGAAAGTGTTTCTTCTGTTTTCTTAAAAAGATTATATGGAATCAGCGTTTGTTCTTTAAACACTTGGTAGACATCTTAAGTAAAACCATCTGGGCTTGGAGATTTTTTTGTGTGTGTTGTAAGATTACATATTCAGTTTCCTTAATATTTATAGGATCATTTTAATTATGTGTTTTTCAGTGAAACGGGTCCATTTTCTATATGTTGTCCAATTAATATTTGTAGAATTGTGTTAGTATTCTTCATTATCCTTTTGATGTCTGCAGAATCTGTAACGGTATCCCTGTTTTATTTCTGATATTAATTTGTGCCGTTATGTCTTTTTTTTCTTTGTTGGTCTTGTCAGAAGTTTGTCAATTTTATCAATTTGTTCCAAGAACCAGCTCATTGATTTGGTTTCAGTTTCATTGATTTCTACTTTTATCTTTATTATTTCCTTCTTTTTCTTGCTTTTGGTATATTTTGTACTTCTTTTTCTAGGTTCTAGAGGTAGAAGCATAGATTATTGATTTGAGACCTTTTCTCTTTTCTAATGTGAGCATTTTAGTTACATTTAGTTCCCTTCTAGGACTGCTTTAGTTGGGTTACTGAGAGGTGTTGAAGTCTCCAACAGTATTTGTGGATTTATGTATTTTTCCTTTCAGTTCTGTTAGTTTTAGCTTCACATTATTTTGCAGCTCTGATGTTTAAAGGTGCATGAACATTTAGGCTCACTATGTCTCAATGAATTGACCCTTTTATCATTATGTAATATTCCTCTCAGTCTCTGGTCATTTTCTTTGTGCTGAAATATACTTTATCTGATAATATAATGACTCTGTTCCCTGTAGATTAATATTTTCAGGATGTATCATTTTTATTTTTTTATTTTCAACCTGCCTGTACTCATTATATTTGCAGTGAATTTTTTTTAGACACTGTATAGTTGAATCATTTAAAAAAGTCTGCTCTGGCAATGTGTCTTTTAATTGGTGTATTTAGATCATTACATTTAATATATTTATTGATATGTTAGGGCATAATAATTTTTTGTTTTCTGTTTGTGTCTCTGCTTATTATTTCTGTTTTCTTTTTCCTACTACCTTTGGGTTGTTTGAACATTTTCTTTAGAACCATATTTCAATTTATATATTGTTGTTTTTTTTTTAAAGAGTATCTCTTCATATAGATTTTTTTAGTGGTTATAACCAGCTGATGCTGCTGGTTCGAGAGCCCTTTGGCTGAGAAAGCAGAGAGCTCACCGGCCCGGCAGCCTGGGTCCCCAGGTAGTATCCGGTTAGGCCAACGACACTGAAACATTTGTCCACCCTGAGAGGACTCTGAGCACCTGTGGCTGAGGCCAAAGGACCACAGGGCTAAGGATGGGGAGAGTCCAACTCCAGTCGATATGCATACCTTGGCAAGCTTCTCACGACTCCCCACTGTTCATGGAGAAGCTGGGCCCTGCAGATCGACCAGAAACCCCCACGATATGCCACTTTCTGCCCCTATGTCCTGCATGTCCTGGGCATTGGCCCTGTCTCCCTTGGCAAACATGGAACACTGTTCCATCTCAGAGATTGCTTAACCAGAGAAACAGGTGCATTTTTGGTACTGTAAATACTATAGTATATGTGTCGCCAATTACTGTAAAGTCATAAGTATTTGTAATCCTGGTTCTGATTTGATGGTCACTTGAGGTAGCTGTGGATGGGAGGATATGCTTATTGTCTGAGGAGACTCACAACCATTTCTCAGGTTTCCCTTGCAGAGTGCATGCCGTTACCAGTGGGGTAGTGGGGGTGCCAAGGAGAAAAATGGCCAGTTAGAAAAAATCCCAAGACTAGTCTATGCAGAATCTCTCGCCTGCAGACAGGGCATTAATAGCCCAGTGGTGGGTGAGCGGCAGAGGCCAGGACTGGACTCAGACTTTTGCTTCACAAAGCTATGAGGACTCTGAAGCTCCGGCCCCTGCCTCATACAGCCTCGCCAGGAGTCTGCTGAGCACCTTTGAAACAAGTGCAGGGAAAAGGTGAAGGTCTGGGAAGCCACTGAGCTCACAATATTCGTCTACACTGGTCACCTTTGTGTTAGAGAGTGTGTGCATCTGTATGACTGAGTACATGTGTCTATGTGTATAGATACAGCTGCGCATGCCTGTCTGTATGTGCACATTATATGTTTATGTGTATGTATGTCAGTTCTATGGCTGTGTACCTGTGTGGATATGTGCACACTGGACGGTGGGTCTCTGTGTGAGGATGTAACATTTGTGTACATGTGAGGATGCATATCTATGTGTAAATGCTCTCATATCTTGCATGTTTAGTGTGTGTGTATCTGGGCACACACGAGTGCATGTGTAGAAATATGTGTCTGTGTGTATGCTTGCTCTCCATGCATCTGTGTTTTTATATGTGTAACTGAGGGTTTTTCTACATGTAGGAGTGACTGCGTGTTCATCTTTGAGGATCTGCATGAATGTGTCCTTTTTGCGAGATTTCTCTTCCCATTCGTCTTAAATCTCTCTCACCAGTTAAGTGTTTGTTCCCCATCTCTGTGCCTCCTCTATTCATTCTCTCTCACCAAACGAGCTTCTAAGCACCAGTCTCCCCCTACCATCAGATTGGCTGCTTTCGCTGCACAGTTCTCTTCTCACCCCCTACTTGCTTTCTTCCCCTGCCTTTCTCTGCCTGCTTTTGTCACAGTCTCATTGCTTGCTGACTTAGAGGCTAGGGCTGGTTTTCACTTAGCCTCTCCCTTCTTAATTTCTAGCCCTAGTGGGCAGCCCTATCTTAGCCCTGGCTGACCTCCACAGTGAATCATCATGTTCCTGATACTTTCCTGACCCCTATGCTCAGCCTGGAATTATTGTAGGAGATAGCAAGAGCATTCAGAAGAGTCAGTTGGTTACCAGTGCCTTGGTGTTTACTCTTTTATGTCTTAGTTCCTTAGTTGGGGGTGGGGTTTGAATAGGGAAGGGGTGGTATAGCTAGAATGCGAACTAAGAACTTCTCCATCTGCTTTACTTTTTCTTTCGTTGACAAAATGTCACCTTTTCTACTCCAAACTGACCAAGAAGTTGTATTTGCCGTTTGTGGCTACTCACGTCCTACTGCCCAGCCAAGGGACCCTATAACATCTCAGCCCAACGGGTTGGTTAAAAAGAAGAGAGGGAGAGAGGTCACTCTCATTTTTGTATCACAATTGCCCTTCTTTTTAGCAAGTGTATGAACTCACAGTGCTTTTCTATGAATAAACCATGGATCACATGAAAGATCATTTTTCTTAAAGAAAAAAAATTCCCTAAACCCAGAGGGGACCAGCAAATACTTAACAAGAGATTAGAGATTTCCTGTGAGTGCATATGGCTCGGGGTGACCTGATTCTGTAAAGCAACTGTTATTGTCCTCCTTAAATTCATGTGTTGAATTCTAATCCTATGTGATGGTATTTGGAGGTGGGGCCTTGGCAGGTGATTAAGTTCATGAAGGCAGGGACCTCACGAATGGAATTGGTGCCCCTATCAAAGGGACTGCAAAGAGCTCCCTCATCCCTTCTGTCATGTAAGGACACAGTAAAAAGATGGCTGTCTAGGAACCAGGAAGTCAGCCCCACGGAATCTGCTGACCATTTGACCTTGGATTTTACCATCTCCAGAACTGTGAGAAATCAATTTTCTATGCTACCTAGTCTATGGCATTCTGTTTTGACACCCAGATTAGCTAAAGTACCAGCATATCGACTTGCACACATAATTCTTGGAAACTCTGATGCCAAATCCTTGATGGCAAAAGGTGATTGATCCGCTGGAGACATGAGCCTACATCATCCCTCTTTCTACAATAAACCAGAGAAGTCAAAACAGGCAAGAGTAGGTCAAGGTCTTCTAAAAGCCATACCTGAAAGGTTTCCAATAACAGTTGACTCGATGGTAATTCAATCACACAAACAACCACAACAAAAGACACAACTATCAGAGACTTTCAGGATAGCCTCAAAAACACCATCTAATATTAGGGAGTTCAAAAAGGTGAGAAGTTTCAGAAATCAAACTTTATTTATATTTCATTTCATAAACTTGTAATTCTAACACTATTAATAAATGCTAAGGCAGGTGGCGGCATGGAGAGCCTGGGGCGCAAGGGCTGTCTTTTAAAACTTTGCTTGCTGTACCCTTTGGAGCCACCTCCTGGTCCGCTCACCCCCTGCCTACCTGTTAAGAGCCCGTTTGGGGCAGCACATTAGGGGCAAACAGCCTGGATGCCCAGTTGCAGACACACATCCATGCCTGGAGAAGGAGATTGCGTCTGAGAGCAGGAGGAGCTGCTGGAACTCTTCTTCCCAACCTTCTTTTAATGCTCTTGCACACCTGCACACACATAGACCCCACCAGCATTATCACAATATACGGGACCTGCAGCAGGGCTGCCGCTATAATGAATGAGAGAAGCCTCTCTCCAGCGACGTACAGGAGCCCAGGCTGAATGCGCTGCTCTCTGCCTGCATGTTTGCCACTGTGCTCGGGACTAGGAGCAGCATGGGAGCTGCTGGCTGGGGCCGTGCTGGTCACCTCCTCCCTCCCACTTCGGTCTCCAGCCACACTTTCAGCTCCAGGGCTAAGGCAAGTGGCTACAGTAGGTGCCATGGTTTCAGGCAGATCCTCGTTGGTCTGGTCCTTGGCTGAAGCTCCCTCTAGCTCCAGCGCTCTCTCTGGAGGGTGCTCTTCCCATGCTGGCTCTGGCTCCACAGCTGGTGCTGGCAGTGCTCTCATTTCTGCGTGTGGACCAGGAGCTGAAAAAGGAGAAAAGGCCACCAGCATCAGTCACTTTCCACTGGAATTTCCAAACACAGAAACAACCTCACTGAATTTTAAGGAGTTCCAGCCCCTAAACACCACCCCCGCAAAGTCTTCCAGGCTGCAGCCACCTCACCATATGTCTGTACCTCCATGGGCTCCCGAATCTCCTCCCGGACAACGACAGTGAGCAGATGCAGCCCCGATGGGATCTGTGGTGTGGCCTGGCCTACTAGGGCCTGCCCTGGGCTGCCCTGTGGTACTTGGGTGCGCCTTCTTACAAAGGGCCACAGGTTTCTGGGGTGAGGGATGAGCCTTCTTCGGCATCGTCGGAAGAGGCTCTCACTCCCTCCATTCCTGAAGCAGCAACCTCTCGAAGTGGGGAAGCAATACGAGAACATCTTGCTCTCTTGAGCATCTCCCACCAAGTGAGCTGGTTACGGTGCTGGCTGTAGGATATGGGCACCTGGTTACCAGAGTTCTAAGTTCTGTTCGTGTGTGTCATCATCAAGGAAGTGAGGTCACTTCTTTACGGTTCTGTCCCCTCGGCCCCTTCCTTCCCTAAGACCTACTCAGGACTCCACTGGGCTGCTGACTGCTCACCCTCCCCCCAGGTCAACTCCTTACCTATACACCATTATGTCCACCCAGGGCCTTTTTGGACACCTGTACCTGATGTTCACAAGGGGCCAGATGTCCTCAGGCTTGATGTCCACCTAGGACCTGATGGCTGCCTTGGGCCTATGTCCCTCTGGGGGCCTTGTGTTCACCTGGGGACTGTATCCAGCTGGGGCCTGATGGCCTACTGGGTCTTGTTGTTCACCTAAGGCCTTGTGTCCACCTGGGTTCTGGTGATCACCTGGGGCCTGGGTGTCCACCTAAGTCTGGATGTGCACCTAAGGCCTGAGTTTTCACCTGGGCCTGATGATCACCTGGGGACTTAGGTCCAATGTCCACCTGGAGCCTTGGGTCTAAAGTCCACCTGGAGCCTACGTATCTACCTAAGGCATGATGTCTACCTGCAGCCTGATGTCCACATGAGTCTGGTGTTCAACATGGGCCTGCTGTCCACCTAGGGCCTTGGTGTCCATCTGGGGCGTGGTTGTCAACTTGGGGCCTGGTATACACCTTGAGTCCAGGGTCCACCTGGGGCCTGATGTCTGCCTAGAGGACTGACATGCTCCTGAGTGAGGTGGGAGGATCTCTGGAGCTCAAGAGGTTGAGACCACAGTGAGCCATGATTGTGCCACTGCCCTCCAGTCTGGGTGACAGAGTGAGACCCTGTCTCAAACAAATAAACAAAAAAAACCACACAAATTATATAGCTATACAAAAATATTTTATTTCTTTTTAACCTTATTCTATGAGCTTTTTACATTATTTATTTTACTTTTAAAACTTTTTTGTTAAAAACCAAGACACAAACACACACTTTCGCCTAAGGCTAAGCAGGGTCAGGATCATCAGTTTCACTGTCCTCTACCTCCACATCTTGTCCCACTGGAAGGTCTTCAGGGGCAGTAACAGGCATGGAGCTGCCATCTCCTTGATAATACTGCCTTCTTCTGGAAACCTCCTGAAGGACCTGCCCGAGGCTGCTTCACAGTTAACTTAAAAAAAAAGTAGTAAGCGTATACTCTAAAATAACAATAAAAAATGTAGGATATTAAATACATAAAACATTAACATCAGCATCTATTATTTTCATCAAGCATTATGCACTGTCCATAATTGTATGTTCACACCCACATCACCACAAACATGTAAGCTCTGTGGTGTCCAATGAATCTGCCTTTCTTCACCTACAACAGTCTTGGTAAATTCTTTTACCACCCATCCCACTGTCTCAGAGTCGCTGCTCCCCTATGACACTGAGTAAGGAGGAGATAGAGCTGACACCATCCAGAAATATTCCCTGAGGCCAAGCTCAGGCCACAGATTATGGTGAAGCCTCCAACTTCCACACTGTAAGCCACCAGGGGCCTGGTGACCCCTGTGACCAGGCCACAGGGAGCATCTATGCGTCAGGCACTTACAGAGGCCCCAGGGTCTACCCCAGCACACTGGGGGCCCTTCCCCACACCCACAACCCCAGGCATCATACGTGGAGGAGGATCCACACTCCTGCCCACAAACACCAGGTAATGCATGAGGAGAAGGGAGGCTACCTTGAGACTACGCATGGCCTCACTACCTAAAAGCACTCTGTCATTGTGAGGGTGAACCAGAGATTGACTGGACTGGCCGTTTAATCTATCACTTTTGCCCTTGGGTTACTAACATTGATGGAACTTTTCAAAGTTACTAACTTTGGGTTTCCTGCCCACCTAACTGCCAGAAGCTAAGATGGCAACATCAGTATCAGTCAAATAAAGCAACATGCATTAACTTAGTGACCACTACACAAGCTCACCAGTACATCCTTCTGGTGCCACCAGGATGCCACTTACTCCTCTACATAAGAGAAAGGATTTTTAAAGTAGAATATGAATTATTGCTGTTTATGGTGATGCCATTATTAAATTTTATAATTGTCCTGCTTTTTCCAAGTGTGACATATAAACAGTTAAATTGATTCAAGATCATTAAATCATATGAAATAATTTTTATATACATTATCTGCTGAGTTCAATATTACATAAGTCTTCTCCAACCCATAGGTAGTCTTACAAAGACAGAGGCATATTTTTTAAATTACTGAGCTTGATATCAAACAATATAAAGGCTGTTAAGAATGCTGAGATGGATTTGCTTAATATATGTCAAACCAGCCTGCTTTCACAGGAAGGGCATATGGCTGCTGCACTTGCACAGGACAATTTATTTGTGTGTCCGTGACAAGATGTAAAGAAAAACAATGAATAACTTCCAAAGCAGTGAAAACATTGCAGCTGAGCTCTGGAATTCTTAGTAGAAACCATGAAAAGGCAATGAAAACACTTAGAGCAATTGCAGGTTAGAAACTGGGATTCACAGGAACTTAATGGAGCACATTATGTTAAGTGAAATGAGCCAGGCACAAAAAGACAACTACCACGTGATCTGACTTATGTGGAATGTAAAACAATTGAACTCATGGAAGCAGAGAGTAGAATGCAGGATACCAGGGGCTGGGAGGCAGGGGTTTGGGGAGACAGTGAAAGCATTCTAAAGTGTAGTTAGACAGGGCAAGATCACGCCACTGCACTCCAGCCTGGGCGACAGAATGAGACTCCGTCTCAAAAAAAAAAAAAGAAAATATTCTTGGTTGGGTGTGGTAGCTTGGCACCTGTAATCCCAGCTACTCAGGAGGCTGAGGGATGAGAATCCCTTGAACCCAGAAAGTGGGGGTTGCAGTGAGCCGAGGTCATGCTACTGCGTTCCAGCCTGGGCAACAGAGGGAGACTCTGTGTCTAAAAAAAAAAAAAAAAATCATTCTTGAATAAAAACACAACAGCTTTAATTCCATGCTATTGTCCTTTATATATTAACTTGTAGAAAAAGAAAACATTTATATAATGAAATTTATTATTCTACTTTTGATTAATATGTTCCCCTTTATATCATTCAGTTTACTTCTTAATCAGTCTCCATAATCAACTGCATTTTTTTTTTTTTTTTTTTTTTTTTGAGAAGGAGTCTTGCTCTTGTTGCCCAGGCATGAGTGCAATGGCATGATCTCGGCTCACCTCTGCCTCCCGGGTTCAAGCTATTCTCCTGTCTCTACCTCCCGGGTAGCTAGGATTATAGGCATGTGCCACCACGCCTGGCTAATTTTGTATTTTTAGTAGAAATGGGGTTTCTCCATGTTGGTCAGGCTGGTCTCGAACTCCCGACCTCAGGTGATTCGCCTGCCTTGGCTTCCCAAAGTGCTGGGATTACAGGTGTGAGCCACCGCGCCCAGCCATATTTCCTTACAGATATTAAATTTGAAGCAATTGTCTTTTAAGATATCCTTTTGTCAGTTTCACTTACTGGTGGCAGCTTTCTACTTTGAGTAACATGATTCATCTCTGCTGTCTCGATCTCCTGATCTCGTGATCCACCCACCTCGGCCTCTCAAAGTGCTGGGATTACAGGCATGAGCCACCGCACCCAACCAGTTTAATTTTTCTTAAACTGTAATTTCTATAATTTTATTCCTCTCAACATTTTATAGGGAAGTTTTAAAACACACAGAAAAGTTGAAAGAATTGTTAACATCCAGATACATACCCGCTAGATATGTACCGACTAGATTCTACAATTGCCAGTGTTTTTCTCATCACATATCTCTCCATATGCCTCAATTCACCTTGTTTTTAGATGCTTTGCAAAGTAAGCTGCAGGCATCAGTACATTTCACCCCTAATACTTCAGCATGCATGTCAAGCATTAGCCAGGGCTCAATATTTGTTTATAGCTCTATTTTAGAAGTCAAGCTTACATACAGTGAAGCCCACCAGAATAGATCTCGTGTACAATTTGATGAGTTTTAAAAATACAGTCACGTAGCCCAAACCCTCATCAAAATGCAGAATATTTCCATTACCTCTGAATTCTTCTCTCATGGCCCTTCCCACCAGCCCCACACCCATGGTCTGTCCATTCCCTCATTTCTAGCAACTATTGTTCTCATTTTTTTTCACGGCTCTTCCAGCGCATCATATGAATGGGGTCATTGAGTCCACTACTCCAGTGTTTTTCACACAGCACAGCCCTTCTTTTTTTTTTTTGAGATGGAATCTCGCTCTGTCACCCAGGCTGGAGTGCAGTGGCACGATCTTGGCTCACTGCCAGCTCCACCTCCTGGGTTCACACCATTCTGCTGCCTCAGCCTCCCGAGTAGCTGGAACTACAGGTGCCCCCAACCACACCTGGCTAATTTTTTATATTTTTAGTAGAGATGGGGTTTCACCATGTTGGCCAGGATGGTCTCGATCTGACCTCGTGATCCGCCCGCCTCGGCCTCCCAAAGTGCTGGGATTACAGGCATGAGCCCCCGCACCCAGCCTCAGCACTGCCCTTCTAAGACTCATCCATGTTGCTGCTTTCATCAGTAGCTCCTTCTCTTTTAATCCAGTGGGCGGTGTTTTTGGCCACAGACTGAAGAGAACTTTGACTTTAGTGATTCATGATCTGACACTTCCTGCTAGGCCACTCTTGTTATTTCTAGCAGTGTTAGCTTTGTCTAAACACCAGCAAACTATCTGCCAGTGGAGTTCATTCAGTCACATTACCTGAAAGTTAGATGAGAGATTGTTGGAACTGGTGTCTATCGGGACAGGGCAGGCTGGTGGCTGTGGCCGCAGCAGTGGCAGCACCTCCACACAGCTGTCATTGGTGACTCAGGCCCATCAAGAACACTGCTCTCTTCTACTGCCCACAAGCCAGAAGGCTGGGCTGGATCCTTGACTCCCAGCATGCTTTTTTTTTTTTAATTGTAGAAAATATATGCAACATAAAATTTAACGTTTTAACCATTTTTAAGTGCATTAAGTGTATTCACAGTGTTGTGCCACTATCACCACCCTCCGTCTGTAAACCTCTTTTCATCTTGCAAAACTGAAACCCTATGTCCATTAAACTCTAACTCCCCATTCCCCCCACCCATTAGCACCTGGCACCCACCATTCTACTTTTTGTCTCTATGAATTGACTCCTCTAAATACCTCATATAAGTGAAATCAAAGTATTTGTCCTTTTTTTGAGTGGCTTTTTTTTTTTTTTCTGTGAAGAATCTCGGTTCACTGCAACCTCTGCCTCCTGGGGTTCAAACAATTCTCCTGCCTCAGCCTCCCGAGTAGCTGGGATTACAGGCATGCACCACCACGCCTGACTAATTTTTGTATTTTTAGTGGAGACAGCGTTTCACTATGTTGGCCAGGCTGGTCTCGAACTCCTGACCTCGTGATCCATCAGCCTCATCCTCCCAAAGTGCTGAAATTACAGCCGTGAACCACCATGCTTGGCCTTGACTGGCTTATTTCACTTAGGATAATGTCTTCAAGGTTAACCCATGTTGTAGCATGTGTGTCAGAATCTCCTTCTATTTAAGGCTGAATAATATTCCATTGTATAGATATGCCCCATTTTGTTTATCCATTCTTCTGCCAGTGGACTCTTGGATTGCTTCCACCTGTTGGTTAACTATGAATAATGCTGCTGTAAACATGGATGTAGAAATATCCATTCAAGGGTCTGCTTTCAGCTCTTTTTGGATATATAATCAGAAGTGGAATTGCTGCATATAAGGTAGTTCTGTGTTTCATTTTTCAAGGAACCACCATACTGTCTTCCACAGCAGCTGCACAATTTTATATTCCCACCAACAGGGCACGAGGCTCTCAATTTCTCCACATCCTTAATACACTTGTTATTTTCTGTTTTCTTTGGTCTTAGCCATCCTAATGGGTATGATACACCCTGATGAGTGTACCTTATTGCAGTTTCGATCTGCATTTCCTTCATGATTGGTGAGATTGAGCATCGTTTTCGGTGCGGCCCATCTGGATTTCACATGAAGGATGTTCTAAGAAGGAACTGTAAGACTGATGTGGCCCACTCAGCAGGAAGACCAGCTTGGTGGCAACGGAGACTAGTGAGAGTGGCAGGGTAAGGGCTGAGGAAGCAGCCAGAATGGTCACGTTGGACTTTTGGGCCACGGTAAGGAGTTTGAGTTTGATTCTGCATGAGATGGCAACCCCCAGAGGGCTTTGAGCAGGGGCATAGCAGGATCTGACTTAGGTTTTCAAAGGATTTCACTCTGGCTTTCTGACCACACTGATTTTTTTTCCCCAGTGGGGCATCATCTGGGACTAATTATCCACTGAACACACTTAGCAATAATATTTATCATCATCATCAAAACACACAGTGTGGGTAAAAAGATTTACGGGTTACAGAATGCCTCCACATACATCATCTCACTCAATTCTTGGGGCAGTTTCTGCAGCCTCCAGTCTCCTTGGTGGAGTGCCTCTTCTGAGCTGTCTCCTAGGACTGGCCCCCCTTGGTGACTTGGCATGCCACAAGAGGAGCCTGGGTGTGCCTCTCGTGATCACAAAGTGGTTTGGACGTCTTTGGTGGAGAACACAGCTCTGGCAATAATGTACTGATTTTGCAGTTTTCTTGAAAGTAGTCCATCTGTTTACAGCTAAGCCATGGGTGCCTGTGCAGAAGTCACCTAGGAGCCATCCCATGTTTTTCTTTAAATGCCATTGGTCCTTTGGCCTTTGACACTATAATTTTTTCTTAGTTGGCTATTCATTGTCGCTGTTTCTTTATAGAGGGCTCCTGAAGATTCTGCTGAGTCCTAATGAGCTTCAGGACCCTTCTAAGGAGTTTTAGTGGCTCTTCCCCTGGAAGAAGTGAAATTCATGCATACATGTATTTTTCCCTCATTGTGTATTTATGGTGTCCAATGTGTACCGTTGACTATGACAAACACTGCAGGCACAATGATGAACAGACATAATTTCTGGTGCCCTGGGTTCAGGGAGATTAGACAGATGGACCAAGCATAGGGAGTGTCGACAAGGAGTGAGAGTGGGTGACACACAACACTGCACATGCACTCCAAACCCGTGGGCAATGCACACGCACATACAAGCGCATGTATGCTGAGATCCCTGCATTTGCAGCAGAAGCCTGCACGGGAAGACTGGCTTCCTTCAAATGCCTGCTGGCAGTCACCTAATCAACACTTTCATTCTTTGACTGAGGAATGAGACCCCAGATCCAGTTAACCACAGAGAAAATCCTGCAGGGCAAAAGATGGCCCCTGAGACAAACATGCTGTTTTTTGTTTTTTAAGAAATGAACATGTTACGTTTTGCGGAAGAGTCCAAAGTTCCAATAGTTACATTGATCCAAAATTGTATCCTTATCATAACATCTAAGTGCCCTTTCTGTTTAAGTCTCAGCTGCAAGACTGGGTGACCAGGGCTGGTAGACTCTGGGTGCCTCTGTGACTGCAGTATGATATCAAAGGCACTGGAAACAACTTTCCTTTCTTCTTCCTCTCCAGGGGCTTGAGATTCCTTTAGTGGGGTTGGGGGAGTGCCAGAGGTATGGGGAAGCTTTGCAGGATGCCTTGAGCCTCAAATTGGAAATACCATTGAAAGACAAAACAGTGACTTAAAATCATAGGATGCTATAAATAAGGAGGAGCTCATTCATTTCTTGAGCAGAAAACATTTCTTGATCACCTACTATGTGCCAGGCTGAGGTTGGATGCAGGGGGTAGATAAAACACTCTCTCCTCTCCTGGAGCTTACACTCTCCAGGCAGAGAAGACAGTAAATAAAAAAGAACAAGCAAATACATAAACAGGAGAAAATATTCAGAGATTTTTAAAAAGAGGCATAAAAAATAGAAAAAAGGGCATCAGGGAGAGAAAATTGGTAGCGCAGACTAGCTTAAATGGATGCCCGAACCAGGCTCTGAGACAAAGATTTGAGCACAAGCCATTTACAGAGGAGGTCATGATGCAAATACCAGCAGAGGTGTGGGAAAGTGATCAGAGAAAGCCTCAGGTGGAGTCACAGATGTTGATGTCCAGAGTCAGGAGATTGCAACGGCTGGTGCTGACTGGATGTGGTGGAACCCGAGGTGCTCGTCCTACCAAGCACAACGTCGCTGGGCACCGCAATTCCTCAGACCCGAGACTAAGGGTGAGCAGGAGGTAGCCATGGAGAGATCTAGGGAGAGGGAGCATTTGCAGCAAAGGGGACAGCATGTGCCAAGGCCCTTTGGGGTACCTGAGAAAGGGCATGAAGGCCCGTGTGGCTGAAGGGCACCAATCTTGCAAGACCTGCTGGGTGAAGTGGGTGAGGCAGGCAGGACTTGCAGCCCCTTGCAAGGAGTTGACACCATTGTATGTGCAATGGGAGGTAGGAGATTCTTCGAGGGCAGACCTGCTGTACTTTTCACTGGATCGCTTCATTGGATCATGTTTTTAGAGTTGGAGGAAGGGAATGGCCACTTGGAGTAACGGTGAGTTGGGGGTGGCATCTCAGGGACAGTGCAGGGCGTAGAAAGCAGAGTCTAAGACAATGACAACAGACAGCGCCAAGCTTAGAGCTGCGGGAGGGGCCTCCCTTTTGTAGTGCATTCTGCTTTAAAATGAAAACAACCCAGGCAGGGACCCTGGTCTATTTTGAGGATGGCCAAGCCTTGAAGAAGAAGAACAATTAGATAGTAAAAGGATTGGAAAATGGGGAGTTTCCAGCAGCCATTTCTTTGTGTCACCCGTGATGCATTTTGACAAAGTGTGAAGCAGGGAAAAAGCCGCTGGATTGCAGGACCGTTTGGCTCCGCTTGGCAGAGCGGCTAACAGCGAATGCTTGCAGACAACGGGGTCTGCTCCTCCAGTTATGAATTTGGAACCGAAGCATGCAAAAAGAGATTACAGTTTAGCATTCACCGCAAGCATTCAGTGAAAAATGAGACTGTCATGCCGGCTGGGACTCAATCTACAAGGGAAAGCAGGGACAGAGGAATGCTGGCAGCTGAGCATGGACCATGGGCAGAAAATGCCCAGGCTGGAGGCTCAGGGTTTCAATGGCTTTGGGTGAGAATGTCTTCTTTTCGGCTATTAATTTTTCCCTTCCTTGTGTCTCCAACCCCATGAGGTTTCTTCTTCTTTATTTTTCCTAGCTCACTCTCCATTAGAAATGTGTCCCCTGGGTTTCAAAATTAGGCAGCTGAAATGAAGGCTGTTTCAATTCTGGAGTTAGGGGAAGAGGAAGGCATTAAATATATTCAAACCATGACAGTACCTTAGAATTATGTAAATTTTTTGGAGACATTAAAAGTCATCCAATCCAAAGCCCTCTTTTCAGAGACAAGGAAGCAAAGGGCTAGAAGAATGAAGTGACTTCTCCAGGTTCCCACGGCCTCCTGGTTGGCAGACCCAGGGTTAGAGCCTAAGTCTCCTGACTTTCATGCCAAGACTCTCTCGGTGACACCCACAGACTTGTTTTTCTCCTTTATTTGTGGGGAAACTTGAGTTATTGGCAGAGCTTATTCAGAGTCACAGACAGCCGGAGCCTTTGGTCGGCTATGAAGCTTTGCTCCTTCCCAGATGCTTGGACTGTGGAAGAAACACCCGTGACTCATTAGTCGCCACTCTTTCCTTTGTGCTAACACAAATGCCATGCCACAGCCTTGGCACTGAGATTGCACGGGATTGGGTTTGGTACCCTAAAGGGGGCCAGGGCCTGGGGATGGAAGTCCCATCCTAAGGAGAAGGAGTGAGACAACAGCAGTGACTAGTGAGCTAGAAGGGAAATTGTCTGCAGAGGCCAGGAAGTGTAGTGGTTAAGGCTAACCCTCCAGAAGCAGGCTACCCAGATTTTCTATTCCAGCCCTACCTCTGACTAGCTGTGTGAACTGGTCAATTTATTTAACTTTCCATCCGTAAAGTAGACATAAAAATATACATACCTATATTGGTTATCTGTTGCTTTGTAACAATATTACTACAAACACAGAAACTTAGAAAAATGCATATTCATTATCTTACGGTTTCTGTGGGTCAGGAGTCCGGCATGGCTCAGCTGGGTCTTCTGCAATGCTGAAGTCAAGGTGTCTGCCGGGGTTGGGGTCTCATCTGAGACTTGACTGGCGAAAGATCCCCTTTCAAGTTCACTCAGGTTGCTAGCAGAATGTATTTCTGGAGGGCTTCATTTCTTTGTTGACTATTGGCTGAAAGCCACCCTCAGTTTTTTGCCAGGTGGGTCCCCAACATGGCTACTTGCTTACTCAAAACCAGCCAGGGAGAGAGACACTCCAGCAAGTTGGACACGAGAATCTTATGTAACATAATCACATAATCACTCACATATAATTACGTCACCTTTAATGTTTCTATTGATTAGAAGCAAATCACAGGTTCTGCCCACACTTGGAGGGGGGTGCAATTATTAATACAAAGGTATGGATACCAGGAGTTGGGATCATGGGAACCGCCTTGAATGTCTGTCCACCACGATGCCTTATAGCAGCAGTCCCCAACCTTTTTGGCATCAGCGACCCATTTCATGGAAGACAATTTTTTTTTTTTTTTTTTTTGTGAGATGGATTTTCATTCTTGTCGCCCAGGCTGGAGTACAGTGGCACCATCCTGGCTCACTACAACCTCCACCTCCTGAGTTCAAGTGATTCTCCTGCCTCAGCCTCCCAAGTAGCTGGGATTATATAGGTGCCTACCACCAAGCCCGGCTAATTTTTTGTATTTTTAGTAGAAATGGGGTTTTGCCATGTTGGCCAGGCTGGTCTCATACTCCTGACCTCAGGTTATCTGCCCGCCTCGGCCTCCCAAAGTGCTGGGATTATAGGCGTGAGCCACTGCGCCCGGCCAGAAGACAATTTTTATGGGAGGCGGTGGAGGGGATGGTTTTGGGATGAAACTGTTCTACCTCAGATCATCAGGTATTGGATTCTCTTATGGAATGTACAACCTAGATCCCTCACATGCGCAGCTCACAGTAAGATTTGCGCTCCTATCAGAATCTAATGCCACCACTGATCTGACAGGTGAGAGGGCTCAGGCTGTAATGCTTCCCTCCTGCTGTGTTGCCTGGTTCACCACAGGCCACAAACTGGTACTGCTTTGTGGCTCAGGGCTTGAGGACCCCTTCCTTATAGAGTTATTGTGAGGAGCAAATGAGTTAGTATCTTTAAAGCTCTTAGCAGAAGACTTTCACTCAGGAAGCACAGTAACTGTTGGTTGCAGTGGAGGTGGTGTTATTATTATCACCAGGAGAACACGATCCTAAGTTAGACTTGCTCTTGAAAAGTTTTCTACCAGTCTTTAGGGGACCTGGGATGATAAGCTTGAATTTAAACAAATACCTGCTATAGCTAACAAATGAAATAATTCCAATAACATTTCTTACTTAATTTTATTTTCTCTTTGTTGGGGGCTGCATAGTGAGTGATAAATACACAGGGTTTGGAGTTTGAGGGGCTATGAATTTATAGACAGACAACAAATGTTGGCTGTCATTTTTATTTTTGATTATGCACCTCATTGGTTAAAAATGTCTCATCATGTACTTTCAATATGTATATCTTTATGTTATTAAACATGTGCAAAGTAGAAAAGACAAAAGATTGAGATAAATAAGAAATAAGCAACATTTTAGTGTCTTTCTAGTCCTGAAGGCTTCAAACTATCATTAGCTCATATTTCAAGATACTTTTGATGAAGTATGTCATCAACAATGGTGGGTATACATTCATATTGCAAATATAATTCAGTGTTGGAATAAGAATTGCTAACAAAAAATCCAGCAAAAAATATGAAGCTTTGAACTTTTTTTGGTCAAATTTGATTAGTCCCATTCTTTTCCTTTCTCTTTTTTTCCCTTTCATAATGTGGCTGAAAGAGAGATCAAATGGCAATGGGAGAATGGGCAGATTAGTTATTGTTGCTTTGTGTCTACACTAAGAGTCTGATCTTCAGTCTTTAGCATCTTTGCATGAAGCCTTTTAAGCCACTGGTGTATTTGGTAGGGGTTGATTTAGGTTGGAATAGATTTCGCAGTCATTAAATTAATTTTATTGTTCCCACATAAACTGTGATACATCACAGTCTGCTTAAAGTTATTAGACGAGGGAGGATACCTCTTTAATCTGCCCCTCCAACTTCATGTTGTGGATGTGTATATTGCATGTGATGTGTGCCACCTGACACGGATAGAGTGAGGGTGCTTGTGTAAAGCGTATATTGAAAATTAGAAGAGTTTCATTCCTATTTTTAAAAACAAAAATAAAAGTAATTCTAACATATTATCCCTGTATGTCAGTGCATTACCTTATGTCCCCGTTGGGAGATGTACACACAATTTGAAGACTCCTTTTATATGTTAAACCACACAGGTTTGTTTTCTTCCAGACTGCTCTTTGGCTTCATGGAGATGTGCCTGGAAATGTCTCTCGTGCCTGGCAGGTTGGTTGGGCTTGTTGCATGCTCACATCCTGCCCACACAAAAGCTGCCCCACAGAGCTGCCAGGTGGCTCGGAGCTCCCAACCTGAAAGTGGTTGCATTTCAGAAAAGTGTGCAAAGTTGGCAAATGCGCCCAGGCCAAGAGCTGTGAGGGACCTTCTCACATAGGCTTCTTGGTAGAGTAAAACTGCTGACAGCACCAGAGCCAGCAGGGGCTCTTCTGTCATCTCTGTAAACAGGGTCACACTGGCCTGCTTTATCTCTCTGTGCAAAATGCAGATTTAATAGGAAGTGCCCTCAGAATCATTGCTGCTAGGTCGAGGCTCCAAAGGAATTAGGGATAACAGTTTAATAACTCTACAAAGAGCTTAGGCGCTTCGCTGTGTCGGGTATCTCTGAGTTAGCTACTGAAAAATGAACTTGGGACATTAAACCCTTTTATCACTCAGATAGAGCAATATGGGGAAAATCCATTCCTTGGCAGGGGATAAGTTTACTGGCTTCTGAAGGGGGTGTGTGTTTGAATGTGATAGGGAAGGGAGCATTTGTCAGAGTGGAAGGTGGATCAAAAGACAAATGAATTCTTTGAGTTAAATAAGAGCTTTAAATTATCCCACTTTGAACTGCTTCAACCATCAGCAGAATGTACTACACTGAAATGCAGCCTGTCTTTCCAAGGTCTGTGGATGGCACGGTGGTCTCTATCTGTTAATGCTACATGTTAAAGGAACAGGCAGTGTTAGGGCAGATGGCCAAGGCTGGGGAGACAAGATAAATGTGTATTTAATTGAGCAATAGAGTCGCTTTTGCTAACCTACTCACCTCGAAGCTTGCAGAAAATAAGAGATTTAGACACGACTGGCTCCCCACATATTGGGTGGGCTAGAAGTCTTGCCTCCAGACTGAGGATGGGTAAATCAGGTTAGCTTAGCCCATGGTTTCTAAATTCTGATGCATGGAGTCCTGTCAGAGTTTACCTTCTGTAAAGATTGAAGAGTGGCCATGGATTCTACCCATTCTTTTGTTCACAGCCTTGCATTGTGCCGTTGCAGCTCCCCTCATTGGTGGGTGAAGATGTTTCTCTACTCTCTGAATCTTTCTTGGGCATGTGACTTGCCTTGGCCAGTGGGACATTAGCAATCACGAGGAAAGCAAAAGCTTAAAAAGCATTTGTGCATTGAGACTTGCCCTTTGGATGTTCTTAGAAACCCCTGCCTACCCCTCATGAAAAGAATCCCAGGCTCATCTTCAGAATGATGAGAGACAGGGGCCCAGGTATCCCTGTCATCTCAGGGAGCCAAACCCTGTAAGTAGGTGATGGGCTGACTGAAGATGCAGGAATAACCCCTGAGATCTGCAGAAGAACTGGCTAGCTGAGCCCAGCCCAAATTGCTGACTCCCAGAATTATAAACTAAAATGGCTATTGTCTTAAGTCAATAGTTTGAAACGTTGGTGTTATGTAGCAAAAACTTCAGGCAGAAAAGGAGAGAAAGCACCTTTAGGAAGAAAAGAACTAAAGGAGAAATCTCCAAATTTGTTTTCACATAGAGCATCTCTGATTTGTTTACTCTTTCATTTAAGTTGTTGTTTGAATGAAGTGTTTTGGGGGTATTGGTGGTAGGGGGAGTCTTTCTCTGGCTTAGTCTGCAGCATCCTAGAACATTCTTGTTGCTGGCAAATGAGTCCTGAGTCACCAGTTCTGAAACTGCTGCATATGGCTTTGTAGTTTGGAAATTTGGAAAGAGTTTTTAGGGATGACTAATCTGTCCCCTAGTTATTCTTTTGTCATTCAAAGTGCCACACATCTAGGCATTTCAGTTTAGCATCAGTTCCCACTGGGGAAAACAGGAGGAAATCAGCTGTAGATTTGTTGTAAGCTATTTAAATGAGCAGACATTGAGCTTTGCTCACTAAAAGGGAAGGTTTTGTCTTTACATTCTAGAAATTAATTATCCCACAATCATATCACGCTACTGCTAATGCCGTAAGACAGGATTTGCACTTGAGGAGGAAGTGGGAGTTAGACTTATTTTTGGAAGAAATGAACCAAAAGAAAGGTACAACCTTACAGGCCTCTAGATAAGACATAAAGAAATTCAGTCTTTGTATAATTTCTTGCTGCATAGGCATGTCACGATTCCATTAGCCTTTTAAATTACTATGAAATTATCTAGCACACTAAACATGAGTAGCATTTTTTCTGTCTTCCATTATTCCTTCTTTTTCTAACAGTGTCCTGTTTTCCTTTGTGTTACGATCCTCCTTTGATTGCAGACAGTCTTAGTGGAGCTATAGTTCCAGGTGCCCTTCCATCCCTGGGGAAGGTTAGGACGTCATCTGAGCTCAGCCAGTTAGATGCTCTTACCTAAGAATTTGAAAGCTAAACAAATAATACAAAGACAGAATATATGGTTGTGGCTGATTCACACAGTTGGAAGTGGTCTAAACAGCCTGTCACTCTGGTTCTTTATCTGTATGCCCACGGTTGACTTTGGTCTTGTTCTCTTCAAGGTAGATTTCCTTTAATTCTGTAAGCTACTCTGTACCCTCCCAATTAATTCCTTTTTTGTTAACATTAACCAGAGTTGAGTTTTGTTGGCTGAAACTAAAGAACATGGATTGGCATACTTTTCTTAGCCAACACTAGCACCTGTGGTAGTCATAAGTAATCTGGTCCTTCACTCCACCTGGACATGTGGTCAAAAGATACCTTCCTGCCATCTTTCAAGATTGGTGTGGCTCATAAAAACTGAGTGGAAGTGTCACTTTCAGATGGGAGTTTTAAGAGCCAGTGCAAGGTAGACCTAATTCTCTTGCTCCTGGCATGAAAAGAATCCCAGGCTCATCTACAGAATGATGAGAGACAGGGTCCCAGGTGTCCCTGTCATCTCAGCAAGCCAAACCCTGTAAGTAGGTGATGGGCTGACTGCAGATGCAGGAATAACCCCTGAGATCTGCAGAAGAACTGGCTAGCTGAGCCCAGCCCAAATTGCTGGCATGGTGGCTATGCATAAATGTAATAAGAGCCTCCATCAGCCTCAATCCCTGAGGAATTCTCATGACCAAAACTCTCTGCTCCTCCTCCCTTTATACAGATTGGGCATATAAAGTGAGTGAGAAAATAGCCTTTGTTAAGACGAGCCACTGGGATTTTGGAATTGTGTGTTACCATAGTACAACCTGTCCTATCTTGAATCATAAACCACCCTATGTGGACAAGGCCATATCCATATTAATAACTCATCATGCAACCTACCCTTGTAATTCTCTACTTGTTTTGCCTGATCTCCATTCAGGCAAGAATGAATGGCAACTCTAAGAGTGTTCTAAACAATATCATTCATTCATTCTATAAATATACATTGAGTGTCCAACATTGATTTTATAATTACTTTGAGTTCTTTGAGAAATTTAAAGGAATGTAACATAAAATCTGAGTGAACAAATAATCCAATTGAGGAAATAAGACTAATATGAATTAATATCAAATAAAGGCAACAATGTAAGAAGTACTAGGCCGGGCACGGTGGCTCATGCCTGTAATCTCAGCACTTTGGGAGGCCGAGGTGGGTGGAGTCCAGGAATTCCTGGTCAGCCTGGGCAACATGGCAAAATCCCATCTTTACAAAAAATACAAAAATTAGCCAGGTGTGGTGGTGTGTGCCTGTGGTCCCAGCTACTCGGGAGGCTGAGCCAGGAGGATCACTTGAGAGGTGGAGGTTGCAGTGCACCGTGATTGTGCCACTGCACTCCAGCCTGGGTGACAAAGTGAGACCCTGTCTCAAATAAATAAATAAATACTGCAGGGAATCTATAAATGCCTATTTAAATGGTAGGGTCAAAAAGCTGAGATTAAAGATGGAAGAGATAATTTTACTGAAGGGCAGGGCAGCCTTTTCAATAAGACAGAGATTTAGCTGGGTCTGGAAGTTTGGCTTGAAATGGAAAAAAAAAGGCCTTTGCACAGAGAGGAGACACATAAGCAAATTTACAGACTGAGCAAAACAAATTTAGGAAATTAATCTGATTCAAGTGGAAGTAGTAGTAAAAGATAAAACTGGAAATGTAGAGCTGGATTGGAAAGAACCTAGAGGGAGTTTAGAAAATTTCCTTGGGTGATGTGGAGTTGCTGTGTTGTCATGAAACATTGATTGGAGGGAATAATAATGAGATAACTATGAGAGTTTGGAAGATGAATCTGGAGGAAATATTGAAGGGAGTAAGGGACTGGTTGCAGGGAAACTAGCTGGATGGGTATTGTGGTAAACTGAGGATGACATATTGAGGATCTAGAATCATCAGGTAGTAGACAGAATGATTAAAAAGAAATGCACAGGCCGGGTGCAGTAGCTCACTCCTATAATCCTAGCACTTTGGGAGGCTGAGGTTGGCAGATCACGAGGTCAGGAGATCGAGACCATCCTGGCCAACATGGTGAAACCCCGTCTCTACTAAAAATACAGACATTATCCGGGCATGGTGGTGCACACCTGTAGTCCCAGCTACTCAGGAGGCTGAGGCACAAGAATCACTTGAACCCAGGAGGTGGAGGTTGCAGTGAGCCAAGATCACGCCACCGCCCTCCAGCCTGGGTGACAGAGCAAGACTCTGTCTCAAAAAAATAAAATAAAATAAGAAAGAAATGCATAATACAAAATACAAAAAAAGGAATTCAAGAAAATTTGATAAATGACACTGTAAAAAGAGAACAAAAAGAAAGTGTTAACAGGATTCTGGAGTTATAATTCTAGAGTATGGAAAGAACAGCATCCTCAGCAGAAATAAGGAAGACCGGGGGAGTGGGGAATATGAAGACAAAATCATCATAGGATGATTAACTGACGAACATGCCGGTAGATTCTAGGACATACATGTGATGCTTCCTTACCAGACAATCCTGCCTAAATGTGCTACATTCCATTTTAGTTCATGATGACACCATTTACAAGGCTTCAGATGAAACCTCCACGTGATCTCCACTTCAATTCTTACTTCTCTCCTTGCAAGTAGTTACCCACAGTTGCTAATACTACAACTGTAAGGGATTCCATGTTCCTTCCTATATTTTCATTCTCTGCTTATTCCCCATTTCTGGCCCTCCCTATGCCTTGCCTCAGTGGAAACAATGGCTTTGTGGTGTTTGCCTGCCTGTAGACCTCCTTACTTTTTTAGATCGCTATGACTTGTCTTCATAAAATGCAGCCCAACTAACTGCACACCCCACGTGGCCACTCCTCACACTAAATAAAACATGAGCTTTGTTTGTTTTTGTTTTTGTTTTTTGGCATAGAATTTGGGTCACTCTGACCTCAAACCTCCATGGACTCTAAACTCAGAACCAGTGGCCTGCTGTAGAGGCCACACACTCAGATGACTTCAATGGTCAAACAAATGACATGCACAAGGGCGGCCGATGAACTTTAATATAGAGATCAGTGGGGCCAATGAAAAATTAGAGAAAGTGAGATCCTATTTTAAAGGCATTCACATTTAAGTTTTTAAGAAAAACGCACTGGGTGGAGCAAACAAGACTTCCTGTTACCCCCTTCTCCCAACACCCAGGTGCAAACCAGCAGTGAGCTACCTGCAGTCAGCTTGAAGTTTCCTGCCCAAGGCCCGTACTCTCAGACAGGTTACTCAGGCTATTTCCTCATGTTGGAAGTTTTCTCTTCCAAAATTCTTCTCCCTGATGCTTAGTTCCTCTTTCCTCTGCTCTTGAAGAATACATTTGCTGGGATCCCTGTTTTTCGTCTTTATTTTATTTTCCTTGGTGGATTAGTTCATTGTTTGCTTCCTTGTCGTCACTGGACATGCCTCAAGAAGATGTTATACTTCCCAAGATCAAGGAGCACACGTCATCACTATCTGGCAGAATGTCAGCACTCAGCGAGTGATCAATAAATAGGTGTGGAGTTGACTCTCATTCACTTAATTTCATGCACCTTTTATCAGCTCTTTAATCATTGGCTTTCAGTTGATGAGTCCATGACTTCACTCAGATGATCAGATGCAGAGAAAACCTCATGGTTCTTTTCATGCTAAACTGCACAGTCAGCTACTTCATTCAGGTCTGTTTTTTTTTTTTTTTTTTTTTTTTTTTTTTTTTTTTTTTTTTTTTTGAGCTGGACTCTCACTCTATTGCCCAGGCTGGTGTGCAACGGTGCAATCTTGGCTCACTACAACCTCTGCCTCCCAGGTTCAAGTGACTCTTCTGCCTCAGCCTCCCGAGTAGCTGGGAATACAGGTGCGCACTACCACGCCCGGATAACTTTTGTATTTGTAGTAGGGACAGGGTTTTACCATGTTGGCCAGGCTGGTCTCGAACTCCTGACCTCATGATCCGCCTGCTTCAGCCTCCCAAAGTGCTGGGATTACAGGTGTGAGCCACCGTGCCCAGCTTCATTCAGGCCTCTTGCCCTCTGGTATAAACTTCCCCTTTTTCCTCTACAATGGCCCTGTCTGATATCAGCCCTGGACTTGTCATATTTTTCCATGTGGCAGAGAAGGAATAGAGTCCCATATCCAGGTGCACCTGGCCTGGTTATGTCTAATCTCCTTGGCAGTCCTATTGCTCATCATTCATGAATTTCCCCAAGTCATTTTCCCATGGTAATTTTTTCAGATTTCCCCTTTGATTTAAGTGCCACACCCACACCTTAAGCTGATGACAAGTCTCTTACTGTATAGAGATCAAGACCAGAGTTCCTTCTTAGCCTCACCACATTCCTGATTTTTTGTTTCTTCTCTTGTACTTCTCTAAAATCTCAGATGAACAGAAACCTCTTCTTGGCAAACTAAACAAATCTTCCAGCTTTGAACCAGCTCCTAGAAGCAGTTGTAAATGCTGAGTTCATTTCAAAGCTAATGGCCAATCTTCTCATAAAATGCTATCTTCCTCTGACACCTAGTTGGTTGACAACATCTTTTGTATTGTTGCTGTCTTGGGTCCTGTCTGGGCTTGAGCCCTGAGTTATCTGGTTAACCTTCATATTGAATAGATTTTAATCTTGACAATTTGGTGCCAACAGCTTGATCTCCAGCTTTAGATTTAGATGCCAGTTCTCTTTATGGGAATTATCTCTTCCTTGATGGTATGAAAGAAATTGCTTATAACATACTCTGGGCTGTTTGGGGGTTGCGGAGGGGTAGGTCTTTGAGGTCTTCAAATTTGTTAGATTGTCTTCTATACAGATTTCTCTAATAATTTAAAAATCAAATCTGAGTCCATGTTTTATATCATTTTTATTGTTAATATTTGTGTGTGTGTGTGTTCATTTCTTGTTATCAATGTGTCTTGAACTTCTTTGATTATCACAATCAACAAGAGTCATCTGTTAAAAATGCATTTCCAGGCATTCTGGGGATTGTGATTCTATCTTTTCATAGTAGTTTTACAAACGGCGAAAGATAATACTTATGATTATGTCCTCTTGGAAACTGCTTGTCTTGATTATCTTCAGTCATAGGTTTTTCTCTTACAAGGATTCTCAATCTTTAGTGCCATTAAGAATCACCAGTACAACTTGTTAACACTGATTGTTGGGCGTCACCTCCAGTTCTAATTCAATGGGTCTGGGATAGGACTCAAGAATTTTCATTTCCAACCAGTTCCCAGGTGATGCTGAGCTAGTCCTAGGAGCACACATTGAGGACCTCTGGTCTGTTGCAATGATTCCCAACTATGACCGAACATTGGGACTAGCTGGGGTGTTTTTCAATACCACCACTGCTCAGTTTCAACACAGAGCTTTAAATTTAACTGGTCTAGGGTGGGCCCAGGCACAGGTATTTCTTTTTAAAGTACTCTGGTGTTTTAATATTTAGCTAGGGTTGAGAAGCACTAGGAGCTGCCACACTAAAGCCAGTTGGCCAAATCTGGGTTACAGCCTGTTTTTGTATGGTCTAGGAGCTAAGAATGGTTTTTACATTTTTTTTTGAGTTGTAAACAACCAAATAATATAATGTGACAGACATTAATATATGACACAAACAATAATACATGACAGAGATCCTATAATATTTACTAGTTGGCCCTTTACAGAAAACGTTTGTCCTTCTCTGTATTGTATTAATATTTCTGAGAACCATCATCTGAATTTAATTATCAAGTTTTCTCTCTCTCACTCTCTGTTCTCTAACTCAATAGTGTCTACTGTTATTATTTTGGGGTTTATTATTTTCTTCTTGCTTTCTTGATTTGTTCCATTACTCCTTTTTCCTAATTCCCTTAAGTAACTACATAGTTCATTTTCATTTCATAGTTTTGCAAGGAAAGAATGTAAATAAGGAATTATTTATAAGAAAATAAGGAAAGCATGTAAGGATTAGGAATTTTTCTCTGAGCAGTGCCAGAAACCCCAGAAAAGCTTAATATGCAGTGTTCATATTGGACGTATTTTCTAATATTTTGTCATCATATCTTTGATTTTGCCCTTTGGCCCAAGGGGTTTAATAAAGAGTTCCCCCCTCACATTTTCAGGTGATGTTAAAATATTTTTATTAAGAACATTGGGTTTTATGGTATTGTAAACAGAAAACAGAGCCCGTCTCATGTTTACATTTGAAAAATCTGAGACTTTATTTATTGAAGGATGGCTCTAATACATGATCAATATTCGTACATCCTTAATAAAAGTTTACTACTAATTTTCAGCATTTGATAAATGGTTAATTCAACCTTATTGATCATATTATTAAACTACTCTATAATCTTGTTTTTGGCCTACTTAATCTGTGTCATTAACTTATAGAAGTATGTTAAATTTTCTCAAGATGATTGTCATTGTCACTTTCTGTTTAATGCTATGTTTCAATGCTATGTTATGGTACATAAAGATTTATATCTATGACTTTACTGTAGGTTGCATTCTTTGTCAACAAAATATGACTCTTCTACATTTAATATCTTTTCTTTTCTGTTTTTTTTTTTTTTTTTTTTTTTTTTGTGAGACAGAGTGTTGCCCTGTTGCCCAGGCTGGAGTGCAGTGGTGTGATCTCAGCTCACTGCAACCTCTGCCTCCCCGGTTCAAGCAGTTCTCCTGCCTCAGCCTCCCTAGTAGCTGAGATTACAGACATATACCACCATGCCTGGCTAATTTTTGTATTTTTAGTAGAGACAGAGTTTCGCCATGTTGGCCAGGCTGGTGTCCAACTCCTGACCTCAAGTGATCTGCCTGCCTTGGCCTCCCAAAGTACATTTAATATTTTTTGCTTGAATTACACTTTTCCTGAAATTATTACATTCTCTACTTTCTTTTTGTTTTCTATTCTTCATATACCTTTTTCTATACTTTTATTATCAACCATTCTGGATTTCTTTAAGCTTAAATGATATGGGTTTTTTTTTCTTTCTGAGGCACTATTTACATACAGTAAGAAAGTCACCCTCTGAGGTACATGATCCTGCAAATTTTGACAAATTCAGTTTGTGGTACTACTACCATAGTCACCATATAGACTATTTTTTAGGTAAGGAGTACTATAACTAATTATAGATATAAATATTTCTTGATTAAAGAGTGATTATTCTTCAAATAATGGAGCTTTCATTTTCACTTAAATTCACAACTAAATTGTCTAGTCTTATCTCTGTCACTCTATGTGCTTTCTGTTTCATATACTTTCTTGCTAGTTATTTTGTTTTATATTGTTTCAACTAGAGTAGCCTCCATTTCCCTCCTGGCCCACTCTTGCCTCTCTAAGTTATGGAATGTTCTAATAGAGTGGTTCTGTTGGGATTGTCATTACTCAGTTGTAGATGATCACACCATTTCTCAGAAGGCGAAGTTGTGCATTGCCTACAGTCACCTCATTTATTCTATTCTCTTCCATTCTACGTTGAGTAGAAATTCTATGAAGTATGAAGCAGATAACAGCGAGCTTTCTGAAGTCTGGGATTGATAAAATATTCCTCCTATTTTGCTATTACTCCATCCTTTTCGATCACTTTCCTAGAGGTTAGGTTGAATTCTCTTTGCCATGCCACTGTCATTCCTGAAACTCTTCTATTTGCCGTTAGGATGTTCTTAAATATATGATGTCTTCTATATCAAAATGCTTTTTGCTACAAAAGAAATTCCCATCAACAATGATTTAGGAAAATAGGCTGTGTTTTCTCATACAGCAAGAAGTCTGGACGTACATGGCTGCCAGCATTGGTTCAGCTGCTCAGTGAAGTCAAACCAGAAACTCAGCCATTTCTTTTCCCTCCTCTTCATGATCACAAGGTCACTACCCCAAATGTAGGTATCACATCCAGAATCCACAAGACAGGCAGGAAGAAGGAAAAAGAAGAGGTTTGCAGGCACATTGGTTCCCAATATTGGGAAGAGTAAAAGCTTTCCCAGAAGTCCCCAGCAAACTTTGTATTCCATCTCATTGACCAAGCTGGTATCTCCTGGCAGCTACTAGCTGCAGAGGGGGCTGGAACAGTAAGTGTAGCATTTCTTTCTCTTCTAGAGCAGAGATGAACAAAGATGGAAGGACCCAAGACCAGGAGTAGAAACACAAATGAAAGTGTCTGCCACTTCCCATGGCATCTTATAGAGATTGCTATTGCTCTGTGGTTTCACTAACATAGAGATATTGTGTATACTGTTATAATTAAATATCAAATAGGCACAATGCCAATAATATCCCAATATGGTAACCGTAATATAGACATTATAAATATTAGGCATGATGATGATACAGATTGTAATCACTAGAGAAGATTGTAAGTAAAGATGGGTGTTAAACTGAGTTAGGGCAGTCTTCAAAATATACAATGCAATCCCAGTTCTGTAGAATTTACAGTCTATGGAGAAGTAAGTCTAGCACCTGAGACAAGAGTGAGCAGGGAGACACACAAGCTGTGAAACCAGAGGGCACAGAGGAGGTATTATAGAAATTAAGAGAGGAGAGAATTAAGGATTAAGTAGGTGTGTTAGGCTGTTCTCACATTACTATAAAGAAATATCGGAGGCTAGCTAATTTATAAAGAAAAAAAGTTTAGTTGGGTCACAGTTCTGCAGCTGTACAGGAAGCATGATGCTGGCATCTGCTTGGCTTCTGGGGAGGCCTCAAGAAGCTTACAACCATAGGGGAAGGTGAAAAAGGAGCAGATGTGTCTCATATGGTCAGAGTGGGAGCAAGAGAAAGGTCAGGGAGGCGAGGTGTTACTCACTTTTACTCAATCACATCTCGTAAGAACTCACTCACTATCCCAAGGACAGAACGAAGCCGTGAAGGATCCACTCCCATAACCCAAACCCTTCCCACCAGGCCCCACCTCCAACATTGGGGATCAAATTTCAACATGAGATTTTTTTTTTCTTTTGAGACAGAGTCACACTCTGTCACCCAGGCTGAAATGCAGTGGCCTGATCACAGCTCATTGCAGCCTTGACCTCTTGGGCTCAGGTGATCCTCCCACTTCAGCCTCTGGGGTAACTGGGACTGCAGGTGTGCACCACCATGCCTGACTTTTTGTATGTTTTGTAAAGATGAGGTTTTGCCATGTTGCTCAGATTGGTCTTGACTTTGGCTCAAGGGATCCACCTGCCTTAGCCTCCCAAAGTGCTGGATTATATGCATGAGCCTCTGTACCGACCTCAACATGAAATTTTGAGGGGAGAATATCCAAATGATGTTAGTATGGGTTAGAGTCCTTAAAGAAGGATCTATGGTAGAAGTGGTTTTTAGACAGAAACTTGAGAATTGAGTAGCATTCAGAGGGGGAGAGATGGTGACTCTCTGGGAAGGCACGTGTGGCAGGGGCGAATCTCAGTTTACACAATCAATTGTGCAATAAATGCAATTTTATTTTTCTATAACCTGATTTATTTCAATATCTACTACCTGGCTATTGGAAAGATAATGCTTGTCATTTCAGGAAATTTTCTTCCTGTTTCTTGGGGTTCCATTGACGTTCTAGGGACATCATGCCCTTGATGTCATCTTGCTACACAGCATTTGCTGAGATTGTTTCTTTCTTTCTCTTTCTCTTTCTTTCTTTCTTTCTTTCTTTCTTTCTTTCTTTCTTTCTTTCTTTCTTTCTTTTTTTTGAGATGGAGTCTTGCTCTGTCACCTGAGCTGGAGTGCAGTGGCGCAATCTTGGCTTGCTGCAACCTCTGCCTCCCCGGTTCAAGTGATTCTCCTGCCTTAGCCTCCTGAGTAGCTAGAATTACAGGTGCCCACCACTACGCCCAGCTAATTTTTTGTATTTTTAGTAGAGACGGGGTTTCACCATGTTGGCAAGGCTGGTCTCGAACTCCTGACCTCATGATTCGCCTGCCTCGGCCTCCCAAAATGTTGGGATTACAGGCGTGAGTCACCCACCCGGCCCGAGATTGTTTCCTGTTTCTCTCGTGTGGTCCCTTCTGGTGCAATAGACATTTCTACAGTGTCTTTGCCACTGCTGGGTGTGTGTGACCCATTTTGCATCTCTGTGACTAAGGCACGTTCCGGGAAAGTCTACAAGACTGTATACAACTCATGTACCTTGACATACCATGCTGCCTTCTCTTCTCTGGTGATTTGCTGCCTCCATGGGGCCCTTCCCAGAAAAGGAGGCACAAAATGCCTTTGTTCTTTCATTGCCCCATCTTTATGGAGATTTGGCTTCTTTGGGATTTGCTGGGGTGCATTTATTTTTCTACACAGTCTGAAATTCAATATAGGGTCAAACATTCCAACAACACAACCAAAGAGATACATTACATGTTTTATAAGAAAAAGTTTTAATATAAAAAGTATCAATTACTCAGAGAAGTGAAGAGGATAGTAATGAAATCCTATGTACCCATCACCCAAGATCTACTGTTAATGACGTCTTTCCATCCTTAACAAATGCTTAAGTCTTTTCCTTCAGAGAAGAGAAACTGTCTTGCAGCAAAAACTAACTTTTGTTTCTTTGTTGTGAAATTTTAGTGAAATTTGGCCTTTGTATCTAGGCACAGAAGTCAATTGAACTGAAATAATGTTTAAGAAGGTTAATTTCAGACAAGTCTACAATTTCATTTTCCTGACATTAACCCACTGCCTAACCACTGAGCTTCCTGCTTTTCCTGCTTGTCTACACAGGGGCTATAGACATAGCTATTTTCCCTCAGTGTCCTACTCTATAAAATGCTTGTAATGAGACCTGGCTCTGAGGCAGACCAGGTAGCATTCCCCTGCAGCAGGACTCCTCAGAGACCATTATGTATAATCACAGAGTGTCACAGGCATGACATGAATGATTATGCAAAACTCTATGCCCAATTTCCAAGTGGCTCCACAATTTGACAAAATGATGTGGCCATTTGTGAAATGCAAGCAAATGGGAGGAAATGGAGGGTATAGGATTTCTGCAGAAGTGACAGACTCATCCAACAGCAAGAGCTCTTCCATTTGACAAATACAAAGCAGAAATTTTTACCCTGAATGAACCAGCCTTATAAAGTATGAGTTTATGCCTAGCCCTGTCACTGGGGAGCATTTTGGGTTAGTTTTTTTTTTTGAGACAGAGTCTCGCTCTGTCACCCAGGCTGTAGTGCAGTGGTGTGATCTCAGCTCACTGCAGCCTCTGCCTCCCAGGTTCAAGCAATTCTCCTGCCTCAGCCTCCAGAGTAGCTGGGACTACAGGCGCATGCTGCCATGCCTGGCTAATTTTTTGTATTGTAGTAGATATGGGGTTTCACCGTGTTGCCCAGGCTGGTCTTGAACTCCTGAGCTCAGGCAATCTGCCCACCTCGGCCTCCCAAAGTGCTAGGATTACAGGAATGAGCCACCCCACCTGGCCTTTGGATTAGTTTTAACCATTTGTGGCATAGCCAGTGGGGACTCCTTAAAGTGGAATGAAATTGGACTGTCCCCCACTCTCACGGGAAGTAGTTCAAGGGGGAATAAGTCCACTCCTAGGCTTCCCAGTGGCTGACCACAAAGTGGACATGCATGCCTGGCCATGGCTCATGCTACATGGCAGGCATCCTCAGGGCTCCATCTTAATGGGAAAAGTATGATTTTATTCCCAGGTTCAGACCTATGAGTAATTCTAAGGGAGGGCTCTAGAAGGAAAACAGAGCATCCGGATTTAGCCAACATTTACTGGATCCCCTGTTTTAAGCTACTTTCAATGCATGCTCAAGAAGATGGGTACTCTGTGATGTGCAGGAACCAAGTCAGGAGAATTGTATTCCTTACCGCAGCCCTGTCACTCACCCAGGTGTGTCAGGAAGGGATAAGGTAGGGTAAAGTCTAGACTGGTAGTTGGTGTACTGGTGATTAAGCAGCTCTTTGACTCTGACATATTACTGAGCTTCTCTGGGGCTTATTTTTCTTAATTATAAAATAAGAACACAGCCAGGCATGGTGGCTTACGCCTGTAATCCCAGCACTTTGGGAGGCTGATGTGGGTGGATCACAAGGTCAAGAGATCGAGTCTATCCTGGCCAACATGGTGAAACCCCGTCACTACTAAAAATACGAAACTTAGCTGGGTGTGGTGGCGGGCTCCTGTAATCCCAGCTGCTCGGGAGGCTGAGACAGGAGAATCACTTGAACCCGGGAGGTGGAGGTTGCAGTGAGTTAAGATCATGCCACTGCACTCCAGCCTGGTGACAGAGCGAGAATCTGTCTCAAACAAACAAAAAAACAAAAAAGAACACTAGAATGGACAATATTACTCACATCCTTCTGAGATTTAAAATTTTAGCATTCAGTGTTTCTAGACTATATAGTACACCGTCTCTTTTCTCAACACTACTACAGAGGAGTTCCTAGGTAGGGTTCCTACTTCTGTGTGTAGTGACATAGATTCCAATTTAAAAGGTAAAAACAGGTACAGCAAACCACCATGGCACATATATACCTATGTCACAAACCTGCACATTCTGCACACGTATCCTGGAACTTAAAGTAAAATTAAAACATAAACATAAATAAAAATAAATAAGTAAAAGGTAAAAACAAGAAGAAAAACCACACAGAAAGGAATTCTCCTGGAGTTTGCACATAGCCCCTTCCCTTTCTCATGTGCCCCAAGTTTGATCTGACAGTGGAAATAGCAACAGTTTTGAATTCCCATTGTTGACTCCTTAGTAGCTCTTCAGGGAGCAGAGGTTCGCCAAGGTTAAGTGTCTTGCTCAGAGTCATAGCTACTGAGTGGCAGAGTTATGAGCACACAGCAGGGAAGAGATGAGCACACACGTGGGAAGATTTCTATGGAACGTGTGACCCACAGTTGTCTCTTCCTCTAAGCAAGAAGCAAACCCCTTCTCAATGACTGACAGAATGATTTGGCTTGATAAAACTCATCCGCCACTGTGTAGACAGGGTCTACTCCTCAACCAATTCATTCCCACCCTCCCAACTCACCATCTCTGTCTCCAGTTTTATCTTCATGGCATTGGGAGGTAATGGGGCTAGGAGAGGGATGAATACATCCCTTGCCTTTGCCTGTTTGAAGTCCAAGGTGTGACATGGCCCTCTAATTAAATGCACCCGCCCATGTGGGAGACAGGATTGGAGACCGCTTTCCCAGTCCTCTAACTGTTCCTGTAAAGCTCTAACTCTAGGGCACAAAATGCGGTTTCTTTTACTGTTGTGACTGGGAGGCTGGTAGTTGTGTTCAATGGAGTGTGGTTTTAATTAATCTTCAGCATTTGAACTTTAGCCAGCCTAACAGGGACTCCTCAAACCAGAGCTGGTTGTCTGTAGATGCTGGGCAGTTTTCGGGTGCTTGACATGTGCTGTCGGTTTTCAAGTTGTGTCTCTTTTGTCTTCTATAAATGTCACTGGCGGGGGTGGGGAAGAGTGGGGAAAGCAAGTGACTTGATAACATCTTTAGAAACCAAGTAATGAGCCATTAGGAGGACTAACAATAAATAAATGCATTTTCCATCCAGTGTCTCTGTGGCAATCCAGAGAAGCACATGACTAGGAAAATGTAATGAAAGCAATTGTAACTCTTTCGGTAGAGAGGTAATTACAGTCTATGGCTGCCTGACTGATGAAAATTACACTGCTTATAATAAATTGCCACACAGCTAAGTCTTTTCTGAAGTCCTTAGTATGATTTGTGTTTGTGCACTTACTTAAAACATCAGGGAACAATTTATAAACATGAGCCTTTTTGGACACTGCCAGGATCGGCATTTACGATTAGAGAGCCTGTTTAAGGTTTCCTGATTTATAGGGGATAGATCATATTTTCCCCGACACTCTCATGGTCAATTACAGACCTGCATGGTGCATTTGGTAACTTAAAAGCAAATTTAATCATCCTTTTTTTTTTTTTAAATTTGTGAGCATGCCAAGTCAAAAAAAAATTTTCTGAGACTGGAGGAGAAAGATGTTTCAAAGACAACTTACTACTGATGCGGGCAGGAAGCAATATCAAGCCCTGTTTTGTCTTCTTCTAATAGAAACATTAGGAACTTCCTTATGGAAATAAAGGGCCCTGGGCTGAGTACCTGAGCGCCCAAGCCCTTGTCAGAGGAAAGTTCAAAGAGGTCAAATGTGTTTAATGTCATTGCTTCTCAGACCACAAGAATCAGTATGGTGCATCAGAAAAAGCACTTGACTAGAAGTCACAGAGAACAGATTCTAAGCCTACTGGTGCAATTAACTAGCCCTGTGATCATAGACAAATCCGTAAGTTTTTCTGCTTTCCAGTTTTCTCATCTTTCTTTTCTTTTTGTTCTGTTTTATACAGGGAACAGAGGAGAAAGTTCGGAAAAGGAATATTTTCTTTTCTTTTCTTTTCTTTTTTTTTATACAGGATCTCGCTCTGTCACCCAGGCTGGAGTGCAGTGGCACGATTATAGCGTACTGCAGCCTCAATCTCCTGGGCTCAAGCAATCCTCCCACCTCAGCCTCCTGAGGAGCTGGGACTGTAGGAGCATGCCACCATGCCCAGCTAAGGTTTTTTTTCCTATTTTTTTTTTTTTTTCTGGTAGAGGCAGAGTCTCACTATGTTGCTTAGGCTGGTCTTGAACTCTTGGGCTCAAGCAACCCTCCTGCCTTGGCCTCCCAAAGTGCTGGGATTGTAGGCCTGAGACACCGTGCTCGGCCAGTTTTCTCATCTTTTAAATGGGGGTTGGACTATTTGGGATCTCCATCCTTTTGGACAGTAGGTCAATGACTCTGCCCCAGCTCAGGCATTCTTAACCCTAGCTGAATGTTAATAACATGTATTAAAAATACTCAAGCCTCACTCCCGATGAGTTAAATCAGAAGATATGGGGTGGGTACTGGTGCTTTTATATTAAAAGAATTAGCAACACTACTCAGGAGATTTTAATGAGCAGCTGGAGTTGAGAGCTCTGCTCTGTACCTTTTACATTTCTGAAGCCCAGATGGCTAGAACCAGTAGAGGCAAAGCCACAAGAGCAGGTTGTGCTTGTTCTTCCTCAGAGGTCCTAAGAACTGAATCAGCTCCTGCCATCCTACCTGAAACAAAACCTGGGTCCACTGCTGCCTATACTCGGCCTTCTTTCCTCTTGGAACACTGGAAAAGAGAAGCAAATGGAGGGGGTTGGCAGAGACAAGGCTCCTAGGATGGGCTTTGTGTGGCTGTACAATTTAAACTGGTTTTCACTGAAGCCACTGGAAGAGGAGTCTTAACATTCCATATTTCAGAGTTTCAGAACCCCGTGTGAAAACCAGACAGGCCAGGTGCTGAGCTGGGTGGAGCCACTGAGCATTCAGCAGCAGTGATTTCTCTGCCCATGCCTTTCTTCCTGGGGATGCTGAGGGAGGTGATAAGGTGCTGGGCTGGACCCTGCTTATCCTAGCTCCCACGAATCCACGGTGTACATATTTTTCTAACACTGCCTTTAGAGGCATCACCTTGGTAGCTTGAACTTGGCCAAGGGAGGAGCATTTACACAACAGAAATTGGCAAATGTTACAAATCAGCACCTCCCTGCTCCCTACCTTCCAATTGGCTGTTAAACATTTATCAGCACACCACTGAATTGAAGTATTTAGATGATCCTCTCCTGCTTTGACAGCTGAGACCTTTTTATATATATGGGGAAGAATAGTGTCAATACTTACATAATAGCTTTACCTCTGCTGGCAGGCTATTACACATTGGGAAGGCAGCAGAGTATGTTTCATACATGTTGAACTGTGTAAAGTTACCTGAGAGAGTGGGGTTAATCTTAAAAGAAATAGAAAACATGGCCTGTTCCGTGGATGACTTCAGTCTTAATGGGAGATCTAACATTCATTGCTGAAAACAAGAGCAGTGATTGTCCAAGTATGGTCCCTGGACCAGCAGCATCTCTTGGGAGCTTGTTAGAAATGCAAATTCTTAGGCCCCCACCCTAGACCTATTGAATCAAAAACTCCCAGGGAGGGGCTCAGCAGTCTGTTTTTAACAAAGGTATTCAAGTGATTTTGATGCACTCAAAACTAAAGTTTTGAGAACCACTGATCTAAAGAAAGTCATAAGAGAGAAGAAAATGATGTACTGTAAAAATGCTACAATGTCAGACATAAATAGTTGTGGCACAGTCCACGTGGCCCACAAAGCCTAAAATATTTACTGTCTGCCCTAAACAGAAAACATTTGCCAACTCCTGCTCTTGGCCATTATATAGAGAATGCACACACACACACACCCACATACACACACTCATAAACATTAATGAGTATACATGAGTATCAAGGTTCTGCAAAATTTATATACTGCTATTCACAATTTCATCTTGAAGGAGCTATCATTACCTGCTATCACCTCTTCCTCACCTCCCACTCTTTCCCCACATCTCTGACATTTTTCACTCCCTCAAAGCTCCTCTTCCCAAGGTTGCGAAAATCCCTCCTTATTGCTAACATCAAGAAATGCTTTTGAAAATCCTAAACTCTCTTTCATTTTCTGAATCATTTGTTACAGCTGATTTATTACTTCCATTTTGAAACATGTGTTTTATTAGCCTCTCTGACACTTTCCTGGTTGTCCCATCCCTTATGGACCCTTCTTTACTCTGCCCTCGAAGATAACTCAGGCTGGGCTTTACTCTGCCCCGAAAGATAACTCAGGCCAGGTGCAGTGGCTCACTCCTGTAATCCGAGCACTTTGGGAGTCCAAGGCAGGAGGATCAATGGAGCCCAGGAGGTCAAGACCAGCCTGGGCAACATGATGAAACCCCTACTGTATAAAAAGTAAATTTAGTTAGACTTGGTAGCATGTACCTGTAGTCCCTGCTATTTGGGAGGCTGAGGTGGGATGGCTTGAGCCAAGGGAGGTTGAGGCTACAGTGAGCCATGATGGTACCACTGCACTCCAGGCTGGGTGACAGAGTGAGATCTTGTCTCAAAAAAAAAAAAAAAAAAAAAGAGAGAGAGAGAGAAATCAGAAGGCTGTGTCTATGAAACCTCAGGAAAAGAGTCCTTTGAGAAGGAGTGGTCCATATTTTTGCAAGCTGATCCTGGTCAAGGAACGTGAGAATTAAAACATCATTTTCACCGGGCGCGGTGGCTCATGCCTGTAATCCCAGCACTTTGGGAGACCGAGGCGGGCGGATTACTAGGTCAGGAGATCGAGACCACCGTGAAACCCCGTCTCTACTAAAAATACAAAAAAATTAGCTGGGCAGGGTGGCGGGCACCTGTAGTCCTGGCTACTAGGGAGGCTGAGGCAGGAGAATGGCATGAACTCAGGAGGCAGAGCTTGCAGTGAGCCGAGATCGCACCACTGCATTCCAGCCTGGGTGAGAGAGCGAGACTCTGTCTCAAAAAACAACAACAACAACAACAGAAACATCATTTTTTCAGGGCTTGGTTCTATGTCCTCTGCTAACATTATGCACGTGTTGATGTTTTCACTCTTACCGAAGGTGTCAGTAACCATCTCCACACAGAAATTCAGGCCTGCAGATACTCCTTCTCATAGGGTATCTTTAGTTGACTATCTCCCAAGCACCCCAGGCTGGACATATGTTCCTTTGAAGTCACCATCTCCCCTCCAGAAATCAATTTCCCCTCTGCTGTTCCTACTGCAGTAAGTGAAACCAACATCTATCTGCATGCCAAAGTTACCAAATTAACCTGCCTTTACCGGGTATCTTTCCACAACCAAAGCAGTTCGGTAAAGTGTTTTGCTGACAAAACAAGAGCCTTTTCGCTGACAATACAAGAACCATTTTCCTGTGAATCACTTTCCTTCTTTTGCTTGCAGTTTTAAATCAGAATCAGAAACTCAATGCCTTCAATAATTAGGAAAGGAAAAAAAATAACAGGTAATAGAGAGTAGCAGGGACTGTGGTGCAATGCAAACGCAGAGTGTATATCTGCCCTCCCCTTGACCCACCAAAAACCCCATGCAAATTATTTAAATTTTAAATTCTGCTTCAGCCAAGTGTAATACACCCATAAACTCAATTTCTTTTTTATAGGCCCCAGCTTGTTACCCCATTTTAAACTAAACTTCAAGGTCTTCCTACATGTAAGTTATAAAAACTGAGCTCATACTACACCTGCAATTTTCTTAACCATCTGTTAAGCTTAAAGCCTTGTGATGCTGGGCGCAGTGGCTCACAACTGTACTCCCAGCATTTTGGGAGGCTGAGGTGGGAGGATCGCTTGAGCCCAGGAGTTCATGACCAGCCTGGGCAACATAGCGAGACCCCCATCTTCATAAAAAAGAAATTTTAAAAAGCCTTGTGAATATTTTTCCATGTCATGAGTATGTTGTAAATGGTGTTGAATGGCTGATACTAGGTAGGTGCCATAATTTACTAACTAATTCTTCTTTTGATGGAGTCTTTGATCTTACTAGATATGTTCCCCTCAAACTCAGCTTGTCTAAAACGAAAGTCACCTTATTGACAAATGTTTCCGGGAGAGAAGTCTTTAGAATTTGAAACATCAGAGTAACCTCTGTGTTTTCATAGGAGCTTGCCACATGGTGCTAAACTGTCCTTCAGAAAAGTGATACGAATTTGCATCCCATCAGGCTGATAGAAGAGCACCTCTTCCTTAAGAGATATCAGGTATTTTCATTTAAAAATATATATTTTTTTTAACTGGATAGGCAAAAGGGCATTTCATTGCTTCCCTTTGTGTTTCTTTGCTGACTGGGTAAGCTGAACACTTACCTTACATCAAGTTCCCTGGAAAGAGACCTGAGATAGATTGGCTGCCTAATGCCTGTTGGGCGGCAATCTCAGTATATCACCTGAAAGAGTGAGCCAACCAGACAGGGCAGGGGAGAAGCTGGACTGGGAGCTGGGGTGGCTTTTAGCGTTATCCTGACTCAAGGCAATGAGACCCAACCTTTGTAGCTCCTCCTTGGGCCGGCCATTGGGTGCAGGCTCTCCCAAAGGAGGGACGTACCTTGGGAGAGGCAGTGTGTTAGTCTGTTTTCACATTGCTATAAAGAAATACTTGAGACTGGGTAATTTATAAAGAAAAATGGTTTAATTGGCTCACGATTCTGCAGGCTATACAGGAAGCATAGTGGCTTTTGTTTCTGGGGAGGCCTCAGGAAACTTAACAATCATGGTGGAAGGCTAAGGAGAAGCAGGCACATTTTCATGCCCGGAACAGGAGGAAGAGAGAGAGGGGGGAGGTACTGCACACTTTAACAGCCAGGTCTTGTGAGAACTCACTGATTGTCATGAAAAACAGCGCCAGAAGACAGTGCTAAACCATCTCCTGGACCACCCCCATGATCCAATCACCTCCCACCAGGCCCCACCTCCAACATTGGGAATTACAATTTGACATGAGAATTGGGCAGGGACACAGATCCAAACCATATCAGTCAGCTGCTTTTGCTGGAGGAAATGTCTAGACAGGGACTCAGACATTGCCCCAGACAGCCACCACTCCCAGCAGCAGGCACTGTGTGCCATACAACACCTATAACACCTTGTGGCATAGAGTAAGCACAAATATTTGTTGAACAAACCAATAAATTCCTATTTCTTCTTTGTTCATGTCTTATATCCCTTTATTTTCTATTGCATTTTTTTCTCTCATTTCTTTGTAAAGAGCTAGTTTAATTTTAAAGACATTAGCCCTTCCTCATGTAGTAAAAGATTTTCCCCTATTTGCTACCCATCTTTTGATTTCATTGGCTTCATTTTTGTGATATATAGACCTTCCTAATTTTTATATGGTCCAATCTATCCACCTTTTCCTTTTTTTGTTCGTATGTTTAGTAAATCTTTGCAATCCCTAGATCAGAGAATGCTTACTCATGTATACTTTTTTCAAGTTCTTTTAGGTTTTATTTCTTACATTTAACTCTTCAACCCATCTGGAAATTATTTTGGTTTAAAGCATGAGGTAGAGATCTAACTTAATTTTTTTCTCTGAAGATCCCTTTATATCACTCCAAGGGGTGTGGATTTTATTTGGAAGTTGATAGGGAATCCCTGGAGAAAGCTGAGCAGGGGCAGTGATGTGATGAGGTTTGCTCTAATGGAAGGCTTGCAGCTCTGTGGCACCTGGATGCATGCAGATGTTTTTGAGTAGTGGGCTTTCCTGTCTCTCCCACTGCACTATGTATGGCTTTGTCTACCTCCCCGGAAGGCTGCCTTTGCCTTTCAGTGATTAAAGCAGGGTCCACTGACACTTCAGGAACTCATCAGGGAAACCCATCCTGAATTTGCTACAATTCAGCACTTGCCAGAAGCTGGCTGGAGACGTGATGTGTGTAAGAGGCTGTTGAGGGTT
Source organism: Nomascus leucogenys (assembly GCF_006542625.1). Lineage (NCBI taxonomy): Eukaryota > Metazoa > Chordata > Mammalia > Primates > Hylobatidae > Nomascus > Nomascus leucogenys. The sequence continues at coordinate 64,017,555 of NC_044399.1, forward strand.
CATGTTAAACATCCATTCATCTACATTCTTTGAGCTCAGGCCCAGGATTGAGTTTGCTCTGCAGAAAGCCATGTGTCTGGTCCGTATTATCTTAGTCCCTTTTAGAAATGCTTCCACTCTGTTAAGATTTAATGCTGTTTCCCTAGCTTTTATCTAAGAGCCATGCAAGAAACACCCCTTTTGAGAACCTCTCTGTATCTTTCATTAAAACACATGGCAACTGCGGCATGATTTTTCTTTGTTTGAAGAAAATATTTTACATGTGTTTTAAGATTAAAATTTATCTCAAATTCTTCTTGGGATTTATAAACAACAAACATGCAGATTGATGATTAAAGAGCTTGTAAGAGAACTCTGATAAGTCTTTTGAACCTTAGGAGAATCTGTCTTAGTCAATTTGGGCTACTAAAACAGAATATCATGGATTGAATGGCCTCAACAACAAACATATATTTCTCACTGTTCTGGACGCTGGGAAGTCCACAACTAAGGCGGATGTGATGTCTGGTTTGCACTCAGCCTGGTTTGCTGGTAGCAGCTTATTCCTTGTATCCTCACATGGTGAAGAGAAAAATGACCTCTCGTGTTTTCATAAGGGCAATAATCTCATTCATGAGGGTTTTACCTTCACGATGTAATTACCTCCCAAAGATCCCCCTCCAAACACCACCACATTGAGGATTAGGATTTCAGCTTATTTGGGGTAGGGGAGAGACATCAAAATTCAGTGCATAACATGTCATTTGGGCTCTGTCCTGTTGAGGATCCCAGAATTTACCTACTGACTTACATGAGTTTTGTCTGATCAAAAAGCAAGGGAGTCCTGTCTTGGTGGAAGTCACAGAAGTCACAGTGTCCACCTAGCCCACCTCCCTTGACCTCCCTAAATCCTTTTTTATTTTTTTGAGACAGAGTCTTGCTCGGTCACCCAGGCTGGAGTGCAGTGGTACAATCATGACTCACTGCAGCCTGGACCTCCCAGGCTCAAGGGATCCCCTTACCTCAGCCTCCTGAGTCGCTAGGACTACAGGCACTCACACCACATCTGGCTAATTTTTTCTTTTTTTTTTTTTTTTTTTTTTTATAGAGACAGTGTCCTCACTATGTTGCCCAGGCTGATCTTGAATTCCTAAATCTTTCTGAAGCCTAATTCCATCTGGACTCTGGTAACATCCCATGTGATTCCAGAGTACCCTGAACCATTTCATAGACATTTCGTATGGTAATATGATTTCTTGCTCACTTATTAAAGCCCTTCTAGGGCTAGAGCTCCCTGAGGATGGGGCCTGTCTTCTCCATTGTTCTATTCTCAGTGCCTGGCAGTAGGCCTGGCGGTACCTTAGCAGGTGTCCAATAAGCATTTATTGAATGAGTGAATGGGACATGGCAAGGAAGACTGGATATAGGGTATTCTAGAGCTGGAAATGGAGACTGGAATTAAAAGGAAAAATGATGAAAGACATTTTCAGAGTTCCTTGGAGCAAATAATTTTCATAGGTATTTCGTTCTTCATTCCTTCATTTCTTCATTAATCCTTTCATTTTACCATTCAGTCCTTCATTCCATCGTTCATTTCTTTATCCTTTTTTTAAAAAAACTAATTCACAATATAACTACTTTTTGCACATCTACTCTGCCACCTGCTAAAGAAACTGATTGGAAACCTAACGCAGACACCAAGCAAACGAAGCCCCATTCCTGTTTTCATACAGGAATATGAAATTGCTTTTCCATCTTTAAATGTATTTTTTGAAAAACAAAAGAAGAATAATGTTTTACGAGGTGAAATGTAGATGAAGTTCAAATTTCAGCTGTCCATAAATAAGATTTTCTTGGAACACTGCCAGGCTCATTTGTTTACTTATGGGCTAGGGTGGCTTTCACACTCCAAAGGCAGGACTGAGTGGTTAGGATAGAGATGGCATGGCCCATAATGCTTAAGATACTCACTTTTGGCCAGGCGCAGTGGCTCATGCCTGTAATTTAAGCACTTTGGGAGGCAGAGGCAGGTGGATCACCTGAGGTCAGGAGTTCGAGACCAGCCTGACCAACATGGCAAAACCCCATCTCTACTAAAAATACAAAAATTAGCTGGGTGTGGTGGTGCGTGCCTGTAATCCCAACTACTCAGGAGGCTGAGGCAGGAGAATCACTTGAACCTGGGAGGCGGAGTTTGCAGTTAGCCGAGATTGCACGATTGCACTCCAGCCTGGGCAACAGAGCAAGACTCTGTCTCAACAACAACAACAACAACAACAACAACAACAACAAAAACTTACTCTCTGGCCTTTTACAGGGAACATTTGCTGACCATTGATCTAACAGATAAAGTGCACACTCAACACACAGGGCACATGCCCCTGGTGTTTAAATGGCAAGGGTGAAATGGCAGGAAGAACTGACTAGGACCAAGAGCATTCCTAGGCTGGGGTAGGGGGAAGTTCTACAAATATCAAAAATCAGATAAATTCTGGGGCAGGAATAGGACAGTTAATCAGCCAGTGCAACTCAGGGAAGAAGAAGCTGAGGTTCAAGAAGTAGCTGAAGTATGAATGACCATTGGAAATTGAGAAGGGTCTAGGCAAACATGCTTTCCACTTTGAGAGGCAGAGAATCAGCCTAGAGCGATATAACTAAGGAGGAGCCACCACCTCATTCCCATAGCAGCACCAGCCTTGCCCTGACCCCTTTCCTTGGGCATGAGTGGGCAAGGCTCTCAGAGGGTGTCTGCAGCTGGGGAGGGATCCCAGTGTGCAGCTTGTGCCTCAGGAAGGCTGGGCCTGGGTCCGAGTGGGAGATGAAGTAAGAAGAAAGGCAGGATGGAGAGCAGGCCTCCTGGCAAGTTCATTCACTGCCAAAATAGTGGGAGGAACTTCTTGGAAAGATATGAAAGCTGAAATTTACAACACAAGGAAATGTATTGAAGCTATTAACAAGTGCCTCCATAGACTTCTGTCTTAGGATTGTTAAAGTACTTATCTCCTTGGCATCTGAATGCACTAACGCGAACATGAAATATATGTTGCAGGATGGAAAGTAAATAACGAGGTGGCAACCGTTTCAACTCTTGATTTCATACAACATCGGTTCACACAGTGGCAACCCGCAATTTGTTTAGGGAGAGTCTTACCATAAAGGGGTCTGACATTCCTTTGAGATTTGAGGAGGAATAAAACCTCATCAGTGCTTTGGGTAGGATATTGATTTTTGTTCCATTTCTCCTTGGCAGATAAAGAAAACTGAGTTAAGCGTGTTAATGCAGTAGAAGTCGGAATGTTAAATACAGGTGGTTCTGCACCATTAGCCTCGAGAAACTGTCAAGACGTTTTATTTTCATAAGGGTGTAGTCCAAATATTCATTTCAGTAAGAGGGAGCTGGAACTGACAGCCCCTCAATTTCATAAGGAAGTAAGGTGGCCGTTGCATATTTTTATCTGTAAATGGTTTTATTCTGCTTAAATATTCAGAAAAGAAATAACTCCTTGTGGAAGCTGGGTTCTGCCAGGGAGTTCTTAAACTGGTAGGAATTTAAGAGTGGTTGATGTATAACCTTTAAACAAATTGATGCAAGCTTTTTAAGAATGTAATGGAAAAGAAGGGAATGGGGTAGACACATTTTTATTCCAATGGAATAAAAAAAGGAAATCACAAAGAAATGTAGTTTAAGTAGCTTAGTCTGTCTTCTGTCTCTTTACTGATGTGATCAAGGAAGGAAGAGGAATAAGAAAATCATACGAAGGAAGTCAGGACCTAGCCATTCCATTCCACTTTGCTTCTCTCTCTCCGCCACCAGAGAAAAAGAGAAAGCTTTGCATTCTCTAGAGGCTGGGTCCTTTCACAGCTACAAGAGTCCGTAAGATGCAGCTTGCAGAAAATAGAATTTGTTCCTTTAATTTTGGTCTGATCTCTGCTCTGATCCACTACCTACTATCTATAAATCACTTAATTCAGTTCATTCTGAGCTTCCAATCTAGTGATTCCTAACAGTCTGTTCAAAGCTGTTCATCTGAATTTCTTTTCTGCTTCCCGTCCTTGCTGTTGCTGATTATAAAGCAACAACCTCAGCCAGGTGATGAGTCCAGGCGGAGGGATGTCCCGTTTGGAGGCTTCTTTTAAGTCTCTCTCTACCGTCAGCAGCTGTTGTCCTTGTGTGTTCTTTTTTTCCACTTGGCACAGGAGGATGCATCGGTGGCTCTGGGGAGTGGCACACCCGATCGCAATGTGGGGATATGGCATGGATGCTCCTATACAGATGCAGCTGCACAGTCGCACATCTGGCAGATAGCCCAGTATTTTGCTTTGATGTGTTTCCTTTCATTTTATCAGGAAATTCTTGGGGCTGGTCAGGGCAACCATTCAGCTGCCTCCTGCCTCTCACTCTGGACGCAGGAAAATCCAGAGCCCCTTCTCACACCATTCCCAGGGCCACAGAAAACTCTTAAATCCACTTAGAATCTTGTCTTTAAATACACCATCCACTGTTTTCCATTTTCTTTTTTGTCCCCAGGGCTGCCACTTTCAAATAACAGCTGGGAGCCAGCCTGTCAGCCTTCCTTTCCTTCATATGTATACCCCCAAATTTTGTGGGTATCTCTACTTTCTTCCTTTCCCTTGATTTTCCTCAAGCTCCAGCTGACTTATCACTCTATTTTTTAATTGCTTTTTCCATCCTTTTTACGATGAAGTTCTTTTTTTTTTTTTTTTTAAAGAAAATGACCAAATGACCAACTTAGTGCTATCGGTTCTCATGTATTCTCTAAGAATTTTAGTTTCACAGTCAAGAGTTAGTATTATTTTGCCCTAGAAATTTGCTTTTGACATCTTTGCTGTTGGCAAAGTGTATTTGCCAGTTAAGGAGGAGGGAAACCCAGCAGAGAGGTTGAGGGGAAGAGGACAGAGATTGCTCAATGAATACTTCACATGCCCAGGGACTTTCCTGTGATGTTTTAGTAAATTAGTTTCTGTAGCAAAGAATCACTGATGGGATTATATGACATCTAGTTTTTGTCTTGACATCTACTTAACAAAAGAAGTTACACAGCGTTTCTGAAGCACCCCCACAAACGCAGTCCTTCTGCTGACCACTGGAGCTGCTCCATTGCTCCTGCTCCATTGCTCCTGCTCCATTGCTCTGCGGGGCACATAGAGAACAATTTCCACCTTCCTCACCACCACCCCTTTCCAACTTGTTTTGTTCATGTACTTTTTTCTCTGCCTCTGGATAAAGTCCTAGAAAGTTCCCAAAGCTTTTCTGGTTATTTCTTCGGGGGTAATAATGATAATACAACCCAGGCCAGCCTAACGTCAAAACGCTGGGCTCTTATTCAATTTAAAAGTTCTTCCCTCCCTCTGCTTGAGCCTGCCTGGGGCAGCTCTACCCCAAGTCGTGGAAGGAAACACAGCCTGGCTTCTCCCTCATGTCCTCTGGCTACCTACTCCTTCATTCACTAGCTGGGAAGGTGACGATGAGCTTGGAGGAGAACACAGTCTCATGTGGGTGGTGCGGCTTTACCTGGCATTGGTATGCTGTGACTGTGTCACAGTGAACATTTTGACATCTTCTCTTGTGTATACTTTTGAGTTTTTTATAGCTCCCTCCCATGCAGTCTCCTCCATGCTGAGCTCTGCTACCCCACAGTTCCTTGAGGAGGTGATCCCTCAGTTACCCAGCTATTTATGATGCCTTTGTCTCCTGGCTTCTGCTGACCCACTTCTCCATTGGGGTCACCTTGCTCCTGCAGCTTTCTCAGGTGGGGTCTGTTTCAAAACAACTCATGGCTGGGGCTCTTTCAGAAGGTCCTCACATGACCCAAAGCAACATGGATGCATTGCTACCTCAACCTCTGAGATTTCAGGCCATTCTCTTTGCTCTCCTGCCCTCCTCCTCCTGCCCAAAGCCCGTTCCACTCATTTTTTTCAGGCGTGAGACAGGTACCAGTCCCTGTGTCTCCAAATTCCATGGGAAAAAGTCAAGTGTCTGAGTTACTCTCCTGATGAATATAGATGAAGGGGAGGGAGGAACACTCCACTTCTTTCCATGTTGGGTGAGAGAAAAGAAGCACTGTTCTTTGTGAAGAAATGTTCTCTAATCTTTCTCTTTATCCAGTCTCTGGGCTTCTCATTATTAACCTTGAGGTGAGTAATGGGGGAATGCAAGCAAATGGGATAATTTGGGGCCATTTCTTGTGCAGATGGCTTAGCGCCTCACAGTACATGAGGGGTAGTGTTGCCTATACTTCTTGCCCCTGTGGTCTCTGCAAAACTGAGATAACAGGAAAAATATTTCTTGCCTCTTCAACTGCTCTAAGAACGAGTTGCTTATGCAGACTCTCGTAAGGCTGTCCTACAAGAAGGAGTGCTTGATTCAAGTCTCATTTGATACCACGGGAGGGCCGCTCAGGAACACACCTTCCTGTTGGCTCTTCTTCTGCCCCTGCCTACCCCATCCTCCTCATTCCTGCCCCCTGCTGCTGTGCTTCCTATTTCCACAGGAGACAGAAGCCTCTGCTTTCTGGGGAAGCCAGGCAAATATAACTTCTAAGTGCAAAACTCTGCTAGATGTCATAGAGAAAGGAAACATGGTTCTTCTCAAACCACTCTGCCTTTGGAAGTACTTACGAGGTTAACTACAGCTGAAGGATGGCAAGTAGGGAAGCATCTCCCTAGGCAATCTTAGGACACTCCTTGTATAGCTCTTCATGGTGCCTCCTGGGCCGGGTCGCTAAGCCACTCTTTGCTCATGATTTGGGCTATAGCAATAAATTGAGGAAATAAGGGCTTTCCTTGGGAAGATCCAAGAGTCTGCATTTGAAAACAGTGAGATCTCAGGGATAGCATCTCATTTCTTTAATCTCTAGGTTTAGCTCCCAGCACGCAATAGACTTACGAGTCCATTAGGTGACTGGAAACGGCCACTCGGGATGAATTGTCCTTTTCTTTATGCTCCTTGTCTTTCTAGGCCAATGAGGTTAGCTCTGAGTGTAAAACTTCTGACTCGATTCTTCATTCTCTTCTGCAGATCACTTCTTAACTCTCCACCAAGCAGGAATCACAGAGATGAGAAACAAGCCTTTCATGTTCAAGGTTACTAAATTTCACACTAAAACAGGTATTGGAGCACCCATACCTTCTCAAACACACACACACACACACACACACACACACACACACACTTGCACATTCTTGGATAAATTTTCTCTTATTAGAACTAGCTGAAACTCCCTAGGAAAATTAACTGTTGTTATAAAGAAGAAAATGCTATTGGCCTTGGCCTCAAGATAAGAGTCAGCCATAGGAGACTGGAATCGTGCTGGGAGGAACGCATGTCCCTCTGGGAGTAGCTAAATCCTGGCCACTCTGGCATCCTGCCCAGATGCACTATCTCCAGATGCCTTGTGCTGGGATTTTGTTCAGTCAGGATGCTCCTTCTCAGCAGTGGACACAATGTTTTGATTAAGTCCAAACAAGAAGACTGAATGATTATCCAAGGAATTTGGGACTGTCTCTGGTACAAGAGTGGGATATATTGACCTCCACAAAGGTTCTGTCATCCCTTGATTTGTTTCAAGTTAGCATCTCATTAGTGATGAGTGCAGAACCAAATAGTGTCAGGCAGAGAGAATCACTTCAACTTAAAGAGCATAATGAGAGAGTGAAGAGTTAGTAAGTCAGGCTCACAGATTCTGTGCTTCTCTGAAGGTAAAGAGGGAGAAGGAACATCAGTAGAAGTATCAGGACAGCATATAGAACCATCAGGAGAAATGGGGAATGGTTCTTGCTCTGCCACTAACTCATGAAATGACTTTAGATGAATGACCTAAATTAAACTCTCTAGGCTTAAATTTATTTATCTGAAAGTGGGATGACTGAGCTTGATCAGGGCATGTGCACTTAATTGTTAACAGGGCAAGTAGATAACTCTCATGGATGCGGTGCCCAGGTGTGGGTACGCATAAGCGCATTGGAGCATTAGTGTGGATGCCCTGAGCTGTGTGCCTCTGAGCCCACTCCACTCCCCACCCCATGATAAAGAGAGCAGCAGACACTCAACTTTAGCCTATTGTTGCCATGAGGAAATACAGACTCAGTGTGATCAGGTGTTTCCACTTTTAAATTACAAATCCAGATTTATATGTGAAATCTCCTAATTTTTAAAAGCTGGCTTAAATTACTCAAAGACAATTTTTAAAACATCACTCAAAAAAGCAACTAAAACCTGTCTGTAGGTTATATCTAATTTTTGGACCTCTACTTTATGGACTTTGAACTAGGTTGATATTTCTAAAGTGTGTTACTGTAGAACAAGATAATAATAAATGAAACCAGTAAAAATCAATCAGTCAATCAATTGGTCGATCAATAACTGGAAATAAGGGTCCTGCAGTCAAATAAATTTTGAACACACTGGATTAAACAACATTAAAAAGATTTCTTTATTGTAACTCTTCTCAGAGCCTTTATTATTCTAATGCTCTACTTACAATATGGTGGCCATCAGCCAAGTGGCTGTTTAGCACTTGATATGTGGCTCATCTATGTTGAGATGTGCTGTTAAGTGTAAAAGCATGTAAATGTGGTTTATTTTATTGTTAACTTGGCCGGGCACATGGATGTTTGGTTAAGCATGATCTCTGGGTGTTTCTGGATGAGATTTTCATTTGCATCAGTAGACCACAGAAAGCAGATTAAACTCCCTAATGTGGGTGGGCCACATCCAATCTGTTGAAGGCCTGGGTAGAATAAAAGGTTGAGCAATAAAGAATTTTCTTTCTGTGTCTGACCATCTTCAAGGTGGAACACTGGTCTTCTGCCTTGAGACATGGACTCAGATCGGAAGTATACTATTGGCTTTCCTGGCCCTCCAGCTTGCCAACTACAAATCTTGGGACTTCTCTGCCTTCGTAATTAATTATATGAGCCAATGCCTTGTGATAAATCTCTCTGTTGCTGTGTGTTTGTGTGTGCATGTGTGTATATTTGTAGGTATAAAATAAATATTTTAGTAAACCAAAATTGACTTAAAAATATGGCTTCTCAAAAATTTTAAATTACTAATGGAACTTGCATTATAATTTTCCTAGACAGTGCTGGTCTAATGTTGGGATCATCCAAAAGGTGGATAAAGTATGAGCATTTCCAAAATTTATTTGACTTCAAATTCTTTCGATTCAAGGAGCAACTCATGAAATTAGTGTTCTGTGGAATATACTTCAGAAAAGTGATCCAGCTCTGAGATATGACTTTTTTGATATTTTGAGAGAAGGAGGAACAGAACAACCTTCTGGATTTCCCGTTTGCCTTCAATTCTTGTCAATGGTTCATATAGTGGGCTCTGGGCACTTATAACCCTTTAAAAACTTCTTCGCCTATTTCTTCATCCCTAATTAAAAACATTGATCAAGTGTGCTGATGAATAATTGACATACTATAAAAGTCATCCAATATGATGACTTTTGACAAGTGAATGTACCTGCATAACCACAATCAAGATGCAGAATTAAAAAAAATCTTTTTTATTATACTTTAAGTTCTACGGAACATGTGCACAACGTGCAAGTTTGTTACATATGTATACATGTGCCATGTTGGTGTGCTGCACCCATTAACTCATCATTTACATTAGGTATATCTCCTAATGCTATCCCTTCCCCCTCCCCCCACCCCATGACAGGCCCTGGTGTGTGATGTTCCCCATCCTGTGTCAAGTGATCTCATTGTTCAGTTCCTACCTATGAGTGAGAACATGCGGTGTTTGGTTTCCTGTCCTTGCAATAGTTTGCTCAGAATGATGATTTCCAGCCTTTTTTTTTTTTTTTTTTTGAGATAGGGTGTCACTCTGTCTCCCAAGCTGGAATGCAGTGGTGTAATTTTGGCTCACAGCAACCTCTGCCTCCCAGGTCCAAGCAATCTCCCACCTCAGCCTCCCAAGTAGCTGGGACTACAAGGAAGTGCCACCACACCTGGCTAACTTTTGTATTTTTTGTAGAGATGGCATTTCCCCATGTTGCCCAGGCTGGTCTCAAACTCCTGATCTCAAGTGATCTGCTCAGCTCAGCCTCCCAAAGTGCTGAGATTACAGGCATGAACCACTGTGCCTGGCCCAAGACACAGAATATTTACATTACCCTACAATGTTCTTTCAAGCCCCTTCCCAGTAAACCCTCACCCCTCAATATCAAGCTGGTATAACCCCCATCTGCTTTCTCACACTGGTCTTCTTACCTCTGATCTGTGGTCTCTGTCTCTCTCTCTCCTTTTGGCTCCCATTGTTTGAATCTAATATAGTTATTCTGTCTCTCTAGAACCCTCCTACAGACAGGTCTTTTCATTCTCAAACTTGGATCTGTTCTTTTGGCCATTCTAAGTAACTACCTTATTAGCCCAGCAGCCTTAGTTTTCTTACTTGGTATCCATCTTCAAATCAGATTCTTTTGAGTATGGCCTAATTCTTTCCAAAGGGAGAAACCAACCAGGTGGTTGTGAAAAGCCAGGTGGTGCATTTTATTGAATGTGACCAAATGGTGTTTCTAGAGCCTAGAATTCTACCTATCATGCAACCCCAATTCAATTCCTAGTTTTATTTCCACTGGATAATTGTGATTGGGTGAGCTAGTCTCTGCCATAGAAGGATGGTTGAGGCACATAGAAGGTATTGGGGCAATAATAAAGAGAAAAAGGGAGCCAAGCAGAAGGAAGTTGAGGAAACGATGCAATGCAAAGAGAGGGGAGAGGTACTGCACTCTTTTAAACAACCAGCTCTCTCATGTGCTAATAGAGTGAGAACTCACTCATTATGCAGGTAAGGCATCAAGTCATTCATGAGGCATCCACCTCCATGACCAAAGCACCTTCTATCAGGCCCCACCTCCAACATGGGGGATCAAATTTCAACATGAGATTTGGAGGGGACAAATATCCAAACTATATCAACAAGGAAGCAATGGAGAAAGTCTTGTGCGCCATGCAAGTGGGTTTACATTTTCTCCTGGAAAAGTGATGAGACCCTTGCAAACTTTGAACCTGTGACTTGGGGTGTGACCTGACTGTCAGAGAGTCTCTCTGAGAGTGCTGTGGGATTGTGTGAAGGGCAGGCAAGACCAAGACCAGTGCCAGAAGGGCTAGGAAGGAGGCTGTTGGCATGGTCTGGGCCTTTTTCTGTTGATTAATATCCATTTATATATAGCCCTGACACTAGGAAGTCAGTCTGATCCCCTGGCTTCCCTCCAGTCTCTGTAACCTTCCTCAATACCAAGACTATACTGGGGCCCCCACTGAGGGGGTGAGATGTGTTTTGAGCTAGTCAAGGCAGAAAAGTACCACTGAGGATTTCAATGCTTCAGGATCTTAGGTTTCCTGAGTGGAGGTGGTTCATGCAGTGAACCACCTCATGATGTGGGTGGTGGAATATCAGGCATTTACCTGGTGAACGCGGTGGTGGAATGTCTCTGAACAGGGTGTTTGTTTCAGAACTCTATGAAGACCTTTTAAAATAAAATGCTGGTATTTCTAGTGAAGACTGTTTCGTACAATATCATCACTATGGGCAGCTGTCTATGAATTCTAATGGTGCTACCATTGCTATCAGCCATTTTTCTTTCCTTTTGGCAGATTACTTTCAAGGCTAATTTGAGTCATGTAATGAAATCAGTCTGATTTTTTAAAATTAACTTTGATTTATCATAAAAGTGATGCATCCTCATTATAGAAAAAGTGTCACCTTTTTATGACCCCAATTACTGGGCTTGGGCACTGACCCGATTCATCTTCCCTGTTCCCAACTGTCTGTTGCCTGTTTGTAAATCTCAAATCCCACTCAAGGATTAAGATCTGGTGCAGGCTCTGGAGAAATTTACAAAAAAGAATTTTCAACACTTACTTCTGTAAATTCTGGAGCATTTGGTAAATATGCATTCATTACTTACAGTAGCACCTCATAAAATTGCTCTGGAATCCAGATCTGGCCTCTGAAAACTTTCAGTGAAAATGGTTTCTCCAAGTGAGCTGGGGCTACTCAACAGACTGCTGGCTCTTCCTCAAGCTGGTTTTATCTCTAAGGGAGTCAGGTCCTGCACAGAGTTGTCTCCTCCTCTCAAAGATGATCTGGAATTAGCAGTGATGACTGCATTTTCTCCACCTCTCTGCTAGACAGGAAGCGTCTTCATGAGATACAAGGAATCCCTTCATTTCTTTGAAATCAGTCCTTTGCTTCCTGGAAGTATCTATGGAGCAGAAGCACCACAAATACTGCTTTTTCCTTGATGCTCTTCTCTCCCTAGGAGGCTCACCAGTTGATTTTTATTTTTCTGATTTATGTGAATGCAGAAGTATCTTTGCATCTAAGCCCATGTTGATGGGATCAATGGATGCTCAAGTTCCATTGGCAGGCTGACCACTTTTCCACAGGTTCCAAATGCTACTCCTGACAGAGACATAGAAGAGACACCTGGCCCATCTCCTTTGCTTTAGAGATGAGAATGATAAGAGCAGGGGAGACACTGGCTTACCCGTTTACCTTCATGCTCCTGTTCTCAGCTCACACATGGCTTTGGCGAAAAACGGGCACAGTTCCTTGAAGGGCAGCAGAGACACAGTAACAAGGTAGAAGCTACAGTCTTTCAAAGGGGATCCAGCTGCACCCTAACAAGGTCTTTGCAGCTTTGTCTGGACCACTCAATAGAGGCTTCCAAAATTCTCTGAACTTGCTACTTGGCTAAAGCCTTTAGATCAAGACCCCGGAGAGTCACACAAACCGACCTTTGGTTCCCCTGACTTAGATTTGACTGCATTTCTATGGATACCTCTTTCCCAACTTCCACTCACCTCCATGTTTATTTTGCTTTAATCTCCTAACAATTTGATGATTTCATCTCAATTCTTAGCTCATCTCACACTGCACCCTTGGGTTGGGTGTTTTAGAGGAGTTATTGTCAAGTTTTTCTTTTAAGCAATGACATAATCCTTACCTAAATTAAGTTTCTGCAGATTCCCTGTGTGTAAACAGATGCAGATATGAAGAACCTACTTGACTTCGATGTGCCTCAGAATCACCAGGGAGCATGTTAAAAATGCCCTAGGATGCTTCACAGAGTATCCTGTGGAACTCTCTAGATTCAACATTAGAAGGTTCAAGATTTGGTCCAGGAATCTGCATTTCAAGCATCCTCAGTGATTCTGATGCAGGATGTATTTCATGAATTTTAAAAAAATCCTAGGTAATCTAATTCAATTAGTCCAAGACCATGTCTTGAAAGATGCTCTCATATGATATTGAAAAATCATAGTTTATGAAAATACTCCTTTAGAGGATGGTTGGTTGATGAAGATACGATCCCTGTCCTGAAGGCACGTAGACTCTAATAAAAGGTGCTGTGACACAGACTAAGGGACTCCTTACACAACTAGAATGTTCTGAGTTTATTCTGGTGTTATTGCTTAGAATAATTTTGCATAAGGAACTGAGAAGGCTTGTGGGAGAGAATTTACTGGTGGCCCAGAGAGTTGGGTACACAAGTTTGACCCAATTATTTTGAGATCTGTTGCACAGCATGGTGACTATCGTTAATCATAATGTATATTTCTTTTTTTTTTTTTTTTTTTGAGACGGAGTCTTGCTCTGTCGCCCAGGCTGGAGTGCAGTGGCACAATCTCGGCTCACTGCAAGCTCCGCCTCCCGAGTTCACGCCATTCTCCTGCCTCAGCCTCCCGCGTAGCTGGGACTACAGGCGCCCACCATCACGCCCGGCTAATTTTTTGTATTTTTTAGTAGAGATGGGGTTTCACTGTGTTAGCCAGGATGGTCTCGATCTCTTGACCTTGTGATCCGCCTGCCTCAGCCTCCCAAAGTGCTGGGATTACACGCGTGAGCCACCGCGCCCAGCCGTATATTTCAAAATTATTAAGAAAGCAGATTTTAAATGTTCATACTACAAAGTAAAAAAATGATAAGCATGTGAGGTAATGAATATGTTCATTAGCTGGATTTAATTATTCTATAATGTATGCATATATCAAAACATCTCATGGTAAAGGAGGAGACAACCCCTCATATTTTCTTATGCCCAATTTCTGCCTCCAAAGGAAGAAAAAGTGAAAACTAAAAGGCGGAAATGAAATCCACAAGCAGACAGCCCAGCACCACACCCTAGGCCTGGTAGTTAAAGATCGACCCCTGACCTAATCCGTTATGTTATCTATAGATTACAGACATTGCACAGAAAAGCACTGTGAAAATCCCTATCCTGTTTTGTTCTATCTAATTACCAGTGCCTGCAGTCCCGAGTCACGTACCCCCTGCTTGCTCAATTGATCACGACTCTCTCACGTGCACCCCCTTAGAGTTGTGGGCCCTTAAAAGGGACAGGAATTGCCCATTTGGGGAGCTCAGCTCTTGAGACAGGAGTCTAACCGATGCCCCCGGCCGAATAAACCCCTTCCTTCTTTAACTCTGTGTCTCAGGAGTTTTGTCTGTGGCTCGTCCTCCTACAATGATACTTTATAAATACGTATAATTATTATTTGCCAACTAAACATAATATTTTAAAAATAAAAAAAAAACAATAAAAACCAAGGTCCCACTGGGAGGAAAGATGCCATGCCCCCAGGGTCTACCACAATGCTTGACATATAAAGGGCATTCAACAAATATTTCCTTTGAAGGGATAAACGAATAAATAAGTTAATGAGTGAGGGTGATGGGTAATATTAGGTGATGTGATGGTTAATATTAGGTATCAACTTCACTGGATTGAGGGATGCCTAGATGGTTGATGAAGCATAGTCTCTGGGTGTATCTGTGAGTGTGTTGCCAGAGGAAACTGACACTTGAGTTGGTGGGCTGGGAGAGGAAGACCCGCCCCCACGGTGGGTGAGCACCAGTCAATAGGCTGCATTATTTAGCCACGAATATAAGAAACGGTTGGGCTGGGAATGCAGAGTTGCTTTGAAGCCCAGAGGTCTGTGTCGCATTGAATCTGAAAGACTAAACCAGCTGCATGAGCAGATGTGATGCTGAGGGGATGAGATGCCAGCGCATTGCTCAGCGGCAAGTGGCCTGGAATAGACAAAGGGGAGAGTGGCAATGTGCCTTTATGACTCCAAAAGGTAGTGGCACTCAGCATGTATGTCACCCAAGAGTTCTTTCAGGACAGGAGAACAAAGTACTCTGAAGCAGAATCACTGTGAAGCAGATTCACCGTGCACTGACTGGTTACCATGCACTGACTGGTTACCATGCACACATGTCACATGAAATGGATTTATTACTTTCTAGGCAGCAAGGGACAGCAGAAGCCTAGTGTTCATGATGTGTCGATCCCACAAGCCTCAGGAAAGCTGCCTGGAGAGGACAGTCTTGTCTGTGTGTGCCCCGCTAGCACTGCAGCTGAGGGACCCCAAAACAGCCCTCCCTGTGTTCCAGTGTATTGCCCCATGGACATGACATGCTGAGCTAAAGCATTGAAGGACATCTTGTTTCTGGGGGCAAGTTTTGAACAGGAACAGAGCTCACCCTGCTCTTCCCAGTCCCTCCATATTTCAGGATGTTCCATTCCCAGCACATTTTACAGTTATTCTTGGAACGGCAAGTAAGAAAGTGAGGAGAACTGGATCAGTCTAAAGCTCGGGAGGCTGAGACAGGAGAATTACTTGAACCTGGTGGAGGTTGCAGTGAGTCAAGATTGTGCCACTGCACTCCAGCCTGGGTGACAGGCTGGATGCTTAAATTGTAGTAGTATCCCTATTTTAACCATAATATCTCTTCCAAACTGGGGAACTGGGCAGCTTGGTACTACTAGAAATTTCTGTGGAAGATTTGTTTCTCAAATTGACAAATCAAAGGAGAGGTAAAGAATCTTGTTTGTGGCTTTTCTTCCAATCCCATAACACCCATGGACCAGGGGGAAAATTTTTCTGCATAAGCAGTAAGGACAGGGTAATTCATCCCTGTATTGAAAAGAAACTGAATTTGAGTGCCCCTGATGTCCAGTTACCTGGGGATCCTAAGTAGTAATTACAGTGTTACAGGACAGGGGTGGTGAGGAAGACCCTGGGCCCTCTCAGTCTTTATCTAATTCCTCCTTTTGCACTGCTAGAGTTTTGCCTGACTGAGCCCCTTGGTGGGAGCAGGGGCAGTCAATTCTCCAGTTTCAGGAGTCATGACTGGTGCCTTCCATTGATGGCAGGAGCCTGGTGGAAGCTTAGTACATTCCTTTGCCCAATGCCCATTTTTCTTGCATTTGAAGCAAAAGCCTTTGCCAGCATTAAGAGCCCATTATGGCCACTTGGTGTTTACCCCATGCAAAAGAAGTCATGGCCTACAATCATTCTGATTGGTTGCAGAAAGCAACCGATCAGAGGCTGAAGTGAGGTTACAAAATTACACTCCTATACAAACGTCTGATTCATTGCTTTCTGCAATCAATTTTCCATCCGCCCTGCAGAAAAGGGCGGTGGTTTATGGCCCTTTGGGTTTCCCTTAAATGCTTTTTGGGCATTCAGAGCATCACCAATGATGTCTGCCATAATTTTGGCTTGCTGTTTTTCTTTACTCTGTTCCCTTTTTCCTTCCTCCAGGTCATAATACCACCATAAAGGTGGTATTAATTAATGGTGGTATTAAGAAGTTGATTTTGATTAGTTTGTGGCCCCATCTGTAGCTTTCGCAGCTTATGTCTGATAGCTGGGGTGGATTGACTAATGAAATGCTGTGCCATTAATATTTTGCCTTCGGGAGAGGAAAGGTCCGGATTAGTCTATTTCTTAAAGGCTTCCTCCAGCCTGCCGTAAAACATGGATGGATTTTCCTTCTTGCCTTGTGTAACCTCTCTTACTTTATCATAATTTACTGGCTTAGTTATTCCCTTTCTCATTCCTCCAAGGAGAGCCTCAAGAAATTTAGCCTGGTTGTTCATTCCCATGGGGGTATTATAGTCCCAATTAGGATCAGTAGTGGGAACTGTATCTGGGCTCCGGTGATTGTCTTGAGGGTTTTGAGTGAATAATTCATCCACTTCTCGGGGTGGGGGGGTGGCCTCAAAGAATCATTACTTTTCTGAGGGAGTGCAACAGGTTGCTAAAATGAATTGAACATCTCTCCATGAGGGTTCAAAGGCTAAGGTCAAAATTTGGAACCCATCTGCACATTTCCTAGGAATCTCAGAATAGCTTCCCCTTACATTGTTGTATATCAGTTATAGAGAAGGAGGCCTGCACTAGGACGGGCCCCTTGGTTCCTGCTACTTCCCTAAGGGGTAGCAGGACTGGAGGGAGAGTTGAATAAGGTGTTCCCCTCCAAGTGTGAGGGGGACTTACTAGGGTCCCCAGTGTTTGCTCCTGGGTTTTAGCCTCAGGAGCACTTGGCAAGGGGCTGTATGGGGGCAGTTGCTATTCACCCTGAGAGCCAGGTGGTCCTTGTAAAATGGGCTCATCTATAATATCGAGTTGTGCCTTAGAACTTTCCTTTAGGGGGTGGGTTCTGGGAGTTTTGCAGATTGTTAGGTTTTGGTATAGGGTCATGAAAGCCTGTATTTATGGGATTTCTGACCAGTTGTCCTGCCTCTTGCAAAATAGGTCTAATTGCAGGATGGTGTCATAATGAAGGCTACCATTGACTGCCCATTGTTCTTGGCTGGGCAGCTCATAATGGGGCCAGATAGTATTGCAGAAAAAAAATACATACTTCTTCTCTTTAGATTGTCAGGGTCAAATTGCTTCCAATGATGGAGGATGTAGTCAAGCGAAGAATCAGGTAGAATAGATTCAGAGTTGTCCATAGTGGCCCGGAAAAGAGAAGAGGACTTTGAAAAGTGGAGGGTTTATCAAGTGACTCAAATTTTACCTGGGTCATCCCCCTGGAAAAATTCTAGGCCCTGACTGGGGTCCCCAGAGGTGCCCTCAGTTTAGGGTCCTGACTTAGTCCATCAAATGTCTCTGAACTTAGAGGGGTGCTGGCACCACTTTGGATTGGTTCCCTTCACCACTGATGACTTACTATGAACTTTCCTCAAGGTTTTTTTATCCCACTTAAAGCAACCCTTTAACTCTCTAAAGTTAAGTGATAAACCCACCTGTCAGTTCCTGCATAAATTCCCTTTCTCATGAATCGCCTCCCACATGTGACCCACATACACCACCTACAACATGCCTGGACCCTGCGACTTGTTCTGAACAACTCTCTCTTTAAACAACTAGTTGTATAACCTTTTTTGCATAGCTAGGTGGGTTTTTTGTCCTTTGCCAGTCAAGTAGGGGAAGGGAAGAATTTAGCATAAGAAAAGAAGATTCAAGTTGCCTGAAACCTGTGTGAGTTCGCCCTGGACAAGCTGCCACTGCCCACTGCATCACACATAGGGACCAGGGACTATAACCAGAAAGGGTAGAAAATAGTCTTTTCCTTTTTTGGGCTGGGAAGTCATCCTTGTTCACTTCTTGGCCTTCAGATAGCACTGGAGAGTGGCCCCGGCCAGTTGCCCTCACTTACCAGGGAGCTACTAGGAAATAGCAGCTGAAACACTGAAAAAGGAAGGGGAAAAGGAATAGGATTCAGAAAAAGGAAAAAAAATAAAATAAGGAAAGGACTCAGGTCCCTCACCTGAATTGGGTGGTGGTCAGGGGCTTCCACACAGAAACCTTTCTGTTTCACCAGAGAGTGGCCCTGGCCAGCAACTTGCAGTTGCCTCCGTGCTTAGGCGCTGTCCATTGAGCGTCCTGAGTTGGAAAGGAAAAGAGAGACAGAAAAAAAGATTCTCCTGTATGCAGCAGAGAAGAAAAGGGGAAAGGAAAAAAATAAATCTCAAACTTTGGGCTTATCTCCTGGTTGGCTCTCCAAAATATGTTACTGGTAAAGGGTCTTGACTGCAAGTTGTTCAGGTTCTTTGCATTTTGAACAAAGAATTGGACAAACTGCACAGCAAAGCAAGGAAGGAATAAGCAACAAAAGCAGAGATTTATTGAAAATGAAAGTACATTCTACAAGGTGGGAGCAGGCCCAAGCAGTGGCTCAAGAGCCCCGGTTACAGAATCTTCTGGGGCCCAAATACCCCCTAGAGGTTTCCCATTGGCCACTGGTGTCCACCCCATGCAAATAAAGTGGTGGCCCTCAATCAGTCTGATTGGTTGCAGAAAGCAACCATCACAGGCTAACATAAAGTTACAAAGTTACACTCCTATGCAACCATCTGATTGGTTGTGGAAAACAACCAATCAGAGATACTTTAATATTTCCATCTGCCATGCAGAAGGGGTGGCGGGGTTGCAAAGTGAGTAACATCTGGTCGTTTTGTTACTTAGGTGTGAAAGTTTGGGGTTTTCCTTTATCAATTTAGTTCTAGGAAGTCAGCATGTATTGGCCTTAGATTCCCTGCCTCCAGACCTATTCTCCTGCCTCAAACTTAGGCACCATATCTGCATTCTTACTACAGCTAGGAGAATATGAATGACATATTAGAAATGTACAGTGGCTTCTTCTGGATAAAATATTGATGGGTTTATATGAAAAAAAGGAGTTCAACAGGGCTTGATAAATGACAGAAATCAGGGATTTTAAACTCCGTGAGCACCCCTCACCTGGAGGCATGGAGTGGAGTTGGAGACAGGCTGTAACGTGGGCAAACACTTCTCTTAGAAGTGTCTCTGCAGGCTGAGCTCCAGGACAGCTGTGATGGAGACTGTAGCAGCTACTGAGTAGGAAGGATGCAAGGGTGACACCCCAGTACAAGAAGAAGGAAAGATCTAAGAGCAGCTGTGTCCAGGGCATAGGTATCAACACCATACAAAGGGCTCAGCAGTGGCTGAAAAAGGAAAAAAAAGAACTCAGAAAAAGGAAAAAAGGAATAGGATTCAGAAAAAGGAAAAAAAAAGGGGAAAGGACTCAGGTCCCTCACCTGAACTGGGTGGTGGTGATCAGGGGCTTCCACATGGAAACCTTTCAGTTCTACCAGAGCAGTGGCGGGGGATCAACCTCTGTTTAGAGTCGGTTTCTTTGGAGTTGCAAGGGAGTGGCACTGGAAAGTAACCAGAGGAGGTCAGAAGAAATTTCACCTGGAGATCAGGGGGTCAAGGGATGCTACCAGAAGCTCTTGAGCATGGTGGCAATGGAGGGTCTTCTCATCATTGGGTTAGGACTTCTTACCAAAGAAATTAAAAGGAAGTCAAGCTATACTGCCTGGCCCCCAGCATACAGACTTCACTGAAAACCAGAACACCTCCTCTGGCCCACTCTTCCCACAATGCTGGAAATCATTGAACTGGTTCGAAATTGCAGGCTCAGATCCCAGACCCTGTGTTTAACAGCTTGCAAGCAGACAGTGTGCAGAATGCCTTATCTTGGAATAAATAGTTCTTGATGTATCGCCTATCATTTAAGGATGAGGAAATTGAATGCAAACCAGTAGGGAGCCTATGAAGTAATGCTATAGCATAAAGAAAAAATAGAAGGAAATATTGTTTTTAAAATATTACTGCAATAAACAGAAGAAACTATTCACGAGCATGTGCCTTATACTCTCAGGGCTCAAGGAAACATGGACAAATGAGATGAAAGATGAATGATAAGAAATTTGAGCTGAGAGGGGAACAGATTGAGATAAAGCAGAAATTATAAAGAAATTAGATAAGGAAAGAATTTCAGGTAAGTAAACATGCTCTAATGGAATTTAAAAATTCATTTAAAGCAGAATTATTCTATGAAAATCAAATCAGGAACGTGGAAGATGTATTTGAAAAGTGCTTCCTGAATGCAAAGAAATGAAACCAGAATATGGTTTTATTTTTGAACGTGGCTGCTAGAAAAATATTTGTTCAAATATGTTGACTTTAAAAATACATTTTATTGATTTTCTTCTCATTAAAAATGAGTACATGTTCATGGCTCAAATATGAAGAAGAAAAGTTTTAATTTTCTACTATCATATTTCATATATCCATTAAGTCTTTTTCCTATGCATGTAACTAGTTTGACTACAGGATCTTTGCACAGAATATATATACATGCACACACATATAAACATACATACACAACATGTTTGTGTTTCTTTTATAAAATTGAATAATAACTCACAGAAAATAAAGCCAAGATGAACAGTTTCTACAGCAATAAAGAAAAATAAGACCTGCCTCATGTGACAAAAGACCCATCGCAGTTCATGTCCTTCTTATCTCTAGCTTTTTCAGGTCAAGGATAGTTTTATCAGAGGCTGCCTATCCCAGTGTTGCCGCTCCAAAGTAGTGATACAGAATGGCTGGGCTCCTGGCTAAACCTCACCCTTAAACCTGGAACCGCAGCCCTAAGTGAAAACACCTGACCCTGTTTTTCCACCCAAATGTTGCTTTTTGGCCTGCCACGCCCCTATCCTGTGCCCATAAAGACTTCAGCCAGCAGAGCAACACAAACGGATGATGCTAGTAGTTACGGATGCGAGCGGCTGAGCATTAGGGATACAAGCTGCTGAACACTGGGGATACAAGTGGCTGAGTGTTGGAGACTAAGGATAGAAGCGGCTAACTTCAGATGGAGTGGCCCCAGGGAAGATCATCTTTCCACACCGTACCCTTTCCCACTCCCATCCCACTGAGAGCCATTACCCGATAAAATCCTCCCCATACACTACACTACCCTTCCATACGTTCATGTGACCTAACTTTTCCTGGACGCTGGACAAGAACCCGGGTGCCAAGAGGACAGGCTTGGACGCTGCTGCGGGCCACACACACACAGAGCCTGCTCCCGCCAGAGAGGAGCGACTGGCCAGATCCAGCGTTTGTTACCTCCGGTTCCCACAATCACTGGCTCTCAATGTTCCCTCTCGTGGGCAGTGGCCAGCGGCGGACTGACTGAAAAGAGCCGCTCCAGTTTTCTGCCCACAAAGGAGGCCAAGGGAACAATCCCATCTCACCTAAGGGCCCGTCCGGAATACAACAGATGGTTAGTTAACATGCGGACCTGTCGGATCTGCCTTTTTTTCAAGGCCCTGCCACCTCTCTCTTTCCACCGGGTAAAAGGAATATTGGCTCTGTTTCCCTTTATGGAGGACTAGCTGGTCTGAAGTGGGTAAGGGATACAGTGATTAAAGGAACCCATTTCCACAGAGCAGAGGCTCTTCCTTCAGCCCCATCTGCTGCCCTTATGCCCTTTACGTTGTTTTTCTGTTTTTCTAAGGGAGAGGGTTCTCTTCCTACCTCAGCACTCTGCTTATGACAGGAAAATGACAGAGGAGCAACCCTTGCTGGCTGGTAGCTGTAAACTTGCCAAAGCCCATGAGACTTAATCTAAGTGAATCTCTGCAGCCCTTCAAATACCCTTTTTAAATCTCAGACTTGATTCCAAGCTTCAGGTTGAGGTCCTCGAAAGGAAAACGAGATCTGAGGGATCCAAAGCCAGGCAACAGGCACAATGTAAATGGGCAGGATCAATTCCTGCCAACGAAAACCCTGCTTCATGGAAGAAGGCCATGCTTCATGGCATAGGTGACGCCCAGGGAACTCAAAGGTTGCTGACACTAGGGGAGATAGGGTGTATATGGATAAGAGCGGGTACTCCCACCCACTAGGCTCCCCTGCTTCATCGGTGCAAGCCGCTTTGGCACCCATGGGTGGAACCTGCCAAGGTCACTGGGACTCGGGGATGGAGATAGAAAAGAAAAGGGAGGAACACCCTCTTTCTTTCTCCCTTACACACCAAGTTTTTGCTGAAAGAAGGAAGGGAATGAAGGATGCCCCAAATTGCCTGTCTTTCAGAATGGACAACGAACAAACTTTATCATCTCCAGTTTATACTCAGAAACAGACCCTGGGTCTAGATAGTACTTTATGAGATCTCCTGAAAATGGCCACCTTGGTCTTTTAGATATAAGAAAGAGGCAGAAGCTTTAATGACCACCGTGCAAGCTCATGAACCCCAGAATTCCTAACATTCACCTGTTAACCACTACAGATGTGGCAAGAACAGTTCTCTCTCTCAAAGTGTAACCACTCCCATACAAGATTTAACTTTTTTCACCAGGGTGAGACAGCTTGGGGTACAATCTTGTTAGTATATTTCACTTCTTATTTCTGTAATCTTTGGCACTAAATTCTTTCCTTGCATAATACACGTTTGATCCATGCATACTTAACCTTGTAAAACTTGTTTTTTCTCTCGCCTGGAGGCCATCAAGGCTCCAAATAGGCAGGCAGCCAGAGCCTCGGACGATGGCTCCCTTTTGCCAGGGATCCATAGGTAAATCTCTCGGAGGAATCTGATTGCCATTTTCCGCAAACAGTGTCCCCTTTCAGCAGGAAGTAGCTAAGACCGGTCATTGTCCATATTCTAAAGGCACTTCGATGTGCCTCTTCAGAGTGGGGAGATGATATAGAATGGCTGGGCTCCAGGCTCCCCACTAGACCCCACCCTTAAGCCTAGGACCATAACCCTAAGTGCAAACAGCTGACCCCATTTCTCTGCCCAAATGTTGCTTTTCTGGCCTGCCATGCCCCTATCCTGTGCCCACAAAAAGACTTCAGCTGGCAGAGCAACACAGTGGCTGATGCAAGTGGTCAATGCAAGCCGTTGGGGATGCAAGCAGCTGGGCATCGGGGATCCAAGCTGCTGAATGTTGGGGATGTAAGTGGCTGAGTGTTGGAGACTATGGATAGACGTGGATAACTTCAGAAGTGTGGCTTAGGAAAGATCATCTTCTTTCTGCACCATCCCCTTTCCAACTCCCATCCTGATGACAGCCATCACCCAATAAAATCCTCCACATACACTACCCTTCAATCCATTTGCGCAACCTGATTTTTTCTGGACGCTGGACAAGAACCTAGGTGTCAGGAGAGCAGGGACTTGGACGCTGCTGCAGGGCGGCACAGAGCCTGTTCCCACCAGAGAGGAGCGACTGGCCGGTTCCAGCCTTCATTCCCTCTAGTTCCTGGACTAGCTTGCCTGCCTGCTCCCTCTTGCCTGGAGTGGCCAGAGGCCGGCTGAGTGAAAGGAGCCACTCCAGTTTCTGCCCGTGAATGGGGTCAAGGGAACAATCCCATCTCAGTACGAGGAAGGAGACCTTAGGATTCTTCACTCTTCAAGCCCACAATTTAAAAGTTGGCACTGAGAGGCAGAAAGGGAATTTATTCCAATAAGTGCAGTAGAGGCTTATTTCTTCTCCTTCTGTAGGAAAAGTAGAAGAGAAAGCTCTTGAGTTGTGGCTGCTTTGGTGCAGAGTGGGCAGAGCCAGAGGAGCTGTGAGAATCTCCCAAGTATCACTGGTTATCGCCTGGGACTGTCACGCCAACAGGCAAGCCTGGATGCATCCTCTGTTTACCCTCTCTCCTAGGCTTGGTGTTTTCCTAACTGTGTGGTCTCCAAGCTTAACAAGGCTCTCAGTGCTGACAGGTCATTCTTCTCCATTCCCAAGTTATCTTTTTCTTCCAAAACTTACTGTAGCAATTTCAAATCCTATAGTTTTTTGATACTTCCAACTATGTCTATAAAAACATGCTGACCCACGCTGGCCCACAGATATCTTATCCTCCTGCCTTGTTGTCATAAGGGAAGGGGCATCCTTCTCAGATGTGGATCTAATACCTTTATCTGTGCTCTGCCTGACATTTCTTCCTCTGGATCTTCCACCCAACCCTTGACTGGCTTCTTCCTGTCCATATTTAAATATGCTTGAGATTTTCAAATCTTTATAAAACTTTCTCTCTATTGCATGTCTTACTGTCACCAAAGATCTGTTTTTTGAGAGTTATCTATAATTGTTATCTTTACTTTCTCACTTTTTTCTTGTACTTCTACTCATTGAAATCTGACTTTCACTCCTGCCCTTGCATGGGTCATCCTAATTGTAGCTCATGTTAAGGAACACTTCTAAGTCCTTAGGGAAGAAATGCCCTCTGGGCAGCATTTGGCACTGTTGACAAGGTTCTCCTTACTAACACACTTTTATCTCGGTGTCTGTGACACTGTGCTTTTCTGGTTTTTCTCCAATTTAATCAGATCAGATTGTGTCTTCTCAATCTCCTTTTTTTTCTGTTATTGTTTTCTTTCTGCCCAACCCTTAGATACTGGTGTTCTTAAGAGGGCTCTTTCTTTCTCACTCAACACATTTTCTCTCAGATGATCTGTAACAACAAGCTATTTGCTGATGACTGCCATTTATTTGTTTAACAAGTATTTATTGAAATGGAAACAAATCGTAAGAAGAATAAACAAATTCAAATGCTGGATCATTGAAAAGACCAACAATATAAATCAACTCCTTTGAGTTTGACTAGTTAAAAAGAAAGAATGAGAGTAAAATATATAATATTGAAAATAAGAAAGGAGATATTTTCACAGATCTAGAAAAAATTAAAATGTTCATAAAAACCCCACATCCAACTCCTATGGCAATACTTTTTCTAGGATTTTCTAAAATCCTGGAAAAAGGGATTATTCCTTAACAAAACATAATTCACCAAATTGTACTCAAGAAGTAGGAAGTTTGAATAGGTCAATTTTCCATAAGAGTTTGGAAAAATTAGAGGCACCATTGGAAAAGGGACTGAGAGAATAATATTCCTATTTACTAATTTATTTTTTGGCAAGGGAAAGGGAGGATGAAGGCTTGTAGAAAGTGGGATGTGGTCAATAAACCTAACAGAGGAAGTGGTCAGAGAAAGATGACTGAGAGTTTCCCTGTTCAGCATGTAGACTTTTTTTCTTAAAACTCCTGGTACCACCATAAAGCAGGTGTCTATAAACTATGAACAAGTGGCCAAATCCAGCTCATCATCCTTTTTATAAAGGTTTTTTGATACACAGCCACACCCATTTGTTTAAGTGTTGTCTATGGCTGCTTTGGTGATACAATTTCAGAACTGAGTAGTTACAGCAGAGACCAGATCACTCATAAGACCTAAAATATTTGCTATCTGGATCTTCACAGAAAAAGTTTGCTGACTCCTGCCCTAGACCTCATCTCTATCCGCTTCTATGTCTGGTGACACCAAGTGCAAAGGTTCTGTAGGACATTTTCGTCAGAGAATATACCTCCCATTCCTACAGAGGAAGAAGAAGGGTGGTTGCCTAACTCTGTCGGAGCGGGGGAGGGGGTGGACATTTAGGAGTTTAATTATTTCTTTTATATGCTTTTATATAGCACGCCCCCCACGATCTTTGGCTGGACCTAGTGCCATTGGTTTGTTAGTTTTCCAAGGTCCTCAAGTTGATGATTAGCATGCTACTCCGTGAGTGCCTTTTGAGTCACTTTCCATTTCTTCATTCAGTCTTTGTCTTCATATATTGTAGTTTGGATTTAGGGAAGTTTCTTACTTTTACTCAGCTGGGGTTTGTGTTTCTGTTTCTCTTTCTGTTTGTCGACTTAAGGTGAGACAATTATCTTAAAGTCCAAATGAAAGTGTAAATTCCTAAGAAGAGAAAATAAGATAAACATCTCAGGACATCGTAAGATCAAAGTGTTATTGGTATGAACTTAATGATATTGAATCCATTCAAAGTGGATCAAGGAAACAAAAGAGTGACTATAGTAAAGTGTCTCAGTATATGAGATCATTTAATATATGATTTTTGGTGAAGGCTTTTTGTTGCGGACAACAGAATTTACTCTAGCTAGTTCAAATTAAGGGAATCTACTAGGATAAGTTAGGTAGCTTTCTAGATGAAAGAACCATGCTTGGATGTTATGCAGCCAGGAAGAGGGTTCACCATACATGAGACATTTCAAATGGAAGTAGCATTGCTGCTACTCTTATTGCTTGGGATTTATGATATAAGAACTTGAGAAATCCCCTCACAGCTACCCCAACAGAACTAAATATTTATTTTTTTCTTTTTTTTTTTTGAGACAGAGTCTCGCCCTGTCACCCAGGCTGGAGTGCAGTGGTGCAATCTCAGCTCACCGCAACCTCCACCTCCCAGGTTCAAATGATTCTCCTGCCTCAGCCTCCTGAGTGGCTGGGATTACAGGCACCCGCCACCATGCCCGGCTAATTTTTGTCTTTTTATTAAAGATGGGGTTTCACTATGTTGGCCAGGCTGGTCTCAAACTCCTGATCTCGTGATCCACCAATCTCGGCCTCCCAAAGTGCTAGGATTAGAGGTGTGAGCCACCATCCCTGGTCCAAAATATTTCTTTCTTTCCCTTTCTTTCTTTCTTTCTTTCTTTCTTTCTTTCTTTCTTTCTTTCTTTCTTTCTTTCTTTCTTTCTTTCTTCCTTTCTTTCTTTCTTCTTTCTTTCTTTCTTTTTCTTTCTTTCTCCTTCCTTCCTTCCTTCCTTCCTTCCTTCCTTCCTTCCTTCCTTCCTTCCTTCCTTCCTTCCTTCCTTCCTTCCTTTCTCCCTTCCCTTCCCTTCCCTTCCCTTCCCTTCCCTTCCCTTCCCTTCCCTTCCTTCTTTTTTTTTTCTGAGTCTCTCTCTGTCACCCAGGCTGGGGTACATGATCTCGGCTTACTGCAACCTCTGCCTCCTGGGTTCAAGTGATTCTCCCACCTCAGCCTCCCGAGTAGCTGGGATTACAGGCACCCGCCATCATGCCCGGCTAATTTTTTTGTATTTTTGTAGAGACATGGTTTCACCATGTTGGTCAGGCTGGTCTTGAACTCCTAGCCTCAAGGGATCCACCTGCCTCGGCCTCCCAAAGTGCCAGGATTACAGGTGTGAGCCACTGTGCCCAGACAATTTCACTGTGCTTTCTAAGAGAATAAACATTCTTTTGTACAACTACTTATCATATTGACCTCTCTGCTGCAAGACTTGCTTGGGTGTGTCTGTTTGCTGGCATGTTCATCTCATATGTAACAATGGTACAACTGGGTTTAAGAATGCAGGATTTTTGCCTTTAGCCTTAGACTGTATAAGAAGGCAAACTAGAAGGGAGTGGCAGCTGAATGAGCCAGATCACAGTATCTTCCACAACGACCAAGGTAGCACAGCAGCACTTCTGAAAGGAAATAGCACTGGACTTCATCCTATATGGTTTAAAAATCCAGACAAAAAAGGGGAAAAGATAGGATACGATTAGAAAAACAATCTACATGTATTTGAGACTTAAATAGAATCATCTTAGCAATATAATTCCTAAAAACAGATCTTAAACTATTTTTTAAGAGACAAAGTCTAGAAACTATAGAAGGAAATATATTTGACTATTTAAAAGTGAAAGTTTTGATTAAAAAAAAAGGATGATACAAACTAGTGTCACTTAGACCTGTTGTAAATTTGTAGAGCTGTCCAGTCTGCCATGTGCTACCAACCCATTCCTAGGCAATTACAGAAACTGAGAATAAGCATTTACAGACTTTTATAGATATTTGATATTGCTATGACATCCAAGTGTGTGATTTTGTATTTTACAAAACAATGATTTGCTATAGATTGGAAATATTCTCCAGTACTGGGCCTTTGCCACAGAGAATTTAAGAAACACTTCCACAAGCAAAGTATATATACATACGTGAACTCTGGAACAAAGTTATTTGCAATACAGCTGACAAAGTATTAAACTCTATAGTATACAGAAAATATACAAGTTGACATGAAAAAATTTTAAAAAGTACCAAGAAATAAATGGATTCAGAGATGTGAAATTCAAATGTTCAATAAAATCGTATGCCATTTGAGCTCATGAATGGTTGACCGTATGTTTCCACTCTTTAGACTTATAAAAATTGAAAGGGGCTATAATACATATTGCTAATGCAGATATAGGAAATTTCTTATACATTGCCAGTGGAACTATGAATTGTTATAGCCTTTTTAGGAAGCAATCTGGCAGCATCCATTAAAATAAAAATAAATTGAACATACTCTTTGACTCAGCAGTACTCTTCCTGTGAATCGATCCTATCAAAATAAAAACACCCATAAGTAAGCACATCTCCTCAAAGATGTTTATTGCAGCCCCATTTGTAGCTGCAAAAATTTAGAAACTAAGTGAATGGCAGGAATAGGGGAATGGCTGAATAAATTGTGGTCCATCCACCCCAGGGAAACTTATGTGGCTATTAAGAAGAATGAATTAGAATTATACCAATTACCTTGGCAGGACTTTTATCAGGTATCCTTGAGAGAGTAAAAGAAGATGCAGAAAATGTTTCATATACTATCATTTATATGAAATCATAAATGACAAAACCCTGTACATGTGTATATTTTATCTGTATATATTGAAATATAATTGTGAAAATTGAGAAAAATAAGAAAAATAAATACTAGGTCATTAACATGGGTTATTGTGGGTGTGTCGGTGAAGATGTGGGTGAACTTGAGGAGTGGACAGAAGCAAGAAAAAATAGACAGCATTATAAATCACATCATACATGATATGATTCAATTTATGTAAAAGTGTCCATTTTGTGTATGTACATAAGACACTTTTTAAGGCAATCTTTATAAAAGATGAGCTAGCTTTGTAGCTACCAAGTTGTAGAGATAGCCACAATAATATGACAATACAATAATATGCCAATAAAGAAAATAAAAAAAAGGGAAAATGTTAATATCTTGGTAGAAAAATATTCAAAGGGCATATATTGCGATTCAATAAAAAATAGATACAAAATCACCAATTGCCATATTAAAAATATTCAACCTGATTAAAAATCAAAGAAATGCAAGTGAAAATATTATCAGATGTATTTATTATTACACATAATAATATGTAAATATTATTAAAATCAGTAACTTTTCAGCTGTGAATAGCACTTTCAAGTATATTTCCAAAGAGAATAAAAATTAAAATAATAGTTCTAGGGGGAAATATCTGCAAAATCAAACCATGTATATGTTGTTGGTGTTGATTCCTTTTGTAAAATTTTATTCTATGAATGTAAATACATCAGTAGGAAGGAATTGTTTTTTCTATGAAAAGAGACGTACTAAGGGGTGTCAATAAGCGAATGAAATAACAGAATCTCTGTATTATTTACAGAGTGAAGCACTTGGAACTGCCTAAATGTCCAACAGAAGGGAATTAGTTAAATAAAAGATTGTACAACCACATAAAATACGTATTGTTATGAAAACATGCTCAAAATGTGTTGTGATTAAAATGCAGGTGAAACAGTCATGTTAATAGTTTGTTGCTTTTTTAGTAAAGTATATTTTCCTATGAGAAAAAATTAGAGAGACAAACACACAAAAGTTAAAAGTAATTTTGGGGAGCATGATGGGATTATGGGTAACATTTTGTAGCCTCATGTCTTTCCGTAGTTTCCAAGTTTTCTGCACTGAGCAATAGTTTTAATTAGAATGAAAAAAGACGTTATAAAAATGTTAAAAGGCTATAAAGATTTCCATCTTCTGGAAGTGCACTCGGAAGGGAGATTAAGCAGGTAGGAGTTATGTGATGTATTCAGGAAGAGAGCTGGCCACCGTGCTCTGTCACTCCCTGTACATCAGTTTGGCATATGAACTCTAACCTTTTGCTTTCAAAGCTGGAGATATAATCAAAGGTAGGTCATTAGTTAATTGCTTTGAGGTTATTTCCGAAATCCCTAGTGGGCTCTTGTAAATGATTAGTAATATCATTATTACTTACACAATTGTGGGCAGGCCATTACTGCTTTCTCAGCACTGACTCAGGGTTTTATAAGCAAATGGCTCTCAGTTTGGGGTTCCCTAACCTCGAGAGGTCCAAAATGGTGGTAAGGTCTCTGAACTACTTTATATACATAAAAAATGTCAAGAAATTATGCCTTTATCCTTATAGTCTTGTACAGGCTGACAAAGCCTTATTTTAATAGCTTTTTTTGTCTTTTGCTTTTAACATAATATACAATTTTCATTTGATACATCATGATAAATTGGTAATTAAAATAGTTTTTGATAAATATACATATATTGGAAAAGTTGGTTTATTACTAAATGAATACAAATTTGGGTTTTAGAGAGGTCTTTCAAACAAGGAATTATTATTTTTTTCCTGGCTCTAAGATTATTCTTGTATTTAATATTTAGGCCCAGCCACAATCCCTAAAATTTTATTTGTACTCCACTTACAGATATGAACTTGTTATGGTATTTCTGAAGAAGAAGAGACTATAAGGAAGAGCTCTCCTAACTTAGCAACCATTCTCCATTTTCCAAAAGGGTAAACCAAGGCACAGAAAGATAGGCACAAGGTCATGGTTGCTGAAGGAAAGAGCTATTACCAAAACCTGTATTGTCTGTTTTCAATTTTTTCATTTCTCCTTGGGTTCTAGGGTTTTTCCAGGTAACTTACGTAGGCAGAAGGTAACAAACACTCATGCACACACACTGAAAATCAGAAAGAGAGAGAGAGAGAGAGAGAGTTGCCATAATTGGTACCTTTGTTTAGAGAAGAAAGGCCGAGGCCTGGAGAAGTTAAGCGACATGCTTAAATCCACACAGCTAGTCAGAGGCAAAGCCAGGATTTGAACGTGGGTAGTCTGAATCCAGGATCTTGGCCTTCACCCCTCTATAACATGACACTCTCATCCCTGAAGAAAGAAAAAGTCAACCGAAAGCATTATGAAAAGAGTCCTTTAATAAAATGGCTAATTCTGGCAACGGGCCCAGAGAGGGGATGGAGAAATCCACTTAGTTTTACTTTCATGGCTGATACAGATCTTAAAACTGAGTTTCTTGCTGGAAGATTTTAAAAATCTTACTGTAAAGACCTAAGAACTTAAAACTAACTGAAAATTCTGGCCATTATTGATTATCAGGGATATGTTATCTTAAAGAAAGAATTTCTAGCCAATGTAACACCTGGATTAAATCAATAGCTTCTCAATCCAGCCGATAGGTGCTTCTAAACAACACTGGCTGCTCTTGGTCTATTCTTTAAGTGACCAGAACAAAGAAGGAAAGGTTTTCCAGTGTTATTTTCCTGGCTATTTTCTAAATGTGCTGTGATCCCTTTGTTGTGGGAAATTTAGCATTGAACGTATAAATTTGACAGTCCAGAAGAGCTCTTCTAGGTGGAAGCGTAGATTTAAATTTTAGACTCCAAGCAAAACTTTCAATTAAAAAAAGGGAAAAAATGCTTTTAAAGGAGAAAATATGATGGCTGCTTAGTGTCTGTGTATAGGTTGGAGGGCTTAGGGTGGGAGGAGGAGTGAAGAGAGCCTCCTTTTGTTGATTTCCCTAAGTCATCAGTCAGACTAGCAGTACATCAATATTATAAGCATTTTTCTAAACGGAAGAAATGAATGAGTTCCCATGTGCAGCTACTCAAAAACCTGCATCAGATCAGTGAAACTTTCCTTCCAAGAGGCCCACAGCCTCTGGCCTATCTCCTGATGGAACAGAAAATGTGTGGAAAGGGCTACATGCTGTGGTCACTGATTACAGAGTCAATTATCTTACTACATTTTTTTTTCACAGTGAGAAAAACTAACCACTTTCAATGAAAAAATTGTCTCTACTGCATTCTCCATAAATGTCCTTGACTCTTCTTGAGGGCATTTTTATGGCCCTCAGGTATACAGATTTGATAAAACATACTAGATTCTCTGTACATGTTTGTTGAAATAAGTTATTTTAAGACCTATTACAATGGTGTGGAGGAATACCTAACCCATAGGGTTGGGTTTTTGTTTGTTTGTTTGTTTTGAGGCAGAGTCTTGCTCTGTCACCCAGGCTGGAGTGCAGTGGCACGATCTTGCTCACTGCAACCTTCCACCTCCCAGGTTCTAGTGATTCTCCTGCCTCAGCCTCCTCAGTAGCTGGGATTACAGGCACTCACCACCACACCTGGCTGATTTTTATATTTTTAATGAGACAGGGGTTTCATTACATTGGTCAGGCTGGTCTCGAACTCCTGACCTCATGATCCACCCACCTCAGCCTCCCAAAGTGCTTGAATTACAGGTGTGAGCCACCGTGCCTGGCCCCATAGGATTGTTTTTAAGATCCAATGACTCCTGTTGCCTGGCTCAGTAAATGGTAGTTATAAAAGAGTGCTAAGTTCCACAGGAAAAAAGAAATTGGTAAATGATGTGGGAGTCTAGAGATTAATGAATTTACTTCCAGCTTTGGGAATGAAGATGAGTGTAAAACTTAAAGCTTTTTTCAGAAGTAACATTTGAACTGAGCGTTAGGGAGAAAGAAGTCTATTTTTCTTCCTCCACCATTTTTTTGTTTCTCTGGAGGGGAAGGTATACAGAATTGATTAAACCTTGGGCCTTGGATGGCTCACATTTCCTAGGGGGTAGGGCCAAAGAACATCAAGTTAGGTCAAATGCATGAAGCGGTGGTCCCTCTCCTTTCCTGTTTCCATAGTTATAAATTTCTATTGATCTGGGCACTGTACTCTCATCTCCAGCAATCCTATCACCAATAGATGTGTAGGCTGAATGGATAATTCCCCTCAGAGGCTGCCATCTTACTTGCTAGTCTCTTCCTCTCAAGGACCTTTGTATCCTGCTTACCTTAGCCTCATTTCAGAATGACTGTGGTAAGATATAACTTTGGTATTACAGTGGAGTAAAAGTCCATATTAGTTTTCTAGGGCTGCTGTAACTTAACAAAATTCCACAGACTGGGTGGCTTATAAAATAGAAATCTATGTTCTCAGTTCTGAAGGCTAGATGTTTGAGATCAAGGTGTTGGCAGCCCTCCTGAGGGCTGTGAAGGAAGGATCTGTTCCAGGACCCTCTGCTTGGCTTGCAGATGGCCATCTTCTCCCTGGTTCTCTTCACGTGGCATTCTCCCTCTGTCCATGTCTGTGGCTAAGTTTTCCGAGAGCGTGAGGAGTTTATTAAGTATTAACTCACACAATCACGAGGTCCTACAATAGGCTGTCTGCAAGCTGAAGAGCAAGGAAAGCCAGTCCAAATCCCAAAACTAAAGAACTTGGAGTCTGTTGTTGTCTGAGGGCAGGAAGCACCCAGCACGGGAGAACGATGTAGACTGGGAGGCTAGGCAAGTCTAGTCTTTTCACATTTTTCTGTCTGCTTTATATTCTAGCCACGCTGGCAGCTGATTAGATGGTGCCCACCCAGATTAAGGGTGGGTCTGAGTTTCCCAGCCACTGACTCAAATGTTAATCTCCTTTGGCAACACCCTCACAGACACACCCAGGATCAATACTTTGCATCCTTCAATCCAAACAAGTTGACACTCAGTATTAACCATCACAGTCCATAACCAAGTCTTCCTTAGGGCTTGAATCTGCACCAGTGTTCCAATATTATTTGCCATAAGGTCAAAATTAAGTGATGACTTTGTGTTCCAATCTGACCTGTCATTGTTCCCTTTGCATATTCGCTGTTGAGCCTCTGTGATAAAGAAGTCATTTGAGTATACCTGGTTCTCCGATCCAAGTGCCAGCTGACAGTCTTCACACACCCTTCCCTCAAAACCCTAACGTGAGCTTTGAAAGATGCATGATTTGAATATGTGGAGATGGGAAATTACTGAGCCCGTAGAGTAAATATCACATATGGGGCTCAGTCTAAAGTGAGGTTACTGGGGCACCTACTTTAGGGACAGAATTCAAAGGGATGCCAAAAAGCTTATTAATCAAGTTAAATAATATTTTAATGAAGTACTTAAAAAAGTAAACTAATAAAAAATACGATAAAAACATACCAAACTTTAAAAAGACAGGATCCATGACAATCCTTCAAATATTTTTAGACAGGTGTCTAAAAACCTCTCAGAGCCTCTAAGACTTCTAAGAGCCTCTCTTTCTGGGTTGAAATCTTGCTGTGGTATCAAATGTCTCTTATAGGACATGGTATTTAGATCTCTCACTACTCTTCCATTAATTCATTCAACAAATTCTTTGTTCATTGTGTGTCTACTAAGCACCATCCAGAATGGTAATTAAATATTTGTCAAATTAATAAACAAATATCTAATAACGGTGTTTTTAAAAAGACACCCACAGGGGCTGTCTAGTCTAGTAGAAAGAAGAAGCATTAACAAAGTGGTGGGTGTCGGAAGGGCTTGGATTGGATGGTAAAGGATCCTTAAAATAGGTTTTTTATTTATTAAGTCAACAAATAATTATTTAGTATCTACTAATGCAGGGCATTCTACATATATCAGTTAAGCATTTCAAAATGCTAGTAGGCAAAATGATCTAGAGACTCAAAGTGTAAATTGTCAGTATTTTTCAAGAGATTAATTTCATGGAGGAAGGCCTCTTTGGTAGATTACTCTAAGAGACAGTATTTACTGGATACATGTCATTGCATTCCTCTAGCTGTTATTCCTCTAGCAGCAATAACTAGAGGAGTAGGCAGAGATAACGGAAGAGGGCATTTCTTCTTTATTAGTCATGACAAATGAGAGATATAAACCAAACTGGCAAAAAGTGGAAGCTAAGTACAGTGATGAATATTTTAGTGAAGAAGATGCACATTTGGTTGCAAAATTTCAAGTCTGCTAAGCCCGTATGAAAACTACAGTGAGCTATCAGTTAATCTCTACTGTTTAAAGTTCTAGGGAAAGAAGTAAGAAAGTTGCATCCCTTGTTCATAAAACCAAATGATCACTTTCAACCCTCA
The DNA here is from genome assembly GCF_006542625.1 of Nomascus leucogenys. NCBI lineage: Eukaryota > Metazoa > Chordata > Mammalia > Primates > Hylobatidae > Nomascus > Nomascus leucogenys. Next base: position 64,053,004 of record NC_044399.1, read on the forward strand.
AAGGGCAGTATTTAGCCGATGATGCTTTAAGTAATTTTCTGGGGTTACGGAGTAAATGCTGCAACAAGAGGTAGCTTCAAGTTCCCTCTTTGTGGGAAGGGGATGATAGGGGAAAGAACAAAATTGGCCTCCTCTCTAGCAAAAGAGGATGAAAAAGATGGAATAAGAAAGACAAAAAGGCTTATCCAGACAATGGGCAGGAAATCGGGTGTAGCAAATGGCTTTATAAAGAGCACAGAGCAGTAGTGGGTGTGGACCCATCTAAGTGAAATGACAATTCAACTAATACTGATGGAATACCTACAATGTATAAGAAACCATCCTAGAATGCCCTGGGGGGATTCATGGTCCCTGCCCCTGAGGCACTGATAATAAATAGGAAAGAGAATGACATTTGTGAATTATTTTAATATAAAATGAACTCTGGAACATACTACTATAAATATATAAAATATTATATATGTACTGTAATAATAAAACATGCATATGTATGTATGTGTATGTGTGTATATATGTGCATATATTTTGTATATATGTGTTTACATATACATGTTATGTATAACATGTTATACAGTATACACATGTGTGTTTATATACATATGTGTATATATTATATAGAGAGAATATATAGAAAACATTCAAGTACTGTTAAATACCCATCTGAAAGCCTTGCACTCATTCGCCTCCTAATCTGGAAACTACGATATTGTTTAAAGCTAGTGTTCGGCACAAAATCAACGCAATACAAGGAAATAAATGACATCCTCAAGAAGCACTTGCGACATATCCAGTGTGAGTCTACAGGGCAGCACTGTGTCCACGCCCATTTCTCATAGGGATGCTGTGAAATAGATCACTTACAGGGCAGAAAACAGTGAGAGAGCCCTGATTCACTCCATCATTGTAACCCCAAGACGTAGGTTCTGCTGGGCCACAGCCTCACTGGTCACCTGGCCTTCTGTTTGTAAGAATCTCAGAATAGCTGACTTTAGTGCTTGATGGAGACCAGGCCCCAGGCCAGCCACCCTGTGGCTCTGGATTTCTGATTGCAGCCTCTTATAAGTCAGCTCAGCAGCATGAGTACTAGGGGTTGATTCCCTTAATCACTGATGTGGACAATATGGTTTGGCCTTATGCCAGGGTTCTTGGCTCTCTGGCTTCTGTTCCCAAAAAACATCCATCTTCTGCAGTGACACTGACAGGAGAAATGAACTGCCTTCTATGTCCTTAAACTCTCTACTTTGTCAAAACAACAAACACAGCTCAATACACTGGGGGCTTATCTTTTAACCTTTGCTGGTGTGTTGGGCTTTAACATTGCTGACCTGGGGCTCTGGGCCCAGGCAAATGGACAGATCCATTCCCGAGATGCTGTTTGCCCTCCATTGTCAATATTGGCAAAGGGACGGGAGAATCAATGGCAGTCTAACTGGTTAGATTAGTCTTTGCAGGAAAGAGACTCAAAGACCATGTCAACACTGGTTTGACTGATTTTTAACCTCGGGTGAATCAATTCCGTTTAAAAGGGTGGAGCCCATAGGACATGGAAACGCAGCCACAGAACGCCCCCTGAGTCATGTTACCAGCAAAGAAACACACATGGACATTTGAGGGCCACCCATGGGTTTATGTGAGAGCATCATTTGTGATGCTACACACCATGAAAAGAGAATATTACAAATTCACTGTCCTGCTTGAGAGTCCTTGTGTCTTGGACAGTCCCAGATTACTTTTGTATTATTCTGGGAAACAGCAGAATTCCCAAGAATAGCCAACCGTGACCAGCATGCTGCCAAATTATTTCTATTTTCCCAGCAGTTATTCTCCAATAAAAGCTAATTTGCCAACCAAACGGATTATTTTTTGTTGGCCTCAAAGAGGTAATAACCAAGGGTCTCCTGGGTTATTTGTTGCTGTTTCTTTTAACTCCTCCACAACCACCCCTGCCACCTTAAGAAAGTTTATTGAATAAGGAACAAAGTCAGTTATTGTACTTTTTTTTGGGGGGGGGTAGGGTGGGCGGAGTTTTCACTCTTGCCCAGGCTGGAGTGCAGTGGCGCGATCTCGGCTCACTGAAACCTCCACCTCCCAGGTTCTAGTGATTCTCCTGCCTCAGCCTCCTGAGTAGGTGGGATTACAGGCACGCGTAACCACGCCTGGCTAATTTTTTTTTTTTTTTTTTTTTTTTTGTATTTTTGGTGAGATTGGGTTTCACCATGTTGGCCAGGCTGGTCTCGAACTTCTGACCTCAGGTGATCCACCCGCCTTGGCCTCCCAAAAGGCTGGGGTTACAGGTGTGAGCCACCGCGCCTGGCCCAGTCATTGTACTTTACAATTACAATACTTGCACTACACAATTAATAGTATGATGTTCACTGTAGAAATAACATGTATGATGCTCACTGAGCCACTGGGGTGTGTGACTTCAAGCAGCACTCCTCCTAGGGTTAAGGAACTAGGTTGGGCAGATACAGGGAAAAACCCCTCTTGCTTTTTAAAGATGCTTGCCAGTTTCTAAAAGCAATAGTAACATTGGAGAGACTGAAGCAGTGAGTTAGCGTGATGTACAACTGAAAACTAACCCATATAAGGAACAGTTGGAGATATTCATGACATGGTAACTGTCTCTGGTCGAGGGATGACTATCTGAAGGAGGAGTTAAATTAGTGCTATGTTATTCCAGGTGGTAAAACCAGGACAAATATTTGAAAGTTACTGGGAAACAGATTTTATTTAGTCTCCTAAAAAGAGCTTTTCAGCAAACTGAACTGTGTATTTTTAAATTTTTATTGATCAATTTATTTTTTAGGTTCTTGCTCTGTCACCCAGGCTGAAGTGCAGTGCTACTATCATAACTCACTGAAGCCTTGAACTCCTGGCCTCAAGCAATCCTCCTGTCATGGCCTCTCAAACTGCTAGGATTACAGGTATGAGCCACTGTGCCTGGCTTGAACTGTTTTTTAGAAAGATCACGCTCCCTTTAAAAGCAGAGCGTTCCTCATCATTGGAAATACTCAAAGCAAGACCAAGTGACAAGAGATGTTGTGTTGGGTGGAAGGTTGCCTGGTGTGGTCTTGAAAGTTCTCCTGGCACTTCAGATTCTTTGATTCTGTGAAGAAAGGGGACATATGCTCTCCTCCACTAGATCTTCAGGTTCCCTGGAATCCATCCAGGATCTATGGTATTGTAGCAGTCAGATGCGGCTAGCTCCCCAGGAATTTCTCTTATCCTGATAACTCCTTTAGGTCAGGAGATGGATACTAATAAACTCATGCAGGAAATTAAAATTGTCCTCCTTTAATTCTATTTGAAGTCAAACCTTTGGAGCATTCTTTCTTCCCCATGCTTTCCTCCCATTCTTTATTTAAAAGAATTGTGTGAGGAGCTGTCTTCCTCTGTAATTATCCCTGTCACGGCTGCTCAGGATGGTTTTACTAACTGGCAAGCAAATCTCCCAGAGAAAATGGATGATGGGCAGTTCTAAAGGGGAACATGGAGACTTTTCGTCTTGGAGCTCCTGTGATGGCAGCTTCTAGTCAAGATCCTCAGACAGGGGCTGACACTGCCTGTAATGTCACCCCAAGATGAGAGGCTACTCATTCAAAGGGAATCCTCTGAACATGAGCTCCACGGCACACCTTGCCACTTCAAAGTGTTGATTAGCCTGAGAGTGAGAAGTTCCTGCTGGATTAAGGTTTCACTTATTGTTAATTGATGACTTTAAGAAGTACCAGTCAGTTTTGCTAGATCAACAGTCAGGTTGGTTACTGGAAGTACTTCCATAGGTCCTGATAGTGTAGAATTCTTAGTGGCCAATGTTGAGGCCCCCCACAGGGTGTGCAGAGCTTGTAATGAGTTTAATTTGAGAGGGAAAGTGATTTTCATCATAGTTATAAAAAACACAGGGGAGTTCAAAAGGAATTTCTGTGCCAGTCTACAAAGATGCACATCGAGACAGCAAGTCAGATGTCATGCTTTTAGGAAGGCAGCCAATCTGAATGCAAAGCCAAGAAAAAAAAAAATCACATCATTCACTACTCTTCAGCATGCCTTTTATTTTTGCCATTGCAAGCACAGCTATAAAAATGGACTCAGGATCCTGCAATTAGCTGATAGGAAATCCAGGACTACTTGATCCTTCACAGAAGCAGGAGAATTTTGTACTCTGAGTGACATTTTATCCTTTTAGGGTTGCCAAGTACTTCAAACCTTTCAATATTAGATTCCACCCTATCATGTGTCATCTGTGTAATACATCTCTTTGTGTTTCTTCACATAGTGGACCTCAGTAACTAAGGACCATTTCCATGGGGGAAAAAGCTAATTATCTACTTTGATTCCATTTTTGTTCAGATTACATGGAAATGACTATTGGCCACTGAACTCTAGAATGTAAATGTAAACTGAATAGTGTATGTGGCTCAAATAAATTTGGTAAAACAAAATCTGATGACACTGGAGGTTAGATTAAACACAAAGCCCAAAGCTTAGGTCCCGTTCCACACACGCAGGGATGGTTGATGGAAGCAATGGTTCTGTGCAACTGGGGTCAGCTCTCTCCTGCACCACCTTCCCTCAGTTCTGGAATAGCCTCAACCTGTGGCCCAACTTAGCTTTCCAAGACATCATCATCACAGCCTGTCTATACAGTTGCTTTAATTTAAGCAACATTCATTCAGTACCTATTATGTGTCAGACTCCAGCTAGGAATACAATGATCAGGAAACCATCTAGGGGAGGCTATGGGTATAAATAGCTATAATGTGTGAGATATGACATGACAGAAAGTAGAAGCTATGAGGGGTACAGAGGATGAAATAGTGAATTAGGAACAGTGGGGGTCAGTGAAAGTTATTAGGGGAGTTAAACACTTGTTCATGTGGAAGAACCATTTCATAGGCTTAAAAAAACATAGTCGTTTATAGGTTGAAACCTTATCTTGGGATTCCAGCTTTTCAATCTGTAACATTATACATATTATTCAGGACTCTTTTGGGGGTGAATGGCAGAAAACTCAAATTGGTATAAGCTAGAAAAAAAGATAGTTGACTGGCATCACAAAAAGTGCAAGATACAGATTTTCAGGTATGACTGGATCCACAGGCTCATTAGTTGGGTTATTGGTTTTCTTCCTATTGTTTGAATTCCTTGTATATTTTTAATATTAACCTCTTATCAGATGTATGGTTTGCAACTATTTTAACCTTTCATAGATTATCTCTTCACTCTGTATTGTTTGATGGAATCCCACTTAGCTATTTTTGCTTTTGTTGCCTGTGCTTTTGGGATTATATTCAAAAAATCATTGCCGGCCGGGCATGGAGGCTCACACCTGTAATCCAGCACTTTGGGAGGCTGAAGTGGGTGGATCATCTGAGGTCAGGAGTTTGAGACCAGCCTGGTCAACATGGTGAAACCGTGTCTCTACTAAAAATATAAAAGTTAGCCAAGTATGGTGGCACATGCTCGTAATCTCAGCACTTGGGAGGCTGAGGTGAGAGGATTGCTTTACCCTGGGAGGCGGAGGTTGCCCTGTGACATGAGCCATGATCACACCACTGCACTCCAGCCTGTGTGACAGAGCAAGACTCTGTCTCCAAAAAAAAAAAAAAAAAAATCATTGCCTAGGTCAGTGTCATAGGGCGTTCTCCCTGTTTTATTTTAGTAGGTGTGCAGTGTCAGGTCTTCTGTTTAAGTCTGTAACTCATTTTGAGTTGATTTTTGTATACAGTGTAAGATAAGAATCTAGTTTCATTCCTCTGCATGTGGATATCCAATTTTCCTTTATGGGCCCATTAGGGCTTGGACTCTCTTCATTTCCCAGCTCTGTTCTTTCTTATTGGCTTTATGCAGAGAGGCCCTTCATACACGATGGTAAGGAGACCCCCAGTAGCTCCTGATTTATAGTCTATCTTCTCAGCTACCTTTGTAGAAAGAGTACCTCTTGCCCCACAGTTACGTAAAAAAGTTCTGGAACGGTGTCTGTTTGGTTTGGCTGGTTTAAGCGCCTATCATGCCTTTGCTGATCTCTGCGTCCAGGGAGAAGGACTGCTCCGCTTGGCAGGTCTAGACTATGTGTCCACTGGAACCACGTAGACTGAGGAGGGAAGGGGTGTCCCTTAAAGAAAATTAATGTGTGGAATGAGGGAAGAATGCCAAGAAAAACCAGCAGATGTCCACAGTTTCTTTCTTTTTCCAATTCTACTAGAAGATTCTGTCCAGTTTTCCTGATGCCCTTACTGTAGGGTTGTCTGTCAGATACAGCAAATAAAAACACAGAGCATACGGATAAATTTGCATTTCTGATCATGAATAGTGTTTTGGTATAAGTATGTCCCATAATTGTTGTTTATATGAAAGTTAAATTTAACCAGGCATTTTATATTTTCTCTGGCAACCCTTTAGTACCTCACAGAAGAATCTGTTGGAAACACTAGTGCCTAAGAAGCTGTTAATAGCTTAAAATATTCTCTCAGTGTGAGAGAATATGGTGTTGTTCTCAACAGGGTTTGAAATTTTCATTGAAGCAGTCATTGTCAACTTTGCCTGTGTATTGGAGTCTTCCCAGGAGCTTTAAAAATATCAATAATTGGCCAGGCGCCGTGGCTCACACTTGTGATCGCAGCACTTTGGAAGGCCGAGGCGGGCAGATCATGAGGTCAGGAGTTCGAGACCGGCCTGACCAACATGGTGACACCCCATCTCTACTAAAAATACAAAAATTAGCCAGGTGTGGTCGTGTGGGCCTGTAATCCCAGCTACTCAGGAGGCTGAAGCAGGAGAATCGCTTGAACCCAGGAGACGGAGGTTGCAGTGAGCCGAGCTTGTGCCACTGCACTCCAGCCTGGGTGATAGAGCAAGACTCTGTCTCAAAAAAAAAAAAAAAATCAATAATGGGGTCCCACTCTAACTAAACTGAATCAGACTATCTGAAGCTGGAGTTCAGAATTTTTTAAGATTCCCTAGGAGATAACAGTACATGGCTAGAATTGAAAAGCACAGCACAAAATATTAATTCTTTGGAGGCATTTTTTTTTCATTAGAAAACAAATAAAAGGGGGTCTGGAAAGCCTTTCCCAGTTTCTAAGATCACACCAGTAGCCATTTCTCTATTCTGCCTTCTACAAGATGGTTTCTGGTTTACACAATACACTGCAAAATTTGATAAAAAGTCACCCCTGGAATGATTCTTTCAATGTAGGTGGCAAACGTAGGCCATGTAATTTTTACAAATGAGTGCCGATAGAGAGTCATTCCTGAAAGAAAAAAGAATGTGGGAAAGAAAGTTAAATTGTTATGTAGCCTAAATTTACTAAAGGAATCTTTTATTTCCCTGCATGTGTTAGCTATGTAGTTTTGGCACTTTCAGCTAAGCCCTTTAATAATGAGAGATTTGCAAATTATTTGTAGACTGTGCTGAGAAGGGCCTTAAAAAATAACATCTTCAGCTGACGTAGGTTAGATCGGTTTTGAGATGGTCACTATGTGTTGACTCTGTGTCTCCTTTCTGCTTCTCTGCTCTCCTTATTCCCTTAGATCATGCTAGGTGTGTGACTGTGGCTTCTGATTGGTGGTAACTACATTTGCATATGTAGGTTGTCTCCAATTATACACACTGGGTCTCAAATTCTAGTCCAGACGTGAGCTATATCAGAATCATGTATCAGAATCACCTGGAAAGCTTAATGCCTGCAGACACATGCACACACACACACACACACACACGCACACACATTCCATCCTCACTAATTTGAGTCATTTGATGCAGCTGGGCTGGGGTAGAATCCATGGAGATTATTGAAAATATTGCTGTAGGTGATTCTATTGCACATTCAGCTTTGAGAATCACTAGGCTAATTTATAACATTCAGCAATTTATTGGGTAAGGTTGATGATAATGAAAGTTACTATTTATTGAGGGTGTACGATGCATGAAGCACTGTGAGAGGAACTTTACAACATACATCATCTGTTTCAGGCCTCCATGTGCCCAGTGAGATTTTATTTCCATTTCACGAATGGAAAAACTGAGCAGCAGAGTATTGTGGAGATCATGAAGCTTACATGTGATAAAGCTGGATTCACATCCACATCTTGACATGTCTCCAGTGCCTGTGCTACTGTATATGGTACTTTATGGTTCTTCTGGCCACATGGGGCATGAGTGCAGTGGGTCACATATCTGAGGGCTTTGTTTTTTTCCTGGGCAGGCTGTTCAGCTCATTTGTTTATTGGGCTCTCCCATTTGATGCATGTACATCCTGCCAGGCAGAACAGCCTGTAAACTATGTAAAGAAAGGTTTGATGTCTTGCTGTGACTCCTAGAACCAATTACAGTGACCTGTCATCTGAAGAGAGTGATGAAATGTTCCTTCATGATGGTAGTCAGGAGTCCCTGACTTCTGAAGAGATGAAGCTAAGTCCAACTTTCCAACCTTCTTTCTCATGTCTTTCTTGGGAGCTGAACTCTTTTGCGTAAGAGACAGCCCTTGTAACATCCATCTGAGCTCCTCCAGTGGTTCATTTCCCCGCAAGATAGTGGAGTTTCTTGATTCAGTGCCTGGTGAAGGCCTGTATCCTTGTTCACAGATAACGCCTTCTTACTGTGTCCCATGTGTAGAAGAGGCGAATGAAGTCCCATGGGAGTATTTTATAAGGGCACCAATCCCATTATGAGAGCTGCACCTTCATTACCTGATCACCAACCAAAGACCCCTCCCCCTAATACCATCAACTTGGGAATTAGAATGTCAACATATGAATTTTGAGAAGTGGATGGAGGCAGGGGCACAAACATTCAGAACATAGCAATAATTACCCAGAAGAGTAAGACACAGTCACATATGAAGAACAAATTAAAATAATGCAATAAACAGGACCCTATTGTAAGGAGAAAACTTTTGATCAGCTCACTGAGTTTCCTGTGTTTGTCTATGTAAACACCAGTCCCAAGAGAGGCTCAGTAAACAGATTGGTGTGAGGTCGAGATATTTCCTTAATAGAAAAAAATTATTCTGAAATCTCCAAAAAGTTAATGATTTCTGCAACTGGGGTTTTCTGCACTATCATGTTCACTATTAGCATAGCTCTGTATAAATACTGTAATAGTTTCATAATGTGCTTCCAGCTGCCTGCTACCCAGCGTGGCTGGCTATTCAAAACAAATCTTTGATAAATATGATATTTTTTGTCCCATTCCTCATTTCTTCCTGCTGATTTCTCACACTAAGAGGCCACAAGACCTTGTTTTCTTCCCCTTTCTTTTTCCCATGCTAAACAAAGGATGAAGACATATTAATGTGCCTGAGAAAGGTGGGCCGCAGAGGTGTCCTCAGCAATCCAAAACCAGGGGCATTGCATATGTCTGAGGGCTCAGAGGCTACGGGGTCGATGATCAGCCCTTCAGCTGTTAACTTGGAGGTCAATGTTTCCAACCCTGTCTCTGATGGTGGTAACCTAGAAGCCAGTTCCTCTCATCAGCAGTCAATGAGAAAGATTTACTGGTGCTATTGCAGTTCCCAGGGGAACAATTCTCATGGCTCAGTTGGCTGTCAAGATTTATCTTGCAGCCATCATCTAGTTAGTCTCTGAGCCGAGTCAACCAGTAGAAACTCAACTAATTTTTCTGTCATTCAAATCTCAAAATTGCAGCTTCAAGGGATCATCTCATCCTGTGGTTTTTACCCTGTGCTTCAGAGATATCTTGGGTCAGCAGAAGTACTTCAGGGGCTAATGCAGAGTGAGGGGTCACAGAGTGGATTGCAATCCAGGTAGCCCACTACTGCTTCAGCTGGAGCTGCTGTGCTTTCCTGTGCTTTTTATATTTAGGCTGCATATACAATTTTGCTTAATCTAAAAGAGAACAATTTATTTTGATTTTTGGTCTGGGAAGCATGGATTATCCTTTCCCAACGGCATCCCAATTTCTGTTCGAGGCATTACCTCTTCCCCTGCTATGTGCTGTCTTGGTCGGACTGGAAATTTAGGTGTCTATTCTGCAGTGGGAGATAAAAGGGGTCTCTGGGACACCATCTCCAAGATTTGCCTGCTTTCTGACCTGGTACATCCAGTGAAAAGGCCACGTACCCCAAGCTTGGCCAATCATATGCTGGAACTTGGAAAAGTAAACAAAGAACGCAAAGGTAAAAGTAATGGTCAGGATTCATCTTCCCCAGTCAATGCTCACTTTGTTCTATAATGGGTCTTTTTCTGTAGTTGATGCTGCCAAGCTCCTTGCGGTGTCTTGCTTTGTTCCTTATTATTTCTTAAACTTGGTTTCTTAGCTTTTGAATCAATTCTATTACACTGGATATCCATATGAAATTAACTACTTTTGTTTTCACAACAAAGACACACTAACTTATACAAAAACTCTTATTTTATTGGAGAAGAAATTGAGGCTAAAACAGGGCATATACCTTGCCTATAAATCCCTCATACTAAATAAGAACTAAGACTAGAACTCAAATCCAGTTTCCAGGCTAGGCTCTTTCTCCTGCACTGGAGGAGAACTCAAATGCCTATAGTGGTCAGACAGGCACCAAAATGAGCTACTTTTTTCCATTTTTTCTTAAATTACATGGACTTCTCAATTTATTATTTTCCTGATTTTCATTGGAAAAAGAGCCCAGAAAAATATTTATTTACTATAAAAAAGTGCAAAAATAATAGTAATTGGCAACCAATACTTTGCTTCAGTATTAATTACACAATATGGAGTGGTGGAGATTGTGGAAAACTGGGGAACACTTTTTATCTAAAAGTAATTGGCACTGTTCAGCTCCAGCTCGTTATTGTCTTGAAATAGTTTGGTCCCACTGGTGCCAGAAATAGCTATTACCTCATGTATTTTTTTTAGATAAGTGAGGCATGTAAATTTATATTAAAATAATTCTTTTTCTTAGTGGTGGCTCAAATTGTTTAAAACTACTTTGAAGCCCAAGCGACATGTCCCTGGGTTGGATTTAATTCAGGTACCACTGGTTTGTAACTTCTCTTTTAACTCATGCTCATTCTTTTTTCTATAACTTTGTATTCCTACCTCCCATGTAACGCTGTGACTGTCTCATTCCCAACATGAAAAACTTCTAGAAACAAATTGTATATTGAATCCTGAGATATTCTCCAACAGAAAGAAAAATGCGAGCTTGATTTACTTTCAGTTTGGCTGTCCTTCTATTCTTAGCTAAAGTTCAGGGTGAAGGAAAAGGTTTAATTAGAGGAATCATTAATTAGAGTGTTTAGTTTTCCTATAGGGATAAAGTGGATATCTGTGGTGCAATTCTGTCACATAGATCATTATCTGGAAAGGTCAGACATGAATAAATATTGATTTCAGGAGTTTAGGATGATTACCCTACCACACTGTATGGAAAAAGTCACTGTGATGTGTGTATGACCAAATGAAATAATGTAGTTGAAAATGGCATGTAATAAAATATAGAATATTGTGCTAAAAAAAGTGGTTGTGTTATCATGGGTAAAAATGAAGATAGAAAAATGTGTTTTAGCCGGGCGCAGTGGCTCACGCTTGTAATCCCAGCACTTTGGGAGGCCGAGGCGGGCGGATCACGAGGTCAGGAGATCGAGACCACGGTGAAACCCCGTCTCTACTAAAAATACAAAAAATTAGCCGGGCGTGGTGGCGGGCGCCTGTAGTCCCAGCTACTCGGAGAGGCTGAGGCAGGAGAATGGCATGAACCAGGGAGGCGGAGCTTGCAGTGAGCCGAGATTGCGCCACTGCACTCCAGCCTGGGCGACAGAGCGAGACTCCGTCTCAAAAAAAAAAAAAAAGAAAGAAAGAAAAATGTGTTTTAAAGAATGTGAAATATGCTGCGGGGACTTCCCTCAATGAATTTAGACCAGGGATTGGCAAACTACAGCCAGTTCAAATCCTGCCTGCTGCTGGCTTTTGTAAATAAAGTTTTATTGGAACACAGCCATGATCATTTGCTTACCTATTATCTATGACTGTTTTCATGCTACAATGGCAGATTTGAGTAGTTGCATGGATCATATTTTTTTTTTGCAAAGTCTTTGCTACTGGTCCTTTGTAGACAAAGCTTGCCAATTCCTGATGTAGACCTATGAGAGTGTTAGGTCTTGTTTTAGACATAAAGAATAAAGAAGTGTCAAGAGTCAGGAAAGCTTGGACAAAGGTATAGAATTGAGAAGTGGTAGGATTCCGAGTGTATTTTGAAGATTCATGCTAAAAAAAATTGCTGGTGGGTTGGATGAGGGTTATGAGGGGAAGAGAAGATGAGGTAGGAGACTAGAAGGACTTGTTTTCAGGTCACAACCCTTCTGACCCAAACGGGATCTGGTCCAGGCAAGATAAAGTGGAAAAACCAGCAGGAACCAGCAGATGGCTACAAAACTAAGCCCTAGCTGCCCTCATTACTCATTGGCATAAGACACTCCCACCAGTGCCATGACAGATTACAAATGCCATGGCAACAACCCGGAAGTGACCACCCCATTCCAAGGCAATGACCTGGAAGTTACTGTCCCTTTCCTAGAAAGTTCTAAATAATCCACCCCTCAATTTGCATTGACTCGCCTCTTAATTTGCATGTAATTGAAAGTGAGTTTTTGTGAGTATAAATACAGTTGTCAAGAGCGCATAGTTGCCGACTTTGGGTGTAGTGCCTATGAGTTAGCCCTGCTCCACAGGGAGCAGAACCATTCAGTAAAACATTGTCTAACACCATTAGCTCACCCTTGAATTATATCCTGGGCAAACCCAAAACCCACCTCCCAGGCTAAGCCCTAGCTTGGGGGCTTGCCTGTTCCACATCAAAGACATGAAGGGAAAGAAAAAGGCAGGAGAAGTTAGGGAAGGGTCACAGTGCAAAGCAGGACACCTCAACTTCTTGGACTCTTGAAAGACCCTTGACATGCCCCATTTTGAACTTCATCCAAATGGCTGCTGAATGGTTTTTAGATCAGAATTACATTTGAGCTGATGTGTCCCTAGTGGTGACAGAAAATAACATTAGTGGATGGGGATGGTTCTGAGTGAATATGAAGAGCTTATTTTATGAGAGAAAAACACAAGACTTTAGTAGATTAACAGACATCACCTATTCACAGGAACTTAGTTCAGAATAGAATTTTGAATTGAAGGTAGAGGTTCTAATATGGTCCCAGAAGGAACATTGTTTTGCTTTTTTTTCCTGGCAGAAGGAACTTCAGTTTCTGAAGTACAAACTGTTCTGATAACATCTAGAAGAACTTTCATAGGATATGTGCAAATATTACAGATTTTACCCACATTCCTTATCTACTCCTTCCTTTATTATTTTACTTGGAGATATGGGCATCTGGGTTACAGATCACATTTCCCAGCCTCCCTTGCAGTTAGAAGTGACCATGTGACTAAGTTCTAGCCAATAGGATAGAGTGGAAGTGACCTGCAACTTCTGAAGAGAGTCTCTCAAGGTATGATCCCTACCTCTTTTTGTAGCTTTCTCCCTTCTATTGGACAGAATAGATGTTTAATAATTTGCTCTGGCAGCCATCTTGAACAAAGAGGTCATCTTGGAATAGAAGCCGTGAATGGTGGAGCAACAAAAATTTAGGAGCCAGTGACTCTGATATGCTAGAGCACTATGCCAGCTCTGGGCAGACTACTTCCGTATTTTCATTGTCCTGAAATCAATATTGCTTTGAAGCTGAACTAATTTTACTTAATATATTGTATACTCTGAAATGGAAAATGTTGATTATTTTGATCTAGTGCTGCAGCTTAAGTGATTTTTCCCAAGTTACCTAATTTGTGGACTCTGTGGTCATGGGAAGATCCTTCTTTCACTTGTAATTTTAGTAATGTGCCTATTTTCTTTTACTTTCTTCTTTGTCAGCCTTCCAGAGGTATCAATCTTTTTAAAGAAACAGATTTTGGTTTTACTGATTTTGTCTAATTTTTGAAATTCAATTTTTAATTTCTTTCTTCAGTGTATGCTGTGCCCATTTTGTTCTTTTTCCCCCATGTTTCTTAAGGAAGAACTTTTGATGACAGATTTCAGAATTTTCTTCTTTTTACATATTTAATTCTATAAGTGTTCCTCTAAACACTGCATTAGCTGTGTCCTATAAATTTTGAATTGTTATCCTGTTCAAAATCTTTTCTACTTTTTTGGAACTTTCTCTACATTGCATTGATTATTTTGAAGTATGTTGTTTAACTTTCAAGTATTTGAATATTTTCCCTTTACATTTCTGTTGTTCATTTCTAGGCTAAGTCCATTATAATCAGAGAACATACTTTATATAATTTAGTTCTGTTAAATTGTTAAGATTTGTTTTATAATGAATCCAGATGTTGTCCATATTGGAGAATGTTTCATGTGCACTTGAAAATAATGTGTATTTAGCTGTTGTTGAGTAGAAATGTTTTATAAATATCAATTAGATACAGTTAGTTAATGGTGTTGTTCCATTCTTCTATACTTTCAATGATTTTTTTTTATCTACCAGTTCTATCAATTATTTAAAAGAGGAGTGTTGATATTGAAATGGGAAAAGTACCCTTATTCCCCTCTCAGGGCATGCGATAGAAGTGTGGCTCACTTCTTTGGAGTCCCACTGCTCAAACCTCTAGGGGGAGCATGCAGACAGGCAGGTTGTGGGGCTCCAACCCCATGGCAGCAACTAGGGGTGAATGTTTACAGCTCCTGAAGCCCCAGTGGATGTGTGTTACAGTATGCTCTTTTAGTTTTGCCGTCCTCAGGTGACTTGTGTTAATCAGCTCAATTAGACCCTCTGCCTTATTGCAAAGATAGAGGGCTTTTTGTATCCTGAGGTTCTTGCCTTGGTGTACTGGAAAAAACAAATTACACTTGGGCTTGGAGAATGAGTGCAAGGTTTTATTGAATGGTGGAAGTGCTCTCAGCAGATGGATGGGGAGCCAGAAGGGGGATGGAGTGGGGAGGTGGTTTTCCCCTGGGGGCCGCTGAGCAGCCAGACTCTCCTCCAACCACTGCCAACCAAATTCCACATTGTCCCACCATAGATGCCCTACTGGTGTCTGCAGGTGTGTTCTTCTGCCAGTGTGTTTCTCTTGACGCCCAGCTGCTTGTGTGCATGCCTGCTAGGGTCTCAGAGTTTTTATAGGCACAGGGTCAGGGCGTGGCAGGCCAGGTTGGCTTTGGAAAATACATTTGGGCATGAAAACAGGAGTGCCTGTCCTCACCTAGGTCTATGGGAGCAGGCCCGAGGGTGGAGCCCTCCCTAGGGACCCTGTCTTTCTCTACTCAGCACTTCCCTGTCCCACTCCTGTATTGATATTCTCAGCTATATGATGGACTTATTTATTTCTTCTTTCATTTCTGTCAGTTTTTGCTTCATATATTTTGAATATCTTTTGTCACATGCATGTATATTTAGGATTATGTAATATCATTCTTTTTCCCTGGTAATTTTCTTTGCTCTAATGTATGCATAGACTTATGTAACCACTACAGCTTTCTTTTGTTTAGTGTTTGCATAATATATCTTTTTCTACATGTTCGTTTTTAACTTGCCTGTATGATTATATTTAGACTGTCTTTAGACAGCATAAAGTTGGTTCATGATAAAGATCATTTCTGTCTTTTATTTGGTATAGTTAATGCATTTATATTTAAAGAAAATATTGGTATATTTGCATCTTAGTCTACCATTTAATTCTACTTCCTCTTCTTTTTATTTTCATAGCTTTGCTCTATATTCCTGCTTTATTTTGGGTTATTTAAATACTTTTAGTATTCTATTTTAATTTATCTACTGTATTTTTGATAATATCTCTTGGTATAATTTTTTAACGATTGCTACAGTGATTACAATATACATATATATTTTTCTCAGTTTATTTAAAATACATGTTTTACCACTTCAAATTAAATATAGACACCTTGTCGCCATTAAGTTCCCATCATTTTCTCCCCTTATCTTGTGGGTGTCTTATTTATCACATCTGCATATATTGAAAACCCAGCAATGTTACAATTTCAAGTTTCAGATATAAATTATATTTTAAAGAATTTAAGGGGAGGATAGTCTACTATATTTATGCAGATATTTACCATTTATTTTGCTCTTCGTTTATTTCTGATATTCTAAGTGGACTTCTGGTATTATTTTCTTTCTTTTGGAAGAATTACTTTTATAAAGAAGCAGATCTGCTGAAAATGCATTCTCTTAGTTTTTCTTCACTGAGGCTATCTTTGTTTTAGCTTCAGTGTTGAAGAATATTTTTACTGGGTATAGACCTCTGGGAGTTCTGTAACTCTGAGGGTCAAGAAAATTCTTTCAATATGTTTTGCTGAGGAAATTATCTCTGTATTTTTACCTCTACATAATACCCTTCATGTGCTTGAAGATCCTTGTTTTTAATTATCTTTTTCTCATATTGCATGATGGCCAAAATTTTTAGCATCTGCTGCCACTCCTTTCCAGGTAATATGATAAAATCATTAGACAGAATCTGGTTTTGTGGATAAGTTTCTGGGAGAACTCAGTAAATATTTGGCTATAATTTTCCTATCTATAAAATAAAAAAGATAACATTATGTATATATGACTGGTTTGACAGTAATATCTTTCAGGACTTTGAAAATATTAACTTTATTATGGTCTCCTTTTTTTTTCTCTTTCTTTCCTTTTTTTTTTTTTGTTTTGTTTTGTTTTGTTTTGTTTTGTTTTGTTTTTTAGAAACAAGCTCTTACTCTGTTGCCCAGGCTGGAGTGCAGTGGCACAATCACAGATGACCGCAGCCTTGAATTCCTGGGCTCGAGAAATGCTCCTGCCTCAGCCTCCTGAGTAGCTGGGACCAGCGGGACATACTACCATGCCTGGCTAATTTTTAAAATTTTTTGTAGAGACAGAGTCTCACTGTCTTGGACTTCTGGGCTTAAGCAGTCTTCCCACCTTGGCCTCTGAAGATGTTGGGATTACAGGCATGAGCCAGTATAGCCATTTGAATCATTGTATTATGTTAATACATATGTTTCACTTTGTTTTCATTTTTATTTGACTGCTTTCAAAAATTTTTGTTTTGTATTTACTTTTCAGCCATTTTTAAAGGATGTGTTTGGGTGTGGACTTTTTGGATTTTTTTTTTTTTTAGATGGAGTCTCACTCTGTCACCCAGGCTGGAGTGCAATGGCATGATCTCAGCTCACCGCAATCTCTGCCTCCTGGGTTCAAGTGATTCATGATTTTCCCACCTCAGCCTCCTGAGTAGCTGGGATTACAGGCACCTGCCATCAGGCATGGCTAATTTTTGTATTTTTGTAGAGACAGGGTTTCACCATGTTGGCCAGGCTGGTCTTGAACTCCTGACCTCAGGTGATCCACTCGCCTTGGCCTCCCAAAGTGCTAGGATTACAGGTGTGAGCCACTGTGCCCAGCCTTTGGATTTATTCTTTCTGGGACTTGTTGAGCTTCTTAAATCTACAAGATTATATCTTTTGCCAAATTAGAGAAGTTTTCACTATTATTTATTTATTTTTTCTGTATTGTATTATTTCCCCTCTCTCTGGGATGCTTATGACACAAATGCTAAACCTTTTCCTACTATCTTATAGTTCTCTGAGTCTCTGTTCATTTTTGAATTTTTTTTCCCTCTCTGTTGAGGGCCGGATAATTTCTATTTATCTATTTTCAAGTTGACTGGCTCTTTCCAGTGTCATTTTATTCTGCTATGCATCCTTTTCAGTAAGTTTAAAATTTTTATTAGTTGTATTTTTCAGTTTAAAACTTCCATTTGATTATTCTGTGTGTCTTCGATGGTTTTACTGATACCTTCTATCTTTTCATTTATTTCAAGAGTATTACTCTTACTTCTTAGAGCATTTTTATGATGGCTGCTTTATAGTCTTCATAAGATAACTCCAATATCTGTGTTATCTCATCATTCACTTCTGTTGACTGTCATTTCTGAACTGAGAATTTTCTAAATTTTTGTATGCATTTCTGTTATATTTTAATTATATTGAATATTATCATATGAGACTTAGGGACATAAGTAAATCTTACGATGAATATCAATATATTTACTTTAAAAGGCAGTCAACCATCTGAGTTCAGGTTGAAGGTCTCATCTGCCTTCTATGGATGGTGTTTTAGTGCTGGCTACATTTTCAATGCCTTCACAGTGCTATTTGGATCTGTCACATGTGGGCTCCACCCTATGGCCAGTTGGGGACTTCGATAGTAGTATATCCCTAATTATAGTTCCCAAAGCCTTTGGTTTTCTGTTTAGTGTCAGATTCACACATACACAATTTGTAGGTGAGCTTGGGAATTCATAAACACCTGTATGAAGTCCAGTTCTCTTTCCTGAGTTCCTTCCTCTTTGTGATTACCCATGTACTTTCAGGCTTCCTGAGGCTCTCTTTTTGGTTCTATGATCAGCAAGATGGGGTTTCAGGTGCCTTGCTGTACTATATACTTTCTGTAACATGCCTGAAAAACTGCAGAAGAGCAGAGAGAGGAAGAAAGTAATAGGGAAAGATCTCCACCCTGTTGGACCCACAACTCCTCTGATAAGAAAGGAAGATTCAGAATTTTAGGCTTCCATGGGTCCCCTCTTCCATTACTGTTGCTACCACTACAGGCACTGGGGACTGGGATGAGGAGAATTAAAAAAATAAGAAATTAATGAACAAAAAATTTAAAAATGGGAGATTTTCCCCCACTCTCCCTGAATATTAGGATACTTCATTCCTGCTTCTTGATACAGAACTAGAGGGATTCTCCTAGAGCTCTGTCTGTCTGCATGGATCCCTGTTGGTTTCAAGCTTCCTTGATTCCATATTGGAGATACCATAAGAGAAAAGATGGTAAATCCATTCACCTTCCCAGTTCAATGGCATGTCACATTCTAATCCTTTTTCCTAGTTTACCTGCTACTAGTTATTTTTCACAGGCCCTGAATAACTACTTCATGCATTTGGTTCAGGACTTACAGCTGCACATAGTGAGAAAGTCAGTGTGACTGTGCTTTGTCCATATTTCCTGAAACTGGAGCCATCTGTAGATTTTAATCACCAGCGAGCCCCTTTCCTCCACCAGTTACAACTCTAAGTTGAGCACAATTTGCAGTTCATTCCACCTGTAATATATTATCAGTTACAAAAATGCAATAGGGGGGCCAAAGGCTGCATTGAGGAGTAAGATAAATTTCAGATGCAAAGCAGACAATTGTCATGAACTTCTCATAACTGAGGGGTTATATATAGGGTATAGGAAGGTAGAAATTATTTGCTACATATAAGATAGCTTTGTTAGGAATTAACTCATCCTCCCCCGTTGTTTTTTCTCAGGATGCTTGATTTAGAACAGTCTTAATGTTCATTTTGACCATCATTTATGTACATAAAGTTGTCATGTATTTGAGATACTTGTTGGGAGAATTTGGGGAGTATTGCATTCTGATTCCATTCAGGACCGAGTTCTTCTGGGAATAACCCTGATTTTTATTTTACTTTTTCTTTTCTTTTCTGTTTTTCACTATCACTTTTTCAGATACCCAGCACATTTATTCTCTTCCTTATTTTATGGACAGAAAAATAAAGGCCAAAGATTCACTTGGTTCTCTCAGAAAATTATTCACAAAGCCAGGTTCTGTCCAGTGATTTTATCATATTACTTGGAGAGAAGTGGTGGCAGCTGCTGAAAATTTTGGCTTCTTATTTCCATTGAGATAACATCCCAAATTTATCCTAGCCATCTATTCATCCAAAGTAGGGATAGGTGGGATAGGAGTTGGTGGGATATTGAAACCAACAGACTGGTGCAGAACAGACTCAATGAAACTGGCAGAGACTGGTGCAGAAGGGACCCAATGAACCTAAGAGCCAAGGATTTCCATCCTGGAGAGATTCTGTTTAATTTAATAAAAAGCCAAGTTAAAATAGATAATCGGGCAAACATTTGATCTGGTTATTTCTGGCCCTGCCTCTGGTTTACCCAGTCTCTATGGTTTAGTGTGTGCATGTGTATCTGAGTGTGTCATAAACCCTTGAAATAGGTTGCAAACAAGCTTATTACAAAGCAGGCTCCTATCTCCACTTCTAAGTTTACCTTTTGCTACTCCCCACCCAACTCCCCTCCCAACACATTCTATACTCTAACCTTTCTGAGCTACTTGCATTTCTCCAGATGGGCTGTGTGTTCCAGTTTTTTTCCACAGTCTTTTGCACATGCTGTTCATGCTGTTTACTCTCCTGTCCCTCCTTCACCTGGCTAACTCTAAACATTGCTCAATTCCTCAAATATTTTCATACCCTCTGGAAATCATTCCCTGGCACTTCATACCTATCTCAACAAGAGTTACATTTAATAAACAGAATTGACTAGCTCATAAAGAGAAAGTCCAGCATAGGACAGCCGTCAGTGTTGTTTGAAGCATTCTGAACATTCTTCTCTCATCACTTGGAATGGCAGTTTTTAGTTACTTAACATGACTCTATTTTAACTTGAAATTATATCACAGACTTCCAGTCCCTTATATTAAGAAGCAGATACGGGCCGGGTGCAGTTGCTCACACCTGTAATCCAAACACTTTGGGAGGCCAAGGCAGACAGATCACCTGTGGTCAGGAGTTCGAGACCAGCCTGGCTAACCTGGTGAAACCCCGTTTCTACTAAAAATACAAAAAATTAGCTGCGCGTGATGGTACGTGCCTGTAATCCCAGTTACTCGGGAGGCTGAGGCAGGAGAATCACTTGAACCTGGGAGGCGGAGGTTGTAGTGAGCAGAGATTGTGCCATTGCACTCCACCTTGGGCAACAAGATCGAAACTCCATCTCAAAAAAAAGAAAAAAAGAAGCAGATATTATCTTCATCTTTTCTGTGCCGAGTGACTTACTATACATGTTGTAGTGCTCTGATGCAAGGAACAGAAACCTCTGAAAGGAAGCCGTCAAAGTAGGAACTGCCAACAAAAATGTCTTATATGAGTCTACACTGTAAGTTTATAAAACTATTCTGCGTATAGTTATTGCATTGAATCCTGATAACAGCCTCCAAAAGAGGCATAGCATCATTTTACAGGTGATGAAATGGGGAGTGATTGAGGATTGGTGCCTAATAAACAGCACCTGTCTGGAAGCCATGGCACCTGATGTTTCTGAGGTGTCACAGGAATAGAGTAGAATCACAAAAGCAGAACCTCCTCGCATCCGGCAGCACACCTAACATTCATTGGCACAGTGGCCTCATCAGCACCTCCGACATCATCTAACTATCCCTGTCTTCTTGTTTCCTTCAAGTCCTTCTGGAATCTCCTTTCTAAGATGTGAGTAAAGATACAAAGGAAACCGTTTGAAAGGAGTTAATTGTCTTTGCTTCTGATTACCTTCTTTTTTCAAGGCCAATGGGTTAATTATCGAGACACTAACCACATGCTACATTCCCTGGGTGAAAGACACGTTCCTTTTAACATGATCACACTGTGTTAATGATACTGATCATTCTCAGAATACTGCTAAAATAATTGTCTATGAGCAGGTTGCGCTACAGAAATATTCATGGAGCTTAGAGCATTAAACCTCCCAATTGCATATTAAAGAAAAATTTTCAAACCATAAAATTACTTAGCAAGAAAAAAATACTTTAATTTAAAAATCTATACTTAGCCAGCCCAAAACTACACTAGAAACGTTCCAGAAGTGGCAATTTAAAGAGGTAGAAAATACCACACTTCTCTATGTGCCTCCAGTACCAAATAAAACTGTTCCTATTTACTCTGCAGGGTGGACCGGTGCTTTGTAAAGTTTGGTTTCTTAACAGCAGTAAAGGGAGTTCTAATTTGGCTTTAGGTCAACATGCACAAGATTCAGTTTGCCAGAAGCCGCTACTCAGTGACTCAAGACTCTAAACACATGAGGATCTGAGACCCCCACACTAAAAGTTTGGAATAAAGACAGCAGGTTCTAAACTCTGACTTCAAGTCAAGTGCTAATAGTTAATAATGAGAACCACTCAGGCAAATTCACTTTTCCCAATACATTTAAGGAAGTGGTTCTCACACTTGAGCTTGCGTAAGAATCCCCTGGAGGGCTTATTAAAACACAGATGGCTGGGCCCCACCCCAGGCTGTCTGATTCACTAGAGCTGGGGCGTAGCTCAGGTATTTGCATTTCTAACAAGTTCCAAGGTGTTGCTGATGCTGCTGGTGTCAGAGCAACACGATGAAAACTACTGATTTGTTTAATGAAGACAGTTGATGCCAAGGACATAGTCATGATTATTTACCCCAAGGAGTTTGTTTACTCCTTCATCCGATGGTCTCCTTGTCCCCCAACGAGCAGATTTCCCACTTCATTTACTTCATTTTGTGCTCCATTTTAGCCTTTTTTTTAACCATTGTCTACCATATTGGCTGTATTATTGTCAGTATTCAATTAGGGTCTTTTGGACTGTAACAACAGAAAAGAGAACTCAAACTGGTTTAGAAAGTTATTAAATGGATTTATGTCTAATAAACAGAATTTACTAGCTCATAAAGAGAAAGTCCGGGGTAGGGTAGCCTTCAGTGCTGTTTGATGATGTCATCAAGGACCCATGTGATTCACTTCTGTTTTTCTGCTCTGCAAGCCACAGTTTTGGCTTCACTTTAAGACTGGTTCCCCTTGTGGTTTTAGGACAGCTGCTGGTAGCAATCAAGTTTACAAGTTGCTTGCTTACATCCCTTGGAAAAGTGACTTCCTGGGGCTTTCTTCAGAATAAAGAGAAGTTTTCCAAAGCCTCTGGCAGGCCTCTCATTACGTCTCATTGTCCAGAAGCAGGTCACATGCTCAAGGCCAAACCAACCACTAACCAGGAGGAGTGGTTTAGCTTTAGCCCAGTCAGGCCTACTCTTGGATTTCAGAGCGGCGTCAAATTCTCCTGCGTCCTGTGATATGCATGATACAGACCTAAATGAAACTGGCATTCTCTTGGGAAGGAAGAGTGGAGAATGGGTGCTGGATTGCAACTAACAGCATCTACTACACTTTCCAGGTAGTTATAAAAGTAGATACTTTTAGAAAATTTAAAAGCCATGGGAAAGAAAATATTTTGTGTATTTACAAGGTATGAGGTTTTCCAGGGTGAGATTTAGCAAAGTTCATAGAACAATGGAACTCAATTCTGCCACTAGTAAGTAAGTGGCAGAGTTGAGTTTCAAATACAGGTGTATTTGAGTAAAGGCTTAAGCCACCTCTTTGAACTTCCATTGCCTCATCTTTAAAATGGGGATAATACATAGTTTTTAGGGCTGTCAGGACTGGAAAGAATGAGTGCAGGGGAACTGGCATGTAACATGGGCTCAGTTGATTGTAACCGTCACTGTTTGTAATAACGGTGTGTGTGTGTGTGTGTGTGTGTGTGTGTTGAGAGCTAGTACAGCAATTGACAATGTTTTGATGATCTCCATTTAGGGGAACAGCAAAGATCTGGTTAATTTAAACTGTTAAGCTTGATGTCGATCCTTGGCAAAATTCTGTATCTGGCTATATAACAATGGAAAATTAAAGAATTCAGCAATGGTCAGACAATGACAAGCATCCCCTAAGAAGGGATTATACAAACAGACTTCGTTTCCTTTTTGGATACCAAATTGGTCCATATGGAGGCCATGTTCCCCAGAGTATGGTGTGTACACTATTAGAGTCATGTGGCTGTTCATTGACGTCACTCACTGAAATTGAGTGAGCTATCAAATTGAGCTGCCATTGGGATTAAATATACCACTGAAAATTCTAATTGTCAATGACCAAAAGATTGATCCTTTGGACACCTGAATTTTTTTTTAAAGAAAGGGATTTTAGAGATCTCTTAACAATAAAGAAAGGGATTTTAGAGATCTCTTATTCTTAACAATAAAGAAAGGGATTTTAGAGATCTCTTATTCTTAACAATTAGTGGGAAGATCAAATTAAAAGAAGGAGCTATAATAGTGTCATGGCTAGCCTTAAAAATTATCTTGACTAAGTCAAAGAGCAAAAATCTAACCTAAAACAGTTACACTCAAACTGTCCACTTTGAACTCCATGCAGGATTAACATGGAGGCTAGTCCATTTTGTAGTTTGGTGGTTAAAATTCCCATCATGGCTTGGGTTGTCTTCCTAATGAGGAATTGGTCCCTTTTGGTTTGATATTTCTGTTGACTTGAAATATCAGCTGTTTGTCTCAGCTAAAATCTGGTAATAAATTATTTGAAAAATTTTTTAAAAAGAGTCCTACTGTTAGAAGTCAGCTTAATTAAAAGCTGATATATTTATATAAAATATAAATACATATATATTTATATATAAACACATACCTATACACATGCACATTTACGTATAAAATATATATACACATACATATATAAATAAATAAATATATATATGTATATACACACACATACATATATAAATTTAAGTCCTTTCTGCTTTTTCTTTTTAGATCCTGTTTTTGGAAACATTTTAGTGGACTAAAACATCTTTTTCAAAAAAAGAACACATATGCTTAATGCCTCTGTTCATTTCCTTTCTTAAAAATTGTTCTCCCATTTTACTTTTATCTTCTACTTCTCCTTCCTCTTTGCCATATTCAGTATTGTTTGAAAAGATCTAGAGAAGATCAGACCCCTTTAGGAACCCAGAAAAATGTATTACTCATCCCTTTTGTGGAGGTCTTCCATTTTTCTTGTGAAGATTCAAGAGTGATGGTCTTCTTGGGTCTAAAGCTCTGCCCTCTTTTGAATTGTTACCTAATCTCTTTGGCTTTTGGGGGGGTACCAGAAATTACATTATATTGTGAGAAAACTAGACTTTGGTGTGTGTAATGGTTGGGTAAGAGATAGTTTTAGAGGTGGCTGATGGAAGTTGTTTATGGTAAATGTTCATTACTACAGGGGGCTACTTGTTTCTTGCACATTTGGGTAAGAAAAGTGTGGTTTAGGGCCTGGTGCAGTGGCTCATGCCTGTAATCCCAGCACTTTGGGAGGCCAGAGTGGGCAGATCACCTGAGGTAAGGAGTTCGAGACCAGCCTGGTCAACATGGTGAATGTCAGGCCTCTGAGCCCAAGCTAAGCCATCATAACCCTGTGACCTGCACGTATACATCCAGATGGCCTGAAGCAACTGAAGAACCACAAAAGAAGTGAAACAGTCAGTTCTTGCCTTAACTGATGACGTTCCACCATTGTGATTTGTTCCTGCCTCACCCTAACTAATCAATAGACCTTGTGACATCCCTCCCCTGGGCAATGAGTCTCATGATCTCCCCACCATGCACCTTGGGACCCTGTCCCTGCCCACAAGAGATAACCACCTTTAACTGTAATTTTCCACTACCTACCCAAATCCTATAAAACTGCCCCACCCCTATCTCCCTTTGCCGACTCCTTTTTCGGATTCAGCCCACTTGCACCCACGTGAATAAACAGCCTTGTTGCTCACACAAAGCCTATTTGGTGGTTTCTTCACACGGACGCGTGTAACAGTGAAACCCCATGTCTACTAAAAATACAAAAATTAGCCAGGTGTGGTGGCTACTTGGGAGGCTGAGGCAGGAGAATCACTTGAACCTGGGAGGTGGAGGTTGCAGTGAGCCGAGATCACACCACTGCACTCCAGCCTGGGCGACAGAGTGAGACTTCGTCTCCATCACAAACAAACAAACAAACAAAAAAGTACAGTTTAGGCCCTAAGAACTGCATGCTTTCTTTTCCCTGTTCACTAAAGGGCTCCACTCAAAAGCCGGTAATCTAATGGAGAAGGAAGCCAAGTAAAAAAGCCAGTATTGCTCTGGAGGTACTTACGGAGTCTAAAGTGAGGGATTATCTCATTGATTAGCACTTTTATCATCTCAGTGGCTTTCTCTGTCTGACATTAAATTGCTTCTACCTGGTTAGTGAAAATATCTATCCACACTAGGAGGATTGGATGCCTCTTGCCTTTGGCATGTGAGTGAGATCCGCTTGCCACTCTTTTTCTTGGTGGCCTACTGTCCTTTGGGTTCCTGGAGGAAGAAGCCGTCAATTGAGGGGATTATTTTTAAGGCAGTTCTCACACGCAGTAACAACTCGTTTAACCGTTTGTATTAGCTTTTTACCTGAGAACAATCTCTGGGCCAGTTACCTAGGTGGAAGGCCTGGTGAAGGCTTTTAAAAATTTTCCATTGGTTGGCAGCAGATAGATGAAGTTTACCATGCTCTGATTGTAGCCATCCTGAGGACTGAAGGATGTATCCCTGAGAGGTGGCCCGTTCTATTTTTGCAGGAGAGTATTGCAGTTTTATTTCTCTGATGAGGCCCTCCCAGACCAATGGGGCTTCAAGTGGGTCAGAGACCTGGGGACCCCCGGGCTGCTGTTTTAGCTGCTTAGTCTGCCAGCCTATTTCCCTCAGCTATTTCATCCATCCCTCTTTGGTGGCCTTTACAATGTATCACTGCCACTTCCCACAGGAGGAAGACTGAGGATAATAGGCTATTAATTTCCTGATGGTATTTAGTAGGAGACCCATTAGCTGTGAAGAAGTTCTTCTCTTTCCAGATAGTGGCATGGGTGTTGAGGACTAGGAAAGCATACTTAGAATCAGTAGATATGTTAACTGTCTTTTCTTTCCTTAGCTCGAGTGCCCTCGTGAGGGTGATTAGTTCGGCTGGTTGGGCCTGAGGAAAGAAGTGCATTCTCAATAATATCGTTTAGAGTAACTATTACGTAGCCTGCTTTGTGGGTTCCTTGTTCTACAAAAGAACTCCCATCTGTAAAGACAATCCAGTCTGGGTTCTCTAAGAGGGTTTCCTTGAGGTCCTCTCTTGCTGCTCAAGTTTATGCTACTATTTGTTTGCCATCATGCTCAAGTTCCCCAGCTTCATCTGGGAGGAAGATGGCTGGATTTAGGGAGGGAAAGTTTCTTAATTGGACCGTAGATCCTTCTAACAATAGAGCTTGATGCTTGAGGATACAGTTGTCTGTTAGTCTTCTAGGAGACTGTTGTCTCTTAGAAGACAGTAGTTCTGCCACATCGTGCAGGGTATAAACAGTTAAGTTATTCCCCATGATCAACTTAGTAGCTTCTGGTATCAGCAAGGCTACTGCTGTGATTGCCTGGAGGCAGGCCAGCCATCCTCCGGCTACCAAAATGTGCACCTTACTTAGGTAGCCTACAGGCTGCTGGGCTGGACTCCAGGTCTGTGTTAGGACTCCCAGTGCCATTCCGTTTCTCTCTGATACACAAAGATTAAACGTTTTCCCTATGGGGAGACTAAGGGCTGGTGCCTTAAGCAAGGCTTGTTTTAGTTGACTGATGTCCTTTTTAGCCTCCAGCTCCCAAGTTAGACTGTGAGTTTTAGCTGCCTGAGTCTCCTTTATTAGATGATAATAATGAAATAGCTGAGCTATTTCACTGTGCCCAGGTGTCAATAGTCTGCAGATTCCTGTAATGCTCAAGAATCCTCTCAGTTGCTTGAGGGTTCTGGGGAGGGGGAAGGAGGAGATGGGTTTAATTCTCTCTTTGCCCAATGTTCTGGTCCCCTCTGCAAGACTAGGCCTAGTTACTTCACTCTAGACAGACAGAGTTGAGCTTTGGTTTTGAAATCTTATATTCTCTGTTAGCTAGAAAATTAAGGAGAGGCTTACTGCCCTCCAAGACCTTAACCTGAGGATAAAGGAACTCAGAGAGGTCACTCAATAGTGCCTGCCCAAACAAGTGGAAGCTGTCTCAGAATCCCTGAGTTAACACTGTTCAGGTTAATTGGGTGGTTTGGTTAGAGGGATCCTCAAGTGCAAACAAATACTGGGAGTCAGGGTGTAATGGTATGCAGAAGAAGACATGCCTTTAGGTCCAAGACTGTGAGCCATTTAGTCCCCTCAGGTATTTGGGCTAGCAGGGTATATAGATTGGGAACCACCAGGTGCATTGGAACCAGAGTCTTATTAAGGGGGCAGAGGTCCTGAACTAGCCTCCTTTCCCTGTTGGGTTTTCATACCCCTAATATTGGAGTATTACAAGGGCTGTTGCAGGGTTTCAGGAGGCCCTGCATCTTTAAGTTATATATCATGGCTTCTAGCCCTTTCCTGACCTCTGGTTTCAGGGGATATTGTTTCTGGTTAGGAAAGGAGGTGGGATCCTTAAGATGGACCCGGACGAGTATGGCTGTCCAATTTTCCCTCAAGTTGCCCAAACTTCTGGGTTAATATCAACCTCCACTAGGGGGAGACAAAGAGTTTGCCGAGGGGCCATCAGAATGGTGGTCCCCGTACGGGCCAGGATATCCTTGCCCAACAGAGGAGGTGGGCTTTAAGGCATAATTAGAAAAGCGTGAGTGAACAAAACGTCTCCCCAGCTACAACTAAGGGGTTGAGAGGAATATTGGGTTAAAGGCCTTCCTGAGGTGCCCCTCATGGTCATGCTGAGAGAAAAAGGGAGCTCAGGTTAGAGAGGAGAACTGAGAGACTGGCTCCCATGTCCAAGAGGAGGTCCTTTCTCTCCCCTTCAATTTCCAGAATTACCCAAGGCTCCTGGATGGTAATGGTGGTCTGGACCAATGGAGCCGGGAAGAGGAGCACTGGGACTCATAAGTCATGCTGCTGGACCGTTTGGGAGATTGGTTCTAGACCCGGTAACCAGCATCCCTGGGGACAGTCCACTCTCCAGTGGTCTCCATTGCAGATTGGACAGGGTTGAGGTGGCTTCCTCATGCCAGTTGGGCAATCCTTTTTGAAATGCCCTGGCTTGCCACATCTGTAGCAGTTAACAGGTGCACCCTGGGAATCCTGGGGTTTGTGGGCTTGCCTGGCAGCCATTAAAGCCTCTGTCTATTTCCTGTATTTCCTCTCTCTTTTCTGGGCCTCCCTGTCTCTATCATAAAAGACTGAGGTGGCTACTTTCAGGAGGTTTTTTAAAATACTATCTGGCCCCAGGGCCTGTTTTTGTAGCTTCGTCCTGATGTCAGGAGCTGCCTGAGTAATACATTTATTCTTCAGGATTAGTTGCCCCTCAGCTGAATCAGGAGATAGAAAGGTGTGCTTTACCCAGGCCTCTCTTAGCCTTTCCAAGAAAGCAGTGGGGTTTTCATTGAATCCCTGGTTGATCATGGACAACTTAGTATAGTTGAGAGGCCCGGTCCTAGTTCTACATAAGCCTTCCATTACACACACCTGAAAGTGTCTCCTCTTCCAGTTTTCCATTTCATTGTTGGGATTTCATTTAGGGTCAGCCATGGGTACTGCTTCTCTTCCAGTTGGATAATGTTCGCCCCCTTCTCTGATGCCATATGTGATAAAAAGCACATCCCCAGATCTCTCTGCTGCTTACAGAATGGACTGCTTCTCAGTGTCCATCAGGGTCTGATTCAGAAGTAACATAACGTCTCTCCAGGAGAGTTCAAATATTTGAGTGAAATTCTGGAAAGCCTCTGTATATCTATCAGAGTCATCTGAAAACTTGCCAAGATCCCCCTTAATTTGCTTTAAGTCTTGTAGGAGAAGGGGACCTGGATCTTACTGGGCCCAAATACACTGGGCATCTGTTGGAGGGGCAAGAGGGAGACTGGGGCTTATTTAGGGTGAGGATTTCTAGGAGGGGGCAAGTAAGAGGCAGAAGCTGGATAGGAAGGTCGAGGTGGACCCAGAGGAGCAGGGCGTGAGAGAGCTGGCTCCTCTGCTGGGAGTGCCTGTGGGATTTGTATCTTTAATTCCCCGGGCTTCCCCTTGCATCCTTCCCTGAGACGGCAAACAGGAGGGCTGGATCAATCCTACACTGTTTGCAAAGGCCTGGATTGCCTTGCAAGGTATAGAAAGTCTGCACATATGGGGCCTCTGAGCATCTGTCCTCATGTCTACAGAAAAGTTCCAACTGCTGGATGGAGTTGAAATGAGTGGTTCCTTCCTGGGGCCAAACCAGTCCTTCATAATTTGGCCAAACCTTTGTACAGAGGGCTGCGAAGCATTTTTTATCCAGATTCTGAGGTCAAAGCAGTCCCAGTGGTTCAGAATACTCCAGAGGAGTATAAGCTGGGGATGGTGAAGAGATCTGGTTGTCCATTCTGAAAGACAGGGAATAGAGGCCTCCCTCATTCCCTTCCTTCTTTCAGTGAAAACTCAGAGTGTGATGGAGAGAGAAAGCAAGCATTCCCCCTTTCCCTTCCACTTATTTTATCCTCGAGCCCGGCAACCTTGGCACGTGCCGCCCATAGGAACCAATGTGGTGTGTACCCATGAAGCAGGGAAAACCTAGAGAACAGGAATTAACCACCCTCCCCTATGCCTCCCTTTCTCCCTGCTGTCGACAACCTTTGAGTTCCCTGGGCCTGTTTAGCCCATGGAGCATGGCCTCCTTCTATGGGGTGGGGGGTTCAGTCAGCAGGAATTGGTCCTGGCCATTTACATCATGCCTGTTGCCTGGCTTTGGATCCCTCAGACCTGGTTTTTCTTTTTAGAGCCTCAGCCTGAAGCACGGAATTGAGTTTAGGACTGAAAAGGTATTTCAGAGGCTGTTTTGTGTCTGTTTAGAGTGTCTCAAATGAGCCCTGCTGAATTTGCGGTTACCAGCCAGCCTGGGCTGTTCCCCCATTAACTTCCCTATCAGAAACAGAGTGCTGGGAAGAGGGAGCCCTCTCACTTAGAAAAGGAAAAAAAGAAAAAAAAGAAAAAAAGAAAAACAGTTTAATGTGCAAAAGGGGAGGTCCTGGGTGAAAAGCCCCTGGCTCAGGGCAAGTGGGTTCCATTAATCCTTGTATTCTTCTGCCAGATCAGACTGGGTTGAATTCCTTGGCCAGGAGAGGAAAAGTTCCATTGGTGCAGCGGGTGAGAAGTGCCCACCCTTCAGCCCTGTGGGTTTAGCCCTGTGGGGTCCCACCTACTGCTGCAGTTTTCTCCTGCTTCCGGCTCATCCCAGGCTGTGGAGGTGGAGGCAGCGCGGGCCATGGTGGCACTGCTCCTCCTGCCCCCTCGTGGCTGTTGGGCATGACCTTTCCATGCTGTGAACATGCCCAGGCCCCCAGTCTGGGAGGGCATAGGCTAACAAGAGGTGCCTTGAGCCATGGGTGCCTGCAGCTGTCGGGGCAGAGGAGGAGATTGTACCTCTAACAACTGTTGGTCTGATTTGCACCTTTGGTGGCTGAGCCGAATAATCATTTTACTTAGTAATATTGCCACAGCCTGTAGCAAAACTCTTAACATTATAAAGGAAGAGATAAGAGCCATTTCAAACTGTGAGAGAGAGAATGAGAAAAGAGATGGAGTCTGGGGATTCTGGCAGCCCGTTAGGGCGGTTAAAACTCCATGAAGGGAAACAGAGCCTTTTACCTTCAGGAAAGAGAGACAGGTGGCAGGATTTTGGAAAAGAGGCAGATCCAACAGTTTCACTTTTGCACTCACCTTCCGGGATCTCAGGCAAGGCTCTAGTTGAAACAGGAAGAGTTTCCTTATTCCCCTCACAGGGTGTGTGACATGGGGAGTGGCTCGCTTCTTCAGGGCGCTGCAGTTCAACCCCCTGGGGGGAGTATGCAGATAGGCAGGTCATGGGGAACGCGGGTTCCAACCTCATGGCAGCATCTAGGGTTGAGTGTTTACAGCTCCTGAAGCACCGTGGGCATGTGTTACAGTGTCCTCTTTCAGCTTAGCCACCTGCACTAGTCTTGTGTTAATCAGCTCTATTAGACCCTCTGTCTTACTGCAGGGACAGAGGGCTTTCTGTATCCTGGGATTGCCCTAGTGTACTGGAAAAATTGGTTTATACGCGGGCTTGGAGAGTAAGTCCAAGGTTTTATTGAATTGTGGAGGTAGCTCTCAGCAGGTGGATGGGAAGCCAGAAAGGGGATGGAATGGGAAGGTGGTCTTTCCCTGGAGACAGGCCACCCAGCAGCTGGGCTCTCCTCTGACCGCCCTCGGCCAAATTTCCCTTGGCATCTGCGTTGTTCTGCCGTGGATGGCCTATCAGTGTCTGTGTGTTCTTCTGCCAGTGTGTTCCCTTTGACATTTAGCTGCTTGTGTGTGTACCCACTAGGGTCTCAGGGTTTTTATAGGCACAGAATGCAGGGAGTGGCAGGCCAGGGTTGTCTTGGAAAATGCAACATCTGGGCACAAAAACAGAAATGGCTGTCCTCACCTAGGTCCGTGGGCACAGGCCTGAGGGTGGAACCCTAGCCAGGGACCCCACCCTTCTCTACCCAGCACTTCCCTGCCTCCCTCTCATATCACAATCACCCTCCCTGTAAGCCCAGGGACTATCACAGAAGGGGTAGGCACATGAGATTATAAGGACTAGTTTCGAGGGAAATAATTAGTTCAGACCCTCCAAATCAGGACGAACACACAGATAACACACAGACACACAGCTGGCAAATTGAGGGACTTTGCCTCCTGAGTCATTATGTGACCTCCTTTTCATCTATCCAAACCATAAAGAATTTCCTGCTTCCCATAGACTGAAAAGAGAATTACCAAGAGGATATCAAGATACCCGGCAATAGAGCCTTCTGCATATAGTTGTTCTCAGTTATGGGGTTTATGCAAATAAAGATATGACAAAAAAATTTGTTGGCCACCTTAGGACAAATTACTAAAAAGGTGTCAAGCATTTTGGCATAACAAAAGTCTCTAACTTCTTAAGCTTAAATGGTTTTAGCAAAATGCTTATGTTTTGTACAGCTAATTGCTACCAGTCTAACTAAAACCAAGATTATAGTAGCTCAATGCATAGGACTTATAGATAAGCCAATTTTGTAACCTTGCTTTTTGGCTTTGATTTTTTTACTCTTACATTGCTTAAAAGGTTTTGAGGTTGATAGATACCTGTCCAGCTTCATTCCTGTCTGGAATGTTGAAATCGGCTGTAAGATTTTTGGCTGTAAGTCTTTTGGCCATAGGGTGGGTCATGGACAGGACAGACCTGGGGCAGGCAGCCACATCATTCTGACAATGACATGGGACAAAATAAAGGTTTGGCCATTGATGCTGTCTGTGGCGAATCTTCACCAAAAGGGGTGAATGAGAAATAAAAGTAAAATTTTAAGCCCCCAGTTGACTGAACAGACCCTTTCTTGGCCGAAGGATCCTCAGAAAATCCTTCAAAGCTGAGTTCCCAGTCATAACGAGATGGGGGGTTGATAGGTTGCATTATACCCCCTCTCTTGCTAATGGCCAGTAGGGTTTCTTCCCTAAGGGCTAAACAGAAAACAGTCCTTTCAAAAATCTCCACACTGATAATGCCCATTCCTAGCTTATCTCTTCAGGTACCGAACAAAGACAAGATAAGATTAATCGGTCCTGCACCCCACCCTGAGATGTCTGCTTGCCTTGTTCCTCTACTCTCTTTTCTTCAAGGGCTTACATATCTTATGTCAAATGCAGACTTATTGAGCACTAACTAAAGTCTCATAAGTATGTAATCATTTGCTTAACTGCCTCCTCTTTTTAGTGGAAAATGTGTAAATATTAAACCTGAGAATCTCTTTGGAAAAAACAGCCACAGACACATCTAGATTTGCCTATTTCCCGATGTACCTTCAAGCTGGCTCAGTAAACCTCGATGGATTGAGACACCTACCTCAGTCACTCATTTTGATTGTCAACCCTCAAAGCCCACTTTTCTCTCCATGTTGTAGCAATTGTGGGCTTTGTCCTCCAACACGGAGTGAACAGATTGTCTCTGTTCTTTCCTGCTTTTTCCACTTTTGCCTGTCTTATCCATTCGTTTCCTTTAAAAACATCTTTATGAATGTACACAACAATTTGAGGCAATTTAAAGAAAACTATTAAATGGCTAATAGTGCAGGTGGTATGCAGGCTTGGCACAAATTATGAAGAGAGTGCAAAGCTGACCGAAGTAGGGAGCAGGGCCATACATGTAAAATTAGAAAGTATTCAGAGAAGTCGTTTTGGGAAAATGGTAACGCACTTGCTGGAAGACAAAACTCTGAGGTAAAATCTCAGCCGATCGAAGGGTCTGTGTTAGCCTCAAAGGAGGAAATTAGAGTTGTGTCTAAAAGACTGTTTTTAATCCTATTGTTAGCACTAGGGAACATCTTTGAGTCACACGACACCAAAGTATGTTAGCAGTGGCGAATCCATATGGGTCTGCAGCAACATCAATTCTTGTCCGGTCAGAAGAAAGAATTTGACTGAGGGGCATAAGGCAAAGTGAGACCAAGGTAAGTTTTAGAGCAGGAGTGGAAGTTTATTAAAAAGCTCTAGAGCAGAAATAAAAGCAGATAAAGAACCCTTGGAAGAGGGCCAAGTGGGTGACTTGAGATCAAGTGCATGGTTTGACCTTTTGACTTGGGGTTTTAAATGTTGGCATGCTTCCAGGTCTGCTGTGTCTCTTCTCCCGTGATTCTTCCATTGGGGAGGGACCGTCCACAAGCACAGTGGCCTGCCAGCACTTAAAAGGGGCTGCATTTGCGATGTGTTTGCTGGAGTTGTACGTGTGCTCACTTGAAGCATTCTTCCCTTACCTGTTCAGTGTTCCCAGAGGACAGTCATATTAGTTCATTCTCACACAGCTATAAAGAACTACCTGAGACTGGGTAATTTATAAAGAAACGAGGTTTAATTGACTCAGAGTTCTATGTGCTGTTCAGGAGGTATGGCTGGGTAGCCTTCAGGAAACTTACAATCATGGTAGAAGGTGAAGGGGGAAACCAGCACATCTTACACGGTGGGAGCAGGAGGAAGAGTGAGAAGGGGAAGGGGGAAGTGCTATACCCTTTTAAACAACCAGATCTCATGAAAACTCACTATCATGGGAATGGCAAGAGGGGAAATCGACCCCCATGATCCAATCACCTCCCACCGGGTCCTTCCCCCAGCACTGGGGATTACACTTCAACATGAGATTTGGGGGGGAGCAAAGAGCCAAACCATATCAGCCATATACCAGTTAAACTCCACCAATTTGCTTTTCAGTGTGCATGCTTGAGCCCACTTGTCTAACTCCTGAGATCTTATTGGGAAGCTGCTGATCATCAGTTTCAGGTATTTCTATCTATTAGGAGACTGTCTTTCCCTGATGCTGGGTGCAACCAATTATTATTTTAGAGAGGCAGTTAACAACCACCTAGCCATCACCTGATGGTCATCTGACATTCCTAGTTGAGGGAAGGGGGCGCTCTCGTGCCCTGCTCATGTCTAAGTAGCTACCGACTATAACACTATTGTCAGCAGCATAAAATATTTGACAACTGTCACTCAAAGAAAGCACTCATTTATAGCATTTTCTAATTTCCATAGTGCAAATGCTCTCAGGATGGTTGATTCCAGGCTAATGACTTGACATCACTATATACGGATTTGAGAAGAGAGGTGGGTACCCAGCTCTCACCAGCTTGTGCATAACATACCACTGTCGGTTCTGGTCACTATTTGATTTCTGGGATCCTCAGTTTCTTAAGAAAGGGAAATAATTACATTTATTTCACAAAATTGTTAGATAAATTAAACCACATAACAGGAGTACAATGCTTTGCACATGATGGTTCTTCTCTGTCTTGGGAACTAAATTGGGTCATTCACAGGCTTTGAAGACATTTTGCATAACCTGGCAAACATCAGACAAACTGTGCCTATCAGTTGAAAAGAAATTAAACAAACGGGCTCTCTGAAGTTTTGTCCATTCAGTGCTAGGGGAAGGAAGCACAGAGAATCAAATCTAAATCCCAAGTTCTTTTTCCTATCAGGATCCCCAAACCAGAGCCTTACGATTGGAAGACTAATTACCGCTCTTTTCTCCACTACTCCATTTTCTCTGGGATCATCGCCCAGTCTGGTTTTTGTGCTTTTTTTCCTGCCTTATCCATTAGATTTCTTTTAAAAACATCTTGCTTTCTCACGTGTGTGTATGTGTGTGTATATCTATATGTACATATACAAATTGAGACAATGCAAAACAACTATTAATAGTTCATTGTACAGGTGATATATGGGGGCCTTGACACATATAGAGTTATAAAGTGCCTTATTTATAACTGTTGTTCCTGATATGACTAAAGTATTGAGAAAGCCAAATATAAGAGGCAGAGAAAGAAAATGAAGCAAACAGTAGAGCTCGCTCTGTGTAAAATAGCTGAAGAATTGACAGCATTCTAGACATAAGCAGGAAATCAAAGAGCCAGCTATAACATACAGTTCTGCTGGAGCATGCAATCGGCAGGCCCTAAGATTAAGAGAGGAAATAGAAAGAGGAAGCCCATGCTTCTCAGCTAAAGCCTGCTGAGGGATTATGGAGGTAGAACATGGAAATTAAAAGACACATAAGCCTTTATATATGAGGTTAGGCAAATGGGTAAAAGAAGAAAAACAAGGAGATCATTGTTTCTCAGCTCTGAAATGGGAGGAATGTCACTTCTTGGAATTTGGGGCTATAGTTCTACTGAGTTACATACGGGGTGAGTGATGCCTTCTCTTTCTTCACTAACAGTAGCAGAGGCAGAATAGAGGGCCAACCTTGAGTATTCAGACCAGCCTTGCCTCATCATTTGAACCTCTGCCTTCTGATCCTAGATTAAGACTTGAAGACAAGATCAGTATGAGCCTCCACTATGCTGAAACATAGTGGACAAGCTGCAGACAAAACCCCTCAGACACCGAGTTAAAGAAGGAAGGGCTTTATTTGGCTGGGAGCTTCCGCAAGACTCATGTTTCCAACAACCAAGCTCCCCAAGTGAACAATTCCTGTCCCTTTCAAGGGCTCACAACTCTAAGGGGGTCTGCCTGGGAGGGTCGTGATCGACTGAGCAAGCAGGGGGTGCCTGACTGGGGGCTGCATGCACTGGTAATTAGAATGGAACAGAACGGGACAGGGATTTTCACAGTGCTTTTCTATAAAATGTCTGTAACCTATAGATAACATAACTGATCAGATCAGGGGTTGACCTTTAACTACCAGGCCCCGGGTGTGGCACTGGGCTGTCTGCTTGTGGATTTCGTTTCTGCCTTTTAGTTTTTACTTCTTCTTTCTTTGGAGGCAGAAATTGGGCATAAGACAATATGAGGGGTGGTCTTGTCCCTTAAAATTAGTGCTGAGTGGGCTGGGCATGGTGGCTCATGCCTGTAATCCCAGCACTTTGGGAGGCTGAGGTGGGTGGATCATGAGGTCAGGAGATCAAGACCATCCTGGCTAACAGGGTGAAACCCCGTCTCTCCTAAAACATACAAAAAAATTAGCCAGGCGTGGTGGTGGGCACCTGTAGTCCCAGCTACTTGGGAGGCTGAGGCAGGAGAATGGCATGAACCCAGGAGGTGGAGCTTGCAGTGAGCCGAGGTCTTGCCACTGCACTCCAGCCTGGGTGACAGAGCGAGACTCCATCTCAAAAAAAAAAAAAAAAAAAATTAGTGCTGAGTATTTACTATGTTGATGTGATCTTGGCCAAATTAAACCAGTTGGAAAGCTCAGGGATGGAAACTTTGCCTAGATATGAGAGGTAATGCTCAGAATCAAGTTTATGACTTACTAAACGTCAAGTATATATGAACCTGAAGACATCGTCTGTCTCCTGGGATTTCTGCTAAAGTGAAAGATATCCTAAAGCCAAAGATGTGACTGACCAAGAGACAAGAAAGATTCATGAGCTCACAGCGACCCATGTTTGGGTTCTGCACTCATTGTGTGTGGGGAGATACAAACAGCAGAACATCTGGTCCCATCTCCATATCCAAAACCAAGACACAACCCAAAAGGTGAGGGCAAGTAGACATTTATTTCAAGAGGAACCATGATAGTAATGAGTTTCATTGCAGTCAGGCTCAAGTTATTAATCCTCTGTAGCTTCATGTTTATTTATCTGCAAACTGTGGGCAATAATAACTATTTATATAGAGATAGTATAAAGATTGCATATGTTCATGGATGTCTAGACCTAAATGGTTACCCACATTGAAAGTAGAGTTAACTCTCCATAAATTTCAGTTATCATTCTCACAGTAAGACAAAAGCAAGGTAACTGGTGTGCCCTGGGGTATTCTAGGGGCAGGGGAGCAGCTAAGAGGATTGAGAATGTGGAGCTAAAATGTGTAGGGCCCTGAATGCCCAGTTAAAGATTGGGGCTTTTTTCATACTTCAGTCACTTGGGTAACATCTTTACAATTTTGTCAGTGTCTGCAGATTTCCTGTAATATTATCTGTTAGTAATTTAATAGAACTACCTTTTTAAAAATGCTACGTTTCCCTCATCAATATGTGAGCTTTCCAGTTGCTTCACATTTCAACAACGCTTGGTATTTTCTATTTTTCTTTTGTAGGGGGCCAAGGGAAAACTTCCTCTTTGCTCTCTGAAGGTTCATTGAAAATCAGTTGACAAAAGGCAGATTAATAGGAGAAAAAGGATACAAAATTTGTTAATGTGGACATGTGTGCATAGGAATCTTATCACATATGAAAAGCTCAAAGAAAAGGCCACGTGGTTAAAGTTTTATACTGTCCTGAGGTTGAGGAAAAAACAGGGGCTTGGGGCAGGGGCAAGACCAGTTCTGGGAGGGAGAGGAGAGGAGGCCTGGCTAGCAAAGGATGTCTTGTTATGCAGATGAAAGCTTACAGTGAGCAGCTCTCAGAAAGAGGGAGTTTCTGTCAGACCCCCAAAGATATCAGACTTCAGTCTGTCTCTTCCAGGAGGTAATCATGTCTCCATCCTGATCCTTGATCAGGGACAGGGGATAGGGAAAACCTGACTGTTTCACCAA
Source organism: Nomascus leucogenys (assembly GCF_006542625.1). NCBI lineage: Eukaryota > Metazoa > Chordata > Mammalia > Primates > Hylobatidae > Nomascus > Nomascus leucogenys. The sequence goes on from NC_044399.1 coordinate 64,091,642, forward strand.
TGCAGAGTTTCTCTACAGATGCAAATCTCCTTCACAAAAGGCAGCTTGCAGGGGACCCTCTGGACGCCCATCTCCAAATATTCCAAAGAAGTATGTATTTTGAGGTGGAATATTCTTGGTTCCTCCCTCCCTCCCTCTTCCTTCCTTTCTTCCTTCCACTGAGGCACAAAATGTAATTTAAAGAGTTTACTTGAGCCAAAGTGAGGCCAGGTGCCTGGGAGAGTCAGACCCAAGTAGCCTTGAATATGAGCTCCATTTGGCCTTTGTTTCAAGCAAGTTTTTAAAGGCAAAGAAGAAGGATAGATACAAAGTTGTTTGTCAGAAATTCTCACTGTCTGATAGATAGAACATTGATTAGTGATTGACTATACATTGTTAAGCTATCAAGTGTAGGTTATAATGTTCACTGTGGCATTATGAGGTTAATATATAGCTACTTGTGATAGCAAACAGTTCCAAGAGACAAATACATAGCTCAAAGCAAGGCAGGAGTGGAGGAGTAGGAAGCAAGTGGTGCCTCATTTTGATGTCTCTCTGAGCTGATACTTTAAAGGGATTCACATTCCTTAGGTTAGAAGTTCTTTTCTCAATGTCTTCCTTTGACAAATAAAAATTTTATGTATTTATCATGTACAAAATGTTGTTTTGAAAAATGTATACCTTATGGAAGGGCTAAATTGAACTAATTAACATATGCATTCTTTCACAAACTTATTTTTTGGAAGTGAAAACACTTAAATCTACTCTCTTAGTAATTTTTATGAATACAATACGTTGTTATTAAGTATGTCAATGAAAAGAGTCAAACTGTAAAATATTTGAAGAGATTTATTCTGAGCCAAATATGAGAGACCATGGCCCATGACACAGCCCTCAGGAGATCCTGAGAACATGTGCCCAAGGCGGTCAGGGAACATCTTAGTTTTATACATTTTAGGGAGATACGAGACATCAGTCAAAACACATAAGATGTACATTGGTTCATCCAAAAAAGTGGGACAAATCAAAGTGGGGTTAGGGGTGTGGACAGAGCAGGGAGCCCTCTAGGTTATAGGCATATTTAAAGATTTTCTGATTGGCAACTGGTTAAAAGATTTATTATCGGCCATGCGTGGTGGCTCATTCCTGTAATCCCAGCCCTTTGGGAGGCCGAGGAGGGCGGATCACGAGGTCAGGAGTTCGAGATCAGCCTGACCAACATGGTGAAACCCCGTCTCTACTAAAAATACAAAAATTAGCTGGGCGTGGTGGTGGATGCCTGTAATCCCAGCTACTCAGGAGGCTGAGGCAGGAGAATGGCTTGAACCCAGGAGGCAGAGGTTGCAGTGAGCCGAGATCACACCACTGTACTCCAGCCTGGGCAACAAGAGCAAGACTCTGTCTCAAAAAAAAAAAATAGTTATTATCAATAGAAAGGAATGTCTGGGTTATGATAAGGAGTTGTGGAGACCAAAGCTTTATTGTTCAGATGAAGCCTCCAGGTAGCAGGCTTCAGAGGGAATAGATTGTAAATGTTTCTTATCAGACTTAAAGAGTCCGTTCTATCAGTAATTCCAAAAGGGAGGAGAGTATAGTAAAGCATGTCTGGTTCCCCCTTCCCATCATGGCCTGAGCTAGCTTTTTCAGGTTAAATTTGGAATGCCTTTGGCCAAGAGGAAGGGTCCATTCAGATGATTTGGCGGGGGGGCCTTAGAATGTTGTTTTTTGGCTTACAACTACAGTCACCATGTTGTACAATAGAGTTCTTGAACTTATTTCTCCTGTCTAACTAAAATTTCGTATCCTTTGACCATCATCTCCCCAAAACACCTTTTTTAGTAAAGTAAAAAATAATCTTTTTATAGTAAAAATTTTTTTAACAGTTTTATTAAGATATAATTCACATATGGCATTAGTCTGTTCTCAGGCTGCTAATAAAATCATACCCAAGACTGGCAATTTATAAAAGAAAGAGGTTTAACTGTCTCACAGTTCCACATGGTTGGGAGGCCTTGTAACCATGTTGGAAGGTGAATGAGGAGCAAAGTCACATTTTACATGGCAGCAGGCAAGAGAGGGAGCATGTGCTGGGGAACTCCCCTTTATAAAACCATTGGATCTCATGAGACTTATTCACCGTCATGAGAGCAGCATGGGAAAGACTCACTCCATGATTCAATTACCTCCCACTGTGTCCCTCCCGTGACACATGGGAATTATGGGAACTATAATTTGAGATTTGGGTTGGGACACAGCCAAACCATATCACATACCATATGAAGGTTGGCTGAAAAGTCAACTCACATAAGGCAGATTTCATTGAAGAAAAGGCATACAAATTTATTAATGTGTATATGCAGGAGCCTTTAGCCTGAAGACCTAAAGATGCAGGGAAAGTTGACGGTTTTTTTTTTTTTTTTTTTTTGAGATGGAGTCTCGCTCTGTGGCTCAGGCTGGAGTGCAGTGGCATGATCTCGGCTCACTGCAAGCTCTGCCTCCCAGGTTCACGCCATTCTCCTGCCTCAGCCTCCCACATACCTGGGACTACAGGCGCCCGCCATCGTGCCCAGCTAATTTTTTGTATTTTTTAGTAGAGATGGGGTTTCACTGTGTTAGCCAGGATGGTCTCGATCTCCTGACCTTGTGATCCGCCTGCCTCGGCCTCCCAAAGTGCTGGGATTGCAGGCATGAGCCCCCATGCCCGGCCCAAGTTGACCGTTTTTGTACTTAGGTTCAACAAAGTGTGGACAGCTGGTAGAAATAGGATTGGACAAAATGAATAAGATCTAATGCTAATAGATTGAGTGGGGAAACCCAGTAGGGCCTGTTTGTCTAGATTCTACCTCCTGCTCCAAGAATGCCTTCTTCCTTCTTGGTGTGGGGAAAGACCATCTCTAGAATGGAGTCTTGTAACCTGCAGTCAAATGGGATAGATCAGATAATTTCTTTATGACCAGTATTTATACAGAAAGGCAGAGTAAAAGCTAGAGTAATATTTTTAGCTTTTATGGCTGGTTTGGGAAAAATGGGATCTGGTTTCTATGACCCACTTTAGGATGGAGGGATTCTAATTTGTATGGTTAGCCTTGGGGGAGAATGGGACTCAGCGATAGCAGAGCATGAGAAAGTCAGAGAAAAATGTTTGCTTCCGAGCCTGCTTCTTAGGCCCTTCATTTTAGGATATTGTTTTCTGAGCCCCAGCAATAAAATTCACCCATGTAAATTATATTATTCAATGGTTTTTTTAGTATATTCACAGAATTATGCAACCATCTAATTTAAATCTAATTTTGGAACATTTTCATTACCATAGAAAGAAGTCCTTTATCCATTAGCAGTCATTATCCATTTCCCACCAACCTTCCAGCCTCGGCAATTACTAATCTATTTTCTGTCTATAAATTTTTGTATTCGGGATAGCTCATATAAATAGAATCATGTAATATGTAGTCTTTTGTGACTGACTTCTTTCACTGAGCATAATGTTTTAAGGTTCATCTGTGTTGTGCCATTCCTTTTTACTGACAAATCAAAAATTTCACTGTGTGGATATACCATACTTATTTATCAGTTGATGGATACTGGGAAAATTTCCACTTATTGACTATTATGTCTAATGTTGTTATAAATATTTTTGTGCAAGTTTTTGTTTGGACATGTTTTACTTTTTAAGTAGAGACAGGGTCTTGCTATGTTGCCTAGGCTGGCCTGAAACCCCTGGCTTCTTCCTGGCTTAGCCTCCCAGAGTGCTGGGATTATAGGCATGAACCACTGCACTTGGCCTTTCTTGTGGTTGTGTGTGTTTTTTTTTTTTTGAGACAAGCTCTTGCTGTGTTGCCCAGGCTGAAGTGAAGTGGCATGCTCATGGCTCACTACAGTCTCGAATTCCTGTGCTTAAGTGATCCTCCTGCCTCAGCCTCCTGAGTAACTGAGACTGCAGGTGTGCACCACCTTGCTTAGCAAAGTTTTTGTGTTTTGTCTTTGTGAAGATGGTGCCTCACTCAATTGGCCAGGCTGGTCTTGAACTCCTGGCCTCCAGTGATTGTTCCACCTCAGCCTCCCAAAGCATTGTGTATTAGTCCATTTTCATGCTGCTGATAAAGACATACTTGAGACTGGCAAGAAAAAGAGGTTTAATTGGACTTACAGTTCCACATGGCTGGGGAGGCCTCAGAATCATGACGAGAGCTGAAAAGCACTTCTTACATGGCAGCAGCAAGAGAAAATGAGGAAGATGCAAAAGCAGAAACCCCTGATAAAACCATCAGATCTCATGAGACTTATTCACTACCATGAGAACAGTATGGGGGAAATTGCTCCCATGATTCAAATTAGCTCCCACCAGGTCCCTCCCACAACACATGGGAATTATGGGAGTACAATTCAAGATGAGATTGGGGTGGGGACAGAGCCAAATCATATTATTCCACATGTGGCCCCTCCAAATCTCATGTCCTCACATTTCAAAACCAATCATGCCTTCCCAACAGTCTCCGAAAGTCTTAACTCATTTCAGCATTAACCCAAAAGGCCGCAGTCCAAAGTTTCATCTGAGACAAGGCAAGTCCCTTCTGCCTATGAGCCTGTCAAATCAAAAGCAAGCTTGTTACTTCCTAGATACAATGGGGGTACAGGTATTGGGTAAATACAGCCTTTCCAAATTGGAGAAATTGGCCAAAACAAAGGGGTTGTAGGGCCCATGCAAGTCTGAAATCCAGGAGGGCAGTCAGATTTTAAAGCTCCAAAATGATCTCCTTTGACTCCAGGTCTCACACAAAGGTCATGCTGATGTAGGAGGTAGGTTCCCATAGTCTTGGGAAGCTCCTCCCCTGTGGCTTTGCAGGATATATTCCGCCTTTTGGCTGCTTTCACAGGCTGGCGTTGAATGTCTGCAGCTTTTCCAGGTGCACGGTGCAAGCTGTTGGTGGATCTATCATTCTAGGGTCTGGAGGATGGTGGCCCTCTTCTCACAGCTCCACTAGGTGGTGCCTCAGTAGGGAATTCTGTGTGGGGGCTCAGACCCCATGTTTTCCTTCCACACTGCCCTAGCAGAGGTTCTCCACGAAGGCCCTGCCCCTGCAGCAAACTTTTGCCTGGGCATCCAGACACTTCTGTACATCTACTGAAATCTAGGCAGAGGTTCCCAAATCCAAATTCTTGACTTCTGTGCATTTGCAGGCTCAACACCATGTGGAAGCTGCCATGGCTTGGTGCTTGCACCCTCTGAAGCCATGGCCTAAGCTGTACTTTGGCCCCTTTCAGCCACTACTGGAGTAGCTGGGACACAGGGTGCCAAGTCCCTAGGCTGCACAGAGCAGACCGGCCCTGGGCCCGGTGCAGGAAACCATTTTCTCCTAGGCCTCTGGGCCTGTGATGGGAGGGGCTGCTGTGAAGACCTCTGATATGTCCTGGAGATGTCTTCTGCACTGTCTTGGGGATTAACATGCAGCTTCTTGTTACTTATGCAAATTTATGCAGCTGGCTTGAATTTCTCCTCAAAAAATGGGTTTTTCTTCTCTATCACATTGTCAGGCTGCAAATTTTCTGAACTTCTATGTTCTGCTTCCCTTATAAATCTGAATGCCTTTAATAGCACCCAAGTCAACTCTTGAATGCTTTGCTGCATAGAAATTTCTTCTGCCAGATACCCTAAATCATCTCTCAAGTTCAAAGTTCCACAAATCTCTAGGGCAGGGGCAAAATGCCACCAATCTCTTTGCTAAAACATAGCAAGAGTCACCTTTGCTCCAGTTCCCAACAAGTTCCTCATCTCCATCTGAGACCACCTCAGCCTGGACCTTATTGTCCATATCACTATCAGACTTTCGGTCAAAGTGATTCAACAAGTCTCTAGGAAGTTCCAAACTTTTCCACATTTTCCTGTCTTCTTCTGAGCTCTCCAAACTATTCCAACCACTGCCTGTTACCCAGTTCCAAAGTCGCTTCCATATCTTTTCAGCAACACTCCACTCTACTGGTACCAATTTACTATATTAGTCCATTTTCATGCTACTGATAAAGACATATCCAAAACTCAGAAGAAAAAGAGGTTTAATTGGACTTACAGTTTCATGTTGCTGGGGAGGCCTCAGAATCATGGCGGGAGGTGAAAGGCATTTCTTATATGGCAGTGGCAAGAGAAAATGAGGAAGATGCAGGAGTGGAAACCCCTGATGAAACCATCAGATCTTGTGAGACTTACTCACTACCACAAGAACAATATGGGGGAAACTGCCCCCATGATTCCAGTTCTTTCGCACTGGGTCCCTCCCACGACATGTGGGAATTATGGGAGTACAATTCAAGTACACAACCAAACCATATCACAGCCAAACCATATCACACGGGGATTGCAGTCATGAGCTATCATGCCTGGGGTGCTATTTTCTTTATTATTATATTTTTAAATTACAAATTTATTCATATTTATTTATTTTTTATTTTTATTTATTATTATTATTTTGAGAGGCAGGGTTCCTGCTCTGTCACCCAGTGTAGAGTGCAGTGGTGCAATCATAGCTCTCTGCAGCCTTGAACTCCTGGGTCCAAGCAATTCTTCTGCCTCAGCCTGAGTAGCTGGGACTACAGGTGTGTGCCACGAAGCTCAGACAATTTTTAAATTTTTTGTAGAGATGGTATCTTATAATATTGCCCAGGCTGGTCTTGAACTCCTGGCCTCAAGCCATCCTCCCACCTTGCTTCTCAAAGCACTGGGATTACAAGCCTGAGCCACCGTGCTCAGCTGTTTTTATTTCTCTTGGATGCATACTTAGGAGTAGAATTGCTAAATCACATGATAACTCTATATTTAACTTTTGGAGGTATTGCCAAATTGTTTTCAAAACCACCTGCACCATTTTACAATTTTACCAGAGGTAAATTAAGTTTGTAGTATATACACACCCTTGTCATCGTTTGTTCTTGTTTGTCTTTTTAATTTTAGATTTCCTAGTGGGCATGAAGTGATATCTCATTGTGATTTTGATTTGCATTTTCTTAATGATCAAAGATGTTGAGCATCTTTTCCTTTTACTTGTTGGCCATTTCCCTATTTTCTTTTTTTTGGAGAAATGTGTATTCAGAGCCTTTGCCTAATTTGTAATGGGGTGACCTTCTTATTGTTGAGTTGTAAGTGCTCCGTATACATTCTAGATACAGGTCTCTTATCAGGTATATAATTTGCAAATATTATTCCCTATTCTGTAAAGTGTCGTTTTTCTTTCTTGATAGTATCACTTATAGCACAAAATTTTCAGTTTTAATGTAATCCAATTTATTTAGGTTTTCTTTTGTCATTTGTACTTTTGCTGTTGTATCTAACAGCAAAGAAATTAAAAAAAAAAAAAAAAAAAAAAAAAAAAAAAAATGATAAAAAAATAAAAAAAAAAACAAAATTTAGAAAATATGTAGTCAGTCATTACTTTTAAAGTTCTATTACTCTATGCTATAATTATCTCCTCAAGGAGCCATAGTGAGAGGCATAGTTATGGAGGCTAGTCATGGGACAAACCTGAAGAAAGAGTGGCCTATTGCGATGTGTAATGCAGCTGAAGTCACATGGACACCTTTAGTCACAGGCAGGAGCTAGCCTCAGAACTGTGGAACAATGTACCCATTGAAACGCTCCCCCCTACTATGCCTATCTTGATATCAAATACTGCCTCAATCTCATATCTTACTGCTTTTTTTTTTTTTTTTTTTTTTTTTTTTTTTTTTTTTTTTTTTTTTTTTTTTTTTTTTTTTTTTTTTTTTTTTTTTTTTTTTTTTTTTTTTTTTTTTTGTTTTGTGTCTCAATAGCCTTCTCTGAAAAATGGGGTATGCCTATACTATGTGATTTGTGCGAATATTAAAAAAAGGTAATATAGGCAAAGTGTTTAAAACAGTGATAAGTAGATAGCAAATGCTCAATATCAGCTGTTGCTATTATTGGATAGTCAAAATAAAGTATGTAATTATGTATCAACCATTCTGTGATACAGAACTGGAAATAGAGATGCAGGTAAGTTAAGCAATCTTTAGAGTCAAACAACTGGTGAATGGGGTAAAGAAAAAAGGAGAAGGCCCAGGATCCAAAACCAGCTCATGTGGCTCCACTGCCCCATGAATTGGGGCTGCATCTGGGGCTTGGGATTATGAAGACACAAACACTTCTTTTTTTTTGTTGTTGTTGTTGTTGTTGTTGTTGAGATGGAGTCTCACTCTGTTGCCCAGGCTGGAGTGCAGTGGCACAATCTCGGCTCACTGCAACCTCTGCCTCATGGGTTCATACCATTCTCCTGCCTCAGCCTCCCGAGTAGCTGAGACTACAGGCACCTGCCACCATGCCTGGCTAATTTTTAGTATTTTTAGTAGAGATGGGGTTTCACTGTATCAGCCAGGATGGTCTCCATCTCCTGACCTCGTGATCCACCCACCTCGGCCTCCCAAAGTGCTGGGATTACAGGCGTGAGCCACCACACCCAGCCGACACAAACACTTCTTAAAGGTAGGATGCTGTCCTTGCTGATGTCATTGTGGCAAGAGGTCAGGGTTAACATGGGGCTGGAACCTGAAGAATGTGATTTAGCATTTCCCAAAGTCTGTTCTGGGAACATTAAGTCCAATAACATGCTCAGAGCACAACACAGTGAAGTTTCAGGAACGCTGAACACTCACTCTATCCCTCCTTAGACATCCTCAGTGCGTGTTATTATATTAAAGGCTCTGTGAAATCCTCCCATGAGGAATCCTGTTTAACTCTTTTACTCATTCTTCCCAAAGCATATTTCACTATAGAACCCTTTGTGTACATTATGTCTACCAACACTGCAGAGCCAAGGTTCTGCAGAACATATTTAGAGAGGCACCAATATAACTAAACCTGTCCAAACCAGGGGTTGGCTGCTGGTGAGGTTGGTCAGACCAGTGGGCGGTGATACCTGGACGATGGAGAGATCCACCCAGTGGCAGCCAATTGGAAACCAGCCCAGCAGCAGGAGGCCAGGGGAATATCCGGTCTTGGATGAGTCTAGAACATGACGGCAGTTAGTATGAGGCCCTGGCAGGTAGTAGCACCCAGCAGAGAGCGTCAAAGACTCACAACACTGCAGAGCTTAGCACCTGGGAAAGCCGGGAAGAGGCCACATGCTGAGGTTCCAGGAAGGAGTGAGAATAATCCCTGGGGCCTGGTAGCTGGTAACTGGGTCTCAAATGTAAGCTTGGAGTTCAGGGATGGAGGCATAAAAGCAAAGAGAGATTTCCTCTCTAGGGGCTGAGAAATATCATTCAGGAATTGAAGAAGAGGCAAAAGTCGATCAAAAAAGGTTACAAGAAGTGAAGCTGGAGTAAGAGGAGTCAGAAGCTTGGTGTCAAAAAGCAAAGTCACAGTGTAGTTATGCCATGCAGGGGCAAAGATCAAATGTGATTCCTTAAATCCTTCATGATTTTGACTTCATCATGTGCACAGAAACTAAGCTGAGCCTATAGGTAAGGGATGAGGGGCTGTGGCTGTGGGGAAAAGAGGGCCCAGGGGCTGGGTCTGTTGGCTCATGCTTGTAATTCCAGCACTTTGGGAGGCCAAGGCGGGTGGATCACCTGAGGTCAGAAGTTTGAGACCAGGCTGGCCAACATGATGAAACCCTGTCTCTACTAGAGATACAAAAAAAAAAAAAAATTAGCCAGGCATGGGGGCATGCACCTGGAATCCCAGCTACTCGGGAGGCTGAGACAGGGAGAATTGCTTGAGCCCGGGAGGCGGAAATTGCAGTGAGCTGAGATAGTGCCACTGCACTCCAGCCTGGGCAACAGAGCAAGACTCTATCTCAAAAAAAAAAAAAAGGGGGGGGGGGTGCCAGGAGGCAAGGCAGTCATTACAGGGTGGAAACTTAACAACCCATCAGATGCATCCAAATAGCAGGGGGTATAGTCCCACAGTTATTCCTGCTTCTTGTGACCTAGGCATCTGATCCCCATCTGAGTGCTGTCTGTGCTATACTAGATTGCATCTTAAGCTGGCTGGTATCCCGGGATGCACTTTGCAGCCTCAGGGTTGGATTTTCAGCCCCTGACACCAGGAGGAATAATCAACCTCCTATTTGAGCTGTTCTGCACCATTTCCTAGGGACAGACTCCCTTCCCAGAGCAGTCAAGATATTCTGGAAGTATAAGAATGCTACTATATAGATTTGGTTGATGTCCAAGTTAAGTTTTTAAGCAAGAGAACTTGTCATAAAATTACCCTGGATCACTGTCAATACTTAGAAGCCAGCTAAAGTTACTCTGCCCAATAAAGTTTTGGAGATGATGTTTGTCAAACTCTGGGCATATTTATGATTTTCTCATCTCAGTTCATGACAATGAATCCAAAATTTTTTTCCCCGTTCTCTGCTGGGACTACATAAAGTGGTTTCATACTGGTGTACTCTAAAACATACAGTTAGGAGATGTGGCAGGTATTTTCAAAAACTTTGTATTTAACACACTTAACACATATCTAGGATATAAAGCAGATCACAGCACAAGGTAGAGATCCAGCAAATTGCTGTGAAAACAAAAAAAGAGAAAAAAATGACTTGAATCAAAATGATAGTCAAGGAAGTCTTCATGGAGGAGGAGACATTTGAACAAGGCCTTGAAAGATAAAGAATAGCATGTCGATGTTGTTATTTACTTGCTGGTTCAATCTCGGGAGCCTATGAAGGGAGAATCTCAGAGTTAAGAAAGGGATTGTCTTGCTTTCAACTTTAATATTTTGACCCCAAGTTAATGATCACTTCAGTAAAAATGAGAGCAATTGAAAAATTGCTTGATATTTTGTTTCTCCCATGCCGTGGGTGGTGGTTCATGCCTGTAATCCCAGTACTTTGGGAGGCCGAGGTGGGTGGATCACCTGAGGTCAGGAATTCGAGACCAGCCTGGCCAACATGGTGAAAACCTGTCCCTACTAAAAATACAAAATTTAGCCAGGCCTGGAGGCAGGCGCCTGTAATCCCAGCTACATGGGAGGCTGAGGCAGGAGAATTGCTTGAACCCAGGAAACGGAGGTTTCAGTGAGCGGAGATCGATCCCGCCATCACACTCCAGCCTGGGGGACAAGAGCAAGACTTTGTCTCAAAAAAAAAAAAAAAAAAAAAGAAACTCTCTCTCTGTCTTCTTAGTTTTGGACTTTCTTGACCAAAGGCAGTAACAGATAGTGTATTTTGTTTTTGTATGTAATGTGTTTTGTTATACATGTATGTATGTAATTTGTTTTGTATGTACTGTTTTTGTATGTATGTTTTTGCTTTGTATGTGATGTGGGGGAAGAGTGGGAAGCCCCAGGTCAACTCTAAAAATACTTTGCTTACAAATGTTGATGGAGATGAACACAATTGAATCTGATAAGGGGAAGGGACTGGAGGCTGGTGCAGTTGAATAGGAAGAGTTATTTGCCCCAGAGGAGTTTGGTAGAGCTATGTAGAGCTGTAGAAAACTAGGATCCCACTTGAATAAGGCAGCCCGAAGACAGCAGGACCTCATGTGAGGTTGGCCTGGTGGTACTGAAAACCTGCTTGAAGGTAGAAGCCAGTGACGATAACTAGAAGACACAGAGATCCGTAGGTAGTGAAGAAACACTAACCGTCAGGGCATCAAATACCAGAACACCCTAAGACTGGGTTCCTCACCATTTCTGGGTTCCTCACCATTTCTATGAACCTAAGTAAGCCCAGTGTAACTGTAACAGGTTTGTTGCCTGCTGCTCAGTGAGTTAATATCTTGAGATCTCGAGACCAGGGGGCCAGGGAGTTGCAGCAGAGAAAGAGTTTAGCAATTATAGGACAGACAAACCAGGAGATGAAAGGAAACCTCAAATCTGTCTCCACAAGAGGTGGGGAGTTTTTTTCTTTTTCTTTCTTTTTTTTTTTTTTTTTTGACAGAGTCTCGCTCTGTTGCCAGGCTGGAGTGCAGTGGCGCGATCTCGGCTCACTGCAGCTTCCACCTCCCGGGTTCAAGCAATTCTCCTGCCTCAGCCTCCTGAGTAGCTGGGATTACAGGCGCACACCACCACGCCTGGCTAATTTTTGTGTTTTTAGCAGAGACGGGTTTTCACCATGTTGGCCAGGATGGTCTTGATCTCTTGACCTCATGATCCGCCCGCCTCGGCCTCCCAAAGTGCTGGGGTTACAGGCGTGAGCCACTGCACCCGGCCAGGAGATGGGTTTTTAAAGAGGTCTGGGCAGGTGATGGCTAAAGTGTGGGGATTGCTGATTGGCTGAGAAGTGAGGGGTGAAGTCGTGGGAGGGAGCCATGAAGAAACTGCTTTACTTGGTGGGGATTTTCAGCTGGCATCAGCCATTCTGCTGGAAATCAGAATCTGAGGAACACCTTTAGAAATTCTTGGGTAAAAAGGTCCAGTGTCAAGATTCCATCTATAGGAACAATGGGAGAACAGATGGCCCGCGTGCTATGTGACTCTTGGTTAGTTCGCAGCTGCAGGGGAGTGGTGAGAAGTACCCCAGTGCACCCTGGGCAGTGCCTGACAGTAATTCTGCCTAAAGCCTGGCTTGCAATTTGCATTAACCTTGTGTGGGCAGTTTCACCAGTGGAAGAAGGGAAAGAAAGCCTCAATTATTACTCATATTGGACTCCAAATTGACTTTGGCGGGTGAGGGCTGTGAGCCAGATTTTAATTTGATTTACAAAATTTAAGAAATATGACATTTTTTCACCTCGAGTATCATGGAAAAATTCATGACTATCATATTTGAAAATCTGCAGTGATCCATCAGAAAATCCCACATCTAACTTCCAAGCTGTTCTGCAGAAAAGCAGCTCAAGTTTTTATATCCATCTTGCAGTCATTAAGAACAGTGTCTTTTGAATCAGAAGGACCTGAGTTTGAATAATGACACTACTTCTTATAAGGCAATAAGCCAAAAGTCCCTTAATATTTTGAGTTTCAGGTGCCTCATCTGGCATAGGGTTATCATGAGGTTACTAGGACAAAACAGTTCTATAAAGCACTTAGTTCATTACCTGGTGCTTAGAATGTATTTCGCAAATGTTCTCTTTTCTTTTCTCTCTTTTTTTTTTTTGAGATGGAGTCTAGCTCTGTCACCCAGGCTAGAGTGCAATGGCGTGATCTCAGCTCACTGCAGCCTCTGCCTCTCCAGTTCAAGTGATTCTCCTGCCTCAGCTTCTCAAGTAGATGGGATTACAGACACACACCATCATGCCCAGCTAATTTTTGTAGACACAGGGTTTCACCATGTTGGCCAGGCTGGTCTTGAACTCCCGACCTCAGGTGATCTGCCCGCCTCTGCCTCCCAAAGTGCTGGGATTATAGGCGTTAGCCACTGTGCCTGGCCCACAAATGGTCTCTTATTATGATATATTTGTGGTGCTGAGACTGGAATCGTAAGTATGATCACCTGGGCTCTACTGGCACTGAGAGGGGAGTTTGGGTAGATCCCCTCTTGTCAGAGTTCTCCCTCATCCCTTCTTTCCTTTTTTGTTTTTTGAGACAGAGTCTCACTCTGTCACCCAGGCTGGAGTGCAGTGGCGGATCTCAGCTCACTGAAACCTCTGCCTCGCGGGTTCAAGTGATTCTCTTGCCTCAGCCTCCTGAGTAGCTGGGATTACAGGCGTGGACCACCATGCCTGGCTAATTTTTGCATTTTTAGTAGAGACGGGGTTTTGCCATGTTGCCCAGGCTGGTCTCTCGAACTCCTGGCCTCAAATAACCCGCCCACCTTGGCCTCCCAAAGTGCTGGGATTACAGGCGTAAGCCACCGTGCCCGGCCCCTACTTTTCTACCCATAGCACTTTAAAATGACAAATGACTGCACTCCATGTTCAGGAGGAAAGAAGAGGCCTTGTTTATGAGTATAGATAGCTGTGAAAGAAAACAATGAAGAATTCTCTTACTTTTATTTGTTAGTTCATGTAAATTACACATGACATATTCTATATGCTTTCATAAGTTCTCCTCTGACAGCGTATATTAAATAACATGTGAAACATAATTTGGAACTAAAATAGTGAGCAGAAGACAAAAAAAAAACAAACAAAACCACCGCCACCAACAACAAAACTATTCTGTATTTCTTTATAGCAATGTAAGAATAAAAATGAAATTTAAAAAAATTTTGAAAAAACCATCTAAGAACATTATTTATTAATTTATTTGTAAAAAATTTTTTTGAGACAAATTTTTTATCACCCAGGCTGGAGTACAATGGCATGATCATAACTCACTGCGGCCTCAACCTCCCAGGCTCAAGAGATCCTCTTGCCTTAGACTCTCGAGTAGCTTGGACTACAGGAACCCACCACCATGCCTGGCGAATTAAAAGAAACTTTTTTGTAGAGATGAGGGTCTCACTATGTTGCCCAGGCTGGTCTTGAACTCCTGTGCTCAAGCGATTCTCCTGCCTTGGCCTCTCAAATTGTTGGGATTACAGGCATGAGCCACTGTGCCCAGCCAAAATCTATTTTAGAAGCATTGAGTTACAACTTTTGAGAAGAGAGAAAGTGGGAAACACCGTGGAGAAACAGGGCAAACAGAGTGGAAAAATCCCCAGAATAAGCCATTCTAAGATGGAGCAGCCTCAAGGGCCATTTTCACTTTGGAATTCTTTGAGGAGCACTGCTTGTCTCTGCTCTCATCCCTATAAATCCAGAAAGCTGCTCAGACCTAACCTGTCATTGGGAGGGCCAGAGATGGGGCAGGAGTGGGGGTGGCAGAGGTCTGGCATTGCTGCCATCACATTGAGGAGAGATTCAGAGCCCTGGTCTTCAAACATAATTCCCTCTGTGATAGAATTTATTCCCTTTTCTGGGAAGAAGATGAATTCAGGACTCAACTTTGTTCTAGGTCACTCTTGCAAATGGTAGGAGAGGATTTTTGAAATACTGCTTCTCAAACTTTAATGTGCACACAAATCTCTTGATGTTTTATTTATTTATTTATTTATTTATTTATTTGAGATGGAGTTCCACTCTGTCGCCCAGGCTGGAGTGCAGTGGCACAATCTTGGCTCACTGCAACCTCCGCCTCCTGGGTTCAAGCAATTCTCTTGCCTCAGCCTCCCGAGTAGCTAGGACTACAGGCGCCTACCACCACGCCCGGCTAATTTTTATATTTTTAGTAGAGACGGGGTTTCACCATATTGGCCAGGCTGGAATCGAACTCCTGACCTTGTGATCCACCCACCTCGATCTCCCAAAGTGCTGAGATTACAGGCGTAAGCCACCACGCCTGGCCTTGGTGTTTTAAAATATGGTATATTAATAGAAAATTTGAGGCATAGAAAGGCCGACAGATTAGGAGACAATTGTCACTGAAAATATAGTTTATAAGTCACAGTCCCCAAGAGGTAGGGGGATGACAGGCTATGGGGAACCCCACAGGAACACCCTAGGACCAACCATGGGGCAGGGGGAGAATGGGGAGTGGCGGGCAAGAGCTGTTATTGTGGTTTCTGCAAAATGGAATGGGGGAGGCAGGGTAAGCAGGCTTGGGATTGGCTAGTTTGAATAAGTTCAACTGGCTCTGGGGCATGGGGGCTGCAGCTCTGTGATTAGTTGTCTGATCCCTGGCCCTGGGATGATTAGGACAGGGGAGTACTGGCCCTGAATGTGACAGCTCCATAAAGGAGGTGGTTGGTGTTGGGCTCTGGCTGGATTGGTTTGTATTTGAAAAACACACTCTGGTTGAGTTGCTTACCATCTCTAGGACTTGGCCAGCCCTGGGAGGAGCAGTCCCTCCAGGATCAGTAAGGCTTCACATGTTAAAGCCTCAGAATACAGAAAATCAAAGATATGGCTAATAAACACGGGGATCTTGAGAAACACCAACTCCTGGGGCCCAGCACCATCTGACTCCCTGGGTCGGAGGTGAGGCTCATCATTCGTGTTTCTAACCAGCTCACAGGTGGTTTGTGGACCATGCTTTAAGTAGCACTGCTGTGAAGGAGATGAGCAGGCCATTGCTGGCATCCTAAAAATGTACTGTGTGTAGAGCAAGCTTGTTCTCAAACAGCTCCCATCACAGCTGCCCCAGCTGCTCACCAGGCTCAAATTGAATTGTGTGGTTCAATGTAGAGAAGGGCAAACTAGACATGGTTGAGTATAATTCAAAGCCACTGAGGCTGCCCCCAAACATACCCAGATACCTAAAGGGAAGTAGAGCTCTGTAAGTTAACTGCTTGCCAACCATTTAAGTGAACTTCACCTATGAGAAGGCATAGGCTAGAGGCTGTGGAGATTTTATTTTTATTCAGGTATAACACAAGTCATAAGGATACAGTTTGATGAGCCTTCAAAATGTGAGACATGTAACACAACCCAGACCAAGAAATAGAATCTTTAGTAGCACCACAGAAGGCCCCTCATTCCCCATCCCAGTTACTGAGCCACCCATAATCTTCTTACTATTTTTGTTTTAGAGATAAGGTCTCACTGTCGCCCAGGCTGGAGTGAAGTGGCGCGATCTCAGCTCACTGCAGCCTTAAACTCCCAGGCTCAAGCGATCCTCCTGCCTCAGCCTCCTGAGTAGCTAGGACTATAGGTGAGTATCATCACACTTGGCTAATTTTTTTAATTTTTTATAGAGATGAGGTCTTATTACGTTGCCTCGGCTGGTCTTGAACTCCTGGCCTCGAGAGATCCTCCTGCCTTGGCCTCCTAAAGTGCTGGGATTACAGGTGTGAGCCACCACACAGGCCATCACGTGACTTCTGGTCACCATAGATAAGTTTAGCCTGGTTTCGAACTTTTGTAGATTAAATCTTTTGTTTTTCAGGAATCTCTTCATACACTCCACAGTGTGGGATTGATCCATATTGTTTTGTGGAGCAATGGCTCATTCTCATTGCTCTGCGGTGTTCCATTATATAAATGAACCGCAGTTTGTCCTTCCTACTGGGGATGGCATTTTGGTTGTTTCTAGTTTAGTGCACTATTATGAACATTCCTGTACCTGTCCTGTACAAGCTGTTGGGCATATACTCAGGAGTAACATTTGTAGTTCATAAGAATTTATATTCAGCCAAATAGATTTCCAAAGTGGTTATGCTGATTTACCTTCACAGCAGCAATGAACGGGTTTTTTCAGTTTAACCATTCTGGTGGGTGTATAGTGACATCACACTACGATTTTGATGTGTGCAGGTGGACAATATGGGCAAGAAGCATAGGGTAAATGAGGGTGTGGAGGTGGAGATGTACATACTACATTTAGGGCAGCTCAACCACGTTAAAATGCCTTCGTAAGTGAGAAATGGAACTGGATGTTTCAGCAGCAGTTAGAGTGAGACAGGTCATAAATGCTCTCCTCCAGGCAAGCAGGGAGCACATGCAACGTTGGAACCAGGAGGCTACAAACTGGACAGCTAGGAAGAGTGTGAGAGTTGAATTAGACATTCAAAAACCACAAACAGAGATCTCCATAGATTCTCCACAGCAAAAATGTAACTATTGAGCTTTTCCTATGTGCTAGAAGCTGTGTTACTAAGGCAGTGTAGATATAAACACAAGTAAATCACATTCCCCGTATCTCACGGAGACCACAAATATTGAGGAGAGAGGGGTAAGATATAAAATAAGTAAGGCATTAGGATAAATACAGAGACTCACACAAGCTGTGCCTTTGCTCTGGAATCAAGGAGAAGATACTCATCAGTTTGGTCTAGTAGGGCTGGAGAATACTTCATGAGGAGGTGATATGGTACCTGAGTCTTGATCAATTAGTGGTGGTTCTTAAGAAGATAACGAAGGGCCAGGCGTGGTGGTTTATACCTGTAATCCCAGCATTTTAGGAGGCCGAGGTGGGCAGATCACAAGGTCAAGAGATAGAGACCATCCTGGCCAACATGGTGAAACCCCATCTCTACTAAAAATACAAAAATTAGCGGGCGTGGTGGTGTGTGCCTATAGTCCCAGCTACTCGGGAGGCTGAGGCAGGAGAATCACTTGAACCCGGGAGGCGGAGGTCGCAGTGAGCCTAGATCTCATCACTGCACTCCAGCCTGGTGACCGAGTGAGACTCCGTCTCCAAATAAATAAATAAATAAATAGGAAGATAACGAAGAGAGAAGAACGAGCAATGGTTTGAAGATGCAGAAGATTACAGCGTGGCTGGAGAAAGTCCAGTAGTTTTGTGTAGAGGCACGAGGCTGGCGAGATCAGGCTGAAATTGTGTTTTGAGAGCAGATTGTGATAGGCCTTGTAAACACAACTGAACATGACTTTATATTATGGGCAATGAGCAGCCAAGGAAGGTCTTCAAAGAGGGGGTTGCTGTGATGCCTTGGAAGGATACTGCCATGACACAGGCATTGTGATCTAAGGCAGACAGCAGGGGAAATAAAAATAAAGCGACAGATGTGACTTCAAATAAAATATGGCTCAGTTCTCTTGCAGGGCAAAAATCCTCATTTATTGGGAACTGGAAAAGTACTTAAGGTGAGGATTTTGTTCTGCTAGGGTGGGCCCAGTCTGAAGGTAATTTTTCAAAAGCAGCTGCTTTAAGTGCTAGTTAAATGGCGCCAGGGGATTCACTGGACACAGGTGTCATGTTCAATCTTATCCATCTATCAATAAAGCCAGACTCCCAGCGCCAGTTGGATGGCAGCACAGCACCTCTGAGACAGGAATTCTATTAACAGACGCATCTCGCTGCTTCATTGTAGGGCTGTAACTTCAGAGTACTCAAAGATATTCTGAAGTCCTTGATTTCTAACTTAGCTTCTCCACCGTCAGCTGTGGCTCTTGCCTGGATAACTCAAATACGTATGTCATAGATGTTCTTACTATTGTTTTGAGTATGTTCCTACAGAACATTCTATTTCTGTGTCTTTAATACAGTTAAGGAATATCTAAGTAGTTAATTAATTTTTTGAATAGTTAATAGATGGTGTTGATAATGAATTTCTCTCCCACCCCTTTCACCAAGTCACTCAGTTTCTGTTTTCAGTGGCAGACACTATCACCTCTTTCTTATTCCATGGGCCCCCTGTATCTGTGGGCTCTTCATCTGTGGGTGGGTTCCATATGCATGGATTCAACCAACTATGGATGAAGGATGTTTGGAAAAAAGATTTCACAAAGTTCCAAAAAGCTAAACTTGAATTTGCTACACACTGAGTACTACGTTCCACACAAAGGAAGTGATATTAGGCTTTGTATAAGGCATTATAAGTAATTTAGAGATTATTTAAAGTATATCGAAGAATGTACATAGGTTATATGCAAATGTGGTGCTATTTTATATAAGGAACTTGTGCATCCCTGGATTTTGGTATTGGCGGGGAGACAGTGTCCTGAAACTAATCCCCCATAGATACCAAGCAATGACTATATCATTTTAAAGATGTTCTATGCAATTACAAAAACTATAAGCATATGCCTTTTTTTTCTTTTTGTAAAGCACAAATGGTAGCCCATTATATACTTTGTCCTCTACCTTATGTGCCTCTTGAAAATGGTTTCTTACACTCTCTTCTTTTTAAAGGCTTCACAGTGTTCCATTGCGTGAATATGCCATCATTGATTTAGTCAGGCTCCTACTGATGAATATTGAAACAATTCCTAACTTTTTTCTATTTTAAACAGTCTTCAATGAGTAACCTTATTTCTTATTTAGACATATCTATAATAAATTTCTAGAAATAGAACTTCTGGGTTGAAAGGTATGAATGTTTATAAATTTGAGAGATTTTCCAAACTCCATAGAGTCGTATATCAAACACCATGCAGGAGACACTGACCCCAAAATTCTCACGTGCTGCCTCTTTGTAATTGACTCCTCAGCCAACCTCCAACTTTGGCCATCACTGATGAGTGTTTTCATTCCTACAGTTTTTGTCTTTTCATGAATGTCTTATAAATAGAACCAATCAGTATATAGCCTTTCTATTCTGACGTCTCTAACTTAGCAATACCCATTTAAGATTAACCCATGTTGTTGAGTGGATCAATAGTGCATTCTTTTAAAAATAATGTGTCTATTGAAGTACAATTGACATACAGTAAACTGCATATATTTAAAATGTTCAATTTCATAAATTTTGATATAAATATACATACATAAGACCTTTACCATAATCAAGATAATAAACATATTATCTATCACAAAGTTTCTTTGTTCACCTTTGCAATTACTTCTCATGCCCTTGTCCGCATTTCCCCTCCCTAAGCAACCACCTGGCTTTCTATTATTGCAGGTAAGTTTATATTTTCTAGAATTCTATGTGTATGGATATACACTCCTTTTTGTCTGGCTTCTTCCTCTCAGCAAAATTATTTTGAGATTCAACCATAGTGTAGTATGCTTCACCAGTGACTTCCTTTTTATTGCAGAGTAGTATTCCTTTGTATGAATCTAGCTCTGTTTATCCTTCACCTGTTGACAGACATTGTTTACAGGTTTTGGCTACAACAACTAAAGTGACCATGATCATTCACACACTAGTCTTTTGCATGGATATATGCTTTTGTTTCTCTTGGGCAAATACCTAGAAGTGGAATGGTTGGCTTATATGGTAGGTGTATGCTCACCTTTGTAAGTGACTGCCAGACTCTTGCAGTAGTTACTCTATTTTACATTCCTATCAGCAATGCATCAAAGTTCTAATTTGTCCATGTTGTTGCCAACACTTGATATGGTCAATGCTTTTAAATTTTAGCCATTCTAATGGTTATATAGTGGTAGTTCACTGTGTGTAATTTGAGTTTACCTAATGACTAATAATATGGAGCATCTTTTCAGGGATTTACTTGCCTGTTTGAATATTATGTTTACGTTTTTTAAAATTTGTTTTCTTCTTAGTTGAATTTTGAGATGTCTAATATTTTGAATGCAAGTCTGTTATCAGATATATGACTTGGAAATATTTTCTCCTAGTTTGTCTGTGGCTTGTCTTTTTATTTTCTTAACAGTATCTTTTAAAAAGCAAAAGTTTTTAATTCTAATAAGATCTCATTTTTCTGTTTCTTTTTAAAATGAATCATGCTTTTGGTGTTGTATGGAAAAAATCTTTGTCTAACTCAAGATTACAAAGGTTTTCTTCTGAATGTTTTATAGTTTTAAGTTTTACATTGAGGTCTCTGAGTTAATTCTTGAGATAATTTTGAGTTAATTTTCTTTATGGTACAAGGTGTGGATTAAAGTTTATTTACTATGCTGAAAAGGCCATCTTTCTCCACTGAATTGCATTTTCACTTTTGTCAAAAATCAGATTTCCATCTATGTGTAGGTTTATTTCAGGTTTCTCTGTTTGTTTTTGGCCTTCTTGTTTATCTTTACACCTGTACCACACTGTCTTGATTACTGTAGTTTTATAAGAATTCTTAAAATCAGGTAGCGTTCGTCTTTGAGTTTGTTCTTCTTTTGCAAAATTATTTTGCCTATTTCAGGTCTTTTGAATTTCCATGTGAATTTTAGAATTAGTTTATCAATTGCTACAAAAACACTTTTTGGAATTTTTTATTCGGGTTTCTTTGGATCTATAGACAGTTTAGAAGCAGAACTTGCATCTTAACAATATTGATTCCTCAACCAATTAATGAACATGTACATCTCTCATTCATTTAGTTTCTCTATTTTCTTAGAAAAGTTTTCTAGTTGTCACTAGTCTTTACATCTTTGTTGGACCAATCTCTAAGTATTTCATAGTTTTGATGCTACTATAAATTATACTTTTGGTTATAATTTCTGTTTCTGATTGTTTGTTGCTGTTATATAGAAATACAATGGTGTTTTTTTACATTGGTCTTGTATTTTGTAGTCTTGCTAAACTCTCTTATTAGTTCTAGTAGTTTTTTTTTCATTTCCATCAAATTATCTACTTTGACCATTGTGTCATCTGAAAATAAAGGCAGTTTTATGTCTTCCTCTCTGAACTGGGTGCCGTGAATTTCTTGTACTTGTCTTGTTGCACTGGTTAGAATCTTTAGTATGATGTCGACGGGAAATATTAAGAAAGAACATCCTTGTTTTGTTTCTGATTTCAAAGGGCTAGTCATTCAGTTTTTCACTATTAAATATATCAGCTATAAGGTTTTGGTTATTTTAAATGTCTTAGATTGAGAAGGATCCTTTCTCTTTCTAGTTTGCTTAAAAATTTTTTTTAATGAGAAGTAGACTTTGTCAAAAGCTTTTTCTATGTCTGTTGAGAAGATGAATGAGCAGAAAACATTCACCTACCATTCTACACCTAGCAAAAATTTCTTTGAAAAATAGTGGTAAAATAAAAATGTTTTCAGGCATATAAATGCTGGAATAATTTATTTTCAGCAGATCTGCACTGTAAGAAAAATGAGAAGAAGTCCTTAAGGCAGAAGAAAAATAATACCAGATGGATATGTGGATCCACATAAAGGAATGAAGAGCACAGGAAATAGTAACTATACTGGTAAATGTGTATTTTCTTACTATTTAAAACTGTATAAAAGATAATTTTTTCAATAAAATAACAACCATATAGCATGGGGTTAATTATTGGTTGAGGAATCAATATTGTTAAGATGCTAGTTCTGCCTCTAAATTATCTATAGATCCAAATATAAAAGTAGCATGTATTTCTATATAACAGCAACAATCAGAAATTATAACTAAAAGTATAATTTATAGTAGCATCAAAACTATGAAATACTTAGAGATTAGTCCAACAAAGATGTGAAAGACTAGTGACAACTAGAAAACTTTTCTAAGAAAATAGAAAACCTAAATGAATGAGAGATGTACATGTTCATTAATTGGCTGAGGAATCAATATTGTTAAGATGCAAGTTCTGCCTCTAAATTATCTATAGATGCAATACATATATAAAAGTAGCATGTATGAAAACAATAGCACAAAAGTTGGCAGGAAGAAATGTAAGCATATTTTTGGAAGGTTCTTTTTTTTTTTTTTTTTTTTTTTTTTTTTGAGACGGAGTCTTGCTCTGTGCCCCAGGCTGGAGTGCAGTGGCGCGATCTCGGCTCACTGCAAGCTCCGCCTCCCGGGTTCACGCCATTCTCCTGCCTCAGCCTCCCGAGTAGCTGGGACTACAGGCGCCCGCCAACACACCCGGCTAATTTTTTGTATTTTTAGTAGAGACGAGGTTTCAACTGTGTTAGCCAGGATGGTCTCGATCTCCTGACCTCGTGATCCGCCCGCCTCGGCCTCCCAAAGTGCTGGGATTACAGGCTTGAGCCACCGCGCCCGGCGGGAAGGTTCTTATACTGTACATAAAGTGTACAATGTAGCACCCCATTTTTACAGCTAGATTGTGATAAGTTAAAACGGTATTACTATAACATAAACTTTAAAGCAATCATTAAAATAACCAAGAAAACCAATAAGCAACCAATGTTGTTAAAATGAATTCATAAAAAGACATTCAACTAATCCAAAACAAAGCAGGAGGAGAGTTTTTCTGCAGAAAAAGAAAATACGGACACATAGAAAATAAATAGTAAGGTGATAGATTAAAACCCAACGATGTCAATAACATGTTAAATGTAAATAGTCCTGCTTGAGTACCAGTCACTGTTCCTTCTAATCCTTTCAGATGGGTCTTTCCTCAGCCTCAGGTGGTTTCTTCACAGGCATTTGTTGATGAATGCTCACCTGAATACTACCCGAGAATCCTCTGCAGATCTCTGCAGTTCTGTCTCTTTGTAGCTGTCTTTTCTGCTCTACTCTGTCTTGGGAAGTCTAGCTGTCTTGGTTTGCCTGAATTCTCAGCTCTGTGTCTTCAACTCAGGGAGTCCACTGGACTCTGAGTTCCTTCTCTCTGTCATTGCCTGGAAACTCTCAAGGAAAAAAGTTGTGTTGATCATAAGACTTACCTTATTTCTCCCTTGTCTTAACAGAGATCATTGTTCTTCCTTCTTTGGTGTCCAGTGTTTTGCAAACTGTTGTTTTCATTTGTTTGTTTGTTTCATGTGGAAGGGCAAATTCAGTCTCTGTTACTCCACTTTGCTCAGGTGTAAAAATCAATTTAATATTTTTTATTGTTGAGAGTACTCTATTGTATGGATGTACCACTGTTTGTTTATCCACTTACATATTCAAGGTCTAGGTTGTTTCCAGTTTTTTGCGTTTATGAATGTATCTTCTATCCACAATTGTGTATAGCTTTTTGTGGGAACATACGTTTCCAATTCACTTGGATTAATATCTAGGGGTGTTATGGCTTGCTTATTTGGTAAGGTTATATTTAATTTTATAGGAAACTGCCAAATTGTTTATCAGAGTGGCTGTACTTTTGGCATTCCTACCAGATAGCTACGTGGGTTCCAGTTGCTCTGGAATTTTGACAGCACTTGCCATTATAAGTTATTTGTTTACCTATTTATTCATTTTGAGTCATTTTAATAGATGAGTAGTGCTGTCTCATTGTGGCTTTAATTTGCACTTCCCTAATGATTAATAATGTTGAACATCTTTTAGTATGCTTGTCATCTGTATATCTTCTGTGATAAAATGTTCAGAACTTTTGCCCATTACAAAATATTGGGTGGTCTATTTTCTTGTTCTTGAGTTTTGAATGTTCTTAATATATTATGAATGTGTCCTTCATTAGATTTTATTTGCAGATACTTTCTCCTAGTTTGTGACTTGTCTTATGTTTCATTTTTAAATCTCTTTAAGAAGGATTTAATTTGTTGAAAAGACTGAGTTAGGAATGCAACTTTATCAATGTCCCAATACCATTTATTGACTAATAGAGAAAATAATTTTAAGTACACCAATTTTTACCCCCATTTAAAGTCACTTATATTGGTGTTCCTGAGTATAATTTTAGAGTGAATTTATTTTAGCAACAAAGATTTATGTTCTTATTTGGGTTTCCCACTAGTTATGTGACTTTAAATATGTCATTAATTCTCCCAGCTCGATTTCCTCAGCAGCAAATGTTCAACTTTGAATATAAACTTGTCAAAGTTACTACACAGACTGCAGTAACACTTTCTGTTAACAACTTTGCTCTGAAGTTGTAGCTTTTTTTATACCTTCATAATAACATAATAGTACATTTTGTTCACAGTAATATTCATATATATTTTTTGATTGATATTATTCAAATAGTTTTAGGACTAGAAAATGTATACACAAATTAAAAGGGGAAGATGGTGCAAAGAGGAAGAGATTTTACATTTTAGCAAGAATAAACATCTACAGTTTATTTTTAAAATCCCACTTAAACAAAATAGTTTGGCCCAGCGAGGTGGCTCATGCCTGTGCTCAGCACTTTGGAAGGACAAGGCAGGAGGATCACTTGAATCCAAGAGTTCAAGACCAGCCTGGGAAATAAAGTGAGACCCTATCTTCACAAAACATTAAAAAAAAAAAAATAGCTGGGCATGGTAGTGCATGCCTATGGTCCCAGCTACTCAGGAAGCTAAGGCAGGAGAATTGTCAAGCCTAGGAGTTCAAGACTGCAGTAAGCTATGATCACACCACTGCACTCAGCTTGACAACACAATGAGACTGCATCTCTACCCTCATTTAAAAAAATTAATTTACAGACATAGATAATAAATTACTTCAGATATAATATCCATAACATTTAGGGGGCATTGGAGTAATCAATCACCTATCAGTCATCTAATGATTATATTAGACGACCTCAACTTAATCATTATTAATCATTATTATGTTGAGGTATAGAGTTAAAATATAATTTTGAGGCAAAATTTAATCCTAGTGTCTTTAATCCCATCATTTCATTATAAAAAGTTTCCAATGTACATAAAGTTGCAAGAATTATATGACAAGGCTGGGTGTGGTAGCTCACACCTGTAACCTCAGCACTTTGGGAGGCTGAGGCAGGAGGATCACTTGAGCCCAGGAGTCCGAGACCAGTTTGGGCAACATAGTGATGCCCTGTCTCTACAATAAAATAAAACAAAATAAAATAAAATAAGTTAGCTGGGTGTGGTGGCGCATGCCTGTAGTCCCACCTACTGGGAGGCTGAAGTGACCTAGGCTTGATCCCAGGAGGTCAAGGCTGCAGTGAGCCACGTTGGTACCACTACACTCCAACCTGAGAAACAGAGTGAGACTCCATCTCAAAATAAATAAATAAATAAATAAATAAAAACAACAACAACAACAAATATCCTTGTACCTGCCTAGGTAGATTCTACTGCTAGCATCTTACTAGATTTCCTGATTCATCCATATATCCATCCTGTTACTCATCTATCAATCCACTTTATTTTCTGATGCATTTCAAAGGTAGTACATTTTTAAAATTTATTTCTTATCTTGAGGAAACCTTTTGGTTATACAACTAAGGATTGTGAGATAATTGTTTCTAACATATATTGGCCCATCCTTGCCGCCCCTGCCCCCAACCCCCCCAAAAAAACCCATCACCGTGTTAAATCCTACTAAGGTTCCCAAACTTGAGGCACCTTGCAAACCAACAAGGATTCTGGGCCCAGCTCTGGATATGTTGAATTTGATCCGGGGTGGCACCCCAGTATCTGAATTCCCTCACGCCCCTCATCCCACCGTCTCCACAAGTGGGTGAAGCACTAGCTAAGGCTTTAGCTCAGATTCATCTTGAGAGAGTCTAGTAGAAAGAGCAGATGTGAAGAGGGGCCATAACATGCCTCAATTATGCAAGTCTGGGAAGGCCAAGAGAGAATGATATTCTAGAAGAAGTCACATTTGATGAGGGTAAGATGTGCTCAGACAAGGCTGAAATTAGACTGGCGCTCTTAAATAGCCCTTTGCAAAGCTAGATGTCTGAAAGAATCATTTGAACGAACTTAAAAAGAAAAAGATGCTTGAGTCTTAACAAAGAGCTTCTGATTCGAAAGCTCTGGATGAGAGCCCAGTGTCTGTATTTTTAACAAACGATGCAGGCATTCCCGATGCCACTGGTCTCTAGCCAGTATTTATGAATTTCTCCAGAAATAAAGAAGGGTGGAGTTACAAAAGAGCTAGCTGAGACTTGATGGCTTTTAATACAAGTTAAATAATACTTTAGTATGAGTTAAGTAATACTAGTGTGCGAGGTGGAGGCTGGGTCCCCAAGCTTGAGTCTCAGCTTGTCTATTGCCAGAATTTACGTGTCTGGGTTACCAGTAGGACTGGCCACCAGAAGTTGATTGCCATAAAGTGCCATGGAGAAAAATTTGGCCTAGTGCCAAGCCCATGTGCAGTGGAAGGGAGAGAGGAATCTGAGTTCCAGGCAGTGCTTTGCACTCAGATTTGTATCCTGATCCTGGCTGCTATCTGGGAACCAACAAGATGATGTGTCTGAGCAAAAATCTAAAGAATTTTTGGCCAATAACAATAAGATATTGAAACACAGGCAGCATTTCTTTGTTGTTCATAAGACAGAGTGAGGTACAAAAGGAACAAAAGGAAGGGAGAATTTTACAGGGAGCTTTGGTGCACTATGGACCCCAGAAGACAGTGTTCCCTGTCCTTCTGCATTCGTTGGAGAACATAGTGAGGGATGGCAATTCCTAACAGAAGTCAGTGGCAAGGCTCAGAGGGGACCTTCATGCCTCAGGACATCATTGGTGTCAAAATATTAGAGCAAAAGAATGTTGGCCGGGCGTGGTGGCTCATGCCTGTAATCCCAGCACTTTGGGAGGCCAAGGCGGGCGGATCACAAGGTTAGGAGATCGAGACCATCCTGGCTAACACGGTGAAACCCCGTCTCTACTAAAAATACAAAAAATTAGCCGGGTGTGGTGGTGGGTGCCTGTAGTCCCAGCTACCCAGGAGGCTGAGGCAGGAGAATGGCGTGAACCTGGGAGGCGGAGCTTGCAGTGAGCCGAGATCGTGCCACTGCACTCCAGCCTGGGCAACAGAGCTAGACTACGTCTCAAAAAAAAAAAAAAAAAAGAGAATGTTAACCACTAACCAAAGCAAAGCCAGAGGTGACACTGTTCTCCTTGGGAGCATACTGAAATTATCAATGGTTGGAGGTGATTTTCAGGGGACACATGTCTTCAGTTAGTGGCAAAGTTTGGGCAAGAAGCAGCAAAATATGACTGATATGGGTGCTGACTTTAAATAACAAATGCTTGTTAGGGGAAGCTAAGAACTTGTAAAGAAGGCCAAAAGAAATTAAGGCCTAAGGAAATGAATGAGGCAGCATTTTAAGAGAGGGAGAAACAGATGCTTCGTAAATGCATCTTTGTCCTAATAGATATTGCTTGGTTTATCTTCCTCTAATTAAAAGTTACTTTATTAATTCAAACTTACTAGGAAATAGTAGGAAATAGTTCTTTAGACTGCAGGCAGCCCAGGTTTCCTGATGCCTGTGACAGTCTGTGCTTCCAATTCTTTCCTCATTCTCTGACCTTGCTTTATGGATTCCTTTTCAGTGGCCTTTTCTGGCTCCTTCTGCTCCGATACCTTGCGAGAACCTTATTTCTGTCTTTTTCTCTCTCATACAAGAGAAGCTAATTGTCTGAACGGGGATTTCAGGTTGAATAGGAACTTTAGTGTGGGTGTGTGTCCTATTGAGCCACCTCCCAGCCCCATGCTTGAAAATCCTCCATGTAGGTGGCTGCCTGTCCCTCTGAGCCCAGAGGGAGCTGATGCAGGTGATATTACTCTTCCCAACGAAAGTCTTTGCTCCTCACTCTGACAAGAGGCATAACGAACAGCTTTTGCAAAGTTTCTGATGCGCTTCAGTTTTCCTCCAGAGATGCCGAAGGAATATTATGGAATACTGAAGAGCAAACTCTAGAATGCTAGGAACGAAGATTGTCGTATTTGGAACTTGGTAAAATTGGAACTGGGCTAAAAACATTTTCTCTCTGGTATGTGTGCCCAGGGCACACACAGGTAGTTAGGAATAGGTTTGTATCGCTGTCATATTTTAGTCTAACAGGTGATCTCTCTGAGAAGCTATGCAGTTATGATAAGGGGTGGGGGTGTGAGGAAAACACTAAAAAGATGTTTAGGCTCAACTGAAAGCTTAATGTAGGAAGACTTCTTGCAACATCAGAATGTAAATAATTTACTTTACTCGTTCTTTCAGCAGGGTGAAGGGAGGGAAGATTAATGGGCAGTTTAAAAGAAAGTCCAGTTAAAACCTTTGCTGCCCTGATGTCATGGATGCAAGAGCCAGTTTAATCTAAACAAAAGGGGCAACTCACCCATTTGGGCAGGGCTGGGAGACCACACAGTGGCTGAGAATTGCCCATCAGCAGGGTCCCGCTCTTTATAGACCATTTGTTGCCATTTGTAGTGAAAAAGGAGATGCTCTCGTAGAGGTTAAGTCACCCAGTTATTTGTTATAAACTTTCAGAAAGGAATGGGTTTGAAACAAGTCTTAAGTGTTTCAGTGACAAATATTTAATGTCACCCCTGAGATTTATGGCTCTTCTGTTCACCCTTTGAAAGCTTTTAGTTCAGTGGCAAAGGTTACCAGGGGCTTGCCCAGCAGAAAAGAGGTCTTTTCTGTTGTTGTTTTAGCATCTTAGCACTGGCTGGAGAGTATTCCAAAGTTTCAGTAATGACTAATCACCCTTTCTGCTCACATCGTCATCTGTCCTACGACTGTGATTGTCCTCGGAGACTAATCTAACGTATGTAAGTGCTCCTGGCATCTGGTCTCTCTGCTTTCACACCTCCACAGCTGTGATACAGGGCGGGAGGGCTGATCCCAGGCCATCCCAAGCCACAGCACTGCAGAGCAGGGAGGCCCCGGGTGGTATGTACCTGCTGTTCCTCACTGGTACCCTGTCTGGAGCACCTGTTGTGTTGGGATCCTTGTACTAGAATAATCCAAATGGTGAGGCCTCATCACTTTTTGGCCGAGGTAGAACTTACTTCCTTTTAATGTCTAAATTTTAGTGGTGAACACCCCTGCTGGCTTAATTATGGGAAATGAGGCCTCCTGAAAGTGTGCCTAACATGTTTCTGAACAGGATGCTGGGTACCACATCATGCTGCCACATTGATATGAATAGATCTGCTGCAGCTCACCAGTGTGGGGCATAGCGATCAGCTGCTGGTGACTACGCTGCCTCCACCTGGCTTTGGGGCAATGGGCCAGGGGGTGAGGTGGGGGGTAAGTCTTGCCTCCTAGTGATACAAAGACAGAACCATAACTCTGATAGAGCCTTTACCAAAAGGCTGATTATGACTTCTCATATCTCCTTCCATCTGTCCCGCCCAATTCTGAGATTCTTTATCAGGCTTCCTTCTTGCTCCATGTAGTAAAAGCAACAGCTGACATTTATCGTGTGCTTATTATGTGCCAGGAAGTACTCTAAGCATTTTGTGTGTATTATTCCGTTAATCCTCACAAAACTGTGTTCTTTTATGACCCTCATTTTACAGATGAGGACACTAAGGCACTGAGAGCTTCAGCGACCTAGTCAAGGGCACACACTAGCAAGTACGGAGTGGCATCCGATGCCAGGCTGCCAGACTCCAGGGTCTTTTTTTTCTTTTCTTTTCTTTTTTTTTGAGAGTGAGTCTCGCTTTGTTGCTCAGGCTGGAGCACAGTGGCGCGATCTCGGCTCACTGCAAGCTCCGCCTCCCGGATTCACGCCATTCTCCTGCCTCAGCCTTCTGAGTAGCTGGGACTATGGGCACCTGCCAACATGCCTGGCTAATTTGTTTTATTTTTAGTAGAGACAGGGTTTCACCATGTTAGCCAGGATGGTCTAGATCTCCTGACCTTGTGATCCACTCGCCTCGGCCTCCCAAAGTGTTGGGATTACAGGCGTGAGCACCACGCCCAGCCGACTCCAGGGTCTTTTAACCACCATACGCTCTACTCTTTCTTTCCTCACCGGGAAGCTCTGTGCAATTCTCTGCCTTCAAATTCAGGCTCAGTTGCTGGAAGGCCCCCAAAGGGAGAAGGAAGCTCCCCTCTAAGCCAGTTTAAGGCTCATCCACCAAGGCTTCCTTTTCTATCCCAGGACTGATCTCTTTTAAATGACTGACAGCTCATTTCCTTTAGAAGAGACTCCACTTCTGCCTACAGAGGGGTGGCCTTACCTTTTTATTCTCCCCAAGACAGCACTCTCACAAAGAATGCCATAGAATAATATAAGTATATTTGCCAAGGTCTGGGATATTCAATCAGGATGCAAAATAGCCATTTCTGTTTCTTTAAAGGAGAAAAACAGGATCAGAGCTGTATATTGCTGTGCCACCTTCTCCTGGCTGTCTTTGAACTGCTAAGTAACAGAGAACACACAGGACTCTGCAATAGCTTGCAGTCACAGGGAGATACAGGGGAGTCTAAATTCTTATGCAAGAAAGAAACTTTTCTTTAAATCAGTGGGTGTGGATACTGGAAATGAAAGCTTCTAGAAATAACACATACCAAGGCCTCTGTATTTTAAAAAATGAAATCTCTGGCTGGGCACAGTGGCTCATGCCTGTAATCCCAGCACTTTGGGAGGCCAAGGCAGGCGGATCATGAGGTCAAGAGATTGAGACCATCCTGGCCAACATGGTGAAACCCCGTCTCTACTAAAAATACAAAAAATTAGCTGGGCGTGGTGGTGTGGGCCTGTATTCTGTTATTCGGGGAACTGAGGCAGGAGAATCGCTTGAACCCAGGAGGCGGAGGTTGCAGTGAGCTGAGATCGCACCACTGCACTCCAGCCTGGTGACAGAGCGAGACTCTGTATCAAAAAAAAGAAAAAAAAAAAAAAAGAGATCTCTATAGGTGATTCTAATATGCAATCCTGGTTGCAAACCATGGCGTCAGGAAATTCATAGCAAGATATAGACCTGCTAAAAGATATGCTTTATTTTACCAAACAGAGCATCTGATTAGAGATGGAAACATGCAGTCTAGTGAGTTTGTAAGCACTTGGGTCTTATACAACCACAATGTGTGTGTGTGTGTGTGTGTGTGTGTGTGTGTGACATGTGATGTATTTGCTTTGCATTTGCTAACTCAAACGACCTGTCCAAGTAGTAATCCTGCCAACTCTTAGGTGGCGTGAAATTCTCCTAACGTTTTTATATTTTAATAAAAGGTTTCAACTTTCATTTAAATGAACAAAGAGAAGACGAAGTAAATCTGAAGAAATTTTCACTGCACAAAACATTAGATCTCAATTTTTTTTTGAATTTTAGGCAAAAAGATTTAGAAACCATAAAGAGAGAGAAATAGGAATAGTTTATTTTCTTCTCCCACAGTGGGTAAGAGTGGCATATTATTGAGTTTTAAATAAACTTGGCTAGATATATTCTTGTTTTATACTTTATTTCCCTCATAACTTTTAAAGTATCACTCCATAGTCAATAACTCACATTGAATTTTTTGTGATGAAATCTTAAGCCAGCCTGACTTTTTCTCCTGCACTGAACTATAATTGTTTTTTTTTTTTTTTTTTTTTTTTGGTCAGGAGGGCTGAAAATTCTGTCTTTATCCTTGAAGTCAAATCATTTAATGAGGCTATATGTTGATGCCAATAATTTTCTGTCACTTATTATTTCCCATATATGTTGTATGAATTTAATCTGTAGATTCTGTTTTTTCCATTTCATGGAAATTTTTCAATGTTGTATCTCTAAATATTTTTTTCCAGTTTTTGGTTCTTAATGACAGGAGCCCCAGTTAGCTTTTGGTTGGATCTTCTTGGTCTTCTACATAAATCATCCACTCTGCAATTGCTTTATTTTGTCTTCCTCATTCATTAAAAATACCTGAAGCCCTTCTCTGTGTCATTAATTTGATATTTAACACTATCTACTATATTTCTTGCTCTTTCTAAAATGTCATTAGGGTCAGGGTTCTCTATTCTGTTCCATTGGTCTATGTGTCTGTTCTGGTACCAGTACCATGCTGTTTTGGTTACTGTAGCCCTGTAGTATAGTTTGAAGTTGGGTAGTGTGATGCTTCCAGCTTTGTTCTTTTTGCTTAGGATTGCCTTAGCTATTCAGGCTGTTTTTTGGTTCCATATGAATTTTAAAATAGTTTTTTTCTAGTTCTGTAAAGAATGTTAATTATAGTTTAATAGGGATAGCATTGAATCTATACATTGCTTTGAGCAAGTATGGCAATTTTAATGATATTGATTCTTCCTCTCCATGAGCATGGAATGTTTCTCCTTTCGTTTGTGTCATCTCTGATTTCTTTGAGCAGTGTTTTGTAGTTCTTCTTGTAGAAATCTTTCACCTCCCTAGTTAGCTGTATTCCCAGGTATTTTATTCTTTTTGTGGCCCTTGTGAATGAGGATTCATTCAAGATTTGGCTCTTGGCTTGACTGTTGTTGGTGTATAGGAATGCTAGTGATTTTTGTACATTGATTTTGTATCCTGAGACTTTGCTGAAGTTGCTTATCAGCTTAAGAAGCTTTTGGTCTGAGACGTTGGGGTTTTCTAGATGTAGGATCATGTTATCTGCAAACAGGGATAGTTTGACTTCCTCTCTTCCTATTTGAATGTCCTTTACTTCCTTCTCCTGCCTGATTGCCCTGGCCAGAACTTCCAATCCTGTGTTGAATAGGAATGGTGAGAGAGGGCATCCTTGTCTCGTGCTGGCTTTCAAGGGGGGAATGCATCCAGCTTTTACCCATTCAGTATGATGTTGTTTGTGGTTCTTATTATTTTGAGGTATGTTCCTTCAATATCTAGTTTATTAAGAGTTTTTAACATGAATGTTGTTGAATTTTGTAGAAAGCCTGTTTTGCATCTTTTGAGATAATCATGTGTTTTTTGTCTTTAGTTCTGTTTATGTGATGAACCACATTTGTTGATTTGCATGTGTTGAACCAGCCTTGCATCCCAGGATGAAGCCTACTTGATCATGATAAAGAAGTTTTATGTGTTGCTGGATTTAGTTTCCAGTATTTTGTTGAGGATTTTTGCATTGATATTTATAAAGGGTACTGGCCTGAAGTCTTCTTTTTCTGTTATGTCTCTGCCAGGTTTTGGTATCAGGATGATGCTGGCCTCATAGAATGAGTTAGGGAGGAGTCTCTCCTTTTCAGTTTTTGGAAATAGTTTCAGTAGGAGTGATACGACCTCTTCTTTGTACATCTGGTAGAACTCAGCTGTGAATTTGTCTGGTCCTGGGCTTTTTTTGGTTAGTAGGCTATTTGTTACTATCTCAATTTCAGAATTCATTATTGGTCTAGTCAGGGATTCAGTTTCTTCCTGGTTCAGTCTTGGGTGGGTGTATGTGTCCAGGAATTTATTAATTTCTTCCAGATTTTCTAGTTTATGTGCATAGAGGTGTTTATAATATTCTATGATGTTTGTTTGTATTTCCATGGAGTCAGTGGTAATATCCCCTGATTTCTGATTGTGTTTATTTGAATCTTCTCTCTTTTCTTCTTTATTAGTCTAGCCAACCATCTATTTTATTAATTTTTTTCAAAAAACAAGCTCCTGCATCTGTTGATCTTTTGAATAGATTTTCATGTCTCTATCTCTTCCATTTCAGCTCTGATTTTGGTCATTTCTTGTCTTCTGCTAGCTTTGGGATTTGTTTGTTCTTGGTTCTCTGGTTCTTTTATTTAATAGTTGTCATGTTAGGTTGTTAACTTGAGACCTTTCTAACTTTTTGATGTGGGCATTTAGTGCTATAAATGCCCCTCTTAAACTGGGTGCAGTGGCTCACACCTGTAATCCCAGCACGTTGGGAGGCCAAGGCAGGCAGATCATGAGGTCAAGAGATTAGGACCACTCTGGCTAACATGGTGAAACCCCATCTCTACTAAAAACAAAAAAAATAGCTGGGCATGGTGGTGGGCACCTGTAGTCCCAGCAACTCAGGAGGCTGAGGCAGGAGAATCGCTTGAACCCGGGAGGCGGAGGTGGCAGTGAGCCGAGATTGTACCACTGCACTCCAGCCTGGTGACAGAGTGAGACTCCATCTCAAAAAACAAAAAAAACAAACAAACCCCCCCAAAATTTCCCTGTTAATATTGCCTTAGCAGTGCCCCAGAGCTTCTGGTACATTGTATATTTGTTCACATTAGTTTCAAAGAACTTCCTGATTCCTGTCTTGATTTCATTATTTAGTCAAAAGTCATTCAGGAACAGGTTTCTGAACCTGTTTTCGTGTAATTCAGGAACAGTTTTCACGTAATTCTATGGTTTTGAGTGAATTTCTTAGTCTTGAGTTCTAATTAGATTGCACTGTGGTTCAAGAGATTGTTTGTTATTATCTAAGTTCTGTTGCATTTGGTGAAGAGTGTTTTACTTCTGATTATATGATAGATTTTAGAGTAAGTGCCGTGTGATGAGAAGAATGTCTATTATCTTGCTTTTGGGTGGAGAATTCTGTAGATATCTCTCAGGTCCATTTGATCCAGAGCTGAGTTCAGGTCCTAATATTTTTGTTAATTTTCTTTCTTTCTTTTTCTTTTTTTTTCAGTCTTGCTCTGTCACCCAGGCTGGAGTGTGGTGGTGCGATCTTGGCTCACTGCTAGACTGGTTGGATCCAGGTGCTGAATTCAGTTTACTCTTGATTTATCTCGTGTTTGTATTCAGAAGTGTGTTTCTCAGCTATTCAGTGTAAGAACTAATGTTTAAGCCAAGATGACTCTTCTGTTATTTGGAGCACAAAGCATCTAGATTAACTCTTGCCACGAGACTGACTACCCAACTCATATAAACACTGCTCAGACAGCCCATGCAGGCCCTACACAGACACTTGCTGTCACCTCCATGGTCTTTCTCGAGTTCTCTTAGACTAACATTCAGTAATTACTGCTGCCTTCCTTTCTTCCAAGGGCTGCACGCTCTAGCCCAGTACTCCTCATGCCGTCATGTACATTTGAATTAGTGGGAATCTTACTCAAAAGCAGTTTCTTATTCAGCAGGTCTGGGCTGAGGCTTGAGATTTTACATTTATCACAAGCTTTCAGGTGATATTTGAGTAGCAAGCCTTTAGGCCACAACAAGAGTATAATTTTTATTCCAGTTTTTAAATAATTGGACCCTGTTAATGACAGTGTACGGGAGACATAAGGTAAAGTGAGAAGAGTACCGGGCCAGGTCAAGATTCAATTTCCATTTCGCTGTTTACCAGTTGTGGGCTCTCAGCTTTAATTTTCATGTACTAAAAAACTGGGAAAATCAAATGTCAGAACGAATGTGTACATACTTTGCATAAGGCATTTAAATGAAAGGATTAAATAATCCTCTATGATTAACAAGAATGATTATCAACATTTCCCAGGTAATTTATTGTCATTAAAACAACAACATCAGTAGATATCTAAAAAGTTAGGATGAAAAGAGATAATTGTTGTAAAATGCCCATCACTGTGCCTGGAATGTACATAGAAATACATGTTAGCTATTCTTATTTTTTTTTTTTTGAGACGTAGTCTCGTTCTGTTGCTAGGCTGGAGTGCAGTGGCATGATCTTGGTGCACTGCAACCTCCGCCTCCCTGGTTCAAAAAATTCTCCTGCCTCAGCCTCCTGAGTAGCTGGGACTACAGCCACCTGCCACCACACCCAGTTAATTTTTGTATTTTTAGTAGAGACAGGGTTTTACCATGTTGGCCAGGATGGTCTTGATCTCTTGACCTCGTGATCCGCCCACCTTGGCCTCCCAAAGTGTTGGGATTACAGGCATGAGCCACCGCGCCCGGCCAGCTATTCTTATTTTCATTCAATTTGGTAAGATTGGGCAAGGAGAAAGCTGTACTTTCCAATGGGTTTGCCAGCCTGTTCTTTCTATGCAGTCTCCATTTGATCTTGGGTGTTGTACATGTGTTCTCCTAATGATGGAACTATGTATTTAAAGAGACAAAGGCAGAATGAAGTCTGACCATCAACCTGAGAATGTTCATGTTTTTGCATCAGTGAGGATACTTTAAGCTGCTAGGAACAAAACCTCCAAATTCAATTTGTTACAAGCAATGGAGAAAATTTATTATGTCACTTAACAAGAAAACCTGAAATAGGGCAGCTCTAAGGTTGGTTGATTGGGCACTGCTGGGCAGGTTTTTCACCTCTCCCATTTTCCATTTTGGAATAATGGCTCCTCTCATCATCTCAGAATGGCTTCAGCAGTTCCAGGTACGGCATCCAGACAAGACAATCTCTAGGAGAGAAAGAGAGTTTTCCCCTGTATCTCTCTATTTCCAACGGAGGAAGTAGCTCCCAGAACATCCCAAAAGACTTGCTCTCTTATGTTAACAAGATGAGCTTGTTAATCGGGGCTGGTTCATGTGCCCTTTCCTAAGCTAACCCCACTAGAATTGGCATTGGGATTGCCATGCTTCTCTGGATGGTCCATTCAGGAATTTTCTCTATGTTTCATGGGAAAGGATTGAGACCAGAATGCAAAGTTCAGAATGCAACAAAGAATGGCTTTTGGACACTCAGCAGTGTAGATGGTGTTCTAAATATGAAGGGTACAGATGAAATCTTCCCAGGGGCAAACACCTTTGAATTTCCTACCCAGGATAGGATTCTCTTCCTGTTATAGCCATCTCAAATATGTTTCCATTGGCTTAAATTTTTAGTGGCAGGAAGCTTAATTATGTTGAGTATCTCTGACCTCTCCTTCTCGCTATTGACCCTTATTTGCACCCGCAGTTAAAAGTCAAAGATGGCTTTAGCATCAAGAGTACCAAGCCCTTGTAAGGAGGTATCACCCTCGGCTTCTGAAGGTGGGGTGGACCCTGAGTCTTGTGCTGGGCATTGGCCAGGGTGAGAGCACCTTTACAAAGCCTCAGCTGTGCCTGTCTCTCTGTGTGTCTCCTCATTTGACCCGTATGATTCAAGCTCGTATTGAATACCCTGACCTCCATTTCACACTGCTTCCCCTAATGGTTTATCACCATTCTCTTAATAACTTTCACACCAACATTTCAACTGAAAGCTACTGAAAATGTGCTACTTTAAAAGACTGGGCTCACCTTGCTTGTCAGTACTATCAGCAAACATCCCCCACCCTCTTCAACCACCAAACACCACTGTCTCCCACTCTTTCAAATAAATGGAAAAACTTTAAGGTCTTGTAAGACCAGATTTAGGAGCCACTGAGAATATGACCCATTTATTCTGAACTTGCAGCAAATCAATTGACCTTCCATAGATACTAACGTTTAGATACGTCTACAGCTAAAGAGATTTACGTCCTGACCTTCCACTTGCTTTTAGAGTAGTTTACCTTTGCTCAGCAGCATTGGAAAATCCACACAACATTTATTTCTTGTTCTAACAACCTTCTTGGAGGCTTCAGAAGTAGTCTTTTATCTATTCCAAGATGGAGGAGAAATAACAATGTTTTAACCTCACTGCAGAGCAATCTAACCTTTTAAAGTGGACGTTATTCAAAATGGAAACATAAAAGCTCAGCTTCCTACTGACAGTGGATTATTTGTCATCATCATCGCTGTCATTAAAAAGTGTTGCACACAATCTTATCATTTTAGGAAACCTCTGCTAAAAATGTTGTTTGCTTTATGCCTTTAAATGTTTCTGTGTTTGGCTTTTTTGCATCATTGGCTCTGCCTGAAGAACTTGGCCCCATTAAGATCAAGGGAAGAGAGGAGTCTCTGTGCTTAGCACAGGAACTTTGGCTGGCTGAGGTTTGTGGAAATGAGAAGAACATTACCAAGGTGCATGGCCTTGTTCAAGTGAAGCTCACTGCCAATCTGTGGTGTGCTGGGAGGCAAAGGCATCTCTGTGCTTTATGCTGCCTGCCTGGCATCAGGGGATCTGCGAGATCTCCGTGGAAGCTTCTCAAGCCTGTCTTTCCTAACAGTGTTAACTGTGTTTGAAGCCCCCGACGGGGCTGCTGTCATCTCCTCTAAGCAGGAGCTTCTCACTCCAATTTCCTGATGCCTGAGAGTAAAAGCCAGGTGTAATAATTTACTGGGAGGAGCGGTTTATCCATTCAATAGAACCTAAATCAGGCCTTACACTTAAACTTGAGTGCACACCCAAATTTCCTGGGAAGCTTGCTAAAATACAGAACGGGAAAGCTAATCTCTACTTTGATTCAGTAGGTTTGCACGGAGCTCTGAATCTGCATTTTAAGCTTAAAACACCAGAGGCGAATCTGAGGTGGTGCTCAGAAAAATCTATTTGGGGAAAATCTTCTCTGAGCCATAGGCTTGAAAATCAGCAGCGTGGCTTCTCTGTGCTGGGTTTGTTACAACCCTGAGCACCAATCCTCACTGGTGTTGCAAATTTATTGGCCCAGTTTACAGATGAGAAGAGTGAGGGGCCCAGTGGTTAGGTCATTTGTTCACAGGCTCATTGTTGGCAGTGGCCTACTCCCTGGTGTGAGCTC
Source organism: Nomascus leucogenys (assembly GCF_006542625.1). Classification (NCBI taxonomy): domain Eukaryota; kingdom Metazoa; phylum Chordata; class Mammalia; order Primates; family Hylobatidae; genus Nomascus; species Nomascus leucogenys. The sequence goes on from NC_044399.1 coordinate 64,130,786, forward strand.
AAGACTACCTGATTCCAAAGCCTGTGCTCTTGAGTCTGGGCCATACCATCTCCCAGATGAATGCCTGGTTAGGACCCAAACTAGCCTCTGAATATAAAAAATGAGTAAGATAGTCTTCCTTTTTAGAAATGATTCTAGTGAGTTTTAAGGGATAGTTTTTCTCCCGTTCCTTCCAGATGTGGAAAAGCAGTTTGCCCCGTGATGAGCAGAGCTCGGACTAGGAAGTAAGACCTCCTGGAGATTTTTCTCCTGCTTCAGGATGACAAATTAAGTGTGGCTGGGCTTGGTAGCTCATGCCTGTAATCCCAGCTCTTTGGGAGGCAGAGGCAGGTGGATCACGAGGCGGGTGGATCACGAGGTCAGGAGTTTGAGACCAGCCTGACCAACATGATGAAACCCTGTCTCTACTAAAAATAAAAAAATTAGCTGGGTGTGGTGGTGTGCACCTGCAATCCCAGCTACTCAGGAGGCTGAGGCAGGAGAATTGCTTGAATCCGGGAGGTGGAGGTTGCAGTGAGCTGGGATTGCACCACGGCACTCCAGCCTGGGTGACAGAGTGAGACTGTGTCTCAAAAAAAAAAAAAAAAAATTAAGTGCACTTGACAGTTTGGCTAATGAGCTACCTTGCTAGCTCTGAAGAACCTCCAAAAACAAGGGAATCCAAAATGGATTCCTAAATTCATGAAGAATTTGGATCATCCTCTATTCTATCCCATACCATGTATCTATTTTTGATGATGCTAAAATTTCTTAAGGCATTCCTAATGCAAGGTATTGTGTGCTGAAACAAATAAGATGGTTGAGATGGAAACACTTTGAAATAAAAGCATCATAAAATGGGTTGTGGTAGGTGTTATTATCGAAGGTCCTATCTGATCTGCCTTACTACAGAGGTGCTTCAACCTCACAAGGGCCATCGTGTTGCTGAACGTTCATCAGGCTAGCACTGCACCAGGGATTCTGCCTGTGTGGTCCCAGGTGTCTACACATTTATCCCCGTTTTACAGAAGGGGGAACAGAGGCTCAGATAGGACACTCATGGTGAGGATGAGGGTTGAGCCCAAGTCTGGAGCCTTCGTATTTAAACACCGTCTACTGGGTTGCCTTTTGTTCATTCCTCATAATACATTCATTCTGCAAATGGGAGCTAGATGCAGAGGATAAGGTCTTAGAGACGAGGTAGCTCAACTTCATCCTGTTGTAGAAATGGGCTCCGTATCATCTCCTGAACACAGCGATTGCCCTCTCTTCACACACTCTTAGGAGTGGGCGTTCAACATTTCATAGGTAATCCTCAAATTTCCCTTTTACTTAGAGGATTAAGCGCGATCCTCAAAGTTCCCTTTTACTTAGAGGATCAGGCACAATCTCCCCAGGCATCCATATCTTGCCCTATTCAACCTCTAAATCTCTCTCCTACAACTCCTTGACAAACATCTTTGTCAACTACTGTCTGCTAAGCTGACCACATGCTTTTCCAATCTCTGCTACTAAGAGCAACTCCCACATGGGGTAGTTCCTTTTTTCTCCGTGTTTCTCTGAGTCTAGTCATCTTCAAGTCCGGTATGAAGACTTGTCCTCAGCCCAAAGCGAGTTTTCCCAATTTCCTAGAGCACTGCTCCCCCACACTACTCATTTGCATCCTAGTGTAAGCTGCTCCCTAGTGTTCACCTTTTCTGTTGTCTGTGGAACCATCCAATGAGATCGTGAACCCCATGAAAGCAAGAGCTTTGTCCTATTCATCTTTATATTCTCAATGCCTTATTTAAGTCATTTCCCCAGAATGGTCTTTCAGTAAATATTTGTTGTAGGTAAAGATTACTCTCCCTAGTAGAAACTGCATCTTCGGTCCTGCATTAATCTCCATGTCAGTGGCTGCCTGGAACAGGGTTATCTGTCAATGTTGTTTGATTGGCTGAATTTTTTTTTAAGAGCTTATATGGCGATCACGCTGGAAGGAGAACTGAGTCTCACGTTTACTTCCATTTCCCACTTACATACTGGGACTGAGAAAATACTTATTGGAGCATTGTCTGTGATAGTGAATAACTGTAAACAGTCTAAAAGCCCATCATCATGGCATGGGTAAATACACTGTAGCACACTCATAAAATGGAATACTACATAGCAATGAAAAAGCACCAGTGACAGCAGCATGAATGCACATGGACGAATCTCTTAAAAATAACGTTAAGCAAAAGAGCAAGCTGAGAAGGATACACATGTTGCAATGCTATCCATACAAAGTCAAGAAACATCCAAAGCAATACTATATATTGTTCATGGGAAAATGCATGTTTAATACAATTTTAAAGCAACATGTACCAAAGTAGTGCTGTGGGAAAATGTATGAGTTTCCCAGGCCTGCCATAATAAAATACCACAGGCTGGGGGGCATAGGCAACAGAAATGCATTATCTCACAGTTCTGGAGGCTAAAAGTTCGAGATCAAGGTGTCAGCATCGTTGGTTTCTCCTGAGGCCTGTCTCCGTGGCTTGCAAACGACTGTCTTCTCACTGTGTTCTCACACGGCCTTCTCTCTGTATGGGCATCCCTGGTGTCACTCAGGTGTCCTCATCTCCTCTTCTGATAAGGACACCAGTCAGACTGGCTCACCATAGTGATTTTACTTTAACTTAATTACCGTTTCCTAAGGCTCTGTCTACAAATACAGTCATATTCTGAGATACTGGGGACTGAAGCTTCAACATAGACATTTTGAGGGCACACAGTTTGGTCTGTAACAGCATGCACAGTGCCTCTGGAGGGCCGTGAGGAAGAATCTGTCCCTGGCCTCTCTTCTGGCTTCTGGTAGCCTGAGGGGTGCCTTGGCTTTAGATGGTATTCTCTCTGCGTCTTCCCCTCATCTTTCCTCTGTGTGTGTCTCCCTGTGCGTCTGCATCCAAATTTCCCCATTTTATAAGAACACCAATCATATTGGATTAGGACTCACCCCATCCCAATGACCCTATTTTAGTTTTGTTATTTTTATTTTTTGGCAGAGTCTCTGTCACCCAGGCTGGAGTGCAATGGCATGATCTCGGCTCACTGCAACCTCTGTGTCCCAGGTTCAAGCGATTCTCTTGCCTCAGCCTCCTGGTAGCTGGGATTACAGGCGCCCGCCACCATGCCCAGCTAATTTTTGTATTTTTAGTAGAAATGGGTTTTCACTATTTTGGTTAGGCTTGTCTTGAACTCCTGACCTCAGGTGATCCACCTGCCTCGGCCTCCCAAAGTGCTGGGATTACAGGCCCAATTAACTTATTTTAATTTGATCACATCTGTAGAGGCCCTGTCCCCCTACAACATGACATTCGGAGATACTGGGGGTTAGGACATTAACATCTCTTTTTTTTTTTGAGAGACGCAATCGGACCCACAACAAAGTATGTAATTTTACAGGGTGAAGAATCAGGACTTGAGTTGTACGTGTCCTATTTTAGTTTTTAGGTGGACATTCCATAACAATAACAGTTACAGCAACAAACAAAGGAATTGAGCAGAACTGCCAGCCTGCTCCTGCAAAAGCTGTCAGAGACAGAGGAGGGAGAAGTCTTTTTCTGGTCCTACAGGGACAATTTTCCTCTCACAGCACAGTCCTAGGGAGGCTGTCACAATAAGGCCAGCTTGTTCCATTGCTGGACAGTTTTAATCATTAGATATTTATTTATTTTTGAGATGGAGTCTTGCTCAGTCACCCGGGCTGGAGTGCAGTGGCACGATCTCAGCACACAACAACCTCCGCCTCCCGGGTTCAAGCGATTCTCCTGTGTCACCCTCCTGAGTAGCTGGGACTACACACGCGTGCCACCATGCCAGGCTAATTTTTTTGTATTTTTAATAGAGACGGGGTTTCACCGTGTTAGCCAGGATAGTATTGATCTCCTGACTTCGTGATTCGCCCGCCTCGGCCTCCCAAAGTGCTGGGATTACAGGCGTGAGCCACCACGCCTGGCCTAGATATTTCTTAGAAGTTCCAGTCCTAAACCTTCACATTAACGTCCAGCTGTGGGCACTATGCTGATCTCTGTCTGAAGCCATGTAGACTATGCCTGTGGCCACTTTTACCTGGAACACTTTGATGTGTTTGAACGCATGACTCACCCTGTCTTCTCTCCTCCCTGTTCGGTGCCTGCTCCTTCTCCTTCTACTACCCCCATCTCCATTTCTAATTTCTTTAACTCCTCCTCATGTAATAAGATGTTCTTGATTTGGGTGCACCTGGCAATGGGCTAAACAGGGCATTGCTCTGTCCTCATTGAGCCTGTACTTTATTCAGCGATTGATGACTTAAGCAATTCTTTTTTTTTTTTTAACTGGGGCAAGTAGCTGAAAAAAAAAATGATGCCAGGCTCGATGTGGGAGGCCAGGAAATTCCCTTTTTAGAGGAGCCCCAGGCAAAGGGTAAGAATTTCCCAGTTAAAGAGGAGTAACGGTTTTTCAAGGCGAGGAGGCGGCGCGCGGCAAGGAAGGGAACTTGAGCATCTGAAGATGTGAACCAAGTCGCTTCGGCTTGAGGGTAGGGGGCCAGAAGAGGCGAGGCCTTTGTTGAGGCTAGTGAGGGGCTGATAGATCATTTGAAAACTGTGGCTTTGATTTTCAGAGACAGTACGAAAAAGTGTTTAGTTGAGAAGCAACGTGGTCATATTTGCATTTTAGAAAAATCACCTTAGCTGCAGAGGGGACGTAGGAGAGTGGGTAGTGAAAATGAAATGAGAAGCCTATTGAGAGGCTATTCCAAAATGCAGCCCACGTGGGAAATAAAAGCAGTGTTGATCGGGGTGGTGATGGTGAAATGTTCAGAAGTGCATGGATTTGAAACATGTTTAAGGTGTAAAGTAGAACAGGATAATTTATTAGAAGCAGAGAATGAGGGCAATACTACCCTTAGTTTGGGGCAAAAGAGACCCGACTCTGGGCCTTATATATTATACCAGGGATTGGCAAACTCCAGCCCATGGGCCAAAGTTGGCCCCTGTCCTGATTTTTTCTTTAAATAAAGTTTTATTGAAACACAGCTGCAGTCATTCATTCTGTGGCTACTTCTTTGCTACAGTGGCCTTCTGGCCTGGAAAGCCTAAAATATGTACAAAAAATTTTGCCAATTCCTGTTTTAGAGGACTACTCACATCACAAACACTCACAAAAAATAAAGGTATTAATAAACAAATGGGTTGGGAGGCCGAGACGGGCGGATGACGAGGTCAGGAGATCGAGACCATCCTGGCTAATACGGTGAAACCCTGTCTCTACTAAAAATACAAAAAATTAGCTGGGCGTGGTGGCAGGCACCTGTAGTCCCAGCTACTAGGGGAGGCTGAGGCAGGAAAATGGCATGAACCTGGGAGGCGAAGCTTGCAGTGAGCTGAGATCGAGACACTGCACTCCAGCCTGGGTGACAGAGGGAGACTCTGTCTCAAAAAAAAAAAAAAAGAAAAAAGAAAAATAAACAAATGGGTCTCTCTCAGCCCAGGCAAGTTACTTACCCATAACCTTAAACATCCACTTTCAAGACTAAGACTGCCCAGGTGCCGGGCAGATGCTTCTCTCCATCTCTTCAACCTGGCTCCTCTATACGAAAGTATCTAAATGTTGTGGAGACTTTGGCTTGTGCTGTTGCTAACACTGCTTTCCAGTGCAGGAAGGATCTGAGCAGAGCAAATGCCTCCATAAAAGAAAAGATGAATTAATGAACTTGTCAAAATCTTTATCTAGTCTATTACATGAGTGAAACGAGGCACAATTTCTCAGTGTGTTCAGTATCCACCTTCATTGTTTGTTTTGCTTAGTGTTGGGATACTCCTAAGTTAGTGTGGTCTCTGGAGTGATTTTGCATGGCGGCTGAGGGATATTTTGCTGTACTTTACAACTCACGCTACTCTGGTTTAGACCCAACATGAATGAAGTATGACACTGATTCTTTACACAAACATAAAAGCTACACGTATGCATATGAGCGCCATACATATTCTTACTATGGGCCCTGCAATGGTTAGCTTGGACCACAGCAAGGGAAGGGTCAAGGATGTCTCTTGGGTATCTGGTGTGATTACTTAAGCAGTGGAGGGGACAGCTAGTTTGGAAGATGTTTTGCAGAGATTTTGAGAATGCGGGTAGAAGAGGTGGAGTCAGCATTTGGATATGGGCTACTGAGAGGGGAGGTCTGGGTGGGCTGAGGACATCAAGTGAGGGGTCGTTGGTAATTGGATGTGACTAAGCGCTCCTGGAAAGAAGAAGCTCCTGGTTCATTGTGCCACATAAGCTGAGGAATGGATTTAGCTACCTGGAAGTCATTAGTGACCTCAGCATGGTTCTCATGAGGTTGGAGGATGAAGATTTGGAAGCCATCTATGTTGAGGTGGTTTGAAATAGCATGAGGCATGAGGAAGGCACACGGTGAATGTAGAGAGTAGGTTCAAGCCTTTTGAAGGGGATGAGGAAGTGGAGCAGTCCCTGGAGGAGGGAGTGGGACCAAGGGTAGATTTTTTATGTTTTATTTTTACTTTTAAAGATAAGAGGGACTTGAACATGTTTCAGTGCTGATAGGAAGGTTCCACCACAGAGAGGAAAGTTGATGATAAAGGAGAGAAAAGAATTTACAGAGCCACTCTAAGAGCAGATGATCCGTTTGTTTGCAGTTTTGACACACTGATGCACTCTCTGTTATGTTTCTGGTACTTCAAGTGGGCATAAAAAACAGCAAGATAGTTTTTGCTGGGAGAGATGGCAGCCTGGTGACAGGGAGTCCCTGAGGAAGCTGCCTCTGAGTCCTCACATTCCCCTACCTCGCTGTCAGTATGGCTTATGGTCTTTTGGTTCAGGTGCATATAGAAGAGGCTCTTGTTATGTATCCCTCAGAAAATGAATTAAATTTAAAATAGATCTCATTTCAGATCCAGAGGCTGTAATGCTATCAGCCCACTAGGTAGAAATAGCTTGTTGCTCTCTTGGTTCACTGCAGTCTTAACAGCGGGATTGCATGTTTCACAAATGAGTGTATCCTGCGTGGAAATCTGACACGCTCTCCATCACTGTTTCACCCGATTAAAAACATTGTACTCCACAAAGATACAGCATTTAGGACACGGGGGTCTCTGAGTGGCAGAGTTTTTGGAAAAGCTGTCAGTGCAAAATGAAATTTAGAATCCTAGAGATGGCACCAAGCTGGGAAATTTACATACTATCAGGAAGCAGGACTAACTGTCTGGAATAATTGAAACTGCAATAATAACTTGAGTTGTCCTAGGGAGTAATGTTAGAAAATATAATAAACATTTTCCAAATCCAAGAGCTTTTATTTGCCTTCTGTTTACTACACAGAGATGCTGTCACCTTCACAACTAAATATCTTTCTTGATATAGTTTAGACTCCCAAACACTGATTCCCATCATCATCAATGCCATTTGGAGCAATTATTGCACTAAGCGCTTTATGTATATATAATTATATAAATATATAATATACATAAATTTTATAAATATATAAATAATTATATAAATATATAAATATATAATACATGTAGTATATGTATATTTATTTATTTATTTTACCTTCATAACAATCTTGTGTGTCCTATTGTTATCTTCATTCAAAGGAGGAGGAAACAGGTTCAGAAGGTAAGTTGTTTACCTAAATGTCACACAGTCTGTGTGTAATTGGCAGAGTTTAGGTATAAACTCAGGCAGGATGACTCTGGAGCCCTCAGCTTTCCCTCCTTCATTCCTGTATGTAGAAATAAGAGATCTTACCTTTGGCCCTCAGGTAGCTTAAAATCTGATTGGAAGTGTATGATCAGGGTACTCATAACTTTTCCATAGACAGAGTTTGTTAAGTATAATAAGGGGTGCTTTGGAGTTAAGGGGAGTGAGGAATTACTCCTGGGCATACAGAGGGGCATGCTATCAAGGTTGGTTCACCATCAATCGTTAGAGCTAATGGATTGGTGGAGTTGTGATTGATTGAGGTGGGAGTGAAAGATGGTTAAGGTGGGAGGAATAGTAAGGGCAAAGGCAGAGTTAGGTCAGAGACAATGTCTGGGGAGCAGTGGGTAGTCCTGTCTAACTGATGTGTGTGTGCAACAATAACAACAAAGACTGTGTGGGTCAGAGCATGGGAATGCCTAAATGACAGTATGGCTATATTCTCTCTATGCATTCTGGAAATATTATAAAGGCTGGAGTTGAGTTGGATAAACAGACAAGTGCACTAGGAAAGCTGATTCAGCTTCTGCCATCCAGGGAATATATAGTTAACTCAGATGATATCACTAGGAAGTAAGCATATTTTTAAAAAAAGGTTTGACTGTTTTCCTCCCATCACACAATCAGTCATTATATGCTGCTCTTTCTGCGTCTAGCACAGTGACTTTTAATTCTTGCTGAAATTAGAAACCACCTGGGGAGGGGATAAAACTCTTACTGCCCAGTTGGGATACCAGACCAATTAAATCAGAATCTCTGGGGTGGGAAATAAGCGTCAGTATTTTTTGAAGCTTCTTGGGTGATTCTCCTACATAGCTGAGTCTGCATACCACTATTTTATCAGATCCCTCACTTGCTAAGTGAACTAATTAATTAATTACTGCTATAGGCATGGCCGGGCGACTAAAATGATAGTTGTGCTGGTAACAGAAAAAGAAAGATCAGGAAGAAGAGCTGACTTGGGAAAAGGTGAAATACTTTGAAATTGGCAGATCCAAGTGGAGATTGGATGTTTCTTGGTGGAGATTTCTGGGCTCTCCTTGTCTTTGCAGCCTCTTCTCTAGGATCTATTTCCCGAACATAGCAGGTGCAGTATAAATATTTGAATCTGGAAGTTCAGTGGGCGTTTGGAACTAGGGTTTCACATGCTCTTGAGGGATGTCAGTGTTGCTGAGACTCAGATGTTTGAGTTATCTGCATATAGACAATAATGTAAGTCATGCAGATAGAAAAAAGAGAGAAAAGATCTGATGACACAATATTGGGAAATATCAACATAAAGGGAAAAGGAAAAAGAACTAAGGAGGAGAGTTCAAGAAGGTGGAAAAGGGTTCTAGAGAGTTAAGTATTTAATACATAAAATGTTACAGAAAGGTAAAAAAGAAAAAATAAAAAGGTGACGTCAAGGCGAAAAAAACTGAAGGCTTTGGTGCATATACTATAGAGCAAAGTATTTGTTAAATCATACAAATAGTATTATTTATCATAGAAAAAATTACAAATTACAAAAAAAATCACTTACAATACCATCATTCAAATATAAGCACTTAAAATTTATAATTATTTTTCCAAAAATATAAATCTGTGTTTTTGTAAACAAAAATGGGACATCATATATATAAATATGAAATCAGTTTTTCATATAACAATATATCATAAATATTTTTCCATGTCAATGAATATACATGAATGGTAATTTAAAATGACTTCAAGTTATTCTGGTTGTAACAGAACTGCTATAATTTATTTGACCAATTCCTTATTGGTAGTTTTTAATTTTTTGAGATTTTAAAGTTTTGTTCATATGTGGTTGTACATATGTTTGATTATTTCCTTAGGTTAAATATCTAGGTATAAAATCCCTAGATTCAAGGATATGTACATGATATAATCTTTGCCTTCTAGAAAGCTTCTACCACTTCATACTTTTACTAGCAAAACATACAGTTGGTTACTTTATCATACACTCAACAATACTGGATATATTCCTTCTTTATTTTTACCAACTTTTTAGGTAAAAAAATGATTGTTCAATGATAGTTATTTGCTTTTCTTTGATTACTAATTATTCCAGTTATTTTCTACTTAGCATATTTTGGTCTTCTGGGAATACTGTTCATTTGTTACCCAGAATGCTTTTTCCTTCACATGCATAGATTAGAGGAATGCCTGATTATTGCCTCTTGCTCGTTCCCCTCCCTTGATTTCTGGAGTTCAAATTATATTATACCTCATTTTATCTTTCTGTGGACACTTAAAAGGGAACTTATGATGGAGAGATGTCTCAGGATGAGTTCCCTGAGCAAAGATGCTAAGACAGAGTATGGTTTAGAGAGGCTTTATTGGCTTATCCCTCTGCTAAGGAAGAGAAGGAAGCAGGATTGTAGAGAAGAAAAAGGCAAATGCAATGCTGGTGGGACAAAGCTTTGCCAACCATTCATGGAGTTCTGTAGCCAGTGTTGCCCAACACAGCTGACCCTCTTTGGGCCCGAAGGTCCTGGCCCTTCTGCTCTTACCTCACTGAGTCATTGGATGGGTAGAGTTGCCAGATTTAGCAAATTAAAATACAGAATGCCCAGTTCAATTTTTCAAATAAACAATGAATATTTTAAAAATAGGAGTATGTCTCAAATATTGCCTGCGGTGTACTTATCATAAAAAATTAAACTATCCATTGTTTATCTGGAAGCCAATTTGAACTGGGTGTTCTGTGCTTCATCTGGCCACCTTATAAGTGGGCTGCCTGAGAAACCTGTGATCTTAGACAGGCGGCCTGGCTGCGGCAGGTTCTGAAGGAGCTGACAGCTGGGAGAGGCTGGTTGACCACATGCCCCATGTATGCACAGGAAGTCCTCTTTGGTGGCGGATCTGGGTGATTAATTTCCATGTTCAGGGGAGTTAAACACAGGATTCCAGTTCTGAGCTTGAACTGGACATTCCAAGGGAACAGCTTCAATTAATCAGGAGTGAATTCTGTTATCTATGAACTCCTTGACTTTTCTCATTCTTGAGTTCTTTCGTCAGAACCCTCTTGAAGTTCTCTTGTCAAAACTCAAATTGAGAAAAGTCAAGGAGTTCATAGATAATAGAAGAGAGGAAGTAGTGAGTGAGTATATACTATTTTTAAAAATTGGCTTTGGGAAAAGCTTTTCTAAGGAAAACAGTAAAAATGCTAACAAAGAAAAGTGTAGGGAAACTTGTGATGTTTATAGCAGAAGGAGGATGGATTGAAGATATTGGGCTAAAAAGTAGAGTAACTGTTGAATCAAATTCCAAAAGGAAGCAACCAGTTTTGCCAATAAGAAACAAGCCTTCTTCTGAAAAAAGCAGAGGAGGAAAATAAAAATTATGAAGTGGAGTGGAAGGCAATTGTGGGAACTTAATTTGTGTGAACTCTATCTTTTTAGGAAAAACAAAAGAAAGCAAGGACATCTGCTAAGACTGAAAAATAGACGGTAGGGTTTGAGGCTTGGGAGACTTGCAAACATCTTCACCATGGTGAACATAATTTGGAACATAGGATTTTGGAGACAGGGTTCAGCCTCAATATCTCCATCTTCTTCCTATGCCACTGAACGTGGATGACATATGACATACAAGACATGGTTTCTATTTTTAAGGAGTTTATATTGTAGTTGGAGAGAGAATTTACACATGAAAAGAAATAACCATCTAGGAAATATATAAGCTCAATGCAATTTTGTGGTCTAGTCAAAATCCATTATAGTTCAGAAGGTCAAGGATTGCTGTGAGCTGGAGAATCTGAGAATTCACCAACAAGGGGAAACTTTCTCTGGGTCTTGGGTAGGAGGCAGACAATGCAGACAAAGTGGGACAGGCACTCAAGGCAGGAACATTGTCCTTTTGAGAAATAGCAGTTTGGCTGGTGTCTTTTAGGTCGTATCTGTTCCTTGGATGAACTCTGTCACAATTGGCACCGTCCATTTCCTTCATGTGCTAAGCCTACAAGAGCCCTGAGTCATCGTGGTATCACTGGTTGGATTTTTACCGCAGTCTAGGGACTCTTGAATGAGAGTTAGAAGACATGGGCCCCTATTCCTTCATTTTCATAAGAGTGGATGAGATTTAAGCTGTTTCTGAAAACAGGACAATGGGAGGATCAGATGGCATGTGGGCTGTTGGCTGACAGTGCTCATTGGCTGCAACAATGGAACAGCATGAAAAGAAGTCTTCAAGAGGTCCCTGGACTGCCTGGAGACTTTGAGTGCACTGTTACGGAACTTGTTTTAGCATTCATGAATACCGAATGAGAGCAAAGAAGTAATTTAACTTAATGAGCTGAGAAAGCTTTGCAAGACTCTTTGAGTACTTCCCAGCCTATGTGCTACCTTAACTGCCTTCGAAAAAAGTGGAAGAGATTTGATGCTTTTCCTCTCTCTTTTTTTTTTTTTTTTTTTTTTTTTTGTGGTGGTGGTGGGGTTTAACTCATTACTAATTCTATTTTCGTTTCTTATAAGGAACTTAAGATAGATCTTGCCCTAATACTGCCAGACTAATCTTCCTTAATTACATCCTTTATTGCATGTTTTCCTGCTTAAAAACCTTCAATGGCTCCCTATCTCCCACTATAAATTCTTCTTGATTTACAAAATTGCCATAATCTCTCAGTTTTTTTCATATTCCAACTGTATTCTTTTCTAAGCTCTAAACGTACCCAGCTCCCTTTACAAGCTGCCCTAAATAGAGGCGCTATTTTAACAGTGGAGAACATTTGCAAGGCATGTACACTTAATTATTATTTTGTCATGTTTTCACAAGGGACTACCTTATAACTTAGATTAGCTCTTATCTCAGTGATGTAACTGTGGTTACATTTTTATGATCTTGTGTATTCCCTCCTACCTTCCCAAGGATATTTCTTATTGGCTTTCTTGCTTATCAGCTGGAATATTTTCCAATAAATGGGGCTTCGATTCTGGATATCCAGTAAAACCTCTGTTTTCAGTAGGAGATTTGATCAGCCTTTGCAAAAACTAAACAGCTTGTGTTTTGTCAACATCAATTCCCAGTTCAGATTAGAATCATTAGTGGCAGAGCAAGTGCTATTTGGCTGAGAAGGGATAATTAAAGCAGCAAACAGGGATCTGCATAATTCTGCCCATGTTTTGCCTAGATAATGGAATGAAGACATGTCACAAGGACTTCTGAAATATATGACAACATGATTTCAAAGATACGTCCCTACCCAGCATTCAGAAACCAAGTTAAATTACCAAAGGGTCATGAAGATTAGGAAAACACAGCATCTGCTCTGAAAATGAGGAAAAGGTTCCATCAACATGTTACAAAGTTGGAAGAAGTTTTGAGACAGCACAGAAGAAGTGACAAAAGATAACGTCATAATTTCTCTTATTTAGAAAATTCCTCCCCTCCCCTTTCCTCTCCTCTCTTCCATTAGAAAATGCGGGTATTGGCAGTGGTGAGGTGGTAAACTGGCTTTCTGGAAAACTAAAGCCCAAATTTGGGGCATTTGGTATGTGGTGTATATGCACCTGCCTTGGCCAATTTCAAGCTACCAGCGCAGAATTAGGACTGGCCACACAGATTCAACTTTTCAGAGCCTACCTTAGCTGGCTCATCACACTGTTGAGTATTGTGGGAAGTCAGTGTAAATGGGGGCTTGGAATAAGCCCCTGAACTGGCTATGTGGGTGTGAGGGTGTGTGGCAGGGATTGGAGGCCATGAAGAGTTGGATGTTGGCTCCATGGATCCCTTTAACTGCCAGGATCCATAGCTCCCAGGAGCATCAGTGCTGGGAGGTCCAGGGACAAGTCAACAGGAGAAAACAGCTAGGGTGGAACTATTTTTCTCTCTGACACATTCTCTCAGGTGCAAGGCTCTTTCTCTGTAAGGCAGGTAGGTGGAATGTGGAAAGACCAGGTAGTATGAAGATGCTGTTATAGGTTAAATGCTTGTGCGCAACCCCTCAAATTCACGTGTTGAAGCCCTAAACCCCCATTGTGATGTTATTTGGAGGTGGGACCTTTGAGAGATAATTAGGCTTACATGAAGCCACAAGGGTGAGGCCTTCTCATAAGAGTCCTTATGAGAAGAGGAAAAGACACCAGCACTTCCTCTTTCTGCCATGTGAGAAACAGCAAGAAGGCTGCTGTCCATAAGCCAACAAGAAGGCCCTCCCCAAGAACCCAACCATGCTGGCCCCCTGGGCTTGTACTTCCAGCTTCCAGAATGGAGAGAATAAATAAATGTTGTTGAAGGAACCCAGTCTATTATTTTATTATTATTATTATACTTTAAGTTTTAGGGTACCTGTGCACAATGTGCAGGTTTGTTACATATGTATCCATGTCCCGTGTTGGTGCGCTGAACCCATTAACTCGTCATTCAGCATTAGGTATATCTCCTAGGGCTGTCCCTCCCCCCTCCCCCCACCCCACAATAGTCCCCGGAGTGTGATGTTCCCCTTCCTGTGTCCATGTGTTCTCATTGTTCAATTCCCGCCTATGAGTGAGTACGCGGTGTTTGGTTTTCTGTCCTTGCGATAGTTTACTGAGAATGATGGTTTCCAGTTTCATCCATGTCCCTGCAAAGGACATGAACTCATCATTTTTTATGGCTGCATAGTATTCCATGGTGTATATGTGCCACGTTTTCTTAATCCAGTCTATCATTGCAGCCTAAGAAGACTAAGACAGACACTCACAAAATAGAAAGCATATAATACTGTGGTGAACACGTGCCCAGATTTACTGCTTGTCACACTCAGAATACATATAGATTCAACTTCTGATTAGAAGACAGAATTCTCAGATTGGGTAACAAGGCAAATTTCAACTACATACTGTTCACAGGAAAGACACCTAAAACAAAATGGCAGAGAACAACTAAAAACAATGAGATGGGAAATGATATCTCAGAAAAATGCAACAAAAATAAACCCAGAGTTTAATACAAATATCACACAAAATGAAATTTAAGACTAAAAGCTTTAAACGGGAACAAAAGATTATTTGGTATTAATGAAAAATTCAAAATAAGAAAAATTAAGTCTGGACAGGAGTTCTAAAACTTTATGTAGCAAAAATATATAATATTGAGAAGTATAAAGCTTAGCTACTTAAAAGACGAGAAGCCATTGATACAATCTTGATGTTATATCTTAACAACATGTGACTTTCAGAATTTAGTCAGACCAAAAAAGGCTGCTATACGCAAAAGAATAGAATAGTTAATTATTACGTTTGAATTAGTAGTTATATATTTTTATAATTTATTATTTTTTTATTTTTTAAAAAGTAACAAGATGATATATTTTTAAACCTAACAAAGCAATCACATTAAATATAAGTGGTATAAGCCAGGGGTCAGCAAACTAAGCCCTATGGGCCAAATCTGGCCTGTAGCCTGATTTTGTGTGGCCCTTGACTAAGAATGGTCTTTCTATTTTTTTTTTTTATACTTTAAGTTCTAGGGTATATGTGCACAACATGCAGGTTTGTTACATATGTATACATGTGCCATGCTGGTGTGCTGCACCCATTAACTTGTCATTTACATTAGGTATTGCTCCTAATGCTATCCCTCCCCACTCCTCCCACCCCACAGCAGGCCCCAGTGTGTGCAATGTTCCCCTTCCTGAGTCCAGCTGTTTTCATTGTTCAATTCCCACCTATGAGTGAGAACATATGGTGTTTGGTTTTCTGTCCTTGTGATGGTTTGCTCAGAATGACAGTTTCCAGCTTCATCCATGTCCGTACAAAGGACATGAACTCATCCTTTTTTATGGCTGCATAGTATTCCATGATGTATATGTGCCGCATTTTTTTAATCCAGTCTATCATTGATGGACATTTGGGTTGGCTCCAAGTCTTTGCTATTGTGAATAGTGCCGCAATAAACATACATGTGCATGTGTCTTTATAGTAGCATGATTTATAATCCTTTGGGTGTATACCCAGTAATGGGATCACTGGGTCAAATGGTATTTCTCGTTTTAGATCCTTGAGGAATCGCCACACTGTCTTCCACAATGGTTGAACTAGTTTACAGTCCCACCAACAGTGTAAAAGTGTTCCTATTTCTCCACATCCTCTCCAGCACCTGTTGTTTCCTGACTTTTTAATGATCGCCCTTCTAACTGGTGTGAGATGGTATCTCATTGTGGTTTTGATTTGCATTTCTCTGATGACCAGTGATGATGAGCATTTTTTCACGTGTCTGTTGGCTGCAATAAATGTCTTCTTTTGAGAAGTGTCTGTTCATATCCTTCACCCACTCTTTTATGGGGTTGTTTGATTTTTTCTTGTAAATTTGTTTAAGTTCTTTGTAGATTCTGGATATCAGCCCTTTGTCAGATGGGTAGATTGCAAAAATTTTCTCCCATTTTGTAGGTTGCCTGTGCTGTGCAGAAGCTCTTTAGTTTGATTAGACCCCATTTGTCTATTTTTGCTTTTGTTGCCATTGCTTTTGGTGTTTTAGTCATGAAGTCCTTGCCCATGCCTATGTCCTGAATGGTATTGCCTAGGTTTTCTTCTACAGCTTTTATGGTTTTAGGTCTAACATGTAAGTCTTTAATCCATCTTGAATTAATTTTTGTATAAGGTGTAAGGAAGTGATCCAGTTTCAGCTTTTTACATATAGTTAGCCAGTTTTCCCAGCACCATTTATTAAATAGGGAATCCTTTCCCCATTTCTTGTTTTTGTCAGGTTTGTCAAAGATCAGATGGTTTTGATGTGTGGTGTTATTTCTGAGGCCTCCATTCTGTTCCATTGGTCTATATCTCTGTTTTGGTACCAGTACCACGCTGTTTTGGTTACTGTAGCCTTGTAGTATAGTTTAAGTCAGGTAGTGTGATGCCTCCAGCTTTGTTCTTTTGGCTTGGGTTTGTCTTGGCAATGTGGGCTCTTTTTTGGTTCCATATGAACTTTAAAGTAGTTTTTTCCAATTCTGTGAAGAAAGTCATTGGCAGCTTGATGGGGATGGCATTGAATCTATAAATTACCTTGGGCAGTATGGCCATTTTTATGATATTGACTCTTCCTATCCATGAGCATGGAATGTTCTTCCATTTGTTTGTGTCCTCTTTTATTTTGTTGAGCAGTGGTTTGTAGTTCTCCTTGAAGAGGTCCTTCACATCCCTTGTAAGTTGGATTCCTAGATATTTTATTCTCTTTGAAGCAATTGTGAGTGGGAGTTCACTCATGATTTGGCTCTCTGTTTGTCTTTTTATTGGTGTATAAGAATGCTTGTGATTTTTGCACATTGATTTTGTATCCTGAGACTTTGCTGAAGTTGCTTATCAGCTTAAGGAGATTTTGGGCTGATATAATGGGGTTTTCTAAATATACAATCATGTCATCTGCAAACAGGGACAATTTGACTTCCTCTTTTCCTAATTGAATGCCCTTTATTTCTTTCTCCTGCCTGAATTGCCCTGGCCAGAACTTCCAGCACTATGTTGAATAGGAATGGTGAGAGAGGGCATCCCTGTCTTGTGCCAGTTTTCAAAGGAGTTTTTGCCCATTCAGTATGATATTGGCTGTGGGTTTGTCAAAAATAGCTCTTAGTATTTTGAGATACATCCCATCAAAATAGTTTATTGAGAGTTTTTAGCATGAAGCGCTGTTGAATTTTGTCAAAGGCCTTTTCTGCATCTATTGAGATAATCATGTGGTTTTTGTCTTTGATTTTGTTTATGTGATGGATTACGTTTATTGTTTTGCGAATGTTGAACCAGGCTTGCATCCCAGGGATGAAGCCAACTTGATCGTGGTGGATAAGCTTTTTGAGGTGCTGCTGGATTCAGTTTACCAGTATTTTATTGAGGATTTTTGCATCGATGTTCATCAGGGATATTGGTCTAAAATTCTCTTTTTTTGTTTTGTCTCTGCCAGGCTTTGGTATCAGGATGATGCTGGCCTCATAACTCATAAAATGAGTTAGGGAGGATTCCCTCTTTTTCTATTGATTGGAATAGTTTCAGAAGGAATGGTATCAGCCCCTCTTTGTACCTCTGGTAGAATTTGGCTGTGAATTGGTCTTGTCCTGGGCTTTTTTGGTTGGTAGGCTATTAATTATTGCCTCAATTTCAGAGCCTGTTATTGGTCTATTCAGGGATTCAACTTCTTCCTGGTTTAGTCTTGGGAGGGTGTATGTGTCCAGGAATTTATCCATTTCTTCTAGATTTTCTAGTTTACTTGCATAGGGGTGTTTATAGTATTCTCTGATGGTAGTTTGTATTTCTGTGGGATCAGTGGTGATATCCCCTTTATCATTTTTTATTGTTTGTATTAGATTCTATCTATTTTGTTGATCTTTTCAAAAAACCAGCTCCTAGATTCATTGATTTTTTGAAGGTTTTTTTGTGTCTCTATCTCCTTCAGTTCTGCTGTGATCTTAGTTATGTCTTGCCTTCTGATAGCTTTTGAATTTGTTTACTGTTGCTTCTCTAGTTCTTTTAATTGTGATGTTAGGGTGCTGATGTTAGATCTTTCCTGCTTTCTCTTGTGGGCATTTAGTGCTATAAATTTCTCTCTACACACTGCTTAAATGTGTCCCAGAGATTCTGATATATTTTGTCTTTGTCCTCAAAGAACATCTTTATTTCTGCCTTCATTTCGTTATTTACCCAGTAGTCGTTCAGGAGCAGGTTGTTCAGTTTCCATGTAGTTGTGCGGTTTTCAGTGAGTTTCTTAATCCTGAGTTCTAATTTGATTGCACTGTGGTCTGAGAGACAGTTTGTTGTGATTTTTGTTCTTTTACATTTGCTGAGGAGTGCTTTACTTCCAACTATGTGGTCAATTTTGGAATAAGTGCGATGTGGTGCTGAGAAAAACGTATATTTTGTTCATTTGGGGTGGAGAGTTCTGTAGATGTTTATTAGGTCCGCTTGGTGCAGAGCTGAGTTCAAGTCCTGGATATCCTTGTTAACCATCTGTCTCGTTGATCTGTCTAATATTGACAGGGGGGTGTTAAAGTATCCCATTATTATTGTGTGGGAGTCTATGTCTCTCTGTTGGTCTCTCAGGACTTGCCTTGTGAATCTGGGTGCTCGTGTATTGGGTGCATATATATTTAGGATAGTTAGGTCTTCTTGTTGAATTGATTCCTTTACCATTATGTAATGGCCTTCTTTGTCTGTTTTGATCTTTGTTTGTTTAAAGTCTGTTTTATCAGAGACTAGGATTGCAACCCCTGCTTTTTTATTTGTTTTCCATTTGCTTGGTAGATCTTCCTCCATCCCTTTATTTTGAGCTTATGTGTGTCTCTGCACGTGAGATGGGTCTCCTGAATACAGCACACTGATGTGTCTTGACTCTTTATCCAATTTGCCAGTCTGTGTCTTTTAATTGGGGCATTTAGCCCATTTACATTTAAGGTAAATATTGTTGTGTGTGAATTTGATCCTGTCATTATGATGTTAGCTGGTTATTGTGCTTGTTAGTTGATGCAGTTTCTTCCTAGCCTCTATGGTCTTTACAATTTGGCATGTTTTTGCAGTGGCTGGTACCGGTTGTTCCTTTCCATGTTCAGTGCTTCCTTCAGGAGCTCTTGTAAGGCAGGCCTGGTGGTGACAAAATCTCTCAGCATTTGCTTGTCTGTAAAGGATTTTATTTTTCCTTCACTTATGAAGCTTAGTTTAGCTGGATATGAAACTCTGGGTTGAAAATTCTTTTCTTTAAGAATGTTGAATATTGGCCCCCACTCTCTTCTGGCTTGTAGGGTTTCTGCCAAGAGATCCACTGTTAGTCTGATGGGCTTCCCTTTGTGGGTAACCCAACCTTTCTCTCTGGCTGTCCTTAACATTTTTTCCTTCATTTCAACCTTGGTGAATCTGACAATTATGTGTCTTGAGGTTGCTCTTCTCAAGGAGTATCTTTGTGGTGTTCTCTGTATTTCCTGAATTTGAATGTTGGCCTGCCTTGCTAGATTGGGGAAGTTCTCCTGGATAATATCCTGAAGAGTGTTTTCCAACTTGGTTCCATTTTCCCTGTCACTTTCAGGTACACCAATCAAATGTAGATTTGGTCTTTGCACATAGTCCCGTATTTCTTGGAGGCTTTGTTCATTTCTTTTTACTCTTTTTTCTCTAAACTTCTCTTCTTGCTTTATTCCACTCACTGGATCTTCAATCACTGATACCCTTTCTTCCACTTGATCGAATTGGCTACTGAAGCTTGTGCATGTGTCACATAGTTCTTGTGCCATGGTTTTCAGCTCCATCGGGTCATTTAAGGTCTTCTCTACACTGTTTATTCTAGTTATCCATTCATCTAATCTTTTTTCAAGGTTTTTAGCTGCTTTGCGATGGGTTTGAACATCCTCCTTTAGCTTGGAGAAGTTTGTTATTGCCGACCTTCTGAAGCCTACTTCTGTCAACTTCTGAAAGTCATTCTCCACCCAGCTTTGTTCCATTGCTGGCAAGGAGCTGTGATCCTTTGTAGGAGAAGAGGTGCTCTGGTTTTTAGAATTTTCAGATTTTCTGCTCAGGTTTATCCCCATCTTTGTGGTTTTATCTACCTTTGGTCTTTGATTATGGTGACCTACAGATGGGGTTTTGGTGTGGATGTCCTTTTTGTTGATGTTGATGCTATTCCTTTCTGTTTGTTAGTTTTCCTTCTAACAGTCAGGACCCTCAGCTGCAGGTCTGTTGGAGTTTGCTGGAGGTCCACTCCAGACCCTGTTTGCCTGGGTATCACCAGTGGAGGCTGCAGAACAGCAAATATTGCTGCCTGATCCTTCCTCTGGAAGCTTCATCTCAGAGGGGCACCTGGCTATATGAGGTGTCAATCGGCCCCTACTGGGAGGTGTCTCCCAGTTAGGCTACATGGGGGTCAGGGACCCACTTGAGGAGGCAGTCTCTCTGTTCTCAGAGCTCAAACCCCATGCTGGGAGAACCACTTCTCTCTTCAGAGCTGTCAGACAGGGATGTTTAAGTCTGCAGAAGTTTCTGCTGCCTTTTGTTCAGCTATGCCCTGCCCCCAGAGGTGGAGTCTACAGAGGTAGGCAGGCAGGCCTTATTGAGCTGCAGTGGGCTCCACCCAGTTCGAGCTGCCTGGCTGCTTTGTTTACATACTCAAGCTTCAGCAACGGTTGACGCGTCTCCCCCAGCCCAGGCTGCCACATTGCAGTTTGGTCTCAGACTGCTGCACTAGCAGTGAGCAAGGATCCGTGGGCATGGGACCCACTGAGCCAGGCATGGGATATAATCTCCAGGTGAGCCATTTGCTAAGACCGTTGGAAAAGTGCAGTATTAGGGTGGGAGTGTCCCGATTTTCCAGTTACAGTCTGTCATGGCTTCCCTTGGCTAGGAAAGGGAAATCCCCCAACCCCTTGTGCTTCCTGGGCAAAGCAACACCCCACCCTGCTTTGGCTCACCCTCCATTGGCTGCACCCACTGTCCAACCAGTCCCAGTGAGGTGAACCAGGTACCTCAGTTGGAAATGCAGAAATCACCTGTCTTCTGCGTTGATCATGCTGGGAGCTGCAGACTGGAGCTCTTCCTATTCGGCCATCTTGGAACGATCCCTGTATATTTTTAGATAGATTTGATACCTCCAAAAGAATATTACTTTTTAAAGATGTCCAGTGATGCATTTTAGCATTAATTCAATAAGTATTTATTAAGCATCTGGCAAATGCCTGGCCTGGGCAGGGGATGAAGTTTGAACAGGCCAGTCACAGACCTGCCACATGGAGCCCCTGTACCGGGCACTGTTCTAGAAGTAGGGGATGCAGCAGGGGACAAAATAGACAGAGGTCCCTCCTCTCACGGGCTTTATTCAAGGGGGACAACTCAGATGATAGCAAAGACACACAGCATGTGCCAGGGGTAGGATAACAAAGCAGAGTTAGAGAGTGATGGGAAAGGATGCTATCTTAGAAGGGGGCTAAAAGGAAAGCCTCTCTGATCAGGTGGAATTTGGGCAGGGACTTGAAGAATGTGAGGGCACCAGGTATAAAGATGGGTGGAGAGCACAGCAAACACAGAGGCCCTTTATCCTTTGGGTCATTTTTCTCCTTGACTTTTCTTAAATTTTGGAAACCTAATATTTTATTCATTGCCAGCCTTTCTCATTTAAGCCTCAAGCCTATGATTTTTTTGGTCTTTGAATTGTTGTGATCATTTTCTCTACAAGTTTTTAATTTGTTTTTAATGTCCATATAGTTGATAGCTGCAGGTTTCATGTACTTATTGGCCCAAGACTAATTTTACAGAAGCATTTAAAAATTTTCCTATATGTGTTCAGGACACACTACCGCAAAATAGGGCATTTTGGCCTATTGAATATCTCAAGCTGAAGGAATTTGTAGTAATGGCAGAATCAGGAGGGTCTCACTGACCTTCCCACATCATTCTCCCTGGAAGCAGGTCATACAACGTGGGAAGGATTTTTTGACCTTCCCCTGAATCAGGTCACAAAACCCTCATGTGAGAGGTGCCCTCCCTATACCTCTGAATGGATGAGCATCCTTATCCCTGAGGACACAGGGTCACAGAGAAGAATCTCAACAAACAGGCCCTGCTAAGTTCCCTCAGTTTATTACCATTAGATCACACCCTTTCTGCTTTATTACATTTCCCCTCCACTCTCAAGTCTTCATCAAAACTAGCATAAAACTACTCAAGTGTACCTGTTTCTTCGGATCTTCATTTTCTTGTGAAGGCTTCTATGTCATGTAGAATCTATATTAAATATCTTTTTTATGCTTCTCTCTGTTAATCTGTCTTTTGTTATAGGGTCCTCCATCATGATGGGTAGAGCAGTATCTTTCCTACTCTACAGTGGCTTTATATATATATGTTGACTACCCTTTTATTATATTATAATTTCTTTTTGCTTTAATCCAGAGCATGTAGCGTGAACAATTTCTTCTTTTTAAAGTCCATCTAAATTTTCCTTGTGGCTCAGTATGTGATAAAACACAGTTCAATGTCTCTATACAACTGAACTCCATGGGCACCAGCCCATGTATTCTACGGGTGGATATAATGGGATGGTGACCACTGGGGCTGTGAGACCTGGTGGCCCCACTGGTTACTTTACTTTGCTACTTAAAACACCCAATGACTTCCCACTGCTCACAGGACACAGTGCATGCTCAGAAAGGTTTTCAGGATCGTGAACAACCTGATTTCTTCCCATCTGTTCAGCCCCACTCTTTACCTCATTTCTTCTCTTCCTCTATATTGAACTTTCATTTGCTTGAAACTGTTGTTTTCCTCTAATTTGGGGACCATAAATTATGCTATTATAGAATATTATTTTTTCTCCTGCTCATTGAATTAATCAGGGTTCTTTAGAGCAAAGAACGAATAGGGTTGTGTGTGTGTGTGTGTGTGTGTGCATGGGTATACATCTAAAGAGATTTATAAGAAATCAGGTCATACGATCATAGATGCTGAGAAGTCCTGAAATCTGTAGTTGGCAAGGTAGAGGCCCAGGAAAGCAGATGTTGTAGTTGTAGGACCAGTTCAAAGGCCTGAGAACCAGGAGAACCAAAGTTTCAGTTCAAATTCAAAGACAGGAAAAGACTGATACCCCAGCTCAAGCAGTCAGGCAAGAAGAATTCCCTCTTACTCAGTCTTTTTGTTCTATTCAGGTCGTAAATGGATTGGATGAGGCACACCCACGTGAGAAAGGGCAACCTGCTTTACTCAGCCTATGGATGCAAATGTTCATCTCATCCAGAAACACCTTCACAGATATACTCAGAATAATGTTTGACCAAATGTCTGGGAACCCCATGGCCTGGTCAAGTTGACACATAAAATTAACCATCATACAGATGTAACTTTTCTTCAAGGTCTCAGAATAAACGTTGCTTCCTCCCAGAAGCCCTCTTCACCCCACATCTGTGACCACATTAGGTGATCCTGCCATGTGCCCCTCTAGTATCCTGCTGATTCTCTATCCTGGCACTTTTGTGCACTACTTCCAGCTGCTTATTTAATTTATTAGACTGTGCCCTCACTTGCTTCAAGTTTCTGCTCAAATGTCACCTGATCAGAGAGGCCTTCTGAACCCCATTTCTTAAATAGCACCTACCCTGACACTCTTTGTCTTTGCTTTCTTATCCTTCACCTGACATATTTCAGTGACTATATTATTATCTTTGTCCTCCCACTAGAATATCATCTCCATGAGAGTAGGAACTTTTTTCTATTTTGTTGACTGCTGCATCCATTACTTCTACAAGTGTGCCTGGTACATCATGAGCTTCCAATTAATGTTTGTTTAATAAAATCCAGGAATAAATAAAAACGGCTGGCTGGGCGCGGTGGTTAATGCCTGTAATCCCAGCACTCTGGGAGGCCAAGGTGGGTGGATCCCCTGAGGTCAGGAGTTTGAGACCAGCCTGGCCAACATGGTGAAACCCTGTCCCTACTAAAAATACAAAAAAATTAGCCGAGCATGGTGGCAGGCGCCTGCAATCCCAGCTACTCGGGAGGCTGAGGCAGGAGAATCGCTTGAACCCGGGAGGCAGAGGTTGCAGTGAGCCAAGATTGTGCCACTGCACTCCAGCCTGGGCTAGAGAATGAGACTCCATCTCAAACAAAACAAAACAAAACAAAAACAAAACTAAGTAGAACTCATATGGGGAGGTAAGAGTGGCTTAATACTAGAAAATTTGTAGAACATTCTAGAGAAATTTAACATCTATTAATTACTATGTAACAGATTTTTAAAACAATGATCTTGATGTCAAAAATGAATTATCAAAAAAAGAAAAATTTTGCAATGTAGAATTGGAGGAATAATTTCTTAAAATAATAAATTAGTAACTAAAATCATAGTAATGGCAAAATATTAAAAGCCTTGCCATTAAAGTAGAACAAGGTTCAGTAAACCGTGGTCTATGAGTCAAATCCAGCTGCTTTCATTATTTTATTTGTTGGTTGTGGCTGCTTTTATGCTGCAATGGCAGTGTTGAGTAGTTGTGACAGATGGTCTAGTTCTCAAAGCTAAAAATACTTAGAATCTGACTTTTTACAGAAAAAGCTTTTTGACCTCTGGTAAAGAAGAGAAAAATATCCTCGTTCAAAGATATTATCAACCTTATTCTGGAATTTCCATCTAAAATAGTAAGATATGAAATAGAAATGAGGCATTTCTATTAGCAGAAAGAAATACATAAAATTACCGTTATTCAGCACCATTTACTTTTGACTTAGGAAACAACAGGCTCAATTCAAAGCTATGAGAACTATTAAGATAATTCACCAGGATGTCCAGTTGCAGAATAATTAAAAATCCTTATAGTATGGGAACAAACATAAATAAGAAATAGCAATACATGCCTAGCTCTTAGTTTAAACTTTATAACTATATACAACCTTATTCAGAATAAGAGACATGAGTGAGGAGTCATATCACATTCGTGAATAGGAAGATTCAATATTGTGAAAATGCTAGCTCTTCCAAAATGAATCTTCAGGATTAATACAATTCTAATCAAAATCCTAATGAGATTTAGGGCAGTTTTTGAAAACATCAATTATTTTGCTGTGTATTAGTCAGAATCAACTCAGTTAGGATGCAGTAACAACCCTCTCCTTCTCTGCCCATCACAATGGCTTAAAATAACAAAGCTTTGTCCCTGTGTTCTCATTGTTCATTTCCCACCTATGAGTGAGAACATGCAGTGTTTGGTTTTTTGTCCTTGTGATAGTTTGCTGAGAATGATGGTTTCCAGCTTCATCCATGTCCCTACAAAGGACATGAACTCATCGTTTTTTATGGCTGCATAGTATTCCATGGTGTATATGTGCCACATTTTCTTAATCCAGTCTATCATTGATGGACATTTGGGTTGGTTCCAAGTCTTTGCTATTGTGAATAGTGCCGCAATAAACATGTGTACCCTAAAACTTAAAGTATAATAATAATAATAAATAAAAATAAAAATAACAAAGCTTTATTTCTGATGCTGTGTTCATTGCAGGTTGATGTCCTTTTGCTTCCTTACTATGAATTCAAGCTGAAGTAGCAGCCTCCAGCTCAGATGTTGCAGGTACTGTAGCAGATAAAACAGATCTTTAGAGGGTCTCAAACTGATGATTAAGTACTGTGCCCTGGAAATAGCATGTCACTGAATTCATGAGGCATGGCCAGAACAAGTCATATGGCCCTCTCCAACCAAAGAGATTTAGTTGTGAATCTTACTTCTTTCTCAAAGAGAGGAGAATCAGGTAATGGTGGCAGCAATGACTCCAGCAGTAGAGCAGGTGTGGGGCACAGAAAGGAAGAAGCATTTTCTTGGGCAGATTTAAAGATGTATTTTAAGTTTTAAGAATTCAAAGTGTGGTACTGTTTTGTGGATTGTTAGACCCATTAATGCAACAAGACAGAAAGGCCCGAGGCAGAACAACTTAATAAGAATTTTGTCTGTGATAAAAGTGCCATCAGTGAATTGATTATATATAACTCCTTATTTATTAATAAATATTACAAATTATATAAAAGAAAAAGAAACTACTTTGTACAATGATTGGTTGATGCCATTATTTATTTGTCCAAACCCATAGAATATACTATACCAAGAGGCAACCTTAAGTAAATTATGGACTCTGGGTGACAATGACGTATCAATGTTAAGTCCATCAATTGTAATGAATGTACCACTCTGATGGGGGATGTCAATACTGGGGGAGCTGTGTATGTCTTGGGGAAGTGAGCATATGGGATATCTCTGTACCTTCCACTCAATGTTGCTGTGAATCTGAAACTGCTTCTTAGAAATTTTCTTTATGAAAAGAAATCACAAAACGAAAATAAAATGCATTGATATTTATCAGTGTCAGGAATATATGTAAAATGAGAAAAGCATAGAGTATTGCTTAGAAGCTTTACTAAGAAAACTATATTAGCATTTTTAAAGATAACAGCTTTAGAATCAGCAATTACTTTTATAAGGGGTTGTTAGGAAATCATTTTTCCTTAATACAAAAGCCGACATGAATCCAGCATTTTAGTAGATACATTAAAACTACCATAAATCTGTTTAACAACTTTATAGCCCTTGTTTAAATTTTTTTAGAGAGATATCATAAGGAGCTCCTTTAGAAATTTCATGCATCACTAGTTAATTTCCATCGTAGTCTATGTATGGGCCATTGCTAAAGGAAATGGTTGAGAACTGTTGAATCTTTAAATTTTATGTCTGTAACCTCGAAATAGAAATATATGTTTATGGATGTTGACGTCTCTCTTTTGTAAGGATAGGAGGGAAAATTATGTGTTTATATTATGAAAGGCAAGTCAGGAGAGTTGACTCGAATGAATTTACTGTCACCTCATCTACAGCTTTCTACTCTGGTCTACTGCATTGAAGCTTTAGCAGATCTAAAAGAATATCTGAGAATTGTCTCTTCTCTCTTCCTGTTGCATCTGTTGTACCTGGGCAGAGAGGAAAAAAAAGAACAACTAATGAACATATAATGAAGGAGCCTCCTCAGATGTCATTGATGGGAAAGTCTAAATCTTGGGCTTTTTCATCATGGAGCTATTAGGAAGGCAGAAATGTTAAAAATCATAGCAGTTAAATGAGTGAATAATAGCATAGCATTTTCTAAAACCTTTTCTGTTTCTAGCTAGGAAGGTGACAAACCATTTTGCAGGTTTACAGAGAAAATAGACTGTCAAAGCAATTTCCTTTTGCTGAAAATGGGCAGTAATGACACCTCTGTTGTAGTGGCTGTGAGACCTTTCTAGCCCTGGCAAGATATCAGAAGTCAAAGCAGTTTAGTTAGAACAGCCAAGTGGTGTCCTAATCCTACCACCTGGTTATCAGTGGATCCAGAACAGCCAGTGAATGACAAGGAAAGAACAGGTGCACCAAGTAAAAATTGAAAATTGATGGCATTAAGCAGAAAAGGTGCCATCTATCCCTAAGCCTTATGCATATTTACATATCACTTCAGATTTTTCAGAAACTATTTTTCTGTAGGAATGGCAAAACTCCACCTCCATCGTCTTAGAGTCCTAGCTGGGCCAGAGAATTAAATTGACATAAAACAGATTAACAGGACAAAAGCATACACGTATATTTAATATGAGTTTTATGTGGCAAGAAAGCACTCATAAGGAAATGAAAATCTGAAGAAATACTTCAGTTTGGTTACTTATATACTTAATTGAACAAAGAATAGTAAGTTGTGAAGATGTGATAAGGCAAAGGACTTGGATGAGGATATTTAATTGGGCAGAGAAGTGACTAGGAGATAAGGGTTAGTTCAACAAGGTTAGTTTATATAGAATTCCTTTGGCTTAACTTTTCCGTCCTTGATGATAAGAATGTTGCTTTTTTTTTTAATAGACAGAATATCTTTCACCGGAGAATTTCATCTTTTACTTTTAAAAAACAGTGTGAATGTCAGAGTGATCTTCCTGCAGCTGATGTTTTTCAAATATCTTTAATTTAAATAATCAATATGCCAGAGTGATATAATTTTAATTCCTTTAGTAATTAATGTTGAATCCATATTTTACACTCACGTTTTGAAACAGTGGTAGTAAATTTTATCTAATTAAAAAGCATTTTAATTTAAATATAATATACATACAGAAAAGTATACAAATTACAAATGTGCAGCTTGATGAATTATCACAAAGTAAGCACACCTGATTGATCACCACCTAGTCATTATCGACATTACAGAAGACCCCTCGTACTCCTTCCAGTTACTATCTACTCCCTCCTATTTGGTATAGATTAATTTGGCCTGTTTTGAACTTTTTGTAAGTGTGATTATCCAGTAAAAATTATTTTTTGACTGGATTTTTTTTGCTCAACATTGTGAGATTCATCCATGTACGAATCGATTACTTATTTTCAATGTTGCATAGTTTAAAAAAAAACAAACTATAAGTTTTAAAATCTAGATTATCATTGATGGAATTTAATGGATTAGGCCTATTTTAAATTTTTTTGACCATTATAAATAATGCGGCTATTCTTGTTCATGTGTTTTGTTGCACAAGTCTTTGGTGCATATTTGTTGGCTGTATAAAGAGTAGGATTAATGAGTCATGGATTATACATATATTCATATATTCATGGATTATACATATATTCAATTAATGCTCAAGGATCTTCTAAAGTGGTCACTCCAACTTCCATTTCCTGGTGTAGGGAAGTTTTTCTTGCTTCACGTTATTGCCAGAACTTGATAATAATAGTCTTTATAGTGGGTGCATGGTGGTATCTCATTGTAGTTTTAATTTTCATTTCCTTGATGAAAAATACAGCATTGAGCATCTTTATTTGTGCTTATTGGCCATTTGAGTTTCCTTTGCTAAATTCCTCTTCAAGTTTATTGCCCAATTTTCCTTTAAGTTTTCTGTCCTTTTCATTGATTTGTAAGAGCTCTTTGTGTATTTTGGGTATAATCCCTTTGTTTTATATATATATGTATGTTTTGCAAATGTCTCCCACTCAATAGCCTGCATTTTCACTCTCCTCTAGTATCTATACTGTATTTGTAATTTCAGTGCAATCCAAGTTATTATTTCTTTTATAATTAGCTTTTTTGTCCTTTTTAAGAAGTCCTTTCCTACCCCCATGATCATGAAAATCTTCTTAATGTTATTTTCTAGACCTTCCATTGTTTTAGTTTTCACACTTGGAACTTCAGGACTTCAGTCTACCTGGAATTGATTTTTGTATGTGGTGTGAGGTAGGGGATCATGTTTTACTTTTTCTCATTTGGCTATCATATTTTTAATGACAGGATATCTCTTATTCATGTGAGATAAGATTCAATATAGTAAAGATGTCAAATATCTCAAATTCATTTCTAAATTTAGTGCAATCCCAACCAAAAGACCAGCTGGTATCTTGGAGGAAATTGGCAGCCTTATCCCTAAATTCATTAGGAAATGCATAAGACTGAAAATAAGACATCCTTAAAGGGAAACAATGTATAAATTGTGTTCTACTAGATATCAAGATTTATTGTAATTAAGACTAGGTGATATAGACATAAGGACAAACAGACCAGTAGGGTAAAACGAAAGTCCAGAAATAAGCACATGTATAAGGTCAATTGATTCATGATGAAGGTGACATTAAAGAGCACTAAAGAAGAAACAGATTTTTTTTAAACTTTAATTTTAATTAAGTATAATAATTGAAGTTAGAAAGGTAGTAACTTGTACTTAGATATTTTAAATATGTGCCACATTAAAGTATGATGTCCTGGAATGTTTTGCGATTCTAATAATTATAGAGTTAAGGGAAAGGTCTGCTTAAGGTTCAGATAAATGTAGTAGATTAAAGCATGTTAGTTAGATTAAAGCATCTTGCTCCAAACATCTGCCATCTGGTTAAGTTTCTACCATCATTATAGTAGCTTATCTTGATTACTGACAACAGGTTTAACCAACCAAGCAAGGATTTGAAAACTTATTTTGAGACTAACACTGAACAAATATTGTGGGGCTACTGAAGATGTTAAATATTTATTTTTCGAAGGACTATAGAACCTATATGTGATAAGCAAATTGGCATACAGCAAATAAGGAGCAAAAAAGGTGCTAGAAAAAAGGATTGAGACTTCAAATCTGGGTGGGATTTAGAGAAATGAGTAGGAGATTGTAGATATATCAATAGTATAGGGCAACATGAAAAAATGAAGCAACAGGGAACTGAATATTATATTTGTCTATGTGAATGTGCTGGTGAGGTATGCGTGTATGTATTTGTGGGGACAAACAGCAGAGTAGGTTAAAATACACTGATGAATAGTGGAAAATAGTTTGCATTGATAGACTGGGGCCACA
Organism: Nomascus leucogenys; assembly: GCF_006542625.1. NCBI lineage: Eukaryota > Metazoa > Chordata > Mammalia > Primates > Hylobatidae > Nomascus > Nomascus leucogenys. The sequence goes on from NC_044399.1 coordinate 64,161,254, forward strand.
TTATGGAGGAACTTAAAAAACAGGAAGGGAATCAAATTTATGCAAAAGATAGGAGAGGGCTGAGACTTATCTGTCCTTTTTATCACCTCAGTGTATAACAGAGTGCATGACATAGAATTCATACTCAACTGAATGGAAAAAACAGTAGTGTTCAAAAAGGGACAGCAAGTCCATGCCTTGGTTTAGGGCATATGATAACTCCTGATAGAGCTATTGTCTCCTTCTACCTGAAAGCTTTTCAGGGCACTGGTAGTTGCTAACACTGTTAAGAATAATTGAAACCATACTGCTCAAATAATTATTAGCTTCTTAGGAGAAATGTTTCATTGAGCAAAATACCAGTCATTAATTTCCATTTTAAAAAGTCTGAAAGGAAAAGCCCCCTCTCTAAATCCTATTCTCTGGCTCCAGTTGTGTGTTTTATGAGACTATGAATAGTTTCAATCTGGGGAAATATTATGGGATTGACCTCTTTTTTTTTTTTTTTTAGAGAGAAAAGAGAATCAATATTGATATTTTTGGCCTTTAGGGTTTAGGCTTTTGCCTCTTTGCACATTCAAGGTTATGTTAATAAAATATTTGTGAAGGTCTAAGGCTCCATCTGTTCATTCTCCTCCTGTAGAGAAGGACAAAGTAAATACCTCACCCTGCAGGTTCCACCTCATCATGTCTTACTAATCACCATTCCCCTCTAGTCGCCACCTGTCTTGGCTCCAACTCAAAGACCCTAGTGGAAACCTTCAGGGAAAGGTGAAATCCTTCACTAGAGCTTCCCCAAGCCCCAGCCCCTGTTACTGGGAGAGGGCAGCCACTCCTCCTTGCCTGATACTTCTCTGTGAGAGGAAGAATGTGATATATCAAGTCCAGTTGGGCCAAATAGCACTGTTCTCTTGTCCTGTATGCACAGACACTAACAGGGCCCCGCAACTCCTTGTGGAATCTCCAAGCTGGAAGAGACATGAGAGGTGATGGTTCAACTCCAGCACTTTGCAGATGAGGAGACTGGGTCTGAGAGAATGAATTACCCAAGGATATGCAGCCAGTTAGGGGCAAGAGTGGGACTACAGCGAAGACCTGTGCTTCTAGCCTGCTACCTTTGTGCTTCACCATCCTGCCTCATTCCTGTCTTACTGCCCATCACTTTGTAGCCATGGCTTTTGCCTTAGTTTCAAATCAAAGCCACAGATTTGTTATAAAATAAGTTGACAAGCCTGATTACCATGGCATTACACGTTGTATAATCTCTCTGATGGTGGTTCCCCTGTTTGTCAGGCAGGCAAGGCAGCTTCCCAAAATGAATCCAAGCTGGAATGACTTGTGACTTGAAGCACTCTTGGTTGAAAATGACTCCTCTCCAAGACATGTGGCCCCCAGACGACATTTGTGCTGAGGGTTGATTCTGAAACATAAAGGCTGTTTCTTTTCTCCAAACTTTGTTGCCAATTTAGAGTTTATGGAAAGAGCTGTCAAGCCGACAAGCTATCAAAGCGATGGGCTGCATTGCAGGGAGCAAGGCAGAGCATCTGGGAAATCAAAGACCAGGAAATGCAAATGCACACACGTTCATCACCTTGATTAGTGTGAGCAAGTTTGTCTCACCCTGGCCAACATTTGATGGACCATTAAATCTGGAAAGGATGTGGAGTCCAAGTTCTCTTTATTCCCAAGCAAACCAACCAAAGCCCATAGAGGGTAGGTGACTTTTAATGGTTGAGTTGGGACTGCTATCTTTTCTCAGGTCTAATGCTCTTTTCATTGTATTTGTGTTAAAAATAAAAAGCTTATATGAAAGTGACACTGAGTTGTTTACAGGCTGTGCCATCTGTTATAATAAAGTAAGATCCCTCAAAACCTTAACTACTTTTTAAAGGTAAACTCTTGAATTTTTCCTAAACAGAGTGTGACTGACATTACTAAATTCCTGGAACAAAGGCATGTACTATGTTCTCTGTGCCATTTTTGAGAATTTTTCTGCCTCAAACCTCAGAAGAAAAAACAGAGGACAAAGAAAGGAAATGTGGTTAAATGGGATTCCTGGGAAACAAAGATGCATGGGACTTGGCATCATTGTTTACTTATCTGCATTAAGAAAAATGTTCTCATAGCATATATGAGGACTCTGTCACCAGAAGGAAGCAACCCCAATTTCTAAAGAATGAGTAACATTGCTAGAAGTGAACTAATTCATTTTCTTTCTCCTAAAGAGCTCTCCATGTCACCATTCTGGATAAATTCGTACTTTCTATGTTGTTAAAACCCTTCTGAGAGGAGTAATATTTTATTGGACAACACAGATTTCTAGATTCCCAGATCTACCTCCCACATTGTTAAAAAAACAAACAAACAAAAAACAAACAAACAAAAAAACAAGCAAACACCAAAAGCCCCAGAGTCTCATTCTTGCATGTTTCTCCATCTTGACAAATGACGTCATTATTTTCAGTTGTTTAAGACAAAAAACTAGGACTCAGCCTCAATTCCTCCCTTTTTCCTACCACCTCCCCTTTCCTGCAGCTCATTCTTGCTTCTGTCTCTAAAATACATCTTAATTGCGTTCACTCCTCTCCCTCCCACCCATCCTAATCCATACCACCATCGATCTATCTCTGACCTTTATTTCCACACTAGCTTTCTAACTGGCCTCCCTGCCCCATTAAAACCCATTCTCTCCACATAACAGACAGAAAGATCTTTTCAAAACATAACTCAGATTCTCTCTTACTCCTGTTGAAACACTTCTATAGGCTTCTCATCGCACTGGGAATAGGGACATCCCCACCTCAGTACCTTATACTTTCTTTTTCCAGTATTTCCTGGGTCAAAACACACTTTCTGCAGCTCTTTACATGGCTGAATCAGTTTAAATGTCACATCCTCAAAGAGGATCTCCTGGTTTTACCTGTTTATGAGTAGCCAAACCCCACTCTGTTCCAGTTTCTCTGTAATATTTTATTCATATCTCTGAGCCTTACCGGCAGTTCTTTTGTTTCTTAAATATGTCTTTCTTCCACCATCATAATGCAAGTCCCAACCCTAGTACCTAGCTTAGTCCCACCTAGGCATATAGTAAGCACTCACATATATGCTTAATGCTGAATTATACTAGGTCATACGAAGCGTTTCCTATGTGCTATGCACAGGCACTTTATAAATCATATTCCATTTCATTCTCACAATAACCCTAAAAGATGGGCTCAACTGTTCCCATTTTATGGATGAGAAAACTTAGATGAGATTGGTTACAGGCAACTTGAAAGTGGCACAGGTGGGATTTATACTAACAAAATGAGTGAGACTTGGGTAAGTTTTTCTATCTGACCTCCTTTAGTGTCTTCATAGATTAAAGAATTAAAGAGCTCACTAGAGATTACGGAAGAAAGAGGACAATTATTCCCTTGGGGCCTTCCCAGTGAAGCTAGACCCTATGGTTTTACATGTAATTAATCACTCTGTTCCTCTCCTGTGGTCGTCTTTGCTCAGGGCTTCAGCTCCTGGTAATTTCTGCACTCTCTTCAATTTTTGCATCTCTGTTAAGGGCTGTCTCCTCGTAGGAGCAGTGGATCAGGAAGGGATGAGGAGTAAGAAGGGGTGGGGTCTGCCAGTAACTACAGTGGAATCATGAGTCTCATTTTCTTCACCTGGAAAATCCCAGGAATGATCTCCCAGGTTCATTTCTAGGTTTACAGCATTTTGGCTCAGAAGGTGTTTTACATAGAGCTCAATGGAGGCTTCCCCACATCCTCTTCGGAACTCTTCCCTTTCTGTCATTTTACTCATTTCACAGGTCTTACATGTATCAAGATGAGAACAACATCGTACAAGAGAACAAGCACATTCTTCTGATGCTGAGGCATTTGGCAGAGCTGGGTTAGACCCTGTGATCTTCCTTCCCCCTGGAAATGTCTAATAAATAATGTATTCATTCATTGATACTGTCTAACAAATATTTGTCTTTTTTGGGGGGTTGGGGGACGGAGTCTCACAGGCTGGAGTAAAGTGGCACAATCTCAGCTCACAGCAGCCTCCACCTCCTGGGTTCAAGTGATTCTCCTGCCTCAGCCTCCCAAGTAGCTGGGACTACAGGCACGTGCCGCCACGCCCAGCTAATTTTTGTATTTTTAGTAGAGATGGGGTTTCACCATGTTGATCAAGCTGGTCTCGAACTCCTGACTGCAAGTGATCCACCCACCACAGTCTCCTAAAGTGCTGGGATTACAGGTGTGAGCCACTGTACCCAGCCAAATATTTGTCATTTATCTAACAAATAATTACTGAGTACCTGCTATGTGCTAAGCCCTATGTTAAGCATCAGGATTATATGTGGTCTAAATCTTCATGCAGCTAGAATAGATACTCTTATTAATAAAGCAAAAATATCTCAAATAAATGTAAGATTATAGCAGTGACAGGTACCATTAAACAGGAGCATATGTTGGTATATTACAAAACATTAGGAGAGGTTGATTTGATTGGGAAAATCACTGTCAGGCAGGCTTTTTTTTTTTTTTTTTTTTTTTTTGGTGAGATGGAGTTTTGCTCTTGTTAACCAGGCTGGAGAGCAACCTCCCCCTCCTGGGTTCAAGCAATCCTCCTGCCTCAGCCTCCCAAGTAGCTGGGATTACAGGCATGCGCCACCATGCCCGACTAATTTTTCTATTTTCAGTAGAGATGAAGTTTCTCCATGTTGGCCAGGCTGGTCTCGACCTCCCCACCTCAGGTGATTTGCCTGCCTCGGCCTCCTAAAGTGCTGGGATTACAGGTGTGAGCCACCACACCCAGCCGGTTATCTCTTTTTTAAAATGTTTATTTAACACATGATCATTCATACTTACCAAAAAGGCTAGATTTCTTCCCTGAGGAAATATAAACTAAGATATAAATAATGAATGGAGCTCACTAGAGAAAGAGGGGTAGCTAGAGTATCTCAGACAAAGGGAATGGTATGTGCCAAGGTCCTGTGGCAGGAGGTAGGATGGCATAGTCCAGGACTAAAAGATCAGTGTGACTGTTGTGCAGAGAGCAAAGTGACATCTTCAAAGAAGGCAGAAAAGCCTTCCCTGAAAAGAAGAGGACAGAGTTGAGCTCTGGTAGAAAAGAAGTCAGTGGTCCAAGGCGTCTTGCCTTTCTGAAGACTATTTCTTTTTTTTTTTTTTTTTTTTGAGGCAGAGTCTTGCTGTGTTCCCCGGGCTGGAGTGCAGTGGCGTGATCTCGGCTCACTGCAAGCTCCGCCTCCCGGGTTCAGGCCATTCTTCTGCCTCAGCCTCCTGAGTAGCTGGGACTACAGGTGCCCGCCACCACGCCCGGCTAATTTTTTGTATTTTTAGTAGAGACGGGGTTTCACCATGTTAGCCACGATGGTCTCGATCTCCTGAGCTCGTGATCCGCCCACCTCGGCCTCCCAATACAGAAGACCATTTCTGCCCAACTGGAGCTCTTCAGACATGGTTCTTCCTTAAGCAACATGCAAAAGCTTTAGCTGGGAGAAGAGGCAATTGAAATCCATGAGGGTTTTTCATCCTTTCTGGGCAACTGTGCTGGAGAGATCTCTTTAGAATCAAGAAGTAAGTCTCCATCACTGGTCAATCGGCACCAAGGCCTGGGCATGAAGAATCCAGCAAAGAATTCACTCTTGCTCTGCCCTGGGCTGGCCATGCCACAGAGGATGGCTGTGTGTATTCTGGCAGACTTCCTGCTCCCAATCAACCAAATGAAGATGTACAGAGTGAATACAAAGCATTTGCTAGAAAAACAAAACAAAACGAAACAACCAAACAGAGGATCAGAGACAGGACCAAACGCCAGAAGGCACTGCCTTCTAATTATTTTGAGAGATAAGTCAAAGCTTGTTTTTCCCCTGTAAAAATAACACAATCAACAGAGGCTGTGGGTTCCAGAATCAAGTTTAGAAACAATAAAGGAAGTGATTCAAAATAGTGGTAATTACCTATTTTTCCCCGTTCTCGATGACTCACACTGGATCAATAATCCAAATGACTTTTTTCTCATTAGTCCCTAAATGGAAAACTTTGACATGGTTGTAAGGAAGACAGTTAATGTGTATTAACTGAATTCTGCCTCATAGATGCTAAGTGGCCCCACAAGCCTAGAACTAACTGCCTGTTTTACAGACTGTCCGTAATTCTCCATGGCAGAGAAGATAATTGAGGGAGTTATTGGGGACTTCTAAGCAAAAAAGCACTTCTGCCCCCATTGTTGGGAAATTTAAGATGCAAAACAGGTCAGACCTTTTTTTGAAGTATGAATGATAGTGTATTAAATAAACATGTAAAAAAAGAAAAAAGAACCTGCCTGACAATTATTTTTAAGTCTGACATATATATATTTTTCCTTCATTCAAAGACCTCAAAATTGGCTTAAGTGGAGTTTAATTGAAAAAGTTCACCTCAAGAGTGTGATTAAGCCTGGAAAATTTTAGCCAATAGGGAATTTTTTATAAAATTATGACCGAGTGGAAATAGTGTTATAATGGAAGTCTATGTGTAATGGGTACTATTAAAATTATATATGTATATATTTCAGCATCAACAGGTAAGTGAGTTACAAGGTTACAATTCTGTGACAGGTCTCCAGTGATATTATAAGCTGCAGGCGCAAAGCTCAAGTCATCCAAATTCCTAAATAGAATTACAGTTAGATTCAAAAATATTCCTGTCATAATCATACACCAGACATGGTAAAGACCTTCCCTGTGCATGAGCTTTGCCTGCGTAGTTTTGGGTCATCTGCTTGGCATGTAATAGAATCCTAGCATATTCAAATAGGAAGAGCCTTCCAGTTTTCTAGTTTGTCTTTGCCCCTAAATTCATAAGGAAAACAAACATAAAAACCAGCAGTCCTGCCAACACTGATACAAAGGCTTGGGATGGAGGTTTAAAATTCAGACCTCTTAGTCCAGTACTTTTCCTAGTTTAATACATTGGTTCTTTTCTGGTCTGCTTCTAACCTGCGGTTCATAGGGAAGTCCAGAATTTTTATGTAAGAAGGATGCAGGGGTATCCATTTGGTTGGGGCAAAGGAGAAGGCAGTTGGAGAAATACTTCTCAGATTTTCATGCAAACCTGGGAATATTTATTTATTTATTTAAGAGATGGAGACTCACTATGTTGCCCAGCCTAGTCATGAACTCCTGGGGTTAAGCGATCCTCCCACCTTGGCCTCCCAAAGTGCTGGGATTACAGATGTGAGCCACCATGCCCAACCTTAAACCTGAGGATCTTGCAGGTACAGATTCAGGCCTGTTAGGTCTGTGATGTTCCTCTGAAAAGCTCCCAGGTGATGCTGATGTGCTGGTCCTTGAATCTCGCTTTGTGGTGTCAGGTGTTAGAGACTTGTCTTACAGCTGGGTTTGCATGTAGACACCGAGTGTAACACAGGACTTTTTTTTCTTTTGAGACGGAGTCTGGCTCTGTCCCCCAGGCTGGAGTGCAGTGGTGCAATCTCGGCTTACTGCACGCTCCGCCTCCTGGGTTCAGTCCATTCTCCTGCCTCAGCCTCCCAAGTAGCTGGGACTACAGGTGGCTGCCACCACACCCAGCTAATTTTTTTGTATTTTTAGTAGAGACAGGGTTTCACCGTGTTAGCCAGGATGGTCTCGGTTTCCTGACCTTGTGATCCAACCACCTGGGCCTCCCAAAGTGCTGGGATTACAGGCATGAGCCACTGGGCCCGGCCAGGACATTTTTTTTTTTTTTTAACTCTGATTCTGGAATGCCCAATGACACAAATGTGAAACTTTTTGTTACGGTTGCATGGGTCCCTGAGGCTTCGTTCATTTTTTTCTTCCATTCTATCGTCTGCTGTGTTCAGAATGGGTAACTTCTATGGTTCCATTTTGCAGTTCACTGATTCTTTCCTTTGTTCCCTTTATTTTGCTGTTGAGCCCACTGATCGAGGTTTTTATTTCTGTATTGTTCTGTATTTTTTTGTATCTACTGTATTCCTCAGTTTTAAAATCTCCATTTGGTTCTATATCTTTGCTGTTGCTTTTTGTCTGTTCATTCCTAAGTGTATTCATAATTGCTCATTGAAGCATCTTTATTGTGGGTGTTTTAAATTTTTGTCAGATCACTTTAATATCGCTCTTGTCTTAGTGTTGTCTTTTTTTCACTCAGTTTGAGATCTTTCTGGTTCTTAATAGGATCAATGTTTTTTGATTGAAACTTGGGCATTTTTGTAGGGTGTTATGAAACATTGGATCTTATTTAATTTTGTTTTTTTTTTTTTTTTGAGACAGAGTCTTGCTCTGTCACCAGGCTGGAGTGCAGTGGCATGATCTCGGCTCACTGCAACCGCAGCCTCCTGGGTTCAAGCGATTCTCCTGCCTCAGCCTAATGAGTAGCTGGGACTAACAGGTGCATGCCACCACACCCAGCTAATTATTTTTTTATTTTTTTATTTTTAGTAGAGACAAGATTTCATCATATTGGCCAGGATGGTCTCGATCTCTTGACCTCATGATCTGCCCACCTCAGCCTCCCAAAGTGCTGGGATTATAGGTGTGAGCCACCTCACCTAGCCTAAATTTTTTGTTTTAACTGGGTTATTCTGACACTGCTCTGGCTGAAGAAGGGGGCTGTCAACTTGTTTGTGCCACAGGGAGATAAAAGTCCAGGTTTCCCACTTGGTCTCTGTTGATACCTATGGGATCAGGTGGGCTCCTCCTTACGGGGGGGTGGGGTAGAAGTTTCAGCACCTACCCCATGTGGTCTCCATAGACGTTCTGAGGGGCCAGGGAGCTCCTTACTGGCCCATGGGGATGAAAATCTCGGTCTCTTACCTGGCCTTCTCTGGCACCACCCTGGGCAGGGATACAGTGGGGGTGTTTGGCACTTTGTTACAGCTTTATGGAGTGGGTGGGAAGTCTAAGCTTCCCACTCAGCCTTTGCTGATGGAGATGGCATGGCAGGTGGGCCACATATTTCTTTTGTGGTGTTTGGCTGGAGTAGAGCAGTTACTCTTACAAGTTTTCTGTTGCTCTAGGCTGCCCCATCCCTCGGTCTGTGGTTAGACTCAGCAGAATTTTACCAGGGTCTTTTTGTCTGAGCCTGTTGGTGTTTCCTGATTGCAGGCTACTTTTGCTTCAAGTCTGGGATATATGAAGTTAAAAGAAAACCTATGGGCTGGACGCGGTGGCTCATGCCTGTAATCCCAGCACTTTGGGAGGCCGAGATGGGTGGATCACCAGGTCAAGAGATCGAGATCATCCTGGTCAACGTGGTGAAACCCCGTCTCTACTAAAAATACAAAAATTTAGCCAGGCATGGTGGCGGGCACCTATAGTTCCAGCTACTTGGGAGGCTGAGGCAGGAGAATCTCTTGAATCCAGGAGGCAGAGGTTTCAGTGAGCTGAGATCACACCATTGCACCCCAGCCTGGCGACAGAGTGAGACTCCATCTCAAAAAAAAAAAAAGAAAACCTATGGAATCCACCACCATGCCATTCTTCCAGTTCCAACAGCCACTAGGCTGTTGACCTCCTTCTCTTCACCTTTCAAAGTCTTTTTATGTGTTAGCTTTAGATCTAACATCCAGCGTTTCTTTTTTTTTTTTTTAAGTTGTACTTAGTGGGAAGAATAGGAAAAAATACATTTACTTCATCCTCCCAGAAGCAGAAGTCATTATTATTATCTTACATTCATTTAAGGGCAACATGCGGCATACAATACATATCAGTTTACAACTTTTTTCACTCAGTATTATGATTTTGAGAACTATATTGTTATGTGAAGATCTAAGTTCTAATTTACTTTTGATAGTTCCTGGTTCAGGTATGGGATAAGTGAGCTGGTTTAGTGGATCGTACATACAGACGTGAACTAAGCAGCTTTCATAATCGGCATTCACGTGACTCGTAGGCACTATATAGAATTTTCTTAACTGAAGTGCTTCCTTGTGACTGAATATATATTTAAGTGGCCTATGAATGGTGAACTAAAATATATTTCAAATAGGGTAGGAATGGGGGGAGGTTGTAGGTTCAGATAAATGATAGCAATGGGCTAGGAACTGCAATAATAACAACACAATGACAATCACTATTACTACCATCATTGGACTGTTCCTTGCTGATATGGTTTGAATCTGTGTCCTTGGCCAGATCTCATGGTGAATTGTAATCCCCATTGTTGAAGGCAGGGCCTAGTGGGAGGTGATTGAATCATGGGAACGGTTTCTTATGAATGGTGAAACACCATCCCCCTTGGTGCTGTTCTCATGATAGTGAGTGAGTTCTTGGTGACACCTGGTTGTTTAAAAGTGTGTAGCACTTCCCTGCCCCCTCTTTCTCTTGCTCCTGCTCCGGCCAGGTAAGAGGAGCACGCTTCCCTTTTGCCTTCTGCCGTGATTCCTTTTTGCCTTCTGCCAGAAGCTGAGCAGATGCCAGCGTCATGCTTCCTGCACAGCCTGTGGAGCCATGAGCCAATTAAACCTCTTGTTTCTTTTTTAAATAAATTACCCAGTCTCGGGTATTTCTTTATAGCCGTGCAAGAATGAACTAATTCACCTGTCATGTGCCAAATATTATTTATTTCTCACAACATGTGTGTGAGGTGGCATTGCTCTTATTTTATACATAGGAAAATATGCTCACCAAAGTCAAATACCATTCTCAAAGTCATCTAGTTAATACTTGTCAATTAAACGTACTCTGCAAAATCTTTAAGGAAAATTCCATCTCAAATGGTAAAAACAAAGCAGAAAGTATATTATCTCACATGACAAAACACCCAAAGGCTCATTCATTCAGCAGCTCAGTGGCATCATCTGAATTTAGGTTCTTTCCAACTTTCTGCTCTGTCAAGCTTGTAAGCTTTGTTTTGCTCAAGGGTGCAAGATGGCTGCAGGAGTTCCAGGCATTGCATGCATAAGAAGAAGGCCATGTTTTTGTGCGTGTATACATGTATGTGTATGTTTCCTGTCAATAACAACAAAGAAAATATTTATTAAAAGTTCTCGAACAAGCTTCCCCATGTCATTTTCACCAGAATTGAACCATATGCTTAGGAACAGTTAAGTAATTTGCAGGACTCAGTGCAAAATTGAATTCAGGATCTCTTGTTCAACAATTACTAAGAATTTTAGGATGATGACAAGCATTGAATGAAGCATTAGGTCCTTCTGAGCACAAGACTCAGCATGGACTGGCTGCATGCCCATAGAGCCAATACTGCCCATGCTCATGGCTAAGTTACATTTGGCCCTTCAACAATGCTGTGGTTTGGTGGTGCTGACCTCTGCACAGTCAAAACTTGGTGTATAACTTAACCACTAATATCCTACTGTTGACTGGAAGTCTTACCAATAACGTAATAGTCAATTAACACATATTTTATATGTTATATGCATTATATACTGTATTTTTACAATAAAAGCTAAAGAAAAGAAAATGTTACTAAGAAAATTAAAAGGAAGAAAAAATACATTGGCTATTCACTAAGTGGACATAGACCATGGCAAAGGTCTTCATCCTTGTTGTTTTCACATTGAATAGGCTCAGGAGAAGGATGACAAGGAGGGGTTGATCTTGCTCTCTCAGCATTGGCGGAGGCGGAAGAAAATCTGTGTATAATTGGACCCATGCAGTTCAAACCTGTGTTGTTCATGGATCAACTGTAATTATAGACAAAGGGAATAGGGCCACTATCACTGGCTTAGCTGAACAGAGATTTATTCCTCAAACTTGGGGTAGGGGCCACCCTTCCCGGAACCATAGGGAGAGGAGTGGAAATTGAAATGAAATTGAAATTCTGCCATGCAGGGAGGTAGAGGAAGGGAAGGGTGTTTACTGGTAATCAGCAGTGTCTGATTGCAGTGTGTGTATATCCAAAGTTTCTGTTTGCCTTTCCTATATTTTGCTGCCTCCCAATAGTCCATATTTCTGGGATCTAGCTCAGTTCTGCCGTGATGTGGCTTTGAGCAAATGGTTTCGTTTCTTCAAAACTTCAATTTCTTTATCCGTAAAACTGGAATATATGGGTGTCTCCACATTTCAGGGTGTGACCCTCATGCCTCTGCATGTTCATCACCAGAAGGTGGAATCCTGGGCCCTCTCTGTAGGTGATATTCACAGCAAGTTTGTAACAATTCCCACTATATGTGGTCAGACATCTCCTTGGACTGACAGGTCTCTGGGAAATGTTAGCATGATGCTTCCTGCATTTAGGGGTTGAGGGAGAAGGAGGTAGGGAAAGGGCACCGTTTCTTGTTTTGGCCATAGTAGGAGAAGCACTGGGAGCAGAGTCAATGCTGTCGTTAAGTCCTAGATGTACAGTGAAACTCAGTCTTCCATTCCACCCTAGACGCAGAAACTGGAATGATGCCTTTCCCTAGCAGGCGTTTTTGGTTCACACACACTGGGCTGCTTCTCAGATCATGCAGTAGATTACAAGATGACCACAAATATTTCTCCTCCCACTCCCTTGCCCTTGCTTGTTAGATTGAAGCTTCTCTCATCAAGAGGTGGAGTCTGTTTTTCCTCTCCTGAATCTAGACTAGCCTTAAGACACCCTTTGAGCAGTCAAACGGTAATAAACATGGCTAAAGAAGAGATGTAACAGCATTTGGAAATGAAAACGTGTCCTCTATTTCTGGATTTTGGATCCTTGAGCCTATTATGGGAAGAAGCTCAAACTTGCTTGTTGGTGTTGAGGGGCCATCAGAGTTGAGGTTCCCTGATCAACCAATCTTCCAGCCACCAGATATGTGAATGAGATGCTCTTGCATTCGTTTTCTATTGCTGCCATTAAAAAGAAAAATACCACAAGCTTAGCAGCTTAAATAACACACATGTATTACTTTACAGATCTGCAGGTCGGTAGTCCAACATGGGTCTTCCTGGGCTACAATCAAGGTGTTGGCAGAGCTGCATTCCTTCTGGAGGCTCTGGGGGAGAATCCATTTCCTCGCCCCTTTCCAGCCTCTTGAGGCCACCTGCTTCCCTTGGTTCATGGTCCGTTCCTTTATCTTCAAAGCAAGCAGTGTCTGCTCATCTCATTCACATGCAGCACAACTCTGACATTGACACTTCTGCCCCTTTCTTCCATGTTTAAAGTCCCTTGTAATTACATTGAGCCCCCTTGGGTAATCTGGGATAATATCCTTATTTTAAGATTAGCTGATTAGAAATCTATCCATATGCAATTTTGATTCTCCTTTTCTTTTCTTTTTTGTTTGAGACAGAGTCTCGCTCTGTCACCAGGCTGGAGTGCAGTGACATGATCTCAGCTCACTGCAACCTCTGCCTCCCAGGTTCAAGCGATTCTCCTGCCTCAGCCTCCCAAGTAGCTGGAACTACAGGCATTTGCCACCATACCCAGCTAATTTTTGTATTTTTAGTAGAGACAGGGTTTCACCATGTTGGCCAGGATGGTCTCGATCTCTTGACCTCGTGATCCACCTGCCTCAGCCTCCTAAAGTGCTGGAATTATAGGCATGCGCTACCACGCTGGGCCTAATTCTCCTTTTCTATTTCATGTAACATACAGCTTCTGGGGATTAGGACATGAACCTTTGCAGGGGAGTGTTATCTGCCTACCATGAAGCCCATGCTGTAAACCACTATATTAATTAAATCTTTTTATGCCTACATCTTAGCTGGAAAGATCTGCATAGGGACTCAAACAGTCTTTGAAAGAATTCATCCCCGTACTCCTGGTTTGATAAATATACATTTTTTCCCATCCCCAATCCAGGTAAGAATGGGCATTCCCTGCTCATTTGGGTTGTTGGGAGAAATCAGTTTCTTGTAGTTGTATGGTTGAGATCTTTATTTTCTTGCTGGTTGTCAACTGATGATTGTTTCAACTTTGAAAATCTACCCATACTCCTTGGCTTAAATCTCTCTTGTTCTCTCTTCCAAATTGATAATGGCGGGTCATATCTTCTCATGCTTTGAATCTCTCCTCCTCCTTCTTCCTTCCCATTTCTTACACCCAGTTGGAAAAGGTCCTCTGTTTTTAAGGACTTGTGTGATTAGACTGGGTCCGCCCAGATAATCCAGGATGATCTTCCATCTCAAGGTCTACACTCTTCATCGCATCTACAAAGTCTTTTTCGCCATGTAAGATAACATATTTATAAGTTCTGAAGATTAATTCATGGGCATTTCTGGGGACCCTTATTCTGCCTACCACATTATCCTAGATCATCCAGCTGACCTGCCAGCTGACCAGGGATGTCCGAGCAAGGCCAGCAAAGAGTAACTGAGCTGGATCAGACCAGAAAACCCACTCAGCTGACCCATAGAATCATGAGCTATATAAACTGTGTTTGTTCTAAGCCACTAAGTTTTGGGGGTGGTTTGTTATGCAGCAATAGATAACTGATGCAAACTATAAGCTGGTTCATGATTGAATCAGTTATGCCCGAAATCACAGATATAGGGTCAGTGTCCTGTATTCCTCTACCAGTCTTCCCTGGGGAGATGGGCAATGTATCTTTTAAGACCTTGGCTCACACCTGTAATGCCAGCACTTTGGGGGCTGAGACAGATGGATTACGAGGTCAGGAGTTCGAGACCAGCCTGGCCAATATGGTGAAACCCTGTCTCTGATAAAAATACAAAAGTTGGCTAGGCATGGTGGCTTGCACCTGTAGTCCCAGCTATTTGGGAGGCTGAGGCAGGAGAATTGCTTGAACCCGGGAGGCGGAGGTTGCAGTGAGCCTAGTTGCGCCACTGCATTCCACCCTGGGTGACGGAGCAAAACCCCGTCTCAAGAAAGAAAAAAAATTAAAATATGTTGTTGTCTTGAATTTTGGGCCCATATTCTCTGAACTCAGTATTTTTAAACTAAAGCTTCTCTACAAGGGATTGATCACAGGTTGCTTTTACATCTCTAAAAGGGGCTAGTTTTATACAGCTTTGCCTGGAAAATGGGACTACTAGCCCTATACTCACTCTCCTAAGTGCAATCGCCTCCATGTTTCTAATGTGTTCTGACCCTCCATTGTACCCTCCTGGTCCCCACTTTCTAAGGGAGTCTTCAATTAGTCAATTTAAGGCACCTTTCTTATTGAAAAATAAAGAAAAAATAATCCCTAGAAGGGTACCCTGCCATGGGGAAAGCAATGCATACTTTACAAAACTGTTAAGGACTAAGTAGTAACACAGAAGTATTTATCACAGTGCCTTGAACATTGCAGGTGCCCTGCCAATGTAAATTTCATAGTGAAGTAGAGAGTATTACAATTTGTTTTCTTGTCCCATTTTGACAATAACTCTTTGTCTAGGCTTAACACATTATTAATTTTTGGAGGGTGTCATCTTTCTTATTTGTAAAATGAGAAAGTTAGAACAAAGAACTCCTAGAATACATTTTTTCTCTAAATTTATAGATTATGATTCAATTTTTGTTTTTAAATTTAAAAACATTCTGGTGAAAGTAGAGTTGTAGATATTTTAATATGGTACTAAAACATCAACTAATTTTTACTAATAATGACTGATAAACAGATGAAGCAACAAATGAAACAATAAAATACAATTATAAATGAATATATATATGTGAGACATTAATAATACATTTTGATTGAGAGTCACAGTCATATTGAGGAGGAAATATGAGGACTCTTTTTTTTTTTTTTTTTTTTGGAACGGAGTTTCCTCTTGTCACCCAGGCTGGAGTGCAATGGCACAATCTCGGCTCACTGCAACCTCTGCCTCCCGGGTTCAAGTGATTCTCCTGCCTCAGCCTCCTGAGTAGCTGGGATTACAGACATGTGTCACCATACCCAGCCAATTTCATATTTTTAGTAGAGACGGGGTTTCTCCATGTTGGTCAGGCTGGTCTCAAACTCCTGACCTCAGGTGATCCACCTGCCTTGGCTTCCCGAAGTGCTGGGATTACAGGCGTAAGCCACTGTGCCTGGCTGTGGAGATTCATTTTTAAGTCCCCTTATGTTAAGAAATATGGGGAAATTTTGAGATTGATAAGGAATACCAAAAAAAACCCCTGAGTTTTTCTCTAAGTAGTCCCAGATGTCTTCATGGAAGATGAAAGTAGGATGCCGGAGAATGCTATTACCCAGCAAAGGACCCCTGTATTATTTTTCTATTACAGTGTAACATATTAGTACAAACTTAGTGGCTTAAAACAACACACACTGATTATCCCATAGTTTCTATGGGTAGAAGTCCAGGCACAGCTTAGTTGGCTCCTCTGCTTAGTGTCCAACGAGGGTGTAATCAAGGTGTCATCCAGGACATATTTTCCAGAAAGACAGACGGGAAGAAACCACTTCTCAGCTGGGAAAGAAGCCACTTCCCAGCTCTCTCAGGTTCTTTGTATCATTTCATTTCCTTGTGGTTGGGGGACTGAGGCTGTAGCTTTTCCCTTGGCTGGAGGCTGCTCTCAGCTCCTAGGATCTGCTGCCTGTATTTTCTTGGAGGACACCTATGGTTCTTAGAGATCACCAATACTTAGACAGCACTCATACTTCTAAACCATGTGGGCTTTCCCAACATGGCTGCTTCCTTCATGAATCCAGCAAGGAGAGCCTCTAGGATAAACCCGCTAATAACACAGAGTATTTTATAACATACAGTAATCATGGGAGTGACATCCTATTACCTTTGCTATATTCCATTGCTCAGAAGCAAGCCATTGGTCCTACCCACACCCAAGAGGAGAGAACTGCACAAAGGTGGGAACATCAAGAAGTAAAGATAATGGGGGAACCACCTTAAAGTCTGCCTGCCACACCCTCAAACAAGTAGATGGTAATCATACAGAATTTGCCTTCTTTATTTATTCTATTGTCTACCGAAGTCTATATTGTCTATTATTCTATAGACAATATTTATTCTGTTGTCTATAGAAGTGACTTTTAGCAAGTCACATCAGCTCTTTCCCGAGGCTTTCTTTCCATTCCAGAATGTCTCTGAGACAGCTGACCATTTTCAGGATAAGTCATTTGTCATTTGAATCAAAATAAAAAAATGTTTATTGGCCATTTAAAAAACGATGCAGAGTCGAGCGGAGATAACTTTAGTCAAAATTTCCCTCATTCCCCCTCATTAGAAAGTATAAGTCTTGCCCCACATGGTGGCTCATGTCTGTAATCCCAGCACTTTGGGAGGCTGAGGCGGGTGGATCACGAGGTCAAGAGATCGAGACTGGTCAACATGGTGAAACCCCGTCTCTACTAAAAATTTAAAAATTAGCCAGGTGTGGTGGCACGTGCCTATAATCCCAGCTACTCGCGAGGCTGAGGCAGGAGAACCACTTGAACCCGGGAGGCGGAGGTTGCAGTGAGCCAAGATCACGCCACTGCACTCCAGCCTGGCAACAAAGCAAGACTCTGTCAAAAAAAAAAAAAAAAAAAGTATAAATCTTTCTCTGCTTTTCTTTCAATATCTCTAAGAATGAGGCTTCCCCAAGGCCCTTAGAAGCTTGGAGATGTGTTGAATTTGTGTAAAGCAGTAGGATAGCACTGGTACAATGGGGCAGGTAGGAACTTACATTGCTCTTGCTTGGCAGACTTTGGGTCACTGAGGAAAATAACAATTTTCTTAGCAAAGAAAATTTGTTCAAATGTGAACTAGAAGGCAAGTTTCATAAACAAACCCTGGAAAGGAACTGAACCAAGTCACAACTTTCCAATTTTCGTTACAGTTTTTAAAAACACAGAATTAAATTTAAAACATATTTTTTCTCTTGCACACACCTCCATCCAACGTGGGAGAGTATTGAAGTGGATGAGAGTCCACACTTTTTCCTGTCTGCTCAGATTGCCTTAACAACAGAGCATCTGTATGTCCAAACAAATGGGCAAGTGAGGAGATTAATGAACTGACCTTTAACCTTCTAAGTATTTATTCGAGGGCTCAGGGGGAATGCATTTCTGTGCCAGGGAAAATCCCAAAACTGTCTCTGATAATTTGGTATTAAAGACAGCTCTGTCAGATGCCTCTCAAGACACTGTGAGTGTCGCCCTTCCCCTGACCCCAAGCTGCTTAGCCCTCACATTCCTCTCTCCTCATTCAAATGGTTGTACCCTCTTCCTTCACCATTCCTTCCTCTAAAAGAGCTTCTCTTCAACAATATTAGCTGCCATTAATTAAGCACCTACTACATCAGACTCTGTGGTAGCAATTTTAATCATCCTCATCATCATCTGATATTTTCGAACATTTACTATATTAAAAGAAATCTCATATTCTGTCATTTAATTTTGTCCTAGGCTTATGAAGTAGGTATTTTTTTTTAAAGAGAGCCAACTGTTTACTTACGTATTAGTTACTTAATATCAGAAGATGAAGTAGCAATTAGGTTTCTTAAAAACTTGATTACATAGAGAAATAGGAATGATTTTACACCATTGGTGGGAGGGTAAATTAGCTCAACCATTGTGGAAGACAGTGTAGTGATTCCTCAAGGATCTAGAAACAAAAATATCATTTGACCCAGCAATCCCATTACTTGGTATATACCCAAAAGATTATAAATCATTCTACTATAAAGACACATGCACATGTGTGTTTATTGCAGCACTATTTGCAACAGCAAAGACTTGGAACCAACGCAAATGCCCATCAAAGATAGACTGGATAAAGAAAATGTGGCACATATACACCATGGAATACTATGCAGCCATAAAAAAGAATGAGCTCATGTCCTTTGCAGGGACATGGATGAAGCTGGAAACCATTATTCTCAGCAAACTAACACAGAAACAGAAAACCAAACGCTGCACTTTCTCACTCATAAGTGGGAGCTGAACAATGAGAACACATGGACCCAGGGAGGGGACATCACACACCGGGGCCTGTCAGGGGGTGGGGGACAAGGAGAGGGAGAGCATTAGGACAAATACCTAATGCATGTGGGGCTTAAAACCCAGATGATGGGTTGATAGGTGCAGCAAACCACCATGGCACATATATGCCTATGTAACAAACCTGCACGTTCTGCATATGTATCCCAGAACTTAAAAAAAAAAAAAAAAACTTGATTAAAGAGATGGCTCTTGCACATTTTCTATATATGTCCTTGTCATAACAACATGGGGAATAATTGGTATTCAAAACCAAAAGCTAGTATGAAGCAAGTCATTCCTTCCAGGCTTCTGATGACTCTGTCAATTCATATAGGTATATATGATCAACACGTGCACATATGTGTAATTGCAGGAGGGCAAGTCATCTCTTTCTCATCCGTTGCTCTTACAATATGACAGTGCTTTAGAGAAAGAAACACAAATATGGATCAAAAGCATAGATATACCCCCAGAGTGGTAAGATGTGGAGTCAAATGACAAGTTTATTATGACTATTACCCTCCAAAGGCAGCCTCTCCCACTATGTATATGCTACTCCTTACATCACAAGAAAGCTTATGTTCCTATGTCTTGAATCTAGGCTGGCCCTGTGACTGCTTTTCACCAATAGAATATAGTTAAAGTTACATTCCAATGCTTTCAAGCTCAGGTTTTAAGAGACTGGCAATTTCTACTTACTTCTTCTTGAATGCTTCTTCTTGGAAAGAAGGCGCCATGTTGTGAGGAAGACCAAGCAGATATGTGGAAAGGTCTCCACAGAGGAGAACCAAGAACCTCCACCAGCAGTTCCTTCTGAGCTTCCGGTTAGCAGTGAGCATAAATTGCTAGCCATGGGAATGTGGCCAATTTGGATTTTCCAGTCATTCTAATACCCTAGCCAACAACAAAAGAAGTAAAAACCCTACAGAATAAAAAATAATAAATTGTCATTTCTTTAGCAACAACAATAATACATTGTTGTTTCATTTTGGGGTGGGTTGTTGTGCTGCTATTGATAATCAGAACACTTTGATTTCTTCATACAAGGTTGTTTTCTGAAAGCCCTTTGTTGGGAATGTCTTTCTTTTCCTTTCTAATTTTCTCTCCCTTTGAATTCATGTCACAGAAACATCAGAGCTAACCCAAGACTCTTTTCTGCACAGGAAGTGGTCCAGCCACTCTTTTCATCTCTACCATGGAAGACTTTTCAGGACCTAGATGGGGTTCAGGGGAAAAGAGAAGAGCAGCCAGTGGATCAGGTTTTACTGTTTTTTTTGTTTTTTTTTGTTTTTTTTAACCTGGTTTCAATGTTCTACATCTCTACTTGACAGCAAACTGGTTCAATTTGGAGATCATGATCAGGTGTGGACTCGTGCAGTCCTCCAATAGGGCTGCTTTTGCAAATTCGCATTATCTGCAATGTTTCTCTGACTGACTTAGTGGCTTTCAGAAAGGCTATGTTAGCAAGGCTGCTAAAGCTGTATAGGGAGTCACTGGGAAAGGTTGCTATGTTCACCACGCTGCAGGAGTCCCCATATTTTCACTTACCCTTTAAGATTTCAGGAGCTGTGATACACCATAAGGACAGCTACATATCATTTGATTTTATGTCATTTTCAACCTGATTATACTATCATTGTATTAATTTGTATAGACTCTAGATTGCATTTTAATGGTCTGGTTTGCATTCTCCCCTTCTATTTTTCTGGCTGATAAAATTTTAAAAAGGACATCTGTTGTGCTAAAGATGGCTTTTTCTTTAGGACGCAAAGTCACTGGAATGTAGGGTAGCAATTTTTCTTAGGTAATAACCTCCCTCCCCTATCTTATCAAAGCAGGCTTTGGCTATGGAAGGTCTCTCTTAATTCAATTGTTTAACTTTGCCATTTGTTGACTGGCTGAATGAATAACATCCTCTCACACCTCATTCTGATCCCTCACACATTTGTCTTCAACTCTGAAGAAGGAGTCTGGAATCTGGAGGTCTGGCCAGAGACTAATGAGAAATTCCAAAGCCATTTTACAAGGTTTTAATGAAGAACGCATTTCCTTTAGTGCACAGGGGAAGGCAGAAGGAAGCTGTGTGCCAAGAGATAGTTGCTGCCACCACCAACGGCAGCTATTTACTTAGTGTCTCTCCTCTATGTGGAGCCCTGTGAGATGTCTGTGGCAATGGCTCTCAACTGGGGTCCATTTTGCCTCCTTTGCCTTCCCAGAAAACATTTGGCAGTGTCTGGAGACATTTTTAAATTGCCATGACTAGGGGGTGCTACTGGCACCTAGTGCACGGAGGCCAGGGATGCTGCTAAATATCTTATAATCCACAGGAGAGCCCTCCAACAACAAAGAATCATCCAGTGCAAAACATCAATAGTAGGAGGGCTTGAGAACCCCTAGTCTGTGGAAATGAAGACATGCTGAACATAGCCTCTTCCACCATGGAGGAAAAGCAAGACAAAGGGAAATTGGGATGAAATATGTGTATAATGAGGCATGAAACAGAGAGGGGTCTGCCTTGTCTTTCCACCATACGCAATGTGTCATAGAGCAAAGCTGTTCATAATAAGAATGAGCACTTACCATGGGGAGTGAGGACCCCCGGCACAAGCATGGACAGAAGAAGAGATGAGGGTCACAGAGTTCCCTGGGGTTTGGGGTTGGGTCCTGTTTTTCTGTATCTTCTATCCCCCTAAGGAGAGATCTCATCCAGCACTGTGAACTTTAAATAACCTCTTTAAACTGATGATGCTCATATTTCTGTCTTAATCTCAAGCATTTCCTCTGACATTTAGACTCACATACTCAAACAGGCGATCTTATATTTCTGTGTGGCTGTCCCTTAAATATCTGTAACTCAGTGTGTCCAAAATGGACCATTTGATTTTCTCTTTCAAACTTGTTCCCTTCCCCCAAGTATTCTTCCAGCAAATATGCACCATCCTGCCAATCGTTCAGGATAAGAACATGATTCTTCTCATTTTCCAAATACTTAGACCTATTATAAAGTCTATGGATCCTACCTTTTAAATATATCTCAAAACCTCCTTCTTTATGTCATCTCTTCTGTCACTTTCCTAGTTCAGGCTGCCATGACATGTAGATTCAAAGATGAACTTCCTCAATGGTTGACCTTCATCCTTCCCCTCTTGCCCCGCCCCCAATCTATACATGACATCGACATATAAAATGGATCATGCCATTTCATTGCAATAAGCCTTTAAAGGTCATCATTCCTTTTACACTATGATCTGCATGCCTTACCTGGCTTCCAAATCCCCATGTGGTTCAGGGGGTTAATCCATTATGACTGGTGTCATTATAAGAAAATAGACAGAAACACACAGGGAGAAGACAATCGTGTGATGACAAAGGCAAAGATTGAAGTGGTGCTTCAACAAGACAGGGAGCATCAAGAATTGCTAACAAACATCAGAAGCTAAAAAAGACAAGGAAGGATTCTCCTCTGTGGTTTTCAGGGCCCTGTGGACACCTCGATTTGGACTTCTAGGTTCCAGAACTCTGAGACAATACATTTTTGTTGTTTTAAGCCCCCACTTTGTGGTTCTTTGTTGCAGCAGCCCTAGCAAGTTAGTGCAGTCGTATCACTCCCACCTCCCTTCAGACACGCTGTCTAGCTTCCTCTTACTCAACACGTCAAGCTCACTTTCTCTAGAGGCCTTTATTTTAGCGATTCCTTCCCTCTGGAAAAATGTGTGTTCCCTTGGTGTTCACAGGCTGGATCCTCCTTGCCACTCAGATGGCAGCTTGCATGTCGCCTCTTCAGAGAGGACATCTCCAAGCACCAAGGGTAATGTGGCGTCACATATGACCTATTCCATACCACCTAAAACCCTGTTTTGAATCTCTGCTTAGGACATGGCACTACATGAATTTTTTCTTGTTTATTTGTTTATCATCAGCATGCATCACTATCATGTAAACTTCATAAAACAAAAACCTTCTCTCTCTTGTTAACTGCTGTTCCTCCTCCACCTGGAATAGTGCCTGAACTTAGGCACTATTCCATGAATATTTATTGCACGAATAGTGCCGCGTGATTCTCCCTTATAAGCCCTCCTCTCCACTGAAACTGTACTACTTTGATTAATATCCATCTCCCTTTCCAGAGTAAAAAGTTTCATGAAAACCAGAATGGGATCTGCTTCCCTCAGCATTACATGTCCATCATCAAGGACAGTGTACAAGAAAATGTTTGTTGAATGAATGACAGAATGAATGAGTGGCTAAAACTGAGAGTCATAGCCTAGAAGAGGTAGAGACGGGTAGTTGAGGAATGGACCTCATGGTAGTGATGTAGGGAAACAGGGGAAGCAGGAGGTTGAAATCACCTAGTCAAGCACCACCCCCTCTTTTTCTAGAGATGGGGGTCTCACTCTGTCACCCAGGCTGGAGTACGCTGGCATGATCGGTGGGCTGATATTCCATGAATATTTTTTGAATGAAGGTATCAGTTAAAAAAAAAAGGTATCTGTCAAAGTGAGGCTGGTTTGAGTGACTGGACCATGGGGAATAGGCCGTGAATAATTCGACAGGGTCTTTAAGATGGAGAGGGTAGAGACCTTCTGATGAAAGGAGTAGGGGTTTTTCAAAGAAGATTACCCTCCCATGGGTGAGAAGGATCTTAGCTCATGTTGGATGTTTGACCTTTGCTAGGAGGGGACATAATTGGTTGTGTTCCATCAAGCCTACCCTTTTTCCTCTACAAATATTTGTGCTGTGAGCTCTCCCTCTCCCAGGCCTAAAGGGAACAAGGGAGAGCCAGCACACGAGCTCTGGGCCTAATGGAGACATTGCAGTGCTATTAGCACAGATGGTTGTCATATGTATGCAAATGAGAAACAAATTGAATTTGGTGTCCCCTCTCACCAGCTGTCCTATCAAGGAAGGTTCCCAGAGCAGCAAAAGAACTGCCGCTACACCGCTAATCTGTCACCACAGATTAATTACAACAAGTACATTAATCACCATTTGTTTCTAGTACAAAGGGAAATATCTTGTTTTTCAAGTACGTCCTGTTAAAAGAAGGTGTCCAACCTTGTAGAAACAAGGCCGAACAAGGGCATGAGGCTTCATTAGTTAGGAATGAGGGGCAAATTAAAGATGAAATGCCCCAGGCTGCACGCCACCTTCAGAGCTATCTGCTACTGAGGATTCAAGAAGGGGCCATGAGGCTGGACGCCGAGGGACAGCTAGCCAGCCCTCACTTTATTGGACGCTTAAACAGCATAGGTATCAAAAAGTTAATTTTGCTTATGGAGTATCAAAGAATCAGGAGCTGGCTAAAAGATGTTCTGAGATGAATTATTACTATTATTGTTATTTGATAGAAAGTGCAATGGATGGCCGGGTGCGGTGGCTCATGCCTGTAATCACAGCACTTCGGGAGGCTGAGGCGGGCAGATCACAAGGTCAGGAGATCGAGACCATCCTGGCTGACATGGTGAAACCCTGCCTCTACTAAAAGTACAAAAAATTAGCTGGGCATGGTGGCAGGCATCTGTAGTCCCAACTACTCAGGAGGCTGAGGCAGGAGAATCACTTGAACCCGGGAGGCAGAGGTTGCAGTGAGCCGAGATCGCACCACTGTACTCCAGCCTAGGCAACAGAGTGAGACTCTGTCTCAAAAAAAAAAAGAAAGTGCAATGGATAAAGCATTGATTTCACCTCTGGCCATATATCTAGTTCTTGTTCAGAAATTGGATTAGACTAGTGGTTTCTCATCCTTTTGGAGGATCAAGACCCATTTGAATTTTTTTTTAAGAGACAGGATTTTGCTATGTTGCCCAGGCTGGAGTGTAACAGTGGCTATTCACAGCTGTGATAAGAGCTCACTGCAGTCTCAAACTTCTGGCCTCAAGAAATCCTCCTGCCTCAGCCTCCTGAGTAGCTGGGACTATGGATGTGCACCACAGTGCCCAGCTTCTATTTGAAATTGTGATGAATTCAGTAGACTCTGTTCCCACAAGGTATGTATATACATAAAATGTTATATTCAGTTAAAGTAGAGTCATTGATTCTCTAAACTCTTTGTATGCACCCATGTTAAGAGGGCTTGGAGGCTGGGCACAGTGGTTTATGCCTGTAATCCCAGCACTTTGGGAAACTGAGATGGGAGGATTGCTTGAAGCCAGGAGATCAAGACCAGCCTGCACAATAAAACAGGATCGTGTCTTATAACAATATATATTTTTTCAATTAGCCAGGCATCATGCCATATGCCTATGGTCCAACTACACAGGAGGCTGAGGTGGGAGGATCATTTAAGCCCAGTAATTTGAGGCTGCAGTGATCTATGATCATGCCAGTACACTCCAGCCTGGGTGACAGAGTGAGACACCTATTTCTAAAAAAAGAGTGGGGTGGTGTTTGACTAGGTGATTTCAACTTCTTGCTTCCCCTATTTCCCTACACCACCACCATGAGGTCCATTAGTCAACTACCCATCTCTACCTTTTGTAGACTATGACTTTCACTGTTAGCCACTCATTCGTTCTCTTATTCGTTCGACAAACATTTTCTTGTACTCTGTCTTTGATGATGGGTATGTAATGATGAGGGAAGGAAGTACCATTCTGGTTTTCATGAAACTTTTACGCTGGAAAGAGAGATAGATATTAATCAAAGAAGCATAGAAACACATATGAAATTTCAGTGGAGGGGAGGGCTTAGAATGGAGAATCACATGGCACTGTGAAGGCAAATAATAGGGGTGTTCAACCTATCTGGAGTAAAGGAGGCTTCCCTGAAGAGGTGAGGTATATCAAGATCTGAAGGATGAGGCAAAGAAGGATGTTAGAAGAATTCCTTGCAAGCAGGGATAGAGGTGTACATGACTTGCTCAAGAAACTGAAATAAGACCAGTGCAAATGGATTTCAGAGACTGAGGGGTAGCATGGTGAATATGTGATCAAAGAGCATGAGGGCTCTTTTGGGTCCAGCTATGGAGGCCTGTATTTATCCCAAGAGCAATGGGCTTTAAGCAATGAAGGATCAAATCATATTTGTATTTTTAAAAGATCCCTCATCTTTGACATTAGAATTGGGTGTTGGGTCTTGTGGTGGCCTTGGCTACTGAGTCTTTTAGATCAAGAGTTGGTCACCTTGTGATTCTATACTGGATAATGCAAAGGATTCAAATGAAGTGGCAGACAGTGTCCTTCTGCAGAGTAGCTTCCAGTGTAATAAGGGTGGGGGAAGATTTCGAGGATTCAGTGCCATGTCAAGAAGTGATAATTGCCTTTGGGTGGAGAAAAGTCAAGAGCATTTGAACCAATTTTGGCACAAGTTGTATCTTCAGAGGGCTTAGAGTCAGTTTTTGAGAACTAAAAATTCACCAATGAGATCAACAAAAATGAGCAAAGGAAGGAAGATAAAAGGTATGTGTGTGTGGAGGTTATGTGTGTGTGGAGGTTATGTGTGGAAGGAGAGAAGAGATTGTCCTTGTGAATTTAGACTGCAATTCCTTTCAACTTCCAGAAGCAGCTTTTTCAAGGTTGGCCAAATACCTTCTTGCTTACTGTTGGGTTGTTAGAAAAATGAAAAGCAGCTCTTTAAATAATTAATATAAAATTTCACATGAAGTTCAACTAATCTGTGAGACCACAATATATTAAAAGAGGCTATATATTATATGTTATGTAATAATATAATGTGTATACTAATATATAATAATATATAATAATATATTCTTTGCCTAGCATAAGAAGTTTAAAGAAAATGGAAATTTTATCTGTGGCTTTCTATAAAGTAGAATCCAGTTGCTTAAAGGGGTAATAAAAATACTAGCAAAGGGAAGCTAATTAATAATAGTGATGGTTAATTTTATCTGTCGACTTGACTGGGTTAAGGGATGCCCAGATAGCTGGTTAAACGTTATTTCTGGATGTGTCTGTGGAGGTGTTTCTAGAAGAGATTAGAATTTGAATCAGTGGCGTGAGTAAAGAAGCCTCACCCTCACCAATGTGGGGAGGCATCATCCAATCTGTTGAGGACCCCAAATAGAAGAAACATGCTGAAGGAGGGCATACTCACTCTCTCTTCTTGAACTGGGATGTCCATCTTCTCCTGCACTCAGACATTGAAGCCCCTGGTTCTCCAGCCTTCAGAGCATAAGAGTTACACTAGCAGCCCCCCTGGTTTTCAGGACTTTGGACTCAGACTTAGTTACAGCACTGGCTTCCTTATTATTACATCTTTGTATTCAGATTGAATGACACCGCTGGCTTTGCTGATTCTCCAACTTACTACAGTAGGTATATTGTGGGAGGTTTCGGCTTCCATAATCACATGAAACCAGTTTCCACAACAAATATCTTCTTGTGTATGTCTATATATCCTATTGGTTCTGAAGAACCATTAATAATATAGTAAAGGATGATTTTTATAGGAATTTCATACTTAGGAATTTATCTTAAAGGAAATAAGAAAAACATCTGTAAAATATATTTATCGTAAAAAAGATGGAAAAAATCTATATGCTACCATTCCAACAGTATTAATTAAACCAATGATAACCTATACAAATAAATATTATGTAGTATTTTTTTTTTGAGACGGAGTTTTGCTCTGTTGCGGAGGCTAGAGTGCAGTGGCGTGATCTTGGCTCACTGCAACCTCCGCCTCCTGGGTTCAAGCAATTCTCTGCTTCAGCCTCCCGAGTAGCTGGGATTACAGGCACCCACCACCATGCCTGGCTAATTTTTTGTATTTTTAGTAGAGACAGGGTTTCACCATCATGACCAGGCTGATCTTGAATTCTTGACCTTGTGATCCACCTGCCTCGGCCTCCCAAAGTGCTGGGATTACAGGTGTGAGCCACCACGCCCAGCCTATTATGTGGTAATTTTAAAGGAATGATTGAGATATAGATATACTGACATAAAATATGTCTATGATATAGCCAGTGGGGTGACCAAAACAGACTTCAAAATATTTATTTTATAATTCCATTGACTTAAATAGATGTTTGTAGAAGTCATCAGATGGGGACCCCATTCTCTTTCTGCTTTTTTTTTTTTTTGAGACGAAGTCTCGCCCTGTTGTCCAGGCTGGAGTGCAACGGTGTGGTCTCAGCTCACTGCAACCTCCGCCTCCCAGGTTTAAGCGATTCTCCTGCCTCAGCCTCCTGAGTAGCTGGGATTACAGGCACGTGCCACCATGCCCTGCTAATTTTTTCTATCTTTAGTAGAAACGGTGTTTCACCATGTTGGCCAGGCTGGTCTCGAGCTCCTCATGATTCGGCCTCCCAAAGTGCTGGGATTACAGGCATGAGCCACTGGGCCTGGCCCAATGCTGCTTATTATCTGGACTCCATCTCCTCTTGCTTTTGCAGGGATGTTACTGATATAGTTATTATACTTTTCTTATTTATTATAAAATTACTCTTTTCTATTGGGTCACTCCCATCAGCACAGTAAAAAGCTCCCATTCTCACATCCTATAGCAGCTGCTGCATCATTTACACTCATCAATTCAGAACAAAACTCAAGAATGTTGCTACAATGACTGTTTCCACCTCAACTCACTCCAAACTGATTTCTGTCCCTACCACTCGACAAAGAAACTGCCAAGGTTACAAACTACCTTCAGGTTGCCAAATGTCTTGGTCACTTCTGACCTTATCTGATTCATTTGGTAGGATTTGATACCATTAACCTGGCCTCCTCTCAAATCACTTTTATCTCTGACTTTCCTTGTCTTTTCTAGCTTCTACTTCTCAAACTGATGTCTAATGTTGAGTGTTTCAATGTTGGTCCAGGTTCCTCTTTGCTCCCCTGGATCATCTGTTCTCAACTGTACCTGCTCATTAGCGTCATCCAGAAGGTTTCTAAATGCAGTGATAATTTCCAGGCAAGGGGAATTAGAGTCCCTGGGTCTGGAGCTCTGGCTGTGGCTGGTTTTGAAATCATCATGGATGACCCTTACATGCACTCAGGATTGAGAACCACTGCCCTATGTGGTCTCATTTGTTGCACAGTTTTATATAGTATCATCACTATGCTGAATTACTACTAAATTTATATCTTCAGCCTCTGGATGGAACTCCCTAATGACCTAGGTCAGCTGGGTCTGAAGGAAACTCAGTGTCTCTTGATGGCACTACCCTTGCCTTTGGTCTTGGGGTGGGTAATAAGCATCATCATATCAAGAGAACCACACTGGGTCCTATGTCGTATGACATCCTGTGAATGTGTGCATTACACACTTGTGTTTAAGAGCAGAATTCTTGTTAAGGAACTTTTGCACAGATTGCACTGGTCTCCTGATACCATTATCTCAACAGTGACGTATAATTTTCCTTGGACAGAAGATGAGTGAAAGCAATTTGCTTTAATTCCAAATCCAAATTGGCTGTAGAAGCACCTGTCATGCTACTCTAAGTTTACACAGGCCCGAATATTGCTTGTCCCAGTATTCACCTACACACTCCTCTCACCCCAGCCATCAATGATGCCAAGCAAATTCTCCTTTGGTGGCTTTGCCATTTCATACTGTTAAGATCTGCATTAATCTCTCCTCTGGCCATTCCTTATCATCTCACACCAGATTCTCAGTGACATTCGTTAGTCATTTTCCTGAGTTCATTTCATATTCACTCCTATACCCTTGTGTATGATTAATTTTTTGTGTCAACTTGACTGGGCCATGGGTTGCCCAGATATTGGGTCAAACATTATTCTAGGTGTGCCTAGAAGGATGGTTTTGGATGATATTCATATTTGAATCAGTAGACTGAGTAAAGCAGATTAACTTCCCTAACGTGGGTGGGCCTTATCTGATCCTTTCATGGCCCAAATAGGACAAAAAGTCTGATCCTTCTACAAATAAGAGATAACTCTTATCTGACTGCCTTTGAACGGAGACATGTTGGCCCTTCCTGGGTCCTGAGTTTGCAGACCTTTGGACTGGAACTATACCATTGGCTGTCCTGAGTCTCCAGCCTGCTGGTTGCAGATCTTGGGATTTGTCAGCCTCTGTAATCATTTGAGCCAATTCCTTACAATAAATCTCTAGGTATAGATATAAATACAGATATCTCCAATGGGTTTTGTTTTGTTTTGTTTTGTTTTTTGTTTTCCTGGAGAATCCTGGGCAACGCGCCTTGTCTCTGGCAACCACTGTTTTAGCATTTGACAACATCATAATTATTTTTCTTTTTTTTTTTTTTGAGACGGAGTCTTGCTCTGTTGCTCAGGCTGGATGGAGTGCAGTGGTGCAATCTTGGCTCACTGCAAGCTCTGCCTCCCGGGTTCACACCATTCTCCTGCCTCAGCCTCCCAAGTAGCTGGAACTATAGGTGCCCGCCACCATGCCTGGCTAATTTTTTGTATTTTTAGTAGAGACGGAGTTTCACCATGTTGACCAGGATGGTCTCGATCTCCTGACTTTGTGATCCTCCCGCCTCGGCCTCCCAAAGTGCTGGGATTACAGGCGTGAGCCACTGCACCCAGCCCATAATTTTTGAAGGCACTCATTCACTCATTTTCTTATCTGATTCGATAGTGGGAATCCACTTATCCCTGTACTTCTCTTGCAGTTTCAGCCTCCCTTCCAGTGCTCTTCTACCACCTGTATTACTGACCTTGAACCATTGCAAATCCTCTTCTCATTTCTCTACTCCACAGAGGTTTCTGTAGGACTTTTACCTGATCAACTCATACCATCACACTTCTTTCTGCCACTGGCATGTCCATTTCTACATTCTAGCCTCAGTAGACTTCCTCACTTGGTTGGGTTCATGTCACAGATAGTTTCTGTCTCTAACATTCTGAAGGAAAGTCTCAAAGTCAAAGATTCCTAGATGCTTGGATTTCAGTTATCTGAAATGTTGGTTGAACCTTATTATGTGAATCATAGGAAAATAAAATGTCACAAGAGAGAATCAAAGATATGATTGCTGGCCAGGCGCGGTGGCTCACACCTGTAATCCCAGCACTTTGGGAGGCCGAGGCAGGTGGATCACGAGGTCAGGAGATTGAGACCATCCTGGCTAACACAGTGAAACCCCATTTCTACTAAAAATGCAAAAAAATTAGCCAGGCATGGTGGTGGGCGCCTGTAGTCCCAGCTACTTGGGAGGCTGAGGCAGGAGAATGGCATGAACCTGGGAGGTGGAGCTTGCAGTGAGCTGAGATCGTGCCACTAGACTCCAGCCTGGGTGACAGAGCAAGACACCATCTCAAAAAATATATATATATATGATTGCTGTGATTGGTGTCCTATGAGCTTGTACAAGTGAAAGACATGGCATGGTATAGTGAAGAGAACTTAGATTTCCAAATCAGGAGAGTATAGTCTGGATACTTTTTTAATTACCTGTCATTACCTGGCTAAGCACTGGTTTCCTCACTGATAAAATAGGCACATTGAAATCTGTCTGCCAGTATTGTATTAAGAGAGATTACATAAAAGGCACACGCAGGAACTTCCATAAATGAAGGCTTCTCTCTTTTCCCCTTGTCTTTCCGTACCTCTTGGAATGCTGCAGACAGCAGTACTGTCCTGCACAGGAGAGCCTGGTGGTGGAAGCATTCACCTGGGAAGGAGGCAGGGACCACAGAGACAGAGTTACTTTTCCTGCCTTCCTGTTCAGGCCTCTCCAGACTCTAGAACCAAGTCTAAGGGAAACATGGGTGGGTCCCATATATGCAGAATGACAGGGAGTCTTGGCTTCTCCACCTCTTCTTCCCTCTGTGGGCTTTGTCCTGTGTCCTAAGAAAGTATCACTCTCAGGCAGTGCATAATCCATCTTCTCAAAGCCTTTTTTTGTTTTTTTTGTTTTTTTTTTCTGTAGAGACGGAGTCTTGCTCTGTTGCCCAGGCTAGAGTGCAGTGGCACGATCTCAGCTCACTGCAACCTCTGCCTCCCAGGTTCAAGCAATTCCCCTGCCTCAGCTTCCTGAATAGCAGGGACTACAGATGCACACTACCACACCCGGCTAATT
Source organism: Nomascus leucogenys (assembly GCF_006542625.1). Lineage (NCBI taxonomy): Eukaryota > Metazoa > Chordata > Mammalia > Primates > Hylobatidae > Nomascus > Nomascus leucogenys. The sequence goes on from NC_044399.1 coordinate 64,192,992, forward strand.
TCTTTTGTATTTTAGTAGAGACGGGGTTTCACTGTGTTGCCCAGGCTGGTCTCAAACTCCTGAGCTCAGGCAATCGGCCCGCCTTGGCCTCCCAAAGTGCTAGGATTGCAGGTGTGAGTCACCACGCCTGGCCCCAAGCCTCTCTTTTTAAGGATTTTTAAAATCTTGGCTTACCTGTGCCTGAATTGAACTCTTAGAAAATGATTTTTAAAAAATTTATTTTTATTTTAATTAACAAATAATGATTGTATATATTTATGGGGTACAGCATGATGTTTTGATACAAGCATACACTGTGTAATGATTAAATCAGGCAAATTAACAAATCTGTTACCTCACATATATTCTTTTCATTTCCTTATGGGGAGAACATCTAAAATGCATTCTTTTAGCAATTTTGAAATACATAATACATTATTATTAATTATAGTCCCCATGTCGTGCAATAGATCGCTAGAATTTAGTCCTCCTGGCTCACTGAAAGTTTGTATGCTTTGACTTACATCTCCCCTTACCCCATCCACCCTGACCCCCAGCCTCTGCTAACCACCATTCTACTCTCTACCTTTTTATATTCCACATATAAATGAAATCATGTGGCATTTCAAAGTTTGCTCATAGCAACACCTACCACTTATCAAACACTTACGATGTGCCTGCCATTTTAAACTATCTCATCACCAATCCTCACAAAAACCATGCAAGAGTGGTGGAGGCTGTTGTTAGCTCAAGGTCACATGGTTGATAAGAAGCAGAGCAGGAATGTAAGAACAAACGTGTGATTTCAAAGGTGTGCCCTCTCCCACCAGTTTTATACTAAACTTGCCTATCACTGCCCCATCCTCACATTTCTTCCTGTTTGTAAGTTACCTCCCACTAACAGCCTCTGCTGGAGATATTACAGGCAATGGGTTCATATTTGTGTTATCTCATCCTCCTGGCTACCCCTTGAAAAAGAGTGGAGCTTGGATTTAGGGGAAACCAATTTATAGACTAGGCTATAATTAATCAACCCGTTTGCCACTAGAAGTTGAATTCTGCGACAGAGGACTGTGGGTTGGGCCCTGAGAGGACAGCGAACTTGGGCTATGTACAATAGAAGAGGTCACAGCGTAGGGAGGAGCCTGGAGCTGAGGCCAGGGAAGTACCCACAAGGAGAGGCAAGGAGGATGCCTCACAATTCCTAGCACATCCTCCTGTGCTTCCCACCAACTCCACTGCTCAGCTGGTCATCTCTGTGTCCCACCTCTCCCTGTGTTCCACACAGAGACGCCCAGCTGAGCAGTATGGTTGGTGGGAAGCCAACTAAACTCCACGCTTCCCTGCCATTCCCCATCCACGCTGTCTTAAAGTTAAAATACATATTTTAAATAGGTAATGCACTCACAGATTCAAAATCCAAAGTCTGAAAAATAGCATATCATGAACCTTAGATCACTCCTCCTCCTCACTGCCCATCAGCCAGCCACCCTTATTTCCTGCCCAGATACGGACTGCTCTCAGTTTCCTTCCTACACAAATATATTTGTGTAGAGGTATATCAGTATCAACATAGATTGTTTTGGTGGGCATAGACAGTAGTATGAGACCTATTTTTTTTTTCACTTTCCTTTTTACTTTCAATTGTAAACCTTAAAGTTGGTTCCTTATTAGTATATTCAGAGCTGTTTCCTTTTAAAAACACATTGTGGGTCGGGCGCAGTGGCTCACGCCTGTAATCCCAGCACTTTGGGAGGCTGAGGCGGGCAGATCACCTGAGGTCAGGCGTTCCAGACCAGCCTGGCCAACATGGTGAAACTCCATCTCTACTAAAAGTACAAAAATTAGCCAGGTGTGGTGGTGGGTGCCTGTAATCCCAACCACTCGGGAAGCTGAGGTAGGAGAATGGCTTGAACCCGGGAGGCAGAGGTTGCAGTGAGCCGAGATCGTGCCACTACACTCCAGCCTGGGCCACAGAGTGAGACTCCATCTCAAAAACAAACAAACAAACAAAACCATATTGTATCCATTGTATCACTACCTCAAAACATTTAGCTCCCATCCTACTGATGGATATTGAAGTTGTTTTAATTCTTTTGCTACTGTAAACAATGCTAAAAAACTTGTGTGTGTGTTATTTCACAAGTGTGTGAGTGTATTTTACAGCTACATTTCTAGAGATAGAATTTTGGAATCAAAGGCAAATGTACTTTGGTTTTTGGGTTATTGCCCACTTGCTGTCAATAGCACAGTTTTCACTCTCCTCAGCAATGTGAATACCTTTCTCCCTACGTTTTTGCAAGACAGTGGATTATCCAATATTTTCTCTATGACCATTTAATAGTTTAAAAAATTGGAATTTTATTTTGATTTTTCTAAGTATGAGTAAAGCTGAGCATGTTTTCAAAGTTTTAAAAGCCATTTGTTTTTCCTTTTCTAAAATATCTATTCATAATCTTTGCCCATTTTTCTCCTATGCTCTTTGTCTTCTTTTCCTATTGAGTTTGGGGGCTTTTTATATATTAATAAATTATTATTTCCTACCAGAGGAAGCGTATTTTTCCTCTTACCTTTTCTTTGTTTTTATGGATTTTTTTTAATGTAGAAATTTTACTATATATTCTCAGTGGTGTGGTGTTTCAGCTTTTCCGTTTATGGAATGCTGTTTCTTACATCAAAAACATAGCAATTTTTGGCACCTGTAGTCTCAGCTGCTTGGGAGGCTGGGGCAGGAGAATGGCGTGAATCCGGGAGGTGGAGCTTGCAGTGAGCCGAGATTGCTCCACTGCACTCCAGCCTAGGCGACAGAGCAAGACGCCATCTCAAAAAAAATAAAAATAGAAATAAAAAATAGAAATAGCAATTTTTAATTATTTCTTTATAATATTTGTATCTTTGATTAATGTAAAATTTATTTTAGTGGAGGCAGGGATTTTTCTGTTTTCCTTATTCTTTTGACTGGTTGGCTGATTTTGGCTTATTTTATGAGTTACAAGATGCCAGGTTGATAATATTTAAGTTATTTATTTTTCTTTTTTTTAGTTCGTTAATATAGTTAAAGATGTTTCTCTGAGTTCTGCTTTAGCTGTATCCTGCATGTTCTGGTATATAGTAGTTTCTTATCTTTATTTTTCTAGTTCTTTGTAATTAACTCAACATTTAAAAAATGTTTTAACATTTCCAGATGGTTGAGTTTTTTTTTTACCCCTAGTTTTGTAATTGCCTTTTAGTTTTATTTCCCTGTGATCAGAGAGAGATTTCTGAACTATTTTCTCTTGTGGGAATTTACTGAGGTTTACTTTCTGACCTCATGATGAGATTTTCCCCAATGATTCATAAGTACTTATAAGGAAGATACCTCTACCTCTGTCTCTAAGGTAGAGAGGTAACTATATATCAATTTTGTCCATATTATTATGTTCCTTGAGTTTCTTTATCCTTTTTTATTTTATTTTTTGTTTAGTTTCTCTTTTATGGATTTGGAGAGGTGAAATAAAGTCTTCTATCATGATGTCTGTCTACTTATCTAATGATTTCCTGTTCATTTCCTCTATGAATAATAATACTATTATTTGGTACACAATTATCAATAACTGTTAGATCTTCATTGTAAATTGAACCTGTATTATTTTAAAGGGTTCTGCTTTGATTCACTGAAGTCTTTTTGCCTGGAATATAATTTTATCTGTTAAGATTATGAGCAGTTCCTTCTTTGAATTTTATTTGCCCTTCTCTATATTTTAACCTTTCTGGGTTGAATTTTTCTGCATTAAGTGTGTGTGTGTTTGTGTGTGTCTGCTTTACTAATTTGGAAAATTTTTATTTCAGTTTAAGAGTTACTTTTTTAAACATTAAGATGCATATTTCATATAGGTATTTGTATATGTCATTTACATATCTATGTAAACATTGTAATATCTACAGATAACAAATTTGGCATATGACACCTTCTTTATGTTTTGCCCTTAACTTCTACCACTCAATTTTAGTTGACTTTATTTTTCCGTTGTTTAACTTACAATTGTTAGGTACACTTATAGCTCAATTACTTGATATATCATATATAAATGTTAACTTTTTCTTCCTCCCCACAGCTGCACAACTTTTGTTAGGGATTTCATTTCTATATTTTCAGGGGTTCTAATATTTTCATTTTACTCTGAACCACTAACCACTTTTGTTTCTCTCTTAGTCCTACAATTCCATCCTCCTTTTACCATATTTTTTCCCATTTATCTCCAGTTAGTTGACATGTATCCTCTTGTAGTTCATGTTTTTGGAGATATCAATTATTTTATATTAATATATTGTATCATGCATGTCTTTCTTCTCTGTTGTTTTCTTTTCCGTGTTCAAATTTTGATTATTCCATTTCATTTTCTTTGCTTTCCTCACTTCTGTTCTCTGTATTTCTTTATATGTTCACAGAAGTGTTTATCCTTCTATATGCTGCTTCTAATGTGACCTTTAAGGATTTTTTTTATCTTTTATTTTTCCTAAGCTTCCAACTTATGTTTTATTTCCTTCTATCAGCTCACTTATCTTCTGTGAGCTCTTGTATCTCAACCTTTTGCCTTCTTGTTTCTGCTTTCAGACTGTAAACAACATGGTTTATTTAATGCCACATTTTTCACATTTTTGAGCTTTTGGTTGATGTATGAGTCCATTTTCACACTGCTATAAAGGATACCCCAGAGTGGGTAATTTATAAACAAAAGAGGTTTCATTGATTCAGTTCCACATGGCTGGGGAAGCCTCAGAAAGCTTATAATCATGGTGGAAGGCAAAGGGGAGGCAGGCACCTTCTTCACAAGGCAGCAGGAAAGAGAGAATGTGAAGGAGGAACTGTCAGAAACTTATAAAACCATCAGATCTCACGAGAACTCACTATGATGAGAACAGCATGGGGGAAACGGCCCCTATGATCCAATCATCTCCCACCGCGTACCCTCCTCGACACAGGAGGATTATGGGACTACAATTCGAGATGAGATTTGGGTGGGGACACAGAGCCAAACCATATCAATTGGTGATTTTGCCATTTAAAATGGCCACCAAACATAGTGCTGAAGCACAGTCTGGTGTTTCTGCACACAAGAAGTCTGTGCTATGCCTTACAGAAAAAAACACATGTGTTTAGATAACGTTTGTTCAGGCATGAATTATCATGCTGTTGGCCATGAGTTCAGTGTTAATGAATTAACAATATATAGTCGATCCTCGAACAAATCGGTTACTAAGGGGACTGACCCTTTGTGCAGTCGAAAATTGATGTATACATTTTGACTTCCCCAAAACTTAACTACTAATAGCCTACTGTTGACTGGAAGCCTTACTGATAACATAAACAGTCAATTAACACATTTTTTATGTGTTATAGGTATCATATACTGTATTCTAACAATAAACTAGAGGAAATAAAATGTTATTAAGAACATCATGGCTGGATGAGGTGGCTCATGCCTGTAATCCCAGCACTTTGGGAGGCCAAGGCTGGCAGATCACCTGAGGTCAGCAGTTCGAGACCAGCCTGATTGACATGGAGAAACCTGGTCTCTACTAAAAATACAAAATTAGCTGGGCGTGGTGGCACATGCCTGTAATACCAGCTAATAGGGAGGCTGAGGCAGGAGAATCTCTTGAACCCAGGAGGCAAAGGTTGCAGTGAGCCGAGATCGTGCCAACAACAGCCAATAACAGTGAAACTCCATCTCAAAAAAAAAAAAAATAAAGAACATCATAAGGAGGAGGGGAAAGAGTAGGGGTTTGTCTTGTTATCTCAAGTGTGACAGAGGTGGAAGAAAATAGGCATATAAGTAGATCTGTGCAGTCCAAGCCCACGTTGTTGAAGGGTCAACTATCTGTTACATAAAGTCTACACATAAGGTTGTGTATTGATTTGTTGATGAACATATTGTGACCAGAGGTTTGCAGGAGCCCAGCTCTTTATCTCCCCTAACAGTGGTTCAGTATTTGGTAACTCAGCATTTGCAGTGACTTAGTAGACCATAGCTGCTATGAACAAGAACCAACTGTACTGTTACTTTAAGTTACTGATGTTTCCTAGTTACATGAAAGACAGAGTTTGTGACCATATTTCTTTTTTTTGTTGTTGTTCCCTTGTTGCTTTGGGGTGACTTCTGAGAAAAGTAGGGGTATCTTGCCAGTTGAACACTGTGAATATTATTTTTATCAGAGCTTTTTGAAGGTTTACTTTATTAGGCAAAGTTATACTGACTTCACGTTTCAAAGTGCAGGAAGGTGCCGAGTGGGAAGCTGAGGTTCAGAGAACAGACAGCAAGAGAGGATGAAACCCAAAAGGTGGCAGCCAAGACAGGAACCAAGTCCCCAGCTCTGGGTGAGTGCAAAGCCTTTTGAGTAAGTCCTAGCGCATGAGTATTTGGGAATCAGGTAGCTTAAATTCTCACCCTGCCTCTGCCAGTTATTATTTCTGTGAAACTGAAAAGTTATTGCCCTGGGGATCTGTTTCCTCTTTTGCAAACTTTGATCATAGAATTGTTGCGAGGTTCTAACAAGATTATATATGGAAAGTGTCTGGTGCACAGTAGGCCTCAGCATTCATGAGTTTACACCTCATTTACTTGAGAAGAAAGGGCATGTGGGAACGCTTGTATACCTGCATTTCTGATTACTCTCAGAATCGGTTTATGGCCCATGCTCAGAAAAATCAATCTCCAAGTCACACTTGTTTATTACCCAAACTGCTATTCAATTGCTTGATTACCCTTCTTCTCAAGGCTTGGTATTAAATAGCTCTTAGCTATTTTCAAAATCAAATCCACTTGGAGCAAATGAAGATTTGCCACCAATATCAGTATTGTAGAGGGAAGACAGAATGTGAGTGTTGATGGCTCGGAGAATTCCAGAGTTGGAGACATCTATACCAAGATGACATCCCTGGTTCTGCGTAGCCTCACATAGATCCCACTTAAAAGAGGACAGCATGTATCTGGGTGCCAACGTCCTGGCAAGTTTATTCCTTAGAAATCAGCTCAGTTACCTGAGCATTACACATGGTAGGTCTCAGCTGGAGGGGCCCAGTTATAGGTGCAGAGGGCTTTCCTGTGATGGGGCCAGGACTGGCGAAAGGAAGCAGGAATACCCCTGGTGAGAGGCCCCTGCTACTCCACTCACCACGCTGGTGAGCAGGCTGGTAGATCAGACATCTCTGGAGGCATCTGCTTTGGAGCCCTCACAAGGGGAACTCAGGAATGCCAGGGCTTTCTCCAGACATGGTGTGATTGTGCTCTGGTAGGGAAAGTTTTGGTTACTCTGTGCTGTGACCAAGAATTGAAGTTACTGAGTGGAAAGAAGTAAACTGACAAAAAATGAGGGTCTGGCAGTGGATTAAGAATTAGAATGAGGCTGAGTGTGGTGGCTCACACGTGTAATCCCAGCACTTTGGGATACTGAGACAGGTGGATCACCTGAGGTCAGGAGTTTGAGACCAGCCTGGCCAACACGGCAAAACCGTGGCTCTACTAAAAATACAAAAAGAAAAATTAGCCAAGCATGATAGCACGTGACTATAGTCCCAGCTACTTGGGAGGCTGAGGCAGGAGAATCTCTTGAACCTGGGAGGCAGAGGTTGCATGAGCCAAAATCGCACCACTGCACTCTAGCCTGAGTATCAGAGTGAGACTCCATCTCAAAAAGAGAAAAAAAAATTAGAATAAGAGCTGGGGTCCTGCACTTGTGTCTCCCTGTAGTAGAGTTTGTTGCAGCTGGGGAGGGGTCATGGAAAAAGCCCCAGTCAACCCTCTGGCCGTGTTACCTGACACACACCTGTGACTGTTCTGTATTCTGCGTAACCATTTCTCATTAACGTTCATCTTTTTGGCCTCCTCCTCCCACTGTGTCCTAACAATGATGATACGATTTATCTTCACCTCCCAGAAATGGTCCAGGAGTTATAAATGGTGCTTTCCACAGCTTATCAATCTGTGGGATTGATCAATTGGTAATCCCACTGATTGGTAAACTGTGGAAAGCACCCTGTGTAATTTCTGTCCAGTGGACACTGTTATTAATTCATTTAACACATGCGGTAACTGAAGCTTGGAAATGCTGAGTAACTTATCTGAGGCCACACAGCTGGTGATGGCAAAGGTGGGGCTCACATTTAAGTCTGTCTGGCTCCCAAAGCCCAGGCCTGTTCCACCGTAGCAGACTACAGTGTGGCACTGCAAATGTGGGCTGGGCTGACAAGCGCCTCATACCCTGGCTGCATAGCAAATCCTGTGGGCTTTTAACTAATTTTTCAAGTCTGTGATTCATCTCCTCGGTTGTCACTGAGCTGTGCTCAGCTATGATGTCTACCTGGAGGGAGAGTCTTCTTACCTTTGTTTGAAAGCCTTCGTCTTATTCTGGAGGTTAGACCCTTGTTTTTACAGGGTAGAGATACTTTCTGGATGTTTGAAATTTGGCTTTTCAAATAGGGGACTGCATTGCCCATCAAGAACCCTTTAATGATATTTTGAACTGTAAAAACACCAAATTATAATAGCTCAAGAAAGGGACTTGAATGGAATGATCTTGGGGTAGTTCACGAAACCAAAAGAGAAGCAGCTAAGCCTCAAGAAGGGATTGAATCTCTCTGGGGAAGACAGAATATGTTATCTTTCTCTCTTTCCCTCCTTCCCTCCCTCCCTCCCTCCCTCCCTCTCTTCCTTCCTTCCTTCCTTCCTTCCTTCCTTCCTTCCCTCCTTTTCTCCTATCATGCAACTATCTTTGATTTTTTAATATGTTGGTTTTATTCTTCTTTCTTGTTATAGACCAGTGGTTCGCAAAGTGTGGTATCCAGACCAACGCATCAATAACACCTGGAAACTTGTTACAAATGCTGATTTCCAGGCCCTACCCCAGAAACAGAGGGTGGGAGTCAGCAACATGTGTTTTAGCAAACCTTCTCGGTGATTCCGGTAGGGGTAGTTAAAGTGCCTGTAAAGATTCAGAACGATCACCATGGGCTACATCTCTCTGCTTTCTACATGACAGAAAATAGCCAATGATGTTACATTGCTGTAGGTGCTGTTAACATTCATATTTTACAGACGAACGAGAGTTTTTAAAACTTGCTTGAGCTGACACAGCTTGTAAGCAGGATAAGATTGTAGGCAATCTGAAACTTGACCAATAATGAACCCTACCCCTATAAGTTGTCCACTATGAATGGCAGCACATCTTGTGGATAGTTTGAGTCTGAACGAGGTGATATCTGAAATCTCATCCATCAGCAAGCTCACAGACGATCTTTGGACATTTGATGTTTTAAAATATGACCAGAGTGGCCGGGCGCGGTGGCTCACGCCTGTAATCCCCGCACTTTGGGAGTCCAAGGCGGGCAAATCACGAGGTCAGAAGTTCGAGACCAGCCTGGCTAACATGCTGAAACCCCGTCTCTACTAAAAATACAAAAAATTAGCTGGGCGTAGTGGCGGGCACCTGTAATCCCAGCTACTCGGGAGGCTGAGGCAGGAGAATTGCTTGAACCTGGGAGGCGGAGGTTGCAGTGAGCCGAGATCACACCACTGCACTCCAGCCTGGGCAACAGAGTGAGACTCTGTCTAAAAACAATAAAAAAATAAAAATAAATGACCAATGCATTTTGTACTGCAGAGTGAAATAAGAAAGGTGCTGGCATGTGGGATTCTCAATACAGATTGTTTTCTGAGACACTAGAGCATTTGAAATTGACTTTAGCTGGGATCAAGTCCAGCTGGACAGAGAGGAGTAAAGGCATTTTAACTGCCCCTACCAGGAGAAACTATAAATGAAGACTGGAGATAACATGTTCCAGACTCTTAATCATCGGGGGCTCCAGGTGGGAGACTTGACTTGGAAACACAGGGCTTTCCTCTTACGTTTCACTATCTAAGCCCCTCCTTGGCTTTAAGGTATGCACACTAGCAGTCTAAGGTCTGCTGTCCTGAATGCACCCCTTTTATATATATATATATATATATATATATATATATGTATATAAAATTATAATTCTCAGGATTTTAACTATGAGGGGAAGCCGTTCCAGAAGAAACGATGGAGTTAAGCGTTTGGCATTGTCCAGCTTAGTCGGCAAATTTGAACAACCTTTTTCTCTTTTAAAGACTTTAGTCCTTTTCTTTATCCTCTCAACTCTGCCCTTCCCAGCCTCTTTCCTGATGTTCTAAAAAGGTTCAATTTCTTTCCTTAGAACTTCGTAGCATGACGTCTCCCTCCCCTGGATGAGATAATCCATGATATTCTCACTCTTCTACTTGACTTCTTCTGCCAAGTCAGCTTTTCCCTGCACCAGCTCACCTACATCCTTGGCCTCAGGTTTCTTATCTCTGCTTTTCAACCCATTCTTTCTCTTTAAAATAAATGAAGATTTCAAGTCTTCCTTCCTTTCTCTCTCTCTCCCTCCTTTTCTCTCATCTTGGAGGCAGCCATATTAAGTAACTTCCCCTTCCTTCTTTAATAACCCCAATAAGAATATCCCAAAACCTTTTATTTACTAAGAACACAGGGAGGCTGGCATCTCATCTGGAGTGGCTAGGAATAACTGCTGCAATGAGGAGCTTTTCATCATAGTTCCCCACAGAGGATGGGTACCTTGTGACATTTTACTGGCCAAGACCAAACTTAATTCAAATCCAGCAGGCATTTTTAGAAGGCATGTTGGCTAGCATGTCTTTATTGCTCTCATTTTTAATTATGAAGTATAATAAGGTCACATTTCTGGAAATAGAGCTCAGTAAGATACATTGGTTTAATTTGTAAAAGTAATCTCCCTTCATATATGATATGTTTCATTCCACTTCAGCTAAAACCCACATCCAATGGCAGAGAAATGAAACAGGCTTCAATTAGCCTCAATAATCTTTCTGCACAATGATGAACAGGAAGAAAAAGAAAAATTGATATTTCATATCTTCATCATTTAAGGACTTTGATGATATAAAATAGATTAGCTCTATTTATTTCCCTGTTGCAGTTCATGTCTTCTTGAAAGGTTGTAATATGATAAAATACTTTTAATAAAATGAAAGTGAAAGGATTATTTGGAACTGAGTCAAAAAGCTTTTGACTAGGCAGCAGAAAAGGTCCAGGAGATCTTTTGCAAACTGGAGACTGGAACTGATCTGTGCTTTGGTGGGCGGCAGACATGAGCAAAGCTCCAAGTAGTAAATGGAAGCATCCTTAGACTTAGAGAGCTGATGGTGGAATATTTCAATGCCAAAAGTATTACCTGTAGGCCATTTAGGGTCTAAAAGTTTTCACCTGGAGATGAAACTAGTGCAGTTTTTTAAAAGCCCTAACTGAAAAAGGAGTGTGTGACTACAGTTGACTCTAGAACAGCATGGATTTCCACTTATACATAGATTTTTTTCAGTGAAAGTTACACCAAGTGCAATTCTCCTACCTCCCCTTCCACCTCCTCCACCTCTTCTGACTCTGCTACCCCTGAAACAGCAAGACCAACCCCTCTCTTCCTCCTCCTTCTCAGCCTACTCAACATGAAGACAACAAGGATGAGACACTTATGTTGATAAATTTCCATTTAATGAATAGTAACTATATTTTCCATACAATTTTCTTAATAATGTTTTCTTTAGCTTAATTTATTGTAAGAATACAGTATATAATACATATATGAAAAATGTGTTAATCAACTGTTTGTGTTATCAGTAAGGTGTCCAGTCAACAGTAGGCTATTAGTGGCTAATTATTGGGAGAGTCAAAAGTTATAGCTGGATTTTCAACTGTGCTGGGGATGGGTGACCTATTCCCTGCATTGTTCAAGGGTCAACTATAATAGGTCAATGGTCTGGAAAATTCGGAGAGAAAAAGGGTGTAAGCAGGAGATCCATGTTCCAGGAGTAGATCTACATCACAGGTGTGAGTAAACTGAGGTACGTTCCTTGTAAGTGTCCTGTTATTCATCCATGAAATAGGAAAACATAGCTAGCCACAATGGTAGTTTATTCTCATTTCAGTGTTAGTTTTTAAGTATCTACAATGAATGAATCCTAGATATAAACTATGTAAAGATATATAGCTTTTTAGAGTTCACACAGTGCTGCCATATATACAATGCTATTTGATCCTTACAAAAAATATTTGAGGAAGACAGTGCAGAAACCCCTATTTTGCAGATGAGAAAAGCTGGCTCCGATGAAGGTGACTTATCCAAGTTGGCATGGACCATTGTGGCAGAGCTGACTTGAACCCAAATTTTCTGGTGTACATTATGAACTGAATTCTGACTCAGTTCATAATGAATGAACTGAATTCTGATTCAGTTCAACATGCATTGACCCCACTGTATGCTAAGCTCCAGAAATAATAATATGGTAAGTTTCAGATCTTTAAATGCAGCCTGTGAGAAAAAACAGGCACTTTCTCTAGTAAATTGAACCATATGACCAACTGCTGTTTTTGTGGGCCAAAAATGTCGAATATTGGTTATTTCATTTGATTTAATCAAATAATACGTAAGTACTATGATAGCGGTATATTGATGTTACTTTGTTCTTTTCCTTATATCTGGAATTTCTGCTGCTCTCAACCATTTTTATCCTCTACTTTCTGAAGCAGTTGGCCTTGTCAGAGGTGGCTAAATGTCTACATCACTTTAATTCACAAAAGTACATACATGCACACTGGATGACTGACGACCCTAGCAATCCATACAGACTTCTTTCTTGCCTGAATCAACACTCAAGTTCATGTCTAATATAGCTTTTCTTCTGGGCCTGTAAATACAGGGAATCAATGGCTAATGAGTAACTTCATACAGGATCTCTGAGGTTGTACATAATAAGTTGGACTATCCCAGACCTGAGGTACATGGTATTTTGAGATGTCAAGGACTGCAGAGTTCTGATGCTTAAAGAGTTAGGAAAGACCACTGATTTGCCAGCCAAGAAGTCATCTGTGACCTCAAGATCTGCAACAGTGGTGTAAGACTGATAATTGGCAGCAAAATAAAACAGCAGTACATGAAAAAGGGTGACTGTGTACCAAGCATTGGGTCAAAAATCTTAATCTCTGAAAAGTCATAGGTTTGAGAAGTTAGTAGAGTCTTTCCACTTTAAAGATAGGAATGATCATAGCATTATTGAAGGCAGAAGGAAAGAATCAATTAGAAGTGGAAGGGTTAGGCAGGGTGCAGTGGCTCATGCCTGTCATCTCAGCACTTTGGGAGACTGAGGTGGGAGGATTGCTTGAGCCCAGGAGTTCAAGACCAGCCTGGGCAACATAGAGAGACCTCACCTTTACAAACCATACAAAAATTACCCAGGCATGGTGGCACAGGCCGGTGGTCCCAGCTACTCGGGAGGGTAAGGTGGGAAGATAGCTTAGGCCTGGGAGGTTAAGGCTGTAGTGAGCCATGATTGTGCCACTGCACTCCAGCCTGGGTGCAGGATGAGACCTGGTCTCAAAATAAACAACAACAACAACAGCAACAAAGATGTGGAGCGGTTAAAGGTGCTGTCGAGGTTGTGCGGGGAGGGAGACAGAATGAAATCCACTTGTCCAGGGGATAGGGGGCCTCCTTCTCTGCAAGGGAGAGAGGGAAAAAGGGGGAAAACATTCATAGTGATGCAAAGGTGTTTTAAGGAAATGAGGAGACTGATGACAAATTAAGAGAGGAACTGACGGGGGAAAGCAAACCATAGATACATAGAAAATGATACAATCTGCTCACTTATGGAGGAAGAGATAGGGATGTACCAGAGAAAAAAAAATGCAATGAATTTCAAATAACTACTGCCGGAAATACAGCAGGTAGTCAAGGAGATGGGGGAATTGTGTGGATAAATGAGGTGTTAGTATATATTCATTGGACATAAGTTTGAAATAGAAGAAAAAGCCTTTGGATGCAGTCCAGGCAAGATTTAGTATGGTCTTCCCATTCCCAAAGACTCTCAACTATATCAAGAATACTTTGATGTAGAAAGTAATTAACACAAATTATTGTAGCCCAGGTATCTGCCATTCCCTTCTGGGCCCTCTTAAGCCCCACAAAGCCTAGTGAACGACACAGAATTGATTGAATCTGTCACTGAGGCAAGAGATGGCAAAGGGGGGTTATTAGGATAAGCAACATGACCTCCTATAACAACTCCCAAAGCTCAGTGGCTAAACAAAAATAAAAGTTTATTTCTTGCTCACTCAAAGATCTTCCTTCTTGGGCAGTTCTCTTGAGCAGCTTACCTGGGTGATTCTCCTTCCATCTTGTCAGCCCACTATGTCCTGGGTCCTCAGAATCCTCCAGAAGATCTTCGGTATCAGGTACTGTGATGGAGTGTGAGAAAAGACAGCACCTAGAGCAAGGTCAGCAAACTAACGCCCAGCAACCAAATTCAGCCCACTGCCAGTTGTTGTATAGCTTCTGGGCTAATAGTGATTTTCATATTTTTCAGTGGTTGAAAAAATAAAAGGAAGACTAGTTTGTGACATGTGAAAATTAAATGAAATTCAAACTTCAATATCTATAAGTAGTTTTTTTTGAAACACGGCCATGCTTATTTGTTTATACTTTTTTTTTTTTTTTTTTTTTAGATGGGGTCTCACTCTGTTGCCTAGGCTGGTGTGCAGTGGCATGATCTCGGCTCACTGCAACCTCCACCTCCCTGGTTGAAGCAGTTCCCCTGCCTCAGCCTCCTGAGTAGCTGGGAATACAGGTGCCTGCCACCACGCCCAGCTCGTATTTTTTGTATTTTTAGTAGAGATGGGGTTTCACCATGTTGTCCAGGCTGGTCTCAAACTCCTGACCTCAGGTGATCCGCCCGCCTCGGCCTCCCAAAGTGCTGGGATTACAGGCATGAGCCACTGTGCCCGGCCTGTTTATACATTTTCTATGGATGATTTTTTGCTAAAATGGCAAAGTTGAGTATTACTTGCAATAGAGACTGTATGGCCTGGAAAGCCTACAAAAATGTATTATTGGCCCGTGGTAAAATGTTTGCCTACCTCTGACCTAAAGGATCTAGCATCTGAGACTTGATATCTTCATTCTGCAAAGTCATACCTTACTTCACCCAGAGTCTATTTGCAATGACTAGCCATACAGACCCACCTAGATGCAAGGAGGCTGGGAAATGTAGTCCCTGGCTGAGTTGTTACTTCTCTGCATCAACTCTGCTGTTTCACACTAGGAGCACAAATCTTTGTGCTTTTGGTCACTATGTGCGCAGCGGTGGATTACGTTGTACATCTTGCCAGAAATAGATTTTTTTTTTTTTTGAGACGGAGTCTTGCTCTGTCGCCCAGGCTGGAGTGCAGTGGTACAACCTTGGCTCACTGCAACCTCTGCCTCCCAGGTTCAAGCGATTCTCCTGCCTCAGCCTTCCGAGTAGCTGGGACTACAGCCACTCATCACCATACCTGGCTAATTTTTGAATTTTTGTATTTTTAGTAGAGATGAGATTTCACCATGTTGGCCAGGCTGGTCTTGAACTCTTGACCTCAGGTAATCCACCCACCTCAGCCTCCCAAAGTGCTGGATTGTAGGCGTAAGCCACCGTGCCCAGCCCAGAAATAGATTTAAATGTTCTTTATATATTTCTGCCCTTAAAAATCCATTTTCAATCATGTCACCAGAGGATAGATGTGTGTGTATGTGTGTGTGTGTGTGTGTGTGTGTGTGTGTGTGTGTATATTTTTTAGGGGATATGTGCATACTTTCTTTCTGCCCATCAATGGTCCCTAGTTTGTATTCTTAGAGGATGCTAATCCTATCAGATCAGGGCCCCACCCTTATGATCCATTTAAACTTAATTACCTCCTTAGTCACCCCATCTCCAAGTGCAGTCACACTGGGGGTTAGAGCTTCAACATGAATTCAGTCCTTAGCATGCACCATCATGTCTCTTCCTTTTATTGTGCAAAGTGACTCAGCCATGCCCAAACACTCAATCCTAAACTACATACCCACCCTCAGCAACATTAAAAGCAGGCCCTTATAAATAGAATCCACCATCCTTAGAAGGGAATGGTTGTCAGAACTGATTAAAATATGTCTTGTAAGCACAACAACTCTTCACAATTTAAAGTTGGGTTGGATGAGCATTTCCTCCATTCCCCTAACATTTTAAAGAAATTCAAGCAAAATGTCAACATATTCAATTAGACCAATTATGTACAAGGCATTTTAGGGACTCTTCTGGTGCACTGATGCCTCACCAGAGATTTACTACTCTTCCATCATCTACCACCTAAAGCTACCTAAAAAAACAAAATCTAAGTAAAAATGAGTCTGTAATGCAAACACAGGCCAGACACTTTTCTTATAACATCTAGCCACTCCCCAAACCATAGATTGCCCCTCCCCTAACCACGTGTGTGTGTATTTCTATATAGCACTGGTTATATTTATTTCTATATTCCATATAGAAATGTATGTATTTCTATATACATACATTATATTCCATATCGAAATGTATGTATTTCTATATAGCACACACACAGACATATGTGTGTGTGTGTGCGTGTGTGTGTGTGGTACTATAGGGAAATTTCAGAGTTTCCACTGTGATACAAACATTAATTAAAATAATCCCTGTTCTCAAAGGGATCACAGGCCAGTGGAAAGACAGACTTTATGTATCTATACATCAAGAAGGTAGACTCAAATCAGTGCTCAAACTGAGGTCCAAACAACGTTCCCTGAGCAAACACAGGAGAGAATTGATTAATTGTGGCAGATGTTCACCAAGAGTAATGATTTTAAGTGTTGGGAATAGAAAGCTTTTCTCCATCACACTTGCAATGCTAATCCCAATTCATTCATCATCAAACCTCACCTTGCCTGGCCATTTATCTTGAACACAAACCCAACTCTATTCAGGAAAATCAGCCATCTCCATTTATACTTTGACTGCAGATGCTCAGAACGAATAACTGCTGTCTGCTCTATTTCATGCTCATCTGGTCACTTGGTAGGCCAGCATCTTGCCAGGTGACCTCTTAAGTTAAGACGGCTTTTAATTTAACCTAAATATAAGTCCTGGGAATAAAGCAGCCCTATAGGCCTGATACTGTAATACACTCTACAATGTGATGCTTCCTTGTTTCTCATCTGTAATTCAAGTGAAAATGATATTGAGCACCTTCTCTTTGGAGGTCACCAAATACAAAGATGGAAAGATGATTTACATGGTCACTTTCCCTCAAGAATGAAAGGCCAACATACAGATGAAGATGCAAGGCTGAAGGTGATATAGGAGGGAAATGGCGAAGATCAGTGTGCCATGAAAGCATTAAAAATAGAAACAAATTGTAACTGAGGGACTGGGGACAACTCAACTCTCATTCCTCTCTTAAAATAAAAAATGATACTTCTCCTTGTGCAGGCAAACCTTTCCACCTCTTTACAATACCTTGGTCTCTAGCTTCCCTGATGGTTTAATCATTCCTGTTAAACATATACACGTCTTCTCCATGGTGGAGGGCAAAAAAAAACTTACATCAGGCTTGTCAGCCTCCTCTAGTTACCCTTTGTCTCCCTTCTCCACCAAACATCTCAAGTCAATCCTACCATGATGCCCCTCACCAATGCTGCCATCACACTACCAACATTGCATCATAAAAATCCAGGCATCTTCTCTCAATCTTGGTTTATCCTGCGTTCCTTCTTCCATGATATTCCTGTGTTACTGGAGTTTATGAAGAATGCCACTGAATGTTAATATGCATTTCCTTTTCTTGTGCAAATTTTATAGGTATGTTGTCATTTGGATGTGGTTTCACTGGAAACTTTCATCCAAGGGTTTGCAAACTACTGTTGTTGGACAAAACTGGCCCTCTGACTGTTTTGGTAAATAAAGTTTTATTGGAAGACAGCCATGCCCATTCATTTATGTATTATCTATGCCCATGTTTGTGCAACAACAGTAGAGCTGAGTAGTTGCAACAGGCACTGTTTGGCCCACAAAACCTAAAATACTTACTATCTAGCTCTTTACAGAAAAAGCTTGTCCACTCACAAGTTAATCTTTCCTGTAGTTAATATTATAGGTGCTATATATGATCTTTGGTTCTTTTTACCTTTGACATATTGATGCTGGACTTTAGAAAGGCCGTATTTTTTTTTTCTCAAAAAGAATCCCTTGTTCAAAAAGTTGGGAAAATCCTGATTCTAACAGGGACGTTCATACTTCTATTACCCTGTGCTGCAAACCTTAGGGCAGCTATGGTGCCCACAAAAGATCTCACTAGGGAAAAAGAGACCTGTGGTTGAATACTTGTTACTTTATCAATAATTATTCCACTTTTATTCTGAAAATAATCCTAAGTTCTTGTCATAAGTTGGAGACTATGCTCAGATAACTGAGGCATTCTGAAATCTGCCACCATTTTGATGGACTATGAGTTGTTCTGGTGAAGGCAGGTGTTATACCATAAAATATCTTGAAATAAAATGTTCAGAGTCAATAGGAGCTATGTGGGTAACACTGAGAAAACCAATAGCCCCACACAAAAAAAGTATGCATACAGGTATAGAGTTTGCCTCCAAGGAAGGGGACAGGGAGGTAGCAGAAGACTGCTACTTTCTATGATGAGGCCTTCGGTTCTAATTAATTTTTTTCCACATGGGTATATGTTACTTGGAGAAAGTCTTTGGATGAATCACATTAATTTTCAGTTTCTCTATCTTTGTAATGCAGAAAATAATGTCTTCTCACCTACCTTCCCAGAAACGTAAGGAAATGTATACAAAAATGTTTCAAAAATGCTGAAGATGCATTTAATAGGAAATATAGGTATAGCAGGACAGGATATAACAAGACCTAGAGGATTTGACAGGGCATCAGCCCAGTGCCGTCCAATGAAAACATAATCAAATGCTTTCTGGTAGCCACTTAAACAATTTAAAATGAGGCAGACAAAAGTAATTTTAGTAATATATTCTATTTAGCACAATATATCTAACATATTATCATTTCAACATGTAAACAATATGAAAATTGTTGAGATGTTTTACAGTCTTTTCTTTCATGTGAAGCCTTCACTATCCAGAGCGTATTTGATGCCAACAGCACATCTCACATTGGACCAGCCACAGATCAGTTTCTCAGTAACCCCTGCCACTAGTGGCTACTGGACTGGACACCACAACATGAGGTTGTGCCCAGCTGGCAAGCGTCTTCCAGGTCACCCCAATACCCATGTACTTCTCCAGGAGCACTGGAATATGCCCTACAAATAAGCAAAAATGACCAAAAGTTAGAGACCAAATTCCAAAAGTGGTGTCATTTCTAGTCCTTAAAGTGGTCACATTCTTTTTTTTTTTTTTTTTTTTTGAGACGGAGTCTCGCTCTGTTGCCAGGCTGGAGTACAGTGGCGCGATCTCAGCTCACTGCAACCTCTGCCTCCTGGGTTCAAGCGATTCTCTCGTGCCTCAGCCTCCCCAAGTAGCTGGGACTACAGGTGCGTGCCACCACACCCAGCTAATTTTTGTATTTTTAGTAGTGACAGGGTTTCACCATGTTGGCCAGGATGATCTCGATCTCCTGACCTTGCGATCCGCCTGCCTCGGCCTCCCAAAGTTCTGGGATTACAAGCATGAGCCACCGTGCCCAGCCAAAGTGGTCATATTATTATTTTAAATTTTTAGTTTTAGTTTTTATGGATATACAATAGGTTTATATATTTAGGGGGCACATGAGATGTTTTGATATAGGCATGCAATGTGTAATGGAGAATGGGGTATCCAGCCTTTTAAGAATTTACCATTTGTTACAAATAATCAAATTATACCCTTTTAGTTATTTTTTTAAGCACAATTAAGTTATTATTGACTATAATCACCCCGTTGTGTTATCAAGTAGTAGGTCTTCTTTATTCTTCCTATTTTTGTACATAGTGTTATTATTAATAATACCTAATATGTGTTGAATATTTACTATGTTCCAGACATTCTGCTATGGGTTTTACAAGATTATTCCATCTATTACGCACAAAAAAACTATACAAAAATAATTACTATTGTTTTATCACCATTTTACAAGTAAGTAAACTGGGTAAAAATTATACAATTTGCCCAAGGTCACAGAACTTTTGGGTTGTGGAGCCAGGGTTAAGCACCAGGCAAATGTTCCCAGAGCCCACACCACTAACCATCAAGCTATGCACTCATTTCTTTGTCTTCTGCTTTTTTCACTGCCACCATTGCCTCCTCCTAAATACTAACTGTTGTCCCCTGACCTGACATGGCACTGTGTTGCTGAAGCCTGGAAGCCGAGATAGCATTTTCTGCAGCTCTTTTGACAAGCTATGAGTGATGCTATATTTAAAATGACCAGTCTCCTGGAATGCCAGTCTCTCCCTGCCAACACAAACACATAGTCTTATACTTTCAGCTTTCCAATATCTTCTGAGGCAGAGCATTGAATCACTTCTCTTTCTTCTTTTTTAAATTTTTATTTGAATCACTTCTCTAGAGGAAGGCTAGAGGGCTCTTCATTCACAAGTCTACAATTCTTATTCATTTTGCTGACTAATATGAAGCTGACTCTGTTCCCCATTCTTTTAAGATGGGCCAGTTAATTCTCTTTCCAGGGCTTCTCACATTCTTTTGTGTGAGAATAAGGTAGGACAGAATTTGTTCCCCTTATTAAGTATTGGTAGAAGTGGTCAGAGGAATGACCATTTCCAAATTATCTTTTTTCTTTTTCTTTTTTTTCTTTTTGAGACGGAGTCTCGCTCTGTCTCCAGGCTGGAGTGGCACAATCTCAGCTCATTGCAACCTCTGATTCCCTGGTTCAAGTGATTCTCCTCCCTCAGCCTTCTGAGTAGCTAAGATAACAGGCACGTGCCACCACACCCAGCTAATTTTTGTATTTTTAGTAGAGACAGGGTTTCACCATGTTGGCCAGGATGGTCTTGATCTCCTGACCTCGTGATCCGCCTGCCTCAGCCTCCCAAAGTTCTGGCATTGTAGATGTTAGCCACCACGCCCAGCCCCAAACTATCTTATCTCCAAGACACTCAATCCTTTTTTTTTTTCATTAGTGACTCATAATACAGAAGACTCTCACTCCTTTTACAAAAAGTTAGGAAAATTTGCATTTGTGCTTGCATGCATTCTTTAGTCAAAGGATTCCCCTCTGCCCCCGCCCTGCCAACATTTTTTTACTCTGGTTTTGAAAGTAATATTTCATTTTCTACTGTTTTTTCTTTTTAATAACAAACATTTAAATTTATAAATATATCCCTTTTATGTGAGATTCAAACAATATAAAATTGTTTAACAAAAACCCTGACAGCCCCCATTTATCTCTGTCACTATCTCAGTCATTTTCCCAGAAGTCATTGCTGTCAACAGGTTGGATCATGGTTCTCAATCCCTTTGCTGTGCACACTTACACATACTGGTATATATTACATCTTTAAAAAACACAGTTAGGGCCCTAGTATGCATATCGTCCTATAGTTTGCTTTGTTCATCTGAAAATATGTCTTGGTGATTTTTCCATGTCATATTCCTTTTCACAGCTCCATAATATTTTATAGCAAAGATATAGAATGTTCTATTTCTTTTTTTTTTTTTTTTTTTGAGACGGAGTCTCGCCCTGTCACCCAGGCTGGAGCGTGGTGGCGCAATCTCGGCTCACTGCAAGCTCCGCCTCCCGGGTTCACGCCATTCTCCTGCCTCAGCCTCTCCGAGTAGCTGGGACTACAGGCGCCCGCCACCACGCCCGGCTAATTTTTTGTATTTTTAGTAGAGACGGGGTTTCACGGTGGTCTCGATCTCCTGACCTCATGATCCACCCGCCTCAGCCTCCCAAAGTGCTGGGATTACAAGTGTGAGCCACCGCGCCCAGCCAGAATGTTCTATTTCAAGACTACCCTACTGATGGACGTTTCTTGTGGTCTATTTAATGCTATTTTCAACAATTTTGTAATAAGTAATCTTATACACAAAGATGTATTTAGTATAAAATTTCTAATTTATTTTCAATTTTGGCAGATACTATAAATTGCCTTCAGAAAAGTTTCATCTGTTTATAGTTCAAGTAACAGCACAGAGGAGACTCTGAATCCTTCAATGATCACATCACTTGATTTTATATAATTTGAAACATTTTTGCTAATCTGACAGAAATTCTTCTTGTATTTTTCAGAAAACTTATAATCAGGTCTTCATTCTGCATTCATTTCCACAGCATGAAACCTGTGACCAGACTCCCTCAGTTCATACCATGGCTCTGCCACTTATTTGCTGCATGATCCCAGGCAAATTGCTTTACTTTGCTATGGTTTAGTTCCTCCCATCTGAACATGGTGACAATAATGATACTTTACTCCTAGGGTGGCTGTGAGGACAAAATTGGTTAACCTGTGTAAAACACTCAGAGCTATATCTTGCACATTGTAAGGATATGTACATACTTGTTTTATTACTATTCTCTATATTTTTTATTTTCCTGAATACAAAAAAGTGGTTTTGGTGTGTTGTTTTTCTATTTGGCCATTTTGTTGAGTTATCTTATTTATTATAATAGTTTTATTTTATAATAGTTTTTTTAAAATGACTTCTTTTAGATTTCCTTGGTAGAGAATTGTAAAAATTAGACAGTTGAGGCCAACCTTTGCAATAGTTAAAACTCTTTTTTTTCTTGTCTTATTGCATTGGCTAATATAACCAGTGGCAATGATAATGGAAATCCTTGTCTAGTTCCTAAGTGGTAAGACTTCCTCTGATATTTCACCATTAAGCAAGATGTTTGCTGTAGGATTTGGTAACTATGCTTTAGAAGATGAAGACATTCTATTATTAAATGGTTGGATTTGATATGTGAATTCATTTAAAACTTTTCAATCTATGTATATGATACTAGCCTACTTTTAAAAATGTACTATTTTATAGATTTAGTGGAGAAATTTTCTATCTTTTGTTATGCTGTAGAATATGCTATATGACATGAAATTATCTGTTCCTTGAACAGACTCATGGGTCCAGAGTCTTTAGTGGCAAATCTGTGATTACTTTCTTGGCTTTTTGTATGGTTATTAATATATTCAGGCCTTATACTTTTTCTTGAATAATTTCTGTTTTCCTAGGAAGGAAGTAATTTATTTCACCTAGAGTTTCAAATTTGTTGGCATAAAGTGTTGCAAGATAGCCTCACAATTCATAAGCCTCCTGTATAGCTGGCATAATACCACCTTTTTTTTTCTTTTCTTTTTTTTTTTCCGTATGTCTTACTTTTATCTTTCTTTTCCCCTTAGTCAGACCTACCAAAGCCTTATCTAGTCCATTGTTCTTTACAAGGAACAGATTTTGGTTTTGCAGATTAGTGAGAACATTTTTGGGGGGCTGTTTTCTATATCATTAACTCCTGCCACTATCCTTATAATTTCTGCCTTTTACTTTCTTTGGGTTAATTTTATTATTTTGTTCATATTTTTTCACATGGGAAGTAAGACATAGAGGCAGAAAAGTATTATAGACACTATAATAGAAGTCTATACTTAGCCTGATGAGAACACAAAAGAACAATAGATTTATTCTATAAATGGGGATTGGGAAAGAGTGGGTGTCTTAGTCTGTTTAGGCTACTTTAACACAATTCCATAAACTAGATTCTTATAAACAACTGTTCTGGAGATTAGAAAGTCCAAGATCAAGGTACCAGCAAACTCAGTGTCTAGTGATGGCCCATTCTTCAGAGATGGACATCTTCTCACTATAGCCTCATGTGGTGGAAGGAATGAGAGATCTTTCTTGAGCCTCTTTTATAAAGGCACTGATCACATTCATGAAAACTCTGCGCTTATGACCTAAACACCTTCCTAAAGGCGTCACTTCCTGATATTGTAACTGTGATGGTTAGGATTTCAACACATGAATTTTGTGGGGACACAATCAGACCAAAGCAGTGGGGGCTTCATGATTGAAGATACAAGTGAAAGGGATAGGTGCTTTTTAAATGGTTAAAACTTATGCTTTTAAATGGTTAAAATATTTCTGGAAACATTCACACTCATACACACACACACACACACACAACTTGTTACAGCAATTGCATATGAGGAAGGTAAGTGAAGGCGTTTAGCATACACTCCTTTAGGCTGTTTTTATTTTACCATGTGCAACTACTATTTATTCAATAAATATATTTCAAATGAAGTAAAATCAAGCTCATTCTGTTGAACACAAAAACTCCGTGAACTGGAAGGACTCTGAGAGATAAACTAGTTTCAACTTCCTGCTTAATTTAAAATATTTTTGATGCTGGGAAGCAGAGGAGACATTGGCGCTCTCAGAGGCAAGCAAGTGCAGGTTTGATGTCTCTATTAGAAGCCAGACCGCATGCCTGCATGAAACCTACTTTCTGGTGTGCTAATGTCAGCAGAGTCTACAGGTATGAGTCCATGATCCCGGGAATGCAGTTAGCAAGGCTGAGGGGGAAGGCCATGGTTGGATCCAGATGCAACAGTGATAGAGGAGGGAATGAGAGGTTTCCTGTCTGAGGCAGGCCTTTGCTTTTATTTCAAGACCCCTTATCTCTGGCAGGTTGTGTCTGCCTCCACTCACCTAACAGCTTGTGTGGCTCTGGTTTTTAGCTTCTGAATTGACTCCAGCACCAGACAGCATCCTTGTCTGCCCTGCCTTTGACCCACAACATCTTTTTATTTCCTAAGCACACAACCTGTGTCCCCAACTTCAGCCACTTTACTGTGTCTCCCACCAGGGAACAGGGAGGTCATTGTACACACAGATTGTAAATAACTGTGAGGTCAAAAACAAGTATTGAAAGCTGAGTAGAACAGACATGTCAAATGGAATTAACTAGATGGATGGAGTTAATACGTGAATATTTATCTGGATGAGGTGGAAGAACAAATTTGTGTGGGATGGAGAATGAGAGAAGGAGCTAGCTAAAAGATTATATTTGGGAACATGAAGTACCAAACTCAAGATCTCGAAGGGCAGGGCTAAGAAGGGGAAGCAGGGAGGAAATAAACATGCATGTATTGAATGCCTTCTGTGTTCCAGGAGCTCTACAGATACGAACTCATTTAATTCTTTTGACTGTCCCACATTTTACAGATGAGGACTCTGAAGCTCATGGGACCAAATATGTTGCCAAAGACACAGCGCTGATAAGTGGAGAGGCTGGGATTAGGGGTGATCATAGAGAGGTGAATGGTGGGTTGAAGGTGAGACTGGAGAGACAGAAGCTTCATGTAACTTGTCAGCTCCAAGTGAGTTTGGGGAAGTGGGAAATAGGTGCTGATTAGAGGAAGTAACACCTTCATCTACTTGGTTACTCATGCCAGAAGAAGCATATCCCTTCTATCAGCAAGTCTTGTCAATTCTATTTCCAAAAAAAAAAAAACACAAACCATCTTGAATCTCCGTCCTCTTCATCCCCATTGCGATCACCTTAGCCCAAGCTGGGATCCTAAAACAAACCACCACTTCCTTACCTAGAAGGCCATACTAAACTTCTACTGGTCTTTTTTTTTCCCTTTGATTCATTTTCCATAGATCAGGTAGAATAATCTTCCTAATATGCATAGCTGATCATGTCTTTCCATCCTTTAAAACTTTCCAATAGCTTCTCTCATTTTTAGGAGAAGCTTCCTTAGCCTCAGTGTGGACAACAGGACACTGATGATCCATCCTTTGCTAACTCCGGAGCCACCTTTTCCTTTGCTTATATCCTCTGATTGTTTTGGCCTTTTCACTGTTTTTCAAACTCAACAAGCTTCTTTCAAGCTTAGAATTTTTCACATTTTCGTTTTTCCATGTATCATCTGTGTTTCTATCTCTTTTTTCTGGCTTGTTTCATCATTTAGGTTTCAGATTCTATGGAACCTCAGCAGGGATGTTCTTCTTACTTAGGCTAGGTAAACTGAGCTGTATTATACAGCTCATTAGTAGAATAATTTATTTAAGTCTGTGTCTACCACTAGATTGAAAGCTACATGAAGCTGAGATTGTTTTATGACTTGTCCAGCTTTTAGTTGACTCTCAGTTTGGATGAATGAGTAAGTGAATAAAACATTAAATGAATGAAAAAAGTACCCTTAAAGGGAATCACAACTATGGGCTTGATTATTTAACCAAGTGTGTATGGAAAGGATGAAATGATCCTTTGCACAAACTCCTTCCTTTCCACTCAACATAACCTTAAAGCAATGGCTTATCTGGGTAGCTCCTCCCACGTGCCACCCAAATGAGGTTTGGCTATATCTTTCTTCCCCATTTGATCAGTGAAGAAATCTGAGTTGTTGCCTCTTAGTTTTTTCCTTCCTGCTTGTCTGTGTCTCTGTCCCTTCACTGTCTTATTCTAGCTTGGGATTTTAGGTACTGCTGTTGGGCTATCCCCTACTTCTTGCATGCTAAATGTCATGATCATGGGTTTTGTTTTTTTTTTCCCTTGGAAATATTAAAAAGAAACTTAAGTAAATAGATGCAGGAGGAATAAAGCCCCTCTGCCCATTTGGAATCTTCATAAAGCCACTTTGGGACAGTGTCTCCATTTCTCCCTGCACAGCTCTGATGCCCTGCGAGCCGCAGCCCCCTGGCCACATCACAGACCCAGCAGTGACGCTGCCAGGCTCAGCAAGGGGCACCAGCTCCCCTGGAGGGATCTGGGCTTTTTCCATGTTGTGAGTCAATCTGGGAAGACAAATCCTGCTGGACACAGTTATAAATTGGGGATTGTGAACTTCTCCTGCTGAGACGCACTAACAGTTTATAAGGAAGAAAAATTGATAAACCCCTGGGTATCATTTTTTTTGTTTTCATTTCACTCCGGGGCCAGCTGTGAAAGGAAAATGACTGTAAACAGCCTATTAGTAAAATTGCTTTAGTAAAAAATACCGCAAGGGAAAGTCATAAGCAGTTGTTACGTCAGCCAGGGCTCCCCAGCTTGCTTTGAAAGGCAGAAGCAGTGGAAGAAAGCCCTGAAGTGCACCTATCTTGCCAAAAACAAAACAAAGCAACATCTAGCACTCATTTTGTGAGTGTAGACAGACCATAATGTCCCAGAAAGTGGTAACACATCTCTACCTCCCTCGTGGCCTCTTTGATGACGACTGCTCTCTGCCACATGCTTAGGTTTTCTTTGTTTGATTGTATCTTTTTACTGAACATTTATTAAGGGCAAAGCATACAGGGAAAAGAAAAGTGTGCCTAGATCTCTACCATATAAGAAAGCTCATTACAATGGCAGCCAGAGTCCCAAGGGCCAACTGCGTCCTTCAGGGAAGCAGAAGAGACAAAGTTCACTTTGGGTTCTTAAGCAAAGGCAACATGAAGGACATTGCTTCTGGACAGGATCTTGAAATATAAGAGGGAGAGAAAAGAAGGAAGATGCTTCTACATAGAAGGGGAGTGGGGATAGAGGTTTCAAGGAGAAAGTTCCTTGATAGGCCCGGGAGTCATTCGAAGGTCAGCTTGCCAATAGGATGTCAATATGCAAACCTAAATTATAAATCATATCTAAAGGGTTAAAAAATTAAAATTCCAATCTGTGGTCTGAGAAGAGGAGCTGGGTGGACCTCAGTGCTGTGGAGCGCTGGTTTTCCCAGCTGGCAGTGTCCCTGGGCTGCGCCTCCTTCTAGAGGGTAGGTAAAATAAAGCTCCCCCTTACTACCAGCACCCCCCCTGCCCCAGGCCTGGCTTCTCAGAAGCCATTCCAAACCCAAGGCCCCACTGGGACCCTGGAGACCACTGGAGACCTCTGGGAGGCCAAAGTGATGCCTTGGTCTCTTTGGCTGGATTTCAGACCCAACACCTCGGGTCCCAGGGAGCCTGGCATGACCTTGTGGATTTGTTTATTAGCTGTTCTGTTAACGTTCCATTCATTTATTTAAATAAACAACTCGGATCTCTGTTCCTAACTCAAGCCTCTCTCCCCCAGCAGCCTTAAATCAAAGGAAGCTTCTGTTATACTTTACTACTTTACTTTGCAAATTTGAGTTAAGAGGGCAGCCAAGACCAGATTGCTTTATGGCTCAGCTGCAGCCACGTAGCAAGTTCAGCTAAAAGCCAGAGTTTGCACCCCAAATCTTACCAGTGTTTTTATTGTGCAAACCCCTTTGTTGTTAGAGCTGCAAGAGGCCAGATGAGAATCCCTGGCTTCTACTAAGAAATGAATGAATTTGAGGTTTGAGGTGGTGAAGACTAGCGGAGACTGGGCTCCAGACAGGAATTAGCTGTGAGGTTGGGGAGTCGCTTTGCATCTCTAACCTCCAGTTTCTTCTTTTGAGAGAATTTAGGGGCAGAGCAAGACAATCTGTATGTTCTTTTTCATTCTAAAATTCTGTGGCTCTGAGGCTTGACAGATTACCATGACACAGCTGGTAGTGGGAAGCTGCAGGTGAAATGCTGAGCTGGTAGGTCCACCCTTGGTGTGAAAGGAAGACAGAAACTATCTAAGCAGTTACTGGAACAGACAGCATCAGCTAAGGGATCTTTCCAACCACAAATCAGCTTATTATATGCCAAGGGTATGGTGAGAAGGATGTCAGATGTGAATGGAAGTGAAATGAATGGAATGTGGGTCTTAGGAGATCTTGAGGTGCCCAGGCAGAGGTGGAGGTGAGCATAATCCTCAGCTTTCTGGCTTGCGGGTTCCAAGATAAAATATTAAAGAAAACATGAACTTAGGAGACTAAGATGATTAATTCATTTTGGGACATAAAAGACCTTCATTTTGATTTTTAAGAGCTAAATAGAATATTTAAAATCCTTATTAATCTAATACTTAATATATACTCATATTATGAAAAAATACACACAGAAAAATCAAAATACATGGAAAAGCACAAAAGAAAATAAATTGCAGTATATTGTCCATAATTTGATCATTCAACCCAGAGGTAATCACTATTTATAATTCAGGGAAAATATATATATATGTTATACATATATATATTATACTTATATATATAAAAGTATAATATATATATATATATATATATATTTTTTTTTTTTTTTTTTTTTGAGACAGAGTCTCACTCTGTCACCCAGGCTGGAGTGCAATGGCATGGTCTCAGCTCACTGCAACCTCTGCCTCCCAGGTTCAAGCGATTATCCTGCTTCAGCCTCCCAAGTAGCTAGGACTACAGGCGGGTGCTACCGCACCTGGCTAATTTTTGTATTTTTAGTAGAGACGGAGTTTCACTGTGTTGGCCAGGCTGGTCTCAAACTCCTGACCAAACATTCTTATAGTTAAATCTTTAGTCCAATTATTTTAAAAATACAAATGTTTAGAAGCAAAATTTTGGGGTAAAAACAGGTGAGCATTTTTAAAGGTTTGATACATTTGTATATTTTGCCAAAACACTTTTCCAGAGTTGAACTAACTTACACCCTTAGAAACACTATATAGATGTATTTTTTCCCGTATCTTTGTCAACATTGAAAAATGTATTTCTTTTTATGGTTATTAATGAAAACTGCTATTAGATTTTGAGCAGTATCATGCTTTAAATATGGCTACTAGCTGGGAGCAGTGGCTCACTCCTGTAATCCCAGCACTTAGGGAGGCTAAGGTGGGAGTATTGCTTGAGCCCAGGAGTTTGAGGCCAGCCTAGGCAACATAGTGAGATCTTGTCTCTATTTAAAAAACTGTAAAAAAAATTTAAAAAAATATGGTTATTTTGTAAATTGTATGTTCAAACTCTTTTCTCTTTTTATTTGTTTGTTGCTTATCTTTTATTGATTTTGGGTGTTATATATCTTGAGTTTAATCTATTTTCCTGCCTTCAGTATTGCTATTTTTGCCCCAATTTCTTCTATCTTAATTTGCTTATTGTGTGTTTTTGTAAATGGTTCTATTGTATCACATATCTTTTCATTTATGCTTTTACCTTCACTCTTATATGTATATAAAGACCATACTTGCTCTAAATTATTTAAAGATACTTTTATGATTTTTTTAGGTTGCTTTTTAAATTTTTTACCTATGATTCAGTTTGGCTTCATTTTGATGTAGGGAACTTAATTCTTGCGGTTAATGGTAGATAAGCTACCATTTGGCGAATTACATCATTGATATATTTTGGCTGTGTCCCCACCCAAATCTCATCTTGAATTGTAACTCTCACAATTCCCACATGTCATAGGAGGAATCCAATGGGAGGTGACTGAATTATGGGGGCAAGTCTTTCCTGCACTGTTCTCATGATAGTGAATGAGTCTTATGAGATCTGATGGTTTGAAAAATGGGAGTTTCCCTGCACAAGCTCTCTTTTTGCCAGCTGCCATCCACGTAAGATGTGACTTGCTCCTCCTTGCCTTCCACCATGTGAGGCCTCCCTAGCCATGTGGAACTGTAAGTCCAGTAAACCTTTTTCTTTTGTAAATTGCCCAGTTTCAGGTATGGCTTTGTTAGCAGTGTGAAAATGGACTAATACAGTCATGTTTCAATTGACTTAAAATATCTCTTTTAGCATATACTAAATAAGTGGGTTAGTTTCTGGTCCTTATTTACAGTAGATTGATTTCACTGTTGTATCTTATATTTTGCCTAAAGTTGTAGGACTTCACCCTTCAATAGAGTAGTTTAAGCATTTACTCTCAATCCTCTATACCAGTGGGGGATTGGTTCCAGGACCCCCAGGATGCCAAAATCCAAGCATGCTCAAGTCCCTTATAAAAAATGGCATAGTATTTGCATATCATTCACACACATCCTACTGTGTCCTTAAAATCATTTTTACATTATTTATAGTATCTAATATAATGTAAATGCTATGTAAATTTTTCTTATACTGTATTTTTATTTATCTTTTTAATTATTGTATTATTCTTTATTTTTCATGTGTGAATATTTTAAATATGAGGTTGGTTGAATTTGTGAAACCTGTAGATGCAGAGGGCCAACTATACATTTAATGTAATGAGTGTTATTTTTTCTTTTGTTTCTGTTGTTTTGTACTTTATTTTTCATGTTCTCTTATTTTTCCTTTACTTTTAATTTTTTGTTGTATGGGCTGTTATTCTTTTTCATAAACACCTTTTCCTCTAGTGACTTAGAACAAAGACATTCTGTTTTGCTTCATTGCCATCGATAACCTAATTGGCAATAACAAGTGCAAAACACTCATGAGTCCTCTTCATATAAAATGAAGAAATTAACACTCTTATTTAACTTCGTACTTTGCTCTGCCATCTCCTAGGTTTTGGTCGACAGATAACATAGGGCAGTGATCAAAGGATTTACCTTCCCTGTGCCTCAGCTGTCCCATCTCAAAAGTGGGCATGATAGTATCATAGGGTTATTATGAAAATAAAATGACATAATGCACAGGATGCATTTACAACAGTGCCTGGAGCATGGTAAGTCAGCAGTAACATTGTAATGATCAGTAAGATTGAATACATCCTTTAACTTTTTAAATGATAATCATTACTTTACATCATGAAACTTTTTATTCATTAATTACTTTTATAGCCTTATCTGGGGAATTATTTAGACTTTATGTTTTACTTTAATAGTTTTCTCACCTTCTCTCAATTCTTCCATATCATAGTTTTCTATGAGAGGACTCTTTACTGTGATCCATCTACTAGTTGATTGGAATATTTCTTTGGGTAATTTTAGGTTATACATGTATTATAGTTATATTAAGTTTGTAAGGGCCAAGGGGAAAAAATAATGACTTTTACAAATTCGGTTGACTTTTTCTTCCATAAAAAAATCATTAGGCAGTCTGGAGCTGCTGTGGAAGTTTAGTTTCACAGTCATCAGGATGCCCATCTTGTTTTCGCTTTCATTCCTAAGTAACAAAATGGCTGCTGCAGCACCATCTGTCACATCTTCTTCCATCCACCATGAAGGAAGAAAGCCCAAAGAAGAGGTTGGACCTTCCTATTAAGGAATCTTCCTAGAAGGTGCATATATCATGTTGGCTTACATACAATTGGCTAGAACTTATTTACAATGCGAGGGAGGCCATGAAGCATCTTCTTCACTCCGACTAGCCATCTGTTCAGCTAGATATTTATTTCTGGGATAGAAGAAAATAGATATTGAGGTCAATTAGCTGTCTCTGTCATTCTGCCCTTTTGACCACCTGAATATCCAGGTGCATTTGTTCCATTCATTTGGCATATTCTTCTTCCACAGGGAGACAGTCCCAAGTCCTATCTAGTTAGGGCACTCAACTCAAACTCCATGATTGTGGGATGATGTGCAATCTTCTCCATGTCTGCTATGGCTCCTCATCAATCAGTGTCTAACCCCAAACACACATTTCCTGTCCTTCCATATCTAATCTATATCGGTGAAGGAGAAATATGATGACCAAAACAAAAATGTATTCTTGGAGAAAAAGAATTGGAAACACACAATAGTTACTGAGCAGTGCCTACTGTGTGATCCTAATTCTGTTCTTCCTTCCAACTGGATCTATAGCAATGAGCCATGCCATGAAGTAGCCACAGCAAAGACTCTCCTACCTGGCAGGCCGGTCGATGGCTTGGTGGTCCCATCCTGCAGCCTCAGCCTCTGCTCCTTGCTTATTGTCCCTGGTGGTCACATCTGGGGTGGGCTTTGGAAAGGTTGATCTTTCTGGGGGCTGTGCACTTTATTCGCTCTCTTCCTGCTGGTGCAGTTTTGAGGGCCTGGGAGTTGCTTAGGGGTTGAATGATTACTGGCTTTTGAGGGTAAGCTTGTGATTTATTTGGATACAATTCCCTTAATAATTTAGTAGATTTCCTGTTTATTTGCTTCCCATCGGTTGCATGTGTAAGTAACTACTGCCAAAGATCTTGTTTCCATATAGTTTCCAAACTGAACTCTGTGCTCTATGCAACCGTCCTCTCAATAGTGACCTTGAAGTTGTCTAAAACAACAGGCTTTGGGGATAATCCTGGGTAATCTTACCATTCCTACCTGGCTAGAACATGTCATCTGCTAAGGATCCCATAATGAAAGATTTTTGAGCAGAGATTTGGGACCAGAGTCTTATATATCTTGCTAATTCCAGGACTTCAAGTCATTACTTAAAACTGCTTCAGTTTGGAGTTTAGAAGAAATTGGCTTTTGTTTGTTTGTTTGTTTGTTTTTAGCCCTGTAAGGGTTACTAAACTCTCAGTATACTAAAATTGAAGACTACAAGCAGAAAATGTTTCTCCTGGAAAAGCTGTATTCCCTTCCAAGGGCTTGCAGCCCATCCCATTGTAAACTGGAGGTCATCTCTCCCTTGTGGGTGTTGTTAAAACTGGTAATGGCAGCCAACACACCCACATTCTGACTGTTTCTGACCATTTTCCCTAATTCCTTCTCTACTTATTGAGTGCACTATTTCCTTTCTTTTCATTTTCTTTGAATCCCTCAACAGTGTCCATGTCTTATATTTGTCCCCTTCCTTTCCACAGTCTTCCTCTCAGCTCTTAATCTGGGTGTCTGGTTAACAGTTCAGAAGCCAAATAGCGAGATAGGGTTGGTGATGCATTCTGGCAGGATGAATTCCTCTCTGCAGTTCTTCTGTCTATCTGGCCAACTGCCATAGTGGCCACTGCCTGGTGCAATATGGAATCTTGCTTTGGATAGAATCCTCTATCCTGCCTCCATTGCCTTTGCTGGTGCCTGGCTTCTGGCCCAGGTGTTCTGGCAAGGCCAGTTGTGAATTCCACATGTCTTCTTCTCAGGCACTGCCACTCCTTATGCCTAGAGGCAGGGGTGGGGAGGAGGAGAATGACTGTTTTGTGGAAACCCCCAACTCAGAACCACACAGATGCCCTGCAGTTCCACCTCTGCCTGGTAGCCAGAGAGTCCTCTAAATGAAGCAATCTCTTTGAGCCTCTCAGCATCCCAGCACTTCCAGCATCCCTCAATCCAAAAACAATAGAATCTACAAGGTGACTCCCTACATGTTTCTTATGAGGTCAGAGTTGCCATCCTGGAAAGGTGAGTTACAGTGCTGCCCAGGCAATTCTTATGTGTTACTCTATGTTATATCTATTGTATAATCTCACATTTAAATAGCACCATTCCTTTTATTGCAATGCTTATGAAAACTTTCCATGTTTTTAGGTTTCCTTCTTCAGTCCAGGCAGGACTGTGCGGGTGGAAAAGGGATGGATGCTGGTCCTGGAAGGGGCGTCGTTATCTAGACGCTCCCAACCTAAGTGGGTGACTCATAGGGAGGGCAAGGAGAGAAGGACACAGCAAGCAACTTACATGTAAAACAAGACGTGTGGGTTATTATGGAAGAAATTCACAACCAAACTTGAGGTTAGCCCATATTGTTTTCCAAGAACTCTATGTGGACAGTGACAAAAAACAGACCTAAGAACTGGCAGATTGGGCAAGGCTTTTTACATAACAAAAAAAAAGCAATTCCTCAGGAAAAAATGGTCAATGGGTCATTGTGTGTAGACAAAACTACAAGTTCTGCTCCAGACTCTGGGGAAACCATGCTGCCATCTTCAAGCTGTGGCCATTCTGTAATACGGACTACACTAAATCACATGTTGTCATCAAGGCAGAATATTTTGTTCCTTTACGGGTCAGCCTGGGATACAAAATTGGAGAAACTGCAATGAAAAATCCCTTGCGTCTCATTGAACTTTTTCCTTAATTCAAACCTTTCCTTTCACAGTTTTGATTAGTGCCTTTGCCCATGTGGACAATATTTTATGATCAGGTTTTAAGAGTAATCCATCCACGGCTGCTTGGCTGCCTGGAACTTAAAACAACAACAACAATATCCAGATAAACCCAATAAAATAGGCTTTTAAATGTGTGTCTGTGTGTGTGTGTGTGTGTGTTTGTGTGTGTGTTGTGCTGATCTTGAGCCTTGAAGCTTCACTCTTTCCCCTCTTCTGAAGCAAGAAGGTGTTTGCAGGGTGGCTGAACTTGCCAAACACTGACACAGAGTAGATCCAGGCTGACAGCTGTCTACAATTCCTTGATGGGCCTCTTCTACAAGGAAGATTGATGTGAGTCAGCAAAGCCCTCATTAAGTGAGTCACACCATTAATAAAAGGCGCAGATTGCAAAGCGGTGTTTATTTCAGTGTTGATAGAAACCAGGACACAGTGGCCTTGAATCAAAAATAACCTTGGGCCAGACACATTGAACTTTGATCAGATCTGAAATCCCAGGCATTCATCCCTCCCTGAAGGCAAACATACGTCCAGATGATACCGCTGCCTTCCTTGTTGTACAAATGACTTGCTCCTCATCACCAGCATTTCCCTTGTGCTTGACAGTTTACAAAGCCTGTCCACTTACAAACTCTCTTGTTCTGACATGAGTGAGCCTTAAGCAGTGATTAAGTGCTCTTGCTCAGGTGTCGAGCAGTCCTGGGTCAGAATCTCAGCTCTACCATTTTGAAGCTGTGTGAACTTGGTTAGCTCATTTAACCTCTCCAAGGTTCAGACGACACTAAATAAACTCTAAGTATTCTTACTACACTAAGTAACCCTCTGTAATTTCCTCATGTGGGCTCAGTGTCTTTAGACTCTCCAACTTATTGGTGAGAATAATAATATCTCCACCATGCAGCATGAAGATTAAGCAAGGTAATAAAATTAATGAAATAATTGCAATGTGTGGCACATCATAAGAGCTCAAGAAATGTAATAACCCTGAGATTTGGGTAGCATAGGCGTTATGCTGATTAATAGATGAGGAAATCAGAGCTGAAAAAGTTTACTCATCCAAGGTCATAGGGTTGGGACTGGATGCCACCACAAGTTGAAACAAGTTCTCCTGACTTCGAAGTCAGTGTTCTTTCAAAGCCACCCATGGCACAGGTATTTGAACAACAAGCATATTTTCTCTTGCCCTATTCACTTTCCAGGAAATGAAATTGTATCATACTTTCCTCCTGGCTCTCATTGGTTTACTGTTTTGTCCGTATTCACTTTGATTTCTATGTCAGCTGCTGCAACGCTAGTGAAAAAGACAAGGTCTTTACCCTCAAGATGCTTGCTACCTAGCAATTTGTTACCATCAAGCCACAAGGCTGTTGTAAGTTGTTGTGATGGCTGATATGCCGTACATAGGATTAATACCTCTTCAGCCTTGGTTGAGGAATGAGGGTGATCATTGGTCTGGCATTTAGTAGGTAGCCCAAGAAATACTTATAAACTGACTGTCAGCCTTTCCTTGAGCAGTGAACATGGAAACTTACACCTGAGGGATAAATAGAAGTTAGCTAAGTGAGAAGCAACCAGGTCAGGCAGGAGGGCTCTAGGGGAGAGGGCATGACACGTGCAGGGAGCTGCGACTGAAGTAGGTGCAGGGGCCAGGAAGAGGAGGGTGAGCTGCGCTGGAGAGAGGCTAGGGAGGCCTGTGGTGAAAGGCTGTGTAAGCCATGTTAAGGATTTTGGACCTTATTCTAAAGGCATTAACTGCTTCCAAGAAGAACATTTTGACTTGGGTGATTTGATACCGTTCTGATGACATCACTGTGTTTTAACACAGGAGAATCTGATGCAGGAGTAAAAGCATAACCTTTAATATGTGAAAGCACTCTTTCATTACCAAACAATGCACTCTAGATTATACATGGTATATATGATTCTTAAATCATGCCCAGGCAGGGAATAAATCTGTTTTACGTATGACTTGGTAAGTTAAAAGTTTCAGTTAAAAGCTCAATAATTATAAAAATATTAGAAGAAAATGTAGGTGACTACTTCTTCAATCCTGGGATAAATAGAAAGAAAAATAGGGAAACATAAAAAACGTGTGTACATAAAGTCAAAACTTCCCTGAGATTCCACAAAAGAACTCTAAAGAGCTAGAACATAAACAGCATGCTAAAAGTTTTTGTAACACACATGACAAAGGATTACTACTCTAATGCATGAATGGTTTGTGAAAAATCAAAAGGAGCAAGAAGACCAGCTGAGTAGATTAACAGACAGCTGGTAAAAGAAGAAAGACACGGGGTTCTTGAAGGCAGTGAATTGCATTTGGTTCAGTGATGTATTCCGATTGCTCAGGAAAGACCTGGTGCACATATTCACCAGTCATTCATATTGAATGAAAAAATATAAGAGGATCTTTAGCTTTAGTAGCACTTTCTTTTGTTTGCTTGTTTTGAGAGAAGTTTGTTGCCTAGACTGGCGTGCAATGTCATGAACTTGGCTCACTGCAACTTTCACCTCCCAGACTCAAGCGATCCTTCCATCTTAGCCTCTTGAGCTGAGTAGTACTTTTATTTTTCAAATTTCCACAGCATATACACTGCAGAGTAGTACTTGTAAAAGAATACTTTAATAAACCCAGAAGATGTATTTTTTTGTCATTAATTTAGTCAAGATTAAAGATATCGGCAATATCCAATCAGATTTAGAGAGGGTAGAGGAATTTTCAACTGTCCTGCACATTTTTCAATTATAAATTAGACATCATCAATCCCCTACAAAAGAGGGACTGATTAAATACATTAGAGCACATCAGGTATAGAATGAAATAGTATGCAACCCTTCACACTCTTTGTATAGATCTATATCAATTTAGCTGGAAAAGTTATGTATGACATATTTGAAATTGAAAATTAAAATTGACAAACTAAAAAAGAATAATTTAATTGTTTAACCATTAAGTATGATGTTTGCTATAGGTTCCTAGGGTTACCATTTAGTGAGTTAGTAAAATTTCCCTCTGTTTCCAATTTATCAAACCTTTTTTTAATTTTAATTTTTAAATCCAACATTGCTGATGAGAGCATTGGTGTTAATTCAGTTTTTTTCCCTCATAGGTATCCTTTTCTCACTCTCAAATTTTATTACTCTAATAAAAATTTGCCACAATGTATCTCAATGATGGCCCTTTTTCATTCATTCCTTCTCAAATATTTGATGAGCTCTTAATTCTTGGATTTTTTTCCCATCACTACTTCCCACATTTGCTTTCCTCCTTTCTCGGATCTATCCATCATTTATCAAGATTTATAATTATCTTTTTCTTTCTTTGTGCTAAACATCAGGTCAAGTTTTAGGCTCTATCTAATAACTCATGAATTTATTCTTCTTTGTCTGTATCCATGATACCATTTAGTCCTCATTTCTGAGATTTTAATTTTAATGATAGCATTTATAATTCACAAGCTGTCTCATTGATTCTCTCTTCCTTTTTAAAAAGGTCTGTAATATCCACTCTATGTCTGTGAAGATTGCAATTAAAAATTTAAACTATTGTTCTCATTACTCTATTAAATCTGTTCCCTGGAGTATTGTGTCAGTCAGCTGTTGTTGCAATAATGCTGCATAACAAACAATCCTGAGAAGTAGTGACTGACAATGATAAGCATTTATTTTTCTTGCTCACAGATCTGCAGACTAAGGTGACTCTACTCTAGGTGGCATTTAGCTGGGCTGGGCTTCTGCATTTGGGTTGGATTCAGGTTTGCCCCACTTCACACTCTCCTTGGACCAGTAAATACCTGGGTGCATGTTCTCCTCCTGGTGAATGATAGGAACACAAGAGACCAAGTCAACTGATGCAAGCATGTTTGGAGCCTTGGGTCACTGCCACAACCACTAAAGGTGACTTGTTCGTATGTTCAGTCTTGAATTTGATTTTCCTAAACTAGTGTTTCTGTTACTGCTGTATCCATTAAGCACTGCCTGTTTGTAGGGGAGGGTAGAACTTGGTGGTAGATTGGGTCTATGCCAGCCAGTCTCTAATGATTGTGTGGGAGGCACTGTCCATGCCCTCCTGTGCCTCTGTACCACACACTGTTCTGGTGCATGCTCTGTTTTTAATGTACCTTCCCCTGAATCTCAGCCTAAGGGCTTTCTTTGGCCATGGTAACTTCCTCAGTCTGTGCTTGGAGCAGGACCAGAAGACACGAGTGGGTGCCCAGCAAGTTAACATCCCTAGCAGCAGCCTTCAACCAATCATGGGCTGGAAATAGCATATGAATACATCAATTTACTTTTAACTGAGGTGGGACAACTCAGAGGTCTATATTATATAGCCTCACAGACATCCCCAGCAGGATTAAACCCATTGCTTATGATGGTGATCTGCTCTTTAACACACTTTCTATTGAATACCTTCCTTCCTCCTCTTACTTCCCCACTCTCCTACAGGTGATCTTGAGGTTACTTCCAAAATAAATAACTTGCATGCCAATTCTTCCCTCAGTGTTTGCTTTTGAGAAATCCAGCTCAAGAAAAAAATGCTTATTTTGACAATAAAAGGTAATTTAAGGATTACAATTCCTTCTTTATACTTTCAGAATTCTCTGAATGCTCTACAATGGGTGGGCAATCCAGAAAAAACAAACCATCACTACCAACAGGACAATCTCCTGTCATATCACATTGCCGTGAATGTCTCCTGTTTTTTCTTAGAAGTAGAAAAAATCAAAAATCAGATAAATTAATATACTGTTTTCCCAAAAAAACCAAGCAACTTATTTTGGTATTTATGACCCAAATTATAATTTGGAAAATAAGTTTAGCTAAATAGAAAAACATGAGCAATAATTTCAAATGTGGTAGATTTTCTACAGTTTCATCTCAAAAGGAGAACCTGGAGAAAAAAAGCCCTCTCTTGTTTATTTAAAGTTCACCAGTTTAATGGGGAATATCATGTTTATCTTAAAAGAACCATTGGGTGTGAAGCTGTAACATCAGTGGAGATGTCAGACATCATGTCTATCTACCTCCCTCCTCTCTATTCAGGGCCTGTTAATCCATCCAGGACCATGGAGGAGCTGTTAATCCATCAATACAACAAATTCAACTTTATTATCTGACAGCCACTAGGCCAGGTTGGAAAAAGAGTACAGTAAAAGACACACAAATCTCTGATCTCAAGACACTGGT
Organism: Nomascus leucogenys; assembly: GCF_006542625.1. Classification (NCBI taxonomy): domain Eukaryota; kingdom Metazoa; phylum Chordata; class Mammalia; order Primates; family Hylobatidae; genus Nomascus; species Nomascus leucogenys. The sequence goes on from NC_044399.1 coordinate 64,232,752, forward strand.
GCTCCACCAGTGATATGGTTTGGCTGTGTCTCCACTCAAATCTTGTGTTGAATTGTAGTTCCTACAATCCCCATGTGTTGTGCAAGGGACCAGGTGGAGATAATTGAATCATGGGGGCAGTTTCCCCCATCTTGTTCTTGTGATAGTGAGTTAGTTCTCCTGAGATCTGATGATTTTTTTTTTTTTTGACATGGAGTCTCGCTCTGTCGCCCATGCTGGAATGCAGTGGTGTGATCTTGGCACACTGCAAGTTCCACCTCCTGGGTTCACATCATTCTCCTGCCTCAGCCTCCCAAGGAGCTGGGACTACAGGCACCCACCAGCACGCCTGGCTAATTTTTTGTATTTTTTAGCAGAGACGGGTTTCACCATGTTAGCCAGGATGGTCTCGATCTCCTTACCTCATGATCCGCCGAGATCTGATGATTTTATAAGGGGTTTCCCCTTCACTGGGCACTCATTCTTCTCCTTCCTGCTGCTATGTGAATAAGGATGTGTTTGACTTCCCCTCCCTCCATGATTGTAAGTTTCTTGAGGCCTCCCCAGCCCTGCAGAACTGTAAGTCAATTAAAGTTCTTTCCTTTATAAATTACCCAGTCTTGGGTGTGTCTTTATTAGCAGCGTGTTGAGAAAGGACTAATATAGTAAATTGGTACCAGAAGTGGGGTGCTGCTCTAAGGATACCCAAAAATGTGGGAATAACTTTGGAACTCAGTAACAGGCAGAGGTTGAAACAGTTTGGAGGGCTCAGAAGAAGACAGGAAAGTGTGGTAAAGTTTGGAACTTCCTAGAGACTCGGAGGGCTCAGAAGTCAGGAAAATGTGGGAAAGTTTTGAACTTCCTAGAGACTTATTGACTGACTTTGACCAAAATGCTGATAGTGAAATGGACAATGAAGTCCAGGTTCAGGTGGTCTCAGATGGAGATGAGGAACTTGTTGGGAACTGGAGTAAAGCTTACTCTTGCTATCAAAGAGAGTGGTGGCATTTTGTCCCTGCCCTAGAGATCTATGGAACTTTAAATTTGAGAGGGATGATTTAGGGTGTCTGGTGGAAGTAAGCAACAAAGCATTCAAGAGGAAACAGAGCATAAAAGTTTGGAAAATTTGCAGCCTGACAATGTGATAGAACAGAAAACCCCATTTTCTGGGCAGGAATACAAGCTGGCTGGAGAAATTTGCATAAGTAACAAGGAGCCAAATGTTAACACCAAGACAGTGGGAAAAATGTCCCTAGGGCATGTTAAAGACCTTCATGACAGCCCCTCCCCTCACAAGCCCTGAGGCATAGGAGAAGAAAATGGTTTCCTGGGCCAGGCCCAGGGTTCTCCTGCTGTCTTAAGCCTAGGGACTTGGTGCCCTGTGTCCCAGCTTCTCCAGCCATGGCTAAAAGGGGCCAAGGTACAGCTCAGGCCATGGCTTCAGAGGGTGCAATCCCCAAGACTTGGTAGCTTCCACATAGTGTTGAGCAAGTGCACAGAAGTCAATAATTGAGGTCATGGAACCTTCGTTAGATTTAAGAGGATGTATGGAAACACCTGGATGTCTAGGCAGAAGTTGGCTGCAGGGGCAGAGCCCTCAAGAAGAACCTCCACTAGGGCAGTGTGGAAGGGAAATGTGGGGTTGGAGCCCCAGTGCAGAGTCCCCACTGGGGCACTGACTAGTGGAGCTGTGAGAAGAAGGCCACAGTCCTCTAGATCCCAGAATGGTAGATCCACCTGCAGCTTGCACCCATGTGCCTGGAAAAGGCACAGGCACTGAACACCAGCTCATGAAAGCAGACTAGAGGAGGGCTGTACCCTGCAAAGCCACAGGGATGGAGCTACCCAAGACCATAATAACCCACCTGTTGCATCAGCATGAGCTGGATGTGAGACATGGAGTCAAAGGAAATCATTTTAGAACTTTAAGATTTAATGACTGCCCTATTGGATTTCAGACTTGCATGGGTCCTGTAGCTCCTTTGTTTTGTCAGTTTCTCCCATTTGGAATGGGTGTATTTACCCAATACCTGTACCGCCATTGTATCTAGGAAGAAACTAACTTGCTTTTGATTTTATAGCCTCATAGAGAGAAGGGACTTGCCTTGTCTCAGATAAGACTTTGGACTTGGACTTTTGAGTTAATGCTGGAATGAGTTAAGCCTTCTGTTGGAAGGGTATGTTATGTTTTGAATTGTGAAGACATAAGATTTGGGAGGAGCCAGGGATGGAATGATATGGTTTGGCTGTGTCCCTACCCAAATCTCATCTTGAATTGTAGTTCCTATAATCCCCATGTGTCGTGAGAGGGACCAGGTGGAGATAATTAAATCATGAGGGTGATTTCTCCCATCCTGTTCTTGTGATAGTGAGTTAGTTCTCATGAGATCTGGTGGCTTTGTAAGAGGCTTCCCCCTTCACTGGACACTCATTCTTCTCCTTTCTGCCACCATGTGAAGAAGGACATGTTTGCTTCCCCTTCCATCATGTTTGTAATTTTCCTGAGGCCTCCCCAGCTCTGCAGAACTGTGAGAAAATTAAACCTCTTGCCTTTACAAACTATCCAATCTCAGGTATGTCTTTATTAGCAGTGTCAGAATGGACTAAGACAGAGAGAGATAAAACAAATAAATACATGGTCAAGGGTATTTCAGATTCTGATACATTCTTTGAGGGAAATAAATAGAGAAGTGTGATACCGATGGTTACTTTGGAGTGAATTGGGATTTCTCTATAACAGTGGAGAGGGAAATTCTGTAGAGAAAGTTTTGTTTGAGCTAAGGCTTGGAAGATGAAAAGATGACAACTCAGAAGAATCAAGGAAGTCTCCCAGGCCAAGGAAGGAGTAAGGATATAGACCTGGCCCTGGCTGGAGCTTGCTGTTTGAGAGGAATATGAAGCAGACAGGGAGCCTGGAGAACAGTAAGCAACATCATTTTGTGAAATGAAAACAAACAAACCCCAAACTCCATATTCATAAACCCTCAAGTTTACACTGAGACACACATACTAAACTATTATACAAACTATGCAAAGGAATAAAAAAAGGGATTTCTCATATACTGTTTGTGAAAGTATAAATTGGCACAAGCTTTGTGTGTAAGACTATTTGACAATGTCTATTTAAATTTAAAATATTCTTTTACCTTTTGCTTCAAATACTTTCATATAATTTGAAATTTAATTTTATTGTATTTACATTTAAAATTTAAAAAAATAGATTGTTGGGTGCAAGTGCAGTTTTCTTACATGGTTATATTGCGCACTGGAGAAGTTTGGGCTTTCAGTGTAACTATCATCCACATAGTGTACATTGTACCCATTAGGTAATTTCTCATCTCTCACCAACCCCTCCCACTATCCACTATCCCACCTTTCTGAGTCTCCAGTGTCTATTATACTGCTCTATGTGTCCATGTGTTCACATTATTTAGCTCCTACTTATAAGTGAGAACATGCCGTATTTGATTTTCTGTTTCTGAGTTATTTCACTTAATGGTTTAAAGTTTTATAATTATGTATTCCTTCTGCACTAACAAACTAATGAAAAATTTAAAATTGCTGTCTTCACATATATTATATCGTGACACATATACCCGCACATGCATAGATAAAGTGGTGGGGGAAGAGTCACAGCAGCACAGAGTCTAAAACCCAATGAACAAACAGGTATTTCAAGGGAGAATTGAGCAACAAACCCAAGTCCTTACAGCAGCCATGAAAATGTTAGGTTAAATGTGAGACTTGAATCTAGAAGAAACAAGCTTAAGACCAATTTTTTCTTTTAATTAAAAATGTGTTGCTTGAACTATGTCCAACCCTGGTTTTTCTGGCATTCATAAGTCCTACTTTTGGTTCCAAACCTTTTCACCATTTATCACACTTTACACCCACCCTGCTAGGAAGAAACACAAGGTGGGTCTGTGTAAGTTAAGTGTGTGAGTGTGTGCCTGTGTTGTTGTCGAATCATTTCCCCCAGGTGATCCAGGAAGAAGCATATCACAGACGCCAGTTTATTACAATCAATTTTTCAAGAACTCCTAACTGGGCCAGATTCAATTCAATAACAAAGGATTAAAGTGTCTAAGTCCATTAAACTACCAGATTCCTGAATTTACTTAAATCACATATTAATTTCCTTTCCTGATCTCACTGCTAAGTTGTCAAAGCTCTATCCATGTGTCACTGAGTCAACTATTTGGGGGTCAATTATGTTGAATCGCTTTGCTATTAATTGGATCATAGCCCAGCAGATTTCATGCAGTCTTCAGTTTGAAATGCTCCATGTTCTAATCACCACCTTGTCCTCTCTCTGAAAGCAACACAAAGGAATATGTTGTCTGATTGTCCTCCTGAATGTCAACCTTAAAATACAGGCAAATATACTAGCATCTCAGTTAGAACAATGTTTAGTATAACTGTTTGTGAACTGATAACTTATCCAGGTCCCAAGAGCAACTATTGTACTCAATTCATAAAGACATAGTCTTTTTTCTTCTTCTTCTTAAGCTAACACCATAAATGTAATGCTTTATTACTTTTCAAGTTCCCCTCCCAATTCCCATTCTTTATAACTCTTACTCTTCCAGAATGGAATTTTCTACCACCTACCCCCAACCACTTTCTTTACAAAGCTAAGTCCTGTTCATCTTTAGCACCTTCGCAAGTGCCCACACTCTCCTGCTCCAGTTTCCTGCTTTTAATGTTCTCCAAAGCCCACTTTCCTCCTAGCCTCCTGGAATGAATCCAAGAGCCCTTTCAGAAGCACGATTCATGGTATTCATTTTCATTGAGAAAGGAGTGTGGCAGTGTGATATCTTGAAGGAACAATGAAAGATTCTTCTTAGCTGTGACATTTTTGCAGCTCTTAAAAACACCTGAATGTATTCTGTGATATTCTTGATGCTAAGAATTTCTCCGTCCAAATATGGACCTAACCCACAGCTGGAAATAACATGCTCTCCAAATCTCCCTGCCAAAGACTTAAATATCTTCCCAGCATTTTAAATCATTTAGAGGCACTTAACCACTCGAAATGGTATGAGTTCTCCTTCCACTCACATGGAAAGCATTGCACAATTGACAAAGAGCATTAAAGGGGCTTCAAAACCAAAGTTAGAAAAAAAGTCATGAAAAGCAAATACTCTAGAGATTTATGAATAAAAATCTTTACCTAAACCATAGTAAAAGGCTCATCAGGAATGGGTGAACAGTCCTCCCCCAGTCTCACCCCAAAATTGGTAAGAATTCACTTGTTCTGGTTGGATGTACAAAGACAAAAACAGGCTTCTATAAAACATAGAAAAACCACGGGGAAAAAAAATCTGTTTTTCTTTTTATTTTTCCTTAAACGGGAAGAAAATCAACTGATAGAAATAATTCAATAGAACATACACTGGGGAATGGGTGAACTTTCTCCATGCCAAAAAACCTTCATCTCTTACCTGGACAACTATAATAGCTGCCCGATAGGCTTCCACTCTGACCACCAGAGTTCATTCTCCAAAAAGCCTCCAAAATATATCACTTCCCTGTCAAAATCTTCCAGTGACTTTCAACTCTTCTTAGAGTCAAACCCAGCCCCTTTATCAGGGCCCACAAGATCCTGCATGACTTGATTCCATGCTTGTTTCTGCAACCTCACCTTGAAACATTCCTGTTCTCTATGAAACCACTACACTGATATTCTATTCTTAGAACACACTGAGCTTGCTCCAGCTCTGGCCTTTTGCACTTGCTATTCCTCTGCCTGGAGCACACTTTTCTGAGTTTTTTTTTTTTAAGAGGTTCTCATAGTTTATTAATAAATCTAAGCCCCGTTAGCCTGTCTAACGCAGACTACTCTTTACTCTTAGCCAGTTTCTACTATTTAATGAGTTTTATTCTTTCGCAACACCTCAAATATATAACTAGGTTATCCTGTGTACTACTTTTTTTTTTTTTTACTATTTAGTCTCTTATTAGAATAGAGATGCCAGGTAGTAGGGACTTCTATTCGTTCAGCATTGTATCCTCAGTACCATTGACCCTTGAGCAACATGGATTTGACCTACATGAGCCTGCTTATTGCAAATTTCCTTCCACCTTTGCCATCAGTGGGATGGCAAGACCAAGCCCCCTTTTTCTTCTCCTCGTCCGCCTACTCAAAGTGAAGACAACAAGGATAAAGACCTTTATGATGATCCATGCCTCCTTAATGAATAGTAAATATATTTTCTCTTTTAATTTTCTTAATAACATTTTCTTTTCTCTAACTTACTTTATTTTAACAATACAGCATATGATACACATAACACACAAAACGTGTGTTGATTGGTAAGGCTTTTAGTCAACAGTAGGCTATTAGTAGTTAAGTTTTGGAGGAGTCAAAAGTTACATGTGGGTTTTTGATGGTGTGGGGGTCAGTACCCCTAACGCCCATGTTGTTCAAGGGTCTACTGTAATTAGAACATGGTCTGGTACTTACAGCCTTCAATAAATATTTTTGGAATGAATGAATGAGTAAATGATGAATTTAAAGATCCTGTTCTAAAATATAGAGATTACTAGTCAACATGATTCATTAGTGAATCAAGCACAATAAATTCATAATTGTGCCTCACGAATGAGCATTTCTATGATGACACACAAAGTAATGCCATGTATTAGGAGGGTCAAGAAGCACATCGCTTTGATAGATACTCCTTCTTTTCTGGGTTCTATGTCTTTGAACTACTCTGAAACAGTGTTTTCCAAACGTTCCTGATGAAGAGTCACCTAGGGTGCTGGTAAACATGCAGCCTCCAAAACCTGGCTCTTGGAGATACTGAAATCATGAGTCCAGGAGGAATCCTGAGAATTTGAAACTATAACATGCATTTCCTGGAGATTTTTATCAATGAAGCTTGAGAAACTGCTCTAGAGGAGAGGTTGGCAAACTGCTACACATTAAAATCCCAGGGCCCAAGTTGTAACTTCATATTAATTAAATCAGAATATCTAAGGGTCAGACTCAGGCATTTGTCTTTTCTAAAACTCTCCATTATTCCAACGTGTGTCCAAGTTGTGGTAACTACTTCTGTAAAACAGTGTTTCTCAAACTTTAATTTGCAAATGAATCACCTAGGGATCTTGTTTGAGTGTAGATTCTCATTTAGTGGGTCTTGGTGGGAGCCCAAGACTCTGTTTCTTTGGCACGCTTCCAGCAATGTCGATGCTGGGGGTGCCTCTCATTAAGTAACAAAGTCTAGTGGATACATAAATTGTCCAATACCTGGTGTCATTGGCCATGCATATAGTATAGGAACTGTTAGGATCCTATGCTGGAATCTGTGGGGCTGTGGCTCAGAACATGATATCTCAAACTACGGCAACTTGACCCACTGAGTACTTTGAAAAAGAGGACTGGAAGGTCTCAGAAGCGAGGTTTCTCTGATATTCTTCTTCCCTCCCCTCTCCTGTCCCTCATTCTCCCCTGGAGCAAGTCATAGAATCCAGAATTCCTCTTCCCAAGGCACATTAAATAAACTAGAACCCTTCACTGAGCATGGTGGCTCACGTCTGTAATCCCAGCACTTTGGGAGGCCGAGGCTGGTGGATCACAAGGTCAGGAGTTTGAGACCAGCCTGACCAACATGGTGAAACCCCGTCTCTACTAAAAATACAAAAAATTAGCCGGACATGGGGGTGCGTGCCTATAATCCCAGCTACTCAGGAGGTTGAGGCAGGAGAATTGCTTGAATCCGGGAGGCGGAGGCTGCAGTGAGCCGAGATTGCACCACAGCACTCCAGCGTGGGCGACAGAGCAAGACTCTGTCTCAAAAAAAAAAAAAAAAAAAAGAAAAAGAAAAGAAACTTGAACTCTTCTCCCCAAAGCAAGTCATAAAACCCAGAAATGTCACTCTTCCTTTCTGTCGTCTCCCTTGAAGGCCTAATTCCAGAGGGGTCCTGTCCTATATCTTGGGGAAGGGACACAACATTGAGAGACCAAGAAGAATCTGAACAGATGAACCTTGCTGGGTCCATCCTGTCCCCAATCTATTACCATGAGATCATACCCTTTTGTCCAACCAGACTTCTGTATGGCTGTGCATTCTTCATTGAACCTAAGCATAAAAATAGATAGTTTTCTCTAGGTCTTTGGGTCTTCGGTTCAAAAAGCTCTGTGTCAAGTAAGACTTTGATAAAATAAGATTATTATGCATTTCTCTTGTTACCTTGTCTCTTATTGTAGGAGTGTCGACTATGACCCCTGTGATGGGTGAAGGAAGGCTTCACACTTTTCTGCCCCTACAGTGGTAAGGCTGGTGTGTATTTATGGCATTCGTGTTGCTGCACCAATCATATTGTCCAACTAATTATATTTTCTTCCTGGAGTTTTCTTCCCGGAGTCTGGGGCTGAGTAACACAGTCCATTTTTTGTTGGTAAACACACCTGATGGTCCACTTCATGGGAGGTGCTGTACTTAACTCTCCTATGGATGGGACAATCACTATAAATGTCAGAATAAATATCCTCGGCCGAGTGCGGTGGCTCACGCTTGTAATCCCAGCACTTTAGGAGGCCAAGGCAGGTGAATCACGAGGTCAGGAGATCGAGACCATCCTGACTAACATGGTGAAACCCCATCTCTACTACAAAATACAAAAAATTAGCTGGGCGTGGTGGTTGGCGCCTGTTGTCCCAGCTACTCGGGAGGCTGAGGCAGGAGAATGGCATGAACCCAGGAGGCGGAGCTTGCAGTGAGCTGAGATCTCGCCACTGCACTCCAGCCTGGGTGACAGAGCAAGACTCCATCTCAAAAAAAAAAAAAAAAAAAAAAAAAAAACCAAAGAAATATCCACACACGAAACAGTCATATTTCTGTGCTGTCATTTCACAATGGTCTTCCGTCCTGAAAACACACAGAAGTATTCAAAACTCTGCAAACCTTTGAAACCCATATCTTGAGTTGGATGACAATCTTTTAAGTGTATTCATGGATGGAGCCTAATTGCTTACAACCTTGGATAAATAGTCGCATCTTTGTTCTAAATCTGAATCTTGATTCTGGAAACACATACATATTGGTAACTTCAATGGTCAGTTTCTGAGTCTTTTCATTATCTGTCATGCCAAGCCCTTATTATAAGCAGAAGCTGTGAGTGTGGAAAAAGAAGTTTCCCTTGACTGGCTTTGGTCAAAGGCCATGTCCTTATATTCAATTAGTTAGGCCTTTGGCAGTTCCATCACTGAGTAATAATAGATCTGATTATCTTCTTAATGACTGACATAATCAAATCCTTTATTGATAAAACCACTGCTTTGGGCTTGACCATAATGAAAGTTGAGGAAAAAAATTGATTTTGTTGCTGAAGACTAATCGGTGTCCTTAAATTGTGAAGTCTTTTGGGAAGAGGGAGGTGTCATGATTCCAGTTGTTCACGAGCATCAGTGATTTGAACCGTCCTGGCATTGAGTCTTGAATTATGGTATAAAGTCATTCAACATGGGAAGCATCCTTATGGCTTGAGTATTCTTGCAACAAGATGATTATTTGTGTAAAAAAAAAAAATCAATACAAAGAACCAAGTAAATTGAAGTAAAATATCATAAGTTCTACTTATGGAAAGAGAATCTGCCATATTCTAGAGCGGTAGCATGTTTAAGAGGGGGTATTATCACATTGTGGAAATAAAACCAGTGTTCCCACTTGCTAACTGTGCAGAATTAATCCAGCTCCTCAGAAATTTAGGATTCAATTCCCCTATGTCTAAAGTTGAACCTCAAAGTCCTTTTCATTTTCAAAATTCTATGAATCTATGAGTGTTTCAGCTGGTATGCTCCTATAATGGCTCAATTTAGAAATGGGAGGTTTGTAGCTTTCAGTTAGCAGCCCTGGTTTTCTGATAGTCTCTGATGGCCAGCAAACTAATTAAAGATTAACACGACTTTATTCAAAACCTCTCAGACTGAGAGTTGTAGATTTGCTATGGAATAAATTGAGGATATCTATACTCTAAGCTAGGCTCTGTGGGTACTTTTCACTGGGCACAAACTCACTTAACAAAATAAGAGGACGTACAGCCACATATATGTTTATTCAGCCCCTTGCAACCAAGTCCCTTTTCAGCACCTCCATAACTCTGTTGTGAAAACAGCAAGGTAATTGCCAAGTTCAATCAGCTTCCATGATGTAATAAATGGAAAGACCTGTGAATTGCTCCATTGCTACATATTAAGGCCGGGAATGATGTCATTCTTTAAAAATAAATAAGCATAACCTAATGTCTTTTTATTAATAGTCGACTAATTGCTGCATCAGAAGAAGGAAAGCTTTGTAGAAGGGAGTGAGAAACTGCCCCTGACATCATACCAACAGTACAAGAGGGACTTTATTCTCTGTGTGTACACACATACACACATGGGTAAAATGGCTTCTTAAATAATGAATCCCTAGATAATGCTGCAAGAGACATGAAAGGGGTGTCAGCAATCTGATTGGCTCACAGCTGGAAAAAATTAGAGAACTGAAAAATGACAGAATGATACAATGTACTACATGGTAATAGCCTTGGCTTGGCAGGGAAAGGAGGGAAAGAGCTCTGTTTTGAGCGACCCCTCCTGCTGTCCCTGGGCGTCCTCTGTTTCAGACCCCACACCTGCATAGATCTTACCTGTGTTCTCATTTATTTGTTCAAGTACATTGCAACCACGGCAAAGACCTAGTAAGGTGCAACTTAGTTGAGTGAAAATAGAATCAATGAAATGGCTTTACTATTTGGGGGTCAATTATGTTGAATTGCTTTGTTATTAATTGGATCACAGCCCAGCAGATTTCATGCAGTCTTCAGTCTGAAATGCTCCATGGTCTAATCACCCCCTTGTCCTCTCTCTGAAAGCAACACAAAGGAATATGTTGTCTGATCGTCCTCCTGAATGTCCACCTTAGAATACAGGCAAATACACTAACATCCCAGTTAGAACAATGTTTAGTATAACTGTTTGTGAGCTGATAACTTATCCAGGTCCCAAGAGCAACTATTTTACTCAATTCATAAAGGCATCATCTTTTTTCTTCATCTTCTTAACGTAACACCATAGATGTAATGCTTTGTTACAATTATAAATTGTAATGGGAGCAATATATTAAAACTAAAAATCAAACAAGACTGAACCATTCCTCAATAAGGAAAGTTGAGAAGTCAAGGCACTGTAGAAGAACCAGATTATCCAGGTATTAGGAATCCTTAAGTATTTATGGCTTTAGAGACTGAAGTTTTTCTTATCAATGGGTTTGAATGCAGCATGTTTTTCCCCAGGAGATTGAATCTGTCCCTTTCTCATCTGCTCGGGATGTGTTTTTGCAACAATTTTTGTATCAATGGATAAAAGAAAGGTCCTTTCACAACTTCTGGAACATGTTATCATATTTCCTATGGACAGACATCATAAAATACTGGCTCAAATTGAAATGCATGATTCACTGTTAGTGGGAACACAATCCCACGTGCATTAGCATATATAACGTGGATAGCAATATGCCTCTTATTTTCAGCATAGAATTTCTTATGCTATGTAGTCAACATACGTATCAGTTGCACGAGGCATTTCGACCTGAGTCATTATTATAAGGGAAAGAGGTTCAGAAGCTATTATCAAGGAAAAGCAGTCCTGGTATCTGGTATCTGGCTTGTGATCAGTGTTCTAACAACTCTGCATAAGCCATTCAAGCATTACTCCTTTGATACTGAGTCACGACTGGAGTTATGAGTGAGTCAGAAGAAATAACTTATCAAGAATATGAAAGCATTCTCTTGGCTTCTCTTGCCTGGAGATTGTAAATGCAAATGATTGCCTACCTCTCCCACCACATTGCAGAGCTGAAATGACCTCATTGAGGTTGTAGCCACCAACAGTGCTTGAGTACATAGAGCGACCACTCTAGCATGGTAGCCCATCTGTGTCACTCAAGCAGAGCGTTATTCATCATTAGACACATAACAGGAGCCTCAGTGATGACAGAGGAAGAAGGATAACAGTGAAAAGGAGAAGAGGGAGAAAACCTGGTGTGCGGGTGCCAACATAAACCACCTTGCAAGGAAGCACAGCCATGTGTTGGGAAGAGCACTGGACTTGAGAATAATAACAATAATGATTAACAACAACAATTATAATAATTGGGAGTCAGGAACATGAGTTCTGTTGTACCCACCTAAGACTCTGGTTCTCAAAGGGTAGTCCCTTTGTTAAAAATGCAAATGCTCACGCTCCATGGCTATCTGAATCAGAGACTCTGGGGCAAGGTCCCAGCAATCTGTGTTTTAATAAGCCCTCCAGGTAATTCTGATGCACTGTAAGGTTTGAGAACCAACCGAAGAAATTTGTTGAAGCTAGGCCAGTTGCAACTTTTACTTTTTGAAAGCAATTCCCCCACACTCACATGATCCTCACTCTGCTCTCCACTCTGCCCTCCACTCTGCCCTCACTACATTCTCTTTCATCACAGATACTGACTAGGAAAGATGTCTGAGAGTAAGAAAGTTTGTGCTGTTCAGTAGCTGTGGGACTTCAGGCAAGTGCAGCCACTTTTGGGGCCTCAGTTTCCATATCTGCAAAATGAGGGGTTGGCCTAGAAGATCATTAAGGTTCCTATAGATTAAATATTATACCGTTCTAAGAGTTGTTAAGTGTTATTACTCTAAACCTGAAGTATCCACCATCATTCTCATTATGCATGTTACCAAGGCATCCAGAGGCGAGGCTGATAATACTCCTCAAGATAACAACACAATAAACAATCAAAGCCTTGTAGATAATGAGACCCTTAGCGAAAAGTGCCTGACTATCTAAGACAGGAACAGTGATATATAGCAAATACGTTTAAACTTAGCAGTCTGCATTCTTGGGACATAGACTAAAGATTGCATGTTAATGTTAGAAAAAGCAACATATTCCCCAGAAGGGTTATTCTGAATGATTAAATGGTAAATCCAGGTGAATAGGCATTCATGCAGATAAACAATGAGGGTTTCATAATGGATTTATTAATAATAATATATAATAATAAATGTGAGAAGCCACTGGTAAACATTTTGGAAACCAGATGGTGCATGCACTAGATAGAAGAGACAGTTTAGGCTCATTTTATTATTTTATTTTATTAAAACAATTTTAGCTATTTAAAATGGAAAATTTAAAACTGATGAGAAGTAGGTACAATAGAATAATGAACCCCTGAACTTGCTGGAATCAAAGTTTTAGGCGAAGACTACAATCGGGAAATAGGAAAACAGTGAAGATCAGGGAAGTGGGAGGCGACAGGTTAGACCCAGGGAAGCAGAAGAATATCAGCAGTGAAATTCTGTCTTCAAAGAGCGCATGAAGAAGACATCTGAGTCTGGGCTCTTGGATGGCTCATAGTGAGATGGGCCAACCACTGATAATAGCAGTAACTTTAAACACTTTACACTTATTCTCCCAACACAACTGTATGTGATAGGTACTGGTCGTAACCCTATTTTGGAGGCATGTTAACAGAGTCCCAGAAGGCTAGCAAGTGGCAGAGAGGGGACTTGAACCCCAGCAGGTGGCTTCTAGAGCCTGCATGCTTATCCACTAAACTGCTTCTTTACCTTACAGATATATCAGACCAAGCTCCTTGTTATTCGGACCAAGGGGAAGAGAGAGAAAGCGACTTCCTACTGGCAGATGATTCTCTGAATGTGTGTTGGGCAAGCCCCAAATACAAAATACTGATGCCACCGGGCACAGTGGCTCATGCCTGTAATCCCAGCACTTTGGGAGGCTGAGGCAGGCGGATCACCTGAGGTCAGGAGTTCGAGACCAGCCTGGCCATCATGGTGAAACCCTGTCTCTACAAAAATACAAATATAATTAGCTGGCCATGGTGGTGTATGCCACCTAGCTACTCGTAATAAAATAAAACAAAATAAAAAACTAGTAGTAATCCTGGCCACTTGGGAGGCTGAGGCAGGAGAATTGTTTGATCCTGGGAGGCGGAGGTTGCAGTGAACCGAGATTGCACTACTGCACTCCAGCCTAGGTGACAGAGCTAGACTCCATCTCCAGAAAAATAAAAAATAAAAAAAGTACCGATGCCTCACCCAAAGCAAATTGAGTTAAAATCTCAGAGGGGTAGGGCCTCAGCCTTCTTTGAACCTCCTCAGGTGATTCTAATGTGCAGCCGAGGTAGAGAAACTACTAAGCGTGGAAATAGCTTTAGGTGTCATCTGTTCTGAATTCCAACTCTGTCACTCTACATTTCCTCAATTGTTATATAGGGAAATATCTTTTTTATTGAGGTGATTATAATACAAACAGTTTTTGAAAGGCCTTTGGAATAACTGCAAGTACTCAACAAATTAGAGTTGTTTCTTCTCCTGTTAGTTGCTGACATATTCAAAGTTAAAAGAATGGATTTTATTTTGCTTTGTTTTCCCATAATCTTAGTATATGATATCCAGCTTCAGCAACACATTGCAGTAATAACTCACATATCAAAGGAGCCACCTGTTGTAATAATCAAGGCTTGGGATCAATGAAAGTCAACCAGGCTAACAAGTAGAGTATCACTGCCCCCAGATGTCTGACACTTGTGCTCAGTAAAATGCAAATACCTCCATTCTGATCATCCAGAGAAGTTTTAAGTGCTTTTCTCCCCACTCCAGTTTATCTGTGTGAATTGCCTTTCTTGAAGAGGCTAGTTAACCATGGCAAGGCTGAAGATAACTTGTTCTCTGCCTTCAACTATTTGAAGGGCTTTTGATGAAACATTATTTATTCTCTCTACCTACAGAGGACTCGGTAATGAGACATGGACCCAGGACCCCTGTTGAAAGGAAAAATTTCAATTGCACATGAAGAAAATATGCTGGAATAAACTACAGAATATTTAGATCTTGGTCACTGAGCGAAAATATGCTGGAATAGACTACAGAATGTTTAGATCCGGCACTTTCCTACCATAAAATACAACCCGGTTCTGGTTGGATTGGCCTTCACCTGCCTAACCTATTTTCCTTGGTCTTTTCACACTCTGTGATTTAATATTTATTTCAGTTCCCTGATTCAAACCAACCATGTGTCCAGAGTGACTTTGTAAACCCAATCTGGGCTGAACTGAGGCTGAAACTCCAAGTCCCTCTGGGCCTTTAAGGCTTACAGATCTCAGGAGAGGACATTTTCTTACCAAGTCACTGCTCTCAAAACAAACCCTGGAATGGAAGCTTCATTATCTTGTGACCATCATTCCACCTTTCTTCCCCTTCTCCCCTGTTGAGTTTATGTGTGTTTTATTTCCCTCCCGAGAGGGACTATACTTGGTTGGTGTTAAAGTGATCACTCTGGAGAGTTTATATATTCTCTCATTTTCAAAAAAACCTATCTTTGACTCCTAAATGCCTACATTCACAGCACTTTAGAGCTGAAAGTGGCTGAGGTTGGGGCATTCGCTGGAACATCTTGAGAGAGTGAAACTGAAGCTTCAGAAAGGCAAAGTGACTTACCCAAGACCAAGTGGCTGTTCCGTTTTGAGAGTAGTACCTTTTCCCAGGACTCTCATGCTGCCTCTAAGAGTCCTTGTTTTATTATTATTATTTATTTAGAGACAGGGTCACTGTCACCCATGCTGGAGTGCAGTGGCACAATCTCAGCTCACTGCAGCCTCTACCTCCTGGGCTCAAATAATCCTCCCTCCCCTTCCTCCCAAGTACCTGGAACTATATGCATGTGCTACCATATCTGTTTAATTTATGACTTGCTATGTTGCCCAAGCTGGTCTCAAAACTCCTGGCCCTGAAACAATCCTCTCAACTCAGCCTCCCAAAGTGCTGGAATGAGCCACTGTGCCTGGTCTATTATTTTGTTTTATTAAATCACCAAAAAAAAAAAACCCCTTTTTTTTTTTTTTTTTTTTTTTTTGAGGCACAATCTGGCTCTGTCACCCAAGCTGGAATACCACAGTGCAATTTCAGCTCACCGCAACCTCCACCTCCTGGGCTTCAGCCATCCCTCGTCTTAGCCTCCCGAGTAGCTGGGGCAACAGGAATGTGCCACCATGCCCTGCTAATTTTTATTTTTGGTAGAAATGAGGCTTCATCATGTTGCCCAAGCTGGTCTCAAACTCTCGGGCTCAAGTGATCCACCCATCTAGGACTCCCAAAATGAAAACTTTTTATATAGTGAAAAATTAGGCCAGGCACAATGGCTCACACCTGCAATCCCAGCACTTTGAGAAGCAGAGGCGGGTGCATCAATTGAGGCCAGGAGTTCAAGGCCAGTCTGGTCAACAGGGTGAAACCCATATCTACCAAAAATACAAAAATTAGTTGGTCATGGTGGTGCACCCCTGTCATCCCAGCTACTCAGGAGGCTGAGGCAGGAGAATCGCTTGAACCTGGTAGGCAGAGGTTGCAGTGAGCTGAGATTGTGCCACTGCACTCCAGCCTGGGCAACAGAGTGAGACTGTGGAAAAAAAAAAAAGGAAAGGAGAGAAAGAAAGAAAGAGAGAGAAAGAAAGAAAGAAAGAAAGAGGGAGAGAAAGAAAGAAAGAGAGAGAAATAAAGAAAAAGAAAGAGAGAGAGAAAGAAAGAAAGAGAGAGAGAAAGAAAGAAAGAAAGAGAGAGAGAGAGAAAGAAGGGAGGGAGGGAGGGAGGAAGGAAGGGAAGTTAAACATATATAATAAAAGTAGATAGCATAGTATATCAACTCCCATAATCCTGAAATTCAACAACTATCAATGACGATTGGTCATTCTCGTTGCTGATGGGATTCAGAACACGCTCCCCCAATATACTGCACTTTGGCATAAAGTGAGAAAACAGCTGAAGCAGGAACATCCTTCTGACCTTCCCTTGCTCTTCTCCCCTGAAGCAGCTTATAGAACCTAGGAAGGATTTTGTGACCTTCTCTGGAAGTAGATCACAAGACCCAAATGTGAGAGGTGCCCTCCATATACCTGGAGGAAATGAGCATCTTTCTCTCTGAACATATAGGGACACGGAAAAAATCTGAACAAACAGGCCCTACTAAGTCCCCTCAGTTTATTACCATTGGATCCTACTCTCACGGAGTCTTATTTCTCCACGACTCTCTATTCTTCAACAAGCCTAGCTCAGGTTTGTCTGGTCTTCACTCCCTTATAGAGGCCCCCATGTCACATAAATTGTACATTAAATACATTTGTATGCTTTCTTTTGTTAATCTGTCTTTTGTTCAAGTGGCTTTAGCCACAAACCTAGGAATAGCAGAAAGATATTTTTCTTCCCCTACATATTGTCTATACCCTAAATTACCTCTCTCCCATATTAATTTTAAGCAAATTCTAGACGTTACATTACTTTATGCATAACTACTACAAAAGAAGTTCTTAAAAAAAACCCAACCACATAACCACCATAATACTATCACACTTAAGAGTTTCAAAATAGTTCTTTGATATCATCAAATAGACAACTTTCAGATTTTCTATTGCCATATAGGTACTACTTTTTTAAACAATGTTTTGATAGAACTATCATGTTAAGGTAATAAGAAATTATGTGTCTGGAGCTGAAAATCTCACTGAATGACTTCAGAGTAAAAGACTATCAAGAATGTATGAGGCTTTAAGAAGAATGTTATAGATATTAAGTATTTTATAAAATCAGAGAGTGGTATCAACATCCACTGAGTCCTATGCTCAGAAGGCCAAAGGAAGCATAATTTTTAACTGGGCCTGACATTTAGGCATTAGGTAAGTAGAATTTAAAAGGGCAAATTCAGACTAGGAAGAGATGTGTCTAAAATCTCAGAAGCAGGAATGTGTAAGGACTATGTGTGAGATGGTGAATAGAACGCTTGTTACAGCAGAAGCTTTGCACCTTTACAACAAAATACTGAATGATAATATTAAGTATTTGAGTTGGATGTGATTCTGAAAGTCCTTAAATCTCAAGCTCAGGGTTTTTAGCCTGTCTTTTTATACATCGGGGTTCCAATGGAGGGCTTTTGAGCTGTTATAAATGCAATCTGATGACATGAATAGTGGCAAAACAGAAATGCAACATTTTGTCATTATTATACAAAATAAATTGATGTGGAAGCAACACCTATCTATCTCCATACACCATCAGAAAATATAATTAGGGAAGGAAGTGTAATTTAAATGATAGCTTCTAACACACTGTAAATATGAAGATTTTTTTTCCAGGGACATTCCAATATCATTTGTCAACAGACATCAAATTAAACTGGGAAAAAAAGAACATGACTAGTTTATGTCTCCAGTCAAGATATTTGAAGTTGTTTATTGAACTGGAATTCAATCTCCATAATTCTGTGGCTTCCTCTTTTATCCATAATAATTCATCTCTATAATTAAAGCCTAATGAACCAAACAATTTCTCTCTTCATAATCAAGTTCAGCTGTGTGAGTGGCCAACATTAAAATAGAATCTTTCCAGTAAACAGATCCAGTGGTCCTAGCTAAAAAAAAAGAAAAAGAAAAAGAAAAAAATAAAAAACACACTTTCTTTTTCTCTTGAAATTTCTCATTTATTCCCATTAATTAGATTTATTTCCTGAAGGATCCTGGAATGTCATAAAGAGTACCAAGAGAGACTCCTAATAACCTCCAGAACTAAAGATAAGCTTCATTTTTATTAAATTAATTAATTGACGCCACTTGAAATCTAAAATGTGCCGTGTCACCTATGATCTATTGAGGGCCTTCAATTCATTTGTTTCATGCTTTGTTGTTTAATAATGCTTTGGTTCTTGGTAAAAGGATTGGTAAGAAAGAAGATGGAATTTCCATCTTTGAGTTCTTATTTAAAATTCAAATAACTCTTGCAAATGTAAGGCTTTAAAGCCATTATCAGTTAATGTCTTTGGACATAATTAGCTGATCTCCAGCTGGGACCTGTATCGGTGCCTGTTGAAATGACGGCCCAGGCTGAAGAATTGCAGAGTGAAGATAACAAGTACAACATTATCAGTCTCTACAGCTTTGCCAATCAAGCCAGTCAAGTCACTTCAAAGCAAATCTCTTTCTCCTATCAGTGTAAATAAATACCAGAGATTGCCATGTCTGAGTAGCTACCACTTCTTCTGAAAAAACTTCTATTGTTGAAATAATTGTAAATAATATTGTACATACACTGTCTTATACATAACAAGGTCCTTTCTTTTTTTTAATTTTCTTCTTTGAGACAGTCTCTCTCTGTCGCCCAGGCTGGAGTGCAGTGGCTCAATCTTGGCTCACTGCAACCTCCACCTCCCAGGTTCAAGCAATTCTTCTGCCTCAGCCTCCAGAGTAGCTGGGACTACAGGTGTAAACCACCACGCCTAGCTAATTTTCGTATTTTTGGTATAGACTGGCTTTCACCATCTTGGCCAGGGTGGTCTCGAACTCCTGACCAACAAGGTCCTTTCTATTGGAGCCTCAATGTTTGCTCACATTTGGGACCTGTTTTCCCTTCATTATGGCTCTTAGGAAGCTCAAGCCAATATTTAAAAAAGATATTTCACAGAAAGAGGTGGATCCCTAGCTTCACTTGGAAACTAGGACGATGGCACAAAACTAGTCGTGTCTTCCTATTTTCTCAGGAGACTGGGATCAGCAGACTCTGAGGAGCAGCCACCCTCTTTGGAAGGGGCATGTGCCCCCGTTTCTCCTGGGCTCCAGTTCCCCCACCCCTGAGGCTGTATAACTCTCCATTATCATTGTCTTGGAATTAATTTCCTTTTCTTCTTGTACAGATGTATCTTCCTACACTTATGTCTCCATAAAAAGTGGGAGAATGAAAGATGGCCAAGAGGCACACTGGCTTTCCCTACACCCTGTCTGCCTTATTCATTTAGGTTTCCCGCCTGACGCCCATGGACAGTGAGTCCTTACTCCTGCCTCAAGACCTTCAGATCAATACCCCTCCTCCAACTGGTTTCTTTACATTTTTTCCTTTGTCTTTTATCCTTTTCATTTTACCATTTCCTCTTGTATCTTTTTTTTTTTTTTTTGAGACAGAGTCTTGCTCTGTCGCCAGGCTGGAGTACAGTGGTGCAATCTCAGCTCACTACACCCTCTGTCTCCCAGGTTCAAGCAATTCTCTTGCCTCAGCCTCCCAAGTAACTGGGACTCTGGGACTACAGGTGCATGCCACCACGCCCAGCTAATTTTTGTATGTTCAGTAGAGATGGGGTTTCACCATGTTGGCCAGGATGGTCTCGATCTCTTGACCTCGTGATCCACCTGCCTCGGCCTCCCAAAGTGCTGGGATTATAGGCATGAGCCACCGCACCCAGGCTGTACCCTTTACAATAAAACTTTAGAATCTAGAATTAGCTCAGTTCTGTCTTTCATTCTTTTTTCCACATTTTCAAGCATAAAAATCCTTTGGTTTGTTTTTCTTGACATTTCACCATTTACCAACTCTCTGACAGAGAATTTAATAACTACCAGTTTAAAATTTGTCTGTAAATATTATAAAGGGACTTTTCAAAATCTGGAAATTTTCTGGCTCCTCAAATGGCATGTTATGCATATCAATTTTTTCAGGCAAGGGTTGCATTTATCGTTGTGTTCTCAATGCCTAACAGTGTGAGAAACAGAGTAGTCACTTACAAAATGTTTGCTGAATGAAGATCCCTTCAGATAGAAGCTAGTTAGATCAGAAGTCTGTTAAAGGTTTGTCACTCGAGAAAAAACAGGGTTTATTTGCCTGGCGAGTAACATGAGAATGCAGATTTTAATCAATAGGAGTTTTATTACTTGTCACAAGTAAGGAGGGCACTACGAGTGTTCTCGAAAGCGGTGTCTCCCCAAGGGAAGTGACAGGAGGGTTTTATGGGAGTGAGAGAGGAAACGGTGCGTCATCACATATAGAGGACAGGCCCCATTTGTGCAGATGTAGGGAGTCATCCTGCCAGCAACATGGGTCTCACGTTATGCTAATGAAGCTGTAGCCCCTCCCACGGTGGAGAATTTAGCATGGAACTGAGGATAGTTCACTTCTTAGGTTCATCTATAAGTTGTTGGGGTCTGTCAGGAGCTGGTTTCAATAGACGATGTGACCGCATTCCACACAGAATTTGGGGAAAAACAGGCTGTCAGCTGGGAGGATGTAAAACAGTCTGATTGCTCAAGTTGATTAAATTCCTGTAGTCCCTGGACACTCTTCCTCTCTGCTCACACTTTTTCTGCAAAAAGACAAATAGCAAATACTGCAGGCTGGGTGGACCATATGGCCTCAGTAGCACAATAGCAGCCCTAGATGATACATAATTGAATGGGCAGGGCTATGTTCCAATAAAACTTTATTTACAAAAAAAGGTGGTGGCCTGGATCTGGCATGTGGGTCTGTAGTTTGCCAACTCTTGGCTTAGAGGATGTGTCATTTTAAAGCATTTGGAGAAAATAAACAAAAACTATGCTCACTTTCCTTTCTCTGTAGAGAGTAAGAACTGAAATTTAGAAAGGCCAGTCAAGTAGCTATTGTAATCCGGGAATTCAATCCACGTTTACTGAGCCCACCTCTTTTCTAGACCCTGTGATAGGTTTGGGAAATATTATAGTGTACAGAAAGAGAATCTCCCTTGCATCAGTTTTAGAGTGTCAGGGACAAAAAAGACTTGTCCTCTACCTTCTTAGGTTCAGTTTTTGGAGGATTAAACTGACAATTAAACCGACAAAAGACAGTTTAGCAAGAGGGAAAAAAATCCCAGATATAATTACACAGGCACACACAGGGTTTCGCCAAAAAATGTGAGTCAGAGATGGGTTGGAAATGTGGGGCTTAAATAGCATCTTAATAGGGGATGAAGAAGGGCAGAGGGGCAATTCTGGGAGTCCACATGAGTTTAGGAAAAATAAATGGGCCCTCAGGAGAATATATGGGAGTTCTGGTTGTTTTATGACAATGTCTATTTAGGTGATTTCTTACTCAGGAGCTGACGTGACTTCTCATCTCTAGTGATAAGAGTCCGTTTTCTCTGGTTGTGAAACTCCTGGGGAGGCAATTTATGACAAATGAATTCTTTGGAGAGGCTTTGCTTTTAGGGAGATAAAGGGTGTTCAGAAAGGCCTCTTCCTACAGCTGTTGATTCCCAGAAGTCTTCAGCTCTAAATGATTCTTATGTCACTGGGGCATAGTCTGAGACTCCTGGGAGAGAGAGGCAGGGTTACAGGGAGAGACAAGATAAGACTTACACTGTGATGACAGAGAATCCTGGAGTTCACAGCAGATAAAAGGAGGACCTCCCAGAAGAAGTGATATCGAAGCTGGAGCCTGAGGGGGTGGGTGGGAGCTCAGCTGGAGGGGTGAAGAAGGAACCAGTCTGTAGAGAGGCCCAGAGGCCCAAACAGCAAGGAAATGCAGTGAGAAAATGCGAGTACATCTATCTGAGACAGAAATGCTGAGGGTTAGTGCGGGAGAAGTGGCAGGCCCTGTGCTTTACTTAATGCACATGGAATCATTTACGGTCTGCTTTCTCTGTTAGCTTGAAGTCAGGAACTGTGTCCTTGTGGTTCATCCCTACACCCCCCAGTGCCAGACATAGCTGGATGCTCAATAAATATCTGTTGGCTGACATTTGAGCACTAGGCTTAATTATGGAGAAGAGAAGGTTATGGGTTTTTTAATATTGGGGGGATTTTCCAGAGGCCTCTGCCACAGTCTGCTTCACATGCCTTTCGGGAATCCAAGGGTTACACAGGAACCCTTACCTTCAGTTTTGTGCACTCTACCAAAAACACATCCACACTCATGTAGGACTTTCACAAGTTCATGAAAGGCAAGCGTAGTATATTGACTGTGGCCAAGGGAACAATTTTCCAGCCCTCCCTGAATCCATATCCTATGCAAAGAGACTACAGAGCTCCTCCCAGGAGGGCACAGAATTGATATCCTATCCCTTGAATGTGGCCTGCCTTATGACTTGCTTTGGCCAGTTGCTTGCAGCAGAGGTGATACTGTACCATGGCCATTGCAGGAAAGAAGACTTATTTTCTCATCCATTGCTAGGATTGTGGTTGAGACGCTTTATAACAAAAAACAGACCATCAAGAGAAAAGCGTAACAATTTAATGAAGTTTTACATTACATGGGAGGGTTCAGAAATGAAGATTCAGAGAAAGAGAAAAAACTATTTTTATGTTTAGCTTTGATAAAGAGTAAACAGTTGTGCAGAAGTATGATTGGACAATGGGGGTATGACCTAATAGTAATAAACTGGGGAAAACTTAGCAAAGCCTGTTTGTTTAGATCCTTCTTGATTTCTTCATATCCTCAAGGATAAGTATATTTCTTTCCTCCAGGTATAGGGAGGGCACCTCTGGAACGAAGGTTTTATGATCTACTTCAGGAGAAGGTCAGCTTCAAGGGAGAAGCATTGAGAGGAAGGTGAGAGCGACCTGCTTACTTCTGCTGTTTTCTCAAATTCCAAGGTGCTATATTGTGGGGTAGCATGTTCTGAACCCAATCACTGGCTTTCAAAGACCTTGTATGCTTCTACTCATTTGGAAATCCACAGTCATATATACAAGCCTGGGTTAGCCTGCTGGGTGTTGGGAGACACATGGCCTAGTCTGTCTGTTGCCCCAGGAACAGCCAACCAACCACAGACGTGTGAGGCCACCCTACATCTGCCTCTCAATGGCCTAAACCTGGCCTTACCTGACCTGCATGAGTAAGCCTGGCACAAACTGGCAGGTGTGCCCAGCTGATGAGCAAAGTAGCAAGAAATAATAAATGCTCACTGTTTTAAGTCACTGGGTTTTGGGATGATTTGTTAGGCAGCATAGCTAACTGATACAGCAAGAAAAAGGGATCTCTCTTCTCAGCTTTTTCTCATTATCTGTAACTTTTTTCTCTCCAAAGCATCACCCCTATTTTTCCCCTTGGACCCTCTCTTCAAAGTTAGCATCTAATAGGCTTTCTGTTTCTGATATTCGTTTTTTAAATATTATAGTCATATGTGCAGATTTCTAGATCACCACTGAAAATTGACAGTGGAATCTGAATCCACACAAAATGGATTTTTAAAAAAAAAAAACAGAAAGACACACATCACGCAGTAGCTAATTGTTTGTGCGTGGTTGAATGACTGAACACGCCATGGTGAGGTTTTTCAGCCTTCCATCATAGCTTGCCCATAACAGGGAACACAGAAACAGTGTGTGCAGCCCAGCATGAAAGAAAAGACCTCAGGTCGGTTCCTTTCCAGTTTGCCGTTCACAGACAGAGGTGAGGCAGGATGCGTCCATCTTTTTCAAGTGGACACAGGTTGCTCTTAGGGCATGTTTGCTGCCTTGATCCGGATGAGCAAACAGTGATCTTGTGGAAGTAACAGGAATGGGAGTTTTGACATCAGAAGAAGAACACTGTGGTCAACAGAATTGCATCTCTTCGTCCTCAACAGCCATTTCTCATCGGCTCCAGGACCCTTGGACCCATGTCACTTGGCATTCCTGCAAAACCTCATGCCAAGATTGTCATTGTGGCTGATATATAGATTCGAAGGTAATCTCACATGTAGCAAGAAAAAGAGGTACAGAGAGGCCAGCTATGAGCACAAGTGTAGAAACTAGTCTCTCTGCTTCTGCAAAAAATACTACTACTTATATTTGCAACTTAATGTTTTCAAGGCATTTCCTGAATATTTATGGCACTTGATGCTTATAAGATATTGTGAGAGCAATAACAGAGGCTCAAAGTTACCCAACTAACCCCAAATCATAAAGCAATTTAGTGGTTGAGTGGTTAACCTCCTGATACTTTCATTTCCTTCATTTTATTAATTCAACAAATAGTTCTTGAGCATTTACTAGTGCCACTTTTGAAGTGAGACTGAACACATGATTTTGAATTTTTAAAAAACTTTGTTAGTTTTATAATATATGTGAATTTTGAATTACTAATTTAAAAAAGTTTTCACAAATTGCAGACTTAATTTAGTGCCAGCTGAAAAAAAAACAGAATATGGCAAGAAACAATTTAATACACGAAATTAAAATATTATTCTTGACTTATTCCAAATAGAATAAAGGTGGAGAAGAAAATATAATATTTATGCAAGTATCTCAGGTTAGACATCTATTAGGAAGACAGGTATTCCAAAAATGATTAGGAAGCTGGTATAAATTCTTTTTGATAAGTGGCAGAGTTTAATTAAAATAAAAAAGCATGATTGGAAATGTTACAAGAAAGAAATGATCCAGGGTTGTATATGAAAGCGTTTGTATTTTCTGGAGAAATGTGGAGACTTTAAATTGTTTGCCTACAGTTTTATAAGATCTACTACCAGCAGGTTAGACTAAATCAGAGAGGAATGTCTTTTTGTCCTTCTTCAACACAGTCATCTTGTTGAAAAGTAAAGAACTTCTCAGAAAACAAATCCATGTCAAAGTGTGCCAGGGCTGGGCAGACCTGAGATATGGACTAAAAGAGAGGAGTACCCTAATACAAAGGAGTAAAGAAGAAAGATGACGTTAAGTCAGAGAAATGGGCAAAGGCTACGCTGGCACGTGTCGGGAGCCAGGGCTTCCAGTTTTGCCCAAAGTAAGATGAGATAAGGCTGAATCCTGCAACTCGACAGGCAGGAGTGCTGTGTCAAGCGAAGAAACCGATGCAGAAGGATACGGACTTCCTGGTGTGGAGCGAGGCAGACCACAGCTTCAGAGCCTGGGAAATGTCAGCCAGATCCAGGTCGCTGATAGCTCCTTCCCTTTCTGCTCACCGCCGTGCCTCGATGGCTCTCCTGGCTTTGCCCTGAGGCTCCCAAGCACGCTCATGTATGGTCCCCTTGGATGTTGGTTTGCTCTGTGTCCACTTTCAGGGACTTCCTTCATTGGATAACCTCTCCTGGCCCCTAATGCAGGCCCTAGCCCCTCATAGCTCAGCCCACAGGTGAAGACCCATCCTATCTACTTCCAGGTCCAGATGTGGCTCCTCAGCATAGGACCTAAGGTTGGGCCCCGGGAATAAAGCTTGGGAAAATGGGGGCAGCAACCCAAGCAAAATTGCAATAGAAATCCAGATTAATGATTTCGAGTAGAGTTTCAGTAACAAGCTCTGGGCATAAGCAACCATTAAAAAGTTTTAGTGAACCAAAGGTTTTGTAATTCAAGAAGTACCTTCTTCCTCAATTCTTATATTCCTTTTGTCTGATCCAAACTGGTTTTGGAGCTGATTTTAGAATTATCTTTTCCAGTGAATTGTCCACATATCAGGATCATCTGAGATGTTGGTTGAATATGCAGTTTCTATCTCCAGCCCTTGTCTAATTGAGTCAGCTGCTTGAGGATGAGGCCCAGGTGCTTGTATTATTAGCGAGTGGCCCAGGTCCATGAAAGTTAGATAACTGCTCAAGTATTTCACAGCACAATGATCTGGATATAGAGCCAGCTCTGGAATCTTCTTATCAAATCTTCTTACCAAAATTTTGCTCTTCTCCATGGGTCTGTTAACTGCGAGAGCCATAGACAGTGGTTTCCTCCTTCCCACTTGTTGCCTGTTGATTTATTGAAGAAACATTGATCAGTGCCTGTATTAGTTCATTCTTGCATTGTTATAAAGACATACATGAGACTGGGTAATTTATAAAGAAAAGAGGTTTAATTGGCTTACTGTTCTGCAGACAGTACAGGAAGCATAGCAGCTTTTGCTTCTGGAGAGGCCTCAGGAAACTTACAATCGTGGCAGAGGTGAAGGGGAAGCAGGCAC
The DNA here is from genome assembly GCF_006542625.1 of Nomascus leucogenys. Taxonomy (NCBI): domain Eukaryota; kingdom Metazoa; phylum Chordata; class Mammalia; order Primates; family Hylobatidae; genus Nomascus; species Nomascus leucogenys. The sequence goes on from NC_044399.1 coordinate 64,259,410, forward strand.
CTCCTATATGGCCAGAGGAAGAGTAGGAGATGGGGGGAGGTGCTACACACTTTTAAACAACCAGAACTCACAATAACTCACTCTTGCTGTGACAACACCAAGGTGGGTAATGTCAAACCATGAGAAACTACTCCCATAATGCAATCACCTCCCACCAGGCGCCACTTCAACATTGGGGATTTGGAAGGAGATTTGGGTGGAGACACAGATCCAAACCAGTTTCAGTACCATGCAATACGTACTGGTTTGCATATACAGTAGAAAAAAAGTTTACATAAAACTACCTGCCCTCAGGAAGCTAGCCTTCAAGTGGGAGGAGAGAAGCCATAACCAAGTAAAACCAAGGGTGGTAACTGGGAGGAGAAAATGAATCTGGAAAGGAGGGAAGGAAGGATGGGGCTGGGTGGGGGGGGGCGTTGTAATTTTAAATAGGGGGCCTGGGAAGGCAGCCCTGAGAAGATGGCTTCTGAGTTGTGATCTCATGAAGGGGAAGACACAAGCCTTCTGCACGGTTACCTGATAAAATAAGTTGGCTGTTATGGACTGAATTGTGTATCCCCTGGCAAAAATCATGTATTGAAGCCCTAACTTCCAGGTGACCCTATTTAAAGATAGGTCCTTCCACGAGGCAATTAATATTAAATAAAGTCACACAGGTGGGACCCTAATACAATAAGATTGGTGGCTTTAAAATAAGAGAAAGAGACACCAGGGAGGAATGTGCAGAGAAAAACATGTGCAGAGAAAAACACAGAGAAAAAACCATGTGAGGACGCAGCAAGAAGGCGGCCATCAACAAGCCCAGGAGAGAGACCTCAGGAGAAACCAAACCTGCCAACTCCTTGACAATGGACTTCCAGCCTCCAGAATGGTGAGAAAATAAATTTCTGTTGTTGAGGCCCTCCAGTCTGTGGTACTTGGTTATGACAGCTTCAGAAAACTCATGCAGATACTCAGCTACAATTGAATTTCAGATAAACAACAAATAATTTTTAATGTCAGTATATAGCATGCATAACAAAAATGTACTTGTTGTGTATCTGAAATTCAAATGTAACTGAGCATCCTGCATTTTTATTTGCAAAATCTGGCAACTTGGTTATGTGAGCACCTGAGAGAAGAGAATTCTAGGCAGAGTGAACAACAAAAAGGATGTGAGGTGATCAGCATGGTGGAATTTTTGATAGCTGTAAGCTTTTCAAAGTAGCTTCTGTGACAGTTGATCATATGAATTGAGTCATTATTGTCACACCCAACTAAAACAATCGAGAAACCAAGAGGCAAAAGCACTCAGGACACATAACATCGCTCCCGAAGTGTCATTCTCTGCAAGCCTGGCTGCTGAAACCACCTGCTGCAACCTGAAACCAGTTTTACCTAATGACTTCTGAAGCTGCTGCAACTCTAAAACTAACTTTACCCACTGCCTGTCACTCACCAACCAAACTTGCCAGCTCCCCCAGTCCTTACTAGTGCCAATAAACTTTCTCAAAGAGCAAGACAGAACGTGTCTCTTTTATAATACCCAACCTTCTCTTTGTTCTTTGGACATAGTGAAGACACCTAGTGGGTGTGTATGTCCTGAACTGCAATTCCTTCTTCTTAAATAAAATATTAAATATAGAGATTCATCTCTTCATTTTTATTTTGACTTTGACACTTTTCTTTCCTTTTTTTTTTTTTTTTTTTTTTGAGATGGAGTCTCACTCTGTCACCCAGGATTGAGTGTGGTGGCGTGATCTCGGTTCACTGCAACCTCCGCCTCCCAGGTTCAAGCAATTCTCCTGCCTCAGTCTCTTGAGTAGCTGGGATTACAGGCACCCGCCACCACACCAGGCTAATTTTTTTGTATTTTTTAAGTACAGATGGGGTTTCACCCTGTTACCCAGGCTGGTCTCGAACTCCTGAGCTCAAGCAATCCACCCGCCTCGGCCTCCTGATTTTGACACTTTTAAAGCAATTTCTTTTCTTGGAAAGCTGAGGTTTTCTTTCAGATTTTCTACTTGAAACAAAGGTTTTCTTTTGTAACTTTCAGGAACAAGAGAGTTGCTCATCCCACTGTCCCAACTGACTGAGTAGTAGCTGGAATTTGGAACTCATAAAAAAATTGCACTATACTCATTTTACACAATTAGCGCTGTTGCAGATGTTGAAATTTTACATCTTCTGATTTTTTAAGCCCTTCCATCTCCTTTTTGGAATACCTGCACCCAGATCATGTAAAGGGAAAGAAGGAAGCAAGAGCCGGATTGTTTAATTAAGCTTTTCTAATTGGAAATTTTATAAGTGAAAATCTAATTTTCCTGCTTAATTTTGCTTATAAAACTTTCCCAATTAAAACCTAATGGAAAAGAACTAAAAAAAAAAAATTAAAGCTTTGAAAAATTCCCTAATACCACAATGGAAAACTGTTAGGTACTGTTCTATTTGTTCAGAAAGTTTACTGCTAGGAAAATCTCGTAACTTGTTTAATCCCCTGCAGCTGGGAAAAGCAGTCGAAGGTAGGTGAGGGAGGCTGTTAGAAGCCTTTTGCAAAGAGCAGGAGGAAAGAAAGATATTTCATTGTGAAGCATAATCATTCATAGATTAAGGAAAATCCAAAGCTTTGATTACAGGTATGCTAAAATATTGATTAGGACTTAGTTCCTGCTCTAGATTCTGAGAACTTGTGGATTTTGCATCTCTTACAGGCTGTAAAGAGTAATAGGACAACAGAAAAGTTTTTAAAAATCACATATGGGCCGGGCACAGTGGCTCACGCCTGTAATCCCAGCACTTTGGGAGGCCAAGGTGGGCAGACCACGAGGTCAGGAGATCGAGACCATCCTGGCTAACACGGTGAAACCCCGTCTCTACTAAAAACACAAAAAATTAGCCGGGCGTGGTGGCAGGTGCCTGTACTCCCAGCTACTTGGGAGGCTGAGGCAGGAGAATGGAGTGAACCTGGGAGGTGGAACTTACAGTGAGCCAAGATCACACCACTGCACTCCAGCCTGGACAACAGAGCGAGACACCGTCTCAAAAAAAAAAAAAAATCACATAATCACATATGATGACAATAGAAATGGTTAAATAGAACAAAGTGAATGACGGGTTACTTGGTCTTTCCTGGTCTGCAAGCTCAGACGTAGACACAGCACTTTGGGAGGCTGAGGCAGGCGGATCATGAGGTCAGGAGTTTGACACCAGTCTGGCCAGCATGGTGAAACCCCATCTCTACTAAAAATACAAAAATTAGCCAGGTGTGGTGGTGCATGCCTGTAATCCCAGCTACTTGGGAGGCTGAGGCAGGAGAATTGCTTGAACCTGGGAGGTGGAGGTTGCAGTGAGCCGAGATTGTGCCACTGCACTCCAGCCTGAGTAACAGAGCAAGACTCTGTCTCAAAAAAAAAAAAAAAAAAAAAATGTGCATTAAGTAGTGTATTAATTATTTAAAAGATAAAGCAATTTCCAAATATTGTATTTAAAATATCTTATCTTTTGCTTAGTTTGCTTTTAAAAAAATCTAAAATGCTAAAGTGTTCACAGTAGACTTCTGTGGTTTGGGTAGGTTCAGAATTCCCTTCCCACTCTTTTCCGTAAAGCTTACTCCCCCTTTCTTCAGGAAACCTTCTTGAGGAGCCAGCGGTTGCACAATACCAGCTTTAGGGGCAGATGATCCATCTAGGCAAGGTCAGTTAAAATAACTCACAAGATCAGATAAGGCTAAGAGTCCAAGAAATGGACAAGGAATCTCAGGTCCTCTTTTGGGACTTTTTTTATGTCAAGCGTTTGGAGAAACAGCTTTGCCTTTTTTCCTTTCTCTGCAGTTGCTAACTGAGGATGGTGTAAGGCTACCATTGCTTGTTCTGTGTGTTTTCCCTCATCACAAAGAACTTGATGAAAGAAGAGAAAAATAACCCCAATATATAGAAAAGTAGAGATAAGAGAGATGAGTTGCCAAAGAGACTAGTCAAGAGTGAGAGGAAAAGGAAAAGTGAGTACCACTTTCTTTTAGTCCTTGGATTTGATCAGTACTGAACCCACTTCATTATTGTCCTTTGTGTATATGACCCACTAAGTCTCTGTATATGTTTTCTTGGTATGAGTAAAGTGTCTGTCTTAGAAGCCAACATCCCTGACTAAATAAGAGCTAATTCCCTTGTGATAGATATGTCTTAAGTTTTATGTAAATGAAACTTACATATACGTATCTATGAATATAAAGCATCGTTTTTATTTTCCCCCAAAAAATTATCAGTTAAAAAAGATGGGGTTGTGTTATTTTCAAATCCTCACAAATTCTCCAATACTGCATTTGCTTTCTCAATCACTTTAATTTGAACAGCAACATACAATTTGGGAAAGACACATAAACCCGAAACAGCTAATTTTGGATCTTTATAGTGGAGGACTTGATATAATTTATTTGAAAAAAAAAAAGAGGCAAAGAAATTTAAACAGATCCAGTAATTATTCCTAGGGGTATCAGATTTTTTTTCAATCAAGCCATTTATATAGAGTATTATTTTTAAAAGCCAAATAGTAAGTGAATATATTTCAGAGACCACACATAAACCACTCAAGGGTGAATGGGAAAATAAACAAAAAACTGTCCTTATGCTATGAAAATGGGAACTCGTGGCCTGCGGCAAAAATGTAAGTGTCATCATTAGACACAGCTTAAAAGGGTACTTTATCTCAAAAAGGAAGCAGAAATGCTGTTTTCTGGGAAACCACGTTTGATGACTCAAGAAAAGTGGTTTAATGATGAGGAAGACTTTGATGCGTGGGAAAAATCTGAAAAACATTTCTCGCTAAACATAAATTTGAAAGAATAAATTTTCAAATTAAAAGATTATTTTATATAGTATGTATTTTTAAATATCATATTACCTAATTATTGGGCATAGGGATTTTATTTTTTCACCTATATCACTAACATTTTAATTGACCAACATTTTATTTTCTTCAATATTTTCCTTGGGACATTGGATAATCACCTTGTATTTGCAGATATACATGATATCTATCATATATATTAGATATGTACATGGGGGAAAAAGAAAAAGAGGCTTCAAAGGGTCAGAAACACAGGTGGTAGTTTGACCAATAGTTTGGGGGAGGGTTTGTGGACACACTGTTTAGGTAAGACAAAATTGTGAGCTTGAACTTCACCTGAAATGGTTATTCAGGGTAAGGTTTCTCTGGTTTCACATAAAGTAAATTTAAAGGCAACTACTGAGTGGCAGGGCCAAGAAAAATATTATAAAGCTCTCTGCACATTTTTAAGTGAAATACTGCCAAAATTCCCTCTCCTCCCCTCTCCCCCCGAGTCTCTATTTGCCAGTGGGTACAGCAAGATGCTGGAGCCTCATCCTAGCGTTTAAGTGAATTAAGCATGGCAGGTAAGTCTGAAGCCAGTGACTCCTGTGTGTGACAAATGATGGAAAGAGAAGGCATATGAAGAGTGGGAGGTAAGGTTCCTGCTCAGATGCTGGAAATATCGTTCAACCATAAGCAAACAGTATGTCTGTGTCTCTAGCTGACTACTCATCGGACTGTTTTTCCAGCTGAATCTTATTTTGCCAGCTGTGTCTGTCACCAGCTACTATCATCATCACTGCTGCTTGGGCTCATCATCATCAACAGAAGACCCGTCCAGTCTACTGTGTTGAAGCACTCGCCATGTGCCAAGCATTGTCTCAGGCACTCCAGGCTCTTCATTTTACCTACTGACCACTGTTTAGTGGATGGTACTGTGATACATTTTAGGGTTACAAAACCACACACACACACAAAACATATTCTTGCCATAAAGAGAATGTAATATAGTAGGAAAAATGCAATATATGGATAACACATGAGCCAACCCTGAAAGTGAAGCTAACTGATAATAAATAAAAACAAATAGTATCAACCATAAAGGTGATTATTTTGTGTTCAGTGAATCTGTTATTCTTTGTCACGCTGTCCAATATAATTCACCTGAATCCCCTAAAGGAGTTATGAAATGGGTACCAAAGAATACCAAAGCTATCCAAATAATTCAGTGACTAAAATATTGAACAACAGAGCAAAAGAAAGCAAAACGAAAGCCTTGAATATGACTAAATATGACCACCTTCCCATTTTTAAGAAGAAATTAAAGTTTCAAATTAAATCTCACAGAAATAAACAAATGGAAATTTTTGTCCTCTGAATTTTTATTTTCTGTTTATTCCCAGCTGCTTCCTTTGTAATGTCTAGGTTAAGTCAGGATTCCTTTTCCAGCAGTTGTAACATTTACTATCTTCCACCAAATTGAGTAAAAATTTAATCTAAAGCAAAATAAACCAAAGATTCTCATACGTCCTACATTCATAATGTTGGAGGGTCAATGGGACTTATAAGGGATCACAGATCCTGATCCACCATAAAAGTCTAAGGAAATTGACAAGAATCACCCTTGCCCTCTAGCAATTACCTGCCATGAACTTATGTTTCTGGAACTTAGTACCTGGTTCCAGTAAAGGCTGAATGATCTATTGAAAAAGGAGTACAGACAAAGAAAAGTTAAAAAGAAAAAAAAGAAGAAAAGAAAAGAAAAGAATTGAAATCTCAGGTTCCAAGATGCCAGTCAGATTCTTGTGTTGGGTGTACAAACTCCAAAGCCGACAAACTTAAAATAGTGTCGAGAAATCTCCCATCAAGTAATTCCAGCACCTTCCATCCCCTATTTTGGTATTTTGGAGGAGGTAGTATTCAAGACGTTTCTATCTTGCAAAATCTGCTATGGTGCTGGTCTGAGTCACTATGTCTTATTTAGAGTGTCCTTTCTTCCTTTAGGCTCCATCATGGACTTTGTGGACCCTGCAATTTCTATTTTCCTTTGAATATTATTCTCAGCACCTGAGTGCTGAACTTAGTTTTGTCAATTTTTGTTGACAAATCTCCCATCCTTTCTTGTGCGGAGGATTCTTCATAGTTAGTGGTTGGGAAATTGAAGCATGCGTGGAATTGCTGCTTTTACTCTTCTGACCTCCTGTTCTCCTTCCTTACTACATCTCCAGCCAGGTCCCAAGGCCTGTGAGTTCCGTGCTACGTGTCTATGAGCATTAGTCTTTGCTTCGGAATTTTTAAAGCTTGTGAAAACAACCTCCGGGAAGCACTTTGCCCTCAGCCTTAGGTTTGTTTCCACAGGACCATTTCTCTCCATAACTTTTTAAACTGAAACTGTTCATGCTTTAAATATCTGTGTTATGGGTGTCCCCAGGTGAACCACTGTGGCTTCTGCTACAAGTTCCACCAAACTTGTTTTCTCTCAACCTTTGAATCCTCCGGACCCAGATATATCAGCATGGAAATTCTTCAACCCAGCACTATGACTGGTGTTTCATTTTCAGAGGTCCAACAGAGTTTGTAAGAGTTCTATGGGCTTCTTAAGCATGTCCTTTTCCTTTTTGACCAAGTGCAGGACTAACATGGTTGGCTGACTCCGAGGGTCTCCTTTCCTTGCTTTCCCTTTTCTTTTTGGTTCAGATATTTATCTAACATAGGATTCTACATTTCTCTCCTCTGTGTCAGTCCTCATGCCCTAACCCCTAATAATGAAAGAGAGGATATTATGGAGCTCTTAGGCTGCCAAAGTTATCTATTATACCAACAACCCCCTTTCCCCTAGAATTGGGTATTTCCCATGGGGGTGTCCTATCAACTCATCATCTCCCCATGCCTAGACTCCATTTATTGCTGTCTTCTCCTTCCTGTATCTCCATAAATTTCCCTGGCTTGTCCTCTCAGGCAATCCCCGAATCATCACCTACAAAAACCTTGTCTTCTTAAAACTTACCTAATAATATTTGTGATGTCTTACACTGCTCTCCCCATCTTCTTCTCTCATATCTCTTCTGTCTAAAAAAACTAACACAGTAAAACATTTTTTTTTCTGATTACAAAACACATGTTCTCTGTAAACAGCCAAAAGATACAAATTAGAATAAGAAAATTCGAAATAACATTATTTTATGTTTGTAAACATCCACATACTCTTTTACAAACATAGGATCATATGCTTTTTGTTGCTGTAGATGGTGATTGTTTTGTTTGTTTTGCTTAACCTCTGCTCTTCCTCTATTCTTTTAATCCATCCCACTCCAGGGAACTCATGTTAATAACCTATTAAGTGCCCTACTAAATAATTTTCTGTGCTTATGTAATCAGAAAGGTGAAGAGGGTGTCCACAGGCCCTCCTAGAGGTATGATGGGCTGGGGAGACCGAGGAAGTCATATAAAATAGGCTCCTCTAACATAACTCATTTTTCCAGGCCTCCAGACTCCTTCCTACCACATACTAGGAATGCAGTGGCATTTCAAGCTCTTCATCACATTCAAGGTTTGATTAGGCAACCTAGCAACTATTAATGCATTTGCAATGTGGGGCTTTAGTGTGAATCAACCCACAAAATCCCCAGATCTGGGTGATAACATCTATGTCAGGAAATTCTGCAGGATCCAAATTCAATTTGTGTTTCCTTTTGGCTTAACACTCTTGGGATCCACTACCACACACATCCCCTAGGCTTCTGCTGATTCACATTAGCAAAAATGTGTTGCTTTCTTGAACAGTAAACTGTCTTTTCTGGAGCAAGCCTTTCACCTCTACATCTGGGCTGGGAGGACTCTAACTAGCTTTATGGAGCTAGAAGCAATGAGAGATGTTGCTATGAGTAGGGTGACTATTGTTCCAGCTTTCAGCAACTGAGGGAGTTCCTTGGGCCTAGGATTTTCAATGCTAAAACCAAGAAAGTCATGAGCAAACTGGGACAAGTTGTTCATCCTAGATGTGGGTGCTGAGAGAATAGACATCGTGTTATAAGGCCTGCCCCATGTGCAGAAACGGAAAGGCTTTTATGCAGGTAAAAGCCAGTTCTTTTATATTGGGGAGGGAGAGAGGCATCCTCTTCCTGCAAAGAGAGGTTCAAAGGAATAATATTCCAAGTTCTTAGGTGTATCTATGTCTGCTCAAATGTCCTCAACCCAGGTCTCAGGTTCCCAGTTTTCCTCACTAGTGTCTTCACCATAGCCTAAGAGGTGTGGTGGGGTTGAGCATCCACTTGGAGCTGTACCTTCACCCTCATACCCTGGGCCTCACCTCCCCTAAGGTCACAGGAGAAGGAAAGGATCCTTTAGTGCTGACATGGAGACTTCTGATTTTCCATGCATGTCCTCGATTGTGTGCTCATGGTATTTAATTTCTCTTCTTCTCTATGCACTCTCTTCATAGGCCTAAGAAGATGCCAGGTGTCTTCGTCATATTTATTATTTCAATTTCGCCACAAGAAATCAGCATCACAGGCTGATGAACTCCCAGCACCCTTCCCTCTCCTTACACTCCCTGTATTTTATCTTGCTCTGTCCACCAGTGATAATTTGAATGACTGAATATCACAGGTTACTCATATTCTGTGTTTACTCAACAAGTAAAACGGAACATTCACTCCTTGCATATACATCCAACCCAATTCCAGAATCTCATTTTGAAAACTTCTTTCCTGGGGCCACTTCTGGAACCAATTATCAGCCAAGTCCCAACAGAAAACAGATGGCACTCTCAAAATAGGATAATTCCAGATAGGAAAACAGATGGCAAACTCTTTATGAAGTGTGGGTGTAAGGGAATCACAAGGATAGTGTGCAGACCTGGTGCTAGGAGAATTGGAGCTGTTACCACCCCTAAGGCCAGCGGGACAAGGGGAGAGAGAGGTTACTGGAATCTGGAAAGAGAGAGACTTGAGTATAGTCAATTATCTTGGGAGGAGCAAGGGATTTTCACTGGGGAACACAGCCGGTCCAGGCTGTTCACATAAGGTAGAATCTCATTCTCCTCCCTCCTCCTTGTCCCTCCCTCAGTGATCCTCACTGGCTGAACCTAAGTGGAAACCAGGAGAAAAGGGACCCCTACAGGCCAGCTACTCAGAGCAGATCACAGGGTGGAGAAAGAAATAGACAGACCTGCAAGAGCAAGTGAAAGGGACCTCACACAGTGTGTTTGTCAGGGACTGCTCTCTGTGTGTGACTCATTTCAACAATCTCTGTCTTTTTATGGGTGAAATTTGCTCTCCTACCTTTAGTTAGTGACTCTTAGTATTATAATTCCCATTTTATTTTACACTGACTGGTTATTTTCATTCAGTGCTTTCTCTTAGTTTTTTTTCCTCATTTTTGCTTATTGGTCAAATTATTATTCACTCCTTTCTTTTTTTTTCTCCTTGTTAAATTGGAAGTTTATGACACATTTCCTTTCCACTGATTGCTACCTTCCCATATTCAACACACGTGCTATTAGATCTTAGTACTACATAAAAACAAAATATCAACTTTTACTCCTCCTGGATACTCGCTTCCCAGATCATTTCCATATCTGCTTCCTTGGAAACATGAAACTTTAGAATAGTTTTACTTCCTTTTTCTCCACACCATAACCCTGGCCCCACAACTGCTAGGTTTGAAACACATAGTTCAATGTGTTCAGTCCCTGATGATTTGGAGGCTTCCCTTTGCAGCATGCCTAGTTTAAGAACCCTAATTAATAAGTATTACAAACCCCCTGTCATTCTATTACTCCCTGTTTGGATTTAACTATACACAAGTGTAGGTTTTTGTCACTTATCATCTTCGCCATCTGAAGGCCGCTGTTCTAATTCACTTGTTTTTTTGATTAAAATACTTTTAGAGGTATTTTCCACAGATGGAGTATGTGGGTGTATCAGTCCATTTTCATACTGCTATGAAGAAATACCCAAGACTTGGTAATTTATAAAGAAAAAAAGAGAGTTTATAAAGACTCATAGTTCCACATGGCTGGGAGGCCTCACAATCATGGTGGAACATGAAGGAGGAGCAAAGGTACATTTTACATGGTGGCAGGCAAGAGTGCATGTGTAGGAGAACTGCCCTTTATAAAACCATTAGACCTCATGAGACTTATTCACTATCATGAAAACAGCACAGGAAAAATCCACCCTCATGATTCAGTCACTTTCCACCCCGTTCCTCCCATAACACGTGGGAATTACGGGAACTATACTTCAGTATGAGATTTGAGTGGGGACACAGCCAAATCATATCATTCCACCCTTGGCCCCTCCCAAATCTCATGTCCTCACATTTCAAAACCAATCATGCCTTCCTGACAATCCCTCAAAGTCTTAACTCATTTCAGCATTAACTCAAAAGTCCAAAGTTCAAAGTCTCATCTGAGGCAAACCCCTTCTGCCTATGAGCCTGTAAAATCAAAGCAAGTTAGTTAGTTCCTAGATACAATGGGGGTACAGGCATTGGGTAAATATGCCCATTCCAAATGGAAGAAATTGATCAAAATGAAGGGGCTACAGCCCCTATGAAAGTCTGAAATCTTGTGGGGCAGTCAAATCTTAAAGCTCCAAAATGATCTCCTTTGACTCCATGTCTCAGATCCAGGTAATGCAGATGCAAGAGGTTGATTCCCATGGTCTTGGGCAGCTCTGCCCCTGCAGTTTTGCAGGGCACAGCCCCCACTCCCAGCTGCTTTTACAGACTGGTGTTGAGTGTCTATGGCTTTTCTGGGTGCATGGTGGAAGCTGTAGGTTGATCTACCATTCTGGGGTCTGGAGGACTGTGGCCTTCTTCTGACACCTCCACTAGGCAGTGCCCTAGTGGGGACTCTGTGTGGGGGCTCTGACACCATTTTTCCCTTCCACACTGGCCTAGCAGAGGTTCTCCATGAGGGCTGTGCCCCTGCAGCACACCTCTGCCTGGATACCCAGGCACTTCCATACATCCTCTGCAGTCTAGGCAGAGGTTCCCAAATCTCAGTTCTTGAGCACTCGCAGGCCTAACATCACATGTAAGCTGCCAAGGCTTGGGGCTTTTACCCTCTGAAGCAACAGCCTAAGCAGTATTTTTTCCATTTTAGCCATGGTTGGGATGCAGGGCACCAAGTCTCAAGGCTGCACAAAGCAGCAAGGCCCTGGGCCCGTCCCATGAAACCATTTTTTCCTCCTAGGCCTCCATGCCTGTGATGGGAGGGGCTGCAGGGAAGACCTCTGACATGCCCTGGAGACATTTTTCCCATTGTCTTGGTGATTAATATTTAGCTCCTTGTTACTTATGCAAATTTCTTCAGCTGGCTTGAATTTCTCCCTAGAAAATGGGTTTTTCACATTGTCAGGCTGCAAATTTTTGGAACTTTTATGCTCTGCTTCCCTTTTAAACATAAGTCCCAATTGCAAACCATATTTTTATGAATGAATAAAACTGAATGTTTTTAAAAGCACCCAAGTCATGTCTTGAATGCTTTGCTGCTTAGACATTTCTTTCACCAGATACTGTAAATCATCTCTCTCAAGTTCAAAGTTCCACAGATCTCTAGGGCAGGGGCACAATGCTACCAGCCTCTCTGCTAAAGCATAGCAAGAATCACCTTTGCTCCAGTCCCCAATAACTTCCTCATCTCCATCTGAGACCTCTGCAGCCTGGACTTCTTTTAGCAAAACCAATCAACAGGTCTCTAGGAAGGTCCAAACTTTCCTACATCTTTCTGTCTATTTCTGAGCCCTCCAAGTTGTTCACACCTCTGCCTGTGTGATGATTAATATGAGTGTCAACTTGACTGGATTGAAGGATGCAAAGTGTTGAACCTGGGTGTGTTTCTGAGGGTGTTGCCAAAAGAGCTTAACATTTGAGTCAGTGGGCTGGGAAAGGCAGACTGTCTAATCAGCTGCCAGCATGGCTACAACATAAAGCAGGCAGAAAAACGTGAAAAGACTACACTGGTCTAGCCATCCAGCCTACATCTGTCTCCTGTGCTGGACCCTTCCTGCCCTCAAACATTGCACTTCAAGTTCTTCAGTTTTGGGATTCAGATTGGCTTTCCTTGCTCCTCAGCTTGCAGACAGCCTATTGTGGGACACTGTGACTGTGTGAGTTAATACTTAATAACCCCCCCATATAAATATATTCTATATAATATATATTATATATATTACATACATTAATATATTATATATAATATATTACATACATTAGTATGTTATATATAATATATTTACATACATTAATATATTATATATATATTCTATTAGTTCTGTCCCTGTAGAGAACCCTGGCTAATACAGCTTGTTACCCAGTTCCAAAGTTGCTTCCACATTTTCAGGTATCTTAACAGCAATACCCCAATCTACCAGTACCATTTTGCTGTATTAGTCCATTTTCATACTGCTATGAAGAAATACCCAAGGCTGGGTAATTTATAAAGAAAAAGAGGTTTAATGGACTCAGAGTTCCACACGGCTGGGGAGGCCTCACAATCATGGTGAAAGGTGAAGGAGAAGAAAAGCCATGTCTTACATGGCAGCAGGCAAGACAGCATGTGCAGGGGAACTGTTTTTTATAAAACCATCAGATCTCCTGAGACTTATTCACTATTACGAGAACAGCATGGGAAAAACCCGACTCATGATTCAATTAGCTCCCACTGAGTCTCTCCCATGACACATGGGGATTATGGAAGCTACAATTCAAGATAAGATTTGCGTGGGGGCACAGCTAAACAATATCAGTGGGTCACATACATCTTTTCATTTCTACAAGTGATCCCCTCCCCCTGGAGAACAATGCCTGTCTGGGAATAGCATTTTAAAATTGCAACTGTTTTTTTTTCAGCATGTACAGGTCCTTATACTAATTTCCAAGTTCCAGTGTTGTAAGCATGAACTTCAATGCCCTCTGATTCTTTCTCTTTTGGTCTAGAAGCTTGCGAATTATTTCTTTTATCTTTGGAATTCAGAGATACTATAAGGTTATGTCTTGGATGTATGGTTTTATTTTTTAATTAAAACTAATTGTATGTAAAGCCTAATGAGGCCTTTTATGTGCAGATTAAACTCTTCATGCTCAGATAACTTTTCTTACATTATTTGTTTAGTTATTGCTTTGTTTCTATCTATACATTTCTTTTTCAAAGACCTCTAGCGTTCAGGCGAAGCCTGTCAGGTCTACCCTCCAAGACTTTAATATTTTTGCTCAACATTTCTGTGTTTGGATTCTTTTTCCTCCATATTTGCTTCATGTTTTAAGCCATTTCTTTCATTTGATCTTTGGGTCACATGCACTCTCCTTCAATTCATCTACAGAATTTAAAATCTGAAAACCAAGTTTAAGCTGTACAAAGTCTTTCTATTTTTATTTTGTACATTTTAAATGACTTTGTCATTATGTTTATGTTAAAGTTGCCAGCTCCTGCTGCAACCGTCCTGTTCTATCCCAGTGCCCTGTGTTGAGAGCTCTGGCAGCTCTTCCCCTCTAAGGCTGCCGAGCCTTCTTACCTGTGCTATCACTTCCTGTTGTCTGTTTTACTGGATGCTGCATGCTTTACCCAGATCCTCTCTTTAGGACCATCATGTTCACCTTTTGGCTGCTGCTGGCTTCCAGCCACATCCCTCACCTGGAGTTACATGCAGCAACAAAGAATTGCTTTGATCAAAATTATGGGAAGCCCAAGGCCAAGAATTCGCTGGTATAAGGAAGGTCTGATCCTCTTGCCTCAATCTGGGACAACTCTGAAGGGTCAGCCCAGGTTTGGGCTTCTGCAAGATGTGGCCAGTTGAAACCACATTGAGGATGAGATTTTCCCTCTTCCTTTTCCTGGCTTCCTTTCTTTTACATAAATGTGTTTCTCAAGAGCTCTCTTCAGTAAATCTTCAGAATACAATTGTCCATCTGAGAGTCTGTTTCCAGAGAACTCAACTGAAGACATCCATACATCACTGTATTTCCTCTTGGGGCACAGTTCCCCAAGTACTTTGAGGTGGAGTTTGGGGGCCCAGAGCACAGTAGAGGGTATTTAAGTCTCTTCTCCATTTAGCTGGTAATGTACCAGCTGTAAATTTCTGGTCCCCGTGGGGGCCCCAGGACAACCTTGCCTGCTCCCCTGGTTTCCTTAGCTGCAGGGCCTTGGATTTAAGGGGGAAGCTTAACTGCTTGACGTTTCAGATCTTTGCAGCTCCTTTGTAGCCACGGGTCTCTTGGGCTGCCCTTTGCTTAGGGATATGTATTGGTTTCCAGGGCTGCAATAACCAATTCCCAGAAACTGGGTGGCTTAATAAAATAAAAACTCATTCTCCAGAAGAGGCCAGATATCTGAAATGAAGGTGTCAGCAGGGTCATACATCCTTTGGATTCTGGGAGAAAATCCTCCCTTGTCTATTCCAGCTTTTCATGGCTGTTGGTATTCCGTGGCTTCCATAACTTGTGGCCTCATCACTCCAATCTCTACCGCTGTCTTCACATTGCCTTCTGCTCTGTGTGTCTGTGTCTTCTCTTCTGTCTCTCCTTGTCTGCAAGTTTAGGGGCCACCTGAGTAATCCAGCGTGTTCTTATCTCAAGATCCTTAACTTAATCATATCTACAGACTTTTTTCCAAGTAAGGTAACATCTACAGGTTCCAGGAATTTGGACATTGACATATCTTTTGGCATGGAGCACCATTCAACTCACTAATAGAGTATATGGATCTTCTTAGGTGAAGCTCTTCCCAGCAAAATTCATGCTTAAATTCTTCCCCTCTGGAAGACTCTTGACTCTTTTTTTTTCCGGTTTTTTTTTTTTTTTTTTTTTTTTTGAGTCAGAGTCTCGCTCTGTCACCTAGACTGCAGTGCAATGGCGTGATCTCGGCTCACTTGCAACCTCCTCCTTCTGGGTTCAAGTGATTCTCCTGCTTCAGCCTCCTGAGTAGCTGAGATTACAGGCACTGCCACCACACCCAGCTAATTTTTTGTATTTTTCAGTAGAGATGGGGTTTCACCATGTTTGTCAGGCTGGTCTCAAACTCCTGACCTCAAATGATCTGCCTGCTTCGGCCTCCCAAAGTGCTGGGATTACAGGCGTGAGTTACCACACGCGGCCAGGCTCCTGACTCTTAAGAGGCCTAGAGGGGTCACTGTCTTGTGCTGCTTTCCCTATACTTATACACAGCAAGCTCTGTGCCAACCCATGGATGGAAGGACAGAAGCTTTCACTCTGCAAACACTCCCTAGGAGCCTCCTGACTTTGTTCTAACAACGCCACACTCAAGCAAAATCATTTATAGTTGGATTGGAATTGGGAAAAAGTACAAAAGACACGTAATCAGATTCATCAGCTATTCTACTTCGTAGAATCTCACCTCTCCCCATCTAAAAAAGGTGATATTAATATTATGAAAAATAACTTTAAAAATGCTAAATCTGTAAAAGGGGACATGTTTCTACAAAAATATTCTGGTATAATGTACATATTTGGATATAATGTGTCACTAATTATTTGCTACTCTAATCTGTTTAACCAAAAGATATACATGGAAATTAATGGCAAGTCTTTATACTGTAATTCAAGTCAGAAAAAAAAAACAGGCCAATTAAAAACAAGGGAGATTAGAGAGTGGGGTTTTTTGGACATATTTTTCATCTAGAGAACATTTCCTGATCTCAGTTTACTTGACAAGCATCCATTGGTCAAATGGCAGGCAAGTTTACATCATTGTATATCATTTAATTATCTCTAGAGAAGATAACTTCTCTCCTGTACCTTCAAACTCAGTCTTGGAAAACAACATTTAGCACATTTAGTTAATGACCATGGAATGTCACTATAATATCATTTAATGGGAATGGAATCTGCTATAACCTCCCTCGATAGTGACACACGGTGAAAGGTTAGTCATTCTGAACTCACTTCCCACTGGTGTTAAAAGATTTTATAGTCCATGCAGCAGCAAATGGAGATGCTGGTTAGAGAGCATTGACATTTGTTCTACTTTCTAATGCAGCAGCATGTCTTTCTTACTTTCCTGTCCCTCCTATTATCCTCTTTAGAAAACAATTTATTTCATTCTGTGAAAGCTCTAATTAAAAGGAAAAATGGTCAGGGCAATTTGAGCAAGCTCCATTGCCAATGAGGGTTTGGGAGTTTGAGGCAAAAGCATAAGAAAAGAGCCTGCCAGAATCACTACTTATAATCTACTGTTCAAGTCATTAAACTAAAGTGGGCAGTAAATAAAAAAGAGATTTTTTGTTGTTGTTGTTCAGGAAATAATATTTACTAGCAACAAATAGTTTTTAGAGGTGTCCTGGCATGGCTGACTCCCAGAAGGGTAAGAGTAATCCACAGTCTTTTCCCCAAACACATTCATTGGTGCAGACAGCTGCCAATGATGAGAAAAATGGACAGCATCAGGAGTTGAGAAAGATAAGTTTTAGTGAATGTTATATAAAGAACATTCATGCAGAAAATCTTTCTTTAAAAAAATTTCATTCCAGCATTTTTCACAGAAGCCATGGTATACAATCAAGCTAAGCATCCATCAACGAATGACTGGATGAAGAAAATGTGGTATATATGCACAATGGAATACTATTCAGCCTGTAAAAGGAAGGAAATCTTGTCATTTGTGATAATATGGATGAACATGGAGGACATCATATTTAGTGCAATAAGCCGGGCACAGAGAGATAAATACTGCATAATCTCACTTGTATGTTGAATCTAAGAAGTCAAACTCATAGAAGCAGAGAATAGAATGGTGGCTACCGGGGCCTGGGGGTGAGTGACTGAGGGGGTTGGGGAGATATTGGTCAAAGGATGCAAAATTTCAGTTAGGCAACTGGAATAAGCTCAAGAGATGTATTGTACAACATACTGACTATAGTTGATGACTTATATATTTGAAAATCACTAAATGAGCAGATTTTCAGTGTTCTCACCACAAAAATATGTGAATTGGTGCATATGTGAATTAGATCAATGCAGCCATTCCACAATGAATACATATTTCAAAACATTATGTTGTACATAATTAATATATACAATCTTTGTCAGTTAAAAATAATTTTAAAAAACTCTGTTTAGCTTTTATTTACATAGCAAAGTGACCTCGCCTTTAAAGATGCCATTGATAAACCAACTTTCAAAGCCTACAGTCATCCATAGTTCAAAGCAAGTATTAGTATTTGCTGGATAAAATGATGAACGTATTTTGCTGATTGCCTTAGAATCGAGTAAATGCCAAGTCTTGTGGTACAACTGCACCCTTCAGTAGCATTGAGGTAGGAGACCAGCAGGACTTGTTTTCTGGTCAACCCTGCTGACCAAAACGGGATCTAGTCTAAACAGGATAAAGTGAAGAAATGGGTGGGAACGGATAGGCAGACACGAAAGTGATCCCTAGCCACCCTCATTGCTCATTAATATTAGACATTCCCACCAGTACCCTGACCGTTTACAAATGCCATGGCAATGACTGGAAGTTACCACTCTTTACCGTGGCAATGACCTGGAAGTTACCATTCTTTTCCTAGAACGTTTGAAATAATCCACCCCTCAATTTGCATTAACACACCCCTTCATTTGCATGTAAATGAAAGTGGGTATAAGAAGGTATAGAGTTGCCAAAAGCCCATGGACTGCTGACTGTAGGTGTATTGCCTATGGAGTTAGTCCTGCTTCACAAGGAGCAGTGCTGTCAGAGGCATTTGAACCAGAGTGACTCCATCTGGAATAGGGGCTGGGTAAAATGAGGCTGAGACCTACTGGGCTGTATTCCCAGGAGGTTAAGGCATTCTTAGTCACAGGATGAGATAGGATGTCTGCACAAGATACAGGTCATGAACACCTTGCTGATAAAACAGTATGCAGTAAAGAAGCTGGTCAAATCCCACCAAAACCAAGATGGCGACAAAAGTGACCTCTGGTCATTCTCACTGCTCATATGCTAATTATAATACATTAGCGTGCTAAAAGACACTCCCACCAGTGCCATGACAGTTTACTGATGCCATGGCAATGTCTGGAAGTTACCCTATGTGGTCTAAAAGGGGGAGAATTCCTCAGTTCCAGGAATTGCCCACCCTTTTCCCAGAAAACTTATGAATAATCCACCCCTTGTTTAGCATATAATCAAGAAGTAACAATAAGTATAAGCAGCTGAGCAGTCCGTGCTGCTGCTCTGCCTATTGTAGCCATTCTTTATTCCTTTACTTTCTTAATAAACTTGCTTTCATTTTATTCTATGTACTCACTCCAAATTCTTTCTTGCATGAGACCTGAGAACCTATTCTTGGGGTCTGGATTGGCACCTTTTTCTGGTAACAATACAATTCAATCAAAGATTGCTGTCTAACACCACCTGCTTGCCCTGGAATTCTTTCCCTTGGCAAAGCCAAGAACCCTCCTGTACCAAGCTCCAATTTTGGGGCTCACCTGTTCTCCATCAGTATCAGCCATTATCCTGTAGCAAATGTTACTGCTGAAGAGATAATTCTATCCCATCTCATACATTTAGTGACTTAAGACCTGATTCTTTTTTTTTTTTCTTTTTTTTTGAGACAGAGTCTCACTTTGTCACCCAGGCTGGAGTGCAATGGCACTATCTTGGCTCACTGCAACCTCCACCTCCTGGGTTCAAGTAATTCTCCCACCTCAGTCTCTTGAGTGGCTGAAATTATAGGCACCCACCATCATGCCCAGCTAATTTTTGTATTTTTAGCTGAGATGGGGTTTCACCATGTTGGCCAGGCTTGTCTGAAACTCCTGACTTCAGGTGATCCACTCACCTTGACCTCCCAAAGTGCTGGGATTACAGGCGTGAGCCACTCTCCTGGCCTTAAGATCAGATTCTCTTACAAGTTTCTTATAACTCTTTAGGAAAGGTAAGCTTACACATGTAATAATAATAAGGTGACAATAATGTAGAATCTGTTTTTAGAAGGGTGAAAGGCACAAGTGCAATCTAGATTTTTCAGAAAAAAACTGCTGGGGAGTTGGAAGGGTCAAAGTCTCTGGAGAGTTGTGCGTTTAGGAAGCCAGGACAAGATGAGTCACTGGAAGGCTGTAGTCTGGCTCTGCCCTCTCTAGGGTATGTCATGTGCGTGTGCTCTAAGGATGAAATCAGTGTGGCTTTCTGTGAAGGGACTCCCTTCCCGGAGCCCCTGTTGTCCCCTTGGGGTGCCTTGCCTTGAAAAGCTTTTCCACTGGATACCTGTTAATTCTGTCAGTTCCCTTCCTCAACTCCTAGAGTTTCTCTTCAAATGCCACCCAATCAGTGGGGCCATCTCTCACCCAATCAGTGGGGCCGTCTCTCACCCTTTTATATAAAAAAAACAGACCCCACCTTTACCCCAGCTTATCTGTCCAGCAAGCCCCATCCCCCTTGCCGTGACTTACCTTTCTCTATTGAACTTTTCATCTTCTGCCATGCTACAGATTACACTTTTTGTTTATGTCTGTCATTCCAGGAGAACGTAAGTCATTTGAGAGCAAGTACTTTGGTCACTGCCCTGTCTCCAGCACACAGAATAGTCATGGAAGACCCTCACTAACATTTTTTTAATAAATTAATAAATGATAATGACAAACTTAAATGTCAGCTTTTTCTTTGAACATTATAGATATTTAAAAATTGTATTATTCTATTCATAAAAATCTGGTAAATTTTGACAAGTATGTTGAAAGAAGTCTTTGATTATTCAATCAACATAAGTAAATTCTACTAAATATTTTTAAATGCATTTATAAATTTAACATGCTCAATTTTCTAATTGTCACTAACAAACAAAGCTTCTCCAACATAATAGACCTAATACATTCAACATAACTGTAGAAAACTTTAACTTTTCTTAAATGTTTTAGTATTATGTACAAAGTTAGCAAAGTTTTTTATGTATTTCAATCAACGTGACTAAAATAAATTACAGTTATAAAGTTTAAATTGGGATTGCAAGACTGATCTGTCATATTAGTCAGCATGCCAATTGCTCTTAATCATCAGAAGTACTTTACAAATTACAGGTTCAGGTTATTCCTAAATTTAATTAAACTCATATCATGAAACTGATTTATTCCTTCCCTGTCCTTTCTAGGGTATTAAGATATACCCACTAAAGAAACAACATGGGCTGGGTGCAGTGGCTCATGCCTGTAAGCCCAGCACTTTGGGAAGCCGAGGCGGGTGGATCACCAGAGGTCAGGAGTTTGAGACCATCCTGGCCAACATGGCGAAACCCCGTCTCTACTAAACATACAAAAATTAGCTGAACGTGTTGGTGCACACCTGTAATTCCAGCTACTGAGGAGGCTGAGGCAAGAGAATTAATTGAACCCAGGAGGTGGAGGTTGCAGTGACCTGAGAACATGCCACTGCACTCCAGCCTGGGAGACAGAGTGAGACACTGTCAAATAAATAAATAAATAAAATAAAATAAAATAAATAATTAAAAAAATAAGAAACAACATGATAGTGAGTTGGGGTTACCATCTTAATGCGTGGAGGCTCATACAGGTCAGAAAATTTAAGTTAGGATGTGAAATCTGGTAGTCCCCAAAACATTCAACACTATTAAACCTTATTGTTTCTTGTTTTGTTTTGTTTTGTTTTTGAGACGGAGTCTCGCTCTGTCGCCCAGGCTGGAGTGCAGTGCCGCAATCTCTGCTCACTGCAAGCTCCGCCTCCCGGCTTCACGCCATTCTCCTGCCTCAGCCTCCAGAGTAACTGGGACTACAGGCGCCCGCCACTACGCCAGGCTAATTTTTTGTATTTTTAGTAGAGACGGGGTTTCACCGTGTTAGCCAGGATGGTCTCGATCTCCTGACCTCGTGATCCGCCCGCCTCGGCCTCCCAAAGTGCTGGGATTACAGACGTGAGCCACCGCGCCCTACCTAAACCTTTTTGAATATTCATTTTCTCCAAGTAGTGGGGGTCTCACAGCCCTCTACTGCTCGGAGAAAAGCATGTTCTTGGGATCAAGATACATCCAAGATACATAATTCTTCTTTCTGACTTTAGGGAGTCTTCTCCTTGCCCCCTTCCTCTCTTCCACCATCGTTTAGCAACCAGGGTTGCTTTATAACTTCATGGAATTATTCAACTGATCTATCTCTTCCTCGATTTTATTTTGAGTTTTTTTGGTATTCTTTTTGTCTGGCTTATTTAAAATTCTTATTTGCATTTCAGTGGCATTCTGTTGGATTCTATATCTCAGTTGGTTTTCTGTCTCATGTTAAGGTCAGGGTAATAAAGACTGCAGTCTGCTGTGCACAGTGTATGGCTCAAAAACCTACATCCAACCTTTCATTTTGCCCCAGTTCCTTCTCTGCCATGCCATCATAGTTTCCAAGTGCACTTTCCTTCTCAGTTTTTTTTTTCTCCAGGGGAGCTCTAATTCCGTATTTCATTACTTTTCAGAGCAATTCCAGAAACCAACTTTTGCTACTAAGCATCTTATTGGGGTCTCAGCCTCAAGGTATATCTCTCAATGAATACAAGAGAAATTTTGATCAATACTATTTCCTCCAGTTTATTTCAAACACATGGCAAGAAGGATTAAATAATATATGTCAAAATGTTTAGTCTGGGCTGTGAGATCACAAGTGATTTTTATTTTCTTTTATATTCTTCTACAGTAAATATGTATGACTTTTATAATAAGAAATGAAAAAATATAGTATGAATTTGAGCCTCAAGTTGGACTCATTCGGGGATTCGGATATGTCTGGGCCTGTTTCAGAAAACTGATGGACAAAAGAGCAAGCCATGATCTTTACAGTAAAATGATATTTCCAAGAACAATATAGTAGATGTTACCTCAAATTCTGGGGCGCTCCAGGCATACGGTTTGCTTAAGGGAAAAAGAGCTGCTTCACTAAATGCAGTAGCATCCTCTGCACCATGGTCTCTCAGAGCCCACAGAGACTATACACGGCCTGGGACTGGGGGTAGCATTGGCAGTTGGTGGGCATGGGGGGTGCAAGGAGGGTCTGTGGTACCTGGTGGAACCACCGAAGGAGAGTGAGGAAACACCGGGCGACAGAAGACAGACCATCGGCAGTATTCTGGTGGAGACCACGGGGCCTGTCAGAGTTGTAGAAATAGCACTTTTTCAGATCTTATGTAACACTTCCTGGAAACTCTCAGAAAAAACACAGAGGACATTACAGAGCTGAGCACTGGAGGTCTTGATCCTAAAGATGAGCCCAAGAATTGGCACTGTTAGTTGGATTAATCACTGATGATGCCATGATCCCATCTTTATCTGCAGTGTGAAAGTTTAGGGGAAATTAGGCTGAAATTTTTTAGAAAACCTGTGGGTCTTCTATATTCTCAGTACTGAGATATACATAGTGATACGAAGCTGAGTTAGCCCAGTTCTTGACTCAAAAAATTCACAACAGCAAGATGTCTGAGATGTGTAGATCTGTGCAGTACATTGGATGACACAATTATGTTTGAGGAGTGCCACCCCTGGTCTCAATCAGTTGCTTAATACAAATTAATGGGCAGTGGATGTACTGTTCAAGAAATAAATGTCAGATGAATTTTCGAAATAATAAATGCTACAATGTTCTACAAGACAGAGGAAACAGACTGACCTATTTTAAAGCTGTAACCGTATTGAAATAACTATGAAATGTTCTTTTGTAAGTGATATCTGTATATTTCATGCAGTAGAGAAAGGCCTCAGCTACTAAATGATGTAGAAACTGTGCTCATAAATATCAGATGAAGTAGAAGTGATCGTAACAAATTCTCAGTGGTTGAGATAAGAAGTTCAATGGTAAAGAAAGGAAAGGAATAAATATTGCATGGCAATTGTGAACCCAAACCTTCTGAGGATAGACAACCTTGGCATAGTTGTCCTGTGACGTGGGAAGTGAGGTCGTAAATAATGCCAACAGGCAGAGGGTAGGCTGGGGAAAGTCTCCCGTCTGTCTCTTCAACTCAGCAGGCTCTTTTCACCTTTGCCAAGAACGATATGTTCTTACACTGATCCTGCCACACGAATTATCTGAGGGCAGCCTAATGCTTTCCTAAACACTAGCATCTCCGTCAGCAGCCTTCAAGGAATGGTTCCTAAAGAGATGCCAAGTTGAGTTGTGAGTTTCTTTCGTGTGGGTTTCTGAAGCCCTGGCAGGTAATTCAATCAAGTTCCACTCCCCACCTGTCCCATTTTCCTCTCACCCTTGCCCTACCTGCCAAGAAAGAAAGATAAATGGAAACCAGAACTAACTGAAAACTATTTGGAGTATTACATTCCCATCACAGATTGTTTCAGCCTAAGCCCCTGAGATTTGGGTTGTTTTGGGTCAATGCCAGTCCAGGGTTTCTCTGAGGAGGCTATGGACTCCAGCTGTCTTACGGGTTTTTAGTCTCAAAGACCCTGAAATACATGCAATGCAACTCCTGACCCCTGACCCAGGGAAAGGAATCAGGTGGGACTGTGTCTGCCTCACAGAGTCCCTGCTTAGACTGCCTTCAACTCCTTATCTGCCACGGAAAAACACCACAGAGTGTTAATGACCACACATAGTAGATTGCTTTTAGGAAGATAGAGATAAGCAAACGGGAAGAAATGAAAGGAGTGTACTTTTTATAAAGTTCTCCTTGAATCCTTCATTTAAACATTTAACATATATTTATGGAGTACTTCCTGTATGCCAGAGCTGTGATAGATACTGAGGCAATAATGATGAAAATTCTTGATATTTGACTGCATGGAGTTCATAATATAAAATTCCAATCAAATGTAAACTTATTACAGGGCAATGTTTTGCACAAGAAGGCAGGGGAACTCACAGAAGGCAGTGATTGGCTTTTCCTATGGAAGTTGGGGCAAGCTTCGTTTACAGTAATATTTCACCTGATGCTTGAAGGATAAATAGGCATTAATGTGTCAGATGAGAAGAGAAGATCCACCAGGAGAGAAGAGTATATGAAGAGACCCAGAATCATTAAGCAGCATGCAGTTCTAATTCAGGGATTAAAAAAAAAATCAACTTTATGGGCTTGAAGGATAGATTTTGTGCTACCGAACTGTAAGAGATGAGCCTGGAAAATTAGACACCAGGTCACACCATTCTATATTCTGTGTTTCTGAGGATGGAAGGAGCATTAATGATTATTAAGGAGGAGGGAGGCATGATCATATTTGCATTTTATGATGATCACGTAATAGTTATATATGATGTGATGGATAAAAAAAGCTGGAACACCCTTAGGAGCCTCTTGCAACAGCCAACCAGGAGGTGAGCATTGTTTGAAGCTGGGCATCCTCAGGTAGGAGAGTAAGGGGCCTATGAGTGTGGTGAGGGAACTTAACATGGTGAAAAAGAAAAAGGCCGCAGGTGTGGGCTCTTGGTCTCTTATTGTTTGTAAAATTTTATGAAATTCACTTAAACTTCTGATTGTCAGTTTAACCCTCGGTTGAATGAGAATAGCACAAGCTCCATTTCCTCACAGGATTGTTTGAGGATAAAACTGAGACAATGGATGCAAAACTGCTTAGTACTTTATAAAACGCCGAGTAAGGGGTTGGGGATGATTAATATTATCATAGGCAATAATAGATATAATATTACTTCAAATTTCAGATAGAAAAATGCTTGATTTTCTCTCCAAAATGTGGGTCAACACATCTGTGTTGGGATTTGTTGCTCTTGTTGTTTTTGGGACGATGTCTTGCTCTGTTACCCAGGCTGGAGTACAGTGGCACGATCTCAGCTCACTGCAACCTCCGCCTCCTGGGTTCAAGCAATTCTCCTGCCTCAGCCTCCTGAGTAGGTGGATTACAGACATGCACCACCATGCCTGGCTAATTTTTGTACTCTTAGTAGAGATGGGGTTTCACCATGTTGGCCAGTCTGGTCTCGAACTCCTGACCTCAAGAAATCTGCCCGCCTCAGCCTTCTAAAGTGGTGGGATTACAAGCGTGAGCTACTATGCCTGGCCGACACACCTGTGTTTGCATCCTCCCTTAATATGCCAGGACTTTGGAAGCCACCACTAATTTATTGTTCCCTAATTGTGGAGTCGTTAGTTTTATACAGTAATGGAAGCTTTGGCTGTGCAAATTTCCATTGCTTACACAATCCCCAAAAGACCATACACCATTGATAGTAATGCTAGTGATGCTAGGAATGGAGATACCGCCCTTTCCCACAAGGCAGATGTCTTCCACATGTATACAAAACCAGGTCTTCAGGCATGAATATACACGGGGTGCACCTCAAGGTCCCCCATTCCTGATGATCTTGTGTAGGAAGAAACAGGGGTCAAGGAGACAATTGGGCACTTAGACAAGAGGACAGAGAAAAAAAGGAAATATTTTTCTTTACCTAAGAAGTGGAAAACACAGATTTCTCAGGTGATCTGCAGTGGGAAGTGTTACGAAGCAAAAGGTGAAGTTAGTGAAACATCTTTTCAATACTTGCATTTCTGTCTGCAACTCTTCCTCTTCCTCTCCTAAATGAGTGCATTCATATGGAGCTACTTTGTCAGTCTAACAGAAGCAAGTGTCATAGAGTGGCTGGGCTGGAAGAAACCATCCAGTCAATGGCAACGCCCTTATAAAGTTATAGACACTGAAGACCAGAGAGGAAAAGTAATTTGATACTATATATTCATCTATTTAGTCTGTAGGACTAGTAGTTGTTGGTTGTGTCTCTAAGTGGGGAAGAGATCAAGAGCTTGTCAGAATTCAGCATAATCCAACCTTTAGTCAGTCATCTACAATGGTTGCAGCCATCTCCCTTGTTTCTCAGGGGGATCTTTGTGCAGAGGGCATATCAGGAAAGCGTATTCCCTATTGTTGTGTTGGGATCCATTACATGAATGGCCCCACTTCTTCATTTCTGCCTGTACACATTTGCCATGCAACTTTGCAGTACCTTCCAATTTTTTTTCTAATTGGGTTGAAATTCACCTAACATAAAATTAATAATCTTAAGGGGTACAACTTAATGGTAATTGCTACATTCACAATGTTGTGTGGTCACTGTCTCCATTTTGTTCAAAGCATTTTCACCACATCTCCCAAAAGTCCCATACACATTAAACAGTTCTTGGCAATCACTCATTTGCTTTTTGTTCCTATCTATTTACCTATCTGGATATTTTATGTAAATAGAATCACACAATATAGACTATTATGTTTGGTTTCTTTCACTTACATAATTTTTTCAAGGTTCATCCACGTTGTAGTATGTATCAGTATTTCATTCCTTTTCATGACTGAATAATATTCCATTGTATGTCTATTCATTGGTGGGCATTTGAGTTGTTTCCACCTTTTATCTGTTGTGAACAGGGCTGCTATGAACATTTATGTACAAATGTTTATTTGAATGCTTGTTCAATTATTTGGGGTATAAAGTCAAGGATAAAGTTGCTTGTCATATAGTAAACCTATGTTTAACTTTTTGAGGGACTTCCAAACTGTTTTTTGCAATAACTATAACAATTTTTATATTTCTGCCAGCAATACACAAGTGTTTGATTTCTTCATGTTCTCACCAAAATTTATTTTGAACTTTCTAAAATAGCCATCCCAGTGGGTATGTGGTAGTGTCTTATTGTAGTTTTGATTTGCATTTCCCTCATGACTAACAATGTTGGACATCTTTGCATCTACTGTTGGCCTTTAGGATATCTTCTTTGGAAAAATGTCTAATCAAGTGCTTTGCTCATTTTCTTTCTTTCTTTCTTTCTTTTTTTTTTTTTTTTTGAGATGGAGCCTCACTCTGTCACCCAGGCTGGAGTGCACTGGCACGATCTCGGCTCACTGCAAGCTCCACCTCCCAGGTTCATGCCATTCTCCTGCCTCAGCCTCCCGAGTAGCTGGGACTACAGGTGCCCGCCACCGTGCCCAGCTAATTTTTTTTTTTTTTTGTATTTTTAGTAGAGACAGGGTTTCACTGTGGTCTCAATCTCCTGACCTCGTGATCCGCCCGCCTCGGCCTCCCAAAGTGCTGGGATTACAGGTGTGAGCCACTGCACCGGGCCTCTTTTGCCCATTTTTAATTGGCTTGTTTTTTTTTTAGGTGTTGTGTTGTAGAAGGTTTTTAAGTATATATTTGGAATATCAGGCTCTTGTCTGATACAAGATTTAAAAATACTTTCTCCCTTTCTGTTGGTTGCATTTTCATGTTCATGTTAATGTCTTTTGATACACAGCATTTTTAATTTTGATGAAGTCCAATTTATCTATTTTTTCTTTTGTTTTCATACTTTTGGTGTCATAGTAAAAATGCATTGCTAAATACAAGCTCATAAAGATTTATCTCTGTGTTTTGTTCTAAGACTTTTACAGGTTAGCTCTTACATTTAAATCTTTGATCCATTTTGAATTAATTTTTGTGTGTGGTGTGAGGTAAGAGTCCAATTTCCTTGTTTCTCGCATATAGATATCCAGTTGTCTCTGCAACATTTGTTGAAGATACTATTCTTTCTCCATTGAATGGTCTTGGGACCCTTGTCAAAAATCAGTTGGACATGGACGTACAGGTTTGTTTTTGGACTTTCTATTCCATCGGTCTATGTGTTTATCCTCATGCAAGCACCCCACTCTTTTGTCCACACCCTTCCACTTCTATGGGTGACTGATTCTGCCCCTTGACCCTAAGCTGTGCCATATGGTTTGTTTTGGTCAATGGGATGTGGGCATATTGGCACAAGCAGAGTTCTGAAATGGGCTATACGCTGGGACTTGTTCTCTCCTGTGTGTGCCATCACCATGAGAACACACCCAAGCTACCTTGATCATAGAAGAGACACAGGAAGCAAAGCCAAGTCACCTGCTAGCCCTAGTAGTAGTAGCCAGACAAGATCAGATCACTGATTAGACAACCCTCAGACATAAGAGGAAACCCAGCCATAATCAGCAAAGTGCTTAGCTCACCTCTCGTTAATCCTAGTCCTATAGGATTCTGTGGTTGACATCATACAGCAAAAGCTAACTAGTATACTGGATGAAGTTTATCTCTCAAACTTAGAATAATCACTGGCTTTAGTGAGCTGAGCAGTTTCAGGCCTTCCTGTGCAAGGAAACTTCCTTGATTTCTCCTTGGCTTGGAAAGCAGCATAGGAGAGGGGTCAAAGTCGTAATGTTGCCATCAATCCTTGCCTTATCACCAGACAGGTGTGCACATGGATTCGAATTCTGCCATATGGAAGCTCTATGGTTTTGTGAAAGTGTTTCCTTTCTCTAGGACCCAGTTCCCCTATCTATAAAATGTGGACAAAATACTTGTTTTATGGAATTATTGTGAGTGTTAAATAAAATACACGTATGTAAGGCATTTCACATAAAGCCTGATAAATGACAATTACTTTTGCTATTTATATTGTTGTTGTTGTCATTGTTGTTATTCTCACAGACAGAATACATCTCAGGGGAAGATGCCCTAGGTCCATCTTACAAAAATAGCGTAATAGAATTTCCAAAGACTAAGACCTCAATATAGAAATGTCATAAAAGAGCAACCAAGCAGTGCCAAACACTGGGGGGAAAGAATAACAAAAAAAGATACAGTTTCTGTAACCAACTAAAAAGATACAACCAATATGAGAATTGCCCCTTTAGGATCCTTCTTCGTCAAAGTGAAAACCACATTCTCTGGGATTATGTTTATTATTATTATTATATATATATTATATATAAATAATATATATTATATATATTATATATATAATATATATTATATATTATATATATTATATATATAATATATAATATATATTATATATATTATATATATAATATATATTATATATTATATATATTATATATATAATATATATTATATATTATATATATTATATATATAATATATATAATATATAATATATATTATATATATAATATATATATTTTATATACATATATTTATTTTTGAGACAGAGTCTCACTCTGTTGCCCAGGCTGGAGTGCAGTGGCATGATCTCAGCTCACTGAAACCTCTACCTCCCGGATTCAAGTGATTCTCCTGCCTCAGCCTCCTGGGTAGCTGGAACTACAGGCGTGTGCCACCACACCCAGCTAATTTTTGTATTTTTAGTAGAGATGGGGTTTCACCATGTTGGCCAGGATGGTCTCGATCTCTTGACCTCTTGATCTGCCGCCTTGGTCTCCCAAAGTGCTGGGATTGCAGGTGTGAGTCACTGCACCCAGCCGAAAATTTCTTATATCTTTAAGATACATTCACCATATGATCCAGTCCTTGCACTCTTAGGTATTTACTTAAGAGAAATAAAAACTTTTTTTTCATGCAAAAGACTGTATGCAAAAGTTTATAATGGCTTTATTTGTAATTCCCCAGATTGGAAACAACCCAAATGTCCATCAACTGATGAGTGGATACATAAGCTGTGGTACCGCTATGCAATGGAATATACTACTCCACAATAAAAAAGAATGAAGTACTGATACATGCAGTAACATCAAAGAATTTCAAATTTGTTCTGATAAGTGGAAGAATCCATATTCAAAACACTGAATACTGTATGACTCCATTCAGATGATATCCTGGAAAAGGTGAAGCTATTTGAGTAGTAATTAGATCAGTGGTTGCCAGGGCCTAAGAGTAGGAAATACATTAATGACTTTTTACACTACGTGAAAAGAAAGTGCAGGATCAGAGGAAATGGTGGGGCCGTGTGATTCTCCAATGTTCACATGATATGCAGATAATTCTTGTCACTAAAGTTATCACAGTTTAAGAAGATCTTTGGTAAACCCAAAGAGTCTGAAAAGGAAATACAGCAGTCTGAAGATAATAACCTCTTATTAGTGGTAAAATGTACTAATTTTGTTTAAATTATAAAAGAATTTTTTTTTGAGTCACGTCTCTCTCTGTTGCCTAAGCTGGAGTGGAGTGGCATGATCACAGCTCACTGTAACCTTGCATTCTTGTCTCAAGCCATTCTCCCACCTCAGCCTCTTGAGTAGCTGTGACCACAGGTGTGCACCACCATGCCCGGCTAGATTTTTTTTTTTATTTTTGGTAGAGACAGGCCCTCACTATATTGCCTAGGCTGGTCTTGAACTCCTGGGTTCAAGCAATCCTCCCATGTCGCCCTCTCAAAATGCTGGGATTACAGGTGTGAGCCACCATGCCCAATCAGAAAAGAAAAATTTAAGGCAAGAAAACATAAACTCTCAGGTAAATAAGAGGACACAGTAACCAATGGTCAGATACTGCTGCAATCATACTACTTGCCTAGGAGGTAATGAGGAAGCTGGCAGGCCATCCGAAAGACCTGTTATAGAATGGCTTGCTCCATGAGGCAGAGAGAGTATCAACTGACCCCTAAGATCCCTTTTTTTTTTTTGAGACAGGATCTCACTTTGTTGCTCAGGCTACAGTACGGTGGTGCAATCTCAGCTCGCTGCAACCTCCACTTCCCGGGGCCCAAGCAATCCTCCCACCTAGCTTCCTGAATAGCTGGGACCACAGGCGCGCACCACCACACCTGGCTAATTTTTATATTTTTCGTAGAGTCAGGGTTTCCCTATGTTGCCAAGGCTGGTCTCGAACTCCTGAGCTCAAGCAATCCTCCACCTAGGCCTCCCAAAGTGCTGGGATTACAGGGGTGAGCCACTGTGCCCAGCCTAAGATCTATTTCAAATATTATTATTCTATAATTTTGTTTCTTTTCTCAAACAGTTTCAAAATTCCAGACACTATACAGGTTCTGTTTTAACAATTAAGTGATGTCATATATTAAGAAGAAATTAAGATCTAAAATAAAAATGTAAGGCAAATTTTCCTTGAAAATTCTGTAGGAAGGAGCCATGATGAAGACCAGCATGGGGACTTGTTAAGCCCAACACGGCCAGTTTCCTCCTCCATGAATGGAACAGATTGCTCTTTCTTCAGCAGAGCTCCATTTGCAACAAAAGCCATGATATATACAATTTTGTACCTTTAAACATTACGTTCACACTCATGCTCACGGGGGAGGGAATCGCAAAGCCACGTTTCTCTCCTCACATTCTCTCCAGAATATACTTTTTGGATGAAATGTGGGTGGAATCACGCCTACCACCAGAAGAGTTTCTTCTTCTCTCTCTTTTTTTGATGTGCATACATAACTGGGTTTGCAAAAGTTAGAGTCAACAATGTGGCAACTCCATAGTAAAGAAGGAAGTTTGAAAAAACTCCTCAGAGGATGATTACTAATTGACAGTTCATAGGTCAGTAATAAAAAGGAGGGCGTTTTTTCCACTCTCCATTGTCTGGAGGTAAGCCCTGAGATGTATTAGGTGGTTGACGTTAATAAGTTCAGTTCTAAGTGTATCAAACCCTCTTTCCACCTTCCTCTTCTTTTCCCTCATGGGTCTTTTCTCTGTCTTCACTCCCCCTTCTTTGCCTTCATTTCCACTGCTTTCCCTTCTTTCCTCTTCCTGAAACCTTTCCCCCATCTCTTTTCTTTTACTGCTCTTATGTAAAATATAGATCCATATTTATTATTATTTGTAGCATTCTGACTCCAGTTTTTAAAGTCATAAAGCCTTTTTTGAAGAAAGCCATTTGCTGAAAATTCCAAGTTATTCTGTAAAGACAATAATTAAAGTTAGTTTCTTCAGGGTAAGTGATAAAAAGCATTGACACTACTTCATTGAGCCAGTTCTTCTCTTGACACAATTCAATTATCTAGTGCAACAAACCAGGTATCTTTCATGCCTGGCCACTTTAATGGAGCTTTGACACCAGGGATTTAATTAAGGTAGCAGATCCAGAAATAAACTTAGAAGTCAGACAATTTCTTTCCGGAGCATTAAGCATAAAAATTCATCACTTAAGAGTGACATTATTAAATGAGGTTTATTACTTTATTTCTAAATGAACCAAACCATATGTCTGATGCAGCAATTTTAGTTATTTTACCTAGTTATGTTATTATTATTATTCAGGATATTAAAACTTACCAGGAAGAACATTTAAGGATTAAAACAAACAAATCAAAAAATATAATTATTTACTCACACACAGAAAGTAGACTTTAAAACCTGGAAACAATCTTACACACCATTTACTTGGAGATTTTCATTACATACACATATATGCACACACGCATATGCACACACACAAATTTACATTATATGCATATATGTAATGTAAATTTTCTAACTACATACATACATGGGAGATTCAATTGTTTGCTCAGAATCACACAACTAGTCAGAGACACTAATGGTATTAGAACCCAAGTTTTCTATCTAAAAATATATTTTTATGATTATCGTAAGTCAGTCTTGAGGTTATCTTTAAGGATGTCTTTAAGGAAGAGGGGGTTTCTGATGAGTGAGAAGACATGTGAGAGCTCCTGGGTGCTGGCATTGTTCTATTTCTTGATCTTGGTGGTGTACTGAATACATGGGTTTCACTTTATGATAATATCTTAGTCCTTTTGGGCTGATATAACAAAATGCCATACACTAAATGGCTTATAAACAACATACATTTATTTCTCAGTTCTGAAGCCTGGGAAGTCCCAGATCAAGGAGCTGTCAAATTTGACATCTGGTGATGGCTCACTTCTGGTGCATAGCAACTGTCTTCTGAATGTAATCTTTCATGCAGAGGCATGAGGGACCTCTCTGGAGCCTCTTTTATGAGGGCATTAATCCCATTCACGAAGGCTCTGCCTTCATGACCTAATCACCTCCCAAAGGCACCACATCTAAATATCCTCTCATTGGGGATTAGGTTTCAACATGTGAATTTAGGAGTGAAGACGAGACATAAACCTTCAGACCATATCAGATAATTCATTAAACTATACATTTGTGTTTTATGTGCTTTTGCATGTTTTACATACTTAACAATCTTAAAAAGTTATATATAGATAGCTACATAGATATCAATATAAATATATAATATATATAGTATTTATATTATATACTTACTTGAACAAAAGTTATACATAAATATGGACATTATGTATAAAACATGCATACATAGTGTTCATTCTTCAACAACACAGTCTAGTCCTTCTATCTTGTTTCCTAATACACGATTGATAAGCAATATCCATGATACAGATGGGCGCTGAGATGAGCTACAGATTGATCAATTCTTCTGAGATCAATTTTCAAGATTCAGACCATGGATCCCTAATTTCTCAGGGGATCAGGCCTACAGGATTTTGTGGTCAAGTGAGCATATACACAAGCTTTTCTGTGCCAGAGCCTTTTAGCTGGTTTCCAGGGTTGGTCTTTCTCCCTTTCCCACAGCAATAGGATTTCTAGGGAAGCGGCCGGGCGCGGTGGGTCACGCCTGTAATCCCAGCACTTTGGGAGGCCGAGGCAGGTGGATCACGAGGTCAGGAGATCGAGACCATCCTGGCTAATGCGGTGAAACCCCGTCTCTACTAAAAATACAAAAAATTAGCCGGGCATGGTGGCGGGCACCTGTGGTCCCAGCTACTCGGGAGGCTGAGGCAGGAGAATGGCGTGAACCCGGCAGGCGGATCTTCCAGTGAGCCGAGATTGCACCACTGCACTCCAGCCTGGGCGACAGAGCAAGACTCCGTCTCAAAAAAAAAAAAAAAAAAATTGTCTAGAGAAGCAAACGACTGTCCGGAATAGAGTATATTTCCTGGCCTACCTTGATGCCAGATATGTTTATGTGGCCAAATTCTGGCCATGGAATGAAACTTGAAGCGTCCAACAGAAGTTTCTGAGCGCCTTCTTTAGGAGCTAAGTACATAGTTTTGTCTTTTTTCTCTATCCATCTGTTGCCTGGAGTACACATGGTGTTTTGGACTATGATGATGAGGCCACACTCGGGGAGTGGCTGAGTGGGGAATGGAAAGACGCCGGGGTAGCTGACAACTTTGTGAAACGGAGCTTCCATGCCACGCCTGGGCCTTTGTGTGAAGGAGAACAAAATTTCTGTCTTGTTTAAAACACTGTTGTGTTGAGTTTAGATGTTACAGTCATCTCTAATCCTAAATAATTCATGTGTCCTTCCATTTGGGGTTGGGGGAGGTTTATAATGTTGATATGTATTTGAAGGGTTTTGGTACATGCTTACATTTGTATAGGCTAAAAGATTGCACTTATGATTTTATGGAGTAGAAATTTATTAGCAGAGACAGTATTAATTAGGAAAGTATAAAACCAAGGCTATTATATAGTTTTACATAATAGGACTCTAAAGGGATTCAATGGATGAATTTTATTCTCCTTCAAGAAAGATACTTAAGATAGGTTTCTTAGATTGTGCAAATTATTAGAGGTTTGGCCATTTGTACCGAGGAAGCTAAGATGTGCAATAACCCGTTCTTATACGGTGGGTTTAGGACCAAAAGTCAAATGTCTAAGGCACAGACCCTTTCTTCAGAATATGGTCTCTGCATCCAGGCAGATTTGGATTTAAATAGTGTCTCCATCACTGCATAACTTTTAATAAATCATTTAATTTTTCTAAGCTGTAGTTTCCCTCTCTATAAAATAGAAATAATAATAACAACACTTATTTTGTGAGTTTTTATGAGAATTAAATGAGCTAAAGGATGCAGTTTGGCACAATGGCATGTCCTCAGATGATCAGCTCTCTGGTCTCCATCAGCAGGTCTCTAGGAACATCCTTGTTCCTGACCTTCACCTCTGGTGGCTCTCGCTGGTGTCTGTGTGCCGCTTGGCTAGGAGCAGGAGTCATTCTGATACCCAGGCACATGCTGGGGGAAAGAACCCTTTTGCTTAGCCTACGTGCCATACGGCTGTCTTAGGCACACCATGCAGTCATTCATCTCTGGGATCCAGATGCCTCCCTATAGGTCTACCCCTCTGTTCTCGCATCCCACAGATCTATTTGATATTTTGCTGCCTCCCTCAAGCTTGGACAACTTTCAGTGGGACTTCCCAATTGCTCTTGTAACTGGGGCCTCCCAGTGTCCCTCCTTCATGTCTTACCCTTACAAACCAAAGCATCATTTTCCAATCTGAAAGAAAAAAAAATAGAGAAGACTATGAGGTTTTCTGCTAAATATGTCATGTTCATCAAAAATATTTTCTATTTCTTTAGGAACATATATGTTTTGAAACCCTAACACTGTAAGAAGACTCTTGTTTATTGACTTGCTTCTCTCATATTCCTTCTTTGAGAATAAGCACATAATGATATATTTGCTTGAAAGTGGAGAGGAACAAACGAGGAAGTACTAGGACAGATATCTCCCAACTTTTAAAAATGTTACTCTGCTAAAGTTATAAATAAGGTCAGTATAGCATAAAAGTGAAATAACTTATCCAAAGAAATTGGTGGACCTGAAACTGTAACCATGTATTCTGTTTGTAAGTGGGTGCTAAGGGCCACCGATCCCTGCCCAATGCAGTAAAAAATCTGAATATAATTTTTCAATAACCAAAGACTTAATTACTAGTAGCCTACGGTTGACTGGAAGCGTTACTGATAACACAGTCAATTAACTCACTAATTTCAAGAATTGAGAGGATTTCAAGTTGTGGTGACATCCTTGAAAGACTTATCTATTTCTGGCTAATGACTCCTCTAAGGATAAAGCCAACTGGCATCCTAAACAAATTAAAGAGTTTCAGCAGGGCACCCCACCTTAGCAGCTTTACAACTCTCACTCTAATATTTGTCCCCCAAGGCCCATAAGGCTGTTAAAAAGACTGCTCAGCAATTCAGCCTCTCAACTGCCTCCTTGGGAATCAACGGCACCCTCAGGTAAGAAGTGATTCCAAATGTCAAGCTCATCCTACTTTACTCCTGGCTCAATCATTCTTTATTCTCGTTTCATCTCTCTATCAACTTCCAGTAGCGTTTTCTCTCATTTTGTCCAGCTTTACTAGTTGTTCACAAAAGGATTCATTCCAATACAACTTCTAGTAAAAGTCTACAACTGTTTCTCAATCTCACAGGCACATCTATTTTTTTTAATTTTCCAGCTTCCTCCTAAATATTTACCATTTGTATTTTCATGTCCTTTCAGTTTAAATTCTGTGATCTATCACTTCAACCACTCAATCAGTATCTTAAGGTTTTTATCACCCTTATATCTTAAACTAAATATATACCAAACTTGAGGCCTTTTCACTAACCAGGACTCTTTTCTGATTTCTAGTCATTACCACGGATTGCTATAAACCTTGGTCACATTCTTCACTTCTCCTACTGTCATCTATATCATTCAACCAATCACAAAGTTCTTTAGTTTCTATTTCACCAAGAGCAGCAAGGTAATGTTTTAAGATATTAATCAAGTATTTTCCATGCTGTTTTCCTCACTATCCAGGACACAAGATTGGCTTTCAGTATCCTCTCTCTTCAACAGGAGGGCTAATCAGAGTTGGGAATAGAAAATTAGGTGCTTGCCTTTGAGATATCTTTTTGACATTTATAAAGTATCATAAAGTCTGAGATAGTCTTTAAAGTGAATGATCTTTATTCCAAAATCCAGGCTTTTCTGGAGGGAAACTTTGAGTACCAATGAATAAGGCCCTGAATGGAGTACCCACAGCATGCAGTATATACAGCTGACCCTTGAACAACGTGGGTTTGAGCTGTGTGGATCCACTTACATGCAGATTTTCTTCTGCTTCTGCCACCCCTTAGACAGCAAGACCAACCCCTCCTCTTCCTCCTCCTTCTCAGCCTACTGAATGTGTAGATCATGAGGATGAAAATCTTTATGATAATCCACTTCCACCCTTTTTTCTTTCTTTTTTTTTTTGAGTTGGAGTCTCACTCTGTCACCCAGGCTGGAGTGGAGTGGCACAGTCTCGGCTCATTGCAACCTCTGCCTCCCGGGTTCAAGCAATTCTCCTGCCTCAGCCTCCTGAGTAGCTGGAACTACAGGCGCCCGCCACCACGCCCAGCTAATTTTTTGTATTTTTAGTAGAGATGGGGTTTCACCGTGTTAGCCAGGATGGTCTCGCTCGCCTAACCTTGCGATCCGCCTGCCTCGGCCTCCCAAAGTGCTGGGATTACAGGCGTGAGCCACCGTGCCTGGCCAATCCACTTCCACTTAATGAATAGTAAACATATTTCCTTTCCCTTTTAATTTTCTTAATAACATTTTTTCTGCATCTTACTTTATTGTAAAATACAGTGTATAAAATAACATACAAAATGCACATTGATTGTGTTATCAATAAGGCTTCCATTCAATCATAGGCTATTAGTAATTAAGTATTTGAGAATTCAAAGCTTATATTCAGATTTTCAACCGCATGGGGCAGGGATCAGTGTCCCTAATCCCTTTGTTGTTCAAGGGTCAGCTGTACTATAAAAATAGAGAAGGAAAAAAACCACAGTGAATGACTAATGTTTCCTATCAAAGAGATGAAGTTTAACCAGCTAATGTGAATAGAAATGCAAAGAACATGACTATATTGTGAATTCTCATGGGTCTCTATGCTATACATGCTATTCCTTTATGCTCTAGGTTCTGAGAGCAATGGACAATGGGTTGGCTGAATTTACAAAATAGAACGTGCTTCAGTTTCAATGGTGCAGCCCAAGGAGGCAGCAAATTCAAAGGGAAGTGTCTTCAGGGCTGAAAAAACAATACTGGAATATAAAATGGTACAGTCACTGTAGAAAGTAGTATGAAGGTTCAGTAAAATTTAAACACAAAAGGTGGGGAGTGTTGGCTCACACATCTAAGCCTCATGTGGCTGATGACAAACAAAGTAATAGGGAGCACCTTTGTCCAGAAAAGAGGGTTTTATCAGATCTTTGTGTTTTAGGGATTTAAAAAAGAGAAGCTGCTCAGTCTCCTTGAGGAAGCTGAAGAAAGAGAGGATAATGAGGTTTTGAGTTTGGGAGGTAGAGGGAAAGAAACTCACATGACTCAGGGATTTGGCAGCCTTGTGGTCTGGGTGGTGGACTAATATAAATGGAGAAAAACGGCTGCAAGCTGATGAGGCCAGTGCCTGTCACAGACTGAAGGACACACCGTGCCTACCTAAATCTACAGACCCACTTTTCTAAGTCAACCATTGTGCTGGCTTCAGTACTCTCCCTTGACATCATGACAAGACATATGTCTTGACTGTTAGCAGATTGTGAGCTGGGGGTTAAGTCCTCAAGGAATAATAAAACCTGGACCTGGAAGAAGAAATGACATCCCAGTTTTCCCACCTGAGTTTCTAGCTTTACTACTTTCAACTCCTCATTTTTCATCTATGTTTCTGAGACACCCATCAATTCTCTATACCTAGCCCATACTGTTTCATTTTCTTTGAATATTCTTTCTTCAGGTCCACATCTTTCTTTATCTATTTTCTACTCATTCTTTAGATCCCAGGTGAGTTGCCACTTCCTCTGAGAAGCCTCTGGGTAAATCATCTTTCTATTGGACCTAATAAACCACACGTTCACCCCATTCTAGCCCTTGTCTTTTTGTAATTCACTTCCAATAATCTGACTTTTGTATGGAGCAGAAGTCTGCAGACTTTTTATGTAAAAGGCTAGACAGAAAATATTTTAGGCTTTGTACGCCACATATGGTTTTGTATGCTCTTTTTCTTTTTAACTTTTGTGTTTTATTTTTCTTTCATTTTTTTACAACCCTTTAAAAATGTAAAAAAAAAAAAATTTTGTTCACTGGCAGTATTTTAAAAAAGTCATTTGGCCCCACTGGCCATAGTTTGCTGACATTTGCTTGCTCTCGAGATAAACGTCTTATCTTGCTTTATCATAGTTTGTTTTGCTTTACCTCCCCAGTGCCTAGCACTATCCCTGGAAGCATACTGAAAACGTTTAACTGAATTAAATTGAACCTTGTATGTTAAGGCTGACTTCGTCTGCTTCCTTCAATCTTTGTCACCTCTAATGATGCTGTTTCTCTCTCTCTCTCTCTTACACACACACACACACACACACACACACACACACTCTGACATTTTATATGTTTTAGTCCCTTTATGCTAAACTAGTAGTCTCTGTATGCCTGCATGCTTCTCCACCAACATGATGCCTTCAGCTCAAGCATCTGCAACCAAGCCAGTGAGGGTCTTCTCCTTCCCCGCTACCTTACTTCCTCACTCTCTCTCCCCCCTGCCTCACTCCGCCCTCCCTCACTCCTTCCCTCCCTCCCTCCCTTCCCTCCTTCTTTCTCTTTCTCTTTGTCCCTTTCTTTCTTTCTTTCTTTCTTTCTTTCTTTCTTTCTTTCTTTCTTTCTTTCTTTCTTTCTTTCTTTCTGTTATAGGCACATGCACATGGCTGGTCGTTCGCAAGCTGGTCTTTTTCCCTAGCATTCCCATTACTCGTGAATCCTAATTTGGTTCTTCAGCCAGGAATTTGGTTATTAAATGGACTATACATTTCACTTCCTTCTTGGTATTTAAAAGCATATCTGGGGGGGAGGGGGGAGGGGGGAGGGACAGCATTAGGAGATATACCTAATGCTAAATGACGAGTTAATGGGTGCAGCAAACCAACATGGCACATGGATACATATGTAACAAACCTGCACATTGTGCACATGTACCCTAAAACTTAAAGTATAATAAAAAAAAAAAAAGCATATCTGGGTAGAAGTTTTTCCGTGGAGATATGCTGAGGTTGCCTAGGGAATCCAATCCTTCCAGGACTCCAACACGTCTACAATATTTGGAGTCAAGAGACCACTTTCCATCTTTTGACCATTGCATCACTGAGTATCCTTAGGCACTTTTCTACCACCTGTTACCTTGGTTTGGTAAGAAGAGATAATCAGCAACCCTCTCCAGAAACTGTGGTCTCATTAAGAAATATATATATATATATATATATATATATATATATATATATATGTAACTCCTGAATAAAATCTAGTCATACAAGGCCGTAAAATCCTTCGCACAATTTTTTACAAATACTCTACATCAGGGATTGAAATAAACTAAAAAAGCAACAACAAAATATGCCCCTATAAAAACAGGCTCTGGCTGATGAGAGATTTGGCAGTAGGTAAAAACACAGTGCAGCCCAAAACACTTGTTGCCCTTCTTTGTAGGCAGTTTGAGGTTCTTTCTTTCCGGCCCATCTGTACTGTTTTTACTGCAGTCTTGCATACTTATGGAATGAGAGCATGCTTCTTGTTGCTACAAACAGCCCTCATAAATGTTGGAGCCAAGTGTGTCTAAACATTACAGCATATTAAACACCTTTAAGCATGATCCATAACCTTGTAATTGGTACCAAAATAACAAGACCTGTGTTTTAAATGGAAATTTGACTCTGTGTTTGCTGTTGTCAATCTGTTCCATTAGAACATAGCTGGGAAAGCCAGTCACAGAAAAGAATGGATGTGATTGAAGTGTGGAACCCTGAACTCTCGGACCCTAAAGGTAATCTGAGCTAATGCTCATCTCTGATTGATGTGGAAACTAAAGACCAAAGAGGCTCTATGATTGACTCAAGGCTTCCAGACTCTTTCTTCCATGGTATAAATAATAATTGCATTAGCCATGAAATTATACAAGTTCACATGGAAATGTATCTTTCCTGGTATGGAAACAGGACAAAGAGGAGGGGGGTTTTATTTTCGACAGACATCACCAAAAGCTTTCTTCTTCTCAAATAGCTCTTTCTGAATCTGTTCCAGGCCCCCAGATCTTCACTACTAGAATCATTCATTTAGCCATGATTTTTGTAAACCTTGGCTGAGATAAAAATATGTTAAGAGAAATTGTGAAGCAGTGCAATGAATGCAGGCCTTAGAACTAGAAATGAGTGGTCTGCATTCTGGCCTGACACTTGCTGGGTAGGTGATCTTGAGAAAGTTTCCAACTCCTCTCATCCACGTGTTCATTCAAACACTTATAGAGAGAGCCTGCTCTGTGCCAGTTTCCTCATCTGGAAAATGAAAACCAACCTAAGCGAATAGAACTGTGAGGATTACACGGAATGACATTTAAAGCGATCATCCTAGTGTTTTCCATATGGCAGACATTTAACTATTACGGTAAATATCAGTGTATATAAAATAAGATGTGAGTCATAATATATATATGGTTATCATATGTGTAATTTACATCTGCTCTGATGGGGTTGACTGCTCACTTTTAAAATTCACCACCAAGATCACAGCAAGATAAACACTGAGAGCTTTGGCTTAGATGTTCTAATGATTAAAAGAAGCCAGAACATATGATGTTCCAATGCTGATATTTAAGGTACCGTAAGGTTCTGATTTACCAGTGTCTTGTGAATAAGTCTTGGTAATTAAAAGCCTTAAAGCTTTTGTTTTGTTTTAATCTCCATCCAGAGTTATGATTGAAAAATGCTTTCAGCACCCTTATTTCTCTGGCCAGCCAAAACTTAAGAAAACTATTATCATGTGGGGAACATACAAGAGAAAAATGGATGCGTTTCCTTCAACACCTGTTTTCATTAAGCAAGGGGAAGGAAATGAGAGGCTTTTTTCAATGCTTATCAAGTTAGTGCCAGAAGCATTACATATGTTATCCCATTTAATCTTCAAACCCAAAGAGGTAGATACTGTAGTCCCTGCTTGAGAAATGTTATGAAACCATCCCTAAAATTTTGAACTTTATGGAAGTAGAATATATTTCTTAGAATTGAACTTTGAATGAATAAAAACAGAATCTAATGCAAATATTGGTATGGAAAGTTACAAGAAAGGGGTAAATTGGCATCTAGGCCAGTACCATCTTCAATAATGTTAACATTATTAATATTCTTACCGAAGAATAGTGTCATTAGATTAAGTTACAGGACAGCCACAAAAGTCCATAAAAAAGAGAGGTACAGAGATAAACAGGTGCAATTGGAGAAAGAGAAAGCTCAGCTAGTGAACTTGGAGGAACCGGGTTCCATTGCTGGGCTCCTCCTTTCTGTGAAGCTGTATACCTGAGGCTTTATTAGCTTGATTATATTAAACGTCCAAACAACTGCCTTTTTTCTGATTTCACGCTCAACAACCAAACTCCTGGTTGTAATTTCACTTCCCATGTAGGCTTGCCTACAGGAAAAGAAAGTTGCCAGTGATGCAGCTGTGAGGACTCTGGTCCAAATCTTATTTATCTTGGGAAATTAGTAAAATGGCTTTCTAATTTTATCTGTTAGTCTTGTGATTGGTTAATAATAATAGATCCACCTGATATAATCAGGTTTTGGAGTCTACCAAGGGGAGGCCCAAATTCTGGATGTTGGTTTATTCTTCAAGTAGTTCATGCCAGATTTTCTTGGAATTAAATATCTCACCTCCTCTCTTTGTGAACCACTTCATGAGACAATCATCCTACAAACAGCATTTATAAATTACTGACCAAATGTCAATATATACTGTTTGATGGTGTTGTAGAACAATACAAAGATGCAGAATCACGAAGAAACATGAAATATGAAAAAAGAGAAGAAAATCAGGAAAGCTTTATATTCAAGTAGCTCTTCCTCCTGAGGGCTTCACACTTCTTGTCTGCAGAAGTGAAATAGAATACAAGGAGGATGCATGGGGAAAAACAATGGCAGATAGGAGGCAGAACTAACTTGCAGCTCCCACTTGGACAGCCAGAACAGCATGTGGAGACTCACATCATGAACTTTCGCTCCAAGAACCACCTCAGGAAAGCTGAGAGAATCCACAGACCCTTTGAAGGAAGTGGATTGCCCCTGCAGGCTCTGAGAGACAGCTGAAAAACTACGAGGGCCCAAAGCGTGAAAGTCCCTGAACACACACTCTCACTGGGGAACCTGAAGGTCCAGATCACTGGAGAAGGATTTGACCTTACCTGGAGCTGAGACTAATTCAGAGAGCCAAGAAAAATACAGGGCTAGAAGAAGCAGCAGAAAGAGTTCTGTGGGCTCTCTTGGTCCCCAGGGAAGCCATTTCTGACTTTGTCCCACAAAGTGAGAAAAAGCCCTTTGGGAAGGACTGCCAGAGGAACTGAGAAAAGACCACAGGGAGAAGGAAACTTCCAGCTGAACTTTGTAACAATTTTGACCAAATGTGAAGTTTCCTGGACAGAACCTGGAGGAGTGAGTGAATCAGGAGTGCAGACATAGCACAGAAACCATGGCAGGTGGGGAGGCCTGAAACCTGAAAGCCTTACTTGCTTTCTCAGCTGGGAGGCTGATAGCCTGGGGCAAGTTCTCAGCCCTGTTCACCCACTGCCTGGAAATAAACTTGGTGGTGTTGGGCAGTGGGACAGAGGGGGTGGGACCAGCATTGATGGGAATTGCATTGAATTTGTAGATTGCTTTTGGCAGTATTGTCATTTTCACAATACTGATTCTACCATTCATGAGCATGGGATGTGTTTCCATTTGTTTGTATTGTCTATGATTTCTTTTTTTCTTTTTTTAAAATTATTATTATACTTTAAGTTTTAGGGTACATGTGCACAATGTGCAGGTTTGTTACATATGTATCCATGTGCTATGTTGGTGTGCTGCACCCATTAACTCGTCATTTAGCATTAGGTGTATCTCCTAATGCTGTCCCTCCCCCCTCCTCCCACCCCACAACAGTCCCCAGAGTGTGATGTTCCCCTTCCTGTGTGCATGTGCTCTCATTGTTCAATTCCCACCTATGAGTGAGAACATGCGGTGTTTGGTTTTTTTGTAATTTGCGATAGTTTACTGAGAATGATGATTTCCAGTTTCATCCATGTCCCTACAAAGGACATGAACTCATCATTTTTTATGGCTGCATAGTATTCCATGGTGTATATGTGCCACATTTTCTGAATCCAGTCTATCATTGTTGGACATTTAGGTTGGTTCCAAGTCTTTGCTATTGTGAATAGTGCCGCACTAAACATATGTGTGCATGTGTCTTTATAGCAGCATGATTTATGGTCCTTTGGGTACATACCCAGTAATGGGATGGCTGGGTCAAATGGTATTTCTAGTTCCAGATCCCTGAGG
The DNA here is from genome assembly GCF_006542625.1 of Nomascus leucogenys. Taxonomy (NCBI): domain Eukaryota; kingdom Metazoa; phylum Chordata; class Mammalia; order Primates; family Hylobatidae; genus Nomascus; species Nomascus leucogenys. The sequence goes on from NC_044399.1 coordinate 64,304,065, forward strand.
AATTGCCACACTGACTTCCACAATGCTTAAACTAGTTTACAGTCCCACCAACAGTGTAAAAGTGTTCCTATTTCTCCACATCCTCTCCAGCACCTGTTGTTTCCTGACTTTTTAATGATCGCCATTCTAACTGGTGTGAGATGGTTCTCATTGTGGTTTTGATTTGCATTTCTCTGATGGCCAGTGATGATGAGCATTTTTTAACGTGTTTTTTGGCTGCATAAATGTCTTCTTTTGAGAAGTGTCTGTTCATGTCCTTTGCCCACTTTTTCATGGGGTTGTTTGTTTTTTTCTTGTAAATTTGTTTGAGTTCATTGTAGATTCTGGATATTAGCCCTTTGTCAGATGAGTAGGTTGCGAAAATTTTCTCCCATTTTGTAGGTTGCCTGTTCACTCTGATGGTAGTTTCTTTTGCTGTGCAGAAGCTCTTTAGTTTAATTAGATCTCATTTGTCAATTTTGGGTTTTGCTGTCATTGCTTTTGATGTTTTAGACATGAAGTCCTTGCCCATGCCTATGTCCTGAATGGTAATGCCTAGGTTTTCTTCTAGGGTTTTTATGGTTTTAGGTCTAACATGTAAGTCTTTAATCCATCTTGAATTAATTTTTGTATAAGGTGTAAGGAAGGGATCCAGTTTCAGCTTTCTACATATGGCTAGCCAGTTTTCCCAGCACCATTTATTAAATAGGGAATCCTTTCCCCATTTCTTGTTTTTGTCAGGTTTGTCAAAGATCAGATAGTTGCAGATATGTGGTGTTATTTCTGAGAGCTCTGTTCTGTTCCATTGATCTATATCTCTGTTTTGGTACCAGTATCATGCTGTTTTGATTACTGTAGCCTTGTAGTATAGTTTGAAGTCAGGTAGCATGATGCTTCCAGCTTTGTTCTTTTGGCTTAGGATTGACTTGGTGATGCAGGCTCTTTTTTGGTTCCATATGAACTTTAAAGTAGTTTTTTCCAATTCTGTGAAGAAAGTCATTGGTAGCTTAATGGGGATGGCATTGAATCTCTAAATTACCTTGGGCAGTATGGCCATTTTCATTATATTGATTCTTCTTACCCATGAGGATGGAATGTTCTTCCATTTGTTTGTATCCTCTTTTATTTAACTGAGCAGTGGTTTGTAGCTCTCCTTGAAGAAGCCCTTCATGTCCCTTGTAAGTTGGATTCCTATGTATTTTATTCTCTTTGAAGCAATTGTGAATGGGAGTTCACTCATTATTTGGCTCTCTGTTTGTCTGTTATTGGTGTATAAGAATGCTTGTGATTTTTGTACATTGATTTTGTATTCTGAGACTTTGCTGAAGTTGCTTAACAGCTTAAGGATATTTTGGGCTGAGACAATGGGGTTTTCTAGATATACAATCATGTCATCTGCAAACAGAGACAATTTGACTTCCTCTTTTCCTAATTGAATACCCTTTATTTCCTTCTCCTGCCTAATTGCCCTGGCCAGAACTTCCAACACTATGTTGAATAGGAGTGGTGAGAGAGGGCATCCCTGTCTTGTGCCCATTTTCAAAGGGAATGCTTCCAGTTTTTGCCCATTCAGTATGATATTGGCTGTGGGTTTGTCAGAGATAGCTCTTATTATTTTGAGACACGTCCAATCAATACCTAATTTATTGAGAGTTTTTAGCATGAAGGGTTGTTGAATTTTGTCAAAGGCCTTTTCTGCATCTATTGAGATAATCACGTGGTTTTTGTCTTTGGTTCTGTTTATATGCTGGATTACATTTATTGATTTACGTATGTTGAACCAGCCTTGCATCCCGGGGATGAAGCCCACTTGATCATGGTGGATAAGCTTTTTGATGTGCTGCTGGATTTGGTTTGCCAGTATTTTATTGAGGATTTTTGCATCAATGTTCATCAAGGATATTGGTCTAAAATTCTCTTTTTTGGTTGTGTCTCTGCCAGGCTTTGGTATCAGGATGATGCTGGCCTCATAAAATGAGTTAGGGAGGATTCCGTCTTTTTCTATTGATTGGAATAGTTTCAGAAGGAATGGTACCAGTTCCTCCTTGTACCTCTGGTAGAATTCGGCTGTGAATCTGTCTAGTCCTGGGCTCTTTTTGGTTGGTAAGCTATTGATTATTGCCACAATTTCAGAGCCTGTTATTGGTCTATTCAGAGATTCAACTTCTTCCTGGTTTAGTCTTGGGAGGGTGTATGTGTCGAGGAATTTATCCATTTCTTCTAGATTTTCTAGTTTATTTGCGTAGAGGTGTTTGTAGTATTCTCTGATGGTAGTTTGTATTTCTGTGGGATGGGTGGTGATATCCCCTTTATCATTTTTTATTGTGTCTATTTGATTCTTCTCTCTTTTATTCTTTATTAGTCTTGCTAGCAGTCTATCAATTTTGTTGATCTTTTCAAAAAACCAGCTCCTGGATTCATTACTTTTTGAAGGGTTTTTTGTGTCTCTATTTCCTTCAGTTCTGCTCTGATTTTAGTTATTTCATGCCTTCTGCTAGCTTTTGAATGTGTTTGCTCTTGCTTTTCTAGTTCTTTTAATTGTGATGTTAGGGTGTCAATTTTGGATCTTTCCTGCTTTCTCTTGTGGGCATTTAGTGCTATAAATTTCCCTCTACACACTGCTTTGAATGTGTCCCAGAGATTCTGGTATGTTGTATCTTTCTTCTCATTGGTTTCAAAGAACATCTTTATTTCTACCTTCATTTCATTATGTACCCAGTAGTCATTTAGGAGCAGATTGTTCAGTTTCCATGTAGTTGAGTGGTTTTAAGTGAGTTTCTTAATCCTGAGTTCTAGTTTGATTGCAGTGTGGTCTGAGAGACAGTTTGTTATAATTTCTATTCTTTTACATTTGCTGAGGAGAGCTTTACTTCCAACTATGTGGTCAATTTTGAAATAGATGTGGTGTGGTGCTGAAAAAAATGTATATTCTGTTGATTTGGGGTGGAGAGTTCTATAGATGTCTATTAGGTCAGCTTGGTGCAGAGCTGAGTTCAATTCCTGGGTATCCTTGTTAACTTTCTGTCTTGTTGATCTGCCTAATGTTGACAGTGGGGTGTTAAAGTCTCCCATTATTATTGTGTGGGAGTCTAAGTCTCTTTGTAGTTCACTCAGGACTTGCTTTATGAATCTGGGTGCTCCTGTATTGGGTGCATATATATTTAGGATAGTTAGCTCTTCTTGTTGAATTGATCCCTTTACCATTATGTAATGGCCTTCTTTGTCTCTTTTGATCTTTGTTGGTTTAAAGTCTGTTTTATCAGAGACTAGGATTGCAACCCCTGCCTTTTTTTGTTTTCTATTTGCTTGGTAGATCTTCCTCCATCCTTTTATTTTGAGCCTATGTGTGTCTCTGCATGTGAGATGGGTTTCCTGAATACAGCACACTGATGGGTCTTGACTCTTTATCCAATTTGCCAGTCTGTGTCTTTTAATTGGAGCATTTAGTCCATTTACATTTGTTTGTCTGTAAAGCATTTTATTTCTCCTTCACTTTTAAAGCTTAGTTTGGCTGGATATGAAATTCTGGGTTGAAAATTCTTTTCTTTAAGCATGTTGAATATTGGCCCCCACTCTCTTCTGGCTTGTAGAGTTTCTGCTGAGAGATCCGCTGTTAGTCCAATGGGCTTCCCTTTGTGGGTAACCTGACCTTTCTCTCTGGCTGCTCTTAATGTTTTTTCCTTCATTTCAACTTTCGTGAATCTGACAATTATGTGTCTTGGAGTTGCTTTTCTTGAGGAGTATCTTTGTAGCGTTCTCTGTATTTCCTGAATCTGAATGTTGGCCTGCCTTGCTAGATTAGGGACGTTCTCCTGGATAATATCCTGCAGAGTGTTTTCCAACTTGGTTCCATTCTCCCCATCACTTTCAGGTACACCAATCAGACGTAGATTTGGTCTTTTCACATAGTCCCATATTTCTTGGAGGCTTTGTTCGTTTCTTTTTATTCTTTTTTCTCTAAACATCTCTTCTCACTTCATTTCATTCATTTCATCTTCCATCGCTGATACCCTTTCTTCCAGTTGATCACATCGGCTACTGAGGCTTCTGCATTCATCATGTAGCCCTCATGCCTTGGTTTTCAGCTCCATCAGGTCCTTTAAGGACTTCTCTGCATTGGTTATTCTAGTTATCCATTCATCTAATTTTTTTCAAAGCTTTTAACTTCTTTGCCATTGGTTCGAATTTCCTCCTGTAGCTCGGAGTAATTTGATTGTCTGAGGCCTTCTTCTCTCAAATCGTCAAAGTCATTCTCCATCCAGCTTTGTTCCATTGCTGGTGAGGAACTGTGTTCCTTTGGAGGAGGAGAGGTGCTCTGGTTTTTAGAGTTTCCAGTTTTTCTGCTCTGTTTTTTTCCCATCTTTGTGGTTTTATCTACATTTGGTCTTTGATGATGGTGACATACAGATGGGTTTTTGGTGTGCATGTCCTTTCTGTTTGTTAGTTTTCCTTCTAACAGACAGGACCCTCAGCTGCAGGTCTGTTGGAGTTTGCTAGAGGTCCACTCCAGACCCTGTTTGCCTGGGACTCAGCAGCGGTGGCTGCAGAACAGCGGATTTTCATGAACCGTGAATGCTGCTGTCTGATCATTCCTCTGGAAGTTTTGTCTCAGAGGGGTACCTGGCCGTGTGAGGTGTCAGTCTGCCCCTACTGGGGGTTGCCTCCCAGTTAGGCTGCTCGGGGGTCAGGGACCCACTTGAGGAGACAGTCTGCCTGTTCTCAGATCTCCAGCTGCGTGCTGGGAGAACCACTACTCTCTTCAAAGCTGTCAGACAGGGACATTTAAGTCTGCAGAGGTTACTGCTGTCTTTTTGTTTGTTCGTGCCCTGCCCCCAGAGGTGGAGCCTACAGAGGCAGGCAGGCTTCCTTGAGCTGTGGTGGGCTCCACCCAATTCGAGCTTCCCAGCTGCTTTGTTTAGCTAAGCAAGCCTGGGCAATGGCGGATGCCCCTCCCCCAGCCTCGCTGCCACCTTGCAGTTTGATCTCAGACTGCTGTGCTAGCAATCAGCAAGACTCCATGGGCGTAGGACCCTCCAAGCTAGGTGCGGGATATTATCTCATGGTGTGCCGTTTTTTAAGCCCATCGGAAAAGCACAGTATTAGGGTGGGAGTGACCCAATTTTCTAGGTGCCATCTGTCACCCCTGTCTTTGACTAGGAAAGGGAACTCCTGACCCCTTGCACTTCCCGAGTGAGGCAATGCCTCGCCCTGCTTCAGCTCGTGCATGGCACACTGCACCCACTGTCCTGTGCCCACTGTCTGGCACTCCCTAGTGAGATGAACCCAGTACCTCAGATGGAAGTGCAGAAATCACCTGTCTTCTGCATCTCTCATGCTGGGAGCTGTAGACTGGAGCTGTTCCTATTTGGCCACCTTGCCTCCACCCTTATTGATTTATTAAAAAGATGCTATAAAATTCAGTAGAGGAAAAAGTCTTTTCAGCATGTAATGTTAGAGAAACTGGATATCTTTATAAAAAATTAATCTTCACCCTTTTATTATGTCCTATACAAAAATTAATCAGATGAATCATATACCTAGATGTAAGAGCTAAAAATTATAAAGCTTCATAATGAAAATATTGGAAGAATATTTTTATATACCTGAAGTAAGCAAAAAATAAACAAAAACATGGATGAATCTCAGAAATATTATGTTGAATGAAAGAAGCCAAACATGTGTCTATACTATATGATTCCACTATATGAAGTTCCAGAACAGGCAAAAGTAATCTCTGGTTTCAGAAATTGGAACAACAATTTCTCTGGAAGAGAGATATTGACTGGAAGTGCCACACGGAATGCTTCAGGGGCAATGGAAATGTTCTGTGTCTCGATTTGAATGATGTTAGAAGGGTATGAACATTTGTCAAAATTTGTTGAACTATATGCTTAAAATCAAAGCATTACACTGTATGTAAAAAATACCCCAATTAGTAAATTTATAAGCAGGAATCTCCCTACTCTTGGTCAAAGCATCTCTCTCATTTGAAATACTGAGGTAAACCAAATCAGTGAGGTGAATTATAATTTCTCAATAAAAGCAGAAAGGGCAGATTTCATTTGGGGGACATACAACTGCCTCTTCTCAAAATCATTCTCTGTCTGATGGTTAAATCCTAATATTATTTTGACAAAATGTGATTTTAAAAATTATTTCAGAGAGAAAGAGACCAACACAAATGTATTTAACATTGTTATCACAGTAAGGCAGCATTAACCAAGGACTGGATAAAATAGGAGGAAGGAGCTGAAAAAGAGACGTCAGAGAAAAGGAAAGAGAGACAAAAAATTTACTTCATTCTTGAAGGAAAAAGATGTCCCTAAACAATCTGAATTCGGTATTGTTGTAGTGAATGGACTTCAACAACTCACTAACTTTGGTGACATCTCGGCAATTCTACTCACTGTATGTATGATTTTGGTGTGTCATTTTAACTCTTACTTTCACTTCCCTAAGTCTAGAACAGTAACTGCTACCCCAAAGCTTATCATAAATATAACTTAAAGGGAAATCTAGGCCAACCCTTTCCCCTAATCCTTTGAAATCTGCACCAAATACAGGGAAATAATGAGTCTTTATACTGCTAACTTTGTGTTTGTAGAGATAATTGGAGACGATATTTAGTCCACAAATTTGAAGAAAAAATTTCACAAAGTGAAAAAAGAGGTTGATTTCAAGGCTTCTTCTCTGTATTATTTTTTTTTTTTTTTACTTGAAGGCAACTATCTGATGATGGTTTTGTGGTTTAAAGAAGCAGAAAATGAGCATGATTTTATACACACCCATTTCTTCTGGGAATGTTTAAAGGAAAGATAAAAGATTATTGACACTGCTGTATATAACATGGAAAGTATTGTGGACTAAAAGATCTATATAGTCCCAGCACTTCGGGAGGCGAGATGGGCGGATCACGAGGTCAGGAGATCGAGACCATCCTGGCTAACACGGTGAAACCCCATCTCTACTAAAAATACAAAAAAATTAGCCGGGCGTGGTGACAGGTTCCTGTAGTCCCAGCTACTCGGGAGGCTGAGGCAGGAGAATGGTGTGAACCTGGGAGGTGGAGCTTGCAGTGAGCCGAGATCACGCCACTGCACTCCAGCCTGGGTGACTGAGTGAGACTCAGTCTCAAAAAAAAAAAAAAATCTGTATAGGTTATGCTGCATTTACGGAAAAAAGTTTCTTATTTTCCATGTAGACCATATGCTCTATGAAAATATTGTCTGTTGTTGGGAGATATGTGTAAGTGTTTAGCCTTATAGTTAAGAAAATCATAGGAAAATAATATGGAAAGTATTGTGGACTAAGGAATCTATATAGGTTATGCCGCATTTACAGAAAAAAAGTTTCTTATTGTCCATGTAGACCATATGTTCTATGAAAACATTGTCTGTTGTTAGGAGATATGTGTAAGTGTTTAGCCTTATAGTTAAGAAAATCATACGAAGAATAAAAAAGACATATCTAGACTTCATATGAGACAGCAGAGACTTTGAATGGGATTGGATTCAAAGGATTAAAACCAAACTTGAAGTTGTCTAATATATTTTGGAGACTCATAACTGAATTGCTCTGCTGAAACAACGTATGATGTATTTCTCAACTTAATGCCTTAGTTTTTAGGAAAACATGTTTCTGTAGGATAGTGTGGCCTATGGTTTGCCCTGGAAGAAAAAGATGACAAAATCCAAGGTGAAATCAATCCTCATAAACTGCAGATGTGGATTTTTAAAAGACAAGCAGAGATTTGAAACAAGAATTAAAAAATATACCTCTCTGAGCATGAAGGAAGGGAGGCTTGGGAGACTGACAACAGGAGTCTGAACTGGGCTGCTTCCCAAAGGGTATAATGAAGAGCTACTTTATTCATCCATTCACCCATCTGTCTTCTATTTATTTATTGCCTTTTCTTTGAGGCTTGAGGAAAATAATATTTCACATGTAGTTTTAAGTTATTCTTTCCTCTATTGTAGAGAAATTTCCATCTCTATAATAGTATCTGTTGTAAATACAGAGACTGGTATGGTAGGTTTGGAAGAACTGAGAGATACAAGAGCAAGGGAAATTTCCTTGTCCCATTTCCTCATCTCCTGCTAACATCACAGGAGAAGCAGCATCACCTCTCGGGGGAGGTCAGAGTTTCAGAGTTTTAGGCAATGGTGGGCAGCACAACCAATATGGTCAAGAGGGAGCCAAGAGCAACAGAGAGAAACATGCAATCCAAAGCAGCAGCTGCAAGGAGGAGCAAGAAACAGTTTTAAGACGAACTCCCCTTTCCCAAAATATGGGGAAAGGCAAGACTAGTCTAATACTTGGGTTACATGTGGATTATGTCAGATAACATATATTCTGCACATAGTAAGCACTGGATATATGGTAGCTATTAAAATAATAATAATAAATCTAAACGAATCCCACCTGGAACTATTTATCTGTGGAGGAATCTGGAGAGAGAGGTATGGCAGATCAGGAAGCCTCTGGGAATGAAGTAATATTATTTAAAACATCAACAAATACTGACAGTATAGAAGCATTGAATGCTACAGCTGGGAAGTCTCAGTTATTTTAGTTTAACACTTTCATTTTACAAATGTATTAACTGAGTCCCCAAGAAACAAAGTGACTGGCTCAAAATCATCCCGTATTTGTAGCAATGGAGCTGGGATTTTTTTCCAATAGAGTGGAATTTTTTTTTTTTTGGAACATTTCCCAAGAAATGCTCAATGTCTGACATCCGCAAATAAATTTAGGAAAACTCTAAAAAAATACTTACAATAGATTTATCTTAGTGGGGATGTTACTGGCAGACAATTTTCCAGAAAAATGATGCCATTCAGTGGGTTGGGATTCAGTGATAAACATCAACTCAAAAGAATGAAAATTCTTCCCTATAAAATATTGTAAAGGATGTTCAATTTTGTGAGTAACCTGAAAACCTGATTTTCAGTTTTCCATGTTTGTATACACTGAAAATCTTGTTGAGACAGTAGAAGGATATCTAAACCTCTTCTATCCTACAAAATTGGAGTTCTTTGGATGAGGACCAAGGAAAGAGACAGAAGCCAGCCTGGCTAATACAATGGGGATTGTGACCATGGGATAAGGAGAGAGCTCGCACCCAGCACAGCCTGCGGTCAACTCCTTGCAGAGAAGCTGGACTTGCAATGCTAGCCACAATCCTTTATCTCCATTTGGAATCTTCCAACTATAATTTGTAATTGATATATAATATTTTAGATACTTATTGAGGACGTGTGAGTATTCGTCACATACATTCCCCTTTCCCCATATCCACACCAACATCTATTGTTTTTTTGACTTTTTAATAATGGTTTTTCTTGCAGGAGTAAGATGGTATCTTATTGTGGTTTTAATTTGCATTTCCCTGATAATTAATGATATTGAGCATTTTTTCATAAGTTTGTTGGCTATTTGTGTATCTTATTTTAAGAAATGTCTATTATGTCCTTTGCCTACTTTTTAATAGACTTACTTGTTTTTTCTTGCTGATTTGTTTGGGTTCCTTGATTCTGGTTACTAGTCCTTTGTCAGATGCATAGTTTGCAAATATTTTCTCCCACTCTGTAGGTTGTCTGTTTACTCTTCTGATTATTTCTTTTGCTGTGCAGAAGCTTCTCAGTTTAATTACGTATCATTTATTTATTTTTGTTTTTGTTGCATTTGCTTTTGGGGTCTTAGACATACATTCCTTGCCTTGGCCGATGTCTAGAAGAGCTTTTCCAATATTGTCTTGTATAATTTTCATAGCTTCAGGCCTTATATTTAAGTCTTTGATCCATCTTGAGTTGATTTTTGTATAAGGTGAGAAGTAGGGATCCAGTTTCATTCTTCCACATGTGGCTTGCCAGTTTTCCCAGCACCATGTATTAAATAGGATATCCATTTCCCAATATATGTTTTTGTATACTTTGTCAAAAATCAGTTGGTTGTACATATTTGGCTTTATTTCTAGGTTCTCTGTTCTGTTACATTGGTCTATATGCCTGCTTTTATACCAGTACCAAGCTGTTTTGGTAACTATAGGCTTGTAGTGTAATTTGAAGTCTGGTAATGTGATGCTTCCAGATTTGTTCTTTTTGCTTCGGATTGCTTTAGCTATTTGGGCTCTTTTTTGGTTCCCTATGAATTTTAGAACTGTTTTTCCTAATTCTGTTAGAAATGGTTTTGGTATTTTGATAGGATTGCATTGAATCCGCAGATTACTTTGAGCAGTATGGTCATTTTCGCAATATTGATTCTTCCCATTTGTGAGCACGGGATGCACTTTCATTTGTTTGTGTCGTGTATAATTTTTTTCAGCAGTGTTTTGTAGTTCTCCTTATAGAGATCTTTTACGTCCTTGGTTAAGTATATTCCTAGGTATTTAATATTTTTTGCAGCTGTTGTAAAAGGCATTGGGTTCTTGATTTGAGACTCAGCTTGGTTATTGGTGGCGTACAGCAGTGCTACTGATTTGTGTACATTGATTTTGTAATCTGAGACTTTACTGAATTCATTTATCAAATCTAAAAATATTTTGAAGGAGTCTTTGGAATTTTCTAGGTGTACAATTTATATAATCTGCAGATGGCGATAGTTTGACTTTCTCTTTTCCAATTCGGATACCCTTTATTTCTTTCTCTTGCCTAATTTCTCTGGCTAGGACTTCCAGAACTATGTTGAATAGGAGTGGTGAAAGTGGGCATCCTTGTCTTGTTACTTTTCTCAAGGGGAATGCTTTCAACTTTTCTCCATTCAGCATGATGTTGACAATGGGTTTGCTATATATTATTTATTTATTTATTTATTCTTTTTATTTTATTTTTATTTTTATTTTTATTTTTTGAGATGGAGTCTCGCTCTGTCACCCAGGCTGGAGTGCAGTGGTGCGATCTCGGCTCACTGCAAGCTCCGCCTCCCAGGTTCACGCCTTTCTTCTGCCTCAGCCTCTCCGAGTAGCTGGGACTACAGGCGCCCGCTACCACGCCCGGCTAATTTTTTGTATTTTTAGTAGAGACGGGGTTTCACCCTGGTCTTGATCTCCTGACCTCGTGATCCGCCCCCCTCGGCCTCCCAAAGTGCTGGGATTACAAGCGTGAGCCACCGCGCCCGGCCTATTTTATTTTTTATTTTATCTATTTTATTTTTTTTTTTCTTTTCTTTCTTTCCTTCCTTCCTTCCTTCCTTCCTTCCTCCCTCCCTCCCTCCCTCCCTCCTTCCTTCCTTCCTTCCTTCCTTCCTCCTTTCCTTTCTTTCTTTCTTTCTTTCTTTCTTTCTTTCTTTCTTTCTTTCTTTCTTTCTTTCTTTCTTTTTTAAAAAAAGACAGGGTCTTGCTATGTTGCTCAGGCTGGTCTCAAACTCATGGGCTCAAGTGATCCTCCCACCTTAGCCTCCCAACCGTGTTGGGATTACAGGCGTGAGCCACTGTTCCTGGCCTGGCTTTTATTATTTTGAAATATGTCCATTCTATGCTGAGTTTGTTGACTTTTTATCAAAAAATGATACCAATTTTCTTTAATGCTTTTACTGTGTCTATTGAGATGATAATATAGTTTTTGTTTTTAAATTCTGTTTATGGGATGTGTCACATTTATTGACTTGCAAAGGTTAAATCATCCCTGCATTTCTGGGATGAAACCCACTTGATCATAATGAATTATCTTTTTGATGTGCTGTTGGATTCAGTTAGCTAGTATTTTGTTGAGGATTTTTGCATCTAAGTTCATCAGGGAAATTGTTCTGTCATTTTTGTTGTGGTTGTTGTTATGTCTTTTCCTGGTTTTGGTATCAGAGTGATACTAGCTTCATAGAATGATTTAGGGAGGATTCCTTCTTTTTCAATCTTTTGGAATAATTTCAGTAGAATTGGCACCAGTTCTTCTATGAATGTCTAGTAGAATTTAGCTGTGAATCCATCTGATCCTGGGCTTTTTTTTTCTGTTGGCCATTTTTAAATTACTGATTCAATCTCGCTGCTTGTTATTAGTCTGTTTATATTTCTTCCTGGTTTAATTTAGGAGGGTTGTATGTTTCCAGGAATTTATCCATTTCCTCTAGGTTTTCTAGTTTGTGCACATTAAGATATTCATAGTAGTCTCAAATGATCTTTTGTATTTCTGTGGTGTCAGTTATAATGTCTCCAGTTTCATTTCTAATTGAGGTTTTTTGGATATTCTCTCTTCTTTTCTTGGTTAATCTAGCTAATGATCTATTGATTTTGTTTATTTTTTTCAAATAACCAGCTTTTTCTTTCATTGATCTTTTAATTTTTTTGTTTGAGTTTCATTTAGTTCTGCTCTTATCTTTGTTATTTATTTCCTTCTTCTAGCTCTAGGTTTAGTTTGTTCTTGTTTCTCCAGTTCCTTGAGGTGTGACATTAGGTTGTCAACTTGTGCTCTTTAAAACTTTTTGATGTAGGCGTTTAGTGCTATAACCTTTCCTCTTAGCTTTTGCTGTATCCCAGAGGTTTTGGTAACTTGTGTCATTATTATCATTCAATTCAAATAATTTTTAAATTTCCATTTTGATTTCATTGTTAACCCAGAGATCATTCAAGAGCAGATTATTTAATTCCATTTATTTGTATAAATTTAGGGATTGTTTTTGGAATTGACTTCTAGTTTTATTATACTGTGGCCTGAGAAGATACTTGATATGATTTTGATTTCTTAAAATTTATTGAGACTTGTATTGTGGCCAATCACATGGTCTATCCTGGAGAATGTTTCATGTGCTGATGGGAAGAATGCACTTTCTTCAGATCTTGAGTAGAATATTCTGTAAATATCTGTTAAGTCCATTTGTTCTAGTGTGTCAATTAAGTCTACTATTTCTCTGTTGACTTTCTGTCTTGAAGACCTGTCTAGTGCTGTCAGTGGTATACTGAAGTCTTTCACTAATATTGTTTTGCCATCTATTTTGTTTCTCAGGTCTAGTAGTAATTGTTTTTATGAATCTGGGAGCTCCAGTGTTTGGTGCATATAAATTGAGAATTGTAATATCTTGTTAAATTAATTCTTTTGTTATTAGATAGTGACTATCATTGTCTTTTTTTTACTGTTGTTACTTTGAAGTCTGTTTTGTCTGATGTAAAAATAGCTATTTCTGTGCATGCCTGTTAATCCCAGCACTTTGGTAGGTTGAAGTGGGTGAATCACCTGAGGTCAGGAGTTTGCGACCAGCCTGACTCACATGGTGAAACTTCGTCTCTACTAAATTAAAAAAAAAAAAATTGTATTTTTCTTGTACACAGGGTGTGGTGGTGCATGCCTGTAATCCGAGCTACTTAGGAGGCTGAGACAGGAGAATCGCTTGTACCTGGGATGCAGAGGTTGCAGTGAGCTGAAATCACGCCATTGCACTCCATCCTGGGCAACAAGAGCAAAACTCCATCTCAAAAAAAAAGCTGTGTCTGCTCTTTTTTGGTTTCCATTTATACAGAATACCTTTCTACCTTTTTTATCCTTTTACCTTGAGTTTGTATGAATCTTTCCAAGTTAGATGAGTCTCTTGAAGACAACAGATACTTGGATTGTGATTTTTTTTTTTTATCCATTCTGCCATTCTGTATCTTTTAAGTGGAGTGTTTAGGCCATTTACATTCAACATTAATATTGAGATGTGAGGTGCTGTTCTCTTCATCATGTTAATTCTTACCTAGATAGTTTTATTTCATTGTTACTGTTTTATATACCCTATGAGTTTTAAATTTTCAAGAGGTCCTATTTTGGTGCATATTGGGCTCTCATTTCAGGGTTTAGAACACCTCTTAGTATTTGTTGTAATGCTGGTTTAGTAGTGACAAATTCCCTCAGCATTTGTCTGAAAATGACTTTATTTTTCCTTCATTTATGAAACTTAGTTTTGCAGGATACAAAATTATTGGCTGACAGTTGTTCTGTGTAAGGAGGTTGAAGATGGGACTCCAGTCCCTCTAGCTTGTAAGTTTTCTGCTGAGAAGTCTGCTGGTAGTCTGATCAGTTTTCCTTTGTGGGTTACCTGATGCCTTTGTCTTACTGCTGAACGAATTCTTTCCTTCATATTGCCTTTAGATAACCTAATGACTATATGACTTGCTGAAGATCTTTATGCAATGAATTTCCTAGGAGAATCGCTTGTACCTGGGAGGCAGAGGTTGCAGTGAGCCAAAATCATGCCATTGGACTCCAGCCTGGACAACAAGAGCAAAACTTCATCTTGGAGTGTCCTGGATTTGGATATCTAGATTTCTATCTAGTCCAGAGAAGTTTTCCTCAATTATTCCCTCAAATAAGTTTTCCGGACTTATTATTTTCTCTTCTCCCTCAGGAACACCAATTATTCTTAGGTTTGCCATTTTACATAATCCCTTATTTCTTGGAGACTTTGTTCATTTCTTTTGATTTTTTCTTTATTTTTGCCTGATTTATTAAATTCAAGAGCCTTGTCTTCAAGCTCTGAAATTTTTATTTTACTTGTTCTAGTCTCTTGTTAAAACATTCCACTGCATTTTGTAATTCTCTCACTGTGTCTTTCATTTCCAGAACTTCTGATTTGGTTTTTCTTTATGATATTTCTCTCTCTAGAAGTTTTTTTATTAATATCCTCAACTGCTTTTTTAATTTCTTTATGGTGGTTTCACCTTCCTCTGGTATCTCCTTGAGTAGCTTGATAATTGACCTTCTGAATTCCTTATCTGGTATTTCAAAGATTTCATCTTAGTTTGGGTCCATTGCTGGAGAGCTAGTGTGACATTTTGTGGGTGTTATAGCACCCTGTTTTGTCATGTTAACACAGTTTTCTGGCTTGTTCTCATTTTTGAATGTACGTATGATTTGACTGTGTTTCTTTTAGTTTGTTTGCTTGTTTGTTTTTAAATTCTTTTTTCCCCTTAAGGACAAAACTTTAATGCTTAAAGTTAATTATAGTCTAATTCAGTTATTGGTGCTTTGAAGGGTAATGATTCTATAAGAGTCCCTGGGTTAGAGAGAGTCTTTCTATGGTGGCTTTCTTACGTGCTGATTGTAGTAGCTAAATGTGTGAGCAAGTTCACTAACTTCTAGGGGGTTGGAATGGTCGAGGTATTTTAAAACTTATCTTATCCCCCCGTGGCAAGCACTTTATTTATTTATTTGTTTTTCCTCAATATTTTATTTACTGGTTTGATGATTTAGGATTCATTCCTGGGTAGGAACTGGTTGTGGCTAAAGCAAGTGGATAAATGAAGTTGCAGCCTTGACAGAGGTGGGTGGAGGAGGCCTCAGTCTGTAGCATTAAGGTCTTATCAGGGGAAAGAGTTGGAGCTACTTCAGCTCCCCAGCTGGGTCAGCAGGAAAGGTATCCACCTCTCAGAAACACTCCTGTCTCAGTGCTCTGGCTATTCAGATCAGATAGGCACCCCTCTTCATCTGTAGGAATGTTGATGTTCCAAGCAGAGAACTGTAACTCTGTCTCTCATGCAAGCCTGAACCTGGAGGATGCTCCTTCTGTGGGGATGCAGTCACCCTGATAGATCCCAGAAAGGCTGTCTACAGTTGCACCCATGCTGAGATCTTGTGGAGAAGCCCCACTGTGCATACAGTGGTAGATAAGTGAGGAAAGACTTTTTCTTCTCCAAGACCCCTCATGTGCATCAGGGCTGTCTGACTATTGGGATAGAGCTGAAGACTTTCTGCTGGGTCCAGCACTGCAACTGTACCTCTGCTGAAAGAAACTCCATCAGCAAAATGATCCAGTGTTCAAGGCCTGCCATCCAGATTCTTTTGTCCTGCAGGGCATTTCCTTGATGTGATGCACTCTCCCTTCCCCTAGAAGTGGGAGTCCCTGGGAGCCAGACTACTGTGAGTGAGCTGAGTTCCAGTCAGCCTGAAACTACCCTGAGTCATAAGCTTTCCCTGTGAAGATAGACATTGCAGCTTTCAGGCCACACCCCTCCCCATCCACTGCAAAGCCGGACGCCTGGCTCCTCCATTCATGACTCCTACACTTGCAGCCTACTTTTCACTCTCCTCCTCACTCCAGCCCTGACCATGGGAGCTCCTCCCCATCTGAGGTTACATCATGATACACAGGTGGGGACTTCTTTCAACCTGTGACCACTTCCTGAACTTTTTGGCAGTCCTCTGCAGGAACCCCTGTGAAGAACAGTAAAGAATAGGTGCCCCCAGCTTGCACTGGGATCTGGAAATGCATGCAAGGGTCTTTCTACTGCTGTTCCTATTTTTATATTCCACAACCCTCCCGAAGTTGGTTCCTGTGCTGGGTGGGGTTAGGGGCTTCCCCTATGGCCTGGACTTTCAGGGTCCCCATTGTGGGTGTATATCTCAGAGGCAGTCTCTCCTTCTCTCACAATCTGGGGACTTGCAAGCCTTCACCTGACTCACAGTGTGGGCTGCAGCTTCCTGCCTCCTTCAAAGGTTATGTAATTCCTTCACTTTTACCCTTCAGTTCCTGTGTTGCTTCTTGAAAAAAATTCGCAGTGTGAATCACTACATGCTATTTTGTCCCTCCAAGTGGGAAAGGTATGCTAGCAATGCCTCTAATCTGCCATTTTGAACAAAACAAACAAACACACAAAATAACTAGATGCCTTTTATTTTTTGCTCTTGCTTGATTGTTCTGGTGAGGACTTGCAGTACTATGTTGAGTAAGAGTGGTGAAAGTGGGTATCTTGTGTTGTTCCAGTTCTTAAAGAAAAGGTTTTCAGCTTTTCCTTATTCAGAATGATGTTAGCTGTGGGCTTGTCATATGTGGCCTTTATTATGTTGTGGTATGTTCTTTCTATGCCTGGCTTGTTGAGAATTTTTATCATCAAGGGATGTTAAAATTTATGAAATGCTTTTCCTGCATTTATTGAGAAGAAGAATTGTTATATGGTTTTTGTTCTTTATTCTGTCGATGTGATGTTTTATATTTATTGATTTCCATATGTTGAACCATCTTTTCATCCCTGGGATAAATCCCACTTGATCACGGTTTATTATTTATTTGATGTGCTGTAGAATTTGGTTTGTGAGTATTTTTGTTGGGAATTTTTGCATCTGTGTTCACCAGGGATATTATCCTGTGGTTTTCCTTTTTGTTGTTGTTGCATTCTTGTCTGCTTTTGGTAACAATGTAATACTAGTTTTGCAAGAATGAGTTACATTCTTATGAAAGGAGAATTCTCTCCTTTTCATTTTTTGGCATAGTTTAAGGAGAACTGGTGTTATTTATTTTTTGAAAGTTTGGTAGAATTGAGCAGTGAAGCTATTCAGTCCTGGATTTTTGTTGGGAGCCGTTTATTATGGCTTCCATCTCATTACTTATTATTGGTCTGTTCAGGTTTTCTATTTCTTCCTGGCTCAATGTTGGTAAATTGTATGTGTCCAGGAATTTATCCATTTTGTCTCAGTTCTCCAGTTTGTTAGTGTGTAATTGTTCATAATAGTCTTTAATGATCTTTTGTATTTCTGAGCTATCAGTTGTAATCTTTCCTTTTTCATTTCTGATTTTTTTTTTTTTAGGTCTTCTTTCTTTCTTTTCTTGGCCAATCTCACAAGTGGTTGATTAATTTTGTTTATATTTTCAAAAATCAGCGTTTTGTTTCATTGACCTTTGTATTTTTTTAAGTCTCTATTTTATTTAGTTCTGCTCTGATCTCTATTATTATTTTCCTTCTGCTAACATTGGGCTTAATTTGCTGAGTTTTTTTTATCCTTTCATTCAGTCTATACTATATTCTTTAAGAGGAAAGTTCAATCTATTTACATTTATGGTTAGTATTGATATGTGAGGTCTTATTTCTTTCATTTTATTAATTCATTTCTGGTTGTTTTGTTTACACTTTGTTCCTTTTTTTCTCTCTTAATATTCATCATTGTGGTTTTCAGTAGTAGTAATATTTGAGTCTTTTCTCTTCCTTGTTCGTATGTTTGCTCTACCAGGGGTATTTAGGTTTTCATGTGTTTTTATGATTGTAGATACTGTTCTTTCACTTCCGGGTGTAAGACTCCCTTATGCAGTTTTTGTAGGGCCCATCTAGTGGTGATCAATTTCTTCAGGTTTTCCTTGTCTGGGATAGACTTAACTTCTCTTTCATTTATGAAGAACAATATTACTGAGTCATCCTTGGCTGACAGATTTTTC
Organism: Nomascus leucogenys; assembly: GCF_006542625.1. Taxonomy (NCBI): domain Eukaryota; kingdom Metazoa; phylum Chordata; class Mammalia; order Primates; family Hylobatidae; genus Nomascus; species Nomascus leucogenys. The sequence goes on from NC_044399.1 coordinate 64,322,152, forward strand.
TGTCAACACTTTGAATATATCATCCTATTCTCCTCTGGTCTGTTAGGTTTCTGCTGAGAAATCATCTGTTAGGGTTTTGTTTTTGCATTTTTTATAAGTGGCTAGATGCTTTTGTATTGCTATTTTCAGAATTTTTGCCTTTGACTTTTGACAGTTTGCCTATAATGTGCTATAGAGAAGACCTTTTCGCACTGTATCAGTTTGGGAATCGCTGAGCTTTCTGTATCTAAATGTCTAAATATCTTGCTAGACTTGGGAAGTTTTCATCTATTTTTTATTAAATTCATTTTTGAACTCTTTTATTGTCTCTTCACCTTTTGGTATTCAGAGAATTTGAATATTTGGTGGCTTTATGTTGTCCCATATATCACATAGTGTTTGCTCATTCTTTTAAATTCTGTTTTCTTTATTTTTGCCTAATTGGATTATTTTTAAAGACCTGTCTTCAAGTTCTGAGATTCTTTCCTCTGCTTAATCCACTGTATTGTTGAAGCTTTTAAATGTACTTTATGTTTCATTCAATTTTTTAGTTCTAGAATTTCTGTTTTTTTTTTAATGATCTTTATCTTTCTGGCAAATTTCTTATTCACATTCTGCATTATTTTTATGATTAATTTGTATTGTTACATAGTATTCTCTTGTATCTCACTGAACTTCTTGAAAATCAATATTTTAAATCCTTTCTTCAGGATTTTGTAATTTTTTAAAATTAGGGTCTGTTGCTGGAGAATTATTGTGTTCCTTTGGAGATGCCTTATTTTCTTGCTTTTCTCTGTTTCCTATGTCCTTATGTTGATATATGCATATTTGGTGAAACAATTGCTTCCTTTAATTTTTTTGAATTTGCTTTCATAGGGGAGGATTTTTCTTGAAGATATATCTATGGTATTGGTTGAGTAGGACACTTCGGTTTTGATTCTTGGTGCATGCAATAGTGTCATTTCTGTATGAGTTCTTCTGTAAACAACAACAGTGGTGTCTGTGATTTTCTTGGTGGCTTAAGAGGTTATTGTTAGCGAAGGCTGCGGTGAATTCTGCTGGAGACAGGGATGTCAGGTGGGCCAGTCTTCAGAACCCAGTGGTGGCAAGGGTGGCCTGAGTGTGCCTGTCCTTCGGATCTAGTGTGGCATATGCAGGCACTGGTATTAGCAGGTCAGGTGGGCCAATTCTTGAGTCTCTAGGTAGCTTGCTTGGATGCTTATAATGGAAGAAGTAGGTAAGTTATTGGGCTCCTGAACAGCAAATATGGCACAGGTAATGGCAAATAAGTGGTGGGACAACTCTCTGAGTCTAGAAGGGTGCACACTGCACAAGTGGCTGTGTTGGGCTAGGTGGGTTAATTTCCAGGCCCACAGGTAGTACACGCAGGTGGATACTAGCCATGGTGGTAGTAGCAGGGTGGGTGAGTCCAACGGCGGGCACTTGGGTGGAGTGCTCACATGCCCAGATTCCCCTACCTGCAGTTTCTGACACTCTGAGTTGCTGCCACCAGGGCTACAGTGGCAAGTGGGAGGGAAGTTGATGCTGCCAGGTCGACAGTGGTGGACTGGCCTGGGTGGTCCCCAGGCCACTTTATTACCTGCTGTGGCACTGGGAGCAGGGAGGTGAAGCTGGGCCATGTGGGGCTTGTTCTCAGGTCCCTGGTAGTGCAGGCACTGGCTGTGGTAGGCAGAGTCAGGGTGGTCCCCAGAATCTGGGTAGAATGTTCAACTGGGGGGTAGCAACAGCTGCTACTGAAGAGGGCAGTGTTGCTCTCAGTGGCAGCCACAGGCAGGCAGGTGAGGAACGTGCACCTTGTTCATATTTCAGCCTCTGTGCTGGCAGCCCTCATTTTGCTTGTTCCTCAGCCCCAGCAGCAGCAACCTCCCTCCCACTTGCCACTTCAGCCCTGGTGGCAGCAACCCAGAGTGCCAGAAACTGCAGGCAGGGGAATCTGGGCATGTGAAAATGCATGGTGGCTCCACTGCCAGAGGCAATGGAGTCACTGTAGGTGGCCCATGCCTTGGCCCTTTGCAGTCTATTGAGGGATGAGCTCTTAAAATGGCATCTTGCTGTAACTGCATAGGACTCTGGGCTGTGAGGGACCCACTGTGAGCTTCTTTGCTGGAGCATCATGTGGTCTCCAAGAAGCTCCCTATATCAGCTTCAGGGCCTTCTATAGTCAAGAGACTCTCCAATGACTATGTCTGCAGGAGTCTATGGTGGGAATGTGGACTGCTGGGGGTCTCTGATTTACTCTTTCCTCACAATGGGGAGACTCTCCAGGTCCCCAGTCAGTCTCAACCCAGCAGGCTGCTTCATTTATCTCTCCTTCCCTGCTTTGGGGCTTCCTGTCACTTCTCTGTTGAATTCCAGTGTTCGCTCTTAGATGATCTATTTGAAGTGTTACTATCTACTCACTATTTTGGTTCTTTGGGGAGAAGGTGAGTATGAGATGTCTCTAGTGAGCCATCTTGAAGCCTCTTCTATGACTGTCTTTGGTTAGTAAGCTATTACCCTGGGAAACAATATCTGTTTATTGTCATGCACAAAAATATCTTTACACATTGTGAAATGCTATCACAGAGGGGAAAGGATGAACTTCAACTTTCAGAACCAGCACTAGCACCTGTGGTTTTTACTTCTTAGATTTTTCCAGGAGATCAAGATGTCATACCACCATTGTTAATTCCAAGTTAGTAAAGGTGTGTAATGACCAAGGTAGCTGTTGTGCCTGGGGTCAGATGTTCTGGATCATTAAAAATAGTTTTTTGGCCAGGCACAATGGCTCATGCCTGTAATTCCAGCACTTTGGGAGTCCAAGGTGGATGGATCACCAGAGGTCACGAGTTCGAGACCAGCCTAGCCAACATGGTGAAACCCCGTCTCTACTAAAAATACAAAAAGTAGCTGGGTGTGGTGGCACACGCCTGTAGTCCCAGCTACTCGGAAGGCTGAGGCAGGAGAACTGTGTGAACCCGGGAGACCGAGGTTGTGGTTAGCCAAGACTGTGCCACTGCACTCCAGCCTAGGCGTCAGAGCAAGACACCATCTCCCATCTCTCTCTCTCTTTATATATATATACACATATATATATACATATATATACATATATACATATATATACATATATACATATATATATATATATATATACATGAGTGTACTTAATGCCACTAAATTGTAGATTTAAAAGGGTAAATAGTAAATCTTAAGTTACACATATTTTCACACAATACTTTTTAAAAATTGATTACATTCAGTGCCTGATTCCTGGATATCTTACTTCTTTGCCTTCTTCTGGCCATTAGGTAAAATCTGAATGAATTAAAGAGACAAGTTGATTTCCATTGCTTGGAATAAGCCTCAAATACTGATGAGAATAAATCCTGCAGTGTAGTCTTTATTGTTTTGTACCCTCACTATCTTCACTGCTTTTCCTTCCTGTTTTACAAAATAAAACTTCTCTGAAGCTGTCTTTTAAAATGTTCTTCGCTAAGAAAATTTTAGTGTATTATATTTCACTAGGGACTATAGAAGCATTTATTGCACAAATTTCTCTCGTGTGCTGTGTTTTGAATAACTAAAGTGTGACTTGTAAATTCTTAAAATTTGTTTATCAGCTTGGAACAATAAAAGTGATAGTCTGCATATGAAAACATGCTTTAAATAATGCAATGCATTCTTTTAATATAACTCAAAAAGTTTTTATATTATGTACATTTGTCCTGCAAATGACATTATCAATTCAATGAAAATAGTGTGAGAATTATTTCATTCATGCAATAGAGATTTAAAGAAAAAACTCTCATTGTTCACATTTTAGACAATGGAATCATGTAAACATCAATCATGGAGAAGAGGTTTCCATGGAATGCCTGTACAGTAGTACTTTAAAAGCTTCTTATCTCTTCATAGCTCATTTGTTATTAGATGGCATTTTAATAAATAATAATTTACAATTTAAGGATAGTCAATAGTTAATGTAATGATTCAGAAAACTATGCCTGCCTCAGAAAGACCTTAAGTCTAAGTACACTAAGCACTATTTTTAGCACATGTATTATATATATATATTTCTATGTGCATTTTTTCTGAACAGAGCATAAGAAAATAGGTTTTTCACATGCAGAAAATGTGAATTCTTTTTTAGAAAGAAGGAAACATTTCAAAAATAAAATGATCAGGTTGCATAGATTGATCTTGAAATCATGGCTCTTTTTGGGAAAAGTCCTTTCCTTTTTGCAGTTTCTGCATCACTTATCTGGATCAAGTCTCTCGAGTGTAATCTTAAGAGCTGTCGAAAACATAAATCATGCCAAATGGGTAGTAAAAAATGATAGAAGGTGATAAGCTGATTTGCACCATTCTTCTTGCTGACAGTTCTCTGTGATCCGCATTTTGACAATTGTAAGTCATGGAACCCCGGTCCACTCATCATTGCTCTTTGCACATACCTCCAGGTGTGCCAAGGGGCACAACGAGACCCATGGAAAGCTGTCAGAGCACAATACAGAGGAGAACGTGGATGGGGTGCTATGGACGAGGAAGCCTTGGCTCCTCTCCATCTGAGTTCGTCCATAGGACTGTTTAAGCATCTTCAAGGCACGGCCACTAGCTTCCCACAGAGAGAGCCATTTCAAGAGAGCCCAGGTGGAAGCTGTAATGCCCTTTATGATTAATCTTGGAAGTCCCACTGTCCCAGCAGCCCTATCCTATTGGTCACACGGAGCATCTCTGATTCGGTGTGGGAGGGAAATACACAAGAATGTAATTGTCCAAAGCCTGGGTCGCTTCTCACAGATCCCAAAGCACTCCTGGAGCAGCCCCCACCTGCCTCCTCTCTGAAGTCTCGCCTGAGCTGTCCGCTACTGCTTTTCTACTCCTGCCCAGGGGAATCTATTTTTAGGTTATTGCAGGGTATAGATGGAAAGCCCACATTTTCTACTGTTGTTAACCAAGATAATTGTCCAGTATGCATGAATTATTTCTCTCACTCATAACTACCCGAAATTCCCCTGAGGCATTGGTTTTCAATGCTGGCTGTGAATTAGAACTACCTGAGAAGAGAGAGAGAGAGAGGGACGGGGATGGGGGAGAGAAAGAGAGAGAGAGAAAGTATGTATGTGTGTGTGTGTGTGTATTCTAGTTTATATACAGTCACGCGCCACTTAAGGATGTTTCAGTCAACAATGACAACTTCCAGGATGGGGGGCCAGTGAGATTAAAATACTATATTTTCATGCTACCTTTTCTATGTTTAGACACACAAATACTTACCATTGTGTTACAATCGCCTCCAGTATTCATTGCAGTAACATGCTGTACAGATTTGTAGTCTAGGAGCAAAAATAGGTCTTACTATATAACCCAGGTGTGCTATAGACTGTGCCATCTGGGTTTGTGTAAATGCACTCTATAGGATACACACAACGACCTAACAATGCATTGCTCAGAACGCATCCCCATCATTAAGAGACACACAACTGTATTATCCTTTTTATATTCTATTCTATTTCAATAGTAATTCTCCCACATCAGAAATGTGAGCTTCCCCAATTCTTCTCTGATTTACTTGATCAGGAACAAGTTCCAACAAACAGTAATTTTTTTTTTTTTTTTTGAGACGGAGACTTTTTCTGTCTCCCAGGCTGGAGTGCAGTGGCGCCATCTCAGCTCACTGCAAGCTCCACCTCCCGAGTTCACATGATTCTCCCGCCTCAGCCTCCCGAGTAGCTGGGACTACAGGCGCCCGCCACCATGCCTGGCTAATTTTTTTGAATTTTTAGTAGAGACGGCGTTTCACTGTGTTAGCCAGGATAGTCTCGATTTCCTGACCTCCAGATCCACCTGCCTTGGCTTCCTAAAGTGCTGGGATTACAGGCATGAGCCACCGCGCCTGTCCAACAAACAGTAATTTTTAAAAATTGTCCTTGAAAAATCCCAATGTGTGTTACAAACCACTGCATATGTGTTTCAGAAACAAAAGCTAGAGAGCCTGGCTAGATAGAGCGCACAAATCTTAACTGTATCACTCAATACATTTTTAATATCTATACCAAGCATATCCAAACTGTGGTCCCTGGGCTGCATGTAGCCCAGGATGGCTTTGAATGAGGCCTAACACAAATTCATAAACTTTCTTAAAACATTATGAGATTTATGCATGTACTTTTTTGTTTTTAAGCTCATCAGTTATTGGTAGTGTTAGTGTCTGTTTTTTTGTTGTCGTTGTTTGTGTTTGTTTTTTTTTTGAGACGGAGTCTCACTTTGTCGCCCAGGCTGGAGTGCAGTGGCACAATCTTGGCTCACTGCAACTTCCACCTCCCAAGTTCAAGCAATTCTCCTGCCTCAACCCCCCGAGTAGCTGGGACTACAGGCAAGTGCCATCATGCCCAGCTAATGTTTGTATTTTTTTTTTTTTTTTAGTAGAGACAGGGTTTCACCATACCAGCCAGGTTGTTCTCAAACTCCTGACCTTGTGATCTGCTCACATCGGCCTCCCATAGTGTTAGTGTATTTTGTGTGTGGCCTAAGATAATTCTTCTTCCAGTGTGGCCCAGGGAAGCCAAAAGATTGGACACCCCTGGCTACATCATCCAGTTCATTATAGTGCATTTACAGCACACCAGAGAGCTGGCCGGTGGTCCTCCCAGTCAATAACCCCTCTCAAAGGTAGCCACTATTCTGACTTTTATCACCCTATATTATTTCGCTTGTACTTGAACATTATTTATATAGAATGATACGGTATGAACTCTTTTGTGTCTGTTCGCTTTTTTACACTCAATAGTTTGAATGTGAGATTCATTCATTTTGCTGCCATTAGTTGCTTCTTTTTTAGTGCTGTTCAGTTTACCATTATTTGAGTAAACTATACTTTATTTATCCAGTGGATTATTTCTAGTTTTTGGCTAACAAAGTTGCTATGATCCATTCTGTGGATGTCGTTTGGTAGACATAGCCATTCATTTGTGATGAAGTAGAATTCCACAAGCAGCATTTTGGAATCATAGGTTAGGCATCTGCGCAGCTGGGGAAAATATTACCGAACATCCTTCCAGAGTGGTTGTACCAATTTTCCCTTCCATCCACAGGGTATAGGAGTTGTAATTACCACACACCCTCATCAACACTTTGTATTTTCAGTTTTTTTCAATTTTATACATTCTGGTGTATAATATCACAATATGGCTTTAATTTGAATTTCCCTGATGATCATGAAGGGGACATTTTTATATATTTATATAAAACATATAAGTTGGATATCTTTTGTGAAGTGCATATTCAAATCTCCCGCTCACTGTGCAACTGAATTTTTTACTTTTTTAAAACTATTTATTTGTAGGAGTTGCTCAGGCATTATGGATATAAATCCTTAGTTGGTTATTTGTATTGCAGATATTTTGTTTCCAGACAATGGCTTGCCTTTTACTCTCTTAATAGTATATTTTCAGGAATAAAAGTACTTAATTTTCATGCAGTTCACAATTTATCAGTATATTTTTTATGGGTTTTTTTGGTATCCTGTTTAAGGAATCTCTGCCTTTCCAAGATCATAAAGATGTTTTTATAGATTTTTTTCTAGAATATTCTATTAAATCCTTCTTTAGTAGCTGTGAAGGCAGAGCCAGATATTTACTTCAGCTGGAAGAAGAAAAAAGAGAAAATATAGAAGAAATTGTGAAAATATGAGCTAATACCTAAAAATAGTATCTTGGTACAATTTTATCTGCTAGATTATAGGCTCTTTGAGGGCAATAACTGTGTCTTACTCATCTACACATTTAGTTCAATGGCAAGCTCAGTACCTCACACACAGCAGACATATATAAAAATAAAGCTGAATTTGCTTACTACTAAGTTCAACCTCTGTCCTCATCCAAACAAAGAGCCCTCACTGAAAACCAACAAGAAGAGTCAATATTCAAGATGATGAGAACTTGGAAAAGCCTTAGACATTGCCCAACCAAAAGTCACATCATGGCAAAGGAAGCGGACAGGACTTCCCGGGTCACACACCAACTTAATGGCAGGGCCACGATTTGATGCCAGGACTCCTGCCTTCCAGTTCACAGACCTTTCCCACATTTCAAAGCCTCCTAGAAAACCCCAGGTCTATTTTTAGAGAACCCACATGAATGTCAGCTGTTAGATTTCTTCACTGTTGATTCAACATATAAACAAAAGAGTTCTGCAGTTCTTATTATGTCTCTCTGCTGAATTACCAAGAGGCAATCAGCAGGAAACTAAAAACATCATAAACTTGAAGGGGAGCTGTGGAAAAGGGAGAGTAATAAAAAAATATTGGTTTTGGGTAACATTATCTTCACGTAAGGGCTTGTATGGTTCTGACCAATTTTGAAGAGGGCTTTGATTCCTTCCAGGCAATCCATGTTAGCTCACACTTGTGTATTCTGCTCCCACTTACTTCAGACACAGGTAACTGAGATTCCATGCATACCAGTAACTGTTGAAGCACTTGCTTCACCCTTCCTTAAGGCAAAAGCATTTATTTAGACTGGATGTTTCACATTGGAAGTCTGTGGGTGGATAAGGAACACAGATGCAGTCATCTATTTATGTTTAACAAGCCAAAATTTTTCTAAAGTTTCACATAAAAAATAAGCAGAATGTCTAGATTTTTTTGAAAAAGAGAATTGATCTCTTGAAGAAGAGAAGAAGAATCAGTCTATGTGATAATAATAGATTTGCATCTCAACAACGATGGGCTTGAGTTGGACTGGCTTGCCTTCTTTCATTCATTGCTTCATTCATGGACATCACCTCTCTTCCCTCTGTAGGCTTTTGACTCAGGGGCCCTGACTTAAGCAATAGCATAAATTAGGTAATATTATTTTCTGCTTATAGCCAAAATATGCACTGAATTTTTTTAATTCTAACATATATATACATTCTAAGTTTTATATATATTATGCTATGGACTGAATTATGTGCCCCAAAATTCATGTATTGAAGCTTTAACCCCTAAATGTGACTGTATTTGGAGATAGATACTATAAGAAGGTAAGTAAGGTTACATGAGGTCTGATAGACTGAGCTTGGTGGCTCACGCCCATAATCCCAACACTTTGGGAGGCCAAGGCAGGTGGATCACTTGAGCTCAGGAGTCTGAGACCAGCCAGAGCAACATAGTGAAACCCTGTCTCTACTCAAAATTTAAAAATTAGCTGAGCATGGTGGCACACACCTGTGGTCTCAGCTACTGGGGAGGCTGAGGTGGAAGGATCACTTGAGCCCGGAGTCAGAGGTTGCAGTTAGCTGAGATCATGCCACTGCACTCCAGCCTGGGTGACACAGTGAGACTCTGTCTCAAAAAAAAAAAAAAAAAATGAGGCAATTAGGTCTGATAGGATTAGTGCCCCTATAACAGGAGACGTCTGAGAGGTCACTTTGTATGTGCATGCCCTGGTGAAAGGCCACGTGAGCACAAAGCAAGAAGGCAGCCATCTGCAAGCCAGAGAGCCCTCACTGAAAACCAACCACACTGGCACCTTGATCTTGGGCTTCCTAACCTCCAGAACTGTGAAAAAATACATTTCTGTTGTTTAAGCCCCTCAGTCTATGGTATTTTGTTATGGCAGCCTGAGCTGACTGATATACACATGCATACCGCAAGTTAAATCTTTTCAGCTCCTCCATAAACTGCAAATTGACTTCACTGATTCTGGAGCATTCTGGCTTCTATTTGGCTGCCAGTTGGAATACAGTCATTAAAAACCTTATTGACATCTTCCTGCTACTCATTCTGTACAATAAATGGCCTCAAAGGGGTTTAAAATTATTTTGGTATAATTCTTCCTCTAAGGGAGACAGTGGCTTCATGGATGTAAGTCTTAGCATCTACTTGAATCCATGTCTTGTACATAACTGTCTCTACTGATTTTCCAAAGTGACTGGAAAGTCTCTTACATAGGGACTGTGTAACGGCACCATCTCAGCCTTGATTGTCCCCAGTTCCCTGTCCTAGAGTTACGATGTTCACCAAGAAGGTGATACAACGCAGGTACAACTTCAACAAAAACAAATATCAGAATCAGACTCTTCTTACTACAATTTAAAACACAACACATGCCTTTATAGCATTTTATTTGAAAGTTTCTGAAATCCCATCATTTGAAAACAAACACATGCATTTTTGTTCTAAGAGACACTAATAGTGACCTAATATGTATATTCATTCTCACCCTGGGGAAAACTATATTATTTGAAAGTTTTTGCTTTTTTGAGCTCATTCTAGGGTTGCAATGAACAAGGCTAGATTCTGCAGCTATATTTCATGAAGTATCATTATCCTTCTGCCAAAGCAAACTAATGGATGGCTGGGAGGACAGATACAATTTGGAGGCAATTAATTCTGCTTCAAATCCCAGTTCACCCATGCTAAATAGCACTTGAATCCCGATTCAAGATTTAGTGTCCAATGGCCTGTGGAAGCCGGTGTGGGCTGCTCTTCATGGCTCCATTCTGCAAAGGGCCTGCCTTTTGTTCCACTTCCTCTTGGCCCTGTGCTTGTGGGCAATGAGATCAGTGATGGGCTGCTTCTTGTTCAGTTTACCGGGGCCTCGAGCTGCTTTATGCCGTGATTTACAGCATGAAGGGAGTCTCTGATGAGCTGGTGCTTGCTACTTGTTCAATTTGTCCCAACTACAGCAGGGCTCATGCTGCCATCTGCTTGTGATGCTGCAACAAAAACACTTGAGGAATGAGCCTGTCTTTGTCTCCCTCCTGACACTGTTTGGTATATTCTGGACTGGAAATGGCATTAGCAAGCCAAAGATACTTCATGCTCATAGAATCATCCTAAACAGGAGGTGCAGCCAGCGGCTGGTCAACAAATATCACTGCTAGGATTATTCCAAAAACATCATCTTCCACTCATGATTTACAAACACAAGGGGAAATGGTTGTTAAGCAATTGCTGCTAAGAGATCAGCCCTTAAGCCCATCCCTTCCCTTTTTTCTCTTACAGAATAACACTGGCTGCAGGCGGCCCTCTGGGAGCAGCTGAGTTTGCTGACTAAGAAACAAATTCTAGGACAATTGGCCTCACCTTTCATCACTTATTTTGGTGCCTTCCTAAGATCCGATGCTCTGCAAGCCCCAGCTTGCTTTGCTTTGATGGTCTTACACCAGGCCCTGCCATTTACTAAGCCACCTTGGACAACTTAGCATTTCCGTAGCTCTGTTTCTCATCTGCACACGAGGGTTGTTGCAATGTGATGCAATAATTTAATTATTTATCATTATTATTATTGATGTTGTTTATTTAAAGATGGAGTCTCGCTCTTTGGCTGGAGTACAGTGGTGCAATCTAGCTCACTGCAGCCTCAAACTCCTGGGCTCAAACGATCCTCCAACCTCAGCCTCCTGAGTAGCTGAGACTACAGACATGAGCCACCACACCCAGTCTGATACTGTGATTTTTGAAGAGTACCTGGCACACAGTAAATGCTCCGCAAATGTTAATTACCATTACCATTATGGTGTTTCAGCTCACACCACGATAAGTGAGCCAGGCTAGAAATGGGGAATCAAATAAACACAGGGAACAGAACCCTGAATTGAGGCTTAAGTCCAGAGACACTGGTCTGCTTTCAACTATACCTTTTAAAGTTCAAAGCACAAACCTCAACTCTTTCATTTTGCAGAGAGGGAAACTGAGATGGGTAAAGCAGTTTGAACGTGGATGTTAGGGAATTACAAGGACTTTGCTCAGAGTCCTAATTGTGCCGCATACCAGCTAAGTGACACCCAGCAGTTCATTCAATCTTTCTGAGTCACGTCTTAGTATGATCCCACATCTTAGTGTCCAACTTTTCCTCCTGCCTCACAAGGCTGTGGTGAGGACCACCTGGGTTGATGTGCTTGGGCACGGTAAGTGCTTCCTGAATGGTAGCAGTGGTGGCTATTCTTGTTCTTGCCCAATTCATGCAACTTGAAGTGGTAGAGTCTGACCCCAGTGGCTGACTCCAACTCCAGGAATCTTTCCTCTGCTGCCTGAAGAACAGCAGAAATACACACAAAAAAATCAGAGGTCTGGTGAAGCCCAACACTGATCCCATCCTACACGTAGGACAGCAGCCTCCATCCAGAGCCCTCACAGATGTGGGGTGAGTAACAGCAGGACGAAGTGTGGAGGTGGGAAGAGTGTTCACTGAGAAGCAGAGTCTTCAGCCCAAACTCTGCTCCCCTCACCCCCATCTGCCTAGGCTTTGTGATCAGAGAATTTCATGAACATCTTAAGTGTTTATAGACCTGCCTTTCTGAGATCCCAGTCTCTGAGGTTAAATTGGTTTTGGTCATCATAATTACTAGATGTAATGGGAAGGCTCAGTTCATCTCAGAGTTCATTGCCATACAGAGGCTGTGTTAGAAACACACAAAGGCAAACTAGAGAGAATTGAGGAAGCCAGCATGTGCACAGTAATGGTGCATGGCAGAGGGTGGTGGAAGTTCAAATGCATCCATGAGGGAGTTGAAAGAAGGATGTGGTTAACATGGTTTGGTCAGGGGGAAAACATCTAATAGAATGCTGAGCACTTTATGTATGTAATCTAATTTAGTCCTTAAAGCATTCTCCCAGAGACAAATGCAGTTAAATAAATTTCACAGATGAAGTTTAAATGCTAAAGCCATATACTCAAAAGAGCCAGAGCTAGGAGTGGAACCTGAGTCTGTATTGAAGCAATACTGCAAACTCTTTCTATTGTATCACACTGCTTCTTAGCATTTATGGAGCACTTACTGTGTACCACATACTCTGCAATGTATGCTGCATTGCAGAGTATGTGGTACACAATAAGTGCTCCATAAATGCTAAGAAGCAGTGTGATACAGTAGAATTGAGTTTACCTTATGTAAACCTCAAATAACTCATTTGACGTAGATGTTATTATTCACAACTTCTAGTAAAATGGGGCTAAGTAAATTGCCCAAGGTGATACATTAAGTAAAAGGGCAAGATTTGAGCCAAACTTTAAGCTTCAAAATCTATGCCTTTTCTACTGTACCATAATTTTCTTTCTCATTATTCTATAAATTTTAAGCAAAATATTCCCAAATTCAATCAGGCATTTAATAATGTATTCTAAACTATGCAAAATTTAGCATATTCTGCTTATCCTTGGGGCCAAATACTGCCTCTCTAACTGTGCAGTGCCACCAGATCACATCACTTCTTGCAATGTAAAACTTCTAAGCCAAGTAGGGCAGTTATGCTGGGACCTTCACATACCTTTTTCTTTTGTAATTTTTATAACTTGGGAAGCTGAGAAGATCAACCTGAGCAAACTAGTGCTGTGTCAAAAGTGAAATACGTAGAACACACAGTGGTGGTATGAGGAATTAAATGATCTAATGACTTTCTGCTGAGAAGATTACAGAGAGGTGAGAAAATAATGTACTCTCTCATCAGAAGTCCAGGAAGAAGTTTCTGGATCTTTTCTCTAAAGGCAGAAATCACTAATTTATCACAGGAGACTTCCTTCCTTCCCTCCCTCCTTCCCTTCCTTCCTCCCTCTTTCTTTCTTTCTTTTTCTTTCTTTCCTTCCTTCCTTCCTTCCTTCCTTCCTTCCTTCCTTCTTCTTTCTTTCTTTCTTTCTTTCTTTCTTTCTTTCTTTCTTTCTTTCTTTCTTTCTTCTTTCTTTCTCTCTCTCTCTCTCTCTCTTTCTTTCCTTTCTTTCTTTCTTTTCTTTTCTTTTGAGACTGAGTCTCATTCTGTCACCCAGGCTGGAGTGCAGTGGGGTGATCTCAGCTCACTGCAACCTCCGCCTCCTGGGTTCAAGCAATTCTCCTGCCTCAGCCTCCCAAGTAGGTGGGACTACATGCCTAGCTAATTTTTGTATTTTTTTAAGTAGAGACAGGATTTCACCATGTTGGCCAGGATGGTCTCAATCTCCTGACCTCGTGATCTGCCCAGGTGTGAGCCACCGCACCTGGCCCAGGTGACTTTCTTTATACAAAATCCACTTGTTGTTTTCGTTAGATCTATTTTTCTTTTGTTTTGAGGCTTTTGATACATTCACATGGATTGCATTACTAAAATGATCTCCTCTGGCTGATGTTTGTCTCTTTGATCTCTCTTTCTTGATCTTCCTTGACCCCACTAGAATAGTGAGGGCAATGACAGCGAGGTAGAAAGGCATACAGATGGGTTCCGGGTCTAAACTGGCCCTGCTTCTCAGTTAGGTGACCAACTTGTCCCAGTCTGCCCTGAACTTTCTCAGTTTTAGAACTGAAAGCATCCTGGGATATTCCCAGTCTTGGACAAATCAGAATGTCACCCCATCCTACAAGGATGAGAGTTTAAAAAAGGTATGGCTGAGGCCTGGGTATAAAATTAGTCCAAAAAACCAAGAGGCATTTGGCTAGAGTCTGTTTAGTTTGAAATAAGAACTTCCAGGGGTAGAAACCCCCGGAAGGTATGTGAATAATAGATGTTGAGCTCACCCTAGAGTTTCTGGCCCAGCAGGTCAGGGTGGGGCAGAGAATCTACATTCCTGACAAGTTCGCAGGTGAGGCTGATGATGCTGGTCCGGGGACCATACCTTTAGAACCACCACCCCACAGCTGAAAGACCTTCTCTGTAAAAAGTGCAGGATTCCTCCAACTATGATTACGCTAGCACCATCTTGCCACTAAGCCTGACCTTGTATATGCCCATTGGGCTATTTTATTCTTGCTAAAGTCTTTATTGTTCAGAGAGAGAGAGAGACTGAGTGATAGACCAGCAACATGGCCACCATTGATTAATGAGCCCCTGCTGCCCCGGTGCCTTCAGGATCCTCTGGCATGCAGCTTTTGCCCTCATTGCCTGGATTTGAGGGAAAAAAATAAGAGGTCTCTTTAGAAAGCCTTGAAGGGCTAAGGCTAGGGAGGTTGAGCAAGGCTACAGATCATTGGAGAAGTACCAACCTGACCCTCTCCAACCCACAACAAAACCTTTTCTTGAGTGATTAGCCTCAGAGAAAGGTGATTTGTTAAAACCCTGGGTTCACGCTTTTGTGCCCTGGGCCTAGGACATCTGGCAGGAGCCAGAGAGCTCTCTGATACCGGGCTTGAGCCCCCATTCTCATTCACTGGACTGTGCATCATTGAAACACTGGCTACTCATTCTCATGCTAATCCGTGAACTCAGAGAGCAGATGTGAAACATTTGGTTCTGTTCTTGCTCACTTGTAAAGAACTAATGCAAGTTTTTTTAAAGGGAAGGGCAGAGTTGGGCTGAGAGAGGGGTTAAGGTGAAGGGGGAGGGAGAAAAGGAAGAAAATGGGGTGAATTCCAGGAAGAAAGAAAAGTTTACGTGAATGACTTTCTGTCTTGGTGGGCTAAAGCACTGCAGTTGATGTGAACTTCAGCCAAACCAATATAAGGCAGGAAATACAAATTAATACTAGAGGAATGAAATACTTCCAACTTGCAATGTACATATTTTCTATAATGCAAAGATGGTAAGATATAGAAGGTTCTCTCCGGTGAGATTCTATGAGCCTTTTTCTCTCTGCCCCATGTAAAAACATTGTTTTTAGGGGCAAGAACAATTTATTCCAACCCCCAGGCATTTTACACTGTAATTATTTTATATTTAGAATGCCATTCAAAAGTTGACAGTAGTTTAAGTGGAAGCTGGAAGTTATTCCAAAAAAAGTATCTGTTTTACTATATGTATTTCTTTTTCTATCAATAGAAATGTACATATGAATTCATTAGAGAGATGAACAGATAAATAACTTCTAAAGTTGTCAGAGATTTAATATTCCTACATGGTTCATTTGACTAAAGTGCCTATATCATTGATGAAATTGTAAATCTGTTAATGACAACATTGATTCAGTGGAATATCTAGATTTGTTTCCTCCACTGTCATCAGGAAAATTCTTGGGGAAAAAGACTTATGATACATTTGCTGATGGCATACTGTCCCTCTTGCCCAGGATTTGTGGTCTGTTTAATGCATGCCACAGATACAGGCTGACATCTGCAAAGCATGCCAACTCGAAATTGTTTACAACTCTTACCCAAATGTCCTCTACATTCCACCAGCCAGCATCACTCACTTTAACAGTTCTGCTGCGTCAGTAGCCTCTGCATGTTAAGTGGACAGATCGCCACCTTCCACCCTTGCTCGTTTCTAGAAGTGTCTTAAATGACTGCTGCCCAGGCTTCCCTAGTGATAAGAATGACCTGGAGTGCTTATTAAACATAGAACTTCCTGGGCTCTCCCCTAGAGATCCTAATTTGATAAATATAGAAGGCAGGGGTTCCAGCATCCCTATCAAGTATTGAGGATGAGTTTGATCAACAAAAAAACTCTAGGTCACATTGCCCAAAAGAGTATTTTTGGGAGTTGTCTATGTGGCAAATAGGGTCTGATATATACTGAGCCACGTACTCTCTGCTCCAGCCATTTCTTCTTCTCTAGAGCTGCTATCTGCCTAGGTTTGCAGGTCAGGTGTTTGGGGGGCCACGTTTGACCTTTGATACCTTAGGATGCCTATTCTCACTTTACTACCATGACCTACAATTTTTGGCGACTTGCCTCCTGATATTTAGCACGCAGTTCTCTCTCTTGTAAGTGATTCCTTCTCATCACCATTCCATGTTTAGGAAGAGAAGCTTGGGGACATTGAATAATTAAGGTCTTCAGGTTCATTTTGCCCCCGAGTCCTCTGGGGGAAAATGTTCCCTAAACAGTAATTTGGCCTTCTGGGAAAATTGTTATTTTTAAGTTTGCCACCTAGAGAGACCCTGAGGAGAGGCTACTTCAAACATAATGTGGCACTGTCCTGGGAGCCACCATCCCATGGCTGCACTGTCCTGAATTGAGCCCACACTTGGGTGCTTTTTTCTTCATAGTGATTTTCTCTCAGTAGCCTCTCTCCTGTACATACCTGTAATCTAGATACACACACACACACACACACACACACACAAACATGGGCCCTCACAAGCACATTTAAACACAGGAACACAGGCACATGCACGCCCACACCCACACATTCACACACAAAATTCACACATAATTGCACATACACACATCTCTTCCAAAATCCTCAGACATATTTTTGAATGTCTAGACTTACCTTTGGGCAAGGTTCTTGTTTATTGTCATAGAGTTTTTTAGCTTATCCAAATCATAGCATGTACAAAAGCACCTGCTCTGGTGACCCTGATCATCCACATATAGATAAGGAGGCCTTCTCTCTATCCTGAACTCAAGGAAGATCTCGAACAAAGGCATCAGCCAACTTCACAGGCTGGTGTGGGCAACTCAACCAAGACACCCGTTTCCACACCTTTTGAAGAAGTTGTTACTTCATCCTAATATAGAGACAGAGGGAAAGTTTCCTCTTCACCCACTGAAGGTTCACTGAAAATGAACTGACAAAAGGCAGATTAATATGAGAAAAAGAACTACAACATTTATTTAACATGCATAAGCACAGAAGTTATACAGAAAGTATGAGGCTTGAGGAGGGGCCAGATGGCTGAGGCTTAAATACTCTCTTCATAGGGAAGATATGTATGGACCTGGGACGCTGGCATCATTTTGTAAATGATTCTCTTTGGAAGCTGGATGGAAAAATGAGGGTGGCACAGCACTGGAACAAAAGTTGTCTTATGCAGATCAAGTCCTCCAGGTAATCCCTCAGAGCTGCCCTTGGGAGAAAAGATGAAAAGTCTGTCTGGGCATGGCAATTACTGCCAGTCTTTTCTCTGTGGCTGATCTTTCCTGGTTATTTGATGAGATCGCTAGGGAGAGGGTCTTAAGACAATTGCATTTCTTTTGGGAAGAAGCTTTCTTAGTCAGACAAGAACTTTCTCTAAGTCCCTTCCAGTGTTTCAGGAAAGAGAGTCAGAGAGACAGGGGAAGGTCATAGGGAAAAAGTTTGATACTGAAGCTTACTTTTGTGTCCTTTCAATTTTCAAAACACTCAGCATGCCAAAGCACCATATTCTGGGGAATTGTCTTCAGTGTCCCAAAATTAGAACCATTCAATCTGTTCTACGCATTTTGATTTCTACTTCGATGCTGCTACTGAGGTCTCTCTTTTTTTGTTGTTGTTTTGGTAGTTGTTTGTTTGTTTTGAATCTTTACCTATCCAAATCCTCAGTACTAAAGAAAGAATCCTCCATTCAGCCTTCTGATTCTTCCAGGCATCACCAAGCTCCTTCCCTTTGGAATATCTAATCTTCTATAATTTCCATTACACAATTTTATATTTAATTACATATTATATGTATCATTAAATATTATTTCAAGTATAAATTTCCATTCGGTCTATGAACACGATGAATTCCATTTTGAGATTCCTCTAGCCAAATTCTGTTTCTTCTATGATATTTATTTTCTTCCTTTTATAGCGAATATATTTTTCAAGTGTCAACCTGATGTCCCTAACTAGATTGTAAATTAGTACATCAGTCAGCAAAGACCTACTGATTACTAACGATGAGCTGGGGAAAACTCATTAGCAAGGTAGACTTATTTTTACTCTCATTGTGCTCGCAGCTTTCCAATTTCCTCCAATTAGAAACTAAATTTATGTCCTCAAAGAAAATTACATATGCTAAAATCTTATATTATTATTGCTAAGACAATTGCATATGCTAAAATCTTATATTATTATTGCTAAGACACCTCCGAAACAAGATAAAGGGTTTAATCGGTACAAGATATAAAATACACATCTCATAAGTTTGGCTATGTGCCCATGGTCAGGTTTAAAGAGTTAGTAACGTGAGATAATAACAATAATATTGACTATTTATTGGGCACTCTCTATGAGTCAGGCACTCTATTAAACCCTTCATATGTGTTACCAGAAGGGGTCCTGATCCAGACCCCAAAAGAGGTTTCTTGGATCTTGCACAAGAAAGAATTCGAGACAAATCCGTAAAGTGAAAACAAGTTTATTAAGAAAGCAAAGGAATAAAAGAATGGCTACTACTCCATAGGCAGAACAGCCGCGAGGGCTGCTGCCTGGCTATTTTTAAGTTTACTTCTTGATTATATGCTAAACAAGGGGTGGATCACCCATGAGTTTTCTGGAACTGCAGGTTTTTTCCCCTTTTAGACCATATAGGGTAACTTCCTTTCATTGCCATGGCATCTGTAAACTGTCATGGAGCTGGTGGAAGTGTCCTTTAGCATGCTAATGGATTATAATTAGCATGTAATGAGCAGTGAGCTTGACCAGAGGTGACTTTCATTGCCATTTTGGTTTTGGTGGGATTTGGCCAGCTTCTTTGCCACCTGCTGTTTTATCAGCAAGGTCTTTGTGACCTGTGTCTTGCACAGACCTCCTATCTCATGTTATGACTAAGAATGCCTTAACCTCCTGGGAATGCAGCCCAGTAGGTCTCAGCCTTATTTTACCCAGCCCCTATTCAAGATGGCTTTGCTTTGGTTAGAATGCCTCTGACGTATGTATCAACTCATATATTGCTCATGATAACTCACTTGTAATAGTGTATTATGATGCTAATACTACTATTATCCCTATGTTTCAGATAAAGAAAAACTGAAGCTAGGAGAGATAAGTAACTTGTCCAAGGCAACTGACAGGTGGTGGACTCAGATTCAAACCCTTGAGATTTAGCTACAGAGCTTGCGCTCTTCACTGCTATGACCTCGGCTTACACCGTAACTCTCAGGTTTACTGTGTAGCCTCTGTAATATGGGGGAGAGTATCTGGCCATAGTAACTGTTCAAAAAAGTGCTAGCAATCAATAGTGAATTGCGCAGTTTGGCTTTATCTTTGTCCAAGTACTCATTAGGCAAGTAACACTTTCGTTTCTTACTACTATGATTTTTAATTATACTACCATGTTTTTTAATTACAGTTTTCTTGTCTTGTTGCACTGTGGTCAGAAATTATGAATGATGAAATTTATGCTATTTAAATTTTTTTAATTTAAATTTATGTATATATAATATTCTCTAATTTATGTTTTGAACCAATTTAAAATATTTTGCTTTCAATAAATTAGTATGACTTTTATTCTAAGATGGAACAGGTATATTTGGTTTAATTTCAATAATTTTAATATATGGCTTTTGTTTCTTATGCTTCCTTTCTATTTTCTTTGTTTCTATGCTACTATATTTTCTGGAAATTTTACACATGCATGTGTTAGTTTGGAAGACATTCTGTCTGATAGAAGTTCTGCTTATAGTTGTATAATGTCTTTCATAACTGATAAGCATTCTTTTAAACTTATATTTATTAATTTTATAATGATAAAAATGAAATTATAATTGGTGAGTTCCCTCAATGTAACATGAATTCAGTTACACTTTTGAAACATTTTTTCAGTATTTTAATATTAATTTATGATTTTTTAACCTGTCACATTTGTCTCAAAAATTATAAGATGTAATATATAATATTTATTACACTACTTGTATTTATGGTTTTAGATGGAGTTTTAACTTGCTACTTATGGTGTTTTTACTTTTGATTTTTTTTTTTTTTGAGACAGAGTCTCACTCTGTTGCCCAGGCTGGAGTGCAGTGGCACGATCTTGGCTCACTGCAACCTCTGCCTCCTGGGTTCAAGCGATTCTTCTGCCTCAACCTCCCAAGTAGCTGGAACTATAGCCAAGCGCCACCATGCCCGGCTAATTTTTATGTTTTTTTATAGTAGAGATGGGGTTTCACCATATTGGCCAGGATGGTCTCGAACTCCTGATTTGGTGACCCGCCCGCCTTGGCCTCCCAAAGTGCTGGGATTACAGGCATGAGCCACTGCACCCAGGCCCTTCTTGTTCTTAACTCTATCCTTAGTATGTTACACATACAAGTCACATAATAAATATTGGATAAATAAACAAAAGAAATTGTTATTATTACTGTTATTATTATTGATTTGGTTACCTGAGACTAAATAAGTGTTTTCAAGCTTTTCATATATACTTTAATTGTTTTTAGTATTCTACTAGGCTTTTTTTTTTTTTTTTGAGATGGAGTCTCACCCTGTTGCCCAAGCTGGAGTGTAGTAGTATGGTCTTGGCTCACTGCAACCTCCACCTACTGGGTTCAAGTGATTCTCCTGCCTCAGCCTCCCGAGTAGGTGAGATTACATGTGCCTGCCACCACGCCCAGCTAATTTTTGTATTTTCTTTTTTTTAAGTAGAGACAGGGTTTCACCATGTTGGCCAGGCTGACCTCAAACTCCTGACCTCAAGTGATCCGCCCGCCTCAGTCTCCCAAGGTGCTGGGATTACAAACATGAGCCATGGTGCCCGGCCTCCACTAGGATTCTTGTCCTGAGTATATTACACTCTAGCAAAATGTTTACAAGGCTTTTTTGCTCCTAGTTTAATCACAATTCATATATTATGCCATGTAGGTCTTATTAATATTAATAGGTCTTGACCTTTCTATACATCTGCACTTGAGTAAGAATGATCTGCATTTAATGACTGGAATGATGAGACAGGGATTTGTGCCGGTGGAGTTAATTATGGTGACAGGTAGATTTTGGATCAAATAGAAAATGCTAGCATTGTTTTCAAGAGATTATTGGCCCAATCATCATAGGTACCAAGAAATCTAATTGAAAGGCTTCCTAAAACTCTTCTGACCTCTCCTGACCTCATTATATCTGCCAGGAGGCAACAAGGGCTATTGGAAGGAGAAGGTGAAGATGGGAAAGAAATGGAAGAGATTCCAATTTCAAATTTGTTTCCTGAGAAACAAAACAAAATAAAACTGTTCATTGACAGTTTGGTTTTTTTGTCTCTTTTTTGTTATATCATGCTCTAGGTTTTTATAATCTCACATTAAATTCTGTGATTTATGTTGCCATATATATATATATATATATTTTTTTTTTTTTTTTTTTGAGACGGAGTCTTGCTCTGTCGCCAGGCTGGAATGCAGTGGCGCGATCTCAGCTCACTGCAACCTCCACGTCCTGGGTTCAAGCAATTCTCCTGCTTCAGCCTCCCGAGTAGCTGGGACTACAGGTGCGCTCTACCATGCCCAGCTAATTTTTGTATTTTTAGTAGAGATGGAGTTCCACCATGCTGGCCAGGATGGTCTCGATCTCTTGACCTTGTGATCCGCCCACCTCAGCCTGCCAAAGTGCTGGGATTATAGGAGTGAGCCACCGCGCCTGGCCTCTTCTATGATATTATTAACATCGTGTCCATTTTAGAGATGACGATGCTTAGAGTAATGTGCCCAAGGTGTCACAGGTGCTAGATAATTGTGTGGCGATTTGAACACAGGTGAGCCCACAGGTGTAATCACTACTGCAGGGGTTCACAAGCTATGATCCAGCAACCCTAGCTTAAACTTCCTAGGAATGCACATTTTCTGCCTCACCTTAGACTTACTGAGCTAGAAACTCTGTGAGTGGGAGCCAGAAATCTGTATTCTGTGTGATTCTAAGGCAAACTGATGTTTGAGAACCACTTCTATATTGTCTCCTCCTTTGCATGGATGTAATTAAAATGTATATTTGCTGATCATTCACCAATAACTTGAATTACTTTACTATCTTCTCAAATCAGTGTCCTTATTTGAATTAAACCCAGCCCAGTATATGTAAATTACTGAGTTAAGATCTTTGTCATGTTAAAAAATAAAGCATTCAAGTATCAATTACAAACATACATAAAGAAAAGTAGTATATCCCCTCATTAAAGGCAATTAGCCTCTCTTAATAGAATTCCTAGAAGGATATTGGAGTTGGAATTGTACGAATTTAAATTGCAGATCTCAGGCAAATATTTAACTATGATATTGGAAAGTGGGAGATTAAATGTTCATTTATGTATGCAAATAGGCAGAGATGCAATTACACAGATTCCAATGCTGGCTTACACAGTCTAGGCAAAAGACCAGTTTATTTGTGTATCGATTTTTCTTTGGAGGCCATAGCATGTCAATCTCTGTCTGAAATAGAAAATATATGAGTCAAAAAGAAACCATGATCTAGCAATTACTGCTAGGTATTTACCAAGAGACATGAAAGCATATGTTCCCACAAAGTCTTATACAGCAATGCTTACAGCAGCATATTTGCCCCCGACTGGAACAACCCAAATGTTCAGAGCAGGTGAATGAATAAACTGGAATATCCATAAAATAGACTATGACTCAGCAATAAAAAGAAAGTAATGGATGCTCCCAACAGCATAGATGAATCTCAAGTTAATTATGCTGAAAAAGTCAGACTGTAGAGATCACATCATGTATTATTCTTTTCATATAAAATTCTAGATAATGCAAAGTAATGTATAGAGACAGAAAACAGATCAGATTTTCTGGGAAGTAGGTTGATGATGGAGCAGGTAGGTGTAGAAAGGGGCTAATGATATGCTGAGTATCTTGACTGTGAATATGGATGCATAAACTGTGTATACTTATATATGTCAAAAGCTATTGGTTGTACAGCTTAAACATGTATGGTTCATTGTATATGAATTACACCTCAGTAAAACTTTTAAACATTTCAATTTAAATAGTTACATGTGGATAATGGCTACAGCCTATGTAGAAAAAATATAATGACTCACCATCAGTTGTGGTGACTTCAACATCTACATAAATGACTCACCCCAATCCTGGTGTCTCTGTTGTTTGACCTCCTAATTTCCACCAACTCTTTCCCTCACTCTATTTCTGCTACCTACTGCCAGCAGTTTACAAACTGCAAGCCATAACCCAACAATACGTCTAAAATATAGTAGGTTGCAACCTGCAATTTTTAATGAAATAGAATAGACAGGAAATGCCAGAGTATTTCTCGTATTATCTTAGTGTGTCTCAATGGTAATGATCAGTAGTGTTTTGTGAAACTTAATTATACATGTAGGGAGATAAGCATGTGTATGTGTATTAAATTGCATGTAAGATTTTTTACTGTAGGTTGCTGGGCACGGTGGCTCATGCCTGTAATCTCAGCACTTTGGAAGGCCGAGGCAGGTGGATCATTTGAGGTCAGGAGTTCGAGACCAGCCTGGCCAACATGGTGAAACCCCATCTCTACTAAAAATACAAAAATTAGCCAGGTGTGTTGGTACACGCCTGTAATCCCAGCTACTGAGGAGGCTGAGGCAGGAGACTCACTTGAACCGGGGAGGTGGAGCTTGCAGTGAGCCGAGATGGAGCCACTGCACTCCAGCCTGGGTGACAGAGCAAGACTCTTTCTCAAAAAAAAAAAAAAAAAAAAAGAAAAAGAAAAAGAAAAAAGATTTTTTACCATAGGTTAAAGTCAAAAAAATTCCAATATTACTGCCTTGTCATCATTACCCATAACTGTACTATCTCCTAAAGCCCTCAAATCATTGCACCCTATTTTTATTCATTCCTCACATGTGTATGTTAATTCTTCTATTTCCACTGTTTGATACTTCCTTGTTTTTTTGTTTTTTTTTTGTTTTGTTGTGTTTTGTTTGTTTTTTTGAGATGGAGTTGTGCTCTTTGTTGCCCAGGCTGGAGTGCAGTGGCACAATCTTGGCTCACCGCAACCCCTGCCTCCCAGGTTCAAGCAATTCTCCAGTTTCAGCCTCCCGAGTAGCTGGGATTACAGGCGCCTGCCACCACACCAGGCTAATTTTTGTATTTTTAGTAAAGATGGGATTTCACCATGTTGGCCAGTCTGGTCTCAAACTCCTTGCCTCAGGTGATCCAATCCACCCTCCTCAGCCTCCCAAAGTGCTGGGATTACAGGCGTGAGCCATAGCGCCTGGCCTCAGGTGTCTTTTCCTTTCTCCCAATCAGCTTAGATTCCATAGTCCTTCTTACAATCTCTTCCATCTCTCCCATGTTTCCTCCTTAAATTCTCTTTCTTCTTTTACTTCATAGTTATTTGTTTAAAAAATTTCACCTTGGTTGGTCCCAAATCTTGATCTATTTCAACCTACACTCAGGCATCTGAACACAGCTCAAGAAAATGCAAATGAAACTGGGCTGATGTGTTGTATTTAAAAGTTCGTGAGCACAAATGCCAGGTGGGCTGTCTTTTTTGAAGTTCCCAGAAAATTCACTTTCCCCCTTAATTTCATGCCTTCTATCCCTACCTCAAGGACACACCTTCGTCCCTACCTCAAGCCTCCTCCAGCAGCAACCCTATAAGCCTGCCTTGCAAAAACAGAAATAAACAGTGAAACACCAGTATGAGAAAAGTGCATTAGAGGTCTTGGTAAGATAAAATAAACACTGAAATAGGATTTCCTAAGTTAGCATGAACAATAGAAGGTGATGGAATGGTTAAAATGAAAGATACATAAGAGAATTCCATGCCTTATCTTCCTCTACCACCAAATGTCAGATTCACCTATACCTGTACCCATATACTTTGCCTTAATCTACCTGTGCCCTGGGCCGTTTTCTCTTCTTGGGTATGAGATCTTTTTACTTCTCACCTACCCAAGTATGAAAACTGAAGCAGCTTTATCTTGGATGCTAATCACCGTGTTGACTTCTGATGAACCCCTGTTCCTGGAAGATCTCTAAGGTTTCCAGTTTATCTATTGCTCCTTATATAAGAATGCCTACTTACTGTAAATCCTGCCCTTAGATCAAACAACGTTGATATTGTCATACTTCAGTTGTCCTACACATCCCTTCTGAATCACCCTTTTCCAATGGCATATAAGCCCTGGCTCTGGGGGGTAATGGCACCAGGATCCACCATTTTGCCTTGACGTTACCTGGGACACAGACTTGGCTTCTGTGTGTAAGTCCCTATGAACTGTTTCTTTCTAAGAAGCTGGATTTGTCAGCCTCTTTTTTTAAGGCTATCAGCTTCCTTGGACTTTGGGGTAGGTTTGCCCACTATGAAACACCAAGGCCTTAGTTCCTCTAATTGTGTCCTTCCCTTATGGGCTGAGTCATTCTTGTCAACATAAAATATTACATACAACATACAACATACAACAGATCTCATCTTTCAAAAAATCTCCCCAACCTTCCCCTCCAGTTTCCAGCCTATTTCTCTGCCCTCCCTTGTTTTCCACAATTTTCTCTAGGTTACCTAGAATGCTCTTCCTCTCAACTGGAGCATTGCCATCAGGAAACACACATGCTACACGTGTACATTTTCCGTCTGAAAAAGATGAAGCCCTCTCTAGATCTCACTGTAATAATTTAATGAAACCATTATTGCCAAGCTCAGGAATAAATTACATCTTGCTAAACTCTATTTCTTATGTCTAATTCTACTTGGTTAATAACACCACTGGACCCGTGGACACAGCCAATCTTTCTTGAAACTAGTTTTTCCTCCGCCTCATTACGCTAGACTTATTTTCCTCTAACCCCACGGACTGCTTCTTGTGTTTCTTTTCTGGCTTCATACTATGGTTTGAGTGTGTCCTCTCTAAAATTCAGGTATTGCCAATGTGATAGTGTTAAAAGGTGAGGCCTTTAAGAGGTGGTTAGGCCATGAGGGCGCCTGCCTTGTAAATGGGATTAAGGCCCTTATAAAAGAGGCTCCTCGATTGAAACCATCCTGGCCAATATGGTGAAGCCCTGTCTCTACTAAAATACAAAAAAGTAGCTGGATGTGGTGGCACCCGCCCATATTCCCAGCTACTCAGGAGGCTGAGGCAGGGGAATCACTTGAACCTGAGAGGCAGAAGTTGCAGTGAGTGGAGGTTGCAGTGAGCTGAGATCGTGCCACTGCACTCCAGCCTGGCAACAGAGCAAGACTCCATTAAAAAAAAAAAAAAAAAAAAAATCCTCCACACAGAAAGTGGCCTTTGCTTTTGCTTCTCTCACTTTTTGCCATGTGAGGACACAGTGCTCCTCCCCTCTGGAGGCTGCAGCATTTAAGCTGCTGTCTTGGAAACAGACCAGACCCTCACCAGACTCTGCAGTGCCTTGTTCTTTGACTTTCCAGCCTCCAGAACTGTGAGAAAATAAAGTTCTCTCTGTCATAAAATACTCAGTCTTGAGTATTTTCTTATAGCAGCATGAATGGACTAAGATACTCTTCTTTCTTTTCCTAATTTTATGTGGGAATATTCCAGGTCTCAGTCCTTGGTCTTCTTCACTTTTCTACTTAGACTCTTTTATGCTCTCTTCTCAGGACAAAGTTAAATTTATTTCCATGGCGTTAAATGCAATCAGGGCCAGGTGTAGTGGTTCACGCCTGTAATCCTAGCACTTTGGGAAGCCAAGGTGGGAGGATCGCTTGAGGTCAGGAGTTTGAGATCAGCTTGGCCAACATAGTGAAACCCTGTCTCTGCTAAAAACACCAAAATTAGCTGAGCGTGGTGGCACATGCCCGTAGTCCCAGCTCTTCGAAAGGCCGAGGCAGGTAAATCACTTGAACCTGGGAGGCAGAGGTTGCAGTGAGCTGAGATCGCACCATTGCACTCTAGCCTGGGTGACAGAGGGAGACTCCATCTCAAAATAAATAAAAATAGATAAATGCAATTAGTAAGTTGGTGGATCCCACATTTACATCTCTAATCTGAGTTTGTATTCTGATCTTCAGATTTATATTTATTTGACATCTCTGCATAGATATCTAACAAGCACCTCAAACTTAGTATGACCAAATCTCTATATTTGATATTTGCTTCTGAACCGTTCTACCCGGAACCATTCATTAGCCATTTTGCATTATCTCTGTTTCTCTAAATATTTACGTAAATGGCATAATCATTCTCTGAGTTGCTCAGGCCAAAGACCTAGAGGCCGTCTTTGATTTTTCCCTTTTTTCTGATATCCCACATTGCATCCATCAGCAGATTCATTTGCTCTACCTCCAAAATATATTTCAAATGTCCTCTCTTATCAGTGTCTTCATCAATAACACTCTAGTTTCTCTCCCAGAAAACAAGTCTATTCACTGATATTCTTGATCCTCCTCTTGTTCCTATAAAGTTCATTCCATATGTATTGCTAGAGTAATCTTTTCAATAAGTAAATTGTAATATATTACTGTTACTCAAAATCCCTCAATATTTCCCCATAACAACTAGAAAGATCTCTATACTGCTTCCCCTGTTTTAAAAGAAGTAAATGATCAGGCCCATATTTATCTAATTTCATATGCGTTTAATGAATAAATGACTGAATACTTACATAAATGGAAAAATAAAATGAGTAAATAAAGACAACAGAGTTTCATGCTAATGAGCATGGGCTCTGGTATTAGATTACCTGTGGTCATATTTTGGATTCAAAAAATAATTATGGGATCGAGAGGATTTAACTCTGTCTGCAAGGACTGTTTTGATTCTAAGTGATGGGCGGATCACGAGGTCAGAAGATTGAGACCACGGTGAAACCCCGTCTCTACTAAAAATACAAAAAAAAATTAGCCGGGCGTGGTGGCGGGCACCTGCAGTCCCAGCTACTCGGAGAGGCTGAGGCAGGAGAATGGCGTGAACCCGGGAGGCGGAGCTTGCAGTGAGCCGAGATTGCGCCACTGCACTCCAGCCTGGGTGACAGAGCGAGACTCCGTCTCAAAAAAAAAAAAAAAAAAAAAAATCTCAACTAGCCTAAACAAACAAAAAAGAGAGAATTTATTGACTTCTATCACCAGAAAATGCAAGGGCTGATTCTGGCTTCAGGTACATTTTGCCGTTAAGTGCTCAGATGATATTATTAGGAATATGTCTCATTTTCTCTGTAAATCACCAACAGTACCCTTGTATTGTCTTCGATCTTAGGCTAACCTTATCCAAAATGAGGAAAGAGTTATTTGTTTTCATTTTGTTTTATAGCTAGAGATTCCACGAAAAAGAGTATTTTTTTTTTCTTTTTTTTTGGAGAGTTCCAGCAGAATTTTTAAGGAAGACTCCAGCTGAATGAATTTGGGCCACTTGCTTCATCTGATCCTATCACTGTGGCCAAGAAAGAGTTAGCCCTGCCTCATGTGTCCACTCACCCCTCTGGTCAGGCAGGATCCACATTTCCCAAAACACATGGACTAAGAATGGGGGTGTGTTGGCTACCCAAAGACATGCTTCATTTCTCTCACATGTAAAATGGGACAAGAGAGTTCCCACTTCTTAGAATTGTTATGATGATTAAATGGGATGTTATATAAAAGTTTTATTGCACAGTGCCTGGCACATGACAAGTAATCTGTTAGTGTCAGTTAGATACAAACAGCACATAGAAAACCTTTGGGATGTGGACGATGTTCCATTCAGAAAAAAACTTAAAATCCTAAACACTTCCATCAGCGAAAAAGAAAAAATAAAAATAAATAAAATATGATCTTTGTTCTTGTTCAAAATTCTAAAACAGCACAAGATGCATCTAAGAAAAGAAGAAAGTTACAAGCAAAAAAAAATCAATGAACTGGAACATTGGAAATGATAGATATATTTCTCAGTTGCTTTTGTGAACAAAATAGATAAATATGTATAACTCTGGCAAGCTTAATAATAAAGTTGAAAAGCAAATTACTAAATGAGAATTAAAATAATGACTTAAATAGATACCATAGTTTTAAAAATTAGAATCGGGTACATACACTATTTGGTAAATATAATAATTTTAGCTTTTTTAATGTTTATTAAGTAATTATGCTAGTAAAACATTGTTATTATAGAAAGAAAACAATTAAGTATAGCAAAATAAGAATGCCTTTTTTTCCATATTCTTTCCCTCTTACTCTCCTTCTTAAAGATTGAACCCGGGAGGCGGAGGTTGCAGTGAGCCGAGATTGTGCCATTGCGCTCCAGCCTGGGCAACAAGAGCCAAACTCTGTCTCAAAACAAACAAACTAACAAACAAACACACCACTGTCAAGGGTTGGGTGTTCATTCTTTTTCCCCACTGAAGCATTTACATGTTTTCCATGTCAGATGGGAAAAATCTACATCTGAGATTATCCTGTCTGTACTCCTCTGGAACTTGCTTTTTCACTTAAACAAATGTGTTGATGAAAAACTCAGTTAATGACATATGGGTCTAACTCACCCAAATTTACACCCTCAGAGTGTTTCCCATGAAGGTTTCCTTTTAATTTATTTAGCCACACCTCTATTGATGGATATTTAAGATGTCATCAATTTTGCTCTTACAAACAACATAAACATCTTTGAACACAAGTGCGAGTATTTCTTTAGCATAAATTTCTGGAGGGATTTATCATTTCTATTTCTATAGAGTGTGGCAAATTGCCTTCCTAGAAGTCATCACAAATGTACTTTTCCTGTAACTCTTTCAGATTTTCTATTTCCTATTTGTCTTTGAAAACATTTTCTATAACCCATGTTTTCACTCTGCCAGTATGTGGGGCCACCTAATAACTAACTCCTTTCACACATTTCACCACTCCCCAGCAGCAATTTCTACCTCTCATTGGTCAGAAGAATAAAAAACAAAGATGGTCTCTCTGTTTTTATCTCACCAGACTTGAGAATACTTGTAAAAATTATCAGGATTATGTCAATTTTCCAGAAGGCATAGAAGCAGAATTAAGCTTTACTCCCCAGCTCTGTTCTAATGAAATGAGATTTCGTCTCTTTTCCTTTTATTTTAATTGATGGATTTTAAAACGGGAGCGAGGTAAATTGTTTCTTCATGTTCACTCATTCCTTTACTGGGAAAGAGATTTTCTGTGTAGAAATTTCAGTCGTAAGGTGGATGTCTACCTCTTTTCTAGGAGTGTAATAACCTCTTCATCCTCTCTGATATTAATTTTACTTATTGAAAGTGTTTTTGCTGTTGCTGTTTCCTCTGTTAGCTATTTTATCTCCAGGTGTTTCTTCTTTTAATCCAATTAAGTATTGACCTTTCCCGTTGGTTCAAATTAGGTGGAACTCAATGCCATTACTGATGTCTAACTGTTTTGTAACCCACAAAAATGGCTATTTCACTTGTTCAGCCTAACATTTGGCAAGTCTTGTAAGAGTCCCTGTTTTCATGCCTCTTTTTCTCTATGTAGTTTGGTCACTGTGATAAGGGGTTGGGGCTCTGGCCAGCTTGGCCCTTGAGGACCAGAATGTCCGAGGGTTTTTCCACTTCCGGGCCACACGAGCACACACTGTGGGTGAGAGGGTAGGGGAGAGGGTTGCATCACCCTGAAGAATGGCCCTTCTGTGTTTGGAACCCACCTCTTGACTGTGGCATTGTAATCACATGGGACCACTCTCATCTCTGTAATGGTTTTCTCTGACATTATTTGGACAAACAGTTGGCTCCATATATCTTATCTATGCTCCATCTTGCTTTCATCCATTCTGCAACATTTCTAGTCTACATGTTACTATTTTTCCTCCCCTTCCACATAAATTAATAGATTCACATTGAGTGGGTGGGAACATGGAGGAGTGTGCTCAGTTTACCATCTTGTTCTGACTTCTCATGAATGATTTTAAGGAATAATTACTGATTCAAGAAATGGTAGAAAATTTTAATAAAACAACCATGAAAAAATATTTAATTGCCAATTGAGGCTCCAGACCTGAATTGATTTATGAATATTTTTATATTACCCGCAAGAAATATATAATCCACAAGTAATTTATATTCTTCTTGGAAAAACAGAAAAAATGTAAACAACAACAAAAAAATGTTTAAAGTTTTTATGTCATTTTAGAAATTTGCCTTAATCATTGAAATATACCTGGCAAAAATTGAATACAACAAAACCTGGTCTTTTGAATAAATATAGCTGCAAACGCCCCAAAGAATATCCTAGCAAAACACATACAATAGCAAAATGATAATAATAATATCACATTACCAAGTATGGGGATATGTGTACACTTCAACATTAAAACAAATTGATGTAATATAAAATGTTACTAGATCACAGAAAGCAAAAAAGTGAGTATCCCAATAGTTGTAAAAGGCATTAAACAAAATCCAACAACTATTTGTAAAATGCATAATTTTAATATTAGCGATAAAGTTAGCTAATTCCTTAATTGGATGAAGAATGTGTAGGAGAAAAAGAACAAATGTCATTCCTAAAGATCCAACTATAGAAACATCCTCATTATTAACATAGACATAAGAAGGATACCTGCTATTTTACTATTATTTTACACTCTTCTTGTACTTGTAACCAATGCAAAATGACCAAAAAAATGAATGAGATAGACTTTTTGGAAAGAAGATTTAAAATTGTCATCATCTATAGATTAGATAATTGTCTACTGGAAACCATTGAAACAAATAGAAGGGCCTGGTAAAGATGGAAATTATTGAATGTATATGTGGAAAAGTTAACAGCTTATTTATATATCAGTGAAACATTATGAAAAATATTATAGGGAAAAGATTTATTCACAAAATAATTATATACCTAAATGACTTAGGAATAACCATAACAAATGATGCAGGAATTTTATGAAGATGTAGAAAAATTTTTCCTCTGTGATGAACTAGGATAATTGAATGAGGCAAAAAAGGTATACCATGTTTGTGGAAGGAATTATATTGTATTATAAATATGTGAATCCCATCAAGCAATATATAAATGTAATAACAGTTCAATAAAAATGTAAGTATCGGGGGGGTACTTGATCTTATAAACCTAAAATTTCCGGGAAAATAAATATATAAAGATAGCCGAGACATTTTGAAATGCCAGTGTCTCAGTTGGAGCTTAAACAACAAACATTTATTTCTCACAGTTCCAGAGGCTGGAAGCCAGCATGGTTGGGTTCTGGTAAGGGCTCTCTTCCTTGTTTATAGGTGGCTGCCTTCTTGCTGTGTCCTCTCATGGTGGAGGCAAAGATCATCTTCCTTATGTCTCTTCTAATAAGGGCATTAATCTCATTCATGCGGGCCCCACCCTCATGGCCTCAAAAGGTCCCATCTCTAAATACTCTCTAAATATTAGAGAGTAGAGCTTTAACATAGGAATCTGAGGGAGACACATTTAGTCCATAGAAGGTGGTTTAGGGTTTGGAGTCATAAGATGATATTGTATACTACTACTATAATATGTGATTCTGATTAAAATGACAGATTAATGGAACAAAATAAAATGGCTCAGGATTCAAGCGTGTGTCAAATTAAACATAAGATAAATGCATCATTTCAAGTCAGCAGGGAAGGACTAGGTATCAGGAAAACTACTTCATTATCTGGAAAAAAAAAAAAGGTTAGACTTACCTTACAACAAATAGAGAAATTGATTAGATAAAAAATTTTACTCAGAATTGCTTCCTCAGCAGCTCTCCCTAGCCTTACTTTTTTCCTTGGGATGTTTAATACATCAGTTTGAATTTCTCTGCCTATTTGCAAAGAGATCTAATCATATACAAACAAAATATGGGCTATCTTTTGTCTCGACATGAGTATGTCTAAAAATGCTATTTTTTCCTTTGTAAATGGGGTTTTGTGATTTTTTTTTTTTTTTTTTTTTTTTTTGAGACAGGGTCTTGCTTTGTCATCCAGCCTAGGATGCAGTGGCACAATTATAGCTCATTGGAATCTCAACCTCCCACACTCAAGCATTCTTCCCACCTCAGCCTCCAGGGTAGTTGGGACCATAAGTCAGTGCCACCATGCCTGCCTAATTAAAACAAAAAAAGAAAAGAAAAATTGGTAGAGTCAGGGTCTCACTGTGTTGCCCAAACTGTTTTCAAACTCCTGGGTCCAAGTGATCCTCATGTCTTGGCTTCCCAAAGTACTGGAATTATAAGCACGAGCCGTAGCACTTGGCCCTAAATGAGTCTTAAAAAGTTGTGTTCTTAGATAGTCTGGGATTTTAGTTATTCTAAGTCCTTTAAAAGAATATGGTCTGTGTCAGAGGTCAAGCTGTAAAAAGCTTAGAGGTGAGTTTGAGCTTTTAGTGTTTAATTAGTAAAGTTAAGCATTATCTTCATAGGCCCAGCTAATATAATTCCAGCAGTTAAAGGGCAGGGTGTTAAAGAGATGAGGCTATAAAATGCTCCCTTTTTTGGATAGGAAATAAAAGCTACCTTCACAGTAGTAACACTGGCAAAATCAACCTCTCTCTCGCTCCTGGAATTATGAGAAGTGGTCAAGTTTGCAAGAAAATCAACTATAGGCCTTTTCTAGGAAATGACCAAAGTTAGAATGAGCAGAAGCTCTGGGAGAAGAAAACTTTGGGGAGTTTTAACATTTTGAGGATGTTTCTATTAGTCTTAAAAGTGTGAATGAAACAAAACAAGGAACTGCAGATTGAGTTGAAAAAGTATGTTTAAGTCTGAGACAAAACGAGAGTATCTTTTAAGAGTAAGTTGTGTCAAGTAGGACGATGCCCAGCCTAAGGATTAATATTGGCTTTGGAGTTAGGCAGAGGTGCGAGAGAGTTTGATTATGTCACTTCCCAGCTGTGCAACTTCTGGCATGTTTGCTCATCCTCTTTGGACCTCAATTTCTCCAGCTGTCAAATGGGGCTAATACAACTTACACTCAAGGAGGCCCTGGGAGGACTCAGTGAGATAATGGTTGCAAGGCACTTAACACAGTGCCTGACAGATAGTAAAAGCTAAAAAATATTAGCTATTATTATTAATTGTATTGACTAATTATTGCATTATTATTATTATTATTATTATTTTGAGATGGAGTTCCACTCTTGTTGTCCAGGCTGGCATGCAATGGTTCAATCTCGACTCACTGCAACCTCCGCCTCTCGGGTTCAAGCGATTCTCCCTGCCTCAGTCTTCCTGAGTAGCTGGGACTACAGGCATGTGCCACCATACACGGCTAATTTTGTACTTTTAGTAGAGACAGGGTTTCTCCATATTGGTCAGGCTGGCCTCGAACTCCTGACCTCAGGTGATCTGCCTGCCTCGGTCTCCCAAATTGCTGGGATTACAGGTGTGAGCCACTGTGCCAGGCCTATTGCATTATTAATTAGCTATTATTAATTGCATAGTCATGTGTGCTGTGGCTTGAATTGGGTCCTCCCAAAAGATACATTTAAGTTCTAGCCCTTAGTACTCATGAATGTGACTATTTGGAAAGAGTCTTTGCAAATTAAGATTTAAATTAAGATGAGGTCATACTGGATTAGGGCGGGCCCTAAATCCAATCATCTGTATCCTTAATAGAAGAGACACAGACACACAGACAGGGAATTTCATATGCAGAAATTGAAGTAATGCATCTATAAGGCAGAAACATCAGGGGATGCTAGCAGGCACTAGAAGCTAGGAAGCAAGGAACGGGTAAGAAAATATCCTTCCCTAGAGCTTTCAGAGGGAGCATGCCCTGTCAACACCTTGATTTTGACTTTTAGTCTGCAGAGCTAAGAGAAAATAAATTTCAATTGTTTTAACCCACCTAGTTTTTGGTAATTCATTACAACAGTTCTGGGAAATGAACACAGTACTTAATCTTTCACTTTCATTTGCTTAACAATATGCCTGGAAAAGCTATATTATTGTATAGAAAATAATAACTAAAAATGTACATTTATTTAACTGTTGTTCTACATGTGTTTTCATTTAAAAAAATAAATTGATGCAATCATTCTGTCCCAGAAGTTTCAGTACAACTTGAAAAGAACTATTAGACAAGGCAAGAGAGGAGATGGACATCAGTGCTTTGGGATTGACATCATTTAGATTTTTGTCTCCAATGGCAAAAATGCAATGGAGGATGAAGCAGTAAAGGGAAGAGTGTTGCAAATAGTATTGTAAGAGCCTGAGCCCATATCTGACCTGGAATAAAAACCTCATGGGACACAGGAAATAAAAGTTCTCTTCTTGGTAGCCACTGTCTACTTTGTTTTCAGTTACCCAACTGTGCACTAAGCCTTCTGTGATTTTGCAGGTAATGCAGTATCTTCCATCATCTCTAAAATTTCATTTATTTTCTACCATCTCCAGGGGTTTTATGTGCTTTATGAACTAATCTGCTCAAGGTAAAATTTGCTTAAGTGGAATATTAAATAACCTGAGGGGCACCTGCACTGATTATTCTTATTCCAGTTAATATTCAGATGCAGCTGTATTCGTCGTTTTTTTCTACTTAAAAAAAATCAATTACTAGCAGGAGAAATGAGATGGGTCCTAAGAGAACAATCAATTCAAACTTCTTGCAGTAAATATAAAGCTATTCATGTTAATGTGTGTCTGTATACTTGTGTATGATGTGTCTCTGTCTCCACTGGGTATTCCAGAAATGAAGAGGAGATATTTTGGCAATGAGGGTAGAAGAGATCCCTGACTTGAAAGTATAGCAATTCTTAAAAGCTCTGTAAATGTTTATTAACTTAATTAAATAAGAGCTGTTTAGACTGCAGGAGATTGAACCATCCATACTTTAAAACTGTATTTAATTCTGATTAAGTAAATATGCATAAAACTACCAGTAATTAATCTTTCACTCTGAATGTTTAATCATATAACTCAAAAATCTATAGTGTGTAGAAAATAATTAGAACTAAAATGAAAAACAAAAAATCATTTGCTGAAAAAGGTGGCAGGGATGGATGTTTTAAGGTATGCCTTGCAGGTTCCCATTAGTAAATTCATTTAGTAAACTCCTTCAGTGACTGTTGCAGACACAAAATATTGGGTAGGACAATCAGGTATGTAAAAATTAACTTCCTTGTGCTTTTTCAAAATTGAACTGAATTTCCATTTTCAGGGCCCACTTTTCTTGGTCCATTCTGGGTAATCTCAGGGTCTCTCCCCCACCCCCACCTCACAGCCTTTATCAGTTCCTCTGATTTTGCCCCCACGTCTCCTGAGTGGTCTTAGAGAATGCCAAGACATCATAGGGAATCTGGCTTTGGCTACCATTATTCATACATGGGCCATCTGGCCCTTGGTCACCACTCCATAGTGATCACAGCTGTATCGGTTACAGAGACCCTGGCTTCTCCAGACCTGGTACTTTTTAGATGCTTCTGTGCCTTTTCCATTTTGGAGCTTTGAGGGGCCCCTGGAGAGTGGTTGGAGGTGCTACATCACAGGTGTTCTTTTTTTCTGCTATCTCGACTCTCTGAGGCTCTTTGAGAATTACCTCTTCCCTTGGCCCTCCTACAGGCCTCCTTTGCTTTCATACTCCCTCAAGCTATCTCAGGACCCATGTCTTTCCTCCAGCTTCTGCTAGACTTGTGGCTTAGAAATGGTTCCTGCTTAGGAACCAGCAACATTTCACTCTCACTTTCCCCCTAACTTACCTCCCTCTCCTGCAACACAAGGAATGTTTTTAAGCCTCCTGTAGAGATGGGGAACAAAGAAAACTAACTCAAACTCCTCTTACTTTTCAGGTCTAGTATATATGCCCACCTCCTTTGAAAGATCACCTAAAGATTAATTTTTAATCTACTATGAAAAACATATGGTACCTTTAAAATAAACCAATATTGATTACCAATATTATAATAAAACAAAAAAAAAGTATGGTCCTCTACTTTCAGAGAACAAATTGAGAAGAGAACAAATAAAATAACCACATCACCTTCATTGAATCAACTTTTAGCTACTTATTTCAATATGTCTCATTTTCCAACTATGAGTTTTTCTTTCTTCTGATACTTTGTTTTTATTGTATTCAATTTTGAAAACCTGGATGCTCTACTCAAACATGTCTCTTGACCTTTTTGCACACTAATTTATTTTTAAATGAGGTATATTTCAAAACCTGCACCCATTTCTTGCATATATCACAGAATAGGAAAGAATTTACTCAAACATGTCTCTTGACCTTTTTGCACAATAATTTATTTTTAAATGAGGTATATTTCAAAACCTGTACCCATTTCTTGCATATATCACAGAATAGGAAAGAATTTACTCAGGGTACAAGAAAGAAGCATGAGGCAATTTCTCTGTAATTATAAACCTTTTCAATTATTTTTTGCCAAATCAATAATTCATGAAAATTGCCATTTGTCAGGACCTTAGTTAAACCCCTATCCCTTGGGGAAAGTGGGCCCTCTGAGAAATAACAGAACAAAGAAAATTCCAGATATTTGGTGAAATATTCCCCCACCTGGTCTCAAAGTAAACCAGGCCCTCACTATATGCAGCTGAGGTCCCAATATGTTCACAAAACATTCATCCTCTGAGGTTCCTGATAATAGCAATCCCTATAAAGCTGAAGATTGTGTTTGCTGATGTGTGTTCCTCAGAACAATGAATGTTACCAGATAGGGCATAAACAAAGAGAGCCCAAGGTCCTAAAGCTTGGAAAACGTTGAATTCAACTAGTATCTTTACTGCAACATCATCTCAGAGACTATAATATGCTAATGTTTATCAGGAATGTTCAAGAGGGGATATGGTCTCCCAAATTTATTTCATCACAGCATAGTTTTTTATGGGACACTTTTCAG
Organism: Nomascus leucogenys; assembly: GCF_006542625.1. Taxonomy (NCBI): domain Eukaryota; kingdom Metazoa; phylum Chordata; class Mammalia; order Primates; family Hylobatidae; genus Nomascus; species Nomascus leucogenys. The sequence continues at coordinate 64,360,359 of NC_044399.1, forward strand.
GGTAAAGATTACACCTGGGGAAATGCTGGCCTCTTTCAATACTGGAAATGACAAGAAAAACACCTGAGCGTCCACTCAGAGAAAGACCTGCTAGGAAACCCCTGGTGCTAAGTGTAATACCCAGCCGTCAGTGAGTATCAGCCTTGCTTCCTCTCCTTCCTCATCATCCCTCTGGTCCAAACTACAAAGAGTTTTGGTCATAATATTGGTAAGAGCAATTCTTACCATTGGTAATAATTTTCATTTGTTTTGTTTCTCAACTTGGGACACCCACATTGCTCATATTCATCTGCAAAAATCTTACTTCTACAAGGCCCTATTTAAATTTCACTTATTTGGAAATTCTTGGTGATCTCTCTCTCATTTTATTTTAACTCACTCTCAATAATAACTCACAGTTTAGCAATTGATAGATTTTTAACCATCTTTTCATCCAAGACTGAGAAAACAATTTTGCCCCCAACATGAGGTTAGTAAGAATTGTATATGATTTAGACAGCAATTGAAATAGTCACTGTGACTTCATATCAGGCCTGCTTTGTCCTACAGTGAGAGCTGACTTGTGACCAAAGCTGTCGCTTCAATTCTAAATGTGACTTGACCAGCCTCTGTCCCTGCTTGCCCTCTTGTCTGCTGCCCACTCAAGGCTACCCCTCCTGGCACATCCCCAAGTCAATTTGGAGCAGGGCATCAGCATGCCTGACTGCAAAGACAGAAGACAAAACCAGCCAGTAAATAAACACAAGGCCAACTGTGGAGGAACCATTCAATGGCAATACTTGGAGTGGCTCTTGATTTTTGCTTTTCTTTCACCTGCTTTATCTACCCCATCACAGAGTTTTCTGCTTCTTTCTTTGGAAGATAGTTTAGATTTTTCTATTTGTACCTTCTGCTGACAGCATAATTTGGGCTGATATGATTTCATGACTGGCACCTAACTATAGCTTCTCTACTGGGTTATCTACTTCAAGCTTTTCCAACGCATCCAGCATGCAGCCCTCAAAGCAATTTTCTAAAATGCTAACTTCATTATTCCTGGGATTGAGAACAAGAAATCAGGCACTTGAGCTTGAGCACTGAACATCCTGAGGTCCTATTTTTGTTTGTTTGTTTATTTTTATGTGCTTTGACTCTAAAGAAGCCCAAGGTTTTGGGACCAGGTAGCTTTCTATCCCAAGCAAGTCTGAATCAGTCCTTTTTTTCTCCTAATATTGTTGGGATTAAAATAAGTTCAGAGAAGCAAATGGTTTTCATTCATGAACAATAAAGCTTTTGAAAACTATATTGGAATGAGTTGCACATAAAATCCAAAGCAACGGGTATATTTGTTATATAAGAATAATCAATTAGACTTCAAAGCAAACACTCCTGTTTTATAGTCAATAATTTAGTAATGTGTCAAACCCCTATTAGAGTAAATAAAAATGGCTGTTTAAGATGTCAGAAATAGTTAACTCCAGTTGAGAAGGCTCTCTAGAGTCAGGCTAGGTGGCCTCAGTTTAGGCCTGGCTGGTGTGCTGGGAGCAGGAAAACAGGTGCAGTCATACAGGTGAGAGCAGGTGGGTCCTGGTAGGTTTCACCTGGTGGGCATGGAGCAGCACAGGCTGGGGTCATTAAAAATATCACTGGTGTCCCAGCTACTCGAGAGGCTGAGGCAGGAGAATGGTGTGAACCCGGGAGGCGGAGCTTGCAGTCAGCCAAGATCGCACCACTGCACTCCAGCCTGGGTGACAGAGCAAGACTCCATCTCAAAAAAAAGAAAAAAAAGTCACTGGTGAAAATGTCTGGTCAGGCAGGCAAAGAAGCTTGTAGGGTAGAATAGAAAACCAAATTTGGGCTGGGCATGGTGGCTCATGCCTGTGATCCCAGCACTTTGGGAAGCTAAAGTGGATGCATCGTTTGAGCCCAGGAGTTTGAGACCAGCCTGGGCAACATGGTGAAGCACTATCTCTACAAAAAGTACACAAATTTGCCAGGGCTGGTGGTGCATGCCCATAATCCCAGCTACTCGGGAGGCTGAGGCAGGAGGATTGCTTTAGCTCAGAAGGTGGAGCCTGCAGTGAGCTGAGATGGCACCACTACACTGCAGCCTGGGTGACAGAGTGAGAACCTGTTTCAAGAAAAAAAAAAAAGGAGAAAACCACATCTGTTGAAATGGAGATAGACCTGATATTCTAACATCCCGACGAATCTTGAAAATGACAACATCAACAACAGAATTTATCAGCGCATGTAACTACAAGCTCCAGGGTAGAGATGAATCCAGGGCCTCAGATTAAGTTTCCTGCAATCTCTCTCTCCCTTACTTGCCTCCACACTCCTGTGTTGATTCAATCAGAGAGGAAAACATGATAACCAGCAGCTCAGGCTTACACCCTGCCAGCCCAGCAGCCCAGGGAGAAGAGCACTTCTTTTTCGGTAGTTGCAGCAAAGTCCTAGAGTTGAACCTCTGAGCCCGACTTGATTTACTTGCATCTTTTAAACCAAACCCTCTGGACAGGAAGCTGGGCTACTTAGACAACTAAAGCCAGAGGGTGAGGCTGGCTTTATTGGAATTTTGTGATGTGAGTCCAGGGAAGAGTATTTGCCCTGAGGAAAATCTGGGTACTGTTATTAGAAGAGGGGGAGAGAAAAATTAGAGCTATTCACTTCCATCTCTCCCCAACTCTCATCTGCCTCTCAACACACATAGCAGAAAGCACTCTTTCCCGGGACTCGCACATGTCTGGGACAAATTTTGTCAGGAGAGCGCTAGAACTCGTGTGAGTTCCCTTGACACCACTGTGCAAATTAGATCAAGGTACTGCTTCTTCAAAAACATTTTATTGCCATCTGACAAAACATTAGCATTATAAATTACAAATCTGCAATGACTGCCATGCGAATGACATCCTGGAATGTGATTAAAATAAGTTCAGAGAAGCAAATGGTTTCCGTTCATCAATAATAAACCATAACATAAAAAATATAAAAATACAAAAAATATACTTTAAGGTGGGTGTAATCTTCACAGCCTAACTGTGGCCCCAAGTTTGGTATTTGTTCACTGCATTCCTTTTCAGGTGAACAGGGACAATTTTTGCAAGGTTTCTTACTAATTTATTGATTTCAGTCCTTTTTTTGTTTTTGTTTTTGTTTTGGTCTTCAAGGTGGTTTCTTTTTTTTTTGAGACGGAGTCTCCCTCTGTCGCCCAGGCTGGAGTGCAATGGCGCAATCTCCGCTCACTGCAAGCTCCGCCTCCTGGGTTCACGCCATTGTCCTGCCTCAGCCTCTCCCAGTAGCTGGAACTACAGGCTCCTGCCACCATGCCCGGCTAATTTTTTGTATTTTTTGTAGAGACAGGGTTTCACCGTGGTCTCGATCTCCTGACCTCGTGATCCGCCCGCCTTGGCCTCCCAAAGTGCTGGGATTACAAGCGTGAGCCACCCACCGCGCCCGGCCTCAAGGTGGTTTCTGACAGCAAAATCCTGATGCAAATTTTGAGAGACAGAATGATGGAAGCGAAAATATTGGGTGACAATGTTACAATAAAAGGAACATGACTTCTCATCTGGTAACTTCATTCCCAGGAATTGGGCATAACCTACAGAAAACACGAGGAGTGGGTAGGTCAGAAAACAGACTACAACATAATGCAGAAGTCTAAGACAAGCCCCAGAGGCTGCAGAAATCCAACGTCTGCTTCTAGGAAACTTTCTTAAGTTAATGGATAGAAACACTTTCTTTTCTTCCTATCAGTGAGCACACATTGACTGAATTTTTAAAAAAACACTGCATAAACCCTATAGAATAGATTAGCTATCCTCCACTGATAGACATCTAAGCCATCTTTTTTTTTTTTTTTTGAGACAGAGTCTCACTGTCACCCAGGCTGGAGTGCAGTGGCACTATCTCAGCTCACTGCAACTTCTGCCTCCAGGGTTCAAGCAATTCTCCTGTCTCAGACTCCTGAGTAGCTGGGATTACAGGCGCCTGCCACCATGCCTGGCTAATTTTTGTATTTTTAGTAGAGAAGGGGTTTCACCATCTTGGCCAGGCTGATCTTGAACTCCTGACTTCATGATCCACCTGCCTCACGAAATGTTGGAATTACAGGCGTGAGCCACTGAACCCGGTCCCAAACACTTTCTTAACACTAAAATAGGGATAAATGAAGATTTCGTTATAGTTAATCATTCAACAAATATTGATTGACTGCCTCTTGGGTGGTACTTATCCCTTGTGACTCAATGTCCCCTCCTGCCCCACGTTTCTCAAGACCCAGTTCGAAATCTACCACCTCCACCAAATCTCCCTCTAGTTTCTAGCTAATAATTGATTGTCATTTTTGCTCTCTTCTAATAGGAACTGGTCACTCAACTGGAATCCTGCTCTCCTGACTTGACACTGTGTAGGAGAGCTTTGTAGAAATGCACAGTGGCCTGGTCAGTCTCCACTGATGTCCCACAAAAGTGCAGCCTGTCAAGAAAATTGTACAAGATCCGCTCTTGATTTCTGCTATAGTCTTATTTTCCTGCTACTTCTAGCTCCCTTCAGTACCTCCACTAAGCCAATCACATGCTTCATTCCCACTGAAACACAAGCTGTTCACAGCACACCACATCCTCTCCGGTCTCTTGGCTTTGTTTTTTCTTTTTTGAGACAGAGTTTCCCTCTTGTTGCCCAGGCTGGAGTGCAATGGCGCGATCTTGGCTCACTGCAACCTCCACCTCCCGGGTTCAAGCGATTCTCCTGTCTCAGCCCCCTGAGGAACTGGGATTACAGGTGCATGCCACCACACCAGGATAATTTTTGTGTTTTTAGTAGAGATGGTGTTTCTCCATGTTGGCCAGGCTGGTCTCGAACTCCTGATTTCAGGTGATCTGCCCATCTAGGCCTTTTTTATGCAGTGTACTTTTTTATGCAGTGTGCTCAGGTCCTGCCCCACCTCTGGATGCATGAGTCCATTCGACACATCTTTACTGGGCATCTCCTTACAACAGGTAATAAGCTAGATGTTCAAGGTATACTAATGGGCAACGATGTAGGGTCCCTTGGCGTGCTTGTAGCCTAAGGGGGAGGCATAGACACAACCACACATCTATATAGCAAGAAACCCTCATACAGTCTGTAAGGAACAGTGCTGGGTACTATGAGAATCCATACCAGGAGATCTCATCAAAACGGGGGAAGAAATGCACCAGGAAAACATCCTTGAAGATGAGTTTCGAGCTGATATCTGAAGGACAGGTTGGGGTAGGGGAGCGGTGCATCCTAGGTAGAAACACCATGTGCCTCAAATCAGAAAGAAACAGGTCAGCTAGGCGCGGTGGCTCACGCCTGTAATCCCAGCACTTTGGGAGGCCGAGGCAGATGGATCACCTGAAGTTGGGAGTTCGAGACCAGCCTGACCAACATGGAGAAACCCCGTGTTTACTAAAAATACAAAATTAGCCGGGCGTGGTGGTGCATGCCTGTAATCGTAGCTACTCAGGAGGCTGAAGCAGGAGAATTGCTTGAACCTGGGAGGCGGAGGTTGTTGTGAGCTGAGATCGCACCATTGCACTCCAGTCTGGGCAACAAGAGCGAAACTCCGCCTCCAAAAAAAAAAAGAAAGAAAGAAACACATGAAATTTGTGAATTGAAAATGAATCTGGTGAGTGTGGAACATGAAGTCTGATAGTTTATTGAATACAATATAATTTTGCATGCTAAGGGGTGTGTTCATGTTTTGGCCACTAAGCTCATAAGCTCTTAAATCTGTTTCCCCACTTGTAGGACATACTCTGTTCTGAATGCCTTTTACCCTTAATCTATATCTTGACCTGGATATAGATCACATCAATGGACTCCTGAGCTCATTGGCTTCTGTGTTGGTTTGGCTGGCATGTGGTAGCCTGGCAGGCGATGGAGGCAGGGAAGTGACTGAGAGACAGATAAGAAAGGAGCAGGGCTCTGGAGAGCTGTAAGAGTTGTTTCTCAGATATGTGGGTCTTTGGGGAAAGGGGAGGTAAAAAATCTGCAGTGAAGCACTCTAAATTCTCGGAGCAGAACTATCCATGAGTTCATGCACATCAATTATGCCCATTATTTCAAGAGGCCAAAGGGTGATCTCCATATTCTCCACACTACTAGAAACTTTTAGTATTTTTTTTAGAAAGTATCTGTATTTCTGTCTATTGATCAATCTGTCAATCTATCTCTCTCATATATCTACATCCACTTCTCTCTGGGAGACAGACAGAAAGAGAAAGAGGTGGATGTGCATATGGATGTAATTGTTTTATTTGTTATACATTAATGTATATTAAGTTTTCTGAATGAGTATAAACTATTAATATATGGGTCAGTGGGAGTGAGTCCTCTTTAAATATATTACTTACTTTACAATGTTAAACCTCTGTGGTAGGGCATGAGAGATGGTAAGCAATGCTTGTACGGTAGAATAACAGGTTTATAAGATCCAGGCCTGGGAAGGGATTGAAGGTGGGAGGCCTCAGAGGACCCTGGGTGGCATTGCAAGAGTAGGTATCACAGTAAGGAAGCCAGAAGGGTACAGAGAGGGAAGCTGAAAGTCACTGATAACAGACCTCACCCATTTCACCACCGAGCATGAGACCAGCTTCTGTGATAGCAAGGTAAACCTGGAGCTTTTTCCAAGGCAGAGCCTTATTGCTTTCAAGGGTCTTGAAAGCATGCTTTAACATGATGTGATAATTAATTTTAGGTGTTAACTTGACTGGACTGAGGAATACTTAGAGAAGGCATTATTTTGGGTTCTTTCTGTAAGGATGTTTTCAGAGGAGATTAGCATGTGAGTCTGAGTGGACTAGGTTGGAAAGATCCACCCTCAATGTGGGCAGGCACTATCCAACTGGCTGGGGGGCCTAGAGAGAACAAAAACAGAGAGAAGGCAAATGTGTCTTTTTTTTTTTTTTTTGAGATGGAGTATCAGTCTGTCACCCAGGCTGGAGTGCAGTGGCGCAATCTTGGCTCACTGCAACCTCCGCCTCCTGAGTTCAAGTGATTCTCCTACCTCAGCCTCCTCGGTAGCTGGGATCACAGACACCCACCACCATGCCTGGCTAATTTTTGTATTTTTAATAGAGACGGGGTTTCACCATGTTGGCCAGGCTGGTCTTGAACTCCTGACGTCAGGTCATCTGCCTACCTTGGCCTCCCAAAGTGTTAGGATTACAGGCATGAGCCACTGAGCCTGGCCAAAGGTATCTTTATCCACCTCCTGGAGCTGGGATACATTCTCCTCCTCATGCTACTGGGCATCAGAACTCCAGGATGTCTTGCTTTTGGACCCCAAGGCTTGCACCAGTGGACCTCTGGTTCTCAGAACTTGCACCATTGGCTTTCTGGGCTCTGAGGCCTTCAGACTTGGACTGAGCTACACTACCAGCATTCAGGGTCTGCAGCTTGCAGATGGCTTGTCGTGGGACTTCTCAGCCTCCATAATCACGTGAGCCAATTCCCTAGTAAATCACCTCTCATCTCTCTATCTCTACCTCTATCATCTGTCTCTAATCCATCTATCTATATTGATGTCTATCTATATCCATAGATCCTATTAGTTCTATCTCTCTGGAGAACCTTGACTAATAAACATGGAATAACAAAGAGAAAGGGAATAACAGGAAGAAGCTGTGCAACAAAGTCTATTGCACTCTTTGGCATTTTGGCAGGCATTTATTTCCCCATCAAAGAACCATAATAATCATCAGCTCCAACTTGTTTCCATTCTAATGTAAGCATCTGAGTGGATGAAAGAAGGAATGTTCTAAAAGGCTGTGTCGTGTGACTGTACCTAATGTTATCATGAGACTTTAATCACCCTTCTTGATTTTTGTCACAATTAAACATAATGCCACATACCTATCCCCTATTGTCTTATCAAGAACATTTCTTTCCCTGATTCCTTTTCTAAGAGGTGCCTTGGACAGGCTGTGTGTCACCATGAAAGGTTGCTGCCACTGTCAAGGGCCTCTTCTATGGACTTTTTCCCTCCTGGTTTTGGTAGTCCTTCCTTTCCCTCATTCTTTCAGACATAAGGGTAGTCAGTGACAACGCCAGTGCTACTAGCTAAGGGTGGTTGTCTTTTCTAGTCCTTTATAAACAGATCTTTTGTAAATAAACCCTCCATGCATTATCCTAATTTGAATGTGCTGTCTGATTCTTGTTAAGACCCTGACAGATTCACCCCTCCCACCAAAACAACATCCCCATTTGTGCTGTCTTACTAGGGTAGCCATCAGCCACCTAGGGGTATTGAGCATTTGAAATGCGGCTAGTCCCAACTGAGATGTGCGGAAGTGTAACATTCACACTGGATTCCAAAGACAGTATGAAAGGAAAGAACATACATGACTTCAATCATTTTTACATTGACTACATGTTATAGTCACATTTTTGGATGTATGGGGTATATTATGAAAAGATAACTTTCTCTGCTTTTTTTTTAACCTTTTGTAAGGTGCTAAAATTTACTAGAAATTAGCCCGGGCAACATGGCAAAACCCCATCTCTACAAAAAACAACAACAAAAAATTAGCTAGGTGTAGTGGCACGTGCCTGTAGTCCTAGCTACTCAGGAGGCTAAGGTGGGAAGATCACTTGAGCCCGGGAGGCAGAGGTTGCAGTGAGCCAAGATTGTGCCATTGCACTCCAGCCTGGGTGACAGTGAGACCCCATTTCAAAAAACATAGAAAAAAATTACTAGAAATTAAAAATTATTCCTGCAGCTTTTATTTGTGGCTCACATTTTGCTTCTCAAGTGCAGAGCTGCCCTACATGTCATGCAAGTGATGGTGAGAACCGTGTTTCCTACATCGAATGTCTTTAATACCCACGTAAAGGAAAGACCTGCGCTCAGAAAGTGAAAGACTAAACACAAGCTATGATGTCATGTTGGAGCTAGAAGGGAACTTCGAGCCCATCATTTTCCAGTCCAGGAAACTGGGGCATGTTTACAAGCATTCACGAGACTGCGTGCCTTCAAAACAACTTAAAAATGGTCTTTGTTTTGTTGTCTTCCTTCTGCAAATCTGACCGAAGTACCCAGGGAAAAAATGTGAAAACACAGGAAAGCTTAAGTTAGCATTAGATCTCAACTGGTTTGTCAATATCCGATTTTAGAACACAAAAGGACATTAAAGCTTGGCAGGGCTTGTCCATCCTCGTAAACACCCAGTGCTTTATGGCATCAGGATCTAAAAAGCTCTTCACTGGTTGTCGAATCAGTTAGGATTGGTAGTTCATAAACATAAAACCATAAACCATATCCAGCAGTGAGTATTTATCTAACAGGACACAAATTCATGGATCCATGCAAGCCCAGAGTTAGAACCACTAGGTCCCCCTTGGAAGCTGAAAAAGTGGAAGCTGACTTCCACTTGCGTGGTCAAATAGAGCACAGAAAGGCTGCGAAGTTCCTGCATGGGGACGCAGAAATGCCTGGTAAGTTTCCTGCACCGTGGACCTTGAGCCTGCGGTGGGCCCTTGTTAGCACCCACAGTGGTCTCAGAAAGCTGCCTCCACAGCTTGCAGGGGCTGGTATGAAGCTGCCAGGCTACCGCCCACATGGCGAGGCATACCGTGGAGGCAAGGAAACCAAAAAATAAGGAACAAATAGGATTGGAACAAAAAACCACCTCATGCAGGTTCCACGGGCCACCTCCCTCCATTAGACAGCAAGGCGGTTTGTATCCCTTCCTGACCTGCTCTCCGGGGAGGGCACGAAGAGGATATAGGGTCAGGGGAGGCAAGGGAAAGAGGAAACCGCAGTTTATGAAAGGACGTTTAACCCCTTTGCGAGCGTGCACGCGTGCGCACACACACATACACAAGTAGAAAGAACATTAAGGAAATACACACTACATTAAAAATTGGGCATAGGGACTTGGAATCGGAGTTGAATTTTTTTTTTAATTTTAATTTTGCCTTTGATTTATGCATTGTTTTTTTTTTCCTAAGAGGTTGTTCCTTTCTAGGCCCTGGAGGACTGGATCATCTTATACAAATCCAAGGGAAAACAATCAAAAGAAGAAAAGAAAAGAAAACAAACAAACAAAAAACAAACTGATGGGAGGAAGAGCTTTGCTCCAAGACCCGCAGCAGACAGCTTAGGTAGAAGTCCAAGCTGCTGCAGAGGAATTCGGTTTGCTCCAGACAAACGGGGGCGTGGCGTGCAGCGCAGTACTGGGAACTGCTGCAAACAAAACTTCCAAGGGGACGAAGAGTAGGTTCCAGGCGATGGAAAGCGGTAGGATGGGGAAAGATAGGGCAACAGTGCCGAGAGGGGAGCACAGCGCGGGGAACCTGGAGAGGGTCAGGGCTGCGGAGGGCTGAGCTGCGGTGGAGAGCTCTGGAGCCCCTCACCAAGCTAGTGGCGTGTTGGGTGAAAGTCAGGCCCCCAGGGATCCGGCCGGCCTTAGCTGTCACTCAGGCAACCCCGGAGTCGCCGCAGACACCGGATCCACTGGAAGGGGGCGAAGCCGCCGGGAGGAATGGGGGACACTGGGGAAGGGGCGTCGCCCCTACCGCCCCCGCCCTCTCCAGTGCCATTGGGCGGCCGCTGCGGAGCCCGCGCCACCTTTTCTCCATCCCACCCCGCCCGTCTGGCCCCGCCTGGCCGCTGGTCCGCGCCCCGCTGCGCTCGTCCGGAGGCTGGTCCGGCCCGGGCCGTTGACGTCACCAGCAAGTTTGCTGCCCTCGGCGTCCCACGTGTGGCGGCGGCAGCGGCGGCCCAGGAGGCAGCCGGTGAGCGCCTGCGAGCACAGTGGCGGGGGCCGCTGACAGGTCCCTCGCAGCCCAGCCCAGCCCAGCCACGCGGCTCACAGGTGGGGTCCAACAGCAGTTTGGAGCAACCCGGCGCGCACGGAGACGGGTGGACGGCTCGGCACGGGCCTCCTGTCTCCCGCTCGGGCAGAGGGACTCGGGGGGACCTCGCTCCTTGGCCGAGAGAACCTGAACCCGGGGGAGAGAACGCGCCCAGGCGGGCAAGGGGACCAGAGAAAGCTGGGGCTGGAGGTCACTGTCGCTCGCCCCTGTCTGGAGCGCACGGAGCGCAGAGGCCCGGCAGCCGCGCGTGCCCTCACCGGGACCGAGCCAGGGATGCAGGATCGCTGAGCGGAGATCCGCGCCGAGAAGTCTCTCCGGGCCGGGACTGAGACGCACGCCTTCGACACCGCTGCCAAGACCCCGATTGCGGCGACTCTTGCGGGGAACCGGGGGGCCGAGGCTGCCCCAAGCTCAGGACTTGGGCGAGTCTAAGACGATGGTTTCTTAAGCACGGACCAGCGTTCCCCTTCCCGCCCCCTCGACTGGAGGCAGGGATCCTGCGCGGGGCCCCCGGGACTCCGTCTCCCCACGGAGTCCCGGCCGCCGCCTCCCGGGACAGTTCGCACGGCCACAGGGGCGCAGGGCGATGTGGCCTCCGTCCAGCACGCAGGCCTGCCGGGGGGATGCTCTGGCACCTGTCGGGGTCCAGGCCTAGCATGGCCCACGCGTTGCCCGACGTCGCCTCCGGCTAGGATGGCCCCTCCGGGCCCGGCCGGCGCCCTCCCTACCTCGGCCGAGCCGCTGTCCCGCAGCATCTTCCGGAAGTTCTTGCTGATGCTCTGCTCCCTGCTCACGTCCCTTTACGTCTTCTACTGCCTGGCCGAGCGCTGCCAGACCCTGTCCGGCCCCGTCGTGGGGCTGTCCGGCGGCGGAGAGGAGGCGGGGGCCCCTGGTGGAGGCTTCCTGGCCGGAGGCCCGCGGGAGCTGGCGGAGTGGCCGGCGGCGGCACAGAGAAAGCGCCTCCTGCAACTGCAGCACTGGCGGAGGCGCAGGCCGCCCGCGCCCCGCGACGACGGCGAGGAGGCGGCCTGGGAAGAGGACTCCCCTGGCCTGGCAGGGGGTCCCGGCGGCTCCGGGGCGGGAAGCAGCGTGGCCGAGGCCACGCCGGGGACCCTGGCGCTGCTCCTGGACGAAGGCAGCAAGCAGCTGCCGCAGGCCATCATCATCGGCGTGAAGAAGGGCGGCACGCGGGCGCTGCTGGAGTTCCTGCGCGTGCACCCCGACGTGCGCGCCGTGGGCGCCGAGCCCCACTTCTTCGACCGCAGCTACGACAAGGGCCTCGCCTGGTACCGGTGAGCGGGGCGGGCCCGGGCGGGGGCTGAAGGATCCGGGGGTCCTGGGCTGGGAAAGACGTGGGAGAGCCCTCGGTGACCCCCAGTTCGCCCTCCTTCCCACTTCATGCAGAAGGCGAAGGGTCATCAAGGGTCTTTCTTCCCTCTCCGCCTTCTCCTTCCTGGGAAGTGGATGTTGAGGGAGAGGGTGGGAGGGAAATTCTGGCCTTCATAATTTTCATCCTTGGGAATCCCTTGCCAGCAAATAAGCCAGTCTGGTCTCTTTCTCCTGCTCTGCGAAAGTATTCATATATTTAACTAAAGGAAAAAAAAAGTCTCTTCTAAATTAGAAAGCTGTTCAACAATTAATAGATTTCCTTCCCCTTCCCAAGGAAGCCCGTTTTCATTCTTTATCTTTTGGAAAGTTCTCTGTGGTTAACACAGTCTTTACCATCAGGTATTTATTTACCTTGACCTTTTGCCAGATAGTTGTCCTAGGTGGGAAGTAATATAGAGACTTAGTAAAAGTGTCAAGAACCAGAGAATCTGGGTAGTTTGGAAAATATATGTCTGTCTGAGCAAGGGAAAGCAACCAAGCACTGTATTTTAAAGGACGCTTGGCAATAACTTTTGTTTGAGGGCAAAGAATGAGTTTTGTAAAGTGCTTTTGATATTTGTAGGGAAAAGTAACTTTTGTCTCTTGACTGATAGAAACTTTTCTAAAGATCTTCAATCCTCTTTACAAATAAGGTAGCCAATTAAAAGAAGAAGAAGACAAAAGAGAGAAAAATACATTGGCACAACTTTGCCAATACAGCTTAGGAAATAAGTCTCGCTTAGATCTTAAATTTGCCAGTCTCTTCAAATTCAGACCACCTTTAATAATAAAATCAGCCAGATTCTAATAAATCTAGTGTCGCCTGGATTTTGTTTGCCATAATATATTGGCTTTTTTTTCTTTCTTCAAAGTACCAGTAAAAATTATGTTGCTAGAATTTTCCATTTTATAAAGTTTATCTTGTTCATAAAATATGCATTCTCTTTATTATTTTAACTGAAACAATGTTACAAAAATTACAACACAATTTAGGTATATTTCAAAAAGCCCATTAAATTAATCATTCACCCCCAACACAGAAATGGATACGATTTGACAAGTTTATTTACTTGAGGGGCCAATTGCACACTCAGATTGATTTCAGGAGCCGAATTTACAGTAAATCCGCTCACAGAGAAAAGATTTGGCCCTGAAAATAGAATTTGAACATTAAACACTTTTAAAACAGTAACTTTCCATTTGTTGGAAAGAAAAAACAAACAACCTTCCCTTAATATAGATTATATATCATTTAAAATCATCAGGCACTTAAAATATCCCTTGTGTTTCTGTCATTTATGTTGTATCCTCTGGGAAGTTCTTATAAAAATGACCTGTTGAATCTGGAAACAACAGGTCCTTCTTTTTAGCACAAAGGCAGCTCTGTTTTTTCTATCAAGGACACGAGAAAGAAGTGATTAAAGACCCCTAAAACTCTTATCTATAGCAGTTTGCATTGAATTCGGCCTCGTATCGTGCTATAAGCGAACACATTTCAAGCTGACTGCCTGAAACATCTAATACTACGTTAGGCTCTGAGGTGCTATTAAATATGGTGAAATATTTAGTACTAAAAACCTTTATTTTCCTTTTGCCATACAAACTTTATTTCCACAAAGTAGGATTGTTTCTTCTTATTCCAGAAATGAGTATTTGAGGGCACAGTGTATCTGCAGACCTGGATCTTATTTTCCGTGGACCTTTCTGAGCTCCTGTAAGGGGAGGAAGGTTTCAAGGTAACTAGAAACACAAGTATTTTTTTAAAAAAAAGAAAGAAAGAAAAAAAAAAAAGAAAAAAAGAGTCATAAACTTGTAGGCCACTCTTTCCTTTGGAAACTGAATGCATGCTATAAAGTAAATCCCTTCTTGGATTGTTTACCCCAGCAGAAGAGTTTTGTAAAGCAATTTATGGTGGTTACAAAAATAACTGCACAGTAGACTTCATGGTTTGGTGAATTTAATTTTCTAAGTGTTGGAGCAATGTCTTTGTTTTACCATTTGCAGTGGTTTTTTATTGGATGCATAAATTTACGTTTAACTCAATTACATAGGAAACTTATTTAAAAAAAATCCAACGTGTGGAGCCTGGATTATGTGATTATTTAATGAAATTTCCCCACAGTTCTCTTTCATCTTGGCTCTGAACTTGGAGTTTGATGTTTGTGAGCAAGACTGAAGGCTCAACTATGAAAAAAAAAATCTCCTACTCAGAATGCGACTTAAATATTAAGTGCATTTTAGCTACTTATATTTAGCTAATAGTTTAGAACAGGGGATTCAGTTAGACCTACATGAGTCAGCCCAAACTTTGCAATACAGGATTTGTACCACACACTTATGACCACACTATCACAGACACACACACACATGAACAGAAATAAATCCCAGATATTTTCACCCAGCAGTGAATTATGGAAGAGAAAAACCTATATAATTATTTTTAGGTGTACATTGACACGGGAGAATCCTAAAATGTCTAGCCTTTTTTTGCCCAGTGAAATCACTCAGTTAGCCATGATAGTTTATGGTGGCAGTGCCACCTACTGTCCTCACAAAGGGACAGATCTGCTGCAATTAGCAAGTTTGAAGAAAGTGTCTTGGAGAATGAGTTTGTGAGTTAGAAATGCCTGTTGCTGAACTTTTTCAGTCAATTACTCTCACTGGGAAGAAAATAAAATACTTTATGAAGTTTTTTCCAAGAGTGAAGTAATAAACACTTCCTTCATTTGAACACATTTGTAGTAAAGATAAAGAAGACATTTATTATTCAAAATCTCTAGAAAGAAAATTATTCTTACTAATTTAAATATCCTAATAGACTTCCTCCAAAATAAATAAAACAAAGGCAAATTTTTATATGCTGAGAAACTCGACCCTGATGGAGTTAAAAAAAAAAAAAAACACTCCTCATTACTTAATTTAGCAGACATGATATCACTACAACAAATGTCTGTGGCTTGCACGTGACGGTAAAGCAGTCCTTTGCAATGAATAGTGTCCATTTCGCTTGTATGTATGATGGCTTCATAAAGGAAAGGAAAAAGTTTCCTTAGCTTCAAAACATTGAGACCTTTGCTGGAAGTCAGGACCGAATACCTCTACTGTAGTTCAAGAGCAGGCGAGCTTAGAATTTAATAAGGAGGCTCTCTTCTGCTTGTTTCTATCTGCACCAGCTAAAAGGTATGTCTCTTTTTTTCTTGTAAGCTAGAAGACATTTATTAATAAAGTAGTTAAATATGTGTGTACATGTGTGTACACATACACATACATATGTATGTATATAAATGTTTAGATTCAATAACATTTCAGTTTATTATTTTGGTACAAGATAGGAAATATTTATTATCCAGTCTCTTACACTAGCATGTCTATTTCTTATATTTCAGTTTCTTTTCTTTACCAAGTCTGGACAATTTCAGCAGAGAAGGATATCACTAGAATCATTTTATTCTAGAGCATACAGGAAGATGAAATATTGTCCAGCTCACAGTTTAGGAATTAGTGCTCCCCTGACTTCATCAAAATTTGAAATTTTCTGCCCTCGAATGATCATGGCCCCGTTTTTCAAGTCCGTTAGAGAGGCATACTGAGCAGAGGCCCTTTCGATTCCTAGGAGGAGAAATTGGCATTTCGTAGCAGCTGGGAGCAGCTGCAAAGTCCCTCCATGCGCAGTTTCCCACCCTCCTGTACTGTGCAAGCCCCTTCTGTGTGAAGAGTTTGAAATGAAATCCGAGCCACGAAGCTGCAGTCTGGCCACCCATGCAAGGTCATGTGGACTGAAGGCCAAGGGCGCTCTGTCCTTAGGGCAGAGGAAAGAACATTGGGAATAGATGAGGGCTAGGAAGAGAGTGAGATGTTGCTTTGGACTCTGAGTCTAGAGTACTTGTCTATAGAAGTTCTCAGTACCTAGACATACCCCACCTAGTCACAGGTTGGGGACCCAAAATACTGTCATCTAGTTTGCTAAATGTCTGAACTCTGGGCTCATCCCCAATAGACAACCAGAAATGCAAGTTGATCTGCCTAGTTCCTCTGTGTGTGTGCGTGTGTGTGTGTGCCCTTACACATGCAGGAGCAGATACCGAGAAGGCAGGGACAATGATGGAATTTATGAGAGGAAAGTTACTAAGTAGTTGGGGAATTTCTGAGCAATATTGGACATCCTCAGTAGGGAACAGTTTGGGGACACTATTGAGATCAGAGTCCAGGCATTAAACAACACCAAAAACACTTGGTAGAGCTTGGACTGGAATGCCTTGTGTGAATGAATACTCCTTTACAGGGATGAGGTTTATAATATGCTCTTATACTTTATGTGAAATTCATAGACTTCTATGAAAATCCACCACTACATTATAATCTCCTGCCTACTCTTTAAAAAGAAAATACCCTGGCCAAAATATTTGTCTCCTGTAAATAAGTCTGTTGATTGGCCAGGAAAGAATAAGTGCCAAATCTGTATTTTGGCAGGGTCATGGGAATGAAATAAGCCTGTGTAATTAATGACGATAGGGGCTAACCTCACATAGACCAGATGCTTACTTCATGAGAAGAGTGTTGCAGAGCAAGCAAAACTCTCTGATATGAACAACAACAACAACAACAAAAGGCCTCGTATCTCTCCGGGACACAGTTGAACAACTGCAAATTGCAATTACCATCAGTCAAATTGCTGGGCCCAGTTGGGAACTTGATATTCTTAGCTCTTTTCCTTAGGGGGAAATCTTCCTCCACCAAGTGATAGTAACTTGGCTGAAAAAGAGCATCATTTCTTGGTATGGGTTTCCTAATGATATTAAACTCCAAGCTTTTAGAAAATTTGTCCTGCTTAAGTGATGAGTTGCAATTGTGAACATAAGGTTTCTTATTAAATATGTGCCTCTAATATGTAATCAGAGGAAAGCCCTCATCTTTGCATTTTATAAGGATGTCTTAAAAATGCTTGTCAGCACTTTAAATCTTTTGCTAATTTGATACAGTTTAAAAATCTCTATGGGGGATATTTATATAGTGAATAAACAAACTGTTGTGAAGCCAAAATTTAGAAATTGAATTTATGAGAGGAATGTTATTAAGTAGTTGGGGAGCTTCTGAGCAATATTGGACACCGTGAGTAGGGAAGAATTTGGGGGCACTATTGAGATCATAGTCCAGGCAATGCTGAGTTAGTGAATGGAAGCCTTTCCCCAATTTCTTGCCTTCGTGATGTAACTCTTGAATTTTTGCCTTACTATATGTGGTCATGATTCTTCATGCCCCTAAAAACTTACATTTATCCTAAGATTGCCCGACTGTATTACAGAAATTCAGAACTGGCCTGTTTCAGTTGTCTGATGACAATAAATGTGAAAAGAGACAGGGGAAGTGTTTAATTAACAATGAAGTTTAGTACTTGCCATCGGGAATTCGAGAGACATTCTTGCAAAGGTTTCAACACAAAACTGTTCACCGACTCGAACAGCCCGCTTTGAATGTGATGTATAGCGCCACCTAGTGGGAGGAGGAGTCAGCAAGGAACCCCTAAAGGGAGAACTTTGAAAAACCTCATCATGATAGAGCATATTTGCAGTCTCAATTTAAAAAAGAAACTACAGCAACAACAAAAACTTGTGTTTAGGTGGCACTTATAGCAAGATGATCTGCCTAGTGCAGATGAGCTGCACTTTGCCTTTTTTTCAAGCAAGGATCATTCACTTCTTTTAGGCAGGGAGTTTATTCTTCAGAGAGAAATAAGAGATTTGGCTTCACAATAAACTGAAAACCAAGATATAAATGATTAGGGGATTTATATTAAAAATGCCTATGACTGAAAGGAATACCATATGCCCCAGATTACTTTTGTTAGTGTGTTTTGCCTCTGTGTCTGAAAGCCAGCTTCAAATGAAAATACTTCCAGATGATTTTATTTCAACATCAGTAATGCAGGCCTGTTCCTTCCCCTGTGTGGTACAGGCTGTGGAGGAGGGTCCTGTGATTCTAAACAGAAGCCTGTTTAACCCTTAAGGTGCCTGAGATGCCCTGTTGAGAATCCTGTCCACCACACACGGGACAGCTTCACAGGAAAGCGCTTTGAGAGTTCCGACAGGACAGGCGTTTCTGTGCCTGCAGTCCAGGGCCTGGGAGAGCAGGCTGGGATGCAGGGTGGTGGTCAGGTTAAAGGAAGGCAGGATGAAAAGGACAAATAGGACAGATTGAGTGGAGAAACTGACAGACACCACCTTAACCAAGTGACCAAGGTTAGCATTCCCTGTTGTGTTGAGATCATGATCCCCAATATAATACAATAGGAAGGCACTTCACCTGTGTAGTAATCTTCCCCCAAATCCATAGCCCCAGTATCGCCGTGAGAAAACATTAGACAAACACGGATTGAGGGACATTTTACAAAATACTTGACCAGTACTCTTCAAAAGTGTCAGGATCATACAAAACAACGCCAAGACCACTAAGCTCTCCCAGATGCGGAGAGACAAAGGTGAGTCATTACTAACGAGTAAACACGAGGGTGCCCTTGGTCAGATCCTGGGTCTGAACTAAGGCATTTATGGGAAAACTGGGGAAATGTGGATAATGTGTGCAGTTTAGTTAATAACATCATACCAACGTCAGTTTCTTGGTTTTGATCGTTGTACTGTTCTAGGGTTATGATATCCCCCAAGATGATCATTTGGGTGAAAGGGGTATGCGAATTCTCTGTACTATTTTTCACAATTGTAATATCTAAAATGATTCTAAAATCAAAGGTGAAAACAGCAAAGAAGGCAGGAGAAGCCTAACAGGCGTTGAAGGATGAGGGCTCATACTGAAATCCTGTCTGTGCCGATTCTCTTTTATTCTGCGTTTCTTCTTTCCTTTCCTTCGGAAGGGCCCCCAGGATAGGCCTGCTAGCTTCCCCTCCCCTGCCCTGCACCTGTTGCTTCCAGACATGCTGATCTTTCCCTCAGCTGATTTCATAATCATATTGGCTCACGGCTCCCTCCTACTCTCTTGTTCCCGAACCAAGCACAGAGACAGTTTTGTATTCCTTTCTTTCTGTCTTCTACAGCGGGCAAATGTAAAGTGAAGAAGGTGTGAAAGGTTCCCCAAAGCTTCTTGTCATAGAGAACAAAAACGTTGATGTAAATGACAGGTCTCTGAGGGCACAAAGAGCTAAAAACTAAAATAACGGTCAGAGAAAAATCAGACTAGGGCGTATGCCTTTTTTGTTTTTTGCTACAAACATAGAAGGAACAAGTGTCAGTGGTTGAAAGCTGGTTATAGGGAAAATAGACAGGGCCAGAGCTGTAGATGCACCTTATGGCAAAGATGACAACACAGTCCAGATTTTCGAGGCCAGCTTAGGAATTTTATCTGCTTACTTCACTTGTTTTAACCTTTGTTGTAGACACTTTGGGTTATGAAACTTTCCATAGGAGCAAAACAGACCTGGAACAATTAACGCATTCAAGGAAGAGGCAGGAAGAGAGAAAGTGCAACCTTCAGAGGTCTGGAGGACCAGTTTCGTTGCACCTTCTAACTATGCGGGTTTATTCCACTGGAACTGCCCAGCCAGACTCCCAGCATTATCAGTCTCAAAGTCCCTGTCTAGGTGGCGTGCTGTCTTTTTCTGCTTCTGTTTTTAAATACACAGTTATGTTTATCTGGGCTTCTGGTTGACTAGAGTAATGAAAATCTCCCTCAAAACATTTCCTCTGATACTTTTAACAACTGTAAAAATAGTTTTATCCACATTACATTTTTACTTAAGCAAAACAAAACAACACCCACTCCATCAAGAGACTCCGAGAAACTAACAGTATTTTCTTTTAATCGTTCATTCACTTATCTTTATTGGATCCGTTTTATCAACTGCTTTAGTGCAAGGGATAGACTGCAAATGCTTATGTAGTTAAAAATAATTTCTGTGATTTAATACCATTCTCTACTTGTTTGGCATGTTTCCATTTTAGTGGCTATACACTTTTCTTCATGCATTTTAGCCTTTTTAAAAATAGCAAAATAATTGGACCCCGCAGTGTATCTTTGATGAAATGTATCATTTTAGAGGTGAGGTGACATTAACTCTATTTGTTGAGGCCACGCTATGTGCTGGATGATGCGGAATGATGTGTCGCTCGTAGTCTGATGTTATTAATAGGATTTGTATTTTTAAGCAGGTCCTATCATTTTCTACATTTTATAGATCAGAAAACAGGTTCAGAAAGATGAAATAACTTGTCCAAGGTCACAGAACTATGTACGTCATAGAACCACTGCCAAACCCAGATTCACCCGCCTCCAGCATGCCAGTGCCTCACCACTGGGGTGAATGGTCTCTGTGATGGTTTCTGGCAGAACTGCCCACAGGTCGTTCCTGCCTACATAGCAAGCCATCAGTGTCTCAAAGGTGCAGGGGATTGAAAGGCTGCCCCATGTGGTAGAGTGACTTGGACATTCTGATCTTGGACCTTTAGTTAGAAAATTTGGCAGCATGTTAGAGCCAGGTGTGGTGGTTCATGCCTGGAATCCCGGCACTTTGGGAGACCGAGGCAGTCAGATCACTTGAGGGCAGGAGTTCAAGACCAGCCTGGCCAAATGGTGAAATCGCATCTCTACTAAAAATACAAAAATTAGCCGGATGTGGTCGTGGATGCCCTGTAATCCCACCTACTCGGGAAGCTGAGGTATAAGAATTGCTTAAGCCCAGGAGGCAGAGGCTGCGTTGAGCTGAGATTGCGCCACTGCACTCCAGCCTCGGCAACAGAGTGAGACTGTCTCAAAAAAAAAAAAAAGAAAGAAAGAAAGAAAGAAAAAAGGAAATTTGGGCAATACATTAAAATATGGTTGTAAAAGTGAATTTTTAAAAGTATTTAAATATCTCTGTTAGTCAATTGGCCTATTATGGAATAACTAAAACCGCCTTCATTTTTGTCAACTTTTCTCCCTTTTTCTCTAAAGAAGTTGTCTGATCACAGAACTTATCTTGTTGAACATATCAGAAATCTTGTGTCATTCTATTGATTTTTTCCCCCATTTATTACAAAGTAACAATAACCACTAAAAACACTCTCCAAACTGCTATGTGAGAAAGCCAATATGTTGTCAGAAATGTAATCAGAGCTGGGTGCGGTGGCTCATGCCTGTAATCCCAGCACTTTGGGAGGCTGAGGCGGGCAGATCACTTGAGGTCAGGAGTTCGAGACCAGCCTGGGCAGCATGGTAAAACCCTGTCTCTACCCAAAATACAGAAGATTAGCTGAGTGTGGTGGCCATGCATGTAATCCCAGGTACTCCGGAGGCTGAGGTAAGAGGATGGCTGGAGCCTGGGAGGCAGAGGTAGCAGTGAGCCAAGATCTCACCACTGCACTCCAGCCTGGGTGACAGAGTGAGACTCTGTCTCAAAAAAAAAAGAAAAGAAAAAGAAAATAAATGTAATCAGAAGGACGCTTGCTGCTCCTGGAATTGGAAGCAAGGAGAGCTGAGGCCTGTGTGCCGTGGCTAGTGTCATCGAGCTACCCTGAGGTCCCTTTTGCACTGTAGGGATTCCCCAATCCAGTGCTCTCCCAGAACCTTGCTGAGCCACTCTGCCAGTCTGTCTTTTTCACTATTCCATATTTTCAGCTTTGGATTGGTGCTTTTTAAAAATTCTTCAGCTATGTTAATACCCCCAATGAGAGCACAACTTGGTTGTTATCCCAAGTACTATTCTATCTTCATTATTATTGTTATTAATAATGTTTGTCTAATTGATTTCCTGTCATCTGGTCATTATTACACCAAGCCCTTACTGGAGTGGTCAGACCATTAGTCACATAAGACATGACTGTTGATCTTAACTTCGTTTAGATCCAATAAAATAGAATCATAAACAGATAGGATGTTGGAGGCAGAAGGTATCCGAAAGATAAAGATTGTCTTCTGAATAGGAAGAAACAGAAGTGCTTTGCCCAAGGTTAAGCTGAAAGACAAGAACTCAGTGCTTCTAATTCCAATGGTATAATTCTTAAATGCAACTGGGAAATAATTGCATATCTCCACATATGTAAGTTTAGTTTTGGCAGATTTGCAACAATGATAAAAATATTTTTTTGAATGGAACCAGTTGTAGCATTATTATTATATATATTTTTTTTACCTCACAGAGCTATTAAATTAAAGCATTGAATTGAATTGAATCAATGGTCAATTCATCTTTAAATTTCTGGTTTTCATCTCAGATGTTTTCCACAATATTTTGATACTTAGAGGTATGGGAACCCATCAAGCGTGATTGGTCTTTGGGTCCTTGGAAATAATTTGTGTTTTATGGCCGTTGCCTGCTTGTTAAAGATTAGCGGGAGAAATCTGAGTATGGACAGGAAAAAGTTTGCTTTTTTCTCTCTTGAGTGTTCAGAGTAGGAAGTAATCAATCAAATTATGGGAATAAAATTTCTTTCCCTTTTTTCAGAGTTTTTACTTGGATTAGGTCTCTCCTTTCACTAGGAAATATCAAAGTTGCCAGGCTGGTTTGAATGACAAAGTCAAACATGATGTGTTTGTTATGGTCATAAATCTCTGCGGATTCTCATTAAGTTCAGGTATTTAACAAAAGGGAACTGGATTAAGCTGCAACTAAAGTTACATTCCCGGAGCTAACTGCTCCCCTCGTCACCTTTCTAAACGGAAGCCACGTTTGCCCTAACTCCATGTTTTGAAAAAACGCTGCAACGATGCAGTGATTTCATTTCACAAACAAAGCTTTTCACAAAGTAAACAAAAACTTGCACCTGTGTGTGCGTGTGTGTGCGTGTGTGTGTGTGTTTAATTTTCTGGTGAACTCTAATTATTCTTGTAGTTTCTTTTGTCAAATGTTGTGTGTTTGCTTTTTTGTTTTTTCTTGTTTTAGAAAAGAAAGGCCACTTTTTTCTTTCTAATGAGGCCTTACTCTTACTGCCTGGTGTAGGAGGCTTTTGGATTACAACATTATTGTTCAAAAGGGCTTTCCCCAAAGCCAGAGGGTCTACTAGAATGCCCTGCTAGGGTTCAATGATGGAAAGAAAACAGATTGGATCTGTTTTATATTTATGTGGGGAGAGGTCATAGGGAGCTAAAGCTTGTGATGAAAATTCTGGGGATTTTCAGGTGCATTTCCCCTGTTGGCAAAGGGTGGCAAATTGGACAGCAGGCCTTGGAGAAACTGCTCAGCTCCCACAGATTGTTACCAAGTAGGAAGGAGGGCTCCTAGTGCCTTGTCCTCTGACTTTTCAAAGAAACTTGGAATATCGACTTTTTAAAAACAGATTGGAAAAGAATTTACATATTAAGAGCCAAAACCCACATGAAAACCAAACAAACGTCTGTGTGGATGAAGCGAATCAATCTCAACTGAAGTGAATGGCTGCAAGTTTACAGCCTGTGACGTGTGGTGAAGGCCAGAGTTAGACAATCCACAGCTGGAGTGGACCAGTGAGTTTTTCAAACTGTGAATCACAAGGCATGAATGTCTGATAAAATCAATCATTTTTTAAAAAGGGAACTTCCTATCACGCCTGTAATCCCAGCACTTTGGGAGGCGGAGGCGGGTGGATCACGAGGTCAGGAGATTGAGACCACCCTGGCTAACATGGTGAAACCCCGTCTCTACTAAAAATACAAAAAAATTAGCTGGGTGTGGTGGCGGGCGCCTGTAGTCACAGCTACTCAGGAGGCTGAGGCAGGAGAATGGTGTGAACCCGGGAGGCAGAGCTTGCAGTGA
The DNA here is from genome assembly GCF_006542625.1 of Nomascus leucogenys. Classification (NCBI taxonomy): domain Eukaryota; kingdom Metazoa; phylum Chordata; class Mammalia; order Primates; family Hylobatidae; genus Nomascus; species Nomascus leucogenys. Next base: position 64,384,267 of record NC_044399.1, read on the forward strand.
GCCAAGATCACGCCACTGCACTTCAGCCTGGGCAACAGAGCGAGACTCCATCTTAAAAAAAAAAAAGAAAAAAAAATGGAACTACATATAAAATGGACTATACTAAGAGAGTGAATCCCATGTAGTAAGAAAGACAAGTATTGTCTTGACAAACTTGATTCTGTTTGTTATATTTACTTATATAGATGCGTGTGTGCTGAAAGGGTTGGGTGTAAAATGTATTTGTTATAGTGGATCCCAATGGAAAAAAACAGTTTGAAAAACATTGACTAGTGTACATGAAAGTAATGTTTGAAAAGACTAAAATGAATGTGCTTCAGGGCCCCTTGAGAAACTAAGTGTGAACATTCTGTGCTATGGATTCTAAACTTCAATTCTTTTAATGCTATATGCCCATGGCTTGGAACTGTACCACGAATAGAATCACTATGAGTTTAATGAAAAAAAAAAATTTAATGCTCCCTTAGGCCAGGTGTCAGCAATTTTTTTTTTCCTGGAAAGGGCCAGATAATAAATACTTTAGGTTTTGTGGGTAGTACAGTGTTTATCACAACCACTCTATCTATACAACACTATCCATGTGTAGCATGGAAGCAGCCACAGATGATATGTAAATGAATATGTGTGGCTGTGTTCCAATAAAACTTTATTGACCCAAACTATAAAACCACTGGCTGTTGTTTGCAGATGTCTGGGCTAAGCCAGAGGCTTCAAATATCTCATATGTGCTTCCTTTGCTTATGGGTTACTCTCAGGTGAGCACCCGCAGCTAATATTCATGGCAATGTTAGGGAGGCAGAATGTAGGTGATGAAACTCCAATTCAAGATCCAATTCAGAAATAACAGAGCTCCCTGTGGCTGTGTGGGAATGGGATTAGGTCATGCCCTCTGGAACTGCGTGCCAGTGACCTGTATTTTTGAAATGCACAAAGTTGTTTGGGAGGATGACATTTTCTAGAATGTGATTATATGCTCAACTACAAATATTCTGTTTTGAAATAGACATAAACACCAATCAAAGTAGTGGTAGGTCTTTTTTTTTCAAGCTTAATAATCTGTTTTGATGCTTCCTTGACTTTGTACTTGAGTGTGTTTAGTTTATAAATCATCCGTGCGCTGTCTTTTTCCTTTAGATGCCTGGGCATCATATGAATCATTTAGGAGTAGTAGGGGTACGGTGAGGTCACTTTCATTGTCACCTGACTTCTGCACTGAAACAGCGTGTCACTCACTCATCTGTCTGTGCAGGTGAGGAGTGAGACATTAAGCTGGGAACAAAGGTTGGGAAAGATTTTTGAAGATCATTATTTTTATTTTTGAGACGGGGTCTCGCTCAGTCACCAGAGTGGAGTACAGTGGCACGATAACAGCTCACTGCAACCTCTGCCTCCTGGGTTCAAGCGATTCTCCTGCCTCAGCCTCCTGAATAACTGGGACTATAGGTGCGCACCACCACACCCAGCTAATTTTTGTATTTTTAGTAGAGACGGGGTTTCACCATGTTGGCCAGGATGATCTTGATCTCCTGACCTTGTGATCCGTCCGCCTCGGCCTCCCAAAGTGCTGGGATTACAGGCATGAGCCACCACACCCGGCCTGGAAGATTATTAAGTGGCATGTTTAAGGAGTTTGGACTTTATTCAAGGACAGCACAGTCCAATGGAAATGTAGAGAATCTTATATGTAATTTCAACTTTCTACTAGCTACCTTAAAAAGGTAACAGTAAAGAGGTGAAATTAATTTTAATAATATTTAAACTTAAGCCAATATGTCTAAAATATTATAATTTAAATATGAAATCAAAATAAAACTTTATTAGTAAGAAATCTTGCAGTTTTTTATATTAAGTCTTCAAAATCTAGTATGCTTTTTTTTTTTTTGAGACAGAGTCTCGCTCTGTCACCCAGGCTGGAGTGCAGTGGCTTGATCTCTGCTCACTGCAAGCTCCGCCTCCTGGGTTCACGCCATTCTCCTGCCTCAGCCTCCCAAGTAGCTGGGACTGCAGGCGCTCGTCACCACGCCCAGCTAGTTTTTTTGTATTTTTTTGGTAGAGACGGGGTTTCACCGTGTTAGCCAGGATGGTCGCAATCTCCTGACCTCGTGATCCGCCCGCCTCGGCTTCCCAAAGTGTTGGGATTACAGGCGTGAGCCATCGCGCCCGGCCTAAAATCCAGTATGCATTTTACACTTGCAGCAGATTTCGATTTGGGTTAACTACAGTTCAAGAGCTCAGTAGCTTCATGAAGGCAATGGCTATTCTACTGGCTACTAAAGGCACTGGAGGCAGAGTCAGGGGAGGGGGCATTGAAAGCTTGCAGTGGAGGACTGAGTTCACAGACCCCCTCCGGTTCTGCTCTGGAAATCTAGTTCTCGGTGGCATACGGATGCACACTGGGGTAGGTGGCTGTTGAGGAATCTAGAGGACAGATGATAGAGGCTGGAACTAGAGCAGTGCGGTGTGCATGGGAAGGGAGGGAAAGATTTGGTAGATGTTTCAGAAGTAGGACTTAACACTGTATGGAATACTAGCAATGTGAAAAGGAGGAGGAAAGGGAGAGTAGTTGAATACTTATTAGCAACTGTAACTGTGGTAAGGAACACAGAGGCGGGGCGTGGTGGCTCACGCCTGTAATCCCAGCACTTTGGGAGGCCAAGGCGGGCAGATCATGAGGTCAGGAGATCAAGATCATCCTGGCCAACATGGTGAAACCCCGTCTCTACTAAAATACAAAAAATTAGCCGGGCGTGGTAGTCCGCGCCTGTAGTCCCGGCTACTTGGAGGCCGAGGTAAGGGGAATCACTTGCACCTGGAAGGTGGAGGTTGCAGTGAGCTGAGATTGCCCCACTGTACTCCAGCCTGGGCGACAGAGCGAGACTCTGTCAAAAAAAAAAAAAAAGAAAAGAAAAGAAAAAAAACGCGGAAGAAGAAATAACAGGCATCAAGGGGAATGAGCAACTTTGTTTCATACACGTGAAGTGGAAAGCGCTCTGGGTTAAGCTGGAGCCCAGGAGTAAGGTCAGATTTGGGACCCATGATCACTACGGTTGTGTCAGTGGCCAGCACAGCCAAGATGTGAACGTATATAGAGGAGCAGAAATAGGTCTTCCGAGTCCTACTTGTGCTTATTTCTATTCTAGACCCAAAGGGAGAATTTCTGCAGTCTGTACCACGCATGCAGAAGTGTTTAGTGTGAACTGCTGTCCACAATTTACTTTGAAATGCATTAAAAAAAAAAAAAAGGAGAATAGGGCCAGGTGCAGTGGCTCACGCCTGTAACCTCAGCACTTTGGGTGGCTGAGGCGGGTAGATCACCAGAGGTCAGGAGTTTGAGACCAGCCTGGTCAACATGGAGAAACCACGTCTCCATTAAAAATACAAAATTTAGCTGGGCGTGGTGGTGCATGCCTGCAGTCCCAGCTACTCGAGAGGCTGAGGCAGGAGAATCACTTGAACCCGGGAGGCAGAGGTTGCAGTGAGCTGAGATTGTGCCACTGCACTCCAGCCTGGGCAACAGAGCAAGACTCCATCTCAAGAAAAAAAAAAAGAAGCACAGAAAAATGAGTATTTAGATTGTAATTGGTGGCTAAATGGTTGTTCATGGTATAATTCTTTCAAAGTTTTGCTCTAATTTACATTTCCACAATAAATGCTGGTAATGGGGATGGGAGGATGGTTTCAAGGTCCGTGGTATCAAATACTACAGAAAGGATGAATACAGGTTTTAGTATTTGCCTTGTGAGTTAAGAAGTCATTGGTGACCTTGAGGCTAGGTGGGCTTTTGCAGTGTGACAGAAGCCACATGGCATGGGGTGATGAGTAAATGGAAATGTGTCAGAAGACACAGGAATGTAATGAACTTCACCAGTGTATCTGTGTAATCTTTGCCACCTTCCCTATCTTCCCTGGACTTGAGTCACCCAATGGGATCTTCATACTTGCTTTGTGATGATTATGACTAGTTATCCACGTGAATAAAACTTTCTGAGATGAAAAGAGGGTTTAGAATGTGCTTACTGTATTTTTTCCTGGTTACTGCACTTATATGCCCTGGTTTCTGTGTTTATGTGTTTACTTATGTATAGTGGCATAATTAATAGTTTTTTTAACAAAGAGTTTTAGCCAAATCAATCCTTCCTTTCTTCCTTCCTTCCCTCCTTCCGTCCTTTTTTCCTTCCTTCCTTCCTTCCTTTCTTCCTTCCTTCCCTCCTTCCGTCCTTCTTTCTTTCCTTCCTTCCTTCCTTCCTTCCTTTCTTCCTTCCTTCCCTCCTTCCTTCCTTTCTTCCTTCCTTCCTTCCTTCCTTTCTTCCTTCCCTCCTTCTGTCCTTCTTTCCTTCCTTCCTTTCTTCCTTCCTTCCTTCCTTCCTTTCTTCCTTCCTTCCTTCCTTTCTTCCTTCCTTCCTTCCTTTCTTCCTTCCCTCCTTCTGTCCTTCTTTCCTTCCTTCCTTTCTTCCTTCCTTCCCTCCTTCCGTCCTTCTTTCCTTCCTTCCTTCCTTCCTTCCTTCCTTCCTTCCTTCCTTCCTTCCTTCCTTCCCTCCTTCCGTCCTTCTTTCCTTCCTTCCTTCCTTCCTTCCTTCCTTCCTTCTTTGCCTCCCTTCCTCCCTCCCTTGCTTCCTTCCTTTCTCTCTCTCTCTCTTCCTTTTTTTTTTTTGGAAATTGCAAGTTGTGCTCTTTGGATGAATCTTATGGTTTCCAGCATTAATTATTAAACACATGTAGCCATGTAGCATCTGAAATGCCTGTTTAATTTTCGTGAACATTTTGGTAAAAGCATAGTGGTTCTTCTTCAAGGCAGCACTTGTACCAGTCTATTCTAAGCTCCATTGCAAGTATGAAAATAAAGACAAACTTGCTTTAAGAATCTCCATTTTTTTGAATACTTGCTTGAAAATTTCATCAGAGAATGAAGAAATTTAAATACCTTATGGTTTTTCCTCATTAACATTGAAGGCTTTTTAAAAAGTTTCAATCATTGGCTATTCTTCCATCAGTGACATATTTTTATGTGTTCACTATGAATACCAGATAGCACATAAAATCCAGATACTCTTTGCTTTGCATTCAATACTTTCCTTTTTCTTCTCTGGAAATCATGGTAATGGTGAGAAACCCTCAAAAATGAAGCAAAACAAAAACCCTCAGGAGTGAGGAAACCAAACCAATGTATTATTGCTTTATTGTCTGACTCACAAATGTATTGCTCATGGCAAAACAAAACCAAACCAAGCCACATGCCATTGTAGGGTTCAATTTCTCATTTAGTTGACAGCGAATATTTCTCTCCAACTCATAGAAGTTCGTAGAGAAAAGAATTAGAGAAAATTTCAAGCTGAATATTATTTAAAATAAGTGGAGTGACCGTATGTGAAGTTCAGCAACTACGTTCATGCCATCTCTTTAGATTTAATATTGGGATATTGCAAATAATTAATGTATTTCACCATGAGTTGCTTTTCCAGTTTGATTAAAAATCTAAGGGTAGGCCTTTAGCAGCATGGTGATGTGTTAAGGGGCAATTCTGGAGGGGATGAGGGAGAAGGGAAATTGAGAGTATGAGGAGCCCAGAAAACTGAAGAATTTAAAAGCTGGTGGCTTAAGTTTAAACAAATAAGTGCCTGAGATCTTCACTTTTCTAATGTCCTGATTAAAATAAAGGCAGACTCCTTGTGACTCTCTGCATATATGTAACAAAACTTTAGAATATTTCATTGCATGACCAGAAACTCCACACAACTGCAGCAGAGGAGAAAGTAGAAAACCAAAGGGGGAAGAGAAAAGAGAAAGTAGCCCTCATCAAATGCTTCGGAGGCCCACCAATAAAAGGGCAAAGAGGCCAACATGAAGGGGAATGTGATTTAAAGGCAGTTTCAGATTTTCTTAGTGGTCGAGTCAGATTTTTTCAAGGAATAACTCTGAAGACTTCTGTGAGTATAAAATTCACAGATGCCGAAATGTTTGTACCTTCTCTACGTCTCCCGCGTCTCATGCCTTTCTATGGCTGTGGATTTCCAGTGAATTTCCTCATACCCACAATTTATTGCCTTTTCAGTTACCACTATGATTTTGTTCACAAAGATGCATTTTTCTCTCATATCTGGAGAATGAATGGCTGTAACATCTTCACAGGAATTTAAACGATCTGCCTCTGCAAAATTAACAAGTGACTGAGTCTCAGGAACTGTGCAGGCTCCTTACACATTATCAAAGAGCAAATGTGAATCTTCGCCTGCCAGAGGTTACTCTGTATTACAGCATTATCTAAAAAATAAGGCACTCAGAAAGACACGATAGCATTTTAAATATGATTTCTGATAGACTGATTTCTCAGGGAAAGAAAGCATGAAAATCATTAAGTAATGAATGAGAAAGTAGTACTATGCAAATAAAAAGGTGATTATTTTGAAATCTTAGAAATACATTGGGCATTAAATGTTTCATTTCACGTGCAACTCCTTGATCGTTTAGCAAACCACATCAGTGGACAGATTGTATTTTGGCTCTATTCATGCAAGCATGTTTTTCCTTCATTTATAAAAAAGCAAATAAATCATAGTTCATTTAAATAGCTACAAGAGTATATTGATTTGGACTTCTGACTTACGTATTCCTATTATCGTAGTATACTAGCACAGTTGTAAAGGTTTGGGCAAAATTATTGCCCTTTTAAACAGGAAGTTCTTAAAAACCAAATAATAACTGGATATTTAAGCAACTTCAATACGTTGATTTGGACATATGACTTTTATGTATGCCTATTATCAGAATTGCGTAGAATATGCTAGTTCTGTTTTAAAAGCTCAGGCAAAATCATTTTCCTCGGAAACAGAAAGTTCTTTTTCTTCCTCCCCAAGGCCGCTAAAAATTTGAACTATTGAACTCAGATTTGAGTGATGATGTACTATACTTTGCCAAACGAGTTGTTTCCCCTTTTATAACATCCATCAGAAAAAAAAAAAAAAGAGGAGGAACACTTCCTTTCATTTGTTCATTGGTCAAACTGTTTGCCAGGAAAGTCTTTTTTTGTGTGTCCGTTTGCCTAAGTCAAGGTAATTTTAAAATAGGAAGAAAATTTCGCACCGCTCTCAGGTGACGTTTAGGAAATAAAAAAGTATGAGTCTGTGTTGCGTTCTATTGGCACAGAAATGCCCAGACAGTAGTTAAAGGGCGACCCCCTGGGAACTGAGTTTATTTATTCTTATCTAAATATAAAGAAAAAAGTACACTATCACAAAATCTCATTATTCGGGTTGGAAATGAACTTGGGGTCATTTAGCCCAATACTTATCTGATAGACCAAAGTTTATTAAAACAGTTCTGTAGCTATTCTAGTCATCAAATAATGTTTTTAAGATAAGTTCTCAAAACATTGATATAACATAACTTATTTGGATGGTAAAAATATTTATTCAGTCCATTGCTTGCTTTGCCTGCTCATTGACAAGCAGATTCACATCTATTTATTCTGTATTTGTGTGGCTAGTTGTTTTCAGACAGTGTTCGGTGTGTAGACAACTTTAGAAATATTATTTTATTAGCTTATGTTAAAGTTTACTCATTAGGAAGTTTCTACTTTTTTTTTTTTTTTTTGAGATAGAGCCTCGCTTCATCACCCAGGCTGGAGTGCAGTGGCTCGATCTCAGCCCACTGCAACCACTGTCTCCCGGGTTCAAGTGATTCTCATGCCTCAGCCTCCTGAGTAGCTGGGACTACAGGTGCGTGCCACCACACCCGGCAGTACTGTACCAACAGAACAGTGGTAGAATTTCCACGTCTTTATGATGCTGAAACAACAAAGATAAAAAATTTCATTAAAATGAAAAAATGTGTCCAGTTATATGAATGGCTTTCTTTTTTGAAAAGATGCACAGTGCTAGGCATCTGGGAATTTAAAAATATATAATTATGTGATATGGTCAAGAAAGTGTTCAGCTTATCTAATAATAAATGTTTTCCTAGGGAGCTGCATGTTGCTTGCATATTTTGTATATTTAATAAAAATGACAAATTTGAGTATCTTTAATAATGAAAAGTCAACATCTATTTTGAATACATGAAGTAATTCAAACAATCAGATACTTGACACACCTGCAAATACTTGTTTATATTGACATAGTCTCTGTAATTCCTCTTACTCAGGTAGGATTTTGTTATTAGGGTGTGTCTGGTGTTGCGCTAAAAATCTAATCGACATTCATTCGTTCAGTATTACCAAGTCTCTTTCCTGTGGCAAGCACTGTACTGAATACTGCATATGTCTAGGAGAGACTGGGCCCAGGCTTCAGATTAGATTGAATAAATTTTCAGACACCACCTTGGAAACCCTGACTTTTTTTTTTTTTTTTGAGATGGAGTCTGGCTCTGTCACCCAGGCTGGAGTGCAGTGGCACGATCTTGGCTCACTGCAACCTCTGCCTCCTGGGTTCAAGTGATTCTTCTACCTCCACTTCCCGAGTAGCTAGGACTACAGGCACCCACCACCAAGCCCAGCTAATTTTTATTTTTATTTTTTTTGTTTTTGTAGAGACGGGGGTTTCACCATGTTGGCCAGGCTGGTCTTGAACTCCAGAACTCAGGTGATCCGTCCACCTCGGCCTCACAAAGCTCTGGGATTACAGGCATGAGCCACCATTCCCGGCCTGGAAACCCTGACTTTTAAAAAGATTTTAAACATTTTTTAAAAGATTGCATGATTCTGTTGTCCAGATGTCCCATAAGTCACTTAGGCAATCCTTATTGTTCAATGTTTAACTTGATTCCAATATTTCACTATGACAAATAAAACTGCCGTGGACTCCTTGTAACTAAATCTTTAATGCTCACCTATCATTATTTTCTTATGATAACTTCTCAGCAGAAAAAATGGCTGAGTAAAGTGATATATGCATTTTTGAAATCTTTTGACGGCTGTTACAAAATCGTCCTTTGGGAAAGTTGTATCAAATACTGTCTGTGGTACTGTGAAGAGGCCCATTTTGATTGGGTTCTAGATTAAGAGCTATTCTAAGAATTCTCTTGACACACACACACACACACACACACACACACACCAGAAACTGCTACCAAAATTTCTTGGCTTCCTTAAAATAGTCATTAGACATAAAAGCTCGGGCCTGAACTTGATGCAAATGGTAGTCATATTGACTAGGATAATGAAGCACTTTCTAGTAGGGATCTAGCCGTGGCTTTGCCATTAATTAATTGGTGAACTTGTACAAGGTACTTGTGTTTTATCTGTGACTGAGTTTTTTTCATCTTCTAAGTAAAAATGTCAAATTTGGTGATTTCTGTTGGTTTCCTCCAAGCCTACAGTTGTATTATTCTATATGTATTCTGTCCTGGATTATGCAAATTTTGACCAAGGAAAGCTTGTGGGTAAGACTGTTGTCATGAATGTCCTCAGGCTCTCATTATTCCTCTGTCCCAGGAGGGAGCAGTTAGCTGTACTGGTTTCCTTGCCAGACCTAAAGGCTCTTCAGAGTGGAAGGCAGTGGGGAAGGAAGGTCTTTTTTCATGAGGCAGCCAGAAAGCAACCTCATGAATACAATGAACTGATAGTAGCTTGGAGAACTGGAGACTAGCAAGATTTCCTCCAGTTCTGGCCAGGCAGACTCAGGGTGAAGAAACCTTAGTTCTGTGAATTAATAGCATGCTGAGTAGGTGTTGTGGTTTGGCTGTGTCCCCACCCAAATCTCATCTTGAATTATAGCTCCCATAATTTCAATGTGTCATGGGAGGGACCCGGTGGGAGATAATTGAATCATGGGGTTGGATCCTTCCTGTGCTGTTCTTGCAATAGCGAATAAGTCTCACAAGATCTGAAGATTTTATAAATGGGAGTTCCCTTGCACACGCCCTCTTGCGTGCCACCATGTAAGGCATGCCTTTTCTCTTCCTTTGCCTTCTGCAATGATTGTGAGGCCTCCCCAGCCATGTGGAACTGTGAGTCCATTAAATCTCTTTCCTTTATAAATTACCCAGTCTCGGACATGTCTTTATCAGCAGCATGAGAATGTACTAAGGCAATAGGCCATCCTACCAACCAAATGTCTGTTCTGCAATCTAGTGCTAGACGTGACAATTGTGATTAATTGCACCACCCAGTTTACTGGTTTAAAAAATCATTAGGATTGTTGCTTGATCTAGGAATAGTGAACTAATTTTTAGGATGTCCCTTGATCTCTCCTACTGGGGAGGCATTAATTAAAATTGGATGCCTCAGATGTTAGGTGTTATTAAAGGTTTTTGGACACCCTTAATACCTCTGTGGTGATCTTCAAGATATGTCCACAAAGTCATATACTCTTGATACTATTTTCTTTAATAATTGAAGCATAATCCTCCTCTTGGATGTGGGCTAGACCTAGTCATTCACTTGCAACAAAAAGAATACGAGAGAAGTGATGAGATGTATCTTCCAGCCTTGGCTTGTTAAAAGATGGTGCTTTCTGTCTTGAGTGCGTTCTCTGTCTGGAATGACTTGAAGTAGCAGAAGTTAGCTGCCATGTTTTATGAACAGCCCCTGTGGAGAGGCCCACATGGCAAGGACCTGAAGTCTTCCAACAGCCATGTAAGTGAGCTTGGAGTGACTCTTCCGCCTTAGTCAAGCATCCATATGTCTGCAGCTCCAGCTGATGACTGTGATCCCAAGAGATACACCGAGCTGAGCTGGAACCACCCACTTAAGCAGCTGCAGCATTCCTGACTCTGGGCAACTGTGTGAGATAATCAGTGTTTGTGATTTCAAGCTATTAAGGTCTAGAGTCCCTTGCTGTGCCGCAATTGTTAATGCAACCACCACCACCATTTGTTGCATCAGAATCACTTGGAGAGCTCATTAAAACTCAAGTTCCTGGGCCTCAGTCCCAGAAATACCAATGCAGTAGGCTTAACATGAGGCCTGAGCATTTGCATTTCTAACAAGCTTCCAAGTAATGCTGATACTACTAGCGTGGAGATCATCCTTTGAGCGACAAGGCCTTTATCTACTTTCCAGAAAGACTTGCCGCGAATATGCTGTTCACAGCAGGGTAAATCTTTTCCATGGCACTTTTCTGGGAAATGTTTCTAGCTCCCCCAATCTAACTGGAGCCTCTGCTTCCCAGCATTGATGGGAATGACAGTTAATACTTACAATGGTTATTTTTGAGGCTTCTAAACCTGCTGGGCTTTCGGTAGACATTCCAGCCACTAGTCAATTATCAGCTCATTATTTTCCAATACAATTTCCCTCCCTTCTTAGCTTCTATTGGCAGACTCTTTGCTAACCTCTGGTGTGGTCTTGTGCTATTTGGGAACCTCAGATAAAGGCAGAAGGAGCTAAAATCTTTGATTGACTCCTAGAATAAGCTGTGAGCTGAAAGATTTTTTGTATTCTTTTCCTGATGCAAGTCACCACAACTAGAAGCGAGAGAGCAAAAACTCCCTGATTGGAACTAGGAATCAACAAGGTATAGATTCATGCTCTATAGTTTCTTCTTCAAAGCATACCCCTGCCTTTATCTTACCAGTGTGTTTCATTTGCAGTGTCTTATGAATTTGGCAAATTATGAAATCAAAATTGAGGCTGGGAATTTCATGTCTTTCTGACCTCATCCATTATCCATTTTTTTGAACCTAAAAGATACTTTTTCCCCACTTAGTGTAGGAGTTTGCAATTTGATGGAGGAATCAGAAAAGAGCCTCAGCATGTACATGTAATGCGAGGCAAAGAGTATAGGTAATAATTATCGAGAGTTTCACAACTGAGAGAGTAAGCAAGAGTGGTCTTGGTATGCTAAAGCAATTGGGGTAAAGCCTCCTGAAGGAGATGGGATTATTAAAAAATGGATAGGAATTAGATAAACAGAGAGACACTGAGAAAAAATTCCAGGTAGGGGCAACTGTGAAGTGGAAGAGGGAAGCATATGTGGATGCGTTACAGGATGGTGGCAAGATATTTTGTCTTCAAGCAATATTTCAAGGTGAGATGGGAAAGAAGAAGCAGACCCTCCTTGCAGGGGACCCTGGACATCAGTTTTACTGTTTTACAATTACCATCTATTGATATGGGGAACATTTTTGAGCAGGGTGATGATGAGACATGCCCTTCATTTTTTGTTTGTTTGTTTGTTTGTTTGTTTGTTTTTGAGACAGAGTCTTGCACTGTCGCCCAGGCTGGAGTGCAGTGGCATGATCTCGGCTCACTGCAAGCTCCACCTCCTGGGTTCATGCCATTCTCCTGCCTCAGCCTCCTGAGTAGCTGGGACTACAGGCGCCCACCACCATGCCCTGCTAATTTTTTGCACTTTTAGTAGAGACAGGGTTTCACTGTGTTAGCCAGGATGGTCTCGATCTCCTGACCTCGTGATCCACCTGTCTTGGCCTCCCAAAGTGCTGGGATTACAGGTGTGAGCCACCACACCCGACCCACTGTTTTAAGAGTGATATGGGCTGGGCGTGGTGGCTCATGCCTGTAATCCCAGCACTTTGGGAGGGTGAGGTCAGGAGATCGAGACCATCTTAGCTAACATGGTGAAAACATGTCTCTACTAAAAATACAAAAAATTAGCTGGGTGTGGTGACACACACCTGTAGTCCCAGCTACTCGGGAGGCTGAGGCAGGAGGCGGAGTTTGCAGTGAGCCAAGGTCGTGCCACTGCACTCCAGCCTGAGTGACAGAGTGAGACTCCATCTCAAAAAAAAAAAAGAGTGATATGGCAATGGGTATATACTGAATTAATTGAGCACAAGGATAGAGAGTACTGGGGTGAGAACTGTGTTAGGGAATAGTCTTAGTTTATCTGCTATAACAGAATACCACTGACTTAAACAACAAATACTGGTTTCTTACTTCTATGGAGGTTGGGAAGTCCAAGACCAAGGTGTCGGAAGATCTGGTGTCTAGTAAGGGCACTCTTCCTGGTTTGCAGACTGCCATCTTCTTGTGTATTCTCATGTATCAGAGAGAGCAGAGAGAAGGAGGCAAGCTCCCCTGTGTCCTTAACTCCACTTTGGAGGCTCTATCCTCATGCCGTCATCTAAATCCAATCACCTCACAAAGGCCTCCAGCTCCTAATACCATCACATTGGAGATTACAGTTTCAACATATGAATTTGGTTGGGGGGGCACAAACATTTAGCCCGTGTTGTCGACACTCACACTCAACATTGAGCTCAGTCACATGGTGATTGTGAGGATAGGGGGTTCTGGAGGTGGGAACTCTGCCAGAGACACAGCTACCGTCTTTTGGGCTGGTGACAATGAAGACTTGGACCAGGAAAGACTGGAGAGGAAGAATCATCAGACTTTGATTTCTGGTTGGTTCGGGAGACTAAAAAGGAATCACAAATGACTTTTCCCAACTTTGCAGCATGGTGGTGTGGAAATGGGTAGAACTGAGGGAGCATGGATAAGGGGGCATGGTTGTGGATGGACAGAGAGGTCAGGTGGGGAGCTTCGAGTTCTAGGTGGAACCTTCCATGAGACTGGGGTAACCTACAAATGGAGGCTTGGAATGATCTGCTTAGAAGTGAGAAGACAAAACATGGATGGATTGAGTATTTACGAGTTGGAAGGAGGAGGACGTCTTGGAAGAAGCCTTCCTGTGGGCATTGGGGTATTCTAAAATGCATTCAGAGAGGATGGATGAGATCTAGGGCAACTGTAATGCCATAGAGGTCAAGGAAAGGTCATTTTAAATGTGGACAGGAAGGAGGCTAAGGAGAGCCAAGAATACGGAAAATCTGATGGATTTGTCAACTAGGAGGTCAGGGTGAGGAATCTCATGGTGTTCAATATTTTGACTGAAATCCAGGCATCAGTGGAAAAACTTTAGTGGAGTTGGTTATAATCTTTCTCTCAGGACCTCCTGAATTCCAGGACTCCACAGAAAAGCCCTTTTCTGCTCATTGGGATCAGGCTGTTAAATAAGCAGGGTCTTGTGGTGGAAAAGGGTCATCTGCTTTCCCTAATTCAATATATACAACTTTAACTTATTCTTTTCCTGCCTCCCATATCCCTAACAGGACGGCTAGTTCCTTGAGTTTGTTTTGCTCAATTTTTTATTTTCCTGTGGTTTCTGGCACAGTGCCTTGCACATGGTCAAAACTCAGAAAATAGCTATTGAATTCCCCACCTACTTAATCCTGTAAAATAAAAGCATGGGTGTGAAGATCAGGCAGGTGAAATGACCTTAACAAATTAAAACACAGCTTAGACCTCTCCTCTAGGGAACCCAGCCTCTATGAACAGAAGCCAGAGATTTAATTACAGCCAATTCAATTGTGAGCCCTGTATCAACCTCAGGATCAAATCCCTGTAGCAGCTCTCACATCCTCTTTGCTGGCCCCCTCGATGCCCTTTTTTCATGGGTACTTCTTAACACCCCGACTTTCTCTAAACCTCCATTTACAATTTCCAAATGCATTGTTTTCCTAGTCCTTCCAGGTAGGGTCCCACAAGAAAGAGGTCCGAGCGATCACCCCCTAGGAAGGAAGGGATTCTGGGACACAGGAGCCCAATCTTTGCTCCTGCACCTGCCATACGATGACTTGATTTGGGATAAGTCAGTTCCCTTCTTTAGGACTCAGTATTATTCTCTCAAAAATACATTTGATTCAATGTTTTCTGAGCATATTCATTCATCGTTAGAGAAATATCCCTAAGCAATTCATAGACGTAAAAAAGGACATGGTAAGGAGAGAGATGAAGAGAGATGGAAAAAATAAATCTATCCAGCAACATTTTGTTGCTCAGAAAAGCATTTTCCTGTGTAGTCTCTCTGTTTTTTAAAAACATTGTTGGCCGGGCGCTGTGGCTCATGCCTGTAATCCCAGCACTTTGAGAGGCCGAGGTGGTTGGATCACATGAGGTCAGGAGTTCGAGACCAACCTGGCTAGCATGGCGAAACCACGTCTGTACTAAAAATACAAAAATTAGCCAGATGCGGTGGCACATGCCGGTAGTCCTAGCTACTCAGGAGACTGAGGGCAGGAGAAAGGCTTGAACCTGGGAGGTGGAGGCTGCGGTGAGCCCAGATCATGCCACTGCACTCCAGCCTGGGCAATGGAGCGTGACTCCATCTCAAAACAACAACCACAAAATATTATTATGAAAGCTTCAGTATATAGCAACACTAAAATAATTTCATAGTGAAAGCTCATCTACCTGTCGTCTAGATTGTATTCTTTACATTGTACTAAACTTGCTTTTATCATATATATTTCCATCTACCTATCCTCTCTCCAGCACTAATTCCCTTTTTGATTTCCTGATCCCTCTGATGTTATGACTCTCCTGAGACATCAGACGCTTGCAGGAAAGTTAGGGAAAATTGTCAATTAGCCATTGAGGTGAAGTGAGGTTGGCCAGTTGGTAACCTGTGACATCTAGGTTGCTCTCAGAAAGCGATTTTCTTCCGGCAGTCATCAAAGTGTAGAGCACTTGCTAAAATAATGCATCAACTGAATTATGTAAAATATGAAAATAAGACTGAGTTTTTTTGAAAACAGACACACATAATTTATAGATCCAACTAAGTAATGTCCATCAAAGCAGTCCCCAGCAGAGGTTATGTACTTACTCTAGTATTGCCGTCACACAGAGTATTTTGGGGGATTTTTATCTGGAATTCCCTCTAGAACTATATGTGTCACAAGGAAACTGGCTTTATTGTTTCTAGACAGGCCATACACTGATTAGATTCATAATCACAGCTTCCCAAAGCCCCCTTCCTCCCACCTTTCTCCCTTTAATTCCAGGTGGGCTCTAGTTCTAACTACCCATGAGTTTGTATGGGCTGATAGCGCAATTGTGAATTCCCTAGGTTTACGGACACCTAAGAAGACAGCCTTGGTAACACCAGGCTTCTCCTATATCTGTAATGCTGAGCAACTCATTGCCAAATGCCTGCGTCTCAGTTTCCTTCTCTGTCAAATATGATCAAGCACTTTTACCTTGCTTTAGTGAGAGGGTTGTTGTGATTAAAAAAACAAAACAAAACAAAACTGAGATGCGTAGGAACCTAAAACTCCTGTAAATATGTGAAAAATACATGGATATTTTGATTTTAACTATGTTTAAATAAGTTGTAGGCTGGACACAGTGGCTCACCCCTGTGATCCCAGCACTTTGGGAGGCTGAGGCTGGTGAATTGCCCAAGAGTTGGAGACCAGCCTGGGCAATATGATGAAATCCCATCTTTACAAAAAAATACAAAAATTAGCTAGGCCTGGTGGCGTGCACCTGTATCCCAGCTACTCAGGAGGCTGAGGTGGGGGAATCACTTGAGCCCTGGAGGTTGAGGCTACACTGAGCTGTAATTGTGTCACTGCACTCCAGCCTAGGTAGCAGAATTTGTTTGTCTCGAAAAACAAACAAACAAAAAGGAAATAACCTTAGAATGCTAGCAATGCTGGAATGATGGATGAGTGATTATCTTTTTTTCAAAACGGTTTATAAGGTGATATCATTACCTTTATCATGAAAAAGCGTATTAGAACTAAGCATCCAATATTCTTTTCATTTTTAGGACAAACAGCAAGGAATGACTTTTGTAGTAGTTAGTTAGTTCAAGACAGAAACAATTAGTCATTTGAGAGAGAGATTGAAATAGCATGGAGAAGGTCCTTCTTTGTCTCCTGGTAGCATTGACTATGATTTATGCCTTCCATATCCTAAGACCATTGGTTTACCTTGCATCTCTGAGTAACAGCTGGAATCTCTCAAAAGTGGTGAGAATATTCATATATCAATAATTCTAGAAGATTTTTCTTCTACCAGTTTTGAGCTATAAGAGGATTCTGAAAGGTTAGAATAACTGTTTCTTAACCAGCTAACTCCCATCTTCTGCACAGTGCCACTTTCCAAGAGGGATTAATGGCAAGTCCCAGAATAGAATTTCCAGCCTACACATCTAGGACACAGCTTCTGTGAGCAGGAAGGTGGGAGGAGTGTGGAATGGTTAAAGACCCATTTTAGATGGAGACGAACAGAGAATGTGAAAACCAGGAAGGTGACAGCCAGAGTTGATGATAAGCCAGCTCCAAAGGAGAGGTAGCACTGAGATTCTTCAGACGTGCTTTTCAGTTATGTTTTACTTTTTGTTTCACTACCTTTCCCAAGGGATTGAATTTACATCAGAATTTTACTCCCAGTCGAGGTCTGTTTCATTAAAGTTTCAGAAGTTGATAGTTGTAAAAAATGAATGCCTGAAAAATCGCTACTGGTTGTATAGAGAGATAGAAATGGAAGGAGCTGGCAGGGCATGGCTGGGGGACACCGGCAGTGAATCACCTGATTCATGCAGGCTTTGTGTACTTGCTGGCAGGCCGCAGCAGTCTCCAGTGGAGGGCTGGGACTGGTGTGTGTATCTGCCATGTCTCGCAGCAATGCATGTGGAGCTTGGATGCCTAGCCTCTGCTCAGATAATATGGTGCCAATAGAGCATCATAATTAAAATCTTTAATTATCACAGAAACACTTCCAGCAATGAGAGGGACTGAGCTGAGGAAAGAAGTGATCTACTTCTCTCTTCTTTCCACCCAAAATAAACACAAAAAAACGCCGCATAAAATGTAGCAGCTACCACAACAAAAACAAGTATACCCAGCCAAAGTTCAAAGAAAGGAAATCCTGCCAGGGCAGTAAGTGGGGGCTGAGGCTACTGTAGCCCACAGACGATAAACAGGAGAAAAGACCTGGGTTGAAAGCTGGGATTCAGGAATTTGGCCACTGCCTGCGTTTGCCCCTGGAGACAAAACCATGCCTATGCATAAAGCCGAGCATCTTGACACGCTCCATGCTCCTTGACCTCATAGATTAGAAAACCCTGCCTCGTGCCAGGAAGCTTGCCCTCTCTGTAGACTTTTGGACAGAAAATAAAAATAAAAATAAAAGTCACTCGTAAGGAAATAAAACCACACGTTTGAGCTGTATGTTTGCATGTGGCCTGAGTTTATGCTTCCCGTGAAGTGTGAGAACCACAAGCTGAGAAATCAACAGAAGAACTGGTCTCAGGACCATCGAAACCCTTGGTATCTTTGGCAAAAGAAAAACTGAAGCTGTTCCGAATGATTTTTTACAACTTGGTTCCCAGGAGACTACCCCAGAATGAACGACCACAATCGAGGATGGGAAACACCGTTAGAAATTTCAGTCACTCGAAGAAAGAAACCTACCGTGTGGAAGAGGCAGTAGAACCAACAAACCCCAAACTGACCTCAAAATCATAATACTCTGAAAGATACTTACATGCTTGTTTCAAATTTATTAAAGAAACAAAAGAAAATATTAAAATTATTATGAAAAATTTGGACAGCATAAAAATATTTGACAAAGAGCCAAATAGAATGTGAAATGAAAAATTGTAAATGTTGAAGTTAAAAACTCAATAGGAGAAGGATAAACTGCAGATTAAAATAGCAGAAAAACACTGTCCAGGCATACCTCAGAGATCTTGCAGGTTCTGCTCCAGACCACTGTAATAAAGCAAATGTCACAATAAAGCAAATATTACAATAAAGTGAGCTGAACAAGTTATTCGATTTCCCAGTGCGTATAAAAGTTATGTTTATGCTATACTGTAGTCTATTAAGCGTGCTATGTAATTATGTCTAAAAAAGTACATACCTTAGTTTAAAAATACTTTATTGCTAACAAAGTGCTAATGATCAGCTGAGTCTTCAGTGAGTTGTAATCTTTTTGCTGAGAAAGGTTCTTGCCTGAGTGTCGATGGCTGCTGACTAATCAGGGTGGTGGTTGCTGAAGATTGGGGTGGCTGTGGCAACTTCTTAAAATAAGGCAACGATGAAATTTGCCTCATTGATCCACTCTTCCTTTCATTAAAGATTTCTCTGCAGTATGCGATGCTGCTGTTTGATGGCATTTTACCTACAGTCGAACTTCCTTTAAAACTGGAGTCAGTCCTCTCAAATCCTGCTGCTGTTTTATCTACTAAGTTTATGTAACATTCTAAATCCTTTGTTGTCATTTCAACAATGCTCACAGCATCTTTACCAGGAGGAGATTCCGTCTCAAGAAACCACTTTCTTCGTTCATCCATAAGAAGCAACTCATTATCAGTTCAAGGTTTATTGTGAGATTGCAGCAATTCAGTCACATCTTCAGGCTCCACTTTTAATTCTAGTTCTCGGGCTCTTTCCACCACATCTGGAGTTACTTCCTTCTCTGAAGTCCAGAACTTCTCAAAGTCATCCAGGAGGGTTGGAATCAACTTCTTCAAAACTTCTGTTTGTGTTGATATTTTATAACCTCCTCCCATGAATTACAAATG
This sequence comes from Nomascus leucogenys, assembly GCF_006542625.1. Taxonomy (NCBI): domain Eukaryota; kingdom Metazoa; phylum Chordata; class Mammalia; order Primates; family Hylobatidae; genus Nomascus; species Nomascus leucogenys. The sequence continues at coordinate 64,403,538 of NC_044399.1, forward strand.
TTCTTCATGGCACCTAGAATGGTGAATTCTTTCCAGAAGGGTTTCAGTTTACTTTGCCAAGATCTATCAGAGGAATCATTATCTATGGTAGCTATAGCCTTACAAAGTATGTATATTCCTTAAATAATGAGACTTGAAAGTCAAAATGACTCTTTGTCCTGTGGGCTATAGAATGGATATTGTATTAGCAGGTATAAAAAACAACATTCATCTTATACATCAGAGATCTTAGATAACCAGATGCATTATCAATGAGTAGTAATACTTAGACAGATATCTTTTTTTTCTGAGCAGTAGGTCTCAACAATGGGCTTAAAATATTCAGTAAACCATGCTGTAAACAGATGTGCTGTCCTCCAGGCTTTGTTGTTCCATTTGTACAGCACAGGCAGAATAGGCTTACCATAAATTGTAAGGTCCCTAGAACTTTTGAAATGGCAAATGAGCATTGGCTTCAGCTCAAAGTCAACAGCTGCATTAACCCCTAACAAAAGGATCAGCCTGTCCTTGAAACTTTGAAGCCAGGTGTTAACTTCCCTGTAGCTATGAAATTCCTAGACGCCATCTTCTTCTAGTGTAGAGTAAGGCTATGTTGCCTACATGGAAAATCTGCTGTTTGGTGTAGTCACCTTCATCAATAATTTTATGTAGATATTCTGCATAACTTCTTGCAACTTCTGCGTCAGTACCTGCTGCTTTATCTTACACTTTTACGTTATGGAGATGGCTTCTTTTTTAAGCCCCATGAACTAGACTCTGCTAACTTCACACTTTTTTTTCTGCAACTTCCTCACCTTCTCAGCCTTCATAAAATATAAGAGAGCTAGGGCCTTGCTCTGGGTTAGGTTTTGGCTTAAGGGGATGTTGTGGCTGGTTTGATCTTCTGTCCAGATCAGCCATAAGGCTGTTTCACTTTCTTATCATTTGTGTGTTCACTGGAGTAGCACTTTTTGTTTCCTTTAAGAACTTTTCCTCCCCATGTACAACTTGGCTAACTGTTGCAGGAGGCCTAGCTTTCAGCCTGTCTCAGCTTTGAACATGCCTTCCTCACTAAGTTTAATCATTTCTGGCTTTTGATTTAAAGTGAGGGAGGTGCAACTCTTCCTTTCCCTTGAACATTTAGAACATCGTAGGGATATTAAATGACCTAATTTCAATATTGTTATGTCTCAGGTAATAGGGAGGCCTGAGGAGGAGAGATATGGGGGATAGCTGGTCTGTGGAGCAGTCAGTACACACACATTTATTGATAAAATTCCCTGTCTTCTATGGGCGAGGTTTGAGGCACCTCAAAACAATTACAACAGTGACATCAAACACCACTGATCACAGATCACCATAACAGATACAATAATAATGAAAAAGTGAAATATTGAGAAAAATACCGAAATGTGACACAGAGACACAGCACATGAGCATGCTATTGGAAAAATGACCCCGGTAGACTTACTTGATGCAGGGTTGCCGCAAACCATCAATTTTTAAAAAATGCAATATCTGCAATGCACAGTAAACCAGAGCTCAATAAAGCAAGGTATGCCTGTAATAACTAAAAGATAAATGATAAACTTACCGAACAGCAGAGGAAAACAGCTGAAAAACGTTCATAATGAAAAGATTTGAGAAACTTCTTAAAGAGATAAAAAGATGGGACTGTAAAAGGGTGGTTTACACACTCAGAGTATAGACTTACTAGGTCCAAAATGCATTTAATAAAACTTCCAGAGGACAGAACGTGGAGAACTTTCAGATAAACAGAGAAGTAACTACACAAAACCTTTACTGGAACTACTACATGACATGCTTTAGCAAGAAAGACTGAATCCAGAAGGAAAGCAAGATGTACTAAAAGCAAGGGTGAGCCGAGAAGGTGGTAAACACACTCATTCATCCAAACGAACTGTGACTATAAAATTAATAAAAGTAATATGTTGCTTGGATTAATAGCAGTTTTACCAATGGTAAAATTAGAATGAGAGAAAGGTGAAGTGGAGGGCAGTGTTAAAGCATTTTATTTTTTATTTTACTTATTTATTTATTTTTTGAGACAGGGTCTCACTCTGTAGCCCAGGCTGGAGTGCAGTGGCACGATCACAGCTCACCGCAGCCTTGACCTCCCAGGCTCAAGTGATCCTCCTGCCTCAGCCTCTGGAGTAGCTGGGACTGCAGGTGCAAGCCACCATGCCCAGCTAATTTTTGTATTTTTTGTAGAGATGGGGATTCACTATGTTGCCCAAGCTGGTCTTCAACTCCTGGGTGATCTGCCTGCCTCGGTCTCCCAAAGTGCTGGGATTATAGGCAGGAGCAGCTGCACCTGGCCTCAAGCTTTTTAAACCCTTGCATTGATAGAGAAGGATTGCAATATTAATGTGAGGTTTTCTTAAATTAATTACCATGCAAAAATTGAAATGTAACCACTGAAATAATAATTTCTAAACTGGAAAGGGATTCAATAAAATAAACGACTACTCCAATAAAAGAAAAGAAAAAAACAAACAGACACGGTAAATGGAAAGCATCAAATAAGATGATAGAAAACAAGTCCAAATTTCATCCAGGCACAGTGGCTCATGTCTGTAATCCCAGCACTTTGGGAGGCCGAAGCAGGCGGATCACTTGAGGTCAGGAGTTTGCGACCAGCCTGGCCAACTTGGCAGAACCCCGTCTCTACTAAAAATACAAAAATTAGCCAGGCATGGTGGCATGCACCTGTAATCGCAGCTGCTTGAGAAACTGAGGCATAAGAATCATTTGAACTCGGGAGGTGGAGGTTGCAGTGAGCTGCGAACGCACCACAGCACTCAAGCCTGGGTGACAGCGTGAGACTCTGTCTCTTAAAATAAAAAAAAAAAAGGAAAGAAGTCCAAATTTCTAAGCACAGGGGACATTCCACATCTGCGGGTTCTACATTCAAGGATTCAACCAATCCCCAGCTCCCCCCCCCCACAAAACAATATAATAATAAAAAGTAATATAAATTCTAAAAATTATGGTCTAATAGCTATTTACATAGCATTTCCATTCTATTAGGTATTACAAGTAATCTAGAGAAGATTTAAATGTATACAGGAGGATGTGTGTGGGTTATATGCAAATCCATGCCATTTTATATAAGGAACTTGAGCATCCATGGATTTTGGTATTCTTAGGGGGTCCTGGAACCAATCCTTTGTAGATACCAACGGACAACTGTAATCAAAATAAATTTAAATGGATTAAAATCAAATACTAAAGGAGTCTCAGATTGGATACTTTACTCAGAAAAAATAAATCTCTGCCAAAAAGCATCTGAACCTTTTGAGAAAATCCCTACTGCCTTTAATCTTCCTCAGGATATTTCACTTTTGTTATTTTCTGCACCAAGGGGTAAAAATGCATGTTGCTGAGCACTGGCAAAAGGAAGTTCAGGGTACAGAAAAAATATCGTTAACACATGTCATGAGGTGCTGCTGATGGAAGCAGAATTGCTTTCCTGGATTAACAGTAAAAACATCCTAAAACCCATCTAATCTCTTTAGCTTCCTGAAGAGCAACGGTAATTCAGCTTTGTGGTCCACGAGACGAGTCCAAATGTTTTATTGTGCAATTGTAGATTGGCCCATTTTTTTCAACAATAATTAATAAGAAACTAATTTTTCTTAATAATTAAGAAAAACTAGTGCCTGGCACTGGTGCTCATAGTTGCAATTTTGTGATCTTTAAGTTGTCCTTTCCCAGTTAATTAAGAGCATTTAAAAAATACAGAAACGTGTATCAGGAAAGGAAGGAGCTGCAGCTACGTACTCCAGGAACAAATACCCATTGCCAGAAAGAGAGAGAGAGCAGCCTTCAGTTCTGCGTTGGGGACTCACGCGTGTCCTTTGAAAAGGCTGGTTTCCCGAGGCTTTGCTCAACTATGACCCTCTGAACTCCATTGCCTTGCCCAGAGTTAGAGAGTGTCAGAGCTGAAAGAACCTCTGGATTTCTGTGAAGCTGCTCTAGAGATGAGGACAATTTACATGCTCCCTGTCTGCCCCCCACACTGGGGTCAACACTTTAGAGTAGCTGGACATATCTGACATTTTCTTAGTTTGCTTACATCCTCACAAAATGCCTACATACATCCTGCTCCAATTCCCTTGGTCCCAGCTGGCACAGGTCCTCTTGCAGAATGACTTGAGTGAAATCAATGCAACATTGGTAGCAAACAACACACAGACCCTCCAGGTAACTGAAAGAGCCCAGAAGATGTTGTCCCTTCTGCAGCAGGAAACTCCCTCCTAAATCCCTTCGTTCCCCTTGTACCCCAACTTCAGTTTCTTTCCACACCCTGACCAACCTAAATTGATGATGTGGTTCTACCCTTTGCTGTGGTTCTGGTGAACATTTCAGAGGCTCATCACTGTCCCTTTTTCCAAATGGGGTCTAGGTATCCCTGGAGAAGGCAGGGCTGGGGAGGTTAGATAAAATGATTCTCTTCTCCCTGCTTCCCATTTGCAGCATACAAGATAACAGGTATGTCTTTTTCCCACTTATCGTGGACCTTCAAGAATCTATGGAATCTTGTTTAGGGCCCCTTTTAGGTCTGACTCAATTTCTTTACCCCAGTGAAATGAGCAAACAACAGCTGGCTTTTCAGGCTCTGTATCGGGTCCTGACACACAATCCCCTTGTAAAAGAAGCTAGGGCCTTCCAGGCAACAAAAGTTAGGCAGAAAAATCGTCTTTTTATGAACTCAAATACTGTCCTGTCATAGTAAATATAAGATGGTTTACGGTCACAGGGCACGTCGACTGGCTTCATAAACGCCGGCTCCTGGAGCTCAGCTGGGTGCCTTGATATTTGACTCTGGATGGAGTTTGGCCCAGTGGAAACGTTTGCCCGTGATTTCCATCAATGTAGAAAAACAGGACTTAGAGCTCATAAATTCTCTGCCTGGCCAGGGGCGGGGATGGGAGTTCTGTTGTTGAGCCTGGGGGAAGGGCCTGAAGCGTGAGGGGGGAGGATGTTAAAGGACTTCCATCAGGATACTGTTTCTTCAGTTTTTGAATCTGTCTTTCACGGTGGACATTTTTATAGGGCCATTCAATCCCAGGATGTAATGGAGATCAGAGCGGGTGTGAGGGGGCTGCAATGTCAGGAATTGGATAGGGTTACTGTCCCCCCCACCCGCTGTCCCTCGTGTGTGCCCGAGCAGCCACACTGGTGACAGGATGTGAAATGTTCGCAGAATAGACGAGGCTGTCTGTCCACGGCACACACGTCTGTCCCTGCCTGTTGCAGAATGAGCAGTCCTGGACTCCTCCGGACCATGACTGTGTCTGACTCATCTCCTGGCACGTGGGGGAAGCTCAGTCCACTCTTGCAGGCTGCGGCTCCTTTTTCCTAGAGACGGAGCCAAAGTTACTGCTCGCCTATTCCAAAAAGACAGGGTGGTCATGGCGATGGGGAGAAGGGAAAGAAGAGGGAGGTATATCCGTTATTTGTTCACATTGTCAGGTATTGTGACCTGTCACAAACGCTGGTCTTTGCTTGAGAATTCAACTGTTTATAAGGGACATGGGCTGTGTGACTTTGTCAATTACAGGTTTCTCCCCCAGCTAAGCTCCTGGGCCCAGTGACAGCTCACACCACTGAGAGCTTCATCTGAGGAAGCTGCCTTCAGCACCACACCGACCCGCACCCTACACCCTCTTTTTGCCCTTTGTCTCTCTTCTTTGTACCCCTGGGATCCGGACATTGGCACTGGCACAATTCACAGCTCTGTCATTTTGTGCTTGTGTGAGTGAAATGCCTGCTGTTGGGTGTGGCGTCCATCTCCTGCTGGAAAACTCCCCAGTGTCTCCAGCCTGATGGGAGGTCTGAGACATTGTGGACAATGCATTTAAGAATGGTCTGGTGGCTAGGTCCAGTGGCTCACGCCTGTAATCCCAGCACTTTGGGAGGCCAAGGCAGTTGGATCACGAGGTCAGGAGTTCGAGACCAGCCTGGCCAACATGGTGAAACCCCGTCACTACTAAAAATACAAAAATTAGCAGGGCGTGGTTATAGGCACCTGTAATCCCAAATCCCAGCTACTTGGGAGGCTGAGGCAGGAGAATCACTTAAACCCAGGAGGAGGACGTTGCAGTGAGTCAAAATCACAGCACTGTACTCTAGCCTGGGCTACAGAGCAAGATTCCGTCCCCTCCGCCCCCCCAAAAAATAAGAATGATCTGGTATCTCAGGATGAATGCTCACAAGAAAATCAGCAGAGGGAAGGAAAAATGCGGTGCAGTGTCACTTCCTAAGGCAAGAGACTTAGGTAGTGGTGGACAAGAATACACAGCCGTACCCAAAGTCCAAACTTCCTTTCCCCTAGGGCAATGGGTCTCAATTCTGGCTGCTTGTTAGAATCACCTGGGAGCTTGTAAATACCAGCATCCTTTTTCTGTCCCCAGTGATTTCTGCTTTTATTGGTCTGAGGTAGGCTTCAAGGCTGCAGCTTTTAAAAGCTCCCGAGATGATTCTAACATCCATCGAGGAATGGAGACCTCTGGCTGAGATGTGTTACAAACAGAAATGAGGGAGATGGAAGCAATGTGTTTCTGGTCTCTTACTGGATCATCTGTGCCCACCTCTCCCATAAGCTAGGCGGTATCAGGATTTGTGCTTTGCTGTACAGTATTGCTGGAACTTAAGTTTGAATTTTACCAACCTTCCTTCTGTAAACTTGAGGAATGTCACTTTAATTTCCCACACTTTGGTTCCCCTGTCTTTCACAAGAAGAAAACATTTTAATAAGTTTTCCTGAGGTAGTAAGTACTTCAGTTCCAAACCAGATTCTCTACCAGGCACCTGTGTTGAAATTGTACTTTGATCAAAATGGAATTGCAATAATTAATTATTTAGAGATATTTACTCATGATTTTTAGTAATGGAGCTATATTGTTAGTAAGCTCACTTTACCATAGGCATAATCAGCAGGGTATCCAGACTAAAAGAAACTCTATATTCCAAACCAAAAATCCAGACACATGCTGTAATAAAATTTGTTTTCCTCCATGTTAAATAGCCTGAGTATGAAGATTGTATTATGATTACTTAGGAGAATGTTTTTGTTCGTAGGTAATACACGTGGAAGTATTCGAGGTGAGATGTCATGATGTTTAACTCTATTACAGTTCAGAAAGAATATATACAGTTACACACACACAGACAAAGGTGGCAGGAAAAAAGAAATGGTGACTCTAGTCGAAGAGTATGTGGTTAATACAGTTTTTTGTTTTTTTTTTTTTTTGAGATGGAGTTTTTCTCTTGTTGCCCAGTCTGGAGTGCAATGGCACGAACTTGGCTCACCACAACCTCCGCCTCCCAGGTTCACGCAATTCTCCTGCCTCAGCCTCCGGGATTACAAGCATGTGCCACCACGCCCAGCTAATTTTGTGTTTTTGGTAGAGATGTGGTTTCCCTATGTTGGTCAGGCTGGTCTTGAACTCCCGACCTCAGGTGGTCTGCCTGCCTTGGCCTCCCAAAGTGCTGTGATTACAGGTGTGAACCGCCATGCCCGGCCAATACACTCTTACTATCGTACCTTTCCTGTAACTTAGAAAATTTTCAAAATATAAATTTAGAGGATCAAAGAATTTTTAAGAAAACAAGATGGGCCTTTTGCAAAAAAAAAAAACAAAACTAAACTTGCTGCTTGAAAAATAAATATCAATTGTACAACCTAAGCAAAAAATAAAATAAAATAAAATAAAAATGTGTATTTATGCATTGCTCCTCAGTCTCCTCAGTTGCCTTAGGGATAGCCTGTGCTTCCGTTCTGTACCTGGAATGTGAAGAAGAAAATGCTGTTCACTGAATTTGGTAGGAACATATCCATTTCCATTTCTAGAGTTTTCTAAGGGGAAGGATACTTTAAAGATAATCAGTTGTCTAAGACCTTAATAATAAATAAATTAGACAATAAATTAAACATATGATAAAAGATCAAGCTTTAATAATATATAATATAAATACAATTATATCATAAAATAACAAATTATATCAATATGAATTAATGTAATATGTTATATAACTAAATTTTATACAAAATATTAAACTATATGTATGTAATTGAATATATATTCAAATGTAATAAAAACAATATATTTTCAAAAATATTTTTACTTTTAGGTGTAAGAAGAGTGTGGAAGTGGAGTTTGGACACATAAATGTCTGAATTTCTAGATGCTTGAAGAGGTGTCATCCACTAATATGAAATTACCTGTTCCAGATTTGCCTTGGGTGGTAGCCCCCAGGTGAGGGGCTAAGAGACTGGAGTAAAACAAAGCATTTCCACCCAGTCTCTTTTTTTGTTGTCATAATAAAACCGACAGTTAATATTAATTGAATACTCATATGTGCCAGGCTCCAGGCTGATTTGTATTCATTGTTTTACATAATAGTGTTTCGGATTTGTATTCATTGTTTTACATAATCGTTACAATTTCCCCATGAGGTAGGTATTATTATTAGCCCTTGTACAAGGGCATAGCTGAGATTCAGACAGGCATTGTAACTTACTGAAGGTCACGTCACTGCTAAGTGGTAGAGTCAGAATCTGAGCACAGAGCAGTGTTATTCCTGAGCTGAAGCCTTAAACCATTGCAATCTACCACCTGGCCCTTTATTATCACTTTTCAATTGCATTGTGGTTTTTTTCTTCAAGGGCTATTTTTTACACTGGCATTTCATAAACATCTTTGTGACCATTTTTTAGATTTTCGTGTTTAGCTTATTTGATGATGCAGCTCTGCACTCTCTAATCTCTTCATTATTCAGTTCTTTTAAAAAGCATGTACAATATATTAAGTTCTGCAAATGACACAGTTAACCTCTCACATGCCAGATTTGATATTTTGCCATGTTTGTTTGCTTCAGACATAGCCACAGATAGATAGAGATTGTTTTAAAGGAAATAAACTGGTATAGTTACAGGCAGACCTGCCTGTGTCAGATTCCACCCTCTGCCTTCCTTCCCTCGAGATAATCATCTTCTTTAACATTTTTATCATTTGCTTTCTTACTTTGAATTTTTTATTACTTACATATAGCATAGGTCACTACTGTTTTTGTTTTTAAATTGTATAATAGATCTTTGAAATTTTTATTTTATCTATGTATTATTGAAGTACGTAGTACTTTATATATATTATAAATAATACCATATGTATATAGTATAAAGTAATGTTTTCAACATTTAAAATTTTTTGCACATCCAATTTTTGTTTGTTTGTTTTAGAGACAGTATCTCACTATGTTGTCTAGTCTGGTGTGCAATGGTTATTCACAGACACAACTGCAGTGCATCACAGTCTCTAACTCCTGGGCTCAAGGGATTCTCCTATCTCAGCCTCCCAAGCAGCAAGGAGCTACAGGCTCAAGCCACTATGCCTGGCTTTTCAATTTTTTTCTTAAATCTTGTCTTATAAATGAAATCTTGGTGGACTATAGCTTTCCTGAGTCATAGATATTTTCCCTCAAATTTCTGCAGAATCTGCTCCCAGGTCTTGTGATATTTAATGGTGTTAAGGAAAGGCCTTAGACCACTTTTTTTATCTTTCTTTTAGGTAACTTGCAGGATTCTGTCTTTATTCCTAAAATTCAAAACGTTTACCAGGACACAGCAAATGCTTGTCCCTTTTCAGTAATTTTGTTAACGGTGAACATTTTCTCTCTGAGGATTCCAGGTCTTGAGATCTTTTTCCAAAACATTCAATGACCTGCATCGTGGAGCTTCATTCTCTGAGCTCAACCTGTCTGCTCCTCTTCCTGTTCCCATATCTGAGTAGCTTTTCTCTGCAGCCTTAGAGGAGATGGCTTCAAGCCTGGCCTCCACAATGATACTTAACTTTTCTACTTTTGTATTTTTAGTTTCTTTGAATGATTTCACCTGTCCTTTTTTCCTGCTCACCTCTTACGTAGCTGCTTCTTAACCTGCCTTTATTCTTACTATTTCCAGTTTCATCTCTGATGAAGTCCATATTTGCATTTAGTGAGAGTATCGGACAGGTATCACTTAATTCTTATCTCGGGTTTTTTTGTTGTTGTTGTTACAAATCTTCTTTTTTCTTCCCTCTGAAAGGTGCCTTTGTTGTCTTTTCTCTTTAGAGCTTGTCTTTTTCTTTTAATTTTGTAACTTCTCTTTCTGATGTCTGTTGACTCATGCTTAAATGTTCAAGGGTTTTACTCAGCCCTTTAATTTGCTCAAAAAGTAGAGTGTGTGATTTGCCTCAGATAAACAGGAGGTCTAGCTAATGAAAAATCCATTCTTATTAAGTGATTCAGCAACTGTGAAGAGGGGAAAGGAGGTGGAATCGCAGGGCATCCATTAAGGAAACATTTCTGGGCCTTCCTCCGACCCGTGCTCATTTTTATGAATATGCTGGGCTAGATGTTTGCTTTGTATGTGTCCTTTTGTTTGTTGGAAGTTTGTTGTTCTCGTTTGTTTTAATTTGGGTGAGCTAAGGCGTCTCTGTGGCTGTACAATTTGACTGTGTCGAGCCTATTGCCTATTCTGGTACCTGCTCTTTCAGGGAACATGCTTGCTGTCCTGAGGATGTTCTGCTGGGTGCAAGCATGTGCAAGCATGGCTGCCATTGAGTTTCTGAGTGCATTTCTGCTTATGCTGATTTCACCTTGCCTTTTTTTTTTTTTTTTTTTGAGACAGAGTTTCGCTCTTTCGCCCAGGCTGGAGTGCAGTGGTGCCATCTCTGCTCACTGCAACCTCCGCCTTCCGGTTTCAAGTGATTCTCCTGCCTCAGCCTCCCGAGTAGCTAAGACTACAGGTGCCCGTCACCATGCCTGGCTAATTTTTGTGTTTTTAGTAGAGATGGGGTTTCACCATGTTGGCCAGGCTGGTCTCGAACTCCTGACCTCGTGATCCACCTGCCTCGGCCCCCCAAGGTGCTTGGATTACAGGCATGAGCCACAGTGCCTGGCCTCGCCTTGCTTTCTTTTTATTTTTTATTTTATTTATTTTATTTTATTTTATTTATTTTTTAAGACGGAGTCTCGCTCTGTCACCCAGGCTGGAGTGCAGTGGCACAGTCTCAGCTCACTGCAAGCTCCGCCTCCCAGGTTCACACCATTCCCCTGCCTCAGTCTCCCAAGTAGCTGGGACTACAGGTGCCTGCCACTACGCCTGGCTAATTTTTTGTATTTTTAGTAGAGACAGGGTTTCATCGTGTTAGCCAGGGTGGTCTCTATCTGCTGACCTCGTGGTCTGCCCGCCTCGGCCTCCCAAAGTGCTGGGGTTACAGACGTGAGCCACCATGCCCGGCCGGCCTCGCCTTGTTTTCTAATTCTCCCTAAATCTAGGGAGATTGAAGTCCTTCTGGTGTAGCCCCTCATCACACCATATACTGTTTTCAGGAAGGTATTATATCTGTGCAACATGGCCCTAGGTGTCATTCTTTAACTTGATTCCTCAAAGCTGAATGTGGGTACCACCCTTAACTAGGGCTCAGTACTGAAGAAGGCCTTCCCAGATTTTTCTTCTTCTTCAGTCATTTTGCATAAGATTGGGAGAAAGACAAGAGAAGGAGGAAATCTAACGAAACCAAAGGTATCTTTTATTTCATAATTCGTGCTTTTGCTTTTATGCTTGGAAAACCGTTCTTCAGGAATGACTTCATATTTGTCTGTTTTCAAGTTCTTATATGTAATATAATATACTCTCAGACACATTTAACTCTTAACACATCTCGGGTTGACTTTTGCATGTGGTTTGAGGTGCTGCTGGAGCTTTATTTCTTCTCTCAGGTAGTTAAATGATTGTCTCAGCACCTTCTGTTAATTATAAATCTTTTGCATTTTATTATTTTATGAAAAAAATGACGTATTTGTTCATGGAGAGGAACCATGTTTTGTTCGGGTGTTAGGTCTAAAACTCCACGTGTAAGCAAGTTCTTAATACAGTCTAACATCAACTTGAGAAACTCTTTAATCAAGTCTAGGATGGTTTTGAGGCAAGATGCCTCTACTCTAAGGGGCCCTCAGGGATCTGGGGACCTTGGAGAAGACAGGTGAGTCTCAGCCCCATGTCTGTTTTCTAGGTCACAGGCTCCTAGTTGAACACCAGGCTGAACTGCCTGCACCATTGCAATTGTGTTGTGTCTCCTCATTGCCAAGCTGAATCTGTGTAAGTGAAATGGGTTTAATGTTGAATACGACACCCCTTTATACAAGAGTAGGTTACATTTCTTCCTCCGCCTGTTTCCATTCCCATACTGCTTGAACCACGGTAGGTTTATAAGAACAAGGGTTTGCGAAAGACTTCCTGGAGTGGGATGGAGGGCGGATGAACTCCAGGCAGAAAAGGCCTACCCAGCAGGAGGCATAAGGGCTTAATCTGTGCTCAGGAAGCCATCGGTGTTTTTGTTCAGCAGAAATGGGGGTCACCGCTGGGGAGTAGTGGGTGAGAACACTTGACTAGGTAGGTAGCGTGGGACCCCATCGGTGAAAATGGTGAATTCTAGACTGAAATGTCTGTGAGTTATTTGCAAATCAGGCACGTGCTGCTGAATGAGGTTAAGTGACATTACTCTCAGGGGGCTTGAGGAATACTAATTTGGCACACCAGGACACAGGGTGGAATAGAGTTAGGGGGCAGTCTGCCTGTGGGGAGATAATTTATGGGGATATCGCCATCGTTTAGTTTCAAGATAATAAGGTACTAGAGTTGTTGGGGGTGGAGGGGATGCTGGAGGAAGGTGGTATCTGTCAAATCCTCAGGGATGGCATCTTATCCCAACCCTGCAGGTTTTGAAAATCGGATGAACATTTCCTCTTCGTGCTTGAAAGACAAAACCTTTGCCCTATCTCTCTTTCAAAAGGAGGCTGAGCATGCTTCGAACTAGATTGCCTCGGTAGGTCCGGGGACTTGACAGTTCTGAAGTCAGCACCCCTCAACAAGAAAGGGAGTAATCAGCTGCGCGCTCCTTGGGGGTTTGCACTGAGCTGCCTCGAGCAACAGCCCACAAGGCATCACAGAGATATCAGCACCGCACAGGGCCTAGCGGCTGTCAGATATCAGCTCTGGCAATGACTGTATCTTATAAAACTTTGTGAATTTCCCATTCCCCTTCTGAGCCCTTTTATTTCTCATTTATATTTTTTAATAAGCTTGATACATTATACGTTGCTCATTTGCTGCTAAAATTGGAACCAGTAGAGCAATAACTGGCAATTACCTCCTGAGTGCTGTGAATTTTCCTGCTACTTTTCCGGAATCCGTGAAAGGCTCAGAGCTACTCAAACCACCAGGCTTCGGCCTTAGGCTTTGCAACTGGACCAGTAGGCTTGCCAAGCCTCTGCCTAGAACACAGACTAGCCACTCAATAGAAACTCGCAGAAAAAATGTACAATCGAATGTCTTGCTTATGTGGCAGGAAGTTTTCAAAAATGTTCTTTTTCCTTCTGAATCTGTGATTTTTTTTGAGTCTCCAGCCCTCATGCTTCCTGGTCATGATATCAGTTGCATCACTCCCTTACCTTTGTGTCTAATTTTCCTTGCAGACTCCTGTCTAGAGTTTTTATAGGACAATTATTAGATCGTCTATTGCTCTACAGCCCTTATCTATAAGCGGTATCAGTGGAATAAAATTCCTCCTGGATGTTATTTTAAGGGAAGTTTAATTAAGATGTGGATAGTCAGGTCAGGGGCCTACTTACAGGTTTCAAAGGAAGTACCTGAGAGGGGAGATTGTGTGAGAGAAGGGGATGAGGGATGATGAGCTTTAAAAAAGGTATTTTGATAAACTAGTATTATTTCACATGTCTAGAAAGAACTCTAGGAGTTGCCAGAAAAGAGTAAGTTAGCTGGCTAGGGGCATCTCAGAAGAAACGCTTTTAAAACAAGGGATGATGTGGACAGGTGTTTGATTGGTAAGGAATCAAACCGAAGACATTCAGGGGATTTGAACTGCTGCTCAGAATTTGAGATATGGATTTTTTATTTAGAATGTAATCTAATCTGGACAGGCCTTGAGGACCCCAACAAAATCAAGGGTAGAGAAGATCTTAGTTGTTTCAACTAAGAGAGAAGGCACAGTATCCTCATCAAAGAGGTCCGTAATGATGCTGTTATTTAAAGCTGCCAGTGCAATCATGGCCTCTGGCTTAAACCATTGGTGTGTGCAGCCACAAGACCCACTCCTTTCTGCAAGCAGCTTCTCTCACACAAGGTATGTCATGGCGGTCTTCATGGCCAACCCCAGTGCTGCACCTGCTGGGTCATCAGCGCTTCCTGTCCTATGAACTTACCGAACACCTGTCCTCAACCCAGCACTGTCATTGCTGAAGGGAGGAATGACTCCAGCTCTCTACTTAGCCATAGAGACACGGTGGAATCATTTGTTACTGGGACCCTGTATTTTGTTTGCACCCTTTAGCCAAAGCAATTCTTATAGACTCTGCCCCATGAAAAACATTGTAGACTCTGCCCCATGAAAAACAAAAGAAGCTTTAACTAACATGGTCCTAGAAAGACCAGGAAGCCTTAGACCCAGGGGACTAGAATTCCAAAAGGCACTACAGGCAACTTTTCTAGGCAGTCAATTACAATTCTCTTTCTTGCTTAAAGGGGAGGACTGTAAGTCTACCAGAGAGGGAAGAAGTTCTTGATTTATTTAAGGCTCAAATAATGTGCATGCAATGGAAAATGTGAAAAGCGGGAATCACTTTTCTCCAGTATACCACATCCATTTCCACTTCTCAAGCACAAGGGCAGCTGATCATGCTGAATTGGGAAAGGTTTTAGCTGTGCCTTTCTTTGTCTTAATTTACATTTGAAAAAGTTCTCCAGACTTGCCTAAAATAGTTAATCATTTTGGGTTCACCACTGTTCCTCCAACCAGTAGGCAGAGTTCTGGAGAAAGACACATTTCTGTATACATGGGGATTGTCTTTACAAGTAAACTTAGAAATGAGGTGACAGAGCCAAAGCCAGCCACCTAAGATGAGGCAGAAACAGCCTCCTCTGAATCCCCCTTTGATGTTGCCCTTGAGAATGCTTCCATGGGGAAGCTGTATTGATCAATCGTATTTTGCCCTGCCATGCCTGGTACTTAGGTTATCAGTATTGCAGTCAGCCAAGGGAAAATTAAAGTGTTCAAGAACCGGCCGGGTGTGGTGGCTCATGCCTGTGATCCCAGCACTTTAGGAGGCTGAGGCAGGTGGATCACGAGGTCAGGAGTTCGAGACTAGTCTGGCCAACATAGTGAAACCCTGTCTCTACTAAAAATACACAAAAAATTAGCAGGGTGTGGTGGTGTGTGCCTGTAATCTCAGCTACTCAGGAGGCTGAGGCAGGAGAATCGTGTGAACCTGGGAGGCGGAGGTTGCAGTGAGCCAAGATTGTGCCACTGCACTCCAGCCTGGGTGACAGAACGAGACTCCATCTCAAAATAAATAAATAAATAAATAAATAAATAAATAAAGTGTTCAAGAACCAATACAGCAATTGTCAGTCACACAGCAATAAAATCAGGTGTAAATGAAATCAGTAAGTCCCCATTGGTGGTGTCCTCTGCAGGTGGGAATAGAAAGAGGATTCAGACAGGGTTCCTATTTTTACAAAGCGTGCAGCTTAGTTAGATAGAGTAGACTCAGATCTGAAGTGTTAGCTAGTAATCCTGAAGTTAAATTATATAAGAAAAAACATACAAGAGGAAGAGGAAGTGCCACAAGGAAATACCAAATGCGTGGAAAATAAATCATTATGGTCAAGTTGCATAAAGGAGGTCATTGGACCTTAACTAATAAGGATTTGGTATGATCAGGAAGATGATCAAGAATAAAATTCTAGGAATGAGAAGCTGTTTGAGGAAAAGCATGAAGAAATAAGTGAATACAATTTATTCAAAATAACGTAAAAATACTTCCCCCCACCTTTTTTTCGGAATGAAATTTATTTAAGCAGGGAATATCATTTAGAGTCAGAAGTGAAGAGCTCTGGCTGGGCAGTTTTGAGATATCTAGTAACCCCTTCTGAACAGGACAGTGATATGGCCACAGTGGTGGGACTGTTTATCTATCAATTGCTGTGTGAGTGTTGGAAACCTCTGTCAGCTGGGTATGGCTGCTGTAGCAAGTAAATGGTGATCCTGTATTTATATTTATTTATTAATTTATTCATTTATTTATTTAATTTATCTATCTATCTATTTTTTGAGATGGAGTCTCTCCTTGTCGCCAGGCTGGAGTGCAGTGGCGTGATCTCACCTCACTGCAACCTCTGCCTCCCAGATTCAAGCGATTCTCCTGCCTCAGCCTCCCAAGTAGCTGGGATTACAGGCACACACAACCACGCCCAGCTAATTTTTTTGCATTTTTAATAGAGACGGGGTTTCATCTTGTTGGCCAGGATGGTCGCAATCTCCTGACCTCGTGATTGTTGGTATTTTACTCGTTATAGATTTTTTTGCATTGATTTGATTTTTTTTTTTTTTTTTTTTTTGAGACAGTCTCGCTCTGTCGCCAGGCTGGAGTGCAGTGGCGCGATCTCGGCTCACTGCAAGCTCCACCTCCTGGGTTCACGCCATTCTCCTGCCTCAGCCTCCCGAGTAGCCTGCCACCATGCCCGGCTAATTTTTATATTTTTTGTAGAGACAGGGTTTCACTGTGTTAGCCAGGATGGTCTCGATCTTCAGACCTCGTGATCCGCCCGCCTCGGCCTCCCAGAGTGCTGGGATTATAGGCGTGAGCCACTCTGCCCGGCCTGATTTGAATTTTTTAAAAATATTGCATCTTTTTAATCTTGATATCTGTTTTGTTGTTGTTGTTGTTTTGGTGCTCTCCTTCGATTTTGCACCTAAAGCAAGTAAGTACCTCATTTGTCTTATCCTAATCTGGGTCCTGAATATATCTTCAAATTTTAGTGTCTACATAACAAAGTTTATTTTTCACTCATAAAACTGACAATGCAGGTGTTCTTGGTCAGGTGACTCAGCTCCAAGTGGTGATTCAGGGACCCAGGCTCCTCACACAGCACATGCCTCTAAGATTGCTCAGGGGCTCAGCTCCATTCCAGCAGCCAGAACCAGAAAAGAACATGGGGGACGTGTGTGGAGGGAGGTTTCCAAAGACCAGACTAAGAAGCAGTGCACATAATCTCTACTGTAATTTCCTTGGCCAGAGGTCATTCACACCTCATGCCATACTGGAAGGCAGGTTGGCAAATGAGGTATAGCTGTGTTCTCAGGAAGAAGAGGGAATAGGCTGGGTGAACAGCCAGTGAACCTTTCTGTCATGAGTCCTGAAAAGAAAATTTAGGCCGGGCGCCGTGGCTCACGCTTGTAATCCCAGCACTTTGGGAGGCCGAGGCGGGTGGATCACGAGGTCAGGAGATCGAGACCACGGTGAAACCCCATCTCTACTAAAAATACAAAAAAATTAGCCGGGCGTGGTGGCAGGCGCCTGTAGTCCCAGCTACTCGGAGAGGCTGAGGCAGGAGAATGGCGTGAACCCGGGAGGCGGAGCTTGCAGTGAGCCGAGATTGCGCCACTGCACTCCAGCCTGGGCGACAGAGCGAGACTCCGTCCCAAAAAAAAAAAAAGAAAATTTAAACTAAAGTCATTCAAAATTTAGTCCATGCGCTCTAAAAAATTAAAACAAAACAAAACAAAACAAAATGATTACTACTACTAAATAGATTCAGTTATCACATAAACTTGTATATGCTGTGTGGTGCTGCATATAAAACATTTAACATTCACAATGCATGCTAGTGTTTTAAGGCTCTGAGAATAAATGAGACAAGTTTATTTAAATTTAGCCTTATATTTCCCCAATATCTATATGACCATGGAACCTTCTTTCCATAGTATATTTATCAGTATCCTGTCAGCACTTTGGAGATAGTGGGTCTACAGGGAAGGAAAGTTTAAGTTAATCAATAAGAAATGAATCAAGGGTCCTCAGGATACAATAACTAATTCAGTTATGAGAGTTGGCAACTCTTTATGGTGAACTAAAATAAACTAGTTTTGTGACTTTTCCAATAATTTTCCTAGACGCTAAAAGGAACAAAGCACATGGCTGAAGGGCTTCCTGTGTGACAGTCAGCACCGAACCATGTTAAGTCTGTATGCGGGTTTAAGGGGCTTGGCTAGGTGATGTCCAATAGTCCAGTGCTGGAGCCCAGTAGAGTGGGGAGCAACCACCATCAGAAGAGGATGAATGGACTTAGTGATTTGGAAGTCATCGGTGTTCAGGAAATTGCCCTGAGGCCAGAGGATTGTTGAACAGCCGTGGAACAAAGGAATGCGGCAAGAGGAAATTTTTACACAGAAGGCAGGAAGAGAGCTCAGAGGCTGAGCAGTGCAATGCAATAACAACTATGAGCCTTTGTGGGTAGATGGCATTGTGTCCCGAATTTATTCCTTCCGGTGGGTTCTTGGTCTTGCTGACTTCAAGAATGAAGCTGCGGACTCTCAAAGTGAGCGTTACAGTTCTTAAAGATGGTGTGTCCAGAGTTTGTTCCTTCAGATGTTCAGATGTGTCTGCAGTTTCTTCCTTCCGGTGGGTTCGTGGTCTTGCTGACTTCAGGAGTGAAGCTGCAGACCTTTGCAGTGAGTGTTACAGCTCTTAAAGGCAGCGCGTCTGGAGTTGTTTGTTCCTCCCAGTGGGTTCGTGATCTTGCTGACTTCCGGAATGAAGCTACAGACCCTTGTGGTGAGTGTTATAGCTCATAAAAGTAGTGCGGACCCAAAGAGTGAGCAACAGCAACATTTATTGTGAAAAGCAAAAGAACAAAAGCTTCCACAGCATGGCAAGGGACCTGAGCAGATTGCTGCTGTGGGCATGGGTGGCCAGTTTTTATTCTTATTTGGCCCCGCCCATGTCCTGCTGATTGGTCGATTTTTACAGAGCACTGATTGGTCCATTTTACAGAGTGCTGATTGGCGTGTTTTTACAGAGTGCTGATTGGTGCATTTACAAACCTTTAGCTAGACACAGAGCGCTGATTGGTGCATTTTTTACAGAGTGCTGATTGGTGTGTTTACAAACCTTTAGCTAGACACAGAGTGCTGATTGGTGCATTTTTACAGAGTGCTGATTGGTGTGTTTACAATCCTTTAGCTAGACAGAAAAGTTATCCAAGTCCCCACCTGACCCAGAAGCCCAGCCAGCTTCACCTCTCAACATGTGGAGTGGAGACTGCCAGTGAAGTCTAGGAATATGGTAGACTGGGGGATAGGATTAGAGAGTTTGTTAATCTGAACACTAAGATGTTAAGACACAAGGTGGAAATAATGGACTAAATGTGTTCTTGCAAAATTCATACACTGAAGCCCTTATCTCCCATGGGATGGTATTGGTATAGGTAGCACCTTCAGTAGATAATCAGACTTGGGTGAGAGGATGACAGTAGAGATCCTATGATGGGATTAGTGCCCTTATAAAAAGAAGAGACCAGGGGTTTCTCTGACTCCTCCATGTAAGAATGCCACAGAATATGGCCATTTACAAACCAGGGAGAGAGCCCTCACTAGATGCTGAATCTGCCTACACCTTGATCTTGGACCTCCCAGCCTCCAGGAGTGGGAGAAACACATATTTGTTGTATAAACCACCTTGTCTGTGGTATTTTGTTATAGCTACCCAAAGTAACTGTAACAATTTAGAGAAGTAATACAGACACAAAGTCATCAGACAATGAAAATGGCTACTGGAAACCGTGAGAGTGTGAAACTGAGAATTTAGACTTGGTTAGTATATTTGAATAATCGGGACTACTGTGCTGTGTTTAATAACACCATACCTGATGCCAAACGTGTGGGTTTTTTTTTTTGCTCACACCAACCAGTTCTCCAACTCTCCAGACACTAAGTAGGTGTCCAACGACTCAATTCAATTCTGACACTATCTACCTGGAGTTAGCATCCTATCCCAGGAGTTAAGGGCTCAGTCCCTCCCACAGGGCTGCCCCATATCAGATGCTAATCCCAAGTCCCAGGCGTCCTATACTTCTGACTGACTGGCTAAATATCAAGGGTTCTCATAACCCCTTTCTTGAGTTCAATAATTTGCCAGAATAACTCACAGAACTCAAAAAAGACTGTACTTATTATAACCAGTTTATCGACAAAAATACAACTCAAGAACAGTCAAAAGGAAGAGATGCTTAGGACAAGGTGTGGAGGAAGGGCGTGGATCTTCCCATGTCCTCTCTGCGTGCACGGCCTCCCAGCACCTCCATAAGCTTTCTGAACACTGGTTGTTTAGGGGCTTTTATGGAAGTTCCATTACATAGACATGATGAACTAAATCATTGGCCAATGTTGATTAGCTCCAATTCCAGCCCCTTCTCCCCTCCATGGAGGTGAGGCTAAAAGTTCCAACTCTGTAATGGTGCCTTGGTCTTTCTTGCAACCCGTTCCCCTGAAGCTATCTAGGGCCCCCCCAACCATCAGTCGTCACATTTACTTGCAAAAGGCACTTATTACTCCCAAAATTCCAAGGGCTTTAGAAGCTGTGTCAGGAACTGGGGACAAAGACCAAATTTTTTTTAATGATCACAGGACTTTAAAAGGAAAGACATAGTGTTAGATGCTATGGGGAGGGATGAAGTTGAAGACTTATTTTCTTCCCTTGAGGTGAATGGGAGTGATGGGTGGGTCTCTATGTAAGACACATGGTCATAACATTTAATAGCCAAAGGAAATTTGGTAATCATTAACTCTAATGTATATTCTGTGAGGGGTTCCTAGGCAACTGGAAAACATGAAATTCCATGGTTAAATAAGTTTGCTAAAAGTTGCATACCATATGAAGTTTCATACTGCATAGTAGCCCATCGGAGGTCTGAAAAGTTTTAGAGTAAAGATTAAACACATTTTTCTCAGCTCTCCCTACACTTGTCTCCAGAATCCCTTTTATCATGGCACAAGTATTTTCATTTATTCAACAAATATTTTTTGAACATCTGCTGCTTGGCACTGTACTATGAAAAGCTGGTGTTCTAGAGAACACAGTTTGAGAAACGATGATCTTGTACAACTTCAGCGTTTTTCAGGTGAGCAAATTAAGTCTATGAATAATCATATTTTAGTCAAAGGAGGTAGTTAAAAAGAGAGGCTGAAAGAGGCGGTGCCATTTCCATAGGGAAATCAGTAGGAAAAATCTACTGCAAGATAACAGCAATTAAGAAGCATGATACTGGCCGGGCGCGGTGGCTCACGCCTGTAATCCCAACACTTTGGGAGGCCGAGGTGGGCAGATCACGAGGTCAGGAGATCAAGACCATCCCAGCCAACATGGTGAAACCCTGTCTCTACTAAAAATACAAAAATTAGCTGGCGTAGTGGCACACACGCTTGTAATTTCAGCTTCTCAGGAGGCTAAGGCAGGAGAATCTCTTGAACCTGGGAGGCAGAGATTGCAGCGAGCCAATCTCACGCCACTGCACTCCAGCCTAGCAACAGAGGGAGACTCCGTCTCAAAAAAAAAAAAAAAAACAAAGAAAAAGAAAAAAGAAACATGGAGTTGTAGAAATGGTTTCAGAGGCAGATTAATTTTTTTCTGGGAGTGGCATATAAAGATAAAGACTAGATAAGATGAAAGTGCTTGCATCTCAGTGGTGAGGAGTTGGTCCACGTGGTAGACAGTCAATTTTATGAAGTCAGAGAGGGAGGACAGGTGGAAATTAGTCAGATAAATGCACATATGCACTCTCTCTCTCAAACAACCCCTAGAGCTGGCAAGAGGCTGGAGATCAGATTCACCTGGTACTTTTTTAAAAATTATTTTGAGATGGAGACTTGCTCTGTGACCCAGGCTGGAGTGCAGTGGCACAATCTCGGCTCACCACAGGCTCTGCTTCCTGCGTTCAAGCGATTCTCCTGCCTCAGCCTCCTGAGTAGCTGGGACTATAGGTGCGCACCACCACGCCCGGCTAATTTTTGTATTTTTAGTAGATAAAGTGTCACCATGTTAGCTAGGCTGGTTTCGAACTCCTGACCTCAAGTGATCCACCTGCCTTGGTCCCCCAAAATGCTGAGATTACCACCTGATACTTTTTAGCATTGTGCTGGATGTACTGAGTGATGCAGACATGAGCAACGGAGGTTTCTCCCGGGACTCCGTGGAAGAGGTGATGCAGCCGCAGCTCCAGGATCAGCAAACACTGGTGTCCCAAGCATAGTGGGGTCATTTCAGATGTCACAAAACCAAAATCTCTGTGGCCCAGTGGAGTGTAACAAAAGATATACAAACCTCTTCCATGCAGAGAGATGCATAGCTCTCCGGTATAGCTAGGGGGAAAGAAAGAAAGATTTCTCAGATGGTGAAGGCAGGCCAATGGAAGAGAATAGGCCAGAAATAAAACTCCACCACGATGAGAAGCAACCTCTGTGAGGAGTTACTGGGGGAAGAGTCCCCTGTGGAATGAGCATTGATGTCTCCATTCATTGTGCAGGCCCCTCTCACACTGCTTTCATTACTTGAACACTATCCGGTGTCATTAAGATATCAATTTTATTTAGGTATGTCTGCATTGGCAGTTTAATTATGTCTGGGTAAGGCCTGGTATTTATTCATGGGTGATCTTGGTAGTTGTCAGACACTAGCCTGAAGATAAAGGCGTCCATGCCTGAGGAATGCTAATGCTCCGCAGCCTGCCATTTGACAAGCGCACATGCCAGTTACTACCAAACTGATTATTTCAATCATTAACAACACATGCATCAGCCTCCTTCACCCGAGATTGCCACATGCATTCATCTTTTCATAAACAATTATCTGACAAGGGTGCTGAGAATTGATGTTCTGGGGGGAATTGCCCAACTTGCCTTAGCCACGGATGCAGCAAGCTGAATGCCCCGCTTAGCATCGTCATTTCATTAATCAGATTAGCACAATGCCCAATTGAGTGAGCACCATGTTCCTAAACAATCTCCAATCAGGGTTCCTTTCTGTTGTCTATGCTGGTGGCTGCACTTTTTTTTTTTTTTTCCTGGAGGGTTCAGCTTTGCAGATCCCCTTAGAAAACCTGGATCTTTGCTTATCCCACCACCCATCCCATTTATAATAATTACTCTTGTTCCAAGGAGCAGGGTGCAGGGAGAGGCTCTGGGTTTGTGGAGGCGCCATCTGCTCCTTATTGCTCACCTGAGTCGGAGCCTCCTGACATCACTTCTCCACAGCAATGAGAGCCAAACATTCACACAAAGAGGCCGGGCTGTGCCAGAGGGCGCAGGGCCTGAAAAGTGATGAATGAAAGAAATGTGAAACAGCAAAACTGCTCCCAGGCAGCGAGACCTTCCTTCAAAGGGTGACTCACAGAAAAGGCAGTTTTGCCTTAGTTAGAAAGGTCGTCCCAGACCCTTACAGCCAAAGGACTAGCATTTGTTTCTCTACACTCACAGCTTGTGCAGATCGCATCTTACACATCGGGGAAAAGAGAAGACTCTGTTCAGTTTCACTGAGGCTTTTTGTTGCTCTTCTTCTTATGATGTAAGGCAAACTTCCAGGGTTTGGGTTTTTAATGGTTTTATATGATTGCCTTTTCATGAGACACACAGTTATATTTATATTTTTAAAGCAAACCCAAAGTAAGAAAAAAAATTATATATTTTCATCATATGAATGGAAAGCATTATATATTTTTTCTTTTCTTGGAATATTTTCATTTGATGACACCAATGGCATGATGGTGATGATAATGTTTTCTATTTATTTGATGCTTTTACTAATATATTCTTTTCAATTTTCACAAAAACTGTACTTTCTTTTTAAAAAGACTTTTGGAAACTGAGATGAAGAGACTTTGGGCAACTTGCCCAAGATAATGAGCTACTTAGTGGTAACCCTTGATGAGAGGGTTTTAAAATCCTACTGTTACCACTTAAAAGTCATCATAGAGTCCTGGTAGTCCAACATTCTTTGCAATGCTTCAGAATCCAGATTGATGGTTATTTATGTGATGGGATCTTACCCACTTTTGTTATGTAGCTCATTCTCTTTCTTCTTTTGAAAAGCTTTAACAGTTAAAAATTCCTTTTTTATCATTGAGACAAATTCCTTATTTTTTTAAAACATTTCCAACCAGTTCTAGATTTCCTTCTAGATTCACAGAGAACAAATCTGATTCTCCATGTATTAGGTTGGTGCAAAAGTAATCGCGGTTTCTGTCATTGAAAGTAATGGCAAAAACTGCAATTACTTTTGCACCAACCTAAAAGTAGTCACTGTCTTCAGATATTTAAAAACAGCCATAATGTCTTCGGAAACTTCTCTTCTTCAAACTCATTCCAAATGTTGAAGTTATGTGGCACTGTATTACTCTGCTTGGGCTATGTCGGAGAAAAAATCAACAACAACAATCTTTTTTCTCTACTTCCACACATCTCTCAATATAACGCTTTTGACACTACATTCTCCAGCACACATCATCTGGGTGTCTTATTCAATTCAATTCTGACACCATCAACCTGTAGATAGCATCATATATCATAGGTTAAGGGCTCAGTCTCACAAGACTGCCCCCCACTTTAAATGCTAGTTGCGAATAGTATACCTCTGATTGATTGTCTGGCTATAAATTGGGGTTTTCCATGAACCCTTCATTAGATTTGTTTAATTTGCTAGAGTGGCCCACAGAACTCAGGGAAACACTTACGTTGACCCACTTATTACAAAGGATATTACAAAAGATACAGAGGAGCAGCCAGATAGAGGAGATGCATAGGGCGAGGTATGTAGGAAGGGGTTTGGAACTCCCATACCCCTGGTTGCACCACCCTCCAGGAACAGCTGTGTGTGCAGCTCTCTGGAAGCTCTCAGAACCCAGTCTTGGGTTCTTGTAGAGGCCTCATTACATAGACATGATTGATGAAACCATTGGCCATTGATGATGAACTCAATCTTCAGCTCCTCTTTCTACCCCAGAGGTGTGTGTGTGGTGGTAGTGGGGGAGCTGAAAGTTTCAACCCTCTAATTACAACATTCCCCTGACAACCAGCCCCCATCCTGAGGCTATCCAGGAGCCCCCAGCCACCAGTCATCTCATTAGCATTTACAGACATTTATTGCTTTAGATTCCAAGGGTTTTGGGAATGATGAGCCAGGAAACAGGAAGACCAAATATCAAAATATGGTAGCCTGTGATATTTCGAAATATCACAGGCCACCATAACAAAGTGCCACAGGCTGGGGGACCTAAACAAAAGTTTATTTTCTCACAATTCTGGAGGCTGGAAGTCTCAGATTGAGGATGGGTAGGGTTGTTCTCTTCTGTGACCTCTCTCCTTGGCTTGCTCATGGCCACCTTCTCTCTGTGTCTTCACACAACCTTTCCTCTGTGCAGACATACTCCTGGTATCTCTTCCTCTTCCTTTAAGAACACCAATTCTGTTGGATCAGGGGTCTACTCTTACAACCTCACTTAACTTTTTTTTTTTTTTTTGGAGACAGAGTCTTGCTCTGTTGCCCAGGCTGGAGTGCAGTGGCGCAATCTCTGCTCACTGCAACCTCCACCTCTCCCGAATTCAAGTGATTCTCATGCCTCAGCCTCCCAAGTAGCTGGGACTGCAGGTGCACGCCACCATGCCCAGCTATTTTTGTATTTTTTGTAGGGATGGGGTTTTGCCATGCTGGCCAGGCTGATCTCAGACTCCTAACCTCAAGTGATCCACCCGCCTTGGCCTCCTAAAGTGCTGGGATTACAGGCATGAACCACTGTGCCCGACCCCTCATTTAACTTTAATTACCTCCTTTAATGCCCTTTAATCTTCAAATAAAGTCACATTGAGAGTTGAGGCTTCAACATACCAATTTTGAGGGGACATAATTCAGTCCATTCCAGGTATCAGTGAAGTCAAGGCATCCATTTCTTCAACATGCTTTACTACATGTACAGAAACCACAGCAAGCCAGGACTGTTCACAGTTGAAAGAGGTTTCTGGAGGTGTGTGAACCATCTGAACTTCAACCTCTTTCTTCAAGTAGCCTTCAAGATTTGTGCCCACTGAACGAATGCTATGGAAACTGCCAACAGATGACCATCTGGTCACGATGTTCAAAAGCTCAACCTAAACAACATTGAAAATTATCAAAACTAAGGCAAAGGATATGATTCTACTACAGAAAGAGACTTCTTAAGGAGCAAGAGTCTCTAGGAACTGACTCTTCGGCAGTACTGAATGTAAAATTGGAATAACCACCCTCTCAAATCTCAAAGAAACTGGACTTAGGGCTCTTTTTTATTAGAATGTGTTTGGGAAGGTGGACAGGGTGATTATATTAACTGGCCCTTCCATTCCCAATGTGTGTACCAAGAGCAAGTGAGACAGTGATGAATTACCCAGGATGAGGTTAGAATAATTTAATAAAAAGAGGTGGAAATGGGGTCTTTAATTCCTAACCTTTTGAGCTGTGGCTAAAATCCATTAATAGAACATGGATTAAGAATCCAAAGTAAGATTACTCAGCATCACCCGCCAGTGAATCACTCTGGCGCTTGGGTCAGAATTAATATCTGAGAATTCTTTGAAACCTTATGGCTGGAATTTTTCTTTCCCCTTGGTCTGACTTCTTTTGTAGTCTTAGCCTCTTTAGCAGAGGAGATAGGAAATCTTTGGCATCCATTCAAAAACTCATTCAAACCACAGGGTAGAACTTTAAAGGAGGCCTTTGGGGATATGTGGGGTCAGTTGCAATAGTTTATATCATAGCTTTCAGTTTAAAACAATTTTTTACAGCATCAGTAGGGA
Source organism: Nomascus leucogenys (assembly GCF_006542625.1). Lineage (NCBI taxonomy): Eukaryota > Metazoa > Chordata > Mammalia > Primates > Hylobatidae > Nomascus > Nomascus leucogenys. The sequence continues at coordinate 64,430,258 of NC_044399.1, forward strand.
GAATTATATCACAATACATAAATAGATTTAGCAGGATTTACAAATCCACATGTGTTCCCTTAAGCAGTAGTTTTCAAATATTTGATGACCTTAGAACTCCTAGTTCAAATGAAATTTTACACTGAAGTGAAAATGAACACTGATAAAAGGGGAGTTTCTCTGCTTAAATAAGGATGTGAGGTCCCAGAGATCCCTTCTGCCTTTCCCTTTTGCTCTTTTGGATAGCCCTTAAGGGGAATGAATGCCAAGATCTTCCAGGAAGATAGATTGAATGCTTTTTCTCTAGGAGACTCTTGTTCTACAGTGAAGTTCGCTCAATGAACCACAGAAATGTCTGAGCAAAGGCTGATCATTAAGTAGTAAGTCACACCTCTCCTTAAGTTTTGAAAAAATATTTTGAAAGTGATATCTGGTCTTCCAACATAAATGCAGAGACGAAAGAAAACAGACTTTTCTTTCTCCACAGCAGGAGCACTTGAAAGTCTTTGACTATTTAAACTACTGGAAAAAGGTACATTTTATCAATTGAGCACGCATTTTTAATCCATCAAATCATACAATGTTGAAGATGGAAGGAACCCTAGGAATTGAAATCAAATGAGGCAATTACACAAAATGCTTTGGAACCTGTGAAACATTTTGCAAGAGTAAAATTTGATGATGATATTTAACCCCTTCCACTAACTAGAGCTTTAATGCGCCTTTAATGTTTAATCCTGAACCCTTTGGCAAGAACTCAGAAAGGGAAAAAACACCCTGCCCAGTGTCAAGCTGCTGGTCAGTGACACAGATAACACTAGAACATTATAGATTGTTGCTTGAAGACATTGTGATCTGTCATAAAAGCCTAGGAATCAGAGGTCAATCAGAAAGTAGAAAGAAATCGTTTACTTTCTCATGCACAAAAATATGTTTTATTTATACCTAAGGTGGATCCCAAGGGACTACTTTCTGTTGGAACACAAAAGACAAGTCTATCAGTCTTGATCTGCAAATCTAAACCATGTTTTAGAGAGGGGATTTAGGCTTATTTACTAAGACCAAACTGGGGTGCACAGGAGCACCCTCCCTTTGTAGCTCTAGTGACACATTTTGAGCAAATGGGTGAAATCTCATCTTACATGGTTGGTGGTGAGCTTCTAAAATGAGTAAAGAAGTTGAAGATCATACAAAATCAGAAATTTTTCTGAGGACCCTTCAGACTCTTAGAAGTTCAATGACAAATCATGTGTTCATATTATTGTCTATGGAAATTTCACTAACATGTTCCTTTTCCTGTGACATTGGAATCTAAAGTCTCTTTCGAATTGAGGAAGACAGCACAAATAAGGTGTGTTTTGTCTTCTTTGTGCTTGATTGGTTGAATATGAATCATGTGCTCTGATTCCTAAACAATTTGCCTGTTTGACTTACAAATTGACTCATGGTGCCAGAACTGATCTGAAGCTCAAGTTAATTCGAAATGAGAATCTAATAACAAACATGCAGTGATGTTTCAAGAAAAGGATGTTCTTTGCCAATGTCTCTAACCTGTGAAGTGAAATTATGGAGAGTGACCACTAACTCCCTGAGCTGACCATTAGTACCCTCATCCATGCTAGGGTTGAGAAAAACATTGGGAGCTAGTGTGGTTGACTGTCTCCATAGATATTCCAACTATTTCTCCCACCCATATTTGTGCATTCCATTTACCCCATCCAGATACGGAATCATGGAATCTAATTATGTCCACTCCCCTTGGATTTGAGCTGGCCTTGTGATTTGGATCAGCTACTAGAATGTGGCAGCAGCAATGTTGTGCCAACTCCAGGCTTAGCCACTTAGAGTCCTGACAGCTTCTGCTGTGGCTCACTTGGAGCCCTGAGCCACCAAATAATGAATTCAACAACCCTGCTGAGGAGAGGCCCAGCCAGCTCCCAGATCTTCAGCCACCTCAGCTGAGGACCCAGATATGTGAGTGAAGCCACCTCGATATCATGCTAGCCCCAGCTGGCCTCCCCGTCACCTAAAGCTAAATGAGTGACTTTAGCTGATACCACATGCAGCAGATGAATCACTTAGCTGAGCCCTTTCTAAATTTCAGAATTATGAGCAAATAAATGTTTTGTATTGTTGCAAGCATTAAGTTTAAGGATGCTTTGTTAAACAGCAGTAGATGACTGTTAGTTGGCCAAGAGATTTCTGATAGATTTTGTTTTATAGACTCTTCCATGATACCTCTTCCTTCTCCAGATAGGCTCTCCTGCTTTGGTGTCCCCTGATTTTACCCCAAATCTTGATGAAAAAAAAGCAAAACCAAAACACCTGGGACTTCCTCACTGGTAGACCCTGCACAGTCTTCCCTTCCTTCCAAGCAGATGATGTGGTTGGGGGATCTTGCCTGAGTCTCTTAATGTTCTCACCTTGCAGGAGTGGTCAGAAACGTGGGTCAGAGTATTATGCTGGCATTTGTTTTTCATTTCCCATTACAGAAGAAGACATGGACAGGTGGCCCACAATTACTTTCTAAAGAATTCGATACCCCAGGGAGAAGGGGTTAGTGATAAGCGTCAGAAGTGAAAAATTAGACAATTTTTGGGTAACCAGGGTAAGTGGAATGAATTTCTAAGAATTTCTAAGTGCTACTATGAAAATAGCAACAGACAACCTTGATGACTTGCAAAATGGTCAGACCACTTCTGTGGCTAATTGGGATGGCTTGGAGTCAGTCAGTAATTGAGCCATTTCAGTCAATTCTGAAATAAATTTGTCTGCACAAAAAGTAGAATAACCATCTATAAACACAAAGGGTTTATCCCAGTATACAATATCATGGTGAATTTCATTCTGCAAAATGCAGTTGCTGGATGTTTAACCATTAAGTAGTAAGACACATTTCTGTTGTATTGAAAACCACTACAGAGATGGTGCTACATTTAAAATATACAAATGTAGCCCTGGCAGACCAAATAGATGTTTCTTAATACAAGCATCTTTTGAAACTCTGGCACAGTAAAGCAATCGCTAAAGAATGTTTATTGAATTAGTTGAACAACTCCGTTAAATCCAATAATGTTGTCACCTAAGAAAACACCAAAGCTGAGTTTTTAACCTTACAGAAATATTGATGGCATAAAGTGGAGGCTGATGAAATAAAGATTTCTTATTACTTTTACTACCTTGGAATAACCTTCTAGCTGTGAACTGTAGGAAAATGCTTTGCCAGTGCCACCACCTGCTCTCCAGGGTAGCTCTACCCTCAGTTGACAAGTGTTTGTAGAAATTTTATAGGAGTTTTCAGTGAGACATCAGTTGTCTTTAATACCTGAAAGAAAATTGAATGGAAGGATCCAATTACTCATGTGAAAAATGAATCTTCTGCCCAAGGTTTGGCCACTGCTGGTATGCTTGTTTTAAAACTGAATTATAGGCGCAATACATTTGCCAGAGACACAGGCATTAATTTTTCTCAAACCATTCAAGATTGGGAGGACAGAATAGGAGGGAGCAGAGAGAAAATAAGATAATAAGAGCTTCATGTTGATTTATTCACCTTTGTGCAAAGTAATGGGGACAAGAGGGAGGCAGCCCCTGGAGCCTGGAAGAGAGATGGAGGAGCTGAGAAAGGAAGGATTGCAGGGCAGCCTGCCAAATAGAAAGTCAGATTGTTGTTTTTAGATGATATAAGATTGCTTTATTTCTCTAGCTGCTTTATAAAAATACATATGCATAAAATATGCCACATGATGCAGCTGGAGTGAACGAAGGCCACTCTATTTATCCAAGAAAGGATTGTATTCCTAACCTGCCCATCTGTTAGCTCATTCTTTTAATAAAGATAAACTGATCCTCTGCTTAGCAGAGCTCAGGCTATGATTCCAATGTATTTGATGCTAGGAGTGCATGAGAGATTGGCTCACGACCTGCCCTGGGCAGATGGATGGATGGATGCTCTGAAGCACAAAGTTGACACCATACAGAAGTCTGTGTATGTGAGCTAATCATAGTTTTGGAGGAGGTTCTGTCCTTCACAGACCTGATGTCAGGTCACTTAGCATAGATGGGAGAAGTATTGGACAAGGAGTCTGTGCAATCCTCCCTCAGCTACTAACTAGCTCCATGCAGGACTAGGCTCATAATTTTCAGGGCCCAGGGCGGTAAGAAAATGTAGGGATCCTTGTTAAAAAGAAAAATGAGAATTTTAAGACTACAGTGTCGGTGCATTAAACCAAAGGCAGAACCCTTCTAAGTATGGTGATCTTTTGAGTGCAAGACTCTGTGGACTGCATGGGTTACATGACCAGAAAGCCCAACCTGGCTCCATGATTTTGTGATAAGAAGCTTCTCATTTGGGACTGTCAGTTTCCGTGTGTTAAGAGAAGCCAACTGGAAGTGATCAGCAGCTTTCACCCTAGGGATGTTAAACATGGGCATGGTCAGTTAGCAACATTATTGGTGAAGTTGGATCTTCTCTGTATTATGGAATTTGAATCTTAATTCCAAGAAAACTCTCCCCTTCCTGTTTTTGGAACCGTGTGACAGCACAGAGGGGAATACCTACTCTCTTGGGTACCCAGGAGATGGGGAACAGAAAGCTTGTGTCCATTGGCTCATGGAGCAAAGAAAACTTATATTAACAAAGAGTATATTTTCTCATGTCTGTAAAAGAAAATCAAGTCCATTCCATAAATTAGCCCTTGCCTTTCTTCTAAAACAATTTATATCTTTTTTTTGTCTCCAAACAGAAATTTTAAAAAATAGCATAAGCTCATTTATCTTGGAACTGACACTGCAGGCAAAGTTGACAGGTTTATCTGTTTGAAAAGAGACCTTGAAAGCTAAATGCCTTCTTTAAAGCTTGGGCTCTGAAGTTGAACTTCTGGGAGATGACAAATGAGAATGGGATGAAGTATAACTTTTCTTATTTTAACCATAAAATTATCGCTAAACCCAAGCATATTACTTGACTTGTAAGTTCTGAGAAATAGAACTCTGTGTCCAGCAGTTGCAAAAGTAGTAACTGTGGTTCTCTATGTCATTTTGGGAAGATTCTGGGGTCACCAGAATCTTGCTGATATTTCAGTTTCTCATCTTAATGAAAGAATCTAGTATAATTCTGTGGATTTGCTATTTTTTCCCTGTTCACACCCCAGAGGGTAGCCAATGGGTCAGTAAAACCTTAGAAACCATTTATCAGCATTGGAAAAGCCATTTGATACCAACTTGCCATTTTGCACTGAACAGGTGTGTTTCTGACTTATAAATATTTTTACTTTTTAAAAAAAGATTTATTTTTAAGAGGGAGAAAGCTGATTTGGAAGAACAGACATCCCAATATATTTGGCCTATTTTCATGGGTTTTTAATTTCTTTTTTTTTATACATCCATTTAACAAATGCAGTTGATCCTCACTATTCACGGATTTGTGTCTGCAAATTTGCCTACTTGCTAAATTTATTTGTAACTCCAGAATCAAGACTTGCAGCACTTTCACAGTCATTTGTGGGCATGCCCAGAGCTGCCAAAAATTTGAGTTGCTTGAGGTTTGCAGCTGAGGTTGAATGAAACAACACTGTCCCTTCTTGTTTTAGCTCTCATACTGTAACCTGGCTTTCTTGCATGTATTTGGTGACCTGGTTTTTGCACTTTCATGATTTTGTTGATTTCACTGTTTAAAATGGCCCCCAAGTGTAGTGCCAAGTTGCTCTCTAGTGTTCCTAAGCACAAGAAGGCTGTGATGTGCCTTGCAGGGAAAATACATATGTTAACAAACTCCCTTCAGGCACAAGGTATAGCACTATTGGCCATGAGTTTGGTGTTAATGCATCAACTATATATTAAATAATGTGTCTTTAAACAGAAACACATAAAACAAGATTATATTTGAGTATTTGACAAAATGTGACCAGAAACTCACAGGAACCTAGCCCTATGTTTCCTCTAGGAGCATTGCTTCAGTATTCACTAATTAATGTTTCATTTTATTTATTTATTTATTTATTTATTTATTTATTTTCGAGACAGAGTTTCGCTGTTGTTGCCCAGGCTGGCGTGCAATGGCACGATCTCGGCTCACCACAATCTCTGCCTACCAGGTTCAAGCGATTCTCCTGCGTCAGCCTCCCGAGTAGCTGGGATTACAGGCATTAATTAATTACATTACACCTGGCTAATTTTTGTATTTTTAGTAGAGACGTGGTTTCTCTATGTTAGTCAGGCTGGTCGTGAACTCCCGACCTCAGGTGATCTGCCTGCCTTGGCCTCCCAAAGTGCTGGGATTACAGGTGTGAGCCACAGTGCCCTGCCATTATTTATTTTTTTGAAACGGTGTCACTCTGTGGCCCAGGCTGGATGGCAGTGGCACCATCATGGCTCACTGCAGCCTTGATCTCCCTGGGCTCCAGCAATCCTCCCACCTCAGTCTCCCAGGTTGCTGGAACTACAGGTGCATGCCACCTGGCCCAGCCAACTTTTTTTTTTTTTTTTTTTTTTTGTGTTTTGTAGAGATGAAGTTTCGCCATGTTACCCAGGCTGGTCTCAAACTCCTGGGCTCAAGCAATCCACCTCCCTCCACCTCCCAAAGTGCTGGGATCACTGGTGTAAGCCACTGCACCTGGACTGCAGCAACTTTATAGAGCATAATTACTTAGAGTAACAAGAACTGACCGTATGTGTTGAGAGTCTGCTCTGTTCAAATGCCCTGAAGGAGGCAAAGTACAATAAAAGGTATCCTGTCTTCAAGGAGTGTGTTTAATAGCGATCTTTTCCATTTTTGGGTACTTATTCCAAGTATCTTAAATATTGTATCTGCTTTAATTTTCTCAGTAACACTGTAAGTTAGACATTAACCCCATGTGTAGAAACAAAGACTCGAGTTATCACAGCCACTACTAAGTAGGGCAAGCAGGATTTGGACTGTCCACATCATACATTCATCCTCCCACATTCTTCTACCTACCTAGTCAAGGGGAAGAAAACTTGCAGGTTATGGTTTCATAACAAGACTCTAATGCTTGTGATTGCTTCGGGATCTATGGAATTCAGACAAAAGAAAGTACCCAAATCGATATTTCTGGCTAGTTTTCTCAAAAACACTAAATTCATCCTAATTTCTTTCTCTCTCTTTCTCTGAGACATCTGTGAAAATGCTCTCAGAGAAGCTCTTCAGGGATTTACAGTCCTACCTATGTTAAGTTCTTTCTCTTCTGATTTGTTACATTAAATATAAGGCAGGAATTTTAAACAAGCAAGAAAAGAACTTTATACTCTAGACTATGATCTTTGACGACAATAAATATCACTGATTTGGTTTTGTTTCTTTTTGGATTATTGGTCTCCTATTTGATCAAATTATAGACCCTATCTAAAGCTTTAGGAAGTTGTTTCCATGAAAGTAACATCTTTCTATTGTGATGCAATCAGATTTCTCCTGCTTTTTGTTATTTTGATTTAAATTCTTTGCAATGAATGGAACCAATCTCAAATTACAGACACAGAGTTGCCTTAAAAATTAATAACTTCAGATTATAAGAATTCTTTGTATATTTTCATTATTATTTTTCTTACCTCCCCTTTAAAGGTCTGGGAACTCATTGAAAACAGTCTGTGTTCCAGACCTTTCTCCTTCCAAACAAGACTTAGGACGATGACATTTCCTTTTTCTGTTTCTTCAAGGTTGCTGTGAGGATAAAGCGAGATAACCTACAAAGTCACCTTAAGCAGTGTGTGGATTATAACAGATATGTATTAAATATTCGTTTCTTTCCTATTTCCCTTATTAAGCAGTTTAATTTCTATTTAGCAGTGGATGCCATTTACAAGGTTGGTATGCAAATGAGAAAGTCTAACTTTACTATATGTTAACCTTATACATGTAGATATTTTACATTTTACACAGTTCCCCCCTCCTCCACAATCTTGACATATTCTATTCAATTTAATTCTTACAGCAACACTATAAAAAGGATGGAGCAGGTGCTGTTGTCCTTTTTTGATAAGATGATGGGACTGAGGTCTAGAGTGGATGAGATTATTCCGGGTGAGATCCAGATGTCACTGAATTATATTTCCTCCATTTTCATCATAAGTCAAAGCATATATATATATTTGTGTGTGTGTAACCATAACCATATTGTTTACTCGTTGCAAATATGTCTTGGAAATATTCAACGAAGTTGATAAAAACCACCAGAACCTGAATCCTGCACGCTGCTCTCTGATGCTTCTATCTCCTGCTGCCCAGATGTCCCCAGTTTCAGACTTTTGTCTGATAGGACTATGGAAAATGATTGTCTTTGCCCATCTTCAGTATTCCATCAGCAGATATTCAAGAGCGACTCTCTCGTAAACTCCTAATACCCAGACGTCTTGCTTGTGTTGATCTCCACTTTATTCCCCTTTCATTCCGACCCCCCTCGGGCCCTGGACTCTCTTGGAAAACTCATTTCCTCACGATATTGCCTCCATCTCCTTGTTGCTAGGTGTTCAGCTAGCTCCTGAAGCGCTAGGCTTTGTTTCTCAGTTTCTAAAACCCAGGCTTCTTTGAAATTTGCTTCTGACCCCCGACAACCTTAGGACCCTGTTTCCTAATTTGAACTCAGCATTCTCTTGATCAGCCCCTGGACTTCCTGGCACCATTGCTAACTAGAACCACTCTACCTATGCCCCGCTGTGTTACCTGATGACAGTCAGATCTTTCGCAAATGCAATGGTAAAGGAACACAAGTGCAGCCAGCACTTGGGAGGGCATAAGAGATGTGTAGAAGATCCTGTGTTCAGCAGCCTGTCTTCATCTGAAACAGAATTGCCAGAGAAGTCACTGGTGAACTAAGTCCGTGGCTTCTTCCCTTAAAGTATGCTGTTTCAACTCATCTGGCTGATTGTGCTTGCAAAGAACCTTCATTCTGAGCTCTAATTACCAGCCGCTAATTCAAGTCTGGCCTCTGATCATTCATCTTTTAAGTGTTCAGCTTCTGAATCCCATTTGGTTGCCTGTCCCCTCTCTCTTTCCTACCACCTCCCCTTGATGTGGCCAGAATAGTTAACTCAGACAATTAGTAAATGCTGAATCATTGAGTCAGTGAATGAGGCAAGTGTCTGTGTGAGGTATACAACTTCCTGAGTGGGTTTAATGGAAGCCTAAAGAGATTTTTCACAGATTCATGGGTTTTCAAAGGAGAAATTTGCATATTAATAAGAAGCTGTTCAGACTGATTCACTTAATGTGTTTGGAGTAAGTATAATTAAATGTCAAGGGAGATATATCATGAAGTAATGAAGCTGAAGCCAATTTATCAAAAATAAGGTCTGCAGAGAGACATTTCAAATAATAAACAGTTCTCTAACCTTCCTTTTTAAGGTGATTTGCTTAGTCTGGGCCAAGATTTACATGTTTTTTGAGACTTGGTTCAAACAAAGATGCTGGGAACTGGGTGGGGGTGGGGAAGGAGAATGAACATTTTTTCCCATTCAAGTTTATAACATTCAAGGAGGTCTTTCCTGTCTGAAACACTTTTAAAGGGGACAAAACGTATTTCGTTTTCCTCACTCAGATATTGGGATGTGGGTAGGATCAGCACCCCACCCAAACCCCACAATTATAGCTGCCATTTGAAAACTCCTGTTCTGATGAAAGGGAAGGTGATATGAAATGAGAGCTAGTTCATCAGGAATTGCAACTGTGAGAAAAATGGATGAAAATACAACCCCGAGTTCTTGATTTCGAAGAGTGAGCTATTTACTAATGAACATGTTTTAAGAGTTGGTCATTCTTTGAGCAAACTCAATCCATGCTTTGCTTTGAATTCACTTAGGAGAGATATCATGATAAAATTGCACAGCCGTCTTTTTGTGCTTATTCCCTAAATGTTGGATTAAATTAAGAAGTTTAGGCTCATGCACTACATGGATTCTCTTGAGTTCAGATGACACTAAAGTGACCTCAGGAATAGTTGCCTGACCCAATCAAATGGAAACACTCAATAGCATCTGATTCTGTTTATCAGAATGTGAAAGTCACTGGGTTCATTTCAAGCCAGAGAAGAGGGATCAGGATCCTTACTGGCCCACCTCAAAGAGGTCTCAGGGGAAGAGAGGAAAGGCTTGAGTCAGTACTGTGAAACTACTGGGTGGAAGAAAGAAAATGTCTGCCTTATATTCATTTGTCGCACTGAAAAAATGAAAAGCCACATACAGAAAACTGAGAGACTGAGTTGCTTATACTTGTATTGACTGTGAGTTGTGCTGACTGTGGCCATGGGGAGGATAAAGCAGAGACAGGCCATGATTCAGGACTATCAGCTTTTGGGGTGGTGGCAGGCTTCCCCAAGTCTTACAAAGGGAGCTAACTTTGAGAAACATCAATCTATTTTGTTTCATAACCAAACAGATTGTTAGATTGTCTACATATGATTTTTAAAAGTTAGTGTGACCCACTGCCTTTGTAACAAGGACTGCCTTTGAAATCTACCTGTCTCAGATTCAAGTCTCTCCACACCTCCTTATCATCTGGCTAACTTGGTACAAGTTACTGAAGCTCTCTATACTTTAGTCATTTGGAGAGTGGGAATAATAATGCCCACCTTGCTTGGCATTTGTCAGGATTAGAGATAATTTATGTGAACTACCTTGTTGATATTATGGTTGTGATTGTCATTTGACCCATAACTTCTTGTCGCCATCTTTTCTGGATGTCATTTGTAGACATCATTTATACCTCAAATGATTAGTGATAATGAGCCTTGCAATTTCCTCTTAACTTCATTCAAAGCTAAAAATAAGAACTACATTTTAGGTGGGATTGCATATGTCTGAGCAGGAGTGTCCTTTGATAACTTTGTGTTGCATCTATTCAAAGGAATGAAAAGGGGGCATTTCTTCTTCTGAGATCAAGCCCCTGGTCTTTCTCCTTTTCCTAATGGTAGATATATGCCCACCCCAACCCGTGTGTGTGTGTGTGTGTGTGTGTGTGTGTGTGTGTGTAGTTAGAGAAATTGATTGATTGCTATTGTGGTTTCAAATATTTGTAGCACTAGAACTCTTTTTTTTCTTAAATATCTGTTACAAATTCTTAATATATAATACAATTCATGATGATTGAATTGGGGATGGGGGGCTCTACAACCCACCTGCTTAGCCACTCTCTCATTTCGTGGAGTAACCCTAAAACATTTACAAGGAGACTTTGGGGTTGTGTTCAGCAAGTTTTGATAGGAAATGCTTTTGAATTCCTCAAAGTCAATCCACAAAATGTTTTCCCTGTAGTGTTATTTCCATATCTTTCATGGAAGTTGTGAAGGTAGGAGGATTTTGTGGTCAAATATGAATAGGAAATGAATTCAATAAACATAAATGGATTTTTTACAGTGGACTTTTAAAGTCTGTGGACTTTTAAGATTCACTGGGAAAAGTCAGATGGGATTTGTCACATACAGTGCTTCCTATATTATGATGACAGTGGAAAGCATTTTAATGAAAAACCCATAGGACTCTGTGTTTCTTGGAAAGCAGTTTGGTAATTTTTTTTTAATAAAAGCAAATTATGATTTATAAAATAACTTCCTTAGGATGGATGGTCTTCCTTTTTAGAATTTGATAATGGGCTTAAGGAAGTTATTTTAGAACCACATAAACATGTCTTTTTCTTCTCTTGAATAAGTAGTCAGCAATAGGAATATTAACTGCCATTTCTTTCCTCAAAACATGGGCCTAGAGAATGAATTTTACATGATAGATTGGTGTTATGATATGATTGATTTGACTGTACCATGGGACAAGCAATTCATTCTCTCCCTAACAAATAGCAGGTGCTATTTTTTCAAGGAAACCACCTACATAGAAGTAAAATATCTGTTTTAGAGCTGTCAAAAATACTATGCTATGGAATTCTACATATTTTATTGCTTTGTACTGCTCATTCTTCTCCCAGGACTACCATTTCCCTTTATCAGAGTCTACAAACCAATAGGAGTGTATACATAGAGCGTTTGTGACAGCTGTTTATCTTGGATCCCGTATTTCCCAGCTTTATCTCCCTGCTTCACCCCCCGCCCCCACCACTGCACATGTCCACATGGTTCCATGCATTACCCATGCTCCCACATCCTGCTCTTTCTATCATGCCTTTGTGCATGTGTCCATCCCGCTACTTGAAATGCCTATTTTCTTCTTTCCTACTCAGTCAACTCCTGCTCATCTTCAGAGTCAACTCAAATGCCGTTTCCTTCATTACTTCGCCTTCCTCAGTTCCCCCAGTGGTTGGATCCATCACACCCTCTTCTGCACTGCACGCCACTTTGTTTGCAACTCATCCTCTATCACCATGGGGGTTCTCCAGGAAGCAGATCCTAAGAGGGAGTTAGAAGTACAAAAGGTGTCTTAGAGAGGGAACTCTGTACAAGTAAAGGGAGGGAAGCTGGATTGGGCAGACCCTCATGCAGACCTGACAGTCTCTGCCAGATCAATGGGGAACCCTGGAGCAAAGATGGCTCAGCACAGGAGTCACTGGGCTAAGCCCTGGTGCCACCACCTTGTCCCACTATTGACCAAGCTCTGCTCTGAGCAAATCATGAGCTCTATAGTGAGATAGAGCCAAAAGGCTCTAACAGCTGAAACCTGTCGGCTGCCCACACGTCACACAGCTGGATGGCAGGCAAGTCCTTTCCTGAAGGGTGATCTGAGTAGCACATCTCTGTGCCTGTCACATTTCCCATCCTTTTTGTTGCCTTCCAGAGTTTTTATTCCTTGACCCAGATGTCCAGAAGGTTACAGGTAGATGGGACTTTGGAGCCCATGGAGTGCAGCCTTCACATTCCGTTAGGAATGAAGATGTTCATTACTCATACTGCATTATAACTTCCTTGCCGGTATGATCCATTCTGAATTGGATCCCAAATCAGAATCCAGTAGATCCCCTCCTTCTTTCCAATGACACAGATCAGTATACATGTATCTGGCCACCCCAGGAGGCACTGCCTATTCCTGGGGGCCAAGAAGAATGAATGTTGATAACTATAATAAAAAAGAATATTATTAGTGATATCCTGATATCTGCACTAGGTCATTGTACTTTAATTACACATTTCCCAAAAAAGCAAACAGCAACCAAGAATATTGACACTTTAAATATTAGTCTTTTGTGACTTGAAGTCCCCACACAATTACAGATAATGAAGGGGAGCTAAAATCCACAAAGCCAGATCCGCTGCAGCCATGGTTGGAAGCCTACGAACAAATGTTTGTTTGTAAAAGGAGGAAAATCAATGAGCAGAATGGGAATACATCGGAGCAGAGTTTGTTTCCCTTTCTGCTGATCAATCAGTCTTCCTAGAAGCTGCTGGGCTGTGAGGTTATCTTAGACACATTTCCAAAGACCCTGGGCTCTTGGCATTTTGTGGTGAGCAATCTTTGTGCTGTGGGGAGCAGGGGGGCTTCACTCTCCCACCAGGGTCCACTCCGCTCCCAGGGTGATGGATAATGCCTTAATTACCAAACCCAGAGCAGGTGATGTCTGTCTTCTTGGTCCTGAGGGCTCTTGATTACTTAACTCCCTCCCTAAAAGGAAACACTTTCCACATCAATTATTAAACAGAGCAATTAGGGGAATTTAAAAAGTATAATTAGATAGAATCAACTCTGTGTCCCTTGGGTATTCTATCTCTTTTTCTTTTTAATGCTCCATGCCCTCCCTCCCCTTTTTCTAAGGGATCATCTTGTGGATATAGCAGATAGAAACATAGTTCAGTGTCTCTAGTCCTGGTAAGAGAGAAAAAAAATCAGTTTAAAGGAATGAAAGAGGAGTGGAAGGTAAGTGCAGACCCAGACTGTCTGGGTTCAGTCCTGGGACCTGCTGTTTCCCACGTATAGCAGCCTCAGCTCTTGGGGCTTGAGGAAGGCAAAGCAGGTAGATTATTTGGGGCTAGAACAGTCCATTGTGCAGGAAGTCTCTGGAAATGGGATTCTCAGTCCCCAGAATAGTGCCCAGCCAGCAGCAAAGTATGTGGCAGCCTCCATAGAAAACGACCACTATGGGCTGGATGCGATGGCTCACGCCTGTAATCCCAGCACTTTGGGAGGCCAAGGCGGGTAGACCACCTGAGGTCGGGAGTTCGAGACCAGGCTGACCAACATGGAGAAACCCGTCTCTACTAAAATTACAAAAAAAAATTAGTTGAGCGTGGTGGCACATGTCTGTAATCCCAGCTACTCGGGAGGGTGAGGCAGGAGAATCGCTTGAACCTGGGAGGCAGAGGTTGCTGTAAGCCAAGATCACACCATTGCACTCCAGCCTGGGCAACAAGAGCGAAACTCTGTCTTAAAAAAATAAAAAATAAAATAAAATAATAAGAAAATGACCACTGTGAGTGGCTTTAACTTTACTCCAATCTGCCTAGTATCCTCAGGTGAGGAGAATATATATTTTTTAACCTTGAGGAAATGAAAATTAATCACAGGCCAACCCAATAATATATATATATATATATACATAAAAATTAAAGTTGCATCCAAGTTCAATATGGCAATAAAAACTTTTGCCTTAAGTGTTTCTTCCCCCCAATTCCCAGTGACATGGCCAAAGAAATACTAGCAATAAGGAAAAAGCACTGTCAGTAATGGAAAAAGAACAATCACCGTCTACCTACTAAAAAGCTCATAAATTTTCTAAGATACAACACAGGGAAGTCTGGAATGAGGCGACAGCAATTGGGAAGTTGGGACAGGAGCCACTGAAGGAAAGCTTGTTCTCAGAAGGAAGCAGAAGGGACTGTCTGCAAACCCCAGAGCTCAGATACTGGGCCCCAGGGAGGGCGCACTGCAATGCAGTGACACAGGGCAGATTCTAAGACTGCCCTGTGGAGATGCCAAGGGCCGGGACTGAACAAGCAGGATTCAGGCCTGCAGATGGCAAGGTTGGTGCCTGGAGGACTGATATCCCAGTCTCCTAGGATATCACGTCAAGTAGAGCTGGGGGCTTAGTGCAGCCAGCCTCAGGTCTCAGCCTTGGCATACCAGTTCCTGTGCTGTCTCCCTGCCTCCTCCTCTCGGGATATTTATTTGACTTTTAATTTGATAAAGTAAATCACAGAAAAAAAACTGGGTAACATTTCTCTTCTCCCTTCCTCTGGCCCTGAACAGATTTCAACAGGCACTCAGAAAAACAGAAGCCGTTTCAGTCCCAAATATGGACAAATATAGATTCACCTCTGGTGCCCTGTAAGGTCAGCAGGAAGGAACATGATCAAACATAAAACTCAGTCGTTTAGAAGAACAGAGTCAATTGGAGGGATCAGAATGAATGTCTTCCCTTCCTGACCCTCTGTGATATAGAGTTTCAGTATGAAATGGGAGAAAACTGGAGAAAATCTCTAATTTGTTTTCTCCAGATTTCAGTCTGTAATTTGAAAAGGTTAACTGAGTATCATGCAAAAGTAATGAAAGTGGCCTAAATGTATCCTGATTCCAAGGAGAAAAGTTTAATCAAGGGAAAACAACAACATCAACACACAAAAACCCTGCAATTATCTAGACGACAAAAACAGGTTGCGTCAGAGGAAAAAAAAAATAATGCTGGCATTAGATGTCTTCCTTGAAATATTACATTTCAGAAAGCATTAGCCTAATATTACAGTTTTGAGGAAAAAAACATTTATGACAATAATTTTTAACTGTCCAAATTACCTGATATGGTTAAGGTATAAAGAAAGTTAAGACATCACAATAAAAATGAATGAACTAAAATTATATCATAATAGGAGGAATAAAAATCTGTGATTGTCATTTCTTATTTGTAACAGGCATACTAAAACAATATGAAATAAGTTTAAAAATATAGGATGGTCAAAGCTGACTTACCAGGCTTGTGAGTATGCAGACACACTCATACATACATACTCCAAGACAGAAAAGAAAGAAAAGAAAGCAAGCTGGGGTAACAAAATTAGCATCAGGCAAAGTAAAATTCAAGGTAAAACATGTTAAGTAAAACAAAAATGTCTATTTTTAATAATCAAGAGTATAATTTATAGCTTAATATTTACGAACCTTTATGTAGTAGATGACATAACCACTAACATAAAAATATATGACATGAAAGCTGTTAGAAATGCAAGTAGTGACTTTTTAAATTTATTTTTACTTTTATTTGGAACAATTTTAGATTTGTAGGAATGTGAACAAATTTTGCAGAAAGTTCCTATGTACCCTTCACCCAGCCTCTCCCAATGTTATCACCTTCTATAATTATTGTACCATATTAAAGCCAGGAAATTGATATTGATACAATCCATAGAACACATAGAAATTTTTTTAAAATACCACAGTACTGGTGGAATATTCTAATACATTCATTTGAACTTTTGCCAGAGCAATTGGAAAAACAAGAATAAATATAGAAACATCAAAAATATGCTTAAGCCGGGCTCAGTGGCGCACACCTGTAATCCCAACACTTTGGGAGGCTGAGGCAGGCAGATCACCAGAGTCCTCAGCCTGGGCAACATGGTGAAACCCCATATCTACAAAAAACACAAAAATTAGCTGGGTGTGGTAGTGTGTGCCTGTAGTCTCAGCTACTCAGGAGGCTGACTCAGGAGGATCGCTTGAGCCCTGGAGCTTGAGGCTTCAGTGAGCCGAGATCATGTCACTGCACTCTGGCCTGGGTGACAGAGTGAGACCCTGTCTCAAATATATAGGCTTAATTTTGATCTGATAAATAGCTATCAGAAGGCTACTTATCTACAAACAGAAAATAGTCTTTTCAAAAGTCTGTGAAATATTTGTAAAACCTGTATATACGTGGCCACAAATTCATACTCTATGAGTGACAAGTAATAACAAAGGAAAAATAAAATTAACAAAATCAATATAAGGTTAAAAACTATTTTTTAAAACCTTTAAAGAGGAAATCAAACATGCAGTTAAAGACCGTTTATGTAAGAGCCAAATGATAACACTATATACCTATCATATTTGTACAGTCAGTGATGTAAATAGAATGAATTCACATTTTTATGTACTTTAATATTAAGGTAGAAAGAATGAAAATGAGTAAACAAGCATTCATGCCCCCAAACTTGAAAAAGAACAAAAAGTAACAAAACAATGAGACTAGATATGGCCAAAAATAACAAAGCAATTATAAAACATACATTACATAACTCTACAATCATGAATTTAAAAATATATCTGAAATAAATTCTCTATCAAAAGACACAAGTTGCTAAAACTCTCTGTGGGAAACAAAGCAGGCAAAAACAACCAATTGAAAACAGGCAAAAACTTACTGAGAGAAAACTATTGGAGATTTCTCCGTGTAAAACTAACTCTTAACTATTTTCTGTAGCACCCAGAAAACCTCTCTTAGTGTGGAGGGCACAAATTCTATGGAAACTTCTTTCCAGGGGCAATAGCAATCCACCATTATCAGATCTGCCATTTCTCAACATCTTTGCAACATTTGATATTCAACACTATAGATCACAGGCACATTTAAAAATGATTTCCTGCATCCTTTTCGTTTCCTCTTCCATATGACACCGCCCTCTGTCTTCCTAATTTTCCCCCAAATGTGGGCTCTCAAATATCCAGGCTTTGTCTCACCCATTATTACGTTATTTCTTTCCGTTAACTGATCCAATTTCCTCCTCAAGAAATTAACTAGACAGGCTGTATTCTTCATCTTTTCCTTGTTATTTCACCCAATTTCCACACAACTATATGACCAGATCTTCAAATGCAGATTGGGTTTTATTTTTTTTTTCTAGAAAGGAAATATTTAAGAAAAACAATAGAGAAAGCTTCACTTTGTCTTTGGCTTGATCCTAGAGTCTCAGATGCTGGACTCTTGAGACCTAGTTCATGCTCTCTCTTCTGTGAACTTCCTAGCTTGTATAACTTCTCACTTCTGCCTTTGGTTCCTATCTTGACCCATTTCTATTTTTTTCTAAGTATTTGGCATTTCTCACTCACCCTAGCTGTCTGTTTTAGCTGAATTTGTGTTTTACCAACTCTCGATAAAACTCCACGTCTGTGTTCTATGGTTACCACAAACTTAGGGCCAAAACCGAAAAGTTTATCTTTTGTACTTGCTTTTGTGTGTGTGTGTGTGTGTGTCTATGAAGCTTGACTTGACTTGAAACAGCTTTGGTATCATTAAATATTATTTTGCCATTTTTTATTGTTTCAGTTTTTATGTGTTCATGCATATGTCCCCAACTGACAGCAAATGCCATTTGCTTGTCTAATTTGACTTGGTATTAGCCATCTAACCTGTGTCATCTGTCTGTAAAGTGAGATTTCAATACGCATTGCTTAATGATTGTCTCCTGAAATATATAAGTCCAGAGATGGCAAGATTGGGCAGCTTCGCACATATTTTGCTATTTCCCTCAGCATATAGACTCCCTAATCTCCTGGATAACCCATGATATTTTGTTTTGATACTTTTATATTATCTAAGGTAGACAGAAATCACTAAACTTGTGTTAATAAGGTAGAAAACAAAGTGCCCATTAGTTGTTGAAAGAAAACAATATTAAATTAAAAACAACCAAACAAAAGCATGCAATAGAATACTGAAGAGAAATAGAGATTTCTAAGTGGGAGACTGTAACCCATCTCTTAGTAATAGCACAGATAAGTAATAGGCTTTCTGAGGGTCAAGATACTCTCTCAGTATTGTTAACTTTTTTTTTTTACCATAATCCATGTTATTTGTATGCATATCATACACACAAACAGATGAATATGAAATACATGTTCACGAAACAATTATTTCTCTTATGCTATGTTGTCTGGTATTTTTTATCTGATCCTATTTTACTGTATTCCACTTTTTAAATTAAATATTGGTGGCAATTTCTAAAGCAGTGGTTTTCATCAGAGGACAGTTTTGCCCCCAGGAGACATTTGGCCATGTCTGGAGACACTAGTAGTTCTTATCACACCCTGGAGGGGGAGTGGAGGGAAGGGAGGTTGCTACTGACATCTACCTGTTCAGTCCAGAGATGCTGCCCAAATTCTACAATGCATAGAACAGCCCCCAAACAAAGAATTATCCATCCTGGAATGTCAGTAGTGTTGTGGTTGAGAAACCCACATCTAAAGAGTTGTATCCACAGATATAAACACACTTCCCTCAATCCTAGGGTTACCAAGAAGAGAGGAATATTACCTGTAACAATATGATGAAGTTCTTCTAAGAGGA
Organism: Nomascus leucogenys; assembly: GCF_006542625.1. Lineage (NCBI taxonomy): Eukaryota > Metazoa > Chordata > Mammalia > Primates > Hylobatidae > Nomascus > Nomascus leucogenys. Next base: position 64,449,438 of record NC_044399.1, read on the forward strand.
ATAATTAGAGCGATTTTTGTCTATATAGGACCCCATAATGTAGGCCTATCTTTCCTATACAGTGCTTGATGTACTCTTTCTTCAAGTTTATATCAACTTGTGAGACCTTGAAGGCCATGCAGGGCACGTTGAGGTTAAACGTTAACGAATGCCTCTGTAAGTGTCCATGAAAGCAGATTCATCACTCGGGGCGATTAGCTGTGTTGGGTTAGAACTAATGAGCTTTGAGTGCCAGTAGTTGCTATGTGAGCTTAGTGGGGCATTGAAACTCAACAGCACTCATCTTCTTTCTGACCTGCCTGGCCCTCTATTACTTCAAAACCCAGTAGTGAGAAAACTGCTGAAACAGCATTTATTCCCCATCAGGCTAATTACTTCTTTTCCCAAGATCAAGACTACATTTTGGAAGGGCTGACACATCTGAAAGCAGAGAATATCCTGCCTACTGGGGCAGGGAAGCTCAGGCAGTTTTTGTGCCCCTCAAAAGAAAGAAGCAATTAGCAAAGGATCTGAAAGCAGAACAGAAAACACGGGGACTTCTGATGGAGTCTGTAGACCAACCGGGCCAAGAGGCAAATGGTGACTCAAATTCAGAAGCAAGAGTTTGGGAGTTCTGCCACCACAGACAGCTGCTGCCATGTAGAAGAAAGGGTGTCAGTGGGCCTGGGGAAGCCCAACAGAATGCTTGTAAACCATAGCGAATTTGGAAAGAAGCCCATGAAGTTGCTTTTGGTTGGAAGGTTTGAGGTTGTCAGAGCAAACTCTCACCAAACTCAACATACAGGGATACTGTTCTAGTTCTCCAATGAATAAGCCCTTAAAAATCTAACTGATCCCACCACTTTGGGAGGTCGAAGGGGGCAGATCACTTGAGGTCAGGAGTTAGAAACCAGCCTGGCCAACATGGTGAAATCCCATCTCTACTAAAAGTACAAAATTTAGCCAGGCCTGGTGGCAGGTGCCTGTAATCCCAGCTATTTGGGAAGCTGAGGCCGGAGAATCGCTTGAACCCAGAAGGTGGAGGTTGCAGTGAGTCAAGATTGTGCCATTGCACTCCAGCCTGGGTGACAGAGCGAGACTCTATCTCAAAAAAAAAAAAAAGAAAGAAAGAAAGAAAGGAAAATATTTGCATATTCTTCAGCATTGTTAGCTCACTATGGACTGGTTCTACAGATATAGACTGGTTGGGAAATATTTCAGACGTTGCTCTGGCCTGGAGAATAGGGTCCTAGAGTTTTGTTCCTATTCGGTTGATGTAACATTTGGCAAGTGACCCTGTCTTCTGACCAGGATCTTATAATATCCGAATGTGCAGTAGGACTGATACAATTTTCAAAGGCTTGTTTCCCCTCAAACATACTGTAGATTGAAGAGGATTGGATGATAATGAAACTGTCCTAAATTATATCAGATTTTGTTTCATATCACTGCTTAAGCAGACATTAGAAAATAATAGCATACTGGGGAAAGGAAAATTAATAAGTCAAAGCAATAGCATTAGAGACATGAAGAGTGTCAATAGCAATAGCATATGCATTCTTTATTGAACCTTTACCAGCCTTTTTATTAATTAGAGGATAGATGTAGGGAGGTGGTGACAAGTAACTGAATTTAATTTCTATAACATGAATTTTCTATTCATTATTTCTTTTCGATGGATGAGGAAACTAAGACACAGAAATTAAAAAACTTAGGGTCAGATAGTTATTAGGAGATGGAACCAGGTAATTTTAGCCCTCAAACTTGACATATTTTCATGCTATTTTCCCATCCTGCTACCTCTAATAAGTTCTATGCTTCGCACAGGAGAAGACTGTCTCATATTTTGGATGTCTACGGTTATTTTAAATGCTTGCCATTTGTTAATACTATTGGCCGAAGCTTAATGTGGTGTGAGAAACCAAACCAAGTCAATAGCTTGGAGTTACTTTTTTTTTTTCTAGACTTGGTAAAGATTAAAACAATAATTAAATTTTCTCCCAGAGAGTTGGCATGAATGAATATAATAACCATACATTAGAATCCACTTACTTATAAAATAACTCAGCTATTTTAATAATCTGAAAGGCCAAATTAGGCCAATCTCAAGAAGATTAATAGATCATGTGGCAGTTGTCTCTTAGTGTGGGTTAAAATTAACAAATTATCATCATTATCATCATCATCATCATCGTCGTCATCATTGCTATTCTAAGTACTTTCAGCTTATAACACATTTATACAGAACTTTGGGTACTTTTAACAGTTTCTTATATGGCTGTTCCTCTTCAAAATAGACATAATCATTATCTCAATGATCTCACCCCCAGCATCAGCCGTTTGCAGCTTTATAAATAAGGAAAAATGGGCTAAAATAGAGGTTAAACATTCACTGATGTTCAACCTATCAGCGTGATAGATAAGAATAAAAGCCAATTATTCTCAAACTTTTAAAACGTTAGTTCTGTAACCATTCAGACTTAATCTTAAGGCCCTAGGCAGCCACCAGGATCAAGACCTATTTTCGTATCTATTTTTGATGTTTTAAGAACACATTAAGGAGAGAAAATGGATCAAAGCAAAAACAGCAATTCGATTTCTTAGAGGGTACATCAATACTTTCAGTGTATGGAAGTACAATGTTAACCAACCATTCCATTTCCTAGCGGTAACCACTGTTAATAATTTGTTATGTATCTGTCCAGATTTTTGGTAAGCACATATTATATACAAATATAGCCTATCAGTTATCTAGGGCTAAAATAATGCTTCATAACATTACCACAAAACCTCAGAGACATACAATAACAGTTATTTATTTTATAAGTCTGCAGGTTTTAGCTGATCCAGGCTAACTTGGGATCTCAGCTGGCCTTGCTTATGTGTCTGTGGTCAGCTGTGGGTCGACCAGATGGCTCTGCTGAGCTTGGCTGAGCCTGTGCAGAAGGAATTAGCTGGCTGAAGGCGGACCTAGGGAAGGCTTTCCTGGGATAACTGAGGTGGCTTAACTTTGTTCTATCCGTCTTTCATCCTTCAGAAGGCTAGTCCAGACATGTCCTCACAGTGATGGAGAATTTTCAAGTCTCTTCTTATAGCACAAGTGCTAATGTTCTATTGGCCAAAGCAAGTCACATGGATAAACTAAGTATCAAGAAATGGGAAAACAGATTCCACTCCTGATGAAAAAGCTAGAAAGTCCGCCGCAAACGGCAGCGATAAAGAGAGGAATGAAGAATTGGACCCGTCAACACACTCAACCTAATACTAAAACACATTCTAACTCAAAACATTTTTTTATTGCCTGTTTTTACAAACATGAGATAGTATCTTGTTGTTTTATGACTTGTTTTGTAACTTAATACTATTTTGGGGATCTTTCTAAGTCATTGGAAACAGATGTAACTCAATCTTTTTAACGTCGGGAAATGTCACATTATATGAATAAATTAGAGATTTTTCAGCAGCCCTCTAATGATGGATTAAGCTAATAATGATTAAGTTATTTCATGTTTTGAGAAGTTTGTTAACAGTGCTACAGTAGACACCATCTTACATAAATATTTGTGTATTTCCACTGTAATTTCCGTAAATTAAATTTGTGTAAGTCAGACTGTAGGATCCTTCCTACTTCACCCTCCAGCAAGACTGAGCCACTTAGAGTTCTCTGAATATGCCACCATATGCCTCTCCCAGTTGACCCTGATAAATTATAATAAAACTCTATTAGAAAATACATTTACGGCCAGGCACAGTGACTCACACCTGTAATCCCAACACTTTGGGAGGCCGAGGCCAGCGGATCACCTGAGGTCAGGAGTTCAAGATCAGCCTAGCCAACATGGCAAAATCCTATCTCTACTAAAAGTTAGCCAGAGATGGTGGCAGGCACCTGTAATCCCAGCTACTTGGGAGGCTGAGGCAGGAGAATTGCTTGAACCTGGGAGGCGGAGGTTGTCGTGAGCCAAGACTGCGCCACTGCACTCCAGCCTGGGCGACAGAGTGAGACTCCCTCTCAAAAAATAACAATAATAATAAAATAAATTTACATAAATTGATGATTAGCTCCCGTTCTCTATATCTGACTCACTCTGCAACATCTCAAGTTTACAGAATATGCAAATTATTGGGAGGTCACTTATGACTCTAGTTTTATCATCATTCTTGTTTTCACTCAAGCGCTTCTGTATTTGTGAAGCTTTTTCTAAATTCCTCAGGCAGATTCACTACTCCTTCTGTGAACATAAACATTCCCTTATGGTAATTTTCCCATTGAAATACGTTTGTTATTATGTCTACCTGCCCTCTAGATGGTAAGCTTTTCATCTCAGGGACATTATCTTTTTATTCATGTAGCCAATAGGATGCTTGGCCAAGGTAGACATTCAATAAATGTTTACTAAATAAAAATTTTGCACTTTACATCAAACCTAATGTTAGCCATCTATTAATAACATTCATTCACTAAATATTTATTAAATTTGTTAAATGATTTAGATACGTTTGAAATGAGAGTGTGGGCAGAATGTGAATGTGCCTAATTGAAAAGGGATGATCTTTTTAGAGTATCTGATGACATTTCAAATTTTTCCCTCAGAAAAACGCATATATGCTCATTTCCACACTTTTACATACACTTATTGTAAGTTCACTGTTTCCTGATACTCATTCTTGGAACTCAAGTTAAGAATCTCTGCCTTGGCCGGGTGCGGTGGCTCACGCCTGTAATCCCAGCACTTTGGGAGGCCGAGGCGGGTGGATCACAAGGTCAGGAGATCGAGACCATCCTGGCTAACACGGTGAAACCCCGTCTCTACTAAAAATACAAAAAATTAGCCGGGTGTGGTGGCAGGCGCCTGTAGTCCCAGCTGCTCAGGAGGCTGAGGCAGGAGACCATAATTCTGTGTAAATACATTGATCTGTTCAATTTAATTGGAGAAAGAAAAAGTTTCCAAAAAATCACTGGATTGGAAATATAACTTCTGCATCTTAAAAAAGAACAGCTTAAGGTATATTTAGGTCAAATGAAACATCAAGATCTCATTCACAATAACAGCAAAAATTAAAGTATATTGAAATAATCTCAACAAGAAGCACGTAGAACTTGCCTGTTAAAAGCTTTATTGAGGCTTCATGACTTGGGTCTAGGCAAAGAGTTCTTAACATGGGTAATAAAAGCATAATCCATAAAATAAATTGATAAATTGGACTTCATCAAAATTAAAAAACTTTTGCTCAGCCAGACACTGTTAAAATAAATGCAAAGTCAAACTACACAGTGGGAAAATACTTGGAAAAACCTCCTATCCAACAAAGGACTTTTATTTTGAAGATATAAAAAACTTTTATTTATTTATTTGTTTGTTTATTTATTTATCTATTTATTTATTTTTTGAGACAGAGTCTTGCTCTGTCACCCAGGCTGGAGTGCAATGGCGCAATCTCTGCTCACCGCAACCTCTGCCTCCTGGGTTCAAGTGATTCTCCTGCCTCAGCCTCCCGAGTAGCTGGGATTACAGGCATGTGCCACTATGCCCGGCTCATTGTTTGTATTTTTAGTAGCAACTGGGTTTCTCCATGTTGGCCAGGCTGGTCTCAAACTCCTGACCTCGTGATTCGCCCGCCTCAGCCTTCCAAAGTGCTGAGATTACAGGTGTGAGCCAACACGCCCAGCCCGTGAATATATAAAGAACTTTTAAAACTCAGCAGTAAGAAAATAAACAGCCCCATGTAAAAATGGGCAAAAAACTGTAATAAACATTTCAATAAGGAGTCAATTAAACACATAAAAAGACGTTGAACATCATTCATCAATAGGAAAAGGTAAATTAAAACCACCATGTGATACCACCACACAACTATTAGAATGGCTAAGATTATTTTTAAAAACTGACAACATTAAGTGCTGACAAGGATGTGGAGCAAACGAAACCCTCATACATTGCTTTTGGGAAATGAGAAATGGGAGACATTCTTTAAAACAGTTTGGCAGTTACTTATAAAGTTAAACATATACTTGTTAAATGACCCAGCAATTTTGCTCCTTACTATTTAGCCTACAGAAAAACTTGTATTCACATAAAACCTCTGCAAAATGTTAATAACAGTGCTGGGCATAATCATTGAAAACTGGAACTGACCAAGATGTCCTCCAGCAGGTAAATGGATAAACAAATTGTGGTGCATGTAGGAAATTAGAAAAAAAAAAAACTGGTTGGGCACAGTGGCTCATGCCTGTAATCCCAGCACTTTGGGAGGCCAAGGCGGGCAGATCACCTGAGGTCAGGAGTTCAAGAACAGCCTGGCCAACATGGTGAAACCCCATCTCTACTAAAAATACAAAAATTAGCCAGGTATGATGGCACATGCCTGTTATGCCAGCTACTGGGGAGGCTGAGGTGGGAGAATTGCCTGAACCAGAGAGATGGAGGTTGCAGTGAGCCAAGATAGTGCCCTGCACTCCAGCCTGGGCAAGAGAGGGAAACTCATCTTAAAAAATATATATTTTTGCAATTTTGTGTGTCTCAAATCTAATGTGAAATTTCCTACTCTAGAACATTTTTTATTGAATGTATTTTCTTCCAAATACATTGAAGAATTGTACAATATTTTAATTAAATCCCCTTTCCCTCTTCATTTCCATTTGAATTGGCATTTCATAAAATGTAAGTACTAGTTTAGGAAGGGATGACTTTTTAGTACATTTAGTTCATTAATCTAGGAAAATTATATGGCTTTTATTTATACAAATTTTCTTTTATGTTCCTCAGTAAAATTCTTATTTTGTTTTATATTTAAATTAACAGTTAGCAAAATTGACATTTCTGGAGGACAACTCTATGAAATTCAGTATGTGTACTGATTTGCATAGCCAACACCACCGTCCAAATATAAAACAGTTTCATCACTTTAATCTCATGTTATCACTTTGTAGTCTTACCCTCTCCTCGTCTCTGGCAACGTTTCCTCAAAAGGAAACGCCATAGCTATAAACACCTGACCTCACGTGATCCACCCTCCTTGGCCTCTCAAAGTGCTGGGATTACAGGCATGGGCCATCACGCCCAGCCAAACTGCAATAATTAAAAGAGTGCTCTACTAATGCCAAGATAAGCATAGAACAGTATCAAAACTCCAAACACAAAATGAAGGATGCATAGCAACTTAGTATATGATGTAGGTGGCATATCAATACTGGATAAAAGGATAGGTACTTGTTCATAATTTTAAAATATATATATTTCAAATTTGACTTTAACCATAATTTAAAGTGAATTAAAAAATAAATAAAATACAAGTCAAAGATGGATATGTATTTACTTAATATTAAGATTAGAAAGACCTTTCTTAGGAAACATCATAAAGGAAAAGCAAAAGTCATAAAGAAAAACATTGATGGATTTAAAAATATTTTTAAAAAACCACTATAAACGAAAAAAGAAACAAGAAAGGATAAACTGGAATGTTTGCTACATAAAAGACAAGGGATAAATATCATTAATATAAAGAAAATGTTTGAAATCTAAGGAAAAAAATCTCATTAGAAAAAAATAGACAAGGCCAGGTGCGGTGGCTCACGCTTGTAATCCCAGCACTTTGGGAGGCCGAGGCGGGTGGACCACGAGGTCAGGAGATTGAGACCACGGTCAAACCCTGTCTCTACTAAAAATACAAAAAAAATTAGCCGGGCGTGGTGGCGGGCGCCTGTAGTCCCAGCTACTCGGAGAGGCTGAGGCAGGAGAATGGCGTGAACCCGGGAGGCGGAGCTTGCAGTGAGCCGAGATCGCACCACTGCACTCCAGCCTGGGCGACAGAGCGAGACTCCGTCTCAAAAAAAAAAAAAAGAAAAAAATAGACACAACATACATAACCAGAAAATGTCTTTGAAAATCATAATCTTGATAAACATCTGGGAAATGCTCTATTTGAAAACATAAGTATTAAAATATTAAAAAATCATTTGCCTACGCTAACTGGAAGCAATTTAAATACAATACAAAGTGTTAAAGGGTGTATGAGAAAATATATACTTTAATATACTGAAATGTAACCAAAATATTTTAAATAATATATTAAGATTCAAAGACAAAATATAAATACCTTCATAGAAGTTTTACAGTATGGCTCCAAAACTTTTAAAATACTCATGCCTTCATTTCTACTTCAAGGAAATAATTAAACGTGAATGAAAATGTTTGACTTTAGAAACAACCCACGTATCCAATAATAAGAGATTCACTAAACACTTGATGGCATTTCGTAAAATAGGATACTGCGTGGCAATTTAAAACGAAGTAGATGTGTAATTAATGAAAAGAATGGTGTTTCTATTTATTCCAAAGTGCAGAAGTGTGTGCACAATACAGCTGAATTTTATAAATAAGTTATTAACATAAAGCTCTGCATAGAATGAGATCTGCATGGATGTATTTTTAAATGCTATATCTGAGCGGTGGGTGAGTAATTTTACTTTCTAGAATTTTCTACTTCTCTGAATTTTCTAAGTTTTCTATAATGAAACTTTTTTGCATGTAGAATTTTTTAAAGGTTGTTGAAGTTTAATTTTTTTAAAAGCCCATTTAGAAAGCAGCTATTTTCCAAAAGGGGTGAGCCTAGCATGTTTTGTTTTCCTGTGCTGAAAGAAGAGGGATTTCTGTTCGGTCACACAGATGTGAGGCGTCTGCAGCATTTAGGCTGCGGTGGAGCCACCTAGCCTGCGTGAAGTGCCTCATCTGGAAAGTTTAGCTCCTGACAGCCCCAGGCTTTTTTGGAATGGACAGCCTGTCTGCCGGCCTTGTTTTCCTTCACCATGACTTAGCTCTAAATCCCGGTGTGTTTTCTTCTGGCCCACCCTTTACATTTCAGGTCCCTGAATGAAGGCCCACACACCGTATGTCTGAACATTTAAAAAATTATGAATCAAGCTAATAAACTGTTACATGAAATACATCCTATTCTTCTATTTTGACAAATATTCCTTCCTAACAATAAAACAGAAAAAAATATATAAATCTATATTTTTCTACGTCTGAAAGTTGGCAAATGATCAAAAATGACTCCATTTAATTATTATTGCTCATTTGGGCATTCTGTTGATGGGCCAGCAATGTTGGGATGAGTAATAAAACAAAGACATACGCAGATCATGAACTACTACAAACTTACTCAGTACAATTTATTTTTTTATCCCTTAATTTCAACAAAATACAATTATGCTACAATCAAGATTTTGAATACTAATTTTATTCTACTGACAGCAATGGTCTAAAGCAGGATGTGAAAAATGTTTTATGAAAAGGTCCAGATAATGAATATTTTGCAGGCCACGTGATCTCCGTCACAAGTACCCAGTCCCGTGTTTGTGGTTCAAAAGCTGCCAGAGAGGATACATTTGCAAATGGACGTGGCTATGTTTCAATAAAACTTTATTGACAAAAATAGCTGACCACCACTGCTATCCAATCCCAGAGCACTTATCACTCATTCCCATTCCCCATTCCCTCAGCCTTTGGCAACAACTAATCTGCTTTCTGTCACTATAGATTTGCTTATGCTGAATGTGTAATATAAATGGGATCATGCAGTTTAAAAAACTAGCTGGGGTTGGCCTGTGGGCCATAGTTTGATGACCTCTGATCTAAAGGATTTTTGAAGCATAAGTATATAAATGTGAATATATTATGATCAAAAATATGAATTAAAGTAAATGTAAAATTTAAGAAACGAAAGTTATTTCCATGTGTATTTAAAAGTTGTCTTTGTTTCTAAAACATTCCAAGTTATCTATCAAAATTCAGACAAAATATAGATTCTAATTAATAAATACAAAATTTTGAAATAAAAATTATTTTAAATTGACTTCTTAATTTTTAAATTGTAATTAAATCTCAAACATATTTGTAAAATTAGAACTGTTCTCCATTCTAGCTTTCAACATCCATCTAGTTGCCACTAGAAAGAATCAGTACCATACTTCAGCTGTTTCATCTAGACCTACATATTTATACATGTCAGAGTGGCATCATTTGCTTCATTATAAAACATGCTCCGCCACCTCCACGTGCAAATGTTGTGAGTACCTCCATAATGTGTTAATATCTTCAGGACCGTGAACTGGATTAGGAGGAGAAGCAGAGAAATGAGCACTCAGTAATACCAGGGAATGATACTTTTACTTCAAAACGCTATTTCATGCTCTCTAATAAGAAGCACTGGATAAGCTACTTAATTTGATTTTTTTTCTCTTAGCTAACTACTTCCCTCACCCAAATCCTTCCCCAAACTGGAAGCAGTGTCTATCTGCTGCAACACAACCCCTGTATGTTCTCGGCATTTGGCCCTTTTGTTTTAAAGACACAGGGCAAGAGGTGTGCAGAAGCATTTCTGTGGGATTTAAATATGAGTGTGGATATTTAGGGTTTCTGGTTGCACTATGCTGATGCTGGAGTGACGGTTTCTGTAATAAATTCGTGTGTGTATGCAATTTATGGGAACTTCCAAATTGTGGGACTTAAAGCCAGAGCCCTTCTTAACCGTGTCGCTACTGGATGGATGGTTTTACTTCTTCGTAGTGGTACGTGGTTACAGCTGCACTAAGAGGCTGTGTAAAATGTGCACTCCGGGATGGCTTTCCTAAAGTTTGTTTTGTCATCATTTCATGATGACATTATTATTTTGGAGGTTTTATATCATAAGAGTGATTAATAAGAGATTATTTTGGAAGTTTGTTTTGATCTGTATGGGACAAAATGTTTCTCCTTTTCTACTGTTCAAAATCAAGGATGTGGTGGCGGGTGCCTGTAATCCCAGCTATGCGGGAGGCTGAGGCAGGAGAATCACTTGAACCCAGGAGGTGGAGGTTGCAGTGAGCCAAGATCGCGCCACTGCACTCCAGCCTGGGTCACAGAGCAAGACTTCATCTAAAAAAAAAAAAAAAATCAAGGACACTGAGATATTCACACAGGGTGAGGATGGCAAATTTTAGAAAGAATATCCTAGCAGTTCAAGACCCCAGACTCCTGCCAAAATCATAGCTGCAAGTCACTTTTCATGGTTCAAACTTAAAAGACATATTGATTTAGCACCTACTATGTGTCCAGAATCTAACTAGTAGAATAAAATAAACTGACAGAAAAATAGCGAATGAACAACCAACCAACAACAAAAAAAACCCACCATTGCCAAAATGTAACAAAGAACCTTTCTAAAATTTTGATTTATCCTCATCATGTTTCTCTTTCAGCTTCCCCACTCTCCTTAGATTGTTGATTTGCAAGCAAGGAAAAACACGTTTTCCCCCCTTATCTCCAGCTGCACATATGCAAAGACTCGATAATTCCTGGCTGATGAGAGCTCTGTTCCGAAGCAGCTGCCTGCAGTTGCACAAAAGCCGATAGCACAGCTCTCAAACTAATCATTTATAAAACTCCTGTCAAGAGCGCAGATCAGCCTAGATGTGGGGTTTGCTGCGGCAGCCACCACAGAGCCAGGAGAGGGGCCTGCCCTTGGCCCAGGCATTCCCCACTTTGAATAAGAATTCCATTCTCCCCTTCTAGATGCTGACCTGAGAACCAGGTAGGCTGAAGAAAAGCCCGTTCTCCCTTTAATCAGGACTCAACATTTAATATAACTTTCACAGTTCGAAGCACTACAAGGGAATTCCACCCCCAGCCCCCAAGATGAATTTTGTTTTTCAGATAATCAAGCCCTGGGCACATTACATTTCTAGAATTAAGGCAGAATAATGTAACATTATAAGAATAGTGAGCCAAGCATCAGAAGACTCAGAATCTAAGCCTGGCTTTTTGTGTTCTTTTGGCTGAATGACTTAGGACAAGCGCCTTCTCAAACCTTTCAACATCCGTGAAATGAAGCAGTTGGATTAGGGGATTTCTAAGGTTCTTTCCAGTTCTAATTTTTAGTGGTGCTGCTTGGAAGAATACAGTCCTTGCACTTTCCTATCTCTGGTAGATTCTAGATTCTTCTCTTTTTTCTCCTATCTTCTTGGTCTTTTCTCTGTCTCCTTGTAACCTGTCAATCTCTGTCTCTCTCTCTGTCTCTCTCTCTCGCACACAAATACACGCACACTTCTAAGGGCTTGTAAATATTGATCAGGCTTTAGATCCTAACTTAATTACATTTTATTTTTGCTATGTATTTGTCATCATTTTTATGGATACATTAAGATTAATTATTTAAGATTTCTATTCTGGCTGATTTTAGATGGCCCCTCATTTTACTGAAATACACTCACTTTTTGATTCTTGTGCTTTTAATTTTTCTCTATTTTTCAGTTGAAATGAACCTTCGAGTTTGTTTGTTTCCCAGGGTTACGTGGGTGTTAAGTTTTTTAAACCATTGCGTATCTGAAAATGTCATTTTGATATGTCATCAAATGAAATAAAACTTAGCTGAGCGTAAAGGTCTTTTTCCCTTTAAGTTCTTCTCCACTTTGGGCACTTATTACTGAAAGCTAAAGCCCAACTCCCCCGTCTCCTTCTGCATTTGTCAGTAGCCTAGGTGTTGTGTTATTTCTCTTTCTGTTTAAATGCCAGGAAGTACTTTCTTTTTTCTCAAACTCTAAAAACTTGCTAGTATTTTCTAAGTGTGGATCTCTGCCAGGGCCAGGACCAGGGTGAGGCAAGAGTTGCACTTAGGCTAAAAAAAAAAAAAATTAAAGAGATGCTTACTCTCAGAGTAGGAAATATGACTTTTTGCTTGGCACACAAAGAATGTTGCAAGTCCAGAGATGGCCCCACGGTGGGGAAGTACCACATATTCCTACCTTTCCCAGGTGGTTTCTGAGGCTCTGATCGTCTTACAGATTCTGACATAATTAGGTTGTTTGTGAATTTTAGTTTTCAATGTCGTAAGGTTATTTCTCTGGATATTATTTGATACTTTGATAGGACATTGATAGAAGCACACCAGCTCCTAGGAGACAGAAACCACTTTAAAACAGAATTTGGGACAATGCATACCGTGTTAGAAATGATACTTTACATCTTATGAATACATGAGTTCCCCCAACGAAGTTACCATAAAAAGGGGGATCAGGGGTTGAAGCAATGAGCCTTGTAAGTTACTGGTTTATTTTTACTATTTCTAAGAGTCAATGAAAGAGAAAATGTGTGGAATTGCTTGGGAAACTCTAAGATCCAACAGAAAAATAAAGGATTCTTACTTGAATTTATGAGCCCAAAACACTCTTGCCCCTTGTCTTCCAGGAAGACTCTTTGATCTGACCTGACTACAGATGAATTCGTTATCTTTTCATGAGGCTCCCCAAAATTCACGATCAAGAGTCCTTGAGTTTTCTCTCCTCCCCTAGAGTCCAGGGAACCCTGTGCTGTTTTCTTGAAGTAAGCTTTGGTACATATTATGTCATAAAGACTAGTGAGAATAAGAATCCATTTTTTTTCTCTCTCTTCTTTACCTGGTCGTTAAAAGTTTTAAAAGGAGTCTGCTGGCCGGGCGCGGTGGCTCACGCTTGTAATCCCAGCACTTTGGGAGGCCGAGGCGGGCGGATCACGAGGTCAGGAGATCGAGACCACGGTGAAACCCCGTCTCTACTAAAAATACAAAAAATTAGCCGGGCGTGGTGGCGGGCGCCTGTAGTCCCAGCTACTCGGAGAGGCTGAGGCAGGAGAATGGCGTGAACCCGGGAGGCGGAGCTTGCAGCGAGCCGAGATTGCGCCACTGCACTCCAGCCTGGGCGACAGAGCGAGACTCCGTCTCACAAAAAAAAAAATAAATAAATAAAAGGAGTCTGCTATCAGTGGCACTGGTCAGTGTCCCAGCCTCTAACCCTGATGTTTAGCTTATCTTGATGATGATTTGGTTCTTAGAATTGCATATCCAGATTGGGTTAGTGTGGGAGCTGGTTCAAAAACATAAGTCTTCCTCTCCCACAGAAGCCAATTCAAACAACAAGTAAAGGGAGTTTTCTTTCCATCCTTATAAGTCACGTTTTCAGAGGGGTCCCACATAACAACAGCAGGAAAAGAAATATTGATGTGAGTGGGCTCGGCCCAAGGGATGGCGAGCTGACAGCATGGAGAGTTTCCAGCAGTTTCCCCTGCTCCCAGACACACACCGTCGAGGACCCACAGGAATTACCTTCTTGCCGTGGCCATGAAAAGAGCATGTTTTTCTAGCATGTTCTGCTGACGGAGGCGTCCAAAAACAGACACAGAGTTCTGTTTGGTTGTATAGACTTAAAAAAATTACATGTACATGGGCCAGATTGATTTATTCCTCAAGGCACACTACCTTTGCGTTACAACTCAGGGCCTTCCCTTTGCAGGATGTTCTTCCCTTGCAGAAGATAGCCTTTGAAAAACCTGTGATGTATATTACCTGTTAGCAAGATTTCAGGAAGGGTGATTTGCATTCAGAGATAGATTGGTAAAGAATGCATTTAACACTCATATGTTTTGGCAGAATGTCAAAGATGGCCAGGAACATCAACCAAAAGAGTCACTCTGATGTTCCCTGGCTGTTTGGAAAGGTTGAAAGAATATGCACTCTGGAGCTGGATGGACCTGGGTTTTCATTCTAGACCTATTAGAAATTATGTGTGCTTGGATAAGTCACATTATCTCTCTGAGCCTATTTCCCCATCTGTGAAATGAGGGGAATAATTCTAGCTCTTCATTTTAGTTGTGAGACTCAAGAAATAGTACATCAGAACTTGTTCTATGGTAAATGCTCAGTGTATGTGCATTTTCTTCTATCTTCATCATGCTCTTCCCAAAGACCCTGAACTTGAATTTCTGGCTGCCCTGGATCTATTATTTTTAATTTAGTCCTATTCATGACTATGAACTTCATCTTCTGACTTTGACATCTTTTTTTTTTTTTTTGGAGACGGAGTCCAGCTCTGTCACCCTGGCTGGAGTGTGGTGGCACAATCTTGGCTCACTGCAACCTCTGCCTCCTGGGTTCAAGCGATTCTCCCACCTCAGCCGCCTGAGGAGCTGGGATTACAAGCCTCCACCCCCAGGCCTGGCTGATTTTTTTTTTTTTTTTTTTTTGTATTTTAGTTGAGATGGGATTATAGCGTATTGCCCAGGCTGGCCTCGAACTCCTGAGCTCAGGTGATCCGCCCACCTCGGCCTCCCAAAGTGCTGGGATTACAGGCGTGAGCCACCACGCCCGGCCTCCTGACTTTGACATCTTATTTCAACGTGTCAGGCACAGAGGAAGCATAGGACAGACATGGGTCTCCTTCATCACATGCCTTGTGCAATATAGTGAGACCTCTCTGCTCATAGATTTCCTGGTCTTTCTGCTGCCCCCAAGCCTTAGGGATATGTCAAGTTAGCCTTCATTTGAACTAACCTCAGCACCTTCTCTTGGCATCAGTTACTTGAACTGCATTCTTTCAGACCTCATTGATTTTGAAATCAATTCTGTTGATGCAGAATTGCCCTGTGTAATTATTTATACAAATCTCTTGATGTGATTGGTGGAGCCTTACTTCGGAACACAGCAGCATGATGCTACGCAGAGCTCTAAATATGACAAGTTAAAAATGAATTAAAGTCCCACTCCCTACATGGAATCTTAGAGCTGGAAAGTCCTGCAGATATTGAGGACAATAAACTTTTTTTGTTTATAAAGAAATCAAAGCCAGGAGAATGAAAGTGATTTGCCCAAGATCACATAGCTTATTAATAGCAAAATCAAGGCTGAAATCCTTATTCCTATTCCTGCTTTTGAGTTTCCTATAAAATTATGTTGTCTTCATGGAGATACATGATCCATCTGTGTCACAGTTTAGAATAAAACTAATACTATTTTGTCTCCATTAGAATCCTCATGCAGAAACCCTAACTTCAAAAAAAAAAAAAAAAAAAACTCCAACTCTACTGAAACAGAAATCCAATTTCTTTTTTTTTCTTTTTTTTTGAGATGAAGTCTTGCTCTGTTGCCCAGGCTGGAGTGCAGTGGTGAGATCTCGGCTCATTGCAACCTCCGCCTCCCAGGTTCAAGTGATTCTCCTGCCTCAGCCTCCTGAGTACTGGGATTACAGGCACGCGCCACCACACCTGGCTAATTTTTTGTATTTTTAGTAGAGACGGGGTTTCACCATGTTGGTCAGGCTGGTCTCAAACTACTGACCTGGTGATCTGCCCACCTCTGCCTCCCAAAGTGCTGGGATTATAGGCATAAACCACCATGCCCAGCCCAAATTTTCTTTTTTAAGGGGGTGAGGGGACCACTTCCTTCTTCGAAATAATTGTTCCCTTTAATAAAATTTTTATTGTTTTCCGCCCTTTTTTTTGAAGATGTCTACATTGTTTCAGTCATAAATCAGCTATCTAGCCTCACTGATTAAATATTTCTTTTGTCCTCACCCACCCTGTCTTTCCCACTATCAGCACCCTAATCCAGGTCTTTAACTCCTCGAGCTTGGATTCTGTTGGAAGAGCCCCCTGAAGTATTAAACCACCTGCAGTCCTTTCCTGCTCCAAACCTGCACACTGCTTCAGATTTAATATATCACTGACATTAATCAAATCATCATCTTTTTGGTCTAATTTCATACAGCTCCCCAGTTCAAGCAAACAAATTTCTTCATCTCATCTGCATTCAGTTCAGGATTTAGTTCTTTCAGGATCTTCACAGCTACCTTCTGGATAACTCTCTCAGGTTCCCATGTTTTCCATCTGTTGAATTTGCTCCATTGGAGCCATCGTCTGTATATTATTTTTGTAATCCCCTTTGGCTGCTGACTTTCTCTTATCTGCTGCAATAGAAATACTCTTGCACTAGGCATTGGGAGGACCACCCATTACCTTCCATACCCTGCTTGTGAAGACATTAGCATACTGCTCAGTCTCTCTGAACCTCAGTTTCCTTGTCAGAAAAATCAGGGAATGTAATTACCTACCTTATCTCTTTTTTGGCTGTGTAAAGATTAGCTGAGAAAGTCGTTGCCCAAATGTTTTGCAAGTATAACTTATTCTTCGCTTCTCTCTTTTCTGAGTTCACACTCTGGAAACACACCCTCCAGGTTACACCGCACACCACTGTGCTCTTAGTGGCCCATGTAAGGGGCAGCTGCTGTCCTTACGATTTACCTGAGGTGAGGGAGACGTGGTCTTGGAGAGGACGCCTGACCCCTAGGTGTAGCATCTCCACTCCTTTTCCTTTGTGATCTGAATTTACACAAATTGGAAACATAGTGGGCTTCGCAAATACCCTTAAAAAAAAATCATGCTTTTCTTGGAGCATTATGGGATATTGGTCCATTTATTTTTTATAAGCATAGTAAAATCTTTATTCAAGTACAACATAAATATAAAAAAGGACACAAATCATGGGATACAGCTCAATAAATTTTCACAAAGTGGATACACTTCTGTGGCCGGCACCCAGGTCGTGAATTGGGACTTTTCCTTCAGCTTTGAAGTCCCTCTCATGCCCTCTTCTAGACACCGATCCCCCTAAGGGTAACCACCATTTTGATATTGAATGGGATAGATGAGTTTGGCCTGTTTAAGAACATTTTTTATAAAGGAAATCATACGGTGTTTCCTTTTTTGTGACTGGCTCTGTTTGTTAACATTGTAATGTTCACCCACAGGTTGTTTGTTTGTTTGTTTGTTTGAGATGGAGTCTCGCTCTGTCACCCAGGCTGGAGTGCTGTGGTGTGATCTCAGCTCACTGCGACCTCCGCTTCCTGGGTTCAAGTTATTCTCCTGCCTTAGCCTCCCAAGTAGATGGGACTTGTAACAGGTGCCTGCCACCACACCCAGCTAATTTTTGTATTTTTTGGTAGAGACGGGGTTTCACCAGTTGGTCAGGCTGGTCTTGAACTCCTGACCTCATGATCCACCCGCCGAGGCCTCCCAAAGGGCTGGGATTACAGGTTTGAGCCACCACACCCGGCCCACCCACAGGTTTTAAGTCATTCATTCTGTGTGCTGTTTAAGATCTCATTGTGTGTCTACGTGCATCTATTTTGGGTGGACATTTGGAGAGCTTGAATTGGGGACTATTAGGATTGTCTGTGAACATTTGCGAACATGTCTTTTGGTGAACATATGTATGATTTCCATTGAGTAGAGCCCTGGCCATGAAATGGCTGGGTCACAGCGAATGCGTATGTTTGGTAGATAGTGCCAAAGAGTTTTCTAAAGTCACCGTGCCACTTTACTCTTTAACCACAAAAGTGCCAGCTCCACATTCTCGCCCAAACTCAGAATTCTCTGTGGTTTTTATTCTAGATGACCAGTGGGTGTGTCATAGTATGGTATTGTGTTTTAATTTACATTATCCTGATGACTGATGAAGTTCAGTGTCTTCTCGTGTGTTTATTGATTATTTACTTTATTTATTTTTCATTTCATTTTTAGTTGACATCTATTAATTGTACATACTTATGGGACACAGAGTGATACTTCAATACATATATACAATGTAATAATTAAATCAGGATAGTTAGCATATCCATCGCCTCAAACATTTATTACTTTTTAGTGTTGTGAGCATTCAAAAATCTTCTCTTCTAGCTTGTTGAAAATATACACGAAATTGTTGTTAAGCATATTCACCCTACAGTGCTACAGAACACTAGAACTTATTCCTCCTATCTAGCTGTAATTTTGTGGATACTGTATTTTGTTACCAAAACTTTACTTTCTTCAAAAGTTCTTATTCCAGCCTTTTGCCTGTTTTTCTTCTATGCTGTGTAGTTATTTTAGTTATTTTTACTTATTGATTTATAGGAGCTCTTTTTTTTTTTTTTTTTGAGATAGAGTCTTGCTCTCTTGCCAGGCTGGAGTGCAGTGGCCTGATCTCAGCTCACTGCAACCTCTACCTCCCAGGTTCAAGCGATTCTCCTGCCTCAGCCTCTCGAGTAGCTGGGACTACAGGCACACGCCAACATGCCCAGCTAATTTTGTATTCTTAGTAGAGATGTGGTTTCACCATGTTGGCCAGGATGGTCTCACTCTCTTGACCTCATGATTGGCCTGCCTTGGCCTCCCAAAGTGCTGGGATTACAGGTGTGAGCCACCGCTCCTGGCCCTATTTTTTTTTTCATTATAGTTACTCCTTTTAGAAATTAACAAAACTTTACCTCCTTGAAAATCATCAAGATGTTCTAGGTTTCCTTCCAAAAGGTGATTGTTTCACCACTTATATTTGTATCTGTAGGTGATCTGGAATTAATTATTCCTAAATAGCTACAGGCAAATGCCAAGATTTATTTTTCCATATAAATAGAAAATTGACCAAACATCATTGATTAAAAATAAAATGGGGAAGGGTAATAGGGTAATTGTTTTTTGGAAGAAGTACTTCCAGAGAGGGCCAGTAGCAGTTCCAGAGGGAGGGTGAAGGAGCAAAAGACAACATGAGGGCAATGAGAATTCAGGGCAAATGGCCCAAATTGAAAAGAAGAATGAGGCACATGAGGGAAGTTCTTTTTATTCTTTCTTGCACATATTGGAGGCACCATGCATATGTGTTGTCGAGTGTCATAGAGAGCTCTCCAAGGTGGTTCCTTGATCATAGAGGTGGCAGTGGTGCAGCCAGTGCTAGAATGCTAGGCTTGCCTCTTGGACCATCGTTAAGGCACAGCCGTGGAGGCAGGTCTGTCCCCTCAGTAGTGTGGCAGTGGGAAGGTCTTCTGGGTCATTTTAGTATTCTCACCATTGACTTCTGACCTGGTTGAAGGCTGGGGTAGAAAACAGAAGATAACTTAGCCTGTTTTTCATGGTTCCTGCTTGACCATAACATTTCCTGCACCACAGACAGACAGCAGCTCCAACAACCCTAGGCCCCAAGAGCCTTACCCAGGGTGACAGATCAGATCCAGAATGGAATTCCCTAGCACAGTAGAGTGGCATGATGTTTGAGCCAGATAGGAAAATTGCCCAGCAGTTTCCTTCCTGGCACAACTGCACCCATGCCATGGAAGGAAATGAAATCCCCTTAAAAACTGAGCCCATTTCTCTCACACCATAATAAGATAATAAGCCAGGCTCTGCCCTTCCAAATAATGTAGCCAGCTCATGGCCTTCAAACCAGGCATCCTCGCTGTCTGAATGACAAATGGGGAGGTGTGTCAGGAACATGGCAAAGAGTTCTAACTCTCTGAAGCCTTTGTTAGCTGGACTAAGTGGGGTTCTTCTGAAGTTGGGAATTCAGAACACTGGGTGTCACATTCTTAACAAGGGTGCTTCCATGTATTCCCGACAGTAATAATGGCCGTGTTGACACTTCATTACAGTCCAGGAATTTTGAACCTTTGGCTTGATTTTTCTAGTAAGGTGAATAAACTGAGCATAGAGCTGCTAAATTACTATCTAGTGATCATGCAGCAGGCAGTGGGCATGGACTACAAACCTCATTTTTTGATTTGAGATCAGCTGCACAAAAATCTCGTAAATTATTATATTTCCCTTTTAGCAAAACCACAGCCCCCTTCAGCAGTAACTTGTTCTAATGTTTAATTAGCCATAAAGCAAAAAGACTCTTTTGTCTAACTAATTTCTATCAATGCCACTGAAATGTTTGTCCTCCCTTAAGTACTTTTTTTTTAAAATTGTAGTAAAATACACATAACATAAAATTTACCATTTTCACCATTGTTAGGTTCAGTAGTGTTAAGTACATACACGTTGTTATGTGATCAATCTCCAGAACTCTTTTAATCTTACAAAACTCAAACTTCATACCTACTGAACAATAACTCTCTGTTCCTCTTCCCCTCAGCCCCTGGAAACCACCATTCTACTTGCTGTCTTGATGAATTTGAGTACCCCAGATATATCATATAAGTGAACTCATACGGTATTTGTCTTTTTGTGACTGGATTATTTCACTTGGCATAATGTCCCCAGGGTTCATCCATGTTGGGGTGTATGTCAGAATTTCTGAATAGTATTCCATTGTATGCATAAACCACATTTTGTTTATCCATTCATCTGTCAATAGACACTTGGGTTGCTTCCACCCTTTGGCTATTGTGAATTCTTTTTGAGTTCTATGGGGAGAAAAGCAACTGCGTATAACTTACCTTGTAATAATTCTTAATTTGCTTGTGAAATTTCTGCTTACCTTTGCCTCCTTCAAGACAAAACAAATACACTTCTGTATTTTTTCCTTATAGTGTTGGTCTCAACCCATTTCCTCATCCTCATACCTACTGTAAATGTCTCCAAATCCTGTTCACTATTTAGAGGGGAGGTTTGAATGGTCTACACTACTTAGCTTGGAAAGTAAGTTCTCCTAGGACCTATGCCTCCCATCATCCAGTTGAATTTCTCCCATCCTTCTTCACATGTTCTGTCTTCAGGCAAACCTCACGTGATTTATCAGTGCACACACCTTCGTGCTCCCATAGGCTGCCTCATATTTCTACAGACCTTTTGTAATACTGTAATAGATCTTTCACTACCCATCCCGGGCCCCAGCTTTTACACAAAGCACAGTCATAGTATTAAGTTGGTTCAAAAGTAATTGTAGGTTTTGCCATTAAAAGTGTTAGGTTGGTGCAAAAGTAATTGCGGTTTTGCCAATAATTGCAAAAGCCACAGTTACTTTTGCACCAACCTAATTTGTGCCTTACTCAGGTAAAGAAGAACGATTTCCAAGTTATAGACATTTTGAAATGCAGTATTCCAACATACACATGTCTTTTGTTTTATATGATAGTGTGGTGCTTTGTTGAACATTAAAATCCAGTGAGATTTGCAATAAAAAAGTATGAAAAAAAATTTAGCCCCTTCATTGACTTGTTTGAAAAGAATTTTGTATCCCTTTTATTGACTTTTTTGAAAAAAAATTTGAGATTGCAATTTAAAGAATTCTGTTGTGAGTCCTGTTGCAAAGCAACCATTTTCTACAATGTAAGCTTGATTAGGATTTATTTAGACTATCGTTTCTTTATTTTTGCAGAAAGAAGCTTGCAGGTAGCTTACAGTTAAGCCCAACTCTCCACACCCACCCCATGCTAAATCAGTCATTTTCCTCATCCTGCAGATGACAGCAATGAATGTGTTTTTCTTTTGCAATCCTATTTTAGCTGTTTCCTCTTCAAACTCCTCTTATGTTGGATAGCTCTTTTCCCTACTCTATTGAGATTATTTAAAATACAGTTCCTTGTTTCAGTGGTTTTAGCAGTGTTTCTTCTGGCCCAGCACAATCTATACCCTCAATCTCTGCAAAAGTCTCCTACAGTTCTTCCCCACCCCAACCCCACCCACACACCCAGCCCCTTCCCCAATAGGCCAACCAGGAGCTCCCGAGTGAAGTATTATGCTCTCTCTATTTTACTCACCAAAATTTGAAATAAAGTAGTTAAAAGTCAAAGATATATAGAAGAATAAAAGAAACAGCAATGCTGGCTTTTTCAAAAAAAAATCTATAAATACTCCTTCTTATCACTTCAGTGTAGTTGATGGTTGTTTTTCAAGCCCAAAACTTTTTCACACATCTGATTAAATTTCCTTCACTGAGAAATTCCAGCCATCTCTGGAGAGATCTCCTGGCTCACCTTAGACAAGAGTAACATAAGCTTTTATATTAGGCTGGCCTAGCCAACTTTTCAGTTCACAAAAGGAGTCACAGAGGGATGAGTTCTATGCATTCATGTCACACCGCAGAATCTGCGTCACATAGGTGGTTATGCCAATGTGTGTCTCCTTTGTGTCAACACCAAACTCTCTGGTGTTCAGTTACTATTACCCAGCCCTTAAGGTCTGTCTAAGAGGTGGGTAATGAGGTCCATTAAGAGTTATTTTGAAAAAGGAAGTTCACATTTATTTCAAAAATTACAAGCTCAGAAACAGAAAGCAAATGCCTATAAAAAGTAAAGATAAACTAACTGAAATGACAAAAATAACCCCCCCCTCAAAAAAAAATGGGAGGAAATCTGAGTATGGGCTAAGGGAAAACTTCCCCTTCAACTCCTGAAGGGTTGCTGAAAATCACTGATGAGAGGCCGATTCATAGGAGAAAAGGCATACACGTTTATTACTGTGTATGCAAGAGCCTTCAGGGTGAACACCCAAAGATACAGAGGAAATTGTCCATTTTTATGCTTGGGCATAACTAAATTTGAACAGTTGTATAGAAATATGATTGGACAAAAAGGGTATGATCTAACCCAAATAGACCCAGTTTGGGGAAGCCTGCAAGGCCTCTCTGTCTGGATTCTTCTTGGCCTCTCTGCGCATGCCTTCCTTCCTTCTAGGTGTGGGGCAGGACCCTCTCAGGAATGAAGGTCTTATGACCTACAGTCAAACAGGATAGGTCAGATAATTTCTTTATGGCCAGTTTTTATACAGAAAAGTGGAAGGAAAGTTAGAGTAATGTTTTTAGGTTTTATGGCTGGCTTTGGGGAAAAGGAGTTCCGGGCTCTATGACCTGCCTTGGGGGAGAGAGATTTTAGTTTCTGTGGTTAGTCTTTGGTAAGAGTAGGACTGAAAGACAGAGGGGCAGGAGAAGTTCAGAGAAAAACTTCTGCTTCTGAGGCTGCTTTTGAGGCCTTCATTTTGGAGTACTGTTTTCTGAGTCCCAGTACCTGCATCATTAAAACTAAGGAAGTATCGGGGCCATCAGATTGCCCGAGAGATTGAGGAATTTGTGCCAGAAATAATGCAGATGGGAACAGGAATACTTATTAATCCATTAATAGGATGTTTGTGAATGACTTTAAAATAATCCAACTGGCCTGGTGGGGCAGCAGAAACGAGGGGATTTATGAATAAAATTGGCCATTATGAAGTTTTGAAGCTGGATGTGAGGTGTATGAGATTGATTTGACAGTTTTCTCTGCTTTTGTTTATGTTTGACAAGTCTCACAAAATATAGTTAGCTCAAATAGTGTGTAGGTGGGACAAAATCATAGGGAATTAATAACTGCAAGCTCCCATGATACAAAGTGTATCTTTTCCTTGCAGATGTAAAATAAAAACTAATCACAAATTCCATGAACAAAAGTAACAAATCTATCATCAGGATTAAAGATATAATACAATCCTAGATAATGCCTACATTAAAAGAGAAGTCAAAACTACAAAATGAAATAACCAAAGATCTCTGTCTATCCCTCTGTCTATAACTGTCTCAACAAATAGTGCATTTAATTGCAGTATACTTAAGTTGGAAGAACAAATAGATTTGATCTCTCCTGTTCATATATTTTGACTGGCCCTGACTGAGGCCAGTAGAAATCCTGCTTGAACAGAGAAGAAATATCTGCTGTATCAAGACTCCAATTGGATTTTTGTTTTTAATGTGACAAAGTGGTATCTCATTTGTCAGGAGGAATAAACAGACAAGAATCATCAAGGACCTGTTGAACAACAGAAAGTCAGAATTTACTTTGGTGTACATGAAAATATACTATCACACGATAATAACGTATAATTGGGCCAATGTAGAAAGGAATCAACATATTTAGAATATGATAAGGATGGCATTTCAAATCATTAGGCAAAAGATGCATTCTTTAATAAATCTTGTTTGTTGCAGGAAAACTCAGGAATTACAAACATAAGTATTTTGTGTAATATGCTACGTTATGTTGAATATAATTGCTTTGTTTATAAGAAAACTACAGGAAGGGATCAGGATATTTTAATACTACCTCATAGCAGTATAATTGTGTTTCTGACAATATTCTAATTCACCTGAAGATTTTGACCAAGGCTATTTTCTTACAGCATTGCCGACAAACAATAATAAAACACAGAAACTTAACATGGCATTTATTTGGTGCCAGGCACTTTTCTAAGGTGTTGAGGTATATTAACTCATTTAATCATCACAAAACTGTATGCGATGGGTGATATTATTATTCTCTGTTTAATACACGAGGAATCTGAGGTGCGGGGCTCGTTGTGCGACGTCACCATCAGACATCTAGCAAGTGTGGGGGCTGGAATTGCGGCCTGGCTCCAGCGTGTACTTTACAGTCTCTCCTGGGACTGAGCTCTCTATGCACATCTCTGACGTGCCTTTTTGCTTTTCCCAGGGACCTGATGCCCAGAACCCTGGACGGGCAGATCACCATGGAGAAGACGCCCAGTTACTTCGTCACGCGGGAGGCCCCCGCGCGCATCTCGGCCATGTCCAAGGACACCAAGCTCATCGTGGTGGTGCGGGACCCGGTGACCAGGGCCATCTCGGACTACACGCAGACGCTGTCCAAGCGGCCCGACATCCCCACCTTCGAGAGCCTGACGTTCAAAAACAGGACGACGGGCCTCATCGACACGTCGTGGAGCGCCATCCAGATCGGCATCTACGCCAAGCACCTGGAGCACTGGCTGCGCCACTTCCCCATCCGCCAGATGCTCTTCGTGAGCGGCGAGCGGCTCATCAGCGACCCCGCTGGCGAGCTGGGCCGCGTGCAGGACTTCCTGGGCCTCAAGAGGATCATCACGGACAAGCACTTCTACTTCAACAAGACCAAGGGCTTCCCCTGCCTGAAGAAGGCGGAGGGCAGCAGCCGGCCCCACTGCCTGGGCAAGACCAAGGGCAGGACCCACCCTGAGATCGACCGCGAGGTGGTGCGCAGGCTGCGCGAGTTCTACCGGCCTTTCAACCTCAAGTTCTACCAGATGACCGGGCACGACTTTGGCTGGGATGGATAACCATATAATTTAAAAAGAAAAAAAAAAATCAAAATATAATATATTTTTTTACCAATCGGTAGAGAAGAGACAGTTTAATATTTGTGCTGAAAATATGTTTCAGTAGTTTTTTCAATGAATGTTAAGAGATTGTTCTCACTCCCGCCCCATCTTAATGTATAACCAACACCAAACACGTGGATCAACAGAAAAGGAAAATTTCCCTCGTCCAAACCCTTTCAATTTTCAGTTTTTATTTTATGTTCTATATACCCAGTCATAAAGTATAAGCATCAGTTGTCATTAAAAGTTTTCAGAAAATCTTGAGGTTAAACATCTCTCTCTCTTTTTTAAATACAAGGCCCTGATAAAATTGATATCTATCCTTATATTTTTCTCCCTTTTTCCTGCGCCACTTTTTCTTAAATTATTTCCCAGTTAGTATTATCATGTTTGTACCCTTCACAGTTTTCATAGTGCTTTCAAATACACCTTTTTGTACATTAAAATAAAAAAAGAATCTTGCTCCATTGTATAAGAGCACAGTAGGTAAATATTATTATCCCCATTTTACAGAAAGGAAAACTGAGTTTCTGGGAGGTGAAATAATGTATCTAAAGGTCAAATGGTAGATGGACCCTGGACAAAATTCCATCTTCCACTTGTTCCTTATTTCATGTCACTTTTTCCAGGGAGAATGGAAGAGAAGACACCTGCACCTTTAGAAATGGTTAGCTAGTTTTCAGATGATCTGAAAAGGGACAGAGAGTCCCTTGTTTTCTAAGTTCCCAGGCTACCCCTCATGGCACCCAGTCTCATTACATAGTTGTGTTCAAGAAAACCATGCAGACCTGGACACAACCTCTCTTAAGAGCCAATCTTGCCTCTTGGCTATTTAAAGTACCCTGAGATATGGAAATCTTGACTGATGGATGCTTGATTGAATTGGAGAGGAATTATTGGACTCTTGCATGGAGGACAAGGTGGCCAGCCACACTAGGGGTAGCACAAGATGTGTTAGGAACGTAACTTACCCATTGGCTGATTTAAATGACTTTTAAAAAAAAGAAAAACAGATTTCAATTAGCGCTTACAGGTATGAGTCTCATTTGTTTTTTAGTTTACCTCTTTTTAAATAGAGAAAACCTACCTTTCTTTGTAATATCTCACTTCTAACTTTGGAGCTAGTACTCTAAAAGAATTAATTAGCAATTCGTTTATAATGTTTTTATTTTTCATGGATGGAAGACTATCACTTTGTCACTTTATTCCCCCCTCCCACTTCCTATTTATACAAGTTATAATCTAAAGTTCAGTAATATTTGGAAAAATATTGTAGGAAATGCATTTGTGGGTAAAATGGTGGCTTTTCCTCTTCTCTCATCTGTTTCTGCCCATCCCCCATTTAAATCACTCAAATAAATCAATAGTTTATTAAGAGTATTCCTTTCCTCTTTGAGTGGGTATTAACAAGATTAGCATTAATGGGAATTAAATTGGTTTAGAGAGGAACACATATGCACGAAATATATAAAACATTTATAATTAGCCTGTCAGCAACATTTTATTAGAGGTTTAAACCCAAGAGGAAAAATGTCTTCTATTTCGTGGAAGTTTTCTTTATCTGCCAAAATTTAAAGGACCAGACACTCTAAAATAATATTCTTTTTCTTTTCTAATGTTGTCAATCAAAAGAAACTAAAGTTGTTTTAAAATATGCAGTGCAATTGTACATTTACCATAGATGCTGCATCAGGTGATGTAAATATTTCTTGAGAAGCTTAACACAGGACTAAAATGAAGGAAAAAATATTTTAAGTGTTAGATATTTTGGCATTGCTCCAAATCTTTGGATTTATCTGGTAATATCCCATTTATAGAAGTTAAGTAAACCCCAAATCCAGGTCACCTTTTTTCAGTTGATTTCCTTCATGTCTATGCCCTCAATTTCCCAGTGCCACGGACTGTTTTTATTCTACTTGAATCACTAGCTGCAAAAAGATACTCATTTTAAACTCTTATCATCATTTCTCTTAGCTCATTTTGTTTGTACAACTGATTCTTTGGTAAGTGTTTGCTTGGCATTATGCAAAAGTGGCTTGCACAAAGAAACAATTGCGTTCTGCAACCTTCATTTTTTTTAATGTGAAAGAAGTAACAGAATTGAATGCAAAGGATCCCTTTTTGAACATAGATATTTTTGTTCATATTATTTTAAAAATGAATGACTATGGAAAACACTGGGAAACTCTTCAAGCTTCTATGACTTCCTAAGAGTGTTAGAAGTAATAAGTCCCAGCAAAATGTATAAAGATTTAGAGTCAGTATTCTCTAACAGGAATGTCCATTCATTTCTGCCTCTATATAGTACTCATCCCTGCTGTGCATGAACTTGGCCTCACATTTATTTTGTCCATTTAGCTACACCATATAATAGGCTTTGACCTTGACTGGAACATCTTAGCATCCATTCTCTGAGCTGTCTGCTCCAAAGCCATGCCTTCCAATCCCCTTCCTGTTTCTTAGAGGTAGACTGTTGTCTTTCAAGAAGAATATCTAGAAAATACCTACAGCTTCGTTTTGAGCAGTTTGCTTCCAAGGTCACATCTACAGTATATCCATTCTCCAGAAAACTTAGCCACTTCTAGGGAAATGAATTTTATTTCAATAAATGGAGATTAACATGCTTCTAGAGAATGGATATTGATTATTCTAGAAACATTAATCCCACATAATTTTCTTATTTTCAAAGGATCTTCAAAGCTGAAATCAGCTTCAATGGTCATTTGGATCAAATCCCTGTTCAGCACCTGAATCCTTTCGTTAACTTGTTACGCAGGGGTTTAAAACATTGATGTGTCTGTAAATTCTTAACTTTTGATATTACAGTTGAAAAGGGGATACATTTCTCCTAAACAGCTTCATCGTATTCTGCCAGCTGAGACCTGCTGAGTCCCCAGCTCCCCATGAAGATATCTTAAATTCAATATGTGAATAAATAAATGTGTCTATAAAATAAAAATGCCTTATATTTATATTGAAGACTAATCTTTCAAATGCACTATTTCACCGTATACCAACAACAGCAGCTCTCTACTCTCATTAGTTTCACTTTACAGATGTTTCACTAAGTTTCACTAGGGCTAAAGGCACTGGTTCTCAACAAAAGGTGATTTTGCATGCCAGGGCAACATCTGGAGATATTTTTGGTTGCCTCAAGGGTTGAGGAGTGTAGGGTGCTACTAGCATCCTGGGTAGAGGCCAGGGATGCTGCTAAACATTCTGTAATGCGCAAGACAGTCTCCATTACCAAAAATGATCTCAACCAAAACGCCAGTCATGCTGCAGTTCCTGAGTTAAGATGTGTATCAGTCACAGCTAGTGTGTGCCTCAGGTCTAAAAGCCAGATTCTAATTAATGC
The DNA here is from genome assembly GCF_006542625.1 of Nomascus leucogenys. Lineage (NCBI taxonomy): Eukaryota > Metazoa > Chordata > Mammalia > Primates > Hylobatidae > Nomascus > Nomascus leucogenys. Next base: position 64,478,433 of record NC_044399.1, read on the forward strand.
TGGACTGGTAATTCTTCCAGTCACCATTCTATATTTTCTCTTGAAAACCTCTTTTCTGTTATGTCCTTCCCTCCCTCCCTCCTTTCTCTTTCTCTTTCTCTTTTTCTTTCTTTCTTTCTTTCTTTCTTCTTTCTTTTTCTCTTTCTTTCTTTTTCTTCTTTCTTCGTTCTTTATTCTTTCCTTCCTTCTTTCTTTTTCTTTCTTTCCCTTTCTCTCTCTCTCTCTCTGTTTCTCTCTCTCTCTTTCTTTCTTCTAATAAGCAGAGCAGTGCTTACTGTTGTGCTTTGCTGGGAAAAAATGCTAAAGGGAACCAAACCGTGTTTTTATAATGAAGATACAGAAGCAGCTTGTAACAAATGGATAACTGCAATTGTGAGAAATGGAATCAGTCAGCTTCAGGTGGAAAATAACATTCCAATAAAACACTTCTAAAGGCTCTTTCAAGTTCAAGTCTTGCAGTTTCTATTTGCCTCCACAACAGGGCTGTGACTGTATTTCTTGTCACCTGACAAAACCAAAGTGCCTAGAGAGGGAAGTAAACATCTCCATTTCTGTTAAACGCTAAATTCAGATGGATGTGCTATGGTTACAAATAGCCTTGAGTTGCTGAATAATAGCAAAGGAAAGCAAATTCCTATTGCCTCATATCCTAGAAACCCCAGAACTTTGTGCATAATTTCGATAGACTCAGAGAACAGAAAAACTTACGGTTCTCGAACACAGGAAAACTGATGCTGAGATTCATTCCAATATAAGCCTTGGTGTAGAGAAAAAGGGCCCCTACTTATTCTCCTATTGTAGCCTGTAATCATTGAAGGAGAGTGGAATTTTAAAAGCCCAGCCTCAAGCCCTGTTGATGAAGCATTGCTGTTATTGTAGAATTTGTGGTCCTTGAAATATCTTCATGAACATGCAAACAGATTTGCATTGAGTTTCTAATATACGGAAGAAGAACATGGATAGGAAAATTATAAATCTGTTTGCTACATAATGGAATGTTGAAATGGCAGGCCTTTCTTTAAAAGCTTGAAAAAGGATGAATTTGGGGAAATTATGAGGCAGTGTGACATCACATACAAAGTCATAAAATAATAAATTTTAGTTACGCTAGGAGGAAATAAAACTGAAAATAGAAATTGCTTCTAATATATGGTTCCATTGTGGGATATTAGAAAATGTTAGTATGTTTCAGGCTATAGCCCAATTTTTTTAGTTTAATTTCCAACTGTTGGTTGTGTTCTTTTAATAACAATATGCTCAACAACTTACTCTCCTCTAGTTTTACCATAAAAATAAAAGGGAACACTGAATGGAGAACACACATTCTGCTGTGAGTTCTTTTTGCTCTCAAATGTCTGGGTATGATATTTTAGTTACCTTTGAAGGATCAGATAGGATGAGATCTGGTGTCCTTCATTAGCTTTGCCTAGATGATCCATGACTACGCTAGATTTTGAACTTGGTGCTAACTTTGATTATTCCTAAGAGGGCTTTTGTGTAACTGTCTGGTCTGTACGTTGACCATTAGGTCTCTCCCAAAGTCATTTTATAATAAACCGAGAGTGTTCTCCCACACCCCAAGGGGAGCTTGCTTTCATTGCAAATAGGAATAATGAGTCTTTCCCCCTCCCATCTTCTACCTCCATGCTTCTCTCACTTTCCGGTGACTTCTGCCACATCCTGCCTGTGACTAGTGATCTTTGGCATCTGATTCTTCCCTCTCTTCAGATGTACCATATCTGAGGATGTCCATTTCCTACTTCAGATTCCTGGGGAGAAAACTGCAGTCCACCTAGGGCACTTGCTCTCAGCTTCAGCTCCAGGAAAGACAGTCTGAATATCTGATATAGACCCCTAGAGAGATGAAAGTCAAGTAGGCTTAACTTTCCCCAAGAGGATTTACATTAGGAAAAAAAAAAAAAAAAGTCCCCAAAGGAGGATGGATGGAACCGAATCTGAAAGGATGGAGGCATGTTTGACATAGGGGATGGGGTGTTGTTGAAAGGATGCTTACCTGGCTTCCAGTACCCCAACCCCTCACCACGGACCTGAAGAACCAGGGGCAGCAATGTGTGGCCTTCCATTCCTGAAAGGTTATCTGCCTCTGGTCTGGGCAGTGGCATTTTTCTCCCACCTGTTTTCCCAGAAAGCCTTATCTAAGCTCAGATTTCTTTATGTCAGGCCTGCAACAGCTGGTCAACCAGGGAACTGTAGGAAGCAGAGAAACTTTAGAGTCATTTCACTGCAATTTTTCAGAGGCAACAAGAGTTTTTGATTAAGTGCTATCAACTGATACCTTTATAGGCAAACCTAATTTTCATTTCAGACTACTTGATCTTACCCCTAAATTCCAGATCAGTTGTTCTTCATTATACAAAGTCCAACTAAATATCCTATAATAGTAATACCTTACCTTTATACAGAATGATTCAAAACATGTTTATATCAAGGAGGGTATAGACTTTAGACTTGAATAGTTTTTTTTTTCTTTTTCCTTCCTTTCTAGATTAAAAAAAAAAAGTTGATATGGTCTATTGCAGCTCATTCCCACCTTGGACAAACCTCACATTTCCCCTCAGCTGAATTACTTACAAAAGTCTTTTCAGCATCTTTCTTTCTACCTTTCTTGATTTTATTTTCTTCCTCATCTGAGTAAACTTTTACCCTTCAATTTTTTCCTGTATCAAAATCCTTATGTCAAAAACTATTTTACATATTTTTTTATTCCTCCTTTCTTTTTTTTTTGGTTTTTTGTTTGTTTGTTTGTTTGTTTGTTTGTTTTGAGAGAGTCTTGCTCTGTCGCCCAGGCTGGAGTGCAGTGGCGCGATCTCGGCTCACTGCAAGCTCCGCCACCTGGGTTCACGCCATTCTCCTGCCTCAGCCTCCTGAGTAACTGGGACTACAGGCGCCCGCCACCACACCTGGCTAATTTTTTGTATTTTTAGTAGAGATGGGGTTTCACCGTGTTAGCCAGGATGGTCTCGATCTCCTGACCTCGTGATCCGCCCCCCTCGGCCTCCCAAAGTGCTGGGATTACAGGTGTGAGCCACCATGCCCAGCCTCCTCCTTTCTTTTCAACAAGACCCCTATTGTTATTTTCCCCCTTTTATAACAATCTGGCCTCAAAATTATACCTTACTTTTCATTTCATTTCAAAGTGCTTGGCCTTCATCCTACCCTCTTTGATGTTCTTTGCCCTTTCTCAAATTGTGTTCTTTCCATGTTAGGGAAAGTTATCTTTAGAGAAAAATCCCCTCCCTACTATCATTCAAGCATATGGCATTTGAAACTCTCTTGTGGATGTAGCTTTCTTATTCCTTCCAACCCACTGAAATGCAAAAATTCCAACTGGTATTGACTTCCACCTGTAAAGTGATTCTGTGTTGAATACACCTAGCTCTTCTTCTATCTAGCCATAAATAATGAGCTCTATTTCAGACTCTTTGGCCCGTGCTATTTGGTGAGGTCATTAATAAAAAGTTCTTTATCAACGAGATGATGCATTTCACTAGTCCAAGCTATATATAACGAACACACAGAAAAAACTGGAAGCAGATCTGTTTTTACCAGCCTCATCCTGTCTTCTAACTGAAGTTGCAAATCTCCCACGTGTAACAATGCCCATAGTTTTTTTCCCTCATCATTCCTGCATGTCTGCTCCTAGGTTTCTCAGCAGCCTGGTCTCTGCTTGTTCATTACCATTTATTTCTGTGATGCTTTCGTTATTTAATGGACTCTCATTCCAGTTCATTATTTCTACTATTGTGTCCCTTATTTATGTGGTTGCTGCTTTGATGTTTTCCAGGTCTCTAAACCTGTGCTGAGTCGGCTATTCCCTGACACTCTGTTATCAGCATAAGCAACCTTCCTTCATTTCATTCCACTTACCGTTTGAGCACAGGGACACAGCCATACAGGCAATATATATATATATATATATATATATATATATATATATATATATATTTGAAATGGAGTCTTGCTCTGTCACCTAGCCTGGAGTGCAGTGGCATGATCTTAGCTCACTACAACCTCCACCTCCCAGGTTCAAGCAATTCTCCCTGCCTCAGTCTCCTGAGTAGCTGGGATTACAGGTACCCGCCAACATGCCCGGCTAATTTTTGTATTTTTTAGTGGAGATGGGTTTTCGCCATGTTGGCTGGGCTGGTCTTGAACTCCTGACCTCAGGTGATCCTGCCTTGTCCACCCAAAGTGCTAGGATTATGAGCATGAGCCACCGCGCCTGGCTAATTAAATATATATTTTACCCTTACATGGCGCTTCATACCATGAAAGAGAAAACAACGGCTTATCTAATCTGTCATTTTCTTGATCCCGTCTTTTTTTATGATGTTCTTTAGACTCACCAGCTCTTTCCGTGCCCTAATGATGAAACCCCATGGCTTGTATATAATCTTGTGCGTAATTTTTGATTTGGCCACAAATAATGAAAATTTGCATGGATCATTCAATCCCACTGAACCTTAATTTTTTCATTTATTAAAAAAGTGAAGAGGATTAACAGTTCTTAGTCTCATTCCAACTGTGATATGTCTGGAAGCATTTTATGGTTGAAGCTGTTACTAATAATTATTTTTCTTCTGCCTCTTGAAACGGTAATCTTTAAGTCACTCACTTTACTAACTTCTCATAGGCTGCTGAATCTGTGACCAAAGTTTGTTTTCAGTAATAACAATCAGTGCTAGCTGGCCACTGAACCTTTCCTTTCAATAGAAATTGATCACATTTGTCAATGTTGGAGAAGTAGTCACTGCCCTTGAATTGTGTGTTTCTTCCTGCTTCGCCTGAAGTCCCGACATTATCATCCTTCCTGAGCTCTAAGGCTTCTGAAATAGTTCTGTTAAAAAAAAAAAAGTCCTTAATAACAGTTTCTAAATTGAGGGTATCTTAATCCATTCATTTTAGCTCTTTAATTTACAGACAATCTCCTACCTTGAACAGTAAAATATAGCTATGAAGAAACTCAATCATTACTTCTATCATTGCTTTGATCTGGCCCAGAGTGGTTTTCCTTTGACGTATGCTATTTTCTGCGAATTTTTATGCCCTGTTTTTTCCTGCCTCCTGCACCATTCCCTGCTTTTGCGAAAGGAGGTAGGTACCTTATCCTTTGAATTCTTTCTACAGACAGTGCACCATTTATAACTGTTTGGAAATGGGGACCGGGCTTCTCGCCTCTTGATAGGTCATACAAATGCCTTCTGAGTCTACAATTTACGCAAAGGTTATTAAGTGACCAGAAAAGGCAGTATCTGTTGCTTTATTTCCCAGCCTCTATCGTCCTTACAACTAAACCCATGGCTTTGATTTGTGGAATTTTACTTAGGTTCTGGGATGTCTTTTGAATTCACTTTTATAAAAGAATTTTTTTTATTTTGTTAAAACATATGTAACATAAAATTTATCATCTTAACCATTAAGTATATAATTCAGTGCATTAAGCACATTCACAATGTTGTTCTAGAACCATCACCAGTATTCATTTCCTGAATATTTTATCATCCTAAACTGAAGCTCTAAACCCACTAAACAGTAATTCTTCATTCCCTCTTCCCTCAGTCCCTGGCAACCACCATCCTACTTTCTGTCTCTATTCTAGGTACCAGAGGTCCCGCCTACCTTGAAGGCATACTCAAATTTTGATCACTCAGCTCATTTTGTTTTTCTGTAAGCAAGCTCCCAATTGTTCAGTCCTGCCCAGCAGCTGAGTGGTGTCTGCTACCTCTATAGCTGGGTTTTAGACTTTCCAGCCCTTCCCTCAGTTACTCCAGATCAGGAGGTCTGCCCAAACCCATCTGTTTGACTACGTGCCTGATAAATCTTGCTAGACCTCCCTTGCTTTTATCTACCAAGGCAGATTAAGAGATTGGACAGTAGTCTTCTATTTCAATCCACTCAAGCACTGGAAAAAAAATCTCTGTAGCCCTCTTTATTGATTTTACTGCCTTAGTGATCTCCTCCCTGGTCTATTCTAAAGCCAAGGGAAGCCCAGTTATAATGAAATTGTACCAATGGCTGTGGCCCAAATTTTTCTTTACACATTTTTAAAGACATTTACTGCATGCTATCTTTTAACTTGACCATATTTCTCGTAGGAATTTGAAAGGTAGCTTATGCATCTTTGGTTCCTCTCGATTTAATTCATAGTCCCCAGGTAACTGTTGTCTCTCCTGAAAGGTTCTCGTGAAGAAATCTCCAGTCTACATGGGGCAGAGAGATAGCAAAACCTCCTTCTGCCTTCTCCTGCCTCTGCCATATGCAGGTGAATTCACAACTCACTACAAAATAAGTAAAGCTCAAGCTTCAGACTCTTCACTGGCACTGAGTGCCTTCCAGGGTCCTTTGCTGCTACATTTCTACTTTCGTATTTTTTTCTTGAAGGGACCTCTAAAATTATTTGAGTGTCAGGGTGTCAGGTGCCATTAAACCTATATCCACTTCTGCTTGCTTGATTTTTTTTTTTTTTTTTTTTGGGACAGAGTTTCACTCTTGTTGCCCAGGCTGGAGTGCAATGGCACTACCCTGGCTCACTGCAACCTCTGCCTCCTGGGTTTGAACAATTCTCCTGCCTCAGCCTCCAGAGTAGCTAGGATTACAGGAGCCTGCCACCATGTCCAGCTAATTTTTTGTATTTTTAGTAGAGACGGGGTTTAACCATGTCAGCCAGGATGGTCTCAAACTCCTGACCTCAGGTGATCCACCCACCTTGGCCTCCCAAAGTGCTGTGATTACAGGCTTGAGCCACTACGCCCGGCCTGCTTGCTTGATTCTTGAAGAAAAATTTGCCATACCAGCAGAATGAAACTTCTTCCCTTTTTACCACCTTTTTTTTTTTTTTCGATACAGGGTCTTACTCCAATGTCCAGGCTGAAGTGCAGTGGCGTGATCACGGCTCACTGTAGCCTTGAATTCCCAGGCTCAAGTTATCCTTCCACCTCAGCCCCCCGAGTAGCTGGGACTACAGGCATGTGCCACCACACTGGGCTAATTTTTTGTACTTTTTGTAGAGATGGGTTTTACCATGTTGCTCAGGCTGGTCTTGAACTCCTGGGTTCAAGCAATTTGCTCACCTTGGCCTCCCAAAGTGCTGGAATTATAGGTATGAGCCACTACGCCTGGCCTCACCTCCTTCTTGATTAGTACATCTCAAATCCCACACTCCCCTAGCTCCTCAGTTAGATTCTCCAGTTCCTCTCCCTCGTTCTCATCATTCGCAACTGGCTGATGGCATTCGTTTGACAAAGGGTGGCTCATGGGTCTGGGTAAGAAACAAATGACAAGCCACTGCATTGGGAGATCATTCCATCTGCTCCATTTGAAAGGACTGGTGATGATGCAGTTCAAGTTTAGCTGGTAGTGCCAGGTGAAACTGGTCAGCATAGGCCAAAACCCACGATAACTAAGGAATTATAACTTACAAATCACCTGGCACCCTTTTTAGGCCCTTCTTAGCCTATATCCTAATATAAATATTTATTACAAAGAATCAATGTAATGTAAATTATTAGTTACGAGGATGGCCTTTCAATTTGAATTCTAGATTTGCCTATTTCTAGCTTTGCAGCTTTGATAACAGGACTTAATCTCTCTGTGCCTCAGTTTTCTCTTCTGTAAAGAGGGGATGTTAATAATAGCATTCACAACAAAGGATTGTTATGAGGATTAAATTATTATGTAAAATGCTTATATCAATTCCTGGCACACGGTTACTAGGATATGTTTCAGCTTTTATATTAGCTGTTGTTTGGAAGCTTTATATTCACTCACTTTCTTGGTTCTAAATTGACTATAGTATGCACGAATATGTTTGTGTACTTACGCATTCTTATATTCCAGGCCTCTTTGCATAGAGATTATATAATTTGAGATAATTGCATTACATCGTGTGATTATTTTACCTTGAAATTAGAGAACTGCTAAAATGTGCACTGGAAGTTTCCAAATCCTAAAGCTCTCTAACAGCTAAGTAGAAATTAGAAGTAGAAAGGAATAATTTGAAGCCATTGTCTTAGACCATTTGGCCATCCATAACAGGATGCAATAAACTGGTTGGTTTACAAGTATTAGAAATTTATTTTTTCACAGTTCTGGAGGCTTGGAAGTCCAACATCAAAATGCCAGTAGGTTCTGGGTCAAATGCGGGCCTGCTGCCTATTTCGTAGGCACCCGTCTTCTCATTGTATCTTCACATGGTAGCATGGGCAAGGGCACTCTCTGGGCTCTCTTCTATGAGGGCACTAATCCTATTCAAAAGATCCCCACCCTCATGATCTAATCACCTGACAAAGGCCTCACCTCCAAATCTAATCACATTGAGGATTAGGGTTCAACATAGGAACCTTTGGGGAGACATAAGCGTTCAGTCTATAGCACTGATTGATGGAGTCTGGTTTCATCATTTCATAGTTATGTCTCTCTATTTTGCAGACATAAGTCATAGGCAGGAGGGAGACCACAGAGGCATCCCCATCATAAGTCATCTAACAGAAAGAAAAGCTTAGGATTACTTGGTAAAGTGACTCATAGATCTCTTCATTGCAAGGCTGTGAAACTCTAGAAGGAGCAACCCTTAACAGCCTCAAGATCTGGGGTTTTGCTCATGAATGACACTATCTTATGACTTTACGTAAACCCTTGGGGGTCCTCAGAGTCTCAGTTTGCTCATTAGGGAGTAGATTAAACGATTTCAGAGGTTCCTACTAGCTCTAAACAAGTATAAATGTATAAACAAGTAAAAACAGTTCATCAAACTGACTGGTGAATCCTAGTGGTGACACATGTCAATTGTAGAACACTTCAGGGTTTGCACAGGTCTTTTGTAGGCACGGACTAGTATTTGTTTTTTTCTTTAGCGTCCAGTGTTTTTAAAGGAGGTTATTTCCATTTTGACCACTGACCACTACGAATTTCACCCAAGTTCAATACTATTTCCTCAGTAATACCTTTGTAAGAACATGGCAGAGTATTTTCTTTATTTAAAAAATTACTATCATGAGCATAGTTGACCTGATAAATTTAGAATTTATGTCACATCCCACTTCTGCAAAATTCTAGTGCAGAAACCATTTATGTTCACATTTTATAATTTCATTGGAAGAGGAAAAAGGGTGGTAATATGGAAGTTGAAGATATATTGATTTTCCAATTGATAGGCTTTAGAGAAAAAAAGCCTCATGCAAGATAATCTATATACTACCAAGGATGTTGTTCACCTTAATAGCTATAAAAACTAGGTTAATCAAGCTGGGATGCTCTGGTTATCAGAATGTTTTGAGGTCATGGAGTTAATTCATGATCACAGTTGCAAAATCTCAACATAATGAAAATAATCCTTAGCAGCAGTGCCACAGGATGAAGATATTTACTATGAAGTGAACTTACATGTTATAAAGTAAAACTTTACAGGGCTCCCAGCTTTATAGACTAGGACTATTTGTGTTTTATATATCAATCAAATTGGTTAGCCAGTTTTAGCTTCCCTGCCTTTCCTTAAATTAAAAGTTGTAATTTTCAAAGGTAAATCTGGGCTTCCCAGGGCTTTTTGCAAATATATTAAGATTCTTCATAAACAAGAAAATTAATAGTTTCCCTTGCTGGTTTGGTTCAGTTAATCCAATTGTACATTTTTGTTTGTTTTCTTCCCACTGTAGTGGAAAAGGAACTAAAAGAAGACTGTGTGGTGTTGGTAGCAGTGGTTAATTTGGTGCAATTTGTTTTCTCATATTTACTGAAGTAGAAATTATATGTGTGCTATATTAAGGAGGCACTCTATTTGAAGTTCCAAGTTTTTTGGCCCAAATTGATGATCACCAATATTTAAAAAAGCCTTTCAAAGCTCCTCTAAAATAATTTTCTAAGTCTCAGTCATCAAAATGGTAGCTTTTATGTGTTTTAACTCTTTGAAATATTTTTAGCATCCCAAATTTTTCCCAGTTGAAATAATTTATCAGCTTTTTTCTCATAGAAAATATAATTTACTTTTCATTTTATGTCCGTAGTTCTTAATTATTTCTTACAAAACCTGTCAAGTGGCTTTCATTCAAAATATTTCTTGAAGCACTTTCTCAATTCTGTAGCTTTTTCACTCTAATAATTTAAGTTGGAAACTGTTTAATGTATTAAATGTACATTTACTGTAATAAAGCTACCAGAAAAATTATAGGCAATAACAATAAATTAAAATTTTAAGCTTAAAATGAGAAAATCTCATTTAAAATATATCTGTTAAATTGCATCACTACACCAGGTTTTCTGTCTCTTTTTATGGAACAAAATATGTATGTTTTTATGGTAAAGACTTAAAGAGCTTGTAATACCTTTTTTCACATCATATTTTACATTGAACATTTTCCCTTCACTGTTATTCTGTTTAAAAAATAATTTTGCTTGTGTTTTATATTTCATTTAATAAAACACATCCATTTATTACAATATAGGAATGGTTGCTGTCATTCATTTATGTCTATTTACAGCACATCATACTTGAAGATGCTAATATTACTGATGGGGTGAACATTGATTTTCATATTAAAGTTAGTATTATGTTATTTAAAATGAAAAATATCAAAATTTTAGGCTTATATGTATTTATTTTCTGAAAACTGTATTAGTTTTTTCTTGCACTGCTTTAAAGAAATACTTGAGACTGGGCAATTTATAAAGAGAAGAGGTTTAACTGGCTCACAGTTCTGCTGGCTGTACAGAAGGTATGGCCAGGGAGGCCTCAGAAAACTTATAATCATGGTGGAAGGTGAAGGGGAAACCAGCACTTCACATGGCTAGGGTAGGAGAGAGAGAGATGGGAGAGGTGTTATACATTTTTAAACAAGATCTCATGATAACTTACTCACTATCATGAAAGCAGCACCAAGGGGGAAATCTGACCCCATGATCCAATCACTTCCCACCAGGCTCCACCTCCAACATTGAGGGTTCCAATTTAACATGAGATTTGGGTGAAGATATAGACCCAAACCCTATTATTCTGCTCCTGGCCCCTCCCAAATCTCATGTTGTTCTCAAATTGCAAAATATAATCATGTCTTCACAACAGCCCCCCAAACTCTTAACTCATTCTGGAATTAACTTAAAAGTACAAAGCCCAAAGTCTCATATGACACAAAGCTAGTCCTTCTGCCTATAAGCCTGTAAAATGAAAAAACAAGTTAGTTACTTCCAAGACACAATGAGGGTATAGGCATTGGGTAAGTAGTCCCTTACCAAAAGGGGGAAATTGGCCCAGAAATGGGGCTACAGGCCCTGTCCATTCCAAAACACAGTAGGGCAGTCTAAATCTTAAAGCTTCAAAATAATCTTCTTTGACTCAATGTCTCCACATCCAGGGCACACTGATGCAAGAGGTGGGCTCCCAAGGCCTTAAGCAGCTCTCCACTTGTGGCTATGCAGAGTTCAGCCCCCAAGGCTGTGCTCATGGGCTGATGTTGAGTGCCTACAGCTTTTCTAGGCACATGGTGCAAGCTGTCAGTGTATCTACCATTTTGGGGTCTGGAGGATGATGACCCACTTCTTACAGCTCCACTAGGAAGTGCCCCAGTGGAGTCTCTGTGTGAGGGCTCCAACCCCACATTTCCCCTACATACTGCCCTGGTAGAGTTTATACATGAAGCCTCCACCTTTTTAGTAGACTTCTGCCTGGACATCCAAACTTTTCCATATATCTTCTGAAATCTAGGTGGAGGCCCTCAAGCCTCAACTCTCATACTCTGCACACCCACAGGCTTAACACCACGTGGTAACCACCAGGGCTTATGGGTTGCACCCTCTGAAGAAGCAGCTGAAGTACCTGGGCTGCTTTGAGCCATGGATGGAGCTGGAGTGGGGCTCTGGGACTGGCCCACAAACGCATTCTTCCCTCTCAGGCCTCTGGGCCTGTGATACAAGAGGCTGCTGCAAAGATCTCTAAAATGCCTTTAGGGCCTTTTTCCCATTGTCTTGGCTATTAGTACTTCCCTTCCTTTTAGTTATGCAAATTGCTGCAGCCTGCTTTAATTCCTCCCCTGAAAATGGGTTTTTCTTTTCTACCACATGGCCAGGTTGCAAACTCTATGCAGTGCTTTCCTTTTAAATATAAGTTCTAGCTTCAGGTCATTTCTTTGTTTATGCATAGAAGGATAGGCTTTTAGAAGCAGCCAGGCCACGTCTTGAATGCTTTGCTACTTAGAAATTTCTTCCACCGAATACCCTAAATCATCCCTCTCAAGTTCAAAGTTCCACAGCTCCCTAAGGCAGGGGCACAATGCCAGCAGGTTCTTTGCTAACACATAACAAAAGTGACTTTTGCTCCAGTTCTCAATAAATTCCTCATCTCCATCTGAGACTTTCTTAGCCTAGACTTCGCTGTTTGTATCACTATTAGCATTTCGGTTGCAACCATTCAGCAAGTCTCTAGGAAGTTCCAAACTTTCCCTCATCTTCCTGTCTTCTTCTGAGCCCTCCACACTCTTTCAACCTCTACCCATTACCCAGTTCCAAAGCCACTTCCATGTTTTCAGGTATCTTTATAGCAATGTCCCACTCCTAGGTAGCAATTTTCTGTATTAGTTCATTCTTGCACTGCTATAAAGAAATACTTGAGACTGGGTAATTTATAAAGAGAAGAGATTTAATTGGCTCACAGTTCTGCAGACTACACAGGAAGCATGGCAGCATGTGCTCAGCTTCAATCATGGTGGAAGGCAAAGGGGAAACCAGCACTTTACATGGACAGGGCAGAGAAAGAGAGAGGCAGGGGAGGTGCTAAACACTTTTAAACAACCGGATCTCACAATAACTCACTCACTATCATGAGAACAGCCTCAGGTGGGAAAACCATCCCCATAATCCAATGACTTCCAACAAGGCCCCACCTCCTACATTGGGGATTACAATTTGACATGAGATTTGGGTGGGGACAGAGACCCAAACCATATTATCAACCACAACTAATTTTCCTTTGGTCCAAAAGCAAAAAATGTGAAGCATTTTTGTTTTCTGATAAAGCAAAAACTTACGTCGGTTTATTTATGAAATATTTTGTTCATTTTGTTTTTTCAGATTCCTAGTACTTTATTAACAGCTCTATTGATATACAATCGAACATAATTAAACAGTACATATTCAAAGAATATGGTTTTTTCAGATATTTAAATATTCATTAAACCATGGCCATAATCAAGATAATGAACCTATCCAACACTCCAAAAAGTCTCCTATTTCTTCTTATAATTCTATCACATTTTGTTTCATGCATATTGAAGTTCTATTATTAAGTACATACACGTTTAAAATTGCTATGTTCCCTTGATATATTGATCTCTTTATCATTATAAAGGATTCTTTATCCTTGGTAATACTTGCTCAGAAATATACTTTGGTATTATGTTACTATAGGCATTCAAGCTTTCTTTTGATTAGTGTTAGCATAATAAGTCCTTTTTGCTTTTAACCTATTTGTCTTTATATTTGAAATCTTTTTCTTGTAGGTATTATATAGTTGGGTCTTGCTTTTTTCTCCAATTATGTCAACTTCTGCATATTTATTGCAATATTTAGACCATTTACATTGATATAATTAGGTCCAAATCTTTTATCTTGATCTTTCTTTTCTATTTAGCCCATATTTGTTTCCATGTCAATGTTTCTCTTCCTTTGGATTAATTGATTACTTTTTATTCAATTTTATCTCCTTTGTTGATTTATGAATGTGAGTTTTTAAAGGATGAATTTTGTTACTGTGAAATACCAGGGGAATTTCCCAGAAAAGTTGGATTGTCACAATGCCTAACCCTAGTTCCATGACAGAAACAGAACTGTTGTTTCCATTTAATTTCTAGTAGTAAACCCTACCTCCCACCTGCTCATTTTTATGACTGATCTCTTACATTGTGGTTTGAATGAGCATGTGTTTCTCTCTCTCTCTCTCTCTCTCTCTCTCTCTCTCTCCACTGTTCTCATTTGGCCTTGCACATCCCTAACTCTTTCCTGGTATCTCATCATCTTAATGAACTCAGATTTAAGAGCTTTGGGAACGTGGGACACTAAGCTTGCTATTCAGAGTATGTACATTAGTTTTTTATGGCTGTCCTAATAAATTGCTATAAACTGGGTGACTTCAAAACAACAGAACTTTATTCTCTCACAGTTCAGGAGGCCAGAAATCTGAAACCAAAATGTTGGCAAGACTGGTAACTTCTGGAAGCTCTGAGGGAGAATCTGTTTTATGCTTCTGGCAGTTACCACAATCCTTGGTATTCCCTGGCTTACAGATGCATCTCTACAATTTCTGCCTCTGTCTTCACATGGCTGTCTTCTGTGTGTGCCTGCCCTCTCTAAGTCTCCTTCCCTTATAAAAACACCAGGCATTAGATTTAGAGCTCACCCCAATCCAGTGTGACTTTATCTTAACTTGATTACATCTTCAAACACTTACATCCAAATAAACTCACATTCACACTTACCTGGGGTTAGGATTTTAACATATCTTTTTAGGAGACACAATTTAATCCACAGCAGTACCATAAATCCAGAGGGCATTAAATAAATATTCACTGAGTTATACTAAATAGACCATGGACAAATTATGACTCCTACCTAGGTTTCGCGTTTATGTTATCTATTACTGCAGAACAAATAGTCACATATTTATTATCTCTCAGTTTCTGTGGATCAGGAGATCAGATACAATATTTTGATAAGGGCTTCACAAAGTTGCAGTTAATCAGTCTGTATTATCATCCAAAGTCTTGTCCAGGGAAGAATCTGCTTCCAAGCTCATTCAAGGTATTGGCAGGTTTCATTTTCTTGGGTTTTAGAACTGAAGACCTAGTTCTTACTAACTGTCAGCTGAAATCTACTTTAGCTTTTAGAGGCTGCTTTCAGCAACTAAGGGCTACATGTAGTCCTAGAGGCTACCTATTATGCCTTACCATGTGGGTTTCTTCAACATGCCTGCTTGTTTCAAGCCAGCAAAGAGAGCCTCCAGAGTGTGTCCCCTAGCAAGATAGAGTCTGATGTCACGCAACATAATTATGAGAATGTCATCCCATGACTTTAGACATATTCTATTGGTTAGAAGTAAGTCTTTCCCAGACTCCAGGGGTGGAAGGAATGGGGGCAGGGGATTACACAAAGGCATGTACATTAGTAGGTGGGGATCACTAGGGGCCACCTTAGAGTCTGTCTGCCATATGTTCCCTCACTGGGAGAATGAGGGCACTGAGTAGGAGCTCACTAAGGTTCTCTTTGGCTCTGTAATCTATGCAGCTAAAGAAATTCTTCAACTCCAAATTTACATCTGCTTGTGACTCCCTTTCATCATGGCCCACTTCTGACATGCAAACACTGAGTCATTCAGTAACTTTATCTATGTTTTGACAATAAAAAGCCCAGACTAATCTGCTGCCTTTGCTAAGATTAGTAATCATTCATAGAAAGGTGTCTTTAACCAATCCAAGGTGACTTTTAATTCCTACTTAAAACAAGGCCTTTACTTTTATCTTATTAGGTGGAATAACTTGATTTTCTAACACTCTTAACCTGCTTTCTCTTGGTGCATTCTTTTGTGTATCCTCTTGAGGAATAAGAATACTTTCTTTGCTGATCTGAAGTTATCATCAAATTCCTTGCTTCTGAATAGGCAAACTATAGGAATATGACTTTTTGTTTTGACTTACCAATTCCTAAGAAAAATTGCCATCACATTGTTTTTTTCTGGGCTGCTTTTATCAGATCCAATCTCCATATGACTCTTGCCTGGAAGACCTTGTTGCATAAGACTTCTTTCTTCTCACACTCACCACACATCTCCCTTGCTTACTCAACTCCACTTTCTTTTCTTTCCTCCTTTCTTCTCTCTTCTCCAGCCTGCTCAGGCTACAACCATTCCTCACTCTGCCACAACTAGAACTGTTCACAGGAAAACAGCAAACACACACACACACACACCTGAAGTGTTTGTTGCTATTCTTTGCTTTTTCTCATATCTCTGTTGGTACACCCTTATCTCATCCTATTCCAGCACTGATGCTTCCTGCTATAGGCCCACTCTTCCTTTCACTATGATATTTGTGGCTAAAACCTGATGCACCTTGGGAGAGAAAAGCTCAGAACTTAGATATCCCCACCCCAAGTCTCTTGCTGTGCTGCTACTCTTGTCAGTGTCCATATGTAATTGCCCATGAGTTCTTTCTGCCTGCTGCACAGACAAAACGAATTCAGAGACCACAGTGCTGCGGTTCAGAAAGAGTTTAATTAACACAGAGCGAGCCAAGTAGAAGGACAGGAGTTGATATTCAAATTAGTCTCCCTGAGAACTCAGAGGTGAGGGTTTTCATGGGTAATTTGGTGGACGGGGAGCTGGGAATGGATGCTGCTTATTGGTTGGGAATTAAATCATAGGGGTATGGAAAATGGTCCTCATGCACTAAGTCCACCTCTGGGTGGGGGCCACAGAACCAGTTGAGTCGGGAGTCCTGGGTCCAGGTGGAGTCCGTCAGCAAAAGTCTGAAAAAACATCTCAAAAGACCAATCTTAGGTTTTACAATAGCAACAGTAGTGATGTTATCTATAGGAGCAATTGGGGAAGTCAGGAATCTTGTGACCTCCAGCCACATGACTCTTGAGCAGCAAGGGATTATAGAGAGGCAAGCTAGGGGACAATGGCTGGCTATCATTTAGCTACACGTATATTTTAGCAGAATTCAGGACCCTCCCATAATCCTCATCTTCTGGCCTTTCACCAGTCTTACAAAGGCAGTTTCTGTCCCCAGACAAGGAGATCAGTTTTAGGGAGGTATTATTATTATCCTTGTTTTAAAGTTAAATGATAAACTAAATTCCTTCCATGGTTAGTTTGACCTATGCCCAGGAATGAGCGAGAACAGCCAGACTGTGAGGCTGGAAGCAAGATGGAGTCACCCACACCAGACTTCTCAGTGTCATAATATTGCAAAGACAGTTTCACATACATATGTGGGGCCTCCACTGCTCCCCGACACTCCCTTCCATCCTCCCTATGATGCTAATAAATTAATTTCTTGTTTCAGGTCACTATCAAAGACCAACAGTCCCTACTCTGGGAATGGCTATAACCTGGTTTACCTTTCCTTTATGCTCCCTCCCATGCCCACAGAAGACATCATTAATGGATCACAGAAGCCATCATTAATCAATCATGGAAGACATCATAAATCAATCACAGAAGTCATCCTTAATTCATCATAGAAGGTGTCAAAAGTTGATCATAGAAGATATCATTAATCAGTCATAGTATGCTGACATAGTTAGCTCCAATTTCTCCAGAGAATTCTCCCCAGCCTCATGCTTAGGGAAAACACTGCCGATTGATGGAAGCTGGTTCATGCCATAAAGCCAATTTGCCATCCCTGCACTAGAGCTCAGGGAATATAAAGGGACAGAATGGAGGCAAAAAAGCTGGAAAGGAAAATGGACAAGATCGTTGGAATCTCAAATGATGGCTAACTCTTTTTACAGAGCTTTTAACTTGATCACATTTCAGGGGCCCAGTTGTGGAACTGACATGGAGATAGATACCCATAAGTTACCTGGGTTCCCTAAATATTAAAGAGCCAACTTATGGTGTTTTTAGTTTGCTTCATTTTTATTTATAAAATGGGGGCACTAAAGGCATTCAATTTATAGAATTGTAAAGATTCAACAAAGTTATGTGTGTCAGAGTAGTGCTTTAGTATATGGTAGATACTTGGCAAATAATAGCTATCATGGATAATTAATATCAATTAGGACTTCCAAGCAGCTACCCTCTTGATGAGGTTTGGGAGGCATCTTTTGCCACCAACACAGCCTTTCTTGGGTGGGCTGGACCGCATTCTGCTTCTGCTCCAGAGAAATGCCACGGGAAAAAATTGGCAATCCTGCTTCCCTCTGCATTTACCATGTCATGGCACAGCGGATACGTCTGCAGCATCTGCATCGTTGTGTGAATCATAGCAAACTTCCCAAATGCAATCTGACCCCGGGCCCCTCACTGTGCTTCCCGTTAACTTTTACTTCACCTCAGAAAGACCTTCATGGGAAATGTGGTTTTAAAAGTGTTGGAAGAATTTGTCATCGGGGACCTCTTTAGTTACAGAACCCAAGTGAAGTAACCAAGGCAGGAAATACATCTGTTCCACAGCACTGGGTTGCCCCACTGGGTACACAGCCCTCCAACTCTAGGGGAATTTTCACACACCAGCATCCTATATCATAGCCATCTGCCCCAATAAATCCGACACCTATCGCTAGTTAAAACCCATGGTATCCAGGAATGCAGTGCTTGATTCATTTGCTACTGATGAGGCTCGGAATCAGAAGACCTGCCTTCTGTTTTCCGCTTCATTACATTCAAGAGCAATTAGGAAAAGTGATTTTGTCATCATGCTCTTGGCAATAAATGCAGTTTCTGTAGGCTGAGCTGTAGCCTTTGAAGCAAAGAAGGGTCACAGGTTCCAATCACATTTTCAGGTGGAAGTTTAATGACTGTCATTGTCAAAAGCTTTTTGTGATTCTGAGTCTCTATTTTACAATCTAAAAATAAAAAGAACGGATGAACACATTGGCCTCCTTTCAGTAGAGCAGTGAAAGTTGGAGCCAGCTGGCCTTCAGGGACCTTCTGGTTGCACAATAGGTTATGTTTCATGTCAGAGATCCTTAGAGGAAAGGTGCAATTCTTCCTGACCCACAGATCAGAGGCCAGGGGTTTGCCAAAAGGCATGAGGGAGCCCTCCTAGATTTATGAAGTGTTCTGAGATTTCTACTTCCATTTCAAACCTGGCCGGCAAGTCACTTCCTTCTCCTTGTGCCTTCGGGCCATGCGTTGTAGCACTCCAAAGGACTGTAAAAGAGAAAGTAGAGTGATATTAAAGAATTTGGCAAATCATTGGGGTTTTTCATTTTGTTTTGTTGTTGCTGTTGCCTTTGTTTCAAGCAAATCACATTTGAAAGGAATGAAAAAGATACGCAGATGAAATCAGTGATGCTAATTATTTCCCCTAAAAATGTATTGTTTCAATCCTGATTATATCCACAACTTACACTATCCTTTTCATGAAAAATAGGAGATGCATTAACTTTTAAAGTTTTTTTAGCAACTTGGGATTTTAAAGACAGCTGAGCAATTCGATCCTTTCCCACCCTCTAAGCCAAAATCCAAGAATTCAATACAAGTGGCCAGGGGCATAAACAAATGCTCAGGACTGTCAATGAAATGTCAAATGCAATGCAGAAAACCAGTTAATTTTTCTACATTTTAATTTAATTTAATCTTGGAATTCAAAGATTTTTTTGGACTTAACTATTCCAGCTTCCTTAAGACCTGAACAAAGTCCCAATCAGTCACCTTAGCCTTGTATTCCAATGGTCATGTCTTGATTTCCTTGACCTTTAAGGTACAGGAGAAGACTCTTTGGGCCTTTCTTATTCTATCAACTGCTTTGAAATAAAGAGATCCTAGAGAGCGCCCTCCTACAAGAAACCACTGACTTTTCACTTTATTCCTGTGCATGCAAACTCCAGCTGGTCAGTAGCATATTGATAAAATTTTCTTGATATTAGAAAAGAGGTAAAGAAGGGAGAATCCAGTACTTCACTAGTAGTTGTTGGATGTCACGAATGATCCCGTATATCAGTCACTCCTGCCTTTTGACTTCTGGATGCCAATCCAGACCTACCTTTGTGGACTCTAATTTGCCTGAGTAATGTCATTCGGTCTGACTTTCTGACTAATCACACCTTTATCTGCATGCTGGATTTTCTGGCACACTGTGTTCCCAGCCAAAACCTCCATGGCCTACAGGTTGTTTAAGCTTCTGCTCAGCTCTACACTTGGTCCTTTCTCATTTACCTGGAAACCCAGTACAGAGAGCACTGGGCACTTACTGGGACTTCGGAGTTGGGAAAAAGAAATGAAGCTTGTTGTATTGTGCAGCATATTGGGCTCAGCTCAAGGGTTGGCATAAGATGTGCTTCCTGATATTATTTCAAACCATAGTGGTATGAGGACAGAGAGAGTTGACCCAATCCATTGAGCCAGAGTCTAGTACAAATAAAGCTATAGTTATAGCTGTTAGGAGGGTCAAAAATCAAAGGAATTTACTACATGCCAAATTCATTCTGACAGGGGGATGGCATGGGTCAGGTGAGAGAAGGCAAAGAACCGATGGAGATGACACAGTTTGAAAAGAGTGTTTCCCAAAGGGTCTTGGAAAAGACCAGAGTCTAGATTGTGGGATGGGAGCTGATTTGATCAGCAAGACTGACTCTTTGGCTCCTGGTTTATTCCAGAAGGATAGCCCCACCCACCAAAGAATATCACTCAAGAATATTGGATCGAATGACCAAGGTCTCTCGGCAAAGATTTATGTATGGGCAAGATTGAGAACATCCTGTCCAACTGAGTAAATTATAGAATTGTGTTTCTTCCTCTATCTCTACAAGTATTGAAAATAGGAGTATTCCAGATTCTGACCCTGGCAGATGTATGATTTCTTCTGTGCGTCTCTGGTGCTCTCTTTTGGCTCTAGCCCACCCTTTGTGCTCATGCCACCTTAAAAGATGCCTATTCTAAAGGATATTGCTCTTTCCTGGTGGCAGCTGTAGTGTTAGGCACAGTCTCAGGAGGCTATACTGAAATTCCAGGAAACACACCTTGCATAGCTCGCCCGTATTGCCTTCTGTAAACTTTTAATACTAAGCGATCACGTAGGAGAAGGCTGACTGTTAATCAACATCCAGTCTTTTGGGAAATCACGTAATGTTCAGCTTTCTACATTTGCTTTCCTACATATCAAACTTACATTTCTCACTCCAGAGTAGTTACTTGATCTACATTCTGATTATTCCTTTGCTTAAAGATTTATTCCCGCTCTTGATTTTCAACTCTAAACTCTTACTTCAGTTAACCTAACCATAGTGATGCTGAAGAAAGAAACTGAACCCATTTCTTCATATTGTTAGCGAAATGAAGGATGTTATTAACGAGTGTCCTGGCTCGGGAGAAATAGCTCTCTTCAACGTTCTTTCCCACCAAAGTACACATATGGGAGACTTCCCTAACACTAGCACCCCTTCTTTACCCCAGGGTCCTGGGCTTGCTGGGGTGCTTGTTGTTCTAGGACGGTGCAGCAGCACGGAGGTGAGAGGAATGAAGCAATTATCTTAGAACCTAGATAAATATCCTTTTTGTTGAGCAGTCACAAGATGAGGAAATAGAATTCTCAAAATTGACCCAGGGAAGTCATATTTCATGCAAAGGATGCATTTTTGGAGGACTCTCACAACTCAGAACTTTTTAAAAGAATATTTTAAAACCATATATAAGGCAGGGGAGGATGGCGTGGTAGCTCGTGTCTGTAATCCCAGCACTTTGGGAGGCTGAGGTGGGTGGATCACTTCAGGTCAGGAGTTCGAGACCAGTCTGGCCAACATGGTGAAACCCTGTCTCTACTAAAAATATAAATTTAGCTGGGTGTGTTGATGCACACCTGTAATCCTAGCTATTTGGGAGGCTGAGGCAGGAGGATTGCTTGGACCTGGGATACAGAGGTTGCAGTGAGCCAAGATCATGCCACTGCACTCCAGCCTGGGTGACAGGGTGAGACTCTGTCTCAAAAAAATTTTTTTAAAAAAATAAAACCATATATAAGGCGGGGGAATTACACTCCTGAACACCACAAATCTACTAACTGTAGTTAGTGCCCAAAGAATAATGTTCAACAGTGAAGTGGGAGGACCCAAAGGCAGTGGCTCAGCTCCCAACACCCAATACCTAAGCTCCTTGGTGCTGTATAGAAGCCCCTGGGGTCGTTCTTGACACAGTCTACCTCTGGGGGCTTCTCAGGCTGAGGGGACCTCTCCCTACTATTTTTTTTTTTTGAGATGGAGTCTCGCTCTGTCGCCCAGGCTGGAGTGCAATGGCGCGATCTCTGCTCACTGAAGCTCCGCCTCCTGGGTTCACGCCATTCTCCTGCCTCAGCCTCTGGAGTAGCTGTGACTACAGGCGCCCGCCACCACGCCCGGTTAATTTTTTGTATTTTTAGTAGAAACGGGGTTTCACCGTGTTAGCCAGGATGGTCTCGATCTCCTGACCTCGTGATCCGCCCTCCTCTGCCTCACAAAGTTCTGGGATTACAGGCGTGAGCCACTACGCCGGGCCGACCTCTCCCTTTTTGAGCAATTCTTGTTGGATATGCTCCCAGGTGCTGAGGTCCTAAGACTCTTGTCTACTAACTCCTTTTCTTTTTGGTCCTATCTCTCTCCCAATTTGGGAAAATGCTCCTTCTAATTTGGTGAAAACTCCTCCTCCCAGCTATTTTGCTATACCTATGAATCCTATTCTTGGCATTTTCCTCCAGAGGCACCTAGAGATGGGCTTAGGTTTGTGAGCAGACACTAGGGCAAAAAAGCACTGAATGTGCTCATTTGTTTGAACGGTGAAATAAGAGGTCAACACAAAACATGCTCCAGACCAGAATGTCACCCAGTTTCCGTTAGCATTTCAAAGGGCAGTGGAAATCGGAAGAGTGTTAGAACCTCCATAGCAGGGCAACTGCTGAAACAGTTTTCCAGCGGCTGCCCTGTAGTCCCGCTGAGACCCTGTCATACAGAATAGTCCACACAAATGTGAATTGCTGGGAGGCACTGCCAAACAAAGTCAGAGAGGGCATGAGAGGGAACGTACAAACAATGTCAGTTCTTCAGAAACCCTGTCTCTGGGGGAACAAAGAGAACCTCAAAGCTCTCATTTTACTCTCTTCCCATTTAGGGTTCTGTATACACAAGCCTGCCTCCCACTTTCTTGTGAATTAACCATGGTACATTTATTGATTGAATCTTTAAAAAAATATTTAGGAGACTGAACAAGAAAAAGAATTAGCTATTATTTTCTTCAAAATAAGAAGTTCAACTGATGGAAATTTCAGAAAGAAAATACCGCCATGTTCAAGCTCCCTGTAATTGAAGAATAGCATTTCTGAAGCTGGACTGAGGTGATTGGTTCACAAGATAAACAAAGGATAGCAAGTTTTGAGTGAAGAAGAAGTGAATAAACTAAAGTCCTCTCATGAGTTGCATATAGGAAAATATAGTATCTTGGAATAAAATCAGCTCCCAAATAGGAAATGGCATGAACTAGGAGTGGAGAAAGAGGTCCAAATATCCAAATTCATGTTGTTGGGCCAGTAAGTAGTAATGGAGTGTGTGGCAAAGACCTGAGTAGATCCTGTCACATTTCTTACTAGCAAACACCAGCACAAAATGAAGCATTTTTTACAGTTTTGCTTAAGAAACAGTTAAAGAAGTTGGTGGTAATCTAAGAATGTTAAAATTTTTCAAAAGACCTGGCCACTTTAAAGGGCCCAGTTAGACACTGAGGGAAGCCAGTTCCAGGAGGAAAGAAGGATTTATGCTGCTGCTAAACAATCCATTGCCAAGTGCATTCCCACTCCATCTTCACATCCTTCCAGGGACAGCACTCAGCCTGGCATGAGATGGACAGAAAAGGGCAGGCTGGGGAGGTTCCAGAGCCATTCAGGAGAACTTAAAGACTCTGGAAAGCCACCCAAGAAAGACTCTGACAGGGAGTTCACAGACTGAAATGGGTTTAATTAAGACCACATCTCTGACAAGCAGCAGGGAACACACCACTACAGGTATATTCCAGAAGCATGAACATGGTTAGCTTTGGTCTGGATGCCAGAGGATGATATCCGATAAAGATCAAGGTAAGCTTTCAGCAAAGAGAAGTTGATAGGTAGTCCTGTCTAATATCTATTGAGTTCTTATGATTGTTTAAGTACTATTCTAAGTTAATGTGTTGATTTCCTTAGTGTTCCCAACAATCTTTTGTGGTCCATCCCTTGTGAACATCACTTATGGAAAAGGAAACTGAGGCATGAGTTAGCCAAGTGCTCACATAAAATTACAAAGGAGGCAAGTGATGGAGCCTAATTGCAAAGTAGACAGCATGGTTTCAGAACCTTCACTCTTAGCCAAGGCTCTACCGCCTCTTGGATATGAAGGAACATAACCACTATGGACTCTGTACTTGACAGTTTCAAAGACAAGTCATATCAGTAAAGCATTTCGGAGCAGTTACTACATGCTAAGCATGGTGCTAAGATGATTTTATACTTATTTTGTCCAATAAACCTGATGAATCTATTCCATTTCCTCCTACCCTTGTTCTTGTTAAGAGTAGCTTTGTAATGGAATTGATGCCATTTTCTATAGACTCCACTTTTATAGAGAAACCCAAAAGAAAAATGTAATGAGTGAATCCTATTCTCTCCCTTTTCTTTAGCTATTCATACCTCGTTCATACTGTTGTGTGCAGTAAGCCTAGATAGGAATCGCCTTTCACCTGTGACAGTGACCCAAACCTTGGCAGAATATCCTGGCAGAAGTAAGTTACCTCCAGAACTGGCTCTGAGATCTCTCATACCCTTTTCATTGATGCCAGATAGTGTAGCAGTTGTCATCTTTTAACACAAATGGTATCCTGATCAGAAAACAAGTCTCAATGTTGGATTATTTATCTGGATGTATCAGTGAGGTAGGATCTTGTTTCCTTTTTGTTCCTGACTTCACACTGTCACCACAATAATCTTCCAGAAATTCTTGGAGTCTCCTGCCTGGTCAAACATTTTCCTTAGGTCATTATTTACATTGTGAAGTCCAGCCTCTCAGTCTGCCATTTAAATTTTTCCCATGATCCAGTCTGAATTATTATTATTATTATTTGATATGGAGTTTTGCTCTTGTTGCCCAGGCTGGAGTGCAATGGTGCGATCTCAGCTCACTACAACCTCTGCCGCCTGGGTTCAGGCGATTTGCCTGCCTCAGCCTCCCAAGTAGCTGGGATTACAGGCATGCGCCACCACACCTGGCTAATTTTGCATTTTTAGTAGAGATGGGGTTTCTCCGTGTTGGTCAGGCTGGTCTCGAACTCCTAACCTCAGGTGATCCACCCGCCTCAGCCTCCTAAAGTGCTGGGATTACAGGTGTAAGCCACTGTGCCCAGCCTGAATTATTATTATTTTAAGATGTTATTTTCTGTGACTCCTTTCTTTCTCTCCTACTCAACCTGAGGGTCATCCCTCCCTGACTGCAATACGCTGGTGCCTGTTTTCTGGGATATTTTTCCATTCTCCCACCTCCTAGTGTCCCCACTGCTCTTCATACTGTGACTCTTGCAAGGCTCAATTCCAACACTGTGTCTATCATAACCTATTCTCCAATCACTCCATAACTTCAAGTGATCTCCTCTTCTTCCCATAGCTCTTTATCTGTGCCCTTTCATGACATTTCAAATTCTCTGTTGTTATTTATAGACAAGTTTTATATTCCTAGATTGTAATTTATTTTCTTTTCAGGGCTGGACTGGTTTTACTGTGGGATAGAAACAGAGACAGACAGGGGTGCTGTGATGAAGGATATAGACAAGGGAGAGTAGGGCCCAGCTGTTATTGCACTTGATGTCCTCATATTTCACAAAGAAGCAGCAAAGCAGCTTTTCATACCTCACAGACAACCGACTGAGGGCAAATGACTAAACTCTTCTGTGTTTACCTCGCATTTATGTTTTCCCACAAAGTGCCCCCATTGGGTCATTTTGCCATCATGAAGTATAGTGACCCTATTGGAAACTGTCAGCCTCAAATCACCTCAAAGTCCATTGACTTCCATTGTCCCAACCCCTATGCGGTTGCTTTTTGAATAAAGCACCAATTCTTAAACAAACCTTTAAACAGTCCTTAAACAAACTCTGATCAGTGCTTGGGGGAGTAGAGTTGGCTTCATGCAAGTTTATTTTAGCCAAAGCAACTTACATAGAAAATAACTGGTGAGGATCATTTTTTTTTCTCTGCCAAAGGTAGTTTGATTCTGTATTAGTTCATTTTCATGCTGCTGATAAAGACGCACCTGAGACTGGAAAATTTACAACAGAAAGAGGTTTAATGGACTTACAGTTCCACATGGCTGGGGAAGACTCACAATCATGGTGGAAGGGAAGGAGGAGAAAATCACATCTCACATGGATGGCAGCAGGCAAAGAGAGTTTGTGCAGGGAGACTCCCATTTTTAAAACCATCAGATCTTATGAGACTCATTCACTATCATGAGAACGGCACAGGAAATACCTGCCCCCATAATTCAATCACTTCCCGCCAGGTCCTTCCAACAACACATGGGAATTCAAAATGAGATTTGGGTGGGGACACAGTCAAACTATATCAGATTCGTTCTCTTGCCTGCCCAGCATAATATAATCTGATGATTTCTAACAGGGCTGGATGAGTAAGACTTGGTTCCCAATTCTGCTTTTCCTTACAATCTGGACCCACCTTAGAAGGATTTTGAAGATCAAGACAAGAGGGCTGTTCCCATTGCCTGCTTCAACATCTTGAGTGGCCAATGAATGGTTCTTCTTACCTATTTGGTCTTAATCTGGAGCTTAAAGCACATTATACCATCCAGCTCAGGCTACAACCCACCGCCACACCCCTCCCCTGTACTTCCTTCCATCACTTGGATTATAAACCCTTTTACTATCCATGCTGGCTTCAGGAATACAGGTTAATAAGAAGTTCTGTAACCACACCTATCACAGCTTTGTAAAATCAACCAACAAGCCTGTGAGCCAATGTCGTGACACAGCTGATTCCCACTGGTCTCAGTATAGACAGTTGTTTGCATCTCTTCCCAACTTCATGGATTCCACATTCAGTGATATTATGCTGGGGTCCTGAGATCTACCACAGTGAGAGTATTTACACCATGGGAATTGGCAAACACTACAAATATGACCTGGTTCTTTGGGGTTTTAGTTTTTTGTTTTGTTTTGTTTTGTTTTTGGGGAGCTGGTTAACCAAATG
This sequence comes from Nomascus leucogenys, assembly GCF_006542625.1. NCBI lineage: Eukaryota > Metazoa > Chordata > Mammalia > Primates > Hylobatidae > Nomascus > Nomascus leucogenys. Next base: position 64,505,345 of record NC_044399.1, read on the forward strand.
CCACTGAAGTTAGTCCACCACAACTCCTAACAACAAATAGAACACAGAACACCTGCTCAAAAGGGCATTATTCCATTTCTTCTAATACAGAAAATGTATCCTGTTTCTTTGAGGCCAAGTCCACATGAGGAAGCTGAGGCACACAGTTAATTGCTCCAAGGGAAACACCACTGAGATGAAGCTCGAGGAATAACCTAGACAGGCATCTTATTCCCACCCAGCTCTGGCTCATGGCACTCCCATTTTCTGACCCCAAAAGGCAGATAAATCCAGGCAAGAGGAGGAAAAAAGCCAACGGCCCGATTAACTTTTTCACAAGGACAAAGGAAGTCAATAAATGTTCAGAATAGAAAGGTCTGCTCCCATTCCAGGGCTCTAGCAGCCTCTAGTACATTTCCATGTTATGCTGGCCGTAATGGAAAGTGACAGCTGATGAAAGCTGCTATTCATGGTCATCTGAAACAGCTTTTCCTCCCAGATGAAATTCGGTGTGGCATGAGTCTAAACGCACAGACCAAAGGCCAGGCGAACGTATTCCCCAGGTCCCCAAGGACTGGCAAAGGCGACTGTTTGGGAAGGGGGCTTCCTGAGTGAGCATCAAAGAGGCTCCGTGCAAACAATAGGAGTCTTTATGCCCCTCCTGCACTCAGGCCTGAGATGGTGGTCCTGGCCCTCGGCTCTGCCCATCTCAGGCCCTCCGCTTTGTTTATAATCAGCCACCGGCACTTGGAGTGACTTTGGGGTTTCACGACTAATATTTTCCACAACTATAATGAACAAAGCCCAGATTTATCCTCAATGCCTTCTAGGTGAACCATTTCCCGGTAGGGTAAAATGTTGGAGTGGGTGACATGATGCATGAACTGCTTCAGCTCTGAGATGGCTACCCTGACTCTTTGTCTGGAAGTACCAAGAGCAATTGCAAGTCTTAGCAAAAAGGATATGAGTATAGAGTTCAGGAGTGAGTAATCCTGGCAGCCTGTGGAACTGATCTTTTTAAGCCTAAGGCAAGCAAACACTCTTTGGAACAAGGAGCCACAGCCTCTACTCCATTCCTTGCTGTCTGACACTGACATGAAATTACAAACATGTGGTTTCCATCAAAACAGAGTTGTTGGTACTCCATCAGCCTCAGGGTTATAGTAACTGGGGCAGCTAGTAGCATAGGAGCTGGAGGCTGGCCATTTAGAACAGCAGCATCAGGGCCAGAAGACAGATCCTTCTGGAAAGACCAATAAAAACTATACACTAAAACAAGCATTTAGCAAAGTGGCAAGATCAAGTGTCTTGGATTAAGAAAAATCTAACTTAATCCCATGGCTTCTACCTTTATTCCAAGTCACCTATCAAGCTCTCCACAATTTTCCTTCTTTCTTGCTCTAAGGTTGAACTACTAGCAAGTTGGCTGTGGATGCCCAACTAAGAGAGGGGAAACATATTGCACATCCAGTGGGCAAAATTAGCCCCCAAACCAGGGAAAACACAGTAAAATGTGAATGTCTTTCTCGTTGCTTCTCTTGACTCCTGCCACACCTCTAGATCCCAAATGAATGAATTCTAATTCCAGGCCACAAACTCACCTTAGCAAGAAGTGTTACTTTATTTTCCACAGCTAATCTTATTTTCTCTATGAAAATCCTATGCCCCTGAGTGGTAGAAACCAAATTTCTTGTACACTGCAGTGTCCCCCAGAAGCCAGACGCAGTAATGAATAGAACTTAATAAGCAAGTTGTTGAATGTGCGGATCTTAGGCTTCTCCTGATTCTTACGGCATGGTGCCTAAGTTTTTTGCCAGGTACCCAAGAAGGTGTGTGTGCACACTTGTGAGTGTGTATGAGTGTGTGTGTGTATTGGGGGTAAAATATCTGTTTCTAGGTTCTGTCAGTCAGTGTTGGTATCGATTCTTATTCCCATGATTATATATGAGAATTATTCCCATGATTTCTTCAGTTATTTGACCATCTGACTTGTTGCTTCATTCTCGTCCCAGCTAAAAGGCCTCTCTAAGTCTGGCTCTCATTTAGCATTTCCGTATTTTTTCAGTAGAGAAGGGTGCAGGGTAAATAGCCACTCTCCTGTGCCATTCCTAAGTTGCAAGGACTCTGAGTGCTGAAGACATGCGTCACAGCCATTTCTACTGTAGCTCCCATACCGTGCTGGGCACTAGGAAGCAAGCTTTTTACCTCCCCAAGATCCGCAGGGAAGAAATATCCAGTTGGTACTGGCTTACTTCTCCTGACCTCCCTGGGGTTGTTACACTGTCCCCATCTCAGGACCAGATGGGTAGGGAGCCCCAGTCTCCAACTTCTGTCCTCTTCTTTAATTCTCTGCTCTCCTCCCAGCCTACAAAATCTAGTTCATGAGCAGGATAACTCAACTCTTCATTTCATGTCTCATTTCAGTGTTCATGAAAACATTTGCTGAGCCATGGATGTCCTTGAAACTATAATGTTCAGTTCATGTGACTTAAAAGTCTTTTCCTACAAACCTTTGTTTCTGCCAGGAGTTTCAAAAACAAATTTGGATCCAAAGCTGACTCAATGCTTCTTCCTTTTGGCATAGCTGCTGAAATGTATTCCTGCTCTAAGATGTGAGAGTGAAATTTTCTAGCTGCCTGGGTCAGGAGAACTAGCACAGGGTGAAGAAAAGTGAGGGGAGATCTTTGGCTAATACTTCAAGATATTATCTTGCTTTACCTACTGTTTTGATCAGATGGATATGACAAGCTTCCCACAATCTGTCATCTGTTATGAGGCTGCCGGGGCTGTGACTCCAAGGGTCCCATGGGGATATTTGGGGGAAGGGTTCTGACATATAATTGCTATATGCTGGAACTAAAGAAGACCTGAAAAATTAGGATCCTGCCAAAAACTTTGGACAGGAAAGAAATAAACTCTTTATTTTTCCTCCAGTCTCTCAGATGGAAGAAACATCCCATCACAGTACCGGGATGTTTACTGTTTACTGGGAAACATTTGCAGAGTGTTTTCAGGTTGTCTGTAGCCTTATTATATCACAGTACTTAAAGCACGTGGGGAGAGGGCTTAGATCAAAGAGATGTCCTGCATTTTTCCAAGTTATGTGTATTCCAGGACCTTGTCCCAGTGGTGGAAAAAGGAAATGTGAAGGCTTATGCCAGATATCCTTTTTCCCAGAACTTTGGAGTGGTTAAGCATAAATAACCAAAGTTTTGTCATCTATTTCAAATCCTTTACATATTATTTCTCAGTTTTGCTGTCTTTCCTTGTCAGGACATTCATTATATGTCTTGATGAACAACTAAAAGGGTTACAGTCTAATCTGGAATGTAGCAAAGTTGCCCAGTGTGTCGGTGAGACTCTTGCCCTGTTATTCCAGAACAGGTGAGGAGAGTAACTCTGGAGAGATGTGTGTGAGTGAGCATGGTGGGACAGAGGTGAATATATTTTGACGTCAGGAAAATCACCCTTTCCAATCCTCCCAGAATATCTTTAATGCTATTTTATTTCCATCTGAATATAAATGATTTATCTGATTTAGTAAGCATCTTTTAAAAAGCTATACAACCCAGAAAACGTAGAGAATTTTCAACCCTGCATATTGTTAATCCAAATTCATTTAGCAGAAAAATACTTGTAGACACTATAAACTAGTTAACACGAATGAGAAAAACTGAAGCCAAGAAAAGTGGACTTAACTTATCCAAAATCTACAGCTAGTTAAAGGCAGCACCCTGACTTCCATGGAAATTCCTTTCTCTCTTTATGAATTTAATCTGATTTCTGGAAGTAGGCATAATGGAGACTAAGGGAATAAGGGTTTTAACACGGATTTTAGTTGAGAACCAAGAATAAGTTTTGGTGGTGAGAGCTCTGATTTGGGCATAATAGTTAAGATCATCCTGAAGCCACTGGCTATCAGGAGGTGGTAGTGGGGATGTGGAAAGAGGCATATGGGTGGGAAAACAGCAGGGAGACGTTTTGTGGAGTCTTCATCCAATAATTATTACAACTATGTTAGTACTATGCTAGGCACTGGTGATGGTAATATGATGAAGAAAACATGATTAAGTAAAACTCAAATAGAGTGGCATAGAAATCCTTCCCCTATTTTTTGTAAAGTTCAACTTAATTTTTACTGTTCTAGTTAGAAGGATGCCTCTGTCCTGTCAGGGGTGCGGGCAGGAGTAGGTCACCTTGATGATGAAGTACCAACTCCTATCCTACAGAGAATGAAGGCTGGGCAACCAACTAGTTTTGGGATTGTTAATGACTTAGACTCAGATTGAATGGGATCTTGATCTCTTTCTGATCTGCCACCAAAAACAAAAGGAAAAAGAAAATAAAGCTACTATGTGGGCAAACATAGTGTGTGGGTAGGAACCTAGAGGAGAATGAAAAGAATGGAGGAACAAGAAGGAAGCTAGAAACCAAATATGTTAGCTCACTTTCTCCAAAAAGTAGACACTCAGATGAAATTAGAAGTGGTAGGGATCCATCAGGGGACATGACTGTTTATCTTTTAATCAAAGGGGAGAGGGAGCAAAAGAAGGTGAGAAGAGCCTTCAGATTATGATGCAGGTCTGATATCTGCAAAAAGAAATGGAGAAGGAAGGAAGATTGGATAGAAAGTGTCCCGAACTGCAGGGCAATCCCAAGAAAGTCTCCCTGTTGGAGAGCCCCAGAGCAGAGGCTTCCTATTAGAGAAGCTCCACATGGGGCAGAACTGGCATGACTCCAGTTCCTTTCACTGCTCAGTCATCACAGGCAGGGAGCAGCTTGGGAAGAGCATGGTGTCCAGCAGGAATGCCCCAGTGCATCCAAAGGAGAGTCAGCTAGAGGCCATTAGTCAATCACTCTCCCCACAGTGGCTCATTCTAAGGGAAATCTGAGCCTTGCACCTGTACGGATACCATGCCTGGAGACCCTCCAACCAGGAGAGAGGACCAGGAGTGGGCTGCCACCTGAAGGTGCTGGGTAAGAAATCCAAGAGCTTGTCTTTTGTGAGTGGCACACAAGGCTGTGTTGGATTCCAGTCTTTGCCAGCCAACCTCTTGAACCTTAAATGAGACAGAGTGTCACATATTCTGTATCAATAAAGCCCACAGCACCTGCTAGAAAAGGAGTAATGCCTGTCCCACACCAAGTACCATCCCTCGGTAACAATCTGAATGCTGTGGAAGAGTGACAGCTGTGTCTGTTTCGGGGGATGAACCGGTCCCCTGGAGAACCTACACAGTAGGCCGTGGATATCTCTATTTCAACTGTTTCATTTTCTACACAGACCATAGAAACCAGATGTCTGATCTGGCAGTGTGGCATGATGGATCTAGAATTAATGTGAGTGAAAGTCAGAGTTTAAGGGCTATGAAATACATTTGAGGGATGCTATTGCTCTAACTATGCCACTGCGAGGGTTAGGAGAAGTCAGTGATGCCTGAGAAAATGTTTGCTTCCAGAATATAATTAATGGTTTAGTGATGTAGTAATTTTGTTTGGGGGGAGGGAAAAGGAATGAGCATCCTAGTGAATGAATGAACTCCTTATATCCATCTGTCATGATTCCTGGGTGTTTAACTACAGGGTGACCGAGGGTTCAGATGAAAATGGTATAATAAACTAGAAATCCTTTATCAAACATACAGGTTACGTCAATGCCACATGCTTTGAGACAGAGCATCTACTACCATCAAAAAGAAAATTACACGTTTTGAAGTAATAAAAACAGACATGCCCTCGTGCACACAAAAAGCTGTACTTGGAGACAGGGAGTTCTGAATAAATAATTGATGATTCTTTGAGCCAAATAATGCACAATGGATTTTTTGCATCATAAATAAATGAGCAACCTTTTATTTATCCAGAGAGACCTCCTTTAGCACACACATAGAACATCATTCTTGTACCATCATGTTCATTTCAGGGCTAACCAGCTGTTTTTGGTGTGCTCTGTGGAACAGGAGAAATGGTTCACACAAATGAAAATAGCAAATAAGTGTCAGCCACAGGTACGGTAGGGTCTTGATTTTATGATATTTTATGATATTTTCTTAAACCTCACATAAAGAAAAATGGGACATTGTTTTCTGGAAGATGGGTTTTATATATCTGTATTGGGAGTAGTGACATTTTGTAAAATTCTCACTTTAGACTTCGGTGCAAATACAGGACTCAAGAAGTTAAGCATTTCCTCTCGGGCATTTTGCTGCGCACTGAGTGAATAGCTCTGTCTTGCTGCGAGCTCCATAGGCCAAATTATAAAGCTCATGCTTCATTCAGTATCAGGGAATTAAACGTTTCAGTCAATTAACTATCATATTATTAAAACAATCAGGCAAGGAAACTGTGGCAGTTTGAAAACATGTCTGCAAGCTTCTGACTCTCCTGGAGAGATGAAATCTGTGAGCTAGAGTCCCATCCCTCTGATGACACTGTGCTGTAAGGAAGCTCGAGGTAGTCCATGTGGAAAAAGCACATAGAGAAGCCCTCAGGCTAAATAGAGAGAGAGGCTTGGCCAGCTCCTTGCTGCTCCAGCCCTCATTTCCAGCCACTGTTGGACTGAAACAGCTTTGCTAAACCCTCTCCAAATTTCTGACCTGTGGAAACTACCAGATATAATCAAATAATTACTCTTATTATTAACTATTAATTAATATTAAGTTTTGGGGTGGTTTGTTAGGCAGCAATAGATAACAGCAATACAAATCAATCATAAGCATGTAGAGAATTATAGACATAGAAATTACTTATCAATTTATTTCAGATTAATTACAATCGGTTGCACAGACCTCGTTCAGGACATCCACGCCATGGATGTTTGGGCCATGCTGCTCACTGGGAATTTTGAAGCTTGATCATGTGTCAAAGCTTTTTTTGTTTTTTTTTTTTGAGACAGAGTTTTGCTCTTGTCACCCAGTGGTGGCATGATTTTGGCTCACTGCAACCTCTGCCTCCCGGGTTCAAGTGATTCTCCTACTTCAGTCCTCGGAGTAGCTGGGATTACAGGCGCCCACCACCATGCCTGGCTAATTTTTGTATTTTTAGTAGAGACAGTATTTCACCATGTTGGCCAGGCTGGTCTCAAACTCCTGACCTCAGGTGATCGCTGGCCTCAGCCTCCCAAAGTGCTGGGATTACAGGCGTGAGCCACCACTCCTGGCCTGTCAAAGCTTTTATTAGTGGCCTTTCTTTATGACAATTCAAGGCCTTTGCAGAGTCTTTTCTGAGTTTCTTCAATGCAATAAGAAGAAATTCTGCATTTTTCTCTGTAACTTATTTGAATCCTGTTCCTGCAACCTTTCTTCTTAGATCACATGTCCACCTCCATGAGGAATCTAACTGGTGGCTATATTATGTACTAGGTTAATTTAATTACTTAAGAATTATTCTTTTCAAATCCAGTGGATATTAAAATGATTGCACATCAGAACTAAATGGGATTTATCCCTGGTATGTAATGGTGCTTCAGCATATGAAAGTTAATCAATGTAATATATCACATTAAGAGAATACAGGGAAAAAACAAATGATCCTCTCAATTAATACAGAAAAAAAGGCATTTGACAAAATCCAACATATTTTCATGATAAAAAAACACTCAAAAGATTAAGAATAGAAGAAAACTTTCTCCATTTGATAAAGGACATTTATGAAAAGCCCACATTTCCCATTATAATCGTGGAAGACTGAAAGCTTTTTAAGGTCAAGAATAAGACAAAGATGCCTACTCTCACCAGTGCTATTTATCATTATAATTTAAAATTTAAAATTCTAGCCAGAAAAATTAGGCAAGTAAAGGAAATAAGAGATATTCAAATCAGAAGGATGAAATAAAACTATCTGTATTCACAGATAATTTTATACACAGAAAATTCTAGAGAATTTATTATTAAAAACCATTAAAGTTAGTAAATGAATTCAGCTAATTTGTAGAATTCAGCAAATTTTTAGGATACAATACTAACAGACAAAATTCAGTTGTATTTCTATGCACAATTAATAAATAATCCAAAAAGAAAACTAAGAAAAAAATTCCATTTACAATATCATTAAAAAGAATAAAATGCATAAGAATAAATTTAACCAAGGAGATATAAGAATTATACATGGGAAATGACCGCACATTACTGAAAAAATTTAGAAAGACCTAAATAATTGAATGAACATCCGTTTCCGTAGATTTCACCTACCTCACACCATATACAAAAATTAACTTAAGATGAATCAAAGTCCTAAACATAAGAGTGAAAAGTATAAAACTAAGAATAAAACAGATGTAAATTTTCTTGATCTTGAATTTGGCAATTGATTCTTATATATGACACCAAAAGCACAAGTGAAGGAAATAAAAAATAGATAAGTTGAACTTTATCAGATTTAAAATTTTTTTAATCAGAGACACTACCAAGAACATAAGAAGGCAACTCACAGAATGGGAGAAAGTATTTGCAAATTATGTATCAGGTAAAATCTAGTTTTCAGAATATATAAAGAATTCCTAAAACTCAACAACAACAAGCCAATTAGAAAATTGGGCAAAGGAATCAAAAAGATATTTCTCCAAAGAGGATATACAAATGCTAACAAGCACATGAAAGATGCTCAACATCATTAGTCATTAGGAAATAAAAATTAAAACTGTAATAAGATACTACTTCACACACATTAGGTTGTCTATGCCATGGTGGTTTGCTGCACCTATTGACCTGTCCTCTAAATTCCCTCCCCTCACCCCCCACTCCCCAACAGGCCGTGGTGTATGTTGTTCCCCTCTCTGTGTCCATGTGTTCTCAATGTTCCACTCCCACCAATGAGTGAGAACACACGGTGTTTGGTTTTCTGTTTCTGTGTTAGTTTGCTGAGGATGATGGCTTCCAGCTTCATCCATGTTATACCTATGTAACAAAACTGCATGTTCTGCACATGTATCCTGTTTTATTTAGAAGAAATAAAAAATATGAAAAACATAAGAGTAAAAAAATAAAACAAAAAGGATATATAATGAGCATTGATAAGAAAGTAGAAAGTTGGAACCCACTCACATTGCTGTTGGGAATGTAAAATGCTGCAGCTGCCGTGGAAAAGCTTGGCAGTTCCTCAAAAACAGTTAAACGTTGAGTAGCCATATGACCTAGGTATATACCCTGAGGAATTAAAAACAGACATTCAAACAAATGCTTGTATGTGATTGTTCATAGCAGCATGATTCACAATAGCTTAAAGGTAGAAACCACCCAAATGTGCATCAACAGATGAATGGCTAAATAAAATGCAGTGTATCTGCACAATGGAAGATTATTCAGCTATCAAAAGCTACAAAAAGGGCTGATACATGCCACAATGTGGATAAACTTTAAAAACATTTTGTTAAGTAAAAGATGCAAGACAAAAAAGCTCACATATTTTATGATTACATTTATATGAAACGTACAGAATTTATAAAAATCATAGAGATAGAAAGCATATTAGTGGTTTCCAGGAGTTTGGGAGTTGGGAAAATGGGGAGTGATTACTTAATGCATATGGAGGTCTCTTCTGGGAGTGATGAAAATGATTCAGAACTAGAAAGAAAGAAGTGCTGGTTGCACAACATTATAAATGTACTAAATACCTCTGAATTGCTTGCTTTAAAATGGTTAATTTTATGTTATGTGAATTTTACCTGAACAAAAAGAAATGAATCTTCTAATAATCCGTATATTAGTCACTTCTCACACTGCTATAAAGAAATATCTGACACTGGGTAGTTTATAAAGAAAGGAGGTTTAACTGGCTCACAGTTCTACAGTTTGCATAGGCTTCTGCTTCTGGGAATGCCTCAGGAAACTTACAATCATGGCAGAAGGCAAAGGGGAAGCTGGCCCATTACATGACCAGAGAAAGAGAAAGAAGGGGGAGGTGCTACTCACTTTTTAAACGACCAGATCTCATGAGAACTCACTCACTATCAAGAGAACAGCAAGAGGAAAATTCGTCCCCATGAACATCAGCTCCCACCAGGCCCCTCCTCCAACATTGGGGATTACAAGCAGATGCGAGATTTGGGTGGGGACACAAATCCAAAGCATATCAATCAGATTTAATATATGGTTTGGGACAAACATGCAGAAATGTTACTGTTGAAAAATCTTCATTTAATAATTGAAATTGTTCTAAGTGTCAATATTCATGCAGGAACACAATAAACAGAAAGCTAAAGAATTCTTTAAAAATATGTATAAATATGTTTTCTGGCTATCTTACTGCTTTGAGGAAGAGTTCCTTAGCTAGACAAACGATTTTCATTTCTGTGGCTACATTGATTTTAGTCTGTCAAAATTATTATCACATTTTCTTATCACATATTAACTACAGACAATTTTGAAAATACAGATAAGTAAAATAATATCTGTGTGTGTGTGTGTGTGTGTGTGTGTATGAGAGATTCACACCACCTTCTCTGTATCCACCTCAACCACATGGGATGCTGCTGGTTTCCAGCAATTGCAAATCGCAGATTACCTTTTGCAAATTCCTCCTCTTGATTCTTTCAACTCTTCTAATACCTATTGTGAATTCTCTTTTTCTTGGCTGAACCTACTTGAGCTATAAAGCAATTTCCCCACAACAGTTTACATGCCAACACAGAACTAACATCTTTTAGATAGATGTCACTGCAAATGAATGTTAAGTCTTTTCCTGCATCAAAACAGAATGTACTTTCTATTTCTCTACTTTTTGCTACTTCACTATTGAACTTTCCATAATTACTGATCCTAAAATATCTGGTAGGCTAACATATTCTACTTATCCTCCCATTTTTTTCTTATATTACTCAATGGCGTTTGCCACACCCTCTTGGCATTGACTGGGCAAGAATTCTATTCTCTATTTTGGTTGTGGAAAGAGAGTTAAAAATCCCTCTTGAAAATTTTTAGAGACAGAAATCTAGCATTTGCTTGGCTATTAAACTTGGAATTATCAACCACATTTTTATCATTCCATGCCACACCCATTTTCTTTTTTGGGAGGTGGGGGGTACTATTCACCTATTTTTTGTTTCAATAAATTGCCAGCTATTGAGCCACAGTATAGAGCCTGACCCTATGCTAAGCACAGAAAAATAGAGGGTATAAGCAGCCTCTGCTCTTCAGTAGTTCACATTCTTGTAGATTAGGCAGATAATTATATATGTTAGTTGCTGTGCACAAAGGTTTCCATTTGGGGGTACAGGGAGAAGAACTTGGATCTTCCATTCTCTAGTCGGGAAACTGACAGTGAGAATGAGAAGCAGATGACAAGAAAAACAATTTTCTTTTTTATTTATTTCTTTGTTTCAATAGGTTTTGGGGAAACAAGTCGTGCTTGGTTACCTGAGTAAGTTCTTTAGTGATGATTTCTGAGATTTTGGTGCACTCATCACCCTAGCAGGGTACACTGTACCCCATATGTAGCCTTTTATCCCTCACCCCGTTCTAACCCTTTCTCCCTAGTGCCCAAAATCTATTGTATCATTCTTATGCCTTTGCATCCTCATAGCTTAGCTCCCACTTATGGGTGAGAACATATGATGTTTGGTTTTCCATTCATTCCTGAGTTACTTCACTTAGAATAATGGTCTCCAAGTCCATCCATGTTACTGCAAATGCCATTATTTCGTTTCTTTTTACAACTGAGAAGCATTCCACAGTATATCTATATACCACAATTTCTTTATCCACTCGTTGATTGATGGGCTTTTGGGCTGGTTCCATATTTTTTTCAACTGCAAATTGTGCTGCTATAAACGTGTGTGCAAGTATCTTTTTCGTATAATGACTTCTTTTCCTCTGGGTAGACACCCAGTAGTGGGATTGCTGGATCAAACAGTAGATCTACTTTTATTTCCTTAAGGAATCTCTACACTGTTTTCCATAGTGGTTGTACTAGTTTACATTCTCACCAGCAATGTAAAATTGTTCCCTTTTCACCACATCCATGCCAGCATCTATTATTTTTTTATTTTTTTATTATGGCCACTCTTGCAGGAGTAACGTAGTATCACATTGTGGTTTTGATTTGTATTTCCCTGATAATTAATGATATGGAGCATTTTTAAATATGTTTGTTGGCCATTTATATCTCTTCTTTTGAGAATTGTCTGTTCATGTTCTTAGCCCACTTTTTTATGGGGTTGTTTGTTTTATTCTTGCTGATTTGTTTGAGTTTGTTGTAGATTCTGGATATTAGTCCTTTGTTGGATGTACAGATTGTGAAGGTTTTCTCATAGTCTGTGGGTTGTCTGCTGATTTTTTTTTTCTGTGAAGAAGCTTTTTAGTTTAATTAAGTCCCATCTATTTATCTTTGTTTTTGTCACATTTGCTTTTGGGTTCTTGGTCATGAAGTCTTTGCCTAAGCCAATGTCTAGAAGGGTTTTTCTGATGTTATCTTCTAGAATCTTTAAGGTTTCAGTCTTATATTTAAGTATTTGATCCATCTTTAGTTGATTTTTGTATAAGGTGAGAGATGAGGATCCAGTTTTATCCTTCTACATGTGGCTAACCAATTAACTTGGCACCATTTGTTGAATAGGGTGTCCTTTCCCCACTCTGTGTTTTTGTTTGCTTTGTGGAAGATCAGTTGGCTGTAAGTATTTGGCTTTATTTCTGGGTTCTCAATTCTGTTCCACTGCTTTATGTGCCTACTTTTATATCAGTACCATGCTGTTTTGGTGACTATGGCCTTATAGTATAGTTTGAAGTTGGGTAATGTGATGCCCCCCGATTTGTTCTTTTTGCTTAGTCTTGCTTTGGCTATGCAGAATCCCAGAAAAGATAATTTTCATTCAAACTTTGTGGGTAGAAGGAGGGAAAGACTGACACATTTAGTTCAACAGCCACAGAGCCTTTTGCTGCCACTATGTGTTCTCATGGCATCTTGGATTGGAAAGGTCTGCATAATCTAAGTTAGAGCTATTTTGACTTGCTGTACTGAATTTTGAATCTTGTAAATTCTTTAGCTATGGGGGGGGTTCCATCAAATCCAGCCACAAATCAGATGTTTTTATTTTTTTGAAACACCTTTCTTGAGATATAATTCACATATCATATAATTCACCAATGTAAGGGGTACATTTCAATGGTTTAAAGATATATTCACAGATATATGCAACCACCACCAGTCAATTTAAAAACATTTTCACCTCAAAAAGAAACCCCACACCCTTTAACTATGAACCTTCATTATCTCATCTTTACCAGACCTAAACTAGCTTACTTTTTCTCTATATAGGTTTGCCTTCTGGGCATAAATGGAATCTTATAAACTGTGGTCTTTTGTGTCTGGTTTCTTTTACTTAGCATAAGGCTTTCGAGGTTCATTTATGTTGTAATATGTATAGTACTCCATTCCTTTTTACAATAATATAATATCCCATTGTATTGAATACCACATTTTATTTACCCATTTAGTCACCCGATGGACATTGGGGTTATCTCCACCTCTTTTGGCTATTACAAATAATGCTACTGTAAACATTGGCTAACAAACATTTGAATAATTATGTATTTTTATTTCTCTTGGGTATATACCTATTAATGAACTCACTGGGTCATATAGCAATTGTATGTTTAACCATCTGAAGAACTGCCAGACTGTTTCCAAAATAACCGCTCCATTTCACATTCCTACCAGCAGTATTATACGGGTTCCAATGTCTCCACATCCTCACCAACACTTGTTATTATCTGTCTTTTTGATTCCAGCTATTCTGGTGGGTGTGGAGTAGTATCTCACTGCAGTTTTGATTTGCATTTCCCTGATGTCTAATGATATGGTACTTAGCGCCTTTTTGTGTGCTTGTTGGCTATTTGCAGAACTTTATTTGAACACCTAACTATTTATATCCTTTGTTCAATTTTACTATATTTTTACCTTTATTATTTTTTTTTTTGAGACAAAATCTCACTCTGTTACCCAGGCTGCAGTGCAGTGGCGTGATCTCGGGTCACTGCAACCTCCACCTCCTGGGTTCAAGCGATTCTCATGCCTCAGCCTCCTGAGTAGCTGGGATTACAGGCGTGTGCCACCATGCCCTGATAATTTTTGTATTTTTAGTAGAGATGGGGTTTTGCCATGTTGGCCAGGCTGGTCTCAAACTCCTGTCCTCAAATGATCCATCTGCCTCAGCCTCCAAAAGTGCTGGGATTACAGGCATGAGCCAATGTGCCTGGGTCCTTTGTCTAATTTTAATCAGTTTACTTGTCTTCTTATTGTTGAGTTGTAAGAGTTTATTACAGATTTTAGGTATGTCCTTTATCAGATGTATGATTTACAAATGCTTTTTCCCATTCTGTAAGTTTCACTTTCTTGATGGTGCTCTTTGAAGCAGAAGAGTTTTTCATTTTGATGAAGGTCATATGGTTTCCTACTCAGTATTGTTTTCCTTATACACACCCTTTTACATTTCTGTTGTCAGTATTCTAATCCACATGCTTGTTACTTCTTCCATAACTGTAGACTCAAGGGTCATCTTGGCCTCTCTACTGCCTGTGTCTTCTATTTGTACTCTATTTTATTCTGCATCCAAAGTCATTTTCCTAAATCATAGCTGCATGTGGCAATTCTTTAAAACATCCTTAGAATTCACTTCTGATTACCAAAGCCCAAACTCAGTGCATTATTCAGGACACAGACTATCTTTTAATCTCATCTCCTACTCCTTTCCCAATCTCTTTGATACTTAATTTTTGTCATAGTTGCATACCATCTTTATTTACCTAATATTTTTCTCTAACCTATTTTCAATAAATTAAAATTTTTTAAAGAAAACTTTATATGCCTGGACTACATGAAACACCATCCTGACTTGCCAAGCTTCCTCACTCTGTCAATCCAGATTACTTAGCACTCTCTTTGGACACCACCTAAAGTTTTCTTATTTCGCACTTTGGAACGTTGTTCTACCCAATTGAGCTACTTACTTTTCTTATAACCTGTCTTGTTCTTCCTTGGCATCCCTTTCTTCCCTCTTTTTAGAATTCCTTCTCCCCACTAGCCATTCCCCATCCATGCCTGGGGCTTATCATCCTTCAAAACTTTTCTCAAAGTCCTTTCAACTGGCATCTTTCATTACTATTCTAGCAGTGGTCTCTATCTGTGTCCTGATGTACTCTGGACCTTTTCTAGAGCCCTCATCAGGTTTGATCTATTTTTATGGTCACCTGTGTCCATGTCTTGTAACCAGGCCATGGCATGGTGTGGTAGGAAATTCAAGGTCTTACTGTGACTTGGCATTAAATAATACATAGTCCTTGAGGACATCACAACTTATTTCTGATCCCTAGTTTTCTCAACTTTATAATGGTAAAATGGTGCTGTACCTCTGGTTCTAAGCTAGGGCATACATCAGAATTACCTGTATTCCCATGATTCTGTGAAGAGCGACTGAATCAGAATAATTCCAGGATGCAACCCTGGGTCAGGGCAACAAGAGATCTTGCCTGTCTTGGCTTAATGCTATCTCACTGGTTTTCTAGGGAGATACTAGGGTTGGCACATAGTAGTGATTCAATATTTATTTCAAGGAATTCATGAATGTTTTCTAAAACCCGTTTCTTCTCTGATATTTTATGTCTCTTGCCTTGCTCCTTTATGGATCTTCAAGGTGCTTGCCATAGTGTCTTGGCTGTACTAGGTGATGATTAAATATCTGTTGAATTGAATTGAGCTGAAAGTCAGACAGTAATTTGAGGCACAGAGGTGAAACTCTGGGAATCAATCACAGATGAAAGCAGAAACTTTTCCATAACAAAGACCTTGTGGAGGACTAGAAATCATCCATGGAAAGTTTTTGGAGATTTCTTTTTTAAAAGAAAGCACTTTAATACAATGCAATTTCAACTCCTACTCTCACAAACTTGATTTCTATGACGTTAAAATTGGTTTCATTCTCCCAAGTTTTTTAATGTCCACGTTGTTATTAAAACTCCTGGGTCGTCCTACCAGTGGGGATTGCTCTCTGCATTTTATCATTAATGCATTCCTGCAGGTGGAGGCACTGGAATAGATAGGGTGATGGCCTGTAAACAAGTAAACTAGACAGCAGCAAAAGAATGTGGTACCTGCTTGCTTTACTCTTGGTTCCCTCCTCCAAGACCTAACTGGGCTACCCCAGGTGGAGACCTCTTCCAGAATGCCTAGCAAAAGGAATAACTTGGAAAAGGTATCCTTTGATTCAGTTTTCTGACAGTTCCATGGCCCTTTAATTCTATGCCTAACAGGCCCTTATCTTTACACTACAACTTGAAGTTTTATTCTTTAATAACCCAAATTTAGTTCTTGTCTTTAAAGGAGCTGGGAGGGCCGTGTTGATACTCTCAAGTTTCACTGAGGGTCTTGTAAATTCAATCTTTGCATATTAGAGAGGGTGAATTATCAGAAAAAAATATTCTTTTTTATAACCTCCATTTGAATTGCTTTGCTGAATGAGTAGGAATGATAATCTGCATACATTAAGAAATATGAGACATTTCACTTACTTGAATCTTTTGTCTGAAAGATGGAGAGCTGTGAAACTTCCAAGAAGTCCCGTAGGAGGTGGAGCTGGTCTCTTCCCTGAGGTACTGGCTGAAGGAAGGGTGGTTTTGGTTTTTGTTTTTTTGGCTGCTGCATCTCCTTTATTACAAGTAGCCTGCCCGGATATCGAGGAAGCTCCGTCAGAAGGCATAGCCATGTTTGCTGACTTACTGGTCTTGGCTGCCAACCACACTACATTGAATAGTCTTAGGCTCTACACACCTAGAAAGAGAGAAGTGTGTGAAGCAGGACGGAGGCTTAGAAATCCTTTGTCTCCCTCATGAATCCCCACACCTTCAGTACTTATAAGTCTACTAGGTGTCCATACCATCAGAATCAATAGGCCCATACAACCAGTCAGTCTTCCTGGTGGTCAGCCATGAATTCCAAATGCCGGCTCATTCACTCAACAGTTACTTCCTCGACACCAACCCTGCGCCACCAAACATTGGGTTTGAACAGAAAGAAAAGACCTGGTCTGTTCTCCTAAGTGGTTTTACTACATATGATATCCACAAAATAAGAATCTAAGAATTATAAGTTAAATATTAGCTCATTAAGTCAGTTACTGTTGATTCACAACGTGAGGTCCTAGTTATAGGAAAAACTAAAATTTGACCTACAACCATCTGAGGAATACATAAATTACAGAAAAACATTTTTCACATTCTGTCAAAAAATCCAAAAACATAATTCTTAACTGCTTGCAAAAGAATCACTTGGCAAATTTGTTTAAAATGTACATTTCTCGGCCATGCACATGGCTCATGCTTGTAATCCCAGCACTTTGGGAGGCTGACGCAGGCAGATCGCTTGAGCTCAGGAGTTTGACACCAGCTTGAGAAACATGTGAAACCCCATCTCTACACAAAAGAAAATTTAGCCAAGCGTGGTGGTGCGCCTGCCTGTAGCCCCAGCTACTCGGGAGGCTGAGGTGGGAAGATCACTTCAGTCTGGGAGGTAAAGGCTGCAGTGAGCCATGATCGCACCACTGCACTCCAGACTGGGTGACAGAGCAAGACCCCAAGACCCTGTCAAACAAACAAACAAACAAAACACCCAAAAATGAATATTCCAGATATGTAGTTGAGAGAAAAAATCCAGAGACAGAAAGACCCTACATTTTTGTAGTATGTGTGTGTAAGATTGCTTAAGTATAAAATCTCTGAAAAAATACATAAACAAATAAACACCCCCAGCTTACTGTACTTGCACTGTGGGAGGAGACCTGGGTAGATGGGTATAGGGAGACAGGAAGATTTACTCTTCGTTGAATCCTCATCTACATGTCTTGAATGTTGTACCATGTGGATGTATTTCTTAATTATTCTATAAAAATGTTAATTTTAAGAAGAAAAGAGGGTAAGATAGTAATTACTTAAAATAAGCATTTCTGGGCCCTTCCCCAGACATTTGGATCCTAAAGTTTTGTGTATGGTGGAGAGGAGGGGCCTAAAATTGGAGTTTTAACAAACAGTCTGTGTTAACATGATACATGTGCTTTAAGGACTACGTTTGAGAAACTTGCTACCACTTTTGGGAGTAATTCATTTATTCATCAAACAGTAAACGAGAGTGTACGTATCATAGTCCAAGCACTGTGATAAGCACATAGAATAAGGTGAGACTAACAAGCACTGTGATAAGCGCATAGCATAAGGTGAGACTAATGTTTACAGGGCAGGATAGAGATGCAACTATTTCACTGCAATCATGGGTCTCAACATTTAGCACGAATCAGATTAACTAGGAGGGGTTGTGAAACACAGATAACTGGGCCCCATACCCAGAGTTTTCCCCAGTAGGTCTGGGAAGGGGACTGGGAATCTGCAGTTCTCATACGATCTAGGTGATGGGGAGGCTGCTGGCCCATGAACCACATTTTGAGAAATTCTTAAACATCCCTGAAAAGTAATTAACTGGATCCATTTGCATAGATTTTAGGATGTATTTCAGGATATGAGACTCACTACTCATACATAAAACGTTCTTCATTAAAAAACAAAAGCTAAGAGTTTTCCATATGACTACCATTTATGCAAACCCTACAATGACATTGATATTGAATCTTTAAGTTCTTGAAGAAAGCTATCACTTTCTTCTCTTTCTTATCACATCTTCTGACTCTTAGGCAGAAGACCTAGTTTCTACTTTTTTGGTTCCTCTCCTCTTAAGACCCTATAATCTATTCCTATTCCTCTTGCAATATAGTTATCAAAAATTCTTGAGGCCTGAATCTGAGGTCTCATCCACTCAAGGTAAAACAATCCCTTGACCTTTGTTCTGGAGGCAGAAGTGTAGGCTGGTAGAAAGAGCTGTCTGACGTTGACCTTAGCTCTACCTCTAGCATTACAACTTGGTGAGGTTAATTTGCCATCTCTTTCTATTCTGTTTAGACTCAGACTGAGCCTCTCCTTCCTTCCTATCTCTCTGGTAGTATCCAAGGACCAGCCTCCTTTTGCCAAAACCAAAAGTCCCTTGTATATGAACATGTGCCAACCGATGCAATTCTGATTGGGCTCAGCTGGGACTCTCTGCAACAGCATCATGATAGCAATAGCCTCATACAACCGTCAAAAGAGTAGGCAGTGATGGTGAAATACAAAGGGCCCATTTTGACAGGGAAGGCCCATTGTGCCCAAAAAACCCTGGGTGGGAAAGAAGGTGCTTTCCACTTTCTGCAACTGATCAGAGCACTAGCAGATGGAGGCAGAGACGGGGGTGGTAAGGCATTTGCTGTAGTTCCCAAAGAGGCCATTTCTCCCAGAGGGCCCTGGCAAACAGCGAAAGTGGTGAAGTACTTCCCTGAGATGGTACTGGGATGAGACTTACACAGGCTGGGAAATAGGCGCCCATGGAATCCTACATGTAAGAAAAAGAATGTCCTCTTGTGACCCCCAGCTGGGTCCCAAAAGTCCAGTGTTCTCAGGAGACACTGGGGATGCCATGGCCACTGTCGACTGTGTTTCTCCACTTCATTCTGTTCCTTAGATGTCACTATATTGGCCATTGAGGGAAGCACAGAATAGGCAGCCTGCTTCTGTTATTGATCTGCCAATTCTTTCCCTTAGAAGTTAAAGCCTTCCTTAAAACAATTAATGAAAAAACTTGAATATGTGTACAATTAAAATAAAGAGTGACTGCCTGAGACTGTTCAGGCTGCCATAACAAAATACCATAGACTTGATGGCTTAAACAACAGAAACTTAGTTCTTACAGTCTGGAGGTTGGAAAATCCAGGATCAAGGCGCTGGCAGCATCTGTGTCTGAGGGTAGAGGGCTGCCTCCTTGCTCACAGAGGGCGTCTTCTCGCTGCATCCTCAGTGGTGGAAGGAGTGGAGGGTCTATCTAAGGTCTCTTTTATAGGGATACTGATGCCATCATGTGGTCTCTGCCCTTCTGACCTAATCACCTCCCGAAGGCTCCATCTCCTAATACCATCTTCTTGGAGGTCAGGATTTCAACATATGAACTTTAGGGGAATGTGAATATTCAGAACATAACAGTCGTTTCTTAAACAACCAAAAAGAAAAAGCCACTCATCTTACACAGAGCTTAAGTTTTATTTACCACTAGTGTCTCATCTTTCTTTCTCATAAAGCTTTATTTCTCTGAAAGCTAATTTCCCAGACCTTGTGCCTGAGACCTCTCTCAAGTGGAGGCCACAGAATGATGGCCCTCCAGTTGCATGTATTAATATTTATACACACAAATTTATAACACAAATGTCTGGCAATAGTGATTGCCGACAGCCACAATGGCCGTTGCAGACGAAACTACTTGCGTTGGGCTGCGGATATTATTGCTATTGTTGTGCCCACCTCTCAATGAGGGCTGACACCTCATTGGTATCATCTACCATGTCCCTCCTGTAGTTATTTAATCTAGGGTCCCTATTAGCGGTTTTCTTTTTCTTCCTTTTTTTTCCCATGTAAGTTATGCACAGACTGTCTTAACCTATGCATTTCTTGGATTCTAATATCCCCTTTTCATTTTCACACGTATGATGGCTGGGGGAGGAGGCTTGTACTTGTGTTTGTTTTTTCTTTAGTGAAAACAACCATTCTAGGTCTATTCTTACTTTCAAAAATCTTATTTGCACCCTGACCCCACAAAAAGTCTTGAAGCCTTCAAGCTTTGTTTTGTGTTTCTGTTCATGACACCAATCTTAAGACCTGACCTAGAAATTTCAACTGCAAACTTCGTAACTCACAAGAGCCTGAACACAGCAGGTAATGGAAGCTTTGTAATCTGGCTCAGAAAATGAGGCCCAGGGGTCCATCTCATTCCACATTCTGGGCTGTGCTGGCTCTGAATAAGTGCTGGGATAAAATGAGACTAGTGATAATAATAGTATGGAGGTTAATGTGCTGTTTTCCTGCAGTGATGGTGCAAGTGAGGAGAATGATTTAAAGGGTGTAGCTTTGGATGGGAATGCTTCTGAATGCGGAACATTTTTAAAGGCCATTATCATTAGCATGGCATCATCCTTTCAAAGGGTCTCATGTAAAACAATAAGTTTCTCCTTCCTAAATGCAATACCATAAAAATATATGTTTGAAATGTA
The DNA here is from genome assembly GCF_006542625.1 of Nomascus leucogenys. Classification (NCBI taxonomy): domain Eukaryota; kingdom Metazoa; phylum Chordata; class Mammalia; order Primates; family Hylobatidae; genus Nomascus; species Nomascus leucogenys. The sequence continues at coordinate 64,526,424 of NC_044399.1, forward strand.
TTCTATTACATACAAAATTGATGAAGAAAACCAAGCAAAACCCACCCCATGGTCACCACACTTAATGACTTTTAAATGCAGTTATGGAAATAGATAAAAAACATTCAGCATCTCCTCAGCACAGGGATTTTCAAATTTGATACAATAATCCTAATTTTACATTTCTCAGGGCTCCCTTCCTAATTCATCAAAAGCCACACTAAATTTAAATAATACAGTCAATCATCTGGCAGATTTGATTTAGAGGGAAAGGTTTTCATTAGATTGTTTTGGGAGATACTGGCGTGATAGAAACCCCCATTATCTAAATGCAAACCCCAGACAATGTTTTGTTCACAAAATATTTAAGCAGCAAATCATTATAAACACCATCAAGGAACTTATAATCAAATACCCAGAACTTCTTGGAAGCTCCGATACAAACACAGGCAGAAGATGCAATGTTCAAAATAATCAATATTCGGAAATAAAATCAAATGGCAAAAGCTCAAGGATATTTCTATTTGGGCCTAGTTAGGCAGTTTTCTAAGTATTGTCAGAATCCTGGTGAACAGTTCAGTCTAGACAGATGTAGGAGAAATAACTCTAGGAAGCATGATACCAACTTATTAGGAGAAAGCTTTTGATTAACCAGAATACTCACGTTTGACATAGCCACTCCCTTTCAAAAGCCCACTGAAGTGCGTTTTCATGACTAGGTCTGCCAAAGGTATTGTCTTTCTGTCTTAGGTAGTATTGGAGATTCATTTCTAAATTTTCATTCTCTATTTTCTATTTTGACTCCTGATAGATGGTAATTTTTTTTTTTTTTTGAGACAGAGTCTCGCTCTCTCGTCCAGGCTGGAGTGCAGTGGTGCGATCTCGGCTCACTGCAAGCTCTGCCTCCTGGTTCACGCCATTCCCCAGCTTCAGCCTCCCGAGTAGCTGAGACTACAGGTGCCCGCCAACAGGCCCGGCTAATTTTTTGTATTTTTAGTAGAGACGGAGTTTCACCGTGTTAGATAGGATGGTCTCAATCTCCTGACCTCATGATCCTCCTGCCTCGGCCTACCAAAGTGCTGGGATTACAGGCGTGAGCCACCGCGCCCAGCCCCTCTGTGATTTATTGTATACTACTTAATGTAGCAGATATCTGACTCACCCAGCATCTGTTCACTCTGCCTTATGTCAATTTCCCTTTGGAAAAAACCTTCATCCTACCTTCACCCATTGACAATTCCTCTACCTTCAGGAATAGAGCATGACCTTGGTGAGAGCAGTCAGCACGTCCTCTGCCCCTGTGCCTATATCCCTGTCCCCCACCCCCACTATAATAATTTATTCAGGGGTAGGCATTGAACAAGTCAGATTAATCAGAGCCCACAATTCACAATTCTAAGGCTTTCACTTGATGAATAGGAGAATCAACTCTTCTCCACTTCATGTGAGCCTGAAGCTGTGGGATCTGCCACTTAGAACTTGGCCCTGGACACAACTCCAGAGATAAACAATACAATTCTGGTAGCATGACCTGACCCCTGAAATAAGTGGTGCCTACAGCTAGCTCAACCTCCTTGAGTTTCCAGCTTTCAGAGCCATTTAGAGCCCCTTCCAGCTTAAATCACTTTGGTGTGTTGGAGTTTCCATTTCTTGTAACCCAAAGGTCCTAACTCTATCATGGAAGATGTTAGGTTGTCTGCTTTCTTGGTTTGGCACGAAAAGGAAGACGGATGCAACAGAACAAAAGTTATAAAAGCTGTAGTGCGTATTTCTTTCTGCTTTGTGTTTTCCTTAATTGTGCAACGGAAATCATGATCCCTTGCTGGATCCTAAGCTCTAGCAGACAGAAACCACAATCTGTCTTGATTTCCCTCATAAAGCATGCCTTCCAGCAGAAGCTAATGGAGGATTGTGCTTGCCAGGCGCAGTGAATGGTAGATTTTGATGGAGACTCTCTCCCTGACCAAACTTTAGTAAGAATCCTCTAAGTCCTCTTCTTAACTGGGCTTTGACTTTGGGCTTCATGGTCCATCCTTGTCCATCCCCCAGTTTCAGCAAGAATCCTGCTAAGTCATTTTGGGGAGAATGCCCAGGTGATAATCTGATTACCCCGGCCTGCTCTTCAGCAAGAATCATGTTAAGTCTGTTTAGCCAGAATCCCCCTTCTCTGCCTGGCATTTCCTTCTAGCAATTTTCCATCCATCCAACCTGCTCCTTGACGATAAACCCCCTAGTTTTTACTTGCTGTATTTGGAGTTGAGCCTAGATATGAAAGTCTCTTTTCCTTTATTGCAATAAATAGTTTCTGAATAAAACTTTTTTTTTTTTTAAAGTTATACTTTACTATCTGGCTCTTTTTTTTGATACAATATGCAAATTTCAGTGTAGGTGTTGGGTCAGGCTGAGTTGTTTTGGATCATGACATACGATTTTCTTTTAGGGGGAGAGACAGTGAGAAATTTGGGAAATTTGCAGGGGCAGTAGACAGAAGCTAGCAAAGCTGGAGCTCCCTTACTGTAATATCTCCCTGCAGCCCTCCCAACCTTCATAATATATAAGTGAAATTGAAGTTGCTTCAGGAGAACTGGGGAAGCTGTGTGAGAGTACAGTACCAAAGTTGAAAAGCAAATGAGCAGACATTTGGATTATACTTGTGAGATTGCCACATCGGATCATGCCTGGATGCCTGGACTTGGATTTGTAGGTACTTCTCATTTAGAGGGGCCTGGCCCCCATTACCTACACTGCGATTACTTTTCCAGTCAAAGCTGGAGGGAAAGTGACCAGGGAGAGGCCTCATTCATCCAGAAGAGTTTACCTTGGCAAATCACCCATACAGAATGGAAAAGCGCCGCAAGCTGCGAGGCCCACAGCCTTCAGTTGTTTCTGCCACTGACCTTTGCTCCCCAGAAGGCCTCCCTGAGGAAATCAGACTCGGGGTCAGCTCAGTTGCCTTTTTGAGCCCCACCAATTTAAGTGATTACTCATGTTTGCTTGCCAGAAATCACTGATGAAACAGCAGCAAAAAGGAATCCTTGTCGCCGTTTTTCTCAGCACACCGTGTTCTCTGTGCCTCCTTTTATAGTTTGGCAAAAGCAACAACTGGAGTCCACCATCAAGCCAGCATCCCCTACCTCTGAGGATGCCCTTTTGTGTTATCATCCTTTAAAAAACTCACCGTGATGTTTTTACCAAAACAACCTGATGGCTTATTCATGAAATACAAGTCCAGGGAAGGGCTGAGGTACTCGGCAAAAGGTACATCTTAATATACATACACAAAGAAATCACAAAGTCTAACTGATGTCTGGCAAAGGGAGGTCATTGGGAGCCAGAGGCTGACCTATGCTCTATCAGATTAACTTACCTTTCACTATAAAGAGCTAGGACCACAAAATTCCAACCAAACAGGCTCAAGCAAGAAGCAGTGCTGTTCTTAACTGTGGGCAAATAAATGTATGCAGCTCTGGCCAGATGCCGCAGAGAACATGAGCTAAGTATTAGAAAGGATCTCTTACCAAAGTGAAAATAAAAATAATAGAGGATTTTTTTTGAGACAATTCGGGGACTTTGAATGTTAACTGCCTGAATTAAAACAATGTTTCTTTTCTTTCTTCCTTCCTTTCTTTCTTTCTTTCTTTCTTTCTTTCTTTCTTTCTTTCTTTCTTTCTTTCTTTCTTTTTTTTTTGAGACAGAGTCTTGCTCTGTTGCCCAGGCTGGAGTGCAATGGCACAATCAAGGCTCACTGCAACCTCCGCCTCCTGGATTCAAGAGTTTCTCCTGCCTCAGCCTCCCAAGTAGCTGGGATTACAGGCACCCGCCACCAAACCTGGCTAATTTCTTGTATTTTTAGTAGAGATGGGTTTTCACCATGTTGGCCAGGCTGGTCTTGAACTCCTGACCTCATGATCTGCCCACCTCGGCCTCCCAAAGTGCTGGGATTACAGACGTGAGCCACCGCGCCTGGCCCCAATGTTTACTTTCTTAAGAATCATTTTCCATTTAGGTTACGGAGAATATGGTGGATTTTGATGGAGACTGTCTCCCCGACCAAACTTTAGTAAGGCTCCTCTAAGTCCTCTTCTTAACTGGGCTTTGACTTTGGGTTTCAGGCTCCATCCTTGTCCATCCCCCAGTTTCAGCAAGAATCCTGCTAAGTCATTTTGGAGAGCATGCTCCAGGTGATAACCCTTGCCTGCCTTCAGCAAGAATCTTGTTTTTGTTTTGTTTTGTTTTGTTTTTTGTTTTTTTGGATTTTTTTTGAGACTGAGTCTTGCTCTGTCACCCAGGCTGGAGTGCAGTGGCGCAATCTCAGCTCACTACAAGCTCCACCTCCTTGGTTCACGCCATTCTCCTGCCTCAGCCTCCCGAGTGGCTGGGACTACAGGCACCTGCCACCACGCCCGGATGATTTTTTGTATTTTTAGTAGAGACGGGGTTTCACCGTGCTAGATAGGATGGTCTCGATCTCCTGACCTCGTGATCTGCCCTCCTCGGCCTCCCAAAGTGCTGGGATTATAGGCGTGAGCCACCGTGCCTGGCCAAGAATCTTGTTTTTTAATAGATACATGCTGAAGCATTTCAGAGTAAAGCATTAAGTTGTTCATAACTTACTCTCATATGAGCTCAGAAACAAACATATATATAAAATAGAATAGAATATGTACATATATACACTCAAACATACATTCATACATCAATCTAACCCAGGAGAACCCAAGAGCTTCCTTTTCAGGATTAGAACAAAACATTGAGAGAAGGCTCATATGAATGGAAATAATATTGTTGAAATGAAAGAAAAAAAATAAGGTTTATTTCACTGTGTTCGAATGTACACAAAAGACAATTTTACCCTGCCACTTGTGAGATTTACAGAGATTTAAAATTTTCTTCCTGTTGCCTTTGATCACCTCATCTTGGGCCCGTAGTAAACATCCTAAAAATAAAATTGTAATGGGACTTTTAGACACTTGCTTCAGGCAAAGGAGCTCAGAAAGCCGTCTTGGGACAAGTTCTGCCCTGCTGTGAGGTGGGAGAGAGAACCGCTAGTTAAAAACAATTGGTAAAGGCAAGCAGATTACTCCCAAGAAAGCTTGGCCAAAAAAAAAAAAGGAAAAGCAAAAGAAGTATGTGTGGATGTATGTCTAAAAGGTGAGTGAAACCATATTTTTAAGTTCCTATTACGTGTGGAGGACTTTATCTCATTCACTTATTTTATCTTTAAAGCAACCACACAAGGTCAGCATTATTATACTCAGTTTACATATTTGAAACTTAGGCTCAGAGAGATCACAAAACTCACCCAAGGGTACACAGTTAATGTGTTTTACAGCCAGGATTCAAATCCAAGTTTATGCTTTTACCACTGTACTAACTCAACATCAAAAAGTTTAGCACAGGCTGGGCGCGGTAGCTCACGCCTGTAATCCCAGCACTTTGGAAGGCCGAGGCAGGTGGATCACCTGAGATCGGGAGTTCGAGACCAGCCCGACCAACATGGACAAACCCCGTCTCTACTAAAAATGCAAAATTAGCCAGTCATAGTGGCGCATGCCTGTAATCCCAGCTACTCCGGAGGCTGAGGCAGGACAATTGCTTGAACCTGGGAGGTGGAGGTTGAGGTAAACCAAGGTCGCACCATTGTACTCCAGCTTGGGCAACAAGAGCGAAACTCCGTCTCAAAAAAAAAAAAAAAAAAAGTTTAGTACAAAGGCCTCGTACTTCAGCCCCGTACTGAAGTACTTGAGGGGCACTTCACTAGTGGGAAAATGGATAGAGAGAATAAAGCCTGACTGTTTTCCTGGCACCTTGATTTGTAAGAAACGAGTGCTGTCTACTCAGAAATGCTTTGTTTGCTTTTTCTCAATGTGCCCCCATCAGCTTCTCTGTACTTTCAAAAGAGACAGAAAACATATCTAGTAAATAAACATGATATAAAAAAGAAGGAAGACACTTGGTCATCCTTCTCATCTGCCTTTAGAACTTAAAACTTACGCACAGTTGTCTTTTAAACCAGAGGGCAGCAGCCTGTTTTTTGTAAATAAAGTTTTATTGGAACATGACCACATTAACTTGTTTCCTATTGAATCGGGCTGTTTTCCTGTGACAGTGGCAGGTCTGAGTAGTTGTAATAAAGACTATAAGGCCCACAAACCTAAAATGTTTATTCTTTGGCTCTTTAGAGAAAAAATTTTAAACATAATAATTTATCCTTTAGCCCCTAATGCAAAGAAAGATTCTGGTGGTTGCTATTTTCTAAAGCAACACAAAGTCATTCCTGACTACCCTCCACCCCCCAAAAAAAGTCAATAAAATTGTAAAAGCTGATATGTAGTACAGATACATTCTCTGATCATTGTACAATATAACTGAAAATGAATATTTAAAATGAAAAATGAGTATTTCTGGCATTGTAGTAAGAAATAGTTGGCTGGTAAGAAGTAAAAAGAAAGGTAAAAAATATAGTAGCAGATGTAAGGAGCATCCACTCCCTGTAAAACTCAGAAAGATTGCTTAGGAAGGAAGCTCCCCACATCCCCTCTGATACACACACACACACACACGCACACGCACACACACACTCTATCCTACAGGCTGAGATCCAGACCTCCTTGGAGTGAGTATTAGAAAGCTACAGATCAATACCACCCACAAACATGTATGCAAAAATTCCAAACATTATTTTAGCCAATCAAATTCAGCAGTATATAAAATGTATAATACATCATTAGTGAGTTTATCCCCAAAATGCAAGGTTGGTTTAAAGAAATTTTTAAAAAGCAGGGTGTTAAGATTGTATGAGAAAGAAGAAATTTAGTTTTTTGAAATTGTAGGGCCAGATCATCTTTCTTGCCAAGGAAATGTTATTCAAAACTTTGTAGACATCAGATAGCTGACATGAAGCTCTCCTTCATAGTACACAGGGTTCTCACTGCTGGCTCAAAGGAAGGATACTGGGATTCTGTCAATCAAATTTATTCAATCAACAGGTCAGATGAAGGATGTTCTCAGTTACCTGGGGAACTTTGGGGGATGGCCTGGATGAACTTTATGATTTTTTTTTTCCTCTCTGAGTTTTCTTTTGGAAGGGTGAATGTAGCTGTTTGGTCAGTGTTTGTGTGTATGCCTTTTCTTCTAGGTAAATATTGATTTTTCTTGCTGGATTACTAAACTCCTCCCCAAAATTTCTCCATCTCATAAAAGACCATTTGTAAGAGGACAAATACTGGTCATATTCATAAATACCAGATGAAATAAATTTTATGCATGCTTGGGCTTGAGTGACGGACTAACTGATGTTATGATGTGGAAAAGTAGTCAGGATAGAATCACAGAATCTGAAAGGAAAGAGCCATTAGAAGTTTTCCAACCAAGTCCCCAAGTGAGGGATGTTGGCAACCCATTTTCAAGCTTGTCATTTAGTTGGTGACCATCCAGCACGTCACCCACTCTTTTGATCTGATGAATGAAATGGGGCCAGCTAGACATATCTCTTCTTGCAAGATACTGGAGATCTTTTTATTTATATAAACAGTAATACAGTGCATTTGGAAACATCACGACGTTCTATCAGCTAGGATTTATTTCCTGGATTTGTTTTTAAGACACAGGAGAGAGAAGATGGTCTCTATGTATGACAAGAGGCAACGGAGAGGAGGCTTTTCTGAGTCCCGATCTCTTGATGAGGATTTCTTCCAAAACTTCAGAGCTTTAGGAATGCCACTGGCTTCTTTAATGTGCATGGAGAGTGTTATTTAATGTGCATGGAGAGTATTTTTGTATTTTGAGAACAAAGAAAACCAAGTGATAGCTACAAATCTGAGAGCAAATCAAGAAATATATCTCAAAGAAAATCCCCTGGGGGTGTCTATGATCAGGACACTTCATCCACCAGGCAGAAAATCTGAGCAGTCCTCTGATAAGATTCCCCCAGATTGCCTCAGAGGTTAATCCATTCCTGATGGTGCTCTGTGGACAAGCAGATGATTATACAATGTGTCATGCTGAAGGCATAACTTCTGTAAGCCCTGCCGGTCACCTCGCAGCCCTGGCCAGGCAGGCGAGAGGCCCTGGTCAGAATCCCAGATCTTTCCCATCAAGCACAGAATTTCCCCTGGGTTTGCTGGGCATGTCTTAATTCTTACTAACTGATGGTAATTTTGACCTGTGAGTTAACAGGAACTGCCCTTCGAATTTCTTTTGGCCTTCATGCAATCTATTAAGGCACTTAAGCTTCTGCCTTCTACATAAAACACTCCTATTTTTAAAAACAAACTTTTAAGTCAAAAATGACAGGGTTAATTATTCTGAAATATGCTGTTTACAACCCAAACTCCATAAAACAGAATACATGAGTTAATACACCATCCAAGACAGCACTGGTTTTCATTTCTGCACAATCAGGGACTAAATCTATGTCACTCACTCCCCTATGTGTGCTGGAAATGGTTTTATGTTCCATCTTACTTTATACACATCAAGATCATAATGGGACACAGTCTACTTTGTTGCCAAAAGCTGCTAGGTTAGATCATCTATTAAACTCTATTTATTTTTTATGACAAACAAGAAAAATGACAAAGCAGCTACTGAATGCCCACTAATGAACACCAAATGCCTCTCGAGGTTTTCTTCATATTGTACTCATTTGTTCAGGAGTCCAGTTAACTTCCTCTTTGATGCTCTACCTCCCAAAAATATTCCTAAGAAGAAGCTGGTTTTCATAAGCTACTGGGGACTGAACTGGTTACCATCTGCCCTCTTGCTCTGATTCTGGGGTCAAAAGTTTGATTCGACCTTGACAATGCAAAGTTTCAGTAAAAGGAGAAAATCTCACGTACCATTGCGGTTACTTATCTTGGGGGCCAAATAAGCAGAATGAAATATTAACTCTACATTGGAAAGAGTCACATTTGTATCTAGAAACGCTTTTAGAAAGACTTCCAGATGAAAACGGGAAGAGGAAATAACCCAGCTAAGAACAGAGTTTCCTAAGATGGTAGCTGTTAGAGCTGCTTAAAAATCAGACTCAGAAAATTCCAAGGGGCATTTGGAGACAATTGGATCAACAGTTCAGATTTCGACAGTGCCACTGATTTTTACCTGCTGTATATTTTTTAGGTTTGTTTGGAAAACTTTCTAAGTGCTATTTAAAGCTATTACTCACCTACCATGCTCTAGAGTGCATGCCCAGCCCAGCTGGTCAAGAGAAAATCCCACTGGTGGCGCACGCCTGACACACTTTGTGCCCAGTGGCCTCCTAAGATTTAGAGTCTCTGAATATAGAAATATGCTTATGGGACCCTGGGACAAAAAAGTGCAGTGTTCTGCCTTCTTCATAGCATAGCATGGAAGATAGAAAGGAATAGCTGCCTAATTCCCTGGTCCCTCGCTAAAACTGATCCTGGTTAATGTGACAGACCGAGGAGACAAACAGGCTGCTTTTCTTTCAGCAGGTTCCAGGGGATGCAATGACATGAAACGTGAACGTGTTAAAAAATAAAATAAAATAAAATCGACCAGGCACAGTGGCTCACGCCTGTAATCGCAGCACTTTGGGAGGCTGAGGCGGGTGGATAACCTGAGGTCAGGAGTTCGAGACCAGCCTGGCTAACATATAGTGAAAATCCGTCTCTACTAAAAGACAAGAAGTTATGGGGATAGCAGTGAGTTACCATTTTGAATTGGAGATTTGGAATACCCTTTTAATGTTATCACACTCATTTCATTTAAACGTCTCTGTGTTATCAATAGATGCTTTGATGCTGGGACTACATAGGCAAACACATGGTGCAATTTATCTTTTGAAGGTGGCAAGTGAATCATGGGACACAAAATGTGGAAAATGCCAAAGCCATAGTTCCTAGAGAAACGAGTGGTACGTAGAAGTTTCCTAAGTCGAATTGAAAATTTTTTTAAAAAATGGTCTTGTACACTTGGGGTGTGTATGATTGTAGTGTGAGGGTTGGAACAGGCATGAAGAAAATAAAGTGGTCCCATAGGCTCAGAATATTCTGGCTTTGAGTTAATACTCAGGAAACAACATTCTCCCATCTGCTTTATAATGCACGCTAAGTCTGTTCAAAGAATTCCTGCATTGAATCTTTCATGCACTGCTAACTGTGGCCACCTTTCTTCCTGTCTATTCCTCAAACAAGGTGAGCTGAATGACAATATCTGAGGAAATGCAGACGGAGGCTTACAGGCATTGCTTACTTCATGAGACTCCACATGGAAGATGACTTCATTGGGCCGGATCCTGTCTAAATTTGAATTCACTCTCTTGAGGACCTTAATCGGGAATTTTTTCTACTTAAAATCTTTGGCAGGCAGGCGGGTTTGCAGTATAAGATACCCAAGTAAATTTTAATTTTAGGAAAAGACAATGATTACTTTTTTCAGCGTAAGTATTTGCCAAATATTGCCTGGGCCATATTTATATTGCAAATAAGTATTCATTGTTTAGTTGAAATTCAAATTTCATTGGGCATACTGTATTTTTATTGTTGCTTAATCTGGCAACTCTACCTATAGGAATCGATATTTGTAAGTCACTTTTAAATATCAGTAAGAAAGAACTCTGGAAACCATGTTTATCTTCCATATCCTCTCCATACCTGGAAAAAGATCCAGTCTATTTTTGTAGAAAATAAAATAATCTATGACAAAATGGCAACCGTGAATTTTATGGGTGTCCAGCCATAAGATAAACTCTTCATGAACTCTCTATTGGTGCCAGTGACATATTACTAACAGAAACCTATTGATAGTTTCTATTTTTATTAGAAAATAAGATTAAGGTGAGTTAGACTACATTAAAAATCAAAATTCTTTTTTCTTCTTCTTTTTTTTTTTTTTTTTTTTGAGACAGAATCTCACTCTGTTACCCAGGCTGGAGTGCAGTGGTGCGATCTTTGCTCACCATAACCTCCACCTCACGAGTTCAAGGGATTCTCGTGCCTCAGCCTCCTGAGTAGCTGGGAGTACAGGCGCGTGCCACCATGCCCGGCTAATTTTTTGTATTTTTGGTAGAGACTGGGTTTCACCATGTTGGCCAGGCTGGTCTCGAACTCTTGACCTCAGGTGATTGGCCGGCCTCGGCCTCCCAAAGTGCTGGGGTTACAGGCATGAGCCACCACACCCGGCCCAGAATTCTTTCATTACTTTAAAACTATTTCTAGTTCCACAGCAATTTAATAAAGTTGAAAATATATTAAAAATCTAATTTGTCTTTATTTAACTTCATAAACTGAGGCAAGTCAAACAAACCCTAACAGAAAGATCAACTGGTTAACTTTCTTAAGAAAAAGCCATGAAAGCTATTCTTTGTAGGTCTCATCATACCCTGTAAAAGGACCAAAAAATGAGGCTCTGACATCGGATATTGACAACACATGATTAGAATTTCTGATCTCAATGGTTACATTTTTTTCCTAGGCAAAAAATAAAACTAAATTAGATTACAATTATTTGTAAAATTTCCTCTAACAGCAATTGTACAGTCATGTTCAACATACCATATTAGAAAATTGCCCATTGCAACATTTAAACTTTTATGCTTCAGTCTAATCCAAAGTTATTCAAGTTTGATGAAGGTTCCTCGTGGATTTCAATTCCTTCACAAGGGAAGGATAAATAGGTACAAGTCTTTTCAACTTAAAATATGAAAACTGAGTGGTCATTTTACAAAGACCTGACGAAGAAAAAGAGCTGAGATTGTAATCTGCTATTTCTTTCTGGGCAACCACCTCCCAGCTCCCTGACAGTTGAAACCATAGTGACAGAGCCCAGCGATCTGACAGCTAGAAACACAGTGACAGAGCAAGCAGAGTGCTCATAGAACAAGCGGTTAGAACAACACTGTTTTAGCTTGAGTCCCTTTAGGGCTCGTTGATGATCTCTTTCCCTCCACAACATGCACACATATTATTTAGTTTCCAGACTTTCCTGTCTGGAAAGGTAGACCCAACAGGAATGTTGGTAGTGAACATCATTTTGTCCTAAATAAGGAGCTGTGTGCTTGGTTTGCAGGGACAGAAAAACCTCATTGGAACCCTACTAAGTTGAAGTAATGATGATTTAGGCAAGATTCAAGAAGATGCCAATAAAGACATTCTATAGCATTTTAGAGCAGAAAATCAAGGCCAAGAACACAAAAAGACTTCTACAGGGCTGAGACACAGCTCTTCAGTAGTTCATTCCTGGGACCTGTCTCCTTTGTTTTATTTTTCGACCTCCTTATCCTTGGCTCCTGATTCTAAGGCATAAAGATGTATGAACCTTGACCAAAGTCATATGTGGTAAAAATAGGAGTCATATCCAAGGCTGCCCGGCTCTAAAATTCAGCTTTTAACTCTATACTATTAATATGTAACTATTCTAAATTCCAAGGCAGTCACTTTTTTTTTTGGTCTAAATTTGAATTAGGCAAATTTGAAAGATTACAGCACAAAATATTTAAGATCTTACATTATGCCAAAATAAAGTATACAGTGCTCCTATTTTTTTAAGTGCTGAGAATTGCAAAATTTCAAAACTGACTGGCAGACTCAATTGTAAAAAGTTTTTATGACATTGCCATAACAGGGTATAGATTTAGCTGGAAATACATATACATACATATACATATCATTTTTGTCAGTATCCCATGAAGCATGTCGCAGTTAACATGCATCAGTATTCCTGAGCAATATGTATCATCATTATGTTGATATCTTAATATGTATTGTTATAATTTATTATTTAATAAACATTGTTATTAGTGTGACCTGAAAAATATCTTCTTTAACAAAATCATCCACATATTCACTATGTTGCAGTGCTAGAGCTGATGCTGAAAATTGTGCCTGGAAATCGCTCACTTTTAGGAACATGTTAGATGTGATAAACCACTAAGCAGTAGATCAAACTACCAAAGTGTGCTGTGCTGTTAATTTTAGAGAGCACTAAGGGAAGCATTAGAGACATTGCTGAGAAAATAAAAAGCAGTCTTAAAGCAAAAATATGTTAACCACATTTGTAAGAGTATATGGTCCCAGAATTAAATGTGCTCCTTCACTCCGCTTTTACATTGGTTCCTAGGAAAAAGTTAGGCTTGAATGATGCTGGGTTTTCAGGAATGCATCTCTCGCACAAATGGCAACCACCCTGCAATTTTTCATTAAAAGCATCTGACAATGTTCGGCTTTCTTGCCCGGCTCTATGAAAGAGTTGTAGTTTATCAACAAGAATGGAATTTCCATGGAGATAAAGACCTATGTAGCCCCAGTACTTAATGTCATGCTTACCTGGAGTATAACCTTATCTAGTAAGTATACAGTCAATGAGCAAATGAATAAATATACTACCTCAGACCACTTAACACCATCACCAATCCCCAAAATTTCACTCTGAACACTTCCCCCTGGATCGTTTGTAAGAGTGCTTTATTCAAAGAATTGACAACTTACCCCTAACCTGGCCTGTCAAATAACAACAAATTAAGCCATTTTACAATTCTTTACTAATTCAAACAAATGAAAATCTTTGACACAGAATTGTATCCAAGGCATCAGAGTTTTTCCCACCATGGGATTTTCAACACAATGCTTTGTTTTGATATTCTCCATCTTCACCGAGAATAGATGTAAGAAATAGTTTTTTGAGCTGCATCTTTCTCCTTATGGTAAGGATGATAAGTTTTTAGTTATATCACACAAGGTCTGGTTCACCAGAATCCCCCATATAAATTCCTGCCTGACGCTACTTATCAATAGCAAATAGATTTTCCCGGGCAATTGATTTGTTTTCATCTCTTTAAACTGTAAATTGCATAATTAGCAATGTTTCTTTTTGTCCGTGTGTGTGTGTGTGTGTGTGTGTGTTTTACACGCTAAACTTAGAGTCTAAATTTGTGAACCAATGTAACAAGAGTTTAGCCCAATTTCTGGTCATCATTTTTGTCCCTATCCTTACCGTTCTTTCATGGCTTTCTGTTTTAATTTATCTTGTATTTTATTTATCTTTTATTCAAGTCCCTTTCGAAACAAGGCAGAGTCTCAACTAATGCAAAGTAAATAATGTCAAAATCTATCAAAGTCATTAGTTTTCTTTTACCCTTTGAAGGGAGAAATTAATGGACTTTGCTTTAGTAGATAAGATAGGCATGCATTCTTTTTTACACACCATGTAGCTTTTTCTAGGCTAGGTGATACGTTGTTAAATACTCAGTGACTCTAACTTTGTTATAGGTGGTACTAACTTATCTGGTCCAAAATCCAAACTCACTGCTCTGTTCCCTCTGAGCTTATTTGGGGACTGGAAGAAAAGTCAGGGCAGGGCATAGATCACATTGTTCATCTCCAGCTCAGAGTCTGTTTGTCAATTTCTTTCTTTCTTTCTTTCTTTCTTTCTTTCTTTCTTTCTTTCTTTCTTTCTTTCTTTCTTTCTTTCTTTCTTTCTATCTTTCTTTATTTCTTTCTTTTCGAGAGGGAGTCTCGCTCTGTCACCCAGGCTGGAGTACAGTGGCGCGTCTTGGCTCACTGCAAGCTCTGCCTCCCAGGTTCACGCCATTGTCCTGCCTCAGCCTCCCGAGTAGCTGGGACTACAGGTGCCCACCACCACGCCTGGCTAATTTTTTTGTATTTTTTTTAGTAGAGACAGGGTTTCACCATGTTAGCCAGGATGGTCTCAATCTTCTGACCTTGTGATCCACCCGCCTCAGCCTCCCGAAGTGCTGGGATTACAGGCGTGAGCCACCATACCCGGCCCACCTGTTTGTCAGTTTCAATAAACTTTCATGTGGATGCCACCTGGTCTTTATCTGCAGTATCTATGTCTGCCTTGACAGTTTCATCTTGTGAGTTTTCCATTAATTAGGCCAGTAACTCTGATCTGTTGGGTTATTTGTTACCGAAGTCTAAGGCACAGAGTATGCAGACTCTAGGCTCAGGCTTGCATTCGTTTGTCAAATCTGTCACTTGCCAGCTGTGTGACTTTGTCCCTTATCCTCTCTGTGACTCAGTCTCCTCATCTGTAAAAGGACACCAACAACAGTAAATTATGGGGATTAAATGAGGCACTGTATGTGAAATCCTTGGTACAGTGCCTGGCATATGGCTGGTAGTCACTGAAAGTTTTCTATTGTTATATTGTTGCTGTTTGTAGCTTCTGCAAGTTCTACCTTTTCATGACATCCATTTAACCGGTTCCAGGAGCGTCTAGCTGACCTTGCCCTTCTTATGGATATAAAGAGTCTATTATTTTTAGCCTTGGAGTCCCTTACCAATACTCCCTTCAATTCTTTTTTGGGGGGCATGTCTAATTTCTAGTGTATGCCTTCCTGTTTTCCTCACTTAGCTTGTCTTTCCATTTTTGAAAAATGGAAGGAGAAAAACGTATTTTATTTTGCCAATTGACCATGAAGAGTTCTATGTGTGCTTTTGTTGTTTTCCTTAAAGTGCCAGGTCTTTTAGTTCCTTGGCATGCATTTATCCTGGTCTTTTAGCAAGCTATTCTAAAATAGTCACCAGGCTGTCTTAGCTTTTAAACTCTTCCTTTCAGTTTTTCCCTAACAAATGTTCCCACTTGGCCATTAAGCTCTTTCCATGAATAATAACATGAGGCACTTCTTTTGGTTTTCCTTTTCCCTCTGGGAAGTAAAAATTGCCCTGACAACTGCTCACTAGTGTTTCACCCCCAATTTCTTCCTGCAAGACGCCCAGTCATGACTCACGGCCAAGTTCCACATCTTTCTTTCCATCTGGGCTATTCTACAAAGCTGCCTTCTCACAAGCTTTGCCTCTACCTGTCTCTTGATAGGTTTTTTTCTGTCGGCCTAGTTGAATCCCACATTGCTCATCCTTTTATCTACCCAACAAGTATTTCATGAGCCTCTATTGTGTGTCAAATTCTCGCACAAAGTGAAGAGGACCCCTTGGTGCATAGAACAGTATCCCTGTCTGAAGGAATGTACTGTCTAGTGAGGATTAATGTTATGATGGGGGAAAGTACAGATATTATGGATGCATTTAGCAGAGGTACCCCACCCAGTTGTACTGGTTTAGGGAAGGCTTCCCTAAGAGGGAGATATATTAGCTGAGATTAATGAAGAAAGAATTATAGTCATGCTCTGCAATAATGATTTTTTGGTCAAGGACAAACCACATATATGACAATGGACCCAAATATAACACCATATTTTTTACTGTACCTTTTCTATGTTTAGATACACACACACTTACCGTTGAGTTATAATTGCCTACATTATTCATTACAGTTGCATGCTGTACTGGTTTGAAGGTTGAGAGCAATAGGCTGTACCATATAGCCTAGGTGTATAGTGGGCTATTATACAACTAGGTTTGTGTAATGGCACTCCATGATGTTTGCACAATGATGTAATCATCTAATGACTCATTTCTCAGAATATATCCCTGCCATGAAGCAATACATGAGTATAATATAAATATGATCCCGCCATAGTGGCCATTGAGAGTATTTGCCAATTGACTGAATGATAAAGGAGTAGAAAAAGCACATTAGCCAATACTTTTTAAAACCTTGGCCATGCAAGATTGGAAAGACATTGGTTTTGAGAGGGGAAGAGGTAAAGCACAGGAGGAAACCAACAGAGCAAAATCATTAGAAGTATCAAGGAACTGGAGATCTGGACATTACCTGAGGAACACTACTGTGACAGCCACTGAAGGGGAGGGCTGTGAGGACAGGACATGATGGCCGCCACAAGCACGAGTGGCCAAGAGGAATCGAAGTGGTGGCCTCTGAGGCTGGGGAGATGATGTCACCACGGGATAGATGGGCAACAGGGAAGTTGAAGCCATTTCAGATTACAGAACTTTCAGGGTAGAGGAAGCAGAGGGAGAAAATCAGTAAGTCTTGTGCTAAAGACTTCAGTGACTGAGGAAGAAAGACCTGGAAGAGTCAACATATTCAAAAAGCAATAGAAAGCAGCATAGTCATAGCCCAGGCTCCAAAGTCTGAGACACAGGGTGTAAAGTCCAGCTCTGTCACTTCCTGTGTGACCTTGGACAATCCACCTTACTGCTCTGTAAGCTTCATTCTCCTTCTCTTCGTGTGGGAAATCATCATAAACACCTATCTCCTAGAATTAAAGGACTATTCTGTGAGAATGAGGTCATGTGGGAAATGCTTAGTCAAGAGGTCAAGACCTTAAGACATTAGGTATCAGATTCCAAATTGAGAAAACTGAGTGAGTGCAAATTATCACAGAAAGTATTTAAAACAACACAAAAATCAGAATCAAGCTATGGCCCTTAAACTCCTTATAGATATGGAGAGAATAAATGGCCATATCAGTTGTTGGCTGTAGGGAAAGACATTTGTTGCAAGGCTTTCCCCAAAGACAGTCATGCACAAAGTCCTCCCTTGCCCCCTATTCATAAGAAAGGGGGGGTGGATTCCAGAGAACTACTTGGGGAGCTTCCTGTGTGAGCCCTGTGGTAGAAGACACAGCGCGTACTAGGGTCTCGCTTCCTCCTGTAGATCTGAAGGGCTAATTGTTGATGAACTGGCCAAAGGAGGGATGCCTGCACTGGGTTCAGCCTGCACTCCTAGAGTTGGTCAGGGAAAAAGCTGAGTTAGCATTTTCCATAGACTGGATGTGGTGGCCCCAAAGAGAGAGCTGCTGTGTGGTTGCATCGGGTCCTGTCCAGCTGGGCTGACTGAACGGGCCATGGAGCCTGCGAGACAGCAGCTAGGGGAGGAGTGACGATTCCCAGGGGCTGCAAAAATGTGCAGAGGAGAAGGCTGCAGTCAGATGTGAGCGAGGATGGTCTCTGAAGAACTTCCTCGCAGGTAAGCAGCCTTCTTCAGCAGGCTGGGTGGGAGCTGAGTGAAGGTGCCTCATTGTGACTTTGAATAAAGACGGAGGCTCTGCACATTACATCAGACCAGACGGTATAATTTCTGAATCCAAACTAGACTCTATTCAGCCATCGAATTTATTCATGCCTGGTAATTTAATGTGACTAAGGCTTTTTAATTACTTTGGAATAATGGGGAATTAATATAGTGGCAATAAAATCAGTATGATGGTGATTATTATAATTATTCCTATTACATCTTCTTTTAGAAGATGGGAAAGAACTATAGAGGGACAAAAACAGATAAATAGTTCCTTGAACACCTGTGAGCTCTACATGTTCAATATCACATTATCATTATTAAATAAAAAGAATGAAGACCAGCAAAAAAGATATAGCTGTTTGATATGAATCTTAAAGAAACTAGAGAGTTTTACCTGAAGTTGGAGAGTTTATTAAACTCTGGGAGGAGTGTGCAAAAGGCAAGTCTTACCCTTAATCCTGAAACACACAGAATAAGAGCAAGTCGTAGCTCTCAGAGAGGAGTCATGGGAGGCTCCCTTGTTTCAGTCAAGCACAGAGAAAGGAAGAGTTTTCTAAATAGGCTGAGTATGTAGGGCAAGTCTGCCCATCTGGAATGGACGTCTCTGAGTGAACAGAATGGAGATTGAACCAAGGTAGAGGAAGCAGAGGGCAGGATGAGCAAGATAGAAGGGAAAGAATGGGTGAACAAAATTCCACATTTCCATTGGTGACTTAGAACAGAGGTAGAGGGCTGGGCACGGTGGCTACGCCTGTAATCCCAGCACTTTGGGAGGCTGAGGTGGGTGGATCACCTGAGGTCAGGAGTTCGAGACTAGCCTGACCAACATGGAGAAACCCTGATTCTACTAACAATACAAAATTAGCCAGGCGTGGTGGCGCATGCTTGTAATCCCAGCTACTCAGGAGGCTGAGGCAGGAGAATCACTTGAACCCAGGAGGCGGAGGTTGCAGTGAGCCGAGATCACACCACTGCACTTCAGCCTGGGCAACAAGAGTGAAACTCTGTCCCCCAGCCCCCACCAAAAAAAAAAAAAAAAAAGAACAGAGGTAGAGATGCGGCAGGTGAGTTCTGCAGAACTGGGAACAGGTACCTAAGCCTGTCTCCAGCGGGACAGCCATGAACTGGATTGATTGTGTTGAATTCTGCAGCTTCCCACTGTCATTTCTAACTCCAGGGAAATGCATTTAAATGGTCAGGAGGTACCTTCTATAATGTTTACATACAAACACACACACACACATACACACACATATCTCATACACACATACAATTCAAGTTCTGCTATTTGTTATTCGTATGTGACGGCAAAGGCCTATAATGTATAATAACATCTAATGGAAATAGCAATATTACGTTTATAGTAGAGATGTGGTGAGGTGTAATAGTGGAGCTGCATTCGCAGCACACATTTGTACACATTTGAATTGCCTGGGCTATGAGGCTGCTGTGCTGATAGCTGCTCTCCCAAAGTGCACGTGTGTATCTTTTCAGGATCTTCTTAAATTAGGTTGGTGCAAAAGTAATTGAGTTTTTTTGTCATCAAAAGCAATGACAAAAGCCCCGGTTACTTTTGCACCAACCTAATAACTCAGAAATAAATGGAACTGAGGTTGTGTGTGGCTGGGGGTAGGGAGAGTGAGCTCCATCACTCTCCCCTAATGTCTGCAGCCCTGTGATTTGCAGTGAGAAGCTCCTTGCTCTCCTTTCTAATAATTCCTGTTTGGGGTTGCAGTGGCATTTTTGCATGTTTTGGTTTGCCTCCTGTGCTACGATTGGTTCACATCACTGCCTTTGACTTCCAAATGCAGGAAAGCTGAATCTACTGCCTTCTTCTTCATCCAGTGCTAAGATCTGCCTTTTGGGATCATGCCCTGAAGCCAGGGAGAGCAGGATGAGAAATGAACATCTCTGTAGCTCCTCAGGATAAGACACCACCCAAATTTCAGCCCTTTCCCTAGCAACTTCTGGGGCTCCAGCCCAATTTGTTATACATAAACATGCACCAGAATTTGGCATTCCCTGGAATTAAGCCAAGTCACAGGCCAGACGTGTTTATTAGTTGATAATGAATTGCATTTTACATATTTATGCATTTGATATGTATTTCACTAGTATGCGTTTGCTATATATTTCACTTGGCAATTTCCCAAACATTTTTATGTCCAGTGTCTCAGACACAGTGGTGAAAATATATATAGGTTTTGGTAGAGATGGACCTGGACTTCCCCACTAGCCAGGGATGTGACTCTGGACCACTTAGGAAACCTCTCTGTGACTCATTTTTCTTGTTGGAAAAGGACGTAAAATAATCTCCATTACAGGATTGCCTTACGGACCAGTTGAGAGTCTTTATATAACATTCTTAATCTAATAACTGATATCCAGTAGAATTTTAGTTACTATTAATAACCATGGTACTATTATTAACTCCAGAAGGGCTATGTGCTTATCCCCATTTAATGGAAGAAGCAAGGTAGGCTCAAGAAATTGAGTGGCTGGTTCCATGCCACACACTGAAGCAGCAATCTCAAGAGGGCAGACTCAGTGCCTTTTCCCCTATGTTTTTATTGACTTGCATTTTAGTAATTAGTGCCAGGCCATGCTAGACATAATCAATCAATCTATCTATCATGTATCTATCTATCCATCCATCCATCCATGTACCTGTTTATCTATCCGTCTATCTGTCCATTCATCTGTCTATCCATCCACCCATGTATCTATCTATCCATGTATCTATCCTTCCCTCCTTCTATCCACCTACCTATCTATCTGTAGTTTTCTTTTAATCACACAATGATTCAATCGTTTTTATAGCAATAACTGGCTGTTTGTTGTTAGGCAAACCCAGCCTAAGTCTACCTGGTCTTTGTGTCATGTTTCTCTAAAATGCAAAGTTTTTTTTCTTAAACTCACAATTTTAGGAAGCATTTGTGCAGCCTCTTCCCCTTCATGGATTAAGTTAGAGGAAATCAGACAATTTGATTCAGTACTTGGTGCTTTAGGTATTTTATCTAAATGGGCGAAACACTCCTTGCCCCTCCAAAAGGAATACTGGGGTCCTGAGCATACATTAGCTGTGGTTTCTGCGGGGGCTGGTGTCACATCGGCTTCCTGAACAGAGGTCTGCACATAAAGGGAAAGAGACCTCATAGCAAGAACACAAGCCTGGCATGGAATCTAAACACTCTTTAGTCGAATGTCAGATGACAGCTTGGATTTCTGAGATTTCTGAGTGTGATCTGAGGAAGCGGGCCTGGCCTGCCACCCACGTTTTTGGCAAGCAATGAGGCTTACATCTGACTGTCCTCCAGTCGGCTCCTGTGCATGAGCGTTTTGAAGGACTTCGGCAAGAAGCCAAAGTGACATCATTGCTGCTGTTATCAGATGGGATGAACTCCACATGTAAGGGCCCTGGATTTGGGCTGCTTGGGTTTGAATGGGGGAGGGGCAGGAATCTCACCAAGAGT
Organism: Nomascus leucogenys; assembly: GCF_006542625.1. Classification (NCBI taxonomy): domain Eukaryota; kingdom Metazoa; phylum Chordata; class Mammalia; order Primates; family Hylobatidae; genus Nomascus; species Nomascus leucogenys. The sequence continues at coordinate 64,547,741 of NC_044399.1, forward strand.
CTTTTCTTGATACCTGAGTCCACCGGACACCGAGTGGGTGCTCAGTAAATATTTGTGGATATGACCCACTGACCTCGGAAATCAGCTGAATTTCAGAACTGTCCATTCATTCTAAAGATAGCTGTTTGATTCTTTTACTGATTAATGAGTCAGCCTCCGTTTTTCTACCACCTCCTGAAATGCCCACCGCTCATTAAAAGTCTGCCTGCTGCACTGCCAGACACACTTCATTTGGCAAAACTTAGGTTATGAGCTCACAATGTCAATTCAGGAAACGCAAGATGTATTTATCTAAGATATCTTTTGCTTAGACTCTGTGCTAACGGTGATTCTCCCACCTTGGGATAAATGTAAATGTTTTGTCTTTTCATTTTGAAGATTCTTATTGTCAACATCAGTTTGTAGCTAAGGTCTGCATACTTTCTCTGGGTGAAATCATCACTCTCTATATTTCCATTTACCATTTCCACGAAGACTCCAATATCTATACCTCCAGGCCAAAACCCTGTTATTCTTCATTAATTTTATCAGATCTCCCTTCACAAAATTTATTATGACCACATATCACATGTTATAATTAACTTAATTTTTTCTATTAAATTGATTATCTCCTTCTCTATCTAACTAGATATTTTAAAAGCAACTTTATATCATGAGCATATAAATAGAAAACCCAGCTTCATCCATGTCCCTGCAAAGGACATGATCTCGTTCCTTTTTATGGCTGCATGGTATTCCATGGTGTATATGTACCACATTTTCTTTATCCAGTCTATCATTGATGGGTATTCGGGTTGGTGCTGCAATGAATATATGTGTGCATGTATCTTTATAATAGAATGATTTATATTCCTTTGGGTGTATACCCAGTAATTGGATTGCTGGGTCAAATGTTATTTCTGGTTCTAGATTCTTGAGGAATCACCACGTTGTCTTCCACAATGGTTGAACTAATTTACATTCCCACCAACAGTGTAAAAGCCTTCCTATTTCTCCATAGCCTTACCAGCATCTGTTGTTTCTTGACTTTTTTTTTCTTTTTTTCAGACTGAGTCTCACTCCGTTGCCCAGGCTGGAGTGCAGTGGCATGACCTCAGCTCACGGCAACCTCTGCCTCCTGGGTTCAAGTGATTCTCCTGCCTCAGCCTCCCAAGTTGCTGGGCCTACAGGCACACACGACCATGCCTGGCTAATTTTTGCATTTTCAGTAGAGATGAGGTTTCGCCATGTTGGCCAAGCTGATCTGCAACTGCTAACTTCAGGTGATTTCCCAGCCACAGCCTCCCAAAGTGCTGAGATTACAGGCGTGAGCCACCAAGCCTGGGCTGTTTCTTGACTTTTTAATAATCGCCATTCTGACTGCATGCAAACACCGCATGTTCTCACTCATAAGCTGTAGCTGAACAATGAGAACACATGGACACAGGGAGGTAAACAACACACACCGGGCCTGTCGGGGGGGTGGAGTCGGGGGAGGGAGAGCATCAAGATAAATAGCTAATGCATGTGGGGCTCAATACCTAGGTGATGGGTTGATAGGTGCAGCAACCCACCATGGCACACATTTACCTATGTAACAAACCTGCATGTTTTGCACATGTATCCCAGAACTTACAACACAATTAAATTAAGAAAAAAAAAAAGAAACGATAAGCCAGTGTTACTTACCATAAATAGCAACTATTTAGAAGTTCAATACTCTGATTTCTCTTGAGATCATATAGATCTTTCACTTTTTACTATTTAGAAGTTCAAGACACCAAATGGCCACCAAATGCTGTTAATCTGAGCTGAAAAACAACTTAAATCTGGTCTCATTTCTGCTCCCCCACTGCACAGGGCTGAGTTTTGCAACAACCTCCTCTGTTTTTCCTTTCACTTAATTTGCCAGTTATTCCAGGCCGGGCGCGGTGGCTCATGCCTGTAATCCCAACACTTTGGGAGGCGGAGGCGGGTGGATCACCTGAGGTCAAGAGTTCGAGACCAGCCTGGCCAACATGGTGAAACCGTCTTTACTAAAAATACAAAAATTTAGCTAGGCATGGTGGCGGGTGCCTGTGATCACAGCTACTTGGGAAGCAGGAGAATTGCTTGAATCCTGTAGGCAGAGATTGCGGTGAGCCAAGATCACGCCGTTACAATCCAGCCTGGGCAACAAGAGCAAAACACTGTCTCAAAAAAAAAAAATTGCTAGTTATTCCAAACTATTTGTACCATATTTCATTAGTCTAGGGTGCACATTTTTTCACATTTTGGTTTCTCTGAAGCGAAGATGCAACTTCAGCTGATGATGAATCATAGGGTAATTTGGTGGCCTTTCTCCTTCTTCATGGTACATATGAGATTTTACAATCAACGCATGTTAAATTTGATGAAATGTGTTGATCCCTGCACGCACCACTATGCATAGTTTTTCCTTGGCTGCTTTGGTTCATGTTTCTCTCTGCCTCAGATGCCCTTCCCCACCTCTGTGTGTTTCATGACTTCTGGTCATGCAAGCCTTGTTGAGTCTTTTAAGGCTCAACTCAGCAACTTCCTCATCCAGGAAAATTTCTCAGACCACCCTCTCACCCATCTGCATCAGGCATATCCTCTTCTGAGTTGCCATAACACAAAGCACATATCTCTATTGTCACATTTCCACATTTTATTATAAATATGTAGGTAGGGCCATCCTTACTGGTGATGACTGTGCCATACTCATCAGTAGGCAGAGGCAGCACTGGAAGCCGATTAACAGCACAGACTCGGCTACCTTTGTGCCTCTGTCCCTTTATATGAAAAATGAGGACATTATTATGCATCTTTCTTATAGGTACGTAGCATTGTTGGGAGAATTAAGTGAGACTACTCATGCCGAGAACTAGTAGCAGTGTCTGGTCCATAACCATCACTGAACAAGCATCAGTTCTTAATAGTGTTATCTTTCTAGCCACAATCCCAGCAGAAAACTAAGCCAGAAAGAATTAAAGCTATTTCCTTTTTTTTTTTTTTCTTTAGATGGAGTCTCACTCTGCCGCCAGGCTGGAATGCAATGGTGCAATCTCGGCTCACTGCAACCTCTGCCTCCTGGGTGCAAGTGATTCTCCTGCCTCAGCCTCCCAAGTAGCTGAGACTACAGGAGCCCGCCACCACGCCTGGCTAGTTTTTGTATTTTTAATAGAGGCGGGGTTTCACCACGATGGCCAGGATGATGGTTTCGATCTCTTGACTTCGTGATCCACCCGTCTCGGCCTCCCAAAGTGCTGGGATTACAGGAGTGAGCCACCGTGCCCAATCAAAGCTATTTATTTAGTCTTATTCTAGGAAAATAAAACTTGCTACTTTCTAGCCAGAAAGTTACCATATCTGTGGAGCTGGTGGCACTCGTAAGTGGTCTAAATAAAATATATCTGTTTAAACAATAACAGATCATAATACTAATTTATCCTATGAAGCTCTTTAAGATAAAAGACTCATACTAGGTGTTCCATGAAAATCTAACTTAAGAGTCACAATCTTTGTCCCCTCTCTCTATATATACATATATATATATATATATATATATATATATATTTTTTTTTTTTTTTTTTTTTCTTGCGATGGAGTCTCTGTCGCCCAGGCTGGAGTGCAGTGGTGCGATCTTGGCTCACTGCAAGCTCCACCTCCCAGGTTCACGCCATTCTCCTGCCTCAGCCTCCTGAGTAGCTGGGACTACAGGTGCCCACCACCATGCCTGGCTAATTTTTTGTATTTTTAGTAGAGACGGGGTTTCACCATGTTCGGCAGGATGGTCTCGATCTCTTGACCTCATGGTCTGCCCGCCTCGGCCTCCCAAAGTGCTGGGATTACAGGCGTGAGCCACCGTGCCCGGCCTGCCCTCAATATTTTTTACATTTAATGGACAAACATATTTATTTATGACTTAGATAAATACACAAATATCATAACACACAAAGGAAAGCAAATTTATCTACCAGCTGACATCATTTGGAATCATGTTTGTGCCCTGTGTGTTTTCAAAGAGGCCATGAGGCTAATTAGAAAAAAAAAAAGAAAACAATCTGGACACATCAGCTCATGCCAACTTTTTCTTTAAAAATTGGACCATTTAACAAGTTTCATCTGAACTTTCTTGTCTGGTACAGAAATGGGGCATTTCTTTCACAGTTATGAGCCATTTAAAAAAAGCTATAGAAAAAAATTTAAAGGACATTGAGGAATAATTTTCAAAGGCCACCTTTTAACTCTTAAAAAGGAGTATGTAATTCTGGTCACTAAATACTATAACAGTGTACATTTGGTCCATATTTATTGTCAGTCAATAAGAAAGACAGAAGGGGCAAAGGCACAAGGGAGATGATTTCCACACAAAAACTTCTCCCTCCTACAGCCTCTTCAGATGTTGTGGCTAAGTCAGCTTTCAGTGTGACATGGTGTTTTCAGATTCCTGGGACTATCTCAGTATTCTAGTTTTTGATCCTTTCTCCAAGGACAGATAAATTCAGGTTAAGGGTCAAATGTGGCCTTCAAACACAACTTTTTCTAGCCTTGTGTCTGGAATGAATTAGCAGCTAAAGTAAATCCCATCTAAACAGTTCTTTTAGGTTCATTTTTTAATACCCTTAATTTTAAGAACTGAAACATTCATTTATTAGGAGTAAGGAAGCAGAGCGTTGGCATGTAATGGGCATTTCACAATATATGCTGTTGATTTAAGGCATCTATTTTGCACTCTGTAAGAGCAGGTTACAGGAGTTGAACACTGGGCACATACCCAAGCCCTACCAGCAGCTGGGGAAGAGCAGGGCAGCTTATGGGGACAGAAAAATCTTCTGCTTAGGATTGATTATGTTGGCATCATACATATGAATACAAAAACGTGAACAAATTTCTTGAGCTGCTCTTCACTGTAGGGAAAATCATGTGATTTGGAGAATGTTAATATAGTAACGGAAAAAAACAAAAAACAGGATTTCTCATTTCCCACGTGTTTCCCAACCTCTAGACAGATAATCTGCCTCTAAGAATAAAGAATATATTTGTGTATATATCGGTGTATTTGGGGGAAAATAGATGGAGAGGCTCCATGTTTCAGTGCTATGGTTAGTTCTCTTTCTTTGCAACACTTAGTCTTGTCCATCCTGGATATTGGACAGCGAATTCTGTGTTCATTTCCATCTTTACACCATCTGATGTAGAGTCTTGATAATACAACCTTGAACTTGGTTCAGTTTTGCCCTCATTTCCTATAACAGATATTTCAAACCTTTTCTACTTTCCTCTATCCAATTTCCTATGCTCTCATTCTCAGCAGTCTAAATTTCCTTAGTTCACAGAATCACTGGAAGCTCTCAGAAAGAACATCCTTCACTTTCTGCAATGGTTTGCATTCCCATGCCATGATACAAGCTTAGCAATACTCTGTCTAGCCAACCTGTGGATCAATTCCATCTCGCCTGCTCTCTGGCTGCTCCTTCTCAGTTTTCTTTGCAGTCAATATTTAATTTTCTCACCCCCAAATGTTGAAGACTTTATTTGTTTTTCTTCCGAACACTCCCTCTAGTTTTTCTCAATTACACTCATGGCTTTAATTAGTTCCTGGAATGTTTAAGGGTTCAAGATGTTCTGTTGCAACTCATTTCTTTTCGGAACTTCAAATCCATATACCCAATGGCCTATAATGGACCTCTCCATTTGGAAGCATTTTCCAAGTCAGCATGTCTGAACTAAACCCAAACCTGCCCTTCTCCTTATGTTGCCAGTCTCAATGAATGGTACTCCTATCCCTGCAGTTGCTCAAGCCTGAATCTTGAACCTGATCTTTGACTTCTGATGCATTCTCTTTCCCTTTGCCTCTAAAAATTTTGATCAGCCTCTGAATACATCTTAGCTCTGTTTACTTCTCTATATCCTCAATGTAATTGCAAGAGAAAATCATCTTTCATCAAGATTAGTGTCAAAAAAATTATTAACTGGACACTTGTTGAAAATCATAAGACATATTTTATTTAGACTACTGCAGTAGGGAGGAGAGAAGGAGCTCAATTCTGATCTGTGCAGAGGTGAAAGGCACTTTAAACGGAGACTGAGGGAGTGGGGAGGAGGAGCCAATGGGAGCTTGAGCAAAGTCAGAAAGTGGAAAATTACAAAAAGTTAGGAGAGGAAAGTGATTGGTCCATGAGATTTCGCCATCTGTGTCTGCTAACTGGTGCTTATAATAGGCTCCTACCCATCCACAAAGACTGGGAGACAGGAATCCTATCCTTCCTGATGATTAAATTTCAAAGGAATGTCTCCTAGGTTCTTAAGAAAGACATTTCTGGGTTACAGAAGATGCAACTTAGAGACACAAAGAAAGAATTTACAGTTGCAAGTTTTCTAAAGTCAATGCTCTAAGGAAAGGGAAGTCAGAGGCCTGAAATCAGGTTTGGGGTGAAACAGAGAGTAAATTCTTTTGGCAGTGCTGAGCTTTCTAAGCAGGCATTTATGGAGGTTGGGGTCATCACCCTAGGGGCATGGGCTTAAGCTGACAAAAACTGTGCTAGTATTTGTTCAGGCCTCTTAGTGGGGATGGGTGAGGGGTAGACAGAATTGTTTATGCTGAAACTTGCAGTTCTTACAGGCCAAGGTTGAGGTCTAGTTGAGAAGACGGCTCAGAGGAGGATGACTGGAGTTTGGTTGAGGAGAGCATCTTCATCAGTGCTCTAACACAAAAGCATCTGTGGTATGTTGTCTCCAGTACGTCCTCTTACCTCTGTATCCACAAGTCATTCCTCCCAATAAGAGGTGGAGTTGACTCCTTGAATCTCACTTGTACTTTGTACTTTGTTTTGATCAATAGAATATACTAGAGCTCTCTGTTCCTTAAGAACCTTTCCCTCTCCAGGAGCCCTGAGCTCTGGTTCAGGTAGTTTAACTGGGGGGGGGGGGGGGGGGGGGGGGGGGGGGGGGGGGGGTGCGTCCACTGGAAAAAAAAAAAAAAAAAAAAAAAAAAAAAAAAAAAAAAATTTAACTGTCCCACTGGAAAGAGAAGCCCAGCAAGCCCAGCTCAGACTCCAGACATGGGAGCAAAGAGATCTTTGGTGTTCCAATTCCCAGCGGTATATAGCCCTGTGGAGACCCCAGCGCACGCCATGGTCCCTCTTGTCCAAACTGCAGAATCATGAACAAACAAACTGTGGTTGTTGTTTTGAACTACTAAATTTGGGGGTGATTTGTTTCAGCTCTGAACACATCCACTCCTACGTCTCTGCCACACCTCTCTCTCTTTGTGCTTTCATCAATTTTCTTGAGAAATCCAGAACAATTACTGGACAATATTGCATTTTTCTATTATGGTGCTTTATTAACTAAAGTTTTTGAGGAATAATGGTTAACTTCAATTCTTTAATTCCAGTTATAGGGAGTTCAAATTTTTGATGATTTTCTTACCCTAATACGTAGTGTTTGATCAATTTTCTTTACATTTTCACTTTAAAATTTACAAACAGCACATTTATCTTCATTACAGGCTATTTCACTGAGGTCAACATTATTAGATAGATGGGTAATATGAGGCCATTCTGTGGCTTCTGATTTACCTTCTCCAGTGCCAATTGTCACACCACATAGTTGTAATTAAATCTGTAACAAGCGGGAATAATCTTTCCAATTTCCCTAATGAACCATAAGATACTTAAGGTTATTTATTAATACAATTTGTAATTCTGTCCTGTATATTGAGACACAAGGGGAAGGATTAGAGGTTGTAGGCTGGCATGGACATATAGGGAAGGGTTGCCTACCTACATTATCACAGAAAAACACACCTAGGGATTGTAAGGACACACCCCAAGTCACAGAAGTGACAAGGTCTCAACATACAAGAAAATCAGAGTTGATCATTGCCCCCAGGTTTTTCCCATATTTTCTTTATCAGGCCACCGAGGCCTGTGAAGACAGATGCAAACGGATGTATCACTTAGAGGGCTCAGTGAGAAACTTCTCCATGAGGCTCTGCAAGAAGTCAGGAGGGTGGATAGAGAATCATGAGAGTGACTGGACATCAATGGGACACAGGAAGATGGTTACCAAAAGAAATGGCCACCAGAAAGCTGCCTAACACCTGCCAGCAGCCACAGAGGATGAGGAGACCTGGACCAGGACCAGAGCAGAACTAAGCCTCGTTAGATGTGAGATTGTGTGAGGAGGGCCTCAATCTTCCACTTCCTATGAGCCTTCCAAAGGCAAGAGAGGCTTCTCAGTCGCTGCTGATCAACCTGAACTCATGAGGAACAGGGATAGACTCTTGCCAACTGACCTGGTTTTGCTGGAATTCCAGAAGCCCCATGAAGCATGGCTTGAACCAGCCGGTGCTAATGACACTGAACTCTAGCCTGGATCTAGACTCCTCATGAGCTTGGAGCAAAGGCAGGACATCCTCACCAGTATCAGTCTAGTTCTGCTTTGGAGACCAGTTTTGCCGATCAGAAAGACTGAAAAGAAAGCAAAGGAAACACCCAGAAATTTGCATCCTGCTGGCTTAAAGTCTTTCCATCTCATAGGAATGCAGTTAATGCAGTTAAGGACAGGACTGTGCCATTTTAAAAGGATGCAGACCACAGACTTCTCTTGCTTTCCAGGAAAGCTTGAGAGAAAATAGCTGTTTTCATTGTGGTTTAGCCCCAGTGTCCACAGCCCTGTCATTTAGTTTCTTAAAACACTATCCTATTCTTCTTTAGTCTGAATTAATGAGGAAAGCAGGGATAGGGTCAAATCCATGCCCTGGAAGTGTAGGTTGTTTTCTGTGTGCTACAATTTGAGGGACCTTAGAGGGACTTCTTTGAGGAGGGAACAGTGTCCAATTATGGCTTGAACAAGAATTTAAATATTTGTTCCATTTCTATTAATTGTATCCCGTTGAGTTTTTCCTCGTCAGCTCTGTATAGACATTGACACAATCTAGAGTTTTAATTTCTGGACATCTTTATTTTCAAGAATGACCATGTACAGTGACTGCAGTGTAGTGGCAATAGTATTTAGGCTCTGTGGGTAGAGTCAAGGGTCAATGGTCATTTTTAAGAATTCTCTTCTCCTCCCCCAAGAAGGGCTGCCTTGATTAGGGGAAGTTATTCTTCAAATCTAAGATTTTTTCACTTATGTATTGGAAAAATGGTGTATGTATTTTTAAACATCTAATGAAAATAATTACCCTTCTTTGCTTGTTGCTCATTTCCTAGACTATAGAAGTAGGCTTTTAACTAGTTTTTCTAGCCCGTCTCTCCCTTTGACTTTACTTCTATGTTTTGTCCCCAGAGAGGTTTTGTTTTGTTTTTAATGCAAAACAGAACATGTTTATCCTCTGCTTAATGGCATTGTCACCCACAGGATAGAATTCAATAGTCTGAGCATAGGACACAAAATTCTTCACTAAAGATTGGCAAACTTTTTCTACAGAGGGCCAAATAATAAGCATTTTAGGTTTTGTGTGCCAAAAAAGCCAAATTGAGTAACTGTGCTGACAGAAAGGCTAATAGTTTTTTGTTTTTTGCATTTTACACTTAAAATTGTAAAAATCATTCTTAGTTGGAAGGCTGTAAAAAGCAGGCAGAGGACTGTCTGTGGGCCATAGTTTGCTAACTTCCTGATCTTGACTTTTTCACTATTCCATCCTGGCCTCTTTCCCTGCTTTCTCCACTTCTACCCCTCAGCTGTTTCATGCCCTTCCTTCCAATGCCAGCTCAGGGCACTTGTCTTCACCTCACCACAGCTGACTCCTGGTTTGGTCTCTGCTGGGGATGGCTGGTTTTCACAGTTCCTCCTGCCCTCTTGATGATTCCTGTGTGCCTCCTGCAACTTTCTAGAATTGCCCTCATCACACTCATTTCAACTTCGTTAGCTTATCTCTCACATGACATCCTGAAATCCTGAGGGCAGAGATAGTTTTTGAATGACCTTTGAGTTCCCTGGGCACAGCAATGGGCCTGGGATAGTGTAAGCGGTCAGCAGATATTGAATTGGCCCAGCTTTTTAAAAAAACTATCTATAATGAAAATGGAAACATAAGTTTGACAGGAAAGATTGAAGAGGATAAGTAAAATCTGAGAGCTGGTGTTTTGTTTTGTTTCGTTTTGTTTTTCCTGTCTGTATTTCCTTTTCCTTTTCTCCTAAATTTTCCCCTAAAACAAGCACATGTCTATGGAAGCTTCAGAGGATAAACAGACCCATTTACAGGATGCTGCCTTGGGTACCGTATTCAAATTTAGGTCAAGGTTAAGGCTTGGTTCCAGTTTCACGAAGTTTTGCAACTCAAAAGAAATTCTGATTTGATCTGAATTTAGTTTTTTGCCTCTCTTTTTTTAATGCAAAATATGCCTGAGCAAATAAGGAAAAAGTAAACATCTAGACCAGAAAATGTAAATTAAGTGGCACAAGGATTTTTTTAATTAATAGAATTTATTTTTGAGCAATGTTATATTTACAAAAAAATTAGAGTACTGTTTCATAGCTATCAAGTGACCAGCATTTTACTTTAAAAAATTTGGTAATTTTCTGTGTTGGAAAAAGCTGATAAAAGTATGAATAAATAAGAACTCTTGGAGCAGAATTTAGCGATGTGCATCAAAAGAAAGGTTCCACAAAGCTTTTCTTTAAAACAGCAATTCTATCACTGGGAATTTTTTCTTAGAAAATGTCAAAGATATTCACTAAGTTTTGTCTTTAAGATTGAGCATTGCAGCACTATTTATAATAGTGAAAGTGTATATCACAAAACCATATCAATATGCCAGAATAATATGCAACCATCAAAAAATATGTAGTAAAATAACTAATAAATTCAAGATATGCTCATAATATATTAAGTTTTTAGAAAGCAGGTTGCAAAGCAGAATAAATATGTTTTGTAAAGAGAAATTGCTATTGCTATTACAAGACAACAAAAGATATTCATGAATCAGCTGCTCTCTTGACAACGGGAAAAAGGTGGTATCAAAAGTGTGATTGTTACATTGCTCGGGTTATTCTAAAGGGTTTCCTTTCGCTATGAGTGACCACATCTGCTCTCTGAATGTGATTGCTAAGTCCCACCCTGCCTCCCAGCCCATTTTCTAACAGCCAGAGGGATCTTGCTAAAAATGTAAATCAGATCATGTCACTTTCCTGCTTCCAATTAGACTTAGAATAAAATCCAGGCTCCTTCACATGGCCTAAAATGACCTTCCACTTCTGGCTCCTGCCTTCCTGTCATCCCACACCACATCTTGCCGGCTCACTGGATGCCAAGCACACCGGCTTCCATTATGTCCCTTCCCAGTGAGTTGGTCATTCCTAATGCTGGGAATGCCATCTCTGTGTTTTCATGACCGGCTCCCTTTAGTCCCTCAGGTCTTAGCTCAAATGTCACCTATTCAGAGAGGTCTTCCCGCCCTCTCCCAGTTACTCTGTATCTCATTACCCTATTTATTGCTTTCACAGCACAATCAATTATCTTATTTACTCATTGCTTACTTGCTTACTCTCTCTCTCTAGAATTTTCATGGGCAAGCACCATGCCTGTCTTGTTCTCTCCTGGATCCCAGGTGTCTAATGCAAGGCTAGGCATAAAGAAGCAGCTCAATCACTATTTGTCGAGTGAATGGGTAACTTGGGTGAACAATGTGCTGTGCTCTTTAGAGCTCTGGAAAAAGGAGACAAAAGCCCAGGAAATTACCTTGGAGTCCAGAATTTCAAGCTCACAGAGGCAGGGCTTCTGAATGAAAGGTGTCTATACAGATGTTCTTGCTGGCCTCCAATCCATTCTATTGACATGTGCAACCTCCTTTGCTCATACTCTTCCAGTCTTTATGGTTTCTCTGTTTCTTTTCTCCTTTTCTGAATTCTGCTCAGCTCAAAAAAATTGGCTGAAATTCCACCATAGGCTATTGTATGCATCGTACTTGCACATAAATACATTTTTATTTCATTGGATTGTCCTCTAGTATGTATCAGTACAGATGGAAAAAATGTTGTGTGAAAAGCATTAGATCTGAAGCAAGAAGCCCTAAAAGGGCTTCCTAAAGGATCAAGATCTGATAGCTAGGATTCAAGAGCAGAAGGCAAGTGTGGCCTTGAGTGATCCCCATTAGAGAGCTGGTTATTACGTTGGTGTTCCCAAGTGAGAAGCGTGTGGTCAGAATTAAGTACAGAGAAAGACAGTAGAGGAGTTTATATTTTTAACATGAACTTAATATTCTGCTGATCTGAACAATTTCCTCTTAGGAGTAGAAATATCACCGTGGGGCCTCTATTCCTAAACATATTTCCATGGGGAAAATTTAGTTTTGGTTTTGAAGACTGTCACCAGACAGAGGCCCAGTTGATTGTATATCATTATGCAGTTCACACTAAAACTAACAGGTTCTCTTTGGAACCATCCTGGTACACAAAATATATCTCAGATGCATAAAAGCCACTTTGATATTAACTTTCCCAGCATCTCCTCTGTAGAGATACAAGTGCTGTTAGACAAGGGACACCCATGACTTATAGCAGCTAACCTGTAGTGTGCTGCAAATGAGAAATAAGACAGACTTGAATTGCTTGGTCTCCTCATCAAGATGAAAATGTGGGTGGAAGTGGGTGTCATTCTGATAGGATGATCTTTTTTATTTTTTATTTTATTTATTTATTTATTTATTTTTTGAGACGGAGTCTCTGTCTCCCAGGCTGGAGTGCAGCTGCACGATCTTGGCTCACTGCAAGCTCCGCCTCCCGGGTTCGCACCGTTCTCCTGCCTCCGCCTCCTGAGTAGCTGGGACTACAGGTGCCCATCACCACGCCCGGCTAATTTTTTTGTATTTTTAGTAGAGATGGGGTTTCACCGTGTTAGCCAGGATGGTCTCGATCTCCTGACCTCGTGATCTGCCCTCCTCAGCCTCCCAAAGTGCTGGGATTACAGGCGTGAGCCACCACGCCTGGCCACTACTGTTTTCTTGTTACTTTTTGTGTCCTCTTGCAGCAGTTTAGTGAAAAGATACACATAAGGAAACTCTTCCAGGGAATAAGACAGCAACCTTGAAGGGTTTGAACATCATCTTGTTCTTACTCACAACCATATATACCCACTGAAGAAATAGACTGTCACGCATGACTGCAGTACCTCCAGGCATCAAGCACAGACTACAGATATTTAGTAAATAAGTGGAGTATTTCTCCCATGCATCTCTATTTGGTAGAAGTCCATGAAGGAATGTCCGTGAATGAATGAATGGGTAGATGGATGAATCCGCATTTTACAGACAAGAAAACAGAGGTTGAACACTTAAGTAAACTTGGTAGTCATCTGTGTTGTGAATTTGGTTCCCATTGTGATTATTTAAGGTTCTTTGCTTCTGGTGTGTGTGTGTATCCCCAATTTGCATAATTAACTTTATGGAAGAAAAAGAGGAAGGAGTCAAGGCCATCCCCTTTCCCCTTACTCTGCATGGCAGTCACTATCTTTTGCTCACTCAGTAGCCTCCTTTCTGCTCACCCCCATCCTCACTTCCCCATGTGCTCTCATCATGTTCCTCTTGAGTTTTGTTTTGGATTTTTCCATCCCATGTGGGTAGAGAGTGAATCATGACTGGTCTAAGCTACCTGTAGATTTTTCCATCCCATGTGGGTAGAGAGTGAATCACGATTGATCTAAGCTACCTATAGCAATTCCATCCTCTGTGCCAGTGATTAGGCTTGGCCATGGGCATAAAGCCCAAGGGGAGATTTTCAAAGAAGCTCTGGTAAAGGTCTTTTCTTCTACCAAATAGAGATGCATGGAAGAAATATTCCATTTATTTACTGAATATCTGTAGTCTGTGCTTGGTGCCTGGAGGTGCTGCAGCCATCTTGTCACCATGAGGGGCAACAGCTCCAAAAGGCTAAGATGGCAGAGTGAAAATGTAAAAGGCACGTTGTGTCACTGGATTAAAATTCTCCAGACCAGCCACATGTGGTGGCTCACGCCTGTAATCCCAGCACTTTGGGAGGCTGAGTTGGGCGGATCACCTGAGGTCAGGAGTTTGAGACCAGCCTGGCCAACATTGCAAAATCCCGTCTCTACTAAAAATACAAAAATTAGCCAGATATGATGGTGGACGCCTGTAATCCCAGCTACTCGGGAGGCTGAAGCAGGAGAATTGCTTGAACCTGGGAGGCAGAGGTTGCAGTGAGCCGAGATTGTGCCATTGCACTCCAGTCTGAATGACAAGAGCCAAACTCTGTCTCAAAAAATAAATAAATAAAAAATAATAAAATTTCCAAGACTGTCCTATCCCCAAACTTCATGCTATGTGAGAGAAGACAGCCTTTATTGCTAACAATTCTTGTGTGTGGGTGTTGCTTACTCACAATGCAAAGCATCTTGATACCTCTAACCTTATGCCTGAGGAAGAAAAAAAGGGATAAGCAGAAATTATATCTTTGGATAGATAAAGTAAACCTGCAAAAATGCAGAGTGTAAGTTTCTAACATGAATGGCGTAGAAATACTGTTTTTCCAGCCACTCCTAACTCTGGTCTTTCTTTCTTGATTTTTGGCTGAGGAGAGACTATAATAGTGGTGGCTAAGGGCCTGAGGTCTGGCTTGAGTCTGAATCTGGGTCTGCCACTTACTGGCAGTGTGTGTGCGTCTGTGGTCAGATTACTTAACCATGAGCCAGTTTCCTCATCTCTAAAATGGGGGTAATAACCACCCTGGAGTCATTTTGAGGATTAAATGAGACAATGCATGAGAAGCAATTAGCACAGGGTCTGGGGCACAGTAAGATGTCGATACATGCAGCACCATTACCATTTTCAACAGCTCTGAGTATTTTGACTTATCCAATCAGCAGCATGTCTCTTACTCTCATGTTAGCTTCCATGACCTGGCATTCTCTTTCTGCTTATTCCCGTGGTCAGATATTTCTTACAACAGCCATTGTCCGTGTTCAGTCTCTTTCCTGGGCACCATTTCAGCCCCAGGCTTGCATGCTCCTGGATTCCACAGAGGTATCTCTCTCCCTATGTTGCCAATGCTTGCATCCTCTTCAGTAGGACTTACGTGTTTTTCCAATGTGGAATTGAATGACAACCGGCCTGAGTAAAGCAGAAGACATGCTACATAAGTAGGAAGACCCCACTTAATGACCTGGAAAAATTATAGGGCATGTGAGGGCTGGCTCTTTTGATAATAGACAGTGTAATGCTGCTGACTGTGACTTTAAATGGCAGGAATGCAGGGGGGATGGTAATACGGTGACAGCAAGGAAAAATACGAGATGGTAACCTACTAGGTAACCAACAGCACATGAGAACTCAGGACCTAGCACATAGAGAGCAATGGGAAGGTAGGTGGTCAGGTTACATGGGAGAAAGAACAGAGTAAAGGATAAAAAGTAAATAAAGATCATAGAGCTCTTAACCTCTGGAACATGTGAGTCTCAGGAGGCAGGATGTCCATGAATGGATAAATGGGTAGATGGATGAATCCCCATTTTACAGATAAGAAAACTGAGGTTGAGCACTTAAGTAACCTTGCTAGTGAAAGGCCATACAAGTAGCATACATTGGAAGTACTGATTCCTAGTTCATACACATTCTGTACTATATTGAAAGAAAAATGGTATCTGTTTGACGTTCTTAAGCTCTTTTGGAAGAACCATTTGTTAGGAAAACCCGACAAGTACAGACCTTGTCAGCAGTCTGCAGATATCGAAACTCATCGAATAAAGGAGGTAACTTCCACTCCAACCTCAAGACTTGCTTACTGTTTCTGCTACTTATTTTGGTTTGGGGCCATTGTGCACCTGCCCAGGAAAGCATTTCAACCCCATCAACTACTGTACATCTGTAAATGTAGATTAACAAGCAGGTTTGACAAAGTGATACTGTATATGTTAATATACTCTCAGTGTATTCCCGAGCAGTGCATGACCTATCAAGCCGCCAGTGTTTACTAATATGATTGTCAGACAGGTTGACAGTGGAATGACACTTCCCAATACTTCAGTGGGAGTGATACCTTGGGACAAGATAATATGAAATTCATTTGACTGCTGAACAAAACACAGTACTCAGAATTGAGCCTGAAATCTACACTACATGTTTCCTTACTTTTTTCCCACCATCAAACTGAAATGATCCCATACCGTTTCATAGCGTATAAGTATATTCATGAAAAGGAAATATGTTGTACAATATTTTTTGCCTTAGATCATTTCAAGTAAATGGAGCTGCAAAATGAAATGTTGGAAATGAAGATGATTGTATTCATTATACCTTTATGTGTAGCCCATTTCTTGGAAATTTATTCGTATGTTATGCTTAATAAACCATAATTTAAAGATCACCTTGGATGCAAATTTTTAAGCTGGTTCTGTTATTCATTATACTTAGCTTCTTGTTTTCTTGGCAGAATTTGTTACTATCCCACCCTTAGGAAAGTCAGTGGATGAACAAGTGCAATTCTGAAATTTGATGAATTTGACAGAGAAAAACAGATACGTGTCAAAGTGAACTTTATTTCTATTCTCCCCATATAAGCAGAAAAGCTGGTATTCAAACTGTGTCTTCCATTTATTGTTTGAGGGGGCAGTGAACACTGTGAGAGGCAGGTGCTTATTTATATCTTCCTGAAAACAACTCTCCTAGCCAATCCCTTGGAGTCCCTTGGAGTTAGGTGGGACCTTGCAAATCATCTAGTCCAAAACCCTTGTTTTGCTGAAGAGTAACAGTGTGAATAACTTTAGATGTAAACATGATGCTTCCTAAGCAGTTATATTGAGAGGAGGAAGCTCTGTCCATAGACATCACATCTTCCATTCTCTGTCTATTACTGGATGGTGAAAAGTAAATGATCATGGGAGGCTTCACAAAGAGGGGGTTTTGAAAGTGCTTCTTGGGATGGTAAGGATTTGATGGGTGAAGGAAGGCAGCCCTTATAAAGGTGCAACAGCTTCTGTAATGACCCAGGTGCAGAACTACATAAAGTATATTTGTAGAACAGCAACCAGATCAATCTGTCCAAAGGAAAAGCTTTATAAAGAGGGTAGAAAGGCCGGGTGGGGTGGCTCACGCCTGTAATCCCAGCACTTTGGGAGGCCAAGGCAGGTGGATCACCTGAGGTCAGAAGTTTGAGGCCAGCCTGGCCAACATGGTGAAACCCCATCTCTACTACAAATACAAAAATTAACTGGCGGTGGCTCACACCTGTAATCCCAGCACTTTGGGAGGCTGAGGCAGGCGGATCACGAGGTCAGGAGATTGAGACCATCCTGGCTAACATGGTGAAACCCTGTCTCTACTAAAAAATACAAAAAAATTAGCCCGGCGTGGTGGCGGGCGCCTGTAGTCCCAGCTACTCTGGAGGCTGAGGCAGGAGAATGGCATGAACCTGGGAGACGAAGCTTGCAGTGAGCCGAGATAGCACCACTGCACTCCAGCCTGGGTGACAGAGCAAGACGCCGTCTCAAAAAAAAAAATTAACTGGGCTTGGTGGCGCAGGTCTGTAATCCCAGCTAGTCTATTCGGGAGGCTGAGGCAGAAGAATCGCTGCAACCCAGGAGGCAGAGGCTGCAGTGAGCCAAGATCTCGCCACTGCACTCCAGCCTGAGCGACAGAGTAAGACTCCGTCTCAAAAAAAAAAAAAAAAAAAAAAAAAAAGAGGGTAAAAGAAGATACAGGATCTAAAATTAAAGGTAAGCTGGAGGCAAGTTGTAGATGACCTTGAATAATTCTCCTGAACTCAATGAACCAGATTTATCACTGAGCAAAGGGAAGTCTTGGAAGTTTTTGAATATGGGAGAAATTCAGAACTGCAGTACTCGGGGAGATTAACACAGTGGCGATGTGGAAAAATGGCTTAGTCAGAGCGACTCCTTGCCTTAATGTTGGTGCCCAAGATGGATATTACTCTTACTGGTCCAGCACTCCTTCTCCACTTCTGATGCCAGAAGTCCTCTTCCCAGTAGGGAGCACTTTCTCATGGCTAGGATGGATGATTGCAAACCACAGTACCACCATTGCAGGCCTGGGCCTACTGCACTGGCCTCGGCAGAGTAAACCCCACCTCTGGCCATAAATTTTAGTCCAGGAATGAACATTTGTCTCAAGTTAGGATAATCAGTCTTCTCAGGTGGCTTTCTACCAGGACTATTAAGAAACTGTCTTGCAGGTAGAATTGCTAAACAACTAAATGATGATTCAGCGGCTGTGGTAGACAAGTTGCATCACACAGCAAAAAAGAGTTCTTGGTCTGCAAGCTTAATCTAATTAAGTGGTGAATTCTAAGCTAGAGTGCCAAAGGGAGGTGGCCCAGAACTGTGTTTAGCAGTTGAATTGCTCCATATGAGAAAGTGAGAATTATTTTGTTTGTTTTTGCTTTTCTTAACTAATGCCTGTTAAACCGAATCCTTTTTTAAAGGGCTGCCACACAACTTAGTCTGAGAGTAACTTGAGGGACTGAAAGATCAGGGTTGGTATCTGGTAAAACACAAAGCATCATGAAAGGAGGATGGGAAAGGAAGGAGGAAGGCCTGGAGCAAAGAGAGAAGTCAGACAGGAGAGCGTGCAACTGAATTGGAGACTGTAAAGAAACTGAATTTGAAACTGAAATGAAGCCGAAAAGGTCAGCCCAGCATTCAGCACAACGCAAGACGGGAAGCGCATTCATAGAGGATGCCAATTCGTGGAGAAATAAGAATCCAAGCTCTTGGGAAATCCTCAGAAACCTCAGGGACTTTCCACAAGTTGTGAGAAAGGGGGTTCAGTCCAATCTTTGCTAGATGTTAAGGACACTTTAGTCCTGTGAATGTCACTGAAACATGTGAAACTTTAATGGAAAGAACACTGGCCTCAGGGTGAGAAAGCCTGGCTCCAGCATGACACTTAGTTACATGTCTGTAGTCAAGTTGTCTGAACATTCTGACTCAATTTCCTTCTCTACAAAGGGATGGATTTGGGTTGGAGGAGCCAAAATGTCCCTTTTAGTTTTAAAATCCACTATCCATGATAAGCAAGCCATGGAATGCGTTAAGAAATGGAAAATAAGGAGGAGTCTGTGGAGACATATATTTCACAGGAGGCCAGAAGGCAGTTCTGTGTCTTTCTTCCAATTAATTTGGAAAGATCTAGGAATTTCTGAAAGTTCAGGTTGTTCAATAGATGCAGGAACCTTCTAGGGCTGGTTAACAGCTCCAGGTTAATAGGGCCTGTTTAATTACACTGGCCATATGCCAGGCACAGAGAAATGTAGCTTCCATGTACCAGGTTCTCAATAAAATTTTAGGGATGGATAGTGTCCCTTTCCCAGGAAACTGAGGCACAGCGATTAAGCAACTTTCCCAGTTCACACCTGCTGAGGGCCAAAGCAGGGATAATCATGCTGGTGTCAGAGTCCAGAGCTGTTTCCTGGATGCTGCCTCACCTTGTCTCTCAATGGTGGACAGCTGTATCTGCAGTGCCAGCTTTCCTCACACATGCTCACATTCTGTCTATTGTGTGAGCCTCAGGACATCCCTGTGTGGGCAGGACAAAGATGACTGTCCCTATTCGATGGTGAAGAAACTGACCGATCTGCCCAGACCACATAGAGGAAGACCCAGGACCCAAATCCAGACAAGGCATCTACCAGGGTCATAGACCCATGCAGTAAAAGCTTCCAGATGTGCTTTGAGTAATCTGAGATTCTGATACTCTGATCTTCCCATTGGAGGAGTTGAGAATGATCTCTCTCTTCTGAGGTTGTGGAGCAAATATTACATCGTTTACATAACAAAGACTCCTACTTACCCTTACTCAGGTACTCACCTCCCTCCCAGAGTCATCTTGCGACATGTAACTGAATAGAAACCAGCCAACCCTTCCCAATCTTCATTGTCTTCTGCTGGCATCACCCTCCTTTCCAAGCTGGGAGTGCAGGTGGCTTCCTGACCTTTGGGGACTGGATCAGCACCTTGGGAGTGGACATGGGGAGATGGCCTCAGGAGTGTGTTCTGGGGATTCAGACACTCAGGGGCTCAGCAGTGCCCGAGCGTCTACTCACAAGCTCACACTTACACATATGGCCATTCTGGCCAATCCCCAGCATCTCCCTGTCTCCACAATGTCTGGTGGGAGTGGAAATACCCGCCTCTTCACCAATTCTCAACCCGAGTTTTATACTGATGTTGAATCAGCTGTTATCATGAGACCAAAATACCAGTAAGCTTACCACGAAGTCTTAGCTCGAGGGCCACTTACTGATTTTGTCTTTCATAAGTGGTGTCTCATTCACAGCCACGCTAATTTTAGCCATGGTTATCAGCTCCAGTTTGGGTAAATTCAGCCTTGATGATGTCAGCTATGGCTCCTTTGCCTTCATCAGGGTTTTCAGGAGGAATGGCTGTTGTTAAGGGCCCACTTGAAAACTCACTGGGGCTAAGGACAAAATATGCAAAATATGCTTCTCTCCCAGTCTTTGTATTCATTTCTTTTCTTTTTTTTTTTTTTTGAGACAGAGTTTCGCTCTGTCGCCAGGCTGGAGTGTAATGGTGAGATCTCAGCTCACTGCAACCTCTGCCTTGCAGCTTCAAGCAATTCTCCTGCCTCAGCCTCCTGAGTAGTTGGGAGTACAGGTGCCCACCACCACACCCTAATTTTTGTATTTTTAGAAGAGACGGGGTTTCGCCATGTTGGTCAGGCTAGTCTTGAACTCCTGACCTCAGGTGATCCGCCCCCCTTGGGCTCCCAAAGTGCTGGGTTTACAGGCGTGAACCCATGCGCCCAGCCTATATTCATCTCTTAAGAGGAAACCACCTTCCTCATCCCAGAGCCTGCCCAGGCATGCAGGCATTTCACATGCAGAGAGTTTTCACGTTCACCTCAAATGAAAAAGTAAAATTTTCCCCAAATCAAAGAAAGACATCATGTTAATTCTAGGAAACAAGACTAAAGTCCACACTTATCTTGATTATATTTTAGAGTTTAAGGAATTTGCTATAAATATGTCCAGGTAGGAAAAGAATCCAAACTCAAGGAAGTAAAAATCAGGCTAGTATCAGAATTCTTCTCTGCTCTTAAAACTCCAGAAAAGAGTGAGAAAAGACCACAGAGTTTTCGTGTTTCAATCCTTCACAAAAACACAAGCAGGGTGGGGAGGAAAAGGGGATGGGTTAAGGAAATTGGAGAAGAGAGTTTTGATGGGTTGCTTTAAGGAAAATGAAGGATACACAAATATGAATAAAGTCATTTTGCACATGGGTAAGAGTGAGCAATTCTGAAACTACAAGTGTGCTACAGCCAAAGAAATAAATGAGCAATGTAGTTAAGGGGAATCAGCTTCTCGCTATCAGAGAAAGAAGTTAGAAATAAGGAAGGAGGGAAGGCTAGAAGTTTCCTTTTGGTGCTGGATAAAAGTCAGAGCTACCAGTATGAATTTATGGATATTTGATATATGGATAAGCAGGTAGATACCGAAATATACAAATGTTTGTACAGTATACGAGTTAACATACATACACATATTGCATACTGAGCGCTCCCTAAAAGTAACACCCCAGTGGCAATGAGCACATCTAGCACCTCGATCTTAGTTTTTAAATATTATTCTCCAATAAAGGGGAACAGGGCTCTCTAAAGAAATAGCTAATAAATTATAAGGTTAAGGCCAGGGCAGAGAAAATACAAGATGAGCCTGGGGGATCTTCTAGTGTCAGAAAGAAAAGCGTATTAAAAAAGAAGAAGAAGAAGGAGAAGGAGAAGAAGGAGAAGAATAAAAAAGGATGAGGGCATGTCAAAAGCTACAAGAGGTAACCCAAAAGAGCTCCCAATGGCCAAGCTCAACTGAGTTGAACAACAGAATAAGTAATAATATTTAGTGTTGAATTATAACCCAAAGAATAAAACAAACACCCACAAGTTCAAATGATTTAATGAATGAATAACTGAAGGAGGGACAAATATTCCTTGCAGAAAAATTCCAATTACTAAGTGGAGAAGGAATAAGGGAATTAAAAATACCAAAGTAATAATGGCTGCTGGCAAGATCCATCAATGAATGCTAAAATTAGTGGGTGAAACTTCAAGGATATTTTAAACAGGATGTTTTCATAGGCTCAAAGTTCTCCCCATTGTATTTATTAATTCCTGTGTGGTTTTAACATATGTCTGCAAATTCCTTGGTACTCCTCCCTCCAGGAGGTAGGACTTAATTCCCCTCCCCTTGAATTTGAGCTACACTTAGCGACTGCTTCCAACAAGTAGTACGTGGAGAGGAAAAATAATGATTTTGTAGTGAAGAAACTTGGCAGACACCACCTGAAGCAAATGATCACCATTAATATCAGTGGTGATAAGTCATGTTGATACTATGTATTTCCTGATACGATGTGATGAGCAGGTACATCCTCTGTAATATTTTCCCACAAAAATCTATAAACACAGTCTAATTATGAGAAAGCACGAGGCAAACTTAAATTGAGGAATATGTTTACAAAAGACCCGAACAGTACCGTTCAAAAGTGACAAAGTCATGAAAAACAAGGAAAGATTAAGAAACTGTCACAGATTCGAGGAGAGCAAAAAGGCATGATTAAAATTCAATATAGTGCCCTGGATTGGATCCAGAAAAGGAAAATGACATTAGTGAAAAAAACTGGTGAAATCTGTGTAGCAACTGTGGTTCTATAACATGTTAATAGTAGGAGTTGTTTAAAGAGTGTATAGGAACTCTCTGATATTTCTTTGTATTCTACTGTTAATTTAAAATTATTTCAAACTAAAAAAATGTAATTGCAAGCACACAAATTAATTTTAAGAATTTCAGCTATGTGATGAACGTAAGAATTCCACCCCAAAGTATCACTATATATAAAAATGGATGATAGGCCAGGCACGGTGGCTCACACCTGTAATCCCAGCACATTGGGAGGCCGAGGCAGGCACATCACCTGAGGTTGGAAGTTCGAGACCAGCCTGACCAACATGGAGAAACCCCGTTTCTACTAAAAATACAAAAAAAAAAAAAAAAAAATAGCCGGCCATGGTGGTGCATGCCTGTACTCCCAGCTACTCAGGAGGCTGAGACAGGAGAATCACTTGAACCAAGGAGGTGGAGGTTGCTGTGAGCCGAGATCTCACCATCACACTCCAGCCTGGGCAAGAAGAGTGAAACTCCATTTCAAAATAAATAAATAAATAAAATAATAAAAATACAAAAATTAGCTGGGCTTGGTGGCACACGCCTGTAGTCCCAGCTACTCGGGAGGCTGAGGCAGGAGAATAGCTTGAATCCAGGAGGCGGAGGTTGCAGTGAGCCGAGATTGCACCACTGCACTCCAGCCTGGAGACAGAGGGAGACTCTGGGGGAAAAAAAAAGGTCATAGCGTATTAAATAATTTTGAGTAAAAAGGATAACAAAGTGACAATATTGCCATTACACAACATTAAACAGGAAATGCAGAGAAAATGCATTAAAAAGGAAATAAATTGTTTGATAATAATTATCAATTGCAATAAAGATATAATTGGCATGTAACTTTATCTGTCAAATTAAATGTCCCCAATTTATAAAGTAAAAACTCTTGTTAAGTGTAGACGATGGCATTAACAGAAATATGAATGTTGATGGTTTTAACACACCACATTTGGTCAAGTAGACATAACATGCTTAATTGGATAATAAAAGAAATAAGGTTGATTTACTAGATATGTCAAGCTTTTTAACCAACAGGGAATAGATATTCTTTACAAAGCCCCAGGGATAATTTTGAAAATTGGTTATAATCTACAATACAAAAAATTGTCAGTGATTTCTACAAGGAAAAGTATATACAGGCTACCTTATGTGGTTACAATACAATAAAACAAGAAATTAACAAAATTTAACACAAGAGCCACAAAATTCCAAACAGGTTCAGATGTTAAACTGGCCATGCATTCCTAGAGCAAACCCACGTGATATTATGATCCTTTTTATATATTGCTGGATTTTATTTGCTGATTGTTTCTACATTTATTAAATCATATGGGTCAATATAATGTCTACTTAGTTTTGGGATACACATCATGCTGGACTCATCAAATAAACTGGGAAGCATATCTTCCTCCAATATTTTTTAGAGAGTTCGCATAAGATTGGTATTATTTTTTCCTTAAATGTTTCATACAATTGGAGTTTTTTGGGGGGAAAAGTATTTGATTATGAATTAAATACCTTTAATAGTGTTAAGCTATTCTGATTTTCTGGTACTTCCTGAGTCAGTTTTGATAAATTGCATTTTTAAAGGAATTTGTCTTTTTTATATAAGTTATCATATTTGTTAGTGTAAAGTTGTTCATAATATCCCTCTCTTCTCTTTTTTAATATCTATAGGATCTGTATCAGCTCTATTATTTCTGAAATTGGTTATTTGTGTTGTGTCTTCTTTTTCTTGATTAGTCTTCCTAGGGACCGTGTCAATTTTATTTAATCCTTTCAAAAAACCAAGTATTAACCTGTTGATCTTCTACATTATTTTTCATTTTACTGATTTCTGTCTTTATCTTTATTATTTTATCTTGACTGGGCTTTGGGGGATTACAATATGCTTTCTTAACCTA
Organism: Nomascus leucogenys; assembly: GCF_006542625.1. Lineage (NCBI taxonomy): Eukaryota > Metazoa > Chordata > Mammalia > Primates > Hylobatidae > Nomascus > Nomascus leucogenys. Next base: position 64,572,274 of record NC_044399.1, read on the forward strand.
TCACAGTTTACTTATAATTAATATACCATTTCACATACTGTGTAAGGAGAACCTTACCAGAGTGTAATGCCATTTCTTGCCTCTTTTGTGCCAGTGCCAAATACTTTACTTCTACATACCATAGTCAGTCACCTTTCATTTCCCTACATGCTTACTATTTATGGTGCTTTTTTTGCCTTCCTGTATATGCAATTTAGCATCTGGTACCATTTCCCTTCAGTCCAAAGAGTATATTTTATTATATATTGTAGTTCAGATCTTTTGTAACAAATTTCCTGTTTTTCATTTATCTGAAACATCTTTATTTCACTATTCTTTTTGACATATATGGTTTATGCACATAGAATTCTTTTTAAAAGCACTTTAAGGATGTCCCATTGCCTTCTGATCTTAATAAAACATGAAGTATAAAATATTTTATTTTTTGAAAGGGAGTCTCAGTCTGTCGCCCAGGCTGGAGTGCAGTGGCATGATCTTGGCTCACTGCAACCTCTGCCTCCCGGGTTCAAGTGATTCTCCTGCCTCAGCCTCCCGAGTAGCTGGGATTACAGGCACCCACCACCATGCCCGGCTAATTTTTGTATTTTTAGTAGAGACGGGGTTTCACCATATTGGCCAGGCTGGTCTCAAACTCCTGACCTCAGGTGATCCTCCCACCTCAGCCTCCCAAAGTACTGGGATTACAGGCATGAGCCACCGTGCCTGGCCAAAATAGTTATTTTTGATTATGTTATTTTTCATGGACAGTTACTCATGCTTTGGCAGGAAGTCAGTGCCTTCTTCTTGTCTGTTCAGTCTCCCTTGTGGGGGGATTCTCCCTCTGTCTACCTTTGCATTCACCACATATTGCCACACTTATCTACTATTAGATATGTGGCATCTTCCTCTAAGTTCTGGTTGTCATACAGAATTTTCTCTAATATATTGATTTGGACATTTCATTGGGAACTGTGAGAATTCCAACTGAAACCATTCTTGATTGTTTCATTTTTTTGTTTTTTTGGAGACAGAGTCTCGCCCTGTCGCCCAGGCTAGAGTGCAGTGGAGTGATCTCAACTCACTGCAACCTCCGCCTCCCGGGTTCAAGTAATTCCCCTGCCTCAGCCTCCTGAGTAGCTGGAATTACAGGTGCCCGCCACCATGCCCAGCTAATTTTTGTATTTTTAGTAAAGACGGGGTTTCACCATGTTGGCCAGGCTGGTTGCGAACTCCTGACCTCAGGTGATCCACCCACCTAGGCCTCCTAAAGTGCTGGGATTACAGGTGTGCACCACCGTGCCCAGCTGATTCTTGGTTTCTTTTAACTTGTGTTCGTGGACATGTTTTCACACCCTTTGAACGTGAAGTTTTCTAGATTCCTCTGTTTTCAGTGTGCTCTTGGATGCATAATATAGTTGCCTTCTGTTTTGTAATGCAAGTTGATGGTCTTTGTCTTTTTATGTTTAACCAGTTTCTAATTTACATTTGCTCTCCACATGCCATCTTGCTTTATTTTTTTTTTGATATATGCTTGTACATTGTTTTTCTTTTCCTATATTTTGTTATATAGACTATGTATATTTATTTATTTTCTCTATGGAATTTTAAGATATAAACCCTATTTTTAATTTAATTACAGTTAAATTTTTTAATGCATCCTTTAGCTCTTTAATGGTCAATCTCAAGTAGAAAATAATCTCTGCAATTCAGGAAAGAAAACTAGAAAATTTCTTTTCTTTTTTCACTTCCCATTTTATGTATGCGATTTCAGAAGCTGCTTATTACTATAATTCTCATTTGAAAGCATTATCTTTTCTTTCTAAATGAACTATGGTATTTTCATAGTTCTTTGTAACTTTAAGTTTGTGAAACCAAATTATGTATTTAAACAATGTCAAATTTCTATTCTAATCTTTTTATTCTACTTCCTCTTTACTGAGCCTGAGTTTTTAAAAAATGTTACAGTTTCTTATGACATTCGAGTTCATCTTTGGAAGACATTTTTCAGGATAAGTATATGGATTCTATACTTTATGAAATTTGCATATCTGGAAATTCTTTCCATTATCTTCACACATGTATAACATTTTGTCCAGGAATTTGAGGGTTCCCAAATTTTCCTCTCGAAAGTCTGTATGGATTTCTCCAATATCTTTTAGCAATTAATCTTGAAAGACAGCAGTCTCAACCCTCCCTGGTTCTTATTTCCTTTGAAAATAACTTACTAGATAGTTTTCTTTGTATAATAAGCTTTTCTATTCTCCTTGTGAACTTTAAAACATAATGTTAATTATAAAAATTTAATTTAGAGGCCAGGCACGGTGGCTCATGCCTGTAATCCCATCACTTTGGGAGGCTGAGGCGGGAGGATCACGAGATCAGGAGTTCGAGACCTGCCTGGCCAACATAGTGAAACCCCTTCTTTACTAAAAATACAAAAAAATTAGCTGGGCCTAGTGGTAGGGGCCTTTAATCCCAGCTACTCGGGAGGCTGAGGCAGGAGAATCGCTTCAACCTGGGAGACAGAGGTTGCAGTGAGCCGAGATCGTGCCATTGCACTCCAGCCTGGGCAACAAGAGTGAAACTCCATCTCAAAAAAAAAATTAATTTAGATATTAATTTAGTCTTGATAACTTATCAAAAAAGAAAAAACCAAGACAAAGCTATTTAGAGAGCGTTTTCCAAAAGTATAGAGTAGCAATGGGATGGAAATTATAAGCTACTTTAGGGCAGTATGTGTTCTGCTAGAGAGCTGGCAGTAAACAAGAGTGTGATATTGTGATATAATGAGAAATGTATATTGGCTTTTGTCCCTAGTTCCTGGCACAGAGCTCCCCAGAGCCTTGTAATTTCCTAAGTGATGGTAGGAGCATCTTTTGTTCTAATACTTGGTCTTTGATCACGGTTTCTGACACATAACTCCTTAATCCCTTGCAGTTCCTTGAGTGACAGCAGTATCTTTTGTTCTAATGAGGTGATGCTTGCTGGGTTCCTCCGTGGCCTCAAGATGGGGTCAGGTCACCAGAAGGACCAAACTTTGATTAGAAACTTGAAATTTTCAGATGCATTCTTCATCATCCAAAAAGGAGAGACAGGCTGGAAACTGAGTTAAGAGTTGGCCCTGCCTATCTCATAATGCCTCCACAAGAAACCAGTAACTGAAGGGCTTTGGAGAGCTTCTGAGTTGGTGGCCACGTGGAGGAGCTGGGAGCTGGGAGGGTGGCACATCTGGAGAGGGTGTGGAAGCTCTATCGCCTCCACCATCTTTTCTGCCTGCTGTTCCTGAGTTGTATCCTTTTATTATAAATCTGCAACCGAGTAGTAAATTGTTTTCTGAGCTCCATGACCCACTCTAGCAAATCATCAAACGTGAACAGGGGCTCAGGGGAACCTCTGATTTATAACTAGTGGTTCAGAACCACAGGTGGCAACCTGGACTTGTGACTGGTGTCTGAAGGCAGTGGGCGTAGTGTTGTGGGACTGCCTGAGCCCTTAACTTGTGGAATCTGATGCTAACCTCAGGTAGAAAATGTCAGAATTGAATCAAATTAGAGGACACCTAGTCAGTAAATGTTGAGAACTGGATAACTGATGGGTGTACAGGGGGAAAATTAATCCCACACATTTGGTGTCAGAAATTTGTGAGTATAGGAGGAAAAAGTTATTTTTCTTTCTTTTTATGAAGGGGAAAGAGGAGGGTAAAAAAGAATAGGGAAGAAGAAAATATAGTGGAGATTCCTGGCTATAACTGGTTGGCTCATGTTTACTCAGCTTCATGGGTTTAGATTCAGTTAAGGTACTGGAAATAAGATCACAGTAAAATTTCATTTTTTTTCTATAGAGAAAGGTCTAGAGATTGTTTGAAAGTATGATATGTATGTTTACTATTTTGTGAACATTGTCCTTTATATTATATTTCAGTCCATAGGCTTCATGTATTTCAGAATTACATTTGTATGTTATTTAAACACGTTTGTTTATTGAAGTAATAATATTATATACCTAGTGTATTGTTATGTTAGTAAATATAGTGTTTATCCAAGGTAGGTAATTAAAATATAATATTACATATCTACAGACCCAAAATAATATAACGATTATGGCTCAGAGTATGTTATACATTACAAAACTAATAACCTTTTGAAATAAAGATTGATTTTCTATAAACTCAGCCATCCATCCCCCAAAAATACAGAAAGGAAAAAATAGTCTTTCTATATATTGTGACATTTTTACAATTTCCAGAATTCCATGGAGTCTAATTTCTGCTGGGATATTTCCTCCAGGCTGACATTGGTTTCAGAAGGACGTATAGTTGAACCCGTTCTTGATAAGCCTGAATCTTTATGTGCTGCATGTCTGTAAGCTGCCCTCTCAAAGACCTGCTCTCCTCACATGCTGCAGAAAGAAAATGACGTGGACAGAGAGAGAAATGTCACAATCTACGCTCAGCTGGTCTGGATTATCCAACTTCTGAGGTGTATCCGCCGGCTGTCCCTGTATCCCATCATAAATCATCTCCTTGTTGAACATCAGGCCAGACTGGGGTCTGATTCATTGGCTGAATGTGGCTACCTGGCTCCAGGAGGGGCCTCTGTCTCAGTCCTGTAATAGTCATCACGCTTTAAGAAACCTTCACATTTCTGAACAGTTACATAGTGTCCTCAGCTGAAGAAAGAGGAAGTCTGGAGTCCATTTCCGGCAGTTAGCAGGGAGCTGTTTTCCTCTCTCTGACATTAGCAAGGTTTGTCAGCTTGTTAATCTTTAAGGGGATTTGGGGTTGAAATCTTTTGGGGGGTGGACTTTAGGTTGGATAATATAGTCAAAGTTCTTCAATATGGTTTGAGGGAATAAAATAGATGCCCATGTTTTTTATGGCTGTAATTCCCACTTAGCCTTGGGTTTCAACTCCCAAGTTTATGTGAAAGGAAAACCACAAACTATTGGATAGTGTAAGCACTATAATAATAGTCTCTACCTTTTTGCTTGATGACTTCCAAGAATGTTTCTATAATTCTGAGGTAGCAGAAGCAATCAATAACGTACTATAAATTACATGTGCATTGAGCCTTCAAGCACTGTGGAGTCTGGGTCTCCACAAGGCCATGGTTAACTGGCAAGGTTGGCCTGGACACATTTTCTTCCTTTTTCATTATTTCTCTGCCTGCTGCCTAATAGCCAGTTAAGATTTGGTGAGAAAAGCAGAATTAGGGAGTAACTAGACTAACCCCTTTTTAAGGGAAAGCTTTATTCTGACAAACCCCCTTAACTTGCAAAAATCACATCTGGGATTAGAAGTGAAACAGAAGGGAGGGAAAATTTCTCCCACAGGGACTTGACTCTACCAGTCACACTTAGCAATTATTCTTTGACAAATACATATTTGCCTTACACAAAGTGGTAGAGATGTGCTGCATCTGGCAAACATCACATAAGCCTTCTGTACAGCTGGAACAATGATGCTTTTGTTTCTAATATTAGATGATGGAGAAGGAGTCAGAATGACATTTACCTCTATAGATACCACGCTCAAGCTTCCTCTCCTTAGGGCAGCCAGAAGGCTTCTAAGAAGGGATCACCTTAGGTGTTTTCTGGAGAAGTGGTATGCTTAGAACATCATGCTCTTTCTCTGAAAGTGTAATTTAAAGCCTACTTCACAGACAATTGTGGGTGTTGAGGAAATGCATAAGAGTGGAAGACAGAGGGGAAAGGAATCAGATGTCTAACTTGTATTTAAACTAGAGTCACTTTGTTTTTAGCTTTTTAAAAATTGGCTTTCTTTCTGTCTTTCTTTTCTTCCCTCCCTCCTTTCCTTCCTCCCTTCCTCCCTCCCTCCCTCCCTCCCTTCCTCCTTCCTTCCTTCCTTCCTTCCTTCCTTCCTTCCTTCCTTCCTTTCTTCTTTCTTTCCTTCCCTTTCTAACAGGGCCTCACTCTGTCACCCAGCTTGGGGTGCAGTGGCACAATCTGAGTTCACTAGCACCTCAAACCCTTGGGCTCAAGAGATCCTCCCTCCTCAGTCACCCAAGTAGCTGGAACAACACATGTGTGTCACCATGCCTGACTCAGCTAGATTTGTTAATTTTGTAGAGATGAGATCTCACTCTATATCCCAGGCTGGTCTCCAACTTCTGACCTCAAACGATCCTCCTGCCTTGGCCTCCCAATATTGGTGCTCTAAACAAGATTTAATGTGAAGAAATAGTTCCACTGCTTTAAAAAAGAAGGGTAAGAGAAACTTTAAAATCACATCTATAAAATGACACTTTGCTTTTCAGGTTTTTATTCCATACCTTTGGGGACAGCAGCAGTCGACACTAACTTGTGGCATGGGATGGATTTCTACAAAAAGCCTCTGTGAATGTGCTCTGAGAAGTTTCTACAGAGTCTGACAAGGCCTCACTCGTTCACCCAGCTTGAGGTGCAGTGGCACAATCTGAGCTCACTGGAATCTCAAACTCTTGGGCTCTTGAGTTTGAAATATAGCAAAGAAAGCCTGGGCGCAGCGGCTCACGCCTTTAATCCCAGCACTTTGGGAGGCCAAGGTGGGCGGATCACGAGGTCAGGAGATCAAGACCATCCTGGCTAACACGGTGAAACTCCGTCTCTACTAAAAATACAAAAATTAGCTGGGCATGGTGGCGGGCACCTGTAGTCCCAGCTACTTGGGAGGCTGAGGCAGGAGAATGGCGTGAACCCGGGAGGTGGAGCTTGCAGTGAGCCGAGATTGCACCACTGCACTCCAGCCTGGGCGACAGAGTGAGACTCCGTCTCCAAAAAAAAAGAAAAGAAAAGAAAAGAAATGTAGTAAAGAAAAACGCCAGTGCTCCTGCCTATGGAGTCACCAACTCTTCATAAATCCATTCCAAATAGATCATAAAGGACACTTGGAACAGAGACGTTTTCAACACCATGGCATGTTCCTGAAGAATCAAAGTTGGCCAGAGAGACTAAACAAGGATAACGCAGACCCTTTTATGAAGCTGTTTTTCTATTTTTAAAATGCAGTTCAAAAGATATTGGAAAACTTTCTCTCAAGTGTTTATTCTTTCTCTCTCCTTTGCTGAACTTTTAAGGAGAGGTACAATAGAATATATAGTACACTTGTAATCAGAACTGGGTTTAGGTCTTAATTCTGCTACTTATGATCTACATGTTTTGGGATATGTTATCTAACTTTTACATACAAATGTATTCACCTATAAAGCAGAAAATAAACATCTGTGCAGCTTAATTCCTATGAAAAGATGCGAAACTAATCACAGCAGGGTCTCTTAGACTAATGTCTACATTCCTGTTTATGTTTTTATTTGAGTTCTTATTGTACAAATTGTTAATAGAAGGACCTGGTAGCTATATGAGATACTGAAAATGCAATTGGTTATTATTTCAATAAGTATAAGAGTTGGGTGGTCTAGGATGATGAGACAATGCAGCCTTCCATCAAGTTCAAACATGTTTAGAAGTAGGCAGAAAATATAACTCCATAACTTAGGATCCAAGGAAGCAGAAATCTAATGAGGTAATCAACCTAAGTTCAAGTTACAGATGTCTATGAGTAGAAAAAGGAATTAGGTAATGTATGAGACATGAATTTAGAGGTCTTGGGGCATGTGAAAACCTCCTTTGAGTTATAGAGCCATTGACATAACGATTATCAATAGGGTTTAATACATCACATCAAAGTTGCTGACGAGAATTCTGTTAGCATCCTGTCTGAAATTTTTCTTTTTGCAACCCCAAGTGTGCTGAGAAAGCAACCTCACATCATACATGCGATAATATAATAGTATCCTTAATTGGCAGAAAGAATTTTCCTGAATGCAAGCAACTCTCTATATATCTTACGCCCATTAGAAGTTTTGCTTAAATTCATATCAGTTACTCAAAAGGGTAAATATCCTCCTTAGTGGTAAGTATCTCATAACTCTGAGAAGAGTTAGAATTCAGCATTGAAATGTAGAAGAGGTCGGGCACGGTGACTCAGGCCTAGCACTCTGCGAGGCCGAAGCAGGTGGATCACTTGAGGTCAGGAGTTTGAAATCAGCCTAGCCAAAGTGGTGAAACCCCGTCTCTACTAAAAATACAAATATTTAGCTGGGTGTAGTGGCGGGTGCCTGTAATCCCAGCTACTTGGGAGGCTGAGGCAGGAGAATTGCTTGAACTTAGGAGGCGGAGGTTGCAGTGAGCTATCATGCCACTGCACTCCAGCCTGGGTGACAGAGCGAAACTCTGTCTCAAAATAAAAAAAGAAAAAAAAAAGAAAGAAGTGTAGCAGAAAAAGAACACCATAATCTTAATAGTTGGTGCTTATGAACTTGTTATGTTTAAAAACACTTGGCTTACTAAAGTGGCCACCCAATTACTGCAAATTTAATTGGGTAATTGAATATTTAATTTAAACTTGTGATTTTAATTTGAAATATTTCTAGGTTGACAAACTTTATTGGAACATTTATGCACACTCAAAATTCACTATTAAGTTTGTTAGATTTATAAGGAAAGGTTTGTTTGTTAAGTTAGACAATTAAAGCACTTAAGAAGAAAATCAAATATATCAAATTTAAATATGTACTCTAAAATAGTCAAAAGAATTACATTATTAAGTTTATAATTGGGAAAGTACTATCAAAAGATCTTTAAAAGTGAATGTTAAAAATTAAGAGAATAAAGAGAATAATATAATTTACAAGCAGAATTTAAAAGCATAAGGAAAAACTAGGGTTCCAACTTTGTAACTGTAACTAATATTAATTTTAGAAACCAGAAATATTTCTGAATGGACTGGTCTACATACAAAAACTATCCTCAAATAAATCTTTTTTAAAAACATTAAATTAACAACAACTCAAAAAAATTATTTTGTTAATTGAATGAGGGGAACTCAATGGGATGTAGGCTGAAATCAACCTTATTCTTTTTTACCTCTTGCCATTAAATTTGTTCTGTAAAAAAGTTCTTTATCTGCTCCTAGCTCTAATCTCACATGGGTTCCATAGCCTTTTCTGTTGCTGTCATAAAATAAAAATCTTAGTCCTGTCTTAATCAACATTTAACTCCAGTTCAGAGTAATTTAAATATTCCAAATTCCATTCAAGTTTAAACCTTTTCTCCTCCTTCAGCTTGTCTTGTGCTAAGGTCTAAATGTGTCCTCCAAATTTATGTGGTAAAAACTTAGTCCCCAATGCAACAGAGTGGGGAAGTGGGGCCTTTTGGGAGGTGTTTAGGTCATGAGGGCTCTGCCTTCTTGAATGGTTTAATGCCTCTATGAAAGGGCTTGATGGAGGAAGGGAGTTTGTCCCTTTTTTGCCCTGCTATTTTCTGCCTGTGAGCACTCTTCCCTTTGGAGGACTCAGCATTCAAAGCACAATGCCGGAAACAGAGATCAGCCCTCACCAGAAGCTAGTGCCTTGATCTTGGACTTCCCAGCCTCCAGAACTGTAAGAAATAAGTTTCTGTTCTCGATAAAGTATCTAGTCTGTGGTACTCTATTACAGCAGTACAGAATAAATCGAGACTGCTTGCTTCAGATCAGGAAGCCCAGAACAGAGGGTTGGGGGAGTCGGCTTCTTTACTGTGTCCCAGGCTCTACAACTCCCAATTCCTTAGCAGCAGCTCTTGTCTTTTAGCGTTGGACCTAGGAAAAGAGGGGAAGGAGAAAGGGCAGGGAAAAAGCTTACTTTGATGGCAAAGTTATAATGAACGTATCTTGGAACTCTCTTACAGTGGCAGATTTCATGACTGATTCTTCTGATATGGCATTATTTGTGGGTCTCTCATAGGGCTTCCTCTGGGGTCTTCCAACTGTGGTTTTAACTCAGATAGAGTTATGCCTGGGCTTTGTGGAATCTAGCTCTTTATTGAAATCCCTTCTCCACTGCAGACATCCTCTTGGATGGGAACCTTTTGAAAAACAATTCTGGGGTGGCTTCATTCTATTGGATCCATATCTAATCCCAAGGAAAACTTGTATTTTTTTCCTTCTGCCACCAACGGATATGAAACCCATTTTCAACTGTTCACCTTTCTTCTTTTCTGTCAGTCTCATCTTCTCAGGAATGCATCACACACTAGACTGTGCCTCCAACATCAGAGAACATAGATCCAAAATCTTCAAGTGCTTTTATTTGCCTTAAGGTACAAGGAAGACACCTTCTCCTCTCCATCTTGGGGAAGAAGGAAGATAGATAACTACTACAATTCTTCTACAGTTCTCTCCAAAGCAGTTTTCTCTACATCTTTCTTCCATATCAGCTGTTTCATACCTTCAAGGTGGGTTATGGGCTAATGTTGGCAGAACCTAATTTGCAATCTTTTCGTGGCTATTGCACCTTAGTTTAGGAGTGAGGATACTTGAGATTTATTGTATTTTTCTCAGCTTTGGGAATCTAATCTTGGGAGTTCCATTTTAATATTCTATTGTGCCATCACTATGAAAAATGTTTTGCACTGATAATTCACATATTTTCATAGAATATGACTTTAGTATCATTAGAAATTATTTCTCAAGCTGAGAAATATATGCCCTATGGCATATTCTCTGAGATATGTACAAAATGTTGTGTTTCTCATTTAAAAGTATAAGAGAAATAGGGTTCTCACAAGCTGAGAACAAACACTTCCATGAGAAATTCAGAAAACAAAAAACAAACAAATACATAAACCCAAACAGTGCAACCTCGAGATGACCACTGGTAACATTTTGATGTGTGTTTGTAGGAAATATATTTCCCACAAGATTGGAATGATATTATTTCTATAGTTCTTTTGTGATCTACTATCTATATCTAAATATTGTTTTACAAAATTATGTATATGTATTTCTTTGATATTTATAAAGTATGGTAATGCATATAATAATAAATCAAATTATACAAATGGTTTTATGCTAAAAAAAAAACATAGCCTTCCAGTCCAATTTTTTACAACCCACATCCTACTCTTTAGATGTGATCAGTTTTAATGATTTTTGTTTTTGATATTTCTGGTAGATCTTCCTATTTTTTTTTTTTTTTTTTTGAGATGGAGTCTTGCTCTGTCCCCCAAGCTGTAGTGCAGTGGTGTGATCTCGGCTCACTGCAAGCTCCACCTCCCGGGTTCACGCCATTCTCCTGTCTCAGCCTCCTGAGTAACAGGGACTACAGGTGCCCGCCACCATGTCCAGCTAAATTTTTGTATTTTTAGTAGAGACGGTGTTTCACCATGTTAGCCAGGATGGTCTCGATCTTCTGACCTTGTGATCCGCCCACCTTGGCCTCCCAAAGTGCTGGGACTACAGGTGTGAGCCAGTGCGCCCGCCGGATCTTCCTATTTTTAAATCAGAGGTTCTCATTTATGGCTTCACATTAAAAATTACCTGGAAATTTTTGGAAGTTCCCCATACTTGCTTTTCCCTGACATTCATTGATCCAGATCCCTGGAGGTGGGACTCAAGCAGTGGTATTATTTTTAGTGCCCACTAGGTAATTCTGATGCATTGTGGGAGTTAAGAACCACTGAGATAAAGAATATACTTACACAAAAATTGCCTGACATCCATTTTAGACACTATCATTACTTTGCTGTTATAAACTGAAGACTTAGTTACATACACAATCCCCATCTTTCCCAATTCCTTGCTTTCTACTTTTGATAGTTATATAATTATTAATGCTTTCTCATTGATTGTATTTATAATTTAAAATATGCTTATACTTCTATGTCTGGTTTGTCAGATTTAGACATTATTAAATTTAGACACATTCCCCATGTAAGATGGGAATATGACTCTTCTTACCCTATCTTCCACCTTTCCTTATCCCAGTTATCAACTTCCACTAACAATATCAGTATCCGTACATTGTGAAGATTGATACAATTAGCATTGTATTCTAGAATGACATATCCATAAGTTGATTCTAAACTTCATAAACCAGAAATATTATTTATTTATCTATACAGCAAATATTTCATATATAAATATATCTATATTTATAAAAACAGCACGTAACAATGTTTAAGAAATTTGCTCTGTCACTTACTACCTTTACGATCTTGGACAACTCATTTAACTTCTTTTTACATGAGTTCTGTACCTCTAAAAAGGGTAAATATTATCAATCTCTTGGGGTTGTTGTGAGGATTCTATAATTAACCCATGGCACACAGCAAAGACTCCTATTCTGTTAGTTAATCTTACTGCTTAGCCCAGTACAGGCATTACGTTTCCTTTACTGCTTCAATATGATAATCTCTGCACTATACAAAGTAGAATATTTTCTGAATCAAGGTGAAATAGATTTCTTTTACTTATACTCTAACAAATGTTTTTCCAAAAATTTCATTTTAAGTGATTGTTTAATGCTCTAACCACAGATTTCCTGTATAGCTTCCCCTTGCTTTGCCAGGAGTTTCTCAACACTTCCCTTTTTTCTTATTTCCGAAAACATAATATGCCCCCATTATATCTTCAAAATATTACAATCTTTTCATTATGTCATCTACTAAGGCAAATAATTCACTATCTTTTTTGGGGACATCCATCCACCCTTCTGACCTCTTGCTACAATCTAGACCAGATGCTTTCCAGGCTTTGTGGATGCCAGGGTAATCTAGTGCTGTTTCTTGCATTCCACAATTTCCTCTCTGATCTTTCTCTATTTTTGCTGGTGTGAATCCTCAAATAACTTCCTCAGAATGGTACATGAAATGCAAATTTTCTTAATCTTGGCATGATTGTTATCATGCAATTATATTTTAGCTCCTAGCAGTATTTTTTTTCATTGACAAACTCATCCTAAAATCCACAGGAAACACAAAGACTCTAGAATAATCAAAACAATTTTGAAAAACGGACTTGAAGACCTAATTCTTCCTAACTTTAAGACTTGTTTTAAAGCTATAGTAGTCAAAAAATTGTCATATTGGTCTAAAGATAAAAGCTCAATGCCTGTAGTATCTCCCAAATCCCAGTCATCCTAACTTGCCACGTGCTCCCATTTGGAAGGGACAAAGCAAACCCAATCAACTGATACTTGGCTTCACCATCCACAGGATTGGATCTCTAGTCAAATATGTCTCCTATTAATAGATCTCAGCAGCCCCATCAATAGCAGGGAGGCTACCTCCATAGAAGGATCTTCTTGCAACTGGAAGGTTGTTAGCATCTGTGTTATTGGACACCTTGAACTCTGTCTTTGTCTACTCATCACCACTAGTGCTACCTTAGTTCAGATTACCATCCCCTTGTCTAGATTTTGATACCAGCCAACCATTGGCATCCCCGCTTGCAGTCCTACAACCTCTCATCCGTTCCACATAGTGCTTTGTCTAAAAGGCAAATCTAGTAAGTTCACTCCTCTATTTAGCCCCTGCCAACCTAGACACACACCGACCCCAGATTGCTCAAGATGCCTTAATATTATCTGAAGAAGACAGTTCCCTCTTTCCTCTTTCTGCAATCCAGTTTTTCCAATGCGTTTGCTCTCTCTCACATTCAGATTTTTGTACAAGCTTTCTCTGTGTCTGGAATATTCTTTCTTCTCTAGCACTCTCCCTACATCCTTGGTGTATCTATTTAGGTTACACTTCCTCTAGCAAGCCATCCTTGACCTTCCCACAGTTGGATTAAATGCCTCTCCACGTGCCCTTACAGTCCTCACTTATCCTGTCTTAATAGTTTTTTCTTCTGTTCACCCCACTAGACCATAAGCTCTTTGACAGCAGATACTACGGCTGTCTTGCTCACTGGCTTGTGGTACGTAACAATTACTAAATGCCCATCAAAATACTTAAAGAAGAAGAAACACGTGTAAGGGGATTGTTTTCTTAAATCAACACTTCTCCTTTTTCTTGGGCTGTTATTGGGGAGTGTCTGGCATTATTTAAAAGTTGTTCCAATGCAGTAGGACTGGTTTACATTACTCTTTCATGAGGGCTAAAATAGGAAACCAGGCTGAGTTTTAAAAATATGCTATTAGTAATGATCTCTTTTTAATGATTGCCATCTCCTTGCCATTTGGAACTAAGAGTGGGCAAGTCTCATATACATAGCCTTAAGGGCTTTTTGCTGCCCAAATCTTGGGACAGAGAATGTGCTGCTGCTTCAGAGAATGGTGGCTCTTTGCCACGAGAGAGTGGAAGGCCTGCAGATTGCAGTGTGCCTCTACAGCTCTTCCTGTGATATTGTTGGATGTTTGTGTTAGGAGAAGATGGTAAAACCATTAGGCTTCCTGATGCATTCGTAACTGATACTCACAGTGGAGAAAGGATTTGGGAGTCCAATAGAAAACTGGCTGTTTTAGGGAGATTTTAAAAGAATTCTTCTTCCTTCTCAAGCCACATAAGCATTCCTGCTGAATGGGCTTTTTTAGATTTTCCTTGTGAACATGCATATAATCATCAGCCAAAAACAAAAAAAAAGCATTTTGGAGATGGCTGTCTAGGATAAAGATAGGTTGATTTTACTCAAAGATAATGAAATTTTGGGGGTTTTTTCCTCCCAGAGTGTGTAGGTAATGACTCTGATTTCTTATATCAAACATCTCGGATAATATAGACATAAATGAGTTCAGAAATGTTGAACACAGGACACTTGGGAAGCTGTGCACTTATAAAACCTATGCTTCCTCTACTCATATCCTCTCCGGATTATTCGTGGGCATGGCCCCAAGGCTGTGACACACGTTTTTTGGAAAGGGTCAAAAATCACTCAGAAGTACAATAGTAAATATGTTGGATAATTAACATGGATACTTATCTTTTAGGCTGAAGAATGACAAGAAAGACAGAGAAAGAGTGAGAGAGTCAGTGTGAGACATGACTATAATGCAATGAGTTGGTTTAGTGTTTGGGTAAGTCACAGTGTTCCTGCGGAAGCTGGAGATTAGCCTTTATGCTCAAAATTGACTTCATGTTATGTGGATTTGTCCACTGAAAGTGGCTAGTAGAAGCTTGTTCAACACCAGCCAGGGTTCACTACCTCACAGCAAATTCCAAATGTTTTCCTTTAAACAAAAATCTAAGGCAGGGAGTGGGGTTAAATTGTTCTAAATATGTGTCTCTTTATTAACGTACAGCTCCAATAATCTCAGGCAAATTCATAGGCCCTAAACTCTACCTCTCTCTTACTGGCCAGAGCATAAAAGGAGCCACAGCCATACATTTGTGTAAAGTCATGACCTTGTGAATGCAGGTGGAGGTCATACACCTCAGACCTGTGCTTAGGATAGTCCATGAGGGTTCCATCTTTGACAAAGTGAGGCACACAAAATGTGCATATCTACTGAGAGCTTGCGTTTTCTGCATACTTCCAGGAATTCTTCCACACACTTTCCATAGATCACCTTCTTGATGATCACCGCCACCCCATGCAATTACTGACATAAAATGCTCCTATTTTATATCAGACACAGAGAAGTGACTGCTCCAAAGCCAGAGAGCCACCCTCAGGCAGACTCCAGAATCAGGACTCTTATTTAGGAATGTGAACTCTCTACTCTAAAGCGAAGGGCTGACTGTCTGTGCCTTTTATTCTTCACAGTTTCCTTTGTGAGGTTGGCAATAGTTATCTGCATTTTATAACTAGGGAGCTAGACACAAGTAAAAATAAATAACTGGTCAAATATAATCTACAGCAGGCATTAATAGTCTTTGATGATTAATTGGATATAGAGTGAGAAGAACTAGGAAGGGCCAAGTATGATTCTCAGGTTTCAAGCACACATGGTTTCATTGAAACAGACTGAAGAAGATGGTATGAGAAAAAAATGAAAATCATCTCTACTTAAAAGACAGGGAGTCTGAAGCAGAGTGGAATATGCATGTAGGAAAGGCTTGTCAGAATGGGGCTTCTGCTTCCGAGAAAGGTAGAGCACTGCATGGTAAGTCAGCAAATCGAAGACTAGATTTAGACAACACCCAGTCGAGGATCAGAAGGAGAAATACAGAATGGGAGCCATTGAAGGGTTATTTTATTTGAGGTTGTCTAGTAGTCATCAATCAAACTGCGGGTTTCCTTGTTTATGTTTCAGGAGAAGAACTCATGGCAATGACTAAAAGAAAATAAACTTTGTGATGCTTTTCCCAAAACACAATATTTTATAGAAAATTATAGATGAAAATGAGGGTTTAGAAATAGAAGTAGAAATAGATGATATAAATGTACGTTTAAATATAAATGTGGATGAAGAAGCCAAGAGTAATATTTTGATGAGAATTTAACCTGGAATCCAAAGGTTTATCCTTTTTGTTTTGTTTTGTTTTGTTTTTGTTTCATTTTTTTTTTTTTTTGAGATGGAGTCTTGCTCTGTTGCCCAGGCTGGAGTGCAATGGTGCAATTTCTGCTCACTGCAACCTCCGCCTCCTGGGTTGAAGCAATTCTCCTGCCTCAGCCTCCTGAGTAGCTGAGATTACAGGCGCCCACCATCACACCCGGCTAATTTTTGTACTTTTAGCAGAGACGGGGTTTCACCACATTGGCCAGGCTGGTCTCGAACTCCTGACCTCAGGTGATCCACCCACCTCGGCCTCCCAAAGTGCTGGGGTTACAGGCGTGAGCCACCATGCCTAGCTGGTTTATCTGTTTTCACCAAGTTTAAACTACATCTATATTACTTAAAAAATTTTGCCCCAAAATTTGCTCTAGAAAAGCACCTTGCAATATACCATCTTATTTTTCCAGCCTATGTGCCACTTATTTGAGCATTTTAGGGCATATGATTTAGTTAATTTTAGTATTTTGGATCAATCTTTCCTCATTGTCTGGATTAAACATAACTTGTGCTCAAGATTTATGTCATATATTCCTTCTGTACAGTTATTGCACTGTGATTAATCGATAGTAGAAGCTAATTATTTATTCAAATAACATTTTAGCATCTTCTTTGTGCCTGTCACAAAGATAAATAAGTCACAAAAAATGCTATTACAGCCAGTCACAGAAGACCACATATTGTATGATTCTATGTATATGAAATATCCAGACTTAGCAAACCTATAGGAACAGAAAGTGTATCAGTGATTGCCAGGAGCTTCTGGAGAGCTGATATGGGTTATGGTGAGACAATAGCTAAAAGGTGTAGAGTTTCTTTTTTGGTTGATGAAAATGTTGTAAAATTAATTGTGTTGATGGTTGCACAACTGTGGATATACCAAAAACCACTAAATTGTACACTTTAATGGACGAATTGTATGATATATGAATTATACCTCAATAAAGCCGTTACTAAAATATACAGTTTCATAGTTTGTTCTCTCTTGAGGAAAACTTTATATTCAAATGCAATAAATGTGCAAATTACCATGTAGTAGCATGGTATACATGGAGGCATGCGTGAAGAATTTTGGAAAACAAGAGGAGGATTTTCTTTTGTCCAATAGTATCAAGGAAGCTTAATAGCCATTTCATTGATTAATTAATTACTAGCTGTGCCTACAGTTCCCGGCACCATATTGCCTCTAGCCTGGATAACTATCAGCTTTCTCAGACTTGGATATTAATTCATGAATTTAAGGCCTGGTCACATGGGAAAGGAACATACCTCCTAGCTGCTTGGAGCTCCCAGAAACATTTGCTTTGCATTCAGACTGAAACCCAGAAGAACAGGAAATCAAGTTCTGACATGTGGGCATTTGGTCCAGTGGCCAGAGCTTTCTTTCCTTCGAAGATTAATGAAGCACAAAGATGCCAGCTCTTTCCTTTCAACTCCCCACAATAATCGGCTCTCAGCAGCCTGCCAGTTTAATATTACTTCACTTCAATGCTCAGGAATGGTCCCAGCTGGAAAGGGCCAGGAAAACTTGGTCCAAGAGTTTTTATGAAGAACAGCTTAACAACCCCTCTAGAACATTCCATAAGCAATATTACAAGCTTTCCTTTCTTTTTATATCTAGAGATGGGGAAAAAAGTGGGGGGCAACATTGGAATCATGAGTCAAATTTCAAAGTCAATAAGTTGAACCTCTGCTAGGCCCTGGATACTTTCTAAATTAATTGACCATCAAATTCTTACCCTCTACATCTGCATTACATTAGAGATCATAAAACTATTTGGGAGTTTTTTGCTACTTAAAGCAAAGATTGTGTGGGCATAATGCTTTGAGAGGGCCTGTTCCTTTTCAAAAATTATTTTGAATTCATAAAATGAAACAAGATTATCTTTTGTGTTTATGCATTGCTATTCCCCTCCAAAGAGCTCAAAGGACTTTGTGTCGTCTTGTCAGTCTTGATAAGGGAAAATGAAGACAGACTTCTATATTTGCAGCTGACTCTGCAGGAGAGCTTGGATTTTCTGCTAGGCCTTTCGGTGTTTGCCAACTATTGCATTAGCTGAATTTTCTGCAAGTCATGCATTCCTTCAGTCCATGTATTAATTCACTCATTTATTCATCCGACAAATACCTACGTAGTGTGTTAGACACTAGATAGACGCTGGAGATATTGAGAGACGAGGTTGATAAGCCTCTGCCCTCAGAAGGTTACACAGGTTAGTGCAAGAAACAGGCATTCTAGAAGTAAATCAATAAAGTAACTATTGGGGAAATAAATCTAGTGTTGTCATAGCAGATAAAACAGAGGGCAGGGGGGTTATCTACTTTAAATAGTATTAGCCCAAAATGCTCTTGGAGGAGGTGGCAATTTAGCTGCAATAGGAAGAGGAGAAGTCAGCCACACCTGGAAAGAGTCAGGGAAATGTGCTCCAGACATGGGGAACAGCGAGTGCAAAGGTCCTGAGGCAGAAAACAGTTTAATTATTTTAGGAACATACAGATCAGTGTGGTCAGACAGTGAAGAGAAGAGCAACCAAACATGAATATGAGTAGCACCTTGTATGTGGTAGAGGCTGTGCTGTAAAATGACAAGAATGATACTGGCTAATTGCATTGGCTAAAGCTTATTGACTATTTCCTAGGGAACCACACACTAGACTAAGTTGTTCATGTACTTTCCCCACTCCAAATTTATAAGATAAGTTTCATTATCCTCATCCACATTTTACAAGTAAAAGAAGAGAAGGTAAAAGGTTGAGTCAATCACTTAATGCACACAGACAACAATGTAAGTCCAGGACAGGGATTTGAACACGGGTGTTTGGATGCTAGAATCCAGGCACTAGGCAGTCTGCTGCGGTACCACTTGGCAGTTACTTAGCACACAGGGAGTAGAGGAGCCAGAGGAGTAAACAGAAAATTAACATATAAAGTCTTGGCTCCAGGAAATCAATGGATGCTCGCAAGAGCCTCTGAGCAAGGCTAAGAGGTCAGGCATGCCTTGCTGGTGGAGAGGGTGAGGTGGGGCCAGCGTTCCAAGAGGAAGACCGGAGGCTTTCCAAGAACATGGGCCACTGAGACAACCCAAGAAATCCTGCAAAATCAAAACACAGGGGGCAAGAAGTGACTGGGGCTTTTTGAGAGATAATACTGGAGCAATAGGCAGGTTCAAAGCCATAAAGATCTGACCCTCCTTGCTGACTTCTATCAGCACCTACATCACCCCAAGTACCAAGATTGCCATCAGTGTTAAAGTCAAGAGCAACATCTTTTTCCTTATGTTTGTTTGAATGCAGGTCAAGGGACAGCAATGAGGAGACATTGCAGAATGCTGTGATAATGTCTGCATTATCACTCCAGCACATCATACGTTCGTACAGGAAACAGACCACAAAATATCCAAGTCTCACTCAATCCTGGGAAGACACCTGCTGACTCTCTTGAGTTAGGCAGGAGCTATTCCAACGATATGTAACTCTGTGTTAAATAAGCCAAATGCAACGCTATTCCTGATTCTGTCTTCTTGAGTTCAGAAGTCTGTAGTTTGAGTTCTTGGGGAAATTGCCTTTTTCTAAAGATAATGCTAAATTTAACTCTGGGCCACTGTATGGGAAGGAAAGTAAGAAGCTAAAAGGTCAAGGAAGGAAATGTCAAGTTGGAAACGCCTTGGAAAGTTCTTAGAGTCGTGCTCTCTCTTTGTGGTGATAGAAGCCAATGGCTATTTTCCCGTCTTTCTTCATTGTGCTCTGGTTTGGTCCCAGGAACCCGCCTTTAGGAGACAGGCTGAGCCAGCAAGCCCAGCTCTGACAATGGCTTCCTCTGTGTAATACATTCCAAGCTCTTGGCCAAGCCCAGGACATCCAGGGGCTCCAGGGAATGCTACACTGAGGACCTTCAGCAAGGGTCCCGAAAGCTTCTGTGGTCACCTCAAATCAAAGCATCAAGAGAAAACAAGATAGAGACAACAAACTTAGGCTGTGATTCACCAATTGTTTGTATTTCTTCTATTTTTGAAAACTTTTTTCTCATTCCAGAAGTAAAATCTATTTATCACTCAAAACTTGGAAATTACAGAAAGATAAAAAGCAAGCAAATAAAAATCACCCATCATCCTGTTATACTTTTTATAATTTGGGGTAAATCTCTTTAGTTATTTTTATTTAACTATAAAATTTATTCTTTTTTATAGAAATACATATTTTTACAAAAAGCATATATAAACATATATACCTATAAGTAAATATGTTATTACAAAAAATACATATAACAGAAAATGGACCCTATTCCATATATGGTCTCCATTTCCCACTTTTCTAATAGGGGTTTATTATTTTCTTAATTATTTATAAGGGTCTTTTCCTTTTTTTTTTGAGATGAAGTCTCACCCTGTCACCCTGTCGCCAGGCTGGAGTGCAGTGGCACGATCTCGGCTAACTGCAACCTCCGCCTCCTGGATTCAAGCAATTCTCCTGCCTCAGCCTCCTGAGTAGCTGGGATTACAGGTGCGTGCCACCATGCCCAGCTAATTTTTGTATTTCTAGTAGAGACCGGGTTCCTCCATGTTGGCCAGGATGGTATTGATCTCTTGACTTCAAGATCCACCTGCCTTGGCCTCCCAAAGTGTTGGGATTACAGGCCATCACGTGAGCCATCATGCCCGGCCTATAATGGTCTTTTCTATATGAAAAGGACTTAACCTTTGTTAGTTGTACAAAACATTGTTCAAATTTGTAATTAGCCTCTTAGTAGTTAATCCTTTTCTATATGTGAATGGTTTTAATTTCCATATAGTCAAAGCCACTATATTTTCCTTTATGATTGATGCCATTGATATTGTCCTTAGAAAACTCTTCACCTATCCCAAAATTATGTAATCACCTGCCTTTTCTTATAAAACTTTTATTTTTTCTCTGAATGTAAATTATTAATTCTTATAAAATTTATGCTGGTAAAGAGTATGAGGAAGAAATCCAGCTTGCTATTTTTCAAATTGGTGAGCCAATGACTTCAATATCATTTACTGGCAAATCCGTTGTTCCCCCAATGAATTAAAATGTTGTCTTCATTACGGAATATTTTTATATTGATAATATGTTTCTGGACTTCATTTGCAGTTCCACTCATCAGCCTGTCTGCACCACATTGTATCTTGCTATTTTGATTATGACATATTTTTTAACGGACAGGGAAAGACCCTCTTCAATATTAATTTTTTAAAAATTATTTTTATGTGTACTTTGGTTCCAAATTAACTTAAGAATTATGTTGAAAATTCAAAGTAAAATCTCCATGGGCTAACTTTCTGGAAATGAATGAAATCAGAGCTGGAGGCAGAAGCAGCTTTGGGATCCTGTGTTTGTTCCCTCTCTCTTTCCCTCTCCCCTCTGTCTACCTGTCTCGCCCTCTGCACCTTCTGATGGTCTTTCACAATGGCCTCCCTCCTTTACTTCTTGCAGCAGTTCTCCATGGCTGGCCTCATTACATCTGCATTCTTTTACCGTAGGCCCTATTGTCAACTGGTTTCATTTCATAGCATTTGTCAGTGGTCTTTCTAAAAGCTCAGTACAACTATTTGTACCAGGACATTGGTCACCAGCCTGTGGCTGAATTGTCTACCCTTGTGTCAGGTGCCTTCCAATTCTAAATGAAGTAACTCTGGAATGGAAAACCAAACACCGTATGTTCTCACTCATAAGTGGGAACTAAGCTATGAGGACACAAAAGTATAAGAATGATATAATGGACTTTGGGGACTCAGAAGAAAGGGTGGGAGGAGAGTGAGATCTGAGAATGAGGAGTGGAAGAGGAAAGATTTACCTATGATAAATCACCGCTATCCAATACCAGGGACGGTGGGTGGGATATATTTTCTTAGACAAGAGTGTATACAGTGCCAGTGTTTGGACACTTGGCTTAACTAGATCATAAATGTAGCAGAACACATCGTATATAAACCTGTACTTTATGTATAACTCCAATTTTTAAATATATAAAATTTGAATTATATACCTAATTACAATAGCATTTATTGAGTCCTTATAATCAGCTAAGCACAGTGCTAAGTCATTCATGACCATTATCTCATTAAATTGCTTTCAGTCACAAGGTAAATATTATTCTCACTATTTTACAACTGGTAGAACTAAGGCCCAGAAATATTAAATCAAAGTTACTCACAAGGTTAATGTCAAAGTCAGAAATTGAATCAAGCTTACTTTGTCTCCAAAGCCCAGACTTTTCAGAATTATATTCATATTTCTTAAGAAAGGCTAGGAGGAAGTACAAGAAATGCTAAGAAGGTTTTCCTGTGATCAACAGGGCTAGAAATTATAGGATTTCCATAAGAGGGAGTCTGGTGTTCAAGGCCACAGGCTTCAGAATTTGACCTGCAGTGTTTAAATCCTGGCCCTATTGTTCACCTGCTGTGTGTTTTGGGCATGACTTAACCTCTCTAAGCCTCACTTCCTTCAGCTTAGAGTAGTTGTAAGAATTAAATGGAATAATCCATGTAAGGTGCCAACATGCATGTTCACAGACCAAGTTTAATAAATAGTAGATAATTTATATATATATATAATTTCAATAGGTTTTGGGGAACAGGTGGTGTTTGGTTACATAAATAAGTTCTTTACTAATCATTTACCCAAGCAGTGTACACTGTACCCAATGTGTAGTCTTTTTCCCTCACCTCCCTCCCACCTTTTCTTCTGAGTCCCCAAAGTCCATTGTATCATTTTTATACTTTTGTGTCCTCATAGCTTAGCTCCCACTTATGAGTGGGAACATACGGTGCTTGGTTTTCCATTCCAGAGTTCCTTCATTTAGAATAATGGTCTCCAGTTCCATCCACATTGCTATGAATGTCATTATTTCATTCCTTTTTATGGCTGGGTAGTATTCCATGATGTGTATATATATATATATATATATATATATATATATATATATATATATATATATATATATCACATTTTCTTTATCCACTCATTGATTGAAGGCCATTTGGTCCGGTTCCATATTTTTTCAACTGCGAATTGTGCTGCTATAAACATGCATGTGCAAGTATCTTTTTCGTATAATGACTTCTTTTTCTCTGGGTAGATACCCAGTAGTGGGATTGCTGAATCAAATGGTAGATCTATTTTTAGTTCTTTAAGGAATCTCCACAATGTTCTCCACAGAGATTGTAATAGTAGGTCTTATTTAATATTTTCTCAGTATTTCCTCAAATTTCTTAACGATTATATATTTCGCCTTTACTTAAATGAAGGGTGAGGGTAGAGGTTAGTTTTTCTTATGTTTAATAGTGAACACATGTATTTAAAGTGTCAAAATTGAATTGTATTAAGCCATTCCCGAATTTCGCTGATAACTAATGGCATACATGTTTAAATAAGCCAACAAGATTTTTATCTGTAGTTGGAAGCCCAAAAGTTCAAGAGAAGGGCTTTTTATTTTCTGGACAAACTTTTTTTTTTTTTTTGAGACAGAGTCTTGCTCTGTCACCCAGGCTAGAGTGCAGTGGTGCGATCTCGGCTCACTGCAACATTTGCCTCCCAGGTTCAAGCGATTCTCCTGCCTCAGACTCCCGAGTAGCTGGGATTACAGGCACCTGCCACCACACCTGCCTAATTTTTTTATTTTTAGTAGAGACGGGGTTTCACCATCTGGGCCAGGCTGGTCTCGAACTCCTGACCTCGTGATCCACCCGCCTCAGCCTCTCAAAGTGCTGGGATTGCAGGCGTGAGCCACCGTGTCCAGCCATTTCTGGACAAACTTAATAGAGTCAGGTGGAAGTCACTTTCTTTACTATGCTTTTACCAGTCCAGTTGACCAGATATTCCTTGAAGGCCAACCACCATTCTATGTTCTGTAAATGTCCTCTATGACAGTGTGTGACAGTGAGTGAATTCTTCAATCACCAGCATCAGAGTTCTTTGCTCAAAATTTAGAATCTTGAGCACCAACTCTCATTTACTAAGTCAGAATCTCAGGAGATGGGCTCCGGGAATATTTTTTTTCTCTTTTTTTAAACTCATTGCATGCCAACGAGTTTGCAAATCACTTCTTTAGGAGACCCAAAATTGATGAAAGAAAAAGGGAAGTGAGTTGTAAGCCTAGTTCTGACTTCAACTAGCTATGTGTCCTTCAGAAAGCCCCTTCACCTGTCTCAGGAATCCAAAGAATTCTGGGGTTTCTTCCAGGAATATAATCATTTTTATCCATGTAAAAACATATGGCACACAGAATAGTAGGTACATGCTTCATGGATATGGAACTGGTCAATACTTAAAAGTAGGAGTTTTTGGACAAAATGTATTGAGTATTCCAGTCAACATGAACATAGCTAACATTGGAGGGCCAATGGCACAGCATTCCTGACCTGGATCATGAGCTTCTCCTTGGAAAGTAGCCAAAGGCAAATTCTGAGGAAAGACTGCTGTCTTAGTCCGTTTTACATTTCTATAACAGAATAACACACACTGGGTAATTTATAAGGAAAAGAAACGCATTTCTTACAGTTCTGGAAGCTTAGAAGTCCAAGTGTCTTGCTTGGAAGGCCAGCATCTTGTGAGGACCTTCTTGCTGTGTCAAAACATGGCAGAAGGCATCACATGGCAAGAAGACAAGAGCATGCTTGTCAGCTCAGGTCTCTCTTCTTCTTCTTATAAAGCCATCAGTCCCATCACGGGAGTCTCACCCTGATGACCTTGTTTAATTCTAATTACTTTCCATTGGCCCTACCTCCAATCTACACATGAATTCGGGGATTCAGTTTCTAATACATAAAATTTGGAGGACACATTCAAACCAAAGCAACTATACGGTGCCTTAAATATCGGAATAAAAAAGTTTTATTTTTGTAAGTAGGCAACTACTGGTCATTGATAGCTGATGAGCAGAGGAATGGCATAATGGAAGTGTGGTTTTGTATGTCAGGAAATGTGAGAGCCTTGTGGCAGAATGGCCAATTAGGAAGCTCCTAGAAAGCTATGGAAAAACACTAATAAGGCCATAAATTGGAGTGGTCATGAGATACAAAGTGATTCAAAATGACTTAGATATTCCAGTTTTAGCCCTGACAGGGAAAGAGCTTAGAAGCCATCATGTCCATTTTTGTAACAAGGAAAAGCTGAACAAACTGAAAATAGACAGCCATAGCTATGCACAGGAAAAATTTGAATAAATACATGAAAATATTTTATTGGGAGAAAAGGTTTACTATAGAAAAGTGATAGATTCTCTTCATTTTAGCATAACTTTAATGAAATGCCACTAAAAATTTCACATAGTTTTTGAGGACACTTAATATGAAAATCTTAATGTTTACTTTGTGTAATAAAGTCATAAGAAAAGCAAAAAAAATTAATAAAGGTAAATAGGGTTATAAGAGGACTAGATAGATTTTTAGCTGCATTATTAATTTTGGTTATTAAAACCATAAGCAAAGTTCTGACAAAAAAAAATAGAGAGTAGATGTTCTTACTTACCCAATATATCAACTTAGTATTTTAGAAATTTAAATGGCAGTATCAAGGAATCTAGTCATTGGTTGCCTAAAATAGTAAAGGCAGGATTGTGGTTCATAAGGGGCCTCATCCCAGCACACACATCAGATATATCTATTTCTAGAGTAAGTAAGGCAGATATATTTCTTAGGAAGAAATTAGGCTCTGAGGATATAGCTCAGAAAGGTTGGAAGTTCTGCTTCAAAATATTCTCAGATTTCTTATTCCAGATGAAACCTTGTCATCCCTAGAGCATAGCTGTCATCCATGGAATTCAAGATGGCAGCATCCAGACATAGGCAGGAAGAGGCAGAAAGAGACTATAAAGAGGAAAAGGGCACAGGTCGTGGGACAAGAGCCCTATAGGACAGTTTCTGAAAGTTGCCTTCTTCTTCTACCACATTGGCAAAGAAAAAATAAAAAGTCACATGTTACTTCTAGTTGCCAAGGAAGATAAAATTTTGCCTTTTTTTGAGCATCCCAGTGCCCAGTTAAAATTCTATCATGGAAGCAATGGATATTTGAAGACAAACAACAGTCTCCACCAAAAAGGGAGGGAGACAGAATTGAAGGGAGGAAATTGAAAAGGTATTATAATGTGGAATTTGGGAGCATCTTTGTGAAATAGTCTCTGAAATGAGCATAGATGTGGATATTTCTTGGCTCCCTTGGCATGAATGATATCATAAAATAACCC
Organism: Nomascus leucogenys; assembly: GCF_006542625.1. Lineage (NCBI taxonomy): Eukaryota > Metazoa > Chordata > Mammalia > Primates > Hylobatidae > Nomascus > Nomascus leucogenys. The sequence continues at coordinate 64,598,703 of NC_044399.1, forward strand.
CCAAGTTTCCTAAAGTTCCGCAATCCTGAGTCACATCTTTCTGTAACATCAGTTCCCGTTATCCCAGAGCCTAAACAAGAGACTACTAGGAAAAAGAAGTTCTTATTTTAGAAAATTTAAAAAAATAATGATAATAATGTATGAAACCATGGCATCCTGCTGCGTATAATATTTTAATCTGTTTTAAAACTTAAAATTTTGATAACACTGTCTGGAACAATAACCAATATAGAATGAGAAATTCCCAAGATAAATAAACCTTTTTCTAAATCATTATTTTTTAATGTCTGCATAGCATTTCACCATAATTTATTTTACCAAGACCCCATTGTTGGATGACCACATCATGTAGTTCTGCCATAGCAGGTAAAGCAAAACCTACCTCAACCATAAGAATGCCTCCTATTATCCAAGTCAAACAAACAACTGCTCAACTGTTACAGAACCTGTTTACCTTAAGCCTCTTGCTCTGTTTTCCCAATTAGCAATTGTCCAGGTAAACCGCTAATCCCAAATTGCTCACTTGGCATTAAAGGATTTTTTTTCCCTCTTTCCTTTAATCAGTGCAACCAAAGAAAACCACAAGTAACTTTGACTTTCAGGTATCAAAGGTGGTTTTCCTGGTCTGTGACAGGTTTAATTGAATGTGTGCAACAGAGGATGGAGATTGATGCATGGGCAGATCTGCTGCCCAGATGGCCTACCTAGCCTTGTTTTGCTTTTCAATTGAGCCAACATTGAAAATGAGAATATTTCACATAAACATGTAGAGTTCTGGCTTCTCTTAAAATATCTGACAGTTCCTGGCCTACACACTCACATGATTAAATTGAGTAGGAACTGGTTAGTGGCCTTTCTCTTTAGGACACACATTCTAACACCATTTGGACTCAGTATTGTGTCTTTGACTCGAGACCAAGTGGCAGTTGTATTTATAAGCACACATGGAATGTTGGTTTTCTCAATAAAGGAAAACCCTCCTCCCTGACCATGTCTCTATCAAAATTCAGAAAGTAAAAGATAAGCTAAGAAGGTTGCTTGTGTGCTTTAGGAAAAATGAGAGACAGCACATCCCTTAGAGGAAATTTAAGGTTCTTAAGTAATTGCCTGTCACATCAGCTCACTCATGCTATCACCTTCCTGGTTCCAGAAGGTATTTGAGTTTGAGATCCCTGGTATAGAGCTTACTCCTGAAATATTTGCCCAACAGGAAATCTAACTTGAAGTTTTTTCTAGTAAGAGAAACCATCTCTGTAACTTTATCCATCTCATTCTTCATCAAAATGTAGCTCTGTCTCTAGGTGACTGTCTCACACCCCTAGTCATGCTCATGATCCCATTCGTTCTCAGCTTCTGGGAGTTCTGCTTCCAACACTAAGTCCATCTGTTTTTTACGTCTCTACTCTTTTACTGCACAGATCTCATCAGCTATTAAGAAAACTATTACTTCCCTTTACTACTGCTGTTTCTTCCTTTCATTGCCCAGATACTTAAGCAAATAGTGTGTGGTCCCGCCCCAAGTTGTGTGTCATTTATGCCATCTGCTACACTTACCTCAAGCCAATTTTGATTCCATGCAGTCTGGGGTTCATTCCAATAACTTCCTTGATGATTCTCTCATCAAGATCGTCAAAGGTTTCCTTCTAGCCACTTCCAGTTACTTTGCTTTCGTTGAATGTACTGGGCTTTTAACAATACTGAGTTTCCATGCTTTTTTGAGAACTTGTTGCCCCTGGATTTCATGACAATAGATAACCTAGGTTTTTCCACCCCCTAACTGTAAATGGCTTCCTAGCTTCTTTATTTTCTATAAAATCTAAACTTACTCCTATAAAGAGCTTATTTGTATTTACAGCTCTCATGGTTACATATATCTCTTATGCTCCCAAGTTATGTATCTTTACAGAATATTTTACCCAAATATATGTGTAAACCTTTTAGATTTTAAGGTTTTAGATTATAAAACCTTTTAGATTTTAGATTCACTTACAATTAGCTTAATTAATAGTGTATCATATTCCCAACTGCTAATGTTGATATTATTAATTCTACTCTCATTTTAGGAATAAACAACTCCAGAGAAGTTAATATGCACCTGCTCATGAATGACTAGAAAATAGTGTGAATTTCAGCTTGACGGCTGCAGAAACTTGGTGCTGGGGAAGGCAACAGCTGACAATGTTGATTAGACACCATGAATTAATAGTAGGAAGTCCATATGGTGATAGAGACAGAAAATCTTAATTCAGTTCAGAGAATCTTAATCAGCTCTGTCACTTAATTGTTATATGACTTTATTAGCTATACTAAGTGATTGCTCTGACCTGTTTTCTTAGCTTTAAAATGAACAATATAATAATAATTAAATTACTTGAAGTTGGGATCTGAAATACACTTTTTGTTTGTGGCAGGAATTGGTATTCTTGTCCGCCCTGTCCACGCCACTGAGATTTTCTGTCTTCCTTTTCTGTTCTCCCTGTTCCCCCAAGCAGCCTTGCCGTGAGTGTGACAGAGCACTAGCAAGCTCCCTCCCTGACACTGAGAACTCCTGATGGGGACCCGGTCTGTATGCCTCATCCCCGGGGAGGCGATTATTCATCCGCTCAGCCGTAACCATGATAAGGTGCTGTGTCGTCTATGTGGGTGGCTGTGATTTTTGAGACGCTCCTGCAGCTGTGACCCATCCTCATAGGGAACTCCTTTGGATACTGAAGTAAGTTCCTCGTTATTCCTGATTTCACTGGCTGCAATGACCACTTCAGAATTTCTATGTAGGAGGGTCCCAGGGTCAGCCTTTTATCTGGGGGGAAGGATTTGTCTAGGAGCCTTCCTTAAAACTGCACATGAATAGTAAGTTCATTATTTTTACACACATTCCTTGTTTATTTGAGGGGACTGGAAGGTGCTCAGGAAAACCTACTTCCAAGCCACTGTGAAGAACCAGCTACTTTCATTTTGGAATTGACATTCGTGCTACTGACCATTTCTCTTTTAGGGGAGTGGCATAGCCCTATGGTTGGATTGTTTCCACCAATTCTGACCTTGGTATGCCCAGCTCCTTCATTTCTCATGTGTCCATTTGCTGATGGTCCCACAGTATCTACTGGCTCTTCCTGAGATGTAACGCATTCTTCTAAAAATGATTTCATCCTCCCATCTAACATCATCCATCTGTTAATAAAATGATCATCCTGTTAGCAGCACCAGCTCTTCTCTTAAAAGGTCAAGCCATTCCTTAAATGCGGTAGAATACTGTAATTCCTTTTGTCGATGGGATCCATAATGATAACCCCTCTTTAATTGTCTCTTTTAACCTTGGTACACCTGGCTAGAAGTCTATGAATTTTATGAATCTTTTCAAAGAACCAGCTTTTGGTTTCACTGGCTTTCTCTATTGAGTTTTTGTTTTAAATTTTGTTGATTTTTTTATCTAATTTTTAAATTTTATTTTATTTTAGATTCAGGGGGTACATGTGCATGTTTGTTATGTGGGTATATTGCATGCTGATGAAGATTGGGCTTCTAGTGTACCCATTATCCAAACAGTGAACATTGTACCCATGAGTAATTTCTCAACTCTCTCACTAACCCCTACCCTCACTTAAATATTTTTACTTTCTTTATGTTCATTTTAGGCTTAAATCACTCTTCTTTCTCTAGATTCATAACGTGTAAGATTGGATTTGGATCTTCTTTTTCTGACACATGCATTTAATACTATAAATTTCCCTCTAAGCACTGTTTTTACTGCATGCCACAAGTTTTGATAAGTTGTATTTCCATTTTTATTTAGTTCAAATAGTTTTTTTGTTTGTTTGTTTGTTTGTTTGTTTGTTTGTTTGTTTTGAGACAGAGTCTCACCCTGTCCCCCAGGCTGGAGTGCTATGGCCCGATCTCAGCTCACTTCAACCTCCGCCTCCCGGGTTCAAGCGATTCTACTGCCTCAGCCTCCTGAGTAGCTGGGATTACAGGCAGGTGCCACCACACCCAGGTAATTTTTTTATTTTTAGTAGAGACGGGGTTTCGCCATGTTGGTCAGGCTAGTCTCGAACTCCTGACCTCAGGTGATCCTGGTCTCGACTTCCCAAAGTGCTGGGATTACAGACGTGAGCCACCACACCTGGCCCTAGTTCAAAATATTTTCTCAGTGTATACTGAGACTTCTTTTTTGATCCACATACTACTTAGAAACATGTTGTCTAATCTCCAAAAATCTGAGAATGTTCCTTTCTTTCTGTTAATAATTTCTAGTTCAAGTCCATTGTGGTGTAAGAACATATGTTGTATGATTTCTATATTTTAAATTTATAAAAGTGTGTTTTATGTCCTGGAATTCAGTCTATTTTAGGGACTGTTCCATGTGAGCTAGAGAGAAATGTGTATTCTGCTGTTTCGGGATGGTATATTTTATGAATGTTAATTATGTCAATTTGATAGTGCTTTCATTAGGACTTCTTATTAAGTTAACTCTTGGATGTTTTTATGAATTTCGTTACTAGCGAAATGCCAATTTATTATTTAGTATTTTGATCCTCAGTACATCATATATATTGAACAAATATTTGAAAGAAAAATGAGGTTAAACACTTATACTTATTTCATTCACTCCTCTTATTTTATGCACTATAAAGTATGCCAGAAAGATAATGTGGCTTGGCCGAGATCACTCAGCTATATATATATTTTAATGAGAGTATCAAACAGGTACAATAAGAGTGTAACAGTAAAAAGAAAAGTAGTTTACTGTCCAACAGACGTGGGTTTGAACCTTGGACTGCTCACATACAAACTGAGTGACTGTGGCCTTTCTGCATCCCAGTCGCCCAATCAGTAAAAATTGTGGACCACAACCTCAAGCTTGCAGAGCTGTTGTGAGGATTAAATATCAAATTGCATTAAAAACACAGCCCACGCTGAGCACATGACACTGTATGTGTTCCAAAAGTGCTCTGTCCTCTCTACATCTAGAAATAGGAGAGCTTCTGCCACGAGATACAAAAAAGAATTCTCCATGAAGCAAAAGTGATGACATTATTCCAACAGCCACAGGGAAAATTGAGAAAATAATCTTCACTCAAAGAATCAGTTGAAATAAGTTAATAAGACTGTCCCATATAAAGATATAGCAGAAAACATTTGAACCCATATCCGTTAGCTGATTAATGACAGATAGGCCAGCTTTGCTGTAAAGATTCCCATTGGCTTTAGAGTTTCTTTTCAACCATGGAATCACAAAGTCTCTTTCATGTGGGTAGCTTTAGTGACTTGGGTTTGGAGCTATTTTAATATTTAGTAACTGTGGATGAGAATTTCTGTTGCCCTATTTTTTTATGCCAGTCACTGGAAACCGATAGTTTACTTCTAACTTTTATCTATTATGGTCCAGTAGCCAATTTGTGTTTTCTCCATGCCGGTACTCCACCATACAAATCTGTTCTATGAATCTTAGGTTTCTTTCCAGGTGTCCTGTCCTGGAAGGGAACGGAACACTAGTGCACACCAAATGAAGGATAGTATCCTGGGAGGCAGTGACTCAGACACATGCCAGGTCCAGAAAAGTATAGCATCCGGCCGAGTCTTAAATAATCAATTCTGACAATTACAGATGGAGTAGAATTTACATACAGGAAATGTCAGTCAGATAATGGCTCTGTGTAATATCAGGAAGGTTCACTGTGCTAACTTCAAATGTCACTTATTAAAAGAAGCTGATTATGTTTACATTTGGCCACATGATAATTTTGTTTTTATGTTGTAGTTGTGTCTAATTATTCCTGGAATAATCTTATGTTACTGGTTATCTATACACTAAAAGGAATATGTTACTCAAATGCACAATGTCACAAAACAGTTCTTAAAAAAAATTTTATTGTTTGTGACATGATGTCCAGAAATAATCATTGCAATAAGCATTGTTTTAGGGTTCACTGAACTGAGACTATCCTGGTACCTGAAAGGGATAAACTAGGTAAGTAGCTATGCTCATGATATGGGGCCTTAACTCAAATTACGTATGTTGTTAAAAATTCAGGTAATATTTTTACTTATTTCCATTAACTTTTTTCATAAAATTTTACTTCCTATTCTGTTTAAGAATATGACTTATATAGTGTGGATTTGTTTTTTTTGAGACAGGGTCTCACTCTGTCACCCAGGCTGGAGTGCAATGGCACAGTCACGGCTCACTGCGGCCTCGATATCTTAGGTTCAAGTAATCCTCCTACCTCAGTCTCCTGAGCAGCTAGAATTACAGGTGCAAACCACCATGCCCACCTACTAGTACTTTTTGTAGAGATGGGGTCTCACTATGTTGCCCAGGCTGGTCTCAAACTCCTGGGCTCAGGAGGTCCACTTGTCTAGGCCTCTAAAAGTGCTGGGATTACAGGCATGAGCCACCGCCCTCATCAATGTGGATTTTTTAAACAAAATTCCATCCTTATTTGAAAACAGCTTCATTCATGTATCCAATCATAATTAGTATAAAAGCACTATAGAAATCATAAAGAAAAAGACAGGTATATAACTACCCAAAAACTTAGCATTTCTAAGTGTCCAAAACACCATCAGAATACTTAAAAGTAAAATATATGATAGAACAAAATGAAGGCTAATATGGTGACTAAGTATAGATCTATTAAAACATCAGTAAAAACTATTAACCTGAAGGAAAAGTGGGCAAAAAATGAAGAAACAGGAATGAACATTAAGCATGCTAAACACTGGTCACACTCAATATTAATGAAATAATGGACAGTGAGGCATAATAAATCAATTACAAATTAAAACACAATTTTATATTTTGTTAGAATAAAAACTTTGCACAGTTTTTATTCTAACAAAATATAAAATTGTGTTTTAACAATTTAAAATTTAAATTTAAAAATTTAACACAGTTTAATTGAGCAAAGGGCAATTCTCGAGTTGGACATCCTCAGAACCAGAATTACAGGAAGCACTTCCGAAACGTGTGAAGGCGTTAAATGTTAATTTTTTGTGCAATTATTTATCAGCCTTTTCATTTATGATTTTTATAGTGCTTTTATGCTTATTATGTGGATGCACAAATGGAGGTAAATTTACGGAAAGAAAACACCAGTGAGGTAAAGAAAGCTTGATTGGTAACAGCTCCGGGTTTGCCTTCCTTGAACATGGTCTGATCAGTTTGCAGCCTGTGATTGGGAAAACTCAGCTGCTGTGATTGGCTGAGATTACTCGTAGGCTAGGCTTTCGGCTTGTTTGTGTAACAAGTAAGTTTGCAGTTTACTACATAAAGACTCCAGGTCCAGAGGCATCCGCAGGCCAGGTTTAGTTTAACAATCTCATTCATCAGATTTATAAAAATGAAAATGTTTGGTACTACCGTCACTTACTAATAAGAATATGGAGTCATGGGGTGTACCATACCTTGCTAGCAGGAGTGGAGAAATTTTCTCAGAAACACATAAAATTAAAATGCACATATCCTATCAGTCAGAGAGTCCACTTTAAGTAACTATCCTCAGTAAATATTTGCACACAAACACAGGAAAATAAGTGCAACGATTGTTTACTGAAGCATTGCTTGTAATAGTCAAAATTTAGAAACATGATAGAATCTTATAGGGCAGCTATAAGGTTTTAAATACTCATATACACAACTGGAATACTATACTGCAATTAAAAGAAACTTTTTAAAAGAATATATCTTCTTATATATTTGTTATATATAATATATATTTAAATATACTTATATATTTATAAATGTACTTATACACTTACATAAATACAACATAAATATTTACTTTTATATATACTTATGTTGATATATTAATATATTCTTACATATTATAAATATATAATATATTGTTATAAATATATTCTTATATGTGTAATTATATAATATAGAAAATATATTCTTACTTACACATTTTTATATAAATATAGTCTTATAGTGGAAAGAATAAGTATTTATAAATATATATTTATAATGGAGATAATATATATTTATGTATAAAATGGAAAAATCTGAAAAACACATTGTGTTTTTGTTTTTTGAGAGGAAGTCTCACTTTATCGCCCAGACTGGAGAGCAGTGGTGCGATCTCAGCTCACTGCAATCTTTGCCTCTTGAGTTCAAACAATTCTTGTACCTCAGCCTCCCAAGTAGCTGGGATTGATTACAGGCACGTGCCACCACGCCCGGCTAACTTTTGTATTTTTAGTAGAGACCGGGTTTCACCCTGTTGCCCAGCCTGCCCAGTCTCAAACTCTTGACTTCAGGTGATCCGCCTGCCTCAACCTCCCAAACTGCTGGGATTACAGGCTTGAGCCACTACTCCTGGCTAAAAAGCACATAGTTAATTAAGGATGTAAATGACAGAATATGGGTAGAGTATTTTACCATGTATATAAATGTAAAACACGGACATTAATAATATACTACTTAGAGTTCATGGCTCCTATGGTTATATGGTTTTAAAGTATGCCTCAATTTTATCTGCAGGGTTTTATTTCTTCTATTAAAAACAGATGCAAAACTCGATGGGCTCACTGTCAATTACTCCATTTATATTGAGTGATGAATAGGTAGAGTACGGAGGATTTTTAGGGCAATGAGACTACTATGTATGAAACTATAATGGTAGATAGTTGCCATTATACATTTGTCCAAATCCACAAAATGTACACCAAGAGTCAGCCCTAAGGTAAACTATGGACTCTGGGTAAAAATGATGTGTCAATGGCGGTCCATCGACTGTAACAAATGTACCACCCTGGTGGAGGATGTTGATAGTGGGGGAGGCTGTGCATGTTGGGGCAGGAGGTATTGGGGAAATCTCTGTACCTTCTGTTCAATTTTGCTGTGAACCTAAAACTGCTTTAAAAAATAAAATTGTTTTTAAAAGGTAGAGAAAATGTTTTAAAAGGTTAATAGTTACCATTTCTAGGTATAGAGATAGTTGTTTATTTTCTTTTTATGTTAAGAGAGTGAAAGAAAACATGATTACAAAAATTCAAGAAAGGTAAGTCAACCAAAAACATAAATAGGTAATCTACAGAGGAGAATACGAGTGAAAAAATACTCAGCATCTCCATTAGCCAAAGGGATGCAAATCAAAGCCACCACTGGCACAGATTTTTGATACCATGTATGGCGCACAGTAGGTGTACTGCCTGAGGAAGCCTGCAGCAGATGGGACAGGCCCTTTTCCACAATCTCCTTATCAACTCCTTTCGCCCTAGGGGAGCTGGAAGCAGTAGTACGCTGAGAAGAGGAAGGAGGATTAAAAAGGCAAAGAGAAATGCAAAAAGAGAATACACTTACCCCTATGCCAGGACCACAGGTAGAGTCTCATATGGGAGAGAAGGAAAGTTTTGACTTAACATATAAAGTTTTCAACTCGACTACAGGACTTTTATACACCTAAATCTGTGACTTAATAATAACCTCAATAAGAATATTCCTGGCTGGCAGGCACGGTGGCTCACGCCTGTAATCCCAGCACTTTGGGAGGCCGAGGCGGGTGGATCACAAGGTCAGGAGATTGAGAACACCCTGGCTAACACGGTGAAACCCTGTCTCTACTAAAAATACAAAAGCAATTAGCCGGGTGTGGTGGCGGGCACCTGTAGTCCCAGCTACTTGGGAGGCTAAGGCAGGAGAATGGCGTGAACCAGGGAGACGGAGCTTGCAGTGAGCCAAGATAGCACCACTGCACTCCAGCCTGGGCGACAGAGCAAGACTCCGTCTCAAAAAACAAAAACAAAAAAACAAACAAACAAAAAATATTCCTGGCCGGGTGCTGTGACTCATGCCTGTAATCCCAGCACGTTGGGAGGCCGAGGAGGCCAGATCACCTAAGGTCAGGAGATAGAGATCAGCCTGGCCAACAAGGTGAAACTCCATCTCTACTAAAAATACAAAACTTAGCTGAGCATGATGGCGGGGTCTGTAATCCCAGCTATTTGGGAGGCTGAGGCAGGAGCATCGCTTGAACCCAGGAGGCGGACGTTGCAGTGAGCCGAGATCGCGCCATTGCACTCCAGCATGGGTGACAGAGCAAGTCTCTGTCTTGGAAAAAATATATATATATATTCCTAAGACTCAATGTGACAGACTCAAGATGACATCATAGGGCTTGGATAAGGAGATTTGATTCCTTATAGTTGAAAGCAGTGACAGAAAAATTGAAACAAAACACCATCCACCATCTACCAACAACCTAGATAAGCCAAAGACTGGGAGAGTCACATTTTGATAGAGTAACCATGTGTCTGGCTTGCCCAGGCCAGCCTCTGATTAGGCTTGTTCCAGAGTAATTGACACCTCCTTTACTCTCTCTCAGAAATGTCCCAGTTTAGACGATGACGAAATTCATCAGGATTAAGTCATTTGTTCAAGGACAATCAGTTAAAAGGTGGCAGCACTGGAATTCAAATTAAATCTGTCTGGCTTCAAACTCCACTGCTATTAAATGCTATTAATCTGAACTAGTAGCCTGGATCAGTAACATTTCAAAAATATAGTTTAAAAAAATCATTAGCATTACTCTCAAGACTATACCATAATTTATAGTTAAACCAATAATTATTGGCACACAGAAACCCTTGGGGGTTTTTCTTAATTAATAAATAAAATGTGTATGCAATATAAGCAGCTGGTTCTAAAGAGATTGAAATATGTATTTTTTAAAGTGTATCAAACACTTAGAGTTTACATTTTACATTTGCCTACCTGTTTTTCCCATTAGCCAAACAAAGGTAAGAGTTTATGTTTGAATGGTTATAAATTTCAAATTAGTAGAGTTCAGATTAAGTAGTTTTTATGTGTATTACTGAAACTAATAAAAAAGATCACTATTCATAAAAGGTTAAAATATCAAGTAATAATTTTAATACTGTGTAAAACAGTATAAACAGTGTAAAACTAGCTATCACTTTCTTGTAAATATTAAGTTACAAAATTTGGGGTCTTTGTAAAGAGAGAAACTTAAGTGTGTATTTGCAGAACATTCATCCTTGGGGACATATTCTGAAATATTAAAAATGCCTATGAAAACCACATGTACCTCATTGCATAAGCTGTGTTTACACATACGACACATGCTTATATGTGAATGTTTGCTGATATATTTAATCTCACAGTTTATCTGTGATATGTATGCTATTAGATTTTTTAAATAAGAAAGGAGTATTTCCCAAGTTATGAAGGATTTTTCACTTTCTGTCTCCCTAAACCATATCTAGAGGGAAATTACCAAGAGAACCACAATGAGATAGAATAGTAGAGGGAATAGAAGTTCCTTCTTGTGGTTCCATTGCTTATCAGCTGTGTGACTTTGGGCAAACTTTTTAACCTCTCTGAGTCTCAATTTCTTTTCATGGATATTGGAATGACACTGTCTTAACACTTTTCATCAGGTTCAGAACCCAAAGTGAGCTAACATTTGTGTAGCAATAATTTCAAAAGTACCTTTAGAAACATTATTCCTCAGTTTTCGAAGGATGCTAATAATTCAAGGTATTATTTTTATTATTGGAATAAACTTCTTCCAACAATCAATAACCTTAAGCAGCAAGGAACATTTCCTAACGTGGGGCCCTCAGCATTCCAAAAGAGAGGAAAGACAGGCTGGGAGTGGTGGGAGGTAGAATTAGAAGGCCCCACAGAGGAATGAATCACCTCTCAACAGATTCCTACTTTTCAGAATGTGCACGTGTTGGGGGGGGATAAATCCTGAAGAAAGCTCACAGTCTGACAAGTTCAACCGCAGTTGCCAATCTCTGCAGAGCTGCTAAGCAAAGCCCTCCTGAGCCTGGGGAAAGAACTCCCGCCTTGGCCCAGACGAGCCATGCTCTGCAACTCATCTTCCCCCAAGCCTTTTAATGAAGTTTGACACTTGGCAGAGGCGGGGAGTCGAGGCACATGCTCTGAATGAGCTCTCATTCCTAAGAGGCTTTGGCATCACAGGAGCTTACCTCCTGCCCTGCTCTTCCTCCAGTTATCCACCTCCACTCTCAGGGCAGGGGCCGGGGAGGCTGCAGTTAGCTCCACGCTGAGAAGCCACATCAGGCCACATTTGGCTGGAAACATTGGCTGTCAGCACTCATTGCCAGGGTTCCAGTCCAAGATGCTCAGTACAAAGTCCAGGGATCCTTCCTAGACGAAGCACTCTAAGTTTCTTCTGTAGAGGCAGTGCTGGCTGGGCAGGTGGCAAAGCAATTGTATGATGGACACAAAGTGGCATATATTATCCAGCCTTCTGGCCATGACATGACAGATTCATGAATTCATGAATTCTTTCATTCAACAAATGAGGATGAAGTTCCTGCCACCACCAGATACGCTTCTACCTGCCTGTGAGGACTGCAGCAGTCAACCGGGTTGAAAGCAGCTCCTACCCTTATGAAGCATGCATTGCTCTAGGGACAGACAGCTGACAAAACGTTACATTCACGGGATCATTACAGCTTGCACTTGGTATCTGACGTGAAACAATGACGGGGTCTGGGCACTGGGAAGACCCTTTTTGGGAGGGTGCTCAGGTAGACTCTTTTGATCTGAGCTGAGATCTGCTGCACGAGCAGAGCACAGCCACAGAGACCATCAGGGAAGGAGCATTCCAGGCAGAGGAATGACGGCGAGAGGGAAAGAGCTCCTGCCAGGGAAGGATTGGGGAGGAGGTGCTTTCTAAGCCACAAAATACAGGAGAATAGGTTGCGTCATCACCATGATCACTGCTTGAATGGTCCTCGCCCCACACTCTACCTGTGTGTGCTATAGAATGAAGCTGGCTGGAGCTGTGTGGGTCATTGCCTACTTCGGGTTCCCATGGATGGTGCCCACTTCTTTCCATGCTGCGTTCTCCTTATGGCTTGTCTAGTCCCACTTTCCTTTTGGACTGAGAGTTCTTTGAAAGCAGGTACTCTGCCTTCTGTTTTTGTAGCACCAGCATCTGGTAGAGCAATTTAGCATCGGCAAGGCATCTTGCAAATATTTGCCAAATGTATGAATATAAGAGGCAACATCTGCAGGAATGTTGGAGAATGGGATGGCCTCAAGGTGTCCCAGGGAGGGAAAGTGGCACAAATTCTTTTTTTTTTTTTTTTTTTTTTTTGAGATGGAGTTTTGCTCTTGCTGCCTAGTCTGGAGTGCAATGGCACGAACTCGGCTCACTGCAACCTCTGCCTCCTGGATTCAAGTGATTCTACTGCCTCAGCCTCCTGAGTAGCTGGGATTACAGGCATGCGCCACCAGGCCTGGCTAATTTTTGTATTTTTAGTAGAGACAGGATTTCATCATGTTGGTCATGCTGGTCTCGAACTCCTGACCTCAGGTGATCCACCCGCCTCGGCCTCCCAAAGTGCTGAGATTACTGGCATGAGCCACCGCACCCGGCACAGTGGCACAAATTCTTATTGCAAAGTTACAGGCAGGGTTAATCCCAAGGGAATCTGCCAGTGCATGTGTATCCATCACTGAGGCTGTCTGGTTTGTCTCACCTCTTCCTCTTGGCATGGATTAAAAGAGCCAAAGGTATTGATTTAGTTACTTTTTATTCTTTCCGGTTGGGAGGAAGGATCATTTTCTTTATACAGGCCAAATGCAATCCCAACCAATTAAAATAGAAGGTGTAATAAAATAACTGCTAAGGAGAAGTAAAAGGAAAAGGGAGAATGAAAGAAGAAAAGCAGAGAAAGTATAAGAGAAATGAATACAAATTATTATCGCTTTGATAATAATATTCCTTTTACAATAACCAATCGTTAATACTTCAGAATCATGAATGAGACTCTCAAAAACAAGTCTCAAATGTGGATTGCATCTAGGCTCCGATTTCATATGGCAGTTATCTTATATATTTGAAATGCCAATTGATTATTAAAAACACATTTCTTTAGCTTTGACTACCATGTAATAGACAGGTAACCATTACATCGTTGTTAAACCCCAGTAAATACTACTTATTGGAAACACATTTCTTTCAACTCAACAATATGACTGTGTATGTATCTATTACAGAAATCTTGAAACCCCATCAATTTGTGCCAAAAATACATCTCTTTTCTTTTTAATTCATAAGGCTCAAGATACTGTCTCAAATGGAGTGCTATTAAGTCCCCAGTAACTATCTCAGTAATAAATGATGACCACTGCAGTGAAAGTTTGGCAGTTTGTTTAATCACTCAGAATAATAACTGGAAACAAGAACACTCTACACATTAAAAGCAGATTTGTTCAAAGAATGTTGACCACTTTGTGTCTCGACTGAACTACCACCAGCTCAAATGTTCTGGACAAAAATTTGTAACAGCAAAACCCTTTTCAGGGGCAAATGAATCACTCTGTGGGTTGGGTGCATTTTTCTACCCAATGGATTTGTCGTAGCATTCCTACTTTCTTGGATTTGGACTGCGCCCTGAAGCCCTGGGCTATAGCTCTGGCTGGAGCTGTGTAACTAAAGAAGCAAAAATAACAGAATTGAAAGAGATGAAAGAATCTAAACCATCTCCTACCTCGTCTAACATACTCAGGCCACACAGATGAGCGAATAGAGGGAACTGGTTAGTTCAGGGCCATTTCCCCAGGTTCTAGTCCATTTATCCTTTTGGGAAGTGTCAGAGATACACAAAATCTAAACACAATTCTGCATTACACTTTTTTTTCACTAAAAGAAAATTTGCTTTAACTCCCCTGGAACTGGGTGGGGTGTAAATGACATTAACTGTTTTATAATTATATTGATTTCCTGCTTCATTTAGGTTTAGGATAGTAAGAAAGAACGTGATTCATTCGGTAGTTGTAAAATCAGGCTGACATTCAGTTTACCAGTGGACTAAATATTAAAACACTTCCCTACAGTTGGGTAAAGCTGTTTCCCAGAGTGCCTGGGGAGTCCCCCGCAACCATCCCGGCAGTCAGCAGCTGCCCCTGCCCAGGCTTTCCCACAATCCAGCTAAAAGGTTCACACCAGGGTACTTCTGCAAGGCAGCATCTGCCAGTGCTGACCATGCACAGCCTGTCCCTTAAAGCTGCTAACTATTTTGGATCTCGCTCCTGGATATGGCAATAGACTTTGCTAAAGACTGGTATAGTTCTGAGAAGTATGAGAAATGATCTCTGCCATCACCTATATGAGCATAGTTAATAGAATGGGCATAAATACTAAATACAACATTTCCACAGCAATCTATTCCTCTTACCACGTGAATAGCTTTTGAGCACTTGCCACGTGAGGTCAGCCCTCTTTAATATTCTCAATATCCATTAACTCGCTTAGTCTCCACCACAGCCCTATGGAGTAAGAAGTACTAACTTACAGATGAAACAACCGAGAGGTAAATTAATTTGGCCCCAAGTCAAACAGATAGGAAGTGGTGGAGGCAAGATTTGAGGCCAAGTACTGGGACTCCAGACCCCAGAGTTCTTGTTTCCAGAGGGGAATGTTCCCTGGGCAGTGTGTGGATTATGATGATAGACTTGTATGTGGTGGCACCCTTGCTTGAACCTTCTAGGCAATAATAAATTGGAATAAACTAAGCGAGTGAAGGGAGGGTTAGACTAAATTTTTATTCTGGCTTAATTCCCTACTTAAAAGTTGGCGATAGGTGTCTTTGTTTAGCTGGCTTTCACGTTTTTGAAATGAACTATTTTCATCTTTTTTTTTTTCTGAGGGTGATAATCAGATGAATTAATGGGTTATTTGGATCAGTCATTAAATTACTGTTAAATTGAAATCAGAAGTGATTCAAAGACACAAGCCTACATGTTGTATGATTTCAATTATGTGAAATGTTCAGAATAGGTAAATCCATGGAGACAGAAAGGAGATCGGCAGTTTCTGGGGCTAAGAAAGAGGGAAATGGGGTGCAACTGCTAAAGGGTTTGAGGCTTCTTTTTGAGGTAATGGAAATGTTCTGAAATTAGAGCGTTGTGATAGTTGCACAACATCATAAGTACACTAAAGATCACCAACCTGCCAACATTAAAAGCGTGAATGCACTTTGGGAGGCCAAGACAGGTGGGTCACTTGAGGTCATGAGTTCAAGAGCACTCTGGCCAATGTGGTAAAACCCCGTCTCTACTAAAAACACAAAAAAA
The DNA here is from genome assembly GCF_006542625.1 of Nomascus leucogenys. NCBI lineage: Eukaryota > Metazoa > Chordata > Mammalia > Primates > Hylobatidae > Nomascus > Nomascus leucogenys. The sequence continues at coordinate 64,614,784 of NC_044399.1, forward strand.
TTAGCCTGGGGTGGTGGTGCATGCCTGTACTCCCAGCTACTCGGGAGGCTGAGGTGGCAGAATTGTTTCAACTCCGGAGGCAAAGGTTGCAGTGAGCTGAGATCACACCATTGCACTCCAGCCTGGGCGACAGAGCAAGACTCCATCTCAAAAAAAAAAAAAAAAAAAAAAAAAAGTGTGAATTTTATGGTTCACGAATTATATCTCAATTTTTAAAAATAATTTTTTAAAAGGAAAAGAAGTGCATAGGCTGGGTGCAGTGGCTCACATCTGTAATTTCAGCAGTTTGGGAGGCCAAGGCGGGCAGATCACTTGAGGTCAGGAGTTCGACCAGCCTGGCCAACATGGTGAAACCCCATCTCTACTAAAAATACAAAAATGAGCCAGGCATGCTAGCACATGCCTGTAATCCCAGCTACTTGGGAGGCTGAGGGAAGAGAATTGCTTGAACCTGGGAGGTGGAGGTTGCAGTGAGCCAAGGTCACGCCATTGCACTCCAGCCTGGGCGAAGAAGTGAGACTCCATTTAAAAATAAAAAGTGCATCAAAGGCCCCTCTGTCAGGGGATCACTAACTGGAGGAGATATTTGGACCTTTAGCTGGTTGAGGGTGAACTACTTCCAGAAAGAAGAGGACTCAGACCACAAGGAGGCAGTGGGTAATCTTTTGATGCAATGAATTGAGAAAAACATCTAGGAAACATTCTATCCAGTGAAATGCAGTAAGTAATTGCTGAGTAGGCACCCTATGTAAGAAACAGTGCTACACAGTGACTGACTCTGAGAATATGGTAGCTCTGATGTAGGGACATCTAAGTTGGAAAATAACACAAGGCCAGGTGTGGAGACTCGTGCCTACAATCCCAACACTTTGGAAGGCCAATGTGGAAGGATCACTTGAACCTGGGAGTTCAAGACCAGCCTGGGCAACATGGTGAGATCCCATCTCTACAAAAAAAAATTAAAATTAGCTGGGCATGGTGGTGTGTTCCTAAGTTCTAGCTACTCAGGAGGCTGAGACAGGAGGACTGCTTGGGCCCAGGAGATTGAGGCTTCAGTGAGCCATGATCGCACCTCTTACTCCAGCCTGGGCAACAGAAACAAAGCGAAACCCTGTCTCAAAAGGAAAAAAAAAAAGAGAGGGAGAGAGAAGACAGACCTCTCATGGTGAGATTGAGTAATTGCTATTGGAAATGTGCCCAAGGAACCCTGCTGGTGCCATGGTTCAATGACTGGAGGCGGCCGGGCGCGGTGGCTCACACTTGTAATCCCAGCACTTTGAGAGGCTGAGGCAGGTGGATCACGAGGTCAGGAGATTGAGACCATCCTGACTAACATGGTGAAACCCCGTCTCTACTAAAAATACAAAAAATTAGCCAGGCGTGGTGGTGGGTGCCTGTAGTCCCAGCTACTGGGGAGGCTGAGGCAGGAGAATGGCGTGAACCCGGGAGGCGGAACTTGCAGTGAGCAGAGATCGCGCCACTGCACTCCAGCCTGGGCAACAGAGCGAGACTCCGTCTCAAAAAAAAAAAAAAAAATGACTGGAGGCAGTTCATAGTCACTCTCTACATCACCAGATCCAGACGTTGGACTTTAATGGAATATGTAAAAAAGGTATTTCTTGCTTGCTTAAATGTTGCTCAGTAAAAGCACATGAAGCCGATAAAATCATTTAGAATGGCAGAGCAATAATGTTAGATATGAGTTCTAAATTTCTCTTCAAAGAATCAATATGTCAGTGTGTTCAATTCTTTGCCTTCTACTTTTAAACTTAACTTCCTCGTAAAGCAACCTTTTTCAATTACCTGCTCCACCCTGACTCATTCTCCACCCTGACTCATTCTGATTTCCTGCTCTGCCATAACCATTTTTCCCACCAAACCACTCACCCTGTCACTCTCTTTAAATTAGCCAATTGGAACTAGTTTAGCCTGTGCGGTCTAATCCTAGCCAATAGGGGAACGACACAGCAGCAGGGGCCATGTGTGTCAGGGATAAGAACCCCTTCCCCTCCCTTGTCCAAGTGTATGCTCACCATTGCTCCATCTGTAAGGGTGCACCCTTCTATAGAAGTACATTGCCTTGCTGAGAAGGAAAATTTTATATTCGAGCACTATTTCTTTTGCAGCACTGAAACTTTATTTATAACAATGTGAAGAATTACAGATGCTCAAGTTTATTTTCCATGCATGCCAGCTCAAGTTGTGGTGCACCCATCAAGCATAACCTCTAATCAAAGGGGGCCTTGGTGAACACAAAATAGAGGAAAAGGAAGTGAATCTTCTGGAAAACTAGATCATTTAGAGCCAGGCTGGAGTGAATCCACCACACCACAAAAATTCCTCTTTAGTGATGAAGATGCTCAGTGTGGCTCCATCCTTTCCTTTCCTGCCTCGTGGTAACGTGTTGAATAGGTCAAACCTTTCTGGTCCCTTTTAGTCATGATACATTCTCATACCAGCTAAGCTATACTTTTAGGAGGAAAATTCACCACTGAGTTTAACACCACTGGATTGTATAATTGCAAATGGTTAAAATTATAAATATTATGTATACTTTAATTAATAAAAAGTAACAAACACAAAAGAAAAGAAGAACAAGCTCCATCTCACAGGCAACACAGTTTCTCAGTTTCCTTCAAATCAGGCCTCAGGCCCGCGTCAGGCCCTAAGGATAAGCACTGGGCGTGGGCAGTGGGTGTGGCACCATATTCCCTTTTCCCTCCCCCATTCTCTTTCCATTTCCATCCTCCTTCTCGTAGCTCTACTGCTCCCTGTTTCCCTGAGGATAGGGCCAGGCCAATGGAGCAAAATTAGAGGGAAAAGGCAAGAACTAGTCACTAAATATTCTTTGTCTACTGACTTGGCCATGGGTGTCCTCTGTATGGCACATATCCATGTGAGGGCACCTTCTTGGGGTGTAGAGAGAGGCTCTCCAAAAGTCCCGATGGGAATTCTCACTTCATTATTTTCCACTGGGGAAGATAGGCCCCTGATGCTTTTCTTCAAATGCTGTATTACACATGGCTTTTTATGTTCTGTAGTTCTGATGTTTTGACATCTTGTGGCTTTGCTGATGCTAGAGAGGCTGCCCCTCCCAGGACTAGCCAAGTACTAAAGAAGGTAAAGAACTGGCCCCAGAGCGTGACTTTCATATGCAAACTAGCCAATCCAGCTTTCTCACACCTCTCCACCTCCTCTATTGGACTCTCACACTCAGGGACCACTCTTTGTCTGCCCTAATCACCCAAGGACAGGTCCCAGAAAACTAGGGACAGCCCCTATGCCCCAGAGCCTGATGAAATTATTCAAACTAGCTAAGGCTGAATCTACCTACCCCGCCTCTCTCAATCCATCCTGCAGAAACCACAATAAAAGCTCCTGTTCACATTTTTCGCTGACTCTTTCTGTCTCCTGACTGACCCTGGTGATTCCCTAGGTGTCCCTGTGTGGTGTGGTGTGGTGTGGTGTGGTGTGGTGTGGTGTGGTGTGGTGTGTCTCCTCCTCTTGGACATTGTAACAAAGTATCTTTTCAACAGCAGTTACCTCTTCATCTGTTGGCCTCATCATACTGAATAGTAATACAATCTATGTTTTAAAACAAATGCACCCTCACTTAACCCCAGCATGGGAAATTCAATGTCTCCATTCGCCTTCTCTTCACCCTGCCACCATGGGCTGGGTTAAATAAGACACTCACTGCAGTATTTTCTGGGCAAGAAGAAACCTTCATGGATGCTCTCACACTGCCTGTGACTGTTGTCAGACTCAGCGTAGAACCAGTTTGCTGCTTCCAGTTCTGGTGAATGCATGCCGGTGAGCTCTTGGATTTAGATGCTCTGCAAGGTTGCAGCCAGGGGTGCAATGTCAGTCTCCCCTTCTTTCAGACTCTGATATGGTTGAACGTGTCTCCCAAAATTCATGTGTTGGAAACTTACTACCTAAAGCAACAGCACTGGGAGGTGGGACCTAATGAGAGAGGTTTAGGTCAGGAGGGCTCTACCTTCATGAGTGAACTAATGCCTCTATAAAAAGAGCTTTTGGGAATGGGTTTGCTCTAATGTGCTCTTCTGCCATGTGAGAACACCACATTCACCTTCTCTAACCTTTCAGCCTTCTCCCATGTGAGCATCCAGCAAGAAGGCCCTCATCAGACACCAGCACCTTGATCTTGCACTTTCCAGCCTCCAGAACCATGAGAGAATAAATATCTGTTCTTTATAAGTTACCCGGTCTCAGATAATCTGTTATAGCAGCACAAAATGGACTGTGACAGATGCTTAGTCTTGATAAGTGATTGTTTCAGAGCTCTCCTCACTCAACTTACGGGTGAGTGGGTAGAACATTAGGGGCGGTGGAAAGCACCGCCATCCAATGGTGGGGGCAATAACTATTCACTAATACATTCTCAAATTTCTAGTCTCCCGCATACACGGTGATGGGGTTATGATTACAGGACAAATTCATCTACCTCCTGATGAGTCTTGAAAGAATGGCCTAGCTGCAAACATCGGGACTTCTCTTTAGAATGTGTGAAGATTTGATTCTCACTACCATCATATGCATTGGATCTCTAGAAACAATTCTGAGAAAATAGTGATTCTTTTCTACAGGGTTTTAAAGCTTCAGGCAAGTCAATCCACCTTCTGGTTAATGACACACACATGACACACACACACACTGTGTACACACGTACATATAATATAAAATACATATGTGTATATAAATATATCTAAACCTACTATATAGTAACATCTAGTACATTAGTAAACTTTTCACAGGCACTCCACTGCAGGATTTTGAATGGCTACATTGTATTCTATCATGTGGTTGTACAATACTTATTAGAGACTTCTTTTGTTTCTAATTTTAAACGATCATGAATAACATTTCCATAAACATTCTACATACAAATCTTTTTTAATAGCTTAATTTTTTCTCGTTATGTGTTTTTATAGCTGACTCAAAGGATATGACTATTTGGTTATTTGAAATATTTTAAAAACTGATCCTCAAAAGATTTTGCTAATTTAAACCACCCAAGCAGTATAAGAAGTTGTCATATCTTTATGAACAATAACAATTATTATTTTTGCGACTAAACAAATACAGCAACAATTGTTCTTTATTATCCTTTTCCTTGACTACTAATTATGTTTTTTTCCCTATGCTTTTTGGTTATTTGCATTTTTTTCTTCTATGAGTTATCAACTTTGGCTTTTTTGCCAATTTACCTATTTTATCTTATTTTATCACAATTTTTACTTTGAGAAATTAAAAAGTAATATAATGCACACATATACTTCTTATAATTATTTGTAACTTATATTTGCTTGGTCTTTTAAAATGTTAAACTACAGATAGAATTAAAATTCCTGGCCACGCGTGGTGGTGCACACCTGTAATCCCAGCTACTCAGGAGGCTGAAGCACGAGAATTGCTTGAACCTGGGAGGCAGAGGTTGCTCTGAGCCCAGATCACACCGCTGAACTACAGCCTGGGCAATAGAGTGAGACTCTGTCTCAAAATAAAATAAATAAAATAATTAAATTAAAATTCCCTTCATCCACCATGTTTATTTTATTCCTCTTATTCTCTTCCCACAGAGGTAACTCCTATCATGAATTTGGTGTGTATATTTTGAATCTATTTTTTTGTTTACTTTTCTATGCTTCTACATATGTAGCTATGAACCCTATATAATATTTATTGGCATGTTTAAAGCATATAAAAATGTTAGAATTCTATATTCATTATTCTGCTGTTTTTCATTCAATAGTATGTTTTTAGACCTATCTATGTTGATACGCATATATATGTAGTTTGTTTCTCTTAGCTACTCTGTTAGAATTCATTACACTTAAATATCACAATGCATTTAAACATTCATCAATTGGATTTTGGTGTGTTTCCTTTTTTTGTTCCATTACCAACAGTACTGTAGCGAACATCCTTATTAGACAGATCTCGTTGTGCACATGTACAAATATTTCTCTATAATAAATAAAGTTGATATTGCTAATTATCAAGGCATGGACATTTTCAGTTTTCTAAATCCTAACAATTGCTCTCCCCTCAGGATTTTCTAAAATTTTCTATTTTTCTACATTCTCACCAATACTCAGTGTGGTTAAGCCTTATTTCTACCTAATGGATTAGATAGACATTTCAATTTTAAGTTTGCCAATTACTTATCTGTTTGAAAATCTTCTCATATATTCACCGGCCACTTATTTTCTTCTTCTATGAATTCTCTATTAACTTTCTTTGCCCGTATTTTCTTTTGTCACTATTTTTGCATTGATTTGCAGAGATTTTTAAATATCAGGACACTGATCCTTTGTGATTTTTGTAAATTGAAAATATCTTCTCCTGCTTTGAAACTGGCTTCTTTTCCAACATAATTTAATTATTTCATAGACTATAATATTTTAATATAAAAAATTTAATATTAATTAATAAATACATGTATGCTTTATGTTTTTTCTGTTTTTCCACACCTAGAAATCATAAAGCTATTGCCTATTAATTTTTCCACTGGGGTGTTTTTTTTTTTTAAATAAGAACTCCTTTCTAGTTTGCTTCTACTTTTTTTTGTTCATTTTTGGTGCTTAGTTGTGCTTTTTTAGTACAGAATTTTAATATTTTTATATAGTCAAATTTATCTACATAGTAATTTTTTCTTAAGTTTTACGCTTATAAATATTGATCAAAATATTCTATTGTATATTACTAGATGAAGACAGATCGATTTAGATAACATATTCCAAACATTTGATTATTAAAACATGACTGTGATGAACATCTTTGTTTCTGAATGCTTGCAGTCCATCAAAAAGCTACTATTAATGTAAGTTTCTACCATTAATAACATAGAGTATCATTTCCTCACATATTTTACACTACAGAGTACTATAATTTATTCTCATCTTCATAATTTACAGGTGAAAAATTGTATTTAACTTTTAATAATTTTCCATGAGTCAATTGATAGTGGGTATGAGCAATTTTTCTTATGCTTATTGACCATTCTGTTTCTTCTTTTTTTTTTTTTTTTTTTTTTTTGAGACAGAGTCTCGCTCTGTCACCCAGGCTGGAGTGCAGTGGCGCGATCTCGGCTCACTGCAAGCTCCGCCTCCCGGGTTCACGCCATTCTCCTGCCTCAGCCTCTCCGAGTAGCTGGGACTACAGGCGCCCGCCACCACGCCCAGCTAATTTTTTTGTATTTTTAGTAGAGACGGGGTTTCACCGTGGTCTCGATCTCCTGACCTCGTGATCTGCCCGTCTCGGCCTCCCAAAGTGCTGGGATTACAAGCGTGAGCCACCGCACCTGGCCAACCATTCTGTTTCTTCTTTTGTAAATTTCTACTTATACATTTGCCCATTTTTCTACCAGGAAATTTGTCATTTTCTTATTTTATAAGGAGTTAATATATAGTGAGAATGTGACCTGATTTTTGTTCCAGCTTGCATTTTGCCTTTCAATTTTGGAGGGATATTTCCAACATACACGATTTTTTTATTTTCATATAAATATACTAGCATTTTTTTCTCATGCTTTTTTTTCAGTGCTTTTACATCTGTTGCACATTTATTATATTTATTATATGATGCATATGTAGATTTAAGATTAATGCTGGGAAGATATTTTGAGACAAAGAGTAAGTTTGAGAGAATATATACTGGGTTACTTTGATTATTAATTGCACAGGTTACTTTGATTATTAATTGCACAGGAGACCAAATTTCCATATAAAAGGAATATTATTTAAGTTAAACCAAAATATTATATTTAGTTCTTCTTTTTTTTTTTTTTTAAAGGTACAGGCCGGGCAGTGGCTCAGGCTTGGAATCTTAGCACTTTGGGAGACCAAGTCGGATGGATCACTTGAGCTCAGGAGTTCAAGACCAGCCTGGGCAACATGGCAAAACCCTGTCTCTACAAAAAATACAAAAAGTTAGCCGGGTGTGGTGGTGCATACCTGTGCTCCCAGCTACTCCAGAAGCTGAGGCAAGAGGATCACTTGAGCCCAGGCGGTCAAGCGGCAGTGAGCCAAGACTACGCCATTACACTTTAGCCTGGGTGAGAAAGTGAGACCCTGTCTAAAAAAAAAAAAAAAAAGAGATACCAATACCATATATAAACATACACATGTACATAACTTTTAAAACCTTGTATGGCTTTACTATTATTAGGGATAAGACAGCTTTGTAGTGAGATTGCTACTCATCCAGTTTATTCACAGTTAGCCCTTTTAAAATAGTGCTTATCAAAATATCTTCATAAAAATATTGAGGTCTTAAGTTCTAGTTCTGGTAAAAAAAAAAAAAAAAATGGGTTGATTATTTAACTCGGGACTTTGTGTCAAAAATCAAGCCAAGGTTTGTTGAGAAATATTCCCACAACAATCTGGATTTGAGAAGTATATTCGTTTTATTATCCATCTGCTATGGACTCAATGTTTCTGTCCTTAATATTTGTATGTTGAAGCCCTAACCTCCAATATGATGGTATTTGGAAGCAGTGCCTTTGGCAGGTACTTAAGTTTAGATGAGTTCATGAAGGTGAAGCCCCCGTGATGGGATAGTGCCCTTATAAAAAAGGAAGAGACACAAGATCCTCTTTGTTCTGTGTCTCTGGAAAACCCTGAAGAATGTACGTGGTCACCAAGAGACAGGTGAGGTGGAGAACTGTCTATCCATGAGGACTCCCGAGTGAGGTGGGTAGACAAAGGTCTTTGAGTGCTATGAGCCATATCCCGCCACATCATCCCAAGCATCCAGTAAAGCTGCTACCCACAAACATGCTTTGTGTGTGTGCTGAGTACACTAGGCAGCTTATAAACAACAAACATTTGTGTAGTTCAGAGTTCTGGAAATTGGGAAGTCTAAAATCAAGGTGACTGCAGATTTGGTGTCTGGCAAGGGCCCACTTTCTGATTCATGGATAGTAGCTTCTCCCTGTGTCCTCATATGGCGGAAATGGAAGGGGCCTTTTTGGGGACTCTTTTACGAGGGCACTAGTTCCATTCATGAGGGTTTCACCCTTATGACATAATCACCTCCCACAGGCCCCACCTCCTAGCACCATCCTTCGGTGATTAGGTTTCCACATAGGAATCTGGGGGGAATGCAAACATTCAGACCATAGCAAGGACATTTATTTTAAAATTGAGGGGTGTGATATTCCATTGTAGGTTGACTTTGGTAGAGAGGGGAGGTCAAACTCAAAACTGATTTAGTGAGTTTGGAGTTTGGTAGGCAAGAAGAAAGGAACATTGAGAATACAATGAGAAGTTAAATCTCTAAAATTATCAGGAATGTACCAATTAGGGGAAATGTTTAGAAGGGATCTAAAACCCTACAGTTACGATCATGGGCTCTACAAGCCAGCATAACAAAGGTGTTAATGCTCCCATAATGCTGTTTGTAACCTCACTGTCTTGAAGGCCAGGGAATGCAGCTTTCATAAAAAAAGGGATCTCCTCTTGCATATTGTTTTATGACCTGCTTTTGTCATCCAGCAGTATCCTGTGAACATTTTCTTAACCCTTTATCTCTTAAATCTCTAGGGAATGCATATTATCTTTGTAAATGTAAATAAATATTTGTTGAATGTCTAGATAAAATAATTTTAAGTACACACTATAATTTGTTTTATCTCGTATTTCTGAACACCTTAATTTGGCTCAAATCCTCATAGTAATAAGAAATAAAATGGTGATCAGCCTTGTACAGATGTTTTTATATACATCTAATCAGTTCCTAAATGTGACATTCCTCGGTGAAAAGATATGCACATTTTAATGTGCTTGAAATGCACTGCCAAATTGCCCTGCAGAAATGATGTTCCAATTTACATATCCACCACTGGAATATGAGAGTGTCCATTTTTTTTCTGTACCCTGCCTAACACTTGTGTAATTATTCATTTTAGTAATTTCCAATTTGAGACAAAAACAGTATTTAATTGTAATTTTCATTTCTTTGGCTACTAGTGTAGTTTACAATGTTTAAATTTGTTTATTTGCCATTTGTATTTTTTCACTGGTAATTTGATTGTTCACGTCTTTGTTGTTCATTTCTACTGTAGCGTTTTGGCTTTTTTTTTTTATAGGGTTCTAAGACTTCAATATATTGTGGATAATTGTATCTTTTCATTAATCTCTTAAAAATATTTTCTTGTTGATAATTTTAGTTACCTTTCTCTCGTTTTCAGAAAAAACAGTTTGGTTAATATGTAAATACTTTTTAAGTGCTTAGACATTTTTCTTACCCTTTTATTGTGCAAATGTTCAAATCAGCACTTTTAGTTTTCTTATATATTTATGTTTCATCATTTTCTCTCCGTAATCCATCTGGATTTTATTTTGCAATATTGTACGTGTTAGGGAATTAAATTTGTTATTTTTAAAATATTAAACAATTTATCGAATTAATCTATTTTTTATTAAAAAATTTGCATGCTACCTTACTAAATACTAATTCACATGTATATCTAAGAATACATATTTTTCTCTTTGAGTAGTTAGTGCCTTTTGTGATTACTTTAGGTTGATGATAAATTATAAACAAAGTATTTAACAATGGAATTGCCTCTCATCCTTATTTTCTTGGATCTTTTCTTCTATTGATTCTTCACATGAACTCCCTCAAAAAATTGTGAAATTTGAAAAAAAATTCTGAAACAATATTTGGGGATTATCATTAAAACTATAAGCTAACTAAAGGTAGAATTGATATATCTACAATATTTTTCCCATCCAAAAGAGGGTAATCTTTCATTTTTTAAGTGTCTTTATGCCACTCAGGAGAGTTTTATAGTAATTGCCATATGGTAATATACATTCCTTTTCAGTATACTTGAATATTGTAATATAATATATTTTTGTTATACTTTAATTGATGATTGCTGCATATAGGAAGTTGATTTTTGTATAATTACTTTAAAAAATTTAATGATTTGTACAATTTATTTGTAACTGACCCACTTACACTATTTTCTTATCCCAACCTTCTTTTTTTTAGGAGAAGGAAATTATGATTTACACACAATGATGATTTTGTCTCTCCTTTTCCAGTAATACCTTTTCTATTTCCCTTGACTTGCTGCAGTATCTAAACTATCCAGAGGAAAATTTTGCTGCATTATCTAAAATATCCAGAGGAAAAATTTAAATTATGACAGTAAGCATATTTTTCTTCCTCCTCATTTTAACAGAAATATTTGTGATATTTCACCATTAAATATATTTGATATATATTTTTGAGGTAGTTTGAAGTAGTCATGTTAAGAAAGTATCCTTCTAATCTTAGTTCTAAGTGTTTTCAGTTCTATTGGACTCATAACTAAATAACTTAATCCAAGATAAAGGAAACAGCATGAGTTCAAAGTCAAGTACAATGTCACTAAAACTAGAGTTGTCAGACATCCTGTCCATAATGGATTATCCTATATTTCAAAAACAATTGTGTCAGGATGTATAATCATTCTGCATTTGATCTAGATCTGACACTACCGATGGCATCTGTTAGTCTCTAACTTTCTCCTTGCCAGTAACAATATGCCCCACATTCACTGAAAATAGAATATGGCACTCATAGTAAAAAGCAAATTTTGTAAACGAAATTTCCCAATAGTGGTCTGAGTTTGTTCAGATCAAGTTCTGGGTCGTACTCTCATTTTTTAAATCCTATAATCAGCAAAATTCACGTGCAGTTTTGGACTTCAATGTGAGAAATAAATAGCGATTTAGGTTGTTATGTTTCAAAGTAATTGACTCTGGAGAAGATCTGAGCATATCTCCTGAGCCATCTAGTGGCTGCAGAATGCATTGAAAAAAAAAAAAAACAAACACTGGCTGGTCGTCAAGTTCAGAATAAAAATGAACCGGGACATCATTTGAACCCTCCTTCCCAAATCAACACAGTAGGACTTTGTACACAATGGGGGTGCACTTACTTTTGACTACGAAGGATTTGACTAATGAATAGAAAAATACTCAGATTCATGCTGAAGTCTACGCAGCTTAGAGATATGTTTACGTTACCCGGTAAAAACAACCATTGATTTAAAAAAGGCAATGTAAGCAAGGGAATAGCAGGCATAAGTCACCAACATGATAAAGAAAAACTTTAAAAGATGAGCAGCTACTGTGTATGTGTATTGGACTTCAATGGTGGTTACTAAAAGGAAAGAATTTTAGTCGGAAAAAAAATGCATTTCTAATACAGGTGGGATTCATGGCTCTTAAAGTAACCCACTAGATTTTGACAGTGATAAAATTACTAAAGCTATCTTCAGTGTTTTCCTTAAATTCCTACTTCTGTCTACATAAAAACACAGGACCAATAAACAAACAAACAAACAAAAAGAATTACCCTGGATCGTAGCTGGGAGTGCTTAAGAACAAAGATAAAGCAAATTGATAGCTTTCGAATGTTAATAGGGTTTGTCACCTCCTAGAGTGTGTAAATTGAAGACATCTGTCTGGTCTAAAATAAATTCCAGAAATCCCAAACTAATTGCTTCATATACACAATGCAGAACCTCAGAATTCCATGCAAAAATAAACCTTCGTTTGGAAAATAAACTTCATGAAATTACGATAAAAGGGGACCTGTCAATGAGCCAGTGCTTAATACAGAAGGATTATTTTGAAATAAACTTTTCAGAGTTCATTAGAATTGGAAAGAACTGTGAAAATAGATATGTCTCCCCAAGTCCTTAGGTATGTGATGGCGTTTAAAGAAGCTTAGATGAAACTAATACACGTTTACATCAGAAGTCTTTGTTGATTTTTTGGAAATTATATTCATTTATAACATACAATAAATGAAAATAGCATGGTTTTTCTTTTCTGCCCTCTGAGAAAGAAAAATGCAGCAAAACCACTCCCACAGAAAGTCCTGCTGAATCATATCCCAGGATCTCACATCTCTGAAAAACAGTTCTTCCTTTTGTCTGTTCATTCCAAAAGGGAGTTATTGTTGTTTAAAGGCTACTTAAAATGTCCTACAAATGGACAAGAATTGGCAAAATCTTTTCTAGGAACTATATTAATTTCTCACGATTACTTGATATGGTATTTTAGACCTGAGAAAGGGCAAGTAGCTCATTCAGTGTTGCTCTAATTCAGATAATTATAAGACCACTACACAGGCAGAACTCTTAGCTGCAAGCAAAAGAGATTAAACTTGCATGAGCTTAGGCAAAATGGAAACTGAACTGATGTGTGTAGCTAAGTTGCAGGAAGGGCGGGATCCTGGTATCTTTGAGATGGCTGAATGGAGGGTTGCAATGATACTAGGACTCTCTCTGAGCATTGCTGGACTATGCTTCAGGCTGAACAGTGGCTTTCTTCTTTCCTGTCACATGGCTTTCCCTTCAACACTAGAGCAAAGTTTTCAGACATTTTTGCTCTTACATATTCCTACCTTTACCATCAGAGAAGGAAAAGATGCCACTCAATGTAGTTAAATAAATCTCGATAAAAGACTCATTGGTTTAGCTGAGTTTTCTGCCTTTTCCCCTAGACAATCACTGTGGCTGTAGATGGAAAGTTCATGCAGAAGCTGGCAGTCACCCCATTCTGACCACATGTTAGAGCAAGGTGCAAGGTCGGGGGAGGGGTGCAGGTGGTGGGGATAAGGTGTCAACGCTGCAAAAGAAGCAGGTAAGGAAGTGGCTACTCCCAGCAGAAGGAAGAGATGCTGGTCTTTTTTTTTTTTTTTTTTTTTTTGAGACACTGTCTCACTTTGTCACCCAGGCTGGAGTGCAGTGGCATTATCTAGGCTCACTGCAACCTCCGCCTCCCAGGCTCAAGTGATTCTCCTGCCTCAGCCTCCCAAGTAACTGGGACTACAGGCACGCACCACCACAGCCTGGCTATTTTTTGTACTTTTAGTAGCAATGGGGTTTCGCCATATTGGCCAGGCTGGTCTCGAAATCCTGACCTCAAATGATCCACCTACCTTGGCCTCCCAAAGTGCTGGGATTACAGGCGTGAGACACCATGTCCGGCCGAGATGCTGGACATTTAAAACACCACTTTCCAGCCCAAGCACCAAGCAGCAGCAGCAAAACAGCAGAATGGAGGCTGACATGACAACAAAATAGGGTCAACTGATTCACTAAGTTTTCCCTGATTGGGAAGGGTCTAGCAAGGCAGGTGGGAGCTGCCATCTTATACCTCAGGCAGAAGGAGTATCATCTCTGCACTTAGGGAAAATGATCTGAGTGAATCAGCAACTTTTCTGAGAAGGCTTGGCTTTCCAGCTCATCATTTGTTCCAGAATCCTACTTTGGATACCAAAAACTGAATGTTTTCATTCTCTTTACATTCTTTTTTTGTTGTTTGCTTGTTTTGTTTTGTTTTGTTTTTGAGATGGAGTTTCACTCTTGTTGCCCAGGCTGGAGTGCAATGGCGTGATCTCAGCTCACTGCAACCTCTGCCTCCCGGGTTCAAGCGATTCTCCTGCCTCAGCCTCCAAAGTAGCTGGGATTACACGTGCCCACTACCACGCCCAGCTAATTTTTTTGTATTTTTAGTAAAGACGGGGTTTCACTATGTTGGCCAGGCTGGTCTCGAACTCCTGACCTCAGGCGATCCACCCGCCTCGGCCTTCCAAAGTGCTGGCGTGAGCCACCATGCCTGGCCTCTTTACATTCTTTCAGAAGTAATCACCTACACTCCACTCCTAAGGTAGTTATTTAAGAATGAGTTAAGAAGAGTTTGTGCCTGGAAGTGCAAAAGAGATTCATTATGATTTTTCAGAATAATCACGTCTGTTACTACTCCCTGACTTCGCCCTCCAAGTTAGCCTCCATGGCACCTTAAAGGCAAATGCTCTTGCCTAAGAGGACTTTCCAATCCCTGATAGAAAAATCTAGGTCTCCCTCTGACTAGAATTTTTTTTTGGTTTATCCTCCATGCTCTCTATGTGTTTTGGTTAAGTGGGTACTGATGGGAAGTCTTACGCATCTCCTGTAGTAGGGATTGTTTCTTATTCCACTAACATGTAGCTTTTTCTTAGAACTGAACATATGAGCCCAGTTAGGAAGCTCAGCCATATGTGCAGACAAAGCTTTCCTTGCGTTGGATCAACCAGAATTGAACAACTGTCTCTGTTGAAAGACTACAGAAGATATGGATTGGCTCCAACCCCATGCTCATTTTCTGACATCCTCCCCCGACTATCTCTGTCTTGTCTGTAGCTTCAACTTCTAACTTGATGGGCAAACAGATCCTGGCCAAGCTAAGTCTTGGGAAGTCAGCAAGGCTCCCCACTCTGGCTTGTCAAGATCTTTCAAAATGGCCTTAGATCTGGTCTTGCTAGTTGAGAGTTCTCTTTCTGGGTTGGTCATGGAATCCAGCCTCTCTCTATAAGGCCCAGAAGCACTCCAATTATGTCTGGCAGTGGCAGTAGAGATATAGCCTGGAGTGGCTAGTGTTAGAATCAGGTTTTTATAAAGCTCAGTGCTTGCAAAAATGTGGAGCCCAAGAGGGTCTAAATGACAACTTTCCTTGTTGCGTCCTGCTCTTTTTTATCAGATGTTTCTCCTGTGTTTGCCTCTGTAGATTGTTTTCTCTCTGAGTCCCACCCACCCTGGTCTCAGTAAAACTTGGCTCTTAAATTTTGTTGTTTTTGTTTTGTAGTCGGTGTGTGATGCTAATTTCACGCTGTACCCCAGTTCTGATATCTCCTAGGCACACTCTTCAGGTGGTGTGGTCACAGAATTACTTATGTCACAAGTCAGACCACCAGAGAAAATGGGGTTTCCTTATTCTCTCAAACTGGTCCAATCTTCTCAAAAGCTCCATCCACTGGGTAGCAGAAGAACTTGATGCCTTTCAAGTATGATTTGCTGTTGTAGTAAAAATGATGTGGTGATGATGGTGGTGATGATGATGATGATGATGATGATGATGATGATAATGATGAGGTGCTTCCTGCCTTTTCCACACTTATGTTTGGGAATTAGCTCTCGCAGGCTCTCATTGTACCTACAGTCTGACCTTAGAATGAATGCGAACACACTGTTGGCCTATGTGACAGGACAGAAAGTGGGATCCAGTGTATCTCAATTCCTTTATGCTTGAGTAAATCAAGAGACCAGATTGAGCAGCCAGGAGGAAAAGCAGGAAGACTTCTTGGAAAGAATAAGGGCTTTGATAACTGCGAACCAACTTCAAGTACTATTCCATTTTGTGGAGATCATAGAATGATAAGTCAGAGCAGAAAGGGAAGGTGGAAACAATATGATTATCTTCATAATTATCTGGAGACAAGCACTTGAGAGTCATTAGCCCAGAGACGGTACAGCCATCATGGGTGAGACTGCCAAAGGAGGCCATATAGATTCCCAATGGCGTGCCGAGAGAACAAAACGTGTAGAACACTGATACTTAGATGCAGCAAAGGCAAAGGATAAAAAAAAAAAAAAGAGAGACTGTGAGGTAATGCTGGTAGTGACAGAGGCAGGAGGAAAACTGAGAAAGAAAGAATAGAATCATACACACTGAAGGAGGAGGGTATTTCTAGAAAAGAAGTCTCTACAGTGCCACAGGTCTAATCAGACAGGAGCTAAAGATTGTTCATTAAATGTCACAATGAAGACGTCATTAAAGAGACAGTTTTCTGAGAGTTTAGAGATCAGAGATAGCATAGGTGTTTTGAAATGAATGGTATTACCATTCGTTGTAATACAACTATGTTACAATTAAGATAAATGGGACTTAATTAAACGAAAGAGTTTCTGCACAGCAAAAGAAACCATCAACAGAGTAAACAGACACCTACAGTATGGGAGAAAATCTTTGCAAACTATGCATCTGACAAAGGACTAATATCCAGAATCTATAAGGGACTTTAAAATATCAACAAGAAAAAAACCAAATAACCCAATTAAAAAGTGGGCAAAGGACGTGAACAGACACTTCTCCAAAGAGAACACACAAGCAGCCAACAAACGTATGAAAAATGCTCATCATCACTAATCATCAGAGAAATGCAAATTAAAATCACAATAAGGCACCATCTCACACAAATCAGAATAGGTATTATTGAAAACTCGAAAAATGACAGATGTTGATGCTGGTGAGAATGAAGAGAAAAGGGAATGTGTATATATTATTGGTGGAGTTAAATTAGTTCAACCCCTGTGAAAAACAGTATGGAGATTTCTCAAAGAACTAAAAATAGAACTACCATTTAACCCAGCAATCCCACTACTGGGTATCCATCCAAAGGAAAAGAAATTGTTTTATCAAAAAGACACAAGCTCTTGTATGTTTATTGCAGCACCATTCACAACAGCATATGGGGGGGGGGATATTCAGAAAGCCAGAGGCAGAAGCTCTCTGTAAAACAGTATGGAAGTATATCAATATTTTAATAACGGATAAAACCCATATCATTGTATGCCAGCTAAACCTCGGGCATACGTGGTTTTTCTTTTTTTTTTTTTTTTTTGGTTTGCCTATAAAATGTAAATGCATGTGAAAAAGTCTGGAAAGAAATATCCTAAATTATTCATAGTAGTTGCCCATAAAAAAAGATATTGGTGTTGAAAATGATTATTAAAGGCACATGGGGTCTTCTCTTAACATTTTCATTTTTTTACAAAGAGGATCTATTCACATACTGTTAATGTTCTTAAATTTAAGACTGACAAAGGTCTGAAGAAACAAACACCAATAATAATAACCAATAGTAGTGGTTATTGCTAGAGAGGAGCCTAGAATTGGGGCAGGTGGGTAGAAGTGAAAGAGGAATTGAAGTGTTAGCTCTGTAATGTGAATTACTTGAGTTTTCAAATGAACAGGAGTCTTACATAACTTACCAAATGAATTCTAAAATATGTCAGTCTAAATGTGTTGTCAATTCTAGCACATAGGGAGTTCATAATAGATTCAGTTTATTCGAGAATTTTGTACAGAATAAAGATGGCATTTTAGATCATTGAGGAAAGTATAGATTTTTCATTAAAGGTTCAGAAATTGCTGTATTCTCATTTAGAAAATAGATTTTTGAGTTCTCACAGAAATAAATTCTAAGTATAGTTAAGGAACTAAACATAAAAGCAAAATCATATAAAAGTAAAAAGTGTTTATTATTTCTGGAAAGTAACAGCCTAAAACATGACCCAAAAAGAATGTACAAATGGAAAGTCTGGCTACATAAACATGTAAAATTCACTTATATGAGAAAAGATACCATAAAGATGTTAAAACACAAAGACTGAAAAAATATTTGAAACACATTGAAACATAAAGAATTAGCAACCAAAAAATAAAGAAATCCTATAATTAAATTAACAAAGGACCCAGAAGAAATGCAAGTGGCCAATGTTACAAATAAAAAGATGCTCAATTTCCCTTGCAATTCAGGGGATATGATTTAAAATAGCATTGGGTTTTTCCCCTCTCAAACTGGTAAAATAAAAGAGACCATTCATAGCAAGTACTGACAAGGATGTAAGACAAATGATTCTTACGTGGTATTACCATTGGTTTAACCATTGAAAGGCAATCAAGTCATAGCTATTACAGCGTGAGATATAATTTCATCCTACTTATGTTAAAAAATAAGATAAATTCAGTCTCCATAGGTGCGATTGTATGATGAAACTGTTCTGGAATGTGTCTACAAGGAGCACACCCAAATGCCAAGGGTATTTACCTCCCAGGTGAGTGGAACTGAATTAGGTCACAGGGCTTGGGAGGAGACGCTGGAGAACCAAGGGGGTACTTAGCTTTCCTTTGCTATTGAATTTTTACAGTGATAATAGAATCCCTAAGTTTCTCATGAAGTAAAAAGAACAACATCACTCTTACATTTACTATTAAACTGTAAATTACAGTTACTGCATTGATGAAGGCTTGAGAAGAGAATAAGCTATGTGAATCCTCAGACCCGAAAGCTTGGGTTCCAGGCCCGGCTCTGTGGCATTCCAGGAGACCATTTAGCAACTCTGGATGTTAATTTCTTCATCTCCAAAAACAGAGATTTCATCATGGCCACATTATCTTTTAGGGTTGCTTTGAGAACTGAATGCCTTAAGTTATACGAAAGCATTTTACAGTTTATAAAGTGCTACTTCAGTATCAGTTAAAACTGTTACTAATTATGCAGATAATTTTCAATTAACATCTAGTTGTTGATAAATATTTAAATAGCCATATTTCAGACTACCATAAAGTCTACTTAAAGTAGATGATGATGAATCCAATTGATTCTCTCTTCTGACCCTCTCTCTTTCCCTGCCTTCTGCCTTCCCTTTAATCTTCTTATATGATTATGTCTATTTTTTATATTTTAATTTTAAACTAAGTTTAAAATTCAAATTGTATATGTTATTTTAAGACAAAGATTAATATAGTAAAGACTTGTTAATACCACTCAAACTTAACAACTGTTGATACTTTTCTTTTAGTGACTTTTAAAAAAATCAAGGAAGGAAGGGAGTTGGTTTTTGAACACTATCTTTTGTCCCTTTCCCTTTACCCCTTCCTCGTGCAACAACTATCCTGAATTTGGTTTATAAGCTGTTTAAAAACATATAATTTTGTTACATATATGTGTTCCTTAACTCTCTGTGGACATCAGTATTGTTCTTTGTGTGTGTTTTAAAAAATCTGTACATAAATTACAAATTATAGATTCAAAGTCTTTTTTTTTCCCTGCTTAACTTTTTAGGTGAGAAGTTTTGGAATGGAAAAGAACAGACATTTATTGATCCCCATATTACGTGGCAAGCACTTTCCATATAGTATTTCAAAGTTCAAGATAACCAAAGACAACAGGTTTTATCTCTTCCTTGTCTAGCTTATGAACTGGGCTGAAAAGTTTCGGTGATTCCAAGTTCTTCATGTCTCCCAATGAACACCGTGAACCAAGGCACCATCGCTCCCCTACATGCCCGCAGCAGGGCCTAACTGCTTCGCCTGCATTTCCCTGTACCTCCTATAGTCTATTCCCCACACAGAAGCCAGAATAACATCTTGTCACCTCTTTTCAAAGCCCCCTAGTAGCTTGGCATCTTGCTTAGAGTTAAGAATCCTTACAGTGGCTGCAGAGGCCCTGCCACTGTTACACTTCCAGATTACCTCCTTCCTCCTTCACTCCAGTTCTGCCACACAGGCGTCTGTTCTCTTCCTGGACGCACCAGGCATGCTCCTACCCAGAACCTTGCAAAGGTGCAGCCAGCTTTCCTCTGCCTGAATGCTCTGCCCTCAGATACCCCCAAGCCATGCCCTTCCTTTCTTCAAGTCTTTTCTCAAATGTTACCTTCTCAGGAAGGTCTACCACAGCAACTAGCTGATTTCTCAAACTCCATAATATCTCTCTTTAGTAATTATCACTTTATGAAATACTACATTCACTTACTTGTCTGTCTTTCCCCAAGAAGAAGTAAATTCCCTGAAGTCAGGGATTTGTTTTTTTGTTTTTTTTTTTTCCAATTTTAGCTCCCTGATGTGGCCCCAGCACATAGAATAGGGCTGGGCACGTAATTGGTGCTTAGAAACTTTTTTTTTTTTTTCCGAGGCAGAGTCTTGCTCTGTCACCCAAGCTGGAGTGCAGTGGCACAATCTCGGCTCACTGCAGCCTCATTAAAACCTCCCGGGTTTAAGCAATTCTCCTGCCTCAGCCTCTGGAGTAGCTGGGATTACAGGTGCACGCCACGATGCTCAGCTAATTTTTGTATTTTTAGTAGAGATGGGGTTTCACCATGTTGGCCAGGCTGATCTCAAACTCCTGACCTCGTGATCCGGCCACCTCTGCCTCCCAAAGTGCTGGGATTACAGGTGTGAGCCACTGAGCCTGGCTAAAACTATTTATTGAATGACTCTTCACAATCTATTTAACCATTAATGAATAAGTATAGACTCAACTAATATCTAACACCAAATAGTGGGTGCTTTCATGCCAAACAGCCTTCCAAGAGAAGCTGAAAAGAATCATGGTCCATTCATGGGAATTATTGCTGGAAATCTGAGAGAATAACTAACTCACATCCTCCTCAGCAGCTGGAATGATTACGCTTCTGTGGAACCCAGTGGTTCTACTCCTGCCAGAGGAAGTTGGTGGGGATAAAACCAGAACTGTCTTCCACTGTGAGTACTTGAACCTGGAAGATAGCTCTACAATCAGATAAAGAGACACCTGGCCTTTACACCATGAGATAGAAAATCCGATGTAATCATTTTCGTATCACTCAAAAAGACCTTATATTTTCCTGATTTAATCCAAACCCTTTCTTTCCTGGACATAAACTCAAACAGGGGATCATTAGAAGAGTACCTATACATCAGGAAAAGATATCAAGTAGGAAAACCAAATAGCCGAATATTTGGAAATACCTTTGATGCCTATCAAGTTTGAAGGACTTAAGCAGTTATTAGTCACATAGCATAGAGTTATTTAGGAGTAGCCTTTTTTCATTTGAAGTCTCTCTTTTCCCTAAATTGTGTACACTCCTTATCTTCAGGGTCATCCTTCTGCAGTGAGCTCCCCTTTGGCTGAAAGTTGACAGAGCACAGTTTCTGCAGGTTCTGCAGATCCATAAAAGCAGGGTGAGAATTTCCCTGGCATCCAACCATGTTCCTCAAGAGGAAACAGGACTAATCTGTTGAAAATCCCAGAAATCAGCCACTGAATTATTCTCCAAGGCCATTACACTTTTATACACCTACCACCAACTACTATATTTCATTTCTTTTGTTCCTTTTATATATCAAGTTGTGACAAATGCAAGTGGAAACTTTCCAGGAAAAATAAGTTTATTTGCCCACGACCCTATGGCATCCCATGGCAATTCATTATTTTTCAATGAAATTTACTGCTAGTTGGCAGTTGCCCTAGTTTAATTTTCTGCTGTTTGTTTACTGAACGGGGAAACACATAATACAAAGCATAATAAAAGTCAGATTGAGTTAATTAAATACGGAACCAGGAAACTTTAACTCTGCCTTTTGAACAGTTTTCTCATTACATCTCCTTGAAAAAATGTCATTTTTAGCTGAAAATTATTTTGACATTTGCAATACATTTTTCACTGGGGTCACATTTTCTTTTCTACAACCCAGGAAGGGAGTTGACATTAGTTCACATCCATTTGTTTGGAAGAGAGGAGGAGATGAGTAGCATTAAGGTACCCAAAACATTTAAATCAACTCATTGTTCTTCTGGGGTAAGGAGAGATGGTGCTGTCATCTTTCAGCAAAGTTGTGGTGGATGTAATAACCAGGGCACATCAGTAGGGATTAGAGAATAGACTCTGTAATTAAATTGCTGTATTTCAAGACATCTTTAGAAACTCTTTGATGCCAGTCCTGTGATTACAGTGGTTTTTGTAAAAAGAATATCAGCTTCTTGAAAGAAAGAACAAAATACAAACCTATAAGAGATTGCTTTTGGGGGTTGGGCAATGGTTTCAGAAATTTATAAAAAATTAGTGAACTTTCTTGAGTCACATCTGTCATGTGTATATAAAATGTATTTCAATCTATAACTTCAAAGGACTTAAGAACTTCTGATGGAAAAGTTGAGTAAACTTCTGTTCATCTTACGTGATTTAACCACGTATATTCAATTAAAGTATATATTATTTTATACCAGTCCCATGGTTGGATTTTAATATGTCCTAGGGATAGAGGTATAATTTTCAAGGAGAACCTTCTGTGAATTTCTTAGTAACCCTCAGTCATAATATGTAGAAGTCCCATTCAAAAACAAAGATAAGCAAAAAAATTTTTTGACATTATTTTACTAATCAAATAGTTTTATGGGGGGAGGGGTTAGTTTTATACAAATAGGTTTCTCAAAGTATTATACATGTTCTGCCAGATAGAAGAGGAACTAATGTTTAATTTTGAATGAAAATTATAATGTTTGTCCTATTAAGCAATATTTTACAATAATTTTTGGAAATTTCTTGTTTACTGTTATTTATACACACTTGTATCGATTTTTACATGTTTCTTATCCCAATGTTTATTATATGTTTATTATAGAAAACTATGGAAAAATAAAAAAGTATATAGAAGAAAATTAAGTTTACCTTTGATCTCCGAAAGCCATAGGGGTAATTACTATTTGACTTTTATTGTATATTTAAAATATAATTTTATAGGTTTACACGTAATATTCTATTTTTGTTATACCCATATTAGATTTTTTTTGTTTGAAAGAATCTTTTTTATTATTAGATTTAATTTATGTTAATTACACCTATAGTTGATGTTTAAAATCTCAGACAAAGTTGCTATTCCTTTTCCTGCATTTTTCCTCCCCTACTTCAAACCAGACCTGGCCTCAGTTCCACAATTGTCCCTAGAAATAACCACTAATATTAACTTTATGTGCACATTTCGAGATGTTTTTAAAGATAGTTACAAACTCAAATGTACATGTAGAAATAATGTTTTATCTTATTGGTTTTTAAGCACAATTAGCATCAAAGGACTATATGTACAATTCTTTACCTTTTTAACCTAAAGTTATGTCATAAATATTTTTCCATGTCAAGCCCCAAAGTTCCATTAAGTCGTTCGTTAGCTGCATAATATTCTGTTTCATAAATTCATGAATTATTTAACTGTCCTCATATAGATAGAAATTCAACTTGTTACCAATTGTTTCTACTCTGTAGATCCTTGGGCTCATCTCTTTTTTTTTCTTTTTTTTGAGACGGAGTCTTGCTCTGTTGCCCAGATGGGAGTGCAGTGGCACGATCTCGGCTCACTGCAGCCTCCGCCTTCTAGGTTCAAGCAATTCTCCTGCCTCAGCCTCCCAAACAGCTGGGACTACAGGCACCTGCCACCATGCTCAGCTACTTTTTGTATTTTTAGTAGAGACGGGCTTTCAACATATTGGCCAGGCTGGTCTCGAATGGCTGACCTCATGATCCACCCACCTCAGCCGGGCTTAGCTCTTTAAGGTAAGTGTAAGTATTTCTCTGGGATAAATAACAGCATGTAGACTTCCTAGGCATAGATAATAATCAACAAATCAGAAGCACTTAATGATGTTTAGGTATCACTGAAAACTCGGAAATCAGAAAGAAGAGAGGACAGGGTTGCCCGTCTTAACCAGGCAGTGTCTACATTTATTACTTTGAAAGCAAATCTTGTTAAGTTGCTTAGAAAGATTTTATGGCTCTGTTGTTTATCTAATACCTTTTGGAACTATGATTAATTTTCACATTAGGCAGTTTTAGGATTGCAATTAATGATTTTAACATTTTCAAACCTTAATTGTAAATGATATCAATAAAAAATGGTAGACTAAGGACTTCCAAAAATTCTCTTTTCCATGAAAGCCAGAAGAACACTTGCAAAGCTGTCAGAATCAATTGTTTCACAACATTGGAAATTAACCAAAGACTTCCAGTAATCCAGGGAGTATTTATTCAAGAAAAAAAAAGTGGCTGAATCTTGGTAAGAACAGCAAGCTTTGTGGAGTTGTAGCTATTCCTATTTCCGTACCTTCTCCCCATGTTTGCAGTAGCCACCAGGCTCCAGTCACAATGAAAACCAACAGCCTGGCAGCCACTAGAAAGTGCAGATCAGGGTAGAAGCTCCTTAAAAGACCCATCTCCAGCCTGCTGGTTTTCTAGAAGACCCCATATGAAAAGAACTATCTTTATTTGACTTGACTTATAGCTACCCCAGTGTGAACAGCCTTTTGCCTGGAGACATTTGTTGAAAATAATCAGAGATAATTTTTTAACATCACGACTGCCAGAAGCAGCAGTACCACTTGGGGCACAGAAAAGCTTAGAAGAAAAATCCGGGGAATAAAATATCTAGAGGGGACTTCGAAAAGCTCTGTCATGTTGCTAGGAGTTGGGAAGGCTGCATGCATACGTAGGATTATATACATACCTAGGGCTATGAACATGCTCAGGAAAGAACTGAGAAGGCCTTAAGGTTTCATCTCTGGCTGACCTTGAGGCTCTGCACAAGTGGGAAGTGAAAGCTAAGACAGAGTTGTAAACCACACCCCAATACGCACGGAAGACCCAACAACAAACACAGGCAGATTTATCGGTTACAGGCATTTCAGTAAATCTCTGTTCAATCATTAGCTGACCACCGAGCAACCAAGCAATGCCTCAGTGGTGATGCATGACAAAGCATATAGATTATACAGAATTATTTCAGAAAAGTTATTAAGCAAGCAAGCAATAACAATAGTCACAATAACAAGCCCTAGGGAAAGGATTTGCAAGGTGTATTAGTAGAAGTTCTCCAGAAAAACAGAACCAGTGGGATGTATATAAATATATAAGCTGAGATTTGTTTTAAGAATGGGCTCATGTAATTATGAAGCCTGGGAAACAAAGTGAAACTCTATTCACCCCAAAAAGAAAAAGAAAGGGGAGAGAGAGGCCGGGCGCCGTGGCTCATGCCTGTAATCCCAGCACTTTGGGAGGTCAAGGCGGGCGGATCACAAGGTCAGGAGATCGAAACCATCCTGGTTAACACAGTGAAACCCTGTCTCTACTAAAAATACAAAAATTAGCCAGGTGTGGTGGTGCATGCCTGTAATCCCAGCTACTCAGGAGGCTGAGACAGGAGAATCACTTGAACCTGGGAGGCGGAGGTTACAGTGAGCCAAGATTGTGCCATTGCACTCCAGCCTGGGCGACAGAGTGAGACTTTGTCTCATTAAAAAAAAAAAAAGAAAAGAAAAAGGAAAAGAAAGAAAGGGGAACGAGAGAGAGAAAGAGAAGACAGAAACAGAGAGGGAGGGAGGGAAGAAGGAAGGAAGGAAGGAAGGAAGGAAGGAAGGAAGGAAGGGAGGGAGGGAGGGAGGAGGGAGGGAGGAGGGGAGGAAGGAAGGAAGGAAAGAAGGAATCAAACGATCTGGCCACGCTGGAATCTCCTTGCCTCATGGCAGCGACCAGCAGAAGTTAAATTAAGAAATTAAGTTGTGCCTTTTTAGAGAGGACATGCTTTTGCCAGTTTACTAAAGACCCCACGCCCTTGTATTGTATCAGACCTGGCCCACCTCATTCACTCACAAACAAGACTTGCCCCTGCAGTCATTTGACTTCCTGACCCTAAGCCCAACTACAAACATTTCTGTGTGTATGAAGAGGCCGAACAGTGTGTACTTCCCATTATTCCACTCACCATCTCTGTGCGAATCCCTACACAAGGCTCCTGTCTCTCATTGTGGAGATAAGAGGGGAGTATATATGCCTTCTAGAATGAAGGCCATTCTCAAGGCCCACCACAGGAGCCCTCCTGAAGGAGACCAAAAAGACTCTGGGCTCCACAGTGGTAAGCAGGGGCCTTGACCACCTGCTTAGATATAAGAGGCTTTAAATTGACCTCAGAGATGCAGAAACACTGTTGTCCTTAAGAGTGCAAGGAAAATTGTATGCTCCACCCTTACAGCCTTTATACACATCAACATCATAGGCATTGCATGGGGCGAGGGAAGATAATAAGAGGGAAACTCTGAATCACTCTGGCTTAGCAGTGGTGAAGCTGAGTGTTTACTATGAGATTATCAATGCCCTACAGCCAAAGTCCTACAAGAATACATCTAGGCTTTAAAAAGCTGAGTTTTTTAAAAAAGCTGAGTTCTCATTGCATGAGACAGAAAACATATGCAAGAGAAAACTGTGGGTTATCTCAGCAAGAGAATATTAGAAAGGACCTATTATAGGATTTGAGCTTTGTTCCAGTTGTTTGGAGAAGGATCTAAAGAACTGGGTATTGTTTCTAGCTTGGATGCCGTCAGAAAGGAGGGCAATTGTATGATTTGTGTATTTTGCTAATGTCATAGTGACCTTGTTCATCTATGCCAAGTCAAAATTATAAAGTGGACTTGTTTTGTTTTATTTTATTATGATTTCACAGTAACCTTGTCTGAAGTTGGTATTTCGTGATTATAGGAGACAGGAGAACAAAATGACCCAGCTATGAGCATTGGACTGGCTTGCAATCATATCAAGGTCTATATGTCAACATCAGGTTAGTCCCAGACGTCAGGGGATGCTTTCCCACCTCATCCCTCAATTTCAAGAATCCAAAAGATTCCTCAGCCCTAGCTAAAGAGTCACTTCTCTGGCTCATGCCTGTAATTCCAGCACTTTGGGAGGCCAAGGCAGGCGGATCACCTGAGGTCAGGAGTTCGAGACCAGCCTGGCCAACATGGTGAAACCTCGTCTCTACTAAAAATACAAAAATTAGCCAGGCATAGTGGCAGGCGCCTGTATTCCCAGCTAATCCAGAGGCCAAGGAAGGAGAATCGCTTGGACCCAGGAGGCAGAGGTTGCAGTGAGCCGAGATCATGCCATTGCACTCCAGCCTGAGGAACAAGAGCGAGACTTCGACTCAAAAAAAAAAAGAAGTCACTCCCGTGATCATCACTCTTCAGTTAGCAAAGCAGGGGCTGATACATAGGCAATTAGCTTGGTTTGTTAAAATTCTAATGTTTGCTTTGTCAATACTTTACCCAACTAGAATAAGAAAGGAAGGATCTCCATTTAGGATGGACAGATGATTGAACATAATCATGGGTTCAGGTGCTTTGAAAGACAGAAAAAAAAATATACCTCACAATTGAGCAGTACTTTGCAGAGTCCAAAATGCTGTCATAGATGAGATATTAATTGGCTTTGTGGTAAAACAAACGCAAATATTTTCACATATGTTTGTTTCAGTAAGTCTTTGGGTGTGTCTTGTATAGGACTTAGCAACATGCCAGACGACCAAAGGCTGACCTCCCTACCTATACATTTAGCTCAAGCAGAGGAAGGAAGCTGGCAAGACAAGGGTTTCTCCTAAGAAAATTGGGCTTTTTTGTGGGGTTATACCTTCAAGAAGCTTATTCATTTCCTTACAGTTCCTACCCCTGTCACGTCAAGGGACCAGCAATCCATTCTAGATTCACTGCAGTTGCTACCAGCAGACACTATTTCCCAAAGACTAGGGGACCTTCTCAGGGGAGCTTCCATTACACAGACAAGTGCCGATGCCGAGAACAGTTGCAGAGTCTTGCTTCCCAGAGCAGTTTACACTGACTGCTCCAGCTCTGCATGCCTCGCGAAAGTTTGGCCGTTGATTTGGGCAGTGTTGGGTGGGGACAGGAAGCAGGGTGGAGAGGATATGTAGAATGAGGCCATGCAAAATAGCCAATATTTGGATAATGCAAAATTTCCTGCCTGCAAAATATCAACTCTTGTCAGCAAGAAAACCCACTTGTCTTTAATATTTTTAGAAATAAATGTAATTAATAAAAATCACCAGTAATTGTTGGATTCAGTTGGCATGTAAGGCTTCAGAATATTTTGGAATCCCTCAGCCTCCCAGGGATCACCCCAGGCAATCCTTTGATACTGGGGAATGGTGCTGGTCACAAGGAGGCTGGGCTGGCCTCTGTCCATTGTTCTGACCCCAGGTTTCTTGTGGAGAAAGAAGAACTTGGGTTCTGTTGACAGGTGATATTTTGTTCAAAGCAGATCTGAGCCACTTACCCTCTGGAAGACATTGAAAATGACATTAAGGTCCCTACACCATAGATTCCCCCTCATCTGTGAAATAGAGACAGCAACACACCTACCTTAGTGGGCTTTTTTTGGGAAGGGTTAAATGAAATGATGCATAGTTCAGGATTGGTCATCAAATGTTTGATGTAGGTCACTCTTGGTATCTGCCTGTGGGTCCCTCAGCATCTGATTCCTTCTTTATTCCACACTTTTGGTGAACACGCCATTCAACTTAGGCCAAAAATCCATCTTGCTGTGTGAAAGCCTCCATTTCTTTTTCTGAAGACTATTTTCTTTTGAAACTCCCTTATACTCCGGGAAATGTTCTATCAATAAGCACATGAGTTCACACCTTGCATAAGATTCATTTTGGGAGGTGTGATAATCGCTGAGGTAGACAGAGTGCCTGGGTGGGAGTGGACACTGCCAGAAGACAGGGAAGACACCATTTAGGGTAAGTAAAAGTGCCATTTTTTTCAACTTTTCCGTTTTGACCTGGGTAGACACAGACATCTAAGCCCAGTAATCACTCTGGACAGGTGACTTACTGTCCTGTCTTTATTCCTGAAGTTATTTTTGTTTTCAACAGTGAAAGTAACCATGTTTATCATACAATCTCTTATAAAGATCAAAAATTGAGAATTATGAGCAATTGTGAACTCTCTAAAGAACCCAGGCTTAGGCCAAGGACAGTGGCTCACGCCTGTAATCCCCACACTTTGGGAGGCCGAAGTGGGTCTCCACTCGAGTGGGTGGTTCGAGACCAGCCTGGCCAACATGGTGAAACCCCGTCTCTACTAAAAATACAAAAGTTATCCCAGCGTGGTGGTGCTCACCTGTAGTCCCAACTACTCAGGAGGCTGAGGCAGGAGAAATACTTGAATCTGGAAGGCAGAGGTTGCAGTGAGCTGAGATCATGCCATTGCACTCCAGCCTGGGTGACAAGAGCAAAACTCCATCTCAAAAAAAAAAAAAAAAAAAAAATAGACCCCAGGCTTTAGCTCCCAGAAAAATGTGGGATTTCTTTTTCATATCATGATGTTTTAACTTCTGATCAAAATTAAGCTTCTGTGACTGAAGAGACCATCTATCTAGCTCATCCAGTTGCTATTTTCTTCTCTCAGTCTGGGCTACACTTGAAGATCCATTTTCTGAGTCTCCGAGTTCACCTTCAGATTCTGCAGAAATGATTCTTCTTTCACTCCCACAGCCATTCTCTGCCTTCCCAGAGAAAGGATCTCCTTGGATCTTAAGCTCTAGCTGATCCAGAAGCACTTCTGCATACATTATGCCAAACTGTCTCTAGCTGACCTGCCTTTAATCAATTGATAATTACCTCCCAATAGTGGCCATAATCATCCACTTAATATAGCGCTTTCTATTCTGAAACTCACACTTTCTCCTATTATAACATTTCTGAACTTGAAGTCGAAGCATCTTATTATCTGAGATTATATTTAATGGTGAGTGTTTCCCCACTTCATGGTTCCTTTTATAATTAATCAGGGATTAGAATCAGGTCAAAGCTGGAGATTCCCAGGGGACACTAAGGAGCAAGTGGGAACAGCAAAATCTGCTTGACAGTATAGAAATACTTCAGTTCTCCATTATTTTCCTTGACGTTTCTGAATTCAAGTATTTTAAGACCCTATCTTTCAACTGTATACATTTAAAAGTTTGATTATCACTTTCATCCAAAGGATGTGATTTGGCTCTGTCTCCACCCAAATCTCATCTCAAATTGCAATCCCCACGTGTCAAGGGAAGGATCTGTAATTCCCACATGTCGAGGGAGGGAGGTGATTGGATCATGGGGGTGCACGGTTCCCTCCATGCTGTTCTCATGATAGTGAGTTCTCATGAGATCTGATGGTTTTGTAAGTGTTTGACAGTTCTTCCTTCATACTCATTCACTCTCCCTCTCACCTGCTGCCATGTAAAATGTGCTTGTTTCTCCTTCTACCGTGATTATAAGTTTCCTGAGGCCTCCCCATCCATGCGGAACTCTGAGTCAATTAAACCTCTTTTCCTTATAAATTACCCAGTCTCGGGTATTCTTTATAGCAGTGTGAAAATAGACTAATCCACTAAGGTAATAAGCGTTGAAAGAAAATAGATTGGAAACACGAAAGAAAAATGTTTATTATATATCATTTGAAATCATGGGACATTCATCTCATGGTTAAACAACTTCTGCTTGCAAAAATGGACCCGCTGCCCACATTCTTTGAAAGCAGCACAGGTAAAGAACAAAGCCTTAAGCTTTCACTCCATCGAGTCAAAGTTCCTAGCAGTCTAAGTGCAGATGCATTACAATTTGTGTTTTTTTCTATTTGTTTCTGGGGGATCCTTCCAGAAAATCTTCTTTATCTTCTTCATGACTAAACTTCCACAGGGTCTGTCTTGCGTCCCATAAGCAGCTTCCATCTTTCTTCATAAACCTCTTGTATTTTCAAACATAATGGCTCATCTCCCACGAAAAACTGAAAGACAAATAGGGATATGTAAGAAGAAAGGCTTGGCACTTAGTGTTAGGATTTTCAACACTAAATTGTTCATGTAAAGATTCTGTCTTTACCCTTTCATTATGCATGTGTCCTAGGCTTTTCAAGTGAACATTAGCATACAAGTTATTCACTTAGAACAGAGTTGTAAGAGTAAAATGCATGAACACAGTCGAAGCATCTGGTTGGGACCATGGCCACCTGTCAGCATTGGATGCTCCCTTTGGTGTGTTTCAGTGAAAATGAATAAACCGCATTTCCTTTTAAGCCACTGCATTGAGTTGGGTCTAGTTTTTATAGCAGTCTAGTCTTACCCTAGCAAATACATTTTCTCAGCTCAATGTATAATCATGTGTTGCTTAACAACAAGGATATGTTCTGAGAAATGTATCCTTAGGCAATTTCTTCATTGTGCATCACCTACTAGTACTAGGCTGTGAACAATGGTCTAACCTATTGTCATAAGCTAGAAACCTGGACAGTGTGTTACTGTACTGAATAGTGGAGGCAATTGTAGCACAATGGTAAATATTTGTGTGTCTAAACATAGAAAAGGTACAGTGAAAATACAATATTGTAATCTTATGGGACCGCCATCATACATTTGGTCTGTTGTTAACTAAAATGTCATTATGTGATGCATGGCTGCATATCTAAAAGTGACAGGCTGGAGACTTCTAGTGCCCACTTAATATCTCTTTCTTTCAGACACCTGCGGGGATTATACTTTCCTGTTTCTTTCAGTAAATCAGGCCCATGAAACTTCTGGCCAATGAAATGTGAGCATATTACTTTCGGGCTAAAATATTTATTTGCTAATGTGAGACCCTCCAGCTCTCTCTGTCCTTACTACGTGAACCAAGAAGGTTATACACTTCAGATTTTACAACTGCAAAATAATTGAGTCTCTGTCCACCTCTGTCAATCCCCAGGCATAGTGAAACAGAGCCACCCTCTACCCATAATGGACATCTAGTAATAGTGAAAATTAAACTATTGTCGTGTTAAACACTGAAGTTCAAGGGTTACTCTTGCTGTAGTACTCTATTAGCCTATATCAATTAATACGGATGTTTAAAACTTTATTTAGAAGGCCAGATATTATCAAGTGCAATATTGTGTAACTATTTCAATTAGCAAATATAGTTGAAAATCAATTTCCAGGTAAAGATAACAGATTAAACATATGTGTGTACTTTCCATCCCTTCTGAAACTCCATTAAAAGGCAAATAAGGGAGATTTTGTAAGACATATACCCACAAGGATATAGCAGAGGGGACAACAGCAACAGAATTTTGGAATCTCAAAAACAAATAAATAAATAATAGAGGGCTTGTTATTTAAGAAGGTTGAATCTAAGCCAGAAGTAGAAGCTGAGATTATGCCACAGAACCCTCAAAATTCTCAGCAACTGTGCAAACCAGCTACACCCAGAAGTGGAGAAAAAAAGAGAGGAGGAGGCTAAAATAACAAGATTAGTTAAAAGCATTTAGAGGCCCAGTGTGATGGCTCATGCCTGTAATCCCAGCACTTTGGGAGGCTGAGGCAGGCAGATCACTAGAGTCCAGGAGTTCAAGACCAGCCTGAGCAACCTGGTGAAACCCCATCTCTACATAAAAATTAGCTAGGCATGGTGGCACACACCTGTGGTCTCAACTACTAGAGAGGTTGAGGTGGGAGGACCACTTGAGCCTGGGAGATGGAGGCTGTAGTGAGCTGTGATCGTGCCACTGCACTCCAGCCTGGGCAACAGTGTGAGACGCTGTCTTAAAAAGAAAGGGCATTTTAGTAATTAGTTTCTATTCAATGTCTGGGCCAATTCCCTTCCCTGGCAAAAGATTGGAGGGTTATGTTCTGAAGACAGTAAACCAGAGCTTCTCTAGGGAATGGATTATAAGTAAAACTTTTGAACTTTAGACAGATGGGTTAAATGAGCATCTCTACAAAAAATTCTGAGATGCCCTTGATGTGGTTTGGCTCTGGGTCCCCACCCAAATCTCATCTCAAATTGTAATCCCCACAATCCCCACATGTCGAGGGAGGGCCCAGGTGGGAGGTGACTGTATCATGAAGGTGTTTTCCTCCATGCTGTTCTTGTGATAGTGAGTGAGTTCTCACAGGATCTGACAGTTTCATAAGGCAATTTTCCCTGTTTTTGCTCGCTCTCTCTTACCTGCCTGCCGCCATATAAGATGAGCCTCTTCCCCTTCTGCCATGATTGTAAGTTTCCTGAGGCCTCCCCAGCCATGTGGAGCTGTGAGTCAATTAAACCTCTTTTCTTTATAAATATCCCAATCTCATGTATGTCTTCATAGTAGTGTGAAAATGGACAAATACAGCCCCCAGCCTTTTTCCTCACTCATCTCCCTTGGAAGAGTTCAAGCTAAAGGGCCTGCCCAGTTCAAGAGGAAAGACATTGGAGTTTTTGTTGTTGTTGTTGTTGTTGTTTTGAGATGGAGTGTCACTGTCACTCTGTCTTCAGGCTGGAGTACAGTGGTGCAATCTTGGCTCATCGCAATTCGCCTCCCAGGTTCAAACGATTTTCCTGCCTCAGTTTCCCAAGTAGTTGGGACTACAGGTGTGCACCACCACGCCCAGCTAATTTTTCTATTTTGAGTAGAGACAGGGTTTCACCATGTTGGCCAGGCTGGTCTCAATCTCCTGACCTTGTGATCCGCCCGCCTCGGCCTCCCAAAGTGCTGGGATTACAGGGTGAGCCACCGCGCCTGGCCGACAGATATTGGAGTTTTTTAATAAGTACTTGCAATCAGCTTTTAGGTTTCCCACTAAATCTGAGCAGACAAAAAAAGAATATCAAACATGTAAAGAAAGCCTGGGATGAAATACAGAGACCAAACCAAAAAGCAACTTGGACAAAAGCAACTTGGAGAAAACAGAGACTATGTGGGAAAAAATAAATAAAAAACTATCATTACGTTCTCAGATAGGTAAGATAGTAAGTTACAATCATTAAAAATCCCACACAAATAAATATTCAGAAATAAGAGTTCTGGGAAATTGAAAGTAAAATTGAAAAGTAAACAGAAAAATAGGAAGAAAAAGTTGAGATAATCTTCCAGAAAACAGTCTAAAGGGACAAAGTGATTGGAAATTGAAAAATAGTAAGGAATTGGGGAAATCAGTTTAAGAGGTCCAATAATTATCTAATGGCAATTCAAGAAAGAACAAACAGATGAAATAAAGGGGAAGTAATCATCAACAAAATAATTCAAGAATATTTGACAGAACTGAGGACATGAGTTTCCAGATTCAAAGGACCCATCATCTGGGTATCCAAGGGAGTGAATGAAAAGAGGCATATGTTAAGGCTCTTTACTTGAAGAGCTCTTGCTTTTGCAGTTTCAGAAGACTGAAGATAAAAAGGAAATTCTACAGGTTCTCAGAGAAGAAAAAAAAATGAAGACAAGTTTTATACAACAGATTAGGAATCTCAGTGGCTTCAGATTGCTCAATAGCAAATATTGAAAACCAGAAGAGAAATAAGCAATATTTTCCTATTCCTATTCTTAAAACGATGTGTCCAGCTAAACTGTCTGGTGTCAGGTAAAAACAAGTTTCAGAAATTCAAGGTTTTTAAAATGTTACTTCTTTTGTATTCCTCCGAAGGAACCCTAAAAGAAGACATGAGATCCAAGAAAAAAGGCACCCAACATAAGAGAGAAATAAAGAAAAATCCCAGATTGGTGATGAAAGTCAGAGAAGCTAGCATAACCCTTGCAGAAAACAACCATTCCCAATACTGACAGGTCAGAGAGGTCACAGAGAAATTTTTCAAGAAGATGAAAGCATTAAAATACCTAATGCGAATGAACTTATTGAAAGGAGATTCAGATAATTGCTGGAGAGTTTAGGTTAAATTGCCGATAAGTATATAGAAAACCACACAAACAAATGAACAAAAAGATAAGGATTGATTCCAGGAGATGTAAAAAGTTGTGCAGGAAAGGAAAAGTTATGAGAGTTTACTAGGCTCAGCACTCGATAGCATTTACATGATTATAATAATTTAAGCAATGAATATTTGGGGCAACTGAAATTACAGTATAATTATATTGAAAGATTGAAGGGGAGATAAGGGAGAGTTTCTTTGGAGAGGCCAAAGGGATGCAAGAAACAAAGTTAAATCCTCATGTGACATAGCGGGAAGTCAACAAATAATATGTAAAGCTGAAAAATCAGGAAGCAGCAAGACCAATGCATTATTTAGCCACAAGCAGGGAAACACCACAGGGATCAACTAAAAGGGTTGATAGTGGTTTTGGGGGAAAGGGGGTAAATGGACTTGAAGGGGACAGATAATTTACATAACAAACCTTGTAGCTCCATCTGGCTCTCTGGAGTGTGTGCCTATGTATCTACAATAAAATAGCCAACGCTCTCCCTGCAAAAGGCAGAGTAAAGAACAACAGTAAGAATGGTAGAGAATTAAACTGAAACATGTACTTTTATAAATGATATGTTTATTTTTACTTAAAATGCTGTGATATTGATGTTTTCAAAAATTCAGATAAACCAACAGAAAATACAATTAATAAAAATCGTTAATTTTGTCTTCAAAACACATGAACATCCTTAAATATTTTAAAATAAAAGTGAGACAGTGCTATTTCTGTAGAAAAGTTAAGACACATGACAAATGTATTCAGTAGTTCAAAAAACATGAATTAGAAGTTTCACAAGGAGAAAAGGGAGTTGTTAGAAGAGGAAAAGAAGATCACAGCATTCTGAAAGAAATTGCATCTGTTCAAAAAAGATAAACTGTGGTAATAAAACATGATACAATTTATACTCATAGATAAACTGCTGAATCCCCAAAATAGAAAATCTAATATGTTTTGAGAGGAAGAGGTTAATAACAAAGCAACAGCAATATTCTTAATCTTTGTTACTATTACATATTCTAGGAGATTTCGTCACTAATTTTAGGTTTGTCTATGGTAGTAATCAGTAATCAGCCCTTCTCAGTTTTTTTCTCTCCAATTATGCACGATTTTAATTTCTCAAACTTTCTTATTCATTTGATTCATTTTCAAAGAGGTATGTCCTTTTTCACATATTCAATATTCTGTCAAATATTTTTAATAATTTTAATGGAAATGTTAAATTAACTTCTATTGCCATTGTTAATCTCTCAAGGACCATCTGTTCCACCTGTTCCTATACATGTTTCTAATTAATGGTTTACTTTTCCTCAATGTCTGTGTATTTGTAATTATGATTGGAGGACTACAGTGGTCCCTGTTGATCATTCAACTGGCTTTCTTCAGCAATTGTAGAGTGTACCATCCCTACTTTAGTCCTCTTTAGGTGGGTGGGTGGGATGCAAATGGATTTCTTTCCAGGTTGAACAAACAAACAGCATGTAAGTAGGTTAAGGATTTGCCTCAATAAATCGAAGTAAGCCAGGGAAGACATTTCTCTGGGCGTAGGGAGTTTCAGGACATTTCATTCCTCTACAAAGCTGCTTTTCTACTATTTTTCTTTTTTCTAAAGGAAGAGCCACCACTTTATATAGAGAGTTCATCTTATCTATTATATCTTAAGAGAAAATACCATAGCCAGCTCTCTGTGTACCAGAGCCAAGGACCAGCCCAGCTGGGCTGGCATTCCTTCAATTAATTATGTTGCTAATTGCCACACAGGCTGCTCATTCATTCAACATCATTCAACAAATATTTCCAGCCCTTGCTGATGATGATCTTGGAGTTTTTCCAGGGCTCTGTGGGGAAGGCTGGTACTTGCTTCTTCAGTGACCCATTCCAGATGTCCTTATTTGTTTGTGATTTTCTTGGCGCTACTTTCCCTGTCAAACCAATGTACCTTATAGTTTTCCAAAATTCCTTAAAATGTTTGATCTGCTGATAAAACCCCCTCCGTTTTTGTTTTTCGGACTGCTAAGGATTTAATCTCATTCTTATACTTCGTTAGTCATTTTCCTGGGATCTGGAGAGAAAATGGAGAGGTATATGTGTGCTTTGTCCACCCTCATGATATGGAGATTAGGTTCCTAACTGATTAATTTCTTAATTTACTAGAGTTTCTTGAGTAAATTTCCGTGATGTGTATGTTGGTTACTGTATTGTATCCACACATATGCTAGATGTGTATGCATCCTTGCATATCCGAGAATTTTAGCACCCTCTCACATAAACAACAGCTGGGTATAAAATTATGTCTCACAATCCTTTCTTCTCAAAATTCCTTGGGTGTTGCTCCATGGTTATCTGATATTAGGAGACAGATTCTGGTGACAAACTGCTTTCAGTTCTCATTTAGATAGTTGTTTTCCTTCCACTCAAATGCTTAATGCATTTTTTCCACTAAACATGAAATTTTAAAACCATATTTAGAATATAACTCAGTGTGGTTCTTGTCATACTTCTTCATGCCTCATACCTCTGTTGTCCTTTTTCAATGCACAGGACACAACCCTCTGCCATTCATTTATCTTCTCTCCTCCATATAGTTCTTGTACATTTTCTCAAATCTCTCCCCTTCTTCCAAGGCATATCTACTGTAACCATTGAACTCCCCTTCAATGAAAAACTGTTCTACTTCCTCTAATCACTTCATATTTGTGCCGTGTTTGAAACCACATTTGCCTGTTAGAAAACCCTTCCCTGCAGCTTTTCCAGATACTCAAAGGGCCAAGATTTTCCACATGGTATTCACAGGCTCAGCCTTTCAATTACATCCTGGTAGCCTCCAAATGCCTCATCTCCAGGTTATGACCCCCTTACTGTTGAAGAAGAACTGCAAAGCCTTCCCCATGCCTCTAGTTGCAGGTATCATCAGCATCCTCTTAGTGGATTTCTCTTCTGTTCTTAGTATTATTCTCTTCCCACTCTCCATACTTTCTTAGGCAAAGATCTCTCCCATGGGAACATTTGCCATGTATATACTAAGCTCTCACAAGGCCCTGTCTTCATCCTAGTTTCTCCTTCCCCAGTTCCAACTGCCTATTCAACACATTAAATTCAACATGTTCAAAGCAAAAGTCATCATCCAATCTTTCTCCTGAAATTCCCATCTCAGAGAATGGCATTTATTTGCTCCAAACCAGATATCTGACTGTCATACTTCTCCCTAATGCCCACATCTAATTAAGGTTGATTCTACATTTTGAAAAATTTCTCATATCTACCTATTTTTATCCACTCCCATGGCTAATCTCCTAGTTTACATTGCCTTTTCCTCCCTAAATTCCTGTGATGACCTCTAATCAGTCTCTCACCATTTGTCTGGCTCTTCTACTATTCATTGTCCACACTCACTAGAGAGCCTTTTTGAAGATATACATATGATCATTACAAAAACACCTTGTCCTTGTGTTGCATTGTCCATATCTTCATCTCAGGATTATGATTTAAGTGATTCATATAGTAGATGAAATTTTTTATACGTTAGCCTCTGCTTTTCCTTCAACCTCATTAACCCAGCTTTTCTTTGATTTTTCAACCTTACAGAAATGTTCTTAGTTGTTTAAATGTGACATGTTCTTTTTCAGGTTTGAGACTTTACCCAGGCTTTTACTTCTGTCTGGATTACTTCCCATCTCACCGAAGACATTTTTCTTCATCTAGATAATGCTGACGTATTCCTCAAGTCTGCTCAAATATCACTTCTTCTGGAAAGTGATATTTTCCTGATCCCCCAAGCCAATTAAAGTGCACCTCTGCTAGGCTTTTCACTTCTGTGATAGCACTTCCTATACTCTATGCTACTGATTGTGATTCACTTGTCTTCTAAGGTATATTCAACTCAGTTGGAATAGATACCATGTTCATTTCATCTAATACTTTTTTTGGCTTTTCTCAGTGTCTGTAATATAAATGTGCTCGATAATTTTCATTCAAGTGGCTCTTTAAAATAAGTTGTTCCTGGTACTTGCTAAGCCTTTTAAAATAAGATCATAATCCTTAGTAATTTTAGCAACATTATCTTCCATTATTATTTTGATTATTTCTTCTTCCTAATTGGCTTTCTTTTTTACTTTTGGAATTCCTAATATTCATTAAATGTCA
This sequence comes from Nomascus leucogenys, assembly GCF_006542625.1. Taxonomy (NCBI): domain Eukaryota; kingdom Metazoa; phylum Chordata; class Mammalia; order Primates; family Hylobatidae; genus Nomascus; species Nomascus leucogenys. The sequence goes on from NC_044399.1 coordinate 64,653,841, forward strand.
GCTTGCTTTCTCTCTGAGCTCTAGGAGAGTTTCTTAAACTTCCTTCTACTTGACTGATTCAATGTTCTGCACAGCCTATGTCCAGTTCACTTCTTTCATGACATTTTAAAATACAACCAGCTTGGCAAGGCTGTAGAGAAAAGGGAATGCTTATGCACTGTTTGTGAGAATGTAAATTAGTCCAGCCACTGTGGAAAGCAGTTTGGCAATTTCTCAAAGAACTTAAAACAGAACTACCATTTGACTCAGAATTACTGGGTATATACCCGAAAGAAAGCAAATCATTCTAACCAGAAAGACACATGCGCTCACATGTTTATCACAGCACTATTCAAAATAGCAAAGACATGGAATCAACCTAGGTGCTCATTAACAGTGAATTGGATAAAGAAAATGTGCTATATACATCATGGAATACTATGCATCTGCAAAAATAATGAAATCATGTCCTCTGCAGCAACATGGATGTGGCTGGAGGCCATCCATGGAGGCTTAGGCCTATCATAAGCAAATTAACCCAAGAAGAGAAAACCAAATACTGCATGTTCTTACTTATAAGTGAGAACTAAAATTTGGACATAAAACATCATTGGACATGGACATGGCAACACGGCTGGGCGCGGTGGTTCACACCTGTAATCCCTGCACTTTGGGAGGCCAAAGTGGGTGGATCACAAGGTCAAGAGATCGAGACATTCCTAGCCAACATGATGAAACCCCGTTTCTACTAAAAATACAAAAATTGGCTGAGCATGGTGGCGTGCACCTGTAGTCTCAGCTACTCAGGAGGCTGAGGCAGAAGAATCACTTGAACCTGGGAGGCTGAAGTTGCAGTGAGCCAAGATCATGTCACTGCACTCCGGCCTGATGACAGAGTGAGATACTGTCTCAAAAAAAAAAAAAAAAAAAAAAAAAAAAAAAAAAAAAGATGGCAACCCTACACACTGGGGAATACTGGGTATTGGGGCAAGGGTTGAAAACTACTGGGTACTATCCTCAGTACCTAGGTGGCAGTATCACTGGTACCCCAAACCTCAGCATCATGCAATATCCTTAGGTAAAAAGCCTGCACATGTACCCCCTGAGTTTAAAATAAAAGTTGATTAAAATAAAATAAAACAAAATCCTGACTTCAAATCTGTACCTTTTCATAACTGTCAACTCTAGCTCCACAGATGCCACATCCTCTCAAACTTGGTCAAAAATATCAATTAGAGATTTTCTGATACTTTATTCTTTTAGGAATTTCACTTCACAGTCTATATTTGCTGGGTTTCTTGGGTCGTTTCCCTTCTTTGGCAGAATCTTTTCTTTGTCGGTGTTTATCTTTTTCTCAGTTTACTTACCCTTACGGAGTGTGTTTAAAATGGGTTCTGTCTGAATCACTCTAACTATAATACTTTTACATCTCTCAGATCCAGGAGAAAGAAGGATGAAAAATCTGGTAGTGCTTTGCTGAAATTGAGATCCGCTTTTCAGTAAGCAGTGGAAAACAGCAACTGGGGCCACTGCCTTCTGCTGCAGGTTACACTCCTGGGTTTGTTGTAGAGCGAGAAGTCAGCTGGACCAGCACCTCCTGCAGTACTGCTTCCATCCCTGCCAGGTGTAGGTGAAGAACGAGTGCCACACCTGGCTTCTCTGCCCGGGATAATCTCTTGCACTTTGAGCTTTTGCCAAAGGTACAATCGAGGCTCTTCTTTCCCTGGGGCCAATCTGCCCAAGCTCAAGAGTCGTTTCCAGATAACATGGAGTTCTTCCCGAGGACCTTCAACTTATGCCTCAGCCAGGCATTTCCTTCAAGCAGTGAAGCCCATTAGCGAATCCCTTCTCCTCTTTGCTTCATGTTGTAAACGTGCCTTACGATTTCCGCCATATTGCTGGCAACCCTCAATAACTTCTAAGTTTGGGCCGGGCGTGGTGGCTCATGCCTGTAATCCCAGCACTTTGGGAGGCCGAGGCGGGTGGATCATGAGGTCAGGAGTTCGAGACCATTCTGGCTAACACGGTGAAACCCCATCTCTACTAAAAATACAAAAAAATTAGCTGGGCGTGGTGGCAGGTGCCTGTAGTCCCAGCTACTCGGGAGGCTGAGGCAGGAGAATGGCGTGAACCCAGGAGGCGGAGCTTGCAGTGAGCCGAGATCGCGTCACAGCACTCTGGCCTGGGCAACAGAGTGAGACTCTGTCTCAAAATAATAATAAATAATAATAATAATTGCTAAGTTTGGTAAAGATTTTTCTCCTTTCATTCTTTGCTACATAAACGAGAAAGTAAAGACAGCCATCTTAACCCAAATGTTCTTTAGAGAATGTCACGTTCATCGCCCTTACTTCATCCGTGGGCCGGAAGTTATGTAATCCGTGTGGTGATTATTACTCATCCCTGTAGAAACAGTCTGAATGGCCTGATTCCTTTGCACTATGGCTCCCCCTTCTGGTTCTGCAATGAGTAATAAGTCTGTCCTGTACTTAAAATCTCTCCTCCAGAATACTGATGAGGCTTGAGGAAAGTGGAGAAATTCCCAGTTGGAGAAAGACACTGTCTATTAACTGGTTAATTCAGATTCCTAAGGAGCTTTTAGCATTTCTTAGGAAACTGCCAGCAGGAATTTGAGTACAACAGCTCCACATCAGGGGAGCTCTTCAAGTCAGCCTAAGGATTGTCCTGCCTTGGTCTGGACTCTTTAAAAGGTCAACAGGGAAACACAAACTCTGCGAAGCCATGCCTAGATAGCACACGGAAAAGAAGAATATTTGCTGCCCACCTATAGCTATGCTGCCCTTGGAGGGCTGGAAAATGGCTTCCGTGAGTTTATGAGAAGAGGGAAACACTCTTTGTGATTGAAAACACACCCGCACCCACACACAATTTCTAAGTTTTCTTAACAAGATAAAGATGGGATAATTTAATACTCAGGGAATTCTTTGTTAATGATTCCATTTGTCCTTTATTATCATCCATAATGGTTTAAAAATTATAGTCTAATTGGTGTCTTATAATTTGATCAAATTCAACATTATGAAATTTAATCAATAAGAAAGGTCTCTGTTGTTCATGACTCTAAAAATAAATTTGATGAAAAATATGAGAATAAATTTGCTTCTTCCCTGCAGTTTATGGTGCTCTCACCATACATGTGTTTTCTGTTTGGAAGGCTGACCTTTACTTTCCTTGTTACCTCAGGCTATAGTTTCAACCAGTAATAATAATAATCATGTGGGTGTGAGTATGTGTGTGCCTGTATATACGCCTTAGTTTAATAATCATTTCTATGCATGCACATCCATTTGAAATTACTGTCAAAACATTAAGAAAACACTTTGGGAATTATTAATTGACTAAAATAATGTTTTCCTTGTGCTAGAGAAGGACTTTGCTTAATAAAATTATTTTGTTAAGGATAACATGCTCAGCGGTTTTCATTATGTGAATTGGGCATAGTTACTACTTTTCATGAAATAAGACACTCATTTTCTTTTTGGTTCTCCTTTTATTCTACTTTAGACTTATTTTGCAGCTTCACCCCTCTGTAGAGTGTGTCTATGGCAGTCTGTTTAAGAGAGTTCTGACACATGTCTACATGATTTGAAAATAATGATGTTTTGAAAAAGGAGTGTATTGTTTTAAAATATCTTTTTAAAAAGTAAACTCTATTAAGAAATTTAAGCTAATGCGAGATGACGTTTGCTCCTGTTCTTAAGACTCACAGAGGACAAGGGAAGCTCAGAAGAGATCACTCATATTTCCTTCTGTCTTCAAAATGCTTTGTAATAACAATCACAGGGCCAGCTGGGATGTTATTATAATGGGTTCACTATTTACATTTTTCAAGAAATGGTGCCCTAAATTTTCCTTGAGTATCCCCCATCCTCAACCCCTGTCCATTTGGTCCACATTGGCTTATCAGAGCACAAACTTCCTCTCCTGGTGACTGGGGTCTCCATGGCCGATGACTCAAGTTGGGCAATCAATAAATCCCTCGATTTTCATGGGAGTGGGCAGAGATGACTAGAAGGCAATGTTCCCTCTTAGATTGAACTGAACTTGTGAGGCAGCCACTTTGTCACTGCATGGAACATAGAACACAGAGCTGAGAAATGAAGTGACAATTATGTCACTTGAGGCACCAGATGGATCAATGCTGAAAGCCTTGAGTTCCTCTGTTAAGTGAAACAATGCCATCCTTTTTCTTTCTTTTGTAAATTTTATTGAGCTTTCTACCATTTGCCATGAAAAGAGTTCCAACTGATTAAAAAATAAATTGCTAAGCTTGAGTTTTAAAACAAAGAATCACAATACATCAGAATGAGACTTCCACATACAAGGCCAGTGCTGTGGCCAGAAGAACCAGCGTGAATGAGGGCTGGACACTCAGGTGTGCCTTCACTTTCTTTGCTGCCTCCCTCCAGGTGCAGAAAACAGAGGCTGAGATGGAAGCTGGAGCTTCCTTGTGACTTCTATGTAAATTGTACATTGAAGCTCAGAGCACGCTAACTTGCCAATTTAGATGATTCTCTTAAAGGTTGTTTTTGTTTGGTTTTGCAGTTTGTAGAGTTGGAGTTATCCACAGATAATTTTTTACTTCACTATTGTCCAAACGTGGTCGAATGTAGAGGAATGCTCTAAAAAACTAAAAGGAGAGCAGAGCTGCTTGGATTTGAATTACGGCGCCCCCTCCCACACACATACTCAGTTTTCTCACCAACCTTCCCACCTTCTCTGTCACTGAGGTTGTTTTGAGGAGTGATGGGAGACCCACAGCACCCCATGAGGAATTCTCTAATCTCCTGCAGATGGGGAAACTGAGGTCCAAAAACCTTGAGGAAATTCCTCAAATTGCCCAACCAGGCAAGCTTGGCAATGTTATGAGGTCATTTGATTATTATTATTGTATTTTTAAAATATTTTATCAATATTTACTGTCTACAAGTAATATATAAATACATGTCAACAGTATCATATTAAACAAATAGTCCAATAGTCTAAAAATAAAGTTCCTCTGGACTGTCCTGTCCCTGCAGGAGGAACTACATTGTTATTAGCATGGAAGATTCACTTCCTGGCCTCTTTCATGTGTGTACCTGCAGAGATACAGAATCTTCCTTCGTGGGATATTAATTTAAAAAAATAGCATTATTCTGTTCATATTATTTGCATAGCGAGTTGCAGATCACTTCTTGCAGAATGAGTCCCATGTCTTTTTTTTTTTTTTTTTTTTTTTTTAACCAGGTTACGTTGTTCCCTCAGAGTGCTGAACTTTGAAAGCAAAGCATTACAGAAACGTAAAAAAATCTTGAAGGCCAGGTGCGGTGGCTCATGTCTGTAATCCCAGCACTTTGGGAAGCTGAGGTGGGTGGATCACTTGAGGTCAGGAGTTCGTGACCAGCCTGGCCAACTTGGTGAAACTCTGTCTCTACTAAAAATACAAAAATAGCTGGGTTTGGTGGTGCACACCTGTAATCCCAGCTACTCGGGAGGCTGAGGCATGAGAATTGCCTGAACCTGGGAGGCAGAGGTTGCAGTGAGCCGAGATCGTGCACTGCACTCCAGCCTGAGCAACAGAGTGACTCTGTCTCAAAAAAAAAAAAAAAAAACCTTGAAAAAACCTTGAACATACCCATGAGCTTTTCCTGTTTAAAACTTCATGTTTTGTATTCTATTATCTTCATACACTCTCAGTGATAAAGCTATTCACAGGTAAAGCATTTATTATAGTTAAGAATTGTCTCTGTATTTGCTCTGGGATTAGCTTGTTAAGTGGTATCTTCTAGCCTTTTAAATCTGTGGCTTCTATCGGAAATCTAAAACATTGAGTTCTTCTTTAGCGTTATTTGAAATTTCCAAACAAATATTACAAATGAAAACAAATAAACAATTATAGCATTAAATGCACCTTTTTAAACTACACTCTCTCATGTAGGGCTTCCTCCCGGTCCCGGCGTGTTCAACATAACCAGATGGTTGCCACTCCACTCAGCCACCCCCATCTCACCTAGCAGTGACATGGCCCTGAGGAGCATTCCAGTCAATAACTCAGAGGTGACTAAACATTTATACTCCATATACAGTGATAACACAGCTGCATTTTAGAACAGTGGACAAAATAGGGACTGATAAACTCGTTCAGAAAAGCTAGAGCAGGCTTCCTGAATTAATGGAAAACTCCTACAAGAGTCCTCATGATTATTCAAACATGGCAAAGGAGTCAGGATGGTTTGATTTTCTTTGCGCTCATACTATTATTTTGAGTTTAGTTTTCTGGCCTGTAGTGTGGGAAAGAGAAGAAAAACCAAGTCACCTCTCAACTTTGACTTTTCCTTGAACTATCTGTCCCCAAATGTTTTTTTTTCCCCCAACTCCTTAGAGTTTGACAAAAACTAACAGTGGCAAACACTATAGATGAGGTGATGGGCAAGCCATAAGGAGCTGAGATTGTTATCTGCAGATTAAGCACAGAGGCCCTGAAATGGGGCTGGGATGTTTCAAGAAGAATCTCCCATGAGGCTTCCAGGTCATCTTACGGGATCAGGTTGGCTCCACTCTGCTCTCAGCTCCAAGAGTTCTGTAAGATCATTCCTCATCTTTGACAGAACATGGACAAGTGGGGAAGAAAATATATGACATGCTGCTAAGAAAAGCAATGTGATCTAATTTGTTTTAGGTGGCGTTTTTGTTTATTAGGGGGAAAATGACTCATGACCTGACCAAAGAAAGGTGTGCAGGGATTTCTCCCAGCCTCCGTTTCTACACTTGCCCATGGCTAAATATGACATTGTTTTTTTTCTCTCCAGTAGGAGCCACCTGGGGGATTGGTTAAGACGGGCCCCTGCAAACATACACACATTTAATTTCTTGTGTGTCTCATGTCTACCAGACTGTCTGCCTGAGAGCAGTTCCAGGTCCCACCCACTCATGTCACCCACCCAGTGACAACTGCACCCCCTTGAGCTCTCCCAAGAGAGTCAAAACCTCTCAGGGGCACCCTCAAATCCATTTTCCACTGAGGTCTGGGCCTCCTTGATGATGACACATAATTGAAGTAGGATCACATTCAATATTATCAAATTTTTTTTTGCTCTGATTTCTTTCTCTTTTTTTTTTTTTGAGATGGAGTCTCACTCCATTGCTCAGGCTAGAGTGCAGTGGCATGATCTCAGTTCACTGCAACCTCTGCCTCCTGGGTTCAAGCAATTCTCCTGCCTCAGCCTCCCAAGTAGCTGAGATTACAGGCACGTGTCACCACGCCAGGTTAATTTTTATATTTTTAGTAGAGACGAGGTTTCACCATGTTGGTCAGGCTGGTCTCGAACTCTTGACCTCGTGATCCGCCCACCTCAGCCTCCCAAAGTGCTGGGATTACACGCATGAGCCACTGTGCCTGGCCATGAGCCACCACGCCCAGCCACTCTGATTTCATAGTCATCTAACAAATCTATTACAGTGTGAACTTCCATGAGGATACTAATGTAGGATAATGTAAAACATTGACAATTGAAGAACTGGCCTTCAGGCTCACATATCAAACTCTCCTGAACTTGTTTAGCATGATTCACGGGGAGGCATCGGGCCAGGATTCTGATCACATGGAGTGCCCACATCTGAAAGCCAAGGGTCCTCTTCTTCCCAGGTGTAAAGTGAGAGGTGATGTCCTGCGTAACTGGGCAAGCAGATGCCCTCATGAGACCTCTCAACTACAACTGACTCACCGAGGGAAACATAGATTTGTTGTTGTCTGCTAAAAATTTGTATGGGGAAAAACAGTGGGAAATAATAGTTGGCAAGTTAAGATCCCGAATGGCAAGCCAATATCTTTGGCTTTAACTGTCTTTAGCAGAAAGTCATCAAAGGTTTTTGAATGTTTAGTGAAGGTGGTGAAGGAGAGAAATAGACCATATATGTATGTTGTATTTTTCTTCCTTTCTTTCTTTCTTTTTTTTTTTTTTTTTGAGATGGAGTCTCTCTCTGTCACCAGGCTGGAGTACAGTGGCCAGTGGCGTGATCTCTGCTCGTTGTAACCTCCGTCTCCTGGGTTCAAGCAATTCTCCTGCCTCAGCCTCCTTGAGTAGCTGGGACTACAGGCGTGTGCCACCATGCCTAGCTGTATTTTGTATTTTTAGTAGAGACGGGGCTTCACCATGTTGACCAGGATGGTCTCAATCTCTTGACCTTGTGATCCGCCCAACTCGGCCTCCCAAAGTGCTGGGATTACAGGCTTGAGCGACCACTCCCGCCATATTTTTATTTCTTATACATAATTTTACCTAATCCTCTGAACATTATGCAGCATAAATGGCTATCCATATTTTACGGATAAGTAAACCAAAGCTTACAGAACTTTAAGTTAGTCACCTGGTGGAACTTGAAATAAAGACAGATATTTTGATTTCAAATGCAGTGTTCATTCTCATTATTTAAATAATGCTGTATCCTTGTAAGGCCACTTCTATCCAAGTCAAGCCACCTTATGATCATATTTGTCTGAAACCCTGAAATGATGCAAACAGTACCTCCTTCCCCACTGGGGTAGAGAAAGGTCTATAAATAGCTTCCTACTCTATGAAGCTGAACATAAGCTTAGGCCTAGAAATTCGGTGAACTCTTTGCCACCCAGCATGTATGATTGTCTTCACCAATTTGCCCCTGCTGGAACTAGACCCTTGCCCTGGGTTCTAACTGGTTGAGCTTAAGTAAGTTTCTCATATATCTTGACCCTGTCCTTGCGCCTTCCATCTGCCCATCTTATTAAAGGATAACACAGTATATTACTAATTTGGTCAAGGGCAGGACTCGGTATTGGAAGAAACTGGTTACTAAAACCAATTGACCTAATGATTAATGTCAACATTAGTGCACGAACTTACAACAATAGCCTAACATTTTTGGTATGTTTGATAGTCAAAATGAATATTTAAATAAATATTTAAATAAAATACTTTTGAACACAAAAAATTGTTTCATTGTTATCTAATAACAATTATCAAAAGTAAGAGAATTCAGTGGATATTGGTAAAGGGGAAATCAGGAAGTTGCTATGTAATTATAGCAGTAAGTGAGGACTTAGGTATTTTGGTTTAAAGAACTTCATGATTCCAAGTGGAGACCTAAGATGTATAACTAGGATAATGAATTGTAATATTCAATCTCAATGGAAAATTCTAGAGACAGTCATCCATTAACAGAAGTCTTTTCCTTTTTTTTTTTTTCCCCAACACTGATGATCCAGAAAACAAGCTCATATTACCAAGTGTCAAATGACAGCAGGCCTTACAGGCTGAAAACTGGAGAAGAGCTTCCCCATCGTGGTGGATTGTATAATCCACCAACCAGTGGTGGAGAGTAACTCCAAAATATAGCATCTTTCTACTCATCTTACAAAAGCTCAAAGAAGGTGATCTACAAGGTACATGCAAAGGTAGATAGGCAGAATAATATTTTATGTTAATTTTAAACAAATGGGGTACTTCTTCAGTCTTCTCTGCAAATAGGACATGTCAGCCAGTTTCCTAAGGCATTGTAAATGGTCCCACTGAATTGCCTTAAATTTAAGCTTAGGCCCAAACTATGCTATAAACTGTTTGATGGATACCATTCTGTATTTTATTGATTAATATTTCTTACAGGGGATGATGGATGAAAATGAAGAGGAAGAGTAAACTTTCTTTACTCTTACTATAACCAATTGGCCTAATAATTAATGTCAATATCATTCCACAAACTTACAAAATAGCCCAACATGTTTGATAACCAAAATACATAATTAAATAAAATACACTTTTGAACACAAAAATTGTTTCATTGTTATCTAATAACAGTTATTCAAAGTAAGAGAGTTCAGATATTGGTAAAGGGAAAATGAAGAAGTTGCTATGCAATTATAGTAGTGAGTGGGGACTTAGGTATTTTGGTTACAGTATATGCTAAACACTGTACAAATATTATTTTGTTTCAGCCTAGCAACAACCATTTTGTGTTTTTCTTTTATAGATAATGAAAACAAGGTTCAAAATAAAAACAAGAAATCTTTATGAAATTACACAAAGTGTATGTGTTTGAACCTGAATTTGCTTCCAGCCCTGCTTGACTCTGAAAACCATGCCCTTTCCTCTGCGTGATATGTTTATATGCTCTACCCCACTTATGGGTGGAAACTCCTCAGTCAAGTTTATTTAATCAATGAATGAATGACTCTTCTAAAGGCAGATACCAGCAGGTTTGGTGGTAGAGCCAGTCCTGCAAATGTGCTCAGTGTCTTAAGCCACCTGACAGCCAGACTCCAAACGAAAAGATTTAACTTCTTATTAAAATACCTATAATAGTCCAGGCGCAGTGGCTCACACCTGTAATCCCAGCACTTTGGGAGGCTGAGGCGGGTGAATCACGAGGTCAGGAGTTCAAGACCAGCCTGGCCAAGATGGTGAAACCCCGTCTCTACTAAAAATACAAAAATTAGCCGGGTGTGGTGGTGGGCACCTGTAATCCCAGCTACTCAGGAGGTTGAGGCAGAGAACTGCTTAAACCTGGGAGGCAGAGGTTGCAGTGAGCCAAGTTTGCACCATTGCACTCCAGCCTGGGTGACAGAGCGAGACTCCATCTCAAAAACAACAACAACAACAGAAAAAAAGCCAAAACCAAAACCAAAAAAACCCTAAAATATATACTTCCATCTTCAGCGCATGGCCCTCTTCCCGCTCTGGGCCATGAGGAGCCATTCACTGCTTTGTTATTTTGTATCTATTTGAATGATTTTTGACCCCTAAAGGTGTCTGGGTTGGTTTCATTCCTACTCCCTGAATCTCTGGAGAAAGTTCAAGTCTGTTTGCTTTGGGCTGATTTAGGCCAGAGTTGGGCGCTGGCATGAGATGCACTTTGAGACGGAGACTCTTCTGCTTTAAACTTACTGAAGCCTTTGAGTGCCTGGCTGAGATGCTGAGTTCAGCTGAAGTGAATACTAGAGGGCAACAGGCCTTTTCTTGCAGATGGAAACCAGTCATCCTCTAGACCCACTTTCAAGTTTCTGGCTGTCTGTCCCACCATCATCCTGTTAGTGTCCATAATGTTCACTGTAATCTTTCTAGCTCCAGAAGCTCATGCAGAACACATTCGACCTAATCAAACAGGAAATCTGGGTTACTCCACACGGGAGACATAAATTTTAGGCTCTGAATCTAAAACAAATAAATGAAAAGACTAGATCAGAAAATCTCCCTTGCTTTTTTTTTTTTTTGCATCTGCCAAATAAACAGATTGTCACCAAAAGAGACATCCCTTCATTTCCTACAAAGGACCAACAATGCAATATGCATTGATTGATTGATTATTTCTCTTGCCAAGCAAATAATTCTGGGATGTAGAGGGGAAGCAATTGGAAAATGTAATTATCAATTACTGTGTGTTGCCATCAGAAGAGGAGGAAGTCTGCCCAGAGGACAGGCATGCACCACAGAAGGAGGGAGGTTTTTAAATGCTCTTAAGTTCCCCTCTTTCCTGCATTCAGAATTTGCTTGGGCTAAATGAACACAGATGACAATACAGAACCCATCGGGATATTTTTAAGTCCCTCAAACCTGCGGGATCTTTCACATCATCACCATTTTTACTATTTCTGTATTGAATCATTCCATAAGGATCGTATGCATAGTCCTACCCTTTTTTGGGCTGCCCTGAGGCAAAGACAAAAGCTCTCTTGGGCCATGGAGACACTGCTGCCTTCTTCCTGTCTGCACTCTCCTGAAGTAATCAATGTTTATGGCTGCAGTTACAGTAAAAATAGCAAAAGTCAATATTTGTGCTCCGTATCTGTCAGATAATAAAGCTGGCTAAAGGCATGGCCATATGACATCTGCATGCAACACAGGGGCTGGATCCACCCCCCCAACCCATCCTTCCAGACAGTTTGTCTAAAGATGGCGTCATGTTTGTACAGCTGACATTCTCAAATCCCCCATGTGTGTCCTTAGGGAAGCTCAGAATTTTTGTTTGATTTTTGATCCTGTTGATTCTGGCTTTTAGACTGGAAAAATGTTTAAAAGAAAGAAAGAAAGAAAATATAAAAGTAAGAAAACGAAACAAGACAGAATAACCACCCAGAAAATCTATCTAACAGTCTTAAGTTAAATAGAAAATTTATTCCCATCCCAGCCACTCACTTCAATCTAAGGTCCTTAGTTAGTGATAACCTAGAACTGGCTCTGTGTATTTTCAACTGTTGCTGTTTACACCTTGCTTATATCCAAAAGGATAGTAAAAGACAAGAAAATGATGGAAAGATTATAATGAAAGCCCCTAAAACCAGGTGGGAAATTTGAGTTCCTTTGAAGGGTTGGATTTTAGTCAAAGACCTAGGATTCAGCTTCAGCTCTGTGACCTTGGGCAAGTATTTCACTGTAAATAGGCCCCAGATTTTTCATCTATACAGTGGGAATATTAATCGAATCTAATATATAGCATTGTTGCAAAGATCAAATGAGATAATGTGGGAAAAGAATTTTGTGCAACATTTGGTAACAAATACCACTGATTGTTATCATCAAAGGAAAGAGATTTTTGAGTGAAGCAGCTTTACTTATTCAACTACTCAGCCTGGTTAAATGGCTAATTCAAATCTCTGAAAGAGGTAAATGTGTTAGCCGGGCATGGTGGTACCCGCCTGTAGTCCCAACTACTCAGGAGGCTGAGGCAGGAGGATCGCTTGAGTCCAGGAGATCAAGGCTTCAGTGAGCCACTGGAATACAGTGATAGCACCACTGTATTTCAGGCGGGGCAACAGAGTAAAACCATGTCTCAATAAAAATTTTTTTAAAAAATGTTTTTAAAGTGGAAATTTAAAACCCCAATTTTGAAACTCACTTTGATGTTCCATTTATTTAATATTATTATTAACCTTCCATAGCCAAATTCTTATGCATTTCCATCTTCTTTAATATTTCCAAGTTAGAATGATTGTCCTGGCTGGGCGCGGTGGCTCACACCTATAATCCCAGCACTTTGGGAGGCCTAGGCAGGTGAATCACCTGAGGTCAGGAGCTCGAGACCAACCTGGCCAATATGGTGAAACCCTGTCTCTACTAAAAATACAAAAAATTAGCTGGGCATTGTGGTGGGTGCCTGTAATCCCAGCTACTCAGGAGACTGAGGCAGGAGAATTGCTTGAGCCTGGGAGGCAGAGGTTGCAGTGAGCCGAGATCATGCCACTGCACTCCAGCTTGGGCAACAGAAGGAGATTCCATCTCAAAAAAATCAAAACAAACAAAACAAAAAAACAGAATGATTGTCCTAGTCTGGGGACATAATTGTCATTTTTTTTTCTCAAATTTGATCCCAAATTTCCAGTCAGGAACCCCAAAGCATTTCACAGTCTCTTTAAGCAGTCCTTCCTGTGTAACGTCATTTCCTTCTTCCTCTACTGCAATTGATTGCATTCAGCAAACTAGTTTTTCCTCTAAAAGTGACACACTGTGTAGTAGGTAGAATGATTTTAGGTGGCATGTGGATGAAATTCTGTAATTCTAAAAGTCATTTATTTTAACACGTATTAGAGAAAATACAATAGCAGACCAAATCCATGATTTCCCAGCTACTATTCTTAAGGTTGAGGATAAAGCCATAGAAAGCTAAGCATTACGCCATTTAAAAATGATTAAATAGGCCGGGTGCAGTGGCTCACACCTGTGATCCTGACACTTAGGGAGGCCCAGGCAGGCGGATCATAAGGTCAGGAGATCAAGACCATCCTGGCTAACACAGTGAAACCCCATCTCTACTAAAAATACAAAAAATTAGCTGGGCACGGTGGTGGGTGCCTGTAGTCCCAGCTACTTGGGAGGCTGAGGCAGGAGAATGACGTCAACCTGGGAGGCAGAGTTTGCAGTGAGCGGAGATCGTGCCACTGCACTCTAGCCTGGGTGACAGAGCGAGACTCTGTCTCAAAAATAAAATAAAATAAAAGATTAATAAGGTGTTATATACTTGCCCATATTTTCCAGTTTTTTGCAGGTCAATGGGGTCATGTTACTGTGAGGCAGGAGCATTCTGGAGCTTGCATGCAACTTTCCCATTGTCTCTGACCTTGCCATGTGACTGATGAGGCTGAATGTTCCGTATGATGCCGGTATTAGATGGTGGAGCCTCCATCAGTCTGGGTACCCGAATGATTGTGTAGAGCAAAACCCCCATCAACCCATGACAGATGTGTAATATGAATGAGTAATAACCTTTTGTTGTGTTAATTCACTGTTTTGGGATTGTTAGTGAACTAACATGGTGGTATGAGAAGAACCATTAAACTGGTCACAGTAGTGTTTAAGATGACAGCTTTCTTTATTGCCCCAGGTAGCACGACTTCAAGTCTTTGTCATTGTCTTGACAACTCTTCTGTGAGCATGTTCTAATTTGTCAATGGCTTTCTTCAAATATGATGTTCAGGCCAGGTGCGATGGCTCATGCCTGTAAGCCCAGCACTTTGGGAGGCCGAGGCAGGCAGGTCACCTGAGGTCAGGAGTTTGAGACCAGCCTGACCAACATGGTGAAACCCCGTCTCTACTAAAAATACAAAATTAGCCAGGCCTGGTGGTGCATGCCTCTAATCCCAGCTACTCAGAAGGCTAAGGCAGGAGAATCACTTGAACCCCAGAGGCAGAGGTCGCGGTGAGCCGAGATCGCACCATTGCACGCCAGCCTGAGCAATAAGAGTGAAACTCAGTCTCAAAAAAATAAATAAGTAAATAAATAATCTTCAGAGATGCATACAACCCACCAGATGTGATTGAAATAAAACAGTTTCCCTCCATCTCTATGAACTCAGCCTACAATCCATAAGCCTTTCTTTAGTTCATTCACCCCCATCATTGGACTGTATCAAGTATGTATTACTCAAAATCCTTGTCTTGTGACTTTTGTTGAAGCCTGGCCTTTTCCACCTTTTCCTTCAGTAGATGATTGTTTATTGTTCTTGAACAATTTTAATCCTTTTATATTACTGTTTAAGGTCAGCTTATAGATATTTCACAAATCCTGAACTCTTCTATGCAACATAAAACCATCTCTCCAGGCTTTATTTCCCATGTATTGGATATGTATGCATTCTTGGTCTTCATGTAAAGCAGGGCTTCTCAAAATCAACCACCAGAGAATCCCTGATCACCGAGGGGTCCAAAATTATCTCATAGAGGTTGGAGTCACTCAAAGCCAATATGGCATTTGTTAATTGTTTAAAAATAATTCATGTGTTTTTTTTTCATTCAACATAAAATGTATTAGTGCTTCTTGTGGCGTGATTTCCTTCAGAATCTTTGAGTAAAACTGATACTTATAAAGTACAGTGTTTGTCTTGTGTCTGGCATGGGATAGATTTCAAATTCATTTGAAAAGAAGGGAGGGAAGATGAAAGAAAACAAAAAAGAAAGAAGAAAGAAAGAAAGAAGAAAGAAAGAAAGAAAGAAAGAAAGAAAGAAAGAAAGAAAGAAAGAAAGAAAGAAAGAAAGAAAGAAAGAAAGAAAGAAAGAAAGAAAGAAGGGAGGGAGGGAGGGAGGAAAGGAGGAAGGCAGGCACAAAGAGGGAAAGAAAGAAAGAGGGAGGAGGGGAAGAAAGAGGGAGGTTGGCAGTAAGGGTAGGAGGAAGAAAAGAAAAGGAGAAGAAAGGGAGCATAGGAAGAGAAAAATATAAAATGAAGGAATGAATGAATGTAAGAATATCTGAAGCCTGTTTTTGGCTCACTTTACACCATCTGTCTCCAAAATGATAATTTATTTTATGATACCTTTTTCTGTTTCTAACATTTAGTTATTTAATTTTCATTTAATATTTTTGAATCTCTCGTTCTACGCTATTTTTCCAATTATTTAATTTCTTCCCCTTCTACTTTATTTTTCTATACTCCCTTCTTTGTATTGGATTACATATATTGTGTTGTGTTAAAATATGTCCTCATTTCTTTAATAACTATTTTTTTTAGCACTAATTATATGCCAGGAACTTTATTAGCCATAGTAAATACAGTGAGAAGCAAGACAAAGGTGGCCACAGTTGATATGAAACTGAAGAATAGATCCTTGGACAGCTCATTGGTTTCTTTAGACACCTTTTATTTTCTCCTCATCAGAATCACTTTCACTTGGATGATCAGAACTTTCCGTTTCAGGAGCCTTGTATACCTCCTAAGCCACCACCCCATTAAAATGCCACTAGAGGCCTAGCACGGTGGCTCATGCCTGTAATCCCAGCACTTTGGGAGGCCGAAGTGGGTGGATCACGAGGTCAGGAGTTCAAGACCAGCCTGGCCAAGATGGTGAAACCCCGTCTCTACTAAAAATAGAAAAAATTAGCCAGGCGTGGTGGTGGGCGCCTCCCACCATGGCTTCCAGCTACTCAAGAGGCTGAGGCAGAGAATTGCTTGAACCTGGGAGGTGGAGGTTGCAGTGAGCCGAGATGGCGCCACTGCGCTCCAGCCTGGGTGACAGACCGAGACTCTGTCTCAAAAAAAAAAAAAAAAAAAAGCCACTAGATACCGAATGATAACTACATTTTCCTAGATACTGTAAAATAACTACGTTTTCTCTGAAAATCCATTCAAGTTTCATTCCAAGTACCGCTGTCATCTTTTCAATATACTGATGTGCTCCTGGCTGAGAAAGAGTTTTACTCAAGCAGAAAGTGGATGTGCTTGGCTCAGGTGGGGAGAACGATGAAAAGGATCCCTGAGTGAGCATCATTGACCACGAACATAAGGGCCTTTTCCAGATTTGCTTCCTTCTCACATGAAGCATGTTGTGTGAAACAACTTACGTGATGATTTTCCCAGCTGGTGGCAGTTTGGAAAGGAAAACGCTGTTCTGTATTTCTTTCTGAACCAAAAAAATATTTCAAGAGGCTCGCAGTATTATTATAACAACTTTTAGCATTTTTATTATGAATGTTTGTTGTGGAAATATTTGAAAATATAAATGGAAAAACAGAAAACAGTTTAAATAAACTAGGATATTCACTGCTCAGAGGTATGGATATTTTGGTGTAGATCTTTCCACATGGAAACTTTTAAAATTATAAAAATGTATTATATTTACTATTTGGCATTATACCATAATACCATATGATATTTTTCTCTTAATACTTGTGAATAGTCCTCATAACATTACATAGTTTTCTAAGATACAATTTTATTAATGGTTTAGGGTGCTGCCATATAACTTATTTTAAAATATCTTAATGTTGAACACTTAAGTAATTATTAAATTTTCTACTATTATGAAGATGGGTCTGATGAATTTTGTTATGGTGAATTTTTCACATCAACCCATGCATATTTCCTTAGGATAAGTTTCTAGTAGTAGAATTATTGAGTAAATTTATAAGGCTGTATATGTAAATTTTGAAAGCTTTTGGTGCCTATTCTCAAATTATTTTCTGGAAGCTTTGTATCAATTTATATTTCTATCACCAGTGTAACAGATTTTGCATTTAACAAGGGGCATTATTATAAAAATCTTTTCTATCTTACAAGAGAATGACATCTCATATTTTTTATTTTTGAATTGATTGATACTTTGTCTTTTTTCTAGTAGAATATTTGTCTTTTTAAACTTTTTAAAGTCTATTATATATTTATTATGTTTTTCATTTTTATTCTATCTGTTAAGAAAATATTAATATTGTCATTTTACAGACGTAAATATTTTCTCAGAGTTTTGTCATTTGAATATTAATTTTGTTTACTGTGCTTTGGAGGTTGAGCTAATTGATTTTTTCATTGTAGTAAAACACATTTATATTTTTAATGGTTGTCTTTCACGTCATGTTTAGCTTCCATCTTTAATTCTCTTCCACTCCAAAAGTCCAACAAAAAGACTATATAAAAGGGGGATTTCTACCAGTGCTGACAACTGGAAAAGTATAGACTTCAGATGTTAGAATTTTCAAATTATGTGATAGAAATGTAAATGCATTTCTATAAGATATGCTACCAGCAGCCGGGCACAGTGGATCACGCATGTAATCCCAGCGCATTGGGAGGCCAAGGCAGGCGGATCACCTGAGGTTGGGAGTTTGAGACCAGCCTGGCCAACATGGAGAAACCGTGTCTCTACTAAAAACACAAAATTAGCAGGGCGTGGTGGCGCATGCCTGTAATCCCAGCTACTCGGGAGGCTGAGGCAGGAGAATCGCTTGAACCAGGGAGGCGCCATTGCACTCCAGCCTGGGCAACAAGAGCGAGACTCCGTCTCAAAATTAAAAAAAAAAAAAAGATATGCTACAACCAAGACCAAGCTGAAGGAAGAGCTAACCAGCCAATGAATTCCACACAAATAATTGTAAGAAAACACAACAAATTTAGGTTCAATTATAAGTTTAAAAAATTTTCTTTTTTGTGTCTTCTATTTTTCAAATTTTCGATAGTAATACATGTTTATATGGTGATACCGAAAGATCAGAAAATACAGGCGAACTTCAGGGTGTGCACACTGGTTATTTAATGTATCCATATGAGCAGCAGATACAGCTTTCTACAACAGAAGATGCTGAGTGCGAGTAACTCTATGTCTATGGCTTTACTCTGTACACAACAGTGATTCTTAACCAAGGATGATTTTGTTTCCTGCTCCCCACCCTGCAGGGACATTTGGCAATGTCTGGAGACATTTCTGGTTGTCACAGCTAGGGAGGGTGCTCCTACTGTCTCGTGGATGAGGGACAGGGATGCTGCTAAACATCCTGCAAGGCACAGGGCAGCTCCCCCAGCAAAGGATTCTCTTGTCCAAAATATTAACAGTGCCAAGACTGAGAAACACTGGTGCACAGACTTTGAGATGAATGATCTCCAAATTGCCTGAGGTGTGGGCAACCCAGGAAGTACACAAGGCAATCTATTGAGGTGAAAGAAAAAATGTAACATTTCCATTTGTATTAATTTTTATTTCAAAAGATTGTATTAATTTTTATTCATACTTAAAGTGTAGGTTGACGCATTTCTCTTTACATGGGCTGAGTGCCCCTCCAGTCACATATCACGCTTACCCTGAAATGTCCTGAGGGATGAGAGAGAAAATCACTGCATGGATGGGGACACAATGGCACCCATTTGTTTGCCTGCCTCCCAGCACATTGTGACATCCTGCAGTTTCCAAGGGCCAGGTCAAGTGTATTTATGGATGACATTATCCAATTTCAATTCAGCTACCTTTCACAACATCACCAATAACTTTAAAAGACAAATCAAGCCGGGCGCAGTGGCTCATGCCTGTAACCCCAGCACTTTGGGAGGCTGAGGCAGGTGGATCACCTGAGGTCAGGAGTTTGAGACCAGCCTGGCCAACGTGGTGAAACCCCTTCTCTACTAAAGATACAAAAAACTAGCCAGGTATAGTGGCACACACCTGTAATCCCAGCTACTTGGGAGGCTGAGGCAGGAGAATCACTTGAACCTGGGAGGCGGAAGTTGCAGTGAGCCGAGATCACGCCATCCAACTCCAGTCTGGGTGACAGGGCGAGACTCTGTCTCGAAAAAAAAAAAAAAAAATAGACAAATCAGATGGACGGAAGATAGAGTCTATAATGCAAATACAAGCAAAGGGAAGATAATGGCAGAGCTGACATCTAGGAAAGAAAAATATTTCAGAAGAAAAGAATAGTACACCTGTCATTACATTATAGCCCTGACCATTGTTTTTGAGTTTCTATTAGTATCCTACAATTTGGACTGAATCTTGAATCATTTCCTGATTACAAATCTCTAAAGAAAAACAGGGTTTTAATTTTCTTCAGAAGGTTTTTAGTTGGCTTCTTAATGGAATAGGTTCTGGTATACAAATACGTTTTTTAATTGTGATTTGTAAGTGCATTACTAATGTTATGTATCCCTCATGTTACTTCTTCCAAGAAAATTAAAATCATAGAATTCCAAAAATCAGAAGGGACTCAATAAACAAAGCAGTTATATAAATCGATGACTTGGTTGAGGTCTCACTTATGCCAGTGTGGGATGCTAACTTGGCTTTGGGACACTCTTAAAGATTCTTCAGGACTATCTGGGAATGAATATTCCCAGTAAAGAGGGACATGCTGACGCTCATATTTTTGTTGCCAGTGCTTTCAAAAAGAAAGACTTTTTATCAAAAGTGCAAAATGAGAAAGAAGAAAAATCAATATTTTCATCTGAGGAATGTGAGCCCCTTTGGGTCAGATAGGCATTGGAATGAAACAGCAGTCATGCCTCATTCCCTCTTGACCTAAACAATTATCTCTTGAATGCACCTACTATGTGGGCTCCAGACTAACTGATATCAAGTAGCCGTAAAACACATATGCTGAACGCTGTTAACTCATACCCTATAATTCAACAATGTACAGACAATTACTAACCAATGTTATCTGTAAACAAACAAGGATTCCTGTTCAACAACTTTGTATTGGCCCACTCCTTTTTCCCTTTGCCTTTAAAAACCTGCCTGTAACACAGGCTGATCAAGCACTCCCCAGGGTAATTTGGAATTATGTCCCTAGCAGCTCACTTTGTCCCTAGTCTTCACTTTGGCTCAAGTAAACTCTTTAAATAATACTTTGTGCTTTAGTCTCTTCCTTTTAGGGGGACACATATATCTCAGAGCAAGCTCTCAGAGACGTATACTATAAGAAGAATTGACAATATAATCCGATCTATACTGGAGAAGGGGATGGGAACTCTGCATGGGGACAGCTAGCAAAGAGTAGCTATCTCCTCTCCCAGGCCCCATTCCATAGGGTGGGGGAGATGTAATCTGAGTAAACCCAAGGGGCCTTATTTAATTTGGATAAGATCAAGGAGAAATGTATGCCCAGGATGTTGTCAAAAACAATACAGCAATCAGCTGGCTATCAGTGGTAGCTAACAGCTCAAGGTTAACACCAATGGCAGCCCCAAACCCAGAAGTTTAATGGGGAATGCAAGGGAAGAGATGGTCAAAGACGACCCTGCTAAATTCACAGCCTTGTCTAGTGGTCTGGGGAAGACCATGAGCATACTCAAGGCTATGCCATCTCAGTAGCAATGGGAAAGAGAACTTCGGAGCTACAAGCACTGAAAATGACTTCACAACATTATGGCAGTAGGAGAAATCTGACATGGTTGATTCCATCTTGCTTCTGACCCCCAAGCTGCTCTTGGTCATTTGTGGGCATAGGTCAAGCTAACTTTGACAGGAATTTAGTTTATAGTTTAACCTTAAAGCAAAGATGATAATAGCCCTCCCCAAAATTAAACTGTCTTTGTAAAACTAATAAATGTCCACAAGGCTAGGGTTATGAGAGGGGCCTGAATTCTGCTAAGATGCAGGCATAAACAATAACCAGCCATTGTTCTGGCAGTCACAAGATTTGTAACCTCCCCAATTACTACTGTAGACAACATCATTATTGTAGAACCTAAGACTGGCCTTTTGGGATGTCTTTTCAGACTTTTGCATTTATGACAACCAGCTGACTCCACCCAGAATGATGACTCCTGACTCAAAAAGTCCTGTGGTTCCCACACAGAGGTGGACTTAGTGCACGGGGACTGTTTTCCACACCCACTATGCTTTTATCCCAAACAATCAGCATTCCCCATTCTCTAGCCCCTTGCCTACCAAACTATGATTGAAAAATCCTAACCCATGAGCCTTTCAGAACACTGATTTGAGTGATAACTTCATCTCTAGAGTAGCCAGCCTTGAGTCAATTAAACTCCTTCCTTACTGAAATACCTCAATGAGGTATTTACTTTACCACAATACCCGCAGTACCTCAATGCAATACTTCATTGGTCTCAATGAACTGGCTTTGCCTGTGCAGCAGGTAGGAAGAATTCATCAGGCTATTACAATCCCTGGCTACATGCAAAGCAAATTTTAAATTTTCTGAACTGTGGATGTATTCTCCAACCTACCTACTGATCCAACAGTAAAAGATGAAAATCTTATTCTCCTGGTAGTGTCTTAGTCAGCTGTGGCTGCCATTAAGAAAATGTCATAGACTGGGTGGCTTAAACAACAAAAAATAATTTTTTCACTGCTGTGGAGGCTAAGAGTAATGATCAGAGCACCAGCAAAGTTGGGTTCGGGTGACGGCTCTCTTCCTGGCTTGCAGATGGCCACCTTCTCACTCTGTTATCACATGGCCTTTTTTCAGTGTGTGCAGATGGAAAGAGAGAGATGGGGAGAGTTGGCTCCATGTGCACACAGTGATGAGTTAAGGCACTGATCCCATTGTGAGGGTCCTATCCTCAGGATTTCATCTAACCCTAATTATCTACCAAAGGCCCCATCTCCAAATACCATCACATTGGGAGTTAGGACTTCAATGTATGAATTTGGAGGGAGACACACACAAACATTCCGTCCATAAAAGGGGCCTTAAATACCACCTCTGACCAAACAGTGGCTGAACACTAAGCTATGCTGACCCAGCAGCCAATCCTAGGAAGCCCCACTAATCTATAGACAGAGAAAATGGACTGCTGGTAGCTTGGTCTGGCAGGGTGGAGGGAATGAAGAGTGGCTGTGAGTCAGGAGGTTTCTTCATGGAGTGATGAAAATCCTAAATGTTCAAAAGTTGGATTATGCTGATAGTTGCACAACTCTGTAAATACGCTACATACTCTAAAAACCATTGAATTGTATCATTAAGTGGGTGTATTTTATGATATGTATAAAAACCATTGAATTGTATCATTAAGTGGGTGTATTTTATGATATGTAAGTTATAACTCAAAAAGTTGATTTTTAGAAAATCATATGGAATAATTATAGCCCCAGATTCCCTCCTGAATAACAATTCAATTAGTCATTAATAGTATCACTAGACAGTAAGTAAGATTTCTGAATTTTAACCAAGGCTTAGTTTGAATTGCTACAAGCCTTAGTATGAATTGCTACTAGCCTTAATATGAACTTTGGTAATTGGATTTGGCAATGAAAAAGTTTAACGTTTTGAAAAGTAAAATATTGAAATTGAAAGTATGGAAGCATCTTTGTAGGCCTGCACTGAAATATAGGAACCTGAGTTTAAAGTTTAGGGGAGTCAAATCCCAATATTGTAGAAATGTAGCTTAAAGCTCCTAATGAGGGAATCATAGAATTATGAACACAAAATTCATCAGATATATGAAAGAGAAACTGGCAGTGGCTGGAAATCATCTGCTGAAAGCAGAAAATAAAATAATTTTACTACTTTACCTTGACAATAAAACAAGAAAACTTTATCTCAAAACATTATGGTGGAATTTAAAGTATTAGAGAGAAGAGATTGACTTTGCTCACCCATCTCTAATTTCATGGATGAGGCTCGTATAATAAAAAACAGATTAACAGGAGACCACTATACAAATTTATTTAATATGGGTTTTACATGATAAGGGAGTCTTCACGAGAAAATGAAGACCCAAATAAATAAGGAAACCTGTGTCTGTTTATACCTTGATTTGATGAAGAGTGAACAGTTGTGGGGAAGTATAATTGGACAAAGGAAGTATGACCTAATGATAATAAATCGGGGGAAACTTAACAAAGCCTGTCTGTTCAAATTCTTCTTGGCATCTCTGTGTCTTTAGCACCTTTCCCCTGGGTATAGAGAGGGCAGCTCTCAAGTGAAGATTTTATGGCCTGTTTCAGGGGAAGATCAGAAAATTCTTTCTAGGTTTTAAGACCTGCTTCAGGGGAAAAGATGGGGGAAGGTAAGAGTGACCTTCCAATTTCTCCTGTTTTCTCAACTGCCAAAGTGCCATATTTTGGGGTAGGTAGCATGTCCTGAACACCATAAAAAGGTAGTGTACAACACTGAAGTAATCAAGGCTGTGTGTGGTACTGACATAAAGATAGATCTAGAGATTAATGGAATATAATTGAGAGTCCAGAAATTATATATAGATAAATATATGACCAGTATATAAATATATATTGAAAATAAGCACATGAGCAGATGCTTAACATTGCTATTCATTAGGGAAATGCATATCAAAACCAGGAATTGCAACTTTTACATATTACTGATGGGAATATAAAATGGTGCCGTCCCTTTGGAAAAAGTTTGGTAATTCCTCGGAAATTAACTATAGAGTTACCATATGACATTACAATTCCAATCCTGGGTACACACCCAAAAGAATTGAAAGCACATGTCCACACAAAAACCTGTACTGTAAATTTGTTCAGAGCAGCATTACTCATAATAGCCAACATGTGGAGATAACCCAACTTCCCATCAACTGACCAATGGAGAAACAAAATGTGGTATATCCATATGGTGGAATATTATTCAGTCATAAAAGGAAGAAAGTACTGATATATGCTACAGCATGGATGAACCTATAAACCAAAAATAAAAATCTAAGCTCCCCAGCCATCTTAATGGACTCCTCCTCTTGGCCAAGGGCATTCTAAAGTTAACCTAAAAAACTAGTTTAGGCCATGATGGGAAGGGGGAGTCAGACATGCCTCATTACCATTAACATCAACAGAGACCTTAATACCGATAGAACAGGCTGGGTGCGGTGGCTCATGTCTGTAATCTTAACACTTTGGGAGGCCGAGGTGGGTGGTTCACCTGAGGTCAGAAGTTCAAGACCAGCCTGGCCAACATAGTGAAACCCTGTCTCTACTAAAAATACAAAAATTAGCCAGACAGGTAGCACACGCCTGTAATCCCAGTTACTTGGGAGGCTAAGGCAGGAGAATCCCTGGAACCTGGGAGGTGGAGACTGCAGTGAGCCAAGATGGTGTCACTGCACTCCAGCCTGGGCGACAGACTGAGACTCCACACTCCCCCACCCAAAAAAGCAAAGACTGATAGAACAGACTCTTTAAGTAAGATAGGAAACATTTACAATCTATTCTCTCTGAAGCTTGTTATCTGGAGCCTTCATCTGCAAGATAATACCTCGGTCTCCACAACCCCTTACATTAAAGGAGACATTCTTTCCTATTGATTCCAGGTCTTTAGATAGTAACTCAACCAATTGCCAATCAGAAAACGTTTGAATCTGCCTATGACCTGGAAGTCTCCACTTCCAATTGTCCCACCTTTCCAGGTGGAACCAATGTACATCTTTCATGTATTAATTGATGTCTACGTCTCCCTAAAATGTATAAAACCAATTACCCTGGGCACATGTTGTCAGGACCTCCTGAGGCTGTGTCACAGGCATGACCTTAACCTTGGGAAAATAAACTTCTAAATTGATTGAGGCTTGTCTCAGATACGTTTTGGTTTACAAACCTTTTTGAAGGTTTTGACATTATGTTAACTGAAAGCAACCAGATATAAAACATATTGTAGGACCCCATTTATATAATGTTTTCATATAGGTTTTATTATTACTTAGATATAGTAATAACAACACATCAGATGACTGCCATTGAAAAGATGGCTTGTTATTCACAGTTCCCAAGAGAAGAGAGCATGCCACATCACAGGGGGCCACATGAGAAAGCACCTGGGTTGCCCAGGCAGCAGAAGGAAAGGGAAAATGTGGGCAAGGACCTTTACTGTGGTTTCCACGGGAAGAAACAGGCAAGGTAAGGTAAACAGGCTTGAGATTGGCTAATGGGAAGAATTTTATCAGGCTCTGGAGTACAAGGGCTGACACTAATTGCCTGGTACATAGCCTGGGATGATTAGCACAAGGGATAGCGTTGAGAGCCCTATAGAGAAGGTGGCTGGGGGAATAGGCTGTGGGTTGGTTGATCCACATTTGAAAAACAGGCGAATTGCTTACTATCTTTAGGAATTGAGTAACTAACACCAGAAGGAGCAGTCCCTCCAGGATTAGCAAAACCCCAGATGTTAAAGCCTCAGAATACAGAAAATAAACCACGTGGTTGATACAGGCACATATGAAATATCCAGCCTAGGCAAGTCCATGGAGACAGAAGGTAACTTCATGGTTATCAGGATGCTGAATGCACATGGATGTAGAGTTTCTTCTTAGGGCAATGAAAATGTCCCGGAATCAGCTAGCAATCGTGGTTGCAAAACTTTGTGAATATACTTTAAAAATCTGAATTGTTCACTTCAACAGGGTGAATTTTGTGATATGCAAATTATATCTCAAAAAAAGAAAAAAGAAAAAAGTTATATTAGTCATGAGAAAAACTATTCTGTGAAAAAAATATTCCCTTTAATTCAGAAGAACTGGTTTTAGCAGAATACATTTTGGACAAAATCGTTTTTAAAATTTTCCTACAGTCAAAGAAAGGAATATCAGGCAAAGTCAGTTTCTTTAGGAAAGCAGATTTTTCTTTAACCTTCATTTAAGGTATAGGGTGTCTAAACTATTGCTTTAGGCCAAAACTCTAAAAGTATATATCAAGTCATAGAATATAATGGATATCCATTCTCCCCAATTTTTGATAAAAGACTCCACATACTGAGGTGGGGCTAATTGTAACCCTGTTTCACATGATGACTGAGTTCCCATGGTGACTGAGACCTGACCATTCAAAGTGTCATACTACCTTAGACACAAAGATTGGCTCGAACATTTAGACCAAATTATCACTAAATCAAACTTTACTCCGGCCCAATTTGACACTCCTACATGAAGAAAAGGAGGGTGTTTCTTTCAAGTAGAATTGAACCTGGCAGTATATGAGCCTAAAACTCCTAGAATCCAACTATAGAGAGTGAGGCCAATATGGTGCTATGATGTAGAGAGCGATTGGGTCATGGTGGCTTTGCTATGCACCTGGGATAAGCCAGGCCTAAAATCCATACCTAGATTTTTCTGTTGTGAAAGATAATCGTCTTTTTTGTTCGTTTGTTTTGTTTTGTTTTTTTCTTAAGCTAGTTTTAATTGGGTTTCCTGCCATTTGCAATCAAATAAGTCCTCAAGGAAACCCAGAAAATATTTTCAGAAAAAAAATTCAAATAAAGAAATAACCTAGTGTTTACAAATTGCTTTATGGGCTTTATCTGATCTTATTTACTCAGGTGTTGTTAGTTACATTTTACATATAAAATTTGGTATCTGATCAATTTTTTTAAACTAAGGATGAGAAGAGTAATGCAAATTGCTCAACAACCATGTAGCTAGTTAGCTAGCAGAAAAAAAAGACAAAAACCCAAGTCTTCTGGCTCTAGTTATGAACTGAGTCATCTCCTTGATAAGCTAAAACGATCATCTGTCTTATTTTCAAAACCATTGAACAATTTCCACCAAAGGCATACAGGCCTTGGCTTTGCTTTAGATAGAAAAAGTATCTTTGCACAAACATGAATGTAATAGCTCTTGGTGTCTTGAAATTGTTTCTGAATGTCAAATATTTCTCTCTGTGTAAACTGCCAGGCATTTATCTTATTATGATCATCTGCTTTTTCTCTTTGGGAAAGATATTGGAAGGGGGGAAGAAAGAGAAATATGTATCTTTCTAGCCATAGCAGACTAGGCCTAGGTGTTTGTTAGCAGTCCTCACTGTGGGATTGACAACCCCAGCTGTTGATAGGCCACTGAGAGACAGGAGAGAGAGAATGCAATTCATCAGTTCACTGGGCAAATGGGCTTGTCTTAATGTTACCATTTTCCTTATGGCCATAATAACCTCCTGCATAGCACACCTGGAATAATTTAGCTACATTTGACCGATCAGTTGAGAAATTGTTTAGAAAGTATGTGCTCTCTTTTTCTGCCAGGAGCTGGTGGATTCAACAGTGAGCCAGCCAAAGCATGCTCTCCAAGGCTTATGATGTGCTGACATATTACTGAAAGGGGATCACCTTCATCCTCATACTGGCCTTTACTATCTCTGACTGTGTCAGCCCCACTTCCCAGTTCTGCACAGCAGCAGACACAAAGGTCACAAGCTGGCTGCAAAGAGGTCTGTGTTGTTTTTGTTTTCCACTGAATTAATTGCCATCATTTCAAATTTATGAGTTCACATGAAAAAGATTTTTTCTGGCTTCTCTTGGAAAAGCAGAATGTTTAGCCCTACAGGGCTTCCATTTTCAGATGACAATAGTTGGTCGCAGTTGGGTGGGAACTCTCCCATTTAGGCAGGAGGCATTGCCTTTAGTTTGCTGAGGCCTCCAGTACACCTGACACTCTCATTTCATTCATTTAGGTTACCTGCTTGGACTCTGGAGCTATTTGAGTTTGCAACGTCTGCATGAGGAAGTGAAAAAGAACTTGGAAAATTTCTCTTAGACCTAAGATTACGGATTAGGCTCGTATTGCGACCAATCATTTGCCTTTGTTAGGTTTTGGAACTACTAACCGCTCATCCAGATAGGATTGTTTTAAACTTCAATCTCTCTGTATATATTTTTGTAATTCAATTTTTCTTTTTGACTCAGTGAGAAATACTCAACTTCCAGTTTAAGAAGCCCACATCAGAAAAGGATGTTTCAGAAAAGTACTAATCAGTCATAAAGTGATTCTTTATCTCAGACTCACAAATGGAGAATGTTTCTTGCTGTCTCCAGCCATGTGTTAATGGTTTCTCTGAGGTCACCTGTACAGATAGATCTTTTGAATTTCACTTGGAACACATGTGGTTTTAAGCTAGATGTTAATTGGAAACATTTATAGTGTCAAACATTTGATTAATGCTCTGGGTTTTAATTGAAAGGAGTAAGCATTTCTTAAATCAACTCAGCACAGTAATATGATTTTTTAAAAAGATTCCTAGACTAGGTTAAAATTTATTTGAAAACTGAATAATATTTCAAAAGCAATCCTCATCATGTAATAGTGATTTGCCATCATTCCTGTTAAGCAAATATTTTGGGGACAATTACTTG
Source organism: Nomascus leucogenys (assembly GCF_006542625.1). NCBI lineage: Eukaryota > Metazoa > Chordata > Mammalia > Primates > Hylobatidae > Nomascus > Nomascus leucogenys. Next base: position 64,682,575 of record NC_044399.1, read on the forward strand.
CCAACAGGTAATTAGAAAAAAAAATAGTTGCCAATAAATGCAATACTGCTTTTAGTTGATGGCCAGTAATAGTTCAGAAACATGTTGATTGTGATTTCACTCTACTGTAGAGTTTTTGGTATAAGACAAAACTTCCTACATGTTTAACCCTTTAAATAACATAGTATAAGAAGGAAAAGCCCACTGCCTCTAGAATAAGAGTTGCTCTGTGTGGCTGGGACCCTCTAAACTAAAAGAACTAGGACATAGTGTAGCGATCAAGCATAAGGTAATATTCAAGAAGTCCAAAGTGGGACCCAGTTTTTTTTTTAATGTGCAAGAAGTCCAAAGTGGGACACAGTTACATTCAGAAGAAGGAACATTTTGACTGCAATTTTTGCTCATAAAGCACACAAATTAGGTCTCCAGATGGTGCCCTGTAGACATAATTAAGCATTGCAATAAATCAAGTGGCAGTGACATGGCAATTATTCTTGGGCCCCTACCCCTCCCTTGTCAGGTGCTTGGGGAGGTGCACCCAGACATTCTTTCAGGTGTTCTGAAACAATGATGTACCGTCTATTAGGGGCCCAAAGGGGGATACTGCCATTAACTTTTTACTGTCAGCCAGGACAGATAATAGGTGCAAGATGTACTCTGGTGCTAAGATATTACTTCTCACTGTTATAGTACACTTAGTATTGTAAAAGAGAAAACAAAGAGTGGAGAGAAAAGTGTTGCAAGGCCCCTTCTGCATGATTGTTCCAGTTCAAAATATAAAATACTTTAACATGCCAATCAGTTCTTTGATTTCCACACCACCAAACGACTTGCCTTACTTTTTTTTTTCCCACCAAATTAACTACCAAATCCGTTTTTTTGGAAACATGTATTCCTTATCCCTTTGTTCCTTCAACATGTGCGTATTTTAGCATTCCTCAAACTTTAGTAATGTATAAGAGTCTTTAAAACCCCAAGGATATATATCCACAGATCCACCCCCACCCCCTACAACCAGGATACGTGGACATTGCTTGAGAAACACTGACTTAAGAACTGAAAATCTGATTCTTAGGAAAATGTCCTATAATGCAAAATATTCAATACAAAATAAAAGTGAATTGTATTTTTATACTGGGCAAAATACTTCCATAGAATTAAAAAACATAAAATTTTGAAATTCTGTTTAGTTTGAGAAATTAATAACAATATATTTTTTTTATTTTTACTTTTTCTTCTTTGGTATAGATGGGATCTTGCTATGTTGCCTCAGCTGGTCTCAGACTCATGGCCTGAAGTGATTCTCCCACCTCAGCCTCCTAAAGTGCTAGGATTACACACATGAGCCACCATGCCCAGCCTGATGTACTTTAAATCCCTATCGTGTATCAGGCACCGTAACAGGCCTTGGGCCTACAAAGCTCATTAGGGATTTCCCTCTCTGTCAAAAAAAGAGAGAGTAGAGAGCAACAGATCATCTGTGTTCTCACGCAGCCTATGTATGATTCTGAATTTCTGGGTGACCTGAATGGAATTTTGTCACTTTCCACTCTGTTGCAGGCTATTGAAACAGAACTGAAAGGACCTCCAAACATTGAAAAGCATGTGTTTTAGTTACAGCAAATGAGGATATTCTCTTTTCAGTGTTCACCAGGTCCTTGCATTTATCTCCCATGGCTGCTGTTACAAACTACCACAAACTTGGTGGCTTAAAACAACACACACTTATTATCTTACAGTTCAGGAGGTCGGAAGCTTGAAATCAGTTTCACTGAGCCAAAGTCAAGGTGTCAGCTGGGCTGGTTCCTTCTGGAGGTTGCCTGCATTCCTTGGCTCATGACCCCTACCTCACATCACTCAACTCCTGCTTCCATCATTTTACCTCTTACCTCCCTCTGATCTCTCTCATTCCTTTTATAAGAACACCTGTGATTCATCAGGCCCACTAGGATAATGCAAGATAATCTTCTCATTTCAAGATCCTTGAGTTAATCACATCTGCAAATTCCCTTTTGCCACATAAGGTGACATTCACAGATTCAGGGGATTAGGATGCAAACACCTTTGGGGCCATTATTCAACCCACCACTGTCCCTTAGGTCCCAAATCTCGTTCTGCAGTCCTGACCCCATGCCTTCAACCATATATCTCAACTTAACTTTGACATCACTTCATAGTGAACAAGTTTCAGCACAAGACAATTCCTTCTCCCTGTAAAATCTGTTCCACAATGTTAGTTTTCTTTGTCTTGTAGCAACACTGTCATTATACCTTTTATACAATTTTAAAACCTGAGTGTTGTTTCAAAAATCTGTATCCTTTCTTTATCCCCCATATGCTCTCTGCCTCCTAAGACCCAACATTCTGCCTTTGCAATGCCTCCCAGTCTAACCCTTTGTGCATCTCAGCTGCTACCAAACTCTGCCTCACAATAGTCACGTGTCCTGGTGAGAACTGCGTAAGATTCCTAGCTAAATGTCCATACTTTTGGGGCAGGCTTTTTTCTTTTTTTTTAAGATGGAGTCTCACTCTGTTGCCCAGGCTGAAGTGCAGAGGTCCAATCTCGGCTCACTGCAACCTCCACCTCCCAGGTTCAAGTGATTCTCCTGCCTCAGCCTCCCAAGTATCTGAGACCACAGGTGAGTGCCACCACGCCAGGCTAATTTTTGTATTTTTAGTAGAGATGGGGTTTCACCATATTGGGCAGGCTGGTCTCAAACTCCTAACCTCAGGTGATCCTCCTGCCTCGGCCTCCCAAAGTGCTGAGATTATAGGCATGAGCCACCACGCCCACCAGTTTGCTCTTGATTCAACTCAAGAGAGTGCTTGGAATAGAAAAAAATGAATAGGTCAAAAATGTTTTGGCATGAAAATTGGTGGCATCTGTAGGCAACAAAGCCTAAATAACACCTTTCTAACTGCCTAACTACTGGATCCACATGTATTTTTCTTCAAAAATGCATTTTTTATGTCAAGCAGAAGCTATAATAGATACCGTTCTCAACTTTAGAGCTTCTCTACACTGGCACATTGCTACTGTCCACTGTGACTGGGGCCCCGCCATTCTTTGAAACTTTCTCCTGTGTTAACATCCAGTGTGTGGCTCACATGAGGGTGGGGGTCTTCACACCTTCCTCGCCTTTCATTCACTGACAAACACGGAGCACTCAGTGCTACCCCAAACTCCCTTTAGTAGGTAGTTTTATCTCTATAATTGAAAGCACAGTCTAAAATAATTCTTCTCCATCAAGCTTTGCTTTTTTTTTTTTTTTTTTTTTTCAGAATCTCATTCTGTCACCAGGCCGGAGTGCAGTGGCATGATCTTGGCTCACTGCAATCTCCACCTCTTGGGTTCAAGTGATTCTCCTGCTGCAGCTGGGACTACAGGTGCTGGCCACCACGCCTGGCTAATTTTTTGTATTTTAGTAGAGACGCGGTTTCACTATGTTGGTCAGGATGGTCTCCATCTCCTGATCTTGTGATCTGCCCACCTTGGCCCCCCAAAGTGCTGGGATTACAGGTGTAAGCCATTGTGCCTGGCTGCTTTGTTCTTAATTGATCTAAGATGCTACCTGCTTGAAACCCCTTACGACTCAATCCCATAGAACCATCAGAATTAGACATGCAAGAGTCAAAGCATGTGATTTCTTAGTTGAATGATATGTCTCTTTTCTAAGGTCAGAAATTCTTTGAGGACAGGGACTATGACAACACATGGCAGATAGTGTTAAATACAAAATAAAGCTAAACAGGAGCATTTGCATTTCATTCAAAGTTAAAACCGATGTTTTGTAAGGAAGTTGATCTCAGAACTTGACTAAATTTTTACCAGCCATAAGCAAACCACTTATTTGTAGGCAATGAACATTAAAACATCCCTTCACTGAGATAATGATTTTTCTGGAGTTTGTTAAACTTAGCTTATTTTTGATCTCCTAATCCAGCTGTAGTGTCACAGAAATAGTGTAAACCTTTAACCATAAATTTTATGTCCCTCAGTTTTAATTCTGAATCTCAGCTGTCTTATCACAGGAATCGTGTACAGTGCGAATAAGGAATTTCTACCCCATGCTTACATACAGAAAGAAAACTAGGTATCAACTTAAACATTTACTACCTAAAGATATGCTTTGAATTCTTACTTATTCCTCAGGAACGCCTCAGAAATTTGCAGTTGATTTGAATTCTCATTGAACCACCTGTAAATGTTAACTTTGAAAATGCAGCTTCAAAGACATCTTATGATAGATTTCTGCTCTAAGACTCTATAAACTACTGTGCATTTGTGTTTCAGGAAGAGGCAGCACATCTAACTTCATGTTTCATCAGTTTGGGGTATTAGGTCTTCTTTATAGTTGGCTGAAGTGTTAGAGCAATAGGATTTATAGAGGCTTAGAGTTATTTTTCCTTCCAAAGTCTCTTTTATTAAACTCCTTGATATTTTCTTAAAGTTTTATTGACCTTCCATTGAGATGAAACATAAAAAGTTCTTTATACTGAAAAATAAGAATAATATTTTTAATAACTGCACCCAGTGTATTCCCTTTCCTTTATCAGAAGCTTGTGTCTCTTCCTGTGTCACATTATTCTGCTGAGGCAGGAAGCTAATCCATGAGGTGTAGAGTCCCTAGGAAGAAGAAAGTATGAGGTAGAGGAAGTCCAATTTGACAGGAAGTAGGAGACTGGCTGCTTCCAGCCTAGAAAAGTATGGGGAAGAAGAAGAGTGACTGAGGTAGAATAAGATCAGATAAAAATCCTCTCCTCCACATGTGCGGGGCTGATTCACAAAAAAAGGGGGTTGTAGAGATTTCCATATAAGTGTGGGGAGCCCTGGACAATCAAGACTGGTGGCTGCCTTCTCAACTGTGCCCTGAGAAAACCATATACTTGCTTCTAATTGAGAGTTCATCAATGGTGCAGCATGGATAGATGGAGAGAATTAGACAAATAAGCTTGCTAACACTGTTGAATGTGGCTCATGTCCTAAATACGGTGTGCAAGAGAGCCAGAAATTTCTATACCCCAAACGATGAAATGTCAAGGTGCTAAAAGGGTCAGGGGATTCACATCCATTTGGATTTAAAATGGAGACACAGACTGTTGAGAATTAGTCATCAGAGGTAAAGAACCAAGATCACAGACTACAGCTCTGGGTACCTACAAAGTGCCCTCAGTGGGGTCAAACTCCACCCCCAGCCCAGCCTAGCCAGCTGTGAGGTCAGCACATGGCTCTGAGGTCCCTCCCATTGCCATGAGGTCACCTAAGGCCCCTCATAGGTATGGACAGGAATGGGTGAGTTGGATCAATGATACTCTCATAGATTGAACATTTTGCAAAAAGGTCTAATAAGCATAAAAGGACTGTTTAAAACCCCAAACATTCAAATATTAATTGGAAAGTTTACATAGCACTCCCTGCGGCTAGTCAACATACAGCATGATAAGGGCATATGAGAAAGGTTATATCAATTATAGAAAATAAAAAAGCTAGGGTTTTTTTTGTACATTGGAGTAGTGGAGTTTTTAATTTTTTACCTCTCTACCTACATGTAAAGTTCTCTTTATGGAGTTATCCATACCCAACGTCAAAATGGTGTACATTACATATACATATTTGGTAAATATTTGCTAAATGACCCAGTGAGCTCCATTACTGATTCGGTGGTATGCAGTTACAGAAGGCAATAAAAACCAACACCTCATACCCCTCCCCTTTTTTCTCATCAGAATCAGAAGCATTTTAATGAGGGATTAGGTAGTTGGACATGATACTGGTAACTTTCTCTACGGAATGTCACAAATACTTCGTCCTTATTATTTGTGATTGCCCCTATAATTTGTTTGGGCTCCTATAATAAAATACCATAGACTGGGTAACTTATAAAAACAAGAAATTTATCTCTCACAGTTCTGGAGGCTGGAAGTCCAAGACAGAGGTGCTGGCAGATTCAGTGTCTAGTGAGAGCCTGTTTCCTGGTTCATAGACAGCTCTTTTCTTATTGTATCCTCTCATGGTGGAAGGGGAAGGGACCTCTCTGGGGTCTCTCTTATAAGGGCACTAATTCCATTCATAAAGGCTCCATCCTCATGGCCAAATCACCTCCCAAAGTCTCCACCTTCAAACACCATCATCTTGGTGATTAGGTTTCAATATATAAATTAGGGGTGTGGAAGGTGAAAACATTCAGTTCATAGTAGCCACCTTCAAGTTCTCAGATTCAATGAAGTATCCAAGATGGACACCTGTAACTCCAAACTCAAATATGAAGGGTAGATGTGATTTGTAGTAACTGTTTTACTAGGGACAGTCTCACCTGAGGACAAAAAGGTGCACATACCAGAGCAATGGGAAAAGATCTTACAGGGGACCATAAATACATAAGGCAGTTGCCGGGAATGACTTCCTTGTCAAGTAGGCAATCAGGAGCTGCTGCTCATAAATGTAGAGTCCAAAGAAATGAGTCAAAACAGCATGTAGAATTCTCCAATTCAAGAACTGTGACCTCATTCATAGGATTCAGTTAAAAGGCACTGTCTTCACTCTCTCCTTCCAACCACAACTGAAGGGGAAGAAGGAGGGCAGAAAACAGGGAGGGAAGGTGGTGCCGTGTCAGAGACGACCACCCAGCCCATCCCTTCTGCTCCCAAAGCCACCATAACCACAGACCTAGCCCACCCAGGCAGAAGGGAAAGACAGAGGTTATTAGGAATTAGATGGAAAGTTTTAAATAAACAGGACTGACTTTCAAGAACCCAAATGAGACACTTCAAAAAACCAAGAGACCGAAAAGTCAGAGAGTTAAGCTGAGATGTCATTAAACATCCCCACTGCCCAGAATAGAGAATGTGGTTGACAAGATAATTAGAAAAAATAAAACTGTTTCAAGTTTGTCCTACAAAGAGTTTAGATTCCTCATTAAACTGGTTATATGAGGCTCATGACTCCTACACCTTATGGTTACTTTCAAAATTAAATGAGGTTAAAGTCATGAGACTAATGCCTAGGAGGCACTTAATAATTGCTACTAATATTCCTCCTCTCTTCTTCTAAATGGTTTCTGGTATCTTTTCATCTTTATTTACCTCCATTAAATAACATTATTTACCTATAAATTTATACATATAAAGTCATTTATAGAAGGGTTTTCATATTAAATTACTGTATATATCTGTGCATATATGCACATATGGGTGTGTGCATGAATTTGCTTTTATGTGTGCATTTGTGTGTTTAAATGAAATGACACCCCACTGCCACCTTCATCTGTTTTCTAGAGACAAGACTAGACCTCTCTACTTTGATCCAGAAATAGCACTGGCCTACAGTTGTCTTAGAAAAGGTCAAGGGAGATGGGACATTCTAGGCCAAAAAGAAAAATAAAAAAAGAAGAAGAAGTGTGGGAGTCAAAGCATAAAATTGGTAATGAATAGTCTTTTGAGAAATGGGTAAGAGACCCAGTCAGACAAAAGCAGAAGATTCCCATTGGAGTTAATAAAAGGAGACAAAGTTGGATGAATATGGAAGATCAAGATGGGAGGATTAAGGTGGGAGAGTTAAGACGATTCTGTGGGCTACTGGTTTTCTTTCTTCCTTCCTTTCCTCCCTTTTTCCTTCCTTCTATCTTCCTTTCCTCCCCCTTCCCTTCCTTCTATCCTTCCTTCCTTCTCTCCTTTCTTTTCTTCTTTCTTTCCTCTCCCTAATTCTTTTCTGTAAGCAACGACAGGTAAATTTTCTACAAATGAGCTTTCACTGGGAAGTTGAACACGTAAAGCAGACAAAGGCAAAACTATTCTGGTTGAAGAAGGGAAGAGGGGCCCAGAGATTACTCTACTCAGAACCCCCAGGGTGCCTCCTGCAGAACACCTAAACACCCTCTAGAGAAAACACACTTACAACAAAAAAGCACCACGGCAGCCAGTGCCAAATTCTTTGTTTTTTTTGTTTTTGTTTTTGTTTTTTTTTTAACAACGTGGTGATCAACTGAGCAGAAAAGTGAAACAAGATGGGGAGGGCGAGTGATCACACTTGTTGTGGTGACTGTGCACAGTGTGCACATGACTAAGCTAGAGCTGTGGTCCCAGATCTCTCTTCTCTGCAGGGTTCTGGATTGGAGTTGGCCACAAGAGATCTTGTGTGGGATTTGAAAGGCAGAAATGAACACAGTTGTGTTCATGATTGGCTGTTTTCGGTGCCTGTTGCAGCTCACACATGCTGCCATGAGCCCACAGTAATTCCAGCTCCTGCCACATCTCCTTCAGTTTCCCAGATGATGACTGAGCTAGTTGTATATTTAGCTCATGAGACGGTGCTCCAACAGACCCACCACATCCTTGAAGTCGGCTGTTTAGAGGAGCAAGAAAAAGATATGGGTTTCCGTTTTCCCTTGCTTTCTTACACATCGCAGCCATCATTTCTTCCCAACTGCTTGTTCTATTGAATTCAAGCACAAACACTAGAGGCAGGATCAACGGGTACATGCAAATTGTTTCACCAGCTCCCACAGTGTAGTAAAGTCACATCTCCATAATGAACCCCTTCTTCCATACCCTGCCCTGTTTCTCCTGCTCCGACAGAAGCCTGGGTAATGCCCTCAGTCTAAGATTGGGTGATAATTTCCTTCCAAGGTAAGTTGATCTTAAAATGACGGTGAGTCTTGGCCAAGAGCAGTGGCTCACGCCTGCAATCCCAGCACTTTGGGAGGCCGAGGCGGACAGATCACGAGGTCAGGAGATCGAGACCATCCTGGCTAACACAGTGAAACCCCGTCTCTACTAAATAAAAATACAAAAAATTAGCAGGGCGTGGTGGCAGGCGCCTGTAGTCCCTGCTACTCGGGAGGCTGAGGCAAGAGAATGGCATGAACCTGGGAGGTGGAGCTTGTAGTGAGCCGAGATCACACCACTGCACTCCAGCCTGGGTGACGGAGTGAGATTCTATCTCAAAAAAAAAAAAGGTGGGTCTTCCGGGTGGAAGTGTTCATTTGGAACTGAGGCTCAAGGATGTTGAGATCTCTTAATACTGATTTAGAAGTGTGGGACACCAAGATAAGAAATAGAGATGGCAAAAAATGCCATGAGTTTTCTCAGGGGAAAACATGAAGTAATAAGCAGGCTAATAATTAGACTCTATGCGACTTTCTAGGGGACAGCTAGAAGCAGGGAGAGAAAGAAATATGTGTAGGGGCCAAAGGAGAAGTCAGAGGAGTTGGCACAAGTCTGGAAGAGGAAAGTGTCATGAAATCCACAGAGGTGAGTTGAAGGAGGAAAAGCCTGGTGGTTTCCAAGACTGAAAAGAGATCAAAGAACACAATCTGTTGAGTATGAGAAGGAGAACAGACTTTGCAAGCACAGCTACTGTGCAAGCCGTACACATCCTGCCATGCAGGAACCAGTGCCCACAACGGGCCCCAACAGATCCTATCCCTTTTCAGGGCCTGGGGCTGGGGTCACTCTACTCTTCTCGCTTCAAGAGAAGAGATTTGTATTTACCATTTAGCTTAGCGGTTTATCAAAACAGTCTTACTTTCTTCTCTGAAAGTAAGAGAAATGCAAGAAAATGTACTATAGTAGGGAGGTGAAAATGGAAAAAAAAAAAGAGTACATTGTGCTCACAGGAAACGGTAACCTCCTCAGGTCATACCTTGTATGTAATTTTATTTACTTATTTATTTATTTATTTTTGAGATGAAGTCTTGCTCTGTTGCCCAGGCTGGAGTGCAATGGCACGATCTTGGCTCACTGCAAACTCCGCCTGTGGTTCAAGCGATTCTTCTGCCTCAGCCTCCCGAGTAGCTGGGATTACAGGCACCTGCCACCACGCCCAGCTATTTTTTTTTTTTTTTTTGTATTTTTAGTAGAGATGGGGTTTCACCATACTGGCCAGGCTGGTCTCGAACTCCTGACCTCATGATCCACCCTCCTCAGCCTCCCAAAGTGCTGGGATTACAGGCATGAGCCACCATGCCCAGCCACATTTTGTATGTTATATGCCATAGAAATTCATTTATTCCATCAAGAAATCTTTAGTCCTAATTATGTAGTCTTTTTCTATTGGCTACAGTTTAGATTGGGAAATATGTACTTGGTAATAAATTGAACTCAGTGAAAATTTAATCAGTGATTTTGTTCTAGAGCCATACCCAAAACCCCTGGTGAGGTACATAACATCTCAAAGAACAAGGGATAAATTACTATTAAATTGGAAAGGACAAAGAATACAACTTCCTAGGTGCAGAAATCTTAACCCACACAAAGAAACAGCTTGTGTGCAAAGAAGGTGATCATTCATGTGATTTTCACTGAAATCTTCTTGAACTTAACTGTTACCTCATTAATTATCCCCTACACACATGATGGATGGCATGTGTGACCCATTACCATGTGTCTACACTATGCTGTGCCGGACTCCCAAGATTTCACTGTAACTTCGTGCCTTTCTTTCAGGTTGGAGGAATTATATTGGAATATAGGTAACAGACAGTTTTTTTTAATAGAAATAATCTTAAACCTACTCAAACACATGAAAAAGGCAAAGTATTTGCACATATTGTCACTAAACCACTATTATTACAGAAACATCCAACAGTCGATTATCATCAGGCAATAGTATTTTGCAACTTTCTAGCTGAGAACTGGTGGTTGCTAAAAAAGAAAACTACTATTTCCTTCTAAGACTTCAGGAGACCACCTATATTGTCCATGTGGAAGGCACAAGGTGTCCCACTGACTGAAGGCATCCTGTGTCTTGGACAGCGGCTAGCTACTTTAGTAATTAGGCTTCCAAAAACACAACCAAGGCACTCACTGGCATCTTTATGAGACCTCCAAAGCACCTGGATAGAGGCTGAAAATGTTGTTTGTTCTGGAATGGCCAAATCTTGGGCGATAGAGCAAGCTTGGATAGATGAAGCTGTAGAAATGCATGCTTTCTCATTGGCATCTGTTCTTGTCCAATTCTCAATAAAAGTGTCCATTAAAACGCCAAATAACACCAAGGCAAAGAGAACACATGTCAAGAGGAGAGGTTAGTCAGGTTCAGTTCACACCTGTGGGTCAGCTCGCTCCAGGTTCTCCCCCCACGTGCAGATGAGTCAGAATCTTGGGAGTTAAAGATCAAACAGACCTAACAGCTCATTTTATCCAGCCCCAGGCACCAATGCAAGAATGCCGTGGGTCTCACTTTGGAGGATCTAGTTTTGTGTGTTTGGGGTGAGGACAGCTCTCTTTGAGATCGCACTGCTTGCGCAGAAGGAAATTCTGATCTCCCAAGGAGGCAGAGGTGGGCATTGTACAAACAGAAAGAGCTTTTAAATGTGCAAAGCCCTTTATTTTCAGGGGACCGAAGCAACTTTTTCCATGTGTACTGTTAAGGAAAAAAATGCTATTTAAACAAAACCTGACTGCAGCTGTGTCTGCTTTCTCGGGCAGTGACATAATTCATCTTTGGGGTAAATATTTCTTTTGTTTCAGCCTATTTTTGCTCCCCCACCCCGACCCATGATGGAAAAAATGAAGACCCGTGCACACAGCATGAATGAGCTAGTCTGGGACCAAAAGTATAAATGGACATACAGACATACCTAAAAGATCTGATTCATTGTAATAAAATGAGATAAATTTTTTGTTTTCTTGGGAACTCTGGGAGAGAAGCCTTCAAGGCTGTGAGAAAAGATAAGAGACAGATATAAGAAAGATCTGAAGCAGTGGTTCTCAAAGTTGGCTGGACACTAGAATCAACTGGGTAGCTTTGAAAATGTTGGTGATCCCACCCCAGATGCTTCTGATTTCATTGGTTTGGGGTAAGGCTTGTGCACTGGGATTTTTGGAAGCTCTTTAGTTGATTGTAACACACAGCAAAGACTGAGAACCATGATATAGAGAGTCTGAAGCAGAAGGTTCCATAAAGGGATGCAACCTATAAGAGGGTCTCTCTCTTAGGAAGTAGCTAATACATTTATAAAATTATATTTGACATTAGATTGGAAATTGTTCTCTTCTCTGTGGTATAATCAGTTCTCACTGCCTACCTGCTAAACATCATTAAAGCTGTCATCATCAGGGGCTCTGTGGGATAGAGGAAGAGAGGATCCCGTGAGTGGGACAGAGCAGAGCAGAGGTGAGATCTCAGCTTTGGGTGCTGTGATGGAAGTAGGACCACTGGGAATTCAGAGGGCCAGAAACTCACAAAGTGAATGTGAAAATGGAATACCCACCCATCTGCCTAATTCTAGAGATTTGTCATATCCCAAGCCATTTCTATTTAAATGTTAATAAGATTCTATTTAATAACATTCTATTTAAATGTTAATAAGAAGGAAGTCAAGAGAAAAACCAAAGATTGAGAATATCCAGATAACAAAGATTTGGGTTCCCAGACTCTGGGGGGCGGGAAGTGGACTTCGTGATTATCATTGTGGAGAAAAAGAAAATCAAACAAAAGGGATTGGCACTGCAGAAAGTCCCTGACCAAGACAAGATGAGACATTGAGTATTTGACTCTCAGGTTTGGATTCTTCTCATTAGATTCTAGAACCCCATGATCTGGTGACGATGTTCCCTTACTGCTGGGGGAGTTAAAACTTAGCTCTGGAAATACAAACGGACTTGACAATTCAACTAGACTTCATGTTATGGAGACAGTGCTAGGCACAAACCAGGATGTTTATGATCTAAAGCAGATTATGCATTAATGTCCACATGTGAAAACAAACTATATGATTATTATAGGCCAGCATATCATTATAGACCAGCAAAGGTGGGGTGTGTGTGTGTATGTATGTGTGTGTGCGTGTGTGCACGTGTGTGTGCATATTTTAAGGAAAAGAACCTTGCTTTGAGGTGAGTATGCATGGGTCAAAGGAATGAAAAGGAAGTAAAGAACATGGAAATTCTTCAAGTGAAATAACTGATGGCTGGCAATATGTCACAAACAGCTCCGTTCAGAGTAGATTTTATTAAAACTATGTGAATTTTTAAAAATGAGTCTCTAGGGAGAACTGATTCTGGTTTCTAAGCTCACAATTATCTTTGGGTTCTTTTTTCCTTCTTCCTGTCCTTGTTTTTTGTTTGTTTGTTGAGCACTGTTCTGTGAAATTCACAGAAGCAAATTTTTAAATTTCAAGGCATATGTTCGAAATTTTCTTCTTTGCGACTACTTAAAATTTTGCTTACAAAGAGCCATGAAATCAACTGACGCATTTCTGACTACACTAGATGTATTAAATGAGATAAATGTGAAGCCACCAACTCAGATATGGCACACAACAGGTGTTCCATACACGTGTATTTAATCCTAGGTCTCACTTCCGTGCGCCAAATTTGTGTAGATAGATTGCTGGGTCAGAGAACATATCTATCTTTTGTAGACAGACGTTGCTAGATTCCTTTCCACAAATGCCAAACCAATTCACTGTCCCCAACACGGTGTTTAAGAATGCCATTCCCTTGTGTCCTGGCCTTTGCTATATGTTTATAAATTTTTACTTTTAAACCAGTTATTTTGATGATGCATAGAGACACAGTACGCTACAAAATATTCATGTTTTTACCTTTGGATCTTTGTGCGATTGAAAACAATTTTTGAAGACATTGACTACATCGACATGAGTCATTGAACAAACATTTAGTAAGACCTATGTGTCTTGATTTACATAATGAAGAAACTAAACAGCATGGCTTTCATCATCAGCCCTTGAAGATGCTGATGATAATCATGACGTTCCTTATGCCACTGGGGACTCCTTAGCCAAGATCTTGCTCCTCAAGGGTGAGCAAATAAACACGTTTATAAGAAACAGATGGTTATATGAAGACTTTTCACTATAACAAATAGTGTGTCAAGATGATGACTTTCTTCTCCAAGTACTGTAAAGATCTGGGATTTCCTTTGGTGTGGACGGTAAGTGCTGCATGCATCAGCCAGACCTCCAGTCCAAGCGTGATGAAGATAAGGATGAGGAATTGCCCAAATATTTTAAATTCCGTCTTTCAGATTATATCTAGATCTGATTGTATCTAAAATAGGACTTACTCAATGCTTCATTTCTTCCCAATTTTGGTTGATTCCCCTTTGATAGAGGGACCAACTTTCTACTCTCAGATGTTCTTTTGATAGATACTTTACTTTCGGAAAGCTCTGAGTTAGAAAAAAGAAATTAGAGTATTTCTGGGGAATAACAGGCTTAAAAATAGGCTTGCAATATTGATAGGAGGGAATGAATTTTTTAAGGTATTCTTGTCTAAGGAAAAGCAACTCATGGAGGTCTGAATTATTTATGTGCTGTTGTAGATTGTTAAAATGCAGCCCCTCATATCACTTGACCATCCTCTACCAATCTGACGCTAACTCTGGGGAAGCAACCTGACCTCTTCATTTTCTTCCCAAATACTGTGACTTAGATCTTAAGAGCAAAACCATTTTTAGCTATGGTAGGGAACCGTAGGATTTCACTGTCATACTAATTAGAAATTTGGAATTTCATAATTACAGGGTACTGATGGGAGAAGCTTAACCCACATACCCAGTTTTTAAATTCCAACGTGGGCCGGGCGCTATGGCTCATGCCTGCAATCCCGGCACTTTGGGAGGCCGAGGCGGGTGTATCACCTGAGGTCAGGAGTTCAAGACCAGCCTGACCAACAAGGTGAAACCCTGTCTCTACTAAAAATACAAAAATTAGCCAGGCGTGGTGACGCATGCCTGTGATCCCAGCTACTCAGGAGGCTGAGGCAGGAGAATCACTTGAACCCGGGAGGCAGAGGTTGCAGTGAGCCAAGATCATGCCACTGCACTCCAGCCTGGGTGACAGAGCGAGACTCTCAAAAAAAAAAAAAAAATCCAATGTGTTCCATCTACAGAGTAAACGTATTACTTGCCTGGTTCTTAAGATAAAAAGATACTTTCCACTGAGGTCTAAGAGGGTTTTAATCCCTGCATTTAGGTCTAATTGCTGTTTCCACAGCGTCCTGTTACCTGATATGATTGTTCTCATTCCTGGATCCCAGAGTCATAAACTTTGTGTTATTTGAATACACATATTTTCTGTTATAATAAAACAAGAAAAATCATGACAACACTGAAAACTATGTGCAGCCGGCAAGGTAACGACACAACTCTAGAGGAACTTCTGCTAAATTTAAGATCAGTGGAGCTGGATTGAGAAAACAGCGCAGATCCACTTCAAAGGCCACCAGGAGAGAGTCTTTCTAATAAATCAGAGAGGACATGAAAGAGTGGCTCAAGGGTGACATTCTCCCACCACTCATTGTCCCAACGTCTGCTCCAACCAGGAGTCAACTTATCTAGTCTTCAACCTCATGCATGGGAGCTGCTTTCTGATGTGGCCAAAGTGGAAAATTGAGGCAAATGTTAATAATAATAAGTGCTGGAAAGAGGCTGATTTTAGAAAATCAATCAAAATATAACCCACATTGAAGACGTGGTCATCAATATTTAGATGCCAAATTACAGATACCACTATAACTATAAAACAAACACAGAGAAATCAATAAAAATACAATTTGAATGAAAGTTTTTAATGTCTTTTTGGACTTTGATAGACCAATTAGACAAAAGTAAATGAGCACAGTAAAAATATTAAGAATTTAAAGTTTTTTAAATATTTTGAATTTATGTATAAAGATTATATTACATTTCAAACATCTATAGAACATTGACGAAAGTTGACCGTGTATCATGACATTAATAAAAGCTTGTTATAAGAAGCTCTCACGAGAATTTTTCCAAACTGAAAAGAAATTCCTCGGAGTTCTGATGTGTGCAATGTACAATGAAATGATTACCTCCTAAGATTTATGCAAACTTAAATGTTATTTGTATTGTTAGTAGCTAGGAGTTAGCTAGTAGGTAAGCATTTTTTGCTGAGTTTATGCTGTGCCTGCTATCATACCAAATAAGAGAACGACACCAAGGTATCAACTATCTGGATTTCCATTATACTAAATTGCCTTTTCTCCTTATTAAGTCAACTGAAAATAGTCATACTCAGTTAAAATGAATGTAAAGAAAAAAGTCCTTTTGTATAGCTGTTGCTAAAAGATACTCTGTGCTAAAACTGAAATAGTCTCAGAACAATGGGATTATCACCTTGGTTCATTTCACACCTAGACAACTTGATGCAAATTTTGCCCATGTGCAGAACTGGCCCATTGAGAAAGCCTGGGGGAACAATATTTAGCTCCCAGGCCAACCAATCCCAGCCACACATTAATTCTAAATAGAGTCAAGTTGATATGTTTCAATTAACTACTTCCGATTTATGTCAGAGAGCAGTTGGTCTTATTATTAGGCAAATTCGTAAGTTCCAGTCTTTAGCTTTTCTTAGTCATCGTTGATATGCTCTGGGCCTAATCAGGGCCCACAGAAAAATTGCAGGTATGGACATTTTGAAGCAATGGCTTTCAGTGTCTTTCAAGGCTCCAAAATACAGCTTGAAAGGAAAAAAAAAAGGCACTCGGATGAACTTAGAAGAATGCCAAAGTGAGAGAAATGAGGGAAAAGAGAAATGGGAATGTGTGCAGAATGATAAATTGACTCTACGTCAAATGAAATAGATTTTGAAATAACTGTGAAAAGTGTTAAATGTCTGAGCATAAAGGGCCTGCCACTGACAAAAGATGAATAAATGGGGCACTTCAAAGAAGGAATTTTCCAGCTGTGGCTCACAGGAATCTTCAAAAGCTGTTCCATATGAGATAGCAGGAAAATATTTTAATAATAAATAGAAACAAATAACTGTGTATAATGACAGAAACCTGGAGAGAGCTATTTACTCCCCATTACAATGATCAAACAGAGATGGTGTTGTTTGCTTTTTAAGACATATATGTTTTAAATTATTATCATTTAAATTCAGACAATGAAACTTGAGTGTGATTTTTTTCCACATTCCCAGGAGAATAAGCATAAAGTAATTCTTCAATAATCACCGGGCAAATACCTGAGAGACCACAGAGAAGTTAGAAGAACAGATACTCAGCCCTGTGGCCTTGATTTGGGCATAAAAGAAAAATGTTTTATGTGTTCATGTGTTATTAGGGATGAAACAAATCTCTCAAATGTGGGCAGGGGGCCATGTCACTGAAACCAGAGATGAAGTTGAGAGCCAGGGTCAGGTAGCGTCTCCTGTGCTCACTCTTTCAGCTCAATGCAACTGCCATTCCCTTCTTCAAGGCCTCCGTATGACTTGGCTGAGCTACTCTCATCATTCACACAGCAGGGCTTCCACCCCTTTTCTTGGAATATCTGATCACCTGTTCTAGCAGAAAATCTTTTCTCTGATGCAGCTGACATGGTCTTCTCATTGTCATCTTTATCCCCTGAACTATGCATTCAGGTCCAAACCAGACTCACCATTGACCAAAGAATAAGCCATCCAGGGCCAGGTGCAGTGGCTCAGGCCTGTAATCCCGGCACTTTGGGAGGCCGAGGAGGGCGGATCACGAGGTCAGGAGATCAAGACCATCCTGGCTAATACGGTGAAACCCCGCATCTACTAAAAAAAAGAAAATACAAAAACTTACCCAGGCGTAGTGGCGGGCACCTGTAGTCCCAGCTACTCCGGAGGCTGAGGCAGAAGAATGGCGTGAAACTGGGAGGTGGAGCTTGCAGTGAGCTGATATCGTGCCACTGCACTCCAGCCTGGGTGACAGAGTGAGAATCCGTCTCGAAAAAAAAAAAAGCCATCGAGTATTCTCCTGAAAGGACTTCATGACCAAAACCAGTAGGCTGAAACTCATGCACACAGGGACCCATGCTCAGAAGGGCTGGCCTGAGGTTTAATTCTCTGCAGTAGCTGTCTTCACATTGTTGATAATTGTATCGATGAACTGTTATTTTGCAAACTGCGTCTGATGGAACCAGGGAACGTCCTCCGGCAACTTAGAGCTTCGACTCACATTTAGTGTCCCTTCCCACTGCCTCCCACCCTCCCCAGGTTGGGTTTCTTGTTGCATGATCTCTGTCTCCTGACCCCAGGCCGTGCCTTGCCTCCCTATCCCTGACCTTCTACACATCGATGGTTGCTGCTGTCCAAGTGGCAACTGGGCCATGTCAGCTGAGGGGAGAAAACCTCTGCCTTTTGCCATCACCCTCTGTCCCCTGGGGTGGGCCAGGCACACACATGCCCTGTCATTTCTGGGAAAGGGAATTTGGGTAGCAGCTCCCAACCCAGGTGGCTCCACGGTAGCCTCTCACCCACCTTCTGTCCAGGTACAGAGTTGACAACCCCTTGAGGGTCACCCAAACACAGTGAATCGGGACTGTGGGAGATAGACTTCCCTGCCTCTGGCAGGTGCCCCATAACATTATTTAGCTAGATCTAAAGAAATCCTTCTACACTGAGTCTCTGCTTAGATACCTGTGAATAACAAGAAACTGATTATTTTGTGTTGTAAAATGCTGAATCCCTGGGGAATTTTTATTCAAAATTTCTTTATAGGCCGGGTACAATGGCTCACACCTGTGATCCCAGCACTTTGGGAGGCCGAGGCAGGTGGATCACCTGAGCTCAGGAGTTCGAGACCAGGCTGACCAACATGGTACTATCTCTACTAAAAATACAAAGAATTAGCCAGGAGTGGTGGCAGGCACCTGTAGTCTCAGCTACTTGTTAGGCTGAGGCAGGAGAATCGCTTGAACCTGGGAGGTGGAGGTTGCAGTGAGCCGAGATCCTGCCATCGCACCCCAGCCTGGGCAACAAGAGTGAAACTCCATCTCAAAAAAAAAAAAAAAAAAGTTCTTTACATTAAGCTGAAAATTGGTACTACATTATTGCTATTAACAGATCCTAGTTCTACCATCCAGAACAAAGCAAAAAAGCCTGTGTCTCTCTTCCATAGAATAACTTCTAATAGTTGAAAACTGAATGTCATATTCTCCCAATTCTTCAGGAAAAACATTCTTATTTTGTTCAGCTTTGCTAAGTAAAGAGGTATCAAGGCTTTTTTCCAGACTGGCTAAATTCCTTTGGAATCACTCTGGTTGCTTACAGTGATATAAGATACACCAGATTTCCTCTGACAAATAGATAGTTCAATGGGAATGTTCCTGCCTCCACCTGGGCAATAGGATTTATAGTATCACTTGTAATAACAGCCTCACAGTAATGGCTAGCATTGAGTTTGCAGTTAATTAAAAACCCAGGGCCGACATAAACCCAAACGTGTCTTGTCCCCATCCTTAACTGATACAATTGATTTTTTAAATCTATGCACTGGACTATGCTTTTATTTCTATTAAGCTTTACCTTTCATGATTTGACCACATTCTCTAGCCAAATGAGAACTTTTAAGTCTCCATATTTTTGTTATCAGACCTCATCCCTAGCTCTGTGTTAACAGCCAATTATAAATGTCCTTTCATGTAAACGTCACTCATTTACTTATTTAAATACATATTGAATTGATCAAAGGAGTAAGAACTGCATTTGGTGCTGGAGAGTCAATGATGAGCAAAACTGGTTCCCACATTTGTGGCACCAATGGTCTACTGATGGTGCAGACATAAGTCAAATATCACACAGGTGAGTGTGCTAAGAGCTGTGGTCAACAGAGGCCATGAGGACATGAAATGGGAGGAATTTATCTAGTCTGGGAGGGCAGGGAAGACTTTTCTGAAGGAATGAAGACAGGGTAGAGAACTAAGCAGAGCTGTCCAAGAGGTCTATAATGGGAGCTGCATATAGCATTTTAGATCATCTAGCGGTTACATTAAAACATATATATTTTTTAAGACAGAGTCTCGCTCTGTCGCTCAGGCTGGAGTGCAGTGGCTCGATCTCGGCTCACTGCAAGCTCTGCCTCCTGGGTTCATGCCATCCTCCTGCCTCAGCCTCCCGAGTAGGTGGGACTACAGGTGCCCGCCACCACGCCCAGTTAATTTTTTTTTTGTATTTTTAGTAGAGACGGGGTTTCACCGTGTCAGCCAGGATGGTCTTGATCTCCTGACCTTGTGATCCACCCGCCTCAGCCTCCCAAAGTGCTGGGATTACAGGCGTGAGCCACCGCACCCGGCCAAAACATATTTTTTTAAAGTGAAATTAGACTGAGGGACGTGCGAGGGATTGGGAAGATACTGGTCACAGAGCACAAAATTTCAGCCGGACAGGAGGAATGTGTTCAAGAAATCTATTGTACAGCATGGTACAATAGCTGTATACTTGAAAATTGCCACCAGATGTGGTAGCTCATGGCTGTAATCCCAGTACTTTCAGAGGCTGAGGCAGAAGGGTCACTTAAGCCCAGGTGTTCAAGACCAGCCTGGACAGCCCGGCGAGACCCCATCTCTACAAAAGTATTAAAAATTATCTGGGCATTGTGGCTTATGCCTATTGTCCCAGTTACTCAGGAGGCTGATGTGAGAGGATTGCTTAAGCCCAGAATGTCAAGGCTGCAGTGAGCCGAGTTGGGGTGCCACCGCACTCCAGCCTGAGTGGCATAGTAAGACCCTGTCTATAAAAGAAAAGAAAACTGTTAAGAGACTAGATTTTAAGTGTTGTCATTACAAAAAATGGTAAGTATGTGAGACGATTCTTATGTTAATTGCCATTTTACGATGTATGTTACAACATAATGTTGTACACCATATATGTAAGCCATTTTTATCAATTAAAAAAACAGGAGAAAAGAATAAAAAATACATTCAAAATAAAGAATGGGAGAAAGGGAACAAAATCTAGGGCAAGAATTTTGAGTGGTGAGATTTTATGACTTCTTTATTAAAGCTTTTTCTAGAGTTGTTAGAGCTGTTTTACTAAAAAAGAAAAAAGTGAAATTAATTTTAATAATATATTACACCTAATCCATTACATCCAAAATATCATTTCAGCATATAATCAATACAAAGCTATTGAGGTATTTTATGTCTTTTTTTGCATTAAGTCTTTGAAATCTAGAGTCTATTTTACAATTTAGACAAACCACATTTCAAATGTTCAATAGCCACATGTGGCTTGTGGTTTCAACATGGGGCAGTGCAACTGAAGTTAATGAGGTGAGAAGTAGAGGGGGGCCCTTCGGCAGGGGGGACGGTGTGTGTCCTGACTTTCTGGCAGGAAGAACAAGACCTGTGGGAGAGACAACAAAAGCCAACGTGGAGTAAGATGAGAATGAGGAGGTAGGTGGGCCTGATTAAGCAGGACTTCAAGGATGTATTCATTAATTTTATCTTTATCTCAGGCTGGGTGTGGTGGCTCACACCTGTAATCCTGGCACTTTGGGACGCCGAGGCAGGTGGATCACCTGAGGTCAGGAGTTCGAGATCAGCCTGGCCAACATGGTGAAACCTCGTCTCTACTAAAAATACAAAAATTTGCCGAGTGTGGTGGTGGGCACCCGTAATCCCAGCTGCTTGGGAAGCTGAGGCAGGATAATTGCTTGAACCCTGGAAGCAGAGGTTGCAATGAGCCTAGATTGTGCCATTGCACTCCAGCCTCAGCAATAGAGCAAAACTTCGTCTAAAAAAAAAAATTATTTTTATCTGGATGTAATGCTGAGCCAGTGAAGGATTTTAAGCAAGCATATGACATGGTCATATTTAAAAACCTCCCTCACCTTCTATGTTTCCATATAAATTATTGGTAGAAGCACTGAGTTCTTTGACCAACTACAGAAGGCCAACACTATTCATTGCTTGGACTGATTATGATTTACTAAACTGTACACTCCAAAAAGTAAAGTATGTCTTTTGCACTCACCAGAGAGCTGACACATAGAAGGTCTTCAATATGTATTTGTTGTGTAAATAATGAGTAACAATTGAAGTCCTCCCCAGTGGGCTACTTTCCAAGCACACACAGTTGCCTAAAGTCAGGTAGCTCAGCTGTTTCTATGAGAAGCAAGTGGGTCCTTCCCTGTGGCTTCCAAAGTCACAGCTCTCATAACCCTGCATCCCTGACTCACCCCACAAAAGATCTTCTTTCCTCTCAGGGGTAGGAGTTTCTATCAGTTACAAAACAAACAAAAAAAGTAAAGCCTTTAACCTGTTTAGGCTTGTCAGAGAACACTCCCCACCAAAATCTCTGCTTCTAAGATTTGAGACATTTTGTCCTGTTACACCAAAACCATTAACAACCCACTGAGACAAAGCACTAAGAATGCAGAACACAAAGCTTGATTCCCTCAGCCTCCCACAGACCCAGAAAGAAAATATCAATTAACACCTTACAGGTCAGGCTGGGCAACATAGTGAGACCCTATCTTTACAAAAAATTAAAAAATTACCTAGGCTCGGTGGCATGTGCCTGTGGTTCTTGGGAGCTACTCGGGAGGCTGAGGCAGGAGGAGTGTTTGAGCCTGGGAGTTCCAGGCTGCAGTGAGCTATGATCGTGCGCCATTGCCCTGTTCAGCCTGGGAGACAGAGCAAGATCCTGTCAAGAAGAAGAATGAAAAGAAGAAGAAGAAGGAGAAGGAGAAGGAGGAGAAGGAGAAGGAGAAGGAGAGGAAGAGGAAGAGGAAGAGGAAGAGGAGGAGGAGGAAGAGGAAGAGGGGGAAGGGGAAGGGGAAGAGGAAGAAGAAGGAGAAGAGAAATAGGAAGAGGAGGAAGAGAAGGAGGAGGAGGAGGAGGAAGAAGAACATGCGCTAATGCCCTCTTCAGCCTGGGAGACAGAGCAAGATCCTGTCTCAAAAAAGAGGAAGAGGAAGAGGAAGAAGAAGAAGAAGGAGGAGGAGGAGGAGAAAATCTTACAGATTATCTAGCCACCTGTAAGTAGCTCTTTAGGGGTTCTCACCCAGGTTACAGGGAATCTTGGCTGTGTAGAGAAGATGCAGAGTTGTTCCCCCAAGGATGTCTTATAGGCATTTGCATGTTTGGTGGCTGAAAGAGGAGTTGTGTTTGAACAAGAAAAACTTGGGGAAGAACAAAGGTATATTGGAGAGGCATCCATGTCTTAGGTCAGCCTGAGGAATTAGATTTAAACTCTGAGGATAAAGAGGTTAAGGACAAAAGCGAGGGTAATTGTGTTTCTGGATGATGCTTGAGTCTTGGTTATAGGCGCCGTGATTCTTCAGGCCCGTTCAAAGAATGAGATATCAATATGGAAGGGTCCTAACACATCCTGCCACAGGTTTCAAAGCATCTGGCCCTGAGAGCCAGGAGGGTAGGCTTACACCTGCAGAGATGCTGTGGTTAATGATGGGCAAGAGAGGCCTCAGAGCAGGTTCTTATGAATGGCACTAGTAGAAGAGCATTTCAAGTGGCCAACTCTCCCTAAGGAAAGTGAGGCTGATGGATATTCATGTGAAGCAACCCGCAGAAACAAGCTGGTCAAATAAAATATAGAACACCCAGTTACATTTTCATTTCAGATGAACAATGAACGGTATTGTGGTATGAGACCTAAAATCAGTATTACGTGTTGCCTTAATGTTTAAAACTAAGAGGGTCTTAAATGGCCTAACTGCAAGTTCCCCTCTTCGCTGTATTCCACAGATACAATTTGCCAGCCAATCAGCCCTCCTTATCATGAAAACCAGGCACAGTGCCTGCCTTTCCCTAGATAATGGGCTTCAGTTCCTTGCCAGTCCATGGAATTGTTCAAACAATCCAATTTCATTCTCCTGCCAGAGACAGGGCTCACCTCACCCTCTTGATACTATAAAGCCTGCTTCCCATGGCTCCTGTTATGTTTACTCGGTTCCCAAGTTTAACTTCCAGGTGGCCCTGCGTGGCGTGAAGAGTCCTCCCATACCAGGTTGTATGTGACTAATAAGCTGCTGCCAATCTCATCTCTCTAATGTCAGGTGTCATATGTTTGACCATCCCCATAACCATAAGGTGAAACTCCTCCCTCACCAATGGAGTAGAGAGGTGACCAAGGCAGATATCCCATTTGGAACATATTTATATTAAAAAATGCATGCTTATCTGAAATTAAAATTTACCTGAGCATTTTGCAACTTTTGTGCATGTGTGCTAAATCTGGTGCCCTCTCTGGAAACTACCATAAGTAAGAGGCATAGACTTCAGAAGGAGTTGAGGTCATAGAGCTCTGCAGTGAGGTGGATTCAGCCTTGAGGTTCTGCATTTTGTTTGTTTGTTTGGTGTTAATGCTACTTGGACCACATTTGCACCCAGCCTCGTAAGCTCTGGGAAAGTCAAGCTAAACCTGTGTTACTAACTTGATTCTTCCCAAGACACTGCTTTACCTCTTAATTTTATGGGGAAATTGTTACACATAGTAATTAATCAGGGCCTCAAAGTTGAGATTAGAATTCCAAATTTTTGACCCATAGCACCCTTTCCCTTAATGACTTCTTTCTCTGCCATTTAATTAGCACTAAAAGTTAATGGAGTTTTTTCACATGTGCCATCTCATTGAGTCGTGGTTGCATTATATTGACTGTGTTGGAACAATAACTCAGTGGTCATTTATCTCACACAGGTCTTTTTCTTTCCATTCTGTCACTGTTTAATTTTTTGAAGTCTGTCCCTACAATCAGCCATTCTGAAAACCTTTGCCAGACTAATCTTCCTAAATCTCAGCTCTGATTTTCTGCCACTTCCCATCTCAAAACAGTAATTCACCCACAGAGTAAAAGTTACATTCTTTAAACTCACATTTAAAAATCTTAAATGTCACTTTCCAAGAATTTCTTCATACAAAATATAAATCCTAATTACCTACTGCAGTCTGTACACACTTTACATTTTTGTTTCTCAGTTCTTCCGCTTGACCCTTTCCCATCTGATGTCCACCCCCGCATAGATCTCAACATTACCCATGATATCAGACCTTGTTTAAAGGTTACCCTGAGTATCTCCATGGTTGAATGAAAACTTTCTCCAGTGTAAGGTCCCAGAGCATATGATCTGCTTCTCTTCACTGCGTAGCTCATAGCATATTTTCTTTTTCTTTCTTTCTTTCTTTTTCTTTCTTTCTTTCTTTCTCTCTCTCTTTCTTTCTTTCTCTCTTTCTTTCTTTTTCTTTCTCTTTCTTTCTTTCTTTCTTCTTTCTTTCTCTTTCCTTCTTCCGTCCTTCCTTCCTCTCTCCCTCCTTTCCTTCCTTCCTTCCCTCCTTCCTTCCTTCCCTCTCTCCTTCCTTCCTTCCTTCCTTCCTTCTTTTCTCTTTCTTTCTTTCTCTTTCTTTCTTTCTTTCTCTCTCTCTTTCTTTTTCTTTCTTTCTTTCTTTTTCTTTCTGACAGAGTCTCACTGTTTTGCCAAGGCTGGAGTGCAATGGCACGATCTCAGCTCACTGCAACCTCCACTTTCTGGTTTCAAGTGATTCTCTTGCCTCAGCCACCTCAGCCACCCGAGTAGCTGGGCGCCACCACGCCCAGCTAATTTTCGTATTTTTAGTAGAGACAGGGTTTCACCTTGTTGGCCAGGTTGGTCTCAAACTCCTGACCTCAGATGATCCACCCACTTCGGCCTCCCAAAGTGCTGGGATTACAGGCGTGAGCCACCATACCTGGCCCATAGCATGTTTTCATACACGTCTTTCCTCCTTGACAGATGAAAAGGTCCACAAGTACAGGAGCCACATCTGACATCTCTTGAAAATCTTAATTCATTGAATTGGATTTATTTGGTTTCATTTTTATTTAATAGATCAACAACTCTTTGTAATAAGAACCTTGAGGCCTTTTATTCTCATCTGAAAATGAGCCCAATTTGCATTCTTTCAAACCTTTGATCCTGTGGAATTCCACCACTGAGAGTGATCCAACAGGACTCTCCAGACACAAGCCCCTGCTCCCTCCCTCACTCCAACAAGAAAAGTACCCAGTTTTCTGTTTCCGTATCAGGCTTTCTACACCATGTTGAAGAACAAAACAAAGCAAGAAGGAATCTACCAAGAAAATGTTTCCAAACACCAGAATTTCTAGTTCCTTCCTACTGTAACAGTGGATGAGTCTAGATTGTTCAAAGTTCCTGGAGTAGTTCTTTCTCTGCCTTCTGGTTCCTTCATGTGAAGATTTTCCAGTGCCAGAATGTTCTCAAGTCCTCCTCCTCCTCAAGTCTTCCTCAGGTTCCCAACATAATCGGTTTTGTTGTTATATTTGTTGTTTTCCTTGCTTGCTTGTTTGTTTTCATGCTGTTTCCTTCTGTGCTGAAAAGCACACAACCGTCTTCCTGGATTGAAGGTGAGAGAGAAATGTAGATGGTCTAGTCAGGCCATGCATTTTCCATCGCTTCAAGTCAGTACTGTTTAACTATTTGTCCAACATTTATTTAGAGAAGAGCGTGAGCCTTGTATGGGAGAAGAGGTGGCAGGACCTACCTGCTGAGCAATGTGTCTCTTCTGTTGCTCAGTAGATTCGGTCTGGACTGAAACCTGGCAGACTTTCTGCAGGAGGGCAAAAGTCCTGTTAATAAAGCACAGTCATCTTCTTATATTTGTAGAGCTTAGAAATTGTCAACCCAGGTCATTGCTATGCCAACCAATACATGCTGCCTCCTATTTCAGGCATAAGCTAGGTCTTGTTTAAATATGACTCTCTACCTGCACCCACCCCTTCTCACAGCTTGCGTGCACTGTGTGTTATTTGAGAGGAAACGTGCCATTGAGGTGTGGAAAGTGCCTGGGCTGTGGGAAGGAGGCCATATCCATGCTGTTCTTTTCCCTAGGCTTTCAGCCCAGACACAGTTCCTGCCATGATGAGTGATTTGCGAATGATTGCATATTCCTGGGGAGACATGAGGAGAGACATAAAGTGAGAGCGAGGAAATGTGTTCCTAAGCTCTGTTCACTTTGTACTCATGTACTCACCCCAGAGAATTTTGTCACCTGGATTTCTTCCAGAAAGTTCTGACACCTTTAATTATTTCTGCTCTTCCATCAGGAGCAGACCAGGTGCTACTGATGGAAGACTTAAGGCTTTGCATTTGTGGCAAGTGAACGTAACACCAGCCCGCAGATTTCTTATAAGAAGAAGAGGGATTCGCTCTCAGCTTTGACCAGAGTGACCTCTGCCAACATCTCCCCTCTGGAAAGGTTGATGTATTGTTCATAGCTGAGATCTCATTTCTTTTCTTCCTTCTTCTTAGATTTCAGTTGGGATTGGTGTCTTCCCCTGGGTTTATAGCAACAGCAAAATAAAACTTTAAATTGGCATTCAGCTCATTACACAGAAGCCAGTTGGCCAAGTCTTGTCATTGTAAGGTGAATGGCAATCACAGGGGTAGTGGAGATAATTCTGGGTGTATTATGTGTCATCAGCAAATCAGAGACTTCACTCTTTCTTTCTAGTGGAAGGATAAGAGAGTTGCTGTCTTTGCCTGTGTTAGAGAGGATTTCCAACCCTTCTACCCAGGCTTAGTTTTCGGGGTGTTTACATTTTAGTATACTGCTCTATCTTCAGTGAAACAAGCCAGCTTTGTTTATTACCAACTTCCATTTTTATCTGAAATATGATTCTTCTGAGCTTTATAGCCTTATTACATGATACCCTATCACATGAAATGCTGTAAAGAAGAATGAGATCATGTAGGTGAAAGGATTAGTCTAAGGAAAAAAAATTATTTGTATTAATATCAAGTTTATGTTGGACTCATTTTTTTTAACATTTCAGAAAACACTCCATCTTGAGTGCTTGGCAAAAATGGATACAGGGGTATTGTGTTTCTTTTTCTGAATGACTAAAAGAAAATTGAGTCCAAAATTTCTCAGGACATAGTTTTTGTGAAGAAAAAGTGGAATCGAATGCTATAAAATTTTGTTCCGCTTTATGTCATAAATACTAAGGTTCAGTTAACATGTTTAATTTATTTATACAGCTTTTCTCCTCCTGAGATTTCAAATTTAGGGCCCAGTCTTTTGGCAGATTGTTGTCATATCCTATAAAAGTGCAACTTTGTCTTCATGTCCAATGACACCTGTGTGGTCTTCTTTCAAATATATGTTTTTAAAGTTCTTTTGTTTCAAGAGTTTGTGAGCTTACTTTGTACATAGTCCTGGAGAACCAAATGGGAAATTTCTGAAGAAAATGGAACTTTTGTTTATAAGAAGAGAAGACTAGAGTTAATAAGCAAATATCCTGCTCATGAATGAATTATGCTAAGGGTTGCAATGGAAACCAAGGTGGGAGACAGAATTAAGGAGCTCAATCTCATAATATAATGATGTGGGATTGCAATGTGAGCCAGCAAGAAGGGCTCACTAAAGAATGTCCTGAATTATATACATCATGAAAGACTCTAACTGAGCCAACTTTTTTCTTTTCTGATTTTTGTCATCAAGTTGTCTCATCAGCTAAATCTTCTTCGTCATAATGTTTATAGCTTGTTTTTAGAGATGCAAGTCTCAGATCTGCAAATCATGGCTGTGGCCATAGATTACCAGGAAACTTTCAAATTGGTTTGGCCCACTTTTGCATTGCAAAATTGCCCACATTAGTACAACTATGATGCTAACACATACCCTCCTCCATCCCCCCACTTTCTTGCCTCATCTCCTTTCATCAATTTATTCATTTATTCAACGAATATTTATTGAGTGGCTGTGATATTCCAGGCAGTCAGGTGCCAACCAGCCAGCTGCCAAATAGGGTCTAAAAACTATTCAGCATCTTTAAGGTAGTAATATGTACAAAATCCCCACCCTGTCCTGGAGTCTGTAATCTAAATATATATCCAAAATATTTGGTTTCAGTCTTGAGTAAATTCACTCACCCCATCATTTCGCAATCACATATCAGAGCCAAACTCAGTACTATGTAATGTTTGGGAGAACAAGTTCTCGTCCTCAACCTTTCTAGTTTAAGATTCTAATGACCTAGGACTTAGATTTTTAAGGCATGGCCATTTTATCAGACATAATACATGTGATTGCAAATAATAGAGAATGCTCTTAAATAATAAGAAGCATATACTTAATCATGGGAATAAAATATCTGGAGATACGTTTGGCTTCAGACACGGCTTGATCAAGGCCCTTAGCACTATTGCTCTATGGTCTATCCTAGAGAATGTTTCATTGGCACTTGAGACAATGTGTATTCTCCTGTCATTGTATGGACTGTTCTATAAATGTCTGTTAGGTCAAAGTAGTTGACAGTGTTGTTCAAATCCCATATATTTTTGCTAATTTTCTGTCTAGCGGTTTTATTAATTATTGACAGTGGAATATTAAAGTTTATTATTGTTGCATTATCTATTACTCCTTCCAGTTCTGTCAACTTTTGCTTAATGTATTTTGGGGCTTTGTTTTAGTTCTGTATGCACTTATAATTATTATATATTTCTGATGAATTGATCCTTTTATTCGTATGCTACAGCCCCATTGTCTCTGGTCATATCTGTAGTCTTCAAGCCTATTTTGTCAGTTATTTATATAAATATTTTATATCTCTTACTGTTGGATGTTGCTTTCAACTTCTTAAAATCGAAAATGTATCTGTTACAGAAGGAATATATTTGGATCCTGTTAGTTTTGTTTTTAATTAAGTCTAACAATCTGCCATTTGATTGAATTGTTTAGTTAATTCACCTTTTAATAGAATCATCAAAGTGGGTAGATTTGCATCTGTGATTATACTATTTTGTTTGCTATATGTCTCATGTATTTATCCCCTTTTTGAGGCCTTTTAAATTAAATGACTATTTTTAGTGTATTATTTTCTTTTGTCTTTTTTAGCTATACATATTTTTATATTTTTTAGTAGTTTCTCCAGGAATAATAATTTGCATCTTAGTTTATCACAATGTACTTCAGATTAATACTAAATTCAGGTAAGATACAGAAACTTTGCCCCAATATAGCTCCCTTTTCTTCTTTTTTTGTGCTAATGTTGTCATATATATTGCACCTTTCTGTTATAAGTTCAACAATACAATGCATAATTATAAATCTTTAAAGAAATTAAGAGAAAAGAGAAAAGGTAGTACCACATATATCTATGCAACTTTTTTTTTTTTTTTTTTTTTTGAGATGGAGTCTCTCTCTGTCGCCCAGGCTGGAGTGCAGTGGCATGATCTTGACTCACTGCAACCTCTGCCTACTGGGTTAAAGCGATTCTCCTGCCTCAGCTCATGAGTAGCTGGGACTACAGGCTTGTGCCCCCATACTTGGCTAATTTTTGTATTTTTAGTAGAGATAGGGTTTTGCCACGTTGGCCAGGCTGGTCTCGAACTCCTGACCTCAGGTGATCTGCCCACCTTTATGCAATCTTATATGTTCACTATTCCCTTACCATTTATAGTGTTCTTCATTTCTTCATACAGATCTGAGTTACCATCTGGTATTTTTCCTTTTCAGCTGAAAGACTTCTTTTGGTATTGCTTGCAAGGCAGATCAGCCAGCAACAAATTCTTTCATTGTTTGTTGAGGAAGAGTACTTTTCTTCTTAAAATTTCATGGGATAAAAGAAAACTAATATTTAGCTTTTAGGAAGGAAATTGGCCTTATTTATGTATTAGTTTCATTTATAACTATTTATATTTATGTAAAATGCCTTCAAGACAGTGATTGGTGATAGAAAGTAAAGATATAAGATGAGTTGTTTAAATAAGTGTTTTGAAATAAACATTTTGTGTAAAATTGTGGAGCTGATTTGGTCATTTGACCAAAGCATGCAATGCACAGCACTTTGATAGGAGTACCAATCTCATTTTGTGGCAACTTTATCAAATTTTAACCAAGTACCTCCAATGCCATTAAAAATATAGGCTTATAGATAATTTGATAATATAATTCTACAGTATCTTTGTTATACAACTAGCAGGATCAACTTTTAGTTCTGTTGCATTTCAGATCCTGAAAAATAGAAAACCAAAAATTAATCTGGGGGGATGGGCAGAATCTAATACATTATTCGATTGGAAAAATTAGAAAAGGTAGAAAAATCAAACAAAAACCATTAATAAAAATTAGAATATTAAACTATTGGTCATATTTACTTGAGGGGTGTGTGTGTGTGTGTGCATGTGTGTTTGTGTGTGTGGTGTAATTTCAGGAATAATCATTGTGAACTAGGTACTCCACTTTCTGGAATTGCCCATTTTACACATGTTAAATGGATTAATGGCTTATTAAAAAGTCTGTTAGTTTTACTTCCTAAGGTTCCTTTTCGCTTGTGCTGTCATATAATAGTTCATCTTCAGTAAGTATCTGTACCTTGGGACAAGGGTCTCCAGGGACTTGGCACATAATTTATAACAATAATGGAAATGGCATGCTTAGTATTGATAGCCATGGGACCCCTGCATATTTGGAGAGAAGGAGAAGTTTTATCACCCATGAAAAGGCTAATGAGATAGGCAGATTTCAGGGGAAAATGATCTTTCTGTTTTGCCCTTAGACCTTGTTCTACCAGTGAGACTCATGTCTGAAGCATAATGATTCCAGCATGCTCTTTCTGAGTGTAAGATTATATGACATACGCAAGTGAGCTACTCAGAAGTCAGAGCATTCACCAATAAATGCCAACTTAATTGGATGTCTTAATTATGTCACCTTCACTCCCAGGACATAACCCCAGGGACAGCTTGACGACGGGTTTTCACTTCAAAATCTCAGTCTCTAGTCTCCAATTTTCAATATAGTGTTTCAGGCAGATAGCTGTGGTCCCCTGCAACTTGGAGAATATTTGTGTATTTGGCCATTGGAAACACAGTTCTGGGGCTCAGGAGAGAATTCAAGGGAGGAGACAGATATCTCAGAGTTAGAATGTGTCTAAACCAGGTTGGCTGTTTTACAAGGCAATTCTGATCCTCTTGCTCCTCTTTACTCAGCAGCTGGGAGTCAGCCATCTTGAAGCAGGTGGTGTATGAGGATGCTGTTGGCGGTCTACCAGCCAGCGATTATTCCCCTTGGTATCCAGATGTTGCATCAGTACAAGACTGTTTCAAAATGACCATAGAATCTGTTACTGTTTCAAGTTTTTCTGAAACCTTAGGATCTTAAACATGAAGCAATTCTCCAAGCTAGCAATGTGCTAGCTAGCGGGACACAGGAACTAATCAGAGAAAACGGGCATTTGGGATACATCAGAAATTCAATATCAGCTTTGTGAAGTTGTTAATAATTAGCCACAGCTTTTGTCTCTACCCCTGCAGCTAGTGACATGAAAGTGATTAGGTTTCTAAAAAACAGTTTAAGCTTACTAAATGTATTAAGTAACAAGGTTTTTAATCAACAGTTTATTGATTCCAGCAGGACAGTTGTGAGAGCAAAAAGCTGTGGATGCTGGTAGAATAAATTTGTGGGCCAGTTCACTGCTACTTAAAAATGTCAAAGCAATAGATATTTTAGAGGGATTTTTTTTTTGTCTGTAGCAGTAACTCTAAGACAAGGGAAAAAGTTACCAGAATGGCAAAAAATATTATTCGGATATAAAATTGGGAGCTTTGTACCTTTCTCTTATCATTCTTCACACATACATTTTAAATAAAAGAGATTAATCACGTGTCACTTCTATAATCTGTACTCAGTAAACATGTTTTGAGATTTCCCATTTAAAATACTAAGCCTAAGGCAGCCCATTAAAATAATCCAAAATTCAGAAATATAAAAATTTGCAACTATAATAAAAATGATAGGCAATATAAATGCCTGAAACCTGAAGGAGTCACTCCTGACTATGAGATTCATAGAACTCAACTGAGAAACACATATTTTGACTTTTTCACCTGAAGCAGAGACCTCCTACAAACCTCCTACAAATGAAGAAGATTCTTCATTTCCAATTTTCTGCAAACAACTCAGAAATCTAGGGCTACACCAGTCAGAACACCAGGCAGCCATCCTTTTCTCACGGGGGTGTCACTTTTTAGGCAGCCATGTTACGGATCACTGTATCTATTCAGTTCCACTGCCTGAATCCATTCCAGGGTGGCAACTCGCAACAACCAGGTGGAACTGAGGGAAGGTGGTGTAGAACTGTGTTACCTCATGTAAGCTGAGGACTGAAGATGATTCCGCAACCAGCTGAAACGGTTCCAGAAAGAGTGAAAAGATGGAAAAGAAACCATCAAAGTAGAATTTTCCAGGGATGAACAGTTACAAGTTTAGAGAGATACAAATTTCACATTAAATAGGGCAGCAAATTGCCAAGTAGGCTAAAATCTAGACATCCCCATCCCATGTGTCTTCAAAGAAAAAAGAAACTAAGAAACTGTGTCTTTAATTGTGGTTCTGTCCTGGGGGTGGAAGTGTAAAGATCTTTCATTTTTCATTGTCTATACTTCTACATTATTTGGATTTTGTTTTGACAATTATGAATTATGATATAATCCAAACATTTAAAATATTTTTATTTAAATATAATTAAAGATGCAATCTAATCAAGAAATGAAAAAATGCAGAGGACAAGAATGAGGCAGATATGGCCTAAAAGATATAAGGCAGATATGGTATGGTATGGCTTGAGCTCAGGAGTACAAGGTTGCAGTAAGCAATGATTGCACCACTGCACTCCAGCCTGGGTGACAGAAAAGGACTCTATAAAAAAAGAAACCAAGAAAGAAGGTAAGGAAGCAAAGAAGGAAGGAAGGAAAGAAGGAAAGAAGGAAGGAGGGAGGAAGAAAGAAAGAAAAGAAAGAAAAAGAAAGAAAGAAAGAAAGAAAGAAAGAAGAAAGAAAGGAAGAAAGAAAGAAAGAAAGAAAAGAGAAAATGAAAGAAAAATAAACATACACAGAGAGGATGCTTATTTGTTGTAAATGCAAAAAAAGTAATTGTAAAAAAAATTCTTAAAACAGAAAATGTGAAATGTACTAAATAATCCCAGATGATATAATTTTTTTGCACAATAGATACAGAAAGCAGGAAGAAACCATATAAATTGCTTAATTTCTCATTTTTTATAAGGGGACTTAAGAATACTTATTGAATGACTCTAGCAATTAGGAAAAGTGGAAATTAAACCTAGATTTAAAAGTATCTATACTACTATATGCAATATATATTCTTTCCAAAACACAGAAAAAGATCACAGCAAAAACAACAAAAATCCATATAGACCAAAATGTAACTTAAAGGAAATAACAAGGATATAGCATAAAACAAACTTATGGGGTAAAACAAACCTACCTGTTTTAATAATAATTGATAAAATATTTTAAACTTAGTACGTTATTTTTTAGGCCTCATAGTTCTTAAACTCTCAGCAATTGGTGATGTTATTAACCACCCTCTTCTGAAGACACTTTTCTCCCTTGATTTTCATGATGCCACATTCCCTTGATACCTCCCCACTCTCCAGAACACTTCTCATTCTCCTGATCTCCCAAGCCCTAAATATCCAGGCATTAAATACTGAGATCCATCATGATTTGGTTTTAAGCCTACTCTCAATTCTGTAAAGTCTGTGAAGTCCAAGGCATACCTACCAACAGCTTCCGCCACCATCTGTGTGACAGTGACAGCCAAATTCATCATTCAAACTCAGGTCTTTCTTCTGAGCTCCAAAGCCACACATATCTCTGCCCATTTGTCTTCCCTCAGAGTGCCTCAAAGTCACCTGAAACTCACCATGACTGAAACTGAACTGAACTCCCAAACCTGCTCTTCCGGCACCCGGGGTTTTCCTGCCCCAGCCTGCTTTCAGGTCTCTTTGCTTTCAATCAGATACCACTCTAAACGGCTCTCCACAATGCAGCCAGAACAATCTTTCAGCAACAGAAATCAGAGGAATCACCATCACTTCAAATCCTTTAGTGACTTTTCTAATTCTTTTGGGACAAAACCAAAGCAACTTAACATGGTCAATAAAGCCCTCAGTGTCAGCCCCCTGCCTGCCTTTTCTATCACCCTCCTTTTCATGCCATCTACACTGGCCTTCTTCAGGGACTAAGAGGGCCCTGTTCCCTCCTGATACAGGGCCTTCGGGTATGCTGTTTCCTCTGACTAGAATTCACTTTCTCATCTCTTCATTCAGTTAATTATCACTCAAGTTTCAAATCAAGTATCATTTCTCAGAGAAAACCCCAGACAAGGGCAAGTCCCAGATATATACCTTCACATAACACTCTGTACTTTCCCATGGAGACATTCATCTCCATTTTAATTATATATCTGTTTGCATGTTCTTTAGATAACATCCATCTTCTACTTCTATAATCTAAGCTACAGGAGTCCAAAGATTATGTTTGAAAGTGTATGACATACGTTATCAATAATTTTTTTCTAAATGAATTTTTAATATATGTAACATACAGTCCAATAACCTAATTTACTTATTTAGAAAATGCTATTCTGTTCCCTGTGAGAGTGGAGAAGGAGCTTGGACTCAACGTATTTCCAAACAAATCATCATCAGATTATATTTCTAAAAGGCAATGTCTTTTTCACTCGTAACTGTGTTTTTGCAAAAGCAAATGTGATTTTATATGAAGGAACTCTCTTTTCTCTGAAACTGGATCAAATCAACAGCTGGAGTATCCATGGAGCCCTATGGTCCATTTGTTTGAGGATAGTAAACATCTGCCTTGTAGGCCTTATTTCCACTTTACATTTGGGTCAGTGCCTAAATGCTTTGCTTTCCAAACACATACCACAAATCAACAGTTATGGTTGTTCAGAGAGCTACATTTTTACATCTACATTGGAGACCAATGAGAAGTTCCCTACGGCTAACTCTGCAACTCAATTTGCAAATGTGCCATTGTGACATGGGGAATACATCCAGAATTTGGTGTTGTTTATCAGATGCTTTACATTCTGCATTTGGGTATCGCTGTCATGAAAAATGAAGTTTGACTGTGCAACTGCCTATGAGGGCCATGTTTGAAGTTGTAGACCTTGTCTCTGACCAAAAACTGGGGGCAGTATAAAAACACTTAGAAGAAACTGAGAGTACCACATTGTGATATTACACTAGCTTGCTTTCTAGCTTACAAAAATTCATGATTATTTTGAGGAGCCATGAAGATAATGGGGATGATCTCTTTTGTAGAAGAACACAGAGTTTTATGAAATCCCTGAGGGAAATGAAGAATTTGTTGGGTGGGACCAAGGTAAACTCAGGCCAGGCACCAACCTAGAAAACCTGATAAAATACTTAGTCCACACTGAGAATGGAATAATCAAACAGGAGCTAAAAAGAGCAGCTCTTTCAAAACAATAATACATTTGCAACATACATGAGGAAAAATGTTTAAATATATGAAAGACTGACTATGCCAAGCATTGGCAGAGATAAGGAGAGACTGGAATTCTCAGATGCCGCAGGGAATGTGAAGTGCCACAACCGCTTAGAAACAGCCAGTTGGCAGTTTCTTAAGAGTTAAACATATACTTTTCATTCCACTCTAATTATTTATCCAAGAGAAATAAAAAGCATTTGTCCATGCATGCGCTTGCACACAAATGTTCATAGCAGTTTTATTTGTGCTAGCCAAAAACTGGAACCAGCCCAACTGTCCATCAAAAGGTAGATGGATGATGTGGTCCATCTATATAATAGAATACTACTCAGGAATGAAACTAAATGAACAAAACAAATGACACAGATAAATCTCAAAATAATCATGCTGAGTGAAATAAGCCAGAACAAAAAATGAGAGTGAGATAGACAGAGGTAGAGGAAATAGCCTATATGATTCAATTTGATATAAGTTCCCAGAAAATGCAAAGCTATCTAGAATGACACACAGTGGATCAGTGGTTGCCTGATGATAGTGTGGGCAGGTGCACAGAGGTGGAAGGGAGAATTATAAAGGGGCAAGAGAAAAGTTTAGGAACTGATGGATATGTTCGTTTTCTTGATGTTGATGGTTCTATCAGTGTATATATACAGCAAAATTTATCAAATTTTTCACTTTAAATATGTGCAGTTTTTTGTATGTCAATTATACCTCAATAAACCTGCTTTTAAAATGAGTAAACATCTAAAAGGAAATAAGAAAGAATGTCAGCCATCAATTCTCATGAAAAGGATAAAGTCTTGGTAAAAGACATTAAAAACATTTGAATATTGTTTTTTCGTTTTTTTTTTGAGACAGAGTCTGGCTGTGTCACCCAGGTTGGAGTGCAGTGGTATGATCTCAGCTCACTGCAACTACCGTCTCCCAGGTTCAAGCGATTCTCCTATATCTCCCTCCCGAGTAGCTGGGATTACAGGCACCCGCCACCATGCCCGGGTAATTTTTGTATTTTAGTAGGGACGGGGTTTCACCATGTTGGCCAAGCTGGTCTTGAGCTCCAGTGATCCACCCCCCTCAGCCTCCCAAAGTGCTAGGATTATAGGCATGAGCCACCGCACCCGGCCAATAATTTATTTTTCTGTCACACTGGGGTATTGTTTCCAATGGCAGTTTCAGTGCCAGGGACTGTGAGGCATGGGCAAATGGTGCAGTTTCTCCAGAGGACACCTTAGTGATACCTACCAAATAGATATCAAAGCCCTCAAAATGGTTTTTCTTTTGATCTGGTCATTCTACAGCTCCATCTCTAAGCATGCATCATAAGGAAATCATCAAAAACACTTGTGTGCAAGGGTGATGTGCTCTTCAACGTCAGGCTTGTTTGCTATCAATTCACACCCACCTTTGCCATTCTGGGGAAACTGCTCAGGCTGTTCCCAAGGCTGGGAAACTGTCCCCAGGCTCTCTTGTCCTCAGGTTTCTGCATAGTTTTTGCTATAGAAGGCACTGGCAGAAAAGCAGATCAGAGGAAGGGAGAACCCAAGATACTTCTCAACTCCATCTCCGCTTTTGTGACCTGAACAGAAGCAGCTCTGTCTTTTCTATGCTTCAGCTGCTAGCGAACAGAAATTGCTTGTGTTTCCAGTACTTTCCAAGCAGTCCTTGTCATATTTCCAGTTCCCACCCGGTAGTTCTGCCTTCCCCATATTATCACCCCTCCTCCAGGGTTGATAGCAACCTTCTGCTTTCTCTAGATGCTGAGTTGCTCAGTGACTGGTTTTTCATCTCCTCCTATATCATAAATTCCCTAGATTAAAATCCTTCTAAAATACCTACAGTGATTTCTCATTTCCCGGCCAATCTCTGACTAATACAGATATTGATCATAATGATAATTCTCCTAACAAATATTTGAAAATTGAGTATCTAGTAATAAGTGGTTTGATCGAATATATTGTGGTATATCCACATGATAAAATAGTTTGCAGACAATAAAATAATGATTTCAAAGAATAATCAAGGAATTTTTAAAATGTGATATAAAATTACATAACAAGCATCTAATTTTATATAAAGGATACAGATGTAAAAGACGTGAATCATGTATTTCTTGTGCGAATGCAAAATGATACAGGCACTCTAGAAAAGACTATGGTAGTTTTTTATAAAGGTAAATATATACGTATCATATAATCCAGCAATCCCACTACTGGGTGTTTATCTTAGAGAAATGAAAATGTATGTTCTTACCAAAACCTGTACACAGATGTTCATAACAGCTTTGTTTGTAATAGCCAAAAACTAGGAACAACTGAAATGACCTTCTATGGATGAGTGGCTATAAAAACTGGTACAACCATACAACAGGATATTACTCAGCAATTAGAGTGCAAATTATTGCACACAACAACTTGAGTGAATCTCGAGGGCATTATACTGAACCAAAAAAGGGAATCTCGAAAGGTTAAATTCTCCAAGATTCTGCTTATGTAATATTCTCAAAATAATACAGTTGTAATGATGGAAAACAAATCAGTGGTTGCCAGGGGTTACAGTTGTGGGGAGAGTGTGACTACTAATGGGTAAGATGAGGAAGTTTTTTGTGTTGATGGAAGAGTTCTGTATCCTGGTTGCAGTGATAGTTACATGAATCTACACATATAATAAAGTTTAGTGTACATACACTAAAAAAGTGCATGTGCAAACTGGTAAAATTCAAATGAAGTCTGTAGTTTGGTAGTTAACAGTATTATACCAATGGCAATGCCCTCACTTTGAGAATGTACTGTGATCATGTAAAGTTGAACAAAGGGCTCATGGAATCTCTCTGTACCATTTTTACAGCTTCAGTTAGTTTTAAACTGTTCCAATATAAAACAATTATAATAAAAAGACAAAAACAGTAGCTCTGTGCTGGACACGGTGGCTCAAGCCTGTAATCCCAGCACTTTGGGAGGCCAAGGTGGGCAGATCACGAGGTCGAGAGATCGAGATCATCCTGGCCAACATGGTGAAACCCTGTCTCTACTAAAAATACAAAAATTAGCCGGTCATGGTGGCAGGAGCCTGTAATCCCAGCTACTAGGGAGGCTGAGGTGGGGAAATCACTTGAACCCGGGAGGCGGAGGTTGCAGTGAGCCAAGATTGCACCATTGCACTCCAGGATGGTGACAGAGCAAGACTCTGTCTCAAAAAAAAAAAAAAAAAAAAGTTAGTAAGTATTATATAATTGTTTGTGTATAATTGTTTGAACAAGGATAAAGTTGTAGAAAAACACATACTGAGTTTTATACACTGATTACCTGGAGATGGAGGAGCAAAAAGAAAACCAACTGCCAGTTTTATTATCTTTTTAAAAAAACTAGACATCCTTTAAATAATAAGAATATAATACATCTTTAATTGTAAGAACATCTAGTACATAAAATGTCTTAAAACTCTATTTTAAAATATATGAAGCTTTACATGGGAAATAAAAATTGAATTAGTTTATGCTCTGGCTCTAAAGATTGCTTTATATAATTTCTAGCTTTATTTCCTATGTAAGACACAACGTAATTTGTACTATTAAGTGGAACTTTTTACACACAGTGGTGTTAAAGTGTATCGAGACAATTAGTTGAAACAAACCACATTTTGGACCAAATAAGCATCTATGATATAGGAGGAAAATCAAAAGGTAGATTAATATATATGTATTTTTCTGATGTTCAAATAATTTAAAAATATTTTTATATAGAAAAATCTGCATAGTTAAAAATATTGTAAATTAATAAACATCTTTGTATTTTAAAAATAATACTGTTTACTTATTTTTATAGACTTTGTATTTGGTGCCTTAAAAGAAATATTTATGGCCAGGCGCGGTGACTCACACTTGTAATCCCAGCACTTTGGGAGGCCGAGGCGGGCGGATCACGAGGTCAGGAGATCGAGACCACGGTGAAACCCCATCTTTACTAAAAATACAAAAAATTAGCCGGGCGTGGTGGCGGGCGCCTGTAGTCCCAGCTACTCGGAGAGGCTGAGGCAGGAGAATGGCATGAACCCGGGAGGCGGAGCTTGCAATGAGCCGAGATCGCGCCACTGCACTCCAGCCTGGGCAACAGAGCGAGACTCCGTCTCAAAAAAAAAAAAAAAAAAAAAAAAAAGAAATATTTATTCTCTTGAAAAGCCAAGTAAAACAAATTTTAGCACCTGTGTTTAAAAATAGTTGTGATATATTATGAAAAAAATAAAAATCATGGCAAAAGACCTCAAGGTTACATATTCTACCCCCACCCCCCAAAATGAGATTTTTGACTTGATCTGAAACCCAGAACTCAGGTGTTCTGAGGATTTGGCCCCCAACAATTGTCGTAGTTACATTGCCAATACTGGTACTGCCTTCATTGCCTGATAGCCTCAAATCTTTAGTGTTCCACTGTTAAACTGTTGATGTCAGAGCCATCAAATGTAAGTCTTGCTTTACTAGCTGAAAAATTGGGCACCCATAGGGAAAGGGCATTTCCAATGATCTTACAATAGGAGAAACCAATTATCCTTATTTATTGCTTTTTAATTTTTTTGAGCACAGATAATTAGAACCTCCTTAACTTTTTATGTGTTAGAAAGTCAAAGTTAAGCTTAAGTCCAGATAGGATACAAGTAAGCCCACTGAGCTTTTGCAAAATTATTCTTTGTCTGGGGATCATGGAGATTTTTTTTTTTTTTTTTAATGGCAGAAGATAAACTTCAGAAAGGAATGGCCAGCCCACCTTTTGCTCATAGTGATTTTTCCATTTCTCTGGGTGTCTCACCTCAAGTAATAATACTATTTGAACCAATTTTCTTAGACTATTTTCCAGAAATAAATCATTACTTTTCCCTTTCTATCAAAAGATTCATTAACTTACTTGGACCCATACCTGGTTTGAACTTTGGCTCCATGGCTTAGTAGCTATGTGACCTTTAACAAATTACTCCAGCTCAGTAGTATTCAGCTGCCTCACTAGTAAGACTATTTATTTCAAAGAAATATGGTGAGGTTTAAATGAAATTATGTGCTCCATGCCCGAGAAAGTCTGGGCATCAATAAATGTTTGTTGAATCTGAAATCTAAAAATTAATATTTGTTAGGAGCTGCCAAACAAGTTATGAAGCATCCATTACTTCTGTCTTAACAAACAAAGTTTATGGAAACTTTGATTCAGTCTCTGAAGAAAATAAATTTAAGTTGCTATTTCTTTACTGCTCCCTTGTTTCGCATTTTGGTGGAGAGAGTCCTCATGATATTTTGTAATTTTATCATCCCCAGTGGAAATCCATTTCTACACCTCCAGCTCAATCGTTATTTGGCTCCTGAGTTTATGTTTCTTAAGAGCTGTATCTTTTTCTTAAACACAGGAAAACTTGGTGTAATTTTATAGTCACTACGTGAACAATTATTTGCTAACATGGTTATTTGGAAAGCTCCATCTGCTCAAGCTGGATGTTTAGGCAGCCCCAGATAGTAGTGAGTAGGTGATGGCTCTCTGTGCTTCCACTACCCCGACCTTAACCTTCCCTGTATAGAACACACACACACACACACACACACACACACACACACACACACTTAGAAAATCTTTCTCTCTCTTTTTTTTTTTTAAGAGGGAGTCTCGCTCTGTCGCCCAGGCTAGAGTGAAGCCACATGATCTTGGTTCACTGCAACCTCCGCCTCCCGGGTTTAAGCAGTTCTCCTGCCTCAGCCTCCCAAGTAGCTGGAAGTACAGGTGCACACCACCACACCTGGCTAACTTTTTGTATTTTAGTAGAGACGGGGTTTCACCGTGTTGCCCAGGCTAGTCTCGAACTCCTGAGCTGAGGCAATCCCCCCTGCCTCGGCCTCCCACAGTGCTGGAATTATAGGCGTGAGCCACCGCACCCGGCCCAGAAATTCTTAAGAAGGAGAACCCAAATAAGTTGGGAAGAATAAACTATACATTAAGAAATATATAAAGATACAGACTTTCCCATGCTAATGGCCAGGATAAACAGTCGCACCTCTTCTTCCTCCCCTAAATATCAAATAGGATACATATTTATTCTGTCCTTTCTTTCCCTGGACTGGACTAAATGTTCACTGTATGTGTTCAGGGCTCTTTGGGGAAAGAGGAGAAAGAGGAGAGGAAAATGGTGATGGTGGTGCTTTGCAGCTCTCAATCTATGACTTTCAGCCATACTCATGGAGAATCAAATCTATAAGGGGTTTGGACAAGTAGGGACACTCAGGTTGAGCATGTGTGAAATGGGGCTCCGTTTGACTGAGTCTCAGGCTGCAGCGTAATTGACATCACAGACCACACAGTGAGGTCACTACTAGGTCAGGTGACAGAAGAATTTAAGCAGAAGATAGTATTTCATTCTGAGAGTGTATGGTTTTCTTTATACTGCGTTAAAGAATTTGACTATCTAGAGATATCTCCCCGAGCCATGACCATCACTGCAGCTTTCTGCTCTGTTCCTATGTGACAGGCTTTAAGGAGAACTGTCTCCTTGGGCTCAAATACGGTAGCAGTCACTCCCAGGTCTTGATCACTCCCCGCTATTTTCCATGATGACCGCATGCCACTTCCTTACACAATCTTAGGTGCAATGTTCACTACTCTACAATGTGGAGGACCACTGTTTTTGTAGTAGGAATGGCTCTGAAATTGCTTCTAAAAAAGCCAGTCCTGCTGCGTCTCTTATCTGCAAGTATTTTACATTCTGATCTTGTGAGCACATTGTTCAACCAAATGTATGATTCAGTGTCTTTATTTGTAAGCAAAATAGTCCTTTATGTTTTGTTGGGAGGCTGGGGCAGGCAGATCACTTGAGGTCAGGAGTTCGAGACCAGCCTGGCCAACATGGCAAAACCCCATCTCTAATAAAAATACAAAAATTAGCCAGGCGTGGAGACAGGCACCTGTAATCCTAGCTACTCAGAAGGCTAAGACAGGAAAATTGCTTGAACCTGGGAGGTGGAGGTTGCAGTGAGCTGAGATCACGCCACTGCACTCCAGCCTGGGCGACGGAGCGAGACTCTGTCTCAAAAAAAAAAAAAAAAAAAAAAAAAGAAAGAAAGAAATTGCAGTGGATCCTATCTAAACTAAAAAAAATCTCATCTAGACAAAAGCTTCAAAATTACCCTGGAATATATCACAAACCAGTCACCACTTAATAAACGTTACACCAGAGAACCAGACACAAAATGGCCAAAACACAAGAGAAGAAAAAAATGTCAGTATAAACCAAGAAGAGATGCCAAGAGGAGATTGGTGTTATTCAGACATAAATTTTAAAATAGTTGTAATTGATTGATATGTTTAAAAATACAAAGAAGGAGAATTTAAGCAAAGAA
The DNA here is from genome assembly GCF_006542625.1 of Nomascus leucogenys. Taxonomy (NCBI): domain Eukaryota; kingdom Metazoa; phylum Chordata; class Mammalia; order Primates; family Hylobatidae; genus Nomascus; species Nomascus leucogenys. The sequence goes on from NC_044399.1 coordinate 64,725,954, forward strand.
TTGGAAACAGAATCAACTAGAAATTGCATAGCTTAACAAAAAGATAATTGAAAGAAAGAACACAACAGATTGCTTCACAATAGATCAGCCCAGAGATCAGGAAACTTTTTCTGGTCCAGATAGTAAATGTTTTAGGTTTTGTAGCCAGACAGTCTCTGTTGAAACTATTTACCTCTGATTGGACTGCAAAAGCTGCCATTCACGATAAACAAATGAGTAGGCAGAGCTGGGTTCCAATAAAGCTTTATTTACAAAAACAGATAACATCAACGATTACATAATCACAGAAAGAAAGAGGAAGAAAAGTTTGGAAAAGGTTCTAAGAGACGTATGGCACATAATAAAATTTATAGAAAAACAACAGAAGGAGAATGAAGCAGATGTAATATTCACAAAGATAATGGTTAAGGGTGTTCGAAACTGGATGAAAAACTTCAAGCCAAAGATACAAGAAATACTACAAACCCCAAGCAGAAAATGTGAATCAGACAACTTAACTTCTAAGAGATGCTCTTCATCATTACAGCCAAAGTAATTTCTTAAAGTGGAAATATAATTATCCCACTTCCTTACAGAGAAAATTCTGTTTATTCCATAACAGCACTTGGGATCATAGTCTAACTTTTAAGTTGTTCCGTAAACCGTTCAGAACCTGGCCCCAGGACAACTCTTAACCTCATCCGTGGACTCTCCTGTTCTATGCTCCTGCCACTGTGAACTTTTAACTATTTCCTGATCTGCCCTGGCAGTTTTATTGATTTGCCCAAGCAGCTCTCTCTGTTTAGAACTTGCTGTCATTGATTGTCTTCCTTTAGAACAGCAAATCATCCTCAAGTCTTAGCTCAAGAGTTATTTTCTCTTTGACGCCTCTCCTGACTCTTTCCCATTGCTGACAGAATTAACTTCAGCCTCCTCTGTCAACCACTGCAGCTCAAGCACCTGCCATCTATCACCACCTCTGTAGCACTCAGCTCCCCTATCAGTCTGTAAGTTCCTTGAGGACAGGGACTGTGCATTTCTTATTTACATAAACCCTCAGCACCTAAAACAATGTCTATTTCACTATATAAAAGGCCCTCAGTACAATATATATGTATGTATATATGTGTGTGTACATATATGTATACATGTTTGTGTGTATATATATATACACACTGATATATGTGTGTGTTTATATATGTGTGTGTGTGTGTGTGTATATATAGAGAGAGAGAGAAGAGAGAGAAAGAGAGTGTTCAGGTAGAAAATCTGTCTCCAAACTTATCAAAATTATTACCTCCTACTCTTCCAATGTCAAACACAATGATTGTTGGCTGTGAAGAAAAGAGCTGCAATCCAAAGTATGGGAAGAATTGATTGGACAACACTCTATTTTCAAATGATCTTAAAAATGAACCCACGTGTGAAAAGATGTTCCACCTCCGCCACTAAATGGCATTCTACACATTTCCTTAAATTTTTTCCTGCATAATTTCTACCAGCTGGGTATGTCTTTATCATCATTTTACTAATGAAAAAACTGTGGCCCAGACACTGACAAAGATCATAGCTAACAAGAGACTGAGCTGTGTTTCCAACCGATGTCAACCTGATTCCAAAACCTGTGTTTTTTCTACTTTGCCACACTGTCTTCTGCCCTGGAATTGACTCTCCTTGAAAACTGAGACCAAGCCCAGGCCACTGAAACTTCTTCAGTATCAGAAGCATATAAAACAATTCTCCATGGCTGCCTGTCTTGAATTGTGATACCATTATCCTCTTACAGACCAATTGGTGTGAAATCAGATCCTGCCTGGGAGTGGGAAAAAGAATAGAAAGGGAAGACGCTGGCTCCAAGCTCGGCAAGACACAAAAACTTATTGGAGTTCTGCAGGGGCCTGTTCAAAGTTTGGGTATATTCTGTCATTTGGCAAGAATTAAATAGAGCCTTGTGTCCTCTAAGATTATTCTGTTACCTTCAGGATTAGGTTACCCATCATTATATTTAACCTATGGGAAAAGCCAGCACAAGGCTCTGCTACAGATGTAATAGGAAGCATATAATAAAGAATCCTCATGTCAAAGAGATACAAGTTTCCCACAGAGAGCTGGTGCTGAATGAATTCTTTCTGCTTCTGCCTACCATCCCTGAGGGGAACTCAGCCTCAGAGGCCCAAAGGGATGCGAGAAAAGCAGCCCCGGCTTCCTAGAGACAGATACAGGTGCTCTGCTCTTATTCATTCATGAGCTAACTATGAAGAGGGTGCAGGAAGAAGGGAAGGGAGGTTAGAGCTGACCTTATCTTGCTTCATCTGTATGAATTCCAGAAGGCCCTGGGGAACCTGAGATTCCTAGACTTATTCCCTTCTCACGTTTCCTACTGGAAATCCCTCCAGCTGGCGGGATGCTAAAATAGGTACCATTTAGCCGGCTAATGAAGTCCATATGCAATTGTTAGAAATATAATTGACACTTCAGACTTTGGATCTGCATTCTGCTTTGCACAGTTTTCTGCTGCCCAGCATGGCTGCCTGATGGGAGTGCTTCTGTTTTCCAAGTTTCTTTGCCCTGGCTGGAGTTAAAAGTAGACGCTTGATGTGCTAATGTCAGGTTATAATAATACCTATATGTTATGCTGATTAAATAAAATAACATTTGTAAAGCAAAGTGCCAGACACACGGTGGCACTGTCTAAATCAGAATGGTTATTTACAATCTGCCCTCTACCCACCTTTTCCAGGCTCATTTCTCAGGACTCTGTTCCTCCCTGAGGCCTGGTCCATCATACCTTAATGTCTATCCACACTGAAATAGTCATTGTTTCAGGCAGACATGAGTCCCTTCCCACTGTCATGGTTTCATACGTGCCTGCCAAAGAGAATGCTACTGTGGCCCCAGGGTGAAGGAAGCGTTTTTATCTCCTGAGGAATAAAGTCAAGGTTTCTGAGGGTTAGAGAATAGCCTAAGTGAACTTGGACTCTCTCGGCACTATTTAACCCTTTCGACTTTTGGGACAAAGTTGGCACTCAGTTTATAGTTTTCAGATGAATGAATACATAAAAGAAGAGAATTCAGAAAGACTCTGGAACTTTAATGTGTAAAAATATCGCCAGGGAGATTTGCTAAAATGACAGGATGTCTGCAATGTTTTCCTCTTACAGATACGGGACACAGAAAATCAAACCCCTCAGTTATTCATGTAACACACACACACACATACACACACACACACACACACACACAGATGCTCACAGAGACACAGTAATTGACTAAATATGTAAATAATACAAGAACATAATTTTGAAGAAAGAATCGTGTAATAGTATATGATACTGCAAAGAATGATACCATCAATTTGCGACTAACAGCCTCTAATCACCTGGTTTTCAAAATAAGATGGTAAGGATAGATTTTTCTTCCTTCTAGTTTATATATGGTGGAGTACTAGGAGCACATTTAGAAGGCAATAACATGTAAACAGCAATTACTGTTACTGAGGAAAAGTACAAAGAACTCTGTTTGAATTACATTATGTATTGCTTATGACAGCTCCATGAAGCAAATGTATACATATGTGTGAATATATTGTTATATATAATTACCAATGTATATACAGATGTGCACATACTTACACATGCCAATCTTACAATCAAGAAAGTCTTAATAAGGCTAAACCGGGCGTGGTGGCGGGCGCCTGTAGTCCCAGCTACTCGGAAGGCTGAGGCAGGAGAATGGCGGGAATCCGGGAGGCGGAGCTTGCAGTGAGCAGAGATCGTGTCACCACACTCTAGCCTGGGCAATAGAGCGAGACTCCGTCTCAAAATAAATAAATAAATAAATAAATAAATAATAATAAAGGCTAAAAAATGTAACTAAGCTCATAAAGGGTCAAGATTCAAATTCAGCACCTTCTGATTCCAAAACCTGTGCTCTTAACCACAACTCTCCACAGTTCTATGATATTAAAATAGAGGCCAGTGTGGAAAGCACTGCACTCATTCGAGTACTTCAGTGAGATCCTCCGTAGTTATTGAAGTTAGAGACTCAACTCCACAGTCCCCCTTTGACTCGGAAGCAAAATTCAAGTACTGAAGTATATTGCATATTTATATTCCCGGATCTTGTTCTTGAAGCAGCTGCAGACTGTTCATGTTCTCTGAGTGTCCACCGGATTCACAGAGAATGGGAAGGCAATTCTCCTGTACCAAGGGTTTAAGGTCTTCAAGGAACAGGGCTGGAGACTTAACACACTGCATTTCCTTCAGTGAAACGAACAAGGTGAAACTTCGGTCTGATGGGAACTGAGAGAAAAAGTTTCTTCACTGTGTTCTTCTCACTCCTTACCTGATTTTCCTTAGTGTTAGAAAAGGCACATTTTGTTCACAGAAGGGCATTTATGAGGTGTGATTTTACCATCTCAGAGAGAGTCCCTGAGTCAAGTCCGTGACCCCCACTGCCCCTGTGCACGCTATGTCTGACGGTCCATAATTCAAGATTAATGGCTGCTTTAAATTGCTTATCCCCTGTGAAAGTGTCAGGGTGCAGGAGTGGTAGCAGAGTCATGCTAGAAATATTTATCTTAGATCTGGATATATGTGGTTAGAAAAACTCAACGTGAAGTTAGAATGGTGCAGACCAGAGACAGATGTCATCCGCGTGGGAAAGGGTGCCAGAGACACTGAACCACAGGCTGAGCCCCTGGACCACATTTTGAGCTTTATGGCAAATAGTTGCTCCTTTTGTCCTCTCGTTTTCACTCCAGTCCTTCCTCCTTCCTGCCATGTTTTCTGCCCCAAAATACGTTTCTATGAGCTGTTAGTACTTCTACTAAGTTAGTCCAAATCTGCCTCTTTCTATATTTTATGACCAGCCTAAAAGTTTATCTGTACGTAACCTAACTGGGTATGTAAACCGACTGTAACCTACTCTTGTGCCAATCACTGAGCTTTGACCAATCACAGGCAGCCAACTGTTCAAACCCTGTACAAATAAGGCAAACGCTGAGCTGTAACCAACCTGGCTGTGTCTGTCCATAGATCTTCAACCACACAGCAGGATTGAAGCCTCTCTGAAACTATTCTTCAGGGACTGCCCGATTTGTGAATGGCTTTTTACTCAGTTAAACTCAGTTAAATTTAATGTTTCTAAGGGTTTTACCACTTTCTTTGCTTCTCCAAAATTCCAGTTTGTGGACTGGTTATCTAAGAACCCATGGGAGAGGTTTTTTGGAAAATAAGTATTTTCAGGCCCTGCTCCAATAATCCTTTGATCTGGTAGTTCTGGAGTAGGGACCAGGAAGTTGGATTTTAAGTGATTCAGAGGCAGAGCCAGATTCCCAGCTTCTGGTGACCTTGGAAACAGCAATACAGCAATTCTAGAGAAACTTTGCTTCATGAGCTTTCTCAGTGCCCTGAAAGCCTGGAGACACACGGGGAGGCTGTATTAATATTTCATGTCTTCTAAATCAGTTTTCAAAAGTCATTAAGCCATAAAATTTGATTTCCCTGAAAGGTATATATTGGCTTAATCCACAGGGTAGCACATAGAGACATTTGGAGTTTTGCTGCATTCTTTCTATTTTCCACCCTCATATCACCCAGAGGCAGATATTATTTAATCCTTCAAGTCACCAGCATCTCACTTCCTAGCCATCTCTCCCCATGCCCTTCAATAACTCAGGCATCCTAAATTATTTACCAGCTCAGCTTCATCCTCTACACTTTCTTCTAAGAATTTTTTCATTACAACATAAGACCGGGGTTCAGAAATACTCTTGGCCCTCTTCCAGCAGAAGGGTGGACATCTCTTAATGCAAAGGACAAAGGAAGCAAAGGATCAAGGGTCCACTGATCCCCTGGCTTGATTCTTACAAAGGTTGAGAGTTGATCAAAACAGAACAAAGTTTATGTTCATAAAAACATATTTCAATAAACCCCACAAATGCAAAGGAGGAAGATCGTGGGCTTTATTTTCGGTGACCATTTTCTCAGCAGTCTCCTGGAACTGGCTTTCACAAGCCAGTGAAATGTCAGATGGATGAATACGTAAACACCTCTCCCATCTCCACGTTTAGTGACATCTCCTTGGTAGCTTGAAAATGGCCATAGGTGGAGTGTTCACATCATAAAAATGAGCAAGATGCTACAAATCAGGTCTTCCTTTATCAGAAAGCTGGTTTGCCAGCAACCTGCTGTGCCAACGATGCATCTGCTTTGCTTCCTAAATAACTATCTTCCTGGTAATCTTAGCTTTGTAAAGCTGGCTGCTTTGAATATTCACCAGATCAAGTCCTCTACATATTCACAAATTCATGTGTTCTATCTCAATTATAAGCCTATCCCTCCCCATAAAAGTATCACCGTCCTAGCCTTTAGAGTAATTCCTCTTGCACTTCTGTATTGCTTTATTATCAAGTGTATGTCTATACACTTTACCATACTTGCGAACTTAAAAAAACGTGGTACGCCTGTTAAGTTTCTTTTAATTGACAAGTTCCCCTTTTATTCTTTTATTTTTCTTACAATTTATCTGTTGAGAAACATAAGCCACATGGATATTCCCACAGTCTGAATTTTACAGATTGCACACTCATGGTGCAATTTAACATAGCCCTCTGTCCTCTGTATTTCCTGCACATTAGCATCTAGATCTAAAGGTTTGATCAGACTTGGGTTTGATACTTCAGCAAGATAAAGGTGGCATTGTGGTCTCTCATCAGAAGACATGTAATATCTAGTTGTTTCTCTCCTTACAATGTTCAGTCATTGATGCCCAATGCTTAGATCCATTAATTCATTGGAGATTGGAAAACACCAATAATCTAATTCTGTCATTTCTTTTTTTCATGAATCAGCTGAAATACTTTGAAAAAAGATGTTTTCTCTCACCTGCTAATTAGCAACCCATGGCACAGATCAAATAGGGAAACACACAATGAATGGTTGATTCTCTCCCTTTTTTTAACCAACTTTTAAGATGAGTTGATTCTGCTACCTTTGCAATTTAACAATTCCGTTGTTTTAATAAATTAATAAAACAAAGAGATGCATAGATGCAAAAAATACATCTATCTCAATCCAGAAGCCAGCCTCCTACTTCATTAAAAAATACTTGAAGGATTTCTATGGAAATTAGAGACAATTGAAGAATGTTCATTAACAGCGATCATGGACATTTGTTTTTTTCCCCATTCAGGAGGCACCAGCCAATATTTTTAACCAACAATAAGAAATTAGAGGTGAAACCATTGGGAAAGAGGAGGTAAACTTGCCACTCATAGTATATTATATGATTGTACTCTTGAAACATACTAGAGAATTGGCTCAAAACACCATTAAAACAATGCAAGAACTTAGTAAGTGCCCACCTCACACTCCCATGTCAATCATTTGCCTCTGGTTGCCTTCCTTCTCTGCCACCGGGGTGAGGAGGGAGGATGCAATCTCCTGACAAGGTGATTCCCCTGAGTACCACTGGCCCTGAGAAGAGGATGTGGGTAAGGGCACCAAATCCATCCACTGCACTCAGTACAGCCTTTGCTCGTGACATAATATATAAAATCAAGCTTGAGAGCAAAACATAAAGAACCACAACACCAAAATACACTGAAGCCCTTTACTCATACTCACCAATATTTGCCATTTGGAAGGAAAACATAGCCTGGGCTATAGAGTCAAATAGACTGGTTTTGAGTTCTAGCTCCACAACTATGACACGGGAAAATTGTCTAATTTTGGCCTAAATTTTCTGTTCTGTAAAATGGATACAATTATTTTGTAAAAACCTACTTTAAAGGGTAGCTATGAAGATTAAAAGAGACCCTATATCAGTATGAACAGCATTGTCTGAAATGTGGTATAAGCTCAAGCTTTAGCTGATTGTTCCTTTGACAGTGTTTAAGTTTGACCCTCTTACAAAATAAACAAGAAATAAACACAGATAAACACACAAAGCCTGTGCTTCATTTAATATTGCTCTAACTCCAGTGCCAGCATTTTCTCTTCAAAATATATTGACTTTCTGCCCCTAACCCCTGTTGCACCTGTGAGCTCTGAAACACACCACTTAACCTCAACCCTGAGGTATTAATATATGGAAAATAAATTAAGCCTGTTCATTAAGCATAGAAAACTAACACTTATGGCCTGGACATAGTTTTAAAGAGAATTTAGATATGCTAAAATTTTTCTTCATATGGAATTTTGGGACTCTATTAATCAAATTATATATCAATAACAATTTCTTTCTGAATGCAAAAGCATTATATACACATTGCAAACATTTTACAAAATACAGTTAGCAAAATAAAAAGCAATTTAAATCCCACCACATAGAAACACACAATATTATCATTTATGCTTATCTTTGTAGACTTTTGGTGCACAAACATTTATTACTAGATTATTTTAATACAAAGCTATATTCATAGTGTGTGTAATGTTTTGTAACTTTCTTTCGTGATTTCAGAGGATATCACATCTTTCTAGATCATTAAAAGTTTTATAATCTTATTTAAATTGCACAGAATAGCCAAATCATAGATATGGATATGAATAAATAAGATTAGGAATGTTTATAGGAATAAATATATGTATAAATATATAGATACAAACATTACATGAAATATTAATATCATATAACATATACATATTTAATAAAATGTATTTATACATATTGCACAAAAAGTAGGTTTTATTTTTAAATAAATCAAATCCATATACTTTTAAAAACAATTTCTATCTTTGCCATGTAATTGAAATTCTATGCAAATTTTAAAACGCAGAATGATTATCATTATATATTTTATATATATACATATGTGCACATATTTAAATCATTTTAACAATTGCTTTTAGCACCTGCTGGGGGAAAAACATCATAGGTGTTACAAAGATGGATAAGAAACAGAAGCTGTTAGAAAAGTCTCCCGGTCAACACTTAGGGACAGATCTGGGCACAAATAATTATAATATAAGAGACATAAAATGTTTTAATGATTGTACTAAAAAATACCAAAAAGAAAGAGATCATAAGATCTTTTTATCTCTCTGGAGGTAGAAAGAGGAGGAGAAAGAAAGCTATCACAGAGGAAATGGAATTTTCACTAGTGTTAGTTGGATGGAGAACGGAAGGAAAAATATTTTGTCTGAGAGAAAACATGAGCAGAAACAGTGCAGCTACAGTCGCAGTATGTTCCCAGATGGATTTCAAATTGATTCAATTCCAAACACTGACAGAATCTTCTGAACTGTGCTCACTACTAAGACATTAAGTGGGCAACAACCTTTCATGGCACCTTTAAAGTTGTACTTATTGTGACAAATCCCTCACTGAAGCCAGTTGAAGTTCTATTTCCCTGAATACCACACACACACACACACACACACACACACACACAGTTGGCCCTTCATATCCATGCGTTCTACATCCAGAAATTGATCAATGATGGATTGAAAATATTCCAAAAAATATATTTCTGTAGCAAAAAAAAGTACAGTCTTCCTTTTCTTGTCATTATTCCCTAAACAATATGGTACAGCAACTATTTACATAGCATTTACATTGCATTAGGTATTATAAGTAATCTAGAGGTGATTTAAAGTGTTAGGGAGCATATGCAAAGGTTACATGCAAATACTACAACACTGTATGTGAGAGACTTGAGGAGCATCCACTGATTTTGGTATTAGGGGAGGTCCTGGATAGCAAGGGACAACTGTATACGAACACACACACAAACACTCACCTGTGTATTTAGATATCTTACCTTTGGAATGCTTATGTATTCTTTGAAGTATATTATATATATATATTTATTTATATACATATATTATTTTCCTTTGGAAATAAAGAGTTATGGTATAATATGAAGTGATTGCACCTCTTAGTGGATCTTAGGGCAGGAAACTGACTTGGTTATGAGTGTGCTTACCCTGCCCCTGATCATAATAACTGGACTAAAATGTGCTTGCTGGAACTCTCAAGCCATCCCTAAGTCCAGAGAATAACTAAATTCCCTATTAGAGAGCCAATTTGCTGTGAGGGAAATTAAGTTATTATTGCCTCTTGAATGTCAGCTGGCAGGCTCCATCTCTGGCTAATGCCTGTAATTATACAAACAGCCTTCTGAGCACAGCCTGTATGGCAGCTGCATATGGCATTTACAGTTGTTATAATAACACAACAGCCAGCCAAGAAGCACAACACAAGCGCACCTCTAACCCGCAAGTGACCTGCTAATTAGCAGCTGTGTGGGGTTAACCAAAAGAGCACCTCATATAGGGTGGTGTGTTGTGAATGTAAACACTGACCCAGTAAACGAGACAATGTACGCCAGGAGGAGCTTACTCATTCCCTGCCAGTGTTGGTCAAACAAATGGGAAAAACAGACACTCAACAGACAGACCCTGTAAAATGAATACAACACTGAGAAGAGGGAATCTGGTATCTTTTCCCCACGACCACTCCCACAGCCGCTGAATCGTATAGAATTGATCTTTGGGTTTGGACATTGAGGTTAAATGTGTCCGGTCCCGAGACCCCGCTCTCCATCTTGGCTCCAACGGCTTCTTCTCTCCTTCCATTGCATTATCTCATTTATGGTTGTCCTAAGGCTTCTTTTTGTTTCCCACTCAGAAGTTTTGTTTGTTTTGCTTTCTGTGCCCAGAAGGCTGTTTGTATAATTACACTATGGTCGAGTCCCATGTTGAAAAGTAAAATGCTTCCTAATATTTCTCTTTCTTCCATCCAACTGCTCTAAAACGCTGTGTATCTGCATCCATCTAGTTCCTTACAATCTTAATTCCAAGTTCTGCTATTTTCAAACATTTGGAAAGTTGTTCTTAATAATTCGCATGTACAAAGGCATCAAAATGCTTAGGCGAAACAAACACATATGGCTTGTGAGGACTGGACTCTACCCAGTTTCTTTCTTTTTTGTTCTATTTGCCTCATTGTAGCAGTAATTTTTTTCTCTTAATCTTTCTTCCTAACAAAATTAAACTTCTTTTCTCATTTCCTTTATGCAACTTTTATCACCTATAATGTCACGAAGTGAACAGATAACAAATTAGATGATCATTTACCATAAAAACAAATGTTCACCGGGTACACTAGTAGTTTAAACCTGCTTGGTAATAATAATTAATGATAACAGCAATATGTATTAGGTGCAACATGGTACTGAACACTTTACATGCATAATCTCATTCTATCCTCATAATAATTCTATTATGCATGTCCCATTAATACGTCATTGTACAGATTAGAGAATGGCTCTTAGAGAAATCAGTACTTGCTCAAAATCTCGCAGTCAGCGTAAAAGCTACAATTCAAGTGGGACGGATCTTACTCCAGAACCGAAGGGCTTCTCCACTCACTGCTCAGAGATCTGGTCTCCTCCTGGATACAGGCAGAATGATCTCCAAGGGCCCCTTCAGTCCTATAAAATATGAGGAGACATAGAAATACAAAATGCAATCCTCGAAAAGCTTCCCATCTGTTCATACACTGGAAGACAAAGGCAACTTAAATCAATGTGTGTTATGTTTGGCATTTCACCAGTTTGTTATTGATTTTTGAAGCCTTTTTATTTGAGAAGTAATTTGAGGCTTTCCATTCAAGGTCCATCACACGCCTCCTCTTCCCCTTCTCTTCCAACTTGCAAGGAAATGTCAATGTCATTATGCAAGGAAATAAACCCATGGCCACATAGGAAGGGGAATGGCTGACACCAGCGGACAAGCAATTCCAGAATGTTTTGGGTGTCAGAGGCAGATGGGAGCAGGTAAGGAGTGAAATAGAGGTGAGAACTGGGCATCCTGGTGGGAGAAGCCTCCAGGTAAGGAGGAGTCCATTGTCCAGGTGGATCCATGAGGACCCATGATTTTAATTTTTCACTTTTTAGCACCCTAATTTTTTCTTTTGTTACTTTTGTTTCCTTTTTTTTTTTTAAACTTTTACGTGTCAGGGGCTTATTATATAGGTAAGTTCATGTCATGGAGGTTTGTTGTACAGATGATTTCATCACCCAGGTACTAAGCCTAGTACCAAAATAGTTATTTTTTCTGATCATCTCCCTACTCCCACCCTCTACTCTCGAGTAGGCCCCAGTGCCTGTTGTTCCCCTCTTTGTGTTCGTGTGTTCCCATCATTAAGCTCCCTTTTTTTTCTTTCTTTCTTTTTTTTTTTTTTTTTTTTTTGAGACAGAGTTTTGCTCTTGTTGCCCAGGCTGGAGTGCAATGGCGCAATCTCAGCTCACTGCAACCTCTGCCTCCCAGGTTCAAGCGATTCTCCTGCCTCAGCCTCCCACGTAGCTGGGATTACAGTCATGTGCCACCACGCCTGGCTAATTTTGTATTTTTAGTAGATACGGGGTTTCTCTATGTTGGTCAGGCTGGTCTAGAACTCGCGACCTCAGGTGATCCACCTGCCTTGGCCTCCCAAAACGCTGGGATTACAGGCATGAGCCACCATGACCTGCCCCAGCTCCCATTTATAAGTGATCCTAGATTGGAGATGACGGGCACAAAAGTGGATTGAAGCCTGGAAGGAGGGAACGGGGAAGAAGGTAATTATTTGAAGATTTAACCATGAATGGCAGTGCCATCTACCTTGCCTTCACCCTGAGCCTAGGAAGCCTACTGTTTCCTCCAAAAGTAAAAAATATAAAAATCCCTCCTCTAAGTAAGTTAAACAAATTTCCCAGGAAGAGTTTGTATAATGAGTTGCTCTTGGTACTGAGTAAAGCCCTTATGGTTCTGCACTTGAATAACCTTAACTTCATAGGCAGTAAGTTCTCTTACTTTAGGCCACCTTGAAGGGAAACCAGCCTCCCTCTTCCCAGAAGCCCAGCAGCAAGGCAGACCTACCTATAAATGTGCACAGAAACCTTACATCAACTCCATACAACTATCAGCATGCCTCTTAATTCTTACATGTAAAAATGAAACCAAGAATTATAAGGTATATGATAAAAATCAGCAGCGTGGAAAAAAGAAAGTCCACATAATTGAGCAGAATAACCCCCAAAATCAGGTAAAGCAATAACAAATAAGATAGTTATATGTCTTAGCCTCAATAAAATTTGAGTGGAAATGAATCTATTAAAAATACAATGCTGATTCACAATAGCAAAGACATGGAATCAACCTAAATGCCCATCAATGGTAGACTGGATAAAGAAAATGTGGTATATACACACTGTGGAATACTATGCAACCATAAAAAAATAAGATCATGTCCTTTGCAGGAACATGAAAGGAACTGGAGGCCATCATCATTAGCAAACTAATACAGAAACAGAAAAACCAAATACCACATGTTCTCACTTATAAATGGGAGCTAAATGATGGGAATGCATGGACACAAAGAGGGGAACAACAGGCACTTGGTCTACTTAAGGGTGGAGGGCAGGTGGAGGGAGAGGATCAGAAAAAATAACTGTTTTGGTACTAGGCTTAATACCTGGATGATGAAATAGTCTGTACAACAAACCCCCATGACATGAATTTACCCATATAACAAACCCCTGAATGTACAATGAAAGTTAAAAAAAGAAAAAAAAACTTAACAAAAAACAGCGTGCTAAAAAGTGAAAAATAAAAATATATAAAGGAGTTATTAGAAATTAAAAATAAAATATCAGTAGAAAGATTGCAAGATAGAGTTAGGGTACCTCTCCTAAAACGTAGATCAGAATTATAGAAGTAGACAGAATGAAGAAGGCAAGTAAGGGTTAGTTCCAGGCAGTCAAACATCTTAGTAAAAGAAGTAACTAGAAAACAGATCAGAAACATCACACCGGAGCCTGTTGTGGGTGGGGGAGGGGGGAGGGATAGCATTAGGAGATATACCTAATGTAAATGACGAGTTAATGGGTGCAGCACACCAACATGGCACATGTATACACATGTAACAAACCTGCACGTTGTGCACATGTACCCTAGAACTTAAAGTATAATAATAATCAAAAAGAAGTCACACACACACACACACACACACACACACACACACAAAGAGATCAGAAAATGGAGGCCAGGTGTGATGGCTCACGCCTATAATCCCAGCACTTTAGGAGGCTGAGGCAGGCAGATCACATGAGGACAGGAGTTCGAGACCATCTCAGCCAACATGACAAACCCCATCTCTACTAAAAATACAAAAATTAGCCAGGCACGGTAGTGCACGCCTGTAATCCCAGCTACTAAAGCGGCTGAGGTACCAGAATTGCTTGAACCTGGGAGGTGGAGGTTGCAGTGAGCCAAGATCACACCACTGCATCCCAGTCTGTGCAAGAAAGAAAAAAAAAAAAGGAAAGAAAAGAAAAAAAGAAAAAGGAGAGACAGAGAAAAAAAAGAAAGAAAGAAAGAGAAAAAGAAAGAAAGAAAAAGAAAAAGAAAGAAAGAAAGAAAGAAAGAAAGAAAGAAAGAAAGAAAGAAAGGAGAGAGAAAGGGAGGGAGCGAAAAAAAAGAGAAAGAAAAAGAAAAAGAGGAAGGGAGGAAGGCAGGAAAAAGAAAGAAAAGGAAAAGAAAAGAAAATGATCAAATGTGTAATAAAAGAAACTCCAGAAAAAAATACAAAATTATTCAGCATAAAAATAGTGTGAAGATGAAGATGAATGACAGAAGACCACATCTGAAACACTGTCGGAAAACTTAAGAACAGCATGGATTTACAAAATAAATAATGTCTGAAAACTTCCAGAAGAGAAAGGGGGAAAAATTCTTATCTTCCAAAAGGAGCAACAATCTGATTTCTCATGAACACCACTGGCTACTAAAAGACACTGCCTTCATGGTTCTGAGGGTAATTTTTTAAACATAGACCTCATGCTTTAGAACATATGTAGATGTACAGAACAATTTATAAGATAGTGTACAGAACAATTTATAAGGTATTATACAGAGTTGCCATAAACCTGGCACTCAGCCTCCTCTGTTATTAATATTTTACAATCTTTTAGTTCCATTTGTTACAATGGTACACTTATTACAATGAATGAACCAATACTGATCATACTTATTCAGATGTCCTTAGCTTCCACTCAATGTCCTTTTTCTGTTTCAGGATCCCATCCACTGTGCCACTTGTCATGTCTTCTTAGACTCCCTTTAACTGTGACAGTTTCTCAAACTTCCTTGTGTTTAATGACCTTGACAGTTTTGAGGAGTACTGGTCACATTTTGTAGGATGTCCTTCTCTTACAAGGTGTCTGATTTTTTTCTCATGTGTAGACTGAGGTTATGGGGTTAGGGGAAGAAGATCGCAGAGGTAAAACGTCATTCCCATCACTTCCTACCAAGGGTAAATACTATCAACAAGATATCACTATGGATGTTGACATTTATCACCTGGCTAGGGTAAGGTTTGTCAGGCTTTCCTGTGGTAATGTTACTCTTTTTCCCCCTTTTCATACTGTACTATGCACAGCCCACATTTAAGGAATGGGGCCTCACCGTCCACCTCCACGAAAGTAGAACATCCATGTAAGTTATTTAGACTATGTCTGCTGAGAGATTTGCCTCTTTCCCTCATTAATGAATCATTTCTTTATATCAGTTTGGACTCAATGATATTTATTTTATAATTTGAGTTATAATCCAATATTACTTTTTTACTTCGCCCAAATTATTCCAGCTTTGGCCATAGGAGCTCTTTCCGTTGGCTTCTGTGTACCTTTGACATAACCCCATCAATGTGTGTTTGTTGTGTTTTTGTTTCTATTGTTTTGGTTTTTGAGCACCTCCTTACTTTCTATCATGACAAGTTACTCCAGGCTCATCTTGTATATTTCCTGACCTGATCCTAAAATCAGCCATTTATCCAAAGAGCCTTGCCTCTTTTATTGAAGATGGTATTCGAAAATAAGATCTGAGGAAGGTGTGTTCCTTACTACTGGGGTATTACCGCTTCCAGGCTCTCTAAGCTGACAGAGCAAGGAAATATATGTGTGTATACTATTACATAGTTATGCATACATCTCTAGATATTTCTGTAGGTAACAATCTGGGTCTATATTAAGCTAAATATGAATTCATACTGATGTCTCCAGCTATAATTCACTACCATATGGATTATTCTAGCTCCCTCCTTGCTTATCTATAAACTACCATTCCCACAGTAAGAAACCTGTTTCCCACTATCTGCCATCCAGTTACTTGATTGTTCGATTCCAGTATACATATACAGAATCAGAATTGTTAACTCTACACCCATGGGAAGCAACTTTATCAACTAAAGTATAGTCCTTTTGTGCAGTTCCTTTTACCTTTAGAATTACAGAATCCACCATTTTCAAAGTTACTTAGGTTGAACTTTTCCTGTCATAAATATCACTGAGGTTGGATTGGTTTTGTCTAATTTGCACACATCAAAGTTTACTCTACTATAACATTGTATGGTTTTGTCAAATGCATGATGTCTGTATCCACCATTGTATTACCAAACTAAAGGGTTTCATCACCCTAAAAAATTTTCTAGGTTTTACCTGTTCAGTCCTTCCCACCTTCCCCCAAACATGTGGCAACCACTGGTCTTTTCACTAGTTTTATATTTTCCAGTATGTCATAGAGTTGGAATTATGCAATATGTGTGTAGCCTTTTCAGATTGCCTTTTTTCACTTAGCAATGTGTTTAAGATTCCTCAGTGTGTTTTCATGGCTAGATCATTTCTTTTTAATGTTGAAAATTCCAAATAATATTCTGTTGTATGAATGTACAAACGCTTGCTTAGTCATTTACCTATTAAAGGACATCTTGGTTGCCTCCATTTTGTGGTGATGATGAATAAAGCTGCTGTAAATATCTATGTACGTTGCTTAGTTGTGTGGCAAAACTACGTAACTGTAAAAAAAAACTACCAATCTGTCTTTCAAAGTGGCTGTATCACTATGTGTCTACCCCAGCAATGTTGGTGTCATGTTTTCCAGAATTTGGATTGTCATTATTTTAAAATATAGCTATTTTAATTAGTAGGTAGTAGTATCTCATTATTGTTTTAGTTTGAGGTCTCCTAATGACAAATAATATTGATCATTTTTTCATAAACTTATATGTCACCATCTTCTTTGGTGAGGTATCTGTTCAGATCTTTTGCATGTTTAGTCATTAGATTTTTTGTTTTCTTATTGTTGAGTTTTATGGGTTCTTTGTATATTGGATACAAGTACTTTATCTGATATGTGTTGTGTAAACATTTTCTCCCATCTGTGGCTTATGTTTTATTCTCTTAACATTGTTTTTTGCAGAACAGAACTTTTTAATTATGATAAAGTACAATTTACCATTTTTTCTTTCTTGAATTGTACTTATTGTATCTAAAAACTCATCAAACTCATCAAAACTCATCAAATCCAAGGATAGATATATATAGATATCTCCATATAGATGATAGATAGATAGATAGATAGAAGATAGATAGATAGATAGATAAATATCTCCTGTGTTTTCTGCTAGAAGATTTATTGTTTGCATTTTAGGTTTAGGCTTATAATCCATTTTGAGTTAAATTTCGTGAAAGTATTAAGGTCTGTGTTTAGATCCATTTTCTTTCTCTTGCCTCTCTGATATTTTGCACCATTTGTTGGAAAGCCTATTCTTCCTCCATTGAATTACCTTGTTCCTTTGTCAAAGGTCAATTGATTATATTTTATTGGGTCTATTTCTAGGCTCTGTATTGTGTTCCACTGATCTATATAATTATTCTTTCATCAGTGTGATGCTTTCTCAATTATTATAGTTTTATAGCAACTCTTAAAATCAGGTAATCTGAGTCCTTCAACTTTGTTCTGCAGTTTTCAGCATTGTGCTGATGATTCTAGGTCTTTTGCCTTTCTATGTAAACTCAGAATCAGTTTGTCAGTGTCTACAAAATAACTTGCTCAGATTTTGATTGGGATTCCATTAAAACTGGAAAGCAAGCTGGGAAAAATTGATGTCTTAACAATATTGAGATTTACAAACCATAAACAGATCATCTTTGATTTTTTTCACATAGTGTTGTGGTTTTCCACATACAGTTCCTGTAGCTATTTTGTTTAATGTATACCTAAGTATGTCAGTTTTTGGTGTTATTGTAAACGGTGTTTTTATTTCAAATTCCAATAATAATTGACTTTCATATATTAACTTTGAATCCTATGGCTTTGCTACACTTGTTTATTAATTTCAGAAGGGTTTGGGGATTGTTTTTGTCAATTTGAAGAGAGTTTATGCATAGAAAATAGTATTATCTGTGAACAACGGCAGTTTTATTTATTCCTTTCTAATCTTTTTTTTTTTAATTTCCTTTTCTTGTCCTATTGCACTAAGACTACCAGTAATACGTTGAATAGGAGTGCCGTGAAGGAATATCTTTACTTTGTTCCTGATCTTAGTAGGGAAGCATCTGTTTCTCACCAGGAAGTATGAAGTTAGCTGTTGGATTTTTGTAAGTATTCCTTACAGAGTAGAGGAAGTCCCCTCTATTCCTTGTTTGCTGAGAATTTTATTATGAATGGGTATCGGATTTTGTTAAATGCTTTTTTTGTATCAATTGACATGACCAGATGATTTTCTTCTTTATCCTGGTGATGTTATGAATTACATTAATTCATTTTAAATGTTGAGCCAGCCCTGTATACCTAGAATAAAGCCCAGTTGGTCATGGTGTGCGATTCCTATTCTACATTTTTTTAATCTGGTTTGCTAATATTTTGTTAAAGATTTTTGCATCTATGTTGTATTAGTTTCTTTTTCTACTATAAAAAGTTATCACACACTTAATGGCATAAGACTGCAAAAATTTATTACCTTACAGTTCTGGAAGTCAGAAGTGTGAAGTGAGTGTTACAGGCTAACACTGAGACGTTGGCAGAGCCTCATTCCTTCTGGAATTTTCAGGAGATAATCTACTTACATGCCTTTTCCAGCTTCTAGAGGCCTATTGTATTCCTTGGCTACTGGCCCCACCCTCCATCTTCAGAGGATGTTACTCCAACACCTGCTTCTGTCATCACATCTCCTCTCTGACTTTGACACTACTGTTTCTTCTTTTAAAGATCCTTATGATTACATTAGTCCTACCCAGTTAATCCAGGATAGTCATTCCATTTCAAGGGCCTTAACAATATCTGCAAAGTATCTTTTGTCATATAAGGTAACAGATTCCAGGGATTAGAATGTGGGTACCACTGGTGGTGAGGGGTGAGAGGGGTGCATAATTCTACCTACCACATGTTCATGAGAAATATTGGTCGGTGGTTTTTCTTTCTTATAATGAGTTCATCTGGTTTTAGTGTTATGGTAATACGTTGGCCTCATAGGATGAGTTAGGAAGTGTTAAATTTTCTGTTTGCTAGAAGAGATTGTAGAAAATTGGTATTATTTCTTCCTTAGTGTTTGCTAGAATTCACCACTAAAACCATCTGAGCCTAGTGCTCTCTTTTCATAAAGTTATTGATTATTGACTTAATTTTAAAATAGATATAGTCCTGCTGAAATTATCTGCCTCTCTTTATTTGAGTTTTGATAATTTATGTCTTTCAAAGAGTTGGTCCATTTTATCTAAATTATCAAATTTGTGGGCATGCAGTTTTTCATACTGTTTATTATTCTTTTTGATGTTTATATGATAGAAGCAATGATCTTTCTTTCATGTCTGCTATGGGTAATTTGTGTTTTTTATCTATTTTTCTCTTTAGCTATCCTGGAAAGAGTTTTCCCATTTTTATTGGTCTTTCCAAATAACTAGCTTTTGGTTTTGTTGATTTTCATTATTATTATTATTATTATTATTATTATTATTATTATTATTATTATGTGTTTTTAAATTCATTGACTTCTGCTGTAGTTTTGTTACAAAAGTGAGCTCTCTTACGTGTGTTCTCCTGCCCTTCTGCTTCCACCTTTCTCCAGTGGGTTGACCCACACTGGATTCTGGTGCCATGCTCTTGGACTTCCCAGGTTCCAGAACCACATGCCAAATAAACTTCTTTTATTTATAAATTACCCAGTCTGTGGTATTCTGTTATAGCAGCAGAAAATGAACTGAAATAAAAATTAATGTTCAAATATTTAAGATATTTCCACTATCTTTCTGTTACTGATTTCTATTTTAAGTCCATAGTGGTCTGAAAAAATACTTTGTATGATTTTTATTACTTTAAATTTGTTAAACTGTGTTTTGTGGCACAGAATTTTGTGAATATTCCATGCAAGCTTGAGAATTTGTATTCTTCTGTTGTTGCATAGAGCTCTCTATAAATGCCATTTCGGTCAAGTTTATTGATATAGCTGTTCAGTTCAACCTTATCCTCATTGATTTTCTGCATCCTTCATCTATCAGTATGGAAAAAGGGGTATTGATGTCTCCAACAATAATAGTGGTGTAATGTATTTTTTTCCTTTGACTTCTGTCAATTTTTGCTTCACGTATTTTGATGCTCTGTTGTTAGGTTAAGGATTGTTATATCTTTTGAGAAATTTTATCCTTTTATTATTATGTAATTATCCCCTTTATCCCTGATAATTTTTTCCTGAAATTTGCTGAAATTAATATAGTGATTCCAGCTTTCTTTTGATTAGTGTTACCACAGTGTATGTCACTCCTTCTTTTTACTTTTGGTCTATCTTTATATTTAATGTGAGTTTCTTGGAGTAAACATACAGTTAAGCTTTTTCTTTTAATTTACTCTGCAGACCTCTGTCTTTCAATTGGCTTATTCACACCATTCACATTTAAAGTGATTATCGAAATACTTGGGTGAACATCCATCATGCTTGCAACCGTTTTTTACTTATTGTATTTGTTGTTTCTTTTCTTCTTTTTCTCTTCTTACTGTCTTCCCTGGTTTTAATTAAACATTTTGCATAATTCCATTTTAGCTCTTCCTTTAGTCTATAGATTAAATTTTGTTTAACAAAAATGTTAGTTCTTGCTGTACAGTTTGCAGTACATTTACAACTAGCATGATTTCACCTTTAAATAATATTCTACCACTTTATATGTAGTGCATTTACCTTAACAGACTTTTCTTAATTTTTCTTTCCTGTCCCAGGCAAGATGCTGCCATTTATTTTATTTATTCATATGCTATAATTGCCCAACACATTGTCACTATCATTGCTTTAGATAAAGTTATTTTAGGTCAATTTGGAACTTAAGAGGTAAAAGATGCTGTTTTACCTTCATTTATGCATTCTCTGATGCTGTTTCCTTCTTTATGTAGATCCAAGTTACTAATTTATTATGTTTTTCTCCTTCCTGAATGACTTTCTTTAGCATTTTCTGCAGGGCAGTTCCACTAATGATAAATTCTCAGTTTTTATTTGCCTAAGAAAGTATTTATTTATTCCTAGTTTTCTTTAACTTGTATTTTACATTCAGGGGTACATGTGCAGGTTTGTTATATAGGTAAATTTGTGTCATGGGAGTTTAATATACAAATTATTTCAGCAGCCAGGTATTAAGCTTTGTACCCATTACTGTCATTTTTACTGATCCTCTCCCTCCTCCATCCTGCAATAGGTCTCAGTGTGTGTTGTTCCCTTCTACGTGTCCATGAGTTCCCATCATTTAGCTCTCACTTATAAGTGAGAACATGCAGTATTTGGTTTTCTGTTCCTGCATTAGTTTGCTAAGGATAATGTCCCTGCAAAGGACATGATCTTATTCTTTTTCATGGCTGCATAGTATTCCATGGTATACTATGGAATACCATATTTTATTTATCTAGTCTATCATTGATGGGCATTTAGGTTGATTCCATGTCTTTGCTATTGTGAATAGTGGTGCATGCATGTGTCTTTATTAACAGAATGATTTACATTCCTTTGAGTATATAACTAGTAATCGGATTGCTGGTCCAAATGGTATTTCTGCCTTTAGGTCTTTGAGAAATTGCCACACTGTCTTCTGCAATGGTTGAACTAATCTACCTTCCCAACAACAGTGTATAAGCATTCATTTTTCTCCTGGCAGAGCTTGTATAACTTATCCTCTGTTGGTAAATTCTCATATTGCAGCTCTGCTTTTTTCAAGATTTTCTCTGTCTTTAGTTTTTTTCGGTTTGAATATAATGTGCCTAGTAGGCATAGTTTTTGGTATTTATCTTGGCATTCTCTGAACTTCTGGGATCTGTGGTTTTGTATTTGTCATTACTTTGGGAAAATGTTCAGCCACTATTATTTCAAGTATTTTTCTACTCTGTTATCTCTTTCTTTTAGTGTTGCAATTGTGTATATTTTATACCTTTAAAATTGTCCCACACTTCTCAGATATTTTTTCTGTATTTAAAAAATTCTTCTCTCTTTGCATTTTAGTTTAGAAAGCTGATATTGACGTATCCTCAAGCTCCCTGATTCTTTCCTCAGCCACATTCAGTCTCCTCATGAAACCATTAAAGATATTCTCCATGCCTGTTACTGTGTTTTGGTTTCTAACGTTTTATTTTGATTCTTAGGGTTTTTATCTCTTTGCTTATTTTATTAATCATTCTTGCAGCTCATCATTTTTTTATTTGAGCCCCTACCCTATTTATTTTAAATTCCCAGTCTCATAATTCCAAAATATGTGTCACGTAAGAATCTGGTCCTGATGCTTGCCTTCTGTCTTCACTCTGTGTTATTTTTTTGCCTTGTAATTTTTTTAATGAAAGCTGGGCATTATGTATTGGTTGTATGAACTGAGGTAAAAGCACTTTAATGTGAGGTTTTATGTTAATCAGGCCAGGTGCTGGGATGTTTAATGTTTGCTGTAGATGTACATGACAGGAGCTTCAAATTCTTCTAGTGTCCCTGTTTTTGTCTTCCCTATTGTCTTTGGGATTCCCTAGGAACTCCTTCTGAAATAGAGTCTGCACATTCCTCCTCTTACAACTCTAATATACAGTTTTTATACTGGGGCCTTGTTGATATGGTAGTAAGGTGTAGGGTAGTGAAAGCACTCTAAAATCTTATGATTAAATATTTCAGTGGAACTGTGCTCCTGGGCTGTGACTTTCACAAATGTTTCCTAGCATTCCTTCTTTCTGCTTATGTAAGACAGGAAGGGTAGAGAGGACCAGAGGTGGGTAAGTGACCTTCTCCTTGGCTAGCATAGGCCCTGGAAAAGTCATGCCCCTTAGAAAGTAGTCCTTTGTTATAGAGAATACTCTGGGCATTTCCAAATGATTTCTTTTTTCCTCCCCCTGCCAGAATAACCAGGAGATATTTCCTTGTTCTTCACTGCAAGAACCTGGTCGGGTTCCTAGAAGTAAAACCCATGAGTGTGCAGCCCTAGGAGATATTCACTTTCATGTGAATATCTTTAGTGATAAAGATTTAAGTTTAAGGCTTTAGTGACTGTTGCTCTAGGTAGAAATATCTTGGCTGTGACTCTGAATTTGCTAGTCTCTCCAGATTTTATAAGGCGGTTTGCCCTGGGACTTCAATTCTCAATACGGTCCAAGAAAAGTTATTGATTATTAATGTGTTCATCTTTATTCTTGTTGTAAGGACAAGAGTGATGACTTCTGAGCTCTTCAGATGCTGGAAGTAAAACTGGAAGCTCAGGTCACTTATTTTAAACCTATATTTCATACAAAAAATCCATCAAGTTTGAGAGCAAAATAAAGGCATTTTTAGATGTGAATGGACTTAAAAGTGTCCAATAACTGAGAAGTTGTTTAATGAAATGATAAGGAAAATCCAGAAACATTCAAAATATCGGAAGCCATTGGATTCAGGAAATAGTAGGTTCACCCTAGCAAGAGAAAAGAGATCTCAGGATGGTGGTTGAAAAGTCACTGGTTCATAGTGGGGTAGAAGGTTCAAGGTCTCCAAGAAATGAAGTCTCAAAAGAAGACATACACAGAGCCAAAAAGCATATGAGAAAATGCTCAACATCACTAATAATTAGAGAAATGCAAATCAAAACCACAAGGAGACACCATCTCACGCCAGTCAGAATGGCTACTATTAAAAAGTCAAAAAATAAGAAATTACAGAGAAAAGAGAATGCTTATACACTGCTAGCGGGAATGTAAATTAGTTCAGCCCCTGTGGAAAGCAGTTTGGAGATTTCACAAATAAGTTAAAACGGAACTACCTTTCAGCCCAGCAATCTCCTTACTGGATGTATACCCAAAGGAATATAAATTGTTCTATCACAAAGACACATGCATGCGTATGTTCATTGCAGTCCTATTGACAATAGTAAAGACATGGAATCAACCAAAGTGCCCGTCTATGGTGGATTGGATAAAGAAAATGTGGTATGCACATATACACCATGGAGTACTACACAGCCATAAAAAATATTGAAATCATGTCTTTTGCAGCAAAATGGATGCAGCTGGAGGCCATTATTTTAACTGATTAACACAGGAACAGAAAACCAAATATCACATGTTCTCACAAGTGGGAGCTAAACATTGACTACACATAGATACAAAGAAGGGAACAAGGGGCCTACTTAAGGGTGTAAAGGTGTAGGGTGGGAGAATGGTAAGAATGGAAAAACTACCTGTTAGGTACTGTGCTTATTACCTGGATGATGTTAAAGCAAACTAAATATGGCCTGAGAAGGACTCTGTACTTCTAACTGTAACCTACCTTAATAGTCAGACAACATTGAAAACCTAACTTAGGAGTATGTGCCTGTAACAGTAACTGAGCCTTGGCCAATCCCAAAGGCCATATTTTAATCACTCATAGACTGCTAAGTGTTCAAACTGTGTTCAAATAAGGCAAACGCCAACCTGTAACCAATCCAGCTGTTTCTGTACCTCACTGCCGATTTCTGTAAGTCATTTCCCTTTTTTGGTCTATAAATCTTCCAGAACGTGGCTGTGCTGGAGGCTCTGTGAATCTGCTGTGATTCTGGGGGCTGCCCAATTTGTGAATCATTCATTGCTCAATTAAACTCCATTAAATTTAATTCAGCTAAAGTTTTTCTTTTACCGATGACAAAATAATCTGTACAACAAACCCATATGACATGTAATTTACTCACGTAATAAACCTGCACATGTATCCCCTGAACCTAAAATAAAAGTTGAAACAAACAAAAAAAAAGGTCTCCAAGAAATGGTTGTGAAGGAAGTAGATTCCATATAGATATGAAAGATAAGCTAGATAATTGGAGTGATTGGTAAAAGACGCACCATGCTCTTATCAACAAGAGAAAAGAAAGCAATTAGAAATGCTTTGCAGGGCTGGGAAATGTATAAGAAAATCATGGTTGACTTCCAGGTCCCGCAATAATCTGAATAACCCACCAGGAATGAAATATCTAAAAATGATCATTTTACATGTGTGGCTGAGCTGGTGAGAAAATGAGGAAAATCCTTAGAGGCCAATTACAGAGCCAATTCATGAATCCAGCAAAGTGAGCTCTGAAGCTGCTGATTACCCTAAGGGCATCTGTATTACTCTGTTACCCAAATCTTCACTTTTAGCAACTGTCCAGAGAAAGAAGTCTAAGTCTAGGAACGTGTCACCTTCCCAACAAAACTTCCTTTATATACCTGATGAAGTGAAGAGTTGGATACAAACCTTCCTGTGGATCTGGAAAACCCTCTGCAAAACAGAGAATCAGAAGACAAATATGGAAATCTACATTATGAAGAAAGACAGCAAAGACGGTTTCCTACTACTACCTTGTCTTTGGGTAAAGAGAAAAAGTCTCCCTTCATAATTTGCAACTGTGCGCTGGCTTTTACTTGGGTTGGAAATCTAAAAACATATTCTAAAAACAAGCAAAATAACTAATAAATTGAGATGTTAGTCTAAAGTAATTCCAGGAATTCACAATGCCTCCAGGCAGGATCAAACATAATCTTTTTCAGGGAATTTGTTCCCACTGCAGACCTCAAAGAATTCCTACTGTAGTACTGAGAAATTTCCAGTGAATACAAGGTCAAAATGAAAACTAAACTAAACTAGAAAACAACGACAAAGCATACAACAAAAAAGACACCATGAGTGAGAATAAGCCGATATAATAAAGAAGAGTAGAACAGAAAAGACTTCAGAGGTTGTTTTTATTAGACACAAAACATAAGTAAGAATGTGTAAAATGATTTTGGAATAAGTCAGAATAAGAGAGTATGAGTAAGGAAAAAAAGACTAGTTATCATAGCCAGAGAAGATGATAAAAAGAATCAACTAGAACTTAGAGAAGTGGAAAAAAAGTCCTGATTTGTTACCTGATTGTAAACTGAGACAGTTATCCCACTAAAAGCCTATGAACTTTGTGCTCGGGGCTTTTTGTCATGAGCCATATTAAATCAAGTTTAACAAGCGGGTTTGGTGGTGGCAGAGGAAACAGTGAATGAGATACTCTAGCCAGCACATTCGGAGAGGTAGGGCTTGCTGCAAGCCAAGCCTCTATGATACTTCTAGGGCCATCAGCCTGGCTTTCAGTAATTATAGGGCTTCTTTGGCTGCAACAAAGGGGCAAATCCCTGACTCCAGCTCCAACGTTCTGCTGATTGATGGCACCATCAATTTCTAACCCCATCAGTTTCACCATCACCACCCAGGTTGCTCTCCAGACCCACATTGCTGACTCGATTACCACACAGATCCTCAAGTTTAATTATACTCACAGATCTTACCTCCTAGTAATGTTTCAAGCCTCAATGACATCAGCTCCTCCAGTGACTCAAGCCAGAAAGTTGCTGGTCTTCCCTGTTTGCTCCCTTTCCACCTTGCATAACCCCTATGAAAAGTCAATTACCAAAATCCTATCAATTATATTCCTCCTTAAAGGAGATACGTGAAAATCAAAAATGT
The DNA here is from genome assembly GCF_006542625.1 of Nomascus leucogenys. Classification (NCBI taxonomy): domain Eukaryota; kingdom Metazoa; phylum Chordata; class Mammalia; order Primates; family Hylobatidae; genus Nomascus; species Nomascus leucogenys. Next base: position 64,752,687 of record NC_044399.1, read on the forward strand.
ATTTCTTCTTCATTCCTAGTAACATGCCTTAGCCCATGGCCCCACTGAGATTCCTGTGTTCAAGCAACATCTCCTCGGTCCATTTTCTCTTTGGCTCCTGAGCAGCAGAAGTACTCTAAAGCTACTAAGACTTGAGTTTCCTGGTCCCTTGCTTGCACCAGCCCCTTCTGAGAATTGGAGAGTCTTCTTAGTATGTTTCTATGGCCACGTGTTTTGTCAAATTTGCCAAGGTAAGATATCTTGATATGCCAAGTCAAAGTTTTATGATTCATAATATGTAAAATAATCCTTTAGTGGTTTTCTCAAATTTGGCAGACAAACTGGAAAATCTGTATAACACAACCAAAAAATTGTGAAGATGAAAAAATTATTCTAAACTATTAATAATTGGCATTCTGGTCACAACTCTAATCCCAGCACTTTGGGAGGCCAAAGCAGGAGGATGGCTTAAGGCCAGAGTTCAAGGCTAGCCTGGGCAACATAGCAAGATAGCATCTCTACAAATAATAAGAAAAATTAGCCAGGCTTGGTGACATGTGTCTATATTCTCAGGTATTTTGGAAGCTGAGGCATGTAGATTGCTTGAGCCCAGGAATTTGAGGCTGCAGTGAGCTATGATTATAAGACTGCACTCCAGCCTGGGTGACAGAGCAAGACCATGTCTCTAAAAAACATAAATAAATAATAAATAAACTGCTAATAATAATAAAATTGCTATTAATCATGATGGAGGAAAAACTACATTATCTTTCTATTCTGTCAATGGGAAGTGATAGAATAAAATCACTGCCCTATGAAGAAGTGAATAACAGGGTCTGGTGTCTACAAACATAGCGGAAAAATCTTTTTTTTTTTTGAGACAGAGTTTTGCTCTTGTTGCCCAGGCTGGGGTGCAGTGGTGCGATTTTGGATCACTGCAACCTCCTTCTTCCAGTTTCAAGAGATTCTCCTGCCTCAGCTTCCCGAGTAGCTGGGATTACAGCCACCCGCCACCATGCCCAGCTAATTTTTGTATTTTTAGTAGAGACTGGGTTTCGCCATGTTGGCCAGGCTGGTCTCGAACTCCTGACCTCGTGATCCGCCTGCCTCGGCCTCCCAAAGTGCTGGGATTACAGGAGTGAGCCACTGCACATGGCAGGGGAAAATCTTTTATAGACAACAGACGTGTGCTGGCAATAAAGTCATAAAACGTATTTATTTTCTGGATTTTCTGATTTGTCTCAGCAGTTTAAAATTTGTAATTTGTTATGTTTTCTCATTCTAAACAAATATTCACTGCGAACCTAATTTTGTATTTTTAAATTTGTTCTATTTTTTTTCTTAAAGACTGCTCCCAAATTGTATATTTTCAGGCCCCACAAAACCTGGGTCTAGCACTGCTGTTATCAGAATGATTATTTCCAAATATATGTTTGGATAAGTCACCTCATCTTATCTTCACATAAAATCCAGATTCCTTCACATAATGTATAATGACTGCATAATCATAATCTGTCAATCATCTCTAGTGTGAACTCTCGCCAATCCCCAAGTTAGGCTCAATATTCCAGACACAATAAATTGCTTGGAGTTAGCAAGGTGCAACAAGCCTTCCCAACCCTGTATCTGTTTGCACACCAGCCACACACTTGGCTCAGCATTTCTTTGCCTCATCTTTTTCTCCTTATTGAAATCTTTCCTGATTAACTAACCTGTAAGCAGGACATTCCTTATTATTCTTGCCAACCACACATATTTCTTATCTGTCAAAATATTTATCACATTATACTTATTTATTTTCATTCTATACTTATTTTCATTTTTACATTTTCACTATATGCTAAACTCTCTAAGAGCAGAGATCATAACTCTCTTGGTTAGTGTTTATACCTAGGACATAATACGTGTTCAATAAATATTTATTGAAAGAAAAAAGGCTGAAATTGTGGCTGGGAGAAAGACATTGTACAATGAGCTGAAACCAAATGAGGTTTATTTCAGGAGAAGATTCTGAGCAGTAGCAACAAACCAGTTGAAGATAAATTGCCTGAATTACTGGGCATATAGTTGTGATTTTTACTACACCCCCCAGTAGCACTGCATTCTTAAAGAAATGCCTAGAAAACCAACATTCACATTATTGGATAGGAACAGTTATGTATATATTGGTATATATTGAAGCAGGAAGAGCTTAGGCAGAAATTTTTTTTTGAAGGAACATTAGGAAGACTACTATTGACAACATGAAAGCCTAGGTAACTTCTCAAGCAAAATTATTTATTTCTGAACTATTAATAATGTGAATTTCTGATCACCAGAGCCACCCTTAACACATACACAGAGATACATATACACGAACATGTGTAACATATGTAAAACCAAAAAAAGGAGAAAACATAAGACAAATGGGTAAATGTAAGAAGCATACCATTGTCTGTCGAATATAGAAAAGTTCCTGGTTTTATTCTATCCTTTATTCCGGAGCCTTGGGAAAGTCCTAAGGTGGTTATGCCACCCTCAGTCTAAATGTCTGACATGGCCAAAACCTTAAATAGATATGATCTACATTAATCACTACCCACAGTCAAAGTATTCTCAGAAAAACCTGCCAAATCTCAAAATCTAAAAAGAACAATGAGCTGCTATTCTAGGATCCTTGAGTCTGTCTGCATAAGGAAATGTAAGAGGCTAGCAAGTTTATTTCCCTTCCCTCAAAAAGTACAAGATTAAACATTCCTAGATACTTGGAAATTTTATCTTAGCCCTATTGACTTCCAGAAAAGTTACAGAGTCTTGCTGAGCACTTTAATCAAGAAGAGCCACGGCAATATTTCTCTTTAGGTCCATTCAATCCTTAATATTAAAATTGTTCTTCCGCTTAAAAAACCAAAAACCCTAAAATGTAAAGTCCAGGCAGTGGACTTTATGGAGAGTGTTAATGAAAGTACTTGGCAGAAACTATTAATCTTTGGAGATACTACAGTTGAAGGCTTAAAGAAAAATGAGCAGCTGGCCAAAATGGTGAAACCTCGTCTCTATTAAAAATACAAAAATTAGCCGGGTGCGGTGGCAGGCACCTGTAATCCCAGCTACTTGGGAGACTGAGGCATGGGGAATCACTTGAACCTGGGAGGCGGAGGTTACAGTGAGCTGAGATCGTGCCACTGAAATGTAGTCTGGGCAACAGAGCAAGACTCCATCTCAAAAACAAAAAAAAAAAGAAAAAGAAAACTGAAGAAAATCTCATTGGAAACTGTAGTAAGAAAAATGTTTGCTATGAAGGGGCAGAGAGTATAGCAACACTGTTGTCTGCAGTTATATAGAGAGAGGACAACATGGTTAATCAACTGGTAATATAGCAAATATGTCTAAGCAAATTGTTGAGGTTGCCATTTATTTCACCTTGATGCTTACAGTAAAATGTGAGAGAGATAAATTGAGAAGAGGACTCTTAAATAATAAGGAACTAAGGCTTGATGATTTTGAAAAGTCTCACCCTTTCCCAATGACAAGTGATGGCTTTAAAATTAAGAAATGGCTTCTTCTGGGAAGAGACCAAATCCAGAGTACCATCGGTAAATATGCTACAAAAATGAGGCTGAGGGTACAACTGTGAAATATCTTAAGTCCAGAGAAAGATTAAAAGTATCTCTCAGAGAACCATTTATTCAGACAAAAGCCCTCTAAAAAAAAATTAAGAGTATGTGTGCCTCACAGAGTGTCTCAATCAAACAACAGGGCTGAACTCACCACAAAGAAATTTGTGGATGGGTCTTTTTGTTTAATGGAATGCACCTGAAGAAGATGCACAGCAGAACCACAGACTTCTTAAAAGATATAAAGGCAGTGAGAGACAAAAGGGGACAGAAATGGTGGGAAATGAAAAGAGGCCTTTAGGTTCCTAGAATTCTACTGACTGGAAGCAGATTGAAAGAGTTTCTCAGCTATAAACATATGCTACCTTTCATGGAAAAGAAATGACTCAGAACAAACACTCCAGAAGGCAGAGGCCAAGAGCCACAGAAAAGTCTCCCAGTCCATGAAATTGAGTTAAAGTACTTCCAACATTTGCCTGTCTGAGTTTCAGAATTGCTATGGACCAGTAATTACTATGGACCAGAATTGCTATGGACCAGTAATTCCTTTGTGCCTCCCATTTTCTCCCCTTCTGAATGAGAATACCTATTGCAATGATTCTATACGTGTACCACCATTGTTTGTTGGGCACAGGGAAGTGAGATAACTTGTCTCTTTAGTTTCTCAGGTCGACAGACCAAGAGTAACTATATTCAAAGAGCAGTACTGAAGAGACTACACCCCAGGAGCCTCCTCTTCACCAGAACCTGGTTTAGATGATGATATATTAGACTCTGAGTTCACACTTTTCAAGACGTTGGGAGGAGGTGAATATATTTTGCATGTGGGAGGAACATAAATTGTTAGATACTAGAGACCTGAGATAGGTAGCCTCTGAAATGACTCCCAGTGATCCTTACTTCTTGGTATTCATAGCTTTGTATAATGCCTTCCCCTTGAGTATGGACTGGATTTACTGATTCACCTCTTTAAGCCAATACATTTTGGGGTAATTTGTAACAGAGCAATAGATAACTAATACAGATATCTAGAACAAAGTGACGACTATCTTTTTGCACCCCCACCATTAAACTGTATAGCAGAAAATTGGGATGAGGTGAAGGAGTAAAAGCCTGCTGTATTCTTTCCTCACATGCACATGTGCATACACACACACACACACACACACACACACACACATCCCTATGCACTATATCTATGTAAATATAGAAGTAGCAATTGTTCTCCTATATGTGTAATCCAAGGGTGTGTAGGTTTATTAGAGAGTATGGCTGTGTGTATCAGCATAAGCAAGGGACAGTGAGTCAAGGAGCATCTTTCTATGAAACGAGTGAAGAGGGAATAGCTTCACTAGTGGAAAGGAGGGAGGAAGGGAGGAAGAAATAAAACAAAAGAAAAGAAAGGAGAAAGAAAAAGAAAGAACGAAAAAACGAAAGAAAGAATGAAAGAACAAAAGGAGGGAAGGAAGGAAGGAAAGAAAGAAAGAAGGGAGGGAGGGAGGGAGGGAAAGAAAGAAAGAGAGAAAAGAAAGGAGAGAGAGAGAAAGCAGGAAGGCAGGAAGGGAGGGAGGGAGGGAAGGAAGGAAGGAAGGAAGGAAGGAAGGAGGGAAGGAGAGGAAGAAAGAGAGAGAAAAGAAAGAAAGAAAGAGAGAGAAAGAAAGAGAAAGAAGGAGAAAGAAAGGAAGGAAGGAAGGTAGAAAGGGAAGGAGAAGGAGGAGAAAGGGAGGGAGGAGAAAGAAAGAAGGAAAGGAAAAGAGAAAGGAAGGAAGGAAAAAGAAAGAAGAGTGGGAGGGAAGGAAGGGAACAAGGAGGGAAGGAGGAAAGATGGAAAGAAAGAGAGAAGAAAAGAGAGGAAAAAGGAAGAAAAAAAGAAAAGTGTGCACTGCTTGACTAGGAAGGCCACAAAATCCAAGAGCTAAAGTGAAATACACAGATGGAACCTTAAAAAAAATTTCCAAAATATTTCATACATCAAATGCATTAAATTGGCTACAAGAACCTTCTAGGGCACTGTTGTATTATGAGACATGCATAGAGTTTCATTCAGGGTCTTGGCTCATGACTCCCATAGCTCTTGTTACAGTCTTTTGTCATAATGCTGGGTGTGTTAGGTCTCAGAAAACAATTTCTCTATCCTTCTCCTGCTTTTCCTTTTCCTGACCCAGGGGAGGACTCCGATCTTTCCCTGCCTTTGTGATTGTAGGTCAGATGACCGTCATTCCAGGGTACCGCTCTGTATTGTGTGGGAAGGAATGCTGACATAATTAAGCCCATAATAACCCAAGAAGACAGAGTTGAGAGAGCTTCCAGATGTCTGAACATAAGAAAGTGGACAGGCAGCTAACAAGACCTCATCCACATGCCAGAAGGGTGGCACTCCCCAGCTGTACCGGGACACAAGTTCCTGCACTGAGGACACTTCCAGATCTCACCCTATGCATTTCTTCATCTGGCTGTTTATTTGTATCCTTTAAAATATCCTTTGTAATAAACTGGTAAACATAAGTAAGTGTTTCCCTGAGTTCTGTGAGCTGCTCCAGCAAATTAACTGAACCCACAGAGGGGTTCCGATGAACCCAGCGTAAAGCCAAATGAAGACATCAAAAGTTCTAGAGACCCAGACTTATGACTGGTGGGAGGGAGGGGTTGATCTTGGGTACGGAGCCCTCAACCTGTGGGATCCAGGTAGATAACGTTGGGATTGACTTGGAAGACACTCGGCTGGTGTCTGCTGCACAATTGACTGCATGTTTTTTGGTGTGGAGAAACCTCCACGTTTGGACACAGAGGTCTTCTGTGTTGATTGTTGTTGTGGTGAGAACAGAGGACAACACAGTTTGAGAGTTTTTTTCTGAAACACACCCTATAGCAAAATGGTGGAAAGTGAAGCTCTGAAACCAGTTTAGATGTATTGTTCCTTGAGGCCTATTTCTGCACCAAGAATTCCAATTCCAGCTGCCTTTGAGGGATAGCAAAATTTAACAGTTGGGAAGTACCGTAGGAAACATTTGGTCTAATTCCTTTCTCTAGGTGAGTAAAGAACTTGAGGCCCAGAGGAACTGATCTGCCTAAGTCATCACAGCTAATAGGGGGCAGAGCTAACCAGAGACTCCCTAGCTCCTGGGTTGACTTCCTTTCTACAGGATGAAGATCACCCATGTGTGAGAGAAGGAACTTGTAGCAGAAAAGGAAACACCAGCAGATAAGTTGCTAAAAATAGAGCAAGCAGAGTGATTGCCTAGAGCAGGAAGAAAAAAAAATGTAATTGCCAGAATCATAAGGGAAGAAATGGAAGATATTAAAACTCAATGTTACTATCTTATTGATTTCAAGGAGAGCAGAGTTGGTTCTCCCAAAGATGCTGGAGTTCAGGCTCTGTGATTATCAGTATAAAGGAGCCCGTAAAGAAAATACGTATTTCACACGGATTAGAAGAGATCTAACTTTCACCATAATCTGTTAGAAAAGCAAACAGATTAACACTCAGCATTAGTTGTCTTAGTTGCAAATATTGGCATTCTAAAAGCTTTGTGCAAGTAATTGATACAGCCAGCTCTAAATCAGAATGTGTTCAGTGTGCTTCCTGCATCCTGTGACTTTTCCCATTACTTCAACATAGTGGTCAGCACATTCTAAGCAAATGGCTCATAGAGCAATACATTCAGAATTAGTTTGGGTTTTCTTGCTACTTGTAAATTGCCTAGATGTTTGCGAATGTTTGTGTGTTAATGTGTGTATATGTAGGTGTGTTCACCGAGGATAAGATGGAAATAAAAAACATGAGAAGACAGTTAAAAACTTTTGATTTTTGTGAGTTGATTTTGTATCCTGAAACTTCACTGAAGTCATTTGGTATACGAGTACTATTGGAATATTTATGTTTCCTAGGTATAGAATCATATCATCAGTGAAGAGAGATAATTTAACTTCCTATTTTCTTATTTGGATGCCTTTTATTTCTTTCTCTTTCCTGATTACTTGGGCTAGGACTTCCAGTACTATGTTGAGTAATGAGAGTGGTAGACATCCTTGTCTTGTTCTAAATTCTTAGGGGGTATGCCTTCAGATTTTGCCCATTCAATGTGACGTCAGCTGTGGGTTTTTCATAATATGGCTATTATTATTTTGAGGTATGTTTCTTTGATATCTAGTTTGCATTTATTGAATAGGGTGTCCTTTCTCCATTGTTGACTTCAGTGAATATCAATTGATCGTAGGCATATGGCTTGATTTCTAGGTTTTCTAATCTGTTCCATTCATCCATATGTCTCTTTTTGTATCAATACCATGCTGTTTGGATTACTATACCATTGTAGTATAGTTTGAAGTCCAATAATGTAATACTTCCAGCTTTGTTCTTTTTGCTTAGGATTATTTTGCCTATTGGGCTCCTTTTTGGTCCCATATGAATTTTAGATACCATTTCACATTAGTCAGAATGGCTACTATTAAAAAGTCTAAAAATAACAAATGTTGATGATGCTATGGAGAAAAAGGAATGCTTACACACTGTTGGTGAGAATGTAAATTAATTCAACCACTGTGGAAAGCAGTATGAAGATTTCTCAAACAACTTAAAACTACCATTTGACTCAGCAATCCCATTACTGGGTATATACCCAAAAGAAAGTAAATCACACTACAAAAAGACACCTGCACTCGTGCATCTATTGTAGCACTATTCACAGTAGCAAAGATATGGGATCAACTTAGGTACCTATCCTTGGTGAATTAGATAAAGAAAATATGGTACCTACAAACCATGGAATACTATGCAGCTATAAAAAGGAAAAAAAAATGTTCTTTGCAGCAACATGGATGCAGCTAGAGGCCATTATTCTAAGTGGATTATCACAGAAATGGAAACCCAAATACTGCATGTTCTCACTTATAAGTGGGAGCTAAACATTGAGTACACATGAACATAAAGATGAAAGCAATAGACATTGAGAGCTTCAAACGTGGGGAGGAGGAAAGGAGGGCAAGCATTGAAAAACTACCTATTGGGTACTATGTTCACTATTTGTGTGATTAAATCATACTCCAAATCTCAGCATCATGCAATATAGCCATGTAATAAATCTACACCTGTACCTCCTAAATCTAAAATAAAAATAATAATAATAAAATTATTGCCAAGTACTCAGATGCACACATATCTTAATCTTGAGATAATATGGTAATAGGTCTCTATTTTACAATCTCAAACATAGTAAAATTTGGCAGATGTTTACCAGTGGCATTGCTAAAACACCAGATTTTGAGCCATGGATAAAACCCATGTTTTGGGCAGAGTGGGGGTTGTTAATTTTTGTTCATTTTTCAGTCAAGAAATAGGTCTTCTCAAGATAGTTACGAAATAAACAAAAAAATGGGCAACTCAGAAAAATGTCCTGAGGAGCATCTTTATATCAAAAACCTACCAGTTTCTTAAGTAAATTGGTCTCAAATGGTCCTAGTGTCTTTATTATTAGCTCAATGCAACCAGTCAAGACTCTAAGATTATCCTCTTTCATATGCCCGACAGAATCCCATTTAGTCTGCATACCTGACAGCAAATTTCTGCAAGGATGGGGCAAGAAACCCAAGCCAGCCGACCGGCATATTCTGGAGGCATGTGCTTCCCCCAAAGGGGAGAAAGACACACAGATACTACCAAATTATATCAACCACGCTGCCACTTTGAGCCCCAAAATGTTCACTTACTGTTTGGTGTCTCATCGTTTTCACAATCAAAGCCCTAATACCATGTTGAAAAAAGGAAAACATTGTACTGGGTAGGGTTATAACAATAAAGAAAAATGTAACAGATACGTAAAACCTTAAAAGTCCTCTAAACATGCTGGATAGTGAGGTCAGGACAAGAATGAGGGAACGAGGAGAATTTGCCTGGTGCTCCGTGCAGAAAGCTATCTCAGATGGGAAAAGTCTAGGGTATATTTCATTCTCTTGGGAAAAATATCAAATGCAGGTTCAAATAAGATTCTAAACAGGATTTATCTGACAGTTTCTGCAGTAGGCAAAATACCCTCAATTAGTTAGAAAGGAGAAACAGTGTGTGTATGTATACAAAATGCAGATGTGCAGAAATAAATACCATCCTAGGCTGGCCCAGAGCCAGGTAAGCATTTGACCTAAAAACCTTCCTAATTTCAGTGGGCTGAAGTCTGGAAAAGTGATTAACTATCTAAATGCAAGTGTTACTGCTCTGTGCCCCCGGGGAATGTCAGGAGAGAAAGGAAGGCTCTTATATCCTAATTAAAAGTCCAAGTTTTTGCCCCATGGAATGCAAAATGCTTTTGGATACAGGAAACTGTTCTTTATCCAGCTACACTCATAAAGCTGTCAATAAGTTGAGAAAGTGGCCTTGATGGTGTGAAAAAAACCACCTCTTTGAAAGCACTGGCTGCTAATAAAAATCTTTTTTGTTCAATGAAATCCAACAAATCATCTAGGATCATATAAATAGCAAATTTAACAGCAAATTAGCAAGGCTTATAAAATATATGACCACTTAGGCAGCAAGGAAAGCCAAAAATCAAGGCTGGAGAATTACTAAATTATGGTTAAAAGATTTTTGTTCTTTTTATGCTTTTCATTGGAAGCCTTTAAAAATGTATTTTGAATGACTAAACTGGCTTTAAAACGGGATATAATTAAACTTGCTGCACTTGTGAGGGTCAGGACCACTCACAGTTGATAACCACCAGAAAATGACCAACCATTTGCACACCATGAGGGGTGTGTGCAGAATGTTCACATCTGGCCATGGCTAGCATATCATCTTCTGGTTATTTACTAGTAATTGTTAAACTTGTCCAGAGATAGCCTCTGCAGTTATATATTTAAAAAATCTCCTTATCTCTATACACTTAGAGAAATAAAATAGATATTTCCTTTTATAAAATTGACAACCATTTAATGAGTTTTTGATAAAGTCAGGAGCCAGCTTCTTCTTTGAAGAAATCATTAATATCATGACTAGATGATTTCACCTGCCAATTCTCAATTATTATTTTCTCTGTTATGGAGATTCTCATTCATTGTGCCCTAGGACACAGGTAAGGTTATTATTAAAATAGCACATTCCTGACATTTCATGGAAGGTTGTGTGGATTCTTTATTAAAACCAAATTCTCAGAGCTAGTAACTTTGCAATAAAAGTCCTTTTCACAAAATCTTGGCATATGCAATCTCTGCTCGGCTCTGGAACGTTTTTCGGAAAACTTAAAAGGGGGAAAATAAGTAACATTTTTGAAGCTTCTATTTTAAATAAGTCTTAGAAGAGTTGACATGTTTAAGATGATTTCTAGACTTTTTTTTTAAGTTCTTGCTATGCCTCTCAAACTTTTGTTTCTAGAGATGCTTTTTCAAGAAAATCTGGAAGGATGACAACTGAAAACAAAGATCTCACTTTTTTCCTTCGTCTTCCCTATCTCTTAAAAATTCCATAAAGAAAATAACTATTAGAAACAAAAAAGCAGGCAGGGAAACTGTGCATTCTTTCCTAGCACCCAAACAAGGGGAGAGAACTTTTTGCGTCCTGCAGGCTTTGAGTTATTGCCACCTGGAAATAAAGATAAATGCCCCAGTCGCAGGACTGGATAGGAAGCAACCGTTTCAGAGTTTAGATCAGCACTGTCCAGCAGAAATATGATGCACTACAAATACGTAAGCCACATAAGTAATTTTAAATTTTCTAGCAGCCGCATTTTTTTAAAAGATAAAAAGAAGCTGGTGAAATTAATTTTAATAATGTTTTATTTAACCCAATAGACCCAAAGTATTATCATCTCAACATGAGATTAGCTTATACAAATCATTAATGAAACATTTTACTTTCTTTTTGTTACTAAATCTTCAACATCCAGTGTGCATTTTATATTTATAGTACATCTCAAGTCGGACTAGCCATATTTCAAGCATCCAGTAGCCACACATGGGTAGTGGCCACCATATTGAAGAGAACAGGTTTACAGGACAAGTACAACCACACCAAACAGAGAACTAAGGGGCTCAGGGGTTCTCCCTGAAGCATCTTCTCTTCCAAACACAGCAGTACCTGTTTCTGAACTTCTGGGGCTCTTCATAGTGTTGCAGGAGGCCCCCAAATCTATAGCCTATGCATCAGGACATTGCAGCTACATTATTTACTGGAGGTCAAACAGAATAGAAAATCACGTTCTGAAAAAGTGTTCCCTCCTATATCTTCCTTTTGGTCAAACATACATAGACAATGCCCTCATTTTAATAAACACAAAAAGGAAATTAAATAAAGATTAAATTTTCCCAAGTATTTCTTGAGCAATACACAATTATTTTTGTAAAAGAAAAAGCAAGATAATGACTCAACACAACAATTAAATTCAATAGAAGTATGAATGTAAATACTAGGAGTCCCCAGATTGTGCTAGGTGTTAAGGAGGATATGAAAGAAATAAGTGCCCTCTAGGAGATCAGCTCCTGCGGAGAAGGACACAAAGCACATAAAACAGCTAAATAATGAAGAAAATAGAAACCCAATTAACTACCAAAATAAGGTGCAAAGAGTTATGCCAACTACCAAGTTAGAGAGAAAAGTCCCCACACAGGACTGTCCTCACTTCTAACACCAAGTACAAATTTGGAGGTGTATTAGTCCATTTTCATGCTGCTGATAAAGACATACCCAAGACTGGGAAGAAAAATAAGGTTTAATGGATTTACAGTTCCATGTGGCTGGGGATACTTCACAATCATGGCGGCAGGTGAAAGGCATGTCTCGCATGGCAGCAGACAAGAGGAGAGAGCTTGTGCAGGGAAACTCCCCCTTATACAATCATCAGATCTCATGAAACTTATTCACTATCACGAAAACAGCACAGGAAAACCCCACCCCTGTAATTCAATCACCTCCCACCAGGTTCCTTCCACAACACATGGGAATTGTGGGAGTTACAATTAAAGATGAGATTTGGATAGGGACACAGTTAAACCATATCAGGAGGGTTCCCAAAACTTCCCTCTGTCTTGATAATTTACTAAAAGACTGACAGAGCTCATGGAAAGCTGTTTATACTCATGGTTATGGTTTATTACAGGGAAAGAACACAGATGAAAATCAGCCAAGAGAAGAGACACATAGGGCAGTGCCCAGGAAATATTAATACACAGAGTTCTAGTCATTCTTTCCCCATGGAGTCATAGACAACATTAACTCCTCCTACTACGTTTGGCCACATGCAGGGAGTATGGTCAGCCAGGGTAGTCCAGGCAGGTCCTTGGTGTCCAGAGTTTGTATTGAGGCCCAAGCCCATATTGCCTGCATGGCTGACTGTTATGGTTAATACTGAGTATCAACTTGATTGGATTAAAGGACGCAAAGTATTGTTCCTGGGCGTGTCCATGTGGGTGTTGCCAAAGGAGATTACCATTTGAGTCAGTGAACTAGGAAAGGCAGACCTACCCTCAATCTGAATGGGCACAATCTAATCAGCTGCCAGCACGGCCACAATAAAAGCAGGCAGAAGAATGTGGAAAGACTAGACTGGTTTAGTCTTCTGGCTTATATCTTTCTGCCATGTTGGATGCTTCTTGCCCTGGAACATTAGACTCCCAGTTCTTCAGCTTTGGGACTTGGACCGGCTTTATTGCTCCTCAGCTTTCAGACGGCTTATTGTGGGACCTCACCTTGTGATCATGTGAGTCAATACTCGTTATTAAACTCCCCCTTATATATGCATCTAACCTATTCGTTCTGTTCCTCTAGAGAAACCTGACAAATACACTGACCTTTGTGTCCAGCCCTCCTGGAAATCAAGTTAATATCTTTAGTCCCCGGTCCTCTAGAAGCCAGAACTGATATCACGTGGCCCAAAGGCTTTAACATTAATCACATTGTTAGATCTGTAGCTAGGCAAACATAAACACTTCTATATGGCAGGACTTTCTAAGGGCTAGAGATCATCTTCAGTAGCAAAGAGGAAAGGCCAGAACTTACTTTAGACAGGGTTAATTCTTCAGTATACCAAAGGGTACAAAAACTGCCAGAATATGGAAAGGTCAGTGTGAACTGGAAGAATTGGAAAGGACACAGGATTTTCATTCAGCATTTTAAACATTAAAGTAAATAGAATTCTAATGGAAATATAGAAGCTTTGGAGACCTTTGAGCAAGGGAGTAGGAAAATGCCCTAATAAAAGAAAAAAAGAATATTTTTGGAAGGTTAATGTGATCCTGAAGCTCTACTTTTCTCCCTTTCTCTTCTCTCTCTCTCTCTCTGTCTCTCTACTTCCTCCCTCCACTCTTCCTGGGCAATCTTACCCAGTCTAATGTTTTTAATAAGCTGGTAGTGCTCTGATTTATATATTTGGACTTGAATTCTATGTGGAGCTCCAGACACACATAACCTACAACCTGACATTTCCACTGGAATGTCAAGTGGGCATCTCAACATGTCCAAATAAAACTTTTTATTTTTCCTTACTCCTATCCATCTCTCTCATCTCAGAGAGTGAGTAACCCAGTTGCTCAAAGAAAGACATTAAGCCATCCTTGATCCCTCTTCCTTTCTCAACCAGTATCTAACCTTGCAGGAATAATACCCCAAATCCAAATTATATCTGAAATCCAACCACATTCAGACTCCACTTCCACAATTCTGAGCCAAGCTATCACTGTCTCTCCTTTAGATTCCTCTGATAGCCTACTCAGTAGTTGTCATCTTTCCCCCAACAGTCCATTCTTCACACAGTAGCCCATGTGCTATGTTCAAAGTCCGTATCACAGCATGTCATGTTGCTATCAAGCCCTTCAATGGAGTTCTCAACTCATTTAAAATAATACACAAATTCATCACCATCTTCGTCAAAACTCTGCATGATCTGATTGCCACTGACTTAATCTCACGTGCCTCTCTCCCTTTCTCTCCAGCCACACCAGCCTTTCTCCTCCTCCTTGGACCCAACGAGCTCCTTCCCATCTTTGGGCAATGGCAGGCTATTCTCCCTCTTCGTAGTGTTATTATCTCAGATCTTTCCTTGACTGGTGTCTTCTCATCATTTAGGTCTCAGCTAAAAATAAGCTCTGTTGAGAGGCCCTTTCTCACCATCCAATCCACTTGGCGACCACTTTCTGTGGCTATCATAGCACCTTGTCTTATTTTCTTCATATTAAGTATCACTATCTTCACTTAGTTTGTGTATTTAATTATTTGTTTGTTTACTAATTATGTATTTGTTTATTCTCTTTCTCTTACTAGAGTATAAACTTCAAGAAAGTAAAATCTTGACTGTTTTGCTTACTTCTCTGTTTCCAGTTTCTGTAACAGAGCCAGACATGTAATGCACACCTTATCAGATACTTGTTGAATGAATAGAAATAGAATTCAATATTTATTATTAGCATTTAAAATTGTGTAGAATAAAAAGACTGCTTTTCATGTTTCCTCTTTCTTCATCCTCCTTTTTGATGACTTCTTTTCTCCAACACTAAATTATAATTACTTTTATCTTCAACCTTACCACAACTAGCTCTTCCAAAACACCCTAAGAAATCCATTTGCTCTAAAATGTAAATTACTGACAAAGTTAATTGTGTTAAGCCTCTTAAAGTTGAAACAAAGCATCAAGTTGGTGAATTTCCATGGCATTTCCAAACTATGTAAGGTGAAGTTCTGAATTCTTCAATTCACCCTGTTTTTATATTTTTCTTCATGCTGAGCTGTCCAGAGTACATGATCACCTTGTATGGTTTTTAGTTAATGGTGATCACAAGCAACTTCTCAGCTGGATGTCAATGGAGTGGGCACTCAGTGATGAATTTCTAGCCAATTGAGCTTGAGAGTTTTGGGTGTAGAAGGCTTCTTCAGTGCCTTGAAAATTCCTACCCACTCTACCTAAGTATAGAATCACCCCAGTTAGGGGAATAAGGAGAATGGAAGTACAAAGCATTTAATATTACATGGAGTGGGGGAGTTGTGAGACATGAGACTGAAGTGGAAACAGTGAGAATCAGAGGGAAGATTTTTTTTTTTTTTTGAGAAGGAGTTTCACTCTTGTTGCCCAGGATGGAGTGCAATGGAGTGATCTCAGCTCACTGCAACCTCCGCCTCCCAGGTTCAAGTGATCCTCCTGCCTCAGCCTCCTGAGTAACTGGGATTACAGGCACTCACCACCACACCTGGCTAATTTTTGTATTTTTAGTAGAGATGGGGTTTCACCATGTTGGCCAAGCTGGTCTCAAACTCCTGACCTCAGGTGATCTGCCTGCCTTGGCCTCCCAAAGTGCTAGGATTACAGGCGTGAGCCACCACGCCTGGCCAAGAAGAGATTTCAAACAAATAAACAGTAGTGGATGGCAAATGCTTGGAGATAGGGGACAAAAGAATTTTAAAAAGCAGATACAATACCAAGATACCGAGACTTATTACAAAATGAACAATAGAAATCTTTGATGAAAAGAGAGAAATTAGGATATGTAAGCAATTTTATTGGGGAAGAACGTGAAGAACATATTGTATTTGGAGTGATGGTGGGACAGCTATCTATAAATATTAAATAATCAGTTAGGAATACGAGAATTGAGTTAGATGGTAGGCTGGACTGGAGATCAGACACTGGTAGCTCATGGGCACATCTGCATATGAAAAGCCCATAAGTAATAAAAATTTCTAGGTCCTGAAAGAGGTACACATAAAAGGAAGAATCATAACTCATGGTACAGGTACAGAAAATGGTGGTTACATAAATACAAACCACCAAGTATTTCACAACTCGGAACTCAGACATTAGTCCTACATGCAATAACTTTTTCAGCAGTAAAATTGCCATGGTAACAAATTATTTCTTGGTCCTGGTGTAGCCATTCCAGCAGGGTAAACAATAAAAGTCCTGGAGTCCCCTTGTTCAAGTCCCTACAGATCTGATAACACCAAATAATCACTGACCATCACCACTACCCTGGCTGTGTTCTAATGAGGCATAGGAGGCAACTGAGGACCCTTCCCCACTGAGACATATCCTTTCTCTCTGCTGGTTTCATAATATTTTTAACCCACAGTGAAGTGTATGAGCAAATATGAAAAGTGTCTCTGACTTACATTTCTAGGATACTTAATTTTTTGAAAATTTTCTTCCAGTCTTTGCTGTGTACATATACAAATATTTCTATTGCAAAATAAGGATCATACAAGAAGGTTCTTTCATAATCTTTTAGTTTGTGGCTTAGAAATACATTATTTGTGTAATTTATTTTACACTTATCATAAAATGCTTTTCTACGGCATGCTTTTCATAGCCATGTAGACTTTACCATTTTTGGATCTTACAATGAGGATTTTAATTTTAACATAATCCACCTATCAGTCCATTTACAACTCAATTTGCCTTTGAAAGTATGCTTAGAAGCTCACTGTGTTTTATTTTAGCATGTTTATAGTGTTCATTAAAGCATAAATCTATCTGGAATTTATTTTAACATACGATTTGGAATTTATTTTAACATACGATTTAACAGTGTGATCTAACCTTGTTTTTTTTTAATGAGTCACCAGTTGGGAGTCAACAAGGAGTGAGATGACATTTAATGAATAATGTTTTCTCCACTGATTTGACACATGCTAACTTATTATTATTATTTGAGACTCACTTCTAGAAATTCTATTTTAGAATTCTATTCTATTCCACTGACCAGTTTACTTATTCCTTACATTATAAAGTAATTGGAACTTTATGAACTGTATTAATATATGTTAGAGCAACACTCTCCTTATGACTTTTTTTTCCAAATCGTCTTACCTATTTTCAGGCACTTACTTTTATCAAATTAAATATTTTAAGTGTTAAAATTTTAATTGAAAACTACTATTTATTTTGCAGAGGTTCATTTGGCAATAACATGTATCTTGGTATCTAAGAACAGGTTTTTCTAGCAGAAGCCATTCTCTTTCCCATTCTCAAATATTTCCCTTCAGCCATGATCCCCTCTCTACAGCACAATTAATTGACCCCCTCCTGGATTATTTTCATTGGCAAATAAGCATGATCTAGTTTCTATCCTCTTTGGGAAAAAAAAAATGTCCAAAACCTCACATCCTCATAATCTTGCTTTCCCTCCACATCAAAATCTCTGAAAGGGCTGTCTGCAATCAATCACTGATCACACATACTCACCTCCCACTCACTATTTAACCTACTTAGATGGGATTCTTCTTGTGGTGCTCCACCACATCACATGATCCTGTGAAGACATCAAATACCTTCCTGCTGAAAAGTCCACAACCTTCTCTGGCCTCCACATTTCCAACCTTTCAGCAATAGACTCCCCTCTCTTGAAAACATTTCCTCTCCTGGCCTCTGTGACCGCATGCTGTGGGTTTTCCTTCAACCTCACTGGATCTTCTCTTGGTGATTCTGTCTGCCTCATCCTTGATGTGTTTATTGGCATGAGCCATGAGGTTCTGGGTCCTCTCTCTTCCTTTTCACCCTCTTCATGCTTGTGATGTTTTCCAGTCAATTCTCTTCTTTTCTATGTCACTCAGTTTTCACTCTGTTCAGTATCATCCCATCAGCATACAAACATGCTGTGATTTCTCCCCTCTTGCTTGACGTCCCTTCATTCTATAGTTTTATTTCTTACTCCCAGAATCTTCTGAATTTGCTTACTATCTTCAGGTACTTTTCATTTCATTTTGAATTTTTCAGGTATGCTATCCTATTATCAATGGATAAAAACTTCTTTCCTTATTTTCAATAGTTATATCTTCTCCTCATGTTGTTTTCTTATTTAATCTAATTGATTAAAAAACTTTCAGAAAAATATTAAGAAACATTGCTCATATCAAAGCATCTTTATCTGGCTTCTGACTTGAAAAGGCATATCACAGGCCAGGCGCGGTGGCTCACGCTTGTAATCCCAGCACTTTGGGAGGCCAAGGCGGGCGGATCACGAGGTCAGGAGATCGAGACCACAGTGAAACCCCGTCTCTACTAAAAATACAAAAAAAATTAGCTGGGCGTGGTGGCGGGTGCCTGTAGTCCCAGCTACTCGGAGAGGCTGAGGCAGGAGAATGGCATGAGCTGAGATTGCGCCACTGCACTCCAGCCTGGGCGACAGAGCGAGACTCCGTCTCAAAAAAAATAAAAAGAAAAAGAAAAGAAAAGGCATATCACTCTCTCACCATCATATCACGTATCATACTTCACCACATACCACACTTCACCATCATATATGACAAAATTTAAGGTGGATGGTTTCTGTGATGTTCAAAAGTTTCCTTAGATTACAAAAAGTTTTATCAGTTGTGGATATTGAATTTTATCTACAATATTTCAATATAATATTGAATTTTATCTATAATATTTTGATATTCATATATAGGATCATAGAATTCTGTGAATTTGCATTGTGAGTAATAATGTTAACAGCTTTTCTATTATATATTTACCTTTATAGTCACATGACAAATCCTATTTGGTTATGCATAATTGTCTTCCTAATGTACTGCTGTATTTAGATTGTTGTTATATTTCTTTTTTTTTCTTTTTTTTTTTTTGAGATGGTGTCTCGCTCTGTCACCCAGGCTGGAGTGCAGCAGCATTATCTCAGCTCACTGCATCCTCTGCCTCCTGGGTTCAAGCAATTCTCCTGCCTCAGCCTCCTGAGTAGCTGGGATTACAGGCGCATGCCAACACGCCCAGCTAACTTTTGTACTTTTAGTAGAGACAGGTTTTCACCATGTTGGTCAGGCTGGTCTCGAACTCCTGACCTCATGATCCGCCTGCCTCAGCCTCCCAAAGTGCTGGGATAACAGGCATGAGCCACAGCGCCCGGCCTAGATTGTTGTTATTTTTCTACAAGATTTTTGCTCTTTCGAACAGATCATTCCCTATGTTGTATTTTTATTATATATTTGTTAGGCTCTAGCATAAGAGTTATGAAAGATTTTTACTTTTTTAATAAGGTTTAGCCTAGTTCAGCACATAAGTAGCTGTTTCATAAAAATCAAGAAAAACTGCCTCTTTTTTGCATAAATTTTTTTCCCATGGATAACTAGGTTTTATTATTATTAATTTGATTTTTTAATTGGGCAATTTATACTTCCTAGAAATGTGAACATTTCATTAACATTAAAATTTATTATCATAAAGTGTTATATTGTATTATTTGTGTAGTTTTAATACTTCTTGATATCTGATTTTATATCCCTTCTGCTTCCCAGATTGCCTATTTTTTCTAATTTTTTTATTAAGACTATTCCACCTTAACATTATACATTTTATTATCCCTTTCAAAGAACTAGCATTTGACTAATTTATCAATTTCACTTTTTTCTTTTCTGTTTTATTAATTGCTGCTTTTATTTTATTATTCCCCGGCTTCTGCTTCCTCATTTAATTCAGTTCTTATGTTACCATTTTTCTAATAAAAAAGTACAATAGTAGTAATATTTGTAAATTTCTTAATGGGCTTTACTATTTTGCCTAAAAAATAACATTCACCCCTGTTCCCGTCAGGCATCCCACTTGCCCTGGAAGTAATTAGGAATTGTTGCAAAAGGAATTCAGATAAGAAGACTGAAACAATGAATGTTCAGCTTCTGGCATTTAAGAGTAGGATTTTGCAGCAAGACATAACTTTGTCTTGAAAAGAAGACTCTCTAATTCCTCCTTCTCCTACATAATTATATTGAACGATATAGGCTTCAGGGGCTAAACTTTGAGTATTTAGTACAAGTGATCCTATCTTGCAGAAGAGAATGAAATACAGCCGAACCTTGAACAATACAGGTTAGCACTGCATAGGTCCACTTATATGTGAATTTTTTTTCTCCTCTGCCACTCCTGAGACAGCAAAACCAACCCCTCCTCTTTCTCCTCCTCCTCAAGCTACTCGACCTGAGGGCAATGAAGATGAAGACCTTTGTGATGATCCACTTCCACTTAATGAATAGTAAATATATGTTCTCTTCCTTACGATTTTCTTAAAAAAATTCGCCTTTCTCTAGCTTACTTTATTGTAGAGATACAGCATGTAATACATATAACACACAAAATATGTATTAATAGGCTGTTTATATTATCAGTAAGGGTTTTTGTCAACAGGAAGCTATTAGTAGTTTGGAGAGTCCAAAGTTATGCCTGGATTTTTTACTGTACAGGGGATTGGTGCCCCATGCCCCCATGCTGTTCAAGAGTCAACTGCAGATTATACCTTTCCAGCTACTGGAAGAGCTATAGAAACAAGAAGTCAGGTGAATGTGTCACTCACTACCTTCCCCCAAGCTCTCATCCAGAGAAAGGGAGATGGGTAAATAAATCATTATTTCATAAGTAGGCTATCATTGATGTTCTCATTCTACGAGTTACTTCAGAAAGTATTTTAAAATCTCTTTGTATTTGATTTGGTTTTTTTTTCCCATCTTATCCCTTTTTAGTTAATTTCTAATTTTATTGCAAAGTAATAAGAAATTATGGCTTATACTATTTGTCTTTGGACTTTTTTGAGAATTCCTTTGACGTTTAGAATATGACAAGATATTTCCAAGTGCTATTTGCTGTTTATGACCTTCATCCAATGTTTATACACTTTATTGCATTTTTAAATTCACAATCACATTTTTTAGTAAAAAACATTTGATGTCATATTAGTTCACTTTCCCTATTTTGTTCTGTTTTTGTGTTTTTGTTTCAATTTGTATAAGCTTATTATTAAAGTTATAAAGATAAATTAATGCCTTTGGTGTTTTTATTTTCCATCAAAAGTCAAATAATGTATTCAAAATGAAAAATATTCCCTCATATTTTTATCAAGATTGCTTCATTTGCTCCTCATCACGGTCTTATAAGCTAGATAGGGCAATTTACATAAGTGGTAACTTAGAAATACATTGAGCATCACAGCTTTGACATGAATTAGTAAGATAAACCCTTGGGAAAATGTAAAAGGAAGTAAATTTCTAGAGATGGAAAATTGAAAGTTTAAAAATTAAATTCATAAACCAAATACATGGACTATTATGCAGTTCAACAAATGTTTATTAAATGAACAAACAAAATTTCCTTAGCTGCAAGTTGAGTCAACAGTGAGAGATAGTTAGGCAAATACATTCAGCAGCTACAATAGGAACTCTTATTTTGGATTAACATTCATGTCATGATCCTCTTGTGAATTGCAGAAACTTGAAAACCCAGATGGATGGACTCAGTAGAAAAAGTAATAATATTTCTTTAAGACTTTTGCAATTTTCTTCCTATTATTGGTCTTATTTCATATCTTACTTTTTCATTTGTCTTCTGTCTCATTTCTATAATAAATCAGGTTCCATTTCTGAACAAATTGGACTTCACTGTTGTCAATATTGTTTTTCCATCTTTTCATTAACAAGCTTGAAGGCAGCAACAAAAGCTAAGTAACCTTCACCTTTCGACTGAAAAAACTGGATTGCAATAACCACTCAATTTCAGGTTCATCTTCTCCTGCTATTCAGCAGTCAACCTGGAGAGGTGATCATGGGTCTGCATTAGGGCAGCCCAGAGGGTGGTCCCCATAAGTGAGGTTGAGGTCATTGCTGGGGCAGGGTGAGAGGTCAGGCGTTTCCTGCTGCACCTGGAGGATATAAATGGGGATATTTTAGTCTCTAGCACAGGCCACTCCTTAGCCTGAGAGAGCACAAATATTTACAGAAGGAAAAATAAATAGGAGTGCTGCTGCATTGCCGGACTGTGCTGCTGAACTTAATGAAGGGTTTCTTTCCCCCTATGGATTTCAAAGCAGCCTGAACTAAGATCTGCAAACAGCATATCTGAGATTTAATGGAAAGGAAAACATGTATGTAGCATAAAAGCCCCACTATTATTCCTTAGCACCTAATTTTAGGTAAAATGCATAGCAGTGGCTTTCTGATGGGACACTCTGTCCCCCTGCCTGTGAAGCAGATCAGCTCTTCAGGTAGTGACATGGTCAGATGGCACCCGTCAGGAGCATTAGCCTCCTGAGGACCAGGAAGCAGTGATGTGCAGCAATATTGGATGGATTTATGATGAGGTGACACCCAGCAGCAGCACCAGGGAACAAACCAGGTGACCCCTGGAAAGCTCTGTGTTCTAACAGGAAGGGAAAAGGGCTGAAGCCAAAGAGAACTCAGTATAAACCCAGGGTCTCGTAGGTGCTCTATAAGCTTGGGACATATACTTTATTCTGTTCTTTTCTCCTTTTGTCTTTTTTTAATTGACATAATTTATAAACAGTAAAATGCATGTTATCATTGCACATTGCACATTGGATGTCACAAGATATAAAATATTTTATATCTACAAAAATGTCCCTTGTGTGCTTTTACCACTCCTCTCCAAGAACAAGCCACTATTCTGATTCTGATTATCATGGATTAGTGGTGTCTCTTCTGATATCACACAGTACCCATGCCTTTGTGACTGAGCTTTTCTCATTCTACCTAACGACTGAGACTCATTCATATTGCATGTATCAGCAGTTCACTCTTTTTTATCAGTGAGCAGTATTTATTGCACGAATGCATCACAGTGTATCCATTCTCCTGTTGATATGGACATTTGAGTTTTTGATGGTTTGGGCCATTATAATTGTTAAATAAAAAGTATGAGAGGCCATTGGTTTGGACTCAGCTCCTGCCCTAGGTTCCAACATACAAAACCAAAATTAAGTCACTTGTGCTAAAGTTCCACGTCATCAAATCAAAACTAAGTTTATCTGACCTTCCAAGAAGTCAGGAGAGATGACAGCCAAATCCCTGAACAGTCCAGCATTTGTCAACACGATACAGAAGTCTCCTCTGCTTTAACCCTTACAAGGAAAGTAACCTTAAATAACCTGATGTTAACAAATCCGCTTTTTGTACTGTGTTGTTTTCTTGCTCCTGTTCAAGCTACCTGATCAAAACTGGCTGCTCTGCCATGCACAGCAAAGCACCTCTCTATTTTTAGATGAGATGCTGCCCAACTCATGAATCACAAATAAATGCCAATTAGATCATTAAACTACATTTGTTGAAATTTTCTCTTTTGAAATAAAGTTGCTTTTAACATTTTTTTCTGCAAATGTTTTTTGAGACATATGCACTGATTTTTCTTGAGTATATAGCTAGAAGGAGATTTGATGGATCAGGTAGGGTAGGAATTGTTTAACTTTGAAAAAAATAAAAATAAGACAGCCAAACAGTTTTCTAAAGTGGCTGAACCACTTTACAGTGTCAATAGTCAAGTACAAGAGTTTCAGTTAACCCACATTGGTGCTAACACTTAATATTGTTAGACTTTTTAATTTTAGCCATTCAGGTGGGGGTGTAGTGGTATCTCATTTGGGTTGTCATTTGCATTTCCTCAATGAATAATGATGTTCAGCACCAACCTTTTACATGCTTATTGACAATTTGGATTACCTTCTTTTGGGTAGTACCTGATCAAGTCTTTTGCCCATTTTTACTTAGGAAATTTTGTTGTTGATTTGTAAAATTGAATCATATATTCTGGACATGAGTTCTTTGCTAAATATATGTACACTTTAATATTTCTTTTTTTTTTCTTTTTGAGACGGAGTCTTGCTCTGTCACCCAGGCTGGAGTGCAGTTGTGCGATCTTGGCTCACTGCAGCCTCTGCCTCCCAGGTTCAAGTGATTCTCCTGCTTCAGCCTCCCAAGTACCTGGGATTACAGGCACCTGCCACCATGCCCAGCTAATTTTTTGTATTTTTAGTAGAGACATGGTTTCACTATGTTGGCCAGGCTGGTCTCAAACTCCTGACTTCGTGATCCACCCATCTCGACCTCCCAAAGTGCTGGGATTACAGAAGGAAAAAGAAAAAAAAGAAGGCATTTTTTCAAAGGAGTCCCAGGGGTTCCAGATGAATTTGAAAGGAGTACAGACTGAAGATGAATGGCTACTCATCTAGAAAGAGGGGATCAGGCAACCCTGTTTCCTTTTTCTTCTAGCAAATACCTGAGATACATGAGGGAGAGAAAATGAGGGGTCCCTCTTTCTTTCTTCTGCCCTTATATCCCTGAGTCCCAGCAAGCATGACAGAGTGCCAACCATAGGTGTCAAAGCAGCTTTCACCCATGTTAACAGAGGGGCTTAGAGGGTGGGACTGTCCATCTTATCCATGTATGTCCTATCTCCCCTGCTGTCAGTAACCTTCCAGTTCCCTAGACCTAATTTATTCCATGGATACTAGCATGATATTTATCAATGAAATGGGAGGCTTGGCTTAATCAGCAAGAATTAGTCATGCTTACCTGTATGGTGCCTTTTAACTTCTGTTATCGTCTGCCTCTGGATCCCTCACCTCCAGTTTTCTTTCCTACAGCTTCCACCCAAAGCTTGAATTTGGGGAAAAAATGTGTCTTGGGGAGGTTACATAGACTCCTTATCATAGGCCAAATGCTAAGATGAAGTTGTGGAATTCAGTCTGCCTCTGAAAAGGGAGAGAACAGGATGTCCCGTGACATGCCCAGATAACTAGTGGCTATAGTTACGCTTGCTAAGATGTGAATGCATGGGGCTTGACTTCAGTTAGTTTCCCAAAAAAAAAAAAAAAAAAAAAATCTCTGGATGATGGACATCCTATTTACTTCCTTCATCCAGCAGGATTTTAGGATAATTGCTCAGAACTAGAATATTAATCAAGATTTTTAAATTACCCATCCCTTTTGTTCCTTCTGAGCTGCAGTCGGAGATCACTGGTTGATTCACATGAATATTCAGGGTTAGTCTAAAATGTAGGCAAAAAACTTAAAAACTAATGAGTTTAGGATTTAATGACAAACATTTAAGTTTTGAAACATAATTTATTTCTCTTCAGCCCTCATTTTTATTAAAAACAAATCATGATAGGACTGAGTTGTTTGCAAAACAGTCTTCAGTCTTATACTTGACCTGATTATTTACATAAAGTTAAGAAAGAATAATTATTTTTACACAGGCATTTTAGATTGGCTTTGATGGAACTCTGTTCCACAAGGAATCTCAGATAGGACTTTTTAAAGCCAAGCCCAGCCATGGGTTTGTATCCTCAAATACCTGTGAGATGGGTAAACTCCTCTCTTCTTGAGGTCCCAAGAACAAGGGGTTCCTGGGCCTGTTAGAAAGTGAGATTCTTTACTCACCACAGGTTAGGAACCCTGTACAGAGACTGTGTAGACAAGGTATGAGGCCAGTTTTCCCAAATGGCTTTTATTGGCTTTGCAAGTCAAGTTTGACTCCTTAAAGGGAAGCATACCTTTCCAGTCAAAGCCTTGGGAAAACAACCAGTTTCTCTAATTGCATCCTGTTGCAAAAGAAAATAGATTCTTATTGCACTAATGCAAACAACTATATTGCCATAAGTTAAGAATGCTCACAACTAGTTACCAAATTCTGGAGAAGCCAAGGGCCCTCTGTAGCATCCAAAAGGTAGGAATCAAAAAAGACAATTTCTGAAACTGAAGTTTGATTTGGGGAAGTCTGTTAAATATGTTAGAGGTTTAAAACTCTTGATGTTATGAAATAGAATTCCAGATTACCATAAATTATTCATTTTGCCAAAATGAGGACTTGGAAATTTTAAAAAAGCAAAAACCTTTAATAACTTTTTACAGATTTTGCTAAACAGCAGATTGGTGCCTTAGAAGAACCTTGTTGTGCTTTTATTTCAATGCTCAGTTTATGGAAAAGCTATATAATACCTTTTTGAATTTTGTCAGTATGTTCACACATGGAATTTCTTTTGCAAGATTAATTGTTACAATCTGTCCACAATTTGTTTAAACTTTTAGCTTTATCTCATCTAATTCAAAGCAATCCTTTAACCCAAGGCACAAATTTGCATTTTGATGACATCTGCATTTTACCAATAATCTTTAAGGCTGTTTTTATTTCTCAAATATTAAAGTCATGTGAACCAAAAGGTACCACAGCTTTTATCTTCCTTTAAAAAAATATTTGATCCCAGCATTTATCCTTCTTTAAGTCAATTAATTAGAGCTCTTTTTTTATAAATGTCACACATGCAACACATACATAACTACATAGGCAGAAGATTCAGCAGCTATAAGATTTTTCATTTGCCAATCTCCTAATTGGACTATTAGGACCAATTAGCAATTAGGACCAATTAGCACGTCTGGGTTCAGCCCTTTAAGAGCAAGGCTAAGAAAACATGCAGTTTCTAGGGCCTAATAAACAGGTATAGCTGGAAGACAAAAACATTTTGAGAGCATGGACCACCTTTAATTCCAGGAGGTCCATGAGGAAAACAGAGATCTCTTCCAAAATGGAATCCATGGCACCTTTTCTGTTTTTCCCAAGCAGTCCCAGGCCATCAGAAATTATCTTAGGGTCCCTTATGCATGTATTAAGAGTAGAAAGACAAAATGGAGAAAGAGATCAGTCAACTGAGAAAAAACATTTTTCCAGCAAAACAAGATCCAAGAAGAGAAAAACATAAAGGCCTTTTAAATATACCTATAGGTTGGATATCCACTTTTAATTAAGCTGAGCACTCTTTAAGAAAATCCTTTTAAATCCCTTATTACCCAACTTTAGCCACACCAAGTAGCCAATATTTCTGGCTTTCAAACTTTACAAAGGTAACCTCCCAGGTGCTCAGAGAAAGAAAAGTTCGAGGCAGTTCATGGAGGGGAAGAGAATCAAGAAATGGCAAAGGTCACAAAGATATCTAACTAGAAAGAACTCATTCCCTAAGCCAAGATTGAACCCAGGCTGCCTTTGTAGAATGGTGGAGGCTAAAACAAAGCACTGCCACGTGGTTCTCCCAAGGACATAAAACAAGATGGAGGGCTGCAGCAAAATTTGCTACTGATCAGTCTGCCAGGCTGGCTTAAACAGTAGGAATATGGAGTCCTAGACTTGCACCCCATCCTAAGGTACCCCTCTTTCTGGCAGAACCATACAGAAAGACATGCAAATCACACCAGATTGGCTACAGCTTAAGACTAACCTCATAAATCCCTTTTCATAATCAAAACTTTACAGAGAATATAAACAGTGATACAGAGAATGTGAACAGTGATAGCTGGTGTCTTGGCATAGTAGAACATCTTCTGTTCTCAGTAACCTGGGTGGCATTTGGCTGTCTCCTGTCTCTATCAATATCTTGGCTATTGTGAATAATTATGCAATAAACATGGAGATACAGATATCTCTCCGACATGTTGATTTCACTTCCTTGGACATATACTCAGTAGTGGGATTTTTGGATCATATGGCAGTTCTAGTTTTAATTTTTTGAGGGACCTTCATACTGTTGTCAATGTGGCAATTCTAGTTTACATTCCCACCTACAGTGTGTAAGAGTTCCCCTTTCTCCACATCTTTACCATCATTTGTCTTGTTTTGTTTGTTTTGTTTTGTATTTTTGATAATAGCCACCCTAACTGGGGTGAGGTGACATTTTATTGTGGTTTTGATTTTCATTTCTCTGATAATTTGTGATGTTGAACTTTTTTAATCTACTTGTTATCCATTTGTATACCATCTTTTCAGAAATATCTATTCAGATCTTTTGCCCATTTTTAAATTGGATTATTTGACTGTTGCTATTCAGTTGAGTTCCTTATATACTGTCAAATGTGTAGGTTATGGATATTTTCTCCCATTTTATAGATTGTCTTTTCTAAACCCTTTTAAATTCACAGATGGTATCACACTATGCATACTGTTCTAAAACTACCTATTGGGTTTTACAATGTATCTTGGCAATTTCTCCACTTAGGTAATTGGAGAGCTTTCTCATGATTCTTGCGATTATAATTTATTACATTGTATGAGTGCTGCCATAATTTATTTAACTCTTGTCATATTGACATATATTTAGTCTGTTTTCTGTACTTTTGCTGTTACATAGGAATCTTTTCTGCTTCCACCTCAACAGCACTTTACCAAAGATTATCTGGCTTTTTGCTCCACATTTAGAGGAAACCTAGTCTCTGCATTACTATGGCGGATTTACTTGCATACACTCAGGAATAGAAAGAGGGTTTAATATTTTTGAAAGGCATTAATGTAACTTGTTGAAATAAAGGTTTAACATTTGATAAAATCCAATATTGATTCCTGATTTAAAATAAATCTTTACTTAGCGTCAATGGACATTTCTTCTACTTGAAAAGGAGTATCTTCTTTAAACCAAAGTATGTACAACAGTTTTTTTTGTTTGTTTGTTTTTGTTTTTTCCTGAGACGGAGTCTTGCTCTGTGGCCCAGTCTGGAGTACAGTGGCATGATCTAGGCTCACTGCAAGCTCCGCCTCCTGGGTTCATGCGGATCTCCTGCCTCAGCCTCCTGAGCAGCTGGGACTACAGGTGCCCGCCAGCATGCCCGGCTTTTTTTTGTGTGTGTATTTTTTTTAATAGAGACGGGGTTTCACCGTGTTAGCCAGGATGGTCTCGATCTCCTGACCTCATGATCTGCCCGCCTTGGCCTCCCAAAGTGCTGGGATTACAGCCTTGAGCCACTGTGCCCGGCCTGTACAACAGTTTAAATGGAGAAATATTAGAAGCATTCCAGCTGAAGTTAGAAACAGGGCAATCCTCTATCACTTCTTTTATTCAACTTTGTTCGGAAGGTCTACGTGGATGCTAAAGACCAATACAGACAGAAAAATAAGAGGCACAGATTTTGTTATTTATAAATGGCACAATGAACTGCCTGGAAAACCAGGAATCAATGTAAAGCTTTTGGAATTTTCTTTTGTTAAAAAATAAAGTGTCTGACATTATTGTGAATTATATTGCAAGTTGTATTTAAAAATTAAAATTTTAATATAAAATAATTTAGCTTACATTGATTGTAGGTATATAAGTTGTGATGGAACATAGTACCATGAAAAAATAATGTTTCTATTAAATTAATAATCTAGAAGCAGAAATGTACTTAAAAATATCTTTGGTGAACACATCAGTTAAAATTGAGTTCAGATAAGCTCTCATATTATGTTAATTGAAATCAAAGCAATAATTGCCAAAGTTTACCAATTTTGAAGGTAATTGAAAGAAATTTATTCAAAGAGTCACATTTAAAAATACATTATTTAGAAAATACCAGTGACAAGATATTAAAGAGATGGCAAAGAAATTGATTTTTAAAATATTTATTTATTTATTTAGAGACAGAGGCTCGCTCTGATGCCATCAGAGTGCAGTGGTGTGATCTCAGCTCACTGCAATCTCTGCCTCCTGGGTTCAAGCAATTCTCACGCCTCGGCCTCCTAAGTAGCAGGGATTACAGATGTGCAACACCACACCCAGCTGATCTTTGTATTTTTAGTAGAGATGGGTTTTTACCATGGTGGCCAGGCTGGTCTCAAACTCCTGACCTCAGGTGATCTGCCTGCCTTGGCCTCCCAAAGTGCTGGGATTATAGGCGTGAGCCACCGCACCCGGCTAAAATTGATTGTATAAATATGTACCAAGATATTTATTCTGTTTATATTTATTTTAATTTTTAAATAATCTATATTTATCCTGACCACAAAAGGCTCCTCCCAGCTATCTTATTTCTGTAAACTAGCTGGCCTACAGTTCAGGACGTACCTTCATTACATTTATGAATCTCCTCTCAATTCCCTTCACTACAACCTACACCATTTTTTGTTTGTTTTGTTTTATTTTATTTTTTGTAGACACAAGTTCTCACTATATTGCCTAGGTTGGTATTGAACTCCTGGGCTCAGGTGACCCTCCTACATTGTCCTCCCAAAATACTTTCACCATTTTTGAGAGTGCCTTTATGTTTAAATTTATTGGATGCATGAAAAAGTGGGCAAAGTATATGAAGAGATATTTATATATGATATGATATATGATATGATATGATATGATACGATATTAAATTTCTCCAAAGAAGACATACAAATGGCCAGCAAACATGTGGAAAGATGCTCAACATCATTAGCCATCAGGGGAATGCAAAATCAAAACCACAATGAGATACCACTTTACACCCACTAGATTAAGTAAAATTTACACGTCAAATAACAAGTGTTGGCAGGGATACAGAGTAATCAGAACCCTCATACACTTCTAGTGGAAATATAGAAAAGTCCAGTTTATTTGGAAAACAGTCTGGGAGCTCCTCGAATGATTAAACATATTGTTCCATAAAACACAGAAATTCTACTTCTAAGTATAAATCCCAAAATATGCATCTACACAGAAAGTTATGCAAATGTTTATAGCAGCATTGTTTACAACAGCAAAAAGGTGAAAAGAATTCAAATGTCCATCAGTGGATGAATGAACAGACAAAGTGTGGTAAAACCATACAATGAAATATTATTCATCCAAAAAAGGAGTGAAGTACTAATACATGCTACTACTTGGATGAACCTTGAAAACCATATGCTAAGTGAAAGAAGCCAGTTACAAAAGGCCCCATGTTATGTGACTCAATCCATAAGAAGGTTCAAAATAAAGAAATCTGTAAAGATTAAAAAGTAGATTAGTGGTTGCTTAGAGCTAAGGGAAGGGCAAAATAAAGAAGTGATACACAAATATGACAGGGTTTCTTCTTTTTAATTAGCCCAACAACACAAGCATGAGGTCTTTTCTTGAGGTGATGAAAATATCCTAAAATTATCTTTAATGTTGATTGTGCAGTTCTGTGGCTATATTGTAAAACATTGAATTGTACATTTAAAATGGTTGATTTGTATGGCATGTTAATTGTATTTCAATAAAGCTGCTTAAAAAAAACCACAGAGCAGAAATAATAGCAACCCAGTAGCTACAAGCACACCCTAAAACCAGAATTTGCTTCCTAAATAGCATTCTTCAACAACAGGAGCAAAGATTTCTTGAAGAAATTGTTTCTAGGACTGCGGCAGGGAAAAGAGAAGACAAGCCTGGAGCATCAGTAGTAATATGAAATAAGGAAGTACTCAAGAGAATAAAAGAATGGGGGAATGTCAAGGAGACACAGGAACCAACTTGAAACATCTCCCAATAGCCTAAAGTGGAACAATGGGAGAAACAAAATAAATAAAGTATATTGGATTATAACCCAAAGTGTAAATAAATATACAGGAGTCTGTACTGATACAGATAAACGACTGAATAAATCAATAAACAAACAAATGGAGGAGAAGAGACAAAAATTTATTTTCAGAAGAATTTCAAATAATATACGTAGATACTGCCCCCTCTTCAGGAGGCCAAACTTAATTCCCCTGCCCACCAAGCATGAGCTGAACTTAGTGATTTGCTTCAAAAAAAAATAGTATATGAAAGAGAAAAATAGTGACTTTACAGTAGAAAACCCTTAGCCAAGGCATGCAGTTAACATTACCAGTGATATCACATGGATACCACCTTTCGCCTTGAGATGACGTGATGTGAAGCATGCTTCATCTCTGTGGCATGCTTTTCAAAAACCCATAACACCAGTCTAATCAAGCGAGAAACATCAGACAAGCCCATACTGGGGGACATTCTACAAAATACCTCACCAGGACTACTCAAAACTGTCGAGGTCTTGAAAAACAAAGAAAGACTGAGGCATTGCACAGACCACAGGAGACTAAAGAGACATGATAATTAAATGCACTGTGTTATTCTGAATTAGATCGTGAAAGAGAAAAAGAACCCAAAATAAAAAACTGGGAAATTCCACATATTATATGAAATCCAGTTAATGATAATATGCCAACGTCAATTCCTTAGTTTTAGCAAATGTAATATTATATGAGATGGTATATGAGATGGAGAAATGAGTGAGGGATATATGGGAACTGTCTGTAATATCTTTGTAACTTTTCCATAAATCAAAAATAAGCTCAAAATAAAAGCTTACTAACAAAAAATCCTACTGGAAAATCGTAGACAAATTTTTTCCAAATCTATTTTAAAAATTCCCTATTTAAAAGGAAATTTCTAGAGAATAAAGAGGGTATAGCCCCAGCTCATTTTATGAAACTATCATTATCTTGATACCAAAACCTGATTTAGAAAATAGAAGAAGATTAAAGGCCAATCTTATTTATGATCATAGGGTTAAAAATTATAGATCAATTCAATTATAAAACAAACCAAATCTATACATGTATAACAAACATCAAGACCAAGCTGGATATATCCCAGAAACACAAGTTTTAATTAATATAAAATCTATTCATGTATTCCACCAATTAATAGGTTTGGAAAATTGGTCATCTCAATAAGTAAAGAAAAAGAAGCCAATATAACTTACCATTCATTTATTATTTATGTAGGAGACCTAGCAAACTGAAGTTGTGAGGGAATTTTATTTTATTTTATTTTTATGGGTACATAGTATGTGTATGTATTTATTGAGTACATGTTTTGATACAGACATGAAATGCATAACAGTCACATCATGTAAAATGGGGTATTCATCCCCTCAAACATTTATCCTTTGTGTTACAAGCAATCTAATTATACTTGTTTAGTTATTTTTAATGTACAATTAAATTACTGTTGATTATAGTCACCCTGTTATGCTACCAAATACTAGGTCTTATTTTTTCTTTCTATTTTTTGTACCCATTAACCATCTCCATCTCCCCCTCCCCCTCCCACTACATTCTCAGCCTCTGGTAACCATCCTTCTACTCTCTATCTGCATGAGTTCAATTGTTTTGAGTTTAAGGTCTCACATATAAGTGAGAACATGTCATGTTTGTCTTTCTGTGCCTGGCTTATTTCACTTAGCATAATGACCTCCAGTTCCATTCATGTTGTTGCAAATGAAAGGATCTCATTCTTTTTGCATGACTGAATAGTGCTCCATTGTGTATATGTACCACATTTTCTTTATCCATTCATCTGTTGATGGACACTTAGGTTGCTTCCAAATTTGGTCTATTGTGGGAATTTTATTAACCTGGTAAAAAGTATCAAACAAAATCAGCAAAAAGTGTCACACCTAAAAATGAAATATTAGAACCATTTTCTTACAACCAGAAATAAGAAAATGATGGCAGCTAGTACCCCTGTAATACAAAAATATAAATGTTATCAATATGGGAATGGATCAATAAAGTCAATTAAAACCATACGAGATGTATTATTTATCAATTGTTATGTAACAAACTATCCCAAAAGTTAATGACATAAAACAGCAAATATTTATTATATTACATTTTTATGGGTGAGGAATTTGTGAATGGCTAAGCTGGGTAGTTGGGTGGTTTTGGCTCATGGTCTCATGAGTTTGTAGTAAAGATGTTGGCTAGGGCTGCAGTTGGCTGAAGGCTCGACTGGGACTTAAGTCTTCTTCACTTACATGGCTGTTGGAGGGAGGCCTCCGTTCCTCTTCAAGTGGGCACCTCCATAGAGCTGTTGAACGTTCATAACAGCTGGCTTCCCCCAGGGAAGTAGATTCAAGAAAGAAGAGCAAAGAAGAAATCCCAATGCCTTTCTTTTACCATCTAGTCTTTGAAGTTACACACTATTATTCTACTTTGTTCTATTCATTAGAAGACAGTCATTAAGTTCAACTGACAATAAACAAGAGAGGAATTATGTTCCACCTCTTGCAAAAGGGAGTATAGAAGAATTTGTGGACAAATTTTAAAACCACCAAGTTAGGTAATACTATGTAGCTGTTAAAAATATATAATCAAGATTCATATGTATGGATATGAGAAGACATACAAGACATTTAGTTTTTTAAAAAGCAAGATACTGCAACGGTACTTACTACATGACATCATTTCTATTAAATGCTTGCATGCAAACATCTGAAAATGGAGTTACAAATTTCTTTAGACCTGTATTTTATAAATACATCAATATAAACTACATAAATATAAACCTACAAGAGTATCCAAAGAGTTATGAGTCATTATCTCTGGTTACCGGGAATTGAGGTAAGATAATCAATGACGTTCTTAATTTTATCTGCACTACTGATTTTTTTTTTACAATGAGAAAGGTATTCATGTAGTACTTATTGATATGGTTTGGATCTGTGTCGCCACCAAATCTCAGGCCAAGTCAATCCCCAGTGTTGGAGGTGTCTCATAAATGGTTTAGTATCATCTCCCTCTTGGTGCTGTATAGTGTGATAGAGTTCTCACAAGATCTGGTCGTTTAAAAGTATGTAGCACCTCCCCCATCTCTTGCTCCTGCTCCAGCCATCTAAGATGAGCCTGCTTCCCCTTTGCCTTCCATCATGATTGTAAGTTTCCCGTGGCCTCTCCAAAAGCAGAAGCCGCTATGCTTCCTTTACAGCCTGCAGAACCGTGAGCCAATTAAATCTCTTTTCTTTATAAACTACCCAGTCTCAGGTATTTCTTTGCAAGAATGGCATAATACTCCCATGTAATTAAAAACATATATATGTATTAACTCACATATGTGAACACAAAAATGGAGGGCAGACTATTCAGTGGAAAAGAATGGTAAATAGGCATATGTGAAAGTTGAGTAAATGTGATCGTACCATGAGACATAGGTATAATCACAAAACTTGAAGGCCACTTTCAGGACCATCATGAATTCACATATTTCTTCCCAGATGCATTTTTTCCTTCTTGTCGCCTTCTTTAAATTGCTGGTTATCTAAAATGCTAGTTGGATAATGAGAGTAGATTTCACAAGCAGAGTTATCTGGCAAAGCTTCCTCTACCGGCTTCAGTATGGACAGTTTGCCTTTAACTACAAGTAGGCTGCCCTAAGACTATACGTAGTGAGCAACCAACCAGCACCTTGAAGATGAGAGGTCAGTAAATCCAGGTACCAAACCCAATAGTAAGCTTACCGTCCGTCTAAGTCAGAAGGAAACATTTCCATCCTTAGGTTTCTCATCTTCTAAGCCTGGAGATTGTGATGTAGTTAGGCATTTTCCTGTTTAGAAAAAAGGACTGAATTCTTCTACAAAAGCAACTCTATCAATAGGGAATGCTTTGAACTACAAGGACCAGAACACCTGGCAAACACTGGCTTGAAAAATAAAGATTTCTTTTTCTCAAATGATAAGTTGGGAATCCACAGCCTATGTGTCACTGGCCAGAACCGAGTTGCACGGCAACCCCGATTGCATAGATGGCTGGGAAAGCTAGTTTCTAGCTGTTCCAGCTGCCCCAGTGAAGTCAGGTGGCATGAAGAGGGGGTTTTAGGTTAGCAGCTAACATTATCTGCTACAAAACCCACTTCATTCATTTTCTCTTTACCTGGAAGTCAAGTCTTTCTCACATTTCTCCCAAGCCTTTCAACAAGAAGTTCTCCAGAAGATGCATCATTGTCTCACTCCTGGTTGGAATCGTACTTCCAGATGTCTGCAGTCACCTGACTTGTTTTGATACCCTTTTGTGATATCTGGTCTCGGTTATAATACATTCTGCATTGCAAAAAAAAAAAATCAGGTGACTTCTGTACATTATGTAAATTTGTTCACTTGTATTTTAATGACCTCTACATGGAAAAATATGACAATAGTGGTTTGAACAGTGGCCTCTCAAAAAATATGTCCACCTCCTCATCCCTAGAACCTGTGAATGTGACCTTATTTAGAAAAAAGAGTCTTTGCTGATGTAATTATTTCAAGTATCTTGATATTTCAATCACACTAGATTATCCAAATGAGACCAAAATCTAATAACAAATGAGATTTGTCAAATGTCCTTATAAGAGACCGGCAGAAGAGAAGACTGGCACAGAGAAGACTGTCATATTGAGATGGAGGCAAAGATTGGAGTTAGGTGGTCACAAGCCAAAGAATATCTGGGGCCACCAGAAGCTGAAAGATGCAAAGAAAGATCCTCCCCTAGAGCCTTCAGAGGTAGTGCAGCCCTCCCACAGCTTGATTTTGGGCTCCGGCCTCCAGAACTTTGAGAGAATACACTTCTGTCATTTGAAGTCACCAAATTTGTGATAATTTTTTATTCCAGTTCTAGGAACTAATAAAATGGCCACTGCATTTTTGTTGTTATTGTATATGAAATTAACAAATTCCAAACATTTTTTATATAGAACTCAGAGAACAATTCAAACAAGGTAGAGTTGTCCATGTGTAGGTTTAGAGCCCAAATCAGACAGTTTTTGCATCAAAACGAAGCCTGACTCTTGTTTTAAGTCCATGATACACTCCGACTTATCAAAAAAAAAAAAATAGCTTTCCCTCACTAATTGCCCAAACTGTGGATTCAGTCCAACTAATTTCCCACTTATTGATCCTGGACAACTTTATCAGGCTGAGTTCCAAATTCAGACCAATTCCTTTTTTCACTGTGCCTTTCTTAATAAATTTTAATGACAGCTATCCCAGGTCCC
This sequence comes from Nomascus leucogenys, assembly GCF_006542625.1. Lineage (NCBI taxonomy): Eukaryota > Metazoa > Chordata > Mammalia > Primates > Hylobatidae > Nomascus > Nomascus leucogenys. Next base: position 64,789,502 of record NC_044399.1, read on the forward strand.
CCTGAAAATTTAACTCCATTACCAAGTATGGTGACCCAAAAAGATTTGAACAAATTAAGTGTCCCATTTCCAGCCTTTGCCTATCCAAATCCTAGTGTCTCGTGACCAGTTTTTATTGCAGATTGGAAATCTAAAAATCATCTGTTTTTTAACACAAATTTAAGGTTATTCCCATGATATCAGAGTCACATTCTGATATGCATTATTGCATGAGAAAGAGGGAGAGTCTCAGATGACACCTTCAATGATTTATAGTCACATAGAAGTATGTCAGTGGTGTGATTATCTGTCATACATATCACAGAAGAAAAAGGGGCAGGGCAATACAGAAAACTACTGTATTTGAATGAAAAGAAAATGCATAGATTTGGGAGTCATCTAGGCCTGGGCTTAAACTCTGGTTTCTCCATTATTTGTGTTACCTCCTTCAGGAGTTTCCTTAATTTTGCTGAGACCTAGTTTCTTCATCTATAAAATGGAGTTGACATATCTACCTTGTAGGGTTGAAGAGAATTAAATGGGATGACTCATGTAAGTAACAAGATACAGTGACTGGCACACAATAAGCTTCAACCGTTCCTAGTTTCCTTCTCTGTATCTCATCCCCTCTCTGTTTTTCTCTTTCTGTAGCCTTCCCCAGCCCCCTAATCTTAAAAGTATGTGACTCCATTAGTGGACTTGAGCTTCCTGTAATTCCTGATTTAAGACCAGCAACATTGGGACATACATAATACCCACATCAAAGCTCTCTCATGAATCTCATGGCTTAAAAACCATGATCCACCCAGAGCCAGGTCCCATGGCTGCAATTCTTCTGGACTGCCAAGTTGATCCAGAATCTGATACCTGTGGAGCATTCACTATCCCCACAAGGTTGCTTACCCACAGGAGTTCTCTTGCCACTTTCCCTTCAAAGCATTCCAAGCCTCACCCTTCACCAAACTCTAGAACTCATAGGGGCTTGACTTAATTACTGGAGCCCTCTTCCTGAGGCTAGGATCAAGAACGCATTGACTAATTCTCTTGATAATCATTCTCTTCCTATCCATCCTCAAGTTATTGGTCACCACCTAGATTGCCTCATTTGCCCCTTTCTCTTATCTGAGTGAATACTAGTACTGAGAATTTATCGATCCAGTTATTCAACAAATTGAATAGTACTAGACATGGTTTTAGGAGCTGGGGACACTGCTGTAAACAAAACAAAAGAGCCTGTGCTCTCATGTTGATATTACACTACTGGGAAAGATAGAAGATAGATAAAGAGTCAAAACAATAAGGAAGATAGATGAAAGGTTCCTTGAGGAAAATAAATGGGGTAATGCAATGGATAGGGGAGGTAATGTTTGAAGCAAGACCTGAGTGAAGGGAAGAAGCCGGCTTTGCAAAAGTCTGACGTCTGAGCCTTCCTTACAGAAGTTAGAGTTCCCCAGGCTGGCAGATCTAGGTCTGGCTTACCTAGCCAGGCAATTTTTCCAGAACTTTTGTTTACCTCTGGTGAGCAGTTCTTTGTGTGGCCAAGGCTCTCAATATCCCCTCCCACTTCCAAGTCTCAGAGGTTATAGCATATTTTCAGCACTTCTTATACTTAGAACAGATCTACAAAAACCTAGATCCTCAAGATTCTTCATTCATTAATCCATTCATTAAAACAGTGATTGAATATCCACAGTATTATAAGCAACATAATAAGTGGTGTGGGATACAAAGATAAGTAAGAAATGAACCTTGCCTTCAAAGAAATGGCACTGAAAGTTGACTGCCATTGCAAGTTGCATTGGAAAATGGGGCAGAGATAATGTTGGAAAGGTTAGCAGTGGCTAAAGTGTGTGTGTGAGCTTAGGGGGTAGGGACTTCCAACCAAGCTAAGGAAATTGAAATGGGAGCCACTGAGGGTCTTAATTCACAATAAATGATGGTCAGATAGGACAATAGTAAAACAGAACAGGTGAGAATTAGCAAGGGTCTGAACTAAGTCAGAGGCAGTGGGGATGGCAAAGAAGGGACAGATATGAAAGTTTTAAAGAAGTAGAATATATAGACATTTTTAAATATCTGACACTCTAATGAGGAATATATTGCTATATGTTTTTACTCACCCTTGACTGAACACAGTTTGAAGTTGCTGGAACAAAGAGTTTGATAATACAGTGAGACACAGAGAAGGAATGACAGATGAGAAGATGAGACTGGGTCGTGTTGGGCAGGGGTAGGAAATGCTTGGCCTTGGGCTTTTGCTCTCAGATCCCAAAGTCATGGCAGCAATCCCCAATCAATCACAACAGGCCTTCTCATTGAATTCAGATGTAGCTTTAGATCCTTTTTCAACACAAAGCTCCAAGCAGAAAGGACAAAAATCCATCAGGGCTGGTGTACTAATTAAAACCTACTTGCCAGTTTTGGTGCTAGGCTTTGAATGCCCTAAGACAAAGTCTGATCATTATTCAACAGGAAGCCACTGATGGCTTTTGAGGGTGAAGACTGAAGAATAGAGGACATTATATTTGGTAGAAATGTGAAAATTAGGCTGAAGGAGCAAGCAACTGGAGGCAGGCAGATGGGTCAGAACTTCATGGACTTTGATGGCTGGAAACATTAGCAAAGCAGACAAGAATGTGATTACAGGTGTGTTATAGTTTGAATGTGTCTCCTTCAAAATTTAGGTGTTGCCAAGGTGATAGTATTCAGAGGTGGGGTCCTTAAGAGGTGATTAGGCCAGGAGGGCTCCTCCCTCATTTATGGGATTAAGGTCCTTATACTAGCATTATATTAGCTTGCCCTTTTGCCTTCTGTCATGTGAGGACACAGAAAGAGGACCCTCACCAGACACCAAATGCTGGCACCTAGATCTTGTGCTTCCAAGCCTCCAGACCTATATGAAATAAATGTGTTCTCTATAACCTATCCAGTCTGCAGTATTCAGTTACAGCAGCAATAACAGACTTAGACAAGGTGGCTCTGGATTTTCCTCCCAATGAGCATGTCTAACTCAGCCTGCCTGCAGTTCAGAATCAGAGCGTTTCAGTGTTTTTGTGTTTTTGTTTTTGTTTTAATTTTACTTAATTTTAGGTATGAAGTCTCACTCTGTTGCCCGGGCTAGAATACAATGGTGTAATCACAGCTCATTGCAGCCTCCAACTCCTGGGCTCAAGCAATCCTCCTGCCTCAGCCTCCTGAGTAGCTGGGACTACAGGCATAGCCACTCAGTGTAGCACCAGCAAGCCTGGCTAATTTTTTTTGTTCTAATGTTTTTTGTAGAGACGAGGTCTTACTATGTTGCCCAAGCTGGTCTCAAACTCCTGGCCTCAAGTGATCCTCCCACTGCTTTCTCTCAGCTGCGATTACAAGCCTGAGTCACTGCGCCCAGGAAGATAATCTTGTTTAAGAGGACCCACATGGCAGAGAGGTCATCCCTAGGAGTATAATGGGTTCTATACCAGAAATCTGGAGGCATTGACTCCACTTGTGAGTCAAGGATGAATTATTCACCTTATTCGTGCCTGTTTCCTAATTTGGAAAACAGGAGTGTTGAAATAGATATTCTCTAAATGCCCCATTTGATTGTAATTGTCTCTGATCCTTTAAGTATCACTGAAACACTGCAGTGTGAGTGGCCACTGGCCATAATTAAGAGAAGTAAGCACCTTTAGTGATGAAGTAAGATCCCTAAAGATGAATAGATGCTGAAGGTTCTGATAATTATTTTACATTTAACAATTCCAATTTAGCTCAAAACATCTGGCCACAAACTGAGAATTTTGCTAAGATCCCAAAATATCTGGGGTTATTCCAGGGCATTGAAATAATAATTTATATTCTTCATAAACAGCCTGTCCTTAGAGTGTACCATGCATCTCCTTACTTCACTGAAGTCAGGAAGTGTTTGCCATAGGGACTTCCAACCTGATAAATGATGAGGCCTTAAACAATTTTCCAACTCTTTGGGAGCTTGCAAAGCAGCCTGTGTTTCATCCTTGCTCCATCACGACAACCAAATCAGCACCATATGGTGGATGAGATCCAGATTATAGAACAGAGGGTCTGCCTTCAAGGACATCTGGAAGTCCTTTAACACATGGACCCTAAGTGACTTGAATGGATCATTTATAGTTGGTCTTGGGCTGTGTGCTGAAGATGCCATTGTTGTACTTTGTCTGGTAAGCAACAGGCCTATTTAGTTAATAAGAGGCCTTTCATGCCCAAATAACACTTTTATTTTTATTATCATTTCTATTTCTTGGAGAGTTTGGCTTTCTCTAGAATGCATGATCTTTATGGGGTAAATGGCTCTGAACCCCAAAAACTCAGGACCAATTGGTGCTAAGTATCTATGGTTGCAATAGCCCAGCAAAGAAATGAGTGTTGGTTCCATGGTACCTAGAATCATTGATAATTATTGGGGTTTACTACCTTAAGGAGGGAGTGAATTAGGGAGTACCTAAAAAGGGCCTGGGCACCAGGAAATATAATTTAGTGTTCAAGGTTTTGTGAAAATCAGAATCTGGTATATTGACTTGATGAGCATTATCTTTCTTTGGTGTGGCCCACTTTACTTTGCTTTCCAAAATTTTAAAGAACATCTGATATTTTAGTGATACATTGGCCAATGCATCATTAAGTATCCATAAGGACATCTTTCATACATGTATGCACACACACACACACACAGACCAAAATTCATAACTTTTATAAAAATAAAGACCAGCAAGCTACATTTGTCCAGAACACAAGAAAACTCACCACTGCCAGAACTTAAAAAATTAATGTAACTGTTAGTTACCTTCTTTCAGTGTATATCATTTCTGTGCTGAAGGCACAGCAGAAAATAAATTAAAGCAGATGAAAAATATTTATTAATTACAGCAGTATGCAGAATAACTGCCTCCAAGGCATCAGGTCCTAATCAACTGGAGCCTATAAATGTTACCTTTTACGGAAAAAGGGTCTTTGCAGATGTGATTATGTTGAGGATCTTGAGATTCGAAGATTATCCTGGATTATCTGGATGTAGTCACAGGTGTTCTTATACACGGGGAAGCAAGATGGGGATCTGCCACAGAAGAATAAAAGAAAATATTGTGACCACAGAGGCAGGCATTGGAGAGCGATGCAGTCATATACCAAGAAGTGCCGGCGGCCACCAGAAGCTGAAAAGGCAAGGAACAGATTGTACTCTGGAGCCTCCCTAGGGAGCACCCCCCTACTTGATGTCACCTTGATTTTATCCCTGTGAAATGGATTTCAGACTTCCGGCCTCCAGAAATGTGAGAGAATAAATTTCTGTCGTTTTAAGTCACTAAGTTTGTGGAAATTTGTGATAACAGCCCTAGGAAACTAACATAGGTAAAGAAGAAGGTTGGTATCTAATGAGAAGTTGTTTTAAGCTGAGGCATTTTTCCTCTGGGAGCATGCAAACACTTCCCAAGAGGTATGTAGCCAAGGAGAATTTCAGTGACTCAAACTGCAGATTCCCAATGTCCTTGGATTCCTTCCTGAAATGAAGCTGCCTAAAAATGTACCGTGTCAGGTGGTTTCTTTTATCATTTCTCCTTTTAGTGTCACTTTCTCCCATTTTATAAAAGAAAGATATGTCCCTCATTCATCCCAAATCTTATTGTGTTGCAGTACCCCAGGGTGTAAAATGTCTCGAGGGCAGATCATTCAAAAGGTTGGTGTCTGCAAAACTTCTTTTAATCAAGGCCGCGGAAACTCATGCAGGGTTTCGAGTCATTCTCATGCTATAATATTTCTATTAAAGTCAAAGCAGGGTATTGTGAACTATGTTGAGATATCTGAATTCAGACATACTATAGATTGGGGCAGCAGGAGAGATGGCGATTGTTGTTTAATGACTTCACGTCTTCTATCCTCTGACAATTTCAATGCATACATCACTCCTTAGGGAATCTGGTGAAAGCAAAGAAAAGAAATTGTCAGGATGACATACTAAAGGCAGTGGAATCTTAGTTTTAACAAAGCCACAAACTCAGGGCAGGGATCCATGCCTTACCTCTGTCTATCTGCCATAATATTAGAGTAGTCAGAATTTGCACACGCACACATGCCCACATCAGGGAGAATACCAACCTGGCACAAGCACATCCCCTCTGCATGGCTACCATTCTCAGGAAAAACAAAGAGCTTAGTGAGGGCACGTTTTTTATCATTTCAAGGAAAAGGAAGTGAAAACATTCAAGATTTCTTTCAAAAGGTCAATGTTACAACTTTGAGTGTAAGAGTAGATTAGAAGTAAGATACAATTTTATATTTTCTTGATTATTGAGTAAATCCTTGTGTAAATACTCAGGCTCACAAGAGAAATAACTGCATTCACTTCAGATAGTAGGTCATGAGCTACTATAAACCTATATTTATTTTTTACTTGGTGAAGAGTCTCCTGCTGACTGCTTTTCACCATCTGCTTATTCCTCCACTTTGACCACGTACTTCTCACATTTGTATTTGTTTCATTGGTATATTACGTAGCACTTTACAGCAACCACGGATATGTCAGTTGTAAGCTCCCCATTTACTAGCTTACTAGTGACCCCAAATCTTCTCTTCTTTATTTGCATATTATTTTCACAAACACAGTAACCTCCCACTTGAAAAAGAGACTATCTATTAATGTATGTACATAAAGACAAAATATTCCAGTGTGCAATGTAAATGATACATCTAGTGATGTCCTAAAGTTTAGAAAATGCCTTTATTTAATTTGAATTACTTGCTCCTTCTCAAATTTTAAATATTATTCTAATTCTGTGAAATTGTTTTCAAGCATAAAATAAAATTATGTGTGCATATATATACATGTATATGTACATACATCATATATTATATATTATATAAAATGTGTATATATGTTATATATAATTTGTATGTATATTATATATATAAATTCTCAAGTATCTGGCTATTATTTGTAAAGGCATTTTGAGATAATAGAGAAAATTAAACTTTGAGATGAATAAATAAGTAGTTGTTCACTGGCTTCTGGAGGAAATACTAAAAGGCATGATTTCAATTTTTGTAGGGATGTTCAAACTGAGCTCCATCTAATTTTAACTTTTTTAAAAAGTGCCTATAAATGAAAAACAAGTAAAATTAGTATCATTTCAATAGCCTCAGTAAAGACTTCTTGGTGTACCTCCCTGAAATTAAGAAGGTGAATGGCAAAGGACTGGGTTAACAACTTGTTTTAAATCAGAAAAATTTATTTTTCATGGTAAACAATTATTTACCAAATTTGCAACATGTTTATATTGCTTAATTAATTACTTTCTGACTATGATGATAACTTAATATTTGAAGCCTTGTAGTCAAAGGAAAAGAAATAATTTAAATATATGTTTTGTAGAGAGGTATGACAAGACAACTGATAAAATCTTCATTTATAAAAATATATTATACTACTCTGACTCCCAGTTTCCAATTGGCATGTAAGGAGCATGGAAATTGTCACTTTATTCTGAAACTAAGTAAAAACTGAACAAACAGAAAAATTGACAACTTTTCTTAGATTCATCAGAGTGAGATCACAGGGCATGCCCCAAAGTTGGAAAGAGACAGGAGGATGCAGAGAATCACAGCTCACCAGAGGAGAAACCTACGAGCAGAAACCTGCTCCAGAAAGACTGCCTAGATAGGAAAACTTATACTGTAATTGAGGAACCTCTGAAGGCTCAGTATGGACAAATCTGAGAGTTTAGGAACCCAGAAGACCCAGTCATGAAGAAGCCCACACACTTTTGTGATTATTACCTACAAGAATTCATTGAATTGAATTGAATTCATTGAATTCAATGAACCGATTCAATTCACTGATGTAAACGATCACAAAAAATCCCTTGGGGCTTCCATCAGGGGGAAGGTAAAAAAAACCATTTTGAAATGTGCCGGAGCATTCTGTTCTTAACAACGTCTGCCCCTAGGAGAAACTAACCGGAGCCTAACCTTCTGGGTTTTATCAGAGGCTAACTGACCTAGAGGAGGGGAAATACCCAATGTCAGCCCACTCTAGCCATTCTGTCCCATGTGGGAAGGAGAAGACTGAGAAGCACTTGTGAAGTTCACAATCCAGAGGCATAGGCTTACTCAACACTGAGACCTAACAATGGGAATACAGAACTCTCTCCCTCCCTCACACAGTATATCATCTTCGACCATCAAAACAAATACAAGGCATACTAAAAGGCAAAAACAAACAAACAAACAAGAACAAAAAACAAACCCCCCACACACAGTTTGAAGACACAGAGCAAGCATCAAAATCAGACACAGATACGTCAGGGATGTTGGAATTATCAAACCTGGAACTTAAAACAACTATGATTCATATGCTAAGCATTATATTGGAGAAAACAGACAGCATTCAAGAAAAAAATTAACAAAACTGCATCACCATTTGCATTAGCAGCACTGAAAATTCAATATGTAATGAAAATTTTAAAATTTAAAATGAAATATAAATCTAACAAAATATAATCAGAATCTATAGGAGGAAAACTATAAAATTCTGATGAAAGAAATCAAAGAACTAAATAAATGGCGGTATAGTCTGCATTCACATATCTCAATATTATCAAAATGTCACTTCTTCCCAATTTGATCTACAGATTCAATTTAATCCCAATCAAAATTCTAGCAAGTTATTTTATGGGAATTAACAATCTGATTCTAAAATTTATGTTACAGGCAAAAGATCCAGAATAAATGCAGTACTGGAAGAGAAGAAAACAAAGTTGGAGGACTGACCCTATCAGCCTTCAAGACTTACTATAAAGCTACAGTAATCAAAATAGTGTGATATTGGTGAAAGAGTAGACAAATATAGAGCCCAGAAATAGACCCACATAAATATAGTCAGCTGATCTTTGACAAAAGAGTAAAGGTAATCAACAAAGACAGACTTTTCAACAAATGGTGCAGGAATAACTGGACATCTACATGCACAAAAATGAATCCAAATGCAGGCCTTATAACCTCAACAAAAATTAGCTTAGAAAGACATCATAGACCTAAATGTAAAATGAAACACTATAAAACTAGAAGCTAACATAGGAGAAATCTAGGTAACATGGGTTTGGTAATGACTTTCTAGATAAAACACCAATGACACAACCCATGAAAGAAATAATAAACTAGACTTCATTAAAATTAAAAACTTCTGTTCTGCAAAAAGCATTAACAGAATTGAAAGCCAAGCCACAAACTGTGATAAAAATATTTGCAAAAGACATACCTCATAAAGGACTGTTATCCAAAATATACAAATAACTCTTAAAAGTCAGTAATAAGAAAATAAGCAATACGAATTTTAAAATGAATGAAAGATCTGAACAGACACATCACTAAAGAAGACATACAGATGCCAAATAGATTTTAAAACAAAATGCTCAACCCTGTGTGTCATCAGGGAATTGCAAATTAAGACAACAATGAGATATCACCACACACCAGTTAGAATGGCCAAAATCCAAAACACTGACAACATTAAATGTTTACGAAGATGTGGGAAACCAGAAACTCTCATTCATTGCTTATGGAAATGCAAAACTGTACAGTCACTTTGGAAGACAGCTTGATAGTTTTGTACAAAACAAAACATACATTTACCATATGATTTCGCAGTCTTGTTCCTTAGCATTTACCCAAATGGGTTGAAAATTATGCCTACACAAAAACCTGTGCATGGATGTTTACAGAAGCTTTCTTCATAATTTCTGAAACTTGGCAGCAACAAAATGTCCTTAAGTGGGCCAGGCATGGTGGCTCACACCTGTAATCCCAGAACTTTGGGAGGCCAAGGCTGGCAGATCACAAGGTCAGGAGCTCAAGACCAGCTCGGAAAACATAGTGAAACCCCGTCTCTACTAAAAATACAAAAAATTAGCCGGGCGTGGTGGCAGGTGCCTGTAATCCCAGCTACTTGGGGGGCTGAGGCAGGAGAATCGCTTGAATCCGGGAGGCACAGGTTGTAGTGAGCCAAGATCACACCACTGCACTCCAGCCCGGGTGACAGAGCAAGACTCCATCTCATTAAAAAAAAAAAAAAAAAAAAAAAAAGTCCTTAAGTGAGTGGATAAACTGGTACATCCAGACAATGAAATATTCAGCACTAAAAATAAGTGAGCTACCAAGCCAGGAAAAGACATGGAAGAGCCTTAAAGTCATGTTACTAAGTGAAGAAGCCAATCTGAAGTCTAAGTGCTGTACAATTTCAACTATATGACATTCTGGTAAGAGCAAAACCATGAAGACAGTAAAAAATTAGTGATTTCCAGAGAGTAGGAGGACGGAGGTAAGAATAGAAAGGGCACAAAGGATTTTTGAGACAGTGAAACTATTCTGCATGGTCTATAATGGTGGATGTATGTCATCATACATTTTTCAAACTCCATAGGATATACAACACCAAGAGTGAACGCTAATGTAAACTCTGGACTTTGGATAGTGAGATATCAATGTAGGTTCATCAATTGCAACAGCTGTTCCACTCTGGTGTTTATGTTGGTAGTGGAGTAGGCTATGCCTGTGTTGGGGCTGGAAGTATAATGTGTTTCTGCTCAGTTTTCCTGTGCACCTAAAACTGCTCTAAAAAATAGTCTGTTAAAAAATTAACCCAAAATAACAAGAAAAAGCCTGCTAGGATATTAAACATGGTACATCTAATCATTTTTTTTAGGCCTTTCATTTTCCTTTACAAAGTTATATACATTCTAACATATAAGGTCATGAACATCATTCATTTAGTTGGCTCCTAAATATTTTATCTTTGGATGCTACTGTAATGAAATTTTGTTTCAATTTCTAATAGTTAATTGCTAGCATAGAGATATACAGTTGATTCTTGTATTTTTGACTTGGTATAACTGTGCTAAACTTCTTATTAATTCTGGTAACTTTTTGTTCATTTGTGGATTTTTATGTATACCAACAAGACATTTACAAATAAAGACAGCTTTACCTCCTTCCACTCTGAATACCATTTATTTATTTCTTCTTGCCTTATTGCATTGAATAGAACTTCACAATTTTGAATAGCTGTGGGGAGAGGGGACATCCCTGCCTTGTTCCTGTAGAAAGCATTAAGCTTTCATCACTGAGTACCATCTTAGTTTCTCAGGCTGAGAAAGCTTTCTCTCTTAATAATTTACTGATGGCTTTCATTAAAAATAAGCGTTGAATTTTGTCAAATATTTTTTCTGCATCTATCGACATAATCATCTGGCTTATTTTGCTTGTTCACTGTGTTGAAATATATTGATTGACTTTCAGATGTTAAATCAACCCTTTATTACCAGAATAATGGTCATGATGTACTATTTTTTCTGCATTATTGAACTTGATTTGCTGAAACTTTGGTAAGAACTTTTAATCTAATTTTATAAAAGATAATAGGTCTGTAGTTTTATTTCATTGTAGTCCTATTCTGATTTGTATATCAGAGTAGTATAGGCCTTACAGAATTAGTTAGGAATTTTTCCCTTCTGTATTTTCTGAATGTTTGTGTGAAATTGGTACTATTTCTTTCTTAAATGTTTATGTAACTCACCAGACAAGCCATCTGGAACTGAAGGTTGTTTGTGGGAGGTTTTTTTTTATCCTAAATTAAATTTATTTTATTTATATAGAGCTTTCTAACTTTTCTATTTTTTTTTTCTTTTGAAACAGGGTCTTACTCTGTCTCCCAGGCTGGAGTTCAGTGGCACGATCATGGCTCACTGCAGCCTCAACTTCCTGGGCTCAACTGATCCTCCTGCCTCAGCCTTTTGAGTAGCTGGGGCTGCAGATGTGTATCACCACACCCAGCTAATTTAGTTTATTTTTTTGTAGAGACAGTGTCTCACTATGTTGCCCAGGCTGGTCTCGAACTCCTGGGCTCAAGCAATCAATCTGCCTCAGCCTCCCAAAGCACTGGGATTACAGGCGCAACCTACTACACCTGGACTTGCTTTTCTATTTCTTTTTTATTAAGTTTTGGTAATTTGTAGATTTCAAGGACTCTGAGTAAAGCATCTTATCGCATAGAACAGAAAAACAGAAGACAGCAGGACCAACTGTTATTATTATGTTCCAAATAAAATTATCTTTTGAAAACACACTTCTTACGTTTTCAGTTTTCTCTCCATTACTTCATGGCATGTGTTGTTTGATCTCATTAAGAACTGAGTTCCAGAACCTCCCCCACTGCAGTTCACTCTTTGAGCCCAGCCCTGATTCTTTTTCCTTCTGCATCACACTGTCATTTCAGCCACTCTCAGCAATATCTTCAGCTCCCTTTGTGCTGTGATTCTGTTCCATCGGCCCTGCGAAATCCATGCACCATGGATCAACTTAACTTTTCACTTTCTCCGCTCTTACTTCCAGGCTGCTAAATAACAGTGAAGGAAATTATACAACCTCATCAAACAGTATGACCTCAAATCCATGATTTCTGCCTTCCCTTGAGTTTTCAGCAAACTGTGACAATTTGTCCATTTTTCTTTCATCAAATCTACCTCTTGGCCAGGCACGGTGGCTCACACCTGTAACCCCAGCTACTTGGGAGGCTGAGGCAGGAGAATCGCTTGAGCCCTGGAGGCAGAAGTTGCGGTGAGCCCAGATTGCGCTATTGCACTCCAACCTGGGCAACAAGAGAGAAACTCCATCTCAAACAAAACAAAACAAAAATCTACCACTTATTTTTCAGGGTGACTATTTCAAACTTATACCACTGAAAATCTGTGCATTATCATATCCCTTCTTCTTTTCAACAGACAACTGGCCTTCTATTTTACGGTAAAGTAGAAGTCACAAGACAGAAGGACACACTTTCTCCTTTGCTGCCACCTCAAGCTACCCGATGTTTCTAAAGGGTCGTGTTCACCTTCCCAGTTAGGACAATGGAAGAAGCATCTCTCTTCCTGCATAAAACTAATCCCTCCCCTTATGATCTAGATCCTATTTTCAACAGCTCCTCCAGGGATTTAATTTCATGAACGATCTACGTTCTCATCTGAGGTTTCAACACTGTTCTATACTGGGGCTTTTCCCATCAGCATTTAAAGGTGCTTAATTCTCTTCCTGCACCCTCTACCCCAAATTATTTTTCTTTTTATGTCTCTCATCCTATCTCATTCTCACGTCACACCCTCTTCACAAACACACTCATGGGAAGAGTAGCCTGCAGTAGCTCCACACAGCCAGGCTCAGTACTCTGAAGTTTGGCAGGCTCGTTTCCATTGAAACCCCCTGATTCACCACTGCCAATGGACTTCTATTGGCAAAATCCAGCAGGCACTTTTGTATCATACTCAACAAAGGGCATCAGAAAGATTAAACTGATGAAAATTTTGAATCAGACAACTGGCACCCCTAGAAGCAGGAGTCCCCAAATTAGTATTAAACCAAGTGAAATTCTGAGCAAAAGCTATAAAATGGGAAAAGGAGAGTCACTTTAAACTCATAAACTTCAAAATTAACAGACACTTGATGTTATGGATATGCAAATTACCCTGATTTGATCGTTATACATTGTATACATGTAGCAAAATATCATACCCTACTCCATAAATACGTACAATTATTAGGTGTCAGTTAAAAATAATAATAAAAGCAGAAAATATTAACAGAGAAGTTAGTCGATTTGAATCTTTATGAACAAAATGGCATATATTGAAATGTATAAAGGAAAAATTGCTTGAATGTTTGGAAAAACTGACAAAACACTGAAGTGAAAAGCTGTAATTAAACTCTCTAAGTCATTGTAAGATTAAGTAGTACCCTTAAAAAGTTTACGAAAGATATGAGTTATATAATTAGTAAGTATGAGTAGGGAGATGGCTAGATTCAGCTTTTTTATTGCTTTAATTAGCACTTTTCATATTTTAGACCAAATAAAGTAAATAAAAGTTAAAGATATTATTTATCTTTAACAAAGCTTTAAATTATTTCATTATAAACTAGAAAGAATGAAAATCAATGACCTAAGCATACAACACAGGAAATTTATAGAAAGGAAACAGGTAAGTATTAGACAGTACTAATAAAGATAAAGGAAAAATGTAATGCACTAGAAATAAAAGATGGATTGATTAATAAGTCCAAAAGCTGATTTACTGAGAGTAAAATGGACAGAGCTCTAAGTCAGCTTAACTCCAAAACAAAAGAAAAATCATAAATGAGAAAGGGCATGTAACAAAGATATAAAAGAAAATTTTAATATAAAACACTACGTACAAATCTACTAATGTGATATTTCAATGAAATGAGATTTTTCCAGCAAAAACTGAGGTTCCAAACTTGACACAAGGTTGAAAACAGAAATAGCTGCCAAAAGAGTCGTTAATGATGTTAAGGAACCCCAAATAAACCTGGACTCAGGAATTTTACTAGTGAGTCCTAGCTAATATCAAGAGACAGATAGTTCATATGGCATTGCAATTGTTCCAAAGCAAGTAAATGGACAGAGAATTGGCAGAATCCTGATAACAGAATCTGAAAAGCATTGCCTTAAAAACAAACAAAAAAAAACCAGACAAATATTTAGTTATGAATATACAAGAAAACTGGTAAGGAAAATATTAGCAAAACAAACCTAGCCACATATTAAATAAATCACATAGTCTTAGACAAGGGTATAAAGAAAATCAGTCAATCAATCAATCACATACATTGAAGACAGCACAATAGTCTTTCTCCAGAATTGTGAAAATGGATCAGTCTTTTTTAAAAACTATGAACATAATTAATTATATCAATGAATCTAAAAAGATTTTCTAAAGCATATGCAGTAGTTTTCCCTTTTCCACGATTTTACTTTTCTGAGATTCAGTTACTCACAGTCCAAATATATTAAGTGGAAAATTTCAGAAACAAGCAATTCATAAGTTTTAAAGTCGGTGCTGTTCTGAGTAGCATAATGAAATTTCTTGCTATCCAATCTATTCCACACAGGACATGAATCATCCCTTTTTCCAGTGTATCCAGGTGTATTAGTTTGTTTCACTCTGCTCTAAAGAGCAACCTGAGATTGGGTAATTTATTAAAAAAAAAAAAAAAAGAGGTTTCATTGACTCACAGTTCCACGTGGCTGTGGAGGCCTCAGGAAACTTACAATCATGGCTGAAGGTGAAGGGGAAGCAAGGCACATCTCACATGGTGGCAGGAGAGAGGTGAGGGGAAGTGCCACACACTTTTAAACCATCAGATCTCATGAGAACTCACTCACTATCATGGAAACAGCAAGGGGGAAATCCACCCCTCATGATTCAATCACCTCTCACCAGTTACCTCCCCTGGGTTACAATTTGAGATGAGATTTCGGTGGGAAAACAGAGCTAAACCATATCACCATGTGAGGGGAAGTATAGTAAAGAAAGATATTTGGAAAGAGAGAGAGACTGGATTCACAGAACTTTTATTACAGTATAATACTTCTACTCGATTATTAGTCATTATTAATAATCTCTTACTGTGTCTAATTTTAAATTAAACTTTATCAAAGGTATGAAAGTTTAAAAAAAACCCTAATACATATAGACTCCAGTACCATCCTCAGTTTCAGACCAGAGGTCTTAGAAACTATCCACTGTGGGTAAGCAAAGATAGTCATTTTCTTAGATGTTAAAAAAAGTTTCTAAATAAAAAAGTTGCTGTTAACGTCTTTAAAATCATGGTTTTTTGTAAAATAAGAATAAAATATATTAAATTAATGTGAAACCATATATCTATCTGAAACCAACAGCAATGATCATTCTTTTTTTGCTTGTTTGCTTTTTTGTTGTTTTATTTTGTTTTGTTTTTTTGAGACGGAGTCTCGCTCTGTCTCCCGGCTGGAGTGCAGTGGTGCATTCTTGGCTCACTGCAACCTCCGCCTTCTGGATTCAAGCAATTCTCCTGCCTCAGCCTCCAGAGTAGCTGGGACTACAGGTGCCCACCACCATGCCCGGCTAATTTTTTTTGTATTTTTAGTAGAGACGGGGTTTCACCACGTTGGCCAGACTGCTCTCAAACTTCTGACCTCAGGTGATCCACCCGTCTCGGCCTCCCAAAGATCATTCTTAACCCTGGAAGTCTAGAGACCTTCTTATTAAAATCAGAAGCTGGGCATAGTGGCTCATACCTGTAACAGAAGCCCCAGAAACTGAGGCAGAAGGATCACTTGAGGACAAAAGTTAGAGACCAGCCTGAGCAACATAGTAAGACTCCATTTCTAAAAAAAAAAAAGAAATTTAATTAGTCAGGCACGAAAGTGCATTCCTGTAGTCCCAGCTGCTCAGGAGGCTGAAATAGCAGAATCACTCAAGCCCAGGAGTTTGAGGCTGCAGGAAGTTATGATCACACTACTGCACTCCAGCCTGAATGACAGCGTGAGACCCCATTTCTAAAAAACTAAAAAGAGAAAATCAGGAATGACATGAATATCAGCACTGCTGTTATTAAATTTGGAAGTCCTTGCAAACACAATCAGAAAGGAAATGTTTGTGTGTGTGTGTAAAGATGTGCATATATGTGTATATGTATATACATGCATATTGATGCTCTTAAAAAGGCTGGATAGCAAGCAGGATAAGAATCAAATTGCTTCAGTAAAGTTTTTGCTCTTAAATTTATAAACCATGTATCCTTCAACAAACTTCTTATGCTGCCTTCATTTCTTCAACCAAAATTAAAGGAAATAACAATTGTACCTACTTTATAAGAAGCCGTAAGGCTTAAAACAAAGATAATATGAGTAAAAGCTTAGAATGCTTTCTGGCACAGAATAAATGCCAAACAAATCCTTACTCACTATAAAATATCTGCCATTAATATAGAAAGGGCCCTTAAAACTTGGTAACAAAAAGTTAAATATCCCAATAGAAAAGGAGAAAAGACTTGAGCTAGTAATTCCCATGAATTACTAACTAGTAAAGTAATATTAATAATGAATGAAGATGTAATGGTTTATTCAACACAATAAGTAATAAAACAATTATAAATAAAAATAATAAAATGACTTTTTTAAATTTGAAGCATATGAAACATTTATATAAGAGAAAGAAGCAATAATAATTGCTTCTTTGGAGGTTAATTTCTCAGAATATACTTTATAAAACTTAAAAGTTTGCCTCCTTAATTTAGAAATTCCACTTTAAATACTTCATCCAAATAAAAAACTAAAATCACGCACACAGTTTTAGCTGTGAGAATTCATAACAACACTGTTCATGACAGAAGAAATTCCATTAATTGAACTGTCCAAAAAACATCAGAGGACCTCTGGAAATGAAATACTATGCTGCCCTCACAAATAAGGCTGTGGAAGTACATATATTGTGTGGGAAGATTTTCAAATATATTAGAAATCTTAAAATGCAGATTAGGAAAAGATAGCAGAATGATCTTTGTAAAGAAACACACATATATACACAGGAGCAGAGACGTAGGTGGCAAGATACAAACCAAGCCACCTGGTTGCATAAAATTACAAGTATTATTTATTTGTTTTCTTGGTCAATTTGTATTTTTATTAGGTGACCATGCACTGCTTTTGTGCATAAGGTTAAAAAAAAAAAAGCAGTGGGAGGTGGCAACCAGGCAACAGAACTCCAGAACTCAAAGAAATAATTTCTATGAGGAGCTTAGCTAACGTGGCCAAGGTACATTTTAAAGAACAAGCTGAAGGAAATGCAGGGGGCCCCCCATTCACCCATTCACCAGACCACACAGAGAGTTCAAATATTATAAACCCAATTAATAAGAATTGCTGCCCCAATAAAACCTACAGCCACAGACACCAGGACTCCCTGCTGCATGGCAGAGCAGTGAATGTATCAGAATCGGACTCAATAACTGACTCAATGCATTCTCCCCTCCCTATGTTCCTACAGTTGCTCAGAATGTATCCCTCACCAACTTCCATTTTTTCCCCGTTTGGGAAAGAGTATTGCTTTCTTTTTAATTTTATTCTGATGTTCATTTCCTTCATGTGTTTATTTGGACTCTAAGTTGGGGTAGGTGGGAGGCTGGAGGATAGAGAATTCCAACAGAGTTCCCTCAGAATTGCTCTTCCAATTTAACTTACATTTTATGATACCAACCATTAGTTGTAGTTATTTAATTTCACAGATTGGACTCCTCAAACCTGTATAAATATTTAAGTAAATAAATAAAGATTGCTATCATCCTTTTAATGTTGAATGTTTCTCCATAGAAGCAAGAGGTCTAAAGATATGTATGGCACCAGTGTTCCTAGATACGTAGAGTCTGGGAAACACTGACGTAAATGTATGGCAACAAAAGGAGGAAAGGATCTTAAGAAGTTATGAATGGTTATCATATAATCATGCACAAGAATGCATGGCTTAATTACTCAATGACATAGAAGTCTCTTTGCTATCCAAATGCAGCCAGAGTTCTTTGAAAGATTAGGCTCTTCTAATAGTCCAATATCTAGAAGTTATGTCTTTTACATATTTCCAAGAGGGGAAAAAGGAGTTAAACATGACTTCAAGATTTCCTCCTGTCAAGGCGGCATGGTGGTATCATTAACACTTAGAGAGATTGGAAGTGATAACTAGATTGCAGAAAAAAGATGGATTTAGTTCAGTTGAGGAGAGTGAAGTGATGGGACTTCTGCATGGATTTATAAGAAAATCAGTTGGAAATGCAAATTGGAACAAAAGAGAAGGACCAAGACCTTCGACTGAGTTGAGTTTACATTCTGTAAAAATGCAAAGAAGTTTATAAAACCCTCAAAACAATGCACAGGAGAAAAGACCTAGAAGCAAAAGTTGAGCACTGAAAAAAGTCCGGGTCTGGATATTAAAGGAGAAAGAAGATTCAGAGGCAAGAGGTAGCATGGTCAGAGCAGAGAAAAGTAGACTGAAACAGTGCCCTAGATTTACAATTGTTAGCGGAGAATACACAAGTTAATGTTCTCTGGTCAAATCTCTAAGTGAAACAGTGGGTTAACCTAGTTAAGAAGCTTTATTTACTGCAGGTCTTTATGGAGCCTTTGATACATAGATTTGCCTTGTGAGACTTTAGACTATGTTGTGACATTTCCCAAACTTACACAACCAGAGACTGCTTATCTAGAGTTACCCCTACTTACTTCTCATAGAAGGAGCACCAGTGTTCCCAGATACTTAGAGTCTGGAAACAACGAAATTATGGCAAAAAAGAGAAAGATCTAAGAATTATGAATGGTTATCATATAATCATGCACAAGAATGCATGGCCTAATTACTCAATGACATAGAAGTCTCTTTGCTATCCAAATGCAGCCAGAGTTCTTTGAAAGATTTGGCTCTTCTAATAATCCAATATCTAAAAGTTATGTCTACAATAAGAATTTGAGCCTTAAAAATATTATTTAAGGGTGTAGTGGAGCAACACTAATCATAACATGGTACAATAAATGAAGTTCTCCTTTAACTTTCCTAGAGAAAGCCCATTGTGGCCAAGCCATCTGGTGGTTCCTGGAATATAATCATCACATTTGTATGATGTGTTGCTGTTTCTGTGATCTTTTTTATGCAGAGAACAAGATAAAAACAAATTTTTTTAAATTTCGGTCTTTGGATTTCCATATCAAAGACAGACTGTAGTTCTCTGCTTGCCTTGGTGGCAGTTTGACAGCCAGTATCCTACCTCAGATCAATGCACTCTGCCAGTCACGACCACAATGGGGACTTCCTAAGTTGTCTGTGCTTTTTAAAAAGAGGAAGGAGAAAAATTAGGAGGAAGGAAGAATGAGAGGAAGAGAAGAGGGAAGGAGAGATGGAAAGGAAGGAAAACTAGATACCTTTTCTAAGTGTGGCCTGCCTCCAGAGAATAATTTATCCTCATTTCAGCCTTTGTGCATTTTACAAAATCAATTGAAGAGCTGGAAACAATAGTTAAAGCTGAAAATATCAAAATACCTTTCTTTCACAGTTGTTTACTCTTAGATGCCACTTAATTCTGATGCCAGAAGAAAACATAGAGGGAGGTGAGCTCAGCTGATAATAGAGTCTCATCTCACCTCCAGAGCCAAAAGGCTGGAGGGTTTTTCCTCCCTGCTGAAGTTTGCCTCGCAAATAATTTGAAAAGAATACATTTCTCAGCACAGATAACTTAGGAAGTCCCCATTGTGGTCATGACTGGCAGAGTGCATTGATCTGAGGTAGGATACTGGCTGTCAAACTGCCACCAAGGCAAGCAGAGAACTACAGTCTGTCTTTGATATGGAAATCCAAAGGCCGAGATTCCTGCCGAATGGGCTTATACCGCCTCTGCCTCAAACAAAGCATAGAAGCAGCATCAATGAAACCCTATTCTTGTTAGTGGAAGCAGCTTGGAATCCCACTTCCTGTTAGCCAGATCCTTTTGATTCTACTGACATCTATGGGCTATGACTTAGCTTTGCTGTTTCCTTTTCTTTACTTAACTGCTCCAATTCTCATATTTTTTAAATGTTTTTTAATGAATTCATTGAAAAGACCGTAGTAAACCTACTGTCTGTTCAAACACGGTGCTCCAAGGGCTGCCTGCCTTCCTGCCCCCCAGAGATAATGAGGAGAAAAATATTATCCTATCAAAAGCCACTGTCCCCTACCCTCCAGTTCAACCCAGGTTTAGGCACTTCCTGCACTGGTTTTTCCATGAGAATCTCATTGTCCACCCAGCTTTGCTTCAGACACATAAAGGGAAAAAGTTTGTATAAAGTATTACTGTCATGCAGAGAGTATGTCATTTTGGGATATACTATCATCAGTATACTATATGTTATCTACTTATTATCCAAGGTTTACTTAGTGCTCATTATATCATCAACAGAATAGTTAAGATGGGCAAGTTCTTTTTGGGGGGGCAACTGCCACAACTTGAAGTAAATCTGGAGAATTTTTCCAAATGTTGACAGAGGTTAATTCTCCTCTAAATTTTCCATTTTGAAGCATATGGCCTTTTCATTATCTCATCTCTTTTAATCCCAATTCCACCATCCATCTCTGTTTCTTTCTTT
Source organism: Nomascus leucogenys (assembly GCF_006542625.1). Lineage (NCBI taxonomy): Eukaryota > Metazoa > Chordata > Mammalia > Primates > Hylobatidae > Nomascus > Nomascus leucogenys. The sequence goes on from NC_044399.1 coordinate 64,810,479, forward strand.
ATATTTTGTCCCCACTGGTTCTATTTTTAACAATTTGTCTCCAATCCATTTTTTATTCCCACTGATTCAATTTGTAACATTTGTCTCCAATCAGCTTCACCCATTTTGTTCCTTTCTTCATTCTTCGTTCTCCCTTGCTCCATTTGTAACAAGATTTCCACTCAATTTCACCAACTCATTATCAACTCAGAATGCACATGTATTAGTCTATTCTCACACTGCAAATAAAGACATATCTGAAACTGGGTAATTTATAAAGGAAAGAGGTTTAATTGACTCACAGTTCAGCATGGCTAAAGAAGGCCTCAGGAAACTTATGATCATAGCAGAAGGGGAAGCAATCATGCCCTTCTTCACGTGGCAGCAGGAAGGAGAAGGATGAGAGCCAAATGAAGGGGAAAGCCCCTTATGAAACCATCAGATCTTGTGAGAACTTACTCACTATCACAAGACTAGCATGGGGAAACCACCTTCATGTTTCAATTACCTCCCATCAGGTCCCTCCCTTGACTCGTAGGGACTATGGGAACTACAATTCAAGATGAGATTTTGGTAGGGACACAGTCAAACCATATTATTCCACCCCTAACCCTCCCATATCTCATGTCCTCACGTTTCAAAACATAATCATGCCCTTCCAAGAATCCCCCAAAGTCTCAACTCATTCCAGCATTAACTTAAAAGTCCAAGTCCAAAGTCTAATCTGAGACAAGACCTCTTCCACCTATGAGCCTGTAAAATCAAAAGCAAGTTAGCTACTTCCTAGATACAATGGGGATACAGGCATTAAGTAAATACACCCAATCCAAATAAAATAAATTGGCCAAAACAAAGGGGCTACAGGTGCCCATGTGAGTCTGAAACCCAGTAGAGTAGTCATTAAACCTTAAAGTTCAAAAGTGATCACCTTTGATTCCATATCTCGCATCCAGGGCACGCTGAAGCAAGAGGTGGGCTCCCATGGCCCTGGGGAGCTCTGTTCCTATGGCTTTTCAGGGTACAACCCCACTCCTGGCTGCTTTCACAGACTAGCATTAAATATCTGCAGCTTTTTCAGGTGCATGGTGCAAGCTGTCAGTGGATCTACCATTCTGGGGTCTGGAGGATGGTGGCCCTCTTCTCACAGCTCCACTAGGCAGTGCCCCAGTGGGGACTCTGTGTGGTAGCTACTACCCACATTTCCTTTCCATACAGCCCTAGCAGAGATTCTCCATGAGGGCTTTGACTTTGCAGCAGACTTCTGCCTGGACATTCAGGCATGTCTATATGTGCTCTGAAGTCTAGGCAGAGTTTCCCAAACCTCAATTCTTGACTTCTGTGCATCTGAAGGCCCAACACCACATGTAAGTCACCAAGGATTGAGGCTTGCACCCTCTGAAGAAATGGCCTGAGCTGTACATTAGCTACTTTTAGCCGTGCCTGGAGCTCAAGCAGCTGGGATGCAAGCCACTATGTCCCGAGGCTGCATAGAGCAGGGGGACCCAGGCCCAGGCAACAAAACCATTTTTCCCTTCTAGGCCTTAGGGCCTGTGATGGGAGATGCTGCCATGAAGATCTATGACATGCCTTGAAGATATTTTCCACATTGTCTTGGTGATTAACATTCAGCTCCTCATACTTATGCAAATTTCTGCAGCTGATGTAAATTTCACCCCAGAACATGGTTTTTTCTTTTCTGTCCCATCATCAGGTTGCAAATTTTCCAAACTTTTATGCTCTGTTTCCTCTTGAACACGTTGCCACTTAGAAATTTCTTCCAGCAGATACCCTAAATCATATCTCTCAAGTTCAAAGTTCCACAGATCTCTAGGGCAGGGACAAAATGTTACCTGTCTCTTTGCATAGCAAGAGGGACCTTTACTCCCATTCCCAACAAGTTCCTTATCTCCATCTAAGAGAAGCAGCATTTGGTCAAAGCCATTCAACAAGTCTCTAGGAAGTTCTAAACTTTCCCACATCTTTCTTGTCTTCTGAGCCTTCCAAACTGTTCCAACCTCTGCCTGGTAGCCAGTTCCAAAGTCACTTCCACATTTTCAGGTATTTTTACAGCAGCACCCCAATCTTTGTGGTACTAATTTCCTGTATTAGTCTGTTCTTATCCTGCTAATAAAGACATACCTGAGACTCGGTAATTTATAAAGGAAAGAGGTTTAATTGACTCATAGTTCAGCATGGCTGAGAGAGGCCTCAGGAAACTTACGATCATGGCAGAAGCGAAAGCAAACACATCCTTCTTCACATGGCAGCAGGAAGGAAAAGACTGAGAGCTGAGCAAAGGGGGAGGCCCCTTATGAAAGCAACAGATCTTGTGAAAACTTACTATGATGAGACTAGCATGGGGGAAACTGTCCCCATGATTTAATTATCTCCAATTTGGTCCCTCTCATGACACATGAGGATTATGGGAACTACATTTCAAGATGAGGTTTGTGTGGAGACACAACCAAACCATATCAATACAGTTATTCTCTATCATGACATCCATTTTCGCTCCAGCCTTTAGAATCAAACCAGCCATATTTCAAAGTACACATCTGCACTGCCCAGTTACTCCCTTCCCTGACTTGAGACACTACCGTTATTTCTGAATGCAGAATACCTCACCCGATTTTTAAAGTGCTTTGTCATGTAAACCATGAACTCCTTAGGGAAGAAGAGGATTTTCTTGCTGAATCAAACAGCCTAACTTCTTTCAACTGCACTGAGTGCAAGAACACATCTTACATTCAGGATAATGAGAAATGTAGCAAATAGCATACGTAAATGTGAAGAGCAACATGTTCCAGTGGGATTTCAGCCAATAACATCAGTGCCTACAGCTTCTGGTTCAGCCCTCACAAATAGCTAAGGACCTGCATGCCAAATGGAAAGAATTGACCCTATTCTCCTCTGGAGCAACCTGTAATCATAAGCAACAAACACAATGAAAAGTAGAAGGCTGTAAGAAGACACACCCTTAGTTAAAAATCCACCTGGAAAAGAGGAGCCATGGAATTCAGGACCCATGCATTTCCTCTTTACTTGTAAGCATGATGTAAGAGAAAGAGCATGGACTCTTTGGGATCTAACAAAACTGAGTTTGAAACATGGCTCTGCCACTTAGTCCATGGTTGAGCCTGACCAAGTTGTCTGCTTTTTGTAAGCCTTACATTCATCAGTTGGAAAATATAAAGAGCAATGATTTGAACCATAGAAATATTTATGTTTCTGACATAAGCTACACCCTTTAAAGATTTTCCAAACTAGACATTATATATGTCAAAATAAGGTTTTAATTTAAAAAAAATTTTAAAGATCAAGATCATTAGACAATAAGGGACCAAACCATCTTGAGGACTTCAGCTACATTCCTTGAGGAGTCCTCCTCTGCCTCAAGATGTCCTGCCTCAGTGGCTCCCCAACCTGGCTCATCACCAGCTTCAAGTGGGGAGCTCTTAAAATGAGCCCTGCCCCATGAAAATTTGATTAGGTCTAGAATTGAACCAGGATTCCATATTTCAGTAAGTACCCTCATGGTAATGATGATCAACAAGATTTGGGAATTACCAATCTCCCTATAGAATAAATTGGGAATTCCTATGAGTTTAGTGAAGACATTTGCCTTTACCCTCAAGCTGCTAAAACAAGAGAACCTTCTACATGAGACCGCTTCACATACTTTTGTGTATGTTAGGAAAAACAGACTCCAATTAAGGATTCTCTGAGATCAGGAAGTTCCATGGAACCATATAAGGCTTCCTCCTTGTCTTCATAAGTTTGATTTCTAACCGGAGTTAAAAGCGAACTATTTTCACTCAGGTAAGTGAACTGAATGCTCAGTCCAAGTCTAGTGTCATATTAGAATCTTAGAGGAATATTGGGAGTCACTTTCATAAAGACCACATTCAAGCTTACTGCCCAAGATTCACATGGCATCCCCTCCCAACTAAGGCCAAGGGTAGAAATAGTTGAAATGTTTGCCAATCACTTTCCAGGTGAGACTATTTTCAAAGCATAATCCAGTCCATAAAAGTTCTGGGTACCTGGTCTAGAAATCAGTCTTTCATTAAGGAAACACACAAAATATCAGTGCTCCCGCTAAGTAGTGAGCCTTGGTCTTTAAGGACCTGGTTTGTATTTGAAACAGAGAAGCCAAAAAGCCAGAATTCAGGACCCAAGAGTATGTTTGTTACCTGCAAATTGTATTCTGTCCGGTTTCACACTAGGATTTCCATTGAAATCCCTGGCGATTAATCAGCTCTGTAGTGGAAAAATACTTTTCTATTCTTTCACACCACATTTCCTTTCTTTTCCTCCAAATACCAAATAAAGTATTAAAAGATGCTAAATCCCATAGGACAATTTTAAAATGAGGAATTCTTTTAGCCTGGAGGTTAAAGGAGGCAGCAAATGTACTCAACGTGACAATTTTCCAGCTAGAAAACTCAAAGCAGAATTTACTTGGTGTTTCATTCAGCCCCCTCACTGTGCCACATCCCCCTGGGCTCCACTCCTCCTTCTCTCTTCTGAGCAAAGGAGAAGCTGACAGCTTAAACAAAGCCTGGGGGAACAAAGGACCCTTCTAGGATATGAGCCACCGCTGCCCCTCGCCCTAGCCTCACCCCAGTCTCCTGCCCCTTAACCCTGAGTTTCAGGCAAGGGTGATTTCATCCTAAGGAATAACTGAAGTCTTTGGATAATGAACACTAACTCTTTAGCCCTCATTTTTTAAAATCTACCATTAATATAGAGTGACACTGAATTCCCTGGTAATCGGATTAGGGTATATTGCTCAAACTGTCATTCAGAGCTGAAGCCCCTTTATCTCTTTGCTGATAGAAAGCTAAGCTTCTTGACTCACTTTGCTGCTGTTTCTTTGGAGTCATCAAGAATCTGACTTCTTCAAGCCAACAATTTTATTTGCTTAATCTTGGGTGAAAAGATTAGGGATTTAGAGAAGATTTTTCAACATCCCTGCCATTCCTAAGAAGAAGACAGATTCCTCCTCCTCAATCCTTTCTCCCTCTGCCACCAACACACACACACACGCACACACACACACACATCATACAAGCAGCCAACACACACAACACGACACAGATGCAACATATACACACCCAACACACCTACCCAACGCACACAGCACAACGCACAGTAATATAACGCACAGACACCAGAGACAAATTCAACACACACACACACCTAACATCGTACAAGCAGATAACACACACAACAAGACACAGAGCTACAACACATATACTCCCTACACACACACAATAAGACACATACAACACTATGCATGTACCCACGCACAGCACGCACAACAAAACATCACAACACACAGGGATACAGCACACATGCACTAACCACACAGATACAACACACACAAAACAACACACACAAAAGCACATATCTGCATACACACAATTTAGGAGAAGAAAGAGAAATTCAAGCCTGTTGGTTGTCACAGGAAAAGGTGGTATTTCCATGGACTCCGAAGAACAATTCTCAAACTTTGGGAGGCCATTGAGATCACCTGGCTAAAATGATGCACATTTATTGTGGGACTTGTGAACAATTAGGGTGCTTATACCTGGAAACTCTGTCAGAGGTTGGCTCTAATCACAGCCTGGCAGCTTTCAGGTGGAGATCCCCATGTGGTTCGAGTGAAAAAAAAAAAGTGCAAAAATGTCCATCACCAGGACTGATCAGTAACACTTAGCAAACTCCCTGATGTTCACAAGCCCTCCGTGCCCATTTTGCACTAGGACACAGAGTGTTCAGTCAGAACCAGGCTTTCTAGCTCCACTCAACCTCCATCCAATGCCAAATAAGACAACCACAGGAAGAAAAACAGAACTCCTGTCTAACTTGAGGACCAAAAGTAAACAAACAAACAAAAACCCTTTAAATCCACACTAGAGGTGCCTCAGAATAGAAAGGCCAGGACGGTTAGGACCCAAAAAGGCAAATAAAAGAACATGAGAATGTCATTCTTCTGACTCCCCTTATTCAACTGAATAGCCATGTGACCTTGCATAAGTCACTTGTCCTCTCTAGAACCAAATTTCCTCATCTCTACCATGGGGATCATGACAGATTTATATCTGCTTTACTTTCCTCATGAAGTTGTCTGAGGGTCAAATGACATAAATTCATAAAAAGCTCTGCACACTAATAAGGATTGATCATCAGTGGCTCATATATTCATTGTAATCACTGGAAGAGTCTGGAAAAACAAAGGTTAAATAGATGCTGGATGGCTACCTTCAAATATTGAATTGGTTGTGTGGAAAAGGCAATGGATTTGTCTTGTGTATGTTCAGGAAAGAGCTAGTGCCCATCTTCAAACTTACAAAGAGGTGGATTGCAATTTATCTCATCTCAACTCAATGCCACAGGCATTTATTGAGTACATCAGACATGCCAGGCATTCTGCCAGGTGCTCACCTGCTTTTAAGGCATATGCACAAAGAGAAATCATGGAGAGGAGCTGGCCTTGAGTTGGATATAAATGATGTGTAGGACTTTACCAGGAATACATGGAGTAAAGGGTATGCCATTGAAGGCGGCAGTATAAGTAAAGGTACACAGGTGAGGAAGTGCCTGCTGCATTTGGTGAACAGTGACTACTCCTTGTACAACATCAGAGGGTACAGGAGGCAATGGCAGAGGATCTGGGGAGGAGACTGGCCAGATAAGCTGAGATTCGACATGTGGCCTTGTACATCATGCTAAGGGTTTAATTCTATAGGCAGTGAGAGCTACTGGAAGTTTTTAGGCAATGGAGCAGCAAGATCCAACAAGATTTAGGTTGTAAAAAAATATTTATCACCTGTCCCTGATAAACGTCGAAGATACAAACACAAAGATGGTACCGTGCCTGCAAAGGCAGAGACAAATCCGCTCTCTGCTCTGCAACCCCATGCCAAACTGTGAGGGTCATCCCCCTGAAAACCTCCCAGAAGGAAAATCTGACATATCTGAACTTAAGATCTTCAAATACAGTTGGGGGATCGCAGTCACAAATGAGCTCATGAAAGCTCTTATAAATATGTTTATATTCATAATTATAAAGGCTCTTCACCAAACATGAACATTACCATTTCTCTGAAATGGAAAAGATTAGTTTTCATTCATATTTGGTGCTTACTAACACATCTGTCGAGATGCTTGTAAATCTACTGTGCGTTGTTGCTGACGGAATGCACCCGGAGTTGGAGCTTCCCCTCAGAACTGGTCTTGGATCTAAATGTTCAGTAACTTCACACTTATGGCCCAGAGTTGTAGGCCCCCTCTTCCCTTGACTGCCTGTCTCTAAGACTCAGAGTAGGGCAATTAGATATGCTGAATACATAAATACACATTAACAAATGCCAGGTAATATTTTCCACCCACTTCCCCCAATTTGCAGGGTTGTATCCCCCAAGCCTTGCTCTGGATAATGTCTTGCCCCACATGAACTGCCAACTTGTCATATACTCCTCAGCACCTTTTGTCTTTAAAGAGGGAAGAGAACAGTTCTGAAGTTCTGGCTTGCTTTCATTCAACTTCCCTTGTCTCTCCTAATCTTCATTGTCAAAGTCTCTATGTTGCTCTGCTATCTACTCCATCTACTGCACTTGTATTTGAGAGAAAACTAATTCCTATGTACTAGTAATGATTGGAAAACATTACTGAAAAAATTGATTAAAGTTTGTAGTTTACTTAGTGTTAGTGTACAAATGTTAATTTCCTAGCTTTAATAACTGTATCATGAGTATAGAAATTGTTCTGAAAAGATTCATGTTTCATATTTTCAATGTATAAATCAGGCCTATTTCACATATCTCCAACACATCTCCAACTATTACATTTAAAAAGTTGGGGGACTGGCCAGGCGTGGTGGCTCACACCTGTAATCCCAGCATTTTTGGAGGCCGAGGTGGGTGGATCACTTGAGATCAGGACCTGGCCAAAATGGTGAAACCTTGTCTCTATTAAAAACACAAAAATTAGCCATTGGTGGCGGGTGCCTGTAATCCCAGCTACTCAGGAGGCTGAGGCAGGAGAATCGCTTCAACCCAGGAGTCAGAGGTCACAGTGAGCAGAGATCACACTATTGCACTCCAGCCTGGGCAACACAGCAAGACTCTGCCTAAAAAAAAAAAAAAAAAAAAGTTGGGGGATTCTCTATTTTTGCAATTTTCTTTCTTTCTTTCTTTTTTTTAAACATCTAGTTTGTGTATTTTTTTTTTTTTTTGAGACACAGTTTTGCTCTTGTTGCCCAGGCTGGAGTGCAATGGCGCAATCTCAGCTCACCACAACCTCCGCCTCCCCAGTTCAAGCGATTCTCCTACCTCAGCCTCCCGAGTAGCTGGGATTACAGGCATGCACCACCATGCCTGGCTAATTTTGTATTTTTAGTAGAGATGGGGTTTCTCCATGTTGGTCAGGCTGGTCTCGAACTCCCAACCACAGGTGAGCCGCCAGCCTTGGTCTCCCAAAGTGCTGGGATTACAGGTGTGAGCCACTATGCCCGGCCTGCAATTTTCTATAAACTCAAAAATATTTTGAAATTAAAAAATTTTAAACCTATAATTACAGGCTCTTTAGGAAATAGCAATAGCGTTTAAGGTTAGAGAAATTATTCTTAAATGCCTTTCATTATCAAAAGGAAAAATGGAAATACAAGAACTAAAAACTTTTCATCTGAGAGGACTAAAAATATACACATGTATACATATATCCAGTAAAAAGAGAAATGAATAAGGGTAAAGGCAAGTGTCAACAAACTGAAGAAAAACAGAAGTAATGTTGAATGAATCAAAAAGAGAAAAACAGAAGTACACAAGTCAGAGTCTGAAAACAGGAATATTATAGCCGTTTATAACCATGGATAGAGACAATTTTTAAAACCCTAAACAAACGCTATATATTTTTATTTTGATAAAGAAAAATGCTTTTTATTTTAATAAATAAAAAAACCCAGGAAAACATGAATTATAAAAATTGGCACTAAATACATATAAAATTTAAAAACCTAATAATACTAGAAAAAACAGTAAAGAAATCTGTTCAAGACCTATCCATACAAAGAGTCCTAATTTTAAGCAGCGTTAGAAATGAATTCTGTTGGGGGCTCGGAACCAAGGTTACTTTGGTCTAAGTCTTCTGAGCAAAAATAAATAAATAAAATTTTTTAAAAAATGAATTCTGATGGGCCGGGCTCAGTGACTCACGCTTGTAATACCAGCACTTTGGGAGGCCGAGGCAGGTGGATTGCTTGAGGTCAGGAGTTCAAGACCAGCCTGACCAACATGGTGAAACTCCGTGTCTACCAAAAATACAAAAATTAGCTGGGTTTGGTGGCGGGCGCCTGTAATCCCAGCTACTCGGGAGGCTGAGGCAGGAAAATCGCTTGAACCTGGGAGGCAGAGGTTGCAGTGACCCGAGATCATGTCATTGCACTCCAGCCTGGGCTACAGAGCGAGACTCCATCTCAAAAAAAAAAAAAAAAAAAAAATGAATTACGTCAAGTGTTTAACAGTTACCTTTTATGTCAATTCAATGGTTTCAGAGCACAGAAAAAGAGAGAAAACTTGTCAATTCATTTTCTAAGATAAGAATGATTCTGATGACCAAAACATGAAAAGAAAAATTAAAATGTTCATATTGCATATATGATTACTATCTCGCAGAGATTCAATTTCCACTTTAAGAATTTTGTTCAGCTTCTTTCAAATTTGGAGACTAGCAAATACAGAAAACAGATTAAAAATAAGTTTTAAAATACCAGAGTCGTTCTGTTTTTTCTGTGTTATCTATTTCACATTCACTTCAAAGAGAGGCTTCATCCATTCTTCGTAATTCTCTGACGCCTGTGAGGAAGCTCCTGACTTCTGAGGCTTTTGCAAGCCTCGGTGCTTCTTTGCCTTTGCACATTCATACCAGCCACTATTCTCCATTTGTCCCTCGTACTATGCCGCCCCTTATATCTCTTGTACATGTTCTCTTAAAATATGAATTAATCAGACAGTCTAGCCATATTGATTTTTAAAGATATCTCCCTATTTTCTTCATCAAAAATCATTTGTAATTATATTGTCAGAATTTAATTTCTGAGGGCATTTTATCCTTTCCGGGTTATTGTCTCTCATAATGATTCAGGTTTGGAATAACAGGTCTTTCTTCCCTAAAGGTTTTGAAATTTGAAGACCCAGGGACAAGGATTCACATCTAACTGTTTCTAGGACCCCCTCCCTAGGGGTTTGTGAGATGACACACTTTCTTTCTCCCAAAGCTTCTTTCAACTCTACTTAAGCAGTGATTCTGTCCAAGTTGATGAAACTAGAACTTTCACTATACTTGCTTTTTTAACTTTTCAAAAGGTAGGCGAGCCCAAATCTCAATTAAAAAAAAAAAAATTCGGCTGGGCACGGTGACTCACGCCTGTAATCCCAGCACTTTGGGAGGCCAAGGCGGGCGGATCACGAGGTCAGGAGATCAAGACCATCCTGGCTAACATGGTGAAACCCTGTCTCTATTAAAAATACAAAAAATTAGCCGGGCGTGGTGGCGGGCGCCTGTAGTCCCAGCTACTCGGGAGGCTGAGGCAGGAGAATGGCGTGAACCCGGGAGGCGGAGCTTGCAGTGAGCTGAGGTTGCATCACTGCACTCCAGCCTGGGCGACAGGGTGAGACTCCATCTCAAAAAAAAAAAGAAAAAAAAATCATGTTTCGTATTTTTAATGTATAAAGCAGGCATAAGCTAGAATCCATTTTTCTTTCACGCTTGTTAACAGGGTTAAACAACTCTGGAAATTTAGAGAACACAACTAGCCCTCAGGAACAGCTCTTACAAAACTAATCAAGCTCGAGTAATTGTTTTCACTCTACCAGTTTTAGAGTACCTTGTAGACACTTCTGATGATCTCAGAGATATAAATAAACACAGTTTTGCCCCCACTGGGTTCCTTAGAGAGCAGGTTTATCACAGAGGATTGGGGGATTTCCACTGACGATTCTTAAACGTGGAGGCAATTGATCAAGTGCAAACTAAGGGCAGAGTGGATCTCTGACATCCAAGCACAGAAAGTCCAGCAGACCAAAGGCCTTCATTGTAAAGCTGCATTGCTGTCCTTGCTGCAGAGAAACTGCAGTAAAACAGCAGGGCTTCTTCAAGAGAAATGTGAATAGGATGTCAAACACCCTTGCATATCTAGAGGGAAAGACGCGGAGGGTGACCTCCCCCACTGTGTTCAGCCACGGAGCTGAACCAGGGAAGAAAACTACAAGTATGTCCCAGGATCATTATCCCCTGTCTTCTTCCTTCTCACGGCCTGCGTTTCAAACAAGTTGCTAAGCCTTTAGTGGGTTTTTTAAGAAGCTTTTTAAAGCAAAAGGGCAGGGGAAATGATAAACTTACGTATCTGTGTACCCGCTATCCAGAATTAACAAATGTTAATGTTTTGCCGTTTCAGCTTCATTTTTTTTTTTTAATAATAGAGATAAAACATTATAGGTAGATCACCTTTTGTTCTTCTCACCAATACTATTCCTCACCTTTTCTGGAGATCTCTCTCTCTCTGTGTCTCTCTCTCTCACACACACACACACCTATATATGTATATATGAATAGTATGGATAATGTTTTGTGTTTTTTAAAGTCTACACAGATGTTTAATATAGCACATCTCTCTCTTTTTCTCTCTTCCTCTCTCTCTCTCTCTCCTGTCTCTAGTCCTCCCTCTCTTTATAACATATATATAATATATATTGCATATATAGAGAGTACATATATAAATATGCATATTGGTAAACAATATGTATAATGGCTTTTGATTTTGTTAAAATTTAAATAAATTTATCATATGGTACACATTTCTCTCTCAACATTTTGTTCAGAGTATTTGGTTTCTTTTATTTTGTTTTGTTTTGTTTTGTTTGAGATGGAGTCTCACTCTGTGGCCCAAGCTGGAGTCCAGTGGCACAATCTCGGCTCACTGCAACCTCCGCCTCCTGGATTTAAGTGATTCTCCTGTCTCAGCCTCCCAAGGAGCTGGGATTACAGGTGTGCACCACCACGCCCAGTTATTTATTGTATTTTTAGTAGAGATGGGGTTTCATTGTCTTGGCCAGGCTGGTCTCAAAATCCTGACTCAAGTGATCTGCCCACCTTGGCCTCCCAAAGTGCTGGGATTACGGGTGTGAGCCAACGTGCCTGGCCAACCTTTTGTTCAGGGTATGTGTAGTTATGTTGATGTATTCAGTCCTATCATTCGTTTTTCTTTCTTTGTTGTATTCCACAGCCGAAGAACACTATAATGTATTTATCCGTTGAAAGATACTTCTTTTGTTTCCAGGTTTTTCTACTACAAGCAGCACCGTAGGGAACGTGTCCTCTAAAACACATCTGTGAGAGTCAACCGTGCATAACTAGAAGTCGAGTTCTTCATCTGAAAACAGGGATCAGCAACACAGATAGGAAATGTTTCAGGCTTTTGACACCAAATGGTCTTTGTCACAACTTCTCAACTCTCCATTGTGGCCTGAAAGCAGCTGTAGACAATACAAAAACCAGCGAATGCTGCTGTGCCCCAGTAAAACCACCAGCTGCCCTCCTGGAACACGTGTATCTTCGGCGTCACCAGATATGGTCAAATTCCTCCGAGTGGCTGCACCCACTTAGCCTGCCCCCAGTTCTGTTTCTCAGTGTTCTCCCTTCCCATTTTCTTGCCTTCATGGCTGTTGTAGTGCTGAAAACAGATCTGCATGTTTTCAGAAGCCTGAGCTCATTGAAAAGATCATGTTTGGAGTTCAGAGAAGAGATGTGTGTGTATATGAGCGAGAGGGAAAGAGAGATCGATTCTGAAGGCCAACAGAGAAGGGGAGAGATTTTCCCCAGACTGCAGCGACTACAGGTTGGTCACTTGAGCAGTGAGGACTCACTTAGTTCTCTGGGATAGAATGTGGTCAGACCACAGAGGGACGGCTGGTGATGAACCCAGGAAAAGCTCAGTAAGGTTCTCAAGGAAAAACAAAACCAGCTGAGCTGCCAAACTCCAGAAGCCATGTGGACGGACAGGATGAACATCCCAGCCACCACTCAGCGGGAGGGGAGAAGAGGGACCTCTCTGATGGTCTGGGCAGCTGAACTTTTAGGATCACTACACAACCCTGGGGAAGGAGAGAAGGAAGAATCCTCATTAAGACATTTTCTTGAGCTTAGAAAGTTCTTGTAAAAGTGTTTTTAAAAAAGAATACAGATAGTTACACACCTGAATTTCACCCACTGCAATTCAGTTCACCCTAGTTAAACCCCCTGCAAGGGAATTTAACTAGGAATCCTCTCCCCTGCATCTTCTATGTTTGTTCAAATGTTGAAAATCCTTCAAGACTGTGTTCCTACCTCACTGTCTCCAGAAAACCATCTCTAGGACCACAGCCACCATTCTATCTTCTTCTACTGAACACTTATTGGGATATAAAATAATGGAGTGAATAAGACAGTAAACTCTTGCCCAGCACAGTGGTTACCCCCTAAAACCCCAATATTTTGAAAGGTTAAGGTGGGATGTCACTTGAGGCCAGGAGTTTAAGACCAGCCTGAACAACATAGGAAGACCTCGTCTCTACAAACAATTTTAAAAAATTAGCCAGGCATGGTGGCACACACCTGGGGTCTCAGCTACTCAGAAGGCTAAATGGGAGGATCCCTTGAGCTCAGGAGTTTGAGTTTACAGTGAGCTGTGATCACACCACCACGCTTCAGTCTGGCCACAGAGCCAGATCCTGTCCAAAAAAAAAAAAAAAGAAGGAAAGAAAGAAAAAGAAAGAGAGAGAGAGGGAAGGAAGGAAGGAAGGAAGGAAAAAAGAGGGTAAACTGTGGAATTACCTAGCTCTGGATGATAACCATTTGTTTTCCATGTACCTGTTCTGTAATAATAGGCAATATACTCAATCCCTTTGAGACCCTATCCTCTCATCTTTAAACAAAAGGAGAAAGGGCTGGGCACGTGGCTCATGCCTGCAATCCCAGCACTTTGGGAGGCCAAGGCAGGTGGATCACCTGAGATCTGGAGTTTGAGACCAGCCTGACCAACATGGAGAAACCCCATCTCTATTAAAAATACAAAATTAGCTGGGCGTGGTGATACATGCGTGTAATCCCAGCTACTTGGGAGTCTGAGGCACGAGAATCGCTTGAACCTGGGAGGCAGAGGTTGTGGTGAGCCAAGGTTGCGCCATTGCACTCTAGCCTGGGCAACAAGAGCGAAACTCTGTCTCAAAAAAAAGGAGAAAGAGCCGACCCCATAGGGATTATTGTGAGAATGAAATGACATATGTCAAATATTTAGAACATAGCTATTAATATTTCTCAAAAACCAAGTCACAGCCACACCTTTTTCTTTATGATTGGCCAGTGCATTTATTATCTAATTATCGAGAGTACATATTTTAATATTACATGTTTCTGAGAGAGCAGTTACCTCATTGTATTTTAATTAAGTTTGTATATTTGTCCCTTGTCACTACACTAGGAAAAACTCCAGGGCAAAACTGTGTTTTATTCATCTTTTTATTTATAGTGCATGGTACATAATACTTATTCAATGTTTGTTGAGTAAGTGACTTTATAAACAAATTGAATAACATCCATTTTCTTTGTGTTCTGACTGATTCATGCATCAGTGAAATGTAAGGGTAAAGTGTTTTTCAGGATTTTAAAGAGGTCAGAAAGTTTACCTCCAATGAACCTATTCTTATGAAATGACTTGTAAAACAAGAGGATAAACCAAGATAGAGAAAGATGTGGAATCTTCAGACAATCAATCCAATGCAGAAAAGGAGGAAAAAGAAAAAAAGAAAGAGAAAGAAAGAAAAAGAAGAAAGAAAGAAAGAAAGAAAGAAAGAAAGAAAGAAAGAAATTGGGGGGGAGGGAGGGAGGGAGGGAGGGAGAAAGGAAGGAAGGGAAAAAGAGGGTAAATTCTGGAATTACCTAGCTCTGTATGATAACCATCCCAGGATGACTGCAACAGGTCATAACCTGCAATTGGATCATAACCAATTAAGATACAGAGTGAGTTTAGGGAGGGGCTGAGTAGGGGAAATGGATAGGATATCTCTCAGGATTGAAAACTGGGGAAATGTGAGCAGATGATAAAGGCAATTAAGGGATAGAGAAAAAGCAGACCCCATTTGAACTTGAACCTAGAAAAAGATTGTCCTGTAAGTGTCCCAAGGATCATCATATTTTACATATAGCCACAAAATATAATCACAGCACATTACTTGGTTCTGCAGAGAACGGTAATTGCATACCTATGAATGATAAGTGTTGTGGGTTAGTTTTCAACTTTTAGAATCAATTCTGGCAGAGGAGGCAATGTTACTTACATAACATCATATAAATATTATAAACTTTGATAATAGAAACTTGAATAAAGTTTGGGAGGCAGCAGGGGAAGAGAACTAGCAGAGAAAAGGCTAAGAGACAAGTTTGCGATACTACAGAATGGAGAAATGGGAATTGAAGGCTAAAGTTTGAATTTGCAGATGTGACTAAAGGAACTAGGAAATAATATAAGCATTTTATAATTAGTGTACCAGATGGTGGTGGTAGAAGTAATGAAAATGTTTGGTGGAGCACAGTGGCTTATGCCTGTAATCCCAACATTTTGGAAGGCCAAGGCAGGAGGATCACTTGAGGCCAGGAATTCAAGACCAGACTGAGCAACATCGTGAGACACTGTCTCTACAAAAATTTCCAAATAATTAGCCAGGCATGGAGGCATGTGCCTGGAGTCTCAGCTACTCAGAGGCTAAAATGGGAGGATCACTTGAGCCCAGGAATTCAAGGCTGCAATGAGCCATGATTGCACCACTGCACTCCAGCCTGTCTGTCTCCAGGCGACAGGGTGAGATGTTGTCTCCCAAAAAAAAGTAATGAAAATTCTTATCTGTCACGCAGAAAGGCAACAGTCAACAATTAGATAGATAGATATATTCAGAATTAGCATCAACATGGTCTTTATCTGCACAGAGAAGGTAACTCGAGAAGAACAAATATAGACACACACACATACGTTTATTAATAAAAGAATACATAATTATGGCCAGTCACACAATATAACCATTTTTTAAAAAAATACAAGAGACACGTCTAGTCTTTATGGCGTTATTTACCACAGCAGAAAATGAAAAATAACCCAAAATTGGTAGATAAATTTTTTATATAGTGACATAAGTTCAACAGTGGAAATTAAATAGGGCTAAGCACATTGACATGGATATCAGAAACATAATGTTGAATTTAAAAGCAAATCACAGACTGGCTATGGTGGCTCACGCCTGTAACCCCAGCATTTTGCGAGGCCGAGGCAGATCACTTGAGGTCAGGAGTTCAAGACCAGCCTGACAAACATAGTGAAACCCCGTCTCTACTAAAAGTACAAAAAAAATTAGCTGGGTGTGGTGGCTACTTGGGGGGCTGAGACAGAAGAATCACCTTAACCCAGGAGGCAGAGGCTGCAGTGAGCTGAGATCGCACCACTGTACTCCAGCGTGGGTGACAGAGCAAGATTCCGTCTCAAAAAAAAAAAACAAAAAAAGGAAGCAAATCACAGATCTCTTCAATATGATACAATTTTTAAGCTAGTAAAAACAGGCAAAACAAAACAATGCATTACTTGGAGACAAATACATATATGCTAAAACTAGTAAGAAGAGTGAGGGAATGAGAAAAATGAGGGATTCCTGATGGGGAAGTGGAGAGAGAATAGGGAGGAATATCAATAGTATTTCAACCCTATCACTCATGTTTTATTTCTGATGTTGAGTGATAGAGTCTCAGGTACTCATTCTATTATGCTTCAGAGGCTATACATGGGCTGTGTTTACTCTTTTGATGGTATCAAATGCTTCTGCTAAAACTATAGTGTATATGCCATACCCATGCACTTTCCAAAAATTGTACATAGGTGCATATATAATAAAAATAGTTTTCTGTTGTTGTTGTTGTTTGTTTGTTTTGAGACGGAGTCTCACTCTGTTGCGAGGCTGGAATGCAGTGATGTGATCTCGGCTCACTGTAACCTCCACCTCCCGGGTTCACGCCATTCTCTTGCCTCAGCCTCCAGAGTAGCTGGGACTACAGGTATGCGCCACCACGCCCAGCTAATTTTTGTACTTTTAGTAGAGACGGGGTTTCACCATGTTGGCCAGGATGGTCTCGATCTCCTGACCTCGTGATCCACCCGCCTCGGCTTCCCAAAGTGCTGGGATTACAGGAGTGAGCCACCGCGCCCGACCATAAAAATAGTTTTTAAATGAGGCAGGTTTCTACTTTTTGAGATGGAAAGGCTAGAATGATGTCCCAATTTTATTATTATGTGGGAAAAAATTAAGACATAGCTGTACCTATTAGTATAACGCCGTTCATGGGGGAGAGATTACATACAAATGTATACTTGTCCATGCATAGAAAATGTGTGGAAGTATACACACAAAATCTGCACAGGTGCTCTTGTAGAAATGGAATTAGCAGACCGGGAAAGGAATGAGATTTTGTTTTCATTCTATTTCATTCATTGCATCTGTTTTATACTTCTGTGTGGACAGGATTGAGCAAATGATAGTATTTAAGAGTATAATACTAGAAATAAAGCAGTGTTAGAATTTTTACTTACCGAGTACTTACTGTTGGCACATAGTAAATTAGTGAACAGTAGAAGTTAGCAAATGTGATGCAGCTGGTGTGGTAAAGCAGTTGAAAGAAACGGGGATTATGATTATTATTAATTTTTTTTTTTTTTTTGAGAAGGAGTCTTGCTCTGTCAACCAGGCTGGAATGCAGTAGGCAGGATCTCGTCTCACTGCAACCTTCGCCTCCCGGGTTCAAGCCATCCTCCTGCCTCAGCCTCCCAAGTAGCTGGGACTACAGGCACCTGCCACCACGCCTGGCTAATTTTTTGTTATTTTTAGTAGAGACGGGGTTTCACCGAGTTAGCCAGGATGATCTCAATCTCCTGACCTCGTGATCCGCCAGCCTCAGCCTCCCAAAGTGCTGGGATTACAGGCGTGAGCCACCGCGCTCGGTCCAGAAACGGGGATTGTTTAACCCGGAAAAGAAAACACCCCAGATGTGATTGCTGTCTTCAAATAACTTCAGGACTGTCAGGAAAATGATGAGGTTCACTTCATATGTTTCCAGAGAGAAGGACTAGACCACCGGACTGCAGCTATAGCAGAGACAACATGGTTCTCCAGATGAAACCAGCTGCCCCCAGCGGCGGGCAGCTCACTGCCACCCACTGTATTCCAAGCCCGGCCCACTGGACCAGTCATCGGGGACCCCCTTTAAGCCCTCCTGCTAGAAGATTCTTTTCTCTAAAGTCGACGACTGCAGAGTTGACTAGGAGAGGACAGAGCTTTTCCTTCAGATGAAAGGGAATGACTGTCATTCATTCTCAAAGTGGAAAGCCACGTGCTGGCAGGTGCATTCCCAGGTCAACGCGGAAGTCATGAGTTTTACGGGTTTTCTGCTTAGGCTGGATGGAAGCTACTGTCTTCCTCAAAACGGGTGAAAGCAATGAGATCATTCCCCTTCTCTGAGGTAGAGGAGATGGGGAGACCGGCCTGAGATACAAAAAGAAAATTCTGAGGTGGGGACTGGGTGGGGGGACCCAGAGGGAGGACTGAGAGCGAGAGCCAGGGAGGCAGGCAGACAGCCGGCTGGGCAAAGCCAGAGGAGAGAGGCTGCGGGAGGTGAGAGTCTGAGCCGAGAGGGACCCCAGGTTGAATCAGGGATAAACGCTGGAATGGGCTGTAACCAGGAATGAGACGTCTGGCATTTTGTAATTTCTGGAGAATTCCTCTTAAATTCCCTTTCCCTTCAGTAAACACAATGAAAAACCACTGCCCGCCATGTGTGTGGTCTCCGTGGCACACAAGAGTGGGGGTCACAGCCAGGACACGGAGAGTGGAGCCCAGGAGCCGCCGGCGTCCAGGTACGGCCGAGCAGAGGGGCATCCCGCCCTCTCCTGGCCTCTTGGTGGAACTGCAACACCGAGGCTCTGAGGCCGAACCCCAGCTTAGAGATGGGCACCTCGCAGCAAGGAAAACGTCGTGGACAGCAAGCATCTCGCCTAGCAGCAAACAACATAGTGCCTTTCTCTATCTGGAAATCTCATTAGAAAGCGGGACACAGAGAGCTGAAACCATCTTCTCAGCCAACTAGAAATTTTGCAAAGAAATGATTTTTGAAAATGATTGTGAAGCAGAATTGGCAGAAGCATCATCATCATCTCTCCTATTTGTCTGGTGACTCTCAGTTTGCAAAAACCCTTTCGCACGGGTCCTCTCGTAATACCCGCATGGAGTATTGTTTTCCTCCTTTGCAGAGGAATGCTGTCTGCAGGCATTCCTATAGGTACATTGCACACCCACGGTGCCACATCTCCCGGCTTGTCCTTCCGTCTTGAGTCCTCTGTTCCATCCAACCCAAAGGCCCTAAGAACTTGCACAATAAATGCAGAAGTCTTTGTGACCGTCATTCAGACACAAGCCAGTCCCTGTCTCTGTTCGCTCAGAACTCCCAAGATGACTGGCAGCCAAGATCTCAAGCCATTCACTGCACTCTCAAGGAACCTATGCTAGGAAGACAGAATGAGGGCGGGGTCTCCGGCATTCATGGATTATTCACATGCGCCCGCACGTGATCCACGCCATTCCTTGCTTTATAGCATTACTGGAGAGTTCGTAAAAGAAGCAGGCTTTTCTTCTCAGCAGAGTTGAATGCTTTGCAATTGCAAGATAATAAAGAAAAGATGGGGTAGCATAGGCCATCTGCAGCTTTTCCTGATACCTGCAAGTTAAACTTCTACACCAAAGTCACCCTGCCATTTGAATCGATCAAGCCAGGCTAGAGCTAGGAAAACAAGGTCAGTAGCAAATGAAGTAAAGCCCTCTTGTCTTATCCTGGCAGAGGCGGTGAGCCCCTTAGCACCTTGTCAAACACTAAATTTAATCCCAGTTTTATTTTCAAATCACTTTTTTAAAATGCACTAAACATTAAAAGATAGGGGAAAAGGTCCTTTTAAAATGATTTATTATGCGTTAACAGCTAAAGAAAACCTAAACAATGTCTCCATAAAGACTCACGATCACGTTTTTAATTAACAGCCACAACTTTTAATGGAAGGCATAATACACCCATTCATTGCAGGACACTGGGCTCCTCTGGGTAATCCAGCAAGCTCAGGGGAGGAATAACGACTTTCGGTTCACACCTCAAAGTCTTCTGTTAAAGAAAATAACAATAAAGTAAGATCACTTGAAAACTTTTGAGTTTGGGAATTTTAACTCAGAGAAAGGGTGCATTTTGCTCAATTACAGGGACGCTTGTTCCTGGTTCTAGGCTCACAATAGCCCGCTCAGTGCTCTGAGTGCCTCAGACAGCCCCTAAGTCTTAGCAGGTAAGTGGGCTGTGCTCAATGTGCCCTGTGTGTGTGCTGCCTGGTAAATTCCTGCCCATACCCAGGGGAGGCTGCGCCCCCTGAGAAACAAACTGTTACTTACTGTCCGTTTCTCAAACTGGCCCCTTAACAGCTTTTTCTTCCCTAGCTCTTTTATTTAAGACCGAAAGTTAACAATCTAGGAAAACAGAGTGCTGTGTCCTTTTGTACGGCCCTGCAAGGAAATATTAATTGTATTAGGCACCATTTATCTATTGCCAGCTTTACTCAGCCCTGGCAACAATGAAGCAAAAGTATGAAGTGAGCGTATCATTATCTCCATTTACAGATGGGGAAACCGAATCTTGGCGAGGATAAGGAATTTGCTCTTGTCATTAAACAGTACAAGAGACTATGGGCCGAGGCAGGGTGGGTGGGAGATGGGGTTCAGGATACCCCAAAACATGGTACATTCACATTTGAGAAAACAGCAGAAACAGGAAGGTGACTCTCACCTTCTTCTGCCCTTCTCCCCTGAACCAGGTCCCAGGATTCTCGTTCCACGGGGGCTCTTTTCTATGCCCAGAGGAAAGGAACTTTCTTCTCTCTGAAGACAGGGTCACAGAGAAGAATCTGAACAAATTGGCCTTGCTAAGTTCCCACAAGTTTCTTACATACTTTTAAAAAATACAATCACTCTTCTCCAGGTCTACTCAGTTCTCCCTCAAACCAAGCACTGAAAATACACAGGTTTACCAGTTTCTTTGACTTCATTTCTGAAGTTTCCCATGTCACATAAACTTATTATATAAATTTGTTATGCTTTCCTTTTGTTAATTGTTTTTGTCGTAGGGGCTTCAGCCATGAACATAGCAATGGGTGGGGGAAGATGGTTCTTTTCCCCTACTTGGGGCTGGAGATATAGACCCCATCCTTCTCCTCAAAGAGTGTTAGGTCTTGTTGGGGAGGCAGGATTTGAGCATACAGAAGCAGAACTAACCACACAGGACCACTACTATAAGGGCCCATCGGGGCCAGGTATGGTGGTCCACGCTTGTAATCCCAGCATTTTGGGAGACCAAGGTGAGCAGATCTCTTGAGTCAGGAGACAGAGACCAGCCTGGCCAACATGGTGAAATCCTGTCTCTACTAAAAAATACAAATATATATATACATATATATATATATATATAGCTGGGTGTGGTGGCGCATGCCTGTAATTCCAGCTACTCAGGAGACCGAGGCAGAAGAATCACTTGAACCCAGGAGGTGGAGGTTGCAGTGAGCCAAGATGACATCACTGCACTCCAGCCTGGGTGTTAGAGTGAAACTCTGTCTCAAAAAAAAAAAAAAGAAAAGAAAAAAATAGGGAACTAATGGGATAGATAGATAGTACCACTAAAGTTCAGAGAGGGGAACACCAGCTTCTGTGTTTAAGACAGAGGGGGGATTCAATCTTGACCTTGAGACACACAGTTTCCAAAAGCAGAAGGAGGTATAAGAACAAAGTAAATGATATAAGCCAGTGTTTGCCTAATTTTTGCTACTTTCCAGATCTTTGCTATATCCACACGTCACCTAGAGACACCCGGTGTCACATTCCAAGACACTTTATCAGTACTTCTTCTTTTTTTTTTTTTTTTTTTTACGACAGAGTCTCGCTGTGTCGCCCAGGCTGGAGTGCAGTGGCGCGATCTCGGCTCACTGCAAGCTCCGCCTCCCGGGTTCACGCCATTCTCCTGCCTCAGCCTCCGGAGTAGCTGGGACTACAGGGGCCCACCACCGCGCCTGGCTAATTTTTTTTTGTATTTTTAGGAGAGACGGGGTTTCACCATCGTCTCGATCTCCTGACCTCGTGATCCACCCGCCTCGGCCTCCCAAAGTGCTGGGATTACAGCCGTGAGCCACTGCGCCCGGCCAGTACTTCATATTTTTCTTAAAACATATTACCTTTAGGCCGGGAGTGGTGGCTCACGCCTATAATCCCAGCACTTTGGGAGGCCAAGGCGGGTGGATCACAAGGTCAAGAAATTATCCTGGCCAACATGGTGAAACCCCATCTCTACTAAAAACACAAAAACTAACTGGGCATGTTGGTGCACACCTGCAGTCCCAGCTACTTGGGAGGCTGAGGCAGAAGAATCGCTTGAACCTGGGAGGCGGAGGTTGCAGTGAGCCGAGATCGCACCACTGCACTCCAGCCTGGCAAGAGAGTGAGACTCCGTCTCAAAAAAAAAAAAAAAATTACCTTTAAAAGAAAACCCCTTAAATCTAGTTTTCTAGGAAACTTGATAACCATATTACGGGGAAGACAAAACTCCACCTCCACCCTCTTAAGCTGGACCCAAGAATTAAATTGACATCCAAAAGATTAACAGGAGAAAAATACAGGCATACTGTGCGTAGCTGTATTGCATTTCAGAGATACTGTGTTTTTTTACAAATGGAAGGTTCGTGGCAACCGCGAGTCAAGCAAGTCTGTCCGTGCCATTTTTCCAACATGAGGCGCTTATTTCTTTAGCATCTTTTAGCAATAAAATATTTTACAATTAAGGTCTATGCATTGTTTTTAGACATAATTCTACTGCACAGTTAACAGGCTACAGTTTAGTGTAAGCGTAAACTTTATATGCACTAGGAAACCAAAAAAATTCATGTGACTTGCTTTATTGACATATTTGCTTATTTCAGTGGTTGGGACCCAACCCACAATATCTCTAAGGTATGCCTATATATAAGTCTATTTAATACAGATTTTATGTGGCACAGGGGCCCTTCTAAGGAAAGGAAGACCCAAAGAAGCAGTTAGAGTCAGTTATGTGCTGAATTGAACAAAGAATTGTAAGTTGTAAAGAAGCATCTGTGGCACTATTCACAATAGCAAAGACTTGGAACCAACCCAAATGCCCATCAATGTTAGACTGGATTAAGAAAACGTGGCACATATGCACCATGGAATATATGCAGCCATAAAAACAGATGAGTTCATGTCCTTTGTAGGGACATGGATGAAGCTGGAAACCAACATTCTGAGCAAACTATCGCAAAGTCAGAAAACCAAACACCGCATGTTCTCACTCATAGGTGGGAACTGAACAGTGAGAACACTTGGACACAGGGAGGGGAACATCACACACTGTGGCCTGTTGTGGGGTGAGGGGAGGGGGGAGGGACAGCATTAGGAGATATACATAATGTAAATGACGAGTTAATAGGTGCAGCAAACCAACATGGCACATGTATACAAATGTAACAAACCTGCACGTTGTGCACACTCACACTAGAACTTAAAGTATAATAATAATAACAAATAAAAGAAGCATCTGAAATATGCGGGGAAACTTAAAAGAGAAGTTATTTTAACAGAGTCTTACAGAATTCTTTTAGTCTCAACTTTATATCGTTGAGGATAAGCGTGTTATTTATCTTTGTACAGGGAGGGTGTCTCTCACATGCGAATTGCATCTCCGGCTTTTAAGAAACAGCATGAAGTTCAGTGTGATATTCTGTTATCTGCTGTACTTCAAGTGTCTTTAAGCCACATAGTCAATATGCCAGAGAAGTATATTTGGGTATGGCATGTTTTTAACTCCTTCACTACTGCAATTTGAAAAGCAGAGGCCAGGCATAGTGGCTCACACCTGTAATCCCAGCACTTTAGGAGGCCGAGGTGGGAGGATCACCTGAGATGAGGAGTTCAAGACCAGCCTGGCCAACCTCATCTCTACAAAAAAATACAAAAATTAGCCGGGCGTGATGGCGCTTGCCTGTAATCCCAGCTACTCAGAAGGCTGAGGCAGGAGAATCACTTGAACCTGGGAGGCGGAGGTTGCAGTGAGCCAAGATTGTGCCACTGCTCTCCAGCCTGGGCAACAGAGCGAGACTTCATCTCAAAAAAAAAAAAAAAAAAAAAAAAAAGAAAGAAAGAAAAAAGAAAAGTAGAAACACTTGGTCAAAAATCCAGAAGTAGCCCAAAATAGTATATGAGATTAAAAAACAAAATAATGCTCTTAAGTTTAAAGTTGTATTTAGAAAAGAATGTTAGAATAATACTCAAAATGAGAAACCTTGACAATTTACCACCAAAAATCCCCGCCACATACAACCAATTATAGAAAACAGTATGGGTGTTCCATCAAAACCTAAGAGGAGAATTACCATCTGATCTGGCAACCCCACTACTGAGTATACGTACAAAGTAAATTAAATATGTCCAAGAGATGCCTGCTTTCCCACACTCATCACAGCGTTATTCACAATAGCTAAGATACAGAAGCAAACTATGAACCCATCAATGGGAAAGAAAACACGGTATATATACACAACGGAATACTATTTAGCCTTTTTAAAAAGAAGGAATCCTGTCATCTGCTACAACATGGATGAACCTGGAGGACATTATGCTAAGTGAAATAAACCAGGCACAGAAAGACAAATACTGCATTACCTCACTTATATGTGGAAGCTAAAAAGGTTGGTCTCACAGCAGTAGAAAGTAGAATGGTGATTATCAGAGGCTGAGAGAGGGGTTTGGATGGGGAAAGGACAAATGTTCAGCAAAGAGTCCAAACTTTCAGACAGACAAGAGGAATAAGTTTTAGTGATCTAGTACGCAGAATGGTGACCATAAATAATAATGCATTACATATTTAAAAATTATTAAAAGAGTACATTTTAAATGTTTTCACCACCAAAAAATGGTAAGTCTGTAAGGTGAAGGGTAAGTTAATTAGCCTGATTTAATCATTCTACAATGTAAACATGTATCAAAACATCATATTGAACCCAATACATTTAGATAGTTATTATTGGTCATTTCAAAACAGCCAGATGTGGTGGCTCACACAAGTAATCCCAGCTACTCAGAAGGCTGAAGCAGGAGCATCACTTGAGGCCAGGAGCTTAAGACCAGACTGAGCAACATAGTGAGATCGTTTCTCTAAAAAGGTAACAAAAATAAAAAGTATCCAGGTGTGGTAGCACACACCTGTGGTCCCAGCTACGTGAGAGACTGAAGTGGGAGGACTGCTTGAGCCCAGGAGTTGGAGGCTGCAGTGAGCTATGATTGCACCACCGCACTCTAGTCTGGACAATAGAGTGAGACCTCGTCTCTTATAAAAATACTAAAAATAAAATTAATTAATTGAATTTTTGTTTTTTGAGACAGCCTCGCTCTGTTGCCAGACTAGAGTGCTATAGCGCGATCTCTGCTCACTGCAACCTCCAACTCCCTGTTTCAAGGGATTCTCCTGCCTCCGCCTCCCGAGTAGCTGGGATTACAGGCATGTGCCACCCACCATGCCCAGCTAATTTTTGTATTTTTAGTAGAGATGGGGTTTCACTATGTTGGCCAGGATGGTCTCGATCTCCTGACCTCGTGATCTGCCCGCCTTGGCCTGCCAAAGTGCTGGTATTACAGGCATGAGCCACCACACCCGGCCAATTAATTGAATTTTTAAATAACTTTTTTAAGCTGAAAAGAAGTAGCCCCTAACTCAAACATGTATTAGATTCCCCTTTTATGTTTCCAAGAGGGTGGGCTGCATGGGCACTGTTGGCACAGGCCCAGGCTTTCCTTGGTTCACTGTGGCATTATTTCAGGGGCCGGTGCCGCCATGCAGGCTAGGCACACCGAGAACAGTCCACTCTCGCTCAAGCATTCATTTCCTTGTGGTCTGTCTGGGAGAGCGGGCTCAACGGTCTTTCCGAATCACTTTCATCCCCAGCAGAGCCTGATAGTCCCAAAGACAGACGGCTGAAGAAAGCTTCCTGGGTGTGAAGGCAATACAGCAATGGTTATTCATTCTACTGGTACTTCCAAAAATACCACGGAAGAAAGTTCGGTTACAACTTTAAAATATTGACGAGCATGTGCTTACACCAAGCCTGGGGTCAATATGTTCTGCATAAACTGGATTGCCACGGCTTTGCCTATTTTCACCTGATCTTAGAAACATTAGTAGAATCACACACTTGGAGTGCAAGTTATATTGCTTTTTCCAGTCCACATTAAAATTAATACCTAGAAGTTCATACAACCAATGATTATATTCTATCATCATTGGTTTGCATGCCACATTTTTAGGAAATATTAGAAACCAGATCCAAAGGAGAATCCTCCACTTGTTCTCATCCCAAAGACCCCATCTCTACTTCCCACTGCCTGGTCCAATTTCTTCTTTTTTGAAACAGAGTCTTACTCTGTTGCACAGGCTGGAGTGCAGTGGTGCAATCTTGGCTCACTGCAACCTCCATCCCCCAGGTTCAAGTGATTCTGCTACCTCAGCCTCCCTAGTAGCTAGGATTACAGGTGTGTACCACCAAGTCCAGCTAATTTTTTTTTTGTATTTTTAGTGGAGACGGGGTTTCACCATGTTGGCCAGGCTGATCTCAAACTCCTGACCTCAAATGATTCACCCACCTCAACCTCCCAAAGTGCTGGGATTACAGGTGTAAGCCACCATGCCCAGCCCAATTACTTCTTCTTGGAGGTCCAAGACTGTCTTTGCATGTTCACAGAGCAGCACCCATTTGGCCCCAAGCTAACTGCATCCACATCTTTTAGTCCACTGTTCTTTGAGAAGTATATTTGCCATGTCAATATTGCCCTAATCTTTTTACCTAAAATGTGTGAACTCTTTCTCCCTGCAGGCAACCACAGAGTCCGAAGGCCAGAAAAAAAATTATTGGAAAGTGAAACTGATTTGATTGTTTTTTCTTTTCCTTTTCTTTCTTTTTTTTTGACAAGATGTCACTGTGTTGCCCAGGCTGGAGTGCAGTGGTACAATCACAGCTTACTGCAGTTTTGAACTCCTGGGCTCAAGTGATTCTCCTGCCTTAGCTTCCCTAGTAGCTGGGACTGAGCACACACCACTGTCCCTGGCTAACTTTCTTTGTAAGGCTGGGGGTCTCACTATGTTGCCCGGGCTGGTCTCAAACTCCTGGGCTCAAGGGATCCTTCCATCTCGACCTCCCAAATTGCCAGTATTACAGGTGTGAGCCACCTCCTCGCCTAGCCTGGCCCTGAGTAAACTAATTTGAAAGTAAGAGGAGTAGGAACAGGGGCATTCGATCATGATTAGGATAAAGTGCCTATTCGGCCACCTTCAGTCCTCACCAAACCTACTGCCAATAATTTCCTCTCCCCATTCGACCTCACTCAACCACATTAGACATATTAAATCCTAGCCACATTAAACAAAGGTTAGACTGCTCAGGTTTCCGCTTTCTTGGCCTGTTTTACCCGAGGGAGGGGCCTGATGAAAGCTCTACTGGTGGCTGCCATATAAGGATTCCAGCAGGAAGTGGGATGATGGGTGAGAAAGTGCTGTCCTCTGAGGGTGCCGCACACACACCCAGATGCCAGCCTGCCCAGTGCTGTCTCTGAACTCACTAGGTGATCTCTTTGCAGGGCTCTGTATCGGCTAGAACTGCCTTTCTGCACATTCTCTACATGCAAGTGACTCTCTCACCCCATGGCTGAGAAATGACACCCCCATCTTTCTGCTTTGAAGCAGCTTGTTGAAGGTAAGGAAAACAAATCTGATAAACGCAGTGTGCTCTCAAATTATTAGTCCAAATGCAGCCTCTAGCTTGGAATTCCCTGACATTGCCTTTAAATATGTTCCCATACATTTGGAAGAAACTTAAGTATCTTAATCTCATCCGATTCTGTATTTTTAAAGCATATTAGTGTTAAACAACAAATGCAAGTTGCTGTGCTGGAAATATCAGCTATACCCAGAGCAGTCCCTGCCATGCAATAGTTCATTTTCCTAGAGCAAATGTGGTATTTGAATGTTACCCACTTGTTTAGGTGTCTACATGACAAAGTGCTATAAGAATACAAAAGTGGCCAGCACTCAGTGGCTCACACCTATAATCTCAGCACTTTGGGAGGCTGAGGCAGGCAGATCATCTGAGGTCAGGAGTTTGAGACCAACCTGACCAACATATAGTGAAACTCCATCTCTACTAAAAATACAAAAATTAGCTGGGCATAGTGGCACATGCCTGTAGTCCCAGCTACTTGGGAAGCTGAGGCAGGAGAATCCCTTGAACTCAGGAGGTGGAGGTTGCAGTGAGCCGAGATTGTGCCACTGCACTCCAGCCTGGGCAATAGAGTGAGACTCCGTCTCAAAAAAGAAAAAAAAAAAGAGCACAAAAGCAAGAGATATTACATATGCTTGGGAGATTCTTGTAGATACATCTGGAAAGTCTACCCACAGGGAAAAGGAGGTCATGTGACCCTGGTTTCAGGGGTCAAAGACCAGGAGGGGGACACATTACATGAGAAGACCTACCCATGATGAAGCCAGATATCCATGCATTGAGTCAACAAAAGGACAGAAAGAGATATCACCAGAAAACAGTAACTGAATTTGAAGGATTACAATGTGGAAAGGCTAGCAATGGCCATGTTGGGCCATGTGCCACAGTACAGAAAGCAAAGAGAAAGGCAAAGATACTTAGGCATCTGGTGAGAGATGGAGAGAAGACAAGAGGGAGGAGTGGGATGAAGGGAGATGAAGAAAGTGGCAGCGTGGCTCTGGTAGCTTTCCACTCCTTGCTTATAGTTACCATGAATCCTGGCTATTACCATAGCTCCTAAACTTAATGCCTGTGGATTTCTTTAGGATTTACACCATCTTTTCTTTCAGTATCTTATGCTCAAAAGAATACTGCCAAGAACATAAGTCAGAGAAGTGACATTTGAACCAGATATAAAAGGTGAGTCACAGTTTGACAGGCAGAGAAAGGGTTGGGCATTCAGCCTAAGAAAACGTTTTGCATGGTATAACTTTCAGCCACAGAAGGGGCACCTGCATGGAGCTTACTCAAGGTACTTCCTATAACTCTCCTGCTTCCCTCCACAGCCTGTCCTACCTGTTCCAGAAGATAGACTGCACCAGGGTTGAATTCCAGGTCTGGGCAGGGCGTGGTGGCTCAGGCCTGTAATCCCAGCACTTTGGGAGGCCGAGACGGGTGGATCACCTGAGGTCGGGAGTTCGAGAGCAACCTGGCCAACGTGGTGAAACCCTGTCTCTACTGAAAACACAAAAATTTGCCGGACGTGGCGGCAGGTGCCTGTAATCCCAGCTACTCAGGAGGCTGAGGCAGGAGAACCACTTGAACTAGGGAGGCGGAGGTTGCAGTGAGCTGAGATCACACCACTGCACTCCAGCCTGGGCAACAGAGCGAGACTCCCTCTCAAAAAAATTAAAAAAGTAAAATGAAAGAATTCTAGGTCTGGTAGAGAAACAAGGGGATGATGGCACAGTGAGCTCTCTGGGAGAACAGAGCCAAAGCTGCTGGAGGTCCAGACAAAAACTTATACTAATATGTTCATGGCATAATGTTTCCCAATAGCAAAAGGTGGAAACAAGTGTCCATCTACAGATGGCTGGATAAGCCAATGTGTCATATCCATAGGTCAGAATAGTACTCAGCCTTAAATAAAGGAATGAGGTACTTACACAGGCTACAACACGGACGGACCTGGAGAATCCTACCCAAAATGAAGTAAGCCAGACACAAAAGGCCTCTTAGAATATGATTCCATTCATATAAAATATTCAGGATAGACAAATTCACAAGGCAGAAAGTAGATTCGTGATTTCCAGATGATAGAATTTCAAGACGCATTAGCCCCAAAATATGGCACCTTGGCATAGTGAATATTTTAAGCTGAAGGAATATTTTAAGCTAAAGGAATTTGAGAAAGAATGTGCAGGAAGGATTTTCTGACCTTCCCCTGAAGCAGGTCATAAGAGTCTCATGTGAAAGGTGCCCTCCTATACCCAGAGGAAACAAACATCTTCCTCTCTGAAAACACAAGGACACAGATTTTGAACAAACAGATCTTGCTAAGTTCCTCCCAGTTTATCGCTGTTAGATCCCACTCTTTTTGTTCTATGTCTCCATGATGGTCCGTTCTTCATCAAACCTAGCATAAAACTATTCAGATTTGGCTATTTCTTGGGACTCTATTTTCTTATGAAGTTTACTGTGTCACACAAAACTTATGTTAAATACATTTGTATGCTTTTCTCTTATTAATCTCTTTTGGTATGGGGCCTCAGCCAGGCATGGAGGATAGGTAAAGAAAAAGATATTTTTCCTCCTCTCCACAGGGTAGAAAGGAAGGGAAAAGGAAGAGTGACTGCCAAAGGGCATGGGTTTCCATTTGGGATGATGATAACATTCTGATGATGGCTACAAAATATTTGAATGTACTTAATGCTAATGAATTATACACATAAAAATGATAAATTTTATTTTATGTGTATTTTGCCACAATTAAAAAATACGAAAAATAAAAGTGGCTGGAGAGAGAACTGGAACCAACTATGGATTTGCTGGAAAGCCCCCCGGCATGCAGAAAAGAGAGCCACATTGAAGGGAACTCATGTTCCCCGATCTGCCAGGCAGCCCCACAGCCTGGTTACTGCCACAACTCATGTTTGCTTGAGAAGTTCTGTCGTACACCTAGAGGAAAGGATGAGCTTCAAAAGAATTAGACTTAGGTTCAAAACCTCAGCTCTGCTATTCTTAAGGTATTTTGATCTTGGCAAATTTTTCATGCTGTTTGCCTCCATTTTCTGTTCCAAAAAATAAGGTAAATATTAACACACCGAGGAGCTGGCACGGTGATTAAATGAGATAATATGCATGAAATGCCTGACATTACCAAAAAATTTTATCTATTACTCTTGAAAACCCAAGATGAATAAAATTTCCAAATCAGTTATAGTCATGAGAAACTGAAGGCACCCATGGACAATGGCCAGACAGTATATAAAAATAGACCTCTGACCCACAACCTGCAGCAACCTACCCAGGAAACCACTCCTTATCTATGATAACCAGCCGAGGAAGCCAGCCTGCCATAATTAAGACTTGCAGGAAGTCAGACTGCTATCTCTACCAACAATCCAGGAAGCCAAAGCAATAACCCCTGTAACAATTGGCCAAATGACCAGGACTTGATTGATAACTGACAGCTTCCCTAATTTTTGTCCCTGCTTCGAACTTTGGACCAACCAGACAAAGCTGTAGGGGAGGAAAAAGAAATAATCATCTTTCCGTACCCGTTGTAGCTTCTCCAGCTGGAGCCCTATAAATTAGGCAAGTAAAAGGTTAACAAGAAATAAAACAAATGATGTTTACTGACATGTGCATCACACATACACATGGGAGTACCCAGAGATAAGTAACCTGAAGGTTATCTTAGGCCAAACAAAGGAAAAGGTGTTTAGGGCTTCAGGGTGAGGGAGGCAAGTATAGAAGAGGAAAAACATATGTTCCTTCTGATGTAGTGCGGGCAAGGCCCAAAGCGGGGCTTAGCCCACAAGGTTCTTGGCTTTGCCCAGGAAAGAATTAAAGGGCCAGCCAGAGGTAGAAGAAAACAGCTTTATTGAAGCAACAGTGTTACAACTCTGGCAGTGTTACAGCTCCATGACGGCTCCTGCAGAGCAGGGCTACCCCACAGGCAGGGTAGCAGCTCAGGGCAGTTTTGCAGTCATATTTATACCTACCTTTAATTGCACGCAGATTAAGGAGTGGCTTATGCAGAAATTTCTAGGGAAGGAGTAGTAAATTTTGGGTCACCAGATCATTGTCATGGAAAGGGGCAGTAACTCCTAGGTGTGGCCATGACAATGGTAAACTGATGTGGCACACTGGCGGAAGCAAGGTGTCTTATGTGATCAGGTAGGAGTGCAGATTTGGCTTTGAAGGGTAGCAAAGCATGACACCCCAAAATACGCCTCTTTGGCATATGGACAATTTTGAACTAAAGGCCATTGAGAACCAGTAGATCCAGGAAAAGCTCTAATACGTCTTCCTTTTGTAAAGGAAATTTACATTTGGAAAAGATGTCTCCCTCTCCTGTGCCAGAAAGAAGATTCTTAACAACTCTTACCAATGAAGAAGGCCAGGCTAAAATCAGCATCACAAGACCTATTAAATAACCCTAGGTTACCATACCCTTCCTGGTCATTTTTTGATAACCTGTGATGGGTTTCAGCACATACTACCTGTATTAGTCTATTCTTTTATTGCTATAAAGAAATGCCTGAGACTGGATCATTTCTAAAGAAGAAAGGCTTAATTGGCTCACAATCCTGCAGGCTGTCCTGAAAGAATGGCGGCATCAGCTTCTGGGGAGGCCTCAGGAAACTTACAATTACGGCGGGAGGCAAAGTCGTGGAGCCGGCACTTCACATGGCCAGGGCAGGAGGAAGGTTGGGGAGGTGCTACCGACTTTTAAACAACTAAATCTCATGCTAACTCACTCATACGCTATCAGGAGAACAGGACTGAGGGGGTGGTGTTAACTTACTCATGAGAACTCCACTCTCATGACCCACTCACTTCTCACTAGGCCCCACCTCCAACACTGGGGACTATAATTCAACAGGAGATTTGGTGGGGACACAGATCCAAACCATATCACTACTTTAAAGTATGGCACCTTGACATGTTGATTTTAAGCTGAAGGAATTTGAGAAAGTACATGGGAAAGACTCTCAGACCTTCCCTTGAAGCAGATCAAAACCCTTTTGTGCGAGGGGTCCCTCCTATGCACAGGGGAAACAAGCATTGGGTATCATCTCTTTGAAGGGACACAGAGAGTAATCTGAGCAAACAGGCTTTGCTAAGATTCCCCGGTTTATCACATTTCTCTCATTCTTTTTCTTTGCTTTGTCATATTTTCCCATAATGCTTCATTCTTCCTCAAATCTACGACAAAAACCATTCAGGTTTAGCTGTTTCTTCAGAACTTCATTTCCTTTTGAAGGCTCCTGTGTCACATAACACTTATATTAAATAAATTTGTGTACCTTTCTCTTGTTAATCTGTCTTTCGTCACAGGGGCCCCAGCCAATGAACCTAAGATGGGTAGCAATGGGGTAGGAGGTGGTACTCGGATATCAGATCAAAATGAGGACTAGCTAAAACAGGGTTGGGGCAGAAGCAGCTTTCCATAAGACATGTGTGGGTGGCGACTCCCCTGCTGCAGCAGCCTCTGAATAAATGGCCTTTGCTTGTTCTCCTCTCGTTGGTCTTTACCACAGCCTATAGCTTCACACAGCCGTGATAGGAGCCGGAGACATCTGAAGGCCATTGGCATTCTCATCGAGCCCTCTGGCCACCCCATAGCAAGTTAGCTTCTGTGAGCACGTCTTCATGGAGCACACATCCTCCTCCACCTCTTCTCTCTTCAAAACCTAAAAGGCGGGCTTCCAGCTCAAGAGCGATGGTGCCTTCCTGAAAGTTCTCTGAAATAAAAATGAGACGTTATAAAAATATTATCCTTGAGCAATTAAAAGAACAGGAAGGGGGGAAATCACTAATTTCAACAAATTTCCAGAAGACACAGAAGGGATGCCTGAGTGTTGAAAGGTGGGACAGGCAGAGCAACAGGCGGCTGAATGCAGCAGCTTGGAGCACAGGAGGGAGTTAGAGCAAAGACCGGAGACCATCTGCACAATGTAACTCGTGGAGGGGAAGCGTGGTTGCCTAAAACAAAGGGGTTCACTGAAAGCCTGTGTTTGGCGGATCTGCTGGCACCACCCCACCCCATAAACAGAGCTCAGGCAGCTGATACTTATCACCAGACTGCCCCCGCTCCACCAAAAAAAAAAGAAAAACCTCCTTCCTAAAGAAACCAAAAATATT
This sequence comes from Nomascus leucogenys, assembly GCF_006542625.1. NCBI lineage: Eukaryota > Metazoa > Chordata > Mammalia > Primates > Hylobatidae > Nomascus > Nomascus leucogenys. The sequence continues at coordinate 64,844,575 of NC_044399.1, forward strand.
TGTTAAAAATATTAACTGTAGTCAAGAGTCTCTTTAGACAAATTATTTTTAAGTAATAATTTCTTTAAAATTTTGCAGAGAAGAGCAGTGGATACTGGACTTGGGACTTCCTTTAACAGGAAATTGAATTTTAAGCAAATCAATCTATTTTTTTAAGGAAATAAGCCTTATGTGGGTTGCTCTGTTATCCCCAGCCTGGACCTAAGCTGTTTCTACTCCACGTTCAGGCATGTTCAAGCATGCCTAACGCGATTTGGGGGCTGTCGGCCAGAAATCTATATTCAGAAAGCCTGAAGGTCCAGGCAGAACTCAATGGAAAAGAAAAGTGTCAGGGAGGCAGTGTGACCCATAACAAGGATTTCCCAATCAGAGGAGAAAAATGATGGTGTGTACAGCAAGCCGTCGTTTCCAGGCCAGCCTCCCTGGACTCATATTTGCTTTTCAAAGAGACTAAAATCAAGTTCTCTTAGGACTGAAAGCTCCCAGCACTCTAGTGGAGGAAACACCATTCTGTCACCTAATAAAGAGAAGGTATCAGAGAGGAAGAGGAGGATTCTCCCCACTCTGGGGCCCGGGTCCCTCCAGAGCCCTGGTGTGTGAGTAGTTGCTGTGTCCAGGGGAAGGCAGGATGCAGCGCCTAGCTGAGGAAGCAACAGAGCACAAGAACGAAGAAACTCAATGGATGCCCCCCAGGCCTGAAGACTGTCTCGAGGGGCCAGGACTATCCTTCCTCACGAGCACACCCTGGACCCCCAGGAACAACTTCAAATGCTGCAGGTGGAGGCAAAACCCTGTGCACAGAAGTTGTAAATAGACTTGTTAAATTAACTTTAGCCTAAAGGTGTCTCCTTACCTATTTTAAGTTTGGCCTACAGGTTTCTCTATGCATAGTGAACTACAGTCTGACTGGAGGTATACACAGACTACAACTTACTCTTATGCCAATCGCTGAGTTTTGGCCAATAAAGGTAGCCAACTGTCCAACTGTGTTCAAATAAGACAAATGCTGAGCTATAACCAAGCTGGCTGTTTCGTTTGTTTGTTTGTTGTTTGTTTGTTTTTTGAGACGGAGTCTCACTCTGTCTCCCAGGCTAGAGTGCGGTGGCGTGATCTCGACTCACTGCAGCCTCAAACACCTGGGTTCAAATGATTCTCCTGCCTCAGCCTCCCGAGCAGCTAGGACTACACACTACCACGCCCCGCTAATTTTTGTATTTTTAGTCGAGATGGGGTTTCACCATGTAGCCCAGGCCAGTCTCAAACTCCTGGCCTCAAGTGGTCTGCCCACCTCGGCCTCCCAAAGTGCTGGGGTTACAGGCGTGAGCCACTGCGCCCAGCCCCAATACGGCTGTTTCTGTACCTCACTTCCGCGTTTGTACATCACTTTCCTTTTTCTGTCTATCATTGATCAATCAGTATTAAATGTGAAGAGCAAAGAAAAAGAATCCTTGTCTAAGCCTAATTTAAGAGCCCATCTATTTCAAGCAAAATGATCTATTATCAAATTCTCATCCAACCAGAGCATTTTAATAGCCCCTTAGTGTTGTTGTTTCTTAAGAAATTAATTCCTGTGCTAAGAAAATGTGCAGAATTCAAGTCTGTAAACTAGGTGACTATGTTCCAAATAAAAGAAAATGTTATATCCTTTTGCAAAATAAATACTGGCTATCGATTTGATAGTGGTAAATGATTATTATTCACTCATCACCTTACTTCTCATTTCTATTATAGCCTCATAAAATTGGCAGTCCAGGCCGGGCACGGTGGCTCACGCCTGTAATCCCAGCACTTTGGGAGGCCGAGGCAGGTAGATCACGAGGTCAGGAGTTCAAGACCAACCTGCCCAAGATAGTGAAACCTCGTCTCTCCTAAAAATACAAAAATTAGCCAGGCATAGTGGCACGTGCCTGTAATCCCAGCTACGGGAGGCTGAGGCAGAGAATTGCTTAAAACCCAGGAGGCAGAGGTTGCAGTGAGCCGAGATCACCTGGGCGACAGAGCGAGACTCTGTCCCAAAAAAAAAAAAAAAAATTGACAGTCCAGTGTGACAAAGATTATTTGCTTGGCCAAACTTTAGTTGGACTTCTGAATTTTCTCCTAGGCCCATCTATGCACTTTCTTGTAAAATCCAGTTTTAGCAAAGAACCCTGGTAAGTCAGTTTAGCCAGAACCACCCCGTCCTGGATATCTAATCATCCTTGATATCTGGTCAGGTTCCCCAACCTCCACCACCCACCAGGTGATGTCAGGTCACCCTGGCCTGTCTTCAGCAAGAATCCTGTTAGGTGGGTTTAGCCAGGATCCCCCTTACTCATATTGTTTTCTGTTGGTAATTTTCCACCCACTGACCCCTACCCTGTTCTTTGGCTGTAAACTCCTGCTTGCCCATGCTGTATTCAAAGTTGAGCCCAGTCTCTCTCCCCAACTGCAAGACCCTGTTGAAGTGGTCCCTGTGCCTGTCACAATGGTCCTGAATAGTCTTCCTTACTGATATGGTTTGGCTGTGTCCCCACCCAAATCTCATCTTGAATTGTAGCTCCCGTAATTCCCACATGTTGTAGGAGGGACCTGGTGGGAGATAATGGAATCAGGGGGGCAGTTTCCCCCATACTTTTCTCATTGTAGTGAATAAGTCTCACAAGATCTGATGGTTTTATAAGGGGTTTCCCCTTTCACTTGGTTCTCATTCTCTCTTGCCTGCCGTCATAAGGCACGTAAGACATGCCTTTCGACTTCCGCCATGATTGTGAGGCCTCCCTAGCCACGTGGAACTGTAAGTTTATTAAACCTCTTTTTCTTTATAAATTACCAAGTCTCAGGTATGTCTGTATCAGCAGCATGGAAATGGACGAATACACTTACCATGCTTTACCAAGTGTCATTGGGTAATTTTTTATTTTGCAGCTGTCATTGTGAAGAGCAAGTCTCCAGAGCCATGTTGCAAAGGTGAGAATCCGATTTCACAAAGTGAACTTAGAGGTTTCTGTTTCTCCCTTTGATTCCTCACTTGTATAATGGAAGTACAAATATCATCTTCATCAAAGAATTACTGAGAGGAGTAAATGAGCTAATAACAGTACAGCACTTAAAACAACAAAACAATTCCTGAAACACAGTGGGCAGTCAATAAATGTTATCAAAATCACGGGCATCATAGAAAGAGAGAGCTGGCAGTTACTTTAGGGGCCATCCAGCCCCTTTATCTGCAGCTGATGAACCTAAATATTAAAAAAAGCTGTTGGATCCAGAGCTTGGACTTCAAATCAAGTTCCCTTTCATGCTTAACTGAGAATCTCTCTGACACAAAGTATTTGAGTAAAGCAGAAAGCAAGAGTTGTTTACTCTATGAGTACTTAGCGGATTGCCTTGAAAGAATTCCTGGACAACTGGTTTAAAATGTTATTCTCTTAGGAAACAGGACACAAACACAGCTTTTCACCAGATCTACGGTGCTGTGGAACAGTTTCAGGACCCAGAATGTCAGGAGATTCGTACGTCTCTAAATGTCATAAACTCCCACAGGGCCAGACCTACATACACACCGAGGTCAATTGTAGTCATCCTAACTGCCTGCCCAAAGAAACTTCTGGCTTTCTCAGAGCATGAGAAAGATCTCGTCTTGCATGAGAAAGATCTCGTCTTATAAGTAATGCTGTTTCCTGCAGATCCTGCTTAAAATACCGAAGTACCTTCCAACAGCACACACAGCTTTAACTAGAAGCTAATCCAACACGTGTAATATATTACACAATAATTAATTTAAATGCCTAAGTTTCAAATTCATTCTTTTTGAAAATTAGGGCAAATCCCAAGTTTTCCCCGGATAAATATTGCTTTCACTTGCCTGTATTTTGGTGTGCCTTTCCAGCATGAGATAAGGGAGTGGTGACAGCTGACAGACCGAGGTCTGAACGTGACAGCTCATCACACGTTTGCTGACGGGTACACATGTCGCAGCAGAAAAGATGCCCCACCTGGATTATAACTGATAGGCAACACGTATGGTTTTAGAAGTTTAGTCTAGGATGATTTTCCCTGCATAGGTCATCTTACTCTTGCTCTTGCAAAAATCAGTAAAACAGCTCAGCCGAGTCCGGGTCTAAATTCTCAACTTTTTAGGAAAAGCATTGCCTCCCTGGAGAAAATAGAATGTTGTTCCTTGTTGATGATGTTAGAATCCTGCATTTAGGTTTGTTATGAGGATTCTAGTGCATGTTTACAGCTTGCCTGACAAGGTAGGTACTCTCTCTCTCTATATATATATATAAAATAAATACATATTATAAACATATAAAGAGAAATTATAAATAAATATTTTTTATTGTCTCCCTGGAGCATTGTCTCCCTGGAGAAAATGGAATGTTTATCCTTGATAATGATGTTAGAATCCTGCCTTTAGGATAGTTATGAGGATTCTAGTGCACGTTTACAGCATGCCTGACAAAGTAGGTGCTCAATATATATATATTATATATATAACTTGTAATGTGAGTACAGCTATCACAATGCCTCTCCTTTTGAGGAAACTGAGGCTCAGAGAGATTCAGAAGCACCAAGATCACAGACCCAGTAAGAAGTAGAACCAGGCTCAGTGCTGTGGACTCATAAACTCAAGGCCATAGACTCACCAAGAGAAGCCTGGCGAGGCTAGGACAGTGGCCATGGGTAATAAAGACGGCTAAGCTAACACAGCCATGGCTAACTTAGATGTCCTGACAATTTATCCTCAGACATCACAGAACCTTCTGAGAAAAAAGAGGTGATAATTCAGGTGGGAGAATGGAGACACTCTCCTGAGAATTCTTAGAGGAATTTGAAACAAAAGTCTGCTCACTTGTGCTGTTTGGGGTTGGGGTTGTGGGGATAACTTTCTAAGGAAAAACAATGCATGGAAAACCAAGCCCAGAGGCTTCAAGGGGTGCTCCCTCATTCACCCACAAATGATCTGCTGTCCTAGGCAGTGGTTGCAGGAACCTGTGGTGTCAATGGATCCCCAACAAAGCCCTCCTTTAGGTGAACTCTCTACTACCCAGCCCCAAGCCCTGCTTCCTCACCTGGCTCTCATCTCCAATAATAAAAACACCCTGGAGGAAGGAAGCAGAGAAGGTGTGAAATCTACAAATGAAGCCAAAATAAAAGTGCAAATGAGTTAACATTTAAGATTCCCCACCCTCCATTCATAAACCCCTGTTTGGGGAATACAGGATGTGGGGGAGGCAAAGGAGTTATCACTTAACTGTTGGTGAACTTGGTTGGCGGATTAAGGAATCCTTTTCCTCCTTGGCTAATTTCACAGATTGTCTTTTTTTTTCTCTGAAGTGTATCTTTGTAGCGGGTTTAAATGTTTTCTGCTCTGGGTTTAAATATTTTCTGATCATACTCTGCTCTGATTTCGCAAAGTTCTTGGCATATGGCCACTTAATAATGGTTTGTTGGGTTTTAATCAATATCAGGAAAGTGGGGCAGGGCAGGTTGAAGAAGGCCTTATTCTTGGAGGCCACATGGGTAATGTCATGATCCAGTCACTGACTCTCCCCGCCATGTGGCCTTATGGAAATCATTGAACCTTTCTGAATTTTTTTATTTCATTACCTCTAAAAGCAAAACAAAACATATGAATATTGCTTTACGATTATATAAATAAATTAGACATTTTTAAAAAAGCAAACATACCATGAATATTTGGGTCATTTCCATCTGCATGGAAGCTAATGCAGCTCCTCTTTTAAGAAAAAAAGTAAATAAATAAGATGATCCCACCATCTTCTGCTGTAGAGAAAAGACAGCAACTCCCAGAGGTTCTTAGTTGGAATTGATCCGGGTTACAAATGACCGATGAATGAGAAAAATTCAGAAGTTTATGCACGTGTACATTTTATTTATACATGGAAGACACCTAGAGAATGAGTAGTTCTCAAAGAGGTGGCTTTGAATTCCAGCCTATACAGCACCCTCAACAAAGAATAGTAAATTTTTAGAGACGTGACAAGACAAAGAAAAAGGACTTTGAGTCTCTACTAGCAGCAAAAAAGCAAAGAAATGGCAGATAAGGGCTAGCTAGTGCAGCTTGTTAATGTAGCTTTCTCTGGTACCATCTCCAGGCTGATAAACATCTAAAGGTGTCTTCAGTGGTTAAGCTTTGTTCTCCCTGGTAGAGAGGGACCGGGTTACCTTCTGTCTTTCCAAATCTATGCCCTGCTTTTAGGCAAATGGAGGACAAGCAGAGAGCTTTCCTGCATCTGCTTCTTCTTAATTGTCTTCAGCTCAACAATTCTTTATATTTGGGGGAGGCATATTCTGGTCTCCCACTCTGCCATGTTTTGCTACTTTTCTTCTCAGTTGACCTTGCAAGAGGGTTAGCCATACTTTCTCCAATTTGTCACTTCTATTCTTATGCCCCCTTCCATCCAGCTTCCATCTTTGTCACTCCAAAAACTACTCCACAAAGTGGACAATGACCTCTGTTTGGCAAATGGCGATGGATAGATCTTTCCCTGCCTCATCTTGCCCTCTCAGAAACATTCATGTCAGTGAATCACTCTTGTCCCTCTTTGCTTCTTTGTCCCACATTATCCTTGCTTTTCCTCCTACCTCTCAGTCTAGTTGGTTCATCCTTCTCTGTACAATCACCAGATGGACGGGCCCATCTCCTTTCCATTTCTTTCCCTAGAAGGTTTCATCAATTCTCACAGTTAAAATTATCCATGTGCTGATATGCCAAAATATATGTTTTCATTTCAGATTAGTACTCTGAGTTCCAGACTTTAATATCTGACTACTTACTTGTCATCTGTATTTTGATGTATCACAAAATTAAATGTCTCCCCTTTCCCATAAACAACTAATTGTCCATCAACCATCGATCATATCCATATCTGTAAATGACACCACACTCTGCCTGAACCAAAAATCTATCTTAAATCTACCCATCTATCTCCACCTCCACTGCCCTCCTGGCCCAAGACAGATCTTCCTGGTTCCATCTTTGACCCTTTCTGTCTTTGCTCTGGAGCAAGAGTGATCTTAAAATGTAAATCAGAGTGGAATATGATCTGCTTAAAACTCTTCAATGGCTTAAGTTTGTTCAGGATGCTATAATGAAACACCTTACATTAGGTAATTTATAAACAACAGAAATTTACTACTCATGGTTCTGGAGCCTAGGAAGTCCAAGATCAAGACACCAGCACATTCAGTGTCTGGTGAGGGACCACTTTCTCTTAGATGGCAACTTCTATGTGCCCTCACACAGCAGAAGAGGCAAACAAGCCTCCATGGGCCCTCATTCCATTCATGAGGGCATAGCCTTCCCGAGGCCTTATCTCTTACTACTCTTGCATTAGAAATTAACTATCAACATATGAATTTGAGGGGGAACATTGACATTCAGACCCTAGCACTTCCCATTGCACTTAGAATAAACTTTTAGCCCCTACTAATGGCCCTCCCTCACCTGGCTTCCACTCATTCACTCTTTCCACCTGCATCCCATCCCACTCTCTCCAGCCACATCCCATCCCACTCTCTCCAGCCCACTAGGCTCAGTCCCTGTGCTGTCTCAATGCCTGGATTTCTTATTTCTCCTTTTCACCTGTGGAAATAAATGAAGACCAACCAAACGAGAGCAAGCAAAGGCTAGCTGCTTAGAGCTTGCTAGAAGGGAGTTAGCCATCATCACTTGTATTTTGACAGAGACTCAGAGAAAGGAAGAAGAGTGGAAAAGTTTTACAATGGAAAAAGGGAAGGCTTCACGTGTGCCCTGATTGGAGGCGGTTGGAATAAGGAAGCTGCAGGTAGGCCCGCTAAAAGTGGGGCATCCTATGATTGGTTAGAGGAACATGCTTGGCCTTCTTTGATTGGTCCTTATTTATTTATTTATTTATCGAGACAGGGTCTCACTCTGTCACCCAGACTAGAGTGCAGTGGCGCTATCTTGGCTCACTGCAACCTCTGCCTCCTGGGTTCAAGTGATTCTCCTGCCTCAGCCTCCTAAGTAGCTGGGATTACAGGCATGCACATAACCACATCCAGCTAATTTTTTGTATTTTTGGTAGAGACAGGGTTTCACCGTGTTGGCCAGGCTGGTCTCAAACTCCTGACTTCAAGTGATCCAGCCACCTCGGCCTCCCAAATTGCTGGTATTACAAGCGTGAGCCACCGTGCCCAGCAGATTGGTCCTAATTTAGAAACAGGAACAAAACTTAGGTAAACTGCCATTTGTCTTCATTTAGTCCCCTCATATATTCCTGGCCATTTGAAGCCAATTGCCATAAGGATTTTGCCTGGCTTCTCTGATTGTCAACAATTGTGAATGGTCTGACTTCCTAAAATCTGACTTATAGAAAGTTGCCTGGCTTTCTGGGCTGGTTAATGAAATGGTTTCTTGGGCAGGTTGCTGCAGATTGTAGATCAGAGTTCTATTTTTCTATGTGGTCTGGCCATGGCTAGTCTGTATTTCTTTTTTTTTTTTCTTTTTTTTTCTTTTTGAGACAGAGTTTTGCTCTTGTCGCCCAGGCTGGAGTACAACGGTGCAATCTCGACTCACCACAACCTCCGCCTCCTGGGTTCAAGCTATTCTCCTGCCTCAGCCTCCTGAGTAGCTCAGATTACAGACATGCACCACCACGCCGGCTAATTTTGTATTTTTAGTAGAGACAGGGTTTCTCCATGTTGGTCAGGCTGGTCTCGAACTCCCGACCTCAGTTGATCCACCCGCCTCAGCCTCCCAAAGTGCTGGGATTACAGGTGTGAGCCACCGCGACCAATGCAGTCTGTAATTCAGTCTCTCACATCTCAAGGCCTTTTCCCATGTTGCTTTCTCTGCATGAAGATCTCTTCTTTTATTGATCACTGATGCTCCTTCTCCTCTTTCACGTCTCAGCTTAAATGTTGCCTTCTCGGGGAGGCCTTCCAAGACCACCATATCCAAACTCTGTTTCTTGCTTTGTTCTCCACCTATTTCCCATATTGTAGTTGTTTCATTTGTAAGACTTGCCAAAATTTGTAATTATTTGTTTTACTTGACATTTTTATCCATCTTCCTGATTAAAATGGAATATGCTACCCCAAAATACGTTATTTTGGCATAAGAATTATTTTAACCTGAAGATAACTAAGAATCAATAGATGCAGAAAGAGTTTCCTGCCCTCCCCTTATATCCAAAAAGTAGGACATATCTTCCATTGAGGACATATCTTCCATCTCCTTTACCAGAGAGAGAAGAGTGGCTCTTCTTATTGAAGACAGGGAATTAACACCAAGGTAAGTTGGTATAAATGGATCTTACTAGAATAGCTCTTATCTTCCTTTAGTCCCTGATATATTTTCTAGACACTTCCCTACAACGTGTCATCTCTTGAAGCCCAAGCTCTGTTTCATACCAAAACCCCCTTATATATCTCTTAAAAGGGCATATAAGCCCCCAAGTCTAACCACTATTTTGAATTCCATTTCTTTCCTGTGAACTCCTGTGGACATAAATATTAATAAAACCGTGTCTCTTTTCTCTTGTTAATTTTTTCTGTTAGTTTAATTTGCACCCCCCGCCGCCTTTTTTTTTTTTTTTTGACAGAGTTTCACTCTTGTTGCCTAGGCTGGAGTGCAATGGCTTGATTTTGGCCCACTACAACCTCCGCCTCCCGGGTTCAAGCAATTCTCCTGCCTCAGCCTCCCAAGTAGCTCAGATTACAGGCATGCGCCACCACACCTGGCTAATTTTGTATTTTTTGTAGAGACAGGGTTTCTCCATGTTGGTCAGGCTGGTGTTGAACTCCCGACCTCAGGTGATCTGCCCGCCTCAGCCTCCCAAAGTGCTAGGATTACAGGTGTGAGCCACCATACCTGGCCAAGGAGTTTCTAAAGAGCAATGTTTGTTGAGGAGTCAGAGGGGTCATGGAAGAAAACATAGAAAAGGGAAGCAAGACACAGATCACGGAGAACTTTGTATAATATACTTATGAGTGTAATTATTATCCCATGGGCCAGCATTTTTCAAAGTGTGGCCTGTATCAGAATTATCTAACTAAGGTCTATTTGTGACTCAGCTTCCTGGGCTTCCTTCCAGATCTATTAGATCTAAATCTTTAGATAATAGAAAGCCACCAAAACTATTTAAGATGAGATGGTCAAATTTAAGGTGAAACTTTAGATCAGTTTTATCCCTAGTAAAGAAAGTAGTTGAAATCTAGATTTAAACGTTATCTTTTCTGTTGCTCAAAGGCTCATTGACTAAAATAATACCTGGACCAGGATTCCTTCTCAGTAAAAGTTTAGGAATACCATGAATTTTCGTAACAGGAGAGGGAGCATCTTCCGGGAAGTAAAGAGCTGGAGAATTTCATCCTAAGCCTCATCCTGCCCCCTCCTTAGCCTGCTTGACCTCTCCTATGATTAAGATACCCTTGTGGGATGAATTGAGCCTCCTTCCCTCAAAATTCATATGTTTATGTCCTAGCTCCCAGCACTTCAAAATGTAATCTTATTTGGAGATAGGGTCTTCGCAGAGATACTAAAATTCAAAGGAGGTAGTTGGGGTGGGCCCTAGTCCAACATGACTCATGTCCCTATGAAAAGGGCAAATTTGGGCCAGGCACAGTGGTCCACCCCTGTAATCCCAACACTTTGGGAGGCTGAGGCAGGCAGATCACGAGGTCAGGAGTTCGAGACCAGCCTGGCCAACATGGTGAAACCCCGTCTCTACCAAAAATACAAAAAAACTTAGCTGGGCATGGTGGCGGGTGCCTGTAATCCCAGCTACTCACAAGGCTGAGGCAGGAGAATCATTTGAACCTGGAAGATGGAGGTTGCAGTGAACCAAGATCGCGCCATTGCACCAGTCCAGCCAGGGCAACAGGGTGAGACTCCGTGTCAAAAAAAAAAAAAAAAAAAAAAAAAAGAAGGGCAAATTTGGAGACAGTCATGTGCAAGGGGAGAGCACCACATGGAGATGAAAGCAGAAAGCCTGATGATGATTCTACAACCAAAGGGCTGCCAACGATTGACCCAGGAGAGGAGCATGGAACAGATCCTCCCTCACAGCCCTCAGAAGGAAGCAACCCTGCCTTGATCTTGAACTTCTGAACTTTGGAACTGCGAGACAAACAATGTCTGTTGTTTAAGCCGGCCAGTGTGTGGCACTTTGTTACAGCAGCCCAAGGAGACTAATTTGGACACCAAAACACAGACACAGCCTGGCCCCTAGTACATAACCTCAGAGATTTTACAAATGAGTAATAAATCAAATAATGAGAGAACTCAGGCTCTTGGTCACTCTAGTCACGGAATGTTTATAAATAATTTGTAATAGCCAGGCGTGGAGGTTCAGTCCTGCAATCTCAGCACTTTGGGAGACCCAGGTTGGGGGGCCATTGCTTGGGCCCAGAAGTTTGAGACCAGCCTGGGTAACAGATTGAAACCCCATCTCTACAAAAAAAAAAAAAAAAAAAAAAAAATACAAAACTGAGCCGAGCACAGTGGTGCACACGTCGTGTAGTCCCAGCTACTCGGGAAGCTGAGGTAGGAGGATCACCGGAAACTGGGAATGTTGAGGCTGCAGTGAGCTGTGATTGTGCAACTGCACTCCAGCCTGACGGAGTGAGACCCTGTCCCCAAAAAATAAAAAAATAATTTGTAGACTGGGCATGGTGCCTCATGCCTGTAATCCCAGCACTTTGGGAGGCCAAGGCAGGTGGATCACAAGGTCAGGAATGCCAGACCAGCCTGGCCAACATAGTGAAACCCCGTCTTTACTAAAAATACAAAAATCAGCCGGGCATGGTGGCACATGCCTGTAGTCCCAGCTACTCGGGAGGCTGAGGCAGGAGAATCACTTGAACTCTAGGAGGCGGAGGTTGCAGTGAGCCGAGATCGCGCCACTTCACTCCAGCCTGGGTAAAAGAGTGAAATTCCATCTCAAATAATAATAATAGTAATTTGTAGTGAATATATGGCTTTGCTTCCTTTCCTCTGAGAAACAATCCCTTTCCTACTGTGCTCCCAGCAGGATGAAAATCGTGGTACCCACTGCCCTCTCCAAAAGGCAAGCATGTGACCTAAGCTAGTCAGAGAATAAGTGACTGGAGATTATTTCAGAGCTGGGCATGTGACTCAATCCAAGCCAACCAGGTCCCAAGACTTTTCCGTTGGAGCTAGCAAGAAAGTAATTCTTGGCTTTGAACTCTAGGTATTGGGAAAATGGGCAGCTGGAGCTGATGGCAGCCCCCTAACCCAGGATGCATATGCAGGTTGTCCACCTGCAGGATGAGAGAAATTGATCAGTATGTATTAGGAAGCAGAGACAGGAAAGAGAGAAAGAAAGAGAGGAAAGAGGATGACAACACCTTTAGTCTTCACTGTGCTCTGGCCAGATCAATTGCTGCTCCCTGCTTGTGAAAGTCAATAAATTTCCTTTCTGTCTAAGCTAGTTTAAGTTATGTTCTTCTCATTTGCAGGCAAAAGCGTACTGGGGAATTCAATGTTATTCCTCTTAAGAACAGCTGTCAATAAGCTGTGCATAGCTATAACTGTGCTTTTCTTAGTGAATCCCTGCAGAGGAACACAGTGTACCTGAGTTACTAACATCTATTTTCTTTGATGTTCTATTCCCATTGTACCCGTGGTTCACATGGGATACAGAAATGTTCCATGGTCCTGCACAGCACACTTTGTTTTTAACCTTTCCTGTCATTTAACTAACTCTGATGCATCAAGAATCATGTGAATTTGTATTCAGAGCTCAGTCGTTCCAGAAAATTGAAGAAAACACAACAACTGGTGCCACTGTCACCCTGCTCTACCCTTACCCCTAGGCAATACCGATGCCTCCTAAATATACATGGGAAAATATCAATTTATGTCTCATAGTGACCTTGTTTGAGGAGTGCCTCAGAGCCACCTCTAGAGTTGGGGGATTTTGGCCTTTTGTACCCCACCTTCTGTTCAATGAGGGAAGCTCTGCTTTGAATTACTTTGTTTATTGGAATATATATTTGAGTTACTTTGCATTACTTATATATTGGAGTAAAGTAATTATATATTTCAATATAATTTAATAGAGTAGCAGAAACTGCTGCTAGGTCCTGAGTACATACCTTTATTGCATCAATAAATGAATAAGAAGGCGTTACGGGATGGAGATTAGCGCACCCCTACCCCAACGTCTCCTGCCCCATTATGCCTGCAGAGTAGCTCTGACTATGGGTCTGATGTACCTGGAGCAGAGGTACTGCAGTGGGTGGCTGGGGGCCCTGGCAGGTGGAATGAATCCTTGCTCTGCCATGAACTAGTTACACAGCCTTGGATAAGTTACTCAAGTCCTTGAGCTTCCTCAGCTGTCAAATGGGGACAATATCAGTAAGTCCCTCATAAGACTGGAGTAAGGACTGAATTCCTCTAAGCAAACACAGTGTTGACAACAGTTCCCGGCATACCCAAAGCTTGGGGAGAGTCCAAGGCAGGCAGCATCTTTGCCAGCCTCTCCCACTCTGCCAAAAGCCATTCTGCACACAGGATATGTTGAGAAAAGGACAGTAAGGCTGGAGAGCTGCGAAAACCAGGGGGAATGTGTATCACACACATCTGTATTGTGCAGTGCAGGACGGGTGGCTTATTCCTCTGCACACATTTTCTATTAAAAAGAACAAGAAAGAAAAAGAAAAATCCTGGCACCATCCAGTGTATCTGTCCCCTGGGTTTTGTGCAGGGAATGGCTAGCGATGACTAATCTGATATCAGAGGTAGCTTGATCGCCAAGGACTTAATTTATGAAGTGTTTAGTACATTCCTGATAAAAATCGGCTCCAAACTATGGACACACGTTCATTCATGCCTTATGGCTCCCAGCTGCAGTGCTGCAGCTATAAACGCTTGTTGTTGGAAGGCTGAAGGTGGCTGGGAGTGATCGGAATGAGTGTTCCTACAGAGTGGGCTGGAGGGCAAGGCTCCCACAAGACCTGAGGGCTCAAAAAAATGGGCACTGGCAGGCACAGGGAGGGGGCAGGAGGAGGGATGAGGGTTGGTCTTGCCTGTTGGAAGTGCCAAACAACCTGGGGATCATCCTGGTTGCTCACCATCTCTGGAATTCTGCTGCTGACAAGCTGACAACAAGAAAGAAGGGGCAGAGGTGATTTACTTCTCTACAATTTGTAGATAGGGTTGTGAAGACATATGACTTCATGAGGTGAATCTGTTTAATAAAAAGCATCCACCATTTAATAGAATGCAAAAAAGAAAAATGTCTAGAAAATAATTTTGAATAGAGCATTCTTTCTGCAGGCTGAGAAAAGGCTGTTTCGCTTGAACTAACTGTTCAGTGAATGAATGAATGAATGAATGATGGACACTTCCTCATTTTGACTTTGGTCAAACTATTTGCCTTCTCTAACCCTCTATTTCCATAGAATAGAGAATAGAGCAGCGTGCCCTGACTGCTCCACAAGATGGTTATTTAGCACAAGCAAGATAATATATACGGAAGCTCTACAAAGCCCATTTCAAATGCAAGGGAATGCCATGGGGTGACAATATAATCTCGTGGCTGTATGAAGCTCTGCACCAGTTGATTACGGAGTTGGAGGAGCTCAAGTACTGAAAATTGTGTGAGCACCACTGGTCACCCACAGACCAAGGCAATGTCAAGTTCAAATAATAGTGTACCCCTTGATCAAACTTTAATGAGATGTAAATGAGGTGTTTTAATAAAGAAATCTTTTTGGTCTCTTATGTGCAATTTTGGTTGAGCGGTCATCTGAATTATAAGATGACAAGGAAATATGTACAGCAGCTAGGGAGTTTGCAGGGTTGTTACTAAATTTCTCTTTGTTTGTTTTTCTGACTTATGGTTAAGAAAATTTTTATTATGCCCTGACTGTTTTTGTTGACACACATCTTGGCCATGATGGGGTTCAGGACATGCTACCCCAAAATATGGCATGTTGGCATTTGAGAAAACAGCAGAAGCAGGAAATTCCCTCTCATTTCCCACCCCACAAGCCTTCTTTCCTGAAGCAGGTCATAAGATTCTCATTCCAGAGGTGCCCTTCCTGTACCCAGAGGAAAGGAACTTTCTTGTCTTTGAAGACACAGAATCAAAGAGAGGAAGCTGAACACACAGGCCTCGCTGAGTTTCCCCCAGTTTATTACCCTTAGATCAGACCCCATTTGTCCAATTATAGTTCTTCACAACTACCCGCTCTTCACCAAACTTTGTATAAAAATACACAAGTTTAACTGTTTCTTTGGGTTTTCATTTCCTTATGGAGGCTCCCATGTCACATAAAACTTACATTAAATAAATATGTATGCTTTTCTCTTGTTAATCTGTCTCTTGTTATAGGATCCTCAGCCATGAACCTAGGGATGGGTGAGGAAAAGCTGTTTCTCCTCCCCTACAGCTGTATTTGAAAATATGCAAGGCTACAAGGAGCATTTAAAAAAATTTTTTTTAAAGTATTAGTTTTGGTTCCCCCCAAGTAGATCCTGGGACAGTGATTTGGGTGTAAGTTGTTTACATGATTGAGTGAGTTCCTGTGTGGGCAGCTGGGACTTTTTATAGACTGAATAGGAGATGCTTCAGAATCGTCTCTTCAGGAGGCAAGGAAGCTGGGGTATTTATCCACCAACTCCCATGTATCTCTGCATGAGGGTCCATCCTGGGGATAACTCTCTGGTGCTTCTGGCAAGCTCCAGCACTGACTGAGAATACCCTAGAGGCCAGGTAAAAACACTCAGGCAGAAATAGGGTTTTAGGGAGGGTGTATTTTAGAATATACAGGAAATACACACCCACGATGCAGAAGAAAGATTTTTGATTTTTTTCCTGAGTTGGTCAAAATCTGTGGGAGGGTCATTAACAGTCTACTACACAAAGAAAGCAAATAAATCTAGGGGAAGTAATGGCCTTAAAGTTATCAATGACACTCATCATTTCCTAACACCATCCAACCCCTCTTGTGACTTTTTTCAGAGTCTATTGTTTCTGGGATCATGGAACCTAAAAGCAGAAGCTGGGGCTTGAAACATGCAATGAATGGGGGCCTTCAGTTCCAGCCTAGGATTTCCTGCATCAGAATTAGTTGGGGCCAGGTGTGGTGGCTCACACCTGTAACCCCAGAACTTTGGGAGGCCGAGGCAGGTAGATTGCTTTAGCTCAGGATTTCAAGACCAGCCTGGGCAACACGGCAAAACCATCTCTCTACAAAAAATAGCTGCGCATGGTTGTATGCACCTGTGGTCCTACCTACTTGGAAGGCTGAGGTGTGAGGAACGCTTGAGCCCAGGAGGTCGAGGCTGCAATCATGCCACTGCACTCCAACCTGGGTGACAGAGGTCTCCAAAAAAAAAAAAAAAAAATGAACAACAACAAAAAATCACTTGCAGGGTGCCTCAAAAATTTATATTCCTGGGTCCTTCCCAGGCTTACCAAATTTTGGTTCTGGGAAGTGAGGTGTCATGGTGTATGCATTTATAATAATAATTAAAAAACAAGTGATTCTCATAAAAATGACTTAATCTTCAGCCCAGCTTTCCCTAAACCTCCAGCTACCCAGCAGTCACTTGAAATTTCATCACAGCAGTGGAAAATGTTTAGCCAGAGGCACAACCTGCAGGACTTAACCCTTGCAGGGTTGCCAGTCGAGGGTGCACATCTGCCTAGGCAGCCCAGAGCACCTTCAGCCACATGGGTTATAGTGCTGAGAAACCCTCCTTCCCTCACACAACACCTTCCGATCGGGTACGTCCAGTATTGCTCTCCTTTCTACCTTTGCAGACCTCAGCTTCCTGCTTTGCCCCATCCAGAGTCAAGTTCCATTATCCATCTATGCTGGCTTTGTGGGGAGAAGCAGTGAAAGTAACACGTGGGGAAGGGTCTGGCACGATGTAGAACTCTGGTGGAAAAATTATTTTGAGCTCTGCTCAAAAACTATCCATAGAATCAATGAATGGGTCTCTGTGTCCTGGGTCTTTGTTATCTTTGTTGTCTGTCTCTTTCTGTCTTCCTCTTTTTTTTCTTCACAGTCTGATGTAGTTTGGATATTTGTCCTCTCCAAATCTCATGTTAAAATGTGATTCCCAGTGTCAGAGGTGGGGCCTGATGGGAGGTGTTTGGGTCAGAGGACGGATTCCTCATGAATGGCTTGGTACTGTCCTCGTGGTAATGAGTGAGTTCTCACCCTGTTGGTTCTCCTGAGATCCGATTGTTAAAAAGAGGCTGGCACCTCCTCCTCTGTCTCTTTCCTCCTCTCTCACTGCGTGATGCCTGCTCCCCTTTCACATGAATGGAAGCGTGCTGAGGCCTTCCCCAGAAGCAGATGCTGGTGCTCTGCTTCCTGTACAGCCTGCAGAACTGTGAGCCAGATAAGCCTCTTTTCTTTATGCATTACCCGTTCTCAGGTATTCCTTTATAGCAACACAAAACAGACAAAGACACACTTTCTATCTCCCCTCTGCTACTCCCATCCTTCTTTAACTTTTCTTCTGGTTTCTGACTCCCCTCAGCCCATCCCTCCTCCTCTTTCTTTATATGACTATAATTTATTACTAAATTATTTGTGACTCTTACATTCTTATTAAACATCATTTTATCTTTCTTTCAATTACAAAGCATGTAAGACATTTCATATTTATGCCTTTGTCTCAAACTACTCTTCTTTGACATCTTTGTTCTAAAGTTTCTTTTTAATATATGGAGCTCTCAATTAGTTCTTCCCAGTCACTGAGTATTAGGAGGAAAGAAACTTTTCTGAATATACTACTGTGCACACACACGCACATCAAAGTGTCTCAGGGGCAGTGCCTTTCTGGACATTAGGTCAGGAACCAGGAACTCTCAATCTCACCAAACTGTTTTTGTTTTTGTCATTCACTTACCGATTTCATACATACCTAAAGATGATTAAGTCAAGACAGCAAATCTAAGAGACTTTTGTTCCAACTCAAGAAAAAAACTGACGTTGCTTTTACATTATGTGGGAGGCCGAGGAGGTAAAATGAGGATCAAGCTGGATTCCACATTGCAAACTGAATCTCCTCTGAAGCCTAGCCCGCGCCATGAGGGGAGAATTATCCTTTGCTCATGTGATACTGCTGCGAGCCTGAATTTTGATTTAAAGAATGTGCCATCATTCAGAAATGTCAGTTTGTTTGTAGCTCTCTTCACATGAAAGTCTATAAATTAAGGAAGAGTTAAGGAGGAAAAGGGGTATCTTGATAGGAGCAAAAAGGGTGAGTTGTGATGTCTAAAAGGAACAAGTGCTGAGTCTTTGATGATTTACAGCTTATAAAACAAGAAAAGAACAGAGCCAGGAAGACATCAAAAGGCTCTGCTGGCACAATGCCTGTGATGTTAGGTGCCTAGGGAGCCCAGGAATTCTAATTCTAATTCTAGACTAGACACAGGTTCTCCCAGGCCCATCTTATATCCTAGGGCCATATCAATGGGCACTTCCATTTTAGAGATGAGGAAGTTGAGGACCGGGGATGACCATGGGAACTACTAGTGGGAGGTCTCCTTGGCTTTAGATTTACGGGCTATATCTAGTACTTAGAGCCACCCATGCTTTAATAGTCAATTTATAAGGAGCAATAAGAAAACTACCTAGAAACTGGGAGAGGAAGGTCAGGAAGTCACAGGAGGTGATGTGGCCAATTGGAAGGAGAAGGTGAATTCACCTGGAGCATTTCTAACCTTCCCAATTTCCCTTCCCAGCCCATACCTCAAAATAGGGAAGACACTGCAGGTCACATTATTATGCCTCCCTCCTTTCCATGCAAAGTCAGAGAAAACGAGATGGGAGGGGAAGGGTTTAATTGGCCAAGCAGTGGTTACATGCCTGTCTACCACACTAGGCCTGGAAAATGAAAGAAGAGATTCACTCAGAAAGCTTGTTTCTCTACTCAACTATCAGGAGAAAAGGAGAGGGCATTTTGGCACAAATACAAGTACACTAGTTTTATTTTTATGTGTTTGGTTTTTTTAGATACAGGGTCTTGATCTGTTGCCCAGGCTTGAGTGCAGTGGCACAATCATAGCTCTCTGCAGCCTCAACCTCCTGGGCTCAAGTGATCCTCCCATCTCAGCCTCCCAAGTAGCACTACTGGCACACACTACCACACCTGGCTAATCATTTTAATTTTTACTTTTCAGAGACAGAGACTCACCATGTTGCCCAGGCTGGTCTTGAACTCGTGGCCTCAAGCAAGCCTCCTGCCTTGGCCTCCCAAAGTGCTGGGATTACAAACATGAGCCACTGTTCTGAGCCTGCACTAGTTTTAATACCATCTACTCAATTCAGCCCTTACAGCCATATTGAGAGCATACACAAAGACACACACTCTCCCTTTCTCTCTCTCTCACACACCCACACACACATATGTACACACACACTCACTGTTCACAAATCCAGGACATTCAAAAAAGAATGGAGAAACATAAAATATGGAATTGAGTTTTCAGACCACATTGCCATATATGAAGACTTTGTGCAAATTAGAAAAAGACATACCATCCCCAATAAGCAGATGCCCAGCTTCGTGATTGGTTACTGTCCTTGTGCTACAAAAACGATGCATCTTCGTCCTTGTGCACATGACCTGTGACAGAGTGTGTAGTGTCAAGAATAGTGTTTGTAGGCTGAATATGAGTGCCAATGCATCCCCTCTGCTGGCACATAAGAAATATCCAAACTGCCCATGGATACATGGAAGCCTTGAATGTTGGAACCAGGCCCAAATTTTACTCCATTACCTGGACTTGACCTTTTCCTCTTCTTTCTGTCTGTCTATGCTTCCCAAAGGGCCTACTTGTAAGTCAGCCTGAAATATATCTCTGCCTGAAATCAAGTCTGGCATTAGTCTTTCATTTTTAGTAAGCCCGAGAGCATCACCGCAGGCAACAGATGGAGGCGGGGAAGAGACTCCACAAAGAAGAAAAGGGATTTTTCTAACATTCAAGACGGCATCTTAACCCCTGTCCTGCCTCCCCATGAAATCCTCAAGTGGTGAACATGGCTGGAAGTTAAAGTAAACACAGACATGTGTGTACCCACAGTAGTAGACCAAGAAAGACTATATATCTGAAAGCAAGACAAGTCCCAAGCCATTTGCTCATTTATTCAACAAATGTTTGTTGAATCTCTGATATGTGCCCAGGGATGTGATAGAAGCCACGGAAAGAAAGAGGTGCTTCCACCATCTCTGTCTCAAGCAATATCAGGACTTAATTTGACTCCAAGGTACACCAAAGAGGGCTTTTGTGCCCTGAACAAAGTATCCCACCAGGGCCCTCCCTGGCATCACCTCTAATCTGAGTTGGAATCTCCTGAGCCACACAAACCAGGACGGCTTGAGGCTGGGCAGATGGCATTGGGTGGGCATCTCCAACCAGCCATTGACAAGAATTTCTTTGCCAACTTCCCGTTCCATTAATAATACCACAGTCATGAGGCAGAAGATGCCTGAGGCGGGTGGAAAAACAAGATGGGTGTGGTAGGATGTGGGAAGGTTTTCTGTGAAACATCAAGAACTTTTCCAAGCCAGAAATCAGAATGGAGCTTTGGGGGCATTTGCTCTGATGTGGTGATGTGTGTCTGTACAACAGAGAAAAGATGTTATTCTTCCCCAAATTAAAGTTAGAGGCAACTTGGAAGCTCCCACTCCTTTTTCGTTTTGAGGAAAGCTGGATTCTGTTCAAATCAAATACAACCAAGAGGGACACCAAGGGAGACGCCAGGGAATGCACCTTTGTCCCTATCTGGAGGCGGGGTTGGCCAGTGCCCCAGCTTCTGGGTCTGGTTTGGGTTTAGTCACTCTCAGCTCTGCTCCCCTGCCTAGAAGGCTGCTCAAATAGTTGACCTGAGCCGCATGCTACCTCCTACCAAGAATCTTTCAAAAACATGCGCTCACCACATGGCAGCTAATTCTACTGGAAACAGCGGGCAAGACTAGGAAATAATTCACACAATCCCCAGCCTAGCCCTCTCTTAAGGCAGTATAAGCCTCAGGGTCATAGCTGTGCTGAAGAGAAATCAATATCACATGGTGCAGTGTATGCGTCTTATCCCAAGCTTCCCAAAGCAATTACTACAGGAGAGTGCACATGTGCACACACGTGCACACACATGCACACACACAAAACCTGTGCCCTTTGCAAACTACCCGGTTCCTTGTCTGTTTTTCAAGAGGAAGAATGGGCTCTAGATTGGATCTTTGTTTTCCTGACATTTTCTTCTTGGTAAATACCCCGTGGCTCATAAATATGACACAGTGGCTTAAAACAGAAAGACCCTGAGGAAAAATAGGGAGAGTGTAGTCTGAGCCAGAAGGGGTAAATGCTAACACTAGTGATGCCTCGCTGACTTCCCTCTAATGTCTTTCTTCTGCTGGACAGCTGCCCCAGGAGCCCACGTGGAGCTGTGAGAAGTGCATTAAGACTGACCTGGCTTCAAGCCCCGGTCTTCCCACGGTGACAGGAGCGCTTGAGTTGATGCTCTCTAAGATCCCTTCCAACTCTGATATTTTATGAGTCTGTGATTCCCTAAGATTTGTAAAACTGACGCAGGGTCTTTTATGCACATAAAAAGAAACAGAGCCTTTAACTCAAGAATTCCACTCTGAGAAATGTATCCTAAAAAGATAATCCAACATGTGTGCAAAGCTGTAGGTACAAAAATGTTTGCTGCAGTGTTATTTATGACAGC
Organism: Nomascus leucogenys; assembly: GCF_006542625.1. Lineage (NCBI taxonomy): Eukaryota > Metazoa > Chordata > Mammalia > Primates > Hylobatidae > Nomascus > Nomascus leucogenys. The sequence goes on from NC_044399.1 coordinate 64,866,268, forward strand.
AAAGAGTTAGGAAACCTTGGTATTCAGCAATAAAAGATTAGTTAACTCAGCATTTCCCAAAGTGTATTCTGTGATATGAATGGGTATTAATAGAAAAAATAAAAAAGAAGAACAGGAAGGGATTGTAGCATTCCATGGTCATAAATGTTAAAGAAACATCACCATAAACAAAGAATACAGTCAAAAAATTGTTTTACTCAGGAACTTCCTTTGCCTTTTATACAGCATATATTAAGCACTCAATAAAATTTGTCGAATGATTGAACAGATGAACGGATATTTGTAGTTGGTAAAAATGCTATTTGCTTCATTTAAAAAAAAAAAAATCTTTTTGTTTTTTGAGACAGGGTATGGCTTTAGCGCCCAGGCTACAGTGCAATGGCATGATCTCGGCTCACTGCAACCTCCACCTCCCAGGTTCAAGTGCTCTTCCCACCTCAATCTTCCGAGTAGCTTGGACTACAGGTGCATGCCACCGTGTCGGCTAATTTGCGTGTGTGTGTGTGTGTGTGTTTTGTAGAGATGAAGTCTCACTGTGTTGCTCAGGCTGATCATGAACTCCTGAGCTCAAGCGATCCGCCTGCCTCGGCCTTCCAAAGTGCTGGGATTACAGGCCTGAGCCACTGTGCCTGGCATATTTGCTTCATTGTTTTAAGTCATGGAATATGATGCCTCCCAGGATGGTATAGTAGTCATTTAAACAGCATAAAGGGGCCAAGTGCGGTAGCTTACGCCTGTAATCCCAGCACTTTGGGAGGCCAAGGCGGGTGGATCACGAGGTCAGGAGTTCAAGACCAGCCTAGCTAACGTGGTGAAACCCCATCTCTACTAAAAATACAAAAATTAGCCAGGTGCGGTGGTGCATGCCTGTAATCCCAGCTACTTGGGAGGCTGAGGCAGAAGAATCGCTTGAACCCAGGAGGCGGAGGTTGCAGTGAGCCGAGGCTGCGCCACTGCACTCCAGCCTGGCAATAGAGCGAGACTCTGTCTCAAAAAATAATAATAATAAATAAAAACAAAAATAAATAAAGAGCATAAAGGGTAGGAATTAGATGATTATTTCAGACTTTATTTATTTTTGCCTTTTTTTCCAGGAAAATATTTTAGGTGGATGAGCAGGGTTTACCCTATAAAATTCCTGCAGGTCAAGATATCCTGCCTCTGGCACTTTTCGGATGCAGGACCTCGGCCTAGAGAACAGGCGAGCAGCATAAGATATTGTTCCCGCACCTACCGAACAAGCCTCGTCTGTTTTCTATAAAAGTGATTCGTTCAGAATGGAAGTATATATTTGTTTGGAATCACAGATCTCAGAGTCTTCAGCTAACACCTACTGACACTGCAACTATTCACAGGCAATCTGTACATTCTAAATAAGACAAGGGATATTTATATTATTTATGACTCTGAGCCTTTATTCCCAGACTCTTCAGAATCAGATTCCTGGTGAGCTGGGCTGGACCGCATGTGAGTTAAAAAAGGCTTCTTTGTGCTCCTGGCCTTGCTTAATCTAAAAGTATGTTTGTGACAGAATCAAGAGTTTATAAATGTCTTAACAAACTGGAGCTTAAGACCTAAAGCAAAAAAGTTATTGGCCACAATAATAATACCTAACATTTATTGAGTTCTTAGGGCATGCCAGCATTGTTCTAAGTGACTTTATATGGATTAACTCATCATTCTTACAGCAATGCTACAAGTATCGAGTACTATTGAGTCAACTGAGTGTGATTGTGATCACTTTTTTACAGTTCAGAAAAACTAAAGAACAGAGAGCTGAAGCAGCTTGCCCAAGGTCACACAGCTAATGATAAAACTAGGATTTAGCAGTCTATGTACAGAATCTACACTCTCAGACATGGCATGATATGGTCTCTTAAATTGCTCCTAGATTATTTAAAACAAATAAACAAAAAATTGTTCTATTGAGATATGGCAAATTCACAATATAGATTGGTGACATTTTAGATCGTGAACCCACCTGATTAGCTACCACCTAGATCACAAAATAGAGCATCAGCCACAGTGCAGAAGCCTGCTGTATAATTACCTCTCCAAAGGCAATAACTCTTTTGACCTTCATCACCATAAGTTAGTTTTGCCTGTTTTTGAACTTTATACAAGCGTAATTATAATGTGTATGCTGCTTTCAGTCTGTTTTTCTTCTATTTATCATTAAATCTGTAAGGTTTATCCATGTTGTGGAGTGTGTAGCAGTTACTGGTCCTTCTTCATGTACGTCTCACTGCAGGTTTTTGTGCAACCTGCAAGCTAATAACAGTTTTTATATTTTTTAATAGTCAAAAAAAAACAAAGAAAAAGAATATTTTCTAAAGTGGATTGTATGGAATTCAAATTTCAGTATCCATAGATAAAGTTTCAGAAGCACTGCCGTGTTCACTTATGTATCCTCTGTGGCTGCTTTCATTCTTCAAAAGCAGAGATGAGTTGTCGTGACAGAGACTGAATGGCCTGCAAAGTCTAAAAGATTTACCATCTGATCTTTTACAGAAAACATTTACCGAACCTACTACGTAGTCTTCCATGGTGTGAATGAATTATAATTTATTAGTCATTTAGTTGTTGAAAGACATTTAGGTTGTTTCCAGTGGTAATGGGGGGTGGGGTTATGAGAAACAGTGATGTTATAGGCACCTATGGATATGTCTTTTGGTACACATGTACACATTTCTGTTGATATACTGAAATATGGAACTTCTGTGTGTCAGAATATTCATATGTTTTTCAAAGTGGGTACACCAATTTACACTGTCAGCAGTAATGGACCTGGCAACTCTGTCAAAAATTAGGTGACCAAATGTGTGAATCTGTTTCCGGACTCTCTATTCCGTTGATCATATTAACCCACAGGTTTAATTACTATAGTTTTATTTGTACATCTAATATGATCCATTGATCATATTAGTAACCCATAGCCTTAAGTACTATAGTTTTAAATACATCTTACTCATCTTTGACGTTGGCTATTCTTAGCTCTGTTTATCTCTATATAAATTTTATTTATTTATTTATTTATTTATTGAGATGGAGTCTCACTCTGTCACCCAAGCTGGAGTGCAGTGGTATGATCTCAGCTCATTGCAGTCTCCGCCCCCCAAGTTCAAGCAATTCTCTGCCTCAGCCTCTGGTGTAGCTGGGATTACAGGCATGCACCACTACCCCTGGATAATTTTTGTCTTTTTAGTAGAGGTGGGGTTTTGTCACGTTGCCCAGGCTGGTCTCAAACTCCTGGCCTCAAGTGATCCACCCACCTTGGCTGCTCACGCCCTGCCCCATATGTATTTTAGAATCAGCTTGTCAATTTCCACAAATATAAAATCTGCTGGGACGTGACTGGGATTGAATTAAATATAGAGAGATGAATTTCAAGAAAACAAGATAGAACAACTTTGACTCTTTCAGTCCATGAACTTGGTATTTTCTTCCATTTATCATCAGTAACTGTGTGTAGTCTTCTGTGTAGGAGCCTCGAGTATCTTTCATTGGCATTTCCTAGGCATTTGATGTTTCTGATGCTCTTTTGAATCACATCTCTCCATTAATTCTCCAAACTCACAAAGAACCTCTGTACACAAAACCCTGAGCACCCACAGAACATCCTTCTGCAAGCCCTCTTTTCATCCCCTCTCTTGTGAGATGTTCTTCTTGCTTTTCCAACTTACCAGGATCCTGATTATATTTGAAATCCAGAAAAAAAATCTATCTCTTACTTGAAATCCTCTCAGGGGCCAGGAGCAGAAGCTTACGCTTGTAATTCCAGCACTTTGGGAGGCTGAAGCATGAGGATTGCTTGAGTCCAGAAGTTTGAAACCAGCCTGGAAAGCAAAGGGAGACCTCATCTCTTAAAAAAAAATTTTTTAAGTAGCTGGGCATGGTGGTGTGCACCTGTAGTCCCAGGAGGCTGAGGACTGGGAGGCTGAGGTGGGAGAATCACTTGAGTCTGGGAGGTTGAGGCTGAGGCTGCAGTGAGCCACGATCATGCTACTGCACTCCAGCCTGGCCAACAGAGCCAGATGCTGTCTCAAAAAAAAAAAAAAAAAAAAAGGAGGGGAGTGGAGGGGGGTGGGTGGGAGAAAGAAATCCTCTCAGACCCTGGCATACTTTGGATATTTGTCCCCTCCAAATCTCGTGTTGAAATGTGACTTCCAATGTTAGAAGTGGGGCCTACTGGGAAGTGCTAGATGATGCTGGTGGATCCCTCATGAATGGCTTAGCACCATCCCCTTGGTGATGAGTCAGTTCTTGCTCAGTTAGTTCACACAAGACGTGGTTGTTTAAAAGAGCCTGGGACCTCTCCTTTCTCTGTCTTGCCCTCTCTCTTGCCGTGTGACAGGCTGGCTCCTCTTCACCTTCTGCCATGATTGGAAGCTTTCTGAAGCCCTCACCAGATGCAGGCACTATACTTTGTGTACAGCCTGCAGAACCATGAGCCAATTAAAACTCTCTTCTTTATAAATTATCCAGCCTCAGGTATATTCCTTTATAGTAACACAAAATGGACTAATATAGACCCCCACAATCCCACAGTAATGCCTCCAGTTAGTGATAATTATTATTCTTTTTGCTTATTTGCCAAGTAATGACCCTCTGCTGCTTCACCTCTCTTGGGAGTAAATTGCTAAGGAAGTTTTCAATGTCAATACACGACTTTTAATATCTTGTCTCTTCAAATATAGTGCACATTCACCAAAGACAAATGTACCTTATTTTTCACTTTTAGTGTCCCTCAAATATTCTTCCAGAGTAGTGTGTTCAGAAGGAATTTAATGTTAGCTCCTTGTTTGATTGAATTCTAGCTTCATTTCCCTGAACGTAGTTTAGCTGAAGATTGATGCAAACCTGTTACTATTTCCTATTCTTTCTGTAATTGACTCGTATATCATACAGAGTAATTCACAGATTTAAAATCTCATGATGCTTTAAAGTTAAGCTTTTCAGTAAATTAATATTTTGTGTTTTCTTTCCTTCTCTCTTACTTTTTGATGGGAGAGATAGGCAGGTAGGTCAAAAAGAGCTTTGAGAGAAAAAAAAACATTTTATCATTTAGTCCTTTCGTTAGCTCATTAAGTCCTTTTGAATGAGGCCGTGAAACTATAGAAGATGCAAATCTGTTATCCATAATTTGCAGTTGTTGACATACAAGACCCTGCGTGTATTAATAAATCAGTTTTCCAAATGCCAAGCGGCATTTTTTTGGCTCATAAATAGCAGTAGTGGCCTGTATGACCCAAATAATTTGTTTCCTCAATTGGAAAGTCCTTTGATGCAGCCAGGCAAGTTTAGAAAAGAGAAAGGCTGAAATACAGAGAGAAGTAAGAGGGAAATGGCCAGATTGAAACTGGAACCTATTTGGCTCCCACACTGTCTTCCATGACTGGGATCGGGACAAATGAGGGGAGAATAAAAATTAGAAAGACAGAGTTTTTGACAAAGGGGACTTCATGGAGAGTCTGTACACTCTCCATGTGCAGACATTCGGGGCTTATGTTTTGTTTAAAAAAAACATCATCCACAACAACCAGCCTGATCCTTCAAAATGCTCCCAGCAGCTGGCTCCTAGAGATAAGCAGAGGTATTTCACAGCCTAATACTAATCATATTCGGGCATTTCGAGTCAGATTGGAACACACATTTCTTTTTTCATAGTGTTTATTTTTAAGTTCAAAGCAAGAACTTGTTATATATGTGAAAGATCCCCCTGAATCTAAAATACAAAACAGTGGGAGAGAGAAGGGAGAACGCAGCACTGGGTGGGGGTGAGAACTTGAAAGAACACTTGCCCCTCTTTGCAACAGAACTCCATCATTAACACCGGAATTCTTATACAAATCCAGACTGCCCCAGCTGATACCCACATAAGGGTGGAGGCTACTACCATGGTACCAGCCCTCTGGGGAGGAATGGAGTTTAAAGACCAACAATGATGGCCGCGTGCGGTGGCTCATGCCTATAATCCCAGCACTTTGGGAGGCCGAGGCAGGCGGATCACCTGAGGTCAGGAGTTCGAGAGCAGCTTGGCCAACATGCTGAAACCCTATCTCTGCTAAAAATACAAAAATTAGTCGGGCGTGGTGGCAGGCACTTGTAGTCCCAGCTACTCAGGAGGCTGAGGCAGGAGAATCGCTTGAACCCAGGAGGCAGAGGTTGCAGTGAGCCGAGATCATGCCATTGCACTCCAGCCTGGGGAACAAGAGCGAGACTTTGTCTCAAAAAAAAAAAAAAAAATACAGTGGTGTCCCAAGATGTTCTATGGTGTCACCGAGAGGAGGACCCAAGGGAGAGAAGACACATTTTGAGTCATGATGAGCATCTTTATTCCTTTGCCAACTCCCTAGTCCACCCCCCAAAGCAAACTCCTTCTTCAATAAGCAATCATAATTCCACACACTTTGTGCATCATTTCCTTGGGCCATTGTTGGAAAAGAAACTGCAGTCTATACCAGTTAGACTCAGTTACTGATTAACTTCCTTTTCTTGAAACAATTTCTTTCCAATCTTGTCTTCTTTATAGATCTCACATGTTTTCCTTCAAGTATATTAAACTGGGTATGAGGCAACGGCTTTAGACTAAAAACAAACTCACATCCTTACATTAGGTCAACGTGCAGGTAACCAACAGTTGGTCATCTTTAACCCCACTCTCCCTTACTATTCCAGCTTTTCCTTCCAAACTGCAGCCCTAATCCCCAGTCCCCAATCCCAAGCCCACAGGAAATCAGAGGGTGAAAAAAAAAATGCTCATTTGTTAATCCCATCCAGTGCAACACAGACATAACTTCATGCATCTATGCCTTTGTCTATGCCTTTCTCTTTTGCCTAGAATTCTTTCATCTCTACCACTGTGTGTTGAGCTGCTAGTTCAACTGTGCCAACTCTCACCTTTCCAGTGAAAATTCTCCTAAAAGTAGTATGAAGAAAAGTCTGTCTTTCCATTGTGATCTCTTATGGTCCTCAATATACCACAATTGTGATCCTCAGCAAATAATCAAATAATTATGAGTCAATTCAGTGTTCACTCTTACTAGACTGTGAGTACAACAGGAAAAAATATTATTTCACAGACATCGCTACATCCATAATCTGTAGAACTATACCTGGCATGCAGTGGATACATAATAGAATACAGGTGGATGAATGGGCGGATTCACAGGCTGCATAGATGGAGCTAGAGGAAGATTCGTGTACCAGTTTTTTCTTGTTACTGTATAATAGAGTGACTCCATTTCTTGCTGTTTGACTATTAACATTATTTAAGCCTCACTCCACCTTATTCCTCTACTGCCCCACACCTTGGCAAGCTGCTAAGAAAGCTTGGGTGCTCTCTCCTTTGGAGCCAATGGAACTATCAAACCACGCATGGGAACCTTCACTCCGTCCCTACCACCTAACTACCATAATATTCCCAAGCCAGTCTCCCTTCTCTGCTTTTTCAAGTCATTTCTGGACCTGCTTGGAAGCCGCACTGAAAGACTTATTATGTAAGTAACAAACCTTTTAATACCCTCTTGGCACATGTGTATAGTGGAGGCATCATCATCAGGCTTGACATCTGAACCAAATTTTGAGTAGGGGTCCACCCTGTCTCTGAGGAGAAGCTGTAACATGCTATAGCAGTAAAAAACAAAAACAAAAAAAAAACAAAAAACAAAAAAAAAAAAACACAAATCCATTGACTCAAAACAAGACCAATGTATTATCTTACAGTTCTGTAGGTTCAAAGTCCAACATAGGTTTCACCAGTCTAAAACCAAGGCATCAGCAAGTCCGCATCCCTTTCTGGAAGTTCTAGGAAAAAAAAACCTATTTCCATGCTTTCTCCAGCTTCTAGAGGCTCCCTGAATTTTTTGGATTTCAGTCCCTTTCTGCATCTTCAAAGCCAGCAAAGTTGCATTTCTCTAACCTTGCTTCCATTATCGCATCTCTCTCTCTTTCTCTCTCTCTCTCTCTCCCTCCCTTCCCCTCTCCCTCTCTCTCCCCCCTCCCTCTCTCTTTCTTTCTCTCTCTCTCTCTCTCAACCTGACCACAGTCTGAGAGGGTTTTCCACTTTTAAGGACTCATGATTAGATTAGGCCCACCTGAATAATCCAGGATACCCTTTCTACCTCAAGGTCTGTACCCTTATCTTCATCAGTCATATTTGCAAAATTTATTTTGCCAGATAACATTAAATATTCACATTTTCTGAGGATTACGGCACAAATATCTTTGAGTGGGTGGGGCCATTATTCTGCCCATCGCAGTGAGCTAAAACAACAAACAAACAAACAAAAACAAAAAACAATACAAAACAAAACAAACCACTTATCAGTCCTTTGCTGTAGCTATGAGGTTAGTCTTTACAGAAATGCAATGAAATTGGAATTGGGAAAGTCCCAGTAAACAACAACAAAAACTCATGATCTATAGCATAATGGAGTTGGAAGGGAAGGGGAGGGGAGGGGAGGGGAGGGGAGGGGAGGGGAGGGAAGGGAAGGGAAGGGAAGGGAAGGGAAGGGAAGGGAAGGGAAGGGAAGGGAAGGGAAGACTGCTGTTTTTTTGAGTAAGGATAATAGCTCACCCTCCACCACTTCTTCCTGAAACAAACAAGTACCATGAGAAAGATGGCAGAAGCAATACTATAAATCCTCACTTAATGTTGTTGACAGGTTCTTAGAAACTAAGACCTAAGAAAAACGACAAATAACAAAACAATTTTTTTTTCTCATCAACATGATAACAAAGTAAAGACCTTGAAGGAAACGATGTTATTCAAAGACCTGCTATATGTTGCTTTGCTTCAAATCGGTTTCCAAGAACGTATTGAGGATGCTGAGTGAGGCTACTGTACTTGCAGCAAATCAGGGCTACTTGCTTCAGGTGTGCCCTGGTGAATCCAGCCGAAGAGCCTGCACAGTCTAGTGAAACACCTCCCCTGTGGCAAGTGTGGGAGTAGGCAGTGTGAAAAGAATAAATAGATATTTCATCTTTTTCCCTGGTTCTTGGCACACAGCTCCTAAAACCCTCGTCTTTTCTATGCTAAAGAAATGCAAAAGTGGCCAGGCGTGGTTGCTCACACCTGTGATCCCAGCACTTTGGGAGGCCGAGGCAGGTGGATCACCTGAAGTCAGGAGTTTGTGACCAGCCTGGCCAAGGTGGTGAAACTCTGTCTCTACTAAAAATACAAAAAAATTAGCCTGGTGTGGTGGCACACACCTGTAGTCCCTGCTATTTGGGAGGCTGAGGCAGGAGAATTGCTTGAACCTGGGAGGCAGAGGTTTCAGTGAGCCGAGATCATGCCACTGCACTCCAGCCTGGGTGACAGTGAGACTCTGTCTCAAAAAAAAAATGCAAAAGCAAGCGTGATTTGTATGCTAATGAGACATCTAGTAGCTTAGGGCCCCTAGATAGCTTTAGGATGGGGGTTGGTGGCCAGAAAGACTCTGGTGTGATTACAGGGTTGAAACTTTCAGTCCCATCCTCTGATTGCCACTGGCTGGAGACTGAGTCAATCTTCGATGGTTAATGATTTAATCAATCATGTCCACATAATGAAACTTCCATAAAAACCCCTAAATAAAGGGGATTTGGAGAGTCTTTACGTGGTGACACACTGAGATGTTGAGAGGGTGGCACACCAAGAAAGGGCATGGAAGCTCCATGCCCCGTCCCCATACTTTGCACTAAGCATCGAGAGATAGAAGACCATGTTTTTGTTGCACCCTAAGTAAAGCTCTTTCCTCAGTTCTGAAAGGCATTCTAGCAAATTACGGAACATGAGAACTGGGTGGTGGGAGCGGGCTGCTTGTAGCCTGTTGGTCAGAAGTACAGGCAGAAACTTAGAACTTGCAATTGGTGTCTGAACTTGGGGTAGTCTTGTGGGACTGAGTCTTGACCTGTGGGGTCTCTGCCAACTTCAGGTAGTTGTGGCATAATTGAATTATAGGACACCTAGCTGGTGTAAGGAAAACCAGAGAATGGGTTTGGAGATAGAAGAAAAATCCCACACATTTGGCATCAGAAGTATTATGAGGAAAACAGCTAAGAGGCAAGTAGATTGGAAGCCAAAAAACCTAGGTTTAACTCTCTTGCTGAGAGCAGCAGGAGGCAGACAAATGCCTAGGCAGATAGGGTCAAGTCCCTGGTGAAACTCCACCTTCAAGCCAAAAACATCCTGGACTGCTGGTTCCGGATGAAACCTGCGACCCAGAGTGAGAACTTCTGTTCCTGTTTGTCCGCCCTTTCTCAGTTGGTTCTTTCTGAATAATGCCTTTTAAACAATCAAATGTTATCCTTGTTAATACTAACTATGGTCTCCCCCTCACCCATCCAGCACCTATAAAAATCCCCAGACTCAGCTACACTGAAGGAGACAACCTGGCCTTTCCATCCCCTCTCTGGTGAGTGTGGTTTCACTGCTCAGTAAAATTCTCCAACCTCAACACCCTTCAACTGTCAGCATGACCTCATTCTTCTTGGATGCGGGACAAGAGCTCAGCATGAACCAAACACAGGCACCCAGAAAGACTGTAACACTGGCCCTCTGCCCTCGCTGGTAGAGCGCAGCCACCCCACATGATGGAAGAAGCAGCGGGGCCAAGCCGGACCTGCAGCCATCTATTGGGCTGCAGACAGTGGAACGAAAAGAGCTAATTAGCACACGGTAATACTCCCTCTGGGGCTTCAGGATTGCAGGCACCCCTGCCTGAGTGCAACTGTGTTCCCCTCAGGGCAACATGCCTGGTCTGGCCTCAGGCCCCACACAGAGCCTGCTTCTGTGTCAGGGCTTGCAGTGGCCAGCTGAACCCCACACTTGCTGGCTCACAAACTCCCTCCCACCAGGAGCTCAGTATGCAGTCACACGACCGCATAAACTGTGGGCCGAAGCACAAGCCAGATGCAACCTACAGAGCCAAATAGACTGGGTGCCCCCTGCTGGAAGCCTGGCAAAGGGTCGAAGACAAATCCTGTGTCATAGTCTATCATTCGTTACTTGTATGCCCTTTGGCAAATCATCTAGATTCTCTTTGCCTCGGTTGCCCCATCTGTAATATGAGTATAATATTTACCTTACATTTTTTAAATATAATAGAATTTTTAGAGTGTAAAGAGTTACTTCACAAATGTAAGTCATTGCCATTATAATAAATCAGAACACTACGATGGAATACAGAGAACCCCGAACCAGGTACAAGAAACCGATCCTGCCGATTATTAATTGGGTAATCTTGAGCAAACCAACTGAGTTCTCTCTGTCCAGCATTCTCCATATCCAAGTGGGGGGGTTACATTACATTATTTCTTTTAGTCCCTTTTTGCTCTAAAATTTTCATTTTCAGCACTGAATCATTATTTTCAGCATATGCGGTAGCCCATCTAAAGTGCTGGTTCTTGATCTTGTGGCCTGAATACATTTTATGACCCCTTTATTTTTAGCTCTGGGGGCCTTTTTGATGGGTTTGACTCAGCAGAAGTACAAGTTAGCAGCAGTTGCTTTATCTCAGGCCTGGTTGCCTGATTGAAAGAACATATTAAACGTGTGCCTAATTCCGTAGCCACCATTTTATTGCATTGAATGCTTGTGCTCAGCAAAGCAGCCATTGTCATTCTCAAAGAATATGTCTAGAGAACTTCAGCATACTATGTATGCAAAAGAGGGGAGCTAGACTGGACTTGGTGGCTCACGCCTGTAATCCCAGCACTTTGCGAGTCTGAGGCCAGTGGATCACCTGAAGTCAGGAGTTCGAGACCAGCCTGGCCAACATGGCAAAACACCATCTCTACTAAAAATACAAAAAATTAGCAGGGCGTATTGGTGGATGCCTGTAATCCCAGCTACATGGGAGGCTGGGGCAGAGGAATCACTTGAACCGGGAGGCAGGGGTTGCAGTGAGCCGAGATCACACCATTGCAATCCAGCCTGGGTGACAGAGTGAGACTCTATCTCAAAAGAAAAAGAAAAAGAAAATTTAAAAAGGAGGGGGAGCTAGGATTTGAATTCTGCCCCTACTGATGCTACTTAGGAGGTATGTGATCTTGGACCTCTCTAAAATTCTGAGCTTCATCTGAAGAGTATATGGAATAATATTACCTCTCCCACTTTTCTTCTTCTCATTTAATTTTTTGGCAGTACTGCATGGAGTTTATAAACTTATACATGCTGTAAAGAAGAAGGAGAGACAGGCAAGGGATGTGGAGAAGGAAGGACAAGAAAATAGAAGACCAACTTCTACTGTTTCCAGCCATAGATTTCTGATTCATGATTCCAGCTCATTTGATGGGTACAATTCCATTATTTAGGGTTTCCATTGTGTTATCTACAAATATAATGAACCTAAAATCTGCCTTCAAACACGCCATAAATAAAAATGTCCTATATGACAGGGCCCTGTGGTTCAGCACTAAGATAATCTCCCAGATTGATGCTAATCTTTGTTCGTCATATTTGGAACCCAGGTGTTCAATGGCATGCAATTCTTTCTCATTACATTATCACCAATCTGTAATTTTCTATCTTATCTACATGGAGAGACTTTGTACGCATAGCTCAGAAACCTTACTCAAATTCAATGAAGTGGTTAAGCAAGATGTTGGTTAATATACAGTAGGATTCCAGTACTTCCTTGATAGAACTAGCCTAGTCATCCCATTAAAGGAATGGGTCCAGTCGGGAACACACTCATAACTAATAGATGGCCATTTTTATTTGTAAGTGCTCAAAAAGCCATCAAATGCCCTGCTCAGCAGGCCTCATCAAAGGACAAAGGAGACAGTCTCAGGTTAAAGGACTGGTCCAGCCTCATTAGACAATAATTACTCTCTAGCTCACAGGGATGGTTACTTTTTGAGTCATCCCCTTTGAAAATCTGTTCACTTGCTCCTCTCTAGTCTTCCATTTCCCTTGCATTTCCCACAACCCCTCAATGTGCCCTAGTAGTCGTTCCATTACAAACACCTCTAGGAATTTTAGAAAAACAGGAAGAAGTTTCAGATGACCAGGACAGGATCAATCTTAAGCTCTTACTGGACCCACACTCAGGAATTTTTGTATAGAAAACAAGGATTAAAACTAGTCAACTCTTTTCCCCCAGAGAGGGGAAGACGGCGATGGAAGTTTTAAGAAATTTATCTGATATTTATTTGGTACAAAATGCTTTTCACAGATGTAAACATAAATCAAATTCATATGTTAACTATCCAACTCTCCATTTCCCTTCATTTGAATCTTCTCAAGATGCCTCCTGTCTCAGGCAAGGAGACAGAATTGCCAGCAGTTTGGTATATGAGAAGTCTAGCTCCTAGGACAGCTCTGGGTGCGGCTGGCTTCTCGGTGATGTTAACCAGAGCTGGCTGCTGGGATCTTCGAGGATCAAAAGGAATTTTTAAAAATTGTACATGAGCCCAGAAGAAAGCCTATAAAATCACTTCCTTGTGTCTGTTCCACCCATTAATAGCCTGCCAAACCCAAATACCGGAAAGGAAGCAGGGTACAGAGAGGAAGAAGGAGAAGCTGACTCTGGAGGAAAAATGAATTAATCCCCAAATTCTGAATTCATTCCTGCGTCCACCATTTGCATATGCCTTTAGGGAGAGAGTTAAATAATGTTGTTCTATGCTCCCAGCTAATATTTTTCATCCATTTTGTAAGAAACTAGCTGTTCAGTGAGGGTCTAGGAGAAGAAAAATGGGAAGCGAAATAGAAAGACTGAGCAAATTTGAAGGAAGTTAATTCATTGTTTTGCTTTTACTAAAGGCAGTAAATTCTTTCAGTTTCTCATTTGGTCCCCAATCTTTTTCCAGCAAAGGCTATATTTTTGGGCTTTATTTTTGTTTTGTCCCGGTAAATATCATGACTACGAATATTAACAAGCCATAGCTGTTTCCCTTCTCTACTCTGCTGACCTCATTAAACCATCCAAGATAAGCTCTAGTTTGTAGGTGGGCTACATCAAATAAAATTCAGTCACAAAATCCACTTATTTTCCATACAACTCCACTGTGGAAGAACAGGCTGTTTATCGGCAGACTAAGCAACCTGCTCCCACAAGTCTCTGCGTCTTTGCATAACCGTTCCCACCACCAGTATGCACTTTCTTGCCCGCTCAGAAAATTCTTGCCCATCTCTCATGACATCAGAACTCTGGGAGGCCAGTCCTAACTCCACCATCTGTACAGCCACACGTCCCTACCCTTAAACAAGCCCTCAAGCCCCCTGCCTTCCTGCATCAGCACTTCTCTCTCTCTGTTTTCGTCGTCTTTGTATGTTCTAGAATAATATTCCTCACACTCCTGGTTTTCTCAGTTATGAAGACTCAAAGGCAAAATCCACACTTTATCCGTCTTATTTTTACTAGCACCAGCCAGTGATGGTTGAATGAATGGAGAGCTTCCGTCAGAAAAAGCTCAGCCCCATTCTTCATCTCATTACAAACTCTAAACCTCATTCTTTGCTTTCAATGAGGCCAGACGGCCCAGGCATAAAGGACAAGAAAGGACATAATCAAAGGACAGCACCATAATCCATGCACATAGGTAGCTCTATGAGTGGTTTATACATGAAGCCTCAATGCGGTTATCTTCCACTGCCTGTTTCTGTATCTGTTTCTCCCTCCTTCAGCACATAAGTAACACCATATCCAAAATGAAGATAGTTAGAATTGAGGCATATTAAATGAGAGCCTCTAGGCATGCTCAACAAATGTCTGTTGAATGAATTAATTAAATGAGGGAATAAGTGAATAAAAGCAGTGTTATCAAGAGCAAGTATGCAAGATGCTGGGGTAATTTCCTGCAGTTGTCTCTATGATATATAAGCTGAATGGGGCACAAATGCTTAATATATGTTAGTCATCATCATCATCATCAACAGTGCCTGGTATTTTCATTTAGAAATGACTCTATTACCGTTAAAGTCTAGATGTCCACAATTACCACTATTATTTAACGTTCTGGGAGTTTCAGCCAATGCAATCAGACAAGCAATAATAGCAGCTGTATATGCCAGCTACTTGGTTATGTGCCTTATAGACAATATTTCATTTAATCCTCCTAAGATCTCCATAAAGTAGGTATTATTATTCCTCTTTGAGGAAACTGACCCTCAGAGATTGGATAAATTGCAGAAGGTTCAAGTTAATAGGTGGTGCAGTTGAATTTAGCCCAGGTCTGTCTGTCTCAAACACCTATTTTTTTTTTAGCACTCTACTATATTGGTCTATAAGAAAAAGAAGTAAAAATTCTAAATACTGACAAACATTTATTGCAAATAATATGATTATCTCTTTGCAAAGCCCAAGATATCCAACTTAAAAATGATTATAGCTAATACAAGTATACAAAGCTATTAAAGTTAATTATAAAATAAATACCCAACATTTATACCTTGCCTGCATATTTTTAATAATATGTTCAGAAATACAATGGAGGGCTGGGCATAGTGGCTCGTGCCTGTAATCTTAACACTTTGGGAGGCTGAGGCAGGGGGATATTTTGAGCCCAGGACTTTGAGACTAGCCTAGGCAACATGGTCTGTCTCTCTCTCTCTCTCTCTATATATATATATATATATATATATAGAGAGAGAGAGAGAGAGAGAGAGAGAGTATTCTATAAGGGTGAAATTTAAAATCAGTAGAATTGTTCAACAAATTGGGAAAAACTGGCTTACCATTTAGAAAGTAAGTGTAAATAAACACCGAACTCACACCACACCCTAAATAAATTCCAGATGTATTAAATGTTTTAGGTGTTAAAAAAGTAAACCATAAAACAGTAAATATTTATGTGTAATTTTCAGCAGGTTAGAGCTAAAGTATCTTATCAAAAGCAGAAATCTAAAAGGAAAACACTGTGAAATTCAACTAAATATGATTTTATAATATTCGTAAGTTTAAAAATGAAAAGCAAATGATAAACACAAAAAGCTTTTGTATGTTGTGTGGTAAAGACTTGACCCCTCCATATATGAAGATCTTGTACGAATCGAGGCCGGACACGGTGGCTCATGCTTGTAATCCCAGCACTTTGGGAGGCCAAGGCGGGCAGATCACTTCAGGTCAGGAGTTCAAGACCAGCCTGGCCAACAGGGTGAAACCCCGTCTCTACTAAAAATACAACATTAGCCAGGGGTGGTGTCATGTACTTGTAATCCCAGCTACTCGGGAGGCTGAGGCAGGAGAATCACTTGAACCCAGGAGGCAGAGTTTGCGGTGAGCCAAGATCGCACCACTGCACTCCAGCCTGGGTGACAGCAAGATCCTGTCTCAAAAAAAAAAAAAAAAAAAATCTTGTATAACTCAATTTAGAAAGGGATATACATTTCATTTAAAAACTCGGCAAAAGCAAGTCACAAAAAAATACAAGTGGTTATAAATCCTACTAGAAATCCAAGAGTTGCAAAGCAAAACATCTTTGGGATAATGCTGCTTCAGGTGTCAAAATGGCAACAAATTTCTCAACTGTTGTCTAGTTTAAGATGAGGCACTTCCATACCCTACTTTTGAGGAGTGTAAATCTATGCAATATTTCTGGAAAGCAATTTTGCACTAGGAATGAAAAATGTGTAAAAACCACAATCTGCTTCAGTAGTAATAGTAAAGAAGTAATCACACATGCAAATAAACATTGAGTCAGCAGAATCACTTGAACCCAGGAGGCAGAGGTTGCAGTGAGCTGAGATCAAGCCATTGCACTCCAGCCTGGAGAACAAGAGTAAAACTCCGTCTCAAAAAAAAAAAAAAAAAAAAAAGGTTTATGGAATCATTGTTATAGTAGTGACAAACTAGAAATAACTTGAATTTCCAACTTTAGAGAAATGGTTTTTAGAAAGTGATTATAGGCCGGGTGCAGTGGGTCACGCCTGTAATCCCAGCACTTTCAGAGTCCAAGGTGGGTGGGTCACGAGGTCAAGAGATCGAGACCATCCTGGCCAACATGGTGAAACCTTGTCTCTACTAAAAATACAAAAATTAGCTTGGCATAGTGCCACGTGTCGGTAGTCCTAGCTACTCAGAAGGCTGAGACAGAAGAATCTCTTGAACCCGGGAGGCAGAGGTTGCAATGAGCCGAGATTGAGCCACTGCATTTTAGCCTGGCGACAGAGTGAGACTCCGTCTCACGAAAAAAAAAAAAAAATTATAGATGTACACAATGGAATACTATGCAGTCATTAAAAATGATACTGCACAGTCATATTTTATAACATGAAAAGATGGTCACAGTTAGTAAAGATTATTAGGACTATAGATACAGTAGCGCTGTCCAGCAGAACTTTCTGTGTTAATGGAAATATTCTTCATCTGTATTTCCCAAAAGCCATGTACGGCTTCTGAGCACCTGAAGTGTGGCTACTACAACTGAGAGACTGAATTTTAATTTTGATTTTGATTTTTTTTCTATTCTAATTTGAAGAGCTATATGTGGCTAGTGGCTACCATGTTGAACTGTGCAGACTGATGGTATGAGACTATTTTACCTCCATATATATGTACAATAATAATATTGGAAAGACATATAGCAGAATGTAAACAATGGTCATCCCTGAGGGGTGGGGCTATGGTTTTTTCAGTTTTAAATGTGTTTAAATATGGGAGGGATTTTAAATTAATTTATTAATTTTGAGAGGGAGTCTCACTCTGTCGCCCAGGCTGGAGTGCAGTGGCATGATCTCGGCTCACTGCAACCTCCACCTCTTGGGTTCAAGGGATTGTCCTGACTCAGCCTCCCGAGTAGCTGGGATTACAGGTGCCTGCCATCGCACCTGGCTATTTTTTGTAGTTTTAGTAGAGATGGGTTTCACCATCTTGGCCAGGCTGGTCTTGAACTCCTGACCTCATGAACCACCCGCCTCGGCCTCCCAAAGTGCTGGGATTACAGGCATGAGCCACCGCGCCCGGCTGGAAGGAGTTATTTTTTAAATGGGAATACAGCGTGCTTCAAACTGCTTTGAAAATACTGTTCTGTGTGGAGAGTGGTGAAAACTTCAGGCCGGTCACATGGATCCCTGAGGGTTTGCCTGACCACCCAGGCTGAATCATATTTAATTGGAGCCCCAAATGTCCCCAAAGGATCATTCTAGATGTCACGGACTCATGTCTCAGCACACCAAGGATCACTTCCCCAGTTGCAGCCCTAGGCTTTGGTCAATGTTATTTTCCTAAAAGTTTTCCTACCTGACGGGCAGAGTTAAGAGAAACTTGTGTGTCTGATGGGGCAGGAGGCCTGGTTTTAATAGAGGCCATGCTACCAGCTGTGGCATCAGCACTCCTCTCACCCACCGTCAAAGCTTTTCATCACTTCATGTGCCCCAATCCGGAGAGATTTGCTTCCCATTATGGCTCCAAGCCTAGTTCTCTATCCCAGGAGCCAGGCATCGGCACACCTTGTGGATGAAAAATTATCCAAGCTGCTAGTGCAGTGGGAGAACTAATCCTTCCACCATGGGTAGCTCAAGGTACTTAAAAACCGCTCAACACTGCAGGAATTGCCGTGAGAGAAGTTGTCCCAGATGCCCACATCTCAGGGCACCTAAGGCCCATCGCATCATACTCCTTATGTCCTCATTTTTCTCTGCTTCACCCCAAGACCAGCATGAAATAAATCAGGCAAACTTTTCACAGTCTTTGGCTCTTACTTTTTTTTTTTTTTTTGTAGATGGAGTTTTGCTCTTGTCACCCAGGCTGGAGTGCAGTGGTGCCATCTCAGCTCACTGCAACCTCTGCCTTCCGGGTTCAAGCAATTCTCCTCCTCCCTCAGCCTCCCCAGTAGCTGGGATTACAGGCATCTGACACTATGCCCAGCTAATTTTTGTATTTTTAGTAGAGACTGGGTTTCACCATATTTGCCAGGCTGGTCTTGAACTCCTGACCTCCGGTGATCCACCCGCCTCAGCTCCCAAAGTGCTGGGATTACAGGCATGAGCCACCGCACCCGGCCTGACTCTTACTGTTTCTTAAACAAAATGTGTCATTTGGTTATGTCCTATCTTATATGGTTTGCTAATTCTGGAATATTATTCTCCACGGGATTACCATGGTGCCTCCAAGCCCACAGCCTCTTCCAAATAAGACTGTCCCATGAAGATGCAGCCTGAAAAGCTGGGTGGCTTTTCCCACACCTAGTAATTGGAACCCATTTGTAAGCTGGCCAGCAACCTGAGATGTGGAGTGGCACAAAAGGACCAGTTCTTATGCAGCAAGAAACACACAGTTAGCAGTGAGAGCTGAACTAAGGTACAGCTGTAGCCATTAGCTGAATTTAGTGAAGAAAAGCTATGAGACAGAGAAAGGATATGAAGAATTAAGGTAAAGAATAAACCATTTAGTAGTGAGACAGGAAGAAGCAGACAGGAGAAGACCAGCTTAATCATGATGAATGGTGGAACCCAGAGCAAAGATTCACCAGTTCCAGCTGTGGAAGTCCACTGAGCCATCCTGGATTCATCCCACTGACATGGTTTGGATCTCCGTCCCCGCCCAACCAAATCTCATGTGGAATTGTAATCCCCAGTGTTGGAGATGGGGCCTGGTGAGAGGTGATTGGATCATGGGGTTGGCTTCTCATCAGTGGTTTAGCACCATCCCCCTTGGCGCCGTTCTCATTATTAGTGAGTGAGTTCTCATGTGATTTGGTCATTTAAAAGTGTGTGGCAGCCGGGCGCGGTGGCTCACGCCTGTAATCCCAGTATTTTGAGAGGCCAAGGCGGGCAGATCACCTGAGGTCAGGAGTTCGAGACCAGCCTGGCTAACATGGTGAAACCCCGTTTCTACTAAAAAAACAAAAAATTAGCTGGGCATGGTGGCACATGCCTGTAATCCCAGCTACTCAGGAGGCTGAGACAGGAGAATCTCTTGAATCCAGAAGGCAGAGGTTGCAGTGAGCCGAGATCGTGCCATTGCACTCCAGCTTGGGCAACAAGAGCAAAACTCTGTCTAAAAAACAAACAAACAAACAAAAAAATGTGTGGCACCTCCCCCCAGTCTTCCTCCTGCTCCTGCCCATGTGAGATGCCTGGCTTCCCCTTTGATGGAAAGCTTCCTGAGGCCTCCCCAGAAGCAGAAGCTGCTATGCTTTCTGTACTGCCTGCAGAACTGTGAGCCAATTAAGCTTGTTTCCTTTATAAATTACCCAGTGTCAGTTATTTCTTAATAGCAGTGCAAGAACGGATGAAGACACCCACCTACAGCTTCCTACTCTTCTCGAGGCCTCCGTGTCTGGCTTTTCCTGGTTCTATGCTAGCGTACATTTTCAATAAGCCCCCATTACTTGAGGTAACTGAAGTTCTCGTAAAACAAACACATGCCCAACCATTCCTTTCTATGGTTCTTGCTCCTAGAATAGAAGCACGGTTGAAAAGAGCTGGCTTTAGGCCAGGCGTGGTAGCTCACACCTGTAATCTCAGCACTTTGGGAGGCTGAGGTGGGCAGATCACCTGAAGTCAGGAGTTCAAGACCAGCCTGGCCAACATGGTGAAACCCTGTCTCTACTAAAAATACAAAAATTAGTCAGGCATGGCGGTATGTGCCTGTAATCACAGCTACTTGGGAGGCTGAGGTGGGAAAATCTCTTGAACCTGGGAGGCAGAGGCTGCAGTGAGCCAAGATCGCACCACTGCACTCCAGTCTGGGCAACAGAACGAGACTTTGTCTCAAAACAAAACAAAAAAAAGAGCTGGCTTGGATGAGAAAGCGCCTTGACACCTGTCCTTGTGCCTCTCCTAGGATCCATTGGTAGAGGTCCCCCAAAGGATCAACCAACCCACTAACACTTCCAGACTCCTTGATTCTTCATGGAAAACCCTGACAATTCTCAGATACAAGAAAACAGGGCGGCAATTTAACATCACAGAAACATGGTAGATCTTTGGGACATAGTTTTAAGCCGATGTTAGAATAAAATATGGAAGTGATTTAATTAAAATAACAATAAAACATCTCAATACTTATTTTTCAAATGACCAGGCAGTAATTGTAGCTTTCTTGTTATATGTACACTTCTATGAGTTTCAGCATGTGTAAAGATTTGTGTGAATAACGCTATGATAGTAATAAAGAATAATTTAATCACCTTAAAAACTCCCTCCTACCATCCATCTATAGTCAGGTATCCCATCATGTCACGTTGGCAACCACTGATCCATTTATTGTCCCAAAAGTTGTGTCTTTTTTTAATGTCATAAAATGCAATTCTGTAATATGTTACTTTTGAGTCTGGCTTTTTGTACTCAGTGTAAGGCCTTTTAAACCTATCCCTGTTGTCATGTGTATCGACAATTTATTCCTTTTTTTTTTTTTTTTTTTGAGATGGAGTCTCATTCTGTTGCCCAGGCTGGAGTGTAGTGGTGCGATCTTGGCTCACTGAGACCTCTGCCTCCTGGGTTCAAGCAATTCTCTTGCCTCAGCTGCCCAAGTAGCTAGGACTACAGGTGCCTGCCACCATGCCCAGCTAATTTTTGTATTTTTAATACAGACAGGGTTTCACCATGTTGGCCAGGCTGGTCTTGAACTCCTGACCTCAAGTGATCTGCCCTCCTCGGCCTCCCAAAGTGCTGGGATTACAAGCGTGAGCCACCATTCCTGGCCAATGTATTCCTTTCTATTGGTGAGTAGTATTCTGTTATATGGACACACCATACTTTGTTAATCTACTCACTGTACAAGAACATCTTTCCAGGGTACCGCAGCTGCCTGGGTGATAATGTTTTCTGCCATCTCACCTCCCTCATCAGCTCAAGGAAGGGGAGAACTAAAGCAAGAAACCTAATGGTGTCTGATTCTCAGGGCCAAGCTCCCTCTAACCCTAGAGTGTGCATCTCATCGAAGGCATCACTGTTTCCACAGTGAGAGATAATATTCTCTATATGCAATAGCAATTTATCCTTTTTTCTTCTGGATTTTATTTTTCTTCCTGTGTATGTAAATCCCATAA
The DNA here is from genome assembly GCF_006542625.1 of Nomascus leucogenys. Taxonomy (NCBI): domain Eukaryota; kingdom Metazoa; phylum Chordata; class Mammalia; order Primates; family Hylobatidae; genus Nomascus; species Nomascus leucogenys. The sequence continues at coordinate 64,888,189 of NC_044399.1, forward strand.
TGCTTCCCCCGTTTCTAAATTACTCTGCACCTTTTGGATCACATAATCTAAAAAAGGACAATATTGATCCAAATAGTAGCAGCATATGACAGCTTATTCACACTCACGGTAATATTAACTGACTTTTTGGGGTACCGTTTTCATTTTCCTCCTTTCCAAGCTTCTGTCCTATGTTAAGCATCATACATGACAAACCACATCAGCACGGTGGAATCCAAACCACACCCCACACCGGGGCAGATTAATAACAGCCTAAAGTAAAATAATAGCAGCGTTGAGCAAATAGTTAAGTTTAAAATAAATTTCAGTCATCCGAGTTGAGAAAGTCAGTAAACCATCATACGAAATCAAACCCAGGAGTCCATGAGGAATCAGAGCAAATGATTTTGGGATCGTTTTCTCAGAAACGCAGACAAGCTTTCCAGGTCAATCATCATCCATCTCAGTCTAGAATGCAGGTAGCATCTGTTGAATACAAAATTTCCTTCCAGTCACCAAAGAGCACAGTTAACCTTTCAGGGCTGATGCCAACAACATCTTGCACTGTTTTGTAACAACCTCCGTTTGAGATTTCCATTATTTTCCAGACAGCCCAACCCTTATGAGACAAGCCATATTCAAGCACTGCGGCGTGCTCTCATCTCACCGTGACCAAAGCTGTGAATTTCTCTGAGCAGGATATTTACTCTTCCAAACCAGTTGTTAGCAGGCTTGACTGATAGGGGAACCAAATCAACCTTTAATGAACTGCTATGTAATTACAAAACAAAACAAAAACAGTTATAAACATTAAGCACACCCATCTGTTGACAAAGAGTGAGCAAAATTACTCTTCCAGACCCAGGCCGACTCCTCAGCATTTTTTTATTAGGATGAAACATTCTGGAACACCAGAAAATCAGTGTTTGGATTGCAAGAGATTCCGCTACTGGAGGTGTGAGTCTGCATTTTATGTCTCCTTTCCCCAGGAATAACTATTTGTTCTTATTACTGTTATGACTTGGCAGCATACTATAGTAATATTCCGTGCAAAAGCAATTATTGAGGAGCAGTGGTTAAGAATTAGCTTCTGGAGCCAAACTACCTCCATTTACATTTTGGCTCTACCACTGACCACGTAAACTCGGATGAATTATTTCAACTCTCTGGGCCTCAGTTTCCTCAGCTCTAAAATAGGAATAATACTATGTGCCTCATAGAATTGTTGTGAGGGTCAGCCGGGTGCAGTGGCTCACTCCTGTAATCCCAGCACTTTGGGAGGCCGAGGTGGGCAGATCATGGGGTCAGGAGATCGAGACCATCCTGGCCAACACGGTGAAACACCATCTCTACTAAAAACACAAAAATTAGCTGGGCGTGGCGGCACATGCCTGTAGTCGCAGCTACTCAAGAGGCTGAGGCAGAAGAATTGCTTGAACCTGGGAGGCAGAGGTTGCAGTGGACCAAGATCATGCCACTGCACGCCAGCCTGGCGACAGAGCTAGGCGCCGTCAAAAAAAAATGGTTGTGAGGATTAAGTGAGTTATGACATACGAATCACTCAACTCAGTACCAGGCACATCAAAAGCATTGAGTAAACGTTAGCAGCATCCCACTGAGCACATTTGTTCCTGGTTTTATTACCTTGCATTCAGGGACATCCAGATCTCAAGGGATGACAAAAAACCATCTTCCACTTAAAGAAAGTGTTTCAGGCCGAGCATGGTGGCTCATGCCTGTAATCCCAGTACTTTGGGAGGCCAAGACAGGGGTGGGCAGATCACCTGAGGTCAGGAGTTCAAGACCAGCCTGGCCAACATGGTAAAACCCCATCTCTACTAAAAATACAAAAATTAGCTGGGCATGGTGGCACGTGCCTGTAATCCCAGCTACTGGGGAGGCTGAGGCAGGAGAATCGCTTGACCCCGAGAGGTGTAGTGAGCCAAGATGGCGCCACTGCACTCCAGCCTGGGTGACAGAGCAAAACTCAATCTCAAAAAAATAAAAAAAAAGAAAGAACGAACGAACGAACGAAAGAAAGAAAGAAAAAGAAAGAGAGAAAGAAAGAAAGAGAAAGGTGTTCCATTGATTTTTCCCTCTATTCTGTGGATAGGGTGACCCCCTACCCAAGAGTCCAGAATAATAACCACTGATGTAAAGAGAGAACACCACAAATGGGCCGCAGACTACTGGATCTGGTGATGGTGACTCCATCTCTTTCAGGTGTGGACACTCAAGGATGGCTTCAAAACCCTACTCTGTCTGGTTTCTGTTCCCAGCCCACTGCAGAAACATTCTTCATCACACTGGCCAGATATCAGGGTGCCGCCAACTCCATTTAACCTGACCTCTTGCACACTCTATTTTTTAATTAACCTTGGATCAGCAAAGCAATATCTGTTCTCCAAATACAGTCATATTTTATGCAAGCAGTGACAAGCTAATTAAGTTAATTATTATAACACCTATCCGTATAATGAAACTAAGGTTGGATGATTCCAGCTGCTTCTCCTTAAAGTGCATCCCAGTGATGATTAAAAAATAATTAATATTTCACCAAAGACAAGAACAAGAAGTTAATTAAAAGAGGAAAGTGCAGTCTTAATGAAACATATCCCATTGTGTTCACCACAATGCACTACAGCCAAATCCCTTCTCAGAATATAGATGAACACCAATGAACATCAGGTCTTTCTTGACAGCATTTAGAAAACATTAACGTCTCCCATTTGCCACACGCCGCAAACATTCTAGAAATCTCTTTTTGCTTTTAAACGAGAGAAAGAACATTTATCTATTTATGCAAAGTCGGTTGGCTGAAATAAATTCCAAAGTTGGACCTGCAATTTTGCTTTTTTGGGAGGACTACATGATTAAAACTATCACTTCTCTGACAGGAACGCAGACACTCAAACAGGTCCCAACCACAATGGAAGGCTCTAACTATTCTCTGTTTTATCAAGCTAATTGTCCGGTTTTGCCTTAGTCTGGGCTGCTGTAACAAAAATACCATACACTGGGTAACTTATAAATGATAATCATTTATTTCTCACAGTTCTGGAGGCTGGGAAGTCCAAGATCAAGACACAGACAGATTTGGTGGTTGGTGACTGCCCACTTCTTATAGATGGCCATCTTCTTGCTTGTCTTCACATGGTGGAAGGGAAGAGTGAGCTCCTTCAATCCTCTTCTACAAGGACATTAATTTTTTTCATGAGGGACTCCATCCTCATGACCTAATTTCCTCCTAAAAGCCCCACCTCCAAATACCATCATCTTGGGCATTAAGGTTTAACATGTGAATTTCAGGAGGACATATACATTCACTCTACAGCATGTCTTCATAAAAGAAAAAGTAAATAAGATGTCATAGCTAAGAAAATGTAGAATTTTATTTGGATTCGGCCCATTCAAATTACATCTATTGAATTCCAAGCACTGGTTTCCTCTTCAAGAGAGACAGAATGCTTTTCCCGGCTGGCTAGGATTCCCGAGGCCATGTCCGCAGTCAACAAGATGGTTTGTTTGCTTGGCACGTAGGATGAGAACAGAAGTGGGATAAATTTCTCACTCCATGGAGAATGCCAGGGCCACAGCCACACTTTGTGTCAGCCAAATGGCTCTGCTGCTTCGGAAAATGAGACTGAAGTCATTTGCAGAGGAGAGATTAGGAATTAGCAAGGCTCTGTTTTAGCCAAAATTCGAACTAACCACCATCCCTCTCAAAGCTGGAGAATCTGGGTTCTTCTTCCTCCTACTACTCAGAAATTCTGTGTCCTCGGGCAGGATGCTCTGCCTTTTTGCGATTCTGTCTTCTTGTTCAGAAAATGAGGTGGTTGGACCCAAACTCTAACGATAGTTTCTTTCAATGCTATCATTCTACGGATATATCACCTCAAAGAGTTTTCTTCTTTTATTTTCTTTTGGGTTATTTTCCTTTTTTGTTGTTGTTTGTTTGTTTGTTTTTGTTTTTCTTTTTTTGAGACAGGGTCTGGCCCTGCCACCCAGGCTGGAGTGCAGTGGTACCATCACAGCTCACTGCAGCCTCAACCTCCTGGGCTCTAGTGATCCTCTCACTTTAGCCTCCTGAGTAGTTGGGACTAGAGGTGTGCACCCCCGTGCCTAAAAAACCTTTTTATTTTGTGTAGAGACAGAGTCTTACTATATTGCCCAGGCTGGTATTGAACTCCTGGACTCAAGTGATCCTCTCACCTCAGCCTCCCCAAGTGCTGAGATTACAGACATGAGCCACCATGCCCAGCATTTTTGGAAGGATAAAATTAGATCGGACAGGTATTATGAAGCCTATTTTACAGATGGAAAAGCTACTACTCATAAATCTTCCTGAAATTTGTTCAAGTTAGTCTTTTCCAAACCTCACATTTCTGACTAAATGCTAGATATTCTGATTCCTCATAACTGCTCAATAGTTGATGCTTAAAACAATGCATCCAGAAACACAGTTTCGAGTTCTTTTCCTCTAAGGAAGCCCCTCCCTAGATGTGGTCACAGGTCTGAAAGAAGCTGACAGGTGGGTAAACTAGCATGACTGCAGTGTTTTAGCTGAGCAAAAGGGGTGGTTCTTGTTCTTGTTTACGGTTTTGTTCCTGCTTTTTTTTTCTGTCATGGGATGCTCCCTAACTAATAAGCAGGGGAGGAACTCTATGAAGGGCCACATGAAAGGGCCACATTAAACACATTAAAAAGCAACTTAATGTAGTCCATCCAGATGGGGCTTCACTACAGTACCAAATCTTGTGGCGCTTATCATTAACACCTCATTTGGAGCAGGCTCTCCTGGTCTTCCTCTCAAGAAGCAATTACACACACATGTGCCCTGCCTTGAAACTGTATCCTAGCTTTGGGTTGCCGGGGCACAAGCAAAACCTGGCGGAAAGGGGTTTCTTTCTCATTTATTTGGAATGGCGGATTTGAGTGCTGGTGTCACGTGAAAGGTGAAGACATTTTGGAAGGGGCTTTGGTGCCTGAAGAGGGGTGGGTGAGAAGGAGGGGGAAGGAGGCTGTTCCGTGGGGGAAACCCAGAATCCAGGCATCCAAACTGGATTCTACAAATCCAGGCAGAGAAACGCTCTTATCTTGAGGGTTCGGATGAGAAACAGCATCGTGTCCTTATAAGGGGTTCTTGGCTACCGGTCTCCGAGGGTCTCAGGGTGCTTTTCTGCAGATAATTACTGTTTGAAAAGGACCGTGAAGTCGTTTCCAGCCTCAAAGGAACAGGTCTGCATCTCCGGCAAGCACGGAGAAATCACGTTTGTGTTCTAAGGAAGGAAGTTTGGCAAAAAAGAATCTCAGGTTGGGCCAGGCATGGTGGCTCACGCCTGCAATCCCAGTACTTTGGGAGGCTGAGGTGGGTAGATCCCGTGAGTTCAGGAGTTCGAGACCAGCCTGACCAACATGGTGAAACCCCATCTCTACTAAAAGTACAAAAATTAGCTGGGTGTGGTGGCGGGTGCCTGTAATCCCAGCTACTTGGGAGCCTAAGGCAAGAGAATCCTTGAACCCAGGAGATTGCAGTGAGCTGAGATTGTGCCACTGTACTCCATCATGGACAAGAGTGAAACTCCAGCTCAAAACAAAAAAAGAATCTCAGGTTAGAAATCAAGACTGGTGGGCACCTCCTCAATACCTCCCTATGCTGCAACTCCCAGTGGTCCAGGAAAGAACACTGAACTTTCCAGACATCCCTTTTTATTTATAAAGCATTCTCTCAGCCACAGTCTCATTCATGCTCAACACAAATAAAACAGCTATTATCATTATTTCCATTTTACAGTTGAAGAAACTGAGTTCCAGAAAGTGTAAGCAGCTTATATCTAAAATGACATTGATTTTAAGCAGCACAATCATGATTTAAATTCAAGCATCACTGTTGGAGTCCTAATCTGTAGACCCTCCTCTCCCCTGTGCCCCCTCACCCCCACCCTGACTCCCCAGAAGCCTGCACCTTTTGGTGCAGGAATTCAAGACATTTAAGTACCCTGGATACAACAGGACTGAGTAGATTTGGCCCTATCCTGGACAGGAGGTCAAGATAACTCATCTATCAGAAGTGAAATTAAGGGAACTTGAGAATGATTTTGTTTCTCTAACAAAATGATGACTTCCGGCCAGTCTCAATTGCTCATGCCTATAATCCCAGCACTTTGGGAAGCCAAGGCAGAAGGATTGCTTGAGGCCAGGAGTTTGAGATCAGCCTAGGCAACACAGCAAGACCCCACTACAAAAAAAAAAAAAAAGAAAATTAGCTGGGCATGGTGGCATACACCTGCAGTCCCAGCTACTTGGGAGGCTGAGGCAGGAGGATTGCTTGAGCCCAGGAGTTCGAGGCTGCAGTGAGCCATGATTGCACCACTGCACTCCAGCCTGGGTGATGAAACGAGACCCTGTCTCTAGAGAAAAGAAAGAAAACGATGGCTTCCTTTCAGAAAGACATCCTAGCCCTCTCTATCCTCACAAGCTGCTCTGTGTACATTTCTCCCCTTATTTGCAGTTGAGACTTTTTCTTCACGTGATGCATGGAAGAGGTCAGATGGTTATAGTCAATTTGGGAAGCATGCACTGAACAGGGCAGCCTGCTGGGTAAGAGCACGGGCTCTGGAGTCAGATCCTCTGGGTTCGCATCCCAGCTTCCTCATGCAAGGCATTGGATTTTGAGCAAGCTACTTCACCCATTTGAGCTTCAGTGTCCTCATCTGTAAAAGGCAGATAATAATAGTGCTGACCTCAAGGGGTTATTCTGAGAATTCAATAATATAAACTACATGAAGGTTTAGCATGCCATGTGACGTAAAGAGCTCAATAAATGTCTGCTGTTACTCTTGTTACATTTCCACAGCAGCACCTTGTATAGTGTCGTGCTCCCAAGTGAATAAGGCAGAAGACCTGCCCTCAGGTAGCTTACAGTCTAGTGACCAAGATAACACATATCACAGAACCACACATCAGAAGCAAGCTGGGTATGGAAGAGTGGTTCTCAAACTTGAGCATGCACCAGAATCCCCAGGGGGCCTGTTAAAATACAGATTTCTGGGCCCCAACCATGAAGTTTTTGTTTCCATATGTCTGGAGTAGGGCCTGATAACTTATGTTTTTAACAGGTTCCCAGGTGATGCTGCTGGTCCAAGGACCACACTTTGAGAACCATTAGTACAGAGACAAGAACAGGCTTCAGGAGCACATAGTCCTGAGTTCAAATGCTGCTCCTGCCCCATCATAGCTGCCTGACCTCGAGCAGGCTGTGATGGAGCCGAGCTCCCATTTCTTCTTGTGTAAGTGTGGTGGGAAGATGAACGAAGAGAATGTGTCTAAGCCAGGAGTCGGCATATGAGAAAGCAGGACCTCACATAACTGGAGAAGTTGTACCAGGAGCTAGAAGGAGACATTGATCCCAGCTGGGCAGAGGGCTTCAGGGAGAAAGTTGGATTTGAGTAGAGTTTTAAGCAGCTGAGAATCACAAAGATAGTAACATAAATACCTTGAAGTCCTTCAGTAGCAAACCCGGGAGTACTGAATAAGAAGATGATTAGAAGCATATTTAACTGAATTTTGATTGACTTTGGCCCTTCTGGACCTTGAAATATGAATGATGGCAAATAGCCAAAATGCACCCCATTCTTTCCGCCCATTATCCACATAAAAGATTTCCACATACTGTGGCTTCACATTACATCAGGATGGGATTTAAATTCCATGCAGCAAAGCACCAGGAACAGTTGTGCTACACCAAAGCTTTTCTTTTCTTTTTTCGTAATTAAAAAATGAGTTACTTCTATTACCCAAGCTGGTTTACCACTGGCCCTGCGATGCATTCATTTCACTCACTCATTGTTACAATTCAACACTTCGCTCACTTGCCGTTTGAAAATGTTGATGTAAAATGTGGCAGACATTTCCTGAACACACCAAAAATTTGACAACCAGCTCCCAGGAGAGTCATTTCAAATCGCTCAACGTATTTGCCCACAACAGAGTCCAGGGCCCTGCATTCGTCCCGCGTCTCAGTGGTTACAAGTTTCTCCCTCATGGACATTTGCCTGGGTCCCGAAGCCACAGAATGTGGGGCAATTTGACGTCTGGCACCTCCTGCAAAGCGAAGATGCAGGCCGGGAAGAGCAGAGCAGGAGAGGAGGGGGTCGGTTTCAGACCTGCCAGTGAAGGAATCCGGGCTTTGGTTGCATAAATTCTGAGCTTCAAGAGGGAGCCAAGTTAGTACAGCTAGAGGGGAGGTCCTGACGCTGGATCGAAGGAGCTGTAAGTCTCACACCCAGAGCTGGGACTGCAGAAGCCGAGAAAGGAGGATGACAGGAGAGGAGCCCAGGGATAAATGCAAGCAATAAATAATCTGCATTTCTTCCAGCCCAACAGCCCATTTGGCAGGTCACTGCATCTAGAAATGGTTAGCCTGATTCTGTCCTCCTTCAGGAGCCCTGCAGGGTTTCTCAAAGTGCTCCCGAATAACAGGCACTTGGAGCCCCTCTTGTTTCAAAAATCAATATTGTCTCTGTTTCCTTGAGACCACAAACCAGATGTCCACAGACAGCTATTTGCAACCTCCTCTGAGGTTCCCAACTCTTCTCCAGGTTCTGTCTTCCACGGTTTTTCCCTGTCTCCAATCTGTCTTCTCCTCCGGTCCCTACTGAAAGTGAGCACACAGGTGTGTCCCGCCTGTGCGCTTCTCCTCCCCTCTTCTTAGATTTAAACCACACACTCACTACCTACAACAGGCAGGGCTGAGCAAAAGCATGAGCTGTAGACGCGGCGGCTCTCAACTCACAACATGCATATGAATCATGCGGGGCTGTGGTGAAAACACAGGCTCTGTATTCGGTGGGTCTGGGCTGGAGCCTGAGCTTCTGCATTCAGACACAGTCCCAGGTGACACTGCTGCTGCTGATCTGTGGACCACACTTTGAATAGCACAGTTGTAGCTCATAAGAAATTCATAGAAACCAGATCAGAAGTGCCCTGTTATTCTGAGATATCCACTGAGACATGAAGGAAAAAAAAAATCAAATGTGTGGATTTCACGTTAGTGCTGGTTTAATGCAAATGGATTTTAGCAGTAGCTGTCGTTTTCATGTTGCTTGGGGGTTATGGATGTTACTTTGTGGCATTTCTGGATTGTGCTGATAGCAGAGGGGAATTATGTGAAAGGACACCCAGTGTGGTAGAGTGGAAACTTCCACAGAGGTGTGAATATGCAGCTGTTCCCATTACTATCTGTGTGCACTACACATGCCACTGAACCATTTGAAAAATAGAAATCATAACTGCCCTGCTTAACCTGACATGGCTGCTTTGAAGGCTGAACTAGACAATATATGAGAAATTTCAACACGCTTGCATATGATAAAGTATTGATAACGTCTCACTGGGCTCAGTGGAGTGCAGTATTAGCAAATATGGGATGCAAAATCATCTTCTTACAGAGAAAGAACTGCAAACATTTTCACTGGTCACATGTAGCGCTGCTTTGTCCCACACTGCATTTTAATATACTATCCCATTTTATTTTCCTTCTGGTCTTACAGCCGAAAGAACAAGTCCTTGCATTATAATAACAGCCTCCATGTAAAATATAAAGTGATCAAAGATCCCGGCTCTTTTTTTTTTTTTTTTTTTTTCTGAGATGGAGTCTCACTCTGTCGCCCAGGCTGGAGTGCAGTGGTGCAATCTCGGCTCGCTGTAACCTCCATCTCCCAGGTACAAGCGATTCTCCTGCCTCAGCCTCCCAAGTAGCTGGGATTACAGGCGCCCGCCACCATGCCCAGCTAATTTTTGTATTTTTAGTTGAGACGGGGTTTCACCATCTTGGCCAGGCTGGTCTTGAACTCCTGACCTCATGATCCACCCACCTCAGCCTCCCAAAGTGCTGGGATTACAGGCATAAGCCACTGTGCCCAGCGGCTCATTTTATTAATATGGTAACAATGAGATTTATATAAATCTGCTTATTCAAGCTTGGCCATCTTTCCAGCTGAAACATTTCCAGAGACTGGCCCTTCCGGAAAAAAAAAAAAAAAAAAAAGATTCACTTTAGCCTTATGTGAATTCTTTTCTCATGAGAGCCCTTAAGGAAATAACTACCCAAAGTGTCCCAGCCCACACGTCCAAGTGTTCCTCTTTGTTTGGGGGTGGATGGTACACTATTGAAAACTTCCAAGAGAACTAGAAGGGAGAACATGAAGGGGTTAATGTTTAGAATGGACCGTCTGAAAAGGAAGTCCACCTTAATAAGACTGAAGTCCAGTCCGAAATTATGTCTCTATGCATGTAATAATCCCTGGATAAGCATTTGCCAAAGGGACCAAGCTTCTGTGTCCAATTTGTATCACATTTAGACAAGTGATGTTAAAATCCTGGGCCTGTATATTATACAGTTACAGAAATGTGATTTTCATTATGCTGCTACAGTGCTAGCTGTTATTACGCAGGCCATACTTGCAGCAGATGTTTCTCCCAGCAGCACAGTTGCTGCTGCTGCCTCCTTCAGTGACCAAAATGTCATCCTCTCTTCTCCTTTTTTCTCAGTGCCACATTTGCCCTGCTCACGTAGAGCTGTATCAGGGCTAACAGGAAGCGCTCTTCAGCCTCCTGGATTGTTTTTGATTGGGTTTGACTCCTAGGAGAAACTGAACTCCTGCAAAGCCCAGCCTGGAAACAGAATTCTCCCTCCCTGTTGTCATTAACCCTTTTCTCTGCAGGCAGCAATTCACACAAATGCAAACCAGATGGGTCAGTCAGAGGGCCTTTGCAAGAGGAAAGTACATTTTTATATGCTCCACGTGGAAAATGAATAGGAAGTGTGTTTCATGCATTCGTCTTCTGTTCTGGGAAATCTGCATTGATCGTTATGATGTGATAGTGGAATTGGCTAGAGGTTCGTACCTGGTGGGGGAAGAGGTCTTCACCCATCTTGGATAAAGCTGACCCCATGGATGATCCTAACAGCCTTCGGAACCAAGATGTTGCAGGTCAGACGAGGTTGGCCACAAATCAAAACTATGGTTGATGATATCAGTCTAATCACTCAGCAAGTATTTTTTTGTGTGTATTCAGTGCAGAAGGGTCAACAGGCTTCAGAGAAGGTTCAGCGCCAGAATTTCAGGACAAAGTCAGAAAATATTACCGTCTCAGACTGAAGCTAATAAGAAGGAATATGAAATTGGAGCAATTAGCCATCTGTAGGGGAAAACTGCCTCTTGGCAATGTGTTACAGATGAGATTGGGATGTTCCCTCTGTCTCCACCCAGAAGCCACGTTGTCTCCATAGCCATTTAAGAAGAGTGAAATTGGATGGGCGTGGCTCACGCCAGTAATCCCAGCACTTTGGGAGGCTAAGCCGGGTGGATCACCTGATGTCAGGAGTTCGAGACCAGCCTGAACATGGCAAAATCCCGTCTGTACTAAAAATACAAAAAATTAGCCAGGTGTGGTGGTGGGCGCCTGTAATCCCAGCAACTTAGGAGGCTGAGGCAGGAGAATCATTTGAACCCGGGAGGCGGAGGTTGCAGTGAGCCAAGATTGCCCCATTGCACTCCAGCGTGGGCAACAAGAACAAAACTCCATCTCAAAAAAAAAATAATAAAATAAAGAAGAAGAAAAATAGTGAAATGTAAGAAAAACAAGGCATCTATTACTATGAAGTTCTCAGAAATGAGGGGTAGAGCTGCCCCTGGCAGACATGTCCTGAGAGAAGCATCTGGAAAGGGTAATTCTAGTGACCCTACCTTGAAGGAACTAATTCCTAGAAGAACCGATGCCCTTTGATAAATTCTGTACTTAGTAAGCACACTTCCCATGTTGACCAATACCAGTTACCCCACCCAAAATGGTTTTCATGGTGAACCAACACATTAACTTTCCAGTAGGTGAGGCTTGCCAGAATTTGAGGAACAAATTCACACTAATTAAGTCTGAATGTCCCCAGGCGATATGGTTGGGAAGTTTGTCTCCTCCAAATCTCATGTTGAAATATGACTCTCAATGATAGAGGTGGAGCCTGGTGGGAGGTGATTGGGTCATGGGGATAGATACCTCATGAATGGCTTGGCACCATCCCTTTGGTGATAAGTGAGTTCTCACTCAATTAGTTCACACAAGATCTGGTTATTTAAAAGTGTGTGGTGCCTCCCCTCCTTCTCTGTCTTTTTTCTTCCTTCTCCCCCTCTCCCTCCTCTTTCTCTTGCTCCATCTCTCACCATGTGACATGTTGGCTCCCCTTTGCCTTCCATCATGATGGGAAGCTTCCTGAGACCTCACTGGAAGCAGATACTAGCACCATACTTTGTGTACAACCTGCAGAACCATGAGCCAATTAAACCTCTTTTCTTTGTAAACTACTCAGTCTCAGGTGTTTCTTTATAGCAGTGTGAGAACGCACTAATAAACTGGGTAAATTCATAAAAGTGAATCCTGAACCAGGATGAATCATACCAAAAGTCAGACAGCTTCATTCATTCATTCACACATGTATTTGATGAGATTGTAATACATGACATCTCTGTCTTGGATGTTTTGTTAGGCACGGAGATGCTAAGGCAAATTGCAATGTTCCTGTGCTTAAGAAGCTTCCAGTATGTTACAGAGTGTTTTTTATAGTGTGGCCAATAAAGAGTTATAAAATTAGTCACAAATAGCATTGTAAAAAATACAAATATAATAGAACCAAAAAATAGAATAGGATAGAAACTATTAGTGTTTTCTCACTTTTACATCACCAACAACAACTAATTCTTAAATTCTCCAACCCAACTTGATATCCAACCGTTCAATTTGTTTCTGACACTAACTACCTGGAGTCAGCACTGACCCCACGGGTTAAAGGCTCAGCCCCATAAGACTACCCCCTACTTCAGACGCCAACAACAAATGGGGTCTCCAGGCTACCTGCACTGATAAGACCCTGAAAAACAGGATGTGGATCAAGCAGGCTGGACCCAACATGGCACTGGCTTTGACCTAGGTTTCTCCTAGGACCTCATTATATGCTCATTAACATACTCAACACACATCCACTAGCACCATGACAGTTCCTAGAACACCCATATTTGGTGTAAAACTGGGTGGCACCACGGTTCCAAGAAATCTCCTTTTTCCAGGAACTTTCACGAATATTCCACCTCGTTAAAAAAATCCATAAAGGTAACAACCCCAATGTCCCTTCCATGTGACTTTTTTGGGTATGCCCATAAGCTCATTTCTTGAGTGTGTCCTTTTTGCTTTGCAATAAATCTCCATACTTTCACTATTTTCCAACTCATCCTTGAATTCCTTCTCATAATGGTGTCAAGAGTCTGGACAGTGGCTGAAGTTGAGGTCCCACTGGCATTTGGTGACCTCCCGTAGCTCACCAGGATCATGATTATTTGCTAGAATGAGTCACAGAACTCAGGAAAATGCTACACTTAGTATTGCAGTTTATTATCAGGGACACCAATGAAGAGCCAGATGAAGGATAGAAGGTCAGGTCAGGAAGGACCCAGGGCTCAGAAGCCTCTGTCCCTGTAGAGCTGGGTACATCACCCTCCAAGTACATAGACGGGTTCACCAACCAGAGAACTCCCCTAAACCTTGTAGTTCTGTGTTTTATAGAGTGGTTTCATTATGTGGGCATAATTGATTAAATCACTGGTCATTGGTGATTGATCTCAATCTCTAGCCCTTCTCTGCTCTCTTGGAGGTTGGGGATTGCAGTTGAAAAGTCCAACTCTTTAACTGTACAGCTAGCTCCTATTCTAAAGCTATCTTATACTTCACCTTGTTAGCATACAAAAGACACTCCTATAACTCAGGAAATTCCAAGGGTTTTAGGAGTTCTGTTTCAAGAATCAGTAACAAAGAGAAAACATATTTTATGATAATACCTCAGTTGGACAAGGTAGGAATTAGTGTTATTTTGTGGAAGTTTTGTTCTCAATTTTTCATATATGTGTTTGTGTGTCTTCCTTCCGGATCTTGATATAAAAGATGTTTCTTACTGTGGATTGTGGTAAAAACATTTGAAAATCTAGCAGCTAGACATGCCTGCCTCCCAGATTGCCCTGTAAAGTCTGACGTGTTCACTGTTTAAAATAAAATAAAATAAAAACTTTAGACAAATTAAATTGACAGAGTTTAATTGAGCAAAGCACGATTTGCAAATTGGGCAGCGCTTTCCTCCCCCAACCAGAATAGGTTCAGAGAGACTCAGCGCTGCTGTGTGGTCAGAGACGATTTATAGACAGAAAAAGGAAAGTGATGTACAGAAAGTGGAAGTGAGGTACAGAAGCAGCTAAATTAGTTACAGCTTAACCTCTGCCTTATTTGAACAGAGTTTGAACAGTTGGCTGCCTGTGATTGGCCAAAATTCGGTAATTGGTACAAGAATAGGATACAACCTGTTTACACAACCACTTAGGTTCCAGTTCACTATGTAGGGAGCAACTTGGAGACTGAATGTAAAATATATGCCAGGAGACAGCTTTAGGATAACTTAATTTAACGTCACTACGCTGGTGCTTCAGGAAGGCTGGTGGATGACATTTCTCCGATCCTTCAACTCCTCTTTCTAGATCTTCATTCCTCAGCTCCTCCTACAATGTGTAGGATCTAATTCCTATAATAAATCTTATGTTCCATGTGTTTTCTTAAAAGAAGTTTGGAAAACACCTTTCTGGAGGAGACATTATACAGTTTTTGTAACGATTTGTGTCTGTGTGCAAGGACTTGACAAAAACATGTAAAACATAAAAAGAAAGGCCAGACAACAAGTGCCTTTAAGGAGCAGGAAAAGCTTCTTATAAGAGGTAACATTGAACTGAGCCTTGAGTGATGAGCAGACACCCAGGAGACAACAGCTCTCAGAACAACAAATCTGCTTTTCTCTCTCCCACTAAGCGTGATCACTTCACTTCCATCCTGAGTCTATTCTGCATTTATCACTTGAAAATTCAGCAAAATGTTCATCCAACTAACATGAAATCAGCCAATTCAGTGGCATGCCTGCATCTGTATGTTGTTTCTGGTGAAATTGTCCCAAGAAGATGCCCCAAACCCCAGGCACCCAGAACCTACCTAAGACACAGGTTAGACCAGGACAACAGAAAACCTATTCCCCAAATTAGAGACTTTAAAAGGTGAAATTTACTTATTTCTTGTAGGGCAGTAAGTGGACTGACCATAAAGAGAGGAGGCCAGATGTCTTATTGGGTTCCCTGGAAACAGAGTCCGGAATGAGTCGTATATAGAAAGTTCACTGTGGAAAAGACACCAGTAAGGAAAGAGGGAAGGCAGGAACAGGCAGAGGGGAAAATCGACCCACAGTGTAGCTGCAACTGACGCCTCAGCCAGTACAACAGGGAGCTCTGCAGTTGGAGTAACTCTACAGAGATGCCCGCAGTTGAGGTAAGAGGGCTGAGCTTTTGTAATCTCAGGGTAAAGCTGTTCCCTGTAGCCATGGACAATTCTCAATGATGACCATGACCTCATAGCTATGAACGATATTCCTAGGAGCTAGGAAATGGGTGTGTGGGCCTTGAAAAGGGCATCTGGTACAGCCCACCAGGATCTAACACAACCCTATATTCTGGTTAACTGGCTTTCCGGTTACTGGCCTGGAATGAGTATGAGCTATAAAGACAACTTTTGTCAAGGTTTGATTAAGCCTGTGTGACTGTGTGACTCCTTTGTTGTAAGTACACAGAATTTAAAACAGCATTAAGAAGAGAAACAGTCTGATAGGCAGGGGTAGACCCAGTCCTGTGACAAGAGATATTTCCAAGGCCAATCCAGAAAGAGGACAGTAGACCTCTAAAATTATCAGATTCAAAAGAGTATATGAAGAACCATCTGTCATTTTTGGATGGCCAGAGACGATTTTTTCTGGTGATAATGTCATCCCTATTTTGCTTTAGGAGGCCATTTCTTTCTCGCCATCAGTCTATAAGGTTAGGACGTACTGGCCCTTTCCCTTCATTCTATAGGTGGGCAAGGAAACCATCTTGGCAAATAAGAAGTCCTCCTACTTCTGGGATGGGTTCAGAGTTGGGCATATGATCCAAACTAGCCAATCAAAGCTAATAAGCCTCATCCCCAAGACTTTTATTGGAACCTTTGTGAACAAGGCATTCCCTTTCTGCCAGGGATGCTAAGATAATAGACTATCTGCCTGGAGCTTCCAATATCCATCTGCTTCCTCCTGGGTAGAGCCCCATCTGAGAATTAGACCGACAAAGAGGAGCGTGGGACTCAGAGGTAGAGTGGGACAAATTCCTGGTGATATCCTTTGAACATTTGTGTTGCTATAAAGGAATATCTGAGGCTGAGTAATTTTAAAACAAAGAGGTTTATTTGGCTCATGATTCTGCAGACTGTATAAGAAGAATGGGACCAGTATCTGCTTCTGGTGAGGGCCTCAGATTGCTTCCATTTATGCTGAAAGGTGAAAGAGAACCAGTGTGTGCAGAAATCACATGGAGAGAGAGGAACCAAGAGAAGGGTGAGGTGCCAGTCTCTTATCAATCAGCTCTTGAAGGAACCAGTTAAGCAAGAACTCACTCATTACCACCAGGATGGCACCAAGCCATTCATGAGGGACCTGCCCCCACGACCCAACACCTCTTACCAGGCCCCACCTCCAACACTGGAGATCAAATTTCAACATGGGCCAGTTTCAGAAACAGAGTCTCAGATAGATGAAGAGACTTGTCTCAAATCATACCTAAGTTCTGCCCTAACAGAGACAAGAGCTGAAGGATTTGACTCCCATCCAGGGCTCTTTCCCCACATGACTCTGCCTCTCTCTTTCACCTAATGCTGGGACTCCCAGAGGTACAGGGAGGTGAACCTGCAATGTCCTTCAGTGGCATCCTCCCCGCTATTCTGTGAAACCAGAATCTTCCTGGTCCACATGTTCTCTCCCAAAGTGGTGAGACAACCCCCGTTCTACTTCCAAAAAGAACAGGGATCAAAACTGCCCTTCCCTATCTCCCTGATGTGATTGGGTTGTGTGCCCACCCAAACCTCATCTTGAATTGTACTTGCATAATTCCCAAGGGTTGTGGGGGCAACCCAGTGGGAGACAGTTTGAAGCATGGGGACGGATTCCCCCATACTGTTACTGTGGTAGTGAATAAGTCTCACGAGATCTGATGATTTTATCAGGGGTTTCCACCATTGCATCTCCTCATTTTCTCTTGCCGCCACCATGTAAGATGTGCCTTTTGCCTCCCGCCATGATTCTGAGGCCTCCCCAGCCATGTGGAGCTGTAATTCCAATTAAACCTCTTTTTCTTCCCAGTCTCAGGTATGTCTTTCTCAGCAGCGTGAAAACGGACTAATACAGTCCCCACTGCCAAGCACTCTCAACATACAGCACCCAGCGGAGGGCAGAACAGTTACAAAGATCAAAGCGATTTCCCCTCGTAAAACTCCATTTTTCTTAAGTTAGGGAGGCACCTTGCTTATCCCATCCCTGAGTACTTTACCCTTTACCCACTGACTCAGCTCCTCGCTGCAAAGTGATCCCACCAGACACATTATTAGGTACATCCGGCCACCACCAAAGTCCTGGAAAGTCCTAACCTCTGGGAGGACTATTATTTCTGCCATCTGGAAAATTCCACCCGCCCTCTCCTACTTTGCAGGGCCCACTTCACAGGAACCCAAGCCCTTTCGTGTGTGCTATTCCACTTCCTCAGAAGCTTTGTACTTGAAAGCAAGATTCCCAACTATGAGTTCCAGCATCAGGGCAGAATGTGTGACACGTGTTCTCTAAGTGCTGTTACTTTCCACCAGGAGTCCGCACTGTGTGGTCTGATCACCTGGGAACTTGCTAGAAAGGCAATTTGTGGGGTCCCACTCCACTCCTACTGAATCGGAAACGTTGGGGGTGGGACCCAGCAATCTGCGTTTTTTTTAGATGGACTCTGTCGCCCAGACCGGAATGCAGCGGCATGATCTCAGCTCACTGCAACCTCTGCCTCCTGGGTTCAAGTGATTCCCCTGCCTCAGCCTCCCAAATAGCTGGGATTACAGGTACCCGCCACCATGCCCAGCTAATTTTTGTATTTTTAGTACAGCCAAAGTTTCACCATGTTGGCCAGGCTGGTCTGGAACTCCTGATGTCATGATCCAACCACCTTGGCCTCCCAAAGTGCTGGGATTATAGGCATGAGCCACCGAGCCCAGCCACAATCTGCATTTTAACAAGCATTGGGGTACTCATTCAGTTTGAGAAACCCATTTTTCAGCCTTGCCTTTCCCCTTCCTGAGTTATAGGCCCTTTGAGAACCTGACTCAGGCTAGCAGCTCTCTCCAAGAAAAATGCACAAGCAAACACTTTTGCACACAATTTCGAGGGGGCTCAAAGACCACCATGAATTCAGCCCATTCAGAAAAAAGCCCTAAGGCTCTGGAGACCCTGGCTGAGAAGGCCCACTCTCACGATGGAATCATATATCCTTAAAGTTGCAAGGAGCACTCAAAGTCTCCGGATCTGGACTCCAGACAGGTCAAGGTGTTAATCATATTTCATTCAATCGGTTGGAATCAGCCTGCAAGTTCACACCAGCAAAGCAGGTGCTCAAGCCTGTCACTGTCATCACCCCCCACGTCCCGAACAACCCTCTCAACATCATCCCCATCCGCCCCAACTTCGATTTCACTGATTTCCGGAAGACAAAGGCGAAAAACCGCCATCAGGGTGGCACCCTAAACGTTTCATAACAATTTTTTTTTTTTTTTTGTAAATCAAAAGCCAAATTTAAGAAGGGAGCAAGGAAGGAAGTTGGTTCCGGCTGCTGTTACAGAAAAACAGAGTGAAGCAACGGACGTGGACGCAAAGGCGCCATTAGGCCAGAGATCCCCAAGGGCCTAAATTTGCCTTCATGCCTAAGCTTTTGGCCCATAAATTATGTGTTAGTAAATATTTTCAGGAAATTTCACATAAAATCTAGTTCTCAGCCTCCATTGCAAAAGAGTCCCGAGATCTGACACTGTCTGAACCTGTGTTTTACAGAGCCACTGTTGCCTGGCTCAAGACGCAGCACCACCCCCTCAGATGCAGCATGGAGACTTATATTGCTCTGATCCTCTGGGTCACCCATATTACCTTCCTGGCCCCTGCAGGCCGTAGACTTTGCCATTCCAACAGCCCAAAGCCACTTAAGACATCTGCCGGTGAGGGATATGGGTGGTTTCTAGACAAAGATCGACTCAGAGCAGCAAAGTGAAAAGCGAGAGCTGCCTGCATGTATTTTTCTGCTGTAACATTTCCCCCTTGACTCTTGACTCTTTGCCCCTTCCCTCGTTGGTTTTATGGTATGCATCCTTGTTTCATCACTCACGCCCAAGCCTGGGTGAGGTACCTCTTCTGCGTGCCCCACAGCACGCGATTGCTTCCCTAGCATAGGGATTACCACGTGCCCAGTTTTTTTTAGTCTCTCCTATTGGTTTGTAAATTCTGTGAGGGCAGAAACCAAGACGATCTTGTCCACTATTGAAATGTTTAGCCCATTACCTGGCTCTTCAAAGGAATTCAATAAGCAAGAAAAGAAAAAAGGAAAAAAGAAAGGAAGGAGGAAGGAGTGGAGGGGAGAAGGGAGGGAAGGAGCGGGGTAGGAACAGAAGGAAGGAAGGAGGGAAGGGAAGGGAAGGGAAGGGAGGAAGACATTACCAATCGAGCATAGCATTCTTGCTCTTGAGCCTGGACCCTGAGGCCTTCTCAAAAACAATACTCCAAGCAGCTACCTCAGTCTGAGTTGGCACAGGAGTTGCAAAATACTTTCTGCCTGATAGCCTGGGAAGAAGCCGTTTGGGAAGGGATTCCAGTAAGGAAATGACTGCCCTGCTTAAACCTTGGACCAGAATGTGTCAGGGGAGATGGGCAAATCCGTGTTGTTCTGGCAGGAACCAAACCCAGCAGAAAAGAGAAAGGAAGGAGAGGGAGCTATTCAGCAAACAGAACATAGGCTGTCATGAAAAGGCTTGGTTAACTTCAGGCTATAGGTCACAGGGGTGCAGTTAACTGAGGGATTTTACGGATGTATCTAAGTAACGTATCTCAGAGAAGCTTTCTGAGAACAAAGCCCCATGCCGGTAGGAACCCTTCCCGCTCTTGGGCATCTCAACTGCAAACCAGATGGAGAGGTGGATTGGGGCACTCTTCACAAATCTTAGCCCATGGAGGAAAAACATGAGTGTACACTGCCCCCTAGTGTTCATTGTTGGTAACACGCTGAGGCTCGGGAAATCATAAAAACCATAAATGTCTAATGAACAGATGCAAGAGAAGATAAAAACTACAATGATTTTATTTTAGCTTTTTTCAGTTAACTGAAACACACATTCACATGCTTATGTATAAAACATTGAGAAAAAGCCATAGCCGAGGAGGAGAGTCAAATCTTTAAAGATCCCAAACCAGATACTGCTGGCCAGCCAAGAACGAATGGATGAATTGGGAATTCAATTCAGGCCCCTTGGATCCCATCCATATGTTCAAGCAGCTGGTCACACCAAGTCCCTTCCAGTCAATTACTTTTCTTGATGTTTCTAATCAACAGCATTATATATGTGATGCTATAAACTTTTATATTTAATATTAGCTCATAACTCAGGATCCCAAACCAGATGTTTTGGGTGAGAAAGAAATTGATGACTTATCAGGAGATTGAACCCAGGCCACTGGCTGCTCTCCAGGCATTCTACCAGCTGAGCTGCAAAGCAGGGTGGTTGCTACCAGCTCCCTTTAGTTATGAGGAGAGAGAGGGGGGTGGGTAGAATATGAACATAAAGCTGCATTCCAGAAAAGCTTCCATGAATTCTTTTTCTCTTGTAAAACAGGAGCCTGTAGCGTTGTCTTGAGTCAGTAACGGTCAGGCATATTCAAAGCTTTGAGCTCATCTCCCTTCCTTTATGACATTATGGAGGCGCAGAGAAGCAGAGACGGAAGGGAAAAGAAAGTAAAATATATGGCCGGGAAAAAGAGATGCGCTGACATGATCGATTGTCACCAATGAGGTGGGGTAATGTCTTTAAAAATATTAACTTTTTCTTCCAGGAAAAGTCCCCCTGTGCCCTTCCCTCACCAAACAGCTAGGCCCACTCTCGGGAGGGATTAGGCAGAAGAGAGAGCTGAGAACAAAGAAGTCTTCCAGGATTTGGTTTCAAAAGCCTAAGCCCCTGGGGAAATGAAGAGGACAAAAAGCTTCAAGCTAAGGAAGGAGAAGAGAAAGTCCTGCTCGTTAGCTTTCTTGAAAAACATTTCCCAATCTGTGGAGCAGGGATTGGAAAGATTGGCGGGTCCCAGAGACATGGGCCTTGTGTCTAGCCAACTTCCTGATTTAGAGGCCTGAGGAGATAGTTGACCCCAGGCAGGGAAAGCTGTGCATTGTGTCTGCCAGATGGGGCCAGAGTAATTCCAAACAAGATAAGCCATGAAAAGCACCTAGCAGGATGCCTGGCACACAGTAAGTGCTCAGTAAATTGCAGCTGTTACTGCTTTTATGAGGGTACTCAGTTTTCCAATGCCTTAAAAATCACCAAAGCCAAGTTCACCATGGCAGGCGGAGATACGCTTCCTCAGCAAGGGACAGCCAGCATCCACCGCTGCTCTTGCTCTTTCTACCCCTACTCCTCCTTCCGACATCAAACGAGACCACTTTTAACTCAGTTTCTTAGAAGTAACCAACGTCAACCAATGTGTGATGGTTCATTTTGTGTGTCAACTTGGCTAGGTCATGGTAGCCAGGTATTTGGTCAAACATTACTCTAGATGTTTCTGTGAGAGATCTGTTAGGTGACATTAACATTTAAATCAGTGGACTTTGGGTAAAGCAGAGGACTCACTGTAGTGTGGGTGGGCCTCATCCAATCAGCTGAAGGCCTTCAAGAAAAGACTGACTTTCCCAAAGAAAAAAGGAATGCCAACAGCAGGCTGTCCTCAGCCTTGAATAGCAACTCTTCACCGAGTCTCCAGCCTGCCAGCCTACCCTGCAGATTTTGAACTTGTCTGTCTCTACAATCACTTAGCCAATTCCTTAAAATAATTATTAAAAGATTTATATCTATCTGGCTGGGCACGGTGGCTCATGCCTGTAATCCCAGCATTTTGAGAGGCTGAAGCAGGTGGATCACCTAAGATTAAGAGTTCAAGACCAGCCCGGCCAACATGGTGAAACCCCATCTCTACTAAAAATACAAAAATTAGCCGGGTGTGGTGGTGTGTGTCTGTAGTCCTAGCTACTTAGGAGGCTGAGGCAGGAGAATCGCAGGAACCCAGGAGGCAGAGGTTGCAGTGAGCTGAGATTGTGCCATTGCAGTGAGCTGAGATCGTGCCGTTGCAGTGAGCCAAGATCTTGCCTTTGCACTCCAGCCTGGGCAACAGAGCAAGACTCCGTCTCAAAAACTGAATAAATAACAAATAAATAAACAAATAAATGATAAAAGATTTATATTTATCTATCTATCATCTGTCTATGTTTCTAGGTATATTTATATCTATCTATCATCTATTTATCTGTCTATATATCTATTGTTTCATCTTCACATCCTGTTTTTCTTGATAACCCTGACTAACAACACAAGGATTCCACAAAAATGTCATAGAATCCACATAAATATGTCTTTCCTCATGGCCCTATCACTACACTGCTAGACTGAAAGGTGAATACCGGATGTCTAGTGGTGAAGTATTGCCAAGGTAACTATCTCTCTGGGACGCAATGCCTTCATCTAGATAGCTGGGAGATAAGATTATATGAAGAATGGCAAATAGATTTCCTTACATGCCGTCTTCAATCCATGAGTAGTGGTTTCCAGAAACACCATGTTGATTTGTTCCCCCATCGCCTATGGCAAATATTAGAAATAAATAAATGGGCTGGGTGCAGTGGATCACATCTGTAATCCCAGCACTTTGGGAGGCCAAGGCAGACAGATCACCTGAGGTCAGCAATTCAAGACCAGCCTGGCCAACATGGCGAAACCCTATCTCTACTAAAACTACAAAAATTAGTCAGGCATGGTGGGGGCTGCCTGCTGTCCCAGCTACTTGGGAGGCTGAGGCAGGAGAATGGCTTGAACCTGGGAGATGGAGGGGGCAGTGAGCCAAGATCACGCCACTGGACTCCAGTCTGGGCAACAGAGTGAGACTCCATCTCAAAAATAAAATAAAATAAGAAAAAATAACACTGTGTTGAGAAGGATGCTGAGGTGCTGTCTGAAGTGGGGATGGGTGTGGAGAAGGGTGCCATGACCGGTAGCTGAGCATGCAGAGTGGGAGTGATTTGCCCACCTGTGTTTTTATGAAATCTCACTTCTCAGCAGCGTTTGCCAGAATTTTCACTCTGTTTAAATGCTTTCATTTCTTCTTGTTGAGACTCCACGTGCTACTGGTTTTCCAATGACTCACTGGCGGCTCCTCCTTGGCCTCCTTTTCCCGGCTCCAACTCTTCTGCTTAAGTTTCAATGTTGGGAATGTCACAGTCTCCGGGCTGGGCCTGGGACATGTCTTCTTCACTATATGAGATGACTCTCCCCAGGGGATCTCAGCTATAGCCCCATGACTTTATACAACAGCCAAATGTCAATGAGCCACAATTTTATGTACCCCAGTCCTAAATTATCCTAGGACTCCAGAGTCAGGGGTGGAACAGAGCACGTGCTGGATCTACCTACAACTAGCAATCCAAATATGACATGTGGAAGACAGAACTCTTGCTTTTTTCCCAAAATCTATTCCCCGTCTGTCTTTTACTATCCCCACAAAAGGCAACTTCATCAGCCCACTTGGCCAGGTCAAAACCTTGGAGCTCTCCTTGATTCCTGAATATTGTTTGCCCCTGACTACACCCGTCATCCATCAGCAGGCTCTGAGGGTTCCGTGTAAAACCGGGTCCTGATCCGTCCACTTCTCTTCATCTCTGCCATTCCCACCTCAGCCCAGGTTACAAGCCCCCCCCTACAGGCCCACTGTGCCCCTGTGTCCTCCCCGCCTCCTCTCCACACAGCGGCAAGAGCCAGCCTCTGAAAATGAAAACCTGATCATCCCATTGTCCACTCGTATACCCTCTGGGGGCTTCCTGTTCCCTTAGAATGAGATAAACTCCTTGTCCTTTGCCCCTATTGAAGCCACAGTCTAGAAAGACATATGACAAGTAAATGATGACAATTTGGTGTGTTAACTGCCAGAAAAAGAAATGTGAAAGCATTCTGAACCTGGGGAGACTGAGAGAGATTGAGAGAGGGAAGGGGGAGAGAGAAGAGAAGAAAAGAGAGAGAAAGAGAAGGAGAGGGAGAAAGATAAAAGGGAAACGAGGGAGCAAGGGAAAGAGAAAGAGGGGGAAAGAGAGAAAGGGGCCAGGCATGGTGGATCACGCCTGTAATCCCAGCACTTTGGGAGGCCGAGGTTGGCAGATCACTTGAGCCAAGGAGTTTGAAACCAGCCTGGCCAACGTGGCAAAACCTCATCTCTACTAAAAATACAAAAATTAGCTGGGCATGGTGGTGCAAGCCTGTAGTCCCAGCTACTTGGGAGGCTGAGGTGGGAGGATCGCTTGAACTTGGCAGGCAGAGGTTGTAGTGAATCGAGATTTCACCACTGCACTCCAGCCTGGGCAACAGAGCGAGACCCTGTCTCAGAAAGAAAGAAGGAAGGAAGGAAGGAAGGAAGGAAGGAAGGAAGGAAGGAAGGAAAGAAAGAAAAAGGAAGGAAGGAAGGAAGGAAGGAAAGAAAGGAAAAGGAAGGAAGGGGCAAAGAGAAGGAGAAAATGGGAGAAAGGGATGGGGAGACAGAAAAGGGGAGGGAGAGTGAGGAAGAAAGAAAGGAGAGGGAGAGAAAGAGAAAGGGAAAAGAGGAAGGGAGGAAGAGAAAGGGAAGGAGAGAGTGAAAAGGAAAGAGAGAGGGAAGAGAGGGAGCAAGGGAGGGAGAGAGAGAAGGAAAGAAAGAACAGGAAGGAGAGAAAGGGAGGGGAAGAGAGAAAAGGGAAGAGAGAGAAGAAAGAGGAAGAATGAGAGAAAGAGGGGGGGAGGAAGGGAGACAGAGAAAGGAGAGAGGAGAGAGGGAGGGAATGAGGTGTAGGGAGAGAGTGGGCTGGAAAGAGAGGGAGAGGATGGGGGGAAGGAGAAGGAGGGAGAGATGCCTATTCCTTCCCTCTGCTACCTCCTTTCATCCTCATGACAATCCTGGAGGGCAAAGTGCAGAGTGGCTCAGACATTTGCCCAAGGTTACCTGGCTGCTCTGGGTCAGGTTCAGCACCCCAAAGTCCATGAACCCCTGACTGCACCACACCGTCTCCACAGAAGCCAGCCACACCACCTTCACCCTTCTCCCTGGACAGCTCCTGACACCCCGGGTTATTACTGTCTCCACACGGGACACCTTGACACACCTGGGCTCACCTCCAGGGATACCTCCAGGGAGCACGGGATCCTGCACCAGCATTTCCCAAATGCGAGTAACATAAAGAACCCAATTAAATGAAAGACACACACGTACACAAACTCACACACACATACACATGCTCACACACACACAGACACATACATACACACATACCCATACACACACACATACAAACATATATACACACGTACACACAATCACACACATGCACAACCAACACATACACATACACACACATATTCACACATACACACATACACACACACAACACATACAGACACACACACACCCCACACATACACACACACAGACACACATATACACACAACACGTACACACATGCACAGACACATACGCACACATACACAGACACACATAACACATACACACAGGCACACACACACACGTTGAGGCCCCTGAGAACGTATCTCTGAGCTCCAGTTTGAGTGAAGAATTAAACAGTAAACTCTGGTCCTTTTGGGATCATCTGGCACCATTAGCGCCATAACCAGGAATGCAAATGTGGACACTGACTCGAGGGGCATTCCTAGTTATTTAAGGGTCCCCCTCAGCCCTGCAGTGATTGTGTGCATGATTTTAGAACACCTTCAGTGGAAAGTGCTAAACTGAAGAATTCTAGAATTCTCAGATCCCTGAGAATAAATCAACAAACTCGCAGGGATCTGAGATCCCGCCTCTTGGCTCTGCCTTCCCCAGGGCCGGCGCTTCTGCGCCCTCTAGTGACCACGGGCGCGCATCGCACTCCTCTAGGACCTGATTCTGCGCCCCCTCCTCTGAGCCGGGAGAACTGGAGGCAGGGCTGCAGGATGAAAGGATGAAAGGATAAAAGGAAACCTCCAAGGCCCTTCATGTTGTGACTTTCGCCGAATGCCAGCCTCCTCGCCGACCCTCCTTCATCCTACTTCATCCTGAACGTATTCTACAGTAATAGCAACTGTTTGAGGCGAAATAGTGGCTTGGGAGGAACGTGAACTCAGGAACTAAGCAGCTGGGGTGTGCATGCTAGTTGCATTACTTAATTCTGTAATCTTGTGCAAGTGAAGCCCTTTCAGCCTCAGTTTCTCATCTGTACAATGAGAACAGTAATAGGCTACACCTCACAAGAGTGCTGGGAGGAGCATGTGATCTGGACACGTGTGTGGAAAGTGTACCTATGATGAAGTGAACCCTCAGTGAACTGCTGTGTATCCTATCGCTTCTTGGCACACTCCTACCTTTCCTGTCTCCATGCTGCCCGCTCTGGATAGAATACCCTTCCTCATCTTGCCATCTTGGAAATCTCTCAATTTTTTCAAAATCCTAATCGTGCCATATGTTCTGTGAGAAGCCTTCTCTGACACCATTCTTTTTTTTTTTCAGACGGAGTCTCGCTCTGTCGCTCAGGCTGGAGTGCCGCGGCGTGATCCCAGCTCACTGCAACCTCCACCTCCTGAATTCAAG
Source organism: Nomascus leucogenys (assembly GCF_006542625.1). Classification (NCBI taxonomy): domain Eukaryota; kingdom Metazoa; phylum Chordata; class Mammalia; order Primates; family Hylobatidae; genus Nomascus; species Nomascus leucogenys. The sequence goes on from NC_044399.1 coordinate 64,915,034, forward strand.
CAATTCTCCTGCCTCAGCCTCCCCAGTAGCTGGGATTACAGGCGCCCCCCACCACGCCTGACTAAGTTTTGTATTTTTAGTAGAGACGGGGTTTCACCATGTTGGCCAGGCTGGTCAAAACTCACCTGTCGAAGCCGTAACTCCCAGTACCTCAGGATGCGACTACACTTGGAGATAGGGCCTTTAAAGGAGGTGATTAATTAAATGAGGCTGTTAGGGTAGATCCTAATCCAAGCTCACTGGTGTCCCTATAAGAAGAGATTAGGACACACGAGACACACCAGGGCATGTGAGCACACAGGAAAGACCACATTAAGGTACCGCAAGAGGAAGGCCATTTGCAAGCCAAGGAGAGAGGCCTCAGGAGAGACCAGCCCTGCCCACACTTTGATCTCAGACTTTCAACCTGCAGAACTGAGAAAATTGAAGTCGGGGAAGCCACTCAGTCTGTGGTATTTTGGGATGGCAACCTGGGGCGACTCGGGCTGGGCAGATGCTCCATGCCCTCAGCAAAGTCTCACTGAACTCCATAAATTCCCGGGCACCGTGCTTGGCCCTGAGGATCTAAAGGCAATAAAGCTTGGGTGGCATTAATTATAGCAGAGCCACAGGCGCTCCAAGCCTGAGCCAGGCTGAGTTACTTTCCTTTCTTCTTTCTTTCTGGTTCCTGGCGTACAGTTCTGCATCACTTAATGGCAAGGGTATGTTCTGGGAAATGCCTTGTTAGGGAATTTTGTTATTGCACAAACATCATAGAGGGCACAAACACAAACCTACATGGTGCAGCCTACTGCACACCTGTGCTGTATGGTACCACCTGCTACGCCTAGGCTACGAACCAGTGCTGCATGTGACCTAAATACTGCAGGCAACTGTAACACAATGGTAAGTATTTGTGTGTCTAAATCTTTCTAAACATGGAAAAGATACAGTGAAAATGTGGTATAAAAAATTAGCACCTGAGCCGGGCGCAGTGGCTCATGCCTGTAATCCCAGCACTTTGGGAGGCCAAGGTGGGTGGATCTCTTGAGGTCGGGAGTTCGAAGCTAGCCTGACCAACATGGAGAAACCCCATCTCTACTAAAAATACAAAAAAACCCAGCCGGGTGTGGTGGTGCATGCCTGTAATCCCAGCTACTCGGGAGGCTGAGGCAGGAGAATTGCTTGAACCCAGGAAGTGGAGGTTGTGGTGAGTGGAGATTGTGCCATTGCACTCCAGCCTGGGCAACAAGAGTGAAACTCCGTCTCAAAAAACAAAACAAACAAACAAACAAAAATTAGCACCTGAATAAGGCATTTACCATGAATGGAACTTGCAGGATTGTAAGTTGCCCGGGGTACATCAGTGAGTGAATGTGAAGGTCTAGGACCTTGCTGTACATGACTGCAGACTTGTTTTTTTTGTTTTTTTGTTTTTTTTTGAGACTGAGTCTCGCTCTGTTGCCCAGGCTGGAGTGCAATGGCACGATCTTGGCTCACTGCAAACTCCACCTCCCGGGTTCAAGTGATTCTCCTGCCTTAACCTCCTGAGCAGCTGGGGTTACAGGTGCCCACCACCAGGCCTAGCTAATTTTTGTATTTTTAGTAGAGATGGGGTTTCACCGTGTTGGCCAGGCTGGTCTCGAACTCCTGACCTCAAGTGATCCACCCACCTAGGCCTCCCAAAGTGCTGGGATTACAGGCATGAACCATTGTGCCCAGCCCAAAGTAACTTTTGTTTCAAAAACCAATTCTCCCTCTGATGCATTGTGGCCATCAAGTTTGGAGTTGTTGGGTTTCTAGGGCTCTAACCCAGAAACACCTCAGACCCAATGAAGACAAAAGCATCCCTGGCCTGATTCTATTATAACGTTTTCCTGTGTGCCCTGGGGCCCCATCCCCGTGCCTAAGACACGAACTTTCTGAGCTTTCTGAGAGCAAGACCTTGTTCGTCTTTCTGTACACCAAGGTCTTAGTACAGTATCTAGAACCTTAGAAGAGTGTCTAGAAACTCGCGTGTGTGTGTGTGAGTGTACTGAATGAATCAATGAATGAATGTCTGTGTGGAGAAGGCCAGAGGGTATTTCAGACAGGGTCCCAAAGTATGTGTCTCTTGGTCAGATCACCAGATCTTGGGGATCCCAGGAACTGCCCCAGCTTTGTAGGTACAAAAGTCTGATTTATGAATACACCCAAGATATGGCCACAGATGAGTGGACTAGCTTATGGCAACCATACTTACAAGCATGTACAGCAGAAAGTCAAAGTTATAAATTATACCTTTGTAACTACAGGCATATAAAAATGTACTGCTCCCAGCATTCATTGGCCAGATTATTCTGCCTAGCAGCCATCTCTTTATAGGACCCCCCTAGGAAAATCAGAGGGTTCCAAGAAAGCCTGGACTTTTCCACGTCACGGGCTCTTTTGCAATGTGAATTTGATACTTCTCCCCTCAAGAGGTAGAATATACTTTTCCTCCCTTTGAATCTAGGTGGGTGCTGTCTTTGTCTTGCATTGACTTCTAGGCCTAATTCTTCAGAAGCAGTGCAATTTCATTTCATTCTCTTGGAGGCTGACCACCATTCAGAGAAGCTCAGCCTGACACTGAATGTGGACAGTCTACATGGATGGAGAGGCAACGGGAAATGAAAGCACCCCCAGCAGGGCCAGTACCCAGGACCCACACCTTTGAGTGGGGCCATGTTAGAGGTCCCACTCCCACTGAGCCACCCAGCAGCCACTGCAAGGAGCAGAGACAGGCTATTCTTACTAAACACAACTGTGACCAACAAAAGGACTGAAAGTGATTTCAAGCCACAAGCTGCCCATATACAAAATGGATAACAAAAAGAGACTCAAAGCAAGAGGAAGTGGCTGTATTATATTAATTGTTAATATCACTGACTTCTGAAAGTCTGTTGCCTCGATTTCCACTTTCTCTGCTGTCCCGATGGTCAGGCTGCCTCTACTCCAGCAAGTCCAGAGACACTTTTCTGTTTCAGACTCTCTGAACTATCCTTTTGGAGGTACCAGTCAAACCAATCCCCTTCAGAAAACACATACATTGTAGTCTTGATTGAATTTTAGGCCCTGCTTAGTTGTAAACTGAAAATCTCATTTAAGCTACTGGCTTGTTTCTAATTTCCTAGTATTTATTGTCTGCCACAAGCCAGACTCTGTCCTAGGAGCTAATGATACAGCAGAGGACCAGATAGACAAATCCCAGGCTCATGAAATTTACATTCCAGTATAACCTCAGATTGAAGAAGTACTAGCTATTGTCTTCATATACCAGGAATAAAAATATGACCCAGAGCATAAGTGCAGAAAGTACGCTGGGCCGTAGAAACAACCTAAATACCAACCAGCCCTCAGAATTTTATATAAGTAGATGACCAAAAGTGATTCCTCCTATAATTTTGAGATAAGTAGTTCGAGATTACCCAACAGATAGACACGCACATAGGGTACCGATAAAATAGAGGAACCAGTGTATGTTTGTTTGTGAAATTTGGTATATTTTTTAAAAGGATCAAAGCAGTCATCACAGGAAAAAAATCAGTATTTTATTGCACTACACTTTTTAAAAGCAGTTTTAATGAATTAGTTTTTTTTTGTTGTTGTTGTTGTTTTTTTTTTTAGTTTTTGTAGACAGTGTCTCACTCTGTCAGCCAGGCTGGAGTAAAGTGGTTTGATCATAGCTCACTGCAGCCTCAAACCCCTGGGTTCATGTGATCCTCCTGTCTCAGCCTCCACAGTAGCTGGGACAACAGGTGCGTGCCACCATGTCCAGCTAATTTTTATTTATTTATTTTTAAATTTTTTAGTCTTTTTTGGTAGAGATGAGGTCGCGCTTTGTTGCCAGAGCTGGTTTGTTTGTTTGTTTTTGAGATGGAATCTCCCTCTGTCACCCAGGCTGGAGTGCAATGGCGTGATCTTGGCTCACTGCAACCTCTGTCTCTGGGGTTCAAGTGATTCTCCTGCTTTAGCCTCCCCAGTAGCTGGGATTACAGACACATGCAACCACTCCCAGCTAATTTTTGTGTTTTTAGTAGAGACGGGGTTTCATCATGTTGGCCAGGCTGGTCTCGAACTCCTGACCTCAGGTGATCCACCTGCCTCGGCCTCCCAAAGTGCTGGGATTACAGGCGTAAGCCACCATGCCTGACCACAGAGCAGGTTTTGAACTACTAGCCTGAAGCTATTCTCCCGCCTTGGCCTCCCAAAGTGCTGGGATTACAGATATGAGCCACAGTGCCCAGCCTTAAGCAGCTTTTAAAAACTATCATTTTTATTTTGAATACTTATGGAGATGGTGGTATGATAATCTTTTCAGTTTGTAAAGCCCTCTAATGTGTAAAGTAGATCTGAAGTGTTTTCCTGACCCTCACTGGGATGGTTATTTCAAGTACAAAACGTTTTCACACAGTGGGTGATAATCTTCCATAAAAACTTTCATATTTGACAGGAGGCTGAGGCAGGAGAATGGCGTGAATCCGGGAGGCGGAGTTTGCAGTGAGCCGAGATCACGCTACTGCACTCCAGCCTGGGCGACAGAGCGAGACTCCGACTCAAAAAAAAAAAAAAATCCATATTTGAATGAAAACAGCTCAAGAAATACACTAATGAGCAAAAATATATGTAGTTTTGACTTAACTGAAGAAACCAAGAGGAAACTGGTCTACGTATGAAAATGTGATCCTGGGAAGTCAGGTGTCAAGATTTTCGAGTAGGAATCTATATGACTTGAATCTCCCCTACTTCCTGAATAAGAGTGACATCTTTCAGTATTTATTTAAAAAAATCATATTTCAGTGGAGCTTCCAGGTAAATTATCTTTAAAAAATCATATTTGAGTGGAGCTTCCAGGTAAATTATCTTCCTCTTTTAAGGGAGCTCCCTGTATTTCTAGCGGCTTTAACTGAAATCCCTTTCAGTGAGAAATCCTCATTAGCTACATAAGAGGGGACTGGGTGTTTTTTTCAAAAAGCTGGTATTGGGACATCCACCTCTGTGATGTCCCTGGTCAGCTACAGTCTAGGAGTTGAAACATTTTGTATTAATTTTCTATCATTTACTGGGTGCCTCTTCTGTGACAGTGCCACTCAAAGGGCTATTGATATATTATCAGGTGACTGAATTCTAAATGTATTCTGAAGTAGGAGATACTGTTATTGCTGTTATTACTCACATTTTACAGATAAGAAAGCTGAGGCTCTGAGAGGTCAAGATCACGCAGCTAACAAATGAGCCAAGACTCTTGCTTTAGAGCTTGTCCTCTATTCTTGCTTTTCTTTCCAAAAAACACTACAATTTTGTTTTGTTTCGTTTTGTTTTGAAACAGGGTCTCGATCTGTCACCCAGGCTGGAGTGCAGTGGCGCGATTTCGACTCACCGCAACCTCCGCCTCCGGGCTTAAGCGATTCTCCTGCCTCAACCTCCTGAGTAGCTGGGACTACAGGCTCGCGACACCACGTAAAAATAATCAAGTTCTAACATGTATGCATACGAATTACAATGGAAATAAAATTAGCAAAGCGCTTATGCTAATGCTCAATACAATTGATTTCCTCACATTTAATCCTCACAACCACTACAACCACCTCAAACTCAAACTCTGTGGGACTGAGGTACCCTGAGGACACAGCTCTTAATCTGGTAGGAACAGGGGCGTTTTAGCGAAACTCGAAACTCCTAGGACCCGCCTTCCCCAGGAAGGCTTTTCCTGGCACTGTGCTTCCGGAGGTCCCGCCCCAGGAGAAAAACAGCTTCCGGGAAAAATTGCGGCCGGGAAACCGGAACAGAACAAGGGGCGGGGCCGCTTGAGACGCTCTAGTATTCGTCTACTCTATGGTCGCTGCCAATTGACAAGTCCCGAGCGGTAAAACTCCTTTCTATTGGATGAGCAGCCTCGCGTAGGCGGGCAGCTCGGTGCACGGCGCGCTGATTGGCTGGATCCGCCATGCGGAGCAGCTAGGTGGTGCACGGGGCACGCGGGCGTAGGTGACCGGCGGCTTTCTCAGTTTTGGTGGAGACGGGCGCATGTGGGCGCTTTGCTTGCTGCTGCGGTCCGCGGCCGGACGCACCATGTCGCAGGGACGCACCATATCGCAGGGACCCGCCCGCCGCGAGCGGCCGCCGAAGGACCCGCTGCGGCACCTGCGCACGCGAGAGAAGCGCGGACCGTCGGGGTTCTCCGGCGGCCCGAACACCGTGTACCTGCAGGTGGTGGCAGCGGGCAGCCGGGACACGGGCGCTGCGCTTTACGTCTTCTCCGAGTTCAACCGGTCAGTCAACGAGCCACGCCCCGTCCCGCCGGGCCCTCAGTGCGGCGCAGCCTCTGAGCATCGGGGCACCTCCCAGGGCTTCGGCTTCCCTATTTCACACATGTGGTTAACTGTTGCGGGGGTTCGTGGAGTTATGGTGGGTGGGAAATCCGAGATTCTTTGCATCCATGTGATTTCCGGGGATCTGTGAAGAACTTCAGACGTGGGTCTGAGCGTCCTTTTCCCAACCCTTGGGCCCCGGCCTGGCTGGCAGCACTTTCGGAGCTCCACCCTCTTCCGTGCACCCCAGGGCCAGTGTGTCGTTGTTAGCGTATGGGGTGGACAGATCTGGTGTGTAGCCGGTATGGGGAAAGGACTCATTTTGTCTCAGCACCCGCACACACAGGCCTCCACTCCTCTCCACCTCTGCTAAGGAGGGCTCAAAACCCACCAGCAGAAATGTGGCTCGGTAGTCCAACATGGACTTTAATTTTTTTCTTTTTTTTTTTTCCAGAGTCTACAGTAAAGCATCTAATTGGTGTCAGAGAGTTTACAGAATAAAACCTTCTGAATGTCTTGTGTAATGTTTGTCTTGTAGGTATCTCTTCAACTGTGGAGAAGGCATTCAGAGACTCATGCAGGAGCACAAGTGAGTCAGTCTCTTGCTTTCGGAGGGGGAGTTGATTATGGGGCTTGAAAGCCGAAATGAGAGGCCAGTTGTTTTTTATAGCAAAAGTGGTCCTTGTTCTGTTCATGTTATCCTGTTTAAATGTTTTCTCATTCTTAGGTTGAAGGTTGCTCGCCTGGACAACATATTCCTGACACGAATGCACTGGTCTAATGTTGGGGGCTTAAGTGGTGAGTATATTCTTCGCAGTGTCAGAGGCTGGTGGGCAGTCTCCGGGATTTTAACTGGCTTTACCATTTTTCCAAGTCTGGGGTGGGCAGCTGGACATTTTTTTTTTTTTTTTTTGGTCAGTGGCGTGATCTTGGCTCACTGCAACCTTTGCCTCCTGGGCTCAGGTGATCCCCTCACCTCAGCCTCCCAAATACCTGGGACCACAGGTGTGCCTCACCTCAGCCTCCCAAATACCTGGGACCACAGGTGTGCCTCACCTCAGCCTCCCAAATACCTGGGACCACAGGTGTGCCTCACCTCAGCCGCCCAAATACCTGGGACCGCAGGTGTGCCCCACCACACCTGGCTTATTTTTTTTGTATTTTTTGTAGCGACGGGGTTTTGCTATGTTGCCCAGGCTGGTCTCAAACTTCTGCGATCCTCCTGCCTCAGCCTCCCAAAGTGCTGGGATTACAGGCATGAGCCACCGCACCTGGCCTGGAATTCTTTTTATACCAGCCCAGTCAGCAGCAGCACAGAGCATTAAAAGCTGTGACTCAGAAGAGCGGATTTTAATATGGATACCACCTCTTTAGGTGTTACCATCCACTTATTTCTTGGGTTGCGGGGACACAGATTTGTGGCAGTAAACTGGAGAGTCTAGCGGTGGTGATTACAGTTAATATGTTTACCGCAGACGCCATTGACACATTGGCAGCCACACACATACCCACCGTCCAGATTACCCTGTCATTTATGTCTATCAACCGGAAGTTCAGGATTGTGTTGCAGCCAAATTGTGTGGGCTTGGTGGCATGGACAGGAAGGAGTGAAGTGTTAGACCAGTCTGCCTTCTCAGGGCTGAGACTAGGGTGAGGCACTTAGGGTGCCAGCCCTTCACTTGCATGATTCCTTAAATTTTGCACACTGGGTGCCTTGCTGCTTCACCCTAGTAACAGCTCAGCCCATTCTACAGGCATTTAAAGAATATTTGGTGTCCGTTACACCTCTAGCTGGCATCACTTCTGCTCTGTACATCTTCCCTGGTTATACTTCCAAAGCTGGAAGGTGGAGATGTAGATAAATAGCTGGATTAGTACAGGGTGCTCCTCTTGTTAGTGACGACAGGTCAAATTGATGAGAGATCTGATTTTATGCATCCTTTTTAGGAATGATTCTTACTTTAAAGGAAACCGGGCTTCCAAAGTGTGTACTTTCTGGACCTCCGCAACTGGTGAGTCTTTCCTGACACATCTTTCAAAAGCAACCTTTCCTTTTGTAATATCAGTAACAAGAATTTTCCTTTTTGCAAATCAGTCTTCTGCCCTCTAGAGCTACCTGGTCGTTGAAACGCTTCCCCTTTCAAGTTAAAAAGACTTGCGTTCTGATTAACTATGTGACCTTGAACAAGTTAGTTTACCTTTCTGAGCTTTAGTTTATTCATCTATAAGATTACTATCATGTTTCATAGAGCTGTTAAAGATTAAATGATGTAGCAACACATATAAAGCACTCGATCACTTTATTAGATGTATGTTTGGCACCAAGTAGGCACACAGGAAAGGGCAACTTTTGTTTTTATTCAGTAAATTTCTGACATCTTCTTACCTTTCAGTACAGCTTATTACACTCTTGAGAAGTCGTGTGTGCGTTGTTGAATATAACAGTTCATTTTCCAGTTCTTAAGAAGAAAGTCACCAAGACCTGTTAAGTCTTTCCCCAAAATAACGTTTGAAATCCATCCATTTGTCTCTTATTGAGGCCTTCCTTATTTCTGTGTTCTACAGCTGTAAACTACAATAGCCTCCCATATTCATTCTCGCCTTCCTGTAATCCATCTGCCACAACAGCAGCCAGAGAGGTCACTTTAAGACAGAAAAGTAGTGTGTCACTTGCCACCCTAAAGCCCTTCATGGGCTCCCCATTGCAATACAATCCAAAATAACCTTGATATGGCCTACAAGTCCTGTAGGCCCCAGCCCCTACCCACACTTCCATCTGTACCCATCGCTGAGCTGCAGCTGCATGGGCTGACTCTTATGTCCCCCTGACTCTTGCCACTTCAGGACTTTCACCCTTCCGCAAGTTCCCTCTGCCTCTTCTAATTGCTGCCTATATTGTTACTGAACCTTCAGGGCTCAGCTAGAGGGTCATTTACTCCAGAACTGTCTCTTCTCCAGACAAGTTGGATCCCAGCCCTCTGTATTTTTCATTTTCCTTGCAGAGCACTTAGCATAATGCCACTAAGCTGTTTCTGTTATCATGTTTCCTTTTGTCTCCTCCACTGGCCTGATTAGAGCAAGGCCTCCATCTCTTTTTCCTGCTATATCCTTGGCATCTGACATAATGGATACTCAGTAAATATTTGTAATAAATGATGTTCAAAATACTTACTGAGCTTTGTTTTATGTTGATACCTATTGGTAACCTTTTAAATACTTGAGTAGTTGCTGTGTTCTACATTTGTTCAACCATAACTGCTCATTTCTTTGTTTTTCATTAGGAAAAATACCTCGAAGCAATCAAAATATTTTCTGGTCCATTGAAAGGAATAGAACTGGGTATGTCTTTGTCTGTGACTCATTATCTGCTATTTCTAACTCATGTGTTCCCTGACCTCTCAAATTAGAATCCATTAAAAACATCAACATTAAACCTCAAAATCAAATGTTTTGTCACCACGAGATGGGATTTTTTTTTCTTTTTTGTTTAGGTGGAGTCTCGCTGTCTCACCAAGCTGGAGTGTAGTGGCGCGATCTCGGCTCACTGCAACCTCCACCTCCTGGGTTCAAGCGATTCTCCCGCCTCAGCCTCCCGAGTAGCTGGGACTACAGGCGCACACCACCACGCCCAGCTAATTTTTTGTCTTTTTAGTAGAGACGGGGTTTCACCATGTTGGCCAGGATGGTCTTGATCTCTTGACCTTGTGATCTGCCCGCCTCAGCCTCCCAAAGTGAACTACTACGCCTGGCTGGAGATGGGTTTTCTAAATAGTGACATTTTCTGTGTTCCCACCTCATGCTGTAAAAATAGGGGCCAGGTCGGCAAGAGTGATTAACAGCCGATGCGTGCCTGTGTACATGCTGTGTAGCATTCTCCATCCAGACAGCAGGGCTCCTGCCTCAGTTCCAGAGGTGCTTCTCGTCGTTGAGTTGCTTTGAGTTGGGGGCGGGGGTGACCGGCTCCTGAAGGTTTTGTGGCCAACTTTGTACATTGAAACGCAGCTCCAGCTGTGCAGGGGGGCTTACGGCCTCTTGATGGGAAGAGGCCTCACTGAGGATGCTAGTAGGGCTCTTGTCCTGGCACTGGTGTGCATCTGTGGCTTGTTAATACTCCTCTTTTATAGAAACACTAATACTTTGTTTCAAAATATACATCAGCTCTTCTGGTTGAGATGATAGGTTCCCTGGCTTCACTGTTCTGTTTGTTAACTTGGGTCTCTGAAAGTTGAGTACTAGTTTCTTGTTTTTAAATTTTTAACGGATAGTCACCAGTGATTATAATGTCTTTTCATCTGGCTGTAGTAAATATAAATGGCTGACCAAAATACACTTTTATGTATTTCCTAAAAATGGTAATCTCCTTAGAAAGTCTGGTTTTCGTGTCAGATTCCCACCATGATTCTGAGGCAATTCAGTTGCTCGTGGTTGGTGATCCTGCAGTTACTCTTCCCACACATCTTCACTAATGCAATCACTTTGCTGTTGTGTGGTTTTCTTATAGCTGTGCGGCCCCACTCCGCCCCGGAATACAAGGATGAAACCATGACAGTTTACCAGATCCCCATACACAGTGAGTATGAAAGCCAGGTTTCCCAGGAGGAGGGTGTACGTCCTGAGTAAAGAAAACACGGGTGAAAATAGAAACTGAACACTTGCCGTGGGCACCCTGTTTTGTGTTCTGAGCATGATTAGAAAATTTAGCTGAGGAATTAAGATATGGCTCCTGCCCTGGCTTATAAACTTACGGATAGGCACGTCTAACTCATGCCTAATGATAGTGATTATGCTTTGGAATATTAGATAATCAAGCACTGTTGGTAAATAGATTGCATTCAAGTTTGCACATTCATTGCTTGGAGGTTTTTTCCCACAGGCGTAATGCCCTCTTTTGATCAGAGGATCATGAAGAGGTTTGCACAGATAGATTTTTTAAAATAAATAATGATTACAGCAACCTAAAAGAAGTGTTGTTAGGGGGTTAGAAGCTCCTGCAAATTCCGAAGTATCAGGGCCAGATGATGTGGTCTTAGCTTAAGAAAAGAGTCAGTCTTGTCCTTGAGCTTGGCTAAAGACATTCATGTCCGGTTTTACTTACGTGTGAAGAGAGTACCAAGCAGTAGGGTTATTTCCTTGTTATTACTAACTAATGTGATGCTTACCAAGTAGTGCTGATGGGTAACAGACCAGAGCACCCAGCACCCTCGTCCAGAACCTGGCGAGGAGATGAGGCTTACACTGAGTGAAGGCAGAAGGCAGCAGGGAGGAGAGGAATGTGCCGGAGCAGTGACACAAGTGCTCCTAGGCCAGTGCTGTGATGGGCTGATCAGCACTCCCATTGCCTGGCTCGCTCCTCCTGCTCAGATGCCTTCTCTCACCTGACCCCTGCTGTAGCCACCCCCAGCCTGAGTTGCAGCCCCCTGTTTGTTGTCCATTTCCAGCACCCTGTTCTTTGCTCCATGGCATGTGACAGTTAACTTTCATGTGTGATTTGCGTGATCGATGTTAACATGCTCAGTTTTGCTGATCACTGTTTTTTCAGTGTCCCGCGGCCCTCAGTGAGTGAACTTACGTTCATTGTCGTTGCAGCTGTGCTTTAGCTTCTTAGAGCAGCGAATTTTTTTCCCTTGATCTTGAGCCTTAACTAAATGTAAAATGAAGCTCCTTCTGGAGCTAGGTACCCTTTGGGTCTATGTGTTTTAGCGGGAGTGATGATAATAAATACACATGTCTACAACCCACATGCTGTTTACATAACACGTTGTTGAGGTGGTGCTGTGGCCAAGGCTGTGAGCTAAGCAGAAGCAAAGAGATTAATAGGACTGAAGTGCAGCCCAGAAACCAGGTAGGAAGTTAACTAACTAGTTATTTCCTAGTGTATAGTAAAAGGTGTGCTGATTTAATTGGCGTTCTGGCATTCCCACGTATGAACGTGTGGGCCTTGGCTGTCAGCTCGCATTGTGCAGTATGTAATTTGGTGGTGTCTGTACTGACCAGGTGAACAGAGGAGGGGAAAGCATCAACCATGGCAGAGTCCAGAAAGGCCTCTCGGCAGTCTCAGTCCAGCGCGATCTTCAGACTCCGAGTCGAATGAAAATGAGCCGCACCTTCCACATGGTAATAGTATAAACAAAACAGAGCAGCAGAAAGGCTTGCGTTTTCTTAATTCTCTGCCTCGTAATGCTTGTAGGGAGTCATAATTACAAGAAAGCCACATGTGTAAACAGATACTTCTTCCTGGGCTTATTATGACTTGGCCCGTGGGGAGAATGAGAAGGGTTGTTGTAAAGGTGGCAGCCTGGAACTTTAATAACGACCAGTCCACAGTTTTGGCCATCCAGGGTCTGGGTAGGCCCAAAACTGTGTTCTGTTTTCCCAGAGGAGAACAGGGCCTGACAGATTCATTTTGTATTTTTCATTTATGTAACATTTATGCAAATTTTCCATTAATGTGGAAACTATAACTGCTAAGCCAATGGGACAGTCAAATCAGTGAGAGGCTCTGCACATCTTCTTCCAGAATGACAGCCCACTGGGAAACGGAGTTAAAAGTCCAAGATGAGATGTAGCTCAGGAGTTGGGCCACGTCAGGAGTTTGTTGTCCTTAGCAGAAGGCCAGCATTGGCAAAGCTCGGCAGCTCCTCTTTCTGTCCTGAGGTCTTGTCTAGTGACTGAGAACAGGCTGACCCCTATGTGCTGTCTTTGTTTGGATGGCACTGGGTAAAGACTGACACCAGCATTTTCTCTGCAGGCCTTTGAACTTTTGTGTTATTTCTTATATGTGTTATAAAGCACATTGCAATATACTTTTCTCTCTCTTCTCCAGTCCTAGGTGAAATGTGTCATTTAAAAAAAATCTCACTTGCCATTCTCAAGTTTTTCTGGTGAGAGTTTTGTGTTTTTCATTTACCCAAACACATCTCCACATAAGTAGGGAAAAAAAAAGTCCTCTTGAGTATATTAGTGTCTTCAGCCTTTGTATTGGGACAGTAGCGTCCATTTAACTTTTATGTGAGGTGAAAATAGGTATTGGGTTATAATCAGTCTGTGATGTCTTGACAACTTTCACATTTACCTTGTGATAATCAAATGTGTTTTTCCTCAGGTGTTAGCCAGAGAAGAGGGGGCAGGGACCCTTCCCTGGTGGTAGCTTTCATCTGTAAGGTAAGGGAGCCTTTCTGGAGGGCTGTACTTGACTGGGGTCTTGGTCAGCGACCTCTGGTTTGCACTTTTTCATTAATTTGAGGGTAGGCGCTCCTGTTACCTGAGACAAGAAGAGATAGCAGATCTTCAGGAAAACTGATGGAAGGCCGGGTGCAGTGGCTCACGCCCGTAATCCCAGCACTTTGGGAGTCCAAGGCAGGTAGATCACGAGGTCAGGAGTTCGAGACCAGCCTGACCAACGTGGTGAAACCCTGTCTCTACTAAAAATACAAAAATTAGCTGGATGTGGTGGCGCGTGCCTGTAATCCCAGCTACTTGAGAGGCCAAGGCAAGAGAATCGCTTGAACACAGGAGGCAGTGGTTGCAGTGAGTTGAGATTGCACCATTGTACTCCAGCCTGGGCGACAGAGCAAGACTCTCTGTCAAAGAAAAAAAAATTTGATAGAAATGACACTGGCAATGAGCCTGCAACAAGTATTACTACTGACCTTTCGTAATTGTCATCACTTGTAGGTTTCAGAGTTTAGATGCTCTGTTTCTCAAAATAACCCCACACTTTTATTTCCTTTTAAATTTTTTTCCAGTGCCCTGTCAGTCGATCTTGGCTCACTGCAACCTCCACCTCCCAGGTTCAAGTGATTCTCCTGCCTCAGCCTCCCAAGTAGCTAGGATTACAGGTGCGTGCCACCACACCCAGCTAATTTTTGTATTTTTAATAGAGACGGGGTTTCACTATGTTGGCCAGGCTGGTCTCACTCCTGACCTCAGGTGATCCACCCACCTTGGCCTCCCAAAGTGCTGGGATTACAGGGGTGAAGCACCGTGCCTGGTCCATATTCTTTTACATTTGCCAATTATTGGTCCTTTTAGAATTCAGAAATTATTGAAGGCAGCTGTGTTTGTTTTCCTTCAACTCCATCAGGCCTTTATTCAAAGTCTTTTAACTCTGTTTTATTTCATTCCCCTGCAGTAGCTAAGGTCTAACATCAGATTAATTGGAATATTAGCTAGCATTCACAAAGGCCTAGATCTGTAACTCTGAAATTGGTCAAATTCCATTAAAAATTTTTGTTACAATAAGCTGTTTGTGAGATTTGACTAGTGGCTTGTTTTTAATAGAATTTTGCATTAAAATTTTGTCAATACAATTTGCAACAAATTTGTCTAAATATGTGAAAAGATTTCATTGCCTTTTTGTGGGCTTAGATTATTTTTTAATGTTGATTTTGAAATATATTTGGAATTTTTATCTAAATTCTAAAACCTACAAGTGAAAATAATAATGAAAGTAAGTAGTAATATTAGTGGCAAGATCATTGCCAGTATCGTTTCTGTCGATTTATTTGAATAATGTGATTTTCATAAAAGTTAAGTACTATTGTTAACAGGCTTATTACTTGTGTGTTTCTGAGTTTTAGACAGCAAAATCATTTTTTAAAGTTTTAAAAATATTTTATTTTTGATAATCTATATTTATACTCTCTGATTTTTAAACTGTTTTATATGGTAATCTTTAAATCATATTCCTGCTTTCCTGAATAGGTAACAGCATGATGAAAAGTGACAAGCTCACTTTTACACACTCAGGCAGTTGCCCTATTATCAGGCAGCCGTTCCTGGGGGCTGCCAGCTGCCTGCCCTGGCTTTTCCATCTCCTTCCTTGCTGTCTTCTGCAGCTCCTTCTGAGGGCTGCTGTCACTGGATTAGCCTGTGTAATCCCTTTCCCCTCTTCTAATTAGTTTGCTGCTCTCAGGTGGGGTTTTGGAAAGCAATAAAGCTGAGCTAGGTCAAGTTCCAGGAGTCTCTTGGCATGAGGACCTGAAAAACTCATCTGTTGGAAGACCTTGGCTTTGGGCAGCTGGTGCACTGTTGGGGCGTTATCGGCTGCGTTCTGGCTCTTATCAGTCTTCCAAATACTCTGCATTCCTCAGAGAGGAACATACCTCCATGGGTTGAGTTCAGCTCCCAGGGAGATGGGTTTCCCTGCCTCAAGTCTGCAAGTACCCTTTTTTTTTTTTCTTTTTTTGAGACAGAGTCTCGCTCTGTCACCAGCTTGGAATGCAGTGGTGCAATCTTGGCTCACTGCAACCTCTGCCTCCCAGGGTCAGGCAGTTCTCCTGCCTCAGCCTCCCGAGTAGCTGGGACTACAGGAGCGCACCACCATGTCCAGCTAGTTTTTGTATTTTTTTAGTAGAGACGGGGTTTCACAGTGTTGGCCAGGATGGTCTGGATCTCTTGACCTCCTGATCCGCCTGCCTTGGCCTCCCAAAGTGCTAGGATTACAAGCGTGAGCCATCATGCCCAGCCTTTTTGTTTGTTTTGTTTTTCTGAGATAGAGTCTCGCTCTGTTGCCCAGGCTGGAGTGCAGTGGTGTCATCTCGACTCACTGCAACCTCTGCCTCCCAGGTTCGAGTGATTCCTTGCCTCAGCCTGCTGTGTAGCTGGGATCACAGGTGCCTGCCACCATGCCTGGCTAATTTTTGTGTTGTTAGTAGACACGGGGTTTCGCCATGTTGGCCAGGCTAGTCTCGAACTCCTGACCTCAAGTGATCTGCCTTCCTTGGCCTCCTAAAGTGCTGGGGTTAAGGAGTGAACCACCACATCTAGCCTTCAATTACCTTTTGTTTATTTTATTTATTTATTTTTTGAGATGGAGTCTTTCTGTGTTGCCCAAGCTGGAGTGCCGTGGCACAATCTTGGCTCACTGCAACCTCCTCCTCCCAGGCTCAAGTGATTCTCATGCCTCAGCCTCCCGAGTAGCTGGGACTTCAGGTGCCCGCCACCACACTCGGCTAATTTTTGTATTTTTAGGAGAAACGGGGTTTCACCATGTTGGCCAGGCTGCTCTTGAATTTCTGACCTCAAGTGATCCTCCTACTTCAGCCTCCCAAAGTGCTGGGATTACAGGCATAAGCCACTGCCCCCAACAGCAAGTATCTTTTAAACATTAGAGACATTTAGTTGCCATCCTCAAACCCATTTGGGTGTTGGAGAGAATGTTGGGTCGTGACATGCTTGTTAGTTATCTAAAGATGTCAGCGATCAATCATCACTGTGTGATGTGCACACTGAAGCTGTAATCCTTCATCTAGGATGATATTTTTTAAGATGGAAAATTCTACAACCCTGAGAATAAGGATTTCAGATCCAAATTTGAGACTCAGCCCAACGAGTAACTTTTTAACTTCTGAGAGTTAAAAGAAGATGCACACAGTTGATGAAGTTTTGTTTTTTTTTTTTAATTATACTTTAGGTTTTAGGGTACATGTGCATAATGTGCAGGTTTGTTACATATGTATCCATGTGCCACGTTGATTTCCTGCACCCATTAACTCGTCATTTAGCATTAGGTATATCTCCTAATGCTGTCCCTCCCCCCTTCCCCAACCCCACAACAGTCCCCGGAGTGTGATGTTCCCCTTCCTGTGTCCATGAGTTCTCATTGTTCAATTCCCACCTATGAGTGAGAACATGCGGTGTTTGGTTTGTTGTCCTTGTGATAGTTTACTGAGAATGATGTTTTCCAGTTTCATCCATGTCCCTACAAAGGATATGAACTCATCCTTTTTTATGGCTGCATAGTATTCCATGGTGTATATGTGCCACATTTTCTTAATCCAGTCTATCGTTGTTGGACATTTGGGTTGGTTCCAACTCTTTGCTATTGTGAATAGTGCCGCAATAAACATATGTGTGCATGTGTCTTTATAGCAGCATGATTTATAGTCCATTGGGTATATACCCAGTAATGGGATGGCTGGGTCAAATGGTATTTCTAGTTCTAAATCCCTGAGGAATCGCCACACTGACTTCCACAATGGTTGAACTAATTTACAGTCCCACCAACAGTGTAAAAGTGTTCCTATTTCTCCACATCCTCTCCAGCACCTGTTGTTTCCTGATTTTTTAATGATGGCCATTCTAACTGGTGTGAGATGGTATCTCATTGTGGTTTTGATTTGCATTTCTCTGATGGCCAGTGATGATGAGCATTTCTTCATGTGTTTTTTGGCTGCATAAAGGTCTTCTTTTGAGAAGTGTCTGTTCATGTCCTTTGCCCACTTTTTGATGGGGTTGTTTGTTTTTTTCTTGTAAATATGTTTGAGTTCATTGTAGATTCTGGATATTAGCCCTTTGTCAGATGAGTAGGTTGCAAAAATTTTCTCCCATTCTGTAGGTTGCCTGTTCACTCTGATGGTAGTTTGTTTTGCTGTGCAGAAGCTCTTTAGTTTAATTAGATCCCATTTGTCAATTTTGGCTTTTGTTGCCATTGCTTTTGGTGTTTTAGACATGAAGTCCTTGCCCACGCCTATGTCCTGAATGGTATTGCCTAGGTTTTCTTGTAGGATTTTAATGGTTTTAGGTCTAACATTTAAGTCTTTAATCCATCTTGAATTAATTTTTGTATAAGGTGTAAGGAAGGGATCCAGTTTCAGCTTTCTACATATGGCTAGCCAGTTTTCCCAGCACCATTTATTAAATAGGGAATCCTTTCCCCATTTCTTGTTTTTGTCAGGTTTGTCAAAGATCAGATAGTTGTAGATATGCGGCATCATTTCTGAGGGCTCTGTTCTGTTCCATTGATCTATGTCTCTGTTGTGGTACCAGTACCATGCTGTTTTGGTTACTGTAGCCTTGTAGTATAGTTTGAAGTCAGGTAGGGTGATGCCTCCAGCTTTGTTCTTTTGGCTTAGGATTGACTTGGTGATGCGGGCTCTTTTTTGGTTCCATATGAACTTTAAAGTAGTTTTTTCCAATTCTGTGAAGAAAGTCATTGGTAGCTTGATGGGGATGGCATTGAATCTATAAATTACCTTGGGCAGTATGGCCATTTTCACGATATTGATTCTTCCAACCCATGAGCATGGAATGTTCTTCCATTTGTTTGTATCCTCTTTTATTTCATTGAGCAGTGGTTTGTAGTTCTCCTTGAAGAGGTCCTTCACATCCCTTGTAAGTTGGATTCCTAGGTATTTTATTCTCTTTGAAGCAATTGTGAATGGGAGTTCACTCATGATTTGGCTCTCTGTTTGTCTGTGATTGGTGTACAAGAATGTTTGTGATTTTTGTACATTGATTTTGTATCCTGAGACTGCTGAAGTTGCTAATCAGCTTAAGGAGATTTTGGGCTGAGACGATGGGGTTTTCTAGATATACAATCATGTCATCTGCAAACAGGGACAATTTGACTTCCTCTTTTCCTAATTGAATACCCTTTATTTCCTTCTCCTGCCTGATTGCTCTGGCCAGAACTTCCAGCACTATGTTGAATAGGAGCGGTGAGAGAGGGCATCCCTGTCTTGTGCCAGTTTTCAGAGGGAATGCTTCCAGTTTTTGCCCATTCAGTATGATATTGGCTGTGGGTTTGTCGTAGATAGCTCTTATTATTTTGAGATATGTCCCATCAATACCTAATTTATTGAGAGTCTTTAGCATGAAGGGTTGTTGAATTTTGTCAAAGGCCTTTTCTGCATCTATTGAGATAATCATGTGGTTTTTGTCTTTGGTTCTGTTTATATGCTGGATTACATTTATTGATTTGTGTATGTTGAACCAGCTTTGCATCCCAGGGATGAAGCCCACTTGATCATGGTGGATAAGCTTTTTGATGTGCTGCTGGATTTGATTTGCCAGTATTTTATTGAGGATTTTTGCATCAATGTTCATCAAGGATATCGGTCTGAAATTCTCTTTTTTGGTTATGTCTCTGCCAGGCTTTGGTATCAGGACGATGCTGGCTTCATAAAATGTGTTAGGGAGGGTTCCCTCTTTTTCTATCAATTGGAATAGTTTCAGAAGGAATGGTACCAGTTCCTCCTTGTACCTCTGGTAGAATTCGGCTGTGAATCCATCAGGTCCTGGACTCTTTGGTTGGTAAGCTATTGATTATTGCCACAATTTCAGTACCTGTTATTGGTCTATTCAGAGATTCAACTTCTTCCTGATTTAGTCTTGGGAGGGTGTATTTGTCGAGGAATTTATCCATTTCTTCTAGATTTTCTAGTTTATTTGCATAGAGGTGTTTGTAGTATTCTCTGATGGTAGACTGTATTTCTGTGGGATCGGTGGTGATATCCCCTTTTTCATTTTTTATTGCATCTATTTGATTCTTCTCTCTTTTCTTCTTTATTAGTCTTGCTAGCGGTCTATCAATTTTGTTGATCTTTTCAAAAAACCAGCTCCTGGATTCATTGATTTTTTGAAGGGTTTTTTGTGTCTCTATTTCCTTCAGTTCTGCTCTGATTTTAGTTATTTCTAGCCTTCTGCTAGCTTTTGAATGTGTTTGCTCTTGCTCTTCTAGTTCTTTTAATTGTGATGTTAGGGTGTCAATTTTGGATCTTTCCTGCTTTCTCTTGTGGGCATTTAGTGCTATAAATTTCCCTCTACACACTGCTTTGAACGTGTCCCAGAGATTCTGGTATGTTGTGTCTTTGTTCTCGTTGGTTTCAAAGAACATCTTTATTTCTGCCTTCATTTCATTATGTACCCAATAGTCATTCAGGAGCAGGTTGTTCAGTTTCCATGTAGTTGAGCGGTTTTGAGTGAGTTTTTTAATCCTGAGTTCTAGTTTGATTGCACTGTGGTCTGAGAGACAGTTTGTTATAATTTCTGTTCTTTTACATTTGCTGAGGAGAGCTTTACTTCCAACTATGTGGTCAATTTTGGAATAGGTGTGGTGTGGTGCTGAAAAGAATGTATATTCTGTTGATTTGGGGTGGAGAGTTCTGTAGATGTCTATTAGGTCCACTTTGTGTAGAGCTGAGTTCAATTCCTGGATATCCTTGTTAACTTTCTGTCTCGTTGATCTGTCTAGTGTTGACAGTGGGGTGTTAAAATCTCCCATTATTATTGTGTGGGAGTTTAAGTCCCTTTGTAGGTCACTCAGGACTTGCTTTATGAATCTGGGTGCTCCTGTGTTGGGTGCATGTATATTTAGGATAGTTAGCTCTTCTTGTTGAATTGATCCCTTTACCATTATGTAATGGCCTTCTTTGTCTCTTTTGATCTTTGTTGGTTTAAAGTCTATTTTATCAGAGACTAGGATTGCAACCCCTGCCTTTTTTTGTTTTCCATTTGCTTGATAGATCTTCCTCCATCCCTTTATTTTGAGTCTATGTGTGTCTCTGCATGTGAGATGGGCTTCCTGAATACAGCACACTGATGGGTCCTGACTCCTTATCCAGTTTGCCAGTCTGTGTCTTTTAATTGGAGCATTTAGCCTATTTACATTTAATGTTAATATTGTTACGTGTGAATCTGATCCTGTCATTATGATGTTAGTTGGTTATTTTGCTCGTTAGTTGATGCAGTTTCTTCCTAGCCTTGATGGTCTTTACAATTTGGCATGTTTTTGCAGTGGCTGGTAGCGGTTGTTCCTTTCCATGTTTAGTGCTTCCTTCAGGAGCTCTTTTAGGGCAGGCCTGGTGGTGACAAAATCACTCAGCATTTGCTTGTCTGTAAAGTATTTTATCTCTCCTTCACTTATGAAGCTTAGTTTGGCTGGATATGAAATTCTGGGTTGAAAATTCTTTTCTTTAAGAATGTCGAATATCGGCCCCCACTCTCTTCTGGCTTGTAGAGTTTCTGCCGAGAGATCAGCTCTTAGTCTGATGGGCTTCCCTTTGTGGGTAACCCGACCTTTCTCTCTGGCTGCCCTTAATATTTTTTCCTTCATTTCAACTTTGGTGAATCTGACAATTATGTGTCTTGGAGTTGCTCTTCTCGAGGAGTATCTTTGCGGCATTCTCTGTATTTCCTGAATCTGAATGTTGGCCTGCCTTGCTAGATTGGGGAAGTTCTCCTGGATAATATCTTGCAGAGTGTTTTCCAACTTGGGTCCATTCTCCCCATCATTTTCAGGTACACCAATCAGACGTAGGTTTGGTCTTTTCACATAGTCCCAAATTTCTTAGAGGCTTTGTTCATTTCTTTTTATTCTTTTTTCTCTAAACTTCCCTTCTCGCTTCATTTCATTCATTTCATCTTCCATCAGCGATACCCTTTCTTCCAGTTGATCGCATCTGCTACTGAGGCTTCTGCAATCTTCGCGTAGTTCTCGAAACTTGGCTTTCAGCTCCATCATCTCCTTTAAGCCCTTCTCTCCATTGGTTATTCTAGTTATCCATTCTTCTAATTTTTTTTCAAAGTTTTTAACTTCTTCGCTATTGTTTTGAATTTCCTCCCGTAGCTCAGAGTAGTTTGATCGTCTGAAGCCTTCTTCTCTCAACTCGTCAAAGTCATCCTCCATCCAGCTTTGTTCCGTTGCTGGTGAGGAACTGCGTTCCTTTGGAGGAGGAGAGGTGCTCTGCTTTTTAGAGTTTCCAGCTTTTCTGCTCTGTTTTTTCCCCATCTGTGTGGTTTTATCTACTTTTGGTCTTTGATGATGGTGATGCACAGATGGGTTTTTGGTGTGGATGTCCTTTCTGTTTGTTAGTTTTCCTTCTACCAGACAGGACCGTCAGCTGCAGGTCTGTTGGAGTTTGCTAGAGGTCCACTCCAGAGCCTGTTTGGCTGGGTGTCAGCAGCGGTGGCTGCAGAACAGCGGATTTTCGTGAGACCACAAATTCATCTGTCTGATAGTTCCTCTGGAAGTTTTGTCTCAGAGGAGTACCCGGCCGAGTGAGGTGTCAGTCTGTCCCTACTTGGGGGGTGCCTCCCAGTTAGGCTGCTCAGGGGTGAGGGACCCACTTTAGGAGGCAGTCTGTCCGTTCTCAGATCTCCAGCTGCATGCTGGGAGAACCACTACTCTCTTCAAAGCTGTCAGTCAGACAGGGACATTTAATTCTGAGGAGGTTCCTGCTGAGTTTTGTTTGTCTGTGCCCTGCCCCCAGAGGTGGAGCCTACAGAGGCAGACAGGCCTCCTTGAGCTGTGGTGGGCTCCACCCAGTTCGAGCTTCCTGGCTGCTTTGTTTACCTAAGCAAGCCTGGGCAATGGTGGGCGCCCCTCCCCCAGCCTCGCTGCCGCCTTGCAGCTTGATCTCAGACTGCTGTGCTAGCAATCAGCGAGGCTTCGTGGGCATAGGACCCTCCGAGCCAGGTGCGGGACACAGTCTCCTAGTGTGCTGTTTTCCAGGCCCGTTGGAAAAGCGCAGTATTGGGGTGGGACTGACCCGATATTCCAGGTGCCGTCTGTTACCCCTTTCTTTGACTAGGAAAGGGAACTCCCTGACCCCTTGCACTTCCCCAGTGAGGCATTGCCTCACCCTGCTTCGGCTCGCGCACAGTGCGCTTCACCGACTGTCCTGCACCCACTGTTTGGCACTCCCTAGTGAGATGAAACCGGTACCTCAAGCAGAAATGCAGAAATCACCCGTCTTCTGTGTTGCTCAGGCTGGGAGCTGGAGACCAGAGCTGTTCCTATTCGGCCATCTTGGCTCCCAATCGATGCTGTAGTTGATGAAGATTTAAAGGAGAAAATGAAAATCAAATGTCATTTAGCACTCAAAAGGCCTATGTGTCATTTCTGACATTTTTCTGTTGGTGTGAAAAATTTTTTTTCCTATAAAGTGATAATGAAGTTTTCTGATAGAAGTATTGTTTGCCTTTCTAATGTAGTAGCATAGTAGGGTTTTTTTTTTTTCTTTTTCTTTTTTTGAGACAGAGCCTCACTCTGTCGCCCAGGCTGGAATGCAGTGGTGCAATCTCGGCTCACTGCAAGCTCCGCCTCCTGGGTTCCTGCCTCAGCCTCCTGAGTAGCTGGGACTACAGGCACACGTCACCACACCTGGCTAATTTTTTGTATTTTTAGTAGAGATGGGGTTTCACCGTCTTAGCCAGGATGGTCTTGATCTCCTGACCTCGGGATCTACCCACCTCGGCTTCCCAAAGTGCTGGGATTACAGGCATGAGCCA
Source organism: Nomascus leucogenys (assembly GCF_006542625.1). Lineage (NCBI taxonomy): Eukaryota > Metazoa > Chordata > Mammalia > Primates > Hylobatidae > Nomascus > Nomascus leucogenys. The sequence continues at coordinate 64,938,355 of NC_044399.1, forward strand.
CTGTGCCTGGCCTGTTAGGGATTTTTTATTATAATTTATCTCCAAGATAAAAGCGATGACATTATATTGCGAAATAATTGAAAAATAAAAGAGAAATAAAAATCATCCATGCTTTTGTTAGCCTATCACTGTCATTGAAATATTATGTTACATGGCAGTTTGCTTGCTGGTTGCTCTGTTAGGCAATGCTCTGGTGACATTCCTTTAGCTATTAATTGAGGAATGTAGAATGACAGAACAGTGTTTCTCCTCAATCATACTTGAAGGATATTTATTTTTATATTGAATTACATTTTATTAAATTTATAATGAGTTAATTCTGGGAAATAAAACACTGATTTAAGTCATTTTGGCTTTTAGTACTAAAGCATTTGACAATAAATGACTTCTTCAGAATATGGTATACCTTCTTTTTTTTTTTTTTTTTTTCTTATTATACTTTAGGTTTTAGGGTACATGTGCACAATGTGCAGGTTTGTTACATATGTATCCATGTGCCATGTTGATTTCCTGCACCCATTAACTCATCATTTAGCATTAGGTATATCTCCTAATGCTGTTCCTCCCCCCTCCCCCCACCCCACAACAGTCCCCGGAATGTGATATTCCCCTTCCTGTGTCCATGAGTTCTCATTGTTCAATTCCCACCTATGAGTGAGAACATGCGGTGTTTGGTTTGTTGTCCTTGCGATAGTTTACTGAGAATGATGTTTTCCAGTTTCATCCATGTCCCTACAAAGGACACGAACTCATCATTTTTTATGGCTGCATAGTATTCCATGGTGTATATGTGCCACATTTTCTTAATCCAGTCTATCGTTGTTGGACATTTGGGTTGGTTCCAAGTCTTTGCTATTGTGAATAGTGCCGCAATAAACATACGTGTGCATGTGTCTTTATAGCAGCATGATTTATGGTCCTTTGGGTATATACCCAGTAATGGGATGGCTGGGTCAAATGGTATTTCTAGTTCTAGATCCCTGAGGAATCAAATGGTATTTCTAGTTCTAGATCCCTGAGGAATTGCCACACTGACTTCCACAATGGTTGAACTAGTTTACAGTCCCACCAACAGTGTAAAAATGTTCCTATTTCTCCACATCCTCTCCAGCACCTGTTGTTTCCTGCTTTTTTAATGATGGCCATTCTAACTGGTGTGAGATGGTATCTCACTGTGGTTTTGATTTGCATTTCTCTGATGGCCAGTGATGATGAGCATTTCTTCATGTGTTTTTTTGGCTGCATACATGTCTTCTTTTGAGAAGTGTCTGTTCATGTCCTTTGCCCACTTTTTGATGGGGTTGTTTGTTTTTTTCTTGTAAATATGTTTGAGTTCATTGTAGATTCTGGATATTAGCCCTTTGTCAGATGAGTAGGTTGCAAAAATTTTCTCCCATTCTGTAGGTTGCCTGTTCACTCTGATGGTAGTTTGTTTTGCTGTGCAGAAGCTCTTTAGTTTAATTAGATCCCATTTGTCAATTTTGGCTTTTGTTGCCATTGCTTTTGGTGTTTTAGACATGAAGTCCTTGCCCACGCCTATGTCCTGAATGGTATTGCCTAGGTTTTCTTGTAGGATTTTAATGGTTTTAGGTCTAACATTTAAGTCTTTAATCCATCTTGAATTAATTTTTGTATAAGGTGTAAGGAAGGGATCCAGTTTCAGCTTTCTACATATGGCTAGCCAGTTTTCCCAGCACCATTTATTAAATAGGGAATCCTTTCCCCATTTCTTGTTTTTGTCAGGTTTGTCAAAGATCAGATAGTTGTAGATATGCGGCATCATTTCTGAGGGCTCTGTTCTGTTCCATTGATCTATGTCTCTGTTGTGGTACCAGTACCATGCTGTTTTGGTTACTGTAGCCTTGTAGTATAGTTTGAAGTCAGGTAGCGTGATGCCTCCAGCTTTGTTCTTTTGGCTTAGGATTGACTTGGTGATGCGGGCTCTTTTTTGGTTCCATATGAACTTTAAAGTAGTTTTTTCCAATTCTGTGAAGAAAGTCATTGGTAGCTTGATGGGGATGGCATTGAATCTATAAATTACTTTGGGCAGTATGGCCATTTTCACGATATTGATTCTTCCAACCCATAAGCATGGAATGTTCTTCCATTTGTTTGTATCCTCTTTTATTTCATTGAGCAGTGGTTTGTAGTTCTCCTTGAAGAGGTCCTTCACATCCCTTGTAAGTTGGATTCCTAGGTATTTTATTCTCTTTGAAGCAATTGTGAATGGGAGTTCACTCATGATTTGGCTCTCTGTTTGTCTGTGATTGGTGTACAAGAATGTTTGTGATTTTTGTACATTGATTTTGTATCCTGAGACTTTGCTGAAGTTGCTAATCAGCTTAAGGAGATTTTGGGCAGAGACAATGGGATTTTCTAGATATACAATCATGTCATCTGCAAACAGGGACAGTTTGACTTCCTCTTTTCCTAATTGAATACCCTTTATTTCCTTCTCCTGCCTGATTGCTCTGGCCAGAACTTCCAGCACTATGTTGAATAGGAGTGGTGAGAGAGGGCATCCCTGTCTTGTGCCAGTTTTCAGAGGGAATGCTTCCAGTTTTTGCCCATTCAGTATGATATTGGCTGTGGGTTTGTCGTAGATAGCTCTTATTATTTTGAGATATGTCCCATCAATACCTAATTTATTGAGAGTTTTTAGCATGAAGGGTTGTTGAATTTTGTCAAAGGCCTTTTCTGCATCTATTGAGATAATCATGTGGTTTTTGTCTTTGGTTCTGTTTATATGCTGGATTACATTTATTGATTTGCGTATGTTGAACCAGCCTTGCATCCCAGGGATGAAGCCCACTTGATCATGGTGGATAAGCTTTTTGATGTGCTGCTGGATTTGGTTTGCCAGTATTTTATTGAGGATTTTTGCATCAATGTTCATCAAGGATATTGGTCTAAAATTCTCTTTTTTGATTGTGTCTCTGCCTGGCTTTGGTATCAGGACGATGCTGGCTTCATAAAATGTGTTAGGGAGGATTCCCTCTTTTTCTATCGATTGGAATAGTTTCAGAAGGAATGGTACCAGTTCCTCCTTGTACCTCTGGTAGAATTCAGCTGTGAATCCATCAGGTCCTGGACTCTTTTTGGTTGGTAAGCTATTGATTATTGCCACAATTTCAGAACCTGTTATTGGTCTATTCAGAGATTCGACTTCTTCCTGATTTAGTCTTGGGAGGGTGTATTTGTCGAGGAATTTATCCATTTCTTCTAGATTTTCTAGTTTATTTGCATAGAGGTGTTTGTAGTATTCTCTGATGGTAGATTGTATTTCTGTGGGATCGGTGGTGATATCCCCTTTTTCATTTTTTATTGCATCTATTTGATTTTCTCTCTTTTCTTCTTTATTAGTCTTGCTAGCGGTCTATCAATTTTGTTGATCTTCTCAAAAAACCAGCTCCTGGATTCATTAATTTTTTGAAGGGTTTTTTGTGTCTCTATTTCCTTCAGTTCTGCTCTGATTTTAGTTATTTCTAGCCTTCTGCTAGCTTTTGAATGTGTTTGCTCTTGCTTTTCAAGTTCTTTTAATTGTGATGTTAGGGTGTCAATTTTGGATCTTTCCTGCTTTCTCTTGTGGGCATTTAGTGCTATAAATTTCCCTCTACACACTGCTTTGAATGTGTCCCAGAGATTCTGGTATGTTGTGTCTTTGTTCTCGTTGGTTTCAAAGAACATCTTTATTTCTGCCTTCATTTCATTATGTACCCAATAGTCATTCAGGAGCAGGTTGTTCAGTTTCCATGTAGTTGAGCGGTTTTGAGTGAGTTTTTTAATCCTGAGTTCTAGTTTGATTGCACTGTGGTCTGAGAGACAGTTTGTTATAATTTCTGTTATTTTACATTTGCTGAGGAGAGCTTTACTTCCAACTATGTGGTCAATTTTGGAATAGGTGTGGTGTGGTGCTGAAAAAAAATGTATATTCTGTTGATTTGGGGTGGAGAGTTCTGTAGATGTCTATTAGGTCCACTTTGTTTAGAGCTGAGTTCAATTCCTGGATATCCTTGTTAACTTTCTGTCTCGATGATCTGTCTAATGTTGACAGTGGGGTGTTAAAATCTCCCATTATTATTGTGTGGGAGTTTAAGTCCCTTTGTAGGTCACTCAGGACTTGCTTTATGAATCTGGGTGCTCCTGTGTTGGGTGCATATATATTTAGGATAGTTAGCTCTTCTTGTTGAATTGATCCCTTTACCATTATGTAATGGCCTTCTTTGTCTCTTTTGATCTTTGTTGGTTTAAAGTCTATTTTATCAGAGACTAGGATTGCAACCCCTGCCTTTTTTTGTTTTCCATTTGCTTGATAGATCTTCCTCCATCCCTTTATTTTGAGTCTATGTGTGTCTCTGCATGTGAGATGGGTTTCCTGAATACAGCACACTGATGGGTCCTGACTCCTTATCCAGTTTGCCAGTCTGTGTCTTTTAATTGGAGCATTTAGCCCATTTACATTTAACGTTAATATTGTTACGTGTGAATCTGATCCTGTCATTATGATTTTAGTTGGTTATTTTGCTCATTAGTTGATGCAGTTTCTTCCTAGCCTTGATGGTCTTTACAATTTGGCATGTTTTTGCAGTGGCTGGTACTGGTTGTTCCTTTCCATGTTTAGTGCTTCCTTCAGGAGCTCTTTTAGGGCAGGCCTGGTGGTGACAAAATCACTCAGCGTTTGCTTGTCTGTAAAGTATTTTATCTCTCCTTCACTTATGAAGCTTAGTTTGGCTGGATATGAAATTCTGGGTTGAAAATTCTTTTCTTTAAGAATGTCGAATATCGCCCCTACTCTCTTCTGGCTTGTAGAGTTTCTGCCGAGAGATCAGCTGTTAGTCTGATGGGCTTCCCTTTGTGGGTAACCCGACCTTTCTCTCTGGCTGCCCTTAACATTTTTTCCTTCATTTCAACTTTGGTGAATCTGACAATTATGTGTCTTGGAGTTGCTCTTCTCGAGGAGTATCTTTGTGGCTTTCTCTGTATTTCCTGAATCTGAATGTTGGCCTGCCTTGCTAGATTGGGGAAGTTCTCCTGGATAATATCTTGCAGAGTGTTTTCCAACTTGGTTCCATTCTCCCCGTCATTTTCAGGTACACCAATCAGACGTAGGTTTGGTCGTTTCACATAGTCCCAAATTTCTTGGAGGCTTTGTTCATTTCTTTTTATTCTTTTTTCTCTAGACTTCCCTTCTCGCTTCATTTCATTCATTTCATCTTCCATCAGCGATACCCTTTCTTCCAGTTGATCGCATCTGCTACTGAGGCTTCTGCAATCTTCGCGTAGTTCTCGAAACTTGGCTTTCAGCTCCATCATCTCCTTTAAGCCCTTCTCTCCATTGGTTATTCTAGTTATCCATTCTTCTAATTTTTTTTCAAAGTTTTTAACTTCTTCGCTATTGTTTTGAATTTCCTCCCGTAGCTCAGAGTAGTTTGATCGTCTGAAGCCTTCTTCTCTCAACTCGTCAAAGTCATCCTCCATCCAGCTTTGTTCCGTTGCTGGTGAGGAACTGCGTTCCTTTGGAGGAGGAGAGGTGCTCTGCATTTTAGAGTTTCCAGTTTTTCTGCTCTGTTTTTTCCCCATCTTTGTGGTTTTATCTACTTTTGGTCTTTGATGATGGTGATGTACAGATGGGTTTTTGGTGTGGATGTCCTTTCTGTTTGTTAGTTTTCCTTCTACCAGACAGGACCGTCAGCTGCAGGTCTGTTGGAGTTTACTAGAGGTCCACTCCAGAGCCTGTTTGGCTGGGTGTCAGCAGCGGTGGCTGCAGAACAGCGGATTTTCGTGAGACCACAAATTCATCTGTCTGATAGTTCCTCTGGAAGTTTTGTCTCAGAGGAGTACCCAGCCGAGTGAGGTGCAGAGGAGTACCCGGCCGAGTGAGGTGTCAGTCTGTCCCTACTGGGGGGGTGCCTCCCAGTTAGGCTGCTCAGGGGTGAGGGACCCACTTTAGGAGGCAGTCTGTCCGTTCTCAGATCTCCAGCTGCGTGCTGGGAGAACCACTACTCTCTTCAAAGCTGTCAGTCAGACAGGGACATTTAAGTCTCTGGAGGATCCTGCTGAGTTTTTGTTTGTCTGTGCCCTGCCCCCAGAGGTGGAGCCTACAGAGGCAGACAGGCCTCCTTGAGCTGTGGTGGGCTCCACCCAGTTCGAGCTTCCTGGCTGCTTTGTTTACCTAAGCAAGCCTGGGCAATGGTGGGCGCCCCTCCCCCAGCCTCGCTGCCGCCTTGCAGCTTGATCTCAGACTGCTGTGCTAGCAATCAGGGAGACTCCGTGGGCATAGGACCCTCCCAGCCAGGTGCGGGACACAGTCTCCTACTGTGCCGTTTTCCAGGCCCGTTGGGAAAGCGCAGTATGAGGGTGGGACTGACCCGATTTTCCAGGTGCCGTCTGTTACCCCTTTCTTTGACTAGGAAAGGGAACTCCCTGACCCCTTGCGCTTCCCGAGTGAGGCAGTGCCTCGCCCTGCTTCGGCTTGCGCACGGTGCGCTTCACCGACTGTCCTGCACCCACTGTTTGGCACTCCCTAGTGAGATGAAACCGGTACCTCAAGCAGAAATGCAGAAATCACCAGTCTTCTGTGTTGCTCGGGCTAGGAGCTGGAGACCGGAGCTGTTCCTATTCGGCCATCTTGGCTCCACCCCCTGGTATACCTTCTGAAAGCAATAAATGCATTTTAATGAATTGTAAGGAAACAGCTTTTTTTTTTTTTTTTTTTTTGAGATGGACTTTAGCTTTTGTTGCCTAGGCTGGAGTGCAATGGCGCAATCTCGGCTCACTGCAACCTCCGCCTCCCGGGTTCAAGGGATTCTCCTGCCTCTGCCTCCTGAGTTGCTGGGATTACAGGCATGCACCACCACGCCTGGCCAGTTTTGTATTTTTAGTAGAGACAGGGTTTCTCCATGTTGGTCAGGCTGGTCTCGAACTCCTGACCTCAGGTGATCCGCCTGCCTCAGCCTCCGAAAGTACTGGAATTACAGGCGTCAGCCACCGCGCCTGGCCAACATTATTATTTTTTTTTTTTAAATCTAGAAAAATACACTTCTAAGAAAATTGATTTAAAACCAAACTTCTTCATTAGCCACTAAAATCACATTTATGTTCTCTTTGTTGCAGCTTCACTTAAGGAGAGGAAACTTCTTGGTGCTCAAAGCAAAGGAGCTGGGCCTGCCAATGTGAGTGTGGGGGGTGAGGCTTCTGGGGACTCACTGGGTACACCTGTCCACTTTAGGAAATCACATTTCACAGAGGCCTTGCCTCTTCATTTCAGTGGGACAGCTGCCATCGCTCCCATCATTGCTGCTGTCAAGGACGGGAAAAGCATCACTCATGAAGGAAGAGAGGTGAGATGCCTGGTTTTCTTGATGATTCAGCAGTTACACGTAGGGTCTGGAATGCTGGGCAGAGTTTGTCTTCTTCAGGCCCTACAGATAACCACTTTTGAAGGACATAGAACAGTTTGGACATGACTCAGCTAAGTGATAAAATGGCCTCTTTTATCTGTGTGTGTCCCACATGTCAACACGGCTGCGTTCCAGCATTTTTGTAGATTGTCCGTTTAGGATCTGGTCATCCTTCTCCTTGAAGGGTGCATGCTTTCCTTGGTACTTGAGCTCAGGACAGTGTCTAACAACAGACCCCATATGGATGGGCCTGGGGTTTATGGTACAGAGGAATGCCACTGTATTCTTTGTCAAGGTATTTCCTCTGACTTCTAAGGACATTAGGACCGGTGGCCACAGACTGAAGAAAACCTTAATGCCAGGCCTCCTTTCCTGGCCAGTGTAGGCCTGAAGTGCCTCAACCTGACAGTTACCTATTTAGGTATCCACAAAGAGACCAGAAGGCTGTTGATGGTGATGTATAAAGTTGGTTTTGTGCTTTGTTTACCTCTCAGCTCGCTGGATAGGATATGTCATGTTAGCAGTTGCCTTGAAGGCAGTTCAGTTTGGTGGCTGAGCTGTGACCCCAGTGGGCGGGCTTATTTGATTTTGCAGATTTTGGCTGAAGAGCTGTGTACTCCTCCAGATCCTGGTGCTGTTTTTGTGGTGGTAGAATGTCCAGATGAAGGCTTCATTCAACCCATCTGTGAGAATGCCACCTTTCAGAGGTAATGAGGGGTCTCTAGGGTGGGAGAAGTGAGAGCTGAAACCCAGCCCAGCATCGATATGGGCATCTTGTGGCAAGAGCTGTGTTTCTGGGAAGGCCCGCTGTCTGGGTTTACAGTTCAGAGGCCAGGACTCCTACCTTAAGTCACTATTGGTAGTTGGTGGGCTCCGGTGTACACAGCCTCAAAGTGAAATTAGAAAAGATTGAAAACTAGAAACCACTGAGGACTAGAAATTCAACTAGAACTCTTACAGCTCTTATACCAGAAGAAATTCTAGAACTTTTTTGAATTCTAACTAATGCCCCAGATTATCATTTGGATTATTTTGAACTGAATTAATTTTCTTCCGTTGCCTGCATTGAAACAAATGAGGTGGGTCAGAGTGTGTGAGACTGTCGTGGTCAAGAGTCTGTGTTATGGGATGGAATCACAGCTGGGGAATGTCTTTTGGGCCACTGCCACTCTGTGTTTGTCCTCCATCAGAGGTAACCAGTTTTGCCGTTCAGCTTTCATCCCAGGTGGAATCATCTGTGACCCACCTATCTGAGTTTGAATCTTTTCCCCCACTCTTAATGGTTTACCTGTATTTTTCCTGTTCCTAGTTTGTATCTGTCTGTATTTTTTCACTTGTTTTTTTCTACTTAACCACAACAAATCCTTTTGGGCTGCTGTACCCCTTCCGAGTGAGAGTGTTAGGAGTTGTTTCATGGTCTGCTTTATTCTCTGTGGGTGAATTTGGGTGCACTGGTAGCCCCAGCTTTGTATTTTAATCAAGTTTTGGGCAGCAGAGCCTCTTCAATGAATGAGGTGTCATTTGAGAGCCATGTGCAGATGTGTGATGATGCTGGGATAGATAAAAATAGCTACTGTGTATATTTCTTTTTAAAGGGAACTGGAGGGAAACACATCAGCATGTTAGTAAGTGATCTATTGTCCAGGTGGTAGAATTTCAGACGATTTTCATTTTTTGTGCCTGTGTCTCAGGTCCTCTGGAAGACAGACACCAGGGTGGCATTGGAGGTGCAAGAGGTTTATTCGAGGAAATGCCCGTGAGAGAGGAAGGAGAGAGGGAGCAGGAGGAGGCAGGGAGAGCCTGGGTCTGGCTTTGCAGGTTGGACCCGTATGAGTGGAGAGGGTAGGAAGGAAATGCAGTGCTGAGAAAGGATCAGCCAGGCTGACTGCAAGGCCCAGAGCAGAGCTTCCCAGATAGAGGAACCCCATGTCCATTGGAAATGGCCCAGCACTGGGGTCTGCCATGAGCAGCCTGCTGTGAGAGCATGGCCTGGGTGTGGCGGCTGTCAGCTCACTGCAGTGCTCGCAGAGGGCCACACGACGCCCCTCCCTGGCTGCATGGTCCCTGTCTTTGTGTGTCCCGAGTCTGCATCACTTTGTAAAGCCCCACTCTTCTGCCCAGGTACCAAGGAAAGGCAGATGCCCCCGTGGCCTTGGTGGTTCACATGGCCCCAGAATCTGTGCTTCTGGACAGCCGGTACCAGCAGTGGATGGAGAGGTATGGAGCCCAGCCCAGCGGCACTTGGGGTAACTCTTCTGGGCAGTGGTGGATTCCCCTCTCCTCCCCTCTTGCTCTTTCCAGCGCTACCTACCCTTCTGCGCCTGCCTAAACTTTCTGTGGGATTCCTGCCTTCCCAGAATTCTAGGCATCCCAGATCTGTGCTACACTTGTGAAGAAAATGCACCGCTAGGTGGTGCAGTGTCCACACGATTCCATTTATTTTACACCCTCCACATTCTTCAGGGTGTCTGAACAAATACTGCCGTTTGGTTGAGGATTCCACAAGTGAATCCCAAAGAAGAGATTGCAGCTATAAAATGATAGCTTCCATTTACTGAATGCCCACTTTGTGGGAGGCAGTGTGTGAAATACCCTTCATTTCACTTCATTTCCTCTAGGGTTGTCGCCAGCAGCCCTGGGAGGTAGATATTTAGTCACTGGAAGGAGAGGGAGCTTTACTTCTTCCTCGGGGCATCGCTGGCCAGGGCCAGGTGGAGGAGTATGAGTTGAGCTCGGGTGCGGGGTGACCTTTTTGGCCCCTGCCTGTGTCTCCCCACATGCCCCTTTACCCGCCCCTCGCTCCATGGCCTGCTCTCCTGCTGTCTCTTTCATTCCTCAGGGTTTGAGTCCCCTATTTGTATGCCCTGGACATCTTCTTTTTCTTGGGTTTCCTCTCACTCTTCCCAGCACACCTGAAAGGCAGCTGAGCTAGGGGACACCGGGCTTTGAGACAGCAGGAGTGGGACCATGTTTGGCCATGTAGTAACTGCTTGGGGCAAGTCACTGAACTGTTTGAACACGTCATCCTCATTACCACTCCTGAGCTCAGCACTCCTCCTCAGGGGGAACTGCCTCCTAACAGACGCTGCAAATGCCGGGTCTGTTTCTTCACAGGTTTGGGCCTGACACCCAGCACTTGGTCCTGAATGAGAACTGTGCCTCAGTTCACAACCTTCGCAGCCACAAGATTCAAACCCAGCTCAACCTCATCCACCCGGACATCTTCCCCCTGCTCACCAGTTTTCCCTGTAAGGTAGTGTCTCAGACAGGCCCCTTATCGGCCCAGCTCTCGCCCCCTCTCTTTCTCTCCATGAATGTGTTTTGTCTCTTTCAGGAGGGCCCCACCCTCAGCGTGCCCATGGTTCAGGGTGAATGCCTCCTCAAGTACCAGCTCCGTCCCAGGAGGGAGTGGCAGAGGTCTGTGCCATCTTGAACTAATGGAATCTTCTCAGTCGAGTTGGGAAACATTTCTGTAAATAGCCACATAGTAAATGTTTCAGGAGGCTCTCCAGACCATGTGATCTCCGTTGTAACTATTCAACTTTGAGTGCAAAAGAGCCACGGACAATAAGCTAATGAATGGGCTTGGCTGTGTGCCAATGTGAATTTATTTAGAAAAGCAGCCTACTCCAGGCTGGGTTGAGGTGGGCGGATTGGGGCCAGTAGTTCTCCTTTTCTAAAATTGCCTTGCATGGGAATAGCACTGATAGAGCTCATATGTTTCACAGTATAGAAAACAGGAAATGTATGATGAACAGTTGCCCAGAGATAATGATTGATAACATTTTGTGTTTCTTGATTTGTGTATGTGGGTTTATATTGTCAGTCTTTTCCTGTATCACTAAATAGTCTTAAGTAACAAGATTTTTATTGGTATTCCAAATAGGGATGTTTACTCATTTGGGATGTTTCCAATTTTTTGCTATTCTAATGAATAAAACAATAAATGTCTTACATATAAATCTTTGATGGGAACTCTGTGCCTTTCAAGTCATTCCTAAATGTGGGATTACTGGCCCAGAGTGTGACACTTGTTAAGGTACTTGATAAATGTAAAATGCCATCTTGAAAGCCTCTTCCAGTACAATCCAACCAGGAAAGTGAACAGCCTTACTGCCCCACATCTTTATTTTATTTTATTTTATTTATTTATTTATTTATTTTTTTTTTGAGACGGAGTTTTGCTCTTGTTGCCCAGGCTGGAGTGCAATGGCGTGATCTCAGCTCACTGCAATCTCCGCCTCCTGGGTTCAAGCATTTCTCCTGCCCCAGCCTCCCAAATAGCTGGAATTACAGGCGCCTGCTACCACGCCCGGCTAATTTTTTGTAATTTTAGCAGAGACCAGTTTCACCATGTTGGCCAGGCTGGTCTCGAACTGCTGACCTCAGGTGATCCACCCACCTCAGCCTCCCAAAGTGTTGGGATTACAGGCGTGAGCCGCGCCCGGCCTGTTTTAATTTTTAAAGATCTGAACCTTGATTTTAAGTTTTCTGCCCACTCCACAGTGTTTGTATTAGAATAGAGCATGTGCTGGATTATGACTGGATGCTGTGTGCTGTTGAGGTTGGGTAGTTGGGGCCCTTTAAGAGACTATACTAGCAAGACTCGGGCCCACAGGCAACATCATGGGGTTGAAGAACCTGGTGTCCGTTTGTCGGCATCTGCACAGGCTCTTAACACACAGCAGTGATACACAGCCCTAGCCGACATTCAGATTTACGTTGTGCTTGTGAAAAATACTGCATAGGGCCTGCCCCAGACCTAGTGAATTAGAATCTTGAGAGTTAGGCTTGGGACTCACAAGCTCCCAGATGATTTTAATGCTCTGCGAGGTTGAAGAGCCGCCTGTCCAAGGAGTTGTCACTCCGTGTGATCTAGGGCTTGCTAGGAAAGTGAGATTCTCAGGCCTCACTGCAGAGCTGCTGAATTGGCTTCTGCGTTTTGCCAAGGTTCCTGGGTGTGAACATGAGTTTCAGAGTCACTCCTCTAGGGGCCCTGCTTCTCAGCTCAGACCATTGACCCCCTCAGAGGACATTTGGCAATGTCTGGAAACATTCTTGGTTGTCACAGCCTAGGAGGTGGGTAGTGGTGCTGCTAGTGGGTAGAGGTCAGGGGTACTGCACCAGGACAGCAGCACTGGCCACAGAAAAAAACCACCTTGCCCTGAGCATCAGTAGTGCCCCGTTGACTGGCCCTGAGGCAGAGCGATGCAGCATCCAAAAGGCGGTGGAGCAGAACTGCCCCAGATCCTAGTCACTTAACCTTCAGTGTTGATCTGAAGGAACTTCCTGCAGATTGTCCCCCTGAATTTATTCTGGACATCCACATTGGGGTCTGCGGAGGCCATGTACCCTGTCTGTCACCTGAGATGCTTCTCTCTCTCCCTGCAGGGATGCCATTATTACTTGCAATCCTGAGGAATTCATAGACGAGGCGCTGCAGCTTCCCAACTTCGAGCAGAGTGTGCAGGAGTACAGGAGGAGTGCGCAGGACGGCCCAGCCCCAGCAGGTGAGTGGGAGCCTGCAGAGCAGGCTTTCTTTCCTGGGCTCTGCCCCCTGCTGCTGTTTTCATAGCATTAAGTGGAGTGCTGGCGGGGCGCATTCTAACCTGGCTTTTCAGTCTAATCTAGGGCTTCTCTACTTCAGCTCTATGTTAGAATTATAGTCACTGGAGGAGGGGGCTTTAGGGAGTTTAAGAATCCCAATTCCTGGCTGGGCGCGTGGCTCACGCCTGTAATCCCAGCACTTTGGGAGGCCGAGGTGGGCGGATCATGAGGTCACGAGATCAAGACCATCCTGGCTAACATGGTGAAACCCCGTCTCTACTAAAAATACAAAAATTAGCCGGCCGTGGTGGCAGGCACCTGTAGTCCCAGCTACTCGGGAGGCTGAGGCAGGAGAATGGCGTGAACCCGGGAGGCAGAGCTTGCAGTGAGCCAAGGTCGTGCCACTGCACTCCAGCCTGGGCAACAGAGCGAGACTCTGTCTCAAAAAAAAAAAAAAGAATCCCAATTCCTGTGCCCCATCCCACCCAATCAGAGCATTTGGCGATGGCACCTAGGCATTCTTGGCAAGGCACGCACTGAGTGAAATGGTTTAGTGAACTCCTGTGGAAAGAGCTTTGAGCAGGGACTTGGCTGGCAGGGATCTAGTCCTGGCTTTGCGGATGCACAACTGTGGAGGATCTTGGCCACGTCACTCAACTGAGGCTGAGGGCCGGGCACAGGCTTTGGAACCGTCGGGTCTCCCTGGATTTGAATCCTGACCCTGCCTCTTACCATCTTCACCGGAGACCTGGGCCTCTGAGCCTGTTTCCCCCTTGGGAAGCAGAGCATTTCCTACCTTGTAGGGCTAGGAGGATGCGACCAAAGTGCATGGTCTTGCAGTAAGAGCTGGATGCAAGGCACACACTGTTCTCTTGAAATAAATGACAGTTCTCAGCATAAAGAAATGTCATTTTTTAAATGTAAAAGAATTACAGCAATTCTTTTGAAGAAAGGACTGGAGAATTTATTTGTTGTTCTTCTTAGCCCTTTGGTGACAAATAGCCTGTTCCACACTGGTGCGAAGTCCTTTGTTTCAGGGCGGTTGCCAGGGGCCTGCCAGTCCCCCTCCTGGGAAGCTGGATAGAACTGTGTTGCTTACCCATCCGTCTTAGTCTGTTTTTTGTTATTATAAAAGAATATGTGAGACTGGGTAATTTATCAAGAAAAGAGGTTTATTTAGTTAACAGTTCTGCAGGCTGAGAATTGAAGGTCATGGCCCTAGCTTCCAGTGAAGGCTTTCATGCTGCACCATAACATGGCAGAGGAGCGCAAGTAGGAAGTGGACGCTTGTGAAGACGGGAAAACCTGAGCTGCACCATGGCTTTATAACAACCCCCTCTCCTGGGAACAAATCCATTCCCTTGAGAAGTAATGCAGTCTCCTGAGAGCCAGTACTTACTACTGCAGCTCCCAGCCACTCAGGAGGATCCGTCCCCGTAGCCCAAATGCCTTCCGCTAGGCCCCGCCTCCCAAAACCGCCATACTAGGGAGCACGTTTCCACATGAGGCTTGGGGACAAACCAATGATATTCAAACCATTGCATCTTCTCATGGCTGCATGCTGGCTCACTTTTGACCCAAAGGAATGGATTTTTTCACAGAGAAAAGAAGTCAGTACCCAGAAATCATCTTCCTTGGAACAGGGTCTGCCATCCCGATGAAGACTCGAAATGTCAGTGCCACACTTGTCAACATAAGGTATGCTGCTTTCCCAGGAAGCGTCCTTCCATCAAGGGCATGTTTACTTTTTAAACAAAAGTCTTGCTGTACTCACCAGTTGATTTGAAATGCAGCGGTATCAAGCCCTGTCACTTGTCATGTCGACTGGAGTGTCCCGGAGAGGAGCGTGGCCTTACTGCATTTTATAGCCTCAGTAGCAAACTTTTACCCTGGGAATCATCAAAATTCATCCCATGATGTCTTTTAATAAACAGCTGATTTTACTGTGTGCAGTACACCTAGCTAAGAAATTAGCTCGTTTAATTTTTACATTAATCCTATGAAGTGGTGAGTAACTACCCGTTTTGTTGATGGGTGAACCGATACTCAGAGAGGCGACTTGCTGTGGTTCCTATAGCTGGTAGGTGGGTCATCTGAAGTTTGAGCAGGGACTTGGGGTCTTGATTGCTATGTGGTATTGTCCCCCAGCTATTTGTTGCTAGTATGTTAAAAAGCTTTAGGGTTTTGCACATTTGTGTTCAGCCCCTTTATTGGATTCCCCTTGACATGCTTTTTAGTTGATTCTCTTGGGTTTGCCTGGGGTCATCAGCAGAGAGATTAGTCAAATGCGTTGTGAAATGTACATGTTATCTCTGCAGATAATATATGAAGAAAATAAGATTGTGAATTACCAGGTTTGTTTTTAAATTTTGCCTTGTCATCTTAGTTGCTAATGGTGGATGATAAACAACCAAATAGTGCATTAAATATATACAGCAGTGACGAGATGCGCCCTGACATCAGAAATATACAATTTGGGGTGTGTTTCTCTATGGATGAGGACATGCAATAAAGCAGCTTGGAATGAGCCAGCCTCTCCCAGGGGCTGAGATCCTGGGGGAAGAAGGGCTTTTTGAGTTGCTGACCTGACACCCTGCGAGTGGCTTCTGAACCAGCTGAAGCTAATGGGAAGGTGCTGTTGCCACCTTGCCTCCCGACTCCTTTTTCCCCCAGAAGGTAATATCTTAGCACCGAGGCTTCTCTCTGCAAAATGGGTGCAGCCCTCTCAGTCTTCGTGGCTCCTCCCAGAGAGGGAAGGAGGCCAGAGCGGGTCAGCACTCTCTCTCCCTTGGGGCAGAGCTTCTGAAATGGACTGCACAGCAGAATAGCCCAAGAAGCTTATCAGAATCCAGGCTTCCAGAGCCCTACCTAAAACCAAGTCAGAAACCCTGAGTGACACGTGGGAGTCTGCATTAACTAGCTCCCTGAATGAAGCACCTGCAGCCCGCCCTGCACCAGGTGTCTTTGAGGACATGAGCTGAGGAAACCCCGACTGCTTGCAAAGGGGGAAAAGTCCGATGGCAGCTGGACCTAGAAAGAGTCTCGTATGGCCCAGTGCCTGTCCTGGTATTCTCAACAGAGGCTGTGGCCACAGTCAATCTGCGTAGTCAGATTCATTGTTAGGACTAAATGCTTTAAGCCTCCTATAAACTTTTTTTTTTTATGCCCAGCCTTTGTGTAAGTCTACTTGAAAGGGTTTCAGGGTTCCATGGATACTTCTTTGCTATAAAGAGGATGACACATGTAAAATTACCTTTATGGTTAAATTAATTGGCTTTTATATTAGCTCCTCAAAGCAAAGCACGAGAGACAGAAATTTCTGCAGTTGCTTCCTGGTCTTGTCCAAAGCAGACATCAGCCTCTGAACCATCAGCAGCTTCCCAGTGGCGGTGACTCTCTTCTTCGTCTCTTCTGTAGCCCCGACACGTCTCTGCTACTGGACTGTGGTGAGGGCACGTTTGGGCAGCTGTTCCGTCATTATGGAGACCAGGTGGACAGGGTCCTGGGCACCCTGGCTGCTGTGTTTGTGTCCCACCTGCACGCAGATCACCACACGGTGAGTGTTGGGCTGGACCACAAAGCTGGAGCCTGGAGGAGGCACTGCCACGCTGAGTTGGCCCTTTGGCCGCATCTTTTCCTCCACTTCCAAACTTGCCCAGAGCTTTTGTTACTCATCTCTAGCTAGGAAATGGTCTTTTACACAACTCAACATAGTCGTCCTGCACAACAAGAATGTCTTCTCTTTCTGTTTAGTTCCTTTCCTGCAGCAGGACAGGTTTGAATTTACCCAGGCTTCTTTGAATCTTGAATCTCACACGGCCTGCTCAGAGGAAGCTTTGGCCAGATGCAGGAGGTGTGGCTGTGAGACCCTCACCTTGGTCTCCTGGGGTGCCGGGCCCTGGGCCATTGCCCTCTTCCCAACACGGGTCACGTTGCTTTCTGCCTGTGACATTTCAGGGTCATGGCGCAGGGGGCTTAGCATGTGCCACCCCTACTGCAGCTGTGTTAGAGGCTGGTGGGTGACATAGGGCTGGCAGCTCCTGCAAGAGCGAGGACTCCAGACCCTAACCCGAAGGAGAAGATCGCCCTGGGGCCTGGCTAATGCATGTCTCCTGTTTCCTTGCCAGGGCTTGCTAAATATCTTGCTGCAGAGAGAACGAGCCTTGGTAAGTGTGGCACTTGATTGACGTTTTGCATTTCAGTGGTTTACCCGTCATCTGCTATGCCTGCTGGCACTCCAGTTTTTATTGAGATGTTCCATCGTTGAGTCGGCACTTGGATTTTTTGTTTCAGGCGTCTTTGGGAAAGCCACTTCACCCTTTGCTGGTGGTTGCCCCCAACCAGCTCAAAGCCTGGCTCCAGCAGTACCACAACCAGTGCCAAGAGGTCCTGCACCACATCAGGTGAGCATCCAGGGCAGCCTGGCCCCCTGGGCTGTTGCTTGCTGCCACCTCCTTCAGAAGCTCAAGGTTGACACTGGGGTAGTTACCAATATCCCCCAGCAGCCTTGCCCTTGACATGGTCCCAGATGGCAGAAGCAGGGGGAGAAGTGCTTTGGCTGAAGGACAGAAACCATTAGATAGTTCCCACATAATGCTTATGTTCTTAGAAGCATTTCTTCCCAGTCCTCATTTGAGTTCTGAGCTGCTTTCTAAACTTCGAGCAGCTTTTTTTGATGGGACAGTTCCAGAGCCAAGCACCCAGATAGTGGCTAGCACAGAGAATGTCCATAGCAGATGTGTGGCTAGCTGGCAGGTGGCACCATCCTCACCCCAAGGGGAAGGAGGCCTCTCTGCTGGAGCCATCCGTGGCCTGTGCTGCCTGAGCCGGAGGCAGCATTCATCTGGTGGGTTTCTCCCAGTGGTCTAGAGGCTTTGGTTTGGCTCTTTATATTTGACTGCTGTTTCCTCATCTTAGTGACTATGATTTAAATCATGTTTTCTCTTAAGAATGATTTTGGGGTTCTCCAGCCAAAGACTTAAACTTTGGTTCCAGATGTCCAAGAAATGTTTATTATCATTTTAAATGTTTTGTCTTTTTACAGTATGATTCCTGCCAAATACCTTCAGGAAGGGGCTGAGATCTCCAGTCCTGCAGTGGAAAGATTGATCAGTTCGCTGTTGGGAACATGTGATTTGGAAGAGGTAAGGGGCACAGCCGCAGGCATCGTGGGGGCGAGGTGGGGAGCAGAGCTGCAGAGCCCTCCAGCCCCGCCTTTTTAGTTTCAGACCTGTCTGGTGCGGCACTGCAAGCATGCGTTTGGCTGTGCGCTGGTGCACACCTCTGGCTGGAAAGTGGTCTATTCCGGGGACACCATGCCCTGCGAGGCTCTGGTCCAGATGGGTGAGTAGGGGAAGAAGGAAGCCACCCTCAGGTTGCTCTGGGGTTTGTGTAGCTGGAGGTGAATGCAGGTGAGCTTGCAGGGAAACGTCAGCAGAGGCAGGAAACTCAGGTCCCCACCCTCAGTCTCTGGTTGTCATCCTAATAGGCAGACGCAGGGCCAGGGGAGTTGAGTGTTGAGACCAGGAAACAGCACGTGACTGAGGCCTATGTGCTGCTCTCGCAGAGAACTCTGCCCTGATCCTTTTGCTGCTTCTCCAGGGAAAGATGCCACCCTCTTGATACATGAAGCCACCCTGGAAGATGGTTTGGAAGAGGAAGCAGTGGAAAAGACACACAGGTAGCAAAGGCTGGTCAGTCCTTGTCGCCCACATCCTCTCCCTTCCCCCTACATGACACTGAGCAGCCGTCGTTTGTCTCCACTGATGTGGGGCTGCCCTGCTTCCTATCAAGGGCTATGGGGGCTTCCTTGACCTGTGGCAGTGCTCACAGGCCCTTGGCCTTTATTTTTGCAGAATTTTCTAGGCAAGGTTCTAGAGTGAGGCACAGTTTTTTGAAAGCATTTAGAAATCGGCTGAATAAACTATAAGCCACATCACGGAATTGCCAGGGGAAGGTGGGGGCTGGGGGACTGAATTTTTGGCTGTTAATTTCAACAAGAGTGCATTACCCCAGGTGGGCCCTGTGCTTTCTCTTGGGTGTCCTCATGGACAGATTTGGCAGCCAACACAGAGGGTGGGCTTCATTCAGCGGTGTGTATGAGGGCTCTGGCCCTCAGGGGAGATTGTGCTG
The DNA here is from genome assembly GCF_006542625.1 of Nomascus leucogenys. Taxonomy (NCBI): domain Eukaryota; kingdom Metazoa; phylum Chordata; class Mammalia; order Primates; family Hylobatidae; genus Nomascus; species Nomascus leucogenys. The sequence continues at coordinate 64,957,434 of NC_044399.1, forward strand.
GCTACGGAGGTGCCCGTTAAGAAAACCCACCGGCTTCCCCGGGTGCCCTGGCAGTTGATGGCCAGGGTCTGTGCCACTGTCTGCTTTGCAGTCTTGCAATTGGGTTCAGCTTCAGTCTGCTCTGTCCTTCACCTGCAGCACGACGTCCCAAGCCATCAACGTGGGGATGCGGATGAACGCGGAGTTCATCATGCTGAACCACTTCAGCCAGCGCTACGCCAAGGTCCCCCTCTTCAGCCCCAACTTCAACGACAAAGTGGGAATTGCCTTTGACCACATGAAGGTCTGTATGTCACGTGGACAGCACAGGGCAGGGACGGGGCAGGGAGACGGGACTCTGCACACTGAGTAGGACGGTCAGCTGGAGTTTGCTTTCTTGTTTGGGGCCACCGTGGGAAAAGGGTATCTACCCATCACTAACCAGGTCGAACCACGCTGGGTTTGCTGGTGAGACCCACCTCCTGCAGGGGCCAACTAGTCTTCAGTCTCAGTTCACTGGAAATTTCTGAGAATCCTTTTAGGCCTGGACTGCTCACACAGTCATGGCATTTGAGCCTCAGCACAGACCTGTGAGACAGGTGGTTGCCTCTTATGAGTGGGAAAGCCAGGCCTGACCCTTGGCCTTCCGGAATGAAGGGGCAGGGCCCGAGCCAGGCCTTGTTTTTCAGGAGCTTGATTTTGAGAGCATCTATCTGGACTGCTCTCCCTTCCCTCTCCGGAGGCCCTTAGCCAGGCCTGGGGAGCCTCTGCCCCTTTAGAGGGCTCCCTCCATGCCATTCTTTTTTTCCATTTCAGCTGCGGCCCGTTGGCTTGTGCCAAGGAAGGGGCGTTGGCGCTGCTGTGTGAGCACACGATTGCATCCCTCCCAGCTCCTGTCCCCCAGCCCTGCTCCTCTGAGACATGTCCTTGTCTTCTGTTGTGTCTTCTAGGTCTGCTTTGGAGACTTTCCAACAATGCCCAAGCTGATTCCCCCACTGAAAGCCCTGTTTGCTGGCGAGATCGAGGAGATGGAGGAGCGCAGGGAGAGGCGGGAGCTGCGGCAGGTACGGGCGGCCCTCCTGTCCAGGGAGCTGGCAGGCGGCCTGGAGGACGGGGAGCCTCAGCAGAAACGGGCCCACACAGAGGAGCCACAGGCCAAGAAAGTCAGAGCCCAGTGAGGATCTGGGAGACCCTGAACTCTGAAGGCTGTGTGTCTTCTGCCCCACGCACGCACCCGTATCTGCCCTCCTTGCTGATAGAAGCTGAAGAGCACGGTCCCCCCAGGAGGCAGCTCAGGATAGGTGGTGTGGAGCTGTGCCGAGGCTTGGGCTCCCAGATAAGCGCTAGTCTGTAGACGCCTCTTAGGACTGGTGCCTGGCACAGCAGCGGGACAGGAGGCTGCCACATGCAAGCAAGCAGATGAACTAATTTCATTTCAAGGCAGTTTTTAAAGAAGTCATGGAAACAGACAACAGTACCTTTCCTCTAATCCAGAAAAGTGATTCCCTGCACGACAGAGACAAGCAGAGTAACAGGATCACTGGGTCTAAGTGTCCGAGACTCAACGAAAATAGTATTTCAGCTGCAATAAAGATTGAGTTTGCAATTGTGAGTTCTTTTGCTTCCTCCTACTGCTGCTACAAGAGCAGGATCTGCTGTGCTCCACCTTGGAGAAGGCTTCTCTGCTGTAGTGTGGCAGCTGCCTGGTACCCGAGTGGCTTGGAAGTCAGCTCCCATCATAGTGAGCACCTCTGGAACCTGTCCTCAGAGAGCCACCCTTATTCGCCAAGTCTTTTTGACAGAACTCGAGCTGTGCCAGCTCGCAGCAGGGCATGCTTTCCCTGTCAATCAGTGAGAGCCTGGCCGGGCTGGTGTAATTGGTCAGGGAAATGCAAGTCTTCTGGTTGTTCTGGGTAAAAGTGGAGACAATAGATTTGCTGTGTTGCTTCCATACTGAGAGTGAGGATCACTTTGCCCATGAAGGTGTTGAGAACTGGCACATGGGGCTGGTTTCCATTGACCTTGCAGGATTTACAGACGCGGATTAGTGTTTGTTTGACAAATGGAGAGCATTTTCCAAGTAAGTAAGTCGAATCTAGTATTTATTGTGTATATTCCCTACCCAGGAGAATGTGAAAAGAGCTTTAAAAACTCAAATGACAAGCGAGAGATCAACCAGGGACCTGGCTTTACACAGGTGGTGACCTTCAGGCTCCATCCAGGCGCGCATTTGAGATTGACAGCCATGTCCCTGCAGGTTTATTAAAGCAAGAACAGATGCCAAGCTCAGGGATAATAAATCTATTTTAATAACATTACTTTTGACAACGATTTGTACATGTATTTAAAGATAACTTTCAACCCCCACCCGTACCCCAGACTCCCATTACAAATTGAGGCATGAACTGCCCTTGCCAGGAAGTGAGCAAAGCTGTGACATCAAAAGTCTGCACATCCCACTCTCAGAGGAGGGTGACTTTACACTGTGTTGGGAAAAATAACTAAGCATTTAAATTTTTCATTGTACACCTGTACATCGGTTTAGATTGAATGGCTCAAATTAAACAAATATAGAGAGATTTCATATATACAAATATTATATCATGTATAGGTATATTATATCTATTTTAAAAGGATAAAATTTTAAACTTTGACTTCGCATGCATGGCCCAAATCTTCTCTCACTCCCCTAATCCCCAAGTGTGAGGAGGCTACCCGGTGCCCTCCCGGCCCTCGTCCCCATGACCAGATGGGACTTCATGAGAAGGGATGAGCGGCTGACGCTGGTGAGCAAAGCAGGCTACACCACAGGCCAAGCCCCTGGGCCGGTGTCTCCGTGGCTGGTTTCACTTTTCCTCCACATGCTTTGGGTAACATAATTATTGCTATTCAGTTTGAACCTCCAGAAAGAAGAGACAGGCTCCAGGACCCCACAGACTAGTGAGCTGGGTGCCTTTAGGTACCTAGAGGGGTAAAATTACTCTCATATAGCCAATATATTTGGGGACATGGAGGCCACCTTTGGGCCCTCCCGACATTGTCAGGCTTGTTTTATAGATTCAGAAATATAAAATGATATAGGAGCTTTCAGTCACACAGTGGAAAAAGGAAAACAACTGTTTTGTTTGTTAGGAAGTGAAACATTTTTGTTTTCAGCCATTTACTTTGGAGCCCACTGATGGGGGCGGCCTGAAGGGTTTTCCAGTGGCAAGCCCTCCCCCGAGTAGCTGGCAAAGGTCAGTGCCCCAGGACTGCTAGAATCCCGGACCTGGTCCAGTTGTGGGTGAGAGGGGCCCTGCCGTCCTGCTTCCTTTCTGTGGCCATTAAACTGATCCTGCAAGACCTGACATGAGCCGTCCAAGGAAAAGGTAGCAGCCCTCGGGTCTAACCAGGCAAAGTGAGCCTCTCCCACACCACCCCGACCCTGCAAAGGACGTTCCTGACCAGCCTTGGATGGACAGGTGGGTGTTGCTTGGCATGGAGGCTGAAAGTGGATCAAAAGAGGCACAAAGTCAAAAGGCAAAGGTCAAACAAAAGGCCGAAGTCACCACCCGAAAGGAACAAACAAAACCTGCACCACCAGCATCACCACACGGACTGGAGATCACAATTTTCTGCCAGATTCCAACCTCGTGTTGGCAGTGGCAGGAAAGAGCCAGCAGAGAACACTTGGCAAGCTCACGGACGCTGCTCCTGGCGGCGTTCCTAGGGCCCGTGATGTATGTACACGAGAGGCAGGATGGGCGGTGCCATGTCAGAGGGCGGTGCTCTCAGACTCCTCCTCCGAGTCCCTCTTGTCAGTCACTGAGTGTCGCCGCATGTGCTCCAGGGGACTCAGGCGGAGCGTCGACCCGAGCTCTATGTGGATCGAGGGAATATCAAAGTGGACAAGATCTGGAAGGCGGCAGAGAGAGAGGTGGTTGAAAGGAGGCTTCCCGGCAAATGAGAACCTAGTTGCAGGCAAGTAATGTCAGCCTTAGGAAGCAGGGGTGGTGCTATTCTAGGGATAGATGATTTGGAGGTTGGTTGAAGCATTTTGCTGCACAATCAGGTTGTGCCCATGCCTGCTTTGCTTCTACCCCGTAAGTTCGTAGAACCAAAGCACCCAGGATATGCCGCTGTGGTTCGGAGAGGAAGGCCAGAACAGCGCTTCCCTGCCAAGCCACAGGGTCCTTTATTCTTGATGAGAAGGATGCTGAGTAGGTCTCAATGACATCTTTTTGGGGATCTATGTCAGACTGCATTTCATTCCCCAGAATCTGCAGGGACAGGGCATGGGACAGTGGACCCCTTTCTCCTCTCAAGCCTGTGAGAGAATGGGGGAACCCTGAGCCAGTGTCCTCACTCTAAGAAACAGCTGCATTTTGGATGGCTGACATGGGTAGAGTAGAAGGTCTCCCTCAGGACCCTGGTTGTCATTGGTGCCAACTGTCCCTGACTGCAGGAAAACCCCCACCTCTGGTTACATCCTTATTAGGAGCATTAAAAGGTCATTTTTCCCGGCAAGATGAACTGGAGAAATGTACTTGAAATAACAGCTCAGTGTCTGGACATCTGTGAGTCGGCAAAGACGACAGAAGTCCTTAGACTGGCAGCTGAGTGGACACAAAGCCTGTTTGCCACACCACATTAAAAATGGCCTTGCTGCTGCAGCCGCCGCCCTGGGGGGACACTGACGAGGCTGTGCTTGCTGACTCCTCCAGGATGTGCTACAGCCAGAGAGCCAAAGAACCACAGCTCCCCTGGGTCCTTCACTCTCGTCATGCTGTCCCCCTCCTTCGCCTGCTTAGTTTTGTTTTTTTTTTTTTTTTTTTTTTTGAGATGGAGTTTTCGCTTTTGTCACACAGGCTGGAGTGCAATGGCACAATCTCGGCTCACTGCAATCTCCGCCTCCTGGGTTCAAGCGATTCTCCCGAGTAGCTGGGATTACAGGCACCCGCCACCACGCCCGGCTAATTTTTTTTTTTTTTTTTTTTGTATTTTTAGTAGAGATTCGGTTTCACCATGTTAGTCAGGCTGGTCTCGAACTCCTGACCTCAGGTGATTCACCCGCTTCAGCCTCCCAAAGTTTTGGGATTACAGGCATGAGCCACCACGCCCGGCCTGCCTGCTTAGTTTCTGGCCCTCACTTAGCTTTGCAAGGCTAGGAGCAGCACTCCAGGAGGCAAAGGAAGGGAACGCATGTTCAGGCTGAGGAATACCATACTAAGTGTACAGACATACATTTGGACACTGTCCTGAAAGACATCATACAAACATGGAAGCTCTGGGACAAAGGTCCTCCCTTGCCCCAACCCCCAGGCAGCCCTCACGTCCTTCCAGTCTTTGTTTTGCTGCCTGATGGAGAAGCAGAGATTTGGGGCATGGGATTGGAGGAACAGCCAGTGCCACTTGTTCCTCTGAAGCAGGTGGCCTCAGACCCACCTCTGCCCTTCCCCGGCTGCTTGGGTCATGTCTCTACACAGGTGTGAGGCTGAGTGGCCCAGGGCCCACCTCACTGTGCAGGGTTCACTATCAGGTAAGAGCACAAGCTCCCCTGCTTCGATTCAAAAATCCCAACTGTGTCAGGCAGGAAGAGCGTGACCTTGGACAAGTTTCCTACCTTCTCTGTGCCTCAGCAGTCAAATGGGAATAATACGGGGCGGTGATGAATTTAGACGGGCCCAGAACAAGCACTTGTGTGAGCTGTCATAGCTTTATCCTTGCTGCTCCCTTAAAGACACCCCCAAGGGAGGAGTCACTATGCAAGGGAATGGGATTCAGGGGCAGAAGCCCTCATCAGCATTCCTGGGAAAAGGGACACGGTGGCTGCTTGTCTCCAGGACAGTCGGGAAGCACCTGCCAGGAGACCTGTCGGTGAGCACCAGGTACCCTGGTGCCTCTCGGTAGTCTCTGCTGGACCATGGGCCGAATCAGGGAGAAGACCTGGTTTACTTTGGCCACCCCTACTTACTGAGGCAAATACACCAAAGTCTTTCTGGCTTCCTTCATGCCCTTCCCTCAGTTATGCTTTGAGCATTTACTCTTTAAAGGAGGAGGAAACCAAACAGATACTGATATAAATGCTCCCCCCAATTTTACTGAGTTGGATAGAAAGGATCTGTCTGGCCACATCCACATCCCATCTTGGGATGAGGGAGAAGGGGAGCGGGATGAGCTCTGATACGGCTTCTTCAGGATTTGCCAGCAGTCTCAGCCTGGAGGAAGCCAGACGTTAGGATCTAAGTCGGGAAGGGGAGATCTGCTGGTGCAAACCCAGGGCCACAGAAAATGGGGTCCGAGCTGTGGTGTGGACCTTGTGCTGGGCTGCACCTGGTATGACCTCCCTTCAGGACGCCTTCCTAAACAAAGGTGAGCAGGTGCATGTCCCCCAGGGTGCTGGGCACCAAGCATCTCCAGCACAAAAGTCTCATAGGAAGAACAGATCTGTTACAGCTCCATGGTTTAAGCCTGAGGGAGAGCAGAGGAGGAGGAGCTGCAGATGTGATTCTAGTGAAAGAGAAGGTGGGGAAAAGGGGCTGGCTGGGTTCTCCCCCAGCTCCTCCTAATGAAAAGAAAGAAAAGGAGGCCAGGGATGCCCCAAAGCCAAATAAGCTCATGGATCAAACTCATCCTTGCTGAGGCCGGGAAGGCTGGAGAGTGAAGCTGCCATGCAAATGGTCTGAGCCACATGCAGAGGGGAGGAGCGGGCAGCTGGCCTGGCTAGCTAGCGGGGTGGAGGGGCGAGGCTGGGGCCAGCTTACCCTGAAAAGCCCCCTCACACGTATCCAAAACTGCGCCACTCATGTCACACAGCTGCAAGAACACAATGATAGGATTCGGAGAAAGGAATCAACACGACAAAACATGAACGTCACAAAAAAAAAAAAAAAAAAAGCTATGCCAATATCACAGTCCCAGACGGGCCACATCAAACCATGATGGATTCTACACTGGCTCAGAGACCTGAACGTATGGGACGAAACAACAGTCTGCTGCCAAAAGGACATTAAAATAGGGTCCGCACAGGGCGAGGGACATTATGAATCCTGAAGGTCAGGAGTTCTTAAACCTGCTAGTTGGAACGTGAACCGCTCCGCTTCTCAGAGTCCTGGGGGTGCTGGCCTCCAGGCCTTCTGTTGCCCACTTTTGTTCCCCAATTTCTCCTCCCTTTCTGCTCTTTTCTGCTTCTCCATTGATATCTTCTGCTCTTTTTTTTTTTTTTTTTGAGATGGAGTCCCGCTCTGTTGCCAGGCTGGAATGCAGTGGCACAATCTCGGCTCCACCTCCCAGGTTCAAGCAATTCTCCTGCCTCAGCCTCCTGAGTAGCTGGGACTAGTGGCACGTGCCACCACGCCCAACTAATTCTCCTCGGCCTCCCAAAGTGCTGGGATTACAGGCGTGAGCCACCGTGCCCGGCCATCTTCTGCTCATTCTATTGCATATGTTATTGACACTACCTTGTGTCCCTTCCCTGGGGTGGCTGGAAGAGACAGCAGATGTGACACATTGGGAGGAACAGCCCTGGAGACCTGGCTCAGGTGACCTTCAGCTCCTCCGCAGCTGTGACCTTCCCCGAGGGCAGCAAGCCTGTGTCCTCCCATCATGGGCTCCTTCAGGAGACAACACCTGAGCACCAACACCCACTAAGATGGGAGTGGTGCTCACTGCATTTTCCAGGGAGAAATTTGCTTAATTTTTAATAAGCCTCAGGATAGATGACAGCAGCTGTACCTTCAACATTAATCACATCCAAAAATAAATAAGCCAAATCACCAGATGGCTCTTCCCCGTAATATTTAAATCTGACCCAGTACAAACACTTGCAAATTGGACTAGCCTTTTCAAAAGCAGCACAGAGCTGAACCCCACAGGGTCACTGCTTCCGTCTAATCACGGAAGAAATAAATGACTCTTTTGGAGAAGGACATGGAGGGAAAAATGAATTATCACAAAAAGTCCCAGTGCATCCTAGGACAGCACTGTTATTTGAAATGGGTGAGTGGGTATGTGTGTGTGTGGTGTGTGGTGTGTGTGTGTGGTTGTGTGTGTGTGTGTGGTGGTGTGTGTGTGGTGTGTGGTTGTGTGTGTGTGTGTGGTGTGTGGTGTGTGTGGTGTGTGGTTGTGTGTGTGTGGTGTGTGGTTGTGTGTGGTGTGTGGTGTGTGTGGTGTGTGTGTGGTGTGTGGTGTGTGGTGTGTGGTGTGTGTGTGGTGTGTGGTGTGTGTGTGGTGTGTGGTGTGTGTGTGTGTGTGGTGTGTGGTGTGTGTGTGTGGTGTGTGGTGTGTGGTGTGTGTGTGGTGTGTGGTGTGTGTGTGGTGTGTGGTTGTGTGTGTGGTGTGTGGTTGTGTGGTGTGTGGTGTGTGGTGTGTGTGTGGTGTGTGGTGTGTGTGTGGTGTGTGGTTGTGTGTGTGTGGTGTGTGGTGTGTGTGTGTGGTGTGTGTGTGGTGTGTGGTGTGTGGTGTGTGTGTGTGTGTGGTGTGTGGTGTGTGTGTGTGGTGTGTGGTGTGTGTGTGTGGTGTGTGTGTGTGTGGTGTGTGGTTGTGTGTGTGTGTGGTGTGTGGTGTGTGTGGTGTGTGGTGTGTGTGTGTGGTGTGTGGTGTGTGTGTGTGTGGTGTGTGTGTGGTGTGTGGTGTGTGTGTGTGGTGTGTGGTGTGTGTGTGTGTGGTGTGTGGTGTGTGTGTGTGGTGTGTGGTGTGTGTGTGTGTGTGGTGTGTGGTGTGGTGTGTGGTGTGTGTGTGGTGTGTGGTGTGTGTGGTGTGTGGTGTGGTGTGTGGTGTGTGGTGGTGTGTGGTGTGTGTGGTTGTGTGTGTGGTGTGTGTTCCAACCCAAGCTGCCTCACCTTCTGCTACTTGGGACAACAGTAGGCACACATATGCTCCAGCTCACCGCCAGGCTACTGCACTTCACTAAGTGGGTTGGCTCTAGCCCAAGACACAGCTCAACCCTGTGCCTGTCTCCCTGAACAAGGAAAATGCTCAAATGACTTTAGCAGCCACCACAAATATGCCCCTGACTTTACAATCTTATGTGGTTGAAGTGTCTGGGCAGATGTTCCAAAAACGTCTCGTTCCTTCCAGCCAATGAATGGTTTTGGCTAAACGTGGTGTGTGTTTGTGATTTTGCGCTTACAGATTTTCCTGGGGGAAGAGAGCTCTGTCTTTGTTTCTAAATTTAAATCCAAACTAAATTAAGTCGTTGTGGGTTTGTCCAATTAGCTCCTCAGGGAATTGGTCAGGGAGGGGAGTCTGGGGGAGGGGAACGGAGACATGCATGTTTTCTGAAATTCACCCCTCTCTAAATATCTATCTGGAAGTATAGTTTTCTAGCAAGGCTTATTTTAGTAATAGTGAAAAACATCTTGGGTTCTTAGGCCCTGTTCTCCAGATGAGCATTTATACCTGTCGGTTGCTTGGGCTCTACCCAGGAAATACCTGAGTTTTAATGCTGTTTTGTGATCATAACCAGCTTCCAGCCTCTCCTGAGGCCCCACTCCAAAGGACTCAGTGTCTTCAACCCCCAATAATAAGAGCAAAAACAGAACTCCAGGCTGGTGGGCTTAGACCAAGAGAGATCCCATAAGAAGCCCCCATGTGGGACACGTGGATTCCAGGGTTGCTTTCCATTGGTGGGCTTCTAAGGAGATCTTACGAGCTACCCCTGGTGCCAGCCCAGTCATCTCAAAGCATGCAGGAATGTGTTCACTGGCAGTGACACTAGCAATCCCTCCCCTAGGCACATTTCACTAAAGTTCATAAAAAAAAGTGAGGGAGCCTGTGGCTCAGTTACCTGTAGACATGCTTTCCCCAGGGGACATGCCATCTAGCATGGGGGGCTCCGTGGACTGTGGACTAGAGGCCGAGAGGTTTACTGTGGGAGGCTGAGGAGGCGGCAGAGTAGGTCGCTGTCGCGGCTTAGGAGTGGGCCGCGATTTGCTCAAAGTGCTTGTAAAGACAGAAGGAGAGGCCAGGGGAGGAGCTGCAGCTGGGGAGAGCTGGCCCGAGGCCAAGGAGTACCCCTGAGGGTAGCTCAGTCCATAGGGTGATGGGGTGCTGGGCGGGGTGGGGGACAGGCTGACTGGGGACGGCTGGCCAGCGGACTGGTCTGCCACAGCCCCCGGCTGGCCAAAGGGGACCTTGGGTGGAATTGGTGCCAGCTTCTTTGAAACTGAAAGAGAAAACACAACACAACAACAAAACACAAAGTTGTTAAATGAAGCCACTTGTGGGGCCTGTTCACACACCCTTCAGCGTTCAAAGCTGTCCCTACCTTCTGCCCCTCACCACCCACCCACACCTCCCTGCCCTGCTCCCCCGGCCTCTTGCCACATTGAGAGCAGCCAATACAATTTTTAAAAATTAACCGAGAACTGCAAGTTTTCCTATCTTCCCATCTGTTAACTAATTTTTCCTCCTCTTTTCTGGATTCCTGCCCTGATCTACACATGCACACCCAGCCAAACTAGAGAACAAATTTCCCATCCACAGGAGTGGGCTGCCTTCCCAGTGGTGAGAGGTATCGCTGCGGCTCTCTGAGCAAGAGTGAGTCAGTGGGGCAGGGTCCAGCAGAGGATGACTCCAGTTCAATTTGCTGTAATAGACAGAGGAGCCCTGACCCAGGGGCAGGTCCTCGGGATGGAAAACTGACTTTTGGCTGAAGCTGTCCGGTGGCTTCTGGCTCCCGTAACAGTGGTATGTGAGCAAATCCTCTGGCCGCAGAACCCTTGTTTTTTCATTACTTTATATGCTGTGCCTCAACCCTGCATCCTTGCTGCTGAGGCTTTCTTCTCATTCTTGTTTCTTTCTAGAATCGTACCCTCTGGTCTAAGCATGTATGGATCGACTGCATTTTTCATTGTTTTTTTTTTTTTTTTTTTTTGGAGACGGAGTCTTGCTTTTGTCGCCCAGGCTGGTGTGCAATGGCGTGATCTCCGCTCACCACAACCTCCGACTCCCAGGTTCACGCAATTCCCCTGCCTCAGCCTCCTGAGTAGCTGGGATTACAGGCGCACGCCACCACGCCTGGCTAATTTTGTGTTTTTAGTAGACACAGGGTTTCTCCATGTTGGTCAGGCTGGTCTCGCACTCCCAACCTCAGGTGATCCGCCTGCCTCAGCCTCCCAAAATGCTGGGATTACAGACATGAGCCACCATGCCCGGCCAATCAACTGCATTTTTCAAAGCACATCATTGCCCTGACCTCCTTTGCCTTACCTTCATTTCCCTTTTCTTAATCACCCCATAGAATGACAAATCCATTACACCTTTAATTGAAAATGGATTGGTAAAGACAATAAATTCAAACGTCCAGGAGATACTTGATGGGCAAATATCTTGAGAGAGTGATCACTAACCTGTTAGGCTTAAGTGAGGACTGGCTGTGTGTGGGTCTGATTCCTGTTTTTTTTTTTTTTTTTTTTTTTGAGACGGAGTCTCACTCTGTCACCCAGGCTGGAGTGCAGTGGCGCGATCTCGGCTCACTGCAAACTCCGCCTCCCAGGTTCACGCCATTCTCCTGCCTCAGCCTCCCAAGTAGCTGGGACTACAGGTGCCCGCCACCACGCCCAGCTAATTTTTTGTATTTTCAGTAGAGGCGGGGTTTCACTGTGTTAGCCAGGATGGTCTCCATCTCCTGACCTCATGATCCACCTGACTTGGCTTCCCAAAGTGCTGGGATTACAGGCGTGAGCCACGGCGCCCAGCCATGTGTGTGGGTCTGATTCTAGAAGAAATTATCTTGTAAGTCCTAAGGGAGAGGTCAGAAGCTCTTCCTTCACCCTGCCCCACCCCTACTCCCTCTAAGGAACAAGGTCTGTTAGGAGGACACCTCATGTATTCGCTGGGTGTGTCAGTCTGCTGGGTGTGTCAGTCTGCTGGGTGTGTCAGTCTGCTGGGTGTGTCAGTCTGCTGGGTGTGTCAGTCTGCTGGGTGTGTCAGTCTGCAGTGTGGACAGAAGGACACGCCCTTCAGAATCCTACCAACGTGGGCTCAAATTTCTATCCTGCCACTTACCCGCTGTATTCCCTGGGTCAACTTATTCAAACATCTTCTATGCAATTGGAGGAAAAAGATTTTCTCTGCAGCAGTGTAATAATTAAATAAGATCATGCAAGTCAAGTACCACATAATCATGACATAATAAAACCACTTAACTTTCCAATTTCACTTTTCAACTCTACTTCCTGAGTACAGGGGAAGTGCTTCCAGCAGCTGCTACTGCAGCTCATGGCAGCCACGTGGTCATGGGTGACAGACGCAGGGGTACCCCTGGGTGAGAAGCAGGTGGAGACCCTAGGGATCAATGCTTGCACATGCCTTCTCACGAAGGAGCTGGGGGACGGAGGATGCATCATCATGTCTGTGATGACATTTACCACTTCCGGTGGTGACAGGAATAGGATGTGAAATTGTAGGCACGCTGTCAAAAGACTGAGGTGTTAAAAAAAAAAAATTTAAAAACAAGACCTGCTAAGTGTGCCATCTGTGGGCATGATGGGGAGTAGAGAAGAAATGTATACCTTTCAAAAGATGGGTCCGAGCTATTGAAGGTCACTTGGGAAAGGGACCTGAGTCACTGTAGGCTACACTGCCTGCAGAGGTCCAATGTGCTGCAAAAACGAAAAGGGTCAACCTGTCACTGGCATTAGGAGGCTGGTTGGCTGCTATGGGAGCCCTGGTTCTCCCACTGCACGAGACAGTGACTTAGCCATCACCCCCGTCTTGTAGCTGCGGGAAAGTTAAAGGACTCTTTTTTTTTTTCTTTTTTTGGGGACAGAGTTTTGCTTTGCTGCCCAGGCTGGAAGGCAGTGGCACAATCTTGGCTCACCACAACCTCCACCTCCCAGGTTCAAGCAATTCTTGTGCCTCAGCCTCCTGAGTAGCTGGGGTTACAGGTGCTCACGACCATGCCCAGGTGATTTTTTTATATTTTAGTAGAGACAGGTTTCACCATGTTGTCCAGGCTGGTCTCAAACTCCTGAGCTCAGGCAATCTGCCGGTCTCAGCCTCCCAAAATGCTAGGATTACAGGCGTGAGCCACTGCGCCCAGCCAGTTAAAGGACTCTAAAACAAAGAGGTGCCCGGCTGGGTGTGGTGGCTCACGCCTGTAATCCCAGCAGTTTGGGAGGCAGAGCTGGGCTGATCACCTGAGGTCAGGAGTTTGAGACCAGCCTGGCCAACATGGTGAAACCCCATCTCTACTGAAAATACAAAAATTAGCCGGGCTTGGTGGCAGGCACCTGTAATTCCAGCTACTCGGGAGGCTGAGGCAGGAGAATCGCTTGAACCCAGGAGGCGGAGGTTGCAGTGAGCCGAGATCGTGCCATTGCACTCCAGCCTGGGAGACAAGAGCGAGACTTCGTCTCAAAAAAAATAATAAAATAAAAAAAAAAATAACCAAGAATATGGCATCTACACCAAGGAGAAACCACTGGTGCTGGAGAAATGCTCTGAAATGCTGAAATCTCCCACCGCCACTTTGGTCCAACTCCTATTCAACCTTCACGATGTCATTTCTGCTGGGCCACCCGTCCTAACTCCTGAGTTAGAAAGCATGCTCCCAGGTGTCCTCACAGTACCCTGAGTGTCTCCCAGCACAGTGCCAACACCTTTGCCTTGTCATTGCCTTCCTCTCTGGAAAGCACAGAGCTCTGTACATAGCAGGATTTAATAAATTTGTGTAGAATGCAGAAGGAATGAGTAGGGATTGAATAAGATCCACGGGCTTGGTGAGGGCAGACGAAGAGAATGAAACTGCCACTGCAGATCGGAACTAAGGGGGCTGGCAAAGGGCCTGTCAAGAAGGCACACATGGATGAGCTACACCCGGGCCCTATTCGACATATCCAGGAGTTAAAAGCCGCTCCTAGAAGTGCGAGTGGTCTGAATTTAGAACACACAGGATGATGTATTATTTTAGATGAGTGAAAGACTTTGCAAAGAGATGACACAGGTAAGAACGAACCAAAAAGGTTCAGATAAGTACGCTCAGTACAGCTCCCCATTGATGAAATGTAACATGGAGCCTGCCTTTAGCTTTTGGAAGTGATTATCTGAAGAGATAATAACTGGTCACTGTGGCCATTCTTGGGCCTGCCAGAGCAGAAGCATTCAGAGCTGAGACTCAGGTACTACAGAAGCTATCCTGACCTCCTCCTGTCACCCTGTACGAGTGACCTAGGGGTAGGCAGCTGTGCAAGCCTGCCTTGGGGGGAAGGAGACTCCTGTAGATGACCCTATACAGCTTTTCAAATGACAGAGGTAGGGCCTGGCAGGTCTCTGGAAAACACACATCATTGTGGACAATGAATTTTGCCCTGGTGGCATCATTTGGTATATGGGAAGCACTGGCCTCTATACGCCCCTAATGAGCCCACCTGTCAAATGAGTAAACTGAGGAATAATAGAGAAACGATCCCTTTTAACTTCCAAAGCTCTAATGTCCAGCTGGGAATTAGTCACTAAACCACACAGTTTCTCAATATCCAAGTTAACAGAGGAAAACGAGTCTTCAGGGAATGTCATAGCCACCTCCGGCCTGAGACCAAGGAGAAGGGAAGCAGGGCCATACCTTTCCGGAGGGTGTGAGGACTCTGGTCTGCAGGCGGCTGGCTGGGGCTGGGGCTGGTGCCCGGCTGAGCTCCTGGTTGAGCCCCTGGTTGCGTCCCTGCACAGGCCGTGCCCTGGCTGGAGCCTGGACTTCCTTTCTGTGCAGACCCTGGAGAAAGTTCCTTGCTTTTTGTTGTACTGAAATGAAAGCACATGAGACAGAAGAAAAGCCCTGAACTCAGTGAGCTGCAGCGCCAGCCTTGCCGATGGCCACCCTGTGTGTCCTTCTGGGCCCCATGCAAGTCTGTCCCAGCTCTGGTCTGTCTCAGCCCCTTCCTAAAGCCTTCGCAGGTGCCTCACGGGGTGACTGTCCTTCCTGGAGCTCTGACGGCCTGGGTTCCGCCCCCATCTCTGTGGCACTTGGCACTCACTGCCAACGCCCTTTTCATGCCTCTGCCCTCCTCTCTTCAAGGAGACCGTGAGCAATGTGAGGGCAGGGGCCTGAGCACTTCCACTGTATCCTGCCATCAACCTGGGAATTCTAGAACATTCTCAAACTGGAACGCCAAAGTGTTTTTCCTATTATAGCCAACAGGACTTCTTAGGGCCACTGTGCCCAACGAGTGCTGATGACACGGACTCCTGCTGCCAAGCTTGTGGCCCAGCTCTCCAGCTGTTTGCCCTGAGCCTCCAGCCACCCCCCAGGCAGGAGGGATTCTAGGACTCATCCTCAAACTCAACACCCATTCCAGTGGAGGCTAGAGTGGACAGAAATCCAGGCCATGCCCTTAAGTGTGGGCCAGCTTGAGTCCCAGTCCCAGGCTTCAAGAGAGGCGAAGGTCGATGGCAGTGAGGGCTCTGGCCTCTGACCTCTGGAATTGACAACGAGGTACCCTAGGTCACCAGGTTTCCTAAACAGGATTCAACGTTACTGCAAGGCTATTCCTCAGCCTTCTCCTAAGGATGAAGCACGTATTAGAAGACACCTCACTCCACACCACAGACCAGGGATTTGTCATCCTGACATGCGACGGTAGATATTACTAACTGATCTCCATACTTCCCCCACAGTGTTCTCAATCCTTTCCAAGAAAATACTCCAGGTGGCCTTTAGTGAATCAGGGGAGATGCCCTAGAGTTGGGAGCTATCTGTCATCCGTGCTAGAACCTACCTGGATTCTGATGCCCATAGGTGGGGCATGAAGAGTCTGGGAACCCAAATCCTCTGCAATGGCTGTTTCTATCCCACAAAAGCAGGTGCAACCTGGGCCGGGCACGATGGCTCACGCCTGTAATCCCAGCACCTTGGGAGGCCGAGGCAGGCAGGTCACCTGAGGTCAGGAGTTTGAGACCAGCCTGGCCAACATGGTGAAACCCCGTCTCCACTAAAAATACAAAAATTAGCCGGGTGTGGTGACACGTGCCTGTAATCCCAGCCATTCGGGAGGCTGAGGCAGGAGGACAGCTTGAACCCGGGAGATGGAGGTTGCAGTAAGCTGAGATTGTGCCACTGCACTCCAGCCTGGGCAACAGAGGGAGACCCTGTCCAAAAAAAAAAAGAAAAAAGGCAAGCACAGCCTATTTCTTTCCTAAACTGATCTAGAAACTCCAAGTGTTAATTTGGAGAAAAATCCAACAGGAATAGAGCCCTCTCGTCCACTGAGGTGAGAAAGACTGGGAGCAGGGAGCTGGGCCGGAGAAGCCCATAGCGTCAAAGCACAGGTCATTTTCCTCATGCAAAGAAATAAAGGAGAGATCACATTCAATGTGGAGGCACATTCTCTCCCTCTTGGGATGAGTCTTACATGCTATACCTCGTTCCCCAAGGGGCAAAAACCATTTTATTCAGAGGAACCAAAAGAGCAATAATTCATTTCTCTATTCTGTTAATGAAAAACAGAAACAGAAAACCCTTGCCTCACTCAGGCTGGACAAGGACCTCAGGCTCCAGGTTACCAGGTACCCGGGCATCAATGCCAATTATCTACCTACCCTTCCCTCTATCTCTGCCACTATCAAGAGGAAGGCCAATCAACCAATCAAAAACATCTCATAATCAGCAAACCAAAAAATTGCTTCTTGTGGGTGGGTAGACTCTTCTTCCTTCCTTTGGACACACATCTATCCAAGGAATCTAGGAATGAGCTCTTCCTTCTGTTCCCTGCCACCAAACACACTTTTTTTTTTTTTTTGAGACAGAGTCTTGCTGTGTTGCCCAGCTGGAGTACAGTGCCACGATCTCAGCTCACTGTAGTCTCTGCCTCCCAGGTTCAAGCGATTCTCCTTCCTCAGCCTCCCGAGTAGCTGGGATTAAAGGCATGTGCCACCACACCCAGCTAATTTTTGTATTTTTAGTAGAGATGGGGTTTCACCATGTTGGCCAGGATGGCCTCGATCTCCTGACCTCAGGATCCACCTGCCTCGGCCACCCAAAGTGCTGGGATTGCAGGTGTGAGCCACCACGCCCAGTCCAGACACACTTCCTCCAGCACAGAAACAAGTATTTATCTACTTAGCCTTGTCCTCTCTCTCCAGCATAGGTGCAGCTGACCCAATGGGTAGAGGTGGGGCGTAGACTGGCTATTAGGGGCACTACATGAACAAGGCATGCTTAAGGCACGTTTGAGGACAAGTTAGCTCTGAAGATGCATGACTCACCCCATGAGCTTGGTGCCAAGAAGCAGGAAGGGGAATTTTGGGGTTAGCATTCATCCTAAGCAGTTGGGCAGGATGTGGAGGCAGAGCCTGGCTGGACAGAGCCAGAGAAAGAACTGAAGGTGGGGCCTGGGGTAGGGAGTGGGAGGGTGGGAATCAGTCAGAGGGAAGGAAGGGCCCGCCATCCTCATGGGAGGGGAAGCCAGAAGGAGAATCCGGCCACTCGAGGGAACATCATCGGGGCTGCAAACATCCAGCAAACAGAAACAAACAACACAAACAAAAACAATGGAACACCTGTTTGTACTGGGAGAAATCCATGCGGGGAGAGAAAAAAAAGTGGTGTAAAACAAAAAACACTAACATCCAAGGAAAAGTTACAAAACCGGTCAGCCCGGGCAAAGGGGAAAGACATTTGGCCATAGAGCAATGTTGAGTGACCTTTAAAATAATCTAAACCAGAGGGTGCCATTCCCTGCCCACAAGTAACTCTGCCAGGCCACCCACCGAGAATGTTCCTAGAATGCCTTCAGAGCCTGGGGGAATCCATCTTCAAGGAGCACTTTTTAGAAATATCATTTATATGCCAAATACCATATGGCACTGAGTCCCCTTTCTAAGATGGGAAACTAGGATGAAGCCGATGAGTATCCAAAAAGGAAGCGGTCCCAGCCCGTCTCCCGCCTGTGGGTCCGTTTCCTCCTGGTCGGCCTCACCTGGCCCACCACTCTCAGACTCTGCTTCTCCAGTGAACTCCCTGTGCCCGCTTCTGCATCTCTCAGGTCCATCTGTGGCCTAGCAAGTGCACAGCCAGGACCGAGCATCCTCTGAGTTGAAGTCATCAACAGCAACCCCTGCATACCCAGGCTCAGGTGCCCCTCCTATGCTCTAAGACTACCTATGCCCCTGTCCCTTTGTCATTTCCTGGTTTTACAGTGAAAATACTTTTTTTTTTTTTTTTTTTTTTTGACACAGAGTCTCGCTCTGTCGCCCAGGCTGGAGTTCAGTGGTGCCATCTCGGCTCACTGCAACCTCCACCTCATGGGTTCAAGCAATTCTCCTGCCTCAGCCTCCTGAGTAGCTGGGACTATAGACATATACCACTGCACCCAGCTGATTTTTGTATTTTTAGTAGAGATGGGGTTTCACCATGTCGGCCAGGCTGGTCTCGAGCCCCTGACCTCAGGTGATCCGCCCGCCTCAGCCTCCCAAAGTGCTGGGATTACAAGTGTGAACCATCACGCCTGGCTGTGAAAATACTCTTTACTCATTAAACAAAACAAAACAAAAAAGCCTGGAAGCCTCTCGTGTAGGGGGTTGGTGTGGGTGTGGATGTGTGTTCATGTGCTGGTGGTGATGGTGTGTGAGGATGTGTGTCCATGTGTATGCATGTGTGTTTGGAGAAAGATTTGGGTTAGAAGATTCAGCTTCCCAAAGTCTCCAAAACTTTTCTGGCAGTGGTCATGGAGGAATGCCACGTCCTCTAACAGGAGACACAATGGTATGTGATTTCATGTTGCTTTTCTGGTGTTCTAAATTGCTGTTTGAGAAAAGTTAGAAACAAACAGCAAAGCTATTTCATGGTGCAATTCTCACTTCCAGAATCTGCCTCCCCCGATCATGCCCCTTTCAAGGAAGGGCCAGGTACTGTCTCCTCCCCTGCCACCCTGGGTATGCATAACCAAGTGCTGTCATATGGCCGGGCGCGGTGGCTCACGCCTGTAAACCTAGCACTTTGGGAGGCCGAGGTGGGCGGATCATGAGGTCAGGAGATCGAGACCATCCTGGCTAACATGGTGAAACTCCGTCTCTACTAAAAATACAAAAAATTAGCCGGGTGTGAAGGCGGGCGCCTCTACTCCCAGCTACTCAAGAGGCTGAGGCAGGAGAATGGTGTGAACCCAGGAGGCGGAGCTTGCAGTGAGCTGAGATCGCACCACTGCACTCTGAGACTCCGTCTCAAAATAAAAAAAACAAAAAAAAAACAAAAAAAAAGTGCTGTCATTATTTGTCAGGGCCTGTTTGCTCACTGGAACGTGAACTTTTTAAGGGCAGCAATCATGTCTTTTTATCTTTAAAAAGAGAAAGTTCTCAGTTAATGTTCTTCAAGCTAGCCATAAAATGAATTCCTGTCTTTTTCCTTCCCCTAAAATAATGGAAATTCAACCATGTGGCAAGCTGCAAAGGTCATCAGGCCCAGTGTGACCACCACCTCCATTCCTTCCCCGACTTGCACCCATTTTAGCAGCACGAAAAGAAAAAAAAAAAATTGGCTGCTATGACTATAAAGAAGAGAATGAGAAACACAGAAATTGTAAACTTCGAAATAGGATACAGCAGTCCCCCTTATCTGTGGTTTTACTTTCTGCAGTTTTAGTTACCTGTGGTCAACTGTGGTCCAAAAATAGGTGCATACAGTTCAATAAAATATTTTCAGGCTGGGCATGGTGGCTTATGCCTGTAATCCCAGCACTTTGGGAGGCTGAGGCAGGTGGATCACCTGAGGTCGGGAGTTCGAGACCAGCCTGACCAACATGGAGAAATCCCATCTCTACTAAAAATACAAAAAATTAGCCAAGCGTGGTGGCACATGCCTGTAATCCCAGCTACTCGGGAGGCTGAGGCAGGAGAACTGCTTGAACCTGGGAGGCGGAGGTTGCAGTGAGTCGAGATCACGCCACTGCACTCCAGCCTGGGTGACCAACCGAGACACTATCTCAAAAAAAAAAAAAAAAAAAAATTGAGAGACACCACATTCACATAATTTTATTACAGCATATGCTTATAATTCTATTTTATCACTAGTTATTGCTCATGTCCTACTGTGCCTAATTTATGAATTAAACTTTATCATAGGTATGTGTATATAAGAAAAAATAACAGCATGTATAGGGTTCGGGACCATCAGCTGTTTCAGACATGCGCTGGGGTTCTTGGCATGTATCCCCCACGGATATGGGGGGCCACTGTAACGACAAAGACAGAGGAAGGGGAAAACAGAGAGTTGGGGAACCTAAGACTCTTCACCCCGCCTTCGCAAGCTGCCACCTTCTGCTTGCTTGCGATGTTATGCTGGGGAAGACTGGACTTCGTGTGATAATCCAGGCAGCTGCGGATGACTGACTTGGTGCCAGCGCGATGCAGAAGCCAAATATGAATGCTTAGAAATGGGGGCAGGGGCGTGGGAAACGATGAAATCCAAGAGGCCTCCAGTGCGGCCAACCCAGACACCCCCTGCACCGCACACCAGCCCGCCCGGACGGCAGTGGCAAGCGCTTACCTGGTGCGCTCGGGCCCCGGCTGGAGGCCCAGGCCGGATGGAGAGAGCGCGGGGGCCGCGGGGCTGTCCAGGGGCTGCTCCGGCAGCGGCGAAGGCAGGGGCGCAGCCAGCTCGGCGGGCGGGGCGGGAGGCTGCATGGAGGGCGGGGCGCAGGACACTTTCCGACCGGCCGAGGAGCCTCTTCGAGCCACCCAGTTTGTGTCCATGACCCTCACGCCCATGCTGGCGAGGGACACAAAGACACCGCTTACCCACGCGTGACAGATGACAGGTGACAGGCTCCCTCCCCCACATTCAAGCAGGTCCGCGTTGGGAGAAGAGCAGCGCAGCTTTAGCACCCCGGGGGCCCGGGAAGCGATGCATTGGGGGCTGTGCTCCCAGCACCCTGGCTGCTCCCGGCGGCCAAGACACAGCCCTGGGCAGCCCAGTCCTGGCAAGAGCGGCCCCTCACTGAGGCAAGGAGCAGGGCACAGTCGGCAGCGCTGGCGGCCACAAGCTGTGCTTCAACCCTCTGCCAAAGCCAGCTCAGGATGATGGCCCGGCAAGCTCCCTGGGTGTAAACTGCCAGCCTTCCTCACAGCGGTGTGTGGCCTAACTGGGGGGGGGCAGGGACACTCACTCCTCCCAAGTGCAAGACGAGGTGGGAGGGGCAGCGAAGTGGGGAGCGTGGAACTGACAGCAGGAGACATCTAAATATGCATCCTTCTTTTTGTAACTTGAGAGTCTAGCCCCAGCTCCACCACTGCTGGGACCCTGGCCAAGTCACACCTCTGCAGGCCACTCCCGCTTGTCTACACAGCAGGGAAGGGGCTGCTTGTGCCTATGGTCCCTCTAGGCTCTGATTCTATTTTAATGATGGGCACACAGCTTCAAATAAGTCGGCCAAGCAACCAGACGCGGCGCATTCACCCTCTGGTGGAACTCACTACGATGCATAGGTGGCTCAGTTGAACAGACTGAGCATGGCCTCATAGCTACCAGAGGATACCATACCTTTGGATTTTCCTAAGGCTGCAGGGACAGAAACATACAGATATTAGTTTCAAAAAATCTAGGCCTTCCTTTGGACATAAAGGTTGTCTTTCTGTAAGGGGTCTCTCTCCATGGTCCAGCGTCTTGGGGTGGGATTTTTATTGTGCTATGAAATTACTACAATTTAGTTGGTCTCTCTAAAGTGACTCTCCTATTTGTGTAAGTGCAAGTCATACCCTACCATGCACACAGGTAGAGAGAGCAGCTGAAGAGCTGATATTGGTACGGCATGGGGAAGAAAGAGGCAGAAGGGAGAAAGAAATTGGTAAAAGTAGTCATCTGCTCACTTTTTTTTTTTAAAAAACATTTTACTTATTTATGGCCGGGCACAGTGGCTCACACCTGTAATCCCAGCACTTTGGGAGGCCAAGGCTGGTGGATCACGAGGTCAGGAGATCTAGACCACCCTGGCTAACATGGTGAAACCCCATCTCTACTAAAAATACAAAAAATTAGTCGGGAGTGGTGGCAGGCACCTGTAGTCCCTGCTATTCGGGAGGCTGAGGCAGGAGAATGGCGTGAACCCGGGAGGCGGAGCTTGCAGTGAGCTGAGATCGCGACACTGCACTCCAGCCTGGGCAACAGAGCAAGACTCCATCTCAAAAAAAAAAAAAAAAATTATTTATTTATTTATTTATTTGAGACAGAGTTTCGCCCTTGTCACCCAGGCTGGAGTGCAATGACGCCATCTCCACTCACTGCAACCTCTGCCTCCTGGGTTCAAGCGATTCTCCTGCCTCAGCCTCCCGAGTAGCTGGGATTACAGGCACCCGCCACCACGCCCAGCTAATTTTTGTATTTTTAGTAGAGACGGGGTTTCACCATCTTGGCCAGGCTGGTCTCAAACTCCTGACCTCAGGTAATCCACTCGCCTCGGCCTCCCAAAGTGCTGGGATTACAGGCGTGAGCCACCGCGCCTGGCCTTATCCACTCACTTCTAAGTTACATAGACTAGAAGGTGGTTAGTTCCCTTTCCTCTGATCTAGGAGGTACCACTGCTGTCATCTCAGCCAAGGTTTCATTGACTCTAAGGTAAGGGCTCACATTTCTAGCATTAAGGGAGAAACATTCATTCATTCACGGAGAAAACATATACTTATACTCCCAACCAGCATTTGTCTCTATCATGTATCTGCACAGAGATAGGTGTATGGGGAATATAATGTGCTCACTCTCACCTCCCCCCTGCCAAATGGTCACCTACACTAGTCAGAAGCACAAAACTATTACACCATGAAATCCTGCTCACCTAGTAAGGTCATATTTACCTTGTAGAGGTACAGCAAGATTTAATAACAGAAAAAGTTCAAGTATGGAGATTTGGTTGCAGAAGGTGGGATGGTGGGATTTAGGTGTTTTAAGGAAATATGGGGAGTGATGCTGAAACCGAGCACACACTGGGATGGGACGGCTTCCTGATCCTCTTCCTTCCTAGGACTACCAGAGGCCTTCTCATGTCTAGTACCATTGCTGGTATTTCTCATCTCCGCTGGGTGGCTTCAAGGGATGGAGGGAAAGGGAAGGGATGTCTCTTTCCTGGACCCAATAGTTTCCAAAGTCATCTGGGGTCTGAGAACCTTCTACCGATAAACAAACACTTCCTATAGGATATCCAGAAATGCTTTTGGAGGCCACTTGAAACTCTGGGACAAAGTCTGGTTACATCCCCTGGTATTTAAAGCGGGCTGCCGAGGATCATCAAACTGTGGTCTGCCAGCTTCAGAATGTATCAGGATGAAAAGAACAAAGAGCTTAACATTCCTCTTGGGGAACGGAACTGATACCACTTAGTTGCAATGGTTGGTGAGGATTGCAGGCATGTGAGATGTTTCACATGGTGACCAGCACAAGGAGTCCTAAAAATCTAAGTCCTACCCCATGTTCTCTTCCTTGCCCCTTTCTCTTCTACTTGAAAAAGGCTTTCTCACCTGGCGAGAAGGTCTGGGCCAAAGCTGGTGGGGGATGCCTTCTATTTCCCCAGCAGTACCTTCCAGCATCAGGAATCTCAGACACCAGCCTCCTTGGTGATATTCTGGTTTACCAAGGGAAGGTGTCAGCTTGGGCATGGGGTAGGTACTGGGCGAGACTTGCTAAATAACACTGGCAAACTTCGGCAACTGAGAAATATGGGTTCAACGTGCTACTTCTCCTCTTGTAAAGAGGCTACAGTGCCATACGCAATCACGACTTTCCCAGCCGAAATGACTTTCTCATAAGAGGGAGCATCACATGTTCCACTGTGAATTCACATCAAATGTTCACTGACATTTTCAAACAGTAATATAAATCTTTACACAGTAAATCAATCACAGAGGCAGCAGCAATGCTCTTGGAAGCCTAAAAGTGCATTTACCTTCCAAAGCAAAATGGTATATGTAAATGTTCAAATGTCTAGATAAAACTCAACCTGAAGACAGAAATAATAAAATTGCTCAGTATGCTGCCAAGAAGGGGAATCTATTCACAGATGGGGGATCCAACTAGAAGGTTATATCAGCAGTTCACAAGCTTCTGTTCATTGTTTTATTGCATAAAGAAACAGTAGCCGGAATCAAGGCACCGCTGCTGTTTCTTAAGAAAGGAGCAATACAGAAGTGGAATTAATAAAACATATCTGACTCCAGCAGACATCCCTGCAGGGATACCTAAGGACAATCTAAATGGCAAAGATTTCCCAGGCTTCTGCTGAAAACTGAGAACAATTTGGCTTTTAGATCCCTTTATAGTTGAATCAAGGTGAAAGCAAGAAGCCAGAGGCCAGCAAGAATCTCTCTGAAGCAAAGGGCTTAGAAATCAATAAGCAGGAGGTAGGGAGCCTACAGAATCTGGGGAGTGGAACCTGAGGTGATTCTCTCCACTGCTTCTTTTTTCTTTTCCTTTTTCTCTTCTCTTTTTTCTTTTTCTTTTCTTCTCTCTTTTTTTGTGAGACAGGGTCTTGCTCTGTCACCCAGGCTGGAGTGCAGTGGCATGATCATGGCTCACTGCAGCCCCAACTTCTTGGGTTCAAGTGATCTTCTCATCTCAGCCTCCTGAGTAGCTTGGACTACAGGCACATGCCACCACAGCTGTCTAATTTTCATAATTTTTTTAGAGATGAGTTTCGCCATGTTACCCAGGCTGGACCACTGCTGTCTCTCAGAGTAAGAAGACAAGGGGCAGGGAATCCAGAGTTGACACTGCTCATCATTGAGATGCACAGGATGGGAGTTAGGTGACAAGTCCTCACTTTGGCAAGGTAGACCCACTGAAGAACAATCTTCCCTGCCTGCCAGCATCTTATATTTGCATAGGATTTATCATAATGCACACATGGGTATTGTTCATGAGACGGTATCATGGAATAGGTTCTGGAATGACCCAGGCCTCTAGTCCCAGTTAACCATTCACTAACTCAGTAGAGCTCTCTCTTCATCCATAGAATGGAGCTAATACCTCCCTTCCTGTTTCTGGCATTTCCATGAAGATAGTTTATCAATTATTGAGTGATAAGATATATTTAGCATGCCCTTGCACCATGACCTGGTGGCAGAAGCTGAGTGGTCATACAGTGGGTTGTAGTAGGGTCTAGCTAGCTAAGCCAGTGGTGTTTTATGATGTGGGTAAGCTGGAGATTCAGAGAATCAGATGACATCTTGATGGAGGGAATATAAAGGCCTAGTATCTGGCTTGTGTTTTTGGGGTATAACGTGGTGACTCCACACCCTCTCCAGCTCAGGACAGTAGGGCTTTGAAAGCAGAGAATCTGGGTATGAATCCTAGATTTTCCAATGACTAACTCTATAATATGGAGGAGTTCTATCTGATTATCCTCCGTTCATCCTTTGTAAAATGGAATAACATGCTTCTCTTCCTTCGATTTGTTGTAAGGAGCCAGTGAAACTGTAGGCATAAAGTGCTTAGCTCTTACTAAGAAATCAGTAAGATGTTGTGTCAATGATAATGCTTTGTGCTTATAGGTGCCAAGCGCATTATGACTTGTTTTTAAAAATCTCCTCAGAGAAAGAGAATGAACACAAGTCTAAAATATGTTGATAAAGGGGGGAAAAGGCTACTCTACTGAGGAATCAGGCACAGCATGATAGAGATGCTAGGGAGACCCCATCTGGCTCATGTCACCTGGGTTTATCGGGTTTCCCATCAGATTTCTTCCCTTCCTAACAGGGACCCTAAACATCAAAAGATTTTGGGGTGAGTTCTCTGATAGAAATAGAGCAGGGAGGCCGGGTGCAGTGGCTCACACCTGTAATCCCAACACTTTGGGAGGCCGAGGTGGGTGGATCACGAGGTCAGGAGATCAAGACCACCCTGGCTAACATGGTGAAACCCCGTCTCTACTGAAAATACAAACAATTAGCCAGGCGTGGTGGCGGGTACCTGTAATTCCAGCTACTCAGGAGGCGGAGGCAGGAGAATGGCGTGAACCCGGGAGGCGGAGCTTGCAGTGAGCTGAGATGGCGCCACTGCACTCCAGCCTGAGCAACAGTGAGACTCTGTATCCAAAAGAAAAAAAACAAAAAAGAAAAAGAAAAAGAAATAGAACAGGGAACAAAAAATGGGAACTGGAAAAAAATGGGGACTGGAGGTTATTATCGGTCCCGTTTCCCTAGGTCTCTTAGTCTCGCAGGGCTCTGCTGAGTTGGATGACCCAACTTGGGTTTCAGAATAGGGGATGCTAACAGCCTACTTAGATGATTCCAAGCTTAGGGAACAAACAAATAAAGAGGGGATGCCTGCAAACCCTTCTAAGTCTTACTGCCCAACCCAGGTCATTGGGGCAGTAAAGGAGTCAGGAGTCAGAAGGGTCATCTTGTCTGAAAGGTTCTTTGGAAAACAAAATACACTAGGGCACAGGAGGCTCAGCCTGGAATGGTCACAGCATTTCCTGCTTACACAGGGTGTTCCATGTCCTGGGGAGCCTCCTGCAACCGTCAGCTGTCCTTGGCTGCTAGGATATTTTCTGCTTTGTCACTAAGCCCTTGGTGTTTGTATATTTCATGCTTGTAGAATTAGCTCAATTGCTCATGGTAAGGTGGAGACAGATAAAAACATTCAAGCACCTAGGTGGCAAGGAAAGGGCTTGATCAGGACGCCTCGTCAGTGGGAAAGTGGGCCCCGCCACGTTGCCACCTTAAAAACATGAGGATGTCACTCAAAAATCTGATTCCTGTACTAAGAACAGCTAACATTTACCATGTGCTGAGCTTTATTCTAAACACCTTGTCAGCAATATTTCATTCAATGCTCAGAATGATTCAAGTCAGTGCTTACCATGATTTCCCCATTTTGCATATGAAGCAACTGAGGCATTCAGAGTTAAGTAGCCAGGATTTGAACTCAGAGGGAGCCTGCTTCCAATGCTCAGACTCTGCATGCAGGGCTATTTACAGGGTTATTATTTTCACACAGTGTAAGCAGGGAGAAGTAGAAAGAGAAGAACTATAAATGGCTCCTTGATGCTAGAGATGAAGTGGCACGCTTCTTTTAAAGTCTGCAACCTGGTAGACCACGCAGGGAAAGGATTAGGCCCAGGACCAGTGGAACGACGGCTCAGGGTTCAAGAGGGAAGCAATGAAGCGATGTGTTGGTGAGGAGGTGCTCAGTGGCCAACTAGAGCAGCTAGGGGTAAACCGGTAGAAGATGTTGTCTGCTCACTTCTAAACCCCCTGAACTTAGAAAATGGGTCATTCCTTTTACTCCAAGTGAGAAGGTCACTGGTATTGTGATGGGGCAAACAAGGAAACCATGTGAGAAAAATGCCTTCCCAGCCACTCCATGATGGCAGGGTTCAGAATAAGCCTGTCTTTGCTGAGGAATTGCGGCAGGAGGGGAGCGTGGACAAATTCAGTTCCAGACATTGCAACCACAGTGTACAATATTCTATTGTGTATCTGTCCACTAAAAGTTATGGGCCGTGCTATTTGGGAGGCTGAGGTGGGAGGATCATTGAGCCCAGGAGTTTGAGACCAGCCTGGGCAACAGAGCAAGACTCTATCTCACGAAAAAAAAAAAGAGTTGTGGATCAGGATCTTCTGGTCCACACCCCCAAGTCTAACCCTGGCCAGTGTCCAGTCATTGACACACCCTAGATGGAGACCTTACAAAAATTAAAGAGAAACAAAGACCTTCCCCAGCAAAAAAAAAAAAAAAAAAAAAAGGGGGGGGGTGGAGAGGGAGGAGAAGGAAGAAGAGGGAAAAATAAAAAAGGAGAAAAAGAAGCCAAAATATAAAATTTGGAAGATCCCAGCTCCAAGAAGAATAGGCATCTATAGGTAGAATACACTTATCACCAGGCAGAATTTTGCTGTGGACCATTCTAGCTGAGTTGTCTGGGGTTAGCAGAACAGACCTCTGAAGATCAGACATCTGCAGTGCTGTTTCTGACTCCTGGTCAGGAAGAATCCTAGCCAAAGGAGGTGTCAGCCAATACATGGCTGTGAAGTGTTTAAGTCTATAGAG
Organism: Nomascus leucogenys; assembly: GCF_006542625.1. Lineage (NCBI taxonomy): Eukaryota > Metazoa > Chordata > Mammalia > Primates > Hylobatidae > Nomascus > Nomascus leucogenys. Next base: position 64,985,359 of record NC_044399.1, read on the forward strand.
ATTTGGAAGGTTTTGGTTTTTGTTCTAGAGATCAGTTACATTTGGCAAAGGCCAGCCAAGAAAGAGGGGGCAGGGAAACCTGGTAGCTTCGCAAATATCCACAGAAGTTTCCCAAACACCCATTGTAGGCGTGCACATTCAGGGACTGTAAGATGAACTGTGGCAGAGAACCACAGGGTCAGCAGATGGTGTCCTGGACAGCAGAGGTGAGTGAAAAGGGGACCCAAAGCTCCTAAGACTTAGCCTGGCCTACACGCACCCAGTGAGGCTTAAATTCAGTATTTTCCAGCTTTTCTAGGAGTAACTCCTCTCTTCAGTAAGTAGCAAAAAAGTACCTTAACCTCTCCAGTACACATAAAGGCCACGTCCTCTGACAACATTTCAGACTTGGTCCCAGCATCCAACAAGGTCTAAGTGCGGGGGAGGAGGCTGATAAGGGGTCTGGACCAAAAACATCCCTCTCCATGCAGACAACCCTAAACCAAAATAGGAATCACATTTTCCATCCATACGCAGATGACTTTCTAGGTAAGTTTGTCTTATCATAGATTCACGCTCTGAAGTAAAATTACTGCATCACTTAACCAAGACATAATCTCTTTCAGGGATTTTTTTTTTTTTTTTTGAGACAGCCTGTCACTATGTCATCCATGCTGGAGTGCAGTGACACTATCATAGCTCTCTGCAGCCTCCACCTCCCAGGCTCAAGGGGTTCACCTGTCTCAGCCTTCTGACTAAGCTGGGACTATAGGTGCATGCCACCATGCCTCACTAATTTTTAAAAATTGTTTGTATAGATGATGTCTTGCTATGTTGCTCAGATTGGTCTTGAACTCCTGGCTTCAAGCAATCCTCCTGCCTCAGCCTCCCACAGTGCTGGGATTACAGGTGTGAGTCACTGCACCTGGCCTCAGGGATTTTAATATGCTGTTCATCCCTCCACTGCAGGATCTACAGAGGACATCCACGTCTGCAATTGCAAAAACAAGTCCCTTGGGGCACTGGTTCAGTTTATGTTTTGTGATGTACTAAATTTGAGAAATGATGTATGCTACAGCCCCCTGTGGAGGTCTGTGGCTTGTAACAGCATGTTAAAGACTCTAAGAAGTCAGGCCGGGCGCGGTGACTCACGCTTGTAATCCCAGCACTTTGGGAGGCCGAGGCGGGCGGATCACGAGGTCAGGAGATCAAGACCATGGTGAAACCCCGTCTCTATTAAAAATACAAAAAATTAGCCGGGCGTGGTGGCGGGCGCCTGTAGTCCCAGCTACTCGGAGAGGCTGAGGAAGGAGAATGGCGTGAACCCGGGAGGCGGAGCTTGCAATGAGCCAAGATTGCGCCACTGCACTCCAGCCTGGGCGACAGAGCGAGACTCCGTCTCAAAAAAAAAAAAAAAAAAAAAAGACTCTAAGAAGTCATACACTAAAGAAACTGGTTTCAATGTGTTGATCATGTGCTTCAGGAACTTATTAGACATCAGAGTCCACCCTCCTTCCCACTCACAATATAACCAACTACCAGTGGAAACTGGTATACCATAGGGTACAGTTCGAATTATTCTAGAACTCTCTCAATCAAGTGTGCCTTCTCCAAATTACTGAACTTCTAGATTAAAGTCCACATGGGTGGGACAAGCCCTTTGCAGTGCAGCTCTCAAGCAAAGGCTGAGAATGGGTCACCCACTAAACAGAGCTCAAGGGAGGCTGCTGGCCCTGATGTAAATATCCCATAGACCATTTGGGTTGCTGTCAACTGGCTCTGGTAGAGAACCCCTGAAGATCAGACCACGGTGGAGCCAAGTGTAATGGCAGTAGGTGCGTCGGGTTTCAGGCCTGCAAAGAGGAGCTGTATGTTGGTCTTCTGAGAATCAAGGCCTGAGGTAGCTGGATCTCCATGGCAAATCGCCGGCCCATCAGGATCTAAGGAGATTTTGATGGGGTCTGTGGGGCAGCTTCACAGATGCTGTCAGGGCCTTGCCATTCGTGGGTTTCAGGCTACGAGAGACTAGAACTAAGTAGGGGCAACAGAACAGGTGGACAAGCCAGCAGGGCAAGTGCAGGGAGCAGGGGCCAGAGCCAGAAGGAAGAAAAGAGGCAGTAGGGAGGAAGGTACTGAGGAAACACAGAGGTAGGGTGTGGGCAGTGGTCTACTGAAGTCTCAGATGGGCATCTTGCAGGGCGTGGAGACAGAAAGGAGAGAAGGGGAAGATGGCAGCTATCTGACAGCTATCGGGAAGGGAGGGACATGATGCTAGGAAGGAGGTCACATTACCCATGTTGCTTCTATTCTGTTTTTGTGAGACGGAGTCTCACTCTGTCGCCCAGGCTGGACTGCAGGGGCGTGATCTTGGCTCACTGCAACCTCCTCTGCCTCCTGGGTTCAAGCAATTCTCTTGCCCTAGCCTCCCGAGTAACTGGGATTACAGGCGTCTGCCACCACACCCAGCTAATTTCTTTGGTATTTTTAGTAGAGATAAGGTTTCACCACGTTGGCCAGACTGGTCTAGAACTCCTGACCTCAAGTGATCCACCCACCTTGGCCTCCCAAAGTGCAGGGATTACAGGCGTGAGCCACTGTGCCTGGCCTGTCACTTCTATTCTTGCCTCTGGGCTTCTCCACAGGTCCCTCAACAGTCCTGGCCCAGCTTGTCCAGGCTCAGTTGGGGATGCAGCCAGTGGATGCATCTGACAAATGCTTGGAGTCCAAAGCCCAATGCTAGTGGGTGCTCCCTGACCAACCAGCAAGAGTGTAGACACTTTGGCAAACTCTTCTGAAGGCAGTAGAAAAAAAAATTGATTTGACCAGGAAGTCTGGCACTGTCAGAGAAATAGAAGGGACCGTAGAGTTATTTTCATTTATTATTTAGGACTAATGACCTAAGACACAAATTTCACTATTCTACAAAACAATAAAACAACTCAAACAAAAAAGACACTAAAAACATAATCTGTACCAGAAACTTTCTAAGAAGGAGCTTAAAAATTACAGAAAACAATAGTGTGATTTATTTAATACTTTGTTGCTCAGAGTGTTGGCGGAGTTAGGACACCCTATATATCACACCAATACTCAATGGCTTAAGTTTTGATAAATTTAAAAAAAAATGTAGCATTGCCAAATTCTTTATTCAGAGTGGCAAAATTATTCAGTGGTTCCCAACCCCAGCACATTAGAATCACAAACTTATCGCAGGCCAGGCCATTTAAATCAGACGAGGAGATTTGGGACAGGTGATGGGGTTGAAGGATTTTCTTTTCTTTTTTTTTTTTTAAGCTTGTTCTGGCTCTTTATTATGTAACAAACTACCCTAAAACTTAGCATGGTTATGTGGGTCACCAATCTAGAGTTCTGGCAGGGCTTGGCAAGGCCGGCCTGTCTGCACACACAGCACTGGCGCAAGGCCGGCCTGTCTGCACACACAGCACTGGCGCAAGGCCGGCCTGTCTGCACACACAGCACTGGCGCAAGGCCGGCCTGTCTGCACACACAGCACTGGTGCAAGGCCGGCCTGTCTGCACACACCGCATTGGTGCAAGGCTGGCCTGTCTGCACACACAGCATCGGCAGAGGTGGTCTGACTTGGGCTGAAGACTCCAGAATGACTCCTTCTCAGAGCTTGGAGTTGTGCTGGCTGTCAGGACAGTGCTCAGCTGGGCTTGAGGGCTGAGGACTTCCATTTCTCTCCAAGGAGCTGCTTGGATTTCCATGTAGGATGGTACTGGGCTCCAAGAGTGACTGTCCCCAGAGACCCAGGAAGAATCTATAAGGCTTCTTCTGACCTGGCCTCAGAAGTCCCAGAACATCACCTCTGCCACATCCTACTAGGTCAAGTAACTCACTAGAGCAACTCAGACTCGAAGGGAGGGCAATCAGATTCCAACACTCCCTGGGAAGACAATCAAAGTTATCTGCTGCCATCTTTACCAAAGCTCTTGGTGTGGAGCTGCAGTGGATGATTGCATTGGCTTCCTGTGGCTGCTGTCACGAGTACCAACCACAAGGTTGGTAAACAACAGAAATTTCTTTCTTTTTTTTTTTTTTTTTTTGAGAGGGCGTTTCACTCCTGCTGCCCAGGCTGGAGTGCAATGGCACTATCTCGGCTCACTGCAACCTCCGCCTCCCTGGGTTCAAGCAATTCTCCTGCCTCAGCCTCCCAAGTAGCTGGGATTACAGGCATGCACCACGATGCCTGGCTAATTTTGTATTTTTAGTAGAGACAGGGTTTCTCCATGTTGGTCAGGCTGGTCTTGAACTCTCAGCCTCAGGTGATCCACCCACCTCGGCCACCCAAAGTGCTGGGTTTACAGGCATGAGCCATCATGCCTGGCCCAGAAATTGATTTTCTAAATAAATTAGAATTGGTATTACCAGGTGAAAATCAAGGAGGGAGCAAGGCTTTGCTCTCTCTTCTAGCTTCTGGTGGCTGTTGGCAATCTCTGGCTTGTGGCCATCTCTTCAAATTTCTCTGTTCCATCTTCACATTTCCTCTGTGCGTGTAGTCAAATCTCTCTCTGCCTCCCTCCTAATAAGGATGCACATGATGTCATGTAGAGCCTACCTTGATAATCCAAAATAATCAATCTCCTTATTTCAAGATCCTTATTTTAATCACATATTCAAAGACCTTTTTCCAAAATAAGGAAATATGGATCGTTTCCAGGGCTTTAGATCTATTTTTCTTTGGTGGATGGGCATTATTTTACCTACCACAATGATGAAAAATGTATATGTAAGCTCCTGAACTGGACTCCGAGCCCTGCTAAAGAAACCCAGCTTCCTGCATCATTTCAAATCAGAAAGGCATCAGGACTAAAGCCCAGAGTTGTGAGGGAAGTAAGAAGCTTTGTATGACATCTAGGACATAACAGCCATCAGCCTAGGAAAGTGTCACTGACATAGATCGGTAACTTACCATTTCTTTGCAATTTTACCCAGTTTTTCTGCCCCCCAACTTTCTTCTTTTTAAATAAGTATCTGCTTTATTGATATATAATTCATATAGATATTTTTTTTTTAACTTGGCCAAAAACCTCCAATAACATGAGCTTTAATTTGTCAGGGTTTCAATGAGCAGCGTGAAGACTTTAAAATGCATGTCATAGATTTCAAATGATCAGAAATGGGGCCAGTATAGAGAACTGCCCTAATGTTACTAAGATAACATAGGGACTCAAGAGATGCAAATTTCTTTCCTCTCCCCAAAAACACCCACTCTTTAAGGTCAGATAAGAACTGATCTTCTACAATTCACCACAATTCCTTAAAACGTACGCACAGATGCTCTACCTCAGACAACTCAGGGAGAGCCACCCTAAACCAGTAAGACCTTCGTTGACTTTAACTTTTTTTTTTTGGAGACAGAGTTTTGCTCTTGTTGCCCAGGCTGTCACGCAATGGCGCGATCTTGGCTCACCGCAACCTCCATCTCCCGGGTTCAAGCGATTTTCCTGCCTCAGCCTTCCAAGTAGCTGGGATTACAGGCATGCGCCATCATACCGGGCTAATTTTGTATTTTTAGTAGAGACAGGATTTCTGCATTTTGGTCAGGCTGGTCTCGAACTCCCGAGCTCAGGTGATCCACCCGCCTCGGCCTCCCAAAGTGCTGGGATTACAGGTCTAAGCCACCAGGCCTGGCCTGAATTTAACATTTAATACACATTTTGAAACATTTATTTTACGTACAACAATAAATTATGTAATAAATTTCCTATACTCTTAAAGTAGATGGTGGCAGTTTCAACTTTAAATAAGAATAGTATACAGAGTGGACATATCATTTAGAAAATTCTTAAGCAGGAGGGCTTTATCAGAGATAAGGTATCTGCTTAAGATATTGCTGAAGCTTCTGCATCTGCCTGCAGATAGTGGGCCAGCAAACTCTGAGTACTCCAATGCATCTGCAGTGGTAACTCTCTCTCAGAGGCCATTTGGAGTGTGCCCAGGAGGCACTGGAATCAAACCAGATCTGGCAGAGAGGATGGAGGAGGGATGGAGGGGCACACTTTGGAGGTAGAAACACCTGGGATGGAATATCAGGAGTGCTGTATCACCCAACCAGGACCAGAATTTACCCTCAAGAGCATCCCTTCAGCTTACAGAGATTTCGCAAAGGAAATGAGTTAATAAGATTTAAAAACAAGTTCCAATGCTCTGTCTAGTTTTCTCTGTCTCCGACTCTCAGATTCTAAGTATGTTCCTTTTTATAGATTAAAGAAATTTTTTCTGAGGCCAGGCACAGTGGCTCACACCTGTAATCCCAGTACTTTGGGAGACCAAGGCGGGAGGAACACTTGAGGTCAGGAGTTCGAGACCAGCCTGGCCAACATGGCAAAACCCCATCTCTACTAAAAATACAAAAATTAGCCAGGTATCGCTTCTCGGCCTTTTGGCTAAGATCAAGTGTAAAAATTAGCCAGGCATGGTGGCTCCCGCCTGTAATCCCAGCTACTTGGGAGGCTAAGGCATGAGAATTATTACTTGAAACCAGGATGTGGAGGTTGCAGTGAGCCAAGATTGCACCACTACACTCCAGCCTGGGCAACAGAGCGAGACTCTCTTTTACTTTTTTTTTTTTTTTTTGAGATGGAGTCTTGCTCTGTCACCCAGGCTGGAGTGCAATGGCACGATCTCGGCTCACTGCAACCTCCACCTCCCAGGTTCAAGTGATTCTCCTGCCTCAGCTCCCTGAGTAGCTGGGATTACAAGTGCGTGCCACCACGCCCAGCTAATTTTTGTATTTTTAGTAGAGACGGGGTTTCACCATGTTGGTCAGGCTGGTCTTGAACACCTGACCTTGTGATCCACCCACCTCAGCCTCCCAGTGCTGGGATTACAGGCGTGAGCCACCGCGCCCAGCCAAGACTCTGTCTTAAAACAAAACAAAACAAAAAAAAGAAAGACATTTTTTCATACTCATTTGAATTTCTAAGAAGTTCCTTTTTTTTTTCTTTCTCCACTAAGTGGAGAACAATAAACACCAGCATAGCGCACACAAACAACTCCCATCTGCCACATACAAATTGTCTCTGATAGGTGAAGTAACAAAGAAGAGATATTGGCCATTGTGAAGGCCTTACCATCATCCCAGGAAACAAGCCTAGGGCTCCTCCGCCAACTTTAGTTCTCCAATACCAACTCCCATTCAGAAAGAAGCGGGGTGAAAAGTAAGATTCATACATCTCTAACAGTTCTTGGATTTTCAACCTTCCCTCCTGTGCCGCTTTAGGCCATGGGCCTTTCAAGCATATCCTTCTGGCTGCCCAGTGGTCCGTCAGGAAAGGGGAAGGTTCTAGCTAGGTTACTTCCTATTGTCTGCATTTCCGATACTCCCATTCAATGCTTTATGCTCTCATCTATCCTAAAGGAGCACTTGCTACATTTTATTTTACAGTAGTAATTTTTAATTTCTAACCAAAGTTTACTGAACTGATGTGCCTGACCAACCAACATGATCCCCACCTGTAAGAGGTATTCATGGATGCCTGCAGCTTGCTGAACACACTCAATAGTCCATGTCCTCTGGTTGCCATGGCTGAGCTGGTGCTCACTGTGAGTCAGCTGTGCTTGTTATGAAACCTGTTTAGGCCCATCTTACTTGCTATGGGAATCATTATGTAGTTCAATATTATATAAACTAATTTAACACGATTGTGGACAGGGTTGTTGCTATGCAAACTAAATTGAATGTACTTACAAGCCTCTTAATAACTGCATTGAAGTAGTTATGGATGTTAATAATAAAAGATACGAAAACATCTTAAAAACCTAGAAGGATTTTACACTCAGGCTGTTTCAGGTTTTAGGCTGAAACTGGGAATGTTAAACTGTACATTAAAGGTATTGTTTGTGCCAGGATGCTTCTGAAGAATGCAATGAGCCGATTTATAATCAAAGTAAAGCCACTACAAATTCTGGAATTGATCTACATGTATACATTTTGATTCCAAATAAAGTGCATATGTATTTTTTTTAATTCCCCTCAGTGACTACTTTTTCTTTCTTTTGATGAGAACTAATTAATACTGATCACAACTCTGTCAGCTAAGAAGGCTACACTGACTTCTGGTTTAAAGGGCGGCAAGCCAAAGAAACTCATCCCAGACACAGCAGATACAGTTTAATTGCTACGAGTCACCTAAACTGCTGAGAGTCAGTGCAGCCTTCCCGTAATTGTATTTTTCTTATGTGTCACCCATCCACCTCCACCACCTCCCCTAATCCCCATTGCTGAGAAAGAGACACCAGTTCATACCCATCCTTTTTGTAAAACTCCAGCATCATATTATCCGTGGCGACGCTGAGGGGCCGGCGGGCCTGCTCGGGCTGGCGCCGGTCAGCAGGGTCAATGTCTGGGGAGGGCATTGAGCTGTAGTTGGCATTATGGTTCACGTGTACTGGACTCCCATAATTGCCAGTAATGTTGAACTCTATCTCTGCAGGGAAGAAAGAATTGGCACATGTGAACTGTTGGTCTGCCACACCCTTTCTGGGCAGGAGAGGAATGAGTCCAGACACCCACTCCCTCGTATGTCATCCCTAGAAAATTTCATCCCACGGTTCCACATATTAATTCACTTTATTAATATAATGTATCACATTAACAGGCCAAAAAAGGGAACACATGTGATCACCTATATAGGCATTTAATAAAGCAATGTCAATTTGTGAAAAAAAAAAAAAAACTTTGTAAAAACAGAAACAGATGGATACTTTCTGAAATATATGAAATCATCTTTCTAAAACCTCATGCTTAAGACTGAAAGCCGACGGCTGTCCTAATCAAATCAGGAGAAATGGCAATACTCACTATCACCACCATTACTTAACACCATTTGAGAAATGCTAGCCAATGGAATTAGTCAAGAAAATAAAATAAGAGGCAATATTAATATTTATAGATGATGACACTGCCTTTCTGGAAAACCATAGAGAATAAATTCAAGATATTAGAAATAGAGATTTCATTAAAGTTGGTTTTTGGCTGTCAAAGAGATACACAGAAGTACTCATTCCATCCTTTCCTAGTCACTGAGAATAAATTAGCTCTGCACAGTTCTGTCTGTCTGCAGTGGTAATGAATTAGCTCAGCCGCAGAATCTATAGGATTACTGCCTTGACTCCTACCTCCTTTATTTCTTTATCTTGATTTCCCACACCCACCCAACTCTGTTATCAACGCAACTCTTAGGGAGTCAGCAGTTCAGAACTTAAAACACATGAAGCAAAAGAAAGACAATCAAACTTCTTCAATGTTAGAACAGCATTAATTGATTACCTCTAATGGGCAGTGCACAGAATTACTAACCTACCCTCACATGCCTTAACAGCTGTTGCAGCACAGCAAAAAGCATTCCCTTAATGTCTACCAAACATAAGGTACAGTACCAATTATTATGTTTTTAAGCAGACGCTGAATTTAGTGTAACAACTGCTATCTCTTCAAAGCTCTCACCATTGACAGTCATCTACTTATGGAGTGAGGCTTCTGTGGCTCAGAACATCTCTGAAACTCCCTCTTAGGAAGCTGCCTTCAGAGCCTAATTTTGAAGCAGGCATTAAAAAAAAAGAATCTCATTGCCTTTGAGATTGAGCCCCACCTTCACAAGCTGAGGGACAACTCAAAGGACACAACCTAGGGTGGCAAAATCCAGGTGATCTGTAAGTCCTGAATAAAAGTCCCCATCCACCTCAGGAACCTGTCTCCCTCTCTGCATCTACGTGGGGCAGAGGATCTTTCCTTCCTGCACAAGCATTCTAAGATTTGCAGATTTGAAGAAACCATGGTATGGATATTAGACCAGTAAAATCCACGGACATGGTTAGTACAGACAATGGACACCTTCAGGCCAGAGTGTCCCTTGAAATAGAGATTACAGGCCGGGCGCAGTGACTCAAGCCTGTAATCCCAGCACTTTGGGAGGATGAGGCAGGCAGATCACCTGAGGTCAGAAGTTCAAGACCAGCCTGAGCGACATGGAGAAACCCTGTCTCTACTAAAAATACAAAATTAGTCGGGCATGGTGGCGCATGCCTATAATCCCAGCTACTCAGGGGGTGGGAGTGAGGCAGGAGAATTGCTTGAACCTGGGAGGCGGAGGTTGCAATGAGCCGGATCGCACCATTGCACTCCAGCCTGGGCAACAAGAGCAAAACTCCGTCTCAAAAAATATAGAGATTACAGAAGGAAGCTGCCATGACTCCACCCTGATACGTGTGTGCCTTTGTGTGTGTCTGGTGTGTGTGTGTGTGTGTGTTTGTGTGTGTGTGTGTGTGTTTATAGGGGAATAAAAAAAAAAAGCCTGTGGGCCGTGGTACTTGGCTTCAAAGGCTCAGAACTCGCAGTGACACTCCTGTTCCCTGCCTTTTGCCCCAACACCTAGGTGCTGTCACGTACCCCCAGGGAAGAACCAGTCTGCATGCTGGATGATAGGTTCAATGATCCCAACAATCTGCAGCGACACTGTGGTCATCATCTCTGTAATGTTCCTGTAAGCAGAGAGCAGAGGAGAACAGGGTGGAGTTAGTAGCTGAGGCAGGGTTTGAGGCCCATGGTCCTCTGGCTGCAGAGCCCAGGAAGGGGCCCTGGACTGGAACCCTGCAGGCGGAGGTTTGAGAGCAGACTTTCCCTTGGGAGGGACACTTCACCTTTCTGAACTTCTCTTTTTCCATCTGCAGAATGGGGATAACCCCAGGGCACATGAACAATCCCTACAAAGCCACTTTCAATGTGAGGTGTGATTCTCCTCCCTCCCATCCCTGTGATTCTCATCCTCTTTCCAACTCTGCTGTCTCTGGAGACAGCCCTCTATGCCTCTGAATCCTGAGGCTGGGATGTGTCCTCTTATGACAGAGTCAAAGAGCTTGCCTGACCTGTGCCACCATGTCCTACACCCTCCTTTCCCCTCATCCCAATACTGACTTAATTAGCTCAGAGAAAACCCTGACTTCAGACCTGTAGCTCTGGGACCATCAACAAACAGAAAGATCTGCAGAATTCTGTGCCTCCTCCTCAGCCTAAAAGAGGAGCAGGCCAACACAGAAATAGGGTTTGGAAAATACATAAGGCTGGTACTCAGCTAGGCCCCAGCTGTCCTGCCCACCCTGCTGAGGCCCTGCAGTCCCACCTGATCACCCACATTGCTTCTCCACCCTGTACTTACCCTTCTGCTTGTGGCCATAGGAGGTTGGGTCCTAAAACAATTGCCATGTTACTGGGAGTCATCTTGTTTACATCTTGATATTCTGACAGCTTGGATAAAAATTTGATCAAGTATCTAAAAGAAAATTAGAAGGGCTAGGTTTAACCAAGGCTCAACACCAGCCATGTCCCCCTGGGGACTGGACAGAAGCTTCTCCCATGTCACATATCTCACTGACTAGGAGACTCATGCACCTGCAATGTAATGAACATGGGTCACGTGTCAGGAAATGGAAATTCTGCATCCTCTTTCCAAAAACAGACAGGCTCAGATCTCACTGGGTCAGGTGTCAACATCTGCTTCAACTAACACTGGCCAGAAAGTCTCCATCTTTCCTTCTGACCCAGTATATAATGACCTGAAGTGCCTTGCTTTTTACAAACCCCATTACTTCTTGCCATCTTCCCTGTGTGCAGGAGTGATAAACAGTATGTCTAAGTACCACTGGCAGGAACATCCACATGCTAGGGGTGGTGTTTCCCGCAGTTACCCTCAGTTGGGTGCCCTGGAAAGATCTAATAAAGAAAAAGTCCAACACAGACTTAGTATATGATCCAGCAATTCTACTCCTAGGGATAATACCCGAAAGAAAGCTGTCCACACACAAACCTGTACACGAATGTTCATGGAATCATAATTATTAGTAATAGCCAAAGGGTGGAAATGACCCAAATGTCCATAAAGGGATGAACCGATAAATTAAATGTGGTATGTCCATACAATGAAATATTATTCAACCATAAAAAGGAATGAAGTATTGGCACATCCTGCAACATGGATACACTTGAAAACATTATGCTACGTGAAAAGAAGCCAGACACAAAAGGCCACATATTATAGTATTCCATTTCCACGAAATGCCTAGAATAGGCAAATCTATGGAGCCAGAAAGTACATTAGTGGTTGCTTAGGGGCATGGTTGGGGAAAATAAGGAGTGCTTATGGGAAGGCGATTTCTTTTTTGGGGTAAGGGAAATGTTCTAAAATGAGACACCAGTAATAATTGCAAAACTATATGAACACACTACAAACTACTAGGTTGCATGTGTTAAAAAGGTTCAATGGTATGAAAATCATAGCTCAATAAAGTTATTTTATAAAAAGAGCCAACAAAGAAGCTATATAGAAATAAAACAAATACAATGAAGAAGCTATGTGCAAATTTAAAAAACAGCTCTGGCAAACCACACTAAAAATCTGCCAGGCCCTGACAAGGGGCCCCAGGACCCCGAGAGGACACGTTTTCTCTGGCCTCTCAGTTACAACAGGCTGTGGCCCTAACCCCATTTTGCTTGGATCACGGTGAAGCGACTCATTGGGGATTTTCTGCTCACCTTCGTCAGCCCAGTAGGAAGTCCAGCAGACTCACGTCCTACCATGTAATCACTTAGCTGTCACTGTGACAACTCCACCCACGGCCTCTCCTGGCCATGCCTCACCCTCCAAGAGGCCACACAGGTCTGGACTAGGATGTAGGACCTAAGCTGAGAGCTTAGGCCAACCCATAGGCTGGCCAGTGACCTAGGGCTGTGGTCAGCAACATGCCATAAGTTGAAACCATCCGATTCCCGCTCTTGGGATCTGATTTGTAATATACATACAATTTACTACTTCAGTCATTTTTAGATGTACAATTTGGTGGCATTAAGTACATTTACAGTGTTATGAAACTATCACCACCATCTGTTTCCTGAATGTTTTCATCTTCTCTAGCTAAACCTTGTCCCCATTAAACAATAATCTCGGCCAGGCGCCGTGGCTCATGCCTGTAATCTCAGGACTTTGGGAGGCCGAGGTGGGCGGATCACCTGTGGCCAGGAGTTTGAGACCAGCCTGGCCAACATGGTGAAACCCCGTCTCTACTAAAAAAAAAAAGCACAAAAATTAGCCAGGCATGGTGGCAGGAGAATCACTCAAACCCCGGGTGGTGGGGGTTGCAGCGAGCCGAGACTGCACCACTGGACTCCAGCCTGGGAGACAGAGTGAGACTCTGTCTCAAGAAAAACAAAACAAAACAAAACAAAAACCAATAATCTCCTGTCTCCTAGCCCCTGGCAAACATCTCCTAGCCCTGGCAACCACCATCCCATTTTGTTTCTCTACGAGTTTGACCACTCCAGGTACTTCATATAAGTGGAATCATGTATTGCATTTGTCCTTTTGTAGTTTGTTCGGCTTCTTTCGCGTAGCACAACGTCCTCAAGGTTCATCCACGTGACGACCAAGAATCAGAATGGCATCCATTACATGAACATACCACATTTTGTTTATCCACTTATCTGTAGATGGACATTTGGTTTTTCACCTTTCACCTACTATGAATACTGCTGCTACGAATACGAGTGTGCAAATATTAAGTCCCTGCTTTCGATTCTTTTAGGTACATATCCAGAAGTGGAATTGCTGGATCCTACAGTAATTCTGTGTTTAATTGTTTGAGGAACTGCCACGCCGTCATTCTGGAGATTTTTAACAGGAAAACAGAAATAACCAGGCAGATGGCAGTAGGTGCTGATGCTGAAAATCTGCCTCCGAAGAAGCTGGGAGGAAAGGCAGCAGGGCCGGGATGGGTGCTGGCATGACAAAGCGGTAAAGCAGCAGAGTGTGAAGCAGCAGGAGCCAGGCGTGGAGAAGGATCTGCAGCGTGCCGGAAGTGGAAGCTCGGGTGGTAGCAAGAAAAGCGAGAGGCAGACGTGGAACACAGCTGGGGCTCAGGAATGGGGGAGCACTGGAGAATACGCTCCCTCATCTCTCCTTCCTGTGGACTTGCTCAAGGACACTTCTGCCTCCCCCAGCTCCTATGTAGGTCAGCTTCTCCCAGGTGTCCACCAATACCTACCTGTCTTTACCACAAATCCCCAATATCTTAAGATAGCTTGCATTCATCTTTGCTCCTTTAACTGAATTAGCCAATGGTTTGCTTCTTTGAGTCCATTTCCTCATCTAAAAAATGGCAATAATTATTCCTGCCTTCCCTCACGGGATGGCTTGGGGTTTAAAAGAGACCATGCATGGTGGTGGGTGCCTATAGCTACTCGGGAGGCTGAGGCAGGAGAATGGTGTGAACCTGGGAGGCGGAGCTTGCAGTGAACCGAGATCATCCCACTGCACTCCAGCCTGGGCGACAGAGCAAGACTCCGTCTCAAAAAAAAAAAAGAGACCATGCATGTTAATAATGTCTTGGACATCATAAAATGCTATGCATGGTAGTTACCATGACTTTTACCCGGGGAGTTCTATGTCTGAGGCTTACCTAAGCCCAAGCCATGTGTCTACACTTGGTAAGTATCCACTTACCGGATGTTGTTGTGATTGGCCTTGGGCAACTTTTCACAAGCATTCCACAGAGCCTGAAGCTTCTTGTCTTGCTCCTGGATACTGAGAAATTGATAGGAAAAGTCATTGGTTGAGCACGAATCAATAAAGTCTCATTGGAAATCATATTAACCCATCATTGTAATATTTGATACCAACCATTGTAACTGACCATATCAGCAAGCTAGTATTAAAAAATTTGGTTGTTATGATTTACCCCTCTATGTTCTCCTTCTGTCTTGTCCTGTGCTATTTTAACAATGCTTCCTCCACACACGTCAGAGGCCCCAAGTGAATATGTGCCAGAGCCGGAGACCTGCTCTGGTGTGGCAGGGCTATGGGGCTGCAGGAGGACACAGATGCCCGTCAGGGAGCTCAGCCCATGGGCTATTCTGAGCCTGTATTCTGCATGACTCCAGCGTGGAAACAGATCATGTAAATGGCTTGCGATGATGTGTCCTTTTTGAGTTTCAGGCTATCTTGCACTGTCCTGGTAATCCCTAACTTCAGCCCTTGCTTCCCTGGCTCCTCCTGTGACTCCCGGATGTCCCACCCTATGGCAAATCTGTCTGTGTCCTGCTGAGTTGGCCTGAAGTGCAATGTCTTATTAAGGTTAGTGTTGGCCTCTGATGAAACTCAGCTTCAGTTCATAGGTTATCAACCCAATAGCCTTGGGAGCTTTGAATCACAGAACCCAGACCAATTCAATCGAAATCTCTGAAAAAAAGGTTCAAGCATTAGTATGTTTAAAAAGCTTCCCAGGACACAATGATGCACACAGAGGGTTGGAAATCACTGTTCTAGGCAAAATTACTTGGTTTAGATGATGTGATCTTAGGTACTACATGCATGTCATCCAATGGTAGAAATAGGTTCTTGTTTTTCCCTGGTTCAAAGACACTGACCTCTTTGAGTCATCTGGATCATTCCTATTTCTTAATGGAGACTCAGATTTGCAAATGAAGTGGGAACAGGAGTATCTCTGGATAGGTCCTGAAGTAGTGAGCTATCCTGCCTTTATCTAACTGTATATCATCAAGATCAATAAATAATAAGAGTGACAGTTTCCATCAAAGGATATGTTCTCACTTGGCTTCATCCCTAGGACCACATTCTTGTCCTAGAGAGGCAAAAAGTGCTGTGGTTAAGTGTAAAGGCCCTGAAACCGGACTGCTTGGATTCCAGTTCCCATTCTGCCACTTATTAGCCAGCAGGTAACCTGTAGTTACATACCTGTTCAATACCTCAAATTCCTCAAATGTAAAATAGGAGAAACAGCACACCCCACTTCACAGGGTTCTTGTCAAAATTACGTGAGTTAAAAACATACAATGAGCTTAAAACAATGTCAAGTCTCTAATAAACACTCAATAAATGGTAACACTTATAATTATTAATATCATGAAACCCAGCACTCCCTTTTCACAATGAGATAAAAGAGAACCATATATTCAGCCAGCCTTTTGAAGTGCATAATCTCCATTCTGCTTTGGAAATAAAATACCATTATGCAACTTGATTGGAGTTGGCTTTTCTCACTCTACACATTTAAGCCTGGCTTCCCTTCCAGGTCAGGTGGGCCTCTTCCAGGCCCAGTTCTTCAAACAGTAGAAGGAGCAGCATCAGATACATATTCCACTGTTGTTTCTGACAGGTGATGAGAAACCACACCTGTTTCTCATGGTGTTGTTGAGAAACACACCAACAACTAAATCCCATGACTAGAAATCTCTAGAAATCATTTCCTTCCACAGGCCCCGAGCTAAGGTGGCTATTTGCTCTAGTCCTGCTCTCAGAAAACATTCTTCTCCCTCCTTCATCTCCCACCTAGACTATCTCTACCCTCATCTCCACTATCTTTGTGCTGGTAGCAATTCTCCCACCCTGCTGTTGTGTGAGGGGTCCATTCGCTCAGTAAAAGTACATTCCTCCAAACAATACTATTTACTTAAGACAGCTCTTACCTAAGCCCAAAAGAACATACAATGCCATCCTGATGTATGCATAACTGAGGAAATAAGACAGGACTCAAAAACCACACATAGCCAGAGCATGTATCAGGGCTAGCGGCTTGGCCTGCTCCATGCAGCCGTACTCTTCCTCACACACCGCTACAGCCGTGCACCTGGCTTTGGGCTGCGGCCTCTCCCTTGGGCGCATCTTCAGGAGGGGAGAGAGAGGCTGCTGCCCACGTGTCATGACACGTGACCTCCCTTTAAGTTCATTATTACTTACTGTTAAAATATATTCAGCTATTATAGATGAGGGTAAAGACCCTATGCCCACTCACTTGTCCTACTTTTCTGGCCAGAAGGAATCACTGCTGTCAGCCTACGTGAGCCCTTCCAGAACTTTCTTTCATATACTTACACACAAATATAGGTCCTTTTAAAATTCTATTGTTTTAAGTGTGCTGGGTGTTTATTTTCCTTTTTATAACAATAGAATGTCATAGGAGTCCTTGTTAACTTGCTTTCATATCTATTTATGTTAGCATGAATAACTCTACCTATTTTTTAATTGTTCCAGAGTGTGTGATGGTACAGACACTCCACAGTTTACTTAGCCACTTCCCAACCCCCTTCTCCAATGAATCTTTAGTGACTTCTAGGCTTCTGCTATCTCAGATAATGCTACCATCAATATCCCTGGACCTGCCTCCTTGGGCAAATGTATAAGCACTCCTTCATGGCAGAGATCAAGAAACAGGGTTGTGAGATCATAGGTTACATGCTTCTATAATTTCAGCACATACTTCCAAATAAACTGTAACTCACAGGACATTCCAAAACAAGGGGTACTCACTTGGAAGCCTGGATCCACTCATCATAGAGTTCAAAGGTCATAAGAGGTTCTGGCAACTCTCGGAGGTAAGATTTCAAAGCTCCTAGGCATGAATGAAATATTGGTTGTGAACTGTTAGGATGCGGCAGAGGCAAGACCCACCAGCCAGCACTGCCCATGTGGGTTCCCTCTGGGGATGGGCCTCCTGACCACCATGTCAACAGCAAATGGTAGCTTCCTATGGAAATGGGTGTGAGGCTCTGACAGGGGATCTGGCCCCTCTTACTTCCCACAATTACCTCGTCTTCCCTTGGCATGCGGGGAGGCCTTCCTTCAAGGGGCCAGAGCACCCAGCCCTGAAACTGGGCACTGAGTGGGCACATCTGAAGTGCGTCGGGCAGCCACTGGCTCGAGCGTCCCAGACTTGTAGCCACACAGCCTCCCCACCCACCCCTTCCCTGTGAGCCTCCATGGCACACAGGAGCGCTGAGAGGTGCGCACCTGCAATTGCGTGGGGGTCTGCCGAGTACTCCTGCACATCCACCACGCAGCAGTCCAGGGCCGCTTTCAGCTTCTTCAGCTTGGAGGCAGAGGGGGCTACTCGGAAGAGTCCCTACCAACAGGACAGAGGGTCAGTGCACAGCAACTCCAAGGTACGACAGCAAAGCGCGGAGACCCCACAACGGCCTGCTTCTTTTCTCCAAAGCCTCTTAGATGCATTTGCCCAACACCATTTCCCAATCCCCTAGTCACCTGCTTCCTCAAATATCTCCCTCTTTGCACATAAGCAACTTCAGAACAGGAACTGGCTTTACCCACTGTTGTATCCCCCCAGCCTCGGGCAGGGGTGGCTCATCACACTGGCTCAGTAACTATTTACTGGATAAATGAATCTTGGGCACTTAGACACCTTGTTCTTGTGTGTGTAAGATAAAGCTTGGAGAAGAATTCGACAAAGACCTGGTCAGCCTGGTAAGTTGAATGTGAGAAGGTCTATAGGGTGATGCGTGTGTGTGTGTGTGTGTGTTTGTGTGTGTGTGTGTGTTGTGTGTGTGTGTATGTGTGTGTGTGTTGGGAGGCACCAGGGCTATACTTTTTGTTTTGTTTTTGTTTGTTTTTTGAGACAGAGTCTGGCTCAGTTGCCCAGGCTGGAGTGCAGTGGCCGGATCTTGACTCAGTGCAACCTCCGCCTCCCGGGTTCAAGCAATTCTCGTGTTCAGTCTCCCAAGTAGCTGGGATTACAGGCGCCCGCCACCATGCCCAGCTAATTTTTTTGTATTTTTAGTAAAGATGGGGTTTCACCATGTTGGCCAGGCTGGTCTTGAACTCTTGACCTCAGGTGATCCACCTGCCTCAGCCTCCGAAAGTGCTGGGATTATAGGCGTGAGCCACAGTGCCCGGCCTATACTTTTAGAATCAAATAAAGTCTATGTCTTCAGGGGAAGGGCAGACTGGGTGGGGTGGTTTGTGAGGTTGCCTCCTTCCATTCTTCTGTATTCTGTTCCCAAGAGTTATTTTCAAATCACTGCCACTTCTTCCAAGTGAAACACTGCACCTTAGAGAGTGAAAGGGAGCTATGAAGTGAAAGAGAAGAGGAGAGGGCTGTGTGGAGGAGAAGACGAATGCAGGTCAGAGTTGGAAAGAAACCTCCACGTCACAAGTAAGTGACACATGGGTTAAAGACCTATCGGTTTCTGTTTCATCTTAGTTCCTTGCATTCTGTAATGCAACCCACAGGCTGATAAGCAGGCAGAACAGTCCTTGCTCCTTTAATCTTTTATGGCCATATAGACTTCCAATTTCCTTTAGAAAAAGTGTTCCTACCCTGGAATACTGAGCTTATGCCTTGCTAGGATCACTAACTCCTTTCTCAATATAGGGTACATCAGATAAACAGATGTGCAAAGCTCTTTGGACATAAATGTGAGGAAGCTACACGAACATGTTTGGACGAGTGTATCAGTAAGGCTGCTACCACAAAGACAGCAAGCCGCACAATACATGAAAGGAGTCCCTCAGATCTTCATAAAACCATGCCCTTGCCATGCAAGAAGAGCCAATAGGATTTGGTGATGGACAACGCCAAAGAGAAGGAAACAGAGCTGTCACAGATAAGCCTTTAGATTTTTGATTGTGCAACTGAGCGAAGCATAAAAACCAGGTGGAGGAGGGGATTGTTATATTAGCTAATGAGTCCTGTTTCACGGGTGTTAGAGGAAAGTTTGCATGGAAATGTTGATGGATGGCAGTGAGCACGAGTGAAGCCTTTTCACAGGGGGAACCCTCACTGAGGTTGAGGAGCAGCTCTAGCAGGGCAGGGTGGGGACCATGGTGCTGAACAGAGGACCCTGATGCCCCTAGGTCAGAGGCCAGAGGGGACCATGGTGCTAAACAGAGGACCCTGATGCCCCTAGGTCAGAGGCCAGAGGGGACCATGGTGCTAAACAGAGAACCCTCATGCCCCTGTGGTCAGAGGCCAGAGGGAACCAGAGGGCCAAAGGAACTAGAAGTTTTGAGGATGGTTACATTAGGAACACCAGGCAGCACTGTGGCCAAGGAGGCTGGCAGTAAGTCATCGGATTTGGCAATCTGGGGGTCCCTGGGGATCCCGGAGGACAGCTTTAGCCCAGTGACAGGGGCGAAGCAACACCAGAGGAAGATCTGTAGATGGTGGCAGGGATGCAGGAGCTGCAAATGTTGAGAGCTATTTTAAGAAATTGGGTAGCATAAAAAACAAAACCAAAAAGATTGGGAAGACACATGAGGCTGTGGTTGGGTTGAAAAGAGATATATTTTTTTAGGCTAGGGGAAACTTGAACCTATTTGTTACTAAAAGTAAAGAGCTGACACAAAACGGGGAAAAATGCAAGTGTGAGAGCCAGTTCTGTTGAGAAATGGAATAGCCCAGAAAGGGCAGAGACGGGAGCTGGGAGACATCAAAGGTACTGCTCTTCGAGAACTAGTTTATGTTGATTAGATATTTGATGATACTAATAGGTTACTGTTACTTTTTGGGTATAATAATACTTTTTTTTGTTTGTTTGTTAGACAGAGCCTCACTTTATCGCCCAGGCTGGAGTGCAGTGGCGTGATCTCAGCACATTGCAACCTCTGCTTCCCCAGTTCAAGCCATTCTCCTGCCTCAGCGTCCTGAGTAGCTGGGATTACAGATGCGCATGCCACTATGCCCAGCTAATTTTTGTATTTTTAGTAGAGGCGGGGTTTCACCATGTTGGCCAGGCTGGTCTCGAATTCCTAACCTCAGGTGCTCTGCCGTCCTCAGCCTTCCAAAGTGTTGGGATTACAGGTGTGAGCCACCGAGCCCGGCCTATTATATTTTTTAACTAATTTCTTTTTCTTTTTTTTTTTTTTTTTAGAGAGCGTCTCACTATGTTGCCCAGGCTGGTCTTGAACTCCTGGGCTCAAGTGATCCTCCCACCTCGGCCTCCCAAACTGCTGGGATTACAGGTGTGAATTACTGTGCTCAGCCAAAAATTATATTTTAAAACATCCTCTATCTTATAGAGATACATACTAAAGTATTATAAATGAAATGATATAATGTCTGGGATGTACTTCAAAATATCCAAGGCAGGGGCTTGGGGGCAGGAAATGAAGGCAGAAACGTAACAAGATTGCCCATAAACTGAGTGGTAAGGCTCATTATGTTATCTTTATGCGTTTATGGTTTTCCATAATTTTTTAAAAAAAATGATAGGGAAATTAAAGGTCCAGTTCATCTTCTTCCATGAAACTCTCTCTCAGGGATGGTAGAGACCTTTTCGGTTTTAAATTGAGGCCCAGTGCGGTGGCTCACGCCTATAATCTCAGCACTTTGGGAGGCCGAGGTGGACCGATTAACTGAGGTCAGGAGTTCAAGACCAGCCTGGCCAGCATGCTGAAATTCCATTACAGACTCTGGGAGCCTGTAATCCCAGTTACTTGGGAGGCTGAAGTAGGAGAATCGCTTGAACCTGGAAGGCAGAGGTTGCAGTGAGCCAAGATCGCGCCACTGCACTCCAGCCTGGGCAACAGAGCAAGACCCTGTCTCATAAGCTAAGCTAAGCTAAGCTAAAAATTTGATAACAAACATGCAAATGCCTGGCACATAAAATGTGTTTAAAAATACACATTTATTCCCATTGCTTTTCGAATTTCCAGCATCTAGAACAGGCTGGCCTACAGGAAGCATGCCACATACACCCGCATGCTCACTGGCTTCCTTCTCATCCATAGCCCTTACTTTGTCCCATATAACTTAGTGCTCCCTTAGAGACTTACAGACTGTTCTGGATGAATTAGGCTTAACTGAGAGATGCTAGCCTCATCTCCGGCACTAAGTTTATAAGTCTCCTATCTCACTATTTCATACTTTGCTCAATAAAACACGTACAGCATGCCCTAAATAAATACTGATTGGCTAATCAGATCAAAGGAAGATGGAGTAAAGATATTAAAATAGTCTATGGAAGAAACCAAAGATGAGATCTATCTCCCAGGAAATGATTTATACAGCAAAAAAACAACACTTATCAAGAACTTCTTGGGTCAGGTGCAGTGGCTCATGCCTGTAATCCCAGCACTTTGGGAGGCCGGAGGTGGGCAGATCACTTGAGGTCAGGAGTTCAAGACTAGCCTGGCCAACATGGTGAAACCTTGTCTCTACTAAAAATACAAAAATTAGCCAGGCATGGTGGCACATGTCTGTAATCCCAGCTACTCTGAGGCTGAGGCAGGAGAATCGCTTGAACCCAGGAGGTGGAGGTTGCAGTGAGCCGAGATCGTGCAACTGCACTCCAGCCTGGGTGACAGAGTGAGACTCCGTCTCAGAAAGAAAAAAAAAATTTCTCATAGACATTTTTTACATGTGGCTCTTAAAAAGTACTTTCTAATATATCTATCAATCATATTTTCAGGATCTCTATAAAAGAGTGTGATAAAAAAGCTTAAGAGCCTTAACCTTTAAAATTACCTAAAATTAGGTAACTTATTAAGCAAGAGGAAGAGGCAGAAGAAGAGGAGAAGGAAGATGAAGAGGAGGAGGAGAAAGAAGGAGAAGGAGTAATAATAGCAGCAGCAGGGTCAGGCACCGTGGCTCACACCTGTAATCCCAGCACTTTGGGAGGCCGAGGCGGGTGGATTACAAGGTCAAGGGAACAAGACCATCCTCGCCAACATGGTGAAACCCCATCACTACTAAAAAAAAAAAAAAACAAAAAAATTAGCTGGGCGTGGTGGCACACGCCTGTAGTCCCAGCTACTCAGGAGGCTGAGGCAGGAGAATCACTTGAACCCGGGAGGCAGAGGTTGCAGTGAGCCAAGATCACGCCACTGCACTCCAGGCTTGTACCAGAGCAAGACTCTGTCTCAAAAAAGAAAAAAAAAATAGCAGCAGCAGAATGCCCAAATTATCCAAACATGTTAAACCGGGGGAAAGAATGGCTAGAATATGGCAATCCGTTCCTCATGGCCATCACAATTCTCTCTTCTTGTCAAATGAAGGCTCACGGTAAAAGGCAGGATTAATTTGTGTTCTGCAGAAGATGGGTCTGAGCCACTGTCTTAAGCCATTTGGACTCGTGGGGGCTGGAGTGGAGATGGCACAGGAGGGAGGATCCTGTAAGCTCTGTCTCATGGAAGAGGAGATCTGCTCGGGGTGGCTTGTGGCCGTGCTCAGCCCTACCTCCTCCTGCATCCCACACTCGAGCAGCATGGTCACACACGCCTCGATGGGGAAGGCGATCTCCCGGCCACTGATGGTGAGGTGCTCCTCTAGCGGCTTCCCGAAGGAAGGCTTCTCCACCCAGGCCTCTGAGGGGAGGAGTGAGAAAGAGTCAGTCAGCTGTTCGCCAAGGTCACTCATGCTGGAATCTCGCTTTCCTTTGTCGTCCAGATTCTCCTAAGATTACCAAAGAGAGGGAGGCCCAATTGAGCCTCCATTCTGTGGTTTTAGGGATGACAGGAGGACTGGAGGTGGGGGGGGTGGGGGATGGCCAGCCAACTGCGTCCAGGGCCACTGGGGTTAATGTTCTATGGGCACCCCTACGCACCCCCGACTCAAGGCACCAGTTTGGAAGTAAGTCCAAAAGGCTCATCTATGGGTGATCCTGTTGGGCAGAGTGTAAGGGCCAATGACATACAAGGAATTCATCTCATCCAGGAAGGCAAGCAGGCTCCCCAGCCCTCCCTTCTCCAGGGAAGGCCTGCACTTACCCTGTTGTGCTTTGATCTGAGGCAATACAGCCTGCAATAGTGTCAGGGACTTCCTGTGGTATTCAGCTTGCACTTCTATTAGCTGAGAAGACACAAGGCAAGCATCACCCTTAGCTAGGGGCAAGGACACAGGCTGCCATGGCATGCAAAGCATTTTGCAGAAAGGTGCTTCCACATAGGGAAGGAGGTAGTCACCCATTCCCTCCTCCAATCTACCTAAAATAATGAGCATGCTTCCTCTTTAGCCTCCATAACAACGTGGAAATTTGGGAAGCAGACAGGAATAGGGGGAGCTCTTCAGAGCTGGAACGTGGCTTAGAGAGCTTGGTTTTATCACCACCCTTCTTCCTCTAGAACCCCATCCTCAGTACAAAAGGCAACAAAGAAAGGGGCAACCGTAGCAAATGGAAATGGAAAACACATTTAGAAATACATTTACTGAGTCAGGTGTGATGGCTCATGCCTGTAATCCCAGCTACTCAGGAGGCTGAGGCTGGAGGATCACTTGAGCCCAGGAATTCAAGACCAGCTTGGGCAACATAGCAAAACCCCATCTCTTAAAATAGAAACAAATTTGTTGAAATACATATGAAAAATAATTTACTTATGAGATATGTACGAGTTAAATGTCATTAACTTGTATACATCTTTTGTTTCTGCAAAGTTAGTTTAACATATAACTGATCAGAAAACGTGTGGCTTGATCTGCAATCTTCTTCAAATACCCTGGAGGTGAGATTGCTTTGGTGAAAATGATGCAGTCCAAAGAACAAATTCCTTCAAAGTATTGTATTTTGACTATCCCATTAATTAAAAGTGGCCAACATGTTGATAAGAGCAGATGAAACTCATGAACACTAGTTACTTCATTTGTTAACTGACTCCTCCTATCCCTTCCCCAAAACTGGGCATGTATAAGGAAAAGAGAGGAAATTAATCTGTTTGAAGGCTTGTTGTGGAGGGTGGACACTAACATCCCTAAGTAAAATTAAAGTAAAACTAATATGAACTTTTTTAAAAATCAGAATATTGAAATAATTGGTATCCGAATGACAATTAGGCTGTCTAGTAAAGCTTGGAATGTCAATGAGGTCATCAGTAAAACTCCAATGTCTTTGAGTTTCTAAAATTAAATATTACCTTCATGAATACAACCAATGGAATACACCTGAAAAAATTCTACTACTTTAAAATAAACTTTCCACCAGGCACGGTGGCTCACGCCTATAATCCCAGCACTTTGAGAGGCTGAGGTGAGGTAGATCACGAGGTCAGGAGTTCCAGACCAGCCTGGCCAACATAGTGAAACCCCATCTCTACTAAAAATACAAAAATTAGTCAGGCATGGTGGCATGCACCTGTAGTCCCAGCTAGTTGGGAGGCTGAGGAGAATCATCTCAACCCAGGAGGTGGAGGTTGTGGTGAGCTGAGATCACGCCACTGCACTCCAGCCTGGGCAACAGAGCGAGACTCCATCTCAAAAAATAAAAATAAACAAATTAATTAAATAAACTTTCCAAGTTGGAAGTAATGCATATCAACTCCTTTTCCAGTAGAAGGGGCTTCTCTGCATTCTGAACCACTAATGAAATGTTGGAAAATTGCTAACAGCCCACAGTTGTTTGACCATACTTATCAAAGCATTTTAAACTTTGCAGAATTTCTTGTTTTTCCTCTCCTTACCTTCCTTCCTTATCATTCCTTTCCTTCCCCGATTATAAATCAAGAGCTTTTAGGTCTTAGCCTTTTATTCCCAACTTTAAAGCAGGTGAGCATAACTGATTTTTTTTTATTTTGAACTTTATTTCTCTCTCGAAGTTTTTTGACTTGCTTTGCATTTACCCTGGTAAACAACCTGGGTCTTAATTATTTGTACCAGTTTATTCAAGTTTAGATGACTCAGATCCCGTTTCTTACTGTCTAAATCACTTTGATTGGTGAGAGGCAGGCCAACAGGCCACATCAATCATCATATACCTATCAGTCACTGCCTTTCATAAAAATCTAGATTAAAAAAGAAAATGTGCAGGGGGAAGGAATTGCCTTCCTGTTTTTCTCAAGCCCCTTGTTAGCACAGACCACAGTTTCTTAATGTCAGCCCTACTGACATTTTGGACTGGATAATTCACTGGTGTGGGGGCTGTCTTGTGCACTGTAGGATATTTACAAGCATCTCTGGCCTCTGCCCTCTAAATGCCAGTAGCACCTCCCTCCACAACTGTGACAATCAAAAATGTCTCCAGATATTGCCAACTGCCCACCAAGGGAAGGAACAAAATTATTCCTGGCTGAGAATCAGTGGACTGAATTGCAATAATCCTGAGGGATGGGATTGAGTTTTATTCTAAGGTTTTTGGAGAAATCCATATCAGGAGCATGGCAGGATTTATTCACTAGTAAAATGGTTAAAGCTCCCACCTTTTTCTATGATGTGATCAACTAAGGGACTCTTAATTCCATGCCCACATTCCCTTCTCTTACGAACAGCCTTTAAGCAATCTCACCTTTCTGGCACTTACCGTTTGAAAGTAGTTTGCATAGTCAATTTCTTTGGCCACAAAACTGTACATGTCAGCTGAGAGCTGGTCCTGTGCAAGGTAAAATATACAACCAAGGTAAAACATAAACCAGTGGAGAGTGGCTAATGCATAAGTCAACACATCATAGGAGAA
Source organism: Nomascus leucogenys (assembly GCF_006542625.1). Taxonomy (NCBI): domain Eukaryota; kingdom Metazoa; phylum Chordata; class Mammalia; order Primates; family Hylobatidae; genus Nomascus; species Nomascus leucogenys. Next base: position 65,011,541 of record NC_044399.1, read on the forward strand.
AGAGCCTTAAACACTGCTTAATCTCCTTTTTAATACTTGATATGATATAAGCTTTCCATGGGCATTTCCATATTTGTCAACCACAGCTCTGAAAAATGCGTAAGTTTGTAAAGAACACCTGCGTCAGTCATTTCCCCAGAGATTTTGACATTTGGACCACAGCTAGAGTTAAAGTCAAAGCTGGTGTAGAGGAGTGATGTGCAAATTAGTTCCATCCATTTCTACAGCTTGTGCCCCTATTCTGAAGCAAGCTCCAAGTACACATTGTGCTATTGCTCTTTTGATAATGCCATTTCTTCTCTTTGATCATTCCACTGGTCTGCTTCCCTTCATTCTCAATACTGACTCCATACTGATTGGTTGATCACAAGCATATGGGAAAGAGATGGAAATGCACCAATTTGGGGGAAGCTTGGATAAGACAGGTGCACAGGGAAAGGATTGCTGACTCAAAACTTGGCAAAATCTGGATTCATGCAATACTGCACACAAATCTAATGGTGTTACCAATCCTTCACTATATTCAGTTGTCCATGAGATTGGGTGACCCAATGCTGCATTGAAATCTGGAATGTTTTGTCCTCCAAGGAGAACAGCTTTCAGTTCTATGGAATCACTCATAGCCTGGCATAATATTAGTACATTTTGAGCAGAATGTAGACTCTATCATTAACCGTATTTTTGAGCATGTCACTTATCCGAACTTGCTTGCTCAAGTCATACGATCACTAAGGTTCCTCCCTGTGCAGCTGCTCTAGGCTGGAGATCCTTAGAAGAGGCACTGAGTTGAGGAGAGAAGAGCCTACATGTTCAGGTTGGGGCAAACATGGCAACAGCACAAGAAAGCTGACCTAGATGCTGAACTAATGAAAGCAGGTAGCTATATGCTTCAGGAAGAGGCTCTTTCATGAAACCTCAAGCAATCTGCACCAACCTCATAACCCTCAGTCTCTCTAGCTGCTAATTAAGCCTATTCTCATTAAGAACACTGGGATGTGCAGGAGCAATCTGTTTCGTTTTCAGTATCTGTGACAGGCAAGCAATTGCTGAGAATATCATTCAAGAGTTCTTGTACACAAGGCAACAGAACAGAGTCACAGAGTTAAAAGAGGAAGTGTGTTCTCTAGAGAGCTTGAAGTACAGGTTAGACAATGCTATGCTTGGTCCAGTTTCACAGAATAAAGAAAGAGTAAAAGAAGTTAACATTCATTGGCCGGGCATGGTGGCTCACGCCTGTAATCCCAGCACTTTGGGAGGCCGAGGCAGGCAGATCACGAGGTCAGGAGATTGAGACTATCCTGGCTAACACGGTGAAACCCCGTCTCTACTAAAAAATACAAAAAATTAGCCAGGCGTGGTGGTGGGTGCCTGTAGTCCCAGCTACTCTGGAGGCTGAGGCAGGAGAATGGCATGAACCCAGGAGGCGGAGATTGCAGTGAGCCGAGATCACAACACTCCACTCCAGCCTGGGCTACAGAGTGAGAGACTGTCTCAAAATAAAATAATAAATAAATAAATAATAATAAAAAAAAGAAGTTAACATTCATTGGGTCTAGATGCCAGGCACAATGTTACAAGGAATTCTCCTCTAACTCTCTTAGGTTAAGTATTGAATTTCCAATTTCAGATCCGTAGGTAGCAAGAGTTCAAGGATCTTATCTGTCTGTCACCTACTGTCTCAAAGTGTTTAGCACAGTAGGGGCACCACAGCTTTTTGCTGAATGAACAGATGAAAAAAAAAATCAAGGCTCAAGGATGGTAAATTTCTCAAAGAATAATAAAATGGGCTCAAAGATCACCTCGGCTCCATTTCAGCTGAGGTCCCTTAAATGAATGCTTTTGTAGTCTGCCAAGGTGGGAATCAACCCTGTCTGTCTTCCCTGCAGCAGCTTTGCTGAGGAGACGTCCATCACCAGCCAGGCAGCTGGAGGAGGACATTTCAAGTCAGAGAAAAACAAAGAGTTAAGTGATACAAATGGCTCAGTAGACAGAGGAAAGGAAGGAAGGCCCTGAAGGACTAAACGTTGCATCAAATATACCTTCAACATCTCAGCATCTGCGCTTCTCTAACAGATGACCCTACAAAAATCTATATGTGCTCTCAGGAAGAAGAAAGGATTTTTAAAGGCATGATTGGATTACTGTGCTGTTAAGCTAACAATATGGATTGCAAAAAAAAACCACACTTCAAGTAAGGAAACTATAAATCAAATTTTCATTTATCTAAATCATAAGCAAATTTTCTTTATAAAGGTAAAAAACCCTTTCATCATTAATCAGAATTTAAAGCATTTTGAAAAATCATGTTTTCTGATTTTACAACTAATCCACACTCAGAAAAATAAAAAAGTAACCAAATTAACCTGTAATCCCACCAGGCAGCTGTTTTTTTGTTGTTGTTTTTTTTTAATATATAGCTAACCAAATGCCCCAGAACTGTTCATGAATTGAGCAGACCACGCTATGGTATGAAAATGTCTTATTCATCAGATGAAATCACATTGTATTTGGATTTTCTTCATGCTGGAATGTCTTTTTTTTACTGATCTATATAATCATGTGACTGTACAATGTGTTTTAAGAACTAGTAATTCAAAGCTCTAGTAATTCTTCCATATTAACTTTTGAAATCTTTTTTCATTCTTTGAAAAATTTACTACAATTATATCTACTTACTACAGTATTAATCAAATTAATTCTGGGAAATTCAAAATGTTTATAATATTAACTCTTCTCATCTAGAAACAACTCTCAATTTTATAATGTCTTCTTATCATTATATTGTCAAAGATTGTCTTCTTGTCAAATCTTGTTAGCAATATTTTACAATTCATGAGTTTGTGGTACAATAAATAGCTCATGATTTTACGGTAGAATTTTTTTTTTTTTCTGTCGCCCAGGCTGGAGTGCAGTGGCACAATCTTGGCTCACTGCAACCTCTGCCCTCCAGGTTCAAGCGATTCTCCTGCCTCAGCCTCCTGAGCTGGGACTACAGGGATGTGCCACCACACCCAGCTAATTTTTGTATTTTTAGAGGAGACAAGGTTTCACCATGTTGGTCAGGCTAGTCTCGAACTCCTGACCTCAGGCGATCCACCTGCCTCGGCCTCCCGAAGTGCTGGGATTACAGGTGTGAGCCACCACGCCTGGCCAATGGTAGAATTTTAAATATTCTGTTGTTTAAAAAAGCCTCCAAGATATTTATAAATACTGATCTTTTAAATAATTGTTCTTAGTGAAAGGCACACCTTGATTTTTATTGTTGACTTCCAGTTTCTGGTCCAGCACGTAGGGGGCTTTGAAGTCAGTACTAACAGGTAAAAAGCTGAACAAACTGAAATTCAACAACTCTTAGATTTGGCAGAGAAGTGAGTTCACAGAGCAAACTGCTGCCTTGAAAACTGGAGACACAGGCAGGCAAACACAAGAATTATAACTCACTGAAGTAGAAAGCTACCAGCAGAAACCTCTGCGGAAATCAGTACTGGCAGGAAAACCAGTACTGTAATTGACGAACTGATGGAGGCCCAGCGTGGACAAGTCTGAAAGTTAAATCCTCCAGGGGGACCCACTTTTACCTCCAGGAGCTCTAAGACCAGGTTCTTACAGGAAATTTCAGACAAAAATCCTCTCCTGCTTTCAGCACCAGGAGGAAAAAAGTAGCCATTTTGAAATATACTAGAGTACTCCATTCTTAACAAGGTCTCCCCTAAAGAGAAATTATTTTACCCAAGCCTAAACTATTGGGCTTCTAAAATTGCCTAACCTACCAAGAGGAAGGGAAATACTCAACTCCAACCCCCTCTAGCCATTCTGTCCCACCTAAGAAAGGAATAATAACAATTAAAACAACAACCAAATGAGAGGCACTGGTGAAATTCACAGCCCTAAGGCACAGGCTCACCAAAAGAAAGAAACCGATCATAGCACTATGAATGCTTCCCCTTCTCCCACACCTTACCACATCACCAAAGAACTATTTACTGCTGTTTCTTTTATAATACATCATGTCTACCTTTCAACAAAAAATTACAAACACAGTAAAAGGCAAAAAACAGACTGAACAAGGATCAGAACCGCAATTGAAATGGCCAAAATCCAAAACACTGACAACACTAAATGCAGGCACAGATGTGGAGCAACAGGACCTCTCATATATTGCTGGTGGGAATGCAGAGTATAGTCACTTTGGAAGACAGTATGACAGTTTCTTACAAAACTAAACATACTCTCACCATATGATCGGGCAATTATGCTCTTTGGCATTTGCCCAAATGAATGGAAAACGTATGCCACATAAAAGCTTGCATGTGGATGTTTACAGCATCTTTGTTCGTAATTGCCCAAACTTGGCGGCCACAAAAATGTCCTTCAGTAGGCGAGTGGATAGACTGTGGTATATCCAGACAATGAGATATTATTCAGGGCTAAAAAGAGATGAGTTGTTAAGCCATGAAAAGACTTGAAGGAAACTGAAATGCATATTATTATGTGAAAGAAGCCAGTCTGAAAAGGCTACATACTGTAGGATTCCAGCTATATGACTTTCTGGAAAAGACAAAACCATGTAAACAATAACAAGATCAGTGGTTGTCAAGGGTCAGCAGGGAGGAATAAATAGGAGGAGCACAGAGGACTTGGGGGCAATGAAATTATTCTCTAGGATACTATAATGGTGGATACATTCACATACATTTGTCAAAGCCCCCAGAATATACAACACTAGGAGTGAACCCCAAGTAGACTATGAACTATGGAAGACAATGATGCACCAATACAGGTTTATCAATTGTAACAGACTCTACCACTGTGTGTGTGATGTTGGCATTGGGGGAGGCTGTATATGTTTGTGGGGGAATGACCTATATGGGAGGCCTCTTTATATTCCACTTAATTTTGCTGCAAAATTAGAAGTGCTCTAAAAAATAAAGTTTACTGATTTCAGAAGGTTTGTTTAAAAAATCATTTCAAAGGTAAAAACAAGTGCAAAATCTCTGTTTTTCAGAATCACAGATTTGAGATTGAGATCTTTGATGCAAGTCAATTTTATTTTTCTATGCTCTTCTGATTTGTTTTGCTTATTTTTCAGTATCCCCTATTATCTGTACATCGGTTTTCCATTATCTTCAACATCTGCCATATTTTCTTTCATTCTTTTTGGCTCTCACCTTAACATTCTAGAAGAAATTCTCAAATTTTTCTCTACATCATTGGCTCACCTTTCTGCAGTGTCAATTCTGTTGTTTACTAAAATCAATTCCATATCTGCATTACTTTTCTACTTAAAAAATATTTCCTAATCTCATTCAGTTCTCATTCCACTTTACTTGACAATTTTATCTCACCTTTATCTATTGGTGCCTAAAATCCATATTCCCTTGATTTCTTTTTTTTTTTTTTTTTTGAAATGGAGTCTCACTGTTGCCCCCAGCTGGAGTGCAATGTTGCGATCTCAGCTCACTGCAACCTCCACCTCCCAGGTTCAAGTGATTCTCCTTATTTGGCTTCCCAAGTAGCTGGGATTATAGGTATGAGCCACCACACCCAGCTAATTTTTGTATTTTTAGTAGAGTATTTCACCATGTTGGTCAGGCTGGTCTCGAACTCCTAACCTCAGGTGATCCACCCGCCTCAGCTTCCCAAAGTGCTGGGATTACAGGCGTGAGCCACCGCGCCCAGCCCATACGCCCTTTAATCGTATTTGAGGCACCAATACATGTTCTCTGAAATTTATTGTTATCATAAGTAAATATTTTTTTAAAGTGTTCTATTTTTGAGTACTTTATTATTATCTTCAACATAGAGAAATAATCTATTCAGGATTATTTTTTGACCTTAAAATGGTAAGCATCTCTTTCCTGCCCCTCCTGCCCACTCTGATAGAATCTTCTCAGACCTAAGTTCTGTCTGATATAAATTTAGTGACTCAGAACCTGCGGGGCTGCGGCCATAGAGGATGCCTGCAGTCAACTTCAGAAATCATAATAAAAATTATTTGAATTTGTTGAAGCTAACAGACCAAAGAACATCTTTGTACGTGATGTCTTCTGTCCTCCATGTTAGGTAAATGATCTGGCTGTGTCCAGCCTCCTTGTGGTACTCCTGCCTGACATGCCAAGGAAGGTCCCAGCCGTGTTTCAGAAAAATCCACACCAGTGGAAGCTCTGCCACCAGCTGGCTTCCCACTGGGTGTGGCCATGCTTGCTTATAGGTTTGCTGGGCTAGATACTTTTGGCAGAAGGGATTTGAAGTAATGTAAATGCTTCTCAACCATTCCACAGCCTTCCAAATTAGAGTAGTCATGGGTTCTTCCAGCATCTCATTTACTTCCCATGACATGGCACTAATTTTTTAATAAGGAATTGTAGGTTCAGACTCAAGGTTGTCTTTTAGTCTAACAATATATGTGCTCTTCAGATTATGGGGAGGAAGAAATGAGCTAGACATCTGTCTTGCTGTTGTTGTCTTTCCCAGACTCAAGTTTGACTTTCAAAAAGGAAAGATTATACATTGAAGAAGAATAAAATGGAAAAGAAGAGATACAAACTAAAAGAGAGAGAGGACAAGGCTAAATGAGAAAAACAGAGACATGGGTGAAGCAAGGATAAGAATTTATGTGATGGCCAGGCACAGTGACTCACGCCTGTAATCCCAGCACTTTGGGAGGCCGAGGCGGGCGGATCACGGGGTCAGGAGATCGACACCATCCTGGCTAACATGGTGAAACCCTGTCTCTACTAAAAATACAAAAACTAGCCGGGCATGGTGGCAGGCACCTGTAATCCCAGCTACTTGGGAGGCTGAGGCAGGAGAACGGCATGAACCAGGGAGGTGAAGCTTGCAGTGAGCCGAGATCGTGCCACCACACTCCAGCCTGGGTGACAGAGCAAGACACCATCTCAAAAAAAAAAAAAGAATTTATGTGATGAAATATGGGGAGATAAAAGCAGGAAAGGTGATGATGGAAAGTGTCACCTTACAGTGAAAATCCTAAGACTGCAGCCAGTCTCCTGTAGGAAGCAAAACAAAACTGATACTGCTGTCACCAAGTGGATTAGGTTTCTATTCAGGGTCTTCTCTATTATTACATCATTGCTCACAGGTCCTTCTTCACTTTCTCTCCTCTTATTGAAAAATTACCAACTACTTATACTTCCTTGGATGTATTGATTCAGGGGTCTTTTATAGAAAGCCTTGGGAAGAAAAGAGAAAGCAAGTACCACTTGTGAAGAGTTGGGCTTGTCTCATCTTGAAATACGGAGGAAGGCAGGGTTTGGATGGGCTCCTGAAAGAACACAGGCAGGCAGTGCTGCACCTGCAAGCCTGCCTGAGGGCTCAGTGGGTTTTGTCTTATGGAACGCATTTTGACTTGGTTTTCCTAGTGGGCTAAATCTCTCTGGGTCCCAAAGATCTGGGGAGCTCTGCTTGGTCCTCAAAAAAGAGGAATCAGATTACTACCTCATTAACTTTCAGCCTACAAACTTGCACTTGGCTGGTTTGCCACAATATAGGGGATCCCAAACACTTGCCAAACCATGAAGAGATCAGGGGAAATCACCCATTCGAGGAAACCCAGCAAGGGGAGGTAGGAAAACCAAGGTAGGTATTTAAAACAGTTGGCAACCAACAAAGTAAAAATAAAAGAATAATCAGAAGAGAACTTTAACAAAATCAGCACTGAGCACTCTCAAGGAGATCAGCTCAGCACACAAATGAGACTCCCTTGAGCACAATGTAGGGTTTCATGAACTGGATATGATCATTTCAAAGTTCATATAACAAAACGGATGTAATAGACTAGCCAAGATAACTACAAAAATGGAGTGGGGGCTACCTTACTGAAGATTATATTTGCCATGAAATCATTAGAATAGAAACTATATACTATTGTCTCAGGTGTAGGCAAACAGATTAATGAAACATAGAGTCCAGAAATAAATTTGAGTAATTAGATAGTGAAATTTCACTTCAGGGGAAGGTGGCTTATTTAACAAATGATGCTGGCATAACTGACTATCTATCTGGAAAAAAAAAAAAGAAAGAAACCCCTACCTCACATCATATATAAAAATAAATTTCAGATGTATTAAAGTATATAAAATAGGTGTATAAAATGAATTTAAAACATTAACATAAAATTAAAGAAGAAAAATCATTTAACTTTTGTGTAGAAGATGTCCAAATGTCCAAAGGGCTACCCAGGATCTTTTCCCATGCAAAGGAAACACATTATTAAATTTTTAATGGCAGATGTCAACATAAAGTCAAAAGACAAATGGCAAACTGGAAAAGGTATCTGCAGCACAGCAGGTAGAAAAAGGTTTAAAACTTCTGATATATAGAGAATTTTTATAAATTGATATTTTAGAAAAACAATAGAAATACTGGGCCAATTGCCAATGCAAATAGGCAATTCACCAAATTAAGAATGTGTATAAATACATGAAGAATGTCCAGTAAATACATGATACTCATCAACATTTATATTCAGGGAAATTAAGAACACAATAGTGAAGAGGTAGTTTTTCTTCCCTCACCAAATTGGCAAAAGCTGAAAATAGGAGCAACATACGTTACAAGATGAAGAAAAATGTGCAATTTTATATATTGCTGGTTGAAATGTAAAATGCAATTTCCTTTTCAGAGAAGTAAACTGTCGATAGCTATGAAAATTTAAAAATGTATGCATAGACTCTGACCTAAAAATGTCACTTCTTGGAATCTATCCTATAGAAAAAAAATTACCAGGGTATAAGGATATACATATAAGTATATATTTATTATATCACTTTTAGGAATGCCAAAAAATAAAACTAAAACACACCGGTTTGAACATCCATTAATAGGAAAATAGCTAAATAACTCATGATATGTGTGTATGTGTGTGTGTGTGTATGTATCCCTACTGTGGAATATCATGCAATTTATAAAAAAGACTAATGGCTGGGTGCAGTGGCTCATGCCTGTAATCCCAGCACTTTGGGAGGCCGAGGTGGGAGGATCATGAGGTCAGGAGATTGAGACCATCCTGGCTAACACGGTGAAACCCTGTCTCTACTAAAAAAATACAAAAAAATTGGCCAGGCGTCGTGGCGGGCGCCTGTAGTCCCAGCTACTTGGGAGGCTGAGGCAGGAGAATGGTGTGAACCCGGGAGGCGGAGCTTGCAGTGAGCAGAGATCCCGCCACTGCACTCCAGCCTGGGCGATAGAGCAAGACTCTGTCTCAAAAAAAAATAAAAAATAAAAAAGACAGTTAGAACTATAGCTACTAACCTAGAGAGATGTTCAGGATGTGGTGTTAACTGAGAAAATTAAATGGTAGATTAATATAAACAATATGACTGTTTTATTAAAAACAAACATATAGGCCGGGCGTGGTAGCTCACACCTGTAATCCTAGCACTTTGGGAGGCTGAGGCAGGCAGATCACCTGAGGTCAGGAGTTTGTGACCAGCCTGGCCAACATGGCGAAACCCTGTCTCTAGTAAAAATACAAAAATTAGCCAGGAGTGGCGGCGTGCGCCTGTAGTCCCAGCTACTCAGGCATAAGAATTGCTTGAATCCAGGAGGCAGAGGTTGCAGTGAGCTGAGATCACGCCACTGTACTCCAGCCTGGGTAACAGAACAAGACTCTGTCTCAAAAACAAAACAAAACAAAACAAAACAAACAGAAAACAAAAACAAACATATAAATAACTAGAAAAATGCCATCTATGACTATGTATGATTATGAAGAAAAGTCTGGAGTAGGATATAACAGGTTCTATCTAGCACTGGCTTCCTTATCTTTATAACTGTTATGGCTGCTTGGCACCTAACAAAGTGCATTGTCACAACGAAGTCTTAACAAATATTGGTGGGGAGGTTTCTACCCTGTTTGGAAACAGAAAGGTTGCTGGACAGTAAGGGGGAGAATATTAGTGTTTTTCTTTATATATTTTTGTATTTTTAACTGATTATGCTGAACATGTACTACTAATCTTTGAAGAGGAAATGAATATATTTTTGGCACAATAGCAAATATAAGAAGCTAGACATGAATGGATAAAGCTACTGAACTTTTATCCTGATCTATGTGGATATTCACATCCAGCATCCCTGCTTACCACCACCCTCTCGTCTGTTGAAAAAGAAATTAAAAGAAAAAAGAATTCTTAACAGAGGAACATAGATCCATGGTAGATAAAGAATAAATGGTAGGCCAGGCACAGTGGCTCACGCCTGTAATCCCAGCACTTTGTGAGGCCGAGGCAGGTGGATCACCTGAGATCAGGAGTTCATGACCAGCCTGGCCAATATGGTAAAACCCCGTCTCTACTAAAAATACAAAAAGAAATTAGCCAAGCTTGGTGGTGTGCACCTATAATCCCAGCTACTTGGGAGGCTGAGGCAGGAGAATTGCTTCAACCCGAGAGACGGAAGTTGCAGTGAGCTGAGACCGCGCCATTGCACTCCAGCATGGGCAACAAGAACGAAACTCTGCCTCGAAAAGAAAAAAAAGAGAGAGAGAAAAGAACAAAAAAAGAATACACAGTAAAAATGAAATTGGAAGGAGAGAAGAGTTATGCTTCAGGAATACCGCACATGCCAGATATGTGGCATGTATGCAGGAGTTCAAATGACAAATCAGCTACACTCACAAAAAATCTGGCATATGAAGTACTAGTCTTACTCTGCTTGGTTCCATAGTACTGTAGGCTGGGAGATAATGAATTCTTTAAAAATCTTTCAATGTTTCTAATTCTAGAGAGAAATTCTCCCTGATTCTGAATGTCACCTGAATGCAAGGTCAAAGCCACTTGCACAGGGTGGCTGTAAGAGAAAAAGCCTATGGACAAGCTAAGACTAGACAGAGCCATGAAGAACAGAGATGTCCACAGGCAAACTGGTTATTCTCCTTCAAAACTGGATATGGTTAGGACAGGTTCCCAGAACAGTTACAGAAATGTGATGTTTTTGTTCCTTGGGTCTAAATACAGTTTTGGTTTCCTTAGAAACCCAAGCTGACATACATGCAGGTAAAGAGATGTACATATACACAGAGCATCACGAATGGTCTATTGCTAATTAAGTCCTATAAAATATTTGCAAGAAAAGGAGATGGGAAACATCTGAATGGGCATAACAGAGGACATCGTTACACGAGTACAGAGTAGCAGTTTTCAGAATGATGTCCTCTCTTTTAACAAGTGGGAAGTTTTCTTTTCTGTGACTCTCTTCATGGCTAGCATTTCAACTGCATAGATAAGTGTCTTCCAGGAGGCACAGGATGGATAAAGTGACTCAGGAAATATCAAAAGGCAGCCAAAAAGGAAATAATTAAGTATCAACAGTGAGTCAAGGCTCATCTATGGTCAAATTCTCAACTGTCCTGTGTCACCTAGAATTTATTCTTTGGGACTCGATGATTTACAAAAGCGTCACACAAAAATAAAGGTCATTTCTCTTTGCCTAGCATGCACGCCCACCAATGATAACTGAATGCTGCCTCCCTGTCTAGGTCACCATCAAAGCCCCAACTCCTCGGGTTCATCCTGGACTCCTTGGAGATGCTAGCCGGCGGGCTTGGGGACATTCAGTTCAACTAGAGGCTCACTGACAGAATTTTAAGAGAACTCCAGTGAACAAAAAGGGAATCCCTGAGGGCTCCCCAGCCTGTCCCAGTAGAGAGGAGCAAAGAGGGCAGGTACCCTGCAAATCTCCACTCTGTTGGCAGCCTCTTCCATTTCTTCCCTGAGGGCATCAGCCTTGGCACCCGCAGGCTGTAAGCTGCTGGACAAACCTGAAGACTTGGAAGTCTGCTGCCACCTGATGGAAAATAGGAGAAAAAGAGATGTGAGACAGGTAGAGCCCTGGGGATCCCATGGGAGCACTGAGAGAACAGCTGGTTACAAATATCACCCAGGGAGCTACATACCCTCACTTGAAAAGGGAGGTCATGAAAAGGCACCAAGGACTAGGCAAGGAGACAGTGGGCCCACATTTCCATGCGTCAACTGCTGACTGAAGCTGAGAATCAGCTGCCCCTTCAGATAGGACAAGCATCCCCCGGTTTGTCACCATTTTCTCTACTGTCTTCCAAACACTAAAGCCAAATGACAATCACTATTGCTGTCTTTTTAAAAAAGTTAACGTGATTTTTAATGGATAAATCATAATCATATACGTTTATGGGTACAATGTGATGTGTTGGGATATATGTACACATGTACGCACACACACAGTATGGAATGATTAAATCAAGCTAGTTAACATATCCATCACCTCACTTACTCATGATTTTCTGTGGTGAGACATCTGAAGTTTAATCAGGGCGATTATAGTAATATATTGCATATTATATATTTCAAAATAACTATCACTGCCCTTTAAGCACAGTCTCTATCATTGGTTTAAGTCCCCTGCCTATCCTGTGGGAATTTGAGTATGGAAATCTTCACCTTCTTGGCTGAAGCCAGTGAGGCATGCTAAGTGAGAAGACATGCTGGTAAGATTAAAAACAAATCTGATAGCAAAAATCTCCACTGGTAAGCCCAAAACAATTTTTATGGCAACATTTAGATTCCTCATGAATGCTTTCTTAAACATTTGGCCTTCTAACGAAGCCACTCAGAAAACTTTAGGGGGAAATACAAATATTTCTGGCTGCTGTGTTATCAGCAGGGAATTACCAAAAGTAGGCATAATTGGAAAGACGGTTCCAATTATGCTAGATAGTAGTAGCTGAATTAGGTCTCAGCAGTGGGTTCCTCTCCTGAGTCTGTAAACTCAACGGGTTATAGAGGCCAGCAAGTTAAAAAAAAATAAAATAAATCAAATGGGCCATTATCTTAAAAATTAGTCTGCACGATCCTCTATTTCCTACTTGTAATGGGGACAGGAAATATAAAACTATTTCTCAGCTCTAAGAAAAACAATCCTGTAATAAAGAGGACAAACAGCAGCCAAGGCTGGCTTCAGTCTTGGGAAGTCAGGAGGGAGCAGGGGGAGCTGGGAACTTGGTAGGAGGGATCCTGCCTTGTCTAAGAGAGAGTAGCTGTTCTTGAGCCCCAGCTGATGGGGCTGAGGTGGGCAGGAAGCTGGGCCGTGGGTTGCCAGATGTTTCAACTGACTAGAGAAGGAGGAAATTGTCATGTGAACTCTCCCAAGTGAAATGTGGCAACAAATAATTTCTTTTAAAAACCATGCAGGCCAACAGCGTACAGCCCAAACAAGAGAGCTCTGAGGGCTCTATCTGGATCTCAGACCATCAGTCTGCAGCCTCTGATGCGAGGACAGAAAGTGGAACATCATTCTCATGTCAAGAGTCAAGAATCTAATCATTTAGTATTTTCTCCACTATTCTTTTCTCTTTTGCTATCTGCAGGAAAAACAGAAGAATGCAAGGCTTTATAAGAAATGGAAACTAAAAGTCTCTTTGCTGTTAGCAAAAAGGAGCAAAAATGAGGATTCTCTGTCACTTAAAGAATGCAATCACGGGAAAATTACTTTAAAAAGGTTTTGAGACATCAAGCTGGCTTGAAGCTCCAGAGATGAACACATGTTCTCTGAAAGATTCCTGATTCCAAGATAAGAATTCAGGGCAAACTAGAAAGGAAATATTCTACTGAAAGATGCTTCAACATCTAAGTTGAAAAAAAATAACAGATCAAGATTAGTAAGAATTCCTGGGTAATTTTTTCTTATAAAGGTTTACCTTATACAAGTGATATATTTGATTAATACTCTCCCAGTTGAATCATTTCGAATAAAGTATTAAATTGTTGTGGAGTTTTGGAAAATAAAATATGAGATGCCATGGCTGTAATTTATATCTCAGACAATAACTATAACACAATGGTAGATTATGGAATTCAGTTATAACCACCATCTGACTCACGCTACCTGAAGAAAAAATAACTGACAAATATGTAAGTGTTAAAAATGTATATAAAGTGACTACAAACATTAAGTAGATTTTTATGGCTTTGTAACTCAGGATTAAATTTTTTAAAAAACAGAATCATACTAAATATATGTATATTAAAATGAAGACATTTTCCCAAGTTCTTTCTTTTCTTTTTATTCTCATCTATTTTTTCCTCCAGATTTTATCCTGTAGTCAATATCTTGATACTTTAAAAACATACACCTTTCCCCTTTTTATAAGAACTTTTATTTACAATTTACAGTATGTGAGTTATATATATACATAATTTTTTTTTTTCTCATATCAAGTCTTGCTCTGTCACCCAGGCTGGAATGCAGTGGTGCAATCTTGGCTCACTGCAAACTCCACCTCCTGGGTTCAAGCGATTTTTCTGCCTCAGCCTCCCGAGTAGCTGGGATCACAGGCACATGCCACCATGCCCAGCTAATTTTTGTCATTTTTAGTAGAGACGGGGTTTCACCATGTTGGTCAGGTTCGTCTTGAACTCCTGACCTCAGGCCATCCACCCTCATTTGCCTCCCAAAGTGCTGGGATTACAGGCATGAGCCACCGTGCCTGGTCTATTTTGATATTTTAAAACAGTGACAAGATGTCCAAAATATGTTCTCTTTGTGGAACATAAATAGCAAACAAAATACCAACGTAAACTCTTGTCATGTGAACAGACAAGTTTTGTACTGATACTCATGTTGGAAAAGGTGACATGAATTCTGTACAGATAGTCATGTTGGGAAAATTTCGTACAGATAGTCATTTTGGGAAAAGTGACAGGAATTATGAATTTCAAGGTTTGGTAGTCTTTTCAGACCTCTGTTCCACACATAAGCTCAAGAGCTGTACTGCTCTGTCAGAGGAGAAACAGGGACATTAGACATTGTCCAAGGAAACTTTGAGCTTTGAAAGTTGAAGAGCAGAAGGATCATTTCTTCTCACTAAAGTAGCTGATGTGCCACCATCCTTCTCGGGAAAGACGACTGTGACTATGTGATCTGGGGGAGATGAAGATGGGACACAGCTGTAATGAAGCCTTGGGAGAGATGAGAGAGAAGGGTGAGGAATAAGGGTTTAAAATTTCAGGTACCAGCAATACGTAAAGAAGGCAAATGCAGGTCAGTTCAGGACAACAGAATGTCCAGAAGAAGAATTTTAAAAGGCAGACAGGAGAGTGTCTTCAGTGGGGCATTCACTGTTCCTTCTGTCTAGTCTTGCCCCTTCCTCTGCCATGGGCATCCCCCACTTTTTAAGTTCCTGCTTCCACTCTGCGCTAATGTGTGGTTGAAAAGGGGACTGCCAGGTTCTGCATGATCCAGGCAGTGAGTGGTCCAGGTGAGGGCCTCTGATCCAAGTCAAGCCTGTGCCATCCTTCCTCACATTGACCCAACTGAAGAGTCATGGAAGTGGGCATATGAGCAAAGTCCAGACAAATGGAGCCCCTCTTTGGCATTTTCGGAATTGGGGCAAAAGGAAGAGGGCTCATAGTGGGGAGACATGAGCCCATGCGACATCCAGTGACCTTGAAAAATCAGATGTGAGAAAAAGACACCTGTATGGGGAGGGGTGAGAGATGAGGAATGAGTTTTGACGGCCATCGAGATTCTGCTGCCAGTTCTAACGAGACTTCACACTGCCCCGCCTCCAGAATTCCACTTCTTAACTCCATAGCCTGCACAGTTTCCCCTCCAAAACCCTCCTGTCTTAACTTACACTAGTTTACTTGCTTCCAAAGAAGGTAGAGCTTCCAAAACAAAGTACCACAGACTGGGTGGCTTAAACAACAGAGGTTTATTTTCTCACGATTCTGGAGGCTGGACATCCAAGATCAACACAGAGGCTGGAGACCTCTATCTGTGACTTGCAGATGGCTGCTGTTTCTGTCCTCACACAGCTTTCCTCTGAGTGTGTGTAGAGAGAGATCACTCTTTCTCTCTACAAGGCCACCAATCCTAGTGAAATAGGGGCCCATTCTTATGACCTCGTTTAACCTTAATAAGGTTCTCCTAAAGAACCTATCTGCAGATACAGTCGCATTGGGGGTTAGGGCTTCAATATACAAATTTTGGAGAGATACCATTCAGTCCATAGGACCAAGAGGCAGCTGGTTCGGCAGAAATGGAATGTGTATGTGTCCTGGACTCAGGAGGGTTAACCTTGAGCTACATGACCAGAAAAAAGTCAGGCTGACTTTGGATAAAAATTAGGCTCCTTCTTTAAGCACTGCTAAACCAAACCTATCACACAAAAAAAAGAAATTTGCCTATCATTCAATTCACAACCTTTAATTCAGCATAAAGTGTCCTGTAAGCATCAGTTTCTCTGAGAATATTGAGGTCTGTATCATTGGCTTTCGAAGCAGACAAGCCAGATTTACTTCAATAGTGACAAATATACACATCTTATTGGGATCTAATTAAACACGAGAGAAATTAGTTGGATTTGACAGTATCCATCAGAATTGTGGCAGAAATTAAAGATCCAGTCATGGGACTATTGTTCAAGATGTGCTGATAATATATACAAAACTACTTCCTGTCTTGAAAGGCAGAATGTCTCTATGTGGAATTCACTGTTGCAGTGCTGCAGAGCGTACTTCATGAAGGACAGAACAATATGAAATAAATCAGAAGTAGGATGCCGCGAGGAAGAAAAACTAACCTGTGCCATTGGCTTTATGGAGAAATGCGGGGGGTGGGGGGGAGCATTCAGAACCCAGCTGTTCCAGAAAAGGAGCTGGTGATCCCTGCTGTTCAATAGCACAGCATTTGGTCTTGCTCTCACTGCTATATCTTGGGATGCAGCCCTCATATTGGCTAAGAGTGAGGAGTTAGGGAAAATGGCAGGAAGATGTGTTGGGTTGGCTTCTTACGACTTTCGGCAAGGTCCTACAAGACAGGTAGAGTCGGGCTAGAAATGGCCAGTCTGAGAGTAAAGTGGAAACAAAGAGTATACCTTTGCTAAAAATTCCCTTTTCATCCTGTAGCCTATAACTCATACTGATGGGGAATCTATAACTTGAGGCCTTGAGTTAGATCTCCCGCCACGGTTACCAAAGCTGAGACCTGAAGGGGAAATCAACTGAGTTTTCAAGGGGACTGTACTGTCAACAATCCCCCAAATCGGCCGGGTGCAGTGGCTCACGCCTGTAATCCCAGGACTTTGGGAGGCTGAGGCAGACGGATCTACCTGAGGTCAGGAGTTCAAGACCAGCCTGGCCAACATGGCAAAACCCCATCTCTACTAAAATTACTAAAAATACAAAAATTAGCTGGGCGTGGTGGCACCCATAATCCCAGCTACTCGGGAGGCTGAGGCAGGAGAATTGCTTGAACCTGGGAGGCGGAGGTTGCAGTGAGCTGAGATTGCGTCATTGCACTCTAGCCTGGGCAACAAGAGCAAAACTCTGTCTCAAAAAAAACGAAAACACAAACAATCCCCCAAAGCAATTCCCTATCCCTAAACTCACAACTGCACAAAGTGGGCTATGAAAAATCACCGATTTGATAAAGGAGATGGATCAAGTTTATATGAAAACAATGCAAACAAGACTTTTTTAGTCTAAAACAACAAAGGTTATAAAGGGTCCAAGTTGAAGTTTATAAAACAGAAATTTGCATGGGGGTGGGGTAGAATTTCCTTACTAGATTTTAGTATACAGGAGATGATAAGCTGAAGATATAAAAACATTTGTGAAATCACAGGGGAGAGGTCCCTAATGACACCAAGTGGTGTGTACATTTGCAGAACCTATAGACTACTTGGTGTCACCACTGAAAACGTAACTCTAGACTTTGTCTAGTGTTCCTGCTAGAGGAGTTCGTGACCAGCCTGGCCAACATGGCGAAACCCCGTCTATACTAAAAATACAAAAATTAGCTGAGTGTGGTGGCAGGTGCCTGTAATCCCAGCTACTCGGGAGGCTGAGGCAGGAGAACGGACCATCAGTGTGACCAGGAATAACTCTCCTTCTCATAAGAAGACAAAACAAAAATAAGTATGGTAATGACATGCTTTGATATTAGCATTCAGCCCGCTAACAAGAGGCTCTGTGGTAGAAATGTGGGTTTTCTTTGTAGACGCAAAGAAAAGACTTCAGAGCTAAGCCCCAGGTTTCAGAGAAGGATGTCACTCCGCCCAGGAGCATGGTGTCCACCTCATGAAAACAATGGGGCAATCTGCATTTCTTCAACCATCTTACATGACTCCCAAAATAGGGGACTTGAACACTCATATTATGGGATGCAATTTTACGTGACATAAGGTCATAGAGGTAATAGCAAATCAGTACTTCCCACTCATTCTGCTCTCTATTCCTCCAAGCACGCTAAAGAGGTTAGTCTCATATTTGCATCAGAATAATTTTAAAACCACCCAACGCCTCCCCTTCTTCTTTTTTAACAAAGGGAGATGAGCTTCAGGATGACATTCTTCCATAGTCAACAGGCTCTAAAATTTAGTAACATTGGCTTCGCTTTTATCTGTTCACTTTTATGCATACCTGGTATTTGTAGCAAAGGATACTACTTTCCAATTTACGGTAGCATGAAAGGATTTCTTTTTAAAATATATTAATTTTGAAAAAGTAATCAACTCTCTTAAGAGATGTATCGACACAGATGGCAAAAATCATTCAGGTGGATGGAGGGTTTGGGGACAACTAAGTTAACCAAAGAAACCCTTGTTTCTTTGCTGATTTAACCTGTTTTATGTCTAGTCTTGGGGGACTGCTCTGTACCTTTTATTCTTCCTGATGCAGAATTCCTGTGCAACAATTACTTACAGTATCAGCTTCTTTTTATAAAGCACTTGGGAAGTGATATTAATACTCAAAACAGCCACCCACGAATGTTACTCCTTGTGTCCAGGTGAAGAAACTGATATTCTGGGAGATTAAGTGACTTGACCAAGGTCACATATCTAGAAAATAGTTGAAATCTAAACCTTAAAATCTGACTTTCTGAACTCTGTATGCTACATCTCTGTGCCCAAATACATTGTTTCTTTATTTCAAGAAAATGAAAACAAGCTGTGAAGATGATTAAAATTGGCCTACACTGGAGTCTGAAACTAGCCTGGGCAACACAGTGAGACCCTGTCTCTACAAAAAATAAAAAAAATAGCCAGGTGTAGTGGCACATGCCTGTAGTCCCGGCTACTTGGGAGACCTGAGGCAGAAGGATTGCTTGAGCCCATGAGTTGAAGATTGCAGTGAGCTATGATCACGTTCGCTGCACTCCAGCCTGAGTTACAGAGTGAGATCCTGTCTCAAAATTTTTAAAAATAATAAAAAATTCCCAGCACTTTAGGAGGCTGAGGTGGGCAGATGACTTGAGGTCAGGAGTTCGTGACCAGCCTGGCCAATGTGGCGGAACCCTGTCTATACTAAAAATACAAAAATTAGCTGAGCGTGGTGGTAGGTGCCTGTAATCCCAGCTACTCGGGAGGCTGAGGCAGGAGAACCACGTGAACATGGGAGGCGGAGGTTGCAGTGAGCGGAGACCACGCCATTGCACTCCAGCCTGGGTGACAAGAGCAAATCTTCATCTCAGAAATAAATAAATAAATAAATAATACATTCAATAAAAAAATAAAGTTGGTCTATGAAAAACCTAAGGTAGAACCAAACAGTTTTTTCCATATTAATACTCATGCACCTGCCTTTTCAACTTATATACACATATCCCACTGTAGAAAATAAAAGGACATATGTGCACAATCCTGCTCTGACAGCCACAGGCAATGACATCTCAGGGCCTTTGGCACCCGCCTGCTACTACAGGAATTTTCTGGTGGACTCTGGAAGATGGGTGTGGAAGAACAGCACTACAGGTACTTGACTGCTCTCTGAAAGGACTCAAGTTAAGAGAAAGGCTACAGAAAGGAGATACCTACACCATCAGCTTCAGGAAAAGGTGAGTGAGTCTCCAGAATGTGAAATTTCCTGTTACAGACAGGACATAGCAAACATCCTACCTCCTGGCTCTCATCTCCTACTTCTCTCCCCTTTGCTCCTTCTGCCCCAGCCACGCCGACCTTCCCTCTGTGCCTTGAACAGGTCTTTGCATTTGCTGTGCCCTCTGCCATAGATGCTTCGCACCAGATCTCTGTAAGGCTGCCACCTTCTCATCATCTAAGTCTAAGACCAAAGTGATCCACCTCAAAAAAGCTTTTTCTCTTTTATCCTTAATGCTGTTGCTCCCTTTCTCCATCATCGCCTTCCAAAACTACCCTGTGTTACTGTTTTTTTTTTTTTTTTTTTTTTTTTGAGATGGAGTCTCGCTCTGTTGCCCAGGCTGGAGTGCAGTGCCATGATCTTGGCTGACTGCAAGCTCCGCCTCCCAGGTTCACGCCATTCTCCTGCCTCAGCCTCCCAAGTAGCTCGGACTACAGGCACCCGCCACCATGCCCAGCTAATTTTTTTATATTTTTAGTAGAGACGGGATTTCACCGTGTTAGCCAGGATGGTCTTGATCTCTTGACCTTGTGATCCGCCCGCCTTGGCCTCCCAAAGTGCTGGGATTACAGGCGTGAGCCACTGCACTCGGCCACATTTTTTATATGACATAGCTTTCTAGAACTGTCTTGTTTCTTCACTTGCCTAGTGTCTACCTCCAAAACTCAACTGCAGCCTTCATGAGAACAGGGACCCAGTGTCTCGAGTTCACTGTGACTACCTCCAGTGCCTGGCACACATTAGGTGTCAAGAAAAACTTGGTGAATGAAAACACACTTGCCTACTTAAAACCCACCCTCCCAAAATATGATCCACTGTCCCTTCAAAGAAGCAAAAAAGAAAGTAAAGAGATTCTACCTGGTTCGTGAGGAATCCATGTCCAGCACCAACTTGGCTAAGTGTTTCCTCTGCTTTTGAATATTTGGGATTTCCACCTGTGGTTACACGACATAAAAGATACAATCAAACTGAAGCTCAAGATAAATTCTTTAAGAACCATTCCTGGCCAGGCGCGGTGGCTCATGCCTGTAATCCCAGCACTTTGGGAGGCCAAGGCAGGTGGATCACCTGAGGTCCGGAGTTTGAGACCAGCCTGGCCAAAATGGCGAAACTCCGTCTCTACTAAAAATACAAAAATTAACTGGGTGTGGTGGAAGGTGCCTGTAATTCCAGCTACTCGGGAGTCTGAGGCAGGATAATCACTTGAACCCAGGAGGTGGAGGGTGCACTCAGCTGAGATCACACCACTCCACTCCAGCCTGGGTGACAGAGTGAGACTTCGTCTCAAAAAAAAAAAAAAGAACTATTCCTTAGAACAATTCTTAAAGAACTATTGGAAGTCGCCCAACAAGTTTACTAGCGGTCTCGCAATCCTTATTTTCAGATGAAATCCTTTTTGCCCTTTTGTGTTATTGAGGTCTAATAGGAATTGTATATATTTTAGGTGTATGGTTTAATGTTTTCATATGCACACATTGTGAAATCATTACTACACTCAGGCTAATTAACATATCCATCCCATCCCATAGTTTCTATTTTCTTTTTTTGATGGTGAGTACACTTGAGATCTATCCTCTAAGCAAATTTCAAGTCTACAATACAGTATCATTAACTATCACCACACAGTGCTACACATCAGGTCTCCAGAATTTACTCATCTTGCATAAGGGAGACCTTGTACCCTTTGACCAACATTAGATGAAATTAATGATGCCCTTTCCTGAGCTAAACTCTGCTCCATCTTTGCTGGACACCAGCCAGGCTCTCCATCAACCCAGACCATCTCACAGGTCCTGTGCTTCTCTGCTCACGCAGGCCTGGCCGCTTTCCTGCCCTCACCTTGCCCGCCCCCGCCCTGCCAAAAAAAAAAAAAACAGGGCTCAACCACATCCCTCTTTACTTCCGGAAGGGCCAAAAGTGAAATGAAGACAGCCACGCAGTCATGTCTGCCACAGACCTGAGGCAAAACGGACAGCTGAAAGACGAAGAGCATGGAGAGGCAATGGCTGCATCTAGGATACAGATTCTATATTTATAAAAAGAAAGGAAGCAAATGTTTGTATTTATAGAAATAAAGTAAGACTTTTCCAGTCAATAATGAATAAACATTGCCATCATGGCTTTTCTCGGCTACGAGTTCTTCCATTTTGGTTGTATGTAGATGCTCTTTTTATATTTTTTCATTCTAAAAATGGCTTCACTGAACATCCCAGTGCAGGATTTTGGTTCCGGGCCCAGCAAAAGTAGGGCAGGATGTGAGAATGCAAAACGAAAATTGGCCGAAAATTGAACTAAAATCATCTCGGGCTGCGGTTTTTATATAAGGAAAAAATTCGAGGAGAATCCAATGTTCTCTGAAGTGCTTTCTATTCACTCTCCCAAGCAGGGATGAGTAATGTTCTACGTGTAACAACTTCCAATAGGAAGCAGAAGTGTAACTGCCCCCAGGCAACCTGAGTCACCACCCAGCCCCGAAGCTAAGCTGGAGGGCCACTGGGTATCTTGCTTGAGCCAAGTGATTGTCAGCACCCACAATGGACTCGCTCCTTGGTTTGCTTCAGGCTTTGGCCAGAGCCAGGACCCTCCTTTTGAGGCACAGAGGGGATCTCGTGAATGCTCCAGGCGAGGAGATGACTTGAGAAGCCAAGAGCTGGTCGATTCCAAAGAACCTCATCCACAATTTTCTCCTTGAATACTTTTAGGTCCATAAGTAATTATTGGCCCATACCTCTGTCCCAGAAACAGTGTCAGGGGATGTGGAGGTGCTGGATGTGGTTCAGAAAGGAAGCCAGACAGGGTCTGGGGCAATGCAGTTTAATACAGTAGCCTCTAGCTACACGTGGCTATGAAATTCTAAATTTAAATTAACGAAAATTAAAGAAACTAAAAAATTGAGTTCCTGAATCGCACTAGTGCTCAAAAACCACTTAAGGGCAGTGGCTATCAAACGGCACTGATTGAGAATATTTCCATCATTGTAGGGAGTCTGCTAGCATTCATTTGAGGTGTCAACTTGGCTGGACTGATGGATGCCTCAAAGGCTGGTGACGTATTTTTTCTGGGTGTAGCTGAAAGGGTGTTTCCAAAAGAGACCAATGTGTGAGTCAGCAGGCTGACCCACCCACAATGGGGCGGCACCATCCAATTAGCTGAAACACACAGGTGGGAGAAAGAGGATTCTCTCACTGTGTTCTCCCTCCCTCCCCCCTGTAGTGAGATGCCTTTTCCCCTCATCAGACTCCAGGTTCTTTGGCATTTAATGGGGGTCTCTCTGGCTTTCTACCTCATATTCAGGGCTGCACGATCAGTTTCTGAGGTTCCTGGACTGAGTTTCGGGTTCTGAGGTTTATGGACTGAGCAATGCTACCGGCTTCTCTGGTTCCCCAGCTTACAGATGGCCTATCAGGGAACCTCTTCCCCTCTGCGATTATGTGAGCCAACTTCCCCTGATAGGGGAGAATCCCAACTTCATAGATCCTATTGGTTCTGTCTCCCTGGAGAACCCTGACTAATACAGAGTTCTAGGGGATAGCGCTGGTTAGATTTTATACAGGTGGAGTGTCCCTTATCTGAAATGCTTGGGACCAGAAATATTTGGGATTGGGAGTTTTGGGGATTTGGGAATATTTGCATCATATTTACCGGTTGAGCATCTCAAATCCGAACATGTGAAATCCAAAACGCTCTAACGAGCATTTCCTTTGAGAATCATGTTGGTGCTCAAAATGTTTCAGATTTTGGATTGTTTCAGGTTTGAGATGCTCAATCTATTAACAGATGACGAATTAAAAACAGCTGAGAGGGATTCAGGGTTCAAAGCTCCCCAAGCATTTCCTATCTCCCTTGAGAAGCTTTCACTTGGCTGAAGCTAGCAAAGTTTTCACATAGACATTAAGGTTGCTTTTTAATAAAATAGTTTAATTGAGTGTCCTTTAAAGTCCAAAGACAAGGGACCTATATAAACGTAAACTGCAGCTGGGCACGATGGCTCATGCCTATAATCCCAGCACTTTGGGAGGCCAAGGCGGGTGGATTGCCTGAGGTCAGGAGTTTGAGACCAGCCTGGCCAACATGGTGAAACCCCGTCTCTGCTAAAAATATAATAGTTAAACGGGCATGGTGGTGGGTGCCTGTAATCCCAGCTACTTGGGAGGCTTGAGACAGGAGAATCACTTGAACCTGGGAGGCAGAGGTTGCAGTGAACCATGATCGTACCACTGCACTCCAGCCTGGGTGACACAGCCAGACTCCATCTCAAAAAAAAAAAACATAAACTGCAGGAGGCCTGGGCCCCCAGAATCCTAGTAAGGAGTGGCTGCTGTTTACAGCACTGAAGACTTGAGACGGGTGGAGGGTGGGGGTGAAGGCAGTCGAGGTTGTGGGTGGGGAAGCGGGTAAGCTGCCAGCTTTCCACCTTACTCCTAGGAATGCCTGCAGGGAAGAGAATGGGTAGGAGAAGGGGTAGCAAATGCTGAAAGGACGTATTTGGGAATCTTGACCATGTGGCTGGGTAAGAATCCCTGATGAAAAACAATGTCGGGGAGAAGGTTAAGGGAAAGAAGTAGAATGCTGGAAACAGAGTGATTGAGGGGCTCCTGTTCGGTACCTCCTTGCTCACTCAGGCCTGGCCTCACTCCTGCTGCTTACCTCCGCCAGCAAAAACAGGGGCTCAATCACGTCTCTCTCTACTTGCAACTCAAAATGTATCAGCTCCTGAGCCAGCTTGTCCTCTGTCTCTCCACAGAGTTTCAGCATCTTCCTGTAATCCAAGGCAGAAAGAAACAGTGAATACTCCTGAAGACAACATTTCACTGGCATTACCCTCCCCTCACCTCCTGGCTCACTTGTAAACTTTCACAAGTCAGTGTTAATAAGCTGGCTGATCTCCATGGCTTCCCCTGGGCCAACCTGTTCCAGCCCTCTGCATTTCTGAAATAATCAATTCTTTCAAAAGGTGCCACTCACTGTGTCCCTGGGGCACAAGGGGACACGTGGGGAAACATGAGAGAGAAAACAGACACACATGCCTATAAACACATGCTTCTATCTCTGAGGAGAACACTGGATAGCTAAAATCTGCCCGCTAAAAAACCATCATCTTCAAATACAAAGCAAAAACTCAATTTCAATAGGTCCTGATAGAAGGAAAGCCCTGGCGCCTAAGCCACGAAAATGTAATTAGTACATGGATATATACAGACAATTATCCAATGAAAAACAATTCCAAAAGTTGATTAATAATGAGCAAATGACAGAAGACCTGAATGAGCAGAAAGTCATGCCATCTTCCCAGATGACACAATATACTATTTCAAAGATGTTAAATTCCACCCAAATTGTATACAGGCCGTTCTCCCATTGTCTGGTACCCATTTTAACTAAAACTCAAGTAAAAAGTTTTTACAAACCAGCCTGGGCAACATGGTGAAACCCTGCCTCTACTAAAAATATCAAACTCAGCTGGGTATGGTGGTGCATGCCTGTAGTCCCAGCTTCTCTGGAGGCTGAGGCACAAGAATCACTTGTACCTGGGAGGCAGAAGCTGTAGTGAGCCTAGATAGTGCTACTGCACTCCAGCCTGGGCGACAGAGCGAGACCCTGTCTCAAAAACACATAAACAAACAAAAAAGCTTTTACAAGTCAACAAACATATGAGCAGAGGTAACTGCCTTTTTACTGTGAGGATATTCCTTTCCTGTTCATATTTTCACATTTTTACTCTACATGTGTGTGTCCCCGTACAATACATAATACTGCTGCTTTGCTTAGTTCAGTCTACATGCATGGTTTTACACTGAGCATGTCCTGATGCTACTTGCTTTTTTTGTTTGGATTTTTTTTGAGGTTTTTTTTTTTTTTTTTTTTTGAGATGGAGTTTCACTCTTGTTGCCCAGGCTGGAGCGCGGTGGCACGATCTTGGCTCACTGCAACCTCCGCCTCCTGGGTTCAAGCCATTCTCCTGCCTCAGCCTCCTGAGTAGCTGGGATTACAGGAGGCTGCCACCACACCCGGCTAATTTTTTGTATTTTTAGTAGAGATGGGGTTTCACCATGTTGGCCAGGCTGGTCTCGAACTCCTGACCTCAGGTGATCCACCCACCTTGGCCTCCCAAAGTGCTGGGACTACAGGCAGCCTTGCTTTTTTACTCTATCATTATGTTTGGAGCTTACCCATGTTGGTACATGCGGAATTAGATCATTTTGCAATGGAGAATTCCATTCTTTGAATATACCACCATTATGTTAAGCTGTGCCACAAACCAGAGTTTTTGGCTATTACATGTAGCGCTTCAGTAAATATGCTCGTGCAGTCTCTTTTTGCATGTTTGGAAATTTCACTAGCACAAATGGGAGTTCCCATTGCCCTATGCCCTTGCCAACTCTTGGTCCTGGTAGGTGTCTGAATTTCTGCCAAACTGGTGGATACAAATTATTATCTCCTTCTGGTTTTAATTTACATTCCTTGACTGCTAGTAAGACTGAATATCCCTCTCCCATGAAGTGCCTGTTCATATTCCTTGGCTATTTTTGTATTAGGATCTATTTATTTGAATTTATTTGTCGGAACTTCATATACACAGGTGTGTGAAGGCAGATTTTCACTCTTTTTCCTATCTGCTACAAATGTCAGTGCCCAGGTGTGCTTTTATCTTTGCATCTCTTTAATGATGCTTTTTTTTTTTGAGACAAAAATCTCACTCCATCACCCAGGCTGGAGTGCAGTGACGCGTTCTTGGCTCACCACAAACTCCGCCTCCCGGGTGCAAGCGATTCTCCTGCCTCAGCCTCCCGAGTGGCTGGGATTACAGGTGTGCACCACTGCACCCAGCTAATTTTTTGTATTTTTAGTAGAGATAGGGTTTCACCATGTTGGCCAGGCTAGTCTTGAACTCTGGACCTCAGGTAATCCACCTGCCTCGGCCTCCCAAAGTGTTAGGATTACAGGCGTGAGCCACTGCGCCCAGCTTAATGGTGTCTTATATCTGATTTTCTGGTATTTATTC
The DNA here is from genome assembly GCF_006542625.1 of Nomascus leucogenys. Taxonomy (NCBI): domain Eukaryota; kingdom Metazoa; phylum Chordata; class Mammalia; order Primates; family Hylobatidae; genus Nomascus; species Nomascus leucogenys. The sequence goes on from NC_044399.1 coordinate 65,038,421, forward strand.
CATATTTCTAATACTACTTAATTAAAAAAATTTAAATATTAGCTATTGACATTACAGACAATGGAATTTAGCTATGTTTCCATTTCCCCTCCCTCCCTTTATTTATATTAATAAATGCTTATTATTTATATTACACTTTGACTCCATATTATTTGGAGTTAATCTGGGTAGTATACTATAATTACTGGTTTCCCTGCACACTTAATTGTTCTCCCTGGAGTTAATAATTGCCTTGTTTTGGCTTGCTTGTTTTCTACGTACCCAACTGAATTCAAAGTACTCTGCCACTTTCCTAGCTTGTCTGTTAAGATATTGAACCAAAATTTGCTTAACTTACTTAAAAAAAAATTAAACCTCATCCTAAGCAGTGATAAACATCACATTTATGAGTTTTGTGTGCTAATTTTGTTTCTTCTGTTACATATTAAAATAAAAATATTACCAAAAAATATTGAACCATACATCATGTAAATGAATTTCATTTTCTTGAATTAATCCCTCCTGGACCTGTCTCAATGCGGATTGAGTTTTCCTCTATCCCTAAGGCACATCTGTCTTCCTGCAATCTTCCTTCACCATTCCCTGGGATTCTCTTCCTCTGTCTTGTGTTGGACATTCTGTTATCTTGAGTCTACCTCTCTTTTGGTCACTCCCTCACCAAGGACACATCTTGCTGTCTTGCTTTAGCTTGCTGAGAAAGAATAGGTGGGAAGTCAGTTTTTGAGGCCACGTATGTCACGGCATTTTCCTCTGTCCTCTCGTTGATTGAAACTTGGGCAGAATATTGAACTCCTAGGCTGAGCATGGTTTCCTTCAGAATTTTAAAGGCGCTGCTTAATAATCTTCCTTCTTCCATTGCTGCTTTTGCTCAGTCTGGAAGCATTCACATTTCTGATCCTTTGTATGTGACATGTTTTCTCTCTAGAAGGTTGTAGACTCTTTGTCACCAGTATACATGATGGTGAGCTCTGTGGCATACGCTTAATTCTTCCCATTGTATTGGGAGCTCAATGGGCCTTTTCAGTATAGAAACTCATGTCCTCAAGATCTGGAAAATGCTGTTGGATTATTTATTATTATTTCTTCCTCTCCTTTTCTAAGAACTCCTGTTTTTCAGGCATAAGACTTCCTGGATTGGTCCTCTAATTTTCTAATTTTTTCTATTGTCTGTGTGTTTGCCTTCTTGCTTATCTGGAAGATTTCTTAATATTTATCTTCCCAACCTCCTACTGAGAATTTCATATCTTCTATCATATTTTCTCATTTCTACAGGCTTGCTTTTAATCTCTGGCTATTTCTTTCCCATAAATATTTTGTATTAACATCCTGTTTTTCATTTCATGGACATGTTATCTTCCCCTACTATTTGAAAACATAAGTGATTGTTCTCCTAACATTTTTTCCTCCCCTACACAATCTCTGTTTCTTCCAAGCTGCATTGTATCCACCCAGTTGTTTTGGTCTCCAGGTTTCAGGTTAGAGACTTTCCTCAGATGTCTGATGATCTTTGGTGCCTCTCTATATTTAAGAGTGGAGACTAAAAAGCTCAGAGTATGTGAATTCATCTGTAGAAAGATCTGGTTGCGTCACTTACTGAGGCACTGACCCCCTCCAACATCCTCAGATCTTTAGGTCCTTCCATTTGGACTAATCTGATTCTCCAGAGAAACCTCTTCTAATTTCCTGCTTAGAGGGTAAAGGCCTGGGGGCTGCATGAGTGGAAGAAGACGGCTGCAGAGTATTAGCATCCATATCCAGTACGCGTTAGATCACTCAAGCCTCTTCTTTACTGAATGACCCATACACTCCACTACACCGGGAGTCCCCCATTCTAGAGATGCTCTCTTATCCCCTCTAGAGAATTCTGCTCAGGTGGGAGTGGGGGGATGACAGCTTCTTAGACATGTGAATGGGGCAGAGTTTTGTGATCCAAGTGGTAACTGAAAAGCTTTCAACCACATTCATGAGTTTAATCACCCACTCCACCCCCAAAGACCCACTATTCCAGAGATCCCTGGTGCCATTTCTTGAACACTGTAAGCATTACATAATGTAATTTACATGGGATCTTTGCATATCTACTTCTGGCTTGGGAGTCAGCTTTTGGGGACTCGCCAAGTTAGTTCCCAGTCATTCATATGTTTTACAGCTCACAAAATTGTGTTGCTATTGTCTGCTTTTTCCTGCCATTGTGGGTTTATGTCTTTTAAGAAAAAAAAAATCTCCATATTGTAGTTTTAGTGGATTTTGGAAAGAGAGAAAATCAGATGCATGTTCAATCTGTCATCTTTACTTCCAACGTTGCTGTGTCATTATATTACAGGCATGACTCTTGGAAATACCATACAACAGGATTTCATGTCTGTCAACCTGAAATTTTCTTTGAACAGTTGAGTTTATTCCATTTACATCTCTTATGATTGCAGAGATATATGCAATGATTGCTACCACTCTCATTTTCTGTTTTCCAATTATTATGTGTTTTTTTTTTTTTTTGGTTACTTTTTTCTCTTGTAGTCCCTTCCATGTATTTTTTTTATTTTCCTTTTCATCCTTTGTTAAAGTTATATATCCTATTTCTATTCTTTTTGTGGTTAGTCTTACTTTTCTAACATGCGTATTTGACGCTAAATTTATTTGTTTTTATTTTTTGGACATTAAATTTAAATGTAATACCTTTATCCTCCTGTCAAACAATATAGGAGCTTGAAATACTGATTCTGCCACCACAGAAACTTAAAAGTCCTTCTCTTTGGTCTTGTCACTTCTCTAAAAAATATCGTTCTTTGTTAAAATGCTACATAAGCACTCCCGTAATCCCAGCACTTTGGGAGGCCGAGGTGGGTGGATCACTTGAGGTCAGGAGTTCATGACCAGCCTGGCCAGCATGGTGAAACCCCATCTCTACTAAAAATACAAAAATTAGCCGGGCGTGGTGGCACCCACCTATAATCCCAGCTACTCGGGAGGCCGAGGCAGAATCACTTGCACCCGGGATGCAGAGTTTGCAGTGAGCTGAGATTGCGTCATTGCACTCCAGCCTGGGTGACAGAGCAAGAATCTGTCTCAAAAAAAAAAAAAAAAAAAAAAAAAGGCTACATAAGCCCATGTTCTATCCTTTGATCTACTCATCCCTGAGTTCTTCCATGTATATGTACTACACATTTTAATAAAATTTATTTGCTTTTCTCCTGTTACTCTACCTTTTGTCAATCTAACTTTCGAGGCCCAAACAAAGAACCTAAGATGGTTAGAGAGAGAAAAAAAAAAGTTTCCTCCCCTACAACACAATTTTTTTCCTACCTTGGTACTTGTACTTCTCATCTTTCTTCTATTTCTGTGAAAGAGATGTAATCTATTTCATACAGCCTTAACTAGCCCTTTCAGTGAGAATATGCAGGTAGTATCTTCTTCAAATCTTTGCCTGAAAATATCCTTACTCTTCCCTATTTTATCATAGTATACTAGGTTTCTTATATTTTCGCTCAATACTTGAAGATATTACTCCATTATCTCCTGGCGTTCATTGTGGCTGACGAATACATAGTTTGTTATCAGTTTAATTGCTATTTTATAGTAATGGTCTTTTTTTCCTCTGGTCAATTTTACATTTTTCTATTTTTTTGTTGATAATCTGTGGTCTTACTACAATATGTCCAGGGATGAATTTTTTTCTTGTTGATCTCAGTCAAATCATTTTGTGCTCCTTACATCTAAAGACATGTTTTTCTTTAAATCTGGAAAAGAAAAATTCAACCACAAACTTCCCCTTCTCCCTATTGTCTTCCTCAGGAATTCCCACCAGATGGAATGTTAAGCTTTTGCATTCTATCACCCATGTTTCTCAGTTTAAGAATGCCTACATCCTTATCTCTGCACTTCATTCTCTTCATTCTGGGTAGCGGCTCTACATCTGTTTTCAAGTTCAGCAATTATTTATTTGTGTACAATCTTCAGTTTCTTTCGACTAAAGATCACTGAAAATTTTCAGCATAATTTTGGAAAGTTCTCTTTGGTTTGCCTTCAATCCTGCCTGTTCTTTTTTAATACTGTTTGATTCTCTTGTCAAGGATTCTGTTTTTTTAATTTTAAAATTTCCATTTAAATAATTATTTTATATTTTCTTCCATATAGTTCTATTATTTTTCGTTCTCAGGATACTGACTCTCCTACTGATTGCGTCTGCTGATGCTCTCTCATGACGATTCTATTTTCAGTTTGTTTTGTTGTGAGCTCAGCATAGGCAAGGGCTGCTTTTCTGAGAATCTCGTAAGTTCTGACATTTGAATTGAGAGGTTTCATATTTGCTACTGCTAGGGCCCTAGGGATTTCAATTGTGCATCATCAGTTTCATGTTAATCTCTCCACTTGGGCCTTGCCTCACCGCACAGACAATATGACTTTAGAGCCAAGAGTTCTGATTTCCTACTGGTAACATTTTCCTTTTTTCCACTAAAGTCCCCAGTGAGAATTCAGGTGCTTCCCTGAGAGGGTCTAGTCCCCTTTTCATGGATGGGGACTTACCTAGATTTGGCACCAACCCATGCAAAGTGTCACCTTACCCAAGAAGTGTGTCATCTCCCAGGATAGCTGACCCCTCCATCAGACACTGAGCCAGTGTTGTCAAAGGCAACTTTTTCTGAAAAGAAAGCAAATGCTGTAATGAAAGCTACTTTCCGTATTCATCTGTTGCATCTAAAATAGCAAAAAGTCAAATACTTGCCGAGGTATTATATTAGCTACGAAACAAGCTAACTTTAAAACAGGTTTAAACCTAGAAATTCATAGTGCACCATGATGGGTTAGACTTAGAGATGTCAAAATTCAGAAAATGAGAACTGAATTATATTTGCCACTTTGGGAAATAAGCCTAAGGCTTACATGCTGCATTTTAAAATGAGGTAGCATGGCAAGAAGGAAAAATGAGAAAAATTTAAAATGATGTTAACAAAGATTTGAGCAATGCCTTAATTTCCAAAAATAATATGTTTCTTAAGGAGTGTATTAGCCTTATTTTAAAAATGAGGCAGTGGCTGGGCATGGTGGCTCCCGCCTGTAATCCCAGCACTTTGGGAGGCTGAGGCGGATGGATCACCTGAGGTCAGGAGTTCGAGACCAGCCTGGCCAACATGGTAAAACCCCATCTCTACTAATAATATAAAAATTAACTGGGTGTGGTGGTGCATGCCTGTAATTCCAGCTACTCGGGAGGCTGAGGCAGCAGAATGGCTTGAACCCAGGAGGCAGAGGTTGCAGTGAGCCGAGATTGTGCCATTGCACTCCAGCCTGGGCCACAAGGGTGAAACTCCATCTCCAAAAAAAAAAAAAAAAAAAAAAAAAAAAGGTCAAAAAAAGAGAGAGAAAAGTGTTCATATGCAATTACAACCCAGAAAGAGTAAGCACCAAAATAAAGACACACTCCAAAAAAGACAGATGGCCAAAGAGCACATGAAAAGATAATTAACCTCATTAGTCATTAGGAAAACCCCAATCAAGGCCTCACTTTATACCCACTAAGACGGCTATAATAATATTAATACTTAACAAAACAAAACAAAAAAAAGGATTGGTGAGCATAAACCTTCATGCATTACCAGTGGAAGTTTAAACTGGTGCAGCACTGTGAAAGTGTACTTAGTATCTTAATAAGTTAAACAGAATTATCACACGGCACAGCAATTCCACTCCTGGGTATATATACAAAGTAACTGAAAACAGATGTTCAAAAAAGAGGTACACAAATGTGAAGAGCAACACTATTCACAACGGCCAAAAGGTGGGAACAACTCAAATGTCCACCAATGAATAAATGGATAAACAAAATGTGGTATATCCATACAATGGAACATTATGCAGCCATGAAAAAGGGAATGCTGCAAGGTATAACACAGATGAATCTTGAAGACATCATGCTAATGAAATAACCTAGACACAAAAGGACACATATTGTATAACGCTATTTAATGAAATATCCAGAATAAGCAAATTCACAGAGACAGAAAGTAGATTAGTGCTTGTCACAGGGCTGCAGGGGTGAGTAGAGTGGGGAAGGACTGCTTAATGGGTATGGAGTTTCCTTTGGGGATGATAGAAACGTTCTGGAACTAGATAGTGGTGGTAAATAGACTAACTGTTAAAACCACTGTACACTTTTAAATGCTACATTTTATGTTACAGGGAGGGAGAGACAAGCTGCGATAGGAGTTGAGCATGACCCGTTCCCCATGCTAAGTATCAAAGAGCTCTCTCCTTTCAGAACTAAGGCCAGCCAGTACACACAGACAGAACAAAAACAAGGTAAGAACCACTAGCACCTTCTCAGGTCTTCCAGTCTACGTGGCTACAAAGGTAGTTCTTCAAATAGAAAGTGACTGAACTACACCCAGCCCAGAGCCTCCTGGTGTTAACACATAGAGAGTTTCCACTTATAATTCATTTACTAATCCAATATTCATGGAGGGCAGGCACCAAACCAGTGATAAACAAAACTAGACACTGCTCTCACAGAACATTTTTCTTTTCTCTTTTCTTCTTCCTTCTTTCCTTTTTTCCTGTTTGTTTTGTTTTGTTTTTTGTTTGTTTTGTTTTGTTTTTTGATACAAGGTCTTGCCCTGTCTCCCAGGCTAGAGTACAGTGTTGCAATCATAGCTCACTGAAGCCTCGAGCTCCTGGGCCCAAGCAATCCTCCTGCCTCAGCTTCCCGAGCAGCTAGAACTACAGGCATGCACCCCCATGCCTGGCTAATTTTATTTCTAAATGTTTTTGTAGAGATGGTGTCTCACTATGTTTCCCAAGCTGGTCTTGAACTCCTCAGCTCAAGCAATCCTCCTGCTTTGGCCTCCCAAAGTGCTGGCATTGTGGGTGTGAGCCACCACACCCAGCCACAGAACTTACTTCTGATGGTGAAGATAAATAATATCATCATACCTTGCCCTAAGTTTACTCTTTTCATCTGGCTGTTCATTTGTATCCTTTATAATATCCTAACTGATAAATACAACTAAAGTGTTTCCCTGAGTTCTTCGAGCCATTTTAGCAAATTATCAAACCTGAGGAGGGGGGTTGTGGGACCCCTAATTTATAGCTGGTGATGAGAAATACCAGAAGACTGGATTTGCAATTGACATCTTAAGTAGGGGCAGTCTTGTAGGATTGAGCCCTTAACCTGTGGGATCTGACACTAACTCCAGGTATACAGTGTCAGAATAAATTGCAAGACACACAGCTGGTGTTCAGAGAGTTGGAGAACTGCTTGGTGTGTGGAGAAAATCCCCCCACACATATGGTCACAGAAGTGTTATATAACCTGTTTAAACATAAGTGTAGACAAACAGAGTCTGTTTTTTGGAGAAGCAGGCATAATATTCCAGTTGTAGCCTCACAGAGAGGGCATAGCTTAAAGTATTGGTTCTCAACCAGGGGTGATTTTTGTCCTCCTGGGGTCATTTGGCAACATCTGGAGACATTTCTGATTGGCACAGCATGGGAGATGCTATTGGCATCTGATGGGTAGAGGCCAGGGATGTTGCTAAACATCCTACAATGCACAGAACAGTTTCCTCCAGCAAAGAATTACTAGGCTGCAAATGGCAATAGTGCCATGGTTGAGAAACCTGGTTTAATTTGCAAGTGTCTACAATATCCCGGTGACAAGTCAGTGAAGATGCTTCGTCCCGAATGTTAGATGGTACAATCATAGTACTGATGAGCTCACATAAAAAGACCATTTTGGTTTGTGATAAACATTCACAGTCCCATGACCTGCCATCAGGGCAAGACTTCAGCGTTTCTGAATCTTTTTGAAATTGGACAAAGAAGAGACGATTTGCCTATAGTAAAGGGGATTTCTGATAGTCCAAGAGTTGACATCCTTTGAAGAAAGACATCTACCAGAAGGTAAGCAAAGTTTTTCCAAATATGGAAAAAGACTAGTCAGATTATCCTGTCAGTGAGTGGAGCAGAAAACTGTGCCCAAGGGGGACCAAATGAATGAAGGTCAAGATCAACAGGACAAGACCGGCCACTGGAGGAACATGAGGTTGATCGGACTTTTGGAGGGAGGATGGAGAGGGGACAGCCAGGCAACTGTTCTGCAAAGTGCAGACTGGAAAACACAGTTTGAAGCTCTAGGGCTGGAGGCACCCTGCTCCTGAGCCAAGGAAGCTACTTTTTCTCATCATTTTGAGTCATTTAACACCCACACTAATGATTTTGAGATCCTCTTAGGTAGCAGAGAGGACAGAATTAAGTGAATTCTTAAGGGATATACTTTTTAATTTTAACAAGCAGCATAACCTTTCCCTCCTGCCCTTTCTCATTCTCTATCATATCTATTACAGTAAAAGAATTAATTCGCCTGTAATCCCAGCACTTTGGGAGGCCGAGGCGGGCGGATCATGAGGTCAGGAGTTTGAGACCAGCCTGGCCAATATGGTGAAACCCCATGTCTTCTGAAAATACAAAAAAAAACAAAAATTAGCCAAGCATGGTGGCGTGCCCCTGTAGTCCCAGCTACTTGGGAGGCTGAGGCAGGAGAATTGCTAGAACCTGGGAGGCAGAGGTTGCAGTGAGCTGAGATCGTGCCACTGCATTTCAGCCTGAGTGACAGAGTGAGACTCCATCTCAAAAATAAATAAATAAATAAAACTAAAAGATGCTAGAGGATTTATAGTAAAAAGTCCCTCCCACCCTCACTCATCCCTCAACCACCTCATTCCCCTCACCAGAGACCATGACAGTGACCAGATTTTGTGTATCGTTTCATAAATATTCTAAGCAGATTCAATTATACATACATGTGTGTGCGTCTACTTTTAGTATTTCTCCTCACGTTAGCATACTAAATATACATACCACTCTGTGCCTTGCTTTCCTTTACACATAGAGGTAGATACCTTTCATATCATTTCCTATCGTTGCATATGGAACTGTCTTGTTCTTTTATTTTAATGGTTACACAGATCATTGAATGAAGATGACAAAATGTATTTACTCAAGTACCCTACCAATGGTGTTAACTGTCACTCTAGGAGAGATGTTAAGGTGAATTTGAGAGCTTGGATTCCAAGGTGGGGGTAAGTTAGTGAAAATCAACATGAGTTTTTATTTGTGTAGATGCCTTAAGAATCAAGAAATTGGCCAGGCACCATGGCTCACACCTGTAATCCCAGTGCTTTGGGAGGCCGAGACGGGCGGATCATGAGGTCAAGAGATTGAGACCATCCTGGCTAACATGGTGAAGCCCCATCTTTACTAAAAACACAAAAAATTAGCCAGGCATGGTGTCACGCACCTGTTATCTGAGCTACTCAGGAGGCTGAGGCAGGAGAATCGCTTGAACCTGGGAGGCGGAGGTTGCAGTGAGCCGAGATGGCACCACTGCACTCCAGCCTGGGTGACAGAACAAGACTTTGTCACAAATTAAAAAAAAAAAAAAAAAAGAATCAAGAAATTACAAGGAAGCCACCATAGGACAAGAGAAAGGAAGAAATGCGTTAGCAACCCCATAATCAAAGACAGTACATAAGAAGAAGTTAATGGACAGTAACACACGATAGACTACAAATGATTTCTCTTTCTAAAAAGATTCTCTAAGGTGAAGGGACATTAGCAGCTCAAGAGATGCCAGGCATTGTAGCAATCTCATAAAACCTAAGACTGCCTCTAACTGAGATACTGTTTGCTCTCTCCCTCACACTTTGGTCGCCCCATTTCAAGTATAATGATATCCAGTCTTACACAGAGGCATAAGAATGATACAATGGACTCTGGGGACTCAGGGGAAAGGGTGGGAGGAGGGTGAGGGATAAAAGATTACACATTGGGTACAGTGTACACCACTCAGGTGATGGGTGCACCAAAATGTCAGAAATCACCACTAAAGAACTTACTCATGTAACCAACACCACCTGTTCCCCAAAAACCTATTGAAATAAATTAATTAAAATTTGTTAAAAAGGATATCCAGTCTTAGAAGAATTAAATTGCTCAAAGATCTAGAAAAGCTCCCGAAATCTTTTTCCTTCCAGTACCGAGGATCCACACTGACAAAGCCAGTCCCGATCCCTGGTAAATATTAGTGCCCAGGTAAAAAGATCTTAGCAAACTTCATGCTGGCCAGTGATTTTCAGAGCCAAAGAGGAGCTATTGAAATAATTTTTTTCCCTAGCTCTAGAGTGCAGATAGGACCTTAAGATTTGAGGGAAGGAAAGACAGACTGTCCCAGGGTTTCGATATAGTCAATCTGACATTTCTGAGATGACTATTCTCTCTAAAATTATCTTGGGCATAAGCAACACAGTTTGTAGGATGACCCAGACAGTAAGCCTCATTCTAATATCCACCCCATTCCTCAACACACACACACACACACACACACACCACACACACACACTACACACACACTCTCTCTCTCTCTCTCTCTCTCTCTCTCTCATATATTCCCTATCTTGGAAAATTGTTGTCTACTATCCTCTAATTCCAGGCCCAGGCAACCAGCTCTTCTGCGATTCAGCCCCAACGAGACACACAGCCCAGGCTTGATGCTCGGGTCTCAGTGGTTCTCAACAGCCACTCCAGCCTAACAGTGGGCCACTGCTAACGGCACCAGGTTACACTTCTTTAATATTTACTTCAGTTAACATTGTGCAAGGCATGTATATGCTTTACCTCACTGACTTCTCAAACAACCCTGCTGGGTAGGGAATTACGATGATTCTTACCATTTTCCAAATGAAGAAGCTAAGGCTTATGAGGTAATTAACTTCCCCAAGCTCAGGTTAAATTAGGAAGTGACAGAACTGGGCTTCACCCTTGGGTCGTCAGATTCCAGAGTTTAACCTCAAAATTGCCTGTTACAGAAAAGGAAGGGCATGCTAGTGTGGTAGGCAAGTTCTGTGCCTAAAATATTCACAGACCATCCATTCATGACACACATCTACTTGTACCATTGCCCTGCTGGGGCAGGCTCTTTTTTAGGCACGGAGAACAGAGCTGATGGGGACACAAGATCTCTGCTCCCATCACAATGATGGAAATGAATGAGCACAGTGATTTCAGATACTAATATGTGCTATGAAGAAAATAAAATAGGGAGAATGGGATTAGGGTGAGGGAGGAATCAGACACATTAGGTGGTCAAGAAAGCCTCCTGAAAAGGTGACATCTGAGCTGAGAACCGAACAGATTGCTGGCTTGAAATGCTGGGGAAGAGCATTCCCTACGGAGGACAGAGCAAGCACAATGGCCCAAGAGGAGTGTGAGCTGGGCATGCTCAGTACCAGGTGAGCACAGCTGAAGAATGACGACAGAGGGGAAGGAAGCCCAGAGCCAAGCTCAGAGATGCAGGTAAAAGACACATCATAGTGTCCAAGGGCCAAGATAAGGAGTTCAGATTTTGTTCTACAAAGGGAATCCCGGAGCAGGATTAGGCAGGAGAGTGACGTTACTGGATTTAAACACTGGCTCCTGCGCTTGCAGAGAAGGGAAGAGGAAGGAGGAGGGAAGGGTTTGGGGTGGAAGACGTGATAGGAGCCACTGTGTTCAGAAAGAGCTGACAGCTGCTTAGACTAGGGTGGTAAATGTTGAAGCCAAATGGAAATTCTTTGGAGGAAGGGTCAGCAGGGCTTACTGACAGCCTGGACATGGCGGGTATGGAAAGGAAAGAATAAAGAATGGTGTCTGGGATTTAGATAAGCAAGTGCATGGATTTACAGTACCATTCTCTACTGTTCTGCCCTCTTTGCTGGGTCCTCCTCCTGGTAGAGCAGGAAATGCTGCAGTTTCTAGGGTTCCTGATTCAAAAGCCATTTGTCTTCTCACCTTGCATTTTCTCCCCAGGTGATCACAGCAGCTCCCATGGATTCCACAGTCACTTGGGGTAGAGACCATGAGACCCCTCTCTCTTCTTCATATGCCCACATCCACTCAGTTACCAAGCCCTGATACTCTCCCTCCGGGATCTACCAGGGACGCTGATTTTTCTCCATCTTCAGGTCCTCATTGCATCTCACTGAAATTGTTCCCATCTCTGTGTAACTGGCCTCTCATTTCTACCACGGCCCCACCCATGAGTCCTTTATTCATACAATTTTCAGCAAATCTGATCATGTCTCTCTCTGTTAAAACGTTGGCTTTCCTCTGCTCTTGGGGATAAAGTCCAAACCCTCACCATGCCCTATAAGGCGTGATCCCGTCCTCTGCAGTCCCGCCCCATGCCACGTCTTCCCCATTCTCTACAGTCTGGTCACTCTGGCCACCTTTATGTTTCTCAAAAATGCCAAACTTGGCCGGGTGTGGTGGCTCACACATGTAATCCCAGCACTTTGGGAGGCCGAGGCGAGTAAATCACCTGAGGTCGGGAGTTCGATACCAGCCTGGCCAACATGGTGAAACCATGTCTCTACTAAAAATACAAAAATTAGCTGGGCGTGGTGGCAGGTGCCTGTAATCTCAACTACTTGGGAGACTGAGGCAGGAGAATTGCTTGAACCCGGCAGGCAGAGGCTGCAGTGAGCTGAGATTGCACCATTGCACTCCAGCCTGGGCAACAAGAGCGAAACTCTGTCTCAAAAAAAAAAAGCCAAACTTTCTCCCGTCTCTCGGAACCCGGCACATCTTGTCCCCCTATCTGAGAAGTGTGTCTACCCCTTTTGGTGCTGCTACCTTTCACCTGTCCTTAACGGCCACTTCCTCATGGAAGCCTCCCACTATTTAATTCCTAGCAAGCACTTCTTCTCGGCACTAAGACACAGTCTGAGCAGCGAATGCACCGTGAGTGTGATGCCTGCCTCCCCCTGGGTGGTGAGCTTCTGCAGCACAGAAATCCTGCTCAGCTGGCTCAGCACTTGGCATACACACCGCCTTGCATGGCAGACTTGGTGCTTTCTAAATATTTGCTGAATAAGGTGGAGAAATACTTTCACACGGTAGCACTTTATTTGTTGGGCATGACTTCCTAATGAGAAATGCAAGGACTTCAAAAAACTAAACATCTTCATGATATTAAGAGTCTTGAAAACCTAGGAACTAACCAGTTATTATCCAGGACTAACTATGGCAACATGGAGGCCGGGTGTGGTGGCTCACGCCTATAATCCCAACACTTTGGGAGGCTGAGGCGGGCAGATCATGAGGTCAGGAGTTCAAGACCAGCCTGGCCAACATGGTGAAACCCCGTCTCTACTAAAAAATACCAAAATTATCTGGGCGTGGAGGCGGGCGTCTGTAATCCCAGCTACTTAGGAGGCTGAGGCAGGAGAATTGTTTGAACCCGGGAGGCGGAGGTTGCAGTGAGCCGAGATGGTGCCACTGCGCTCCAGCCTGGGCAACAAAGCAAGGCTCTGTCTCAAAAAAAATAAAAATAAAAATAAAAAAAGATGGCAACATGGAAAGGTAATTCATATGCTTTCTATTCTTCACTCCACATAAGGAATCCAGTTTTACTCAGTACCTACGAGACAATAATGTTCTCTCTGATCACTGAGATAATGGCAACAAAATCCCATTTTTATGCCTACCCACATCTGTCTGGCAGCTACAGCTTTCAGGGCAAAACTTTTAAAAGTGGTATGACAAAAGTTTAGGAGTTGGAACACATGACTAAAGAGCTACTGAGCTTGTTAAAAGATAAATAACAAAAAGCAACTTACATGTACTCAAGTAGCAACTTATATGTGCTCCAATAAAAAGCAGAATACTGCATGGATCCCCATAAAGTCTCTCCTGATCCTGAGATTCTATGACCCACACTCCCGCTGTGATTGTCCATCTCTGGACAATCTCTTTTAACATTCAATTCCTGAGACAGCGTCTGTTCATTCACTCCCTCCCTCCCACCCCACCTTCCCTTTACCTGATCCTTTTCATTTTATTTCTTTTCCTTTTCACCCATTGCTCCAATCTTGACATATCTCCCTACTTAATCATCACAAAGAACTGGATATACATTTCAGTATTTGAGGTGATTTATAAGTGTCACGTTTCCTATTACATCTCTTAATGTGTTTAGAGAAAAACTGAAAAAAATTGAGTTTGGAAATTTTTTCCCCCTTTGATTGTTTCCTATTTTAAATGGCTCTTTGACTTTCAGACCATTTATTCAGTCATATGATGACAAGGAAAGATGAATCAGCATAAGAAATCATTGACAAAATCAAGCACTTAAAATCCACGCAGTGAGGCCGAGCACAGTGGCCCACACCTGTAATCCCAGCACTTTGGGAGGACTAGGCAGGCAGATCACGAGGTCAAGAGATCAAGACCATCCTGGCCAACATGGTGAAACCCTGTCTCTACTAAAAATACAAAAATTACCTGGGCATGGTGGCGCGCACCTGTAGTCCCAGCTACTCAGTAGGCTGAGGCGGGAGAATCACCTGAACCTGGGAGGTGGAGGTTGCAGTGAGCTGAGACTGCGCCACTGCACTCCAGCCTGGTGACAGAGTGAGACTCTGTCTCAAAATAAACAAATAAATAAATAAATAAATCCACGCAGTGAAATCACTGACCTATACATGCTTGGGCACCTATTTCCACTGTGGACTTCTCCCAGTTTACGCGTTTATCACTGCGTGCATGCGACTGCAGCCTTCAGAGCCTGGTAACAACCACTGTGTGTCTTCTCTAGTAAGAGAAGCCAGATAGTGTATGTCCTAGCTGGTGAATCATGGCCAGTCATAGCAAACCCATTTATCTTGGACACATATTCACCTTCTCAGCCTCCCTTGCAGCTAGAGAACCATAAATGAAATATTGAATTCATGGTCCTATCACCCTCCCACTTCCTGCCTGTGATGTGGTTATGTGAAGATGTGATGTGTGGAGCTGAGGTAGCCACATTACAGTTGTAAGTGGAGGCCCAGGCGTCACATAGCTGCTGACCCAAAGCTGCGAATAAACCTTGGAACTGGCTACATCAGAATCTTGTTAAGTGAGGCAATTAAGTGCCTTTTTCTCAAGTCTCTAGGAAGCAGCATAGTTATTAACCATGTGTTTTATTTTCTGTATTCAGATGCTTTGACAACATCTTGGGCCCTTGCTGACCCTGGAGGGACTGCCCTTCCCAGGCTAGGCAATTCCTAGAAATAGTAAACAACTCACCCACAGCATGCTTTTTAAATGCAAGCCAATCTAGAGCTCACACTTCAACAACCTCCTCCAAGAGGGTCTCACACCCCAGGCCACTGTCCATCTGCCCTAATCACCCGACTGGGAGGTCAGGTCTCAGACAACTAGAAATCGTCCTTAATAATTCAAACTAATCAATCCTATATCTGCTGCAGACACCACAACAAAGGCTCTGGCCCACAGTCCCCTCCTTTACCTCCTGACCAACCCTAGAGCTTCCCCTGTGGCCCTCTGGGTGATGTGGCCTGTCCCCTTCTCTTGGTGAGGGTGAATAACTATCTCTCCTTGGCAATCATCTCCTGATGTGCTGGCTTTGCCATACCTCAAATCTTCTATCAATGCCCTATACTTCAGATCACTCAGGGATCCAAATGTCTCCTTACTGATATAATACATAAGACTCTCAATCCAATGAAAACTCCACCAACCCAGGTAAATTCATCTGATCCCAGAAAAATAATGTTGGTACTAATCCGCCTACCAACACCAAAGGCCGAATTCAAGCCTCTGGTGGTAACATTCAGATGATACTCCCGATACCAAAACATACTGTACTTTGGACCAGTTATTTTAAAAATAGTGCTTCTTGGAGCCAAAAAAAAAAAAAAAAAAAAAAAAAAAAGGACATAGATCAAAGGTAGGCTTGGCTCCAGCACCCCCATCCGGAACCATTCCTGGAGTCCCCCATTAGATGTGGGTTTGATAAAAGGGTTTCATGCCCAAAGTTGTTTTGCAAACTCTCCCTTTAGACAGTTCCCCTTGCTGAATTCCTGATACATGCAGAATTATTTCTATAGATATTTTTCAGAGCTGTGAAAGTTTTATTTATACACACACAAATGATTCCTGCTGGGAATATTAAGAAAGAAGAAACCAGGGCTTGGAAAAAAAAAAAAAGAAATGACTCGTAGGGCAAGTAGAGCAGGTTTTTGCACCACAGCAGGAGCTGGGAAGAAGTATTGTGGCACATTACATGACAGTCCAACAGAAATGAGGCTGACATAAGCCGAGGGGCATCAGGGGACCAAGGGGATGCAGAAGTCAGCAATAACTGCAAGTCAAAAAAAAAAAAAGTCTAAATGATACCAATCATGTAGATTATAAACTCAAGGAAGGAGGAGAAAAACCTAGATTGTATATCCCTTGTAATAAAGCCAAGTGAATATCTAAGAATATCTTTTAATCTTTGGTGGAGCTGAGAGGGATGGGGTCAAGAGGAAGGTAAACCTGCAGAGGCTGTTCATGCCAAGAACTGTTGAAATGGAATCGCATTATACAATGCCTGTTATTTCTAATGTAGGTTATAGACAAAGGCATTAGAGAAGCTTTATTTAGCAGGCTCTTTTTATTGTGTCTCATTATAGCGAAAACAATTTTCAAGGGCCTTTATAGGTCACTTGTAACCTCTAAAACCACAATACA
Organism: Nomascus leucogenys; assembly: GCF_006542625.1. Taxonomy (NCBI): domain Eukaryota; kingdom Metazoa; phylum Chordata; class Mammalia; order Primates; family Hylobatidae; genus Nomascus; species Nomascus leucogenys. The sequence goes on from NC_044399.1 coordinate 65,054,969, forward strand.
CTTTTTTTCCATGAGATCTTAAGATACTATTGAGGCAAATGCAATCTATGTATGAGCTGAATCAGGGGTCAGATATCCATCAAGGATAAAGCTTCCCTAGAGGTGGGATCTCAAGCACGGCCCTGCTGTCTTCCCAGTTGCTCCAATCTGGGGAGGACATGGAGAGGACCTCAACTTGCCTGGGGAGGGCAGGGGATGCTTCAGGCTGGGCTAAAGAGCAAGAACAGCAGGGAGGGTCATTACTCCACAGAAAACAGAAAATAGGCAGCTAGAGCTGCTGAGTCAATTCTCAGGCACATAAGCAGCTACATAAACAGCTACATCCAGGAGTGTCACAGGAGTAGGACCCTTGTCCTCAGTAGGCAAGATTTCAGCTCGCCAGGGCTGGGAGGGCACTTACGGAGCGCTTGTCAGCCTCTGCCCCTTGCTGGCCCTGCAGACATGCAGTGAGCTTCTTGTGAGTGCTGTGGGACACCTGTTTCACCAGCTCCAGACGCTTCTCCACCTGCAGAGAGAAGAGCGGGTGGTGCCACTGAGAGAGCGCAAGGTCAGGGGAGGAGGGATTGTGGGTGTGGACAATCACAACTCATGTTTCCATGGAGACAAGGACTCCTGGATAGACAGCTTTGTTTTTTTGTTGTTGTTGTTTTATTTTTTAATTATACTTTAAGTTTTAGGGTACATGTGCACAATGTGCAGGTTTGTTACATATGTATACATGTGCCATGTTGGTGTGCTGCACCCATTAACTCGTCATTTACATTAGGTATATCTCCTAATGCGATCTCTCCCAGCTCCCCCCGCCCTACGACAGGCCCCGGTGTGTGATGTTCCCCTTCCTGTGTCCAAGTGTTCTCATTGTTCAATTCTCACCTATGAGTGAGAACATGTGGTGTTTGGTTTTCTGTCCTTGCGATAGTTTGCTCAGAATGATGGTTTCCAGCTTCATCCATGTCCCTACAAAGGACATGAACTCATCCTTTTTTATGACTGCATAGTATTCCATGGTGTATATGTGCCACATTTTCTTAATCCAGTCTAACATTCATGGATATTTGGGTTGGTTCCAAGTCTTTGCTATTATGAATAGTGCCACAATAAACATACGTGTGCATGTGTCTTTATAGCAGCATGATTTATAATCCTCTGGGTATATACACCCAGTAATGGGATGGCTAGGTCAAATGGTATTTCTAGCTCTAGATCCTTGAGGAATTGCCACGCTGTCTTCCACAATGGTTGAACTAGTTTACAGTCCCACCAACAGTGTAAAAGTGTTCCTATTTCTCCACATCCTCTCCAGCACCTGTTGTTTCCTGACTTTTCAATGATTACCATTCTAACAAAGAACTTAAACAAATTTACAAGAAAAAATCAAACAACCCCATCAAAAAGTGGGTAAGGGACATGAATAGATACTTCTCAAAAGAAGACATTTATGCAGCCAACAGACACATGAAAAAATGCTCATCATCACTGGCCATCAGATAAATGCAAATCAAAACCACAATGAGAGACAGCTTTCAATGCTGGAGAACTGGAGGGGCAGCGATCACAGACTCCAGGACCCTCGGGCTAACTGTGGTGAAATGACTTTAAACCTCTCCTGAAAGAGCTTAACCCAAATCAGTATTCATCATGCAAAGTACTGTCGTAAAAGACAAAAAAACTTCTCTCCTAACAGTTTGTAAGGAGCAGCTGAAGCAGTTTTAACCACATCGAGGATGGCTTAGTTTTTTGGTTTGTTTTTTTGGTTGTTTGTTTTTTTGGTTTATTTTTTTTGAGACAGAGTCTTGCTCTGTCGCCAGGCTGGACTGTAGTGGCACGATCCTGGCTAAATGCAACCTACACCTCCTGGGTTCAAGTAATTCTCCTGCCTCAGCCTCCCGTATATCTCTGGTATCTGTGAGACAGTGTCAATGGCTGCCTTACCTGAAGAAGGTCTTCACTCAAAACTTCCGTCTTTTCAGCCCTAAAAAGAACATTGAGAAACATATCAGTAAGAAAACTAACAACAGAGCCTCATAATTACTCCCCAATCTCTTCAATTAAGGTTTTTCAATACCAGAAAAACAGAGACATTAGTAGCAGAAACATTTAAGAAGAGAATAGATAAAACTAGAATTTACTAGGAAACTTAAAAAACCAACACACCAGCAAACACAGCAAAGCAGATACCCTGAAGACTCTCCTGCTACAGATTGGAACCTGGATTCATGATAAAAAATGTATGCCTTTGTTCCCAGACATATATGTATTTTAAGTATCAGAATTAAGGTTTCCCCACCCATAACCCTTGGCCTCCCCCAAATAAGTAAGCTAATGTAGCGGAAATCTGAGAAAGGCTCAATTAACAACAAACACAGAGACAGTATTGAATCCTGGCAACTAATGCAAATGCCACCACGAAGGTCTGGCAACGAAGTGTTAGGTCCACAAGAAAGTGGAGGGCTTGAACCTGAAACTTCTACATTTAGAGAAGGAACCTGGATGCTGGAGGAATTGGTCCCAGCTAACCCATTAGCACTGCCTGCCTCATGTCAGAGGACAGTGCCAATTCTCTCAAGAACAACGCATTCTAATTTAATGCTCTCTCTCTCTCTCTCTCTCATTCTCACTTTCTCTGACAACATGCACACACACACACACACACACACTCTCTCTCACACACACAAACACAGCAAATTCACATGAAAACAAATCATCAAGATTTAAGAGTACAGAGAAAGACGAAACAACATATGAGAAGTCTAAAGAATTTTGACTATTGCAATGATCAAAGACTGTAATGCATGTATAAAATATCAAAGAACAAATGATATATTAAAAAATAAGCAGTAGGGCTCCTGCTTCCAGAAAAAATGAGTGAATGTACTTTAGCAATTCTTCTCACTCACACAACTAAAAACCTAGGTTAGTATAGAAACATAAGACCCTGAAAAGGAGAAGGAAGGTATACTGGCTGGGAACCTTCAGAATAACATGGTAAAAGTGTTGTCCTTCACATTTCTCAGACTTAGAGCTTAAGAAACTAGCAACAGGAACACCTAAAACACCAACAGGCTCAGACAAAACAAACCCCAACAAAAGCCTGGTCTCTGTAGACAAAGGACCAAGAAAGGAGCAGCCTAGCAAGACAGACGCTTTTTAGAAAACTGCTCACTGCAGCCAACACCACAGAAAAGAACTGTGTCCTACTCCACCCATGCCAGCAAAAGCTGAGTAGGGAGCCCTGACTTCTACCCCTGCCAGGCTGTAACAAGCACCCAAGCCCGTGCCCCTCATCGGTGTGGGAGCATCAGAGAACACTGAGACACATAAAGAGAACATCCATCTAAGGAATGGGAGGGTCTATCACTACTAGGCAACTGACAAAGTCCATCTTCCTCTGCTGCAGGACCAGGGGAAATCACATGGTCACCTGGACACCCACGCCTATGTGGTGATAATGAAGCATCTCTTCACCTTCCCATTGGGGTGGTGTCACAGGAGTCCTAGTGGACAGACGGGACTCTTGCCAATGCCCAGCAGTAACGAGGCCACTCCCTTCTGCAGTATTAGTGAAAGCCAAGTGGGGAGCAACAACGAGACACTCATAACCGCCCCCCAACCAGCCACTGAGGTATCAGTGGAGGCCCAGTAGAGAACCAGAACTCCCACACCCACCCAGTATTAACAAGGAGCACCTCCATCTTTGAAGGGTCAATGAACGCCAGCCAAATGGGGAATCTAGACTTCTACCCCAACTCATCAGAAACAAAGCAGCACTCCTGCTCACCCCACTAAAGCAGCATCAGAGACAGAGGCTACAATATAAAGTTTAAATGAGATCCAGAGTCACATAACATAATAGCCATAATATCCAGATTTCAGTTACTCATCACACCAAGAACCAGAAAAAAAACTCAAACTGAAAGAAAAAAAGACAATAGATTCCAATTAAAGTATTCATTATGAAAATGCTTCAAAGTGTAGTAATAAACATGTTTGAAATAAATGAAAGAAATAGGAAGTCTCAGAAAGAAAATAGAAGATATAAAGAAGAAACAAAAATTTTAGATCTGAAAAATACAACAATCTAATTAAAAAAAAAAAACTCAGTTGATGGGTTCAACAGCAGAACGGAACGGGCAGATGAAAGAATCAGTGAACTGGAGGAAGCATAATAGAAATTTTCCAATCTGAACAACAGGGCAAAAATAGACCAAACAAATCAACAAACAAAAATCCCTCAGGGACCTGTGGGGCTATAACAAAAGATCAAATATTTTATGTCATCAGAGTCCCAGAAGAAGAAGGGAAAAAATGGTAGCTATATTAGACTAAGTTGGCTACGATAAAAAAGTTAAAAAAAGATAGGCTAAAAAATACTCAAAGAAATAATGGCTAAAAATGTCCCAAATGTGGCAAAAGACACAAAACTACATATTTAAAAAGCTGAACAAATCCCAAAGAGGATAAACATAAAGAAATCCTCACCAAGACACACCATGGTCAAACTTCTAAGAACTAAAGACAAATCTTGAAACCAAGGTGAAAGAAATGATACCTTAACAATGGGGGGAAAGCAATTAGAATGACAGCAGATTTCTCAAGAAAAATGGAGACTAAAAGAAAGTGGCACATCATTTTTTCAGGGTTGAAAGAAAGAAACTGTCAACCTAGAACCCTTTAGCTAATGAAAATATTCTTCAGAAATGAAGGGGAGATCAAGACAATCTCAGATACACACAAGTTAACAGAATTTGTCATCAGCAGGCTTCCTATTGCCAAAGAAAGTTATCTAAAAACAACCCAAAGGCTGGACACAGTGGCTCACGCCTGTAATCCCAGCACTTTGGGAGGCCGAGGCAGGTGGATCACCTGCGGTCAGAAGTTCAAGACTAGCCTGGCCAACATGGTGAAACCCCGTCTCTACTAAAAATACAAAAAATCAGCTGGGCGTGGTGGTGTGTGCCTGTAATCCCAACTACTCAGGAGGCTGAGGCAGGAGAATCACTTGAACCTGGGAGGTGGAGGCTGCAGTGAGCCGACACTGTGCGACTGCACTCCAGCCTAGGTGACAAGAGTGAGACTCCATCTAAAAAAAAAAAAAAAAAAAAAAAAACACACACCCCCAAAAATGATAAAAGAAGGAAACTTGAAATACCAAGGATGGGGGAAGCTGTCACTCAAACTGGTAAAATAATGACAGCAACAGACTATGATAAGTTATGTATATAGTAGGTAACACCTAGAGCCATCTCAACAATACTCCTATGGTTTGGATGTGTTCCTCAAAGTTAATATGTTGAAAACTTGATCTCCAATGCAGCAGTGCTGAAAGGTGGAGGCTAAGGGGAGGTATATGGGTCATGGGGACACAACCCTCAATGAATTAATGCTGTCATTGTGGGAGTGTGTTCATTATCATGAGGGTGGGTTTCTTATAAAAGGACAAGGTGAGCTCCCTCTTGCTCTCTCCTGCCCATGTGATGACTTCCATCATGTTACAATGTAGCAAGAAGGACCTTGCCAGACGCTAGCTCCTCCATCTCAAACTTCCCAGCCTTCAGAACTACAGCCAATAAATTTTTGTTTATTATAAATGAGAGACCATGGTATTCATTTATAGCAGCACAAAGAAAATTGGTACCAGAGAGTGAGGTATTGCTATAACAAATACCTAAAATTGTGGAAGTGGCTTTGGAACTGGATAGTGGAGGCTAGAAGAGTCTGGAAGAGCAGGCTAGAAAAAGCCTGCATTGCTGTGAACGAAGAGTTAAAGGTGATTCTGGTGAGGGCTCAGAAGAGAAGAGCTGTATGAAGGGTAAAACTTCTTAGAGGTTAGATATTAACGATCACAATGTAGGTAAAAATATGGACAGTAAAGACCACTCTGATGAGGTCTTATATGAGAATAAAAATATCTTATTAGAAACTGAAGTCAAGTCCATCCTTCTTATAAAGTTATACAGAACTTGACTGAACTATGTCCATCCCCAAGGGTTTTAATGAAGACAGAAATTAAGAGTGATGAACTAGGATATCTGGTGGAAGAAATTTCTAAGCAAAATATTGAACAATCTGCATGGCTTCCTTTAACTGCATACAGTAAGATGCAAGAGAAGAGAAAATATTAAAAGGTAGAATTTATGATTAAAAGAGAAGCAGAATGTAACCATTTGGAAAATTCACAGCCTGGCCATGTAAAACACAAAAACGTGCCAAGTGTCCCCTTTGAGAAAGGACTTAGCGTCCATAGAAGGAAGCCAGGTGCTATTCATCAAGGCAATGAGAGAATGACCTCCAAGATATTTCAGAGATCTCTGAGGCTGCTCCTCCCATTACAGGCCCAGAGCTCTAGGAGGGGAGAATGGTTTCATCAGACTAGCCCAAGATGCCTTCCATGGGTTCACTTGCCCAGGGACTCTGTTCCCTGCATTTCAGTGCAGAGCTCCTTGGTCACCCCAGCTGTTACTGAAGTAACCCCAAGTGTAGTCTGGGCTGCTGCTCTCCAGAGGGCATACGTGGTAAGTTTGATGGCATCCATATAATGCTAACTCTGCTGGTGCACAGAGTTTATAAGCTGTGGAGGTATACACTTTTGGAGACAGGGGTACAATACCACCTCCATCTAGATTTCAAAGGATGTATCAGACAGCCTAGGGATCCAGGTACAGACATGTCACAAGAGACATGTCACAAAAGTGGAACCACTACAGAGAGATTCTATTAGGGTGATGCCCAGCAGAACTGTGGGGACAAAGCCACTGTAGAGAGTACTCACTAAGGCAATGCCTAGTGGAGCCATGGGGACAGGGCTGCCCCCAAACCCCAGAACTGTAGAGCTACCAGCACATAGCCCCAGCCTGGGAAAACTGCCACACAGGCTGAGCCCAGCAAAACCATGAAAACAGGACTGCCCAAGGCTTTGAGGTCAAAACCTCCACCCCAGTAGGCTCAAAAGGTACACATGGAGTAAAAATGATTCTCTAGCTTTAAGATTTAACATTTTCCCTATTGGGTTTTGGACTTAGTTGGAACCAGTTATCCCTTTCTTCTTGCCTATTTCTCTCTTTTGAGATAGGAATGTCTATCCCATGTCTTTCCCTCCACTGCATTTTAAAGTAGATTACTTGTTTGAATTTCACAATCTCACAGCTAGAAGAAGTTTGCCTCAGGACGAATTGTGCCTTGAATCTCACCAATATCTGATCTAGATGAGATTCTGGACTTTTGAGGTGGTATTGGAACCAGTTAAGATTCTGGGGCTATTGGGATGGAGCAAATGTATTTTTCATGTGAAAAGGACATGAATTTTGGGGGTCAGAGGCAGAATGCTAAAAGCTGAATATGTCTCCTGAAGTTCCTGTGTTGGAAACTGGATCCTCAATGCAGTGGTGTTGAGAAGTTGGATCTAATGGGAAGTGTTCAGATTAATGCTGTTATTGTGGGAGTGGGTTCATTGTCACAGACGCGGGTTTCTTATAAAAGGACGAGGTTGGCCCCTCTTGCTCTCTCACCCATGTGTTCCCTTCTGCCATGTTATAATGTTTCAAGAAGGCCTTCACCAGATACTAGCCCCTTGCTATTGGACTTCCCAGCCTCCAGGACTCTGAGAAAATAAAATTTCAGTTTATTATAAATTACTCAGACTGTGGCATTCTGTTAAAGCACAAAATGAAACAAGACAAACACAAGAAATACATCAATGGAATTCTCAAAAATGATAAATTAACCCATAGGAATATAAGAAAAATAAAAGCAAGAAATGAAAAACAGAAAGAACAGAAAACAAAAAATAAACAAAAATGGCAGATTTATGTTTAACATGCCTATAATTACATTAAATGTAACCAGCCTAAATACACCAATTAAAAGACAAGAACTAGAAGAATGGATTTAAAAATATGATGTCTACAAGAATCTCATTTCAAATAAATTATACAGGTAGCATAAAAATAAAAAATTGGAAAAGACATAATGGAAGCATTAATCCAAAAAGGCAGAAGTATCTATATTAATGTCACGTAAAGACAATTTCAGAACAAAGAAAATTACCAGAGATAAAGAGGAGCATGAAATAATGATAAAAGGGTCAAGCCACTAAGACACAACAATCCTAAATGTATATCCACCAAAAAACAGAGCTGTAAAATATATGAAGCAAAAAACTGATACAATGAAAAAGAGAAATAGACAAATACACAACTATAGTTGGAAACTTCAACATCATCTCTCTCAACAATAGAATTAAATTTTAAAAATCAGCAACAAGATATAAAAAACACAACACCTCCATTAACCAATAAGATCTAATTGATACTTACAGAACACTCCACCCAACATGAGCAGAATATATGTTATTTTCCAGTTTCCATGGAACATATACCAAGATAGAGAACATCTAGAACTACAAAACAAACCTCAACTAATTTGAAAGAATGAAAGTCACATGCAGTTTGTTCCGTGACCACGATGGAATCAAATGTCAAATCTGTAACAGCAGGGTAAGAAGAAAATTTTCAAATACGTGGAAACTAAATAACTTTTAAATAATCCATGGAGGGTCTCAAGGAAGATGTTTAAAAATTAAACTGAATGAAATAAAAACATAACATGTAAAAATGTTGGGCACGACCAAAGTTGTGCTGGGAAAAAAATTATAGCATTAAATCTATACATTAGAAAAGAAGAATAGTCCCAAGTCAATAAAGGATCCTACTCCAACAACCTAAAAAAAAGACCAAATAAAGTCCAAAGCAAGCAGAAAGAAGGAAATTATAGCATAAGGGAAGAAAATAATGACTTTAACAACAACAACAACAAAAACTAAAGAAACTCAAAGAGCGGGTTATTTGAAAAGATCAATAAAGTTTAAAAAATCTCTAGCAAGATTGAAAAGAACATTATCAACAATAGGAATGAAGCAGGGAATATCACTACATACCCTGTAGAAATCAAAAGGATGCCTTTGAAAAAACCTACACACACAAATTTGACAACTTAGATGAAATGGACAAATTCCTAAAAAATCCCAAAATGATCACAATACACATAATATGAAATAGATCATTTGAATATTTTCTATAGCTATAAAAATTTGAATTTGTACTTTAAAAACTTCCCTGCAAAAATCTTCAGGCCCAGTAGATTTCATTAGATAATTCTACCAAATGTTTTAAAAAGAAATATCACCTATTCTAAACAATCTCTTCCAGAAAATGAAAGAAGGAACGCTTCTCAATTCATTTTATGAATCTAATATTACTTTGATATCAAAAAATGACCAAAAAATAATTATAGACCAATAGCCCTCCATGAATATGGGTGTAAAAGTCCTTAACAAAATAAAAGTAATAGGCTGGGCATGGTGACTCACATCTGTAATCCCAACACTTTGGGAGGCCAAGGTGGAGGATCACTTCAGGATAGGAGTTTGAGACCAGCCTGGACAACATAATAAAACCCCAACTTTACAAAAACAAAAGGAGAGAGAGAAAAAATTAGCCAGGCATGGTAGTACATGCCTGTAGTCCTAGCTACTAGGGTGGCTGAGGTGGGACAATCGCTGGAGCCCAGGAGGTCAAGGTTCCATGTGAGCCATGATCACTCCTTTGTACTCCAGCCTGGAGAGCAGAGCACGGCCTTGTCCATCAGTCAATCAATCTATCAGTCAATGCAAATAGAATTCAGCAATGTATAAAAATAATTTTTCATCATTATGACTAATTCACCATTATGAATAACAAACCAAGTGGGGTTTATTCCAAGGATACAAAGTTGGTTCAACATTCAAATATCAATCAGTGTAATCCACTCACTGTGTTAAAAGATTAAGGAAGAAAAACCACATGATCATAGCAATTAATGTAGAAAAAGCATTTGACAAGATTCAAAACCCATTCATGGTAAAAACTCTCAGAAAACTAGGAGTAGAGGGAAACTTCCTCAACTTGATAAATAACATCCACAAAAAAATCTATGCTTTTGAAAGACTACACGCTTTCCTCCAAAACAGGAATCAAGGCAAGCGCATTTGCTCTTATCACTCATTTATTGTGGTTCTGGAAGTTTAAGATAGTGTAATAAGACAAGAAAAGAAAAAAGCATGTAGATATGAGAGGGACAAATAAAAATGTCTTTATTTGCAGATGATATAATAGTCTATGTAGAAAATGCCAAGGAACCTACCAAAAAAATTCCTAGAACTAATAAATGGTTTCTCCAAGATTGCGTATGAGATAAACATACAAAAATAAATTGTACATACTAATAATGAACACACGAATACTGAAATAAAAAATACCACTGGCAGTTTCTTAAAAAACCACTTACGTGTTAATCCATTAAAGCATGTACAGAATTTGTAGGCAGAAAGCTACAAAATGCTTATGAAATAAATAAAAGCAAATCTAAACAGAAAAAGCATGTCTGTGGTTATTTGTACATAGCAAAGATATCAATTCTCCCCAAACTGATAACAGATTAAATGCAATCCCAATCAAAATCTTAACAAGATTTATTATAGTTATAGACAAATTGATTCTAAAATTGATATGAAAGTACAAAGGAAACAGTTAAAATTTTCTAGAAAGAAAAGTAGGACGCACATGATCCAATTTTAAGATTTAGTATAAAATTAAGTAATCAATCAAGAGAGTATGGTCTTGGGAAAAAGAAAGAAACCCAGATCAGTGGAACAGAATAAAGAGTACAAAAAATAGATCTAGACAAATATGATCAGTGATCTCTGAAAAAGGCACAAAGGCAATTCAATGGAGGAAGGATAGTCTAACAAACTGCGACAGAACACATACATAGGCAAAACTATGAACCCTGGCCCATTTGTACATCATTTACAAAAATTAATTTATAATAGATCACACACTTCAATAAAAAAGTTATAAAATATTTACAGGAAACATAGAAGAAAATATCTGTGACCTTGGTTTAGACAATGGATTCTTAGGATATCAAAACCATGATTCATAAAAGAAAAAAAATGATACATTAGAATTCTTCAAAACTAAAAGCTTTTGTTCTGTGAAAGACACTGTTAAAAGATGAAAAGATAACTCAGAAAAAGAGAGAAATTATTTGTAATTCACAGATATAAGAATTGTATACAGAACATGCAAAGAACTCTGAAACTTAACAGTAAGAAAAAAGATCCTATTTAAAATGGGCTAGAAATCAGAATAAAAACTTTACCAATGAAGATAGATAAGCAGAAAATAAGCACAGAAAAGATGGTTCAACATTATTAGCCCTTAAGATAATGCAAATTAAGAGCAAAATGAATTACTAGTATTTGAGTGACAACAAACACACACACACACACGTCAAGTTCTAGACAATATGGAATAACTGGAACTCTCACACATTGCTGGGAGTTGGGCACAGCAAAATGGTACAGCCAATGTAGAAAACACTTTGGCAGTTTGTCATAAACTTGAACATACACTTGCCATATGATCCAGCAGAGCCACTCTAGAGAAAAGAACATTTATGTTACACACACACACACACACACAAACACACACACACCCCTACTCTGTGAATGTTCATAGAGCTTTACTTGTAATACTAAAAATCTGGAAGCAACTCAAATGCCCTTCAACAGGTGAATGGATAAACTAGAGAATAGGTACATATGACAGAATATGCTCAGCAGGTGCTGGGCGCGATGGCTCACGCCTGTAATCCCAGCACTTTGGGAGGCTGAGGAGGGCGGATCACGAGGTCAGGAGTTCGAGACCAGCCTGGCCAATATGGTGAAACCCCATCTCTACTAAAAATACAAAAATTAGCTGGGTGTGGTTGTGGGCACCTGTAGTCCCAGCTACTCAGGAGGCTGAGGCAGAAGAATCACTTGAACCCAGGAGGCAGAAGTTGCAGTGAGCTGAGATCGCACCATGGCACTCCAGCCTGGGCGATACAGCGAGACTCCATCTCAAAAAAACAAACAAACACTTAGCAAGATAAAGGAATGGACCACTGACACATGCTACAACATGGATAGATGTCAAACCATTACGCTCAGTGTAAAAAGCCAATCCCCAAAGACCGCATACATATTGAATGATTCCATTTATAAGGCAACCTGGAAAAGCTAAACCACAGGCATGGAAAGCAGCGCAGTGGGTGATATAGATGGGGGTGGGGAGGGTTTGACTGCAAAGATGCAGCATGAGGGAACTTTTTGAGGTAACACAATTGTTCTGTAATTCGTTTGTGGTGGAGGTTACATAAATCTATGCCTGTGTTAAAACAAATAAGAGTCTACAAAAAAGTAAATTTTACTTCATGTAAATTTTAAAAGTAAAAAAGAAACTTTGAAGATGGAACTGAGATACAAGACAACAATATCATGTGAATCAAGAAAGTGAAGTGGCTGAAGTTAAGTGTTCTAAGCTCTTAGCACAGATTTCGTTAAACTAAAATGTAATAAACTTTACAAGGGTATCACTGAAAGAGTAGATATAGAGTATATATCTTCCAAAGTAACAGACAATATAATAAAAACTCAATGATTGAAAACAAAAATTAAAAAATGGTGCTGCTTAAAGCAATATAGAAAAAAATAGCACAAAGTAAAATAGTAAACACAAACTCAAATATATCACAAAACATACATAAACTAAATATTCTAGTTAAAAGCAAAAGATGTTCAGCTTAGATACAAAAAATCTAGCTCTGTGCTAATAATAAAAAGCTGTATCTAAAACACAAACAATCAGGGAGATCAAAAGAGAAATTAAAAACACATACCAGGCTATTTCCAATTAATCTAATAGAGTTTGAGGGAGAAAAAAACATTATGAAAGAAAGGACAGCAATATAATGTTAGACAAGTTTAACTCATCAAGAAGTTATGAGAATTCTGAACTTGGTGGTACCTGATGAGAAACACACAATATAAAAATCAAACTGACAGAACCTCAGGGAAGCCCTGGAAATTTTACCACAATAGATGTCATTATTCCTCTTTCAGTTAACGAAGTAAGGCAGAAAAAAAGTGGACATAGAGGGTTTGACAAGGATAAGATAGCAAGATTTATTAAATGGATTGATTTATGCACATAAGAATTTATTTCCAAAGATTAACTACTTACAAGCCTGTAAATAACATCTCAACAAATATCAAAGGACAGAAGTCACAAAGATGATGTTCTCTGACCCCAGTGTAATTTAAATTCAAATAAATAACAAGTTTAAATTAACAGTAAACAAATCTGGAATCTTGTAAACACTTCTAAATAGATAACAGGTCAAAAAGAATTACTGTTAGGAATTTAAAATATTTAGAGTTGAAAGACAATGAAAATACTGTATATCAAATTAGTTCGGTAGCAAAATGATATTTAGAAAAAATACAGAAACTCAATTTCTTATAATAGAAGAGAGGCTGAAAATATTTAAGAAGTATAACTGTAAACAGAATAAACTTCAAGAAATTAGAAGAAAAAACAATAAAAAGAAGAAACTAATAATATAGAAAAAATCATATAGGTTAATTCTTTGAAAAAAAACTAACAAAATGGCAAGCCTCTACAAGATTTACTCAGAGAAAAAATGAAAAATAAACAGGTAAATAATAATAGGAAATAAAAGTGGAATATAAACAGAAAAGCTACAGAGATTTAAAAGATATATAACATTTGTGAGCAATTTTTTAAAAAAAACTTAGACAAAATGGCCATTTAGAAAAACAAAAGCAAGACAAAATTTACTAAAGAACACAGAAGAAGTCTGAATCATTCGATAAATATCAAAGAAATTAAACCAGTAATTAAACATCATTCCAAAAAGAAAACAGAAGACCAAGATGTTTTACAGGTAAATTTTCAAGAAATATTTCTTTCTAAACTTATACAAAGAATATAAATTCTTAATATGCCTAATACACTATTATGAAAAAGAATAGAAAAAGAAGTAACACAGTGCAACTAATTCTGAGAGACAAGCATAACTGGATACCACAATTAGAAAAGGACAGTATAAAGAAAATTACAGACCGTCCTCATGTATTAATGACACAGAAGTCCTAAAAAAAATTAGCACATTATGAAAAAGTTTGATTAATTACTAGAGAATGTTAAGAATGGTTTAACTTTAGCAACCTGCAAGTATAATTCATCACATGGACAAATTAAAGGGCAAAATAAGACTATCTCAAAAATGCAGACAAAGTATTTAATAAAACTCAATGTCTGTTGATGAAAAATATAACAGGGAAAATCCCTAACTTTATTTTTAAAAAGCACCTATAAAACATTATTCTTACTGGAAACATGTTAAAAACATACCCTTGGAGAAAGGGTGAAAATAAAATAAAATAAAACCATGCTCTTTATAATCACGAGTAAGACAAGGATTCCCACTACTACTGTCTACCCAGCTCAGTAAGCAACTAAAATAGAAGATTTTAAAACTAAAAAGGAAGAACCTATACTCACATTTGAAGATTATATGTTTGTTCACAAAGATAATCCAAAGTAATCTATGGAAATTATTATAAATAATAAAACTTGAGAAAGATGGCTACATACAAGATCAATATAACAAAATTAATATAACCAGTACATACTCAAAAGTCTAATTTAAAAACTCATTCCATACAGCAAAGAAACTTGAAATAAATTTAACAAAAGATGAGCAATGTCTTTATAGGGAAAAATTTAAAAATTAGTAAAAGACATGAATGAAGGCAGGTAAATGGAGAGATACAGTGTATATATGAATAGGAAGAATTAATTCTGAAAACATATCAGTTCTCTTCATAGCAATGCAGCTTCAATTAAATATCTCAATAAGAATTTAAAAAAACAATTTAACAAGCGGAATCTAAAATTTATATGGAAGGCCTGGCACAGTGACCCAGGACGGAAATCCTGGCACTTTGGGAGGCTGAGGCAGGAAGATCACTGAAGGTCAAGAGGTCAAGTCCAGCCTAGACAACATAGTGAGATGTTGTCTCTACAAGAAATGAAAAAATAGCTGGGTGTGAAGATGCATGCCTATAGTCCCAGCTACTCAAGAGGCTGAGGCAGGAAGATCTCTTGAGCCCAGGAGTTCAAGGCTACAGTGAGTTATGATCATACCACTGTACTCCAGCATGGGCAACAGAGAGATCCTGTTTCAAAACAAACAAACAAACAACAACAAAATAAATAAATAAAATTTGTATGGAAATGCAAAGGCTTAAGAAAAAATAAGATTATCCTTAAGTAGAATAAGTTGAGGGAGCTTCAGTGACCACATACTGAAACTTACTGAAGTCACAGTAATTAAGAAAGTATTATATCAATGTTTGCATCGGTCACTGAAACAGAAGAGAGTGTTCAGGAATAAACCCATAAAAATGGAAAAAAATGACAGATAAAAAGAGCCTTGTCTAAGATTGGGAGAGAGGGAGAGGAGACATGACTTATTTAATTAGTAGTGCTGGGTCAACTGTTTATCCAAATGAGAAAAAAATAAAGAAATAGGGTTTCTACTCTACAGGGTACACAAAAGTCAAATACCAAGGAATTAAAGACGTAAATCTAAAAGGTGAGACATTAAAACACCTAGGGAAAAAAATATAGAATATCTTATATTTTAGACCATTGAATTGACATCACAGAAAATAAAAATAAGAAACGCTAACCATAAAAGAAAAGATTAAAAGACATATTTATATTAAAATTAATTGTCATGATGTTTGAAAAAACAATAAAGACACTAGAAAAAAGACATATATAAGAAAACGTAACTGCCAGAAAAAAAAAATCAACTCTAAAAAAAATGAGCTAAAGATTAGCACTTTTTAAAGGAGGAAATTGTAATGATTACTGAATATATAAAAGCTTGGTCAACTTCATTTGTAATGAGGAATATACAAATTAAAACCACAAAGCGTTACCATTTTATATCTACCATTTTGGTAAAAATGCAGAAGTCTGACAATTCCAATTGGTGGAGATATGGAGTAATGGGAACCCACTACTATAAGGATAACTTGTTAAAAGCATTGTAGAGAACAATGTCATTATTTTGTATATTTGACAATGAAACTAAGTACCCACATGAAACACCTTTTAACAGAACAATATTTCCTCTACATCTGATGCACACTAATCTTTTCCACTATACTCATTAAGTTGATTTCACTATCACTAGTGAGTGGACCAGCATTCAAAAAATGGCCATCGAAAGGAGAATACAGAAATTGGAGTATATTCACACAATGTCATATTATATGGTAATAAAGAGCAATAAAATAACGTTTACCCAAACAACATGAGTGACTCTTAGAGGTACGATGTTGATTGGAAAAAAATAACAAAAAGACTACTTAAATTGCGATAACCATTTTCATAAAGCTCAAAAGCAAACACCATTAAACACCTTATTGGGAAAGGATAAATGTATATGTAATAAAATGAAAAGAAAGCAAGAGAATTATAAATACAAAATTTTTAATGATGGTTATCTCTGAAAAACAGGAAGAGACTGGGTTTGGGAAGGAAATACAGGTGGCTTCCATAGAATTGGTAATGTTTTGGTTCTAAATTTTTGTATAGGTTCATAGCTTTCTTCTTAACATGTTTCATAATATATATAAAAGCATATGGAATCTATGCATCAAATAATAAATATGAAAATTAACAAAAACAAAGTACTAAGTAAGCATATTACATACATGATTCCTACAAGATGAAAAACAAAAAAAAAGTTCATTAGATTCTGTATATTATGGGGTATATATATATGTGCACACAACACACACAGACACACATGCCCTCAGACAACATGAGTTCACTTATAGATGGATTTTCTTCCACCTCTGCCACACCTGAGACAGCAAGACCAACCTCTCTCTATATTTTCTCTTCCTTATGATTTTCTTAGTATTTTCTCTAGTTTTAAGAATACAGTATATAACACATATACAAAATATGTGTTAATTGACTACATATGTTATCAGTAAGACTTCAGGTAAACAGTAGTCTATTAGTAAAGTTTTCAGGGGGTCAAGACTTAAACAAAAATTTTCAATTGCATGGGGGATGAGTGCCCCAAACCCCTTGTATGTGTGTGTATACATATATATATTTTAACTGTGTGTGTGTATATATATATATATATATATACACACACACAGATATTTATATATACATAAAATATAAGTGTATATGTAATTTTAACTGTAACACTTCTTTAAAGTTTTTACTACTTTTTGCTTAAAAACAAGTGCTGAGTTGTAGGGTATCCTAACAGCTAGCTACAGCAAGTACTCATACATCAACTACATGCAAACTAAAATCACCAATAAGCAACCCCACTCCTGGGTATCTACTCAGAGGAAACGAAGTCATTATACGAAAAAGATACTTGCACATGCATGTTTATAGCAGCACAATTTGCAATTGCAAAAATACGGAACCGGACCAAATGCCCACTGATCAGTGAGTGGATAAAGAAAATGTGATATATACCATGGAATACTACTCAGCCATAAAAAGGAATGAACTAATGGCATTGCCAGCAACGTGGATGAAATTGTAGACCATTGTTCTAAGTGAAGTGACTCAGGAATGGAAAACCAAACATCGTATGTTCTCACTCATAAGTGGGAGCTAAGCTATGAGGATGCAAAGGCATAGAAGAATACAATGGACTTTGGGGACTTGGGGGAAAGGGTGGGAGGCGGGCGAGAAATAAAAGACTACACATTGGGTACAGTGTACACTGCTCGGTTGATGGGTGCACCAAAATCTCAGAAATCACCACTAAAGAACTTATTCATGTAAACAAACACCACCTGTTCCCCAAAAACCTACTGAAATAAAAACAGTAAAATAAAATTACCAGTACAAGTATTGTAGCTACATAGCTGATAAGAGAGGAGTAAGCTCTCTTCTTTGAAGGAAAAAGATTTGTGCTAGAAACAAATTCTGCTTAAATTCGTTCTTAAAAATGCAAGGTCATAAACTCATTTAATGATCAAAAGGATTTAAGAAAATTCTAGAACAGGTTTTACTGACTGGGGAAAAGACTCATGACTGTTGAGTTGGAAGGAGCAACAGAGGTCACTTAGCCCAGTTTCCACTCCTCTGAGACTTCCCTCCTTCACTATTCCTGAAGCACTTCAGCAGAACTTTAGTGAAGGCCTGACCCATGGAAGCTAACCTTCAAGGAAAGGCAGCGGCCTAATAGGCGATAGTATTTTTTTTTTTTTTTTTTTTTTTTTTTTGAGACGGAGTCTCTGTCTGTCGCCCAGGCTGGAGTGCAGTGGCGCAATCTCGGCTCACTGCAAGCTCCGCCTCCCGGGTTCACGCCATTCTCCTGCCTCAGCCTCTCTGAGTAGCTGGGACTACAGGCGCCCGCCACCACGCCCGGCTAATTTTTTGTATTTTTAGTAGAGACGGGGTTTCACCGTGGTCTCGATCTCCTGACCTCGTGATCCGCCCGCCTCGGCCTCCCAAAGTGCTGGGATTACAAGCGTGAGCCACCGCGCCCGGCCAGGCGATAGTATTTTTAAGAAGGCTGGTATTTTAGGTCTCATCTTTGTAAATGAAACAAGGATCATTATTCATTATCAAGGTAAAAAGCACTATCCACCATTTTCAAGGGATGAGTCATTCCACAGGATGACAGGCGCTGTGTAGATGACATCTGGGTACAAGTCATATCTTTTTAAACTTTTTGTATACGAGAGACTAAAAGCAAAACAGAGCCTGGGCAAATTGATCTTGAAATTTTGCACTGTTCTACTTATGAGTTTCAGGAGAACAATCAACACCACCCACAAAAATCTTGATTGCCATCAGTGTTATACATCAGCTTGTTAGGTCACGGCAGTGTTTCCCAAAATTTGTTCCATGAAAAAACAGATTCATAAGACGCTCTGAAAAAAAAAAAGGTTCTGGGAACAAATGAGTTAGAGAAACACTGAATACAATAATTTCCATTAACAGAGTCCCACTACCATATTAAAGGCTCTGAAAAGTTCTGCAATACATAAAATGGCTTAATTTTAGTTCACCTGTCATTTCCCAATCTCTAAAAATATGAAAACATATTTCATGTAATAGCTAATTCATAACTGTGGTGTGGATGAACACCAGATGAATACACTTTAGGAAATGCGGAGCTGAATAATCACTAGAGCACCTCTTGACTCTTGCAATATCTTCCTTAACATGCTACCTGCGACTTCTGGCCTCATCCAAAAAGACATTTATTTGGACTAGAGTCAAGCAAGGAGGACTTCTCTGATGCCATCCAAGAAGTCACTGAACAAGGCAGCAAGGCTGCATTTAAGGCAGAGACAGTCTTTTTATTTTTTTAACCTATTAATTACAGTAATGTTTATATATCTTTAGTCTTTTTTTTTTTTTTTGATGGAGTCTCGCTCTGTCACCCAGGCTGGGGTGCAGTGGCAGGATCTCGGCTCATGGCAAGCTCCGCCTCCCAGGTTCATGCCATTCTCCTGCCTCAGCCTCCCGAGTAGCTGGGACTACAGACGCCCACCACCTCGCCCGGCTAATTTTTTGTATTTTTAGTAGAGACGGGGTTTCACCGTGTTAGCCAGGATTATCTTTGGTCATTTTTTAAAGTTCTTTGAACATGTTAGCAAATTTTATACTTCCTAAATATCTTTTAATTAAATTTTCTTTAAATAACTAAGCATTGAAAATTTTATAAACCATCGATGATCTTAAAATGGTTGAGATTCTTTTTCCTTTTTTCCGTTAAAGAGTCTAAGCCAGGGTGGGTCTCTTGTAGACACTCCTATTTTCCAAGGGCATGTGATCGATCACATCAACCTTTTCCAAATAAAAATTGCTATAGGAACAGGACCAGTCTATGGTAAATGAATTTAGATGATGGTGTTCGTTTTCAAAACATCTTTAGTAAGTAACTAAAGGGGCGATGTAAAATGTTGCAGTTTGCTGGGTAAATCTTAACTGCAAAATTTCTTCTTTCAGAACTTTTTTCCTGCTGCATTTGCTGCTTTTACAGCCATGATGCAGAGACGGTCTTACTACAAACAATTTCAGATAAATAAGTTTCCAACTTGCAACACTGACAAAACTGTCAAATCCTCTTAATTTTATATCACAAATATTTTCAGCAACTATTGGGTCCCTTTCTACTTGCATAGTCCCAAGCTAGGCCCCATCAGAATCAGCCCTGGACTATCACAATATTTTTCTTTTTTTATTCCTTTTTTTTTTTTTTTTTTTTTGAGATGGAGTCTTGCTCTGTTGCCAGGCTGGAGTGCAGTGGTGCAGTCTCGGGTCACTGCAACCTCTGCCTCCCAAATTCAAGTGATTCTCTTGCCTCAGCCTCCCAAGTAGCTGGAATTACAAGTGCATGCCACCATGCCCAGCTAATTTTTGCATTTTTAGTAGAGACAGGGTTTCACCACATTGGCCAGGATGGTCTTGATCTCCTGACTTCGTGATCCACCCACCTCAGCCTCCCAAAGTGCTGGGATTACAGATATGAGCCACCACGCCCAGCCCACAATATCTTTCTAACCCATCTCCCCATCTCCACCTCCCATTCATCCTTCACACTACCCTCAGACATTCCTCCTAAAATTCCTCCCAGCAGTCCCTTTTGCCTAGTGCCTAGCAGGTGTTCTGCTGGCACTTTACAAGTATTGTATCACTATTTTAATGCGTACGCAGGATTTGTTTTATTGGCTATGGTAAGACACACAGAGATGAACATGACTGTCAAGTTTATACTCACAGATCCCTAGAATCAGCAGGTAGCGCCACATGGGGACACACCAGGGCTGGTCAAGAGGCAGAGGGAGTGGGGGAAGAGTATCGGCAAAAGCCTTTCCTGTGGTTTTCGCGGGAGGGAATTAGTAAAGCAAGGTAAGCAAGCTGAACGGGTTTTGGATTGGATGCTTTTAATAATTTTCGTGGGCTCAAGGTTATAGGAAGGTCCTCAGTGTCCAGTACTTGGACCTGGGATGACTTAGGACACAAGGAAAGCGGTCAGAGCTGCAGGGGCCTAATAGAAAGAGCTGAGTGGGGGTATGGATTGGTTGATTTTGAATATCCAAGATACGCTCTCAGGCAAGGTATTTTCTAGCTCGAGAAAGCAGCTGGAGCTTCTAGCTCTAACTGGTCAGTGTGACCCATATGACGGAATAACATAGAATATAAGAAAATATCATTAATACTTTTTTTTTTTTGAGACGAAGTCTCACTCTTGTCCTCCAGGCTGGAGTGCAATGGCACGATCTCAGCTCACTGCAACCTCCACCTCCCAGGTTCAAGCGATTCTCCTGCCTCAGCCTCCTGAGTAGCTGGGATTACAGGCGCCTGCCATCATGCCCGGCTAATTTTTGTATTTTTAGTAGAGACAGGGTTTCACCATGTTGGCCAGGCTGGTCTAGAACTCCTGACCTCAGGTGATCCGCCTGCCTTGGCCTCCCAAAGGGCTGGGATTACAGGCGTGAGCCACCGCGCCCAGCCTACTATATTTCTTAAAACAGCTTGGGGGTGTTATAATGCACCCCTCCTTTTTAGTTATTTATTTATTTTTGAGATAGAGTATTGCTCTGTTGCCCAGGGTGGAGTGCAGTGGCACAATCACAGCTCACTGGAACCTTGGACTCCTGGACTCAAGCCATCTTCCCTTCTCAGCCTCCTGAGCCTGGGACTACAGGCACGTACCACCACACCTGACTATTTTTAAAACTTTAGTAGAGACAAGGCCTTGCTATGTTGTCCAGGCTGGTCTCAAACTCCTGGGCTCAAGCAGTCCTCCTGCCTTGGCCTCCCAAAGTGCTGGGGTTTATAAGCATGAGCCACCACGCCCAGACCCCAATATTTTATACAAGATAATGAATCTACTCTAAATTAAGTCATGGTTTTAGCACAATATGCCAAAGGGTGATCCCTGGATCAGCAGCATCAGCATCACTTTGAAAATTTGTTAAAAATAAAAATTCTCAGGCCCCAGCTCAGACCCACAGAAATCAGAAATTCTGGGAGTGGGGTCGAGCAATCTGTGTTTTAACCAACCCTCCAGATGATTCTAAGACATGTTCAGAACCACTGGTGTGTGGAGTAAAATCCAAAATCTCTGATCTGGAGCTCAGCCACTCTGAGTTAACAAACTCACCTCTTCAATGTCTTCTAAATCTTCCCCATTTTCCGTCCCACCCCCACCCCACCATCTCCTGAGCTCCATTCTGTCCCTCTCCAATCCTGCCCTGCCCGATATACTCTGTGTTCCAGGCATATCTAACTTTCTCTTTTTCCCCAAACAATCCTTCCTGGGATTCACAGCACCACCTGCACCCAGCACAGTCCCCTGGCATAGCAAGTATTCTGCACTTGCTTATTAAAATGGGGTAGAATGTTTAATACAATTGGGCACGACTGCATTTTTTTTTTTTAAGACAGAGTTTCACTCTTCTTACCCAGGCTGGAGTGCAGTGGCACAATCTCGGCTCACTGCAAACTCTGCCTCCCGGGTTCAAGCGATTCTCCTGTCTCAGCCTCCGAAGTAGCTGGGATTACAGGTGCCTGCCACCATGCCCTGCTAATTTTTGTATTTTTAGTAGAGACGGGGTTTCACCATGTTGGCCAGACTAGTCTCAAACTCCTGACCTCAGGCGATCCACCTGCCTCAGCCTCCCAAAGTGCTGGGATTACAGGTGTGAGCTGCCACGCCTGGGCACAACTGCTTTTAATGCCCTCTCTTGCCCATTGTGGCGGACTCTGTTACCTTGTTAACTGGCTCTCCTAAAGCTCATCTCCACCTCTGCTTCTTTGCTGCCTCCCACGACAGAGGGTGGAAAGCCATACTGTCCCAGTTTCCCCTGAAACTAGGAGTACCCATGTGACCTGGTCTTCAGCCATAAGACAAAAACAGAAGCATGCTGCAAAGTCCTCTGTGAAAGCTTTGCTTTCCTAATAAAAATGAATAAGACTCAACCGCCAGCCTCTTTCTCTTCTTCCTATTTTGAATGCTGACATAATAGCAGGAGTGGCGGCAGCCATCTTGTAACCATGAAGGACTGGCACAGAGAGTTGCAGAGATGGCAGACATGACGTCATTGACTCACTGTTCCATCCCCAACAACCACTTATACCTGGACTTATTTTCAACAGAAACAAACTCTGTCTAAAGTCATTCATTCTAAGTGGTGGTTTCTTTCCTTCTTTCTTTTTTTTTTTTTTTTTTGAGACTGAGTTTTGCTCTGTCATCCAGGCTGGGAGTGCAATGGAGTGATCTCGGCTCACTGCAACTTCCGCCTCCTGGGTTCAAGTGATTCTCCTGCCTCAGCCTCAGCCTCCCCAGTAGCTGGGATTACAGGTGCCCGCCA
Source organism: Nomascus leucogenys (assembly GCF_006542625.1). NCBI lineage: Eukaryota > Metazoa > Chordata > Mammalia > Primates > Hylobatidae > Nomascus > Nomascus leucogenys. The sequence continues at coordinate 65,078,304 of NC_044399.1, forward strand.
CCATGCTCAGCTAATTATTGTATTTTTAGTAGAGATGGGGTTTCACCACGTTGGCCAGGATGGTCTCAATCTCCTGACATCATGTTCCACCCGCCCTTGGCCTCCCAAAGTGCTGGAATTACAGGTGTGAGCCACCGCGCCTGGCTGGTGGTTTGCGCCCAGCTGGTGGTTTCTTATACTATACTTCAATGCAATTCTAGTTTAATATACTTGCAGCAGAGGAACACATTTTAAGATCAGTTTTATTCAGAGTAAAAATGCAATTATTTGATGTTCTTGAAATTGCACATATTTCACACAAATCACTAGAGCAATTATTGACTTCTCCCTAAAGCTCTTCATATAACACTAAGCTGTATATAAACCTAAGTACAGAAATACTCACTAGACAGATAGTTTGGAGAGTCATTGAGAAAGGCTTCCTGGAGGAGGTGGGCATAGGCAAGCCTTGAAGGCTGGGTAGGATCTGCCACATAGAGACATGGGAAAAGTCTGAAATGGCAAAGCAGCCACCAAAAGCTGTCCCTTAGCAGCAATGAAAGGCTATTAAATAAAGAGAATTAAGCTAAGGAAAGGAAAGACTCCTCATGGGAATTAGGGGACAAGAGAGAGGAGGGGAAAAAATGGCATGGTTACACTAATGTTGGGATAAATCCATGTTTTCAAAACAATGTTACCACAGAATTGACTAATTTAAGCACAGAGAAAACTTAATAAAAGCCAAAAAAAAATTCCTAAAGTTTCTGCTGAGACTTTCAAAGTAAAGTCATGTATGATTAAATAGAAGTTCCTGAAAAAAAAGGGGGGGGGGGGAAATAGAATGGAAAATTTTAAGAAAGAGGGAGAAAAAAAAGAGATAAAGATAAATATTAATTTTCATAGAGCTGAAGAGACACAAAAGTCCTCAAACTGAAAGGGCCTGAAGTGTGAGGGGCAGAGTGAAAAATAAAGAGATCCTAAAAAGCTGTCAGAGAGGAAAAAAACCATCAAGCTGCAACAGTAACCAGTAACAGAATTTCTCAGCAATAATCGATGCTAGCACATAACAGAGCAATTCCAAAGTTCTGAATGAAAATTCACTTGAATCTAAAAATTCATATTATGGTAACCTATCAAATATAGAAGCAAAATAAAATCATATTTTTAGGAGGTTACCTATCTTTCTAAGAAAGTTTCTTGAGAATGTATTCCAAGAAAAATAAGGATAAAAACCTAATCCAATAAGATATGATGGACTTAAATCCAAGTCCAGCAAGAAGAAATTCCAGGATGTCAGACCTGCAGGAGGCTTAGAAAGCAGACTATCCAAATTAGAATTCAGTGGGCTCCAAGATAAAGAAAGCAGTCAAAATAACAGATGGAATTAGTACATTGGAAGGTATGAAGGCATATGATTCTCATCACAGGAAAAACAACACAGTCCATAAAACTGCAGGCAAAAAAATATGCCCAGGAAAGTTATTAGTCAAAGATGAATCAAAGAAAAGTCACCTACAATTGAATACTTTGTAGAATGCAAGAAAACAGAATCCATTTGGCCTTGGCACTAACAAAATTCTCCTTTATATGGAATAGGTATCTTGATATTGGATCCAGAGAAGGGGATATGTATTTGTCCTTTCTCACATGGCTATAAAGAAATACCTGAGGCTGGGTAATTCATAAAGAAAAAAAGTTTAATTGGCTTGCAGTTCTACAGGTTATAGAGGAAGCATGATGCTGGCATCTGCTTGGCTTCTGCAGAGGCCTCAGGAAACTTACAATCATGGTAGAAGGTGAAGGGGAAACAGGCATATCTTACATGGAAGGAGCAGGAATAAGAGAGAGACGGGGGAAGGTGCTACACACTTTTAAACAACCAGATCTCAGAAGAACTCATTCATTCACTATCACAAGAACAGTACTGGTACGGTTTGGATTTGTGTCCCCACCCAAATTTCACATTGAATTGTAATTCCCAATGTTGGACAAGGGGCCTGGTGGGAGGTGACTGGATCATGGGAGTGGATTTCCCTCTTGCTGTTCTCAAGATAGTGAGTTCTCACGAGATCCAGTTATTGAAAAATGTGTAGCACCTCCCTCTTTGCTCTCTTCCTCCTGCTCCAGCCATGTAAGACATGACTGCTTCCCCTTCACCTTCCACCATGACTGTAAGTTTCCTGACACCTTCCCAGCCACGCTTCCTATAGAGCCTGTGGAACCATGAGCCAATTAAACCCCTTTTCTTTATAAATTACCTAGTCTCTGGTAGTTCTTTATAGCAGTGCGAGTATGAACTAATACAAGTACCAAGGAGGATGGTGCTAAACCATTCATGAGAGACCACCCCCACGATCCAATCACCTCCCACCAGGCCCCACCTACGACACTGGGGATTACAATTTGACATGAGAGTTGATGGGGACACAGAACCAAACTGTATCAGGTGGTAATCAACATGTTACTTAGGTCCACAAGGAACTACATTTAAGGAGCCATGATAAAAGCACTTAATTGACTTTTGAACTTTTAGAATTAACTTATGGACAAGGTAGAGAAAGCCAAACTGTGTGATTACAAAACAAGAAATGTAAATTTTATCAATCTTCAAAATGTAAACAAACAAAAAGAGAAAAGGAAGAAAGGAGGGAAAGAAAGTAAAAGAAGAGAGAGAAAAAGAAAAAAATTGACCAAAGCCAAAAGTAGAGAAGGAAAGAAAAGAGTAGAAGAGTTCCATTCCTTAATGCTCACTAAAGCCAGTCAAGAGAAACTGGACTGCCCATGCTAACTGCAGGGAGTTTTAAATATAAATAAAAAGGTAATATAACTATTTTAAAAATGGGTATGGAGGAGGAAGTGGGTGGTATAATGGAACCAAAACCTCATCTTACCAGCAGGAAGTAAATAGTGTGTAAATAACATATGTGTGCGTAAACTAGCAGTATAAGCCTATTATGTAGAGAGATGGAGGTAAATCACCAGAGGAAATAAACACAGAAGGTATTAAAAGTGTTCCCAGGGAGCAGGACTAGGTGCTGGATCAGGCTAAGTGGGCTGATACCTTTTCATTATAAACCCTTCTCCACTACCTGATTTTGGAAACCACATCCACCTATTATTTCCATTTTGTTTCTTTAAGGACAACATGCAGGGTTGCTGCGGGTCTGGAGATAGGCGTGCTCATCCACTGCTGCTGGAAGTACTACCTGATACAACCTTTCTTGAGGGCAATCTGGCAATATGTATTAAAAGGCTAAAAATGTAGAAAACCTTCCTCAAAGTAAAGAAGGAATTCAGGCTGGGCACAGTGGCTTGTGCCTGTAATCCCGCAGTACTGAGGCGGAAGAACCGCTTGAACTCAGGAGTTCAAGAATAGCCTGGAGAACATGATGAGACTCTGTCTCTACAATAAAATACAAAAATTAGCTGGGTGTGGAGGTGCACACTTGTAGTCTCAGCTACTTGGGAGGCTGAGGTGGGAGGATCTCTGGAGCCTGGGAGGTGGAGGTTGCAGTGAGCTGAGATCACGCCACTGCACTCCAGTCTGAGTGACAGAGCAAGACTCTATCTCAAAAAGAAAAAAAAAAGACAGTATTTGTTGACAAGAAATAATTGAGGATGGCAAAAAAAGTAATCAGTAATCAGAGCACTGCTCTATAAAGGTCTATGTTTGTACTTCATCTTTTGTCCCCAACCCTTCACAGACTGGAAAAAATGCAAACGGGGTTATTTAAATAAATTGACTTTCAATATTAAAAAGGATGACATTTATTTGACATGTAAAGCTATTGAAGATATATTAAGTGTGAAGGGGCAGACTATAAAACAGTATGCATAGTAAAAAAAAGTTACATATATGTATATGCAGAGAAAAAAATACATTAAGGTATATGTCAAAGTGTTATTAGTTCTCTGTTCTTATTGTTTTAAATTTTTTAATTCTTCTACAATGAACACTACATATATTGTAAAATATATTTGCAAAAGTGGTTGCCAGGGGATGGGAGAAGGGGAGTGGGGAGTTACTGTTTCATGGACACAGTTTTAGCTTCAAAGATGGAAAGAGTTGCAGAGACGGGCGGTGGCAATGGCTGTACGACAATGTAAACGCACTTAACACCACTGAACTGTACACCTGAAAATGGTTAAGATGGTAAATTTTATGTTGTATGTATTTTTCCAGTTGTAAAAATAAAAAAATTAAATTAAAAAATGACAAAATAGTGAAGATTGGAATATTTTGTATACTACATGTAATAAATTTATGAACAAACCAAGTTACAGATAGCTTACCTTAATATTGCTAATGTTAACCAAATGACTACATTTGTAAGAGGAGTTATGAAAATACAGTATATATTTTAGATTCTCTCCAAATGTTACCTTTTCCTTCGTCCTAAAATGGGAATTTTCTTGCTCGTTCCAAAATATCTAGACATTATTTTTAAATCTCTAATCCAAATCCTATATTCTTCACTGCTCTCTGAGTCTCTCCAACAATATGAATCTTGCCCGAGGTTATTTTCGAGCCCCAGGCTTAAAAGTTTCTTCTCAAAAATGAGATGTTTTAACCTCAAATGTCTTTACTTTTATTATACCAAACCCTTAAATATGTATTTCTTGTGTCCTCCAAATAATTTTATGCTCTTTTATGGTAATACATAATATATAATACATATATATTTTTTATATATATATACATATATATCAGTTGGGCGCGGTGGCTCACACCTGTAATCCCAGCACTTTGGGAGGCCAAGATGGGTGGATCACGAGGTCAGGAGTTCCAGACCAGCCTGGCCAATATGGTGAGACCCTGTCTCTACTAAAAATACAAAAACTAGCCAGGCGTGGTGGCACGTGCCTGTAATCCTAGCTACTTGGGAGGCTAAGGCAGGAGAACTGCTTGAACTTGGGAGGCTAAGGCAGGAGAACTGCTTGAACCCGGGAGGCGGAGGTTGCAGTAAGCCAAGATTGCGCCATTGCACTCCAGCTCTAGGTGACAGAGCAAGACTCCATCTCGGCCGGGCGCGGTGGCTCAAGCCTGTAATCCCAGCACTTTGGGAGGCCGAGGCGGGCGGATCACGAGGTCAGGAGATCAAGACCATCCTGGCTAACACGGTGAAACCCCGTCTCTACTAAAAATACAAAAAAAAATTAGCTGGGTGTGTTGGCGGGCACCTGTAGTACCAGCTACTCGGGAGGCTGAGGCAAGAGAATGGCGTGAACCCAGGAGGCGGAGCTTGCAGTGAGCCGAGATCACGCCACTGCACTCCAGCCTGGGCAACAGAGCGAGACTCCGTCTCAAAAAAAAAAAAAAAAAAAAAGACTCCATCTCAGAAAAAAAATTGAAAAATAAAATAAAATATATATACATTTCTAATATATATATTATAATGCATATATATGACTTTTTAAATGACTTTTTGGCTTGTTAGTCTCTCACAGTTTATTGCACATGGATTAGGGTTGTGAAGAATGGACTCTCCATGATCTTGCATGTGGTTTTGGAATGTAAATATAATGGATATGGTGGTTTTGGTTTTATTTGATTTCTGTAGTTGGTAAGGACTGAACTGTGTTCCCCAAAAATTTCATATTAAATTCTAATCCCAGTACTTCAGAATGTGACCGTATTTGAAGACACAGTCTTTAAAAGAGGATTCCGGTAAAATGCAGTCATTAGGGTAAGTCCTAATCCAATATGACTGGTGTCCCTATAAGAAGAGGAAGTGATAAGGACACAGACACACACAGAGGGAAGACCATATGAAGATGCAGAGAGAAGATGGCATCTACAATGTAAGCAGAGAGCCCTCAGAGGAAAACGACCCTCCGACACCTCGATCGTGGACTTCCAGCCTCCAGAAATAGGAGGAAAGAGTCTTTGTAGTACAGTCCCCCCAGTCTGGTACTTCGCAATTGCAGCCCAAACAGACTCATCCAGAAGCATATTCTTCATCTCCCTTATCAACCCTCTCTTTGTCACTGCAAATTCTGAGGGCTCTGGGACCTTTCTGGTTATAAGGGTTGATGATAACATAATCATGGAGCTGTAGAATAGAGCAGGAAGCATTGCCTGCACTAACCACATCACCTCTCTACTCCCGGTTTTGGTTTCTTATACGTTAGGTGCTATTCAATCAGATTTATGTAATTTGTCAGAGACCGTGGCATAAATCTGGTTGAATAGCATCTAATCTATAAGAAAAGTATCCCAAGAGCATTCTAATCACTCCTTCACATTATTTTCCTTGATATCTGTCATTGAAAAAAAGATACCCTGGGTGGAGTTTATGTGTGACTGTCTAATGTGTAAGGATGGATTCCATGACTGCCAGTCTTTTGCCAGCCTAATGTTCTGGGTACTGTCCTTAAAGATAAACCTGTGATCAAGTCCAACAGAAAGTAGCTTGTAAATATAGGTCTCCAAGGTGTAAGTCTGTGATGCTGAAATGACAAAATATCCTGGTGCACAATTATGACTTGCAAATTTCCCCTGGGAAGCCTGCCCCGCTTCCTGTAAGCAAGACTATGGAGACAATTCACTTTGGTGAGAGGACCAAGACAAGAAACAGGGACTTACCCTTTACATGCCTCCCACCCCTGGCATTTCTAGCAGGGCAGGGCTATGACAGACTCCTAAAAAAGTGAGTTTGCTTGGAAGGCTGCTCTTCCCCGATCACCTCCATGAGACGGGAGAAGAGTCCATGACCAGACAAAACATTAATGTGAGTGCTTTGTGGCCTCTCTTTTGTTATCCTACCCTATCCCCCATAATCCCGCTGGAACTGTCAGTTGGTTCCTTCTTAGAACTGTGACCTGTCATGTTTCCTTGAGAGTGACAGGCGAACATACTAGATCTCTCCTCTCACTTTCTGTAATCCCACATTCTTCATAAGTATGACTCAATCAATCTCCAAGCCACACTGTTGTAGAAGATCAGAATATGCTACCCTATAATACGCCACTTTGGATAAGGATTATTTTGAGCTGTAGGCAAATGAGAATCAACAGATGCAGAAAGAAGCCTTCTCAGAGGTCCCCTTATCTGGTCAAAAGCAGAAACTCCTGAGAAGTAAAGGCTGCCATAAATTCCCCTCTCTTGGGGAAGTTTTACGGACATGAAGAAGATGAAAAGTCAGCACCAAGACAGACCCGCACAAACATTGCTAAGGTAGTCCTTATCTTCCATGAGTTTCCCCCACACATTTACCTTCCCAGGGTTTACAGCTCCTAGAAGCCTAAAAACCTTTTCCCTTTGTCTTTTCACCTCTCTATAAATTTATTCTCCTTTGCTAAGATGCTGTACAAGCACAGGTTCCAATAACCCCCATGAATTACTCATCACTGAGTTTCTCTCTCCGGCATGTGTACACACTGCACATGTTAATAAATTCTGTTTCTCTCTTGTTAATCTTTTGCCAGTCTAATTTCCAGGGCCCCGGCCAGAGATCTTAAGAGGGCAGATTTTTTTTTTCCTCTCTCTCTTACACTGTGAAGGCTTCTTAGCAGATATGCTGCCACACGTGAAGTTAGGCAACTGTGGTCTAGGCTGATGCTGTGGGGTGCAAAGGCAGGGTGCTGATTATGTGTTTTGAGGTTAGAACTTACGGGTAAAACTCTTACAAGCAAAATAACCTCAATTCATTTAGGGTCAAAAATATCAAGGCAGACGATGAGATACAGATCTGTAAGTTACCTACTGAGGATCAGCTACCTCCCTGTTGTAGGGCAATTTACCCAGGAGATTAAAATCTCAATTCAATTCATACAGGAATTTCCAACCCCTAAAATCATAATTTAACTTCTCTAATATATTAGTAAGAGATAATTCTGTCCTCCCGTCCAGCTATTCTGCCTCCTCAGTCTTCTCCCCGATCCATTAGAAGAAACATTTAGAACATGTTTACTTTTCCAATGTCTTCCATCCCCAACTCCCACCCCACTCTTGAGTTTGGTTGCGATTTGACTTCAAGCTATTATTAGGGTTTTCACTTCCAGTTTGTCTGCTTTGCTGCAATAGTCATTACTTATGATACAGTATAAAGTCCTGGTAAAAATAATCTCATCTCCTTATACTAAATGACATATTCATCACAAGATTCACTGCTCACTACTGATTTCCTTTTTTTTTTTTTTTCTTGAGACGAGTCTCGCTCTGTTGCCCAGGCTAGAGGGCAGTGGCACAATCTCTGCCCACTGCAAGCTCCGCCTCCCAGGTTCACGCCATTCTCCTGCCTCAGCCTCCCAAGTAGCTGGGACTACAGGAGCCCGCCACCACGCCCAGCTAATTTTTTGTATTTTTAGTAGAGACGGGGCTTCACCATGTTAGCCAGGATGGTCTGGATCTCCTGACGTCGTGATCCACCCGCCTTGGCCTCCCGAAGTGCTGGGATTACAGGCATGAGCCACTGCACCTGGCCTCACTACTTATTTCTGACCTCTTACCTTTCAGCTTGTTGAGATTTCTACTGATATTGACACTTTACCAATTGTTTTCCCAAGCGAAATTACACAAGTAATAAACTCTAGGCCATGATGCCTTTAATAAGTTACAAGAGTAATAAACTCCAAGGCCTTCATGTGTCAAACTTGCAAACAAAAAATGGTTATTGAGCTTGATGTAGAATTTTGTATTGCAATTTTTTTTGTATAAATCATCTACAGATATTGTTCCATTGTCTTCTTCTACTTTCTAGGGCTGGTGATGAGAAATCTGGCACTAGTCTGATTCTTCTAATTCTGCCTCTCCAGATGCATAAAACTTTCTCTTTATCCATAAAATTCCAGGATTTCACCAGGAAACGTCTATACATGTAGTTTGAAATATTAATTCACCTCGCCTGACTTTTCAACTCAGAGAACTTTTCTTCTACTTTTATTTAACTATTCTTCTTCTTCTCTCTAGCTGTTTTTCTCCTCCAGGCACTCTTGTTATTCATGTTAAGTCTAGTGAATCTGTCTTCCAAGTTTTGTATCTTTTTCCTCTACATGTCTCTAAGTGTCTTTATTCTATGGGATAAAGAATTTCTTCCCCTTCATCTTCTAGAATAGTGATTATGTTCTTAGCAGTGATCTTCTTTTAGCACATCTGAAAAAAATAGTTTTTATATTGTGGAAACAATGCTTTTAGTTCCATACAGTCTTTTATTTTCTTGCATGCTAATTATCTTTCTTATTCCATTTTGTTAAAGTACTCTTCTCTCTCCTTATTCAGTTCTATTTCAATAGCTGCCATATTTTCTAGTTTAGAGTTTGTGCTCATAACTTCATGTTACTAAGACTTCCTAAGCAAGCTGTGATGTTTCTCTGCCTAGTCACAGTCGTGTGATCCCTCAGTACTTGTACGGGTTAGATATTGGTGTTGAGTGGTAGAACAACAGCAGATGGTGGGAGATACAATTTCTTGTAGGCTGGTGTTGACGGAGTTAGGTGAGGCACTGGAAGAATACTAGATGCAAATACTCATCATTTCCTAATCACAAGGAGTAATTCAGACCTCTGGTTCAGCCTTCTCTGAATCTCTTGTGGTTGACAGTACCAAATAGCTCCTTCAAAACCAACAGTGGCTACCCTAAGCCTGAGGAGAGTAACACTCTGGCCTCTCAATTCACACCGGTTGCCAAAAAAGACAAGAAAAGAAAAATCACAAATGCAAATGAAAAACTGAGCTTAGCACTATCTCATCTCTGGGCATTTTAGATGAAATCCTGGCCTCATACACAATTGCCAGAGTAGTACTACCAGCCCATATGACCACCAGAGCCTTGCTACCACTCCATTGAGAGGTGAAGTTTATTTCTAACCCCTTGAACCAGGGAAGGTCTTTTTGACTGCTTCATCAAATAAAATGTGACAGTAATGACATCCCAGGGTAGGTGACATGGATGCTCAGTCCTGGAACCCCGCCACCATGCTGTGAGGAAGTCCAAGCCACATGGCATGGCCACATGAGGGTCTTTGGCCATCAGCTCCAGTTAAGGTCCCAGTTGATGGCCAGCACAGATGGACAGACAGGTGAGTGAACATGACTCCAAATGACACCAGCCCCAGCATTTAAGCCCATGTTGAGTGTGAGAGAAATGGGTTGTTCTCTGAGCCCTGCCCAAATAGCAGATTCAAGAGGAAAACAAATGTTATTTTAAGCCATGAGTTTGGAGGTGGTGTGTTAGAGAGCATTAGATAAGAATAGCCACCATTTTATTTGTCCACTGTGCTACTCCCCAGAAGAAATCAGGGACATGGACTCAGACCAGCTTCTCCCTAGAATCCTTTAGGATTAATACTTGGATGCGGAATTTTCATATTGCTCAAGGATTTAGTATTGTCTCCAGGTCTCTCCTTGATCTTAGAAATGGGTTTAAAAAGATTCTAGAACTATCCACTTGTAAGAGGTAAAATGGGAGGAAATTGGCACAATACAATAATTTTATTTTATAAAAATACACTTAGCAAAAGATGGCATGCTAAATATTATGTCAGTTCTCAGATTGAGACTCAAATATCTTGAGTTATCTCAGTGAATGACATTAGATTTTTTACACATTGTAGGGAAACACACACTTACATGAATTCACTTAACTAGGTCAAGGAATTTTAGAAATGTGGTATATAATAGGATTAGCAATCAGAAGTTCTTATTTCTCGTTGGGCTGTTTCCAAGCAGTCTATTCTCCAGTGAAGATGCTTAGCTTCTCCAGGTCTCAGTTCCCTCATCTGTTAAGTAAGGAAATTAGGTGCAATAACCTTTAAAAAAAATTTTAATTTTTTAAAATTATTTTCTTAATTTTATTTATTTATTTATTTTCATAGAGACGAGGTCTCCCTTTGTTGCCCAGGCTGGTCTCAAACTCCTGGGCCCAAGCGATCCTCCTGCCTCAGCCTCCCAAAGTGCTGGGATTACAGCCATGAGACATTGTGCTCAGCCTTTTTTTTAATTTTATTTTTTTTAATAGACAGGGTCTCACTCTGTGGCCCAGGCTGGCGTGCAGTGGCACAATCATGGCTCACTGCAGCCTCAATCTCCCGCCTCAGCCTTCTGAGTAGCTGGAACTACAGGTGTATACCACCACTCCCAGCTCATTTTTTTAAATTGTATTTTTATAGAGACAGGATCTCACTATGTTGTCCAGGCTGGTCTCAAACTCCTAGCTTCAAGTGATCCTGCCACCTCAGCCTCCCAAAGTACTGGGATTATAGGCCTGAGCCACTGCACCTGGCCCCAATCATCTTAAAAAGGATTCTACCAGCTCAGCCATCCCGTGCAAGTTTAATGAACAGTCATACGTAGATACCAAGAACAGTCCGTACATCCAACCCCATCATTTCACAGACAAACGACCTGGTAAGAACCTGAAACATTACAATCCCCGGGAAAGGAAGAAGCAGAATTTCCAGTACTGGCACAATGTGCCACCATGACACTCTGCCTGTGGGTCATCAATACAGATGTTTTTGGTAAAAGGCTGCACCCTATGCTCCAAAGAACAATGAAGGAGGAATTCATTTATGTTGCGCCTGCGTTACCAACCTCAGAAGGAGGATACACGTAATGATGGTGGCAGTCAATTGACTGACTCAATGACTAAAAAGTGCGAGGGCACAGTTGGCCTCAGTGGCCCTAAGGACAACACTGAGACACGGTCTTGCTCCCCTTGTCTCTCAGGTCTGTTTTTCTTAAGGTTGATTCCATTCTTTGGCAGACTCTCCCCTCACAGATCCAAGGTGGCTGACAGCAGCTTCAGGTTGAAAGCCCATCTGCTCAGGAATCCCAAGGGACCCAGCCAAGGTCCCAGAGTTGAATCTCATTGACTGTAGTAGACAAAATAATGCCCCGCCTCCTAAAAGTCCACATCCTAATTCCCAGCACCTCTGAATATGTTACCTTACATGGCAAAAGAGACTTTGCAGATGGCTCAGACAGACACTGAGATAAGAAGAGTCTGCTGGATTATCCAGGTGGGTCCAGTGTCACCCATGGGTCCTTAACAGTGGAAGAGGAAGGCCAGCCACAGTGACTCACTACTGTAATCCCAGCACTTTGGGAAGCCAAGGCGAGTGGATCACTTGGGGCCAGGAGTTCAAGACCAGCCTGGCCAACATGGCAAAACCCTGTCTCTACTAAAAATACAAAAACTAGCCAGGCATGGTGGTGGGCACCTGTAGTCCCAGCTACTCGGGAGGCTGAGGCAGGAGAATCGCTTGAACCCAGGAGGCGGAGGTTGCAGTGAGCTGAGATTGCGCCACTGCACACCAGCCTGGCTGACAGAGCAAGATTCCACCTCAAAAAAAAAAAAAAAAAAAAAAAAAAAAAGAAAAGAAAAAAAGGTGGAAGAGGAGGCAGAAGAGGAATTCAGAGGGAGATGTGACCAAAGAAGGATCAGAGCAATGTGGTATGAGGACAGCACAACCCAGTGCTACTGGCTTTGAAGACGGAGGAAGGGGCCACAAGGCAAAGGCAAACAAAGAATGCGGGCCGCCCCTAGAGAAGCCTGAGAAGTCAGGGAAACTAATTCTCCCCTACAGCCTCCAGAGAGCAGCAACATCCTGCTGCCATCTTGATTTTAGCCCAGTTAAGACCTGTGCCAGACTTCTGACCTCCAGAACTCTAAGATGATAAATCTGTGTTGTTTTAAAGTCACTAAGTTTGTGATAATTTATCATAGCAGGAATAGAAAAACAATATACCATGGCCAGGCACACGGTGGCTCATGCCTGTAACCCCACCACTTTGGGAGGCCAAGGTAGGCAGATCGCTTGAGCTCAGGAGTTTGAGAACACCCTGGCCAACATGGCAAAACTCCACCTCTATAAAAATACAAAAATTAGCCAGGTGCAGTGGCTCATGCCTGTAACCCCAACACTTTGGGAGGGCGAGGTGGGCAGATCATTTGAGTCCAGGAGTTCGAGACCAGCCTGGTCAACATGGTGAAACTCCATCTCTACAAAAATACAAAAGTTAGCTGGGCATGGTGGTGCATACCTGTAGTCCCAGGTACTTAGGAGGCTGAGGCACAAGAATCACTTGAATCCGGGAGGTGGAGGTTGCAGCGAATTGAGATCATGCCACTGCACCAAGAGTGACAGAGAAAGACCTTGTCTCAAAAAAAAAAAAAAAAAAAAAAAAGAATAGGAAAAAACAATATACCAATTGGTCCAATTTGATTCACCTGCTCTGCCTGAATCAATGATTTTGGCTAGACCCAAGTCACATCCCTTCCCTGAATCAAAGGGCGAAGTTAGTCCCACTTACACTACATGGCTCAAGAGTAGGGAAGGGATAGCTCCTTGAAGAAAACCAGGGGCTATAACCAGAGAAATGGGGAATGGAAAATAAGCAGGAAAATAAAAAAGATATCCAATCTACATGAGGACAAATGAGAGGGCCAGAAAAAACCCTGGATATATCTATAGATGTATCTGTAGATATTGTAGAGATAGAGAGCTTCACCATGTTGACTAGTACTGGAAATGCTGGAGATAAAAACTTAGGCTACTGATGACATTCCAACTTTGCTTTCCTCTGAAGGTCACAGCTTTTGAAGAAAGAGGAAATACCAATAAATGGAACAGCCAAAATCCATGGATAGAGGGTGCTATATAACAAGCCTGGACTTTCCAGACAGTTATCTGACAAGAGACAAGAGGGTATATCACAAATGATATTGTCAGGAGCCTTGTTGACCTTATAAGGAATTCTTTAAAGTATAAATTGAAGTGAGGAGGGAAGAATAGCTACATAAAACTGAACAGCTGGATAATGTCAATGTATTAATTATATTTTCCTACTTTCTATATTCTTGATGCTGTGGCATTTGGAGTCTGTGGACCCAAGAAACTGCCCCTCCCAGGATTAATTCCTAGAGGTAACAAGTAACTCACTTGTGGGCATGCCTTTGATATGCCAACCAACTACTTGGAGTCCAGCCCTCCAGGAGTCTGCTTTTCTGCTAGGCAATTCTTCTGCCCTAATCTCCATGGAGCCAGGTACAACTGGGCCACCCCCATAGCCCAGAGCCTGCTTGATAGTAAATTCCTTTTTTTCATGAACCACACAGGAGATTTAAGCTCGATAGTGAATTTGTGCCACGTGTTGACTTTGCTTTGCCCACTCCTTTCAGTGTTAACTGCAATCAAGGCTCCTGCGTGCAGCTCCCTCTCTCCGTGCCTGCTCATGTGGCTTCGGTGCTTTCCCGTGTGGCCCTGAATGGGCTCATGTGCTTACTGTTTCTTGGCGACTGTGAATGTAATAAAACACTTCTTCCTTCCTGGCAATCGTTTTTGCATCTGTGTGTATTATACCTGCTCCAAACAAGTCCTGGGTACATTTATAGAACAGCAAAAGATGGCAGATATGACTCAACAAGAACAACAATGAGACATCTCAGGAAATATTAAGAGAGGATAACAGAAGAGTCAGGAAACAATCTTTAGGCCCCAGCGCCAACCCAAAATGTGGGCAGTAAAGCAACCTCGAAATCTTAAGTGATGATAATAAGATGGCTTTTCGCACTGATTGATGGGGGAGAAATGGGTTCATGCCAGGAAAAAGGGGGCAGATCTAGGACTTATGAAAGGCTCCTGTATTAGTTCCCTATGGCTGCCATAATGAAGTACCACATGCTAGGTGGCTTAAATAACAGAAATTTATTGCCACACAGTTTGGCAGCCCAGAAGTCTACATTCAAGGTGTCAGCAGGGTTGGTTCTTCCAAGGGCTGTGAGGGAGAATCTGTTCCAGTCCTCTCGCCTAGCTCGTGGTGGCTGCAAGCATTCCTTGGCTCATAGATGGCATTCTCCTTATGTTGTCACGTCATCTTCTCACAGCACATGTCTGTCTCTGTGTCCAAATATCCCATTTTTATAAGGATCCACAGTCATATTGGATTAAAGCTAATATGGTTTGACTGTGTCCCCACCGAAATCTCATTTTGAATTGTAGCTCCCATAATTCCCATTTGCTGTGGGAGAGACCCAGTGGGAGAGAATTGAATCATGGGGGCAGTTTTCCCTATACTGTTCTCATGGTAGTAAGTCTCATGAGATCTGATGGTTTATAAGGGGTTTCCCCTTTCACTTGGCTCTCATTCTCTCTTGCCTGCCACCATGTAAGACGTGCCTTTCACCTTCCACCATGATTGTGAGGCCTCCCCAGCCATGTGGAACTGTGAGTCCACTAAACCTCTTTTTCTTTATAAATTATCCAGTTTCAGGTATGTTTTTATAAGCAGCATAGTGTACTAATACAAAAGCCCACTCTAATGGCCTCATCTTAATTTAGTCATCTGCACAGACCTTGTTTCCAAATAAGCTGACATCCACAGATATTGGGGGGTTAGGTCCTCAACATCTTCTGGGGGAGATACAATTCAGCCCACAAACCTGTAACATCTTCCTGTCCCTGGGAGTTATTTTTCTTTAGTTCATCCTAATTTGCCCCCTTTTGCTACTTTCAAGGTAAAACCCAAAATGCCAAGAGAAGGCTGTGGACTTAAACTTTTTGAAAAGGGCCTGAGAAGGTTGATTTAGTCTGACCTCATGCTTACAGATACAAAAGAATCTTTGCACACCTGCAAGATCGAAGCCAATGTGGTCATAACTCCAGCCAGTAATCTGCAGACTTTCTTAATCATCCATCCCAGGTAACTGAGGTGACAGTCAGTAGGGGTGTGATTGGAGGATTTTAGGGTCCAATGACTAACAGAGGGCAGGGTAGGTAAAGAAAGGGAAGGAGATAGGGTTGCTACATACACAGCTCTCATATTTGGCTGACCTGGATGTTTTCAGAATAGCAGACGTGGTTGGAACTTTCCATTCATAGGATTTCTGTACCCACACACTATGGACTAATACATAGCCAAAGGCTTACTACAGACTTGGCATAAGACTTAGTCCTGTTCTTCCAAGTGCAAGTAAATGCTGGCATCTCAAAATATACATATTCGAGAACCTACTGGGTTCCTTGCACAAGAGTATCAGTGGTAAGGGGATGAGCAGGATTAGTGGCAGCCAATCCTCAAGCCACTAATAGTGGCTGAGGTGGTCTACCTTATTAGTGATCCAAGTCCCCCAAAGCAGATCTTGTCCCAAATCAGACATAATCTTTAGCAACACCTAGTGATACCTGCTAACTAAATCTGCAAGTCCCCTTTGGAATGGGGCAGGATATAAATAAATAAATAAATAAATAAATAAATAAATAACATGGGCAACCAAAGCAATAAAGTTTGTGGTGGTTGGGGTATCCTGTTATAGAAAACATGGTCACTAGTCACTTCCTACAAAAGACATCTAGCTCCAAGCTATTCTACCATAATAGAATAACTTCACCAGGACAGCTGCATGGGAAGGCCATCTTTTTCTTCCCCAACTTGCATGTGCTGGAAACTTAATTCCCAAATTCATTATGTTGATTAGAGGTGGGGCCTTTGAGAGATAATTAGGACTAGATAAGGTCATCAGGATGGGGCTCCCATGATAGGACTGGTAGCTTTATAAGATGAGGAACAGTGACTTGAGCTGACATGCACACTCTTGCTCTTTTGCATGTAACACCCTCCACCATGTTGTGACACAGCATGAAGGGCCTCACCAGATGCTCGTTCCATGCTTTTAGACTTCCCAGCCTCTAGAACCATGAGCTAAATCAACCTCTATTCTTTATAAGTTACCCTGTTTATTCTTTATAAAATACCCAGTCTGTGGTGTTCAGTTAAAGCAACAGAAAATGAACTAAGACAGACCTCATCAGCCACTTCAGCCTAAGCAGGAAGGATTTAACCAGATCCTTGCACATGAACAAGCACCCAGGAGAAGGAGAAGAAAGCAGATTGCCAGGGACTTGGAACAGAGGTCTCTATGATGATTAATGGCTTTGCACTAATTAGCAACATGTCATTGAGGTTTAAAGTGCTGAGGCAATTTATATATATCTAAAATGTGGCAAGAGGTGGGAAAAGAGACATTTTGCTTGAAAAAAGTATATTCATTATACTTCTAATGACACATTATTTTCAGAATACAAACTACAGAAAGTAAATCTCAAAATGTGGGAAAGGACAGGGATATACAGAAAGAGCAACAAGAATGCATTATCATGATCGGGGTCTTTATTCATTAGAAAGCACCAAAACAAACATTAAGCTTTCACTAAGCATCAGATTGTGAAAGCTCGACATTCATTTAACTTTCACAACAACCCCTGAGGTCAGGACTATTAATAACCTCATATTATTGATGGGGACATTGAGGTTTTAGCAAGCTTGCAAAACTTGTCCAAGGTCACAAAGCTTGGAGAAGCAGATTAGGAACTCAGTCTGACCTCACAGGTCACTTTCATAACCCATATGTTATAACAGCCTTTCAAAAGTTTAGAAATGCAGGCAATCCCCAAAGTGCCTTCCAAATAAAAACTTCTATGGGGAAAGATAGTAAGGACAGGAATGCAAAAATAAACTTCCCTTATTTCACAATTGCCTAGGGCCAACTTCCGATATTTTCCTACATATAGTCATACTGCTTTTAAAAAATAGTAGAAAATTATTGCTCTAAGCCTACCTGTAGGGAAGCAGAGAAGAAGGGTATTTATCTGCCACGCTCAACAGACTTGAGATTCATCTGTCTTAAAACCTCTGGAAGCAGCCACCCCATAGACAATGTGACAACTCTCATCCCTGCAGCCAGAGTTGATTGAACAGGGGAGGATGTACGGTTTAGTAGATTCCCCTGGGATTTTAAAATAGGAGAGGACAGTTAGTGGGGCTAGACCTGTAAGGGCCAGTGGCTTCGATGGACCATCTGCAGAAAAATCTACAGGAATACAGGTGGTGAGGACAGAAAGACAGAAGAACACAGGAGATGTGGCCCCTCAGCTGTGGAGAAGCCTTGGCTCCCAACAGTGGTTTATCTCCCATTGCAGGGATACTGGCTACCATTAGGGTGTAGCATCACTAAGCATGTCTACTGCTGAGTCCTTTTTTTTTTTTTTTTTTTTGAGATGGAGTCTCGCTCTGTCGCCCAGGCTGGAGTGCAGTGGTGCAATCTCGGCTCACTGCAAGCTTCGCCTCCCAGGTTCACGCCATTCTCCTGCCTCAGCCTCTCCGAGTAGCTGGGACTACAGGTGCCTGCCACCACGCCCGCCTAATTTTTTTTTTTGTATTTTTAGTAGAGACAGGGTTTCACCGTGGTCTCGATCTCCTGACCTGGTGATCCGCCCGCCTCGGCCTCCCAAAGTGCTGGGATTACAAGCGTGAGCCACCGCACCCAGCCGAGTCCTTTTAAGAAGCTTACTTTTTCTTAAAGCAGCTTGAAGGTTTTGTGTTGTTTTGCCTTTTGCAATCCAGGGCCTTACCATACCACAAGCATGACTTTTTTCTCCAGACACCCTGCCCAATGCATTTCAAAGCCTTATATCCACACTCTCTCTGTTATTTTTGTTTCTGTGTTACAATAACATCTTCCATTTAGTGCCAGGGCTCTGCTAGATGCTTCATCACACAAGTGTTTCTCAAATCTTCAACATTAATGGCTCACTTAATTGGGCTTCTGTAGACAGACACTCAATTTTAGACACATTTTAATAAGCAGTTCAAACAAGTATGGGAATTGGGAATAAACAAAATTGGATCCATTGATTATTCAATAAATAGTTTTGGGGCAATTCGATATCCATTTGGGTGTGTTCCATTACTCTGACCACCCACCCAGAAAAATAAATATGAAATGAATTAAATTAGTTGTAAAAAAATAAAATGCCGAAAAAAACATCAGGGGAAGAAAATGAAGATAACGTAGAACCTTATGGTGAGAAAGGCCTTCCCAAGCAGGACTCCAAATTCAGAAATTGTAATGAAAAAAAGAAAGACTCCCTGACACAATTTTCTTACATTGCTACAGGATAAACGGCATTATAATAAATGACAAATGATAGACTGGAAGAAAATATTTGCAACTTATATAACAAAGGACTAATGTCTCTTTGCAAAGGTCCATTGTAGGGTTTGTTTGTTTGTTTATTTGTTTTTATCTTTAGAGATGGCGGTCTCACTATGTTGCCCAGGTTGGTCTTGAACTCCTGGCCCCAGAGATCTTCCTTTGGCAGGGTTTATAAAGCTCCAGGTGAAATATGAAAGAACAATGCTAAGCAGATTTCTTTTACCCCCCACTGTGCAATGTGGTCTTCTATTGCTGAACACCTGTCCCCTAAAGTAATCCTAAAGTCTCCCCTTCCTGTCCTTTCTATATATATCTATATACAGATACAGACATGTGTGGACATAGAGACACTGTTTCTTTTTTCTTTTTTTTTTTTTTTTGAGACGGAGTTTCGCTCTTGTTGCCCAGGCTGGAGTGCAATGGCACGATCTCGGCTCACCACAACCTCCGCCTCCTGGGTTCAAGCGATTCTGCTGCCTCAGCCTCCCAAGTAGCTGGGATTACAGGCATGCGCCACCACGCTCCGCTAATTTTGTATTTTTAGTAGAGACGAGGTTTCTCCATGTTGGTCAGACTGGTCTCGAGCTCCCAACCTAAGGTGATCCGCCTGCCTCGGCCTTCCAAAGTGCTGGGATTACAGGCATGAGCCACCGCGCTCAGCCAAGACACTGTTACTTTTTGGCATAACGGGTTCGTATTCTCTGCACTGTTCTGTGACCTGATGTCTTCCATACAGCATGTCTCAGAGATCTTTTTATGCATCTACTTGTAGGTCCACCTCACTTTCTTTATTAGTTGTGTCAGAAACCACTAATTGTATCATCATTCTTTTATCTTCTACAATGGACATTTGTTTCCAGTGTTTCACTATTGTAAATGATGTACCCATCAACATCTTACACATTAATCTTTCTGCATACCTGTCATAATATTGTCAAAGGGGGGAAAAACGGTTAGAAACTCTCTCTATATGATATCATTCTAACTTAGTTCAGGGGTATGGTACGCTTTGGGGAAAAAAGACCGCAACAGATCAGGCCACTCTCAGTACAAGCCAACTTTACACCAACCCCGTTCGTAAGTAGCTAGCAGTGCTCATTCTCCCTGCTTGCTGTGCCTGCAGAAGCTGTTTGAAACTGCAGTTTTCTTCCTGCACCCTCCAGTGCCATCTCCATCTGGACTGAGGTCATCTGGGAACAGCTCTTGCACGGCTACTCACCACCACCAGGAGAGACGGCACTTGTTTCTAAATCCAGCCTCCTCTCCACCTGCCTTTTGTTCTGCCAAGCCACAAGGCAGCCTGCCTTGAGGAGACTGAGGCATGCCTGCTACAGCTGAGAAGGAATCGACAGGAAATAAGATGAGAAATCAGGTCTGCAGGAACAGAATGTGCTGGGGCCAGAACACATGGAAATGGGGAATTGGGACAAGAGGCAGATTAGAAGCCAGGCAGGGGTAAATAAAAAGTCTAATAGGAAGAAGGGAAAAGGAAGGGCAGGAGACAGAATGCTCCAGCCGCTGAAGTGGAAATCAGAAATTGTCAGGAAGTGAAGGTGGCAAAGCAGGTGTATAGAACAGGTTTGTAGCCGTGTAACAAAAGCCGCCCTGATAACAGACAAAATGCGAGTTAACTCTGTCATGTCTTGGGGAATTTTATCTACAGTGGATTTGGGTAGTTGAGAACACCTAGCTGAAATGAAGGACTGAACGGTCAGTGATAAAAACAGTTTCTGATAGGACGCCTCGCTCCTGCCCCAGTGCCTCCAGCTCCCTCATTCTTTCTGTTCTCACATTTACTTTTCTGTCCTCTGTGACTGCCAAACCCTTCTTGCAAACGATTCACCTCTGCCTTCTCGATGTTCACTCATTCTATTTTTTTTTTTTTCTCCAGTCTACTCTAGCAGTTCATGTTTTGTCCCCACCTCCTTCTGTAGATCAGGGGCCCCGGGATATGGGCATTTCATGACATGTTTTGGTTCTTCAGCGTCTAATATGCTATAAACGTAGATGATGCCTCAAAATACTTCCTAAGTGAAGTACTGTGATGGTTAATATTGAGTGATATTTGCTGAGTCTTCTGGCCTCCATCCTTCTCCCATGCTGGAGGCTTCCTGCCCTCGAACATCAGACTCCAAGTTCTTCAGCTTTTGGACTGTTGGAACTAGACCAGTGGTCTGCCAGGGGCTCTCAGGCCTTTGGCCACAGAGTGAAGGCTGTATTCGGGACTCAGACTGGCTTCCTTGCTCCTTAGCTTGCAGACGGCCTATTGCGGGACTTCACCTTGTGATCGCGTGAGTTGATACTCCCTAATAAACTTCCTTTCATATATACATCTACCCTATCAGTTCTGTCCCTCTAGAGAACCCTATTACAAATACCGTTCCTCACACTTAGAATATCTTGCTCTTACGTTCCTCTTTAAAAAATCCACCTGACCATGCAATCTATACTAATTTCTCCCTCAAAAAACAAAACAATTTTTTTAAAACACAGCAAACAGGCCGGGCGCGGTGGCTCACGCCTGTAACCCCAGCACTTTGGGAGGCCAAGGTGGGCGGATCACAAGGTCAGGAGATCAAGACCATCCTGGCTAACATGGTGAAACCCCATCTCTACTAAAAATACAAAAAATTAGCCGGGCGTGGTGGTGGGCACCTGTAGTCCTAGCTACTCAGGAGGCTGAGGCAGGAGAATGGCGTGAACCCAGGAGGTGGAGCTTGCAGTGAGCCGAGATTGCACCACTGCAGTCCACCCTGGGCAACAGAGCAAGACGCTGTCAAAAAAAACAAAACAAAAAAAAAAAAAAAACACTGCAAACAAACCAAAGAGCATAGAAAATAAGAAATATATGTATATATAAAAAAGGCATTTATATATACATATATATACATCTTCATATAAATACAAAATATATACGCAATAGATGGATTTAATGAAAACTAATAGAGGTTCTTCAAAAAGACATAAAACAGACAAGCCCCTGGGAAAACTAATCAAGAAAAACCAAACAAAGGCACAAATGACAAATATTGGAAACGAAAACAAAGAGTTTTTTGGTTTAAATCTCCAGAAACATAAAAATTGCTCAAACTGACCAAAAAAAAAGCTTCAAAAGTGAACATTTAGTGGTGAAATGTGTTTAATCAGCATTTAAAATCTATTCCACAAAAAACCACCCTCCCTATCATTTTGCCTAATCTTACGGGAGGGTGGTTTTGTGTGGGATAGATTTTAACCTTATTTGAACCTTATCTGATAAGGTTCAGATAGCCTTGCAGGCAAGCTTTGCACCCAGACAAGGAAGAAATGGGTCATTTCAGCCTCATCCACTCAAACGACTCCAAGAACCCTTGAGGTGGAGCCCAATTCATTCCTAAACCCTTCAAACCAGAGCGAAATAAAGACAGCACAAGGAAATCAATAGGACAAGCTCATTTTTATACCAACTGATTTTCAGCAGGGCACACTAACATTCCACCAAACGATTATATTCCCTGGCCTCCTTTCGACTCAGATGCGGCCATCGTCTCTATTTTGGGCCAATGAGATGAACACAAAAGCGTGCACGACTTGATTTCTGGAAAGTCTTCTTCAGTTAGGGGAGTGGAGACACAGCCTCTTCCTTCTTCTATTTAGAAAGTAAAGACAGGCTGGGAGCAGTGGCTCACGCCTGTAATCCCAGCACTTTGGGTGGCCGAGGCAGGTGGATCACCTGAGGTCAGGAGTTCGAGACCAGCCATGACTAACATGGTGAAACCCTGTCTCTACTAAAAATACAAAATTAGCTGGGCATGGTGGCGCATGCCTGTAATCCCAGCTACAACCCGACGGAGGTTGTGGTGAGCCAAGATCGTGCCATTGTACTCCAGCCTGGGCAACAAGAGCGAAATTCCATCTCAAAAGAAAAAAAAAAGAGAGAAAGTAAAGATAATGGCCTGTGTGTCATGGAGCAGTGAGGGAGAAGGAGGGTGTGATGACAGTGGGTCCTCCGACAGCAAGCACAGCTTTCCTACCTTTCAGACTTCTCTGTAAATGAAAAATAAGCCTCTGCTTTTTTTTCAAGACTTCTATTTGGTTTACAGCTCTACAGTTTGGGATGTTCCTATTATAACCAACTCAAGCTAATTCCAACGGACGGAGATCGGGCCAACTGCACGTGGGAGATGCAGGGAGAGGCCACAGCGGAGGTGCCAGCCTTTACGTGGGCAGGCCACATGGCTGACAGGCAGGACCCGGGGAATAAACACTGCTACTTCTGATGCTGACAAAGCTGTTCCAAGTCACATTCTGTTGATGCTTGAGGAGCACAGAACCACAAATTTAAAGCTGAAACGGACTCTACAGATCATAGCATCTTACTCTCATTTTACCAATGAGGACAGCAGAAATGACTCCCAAAAGTTGACCCACTGTTCGAAGTCAATGTGGGAAGTACAGTCCAGGTCTATGATGTTCTTGTAGGTCCTAGCCTGCCTGTTATATGCATGACATTCAGTGATTCCAAGAAGCTTCTATCCTCAGCCAGGTCCTCATTCATTCATTCACCAAATACTTACTGAGCATCTGCTACGTACCAGGAACTGACCTAGGCCCTAGGGGCACAGCAGTGAACACAAAATATCTGTGCTTGTTAAATTTTTGGGGAACGAGTCTTGGCAGTCTATGTGGATCCAGGTAGATGAGGATCGATCCTGGTGACTCCAGGCAGACAACAGGGGGAGATCAGGCTGTGAGTGCTGGTGCCAAGGGGATGGAAAAAGGAGGGTGAGACTTTCTTTCTGGAGCCCCTGGGCCCTCTTTCCACTCCACCCCATGGTGACGTGGAGGCCAATGGAGAGGTGAACTTTGCCAGAGCAAGAGAAAGCCCTTGATATCCCCATGACCCCTGCCCATGGACATGTGGGCTCAGGGACTACTCAGTCTTGGTCACTGCACCCAAGAAGACAAAGGATCCCTTATGAGCCAATGAAACTGAGTAAGGCAATTGCAATTTCTTAAAAAATGGTGCTCTGCTCTTTGTCCTCTTGTTGATTGTAAAGTGAGGTCCCATTTATGCGTAAAGAAAGGCAGTGAAAAGCAACTGGCTATACACCATTCTGTGACTCTGAAAGTCTGACTTGGCCCCAGGTCCTTATCACCCAGCTGTGGGCTGAATCCTGAGCAACTTCCTTCATCAGTCTACGCCTTCACATCCTTGTCTATTAAATGGAGCTGGTTGGAAAATGTTCTCTGTGTTTCCTTGGCTCTAATATTTGATCATTTTCTAGGTATACTTGAGCTATCCTTTGACAAGTCTTTATATGTCACTGACATTCAACTTTGGCAATGCTTATCATCTTCCAACCTAGCAGGCCAAAGTGAATCTGCTGCCCTTAAAGTGAAGCATAAGGGAAATCTGAATGCTCTTTTATGGGCTATTTTTTGGTCTTGGATGAAATGAACATTTCAATGACAAACAAACTGAATCATCCCAGAATCACAGAATCACTCACTCGAACAAACACTTCCTGGACAACCATGCCACACTCAGTCATCCAGCATTAAATGTGGCTTGAAAAAAGAAAGCAAAGGTATAAATAAGAAAATGCTACCTATTTTTTTTAAGATACATGCCATCCTATTTTTGGACCCAAAAGGAATTAGGATTTTAGAAAGCCAATAATTTGTGGATGCTGTTCAACTTTATTATCAGAATCTGTTAAAAACTAAGTTTGGGCAACTCTTACTGATTAGCAAGAGCAGGACACTTTGGGATCAGACACATCCAAGGTGAAAACACTGAAGCCACGCAAAAAAAAAAAAAAAGGGACAAAAACAGGAAGGAAAGACTAGGTTGCTGCACTAATGTCAGAAGCAGAGAGATTTGGTTCCAGGGAACAACCACAATTCAAACCAGAAACAGAAAATCAGATTCAGGTGAACAAGCCCAGCCAAGGTTACAAACACATGTAAGGAATGTCAAGCATTAAAAATATCAGGCACAAACTCACAGATTGGTACAGGGTCGGGGTGGAAAGGTGGGTGATGAATAGAACAGAGGAAGAGGAACAGGGATAGGTTAAATGTTGGCTTCACCCAGCGCTTTTCATAGACTCTGAAAAGAGCCTTATACAGAATATGAAAAATGTGTGTGTGTGCGCTCACACACACACACACACACACACACTCCTACGTCAGTTTAAGATCTCTGACGTGCAGACCCT
Organism: Nomascus leucogenys; assembly: GCF_006542625.1. Classification (NCBI taxonomy): domain Eukaryota; kingdom Metazoa; phylum Chordata; class Mammalia; order Primates; family Hylobatidae; genus Nomascus; species Nomascus leucogenys. The sequence goes on from NC_044399.1 coordinate 65,103,421, forward strand.
AGAAAAAACTCATTCTCATTATAACATAATGGATACATTTTGAATGGTCTCTGCACCTAGAAATTTGAATGCTCTTTTGTGGGCTAGGATCTGAATGCTAGAATCTAGTCAACATTTTTTTTTTTTTTTTTTTTTTTTTGAGATGGAGTTTCGCTCTTGTTGCCCAGGCTGGAGTGCAATGGCACCATCTCAGCTCACTGCAACCTCCACCTCCCCAGTTCAAGCGATTCTCCTGTCTCAGCCTCCCGAGTAGCTGGGATTATAGGTATGCACCACCATGCCTGGCTAATTTTGTCCTTTTTTAGTAGAGATGGGGTTTCTCCATGTTGGTCAGGCTGGTCTCGAACTCCTTCTGGTGATCCACCCACCTTGGCCTCCCAAAGTGCTGGATTACAGGTGTGTGCCACCGTGCCCTGCCTCAACATTTCTTTTGATAAACATGTATTTAGTTCCTTCTACAAATGTATGATACTGTCCAAAAAGAAAGAGTCCCTGCACTCAAGGAGCTGGGTCTAGTAAAGATGATGAAGCCAATGAGGGATTTCAGAGGTGTACAAGCACCCTGGCAGAGGGCTACACAATCATTAACAGAGAATTTGGTAAGCCATTTCCAGAAGTATTTTCTGACTTTAAAAAAAATCACGGGTTTTGGCATGAATTACAGGAAAAATATATTAGCAGGAATACTTCAAGGATACTCATATTTCATGCCGAATCAACAAATTTAATAAAAAGTGAGAAATGAGTGGGTCGATGCTGACAATGTGGCTTGAGGTGGCACATGGTGTTATCATGCAGAATTAACAAATCGTTTTAAAGTTTGAACATCTATCTATACCCCAAAAGGCAGTAAAGGAGATCCCAGGAGAGATGGCATTTTCTCAGGAAAAAAAAATGGCACTTCTACCCTTTGATTCAAAGATATTATTAATATTTAAGAGAAAGATTCTATGCTATACTTCATCAAATAAGTTGAACACGAGTTCTCACATTTTCCATTCTATTCTTAGGGAAAGTAGCAAGTAATAAGAAACAGTCTGATATATGTCTCTATTCAACATCACATTCTAAGTAACACTTGTCCAGTTGTTTGAGCACCTCAGTGCTATCTACATCTATAGAACAGAAACACCTCTGCTCCAAAGAGATATGTGTTTTCCTGAAAAATGACACATTAGGCAAAAGTGCACACTAATAATAACAAGCCTCATGAGAAAGACACGGTTGCGGCAGGCCTATACAATGTCGTTAGGACAGCATTAACACAAGCAATAACTATTCTAATCAATGAGCACAGTTGCAAAGCCACAGAAAACCTAATTTACTTTTTGAAAAATAGAGTTAAACGGGGTCTCTACCTTTAAAAAGAGTGATGGTAGCTTGAAGGAAGGTGTAGGGGAGGGCTGAGGCTACGAAGTTATGGAGGTAAGAACAAAATGCACAAAGATCAAAGAGAACCCTCTCCCCGAATCTCTCCCACCCCAAGAACCTCCAAGACAAAGCATCATAAATGGTGGCGTATTCCTCCACACCTCATGAGTTCAGCTACATTAGTTTCATTTTCATGCAGCTCCAGTTACTTGGTAAAATAAAGCATTAACATACCGGGGAAACTGTTTGAAACAATGCAGCCACCACTTTGTAGAGACATAGTTCCTCCATTTGCCAATCATGTGTGGCCCAATCAGCATCGCAAAACACATTTTGAAGCAAATCAGCCTATACTGCTATCCCTAATTATTAGTTTAAAGAACTTAACCTATCAAATTAGGAAAATCAATTTGTGCTACATTATACTGAGCTAATGACAGGTAAAAAGGACGTAATTCAGAAGAGGTGGAAACACAGTTAACCCAAGCTGCCACTTCAACGACACTGTCTGTACTGCGTTACTTAGTGGCTTAGCCTTAAATGGCCTAAAAATGCCATAATAGATAATTCTAAGCTCCACTCCAGCACCACAAAAGTTTTCCTCTGTATAAGAGATTATTTAAAACTATTTTGCAGCATAAGTCAGTATGATTACTGTGCACGCAAAATGAAATTCAACTGCCTGAAGAACTAAATAAACAATAAAAGGATTCCACAGTTGAAGTAACTGTCAATAGTCTGTGGTCCTGTTTTTCATTCATTCTGTTTTTTACTCATATATTTACCTTCATGAATGACAGCATGAGAGATGTCCTGGCATTTGAAGATGTCTCAGGTTTTCAAGATAACCAAAAACACTGTGAAAGTAATTTTCATTCCTACTTCTTTGACAGATGTTTATCTAGTCTCAAATTATTATGTATTCAGTATAAAATGTTTTTCCATAGGGGACTACTTAAATACATTACAATGTATCAGTGTAATGAAATACTACATAGTCATTTTAAAAAGCACAACACACCTACATGGGCTAATAAATGTATTTATGTACAGAAGTATAAGTATGTACAGCATGTGTCTATGTTTTTCAAAAAGGAAGAGGGTACACACACACAAACAGATGTGCGCACAGCTGTGCGTCCATTGTAACTGTTAATAGGTGGGGGTTGCCTATAGGACAGGGGGCCTGGGAGATCCAGGGTTGAGGAAATGCTTACACTTTAAATTTACACTGTTAAAAAAAAAAGTTAACATGTTTATGAATTTGTTTTCCAACTTGAAATAGTTGATAAATTATTGACAGAAATCTTTAGTAGATTTTAATTCCTAAGTGGATCACAGTCTGCATTATATTACTGAGGCCCTCGAATATACTTAAATTTATCCATTTGTCAGCTGAATTTTTTTTTTTTCCTGGAAACTACCCTTCTCACTATATCACATTCCTCATAACAGGGTGGGAAAAACAGAGTTTAAAAACAAGATCAAAGTTCTCACTCACCTATTTTTAGATATGTTTTCCTAAATAGATTTTTAAATACCGGAACCCTGTCTTACGTGTATTTCCTACCATCAATGGAACCTCAGATCTTATGCAATATACAGGGAGGAGCTTCATAGCTTATCCAGAATAGGTATTCCGCTGAAATTTGCTCAACTGAAGGGACAGCTTCTGTGGATTTCTTGAGTTACAGTGCGTGTGTGTGTGTTGTAAATATCTGGCAAAGGCAGTTGTTAATACAGTTACATTATAAATTAAAATGTCACAAATGGTGGGATACTCAACCAATTTCAGCCTTCCCAGGCATGGATAAATGTCCTGTAACTCAGTGAGATAGTTAGATGAAGCATGAACCAATTTACTTAATAAAAACCAAGAGCCTACTATGTACAAAGATTTAGAGGTACAGAGAATAAAATGAGAAGCAAGACAGATAAGGTCCTTGTCTTTACAGGTTTAGGTTCTAAAAGAAAGAGATTATTTTCTTTTATTTTTTGAGACGGAGTCTTGCTCTGTCACCAGGCTGGAGTGCAGTGGCGTTATCTCGGCTCACTGCAACCTCTGCCTCCCGGGTTCAAGCAATTCTCCTGCCTCAGCCTCCCAAGTAGCTGGGATTACAGGCACGTGCCACCACTCCCGGCTAATTTTTGTATTTTTAGTAGAGATGGGGTTTCACCATGTTGGCCAGGCTGGTCTCGATCTCTTGATCTTGTGATCCACCCACCTCGGCCTCCCAAAGTGCTGGGATTATAAACGTGAGCCACCGCACCTGGCCGAGATGATTTTTTTTTAAAGTAAATGAACACACAGAATGTCATAAAGTGACAAATGCTATGAAGACCAGAACACTGGGTAATAGGATAGAGTAACTCAGAGAAGTGGAGGATGAGGGATAGGACGGTGTTGAGGAAGGTTTCTTTAGTTGGCAATCTTCTATAGACCCTCCAAGATTCAGAATTGAACACAGGCTCTCAATACTGATGACAGAGTCAGACTAGAATGAAGGGACTAAATCTGAGCCTAGATCTCGGCAAATGCGGCCATCAATTTAGTTTTGTTTGATTCTTGGCAAATGCTATAAAAGTACATGTCAGTTCTGCTTCTGATAACAGCATAGTATCTCTTATCAGACCAATCTTCCCACAGATAACCATAAAGCCTGGCCCAAACAAATACACACAAAACTACTTGCAGACATTGGAGAATGTACAAACGCAGGCAAAAAAAAAAAAAAAAAAACAGGAAAAATTCAACACTTGGAAGAAGAAAATGAAAATGAGTGAGTTTTTCATTATCTAGCTTTTTACCTAAGGACAAGACACATTCTACACCATGAAGGGGAGCTAAAACTTGGTATGTATGTATCATCAGTGTTACTGTCTTAAAGAACCAGAGAACACAGTGTGAAGCTACCCTAGAAGCTGAAAGGTGAGTGCTATGATTTGAATGTGTCCCCCATAGTTAATGCATTGGAAACTTCATCCCCAAGACAACAGTGTTGAAAGGTGGAGCCTAGTAAGAGGTGACTGGGTCATGAGGGCAGAGTTCTCGTGAACGAATTAATGTTGTTATTGCGGCAGCAGGTTAGTTATCACAAGAGTCTGTTGCTATACTGTGAGTGCAGCCCCTGGTGCCTGTGCCTCATGTGCTCACTTCCCCTTCCGCCATGTTATGATGCAGCAAGAAGGCTCTCACTGAAGCTGGTGACAGGCTCTCAGACTTCCCAGCCTCCAGAAACATGAGCCAAATAATCATCTGTTCTTTATAAGTTACCCAGTCTCTGGTATTCTGTCATAGCAACAGAAAACAGACTAAGAAAAAGATGAGTGAGCTCTACAGCATAGCGGCCCCCAATCTACACATAAACTTTCCAGATTTCTTGCTGACTCCTGAACTATGCATGCACAGAGCAGACTCCAAAGAGTCCATGTAAAGCTAAAAAACTAAACAGAAATTTCAGCTGCTACCCACTGAGGGAAGACAAGAGTTTTGAGTTTGAGCTCAGTCAAGACTTACTACTAAAACAAAAAGTAGGCCAGGCATAGTGGCACGTGCCTGTAATCCCAGTATTTGGAAGGTCAAGATGGGTGGATCACTTGAGGTCAAGAGATTGAGAGCATCCTGGCCAACATGGTGAAACCCCAAATCTACTAAAAATACAAAAATTAGCCAGGCATGGTGGCACGTGCCTGTAATCCCAGCTACTTGGGAGGCTGAGGCGGAAGAATCGCTTGAACCTGGGTGGTGGTGGTTGCAGTGAGCAGAGATCATGCCATTGCACTCCAGCCTGGGTGACAGTGGAAACTCCATCTCAAAAAAAATAAATAAATAAATAACCAATACTTATGGAAGAATATAATAGCATCCACAGTTTCTAGAATGGGTCATTCCCAACATTCAGGATATAAACCAAAATTACTAGACATAAGAAACAGGAAAACATGATCCAAATCAAGAGAAAAGTTAATCAATTGAGATCAACCAAAAGATGAATGAGGTGCCAAAATCAGCAGATAAGAATTTTAGGGCAGCTGTTTAAAACCACACTTAAAGATACAAAAGGAAAAAAAAAATGCTTACAATGAATGAACAGATAGCAACTCTCAACAGAGAACCGGGTCTATGGCAGATGATACCACAGATCTGAAGAGAACCATGGTGAGGTCCACTGAGGTCAATTAAGGTAGCTAGGTACAGATGGTTTTCCTGAGATGGGGAGGTCAGGGGAGAAACAGAGGGAGGCAGGGAGAAGGTTTAGCATTAGAAAGAGGTCAGGAAGCCTTAAGGCCAGCCAACTGCCAGCATAACCTCTCTTAAGCAGCTGCAATAATAGGGCAGAAGGGACATTTGGATGTTCTCTGTCACAGGCACAGCATTTATTTACACAAGGCTTCCACCATAGGCCATTGCTGACAATGTGGGGGCTAAGGTCAGAGAGGAGAGCTATATGAATGGGATTAATAGAAAATTACCCTCTCCCAGCCTCAGCATATAAGGATGGCCGCTTCAGCAAAGCCTTGGAGTTAGGAGAATATGCTGACCTTCTGTACCTAGAGGAGTGACCAGGAGCCTGGGTGGCTTGAGGGATGATGTGTGTTACCCAGAGTGTTAAATGGGCTATCTCCACATACCACGTGACTCTGTACCATCACATGCTAACAGTTTAATACACATTAATTCCCACTTCCTGCTACTCTTGGGACAATTATTTTTCTAAACCTGTTCTAAGAGTTTTCCGTGTTTTTCTGTCTTCAGGATACACAGTCAGGGTTTAATCAACATCACATGCTAGCAGCTAGGCAAGTTGTTCTCAAAGTATAGTCCCCAACCTCCAGCATTAGAACACCTGGAAATTTATTAGGAATGCAATTTACTGGGCCACACTCCAGACCTACTGAATCACAAACTCTAGGGGTGGAGTCCTCCAGGTGGTTCTGATGCAAATGAAAGTTGGAGAACCACGGGTTCACATCCACATTCTCAACCTCAGCAGGAGGCTTGGATCATCTGGGAAGATTTTTTTTCTTTTTTCTTTTTTCTTTTTTTTTTTTTTTTTTGAGATGATCTCGCTCTGTCACCCAGGCTGGAGTGCAGTGGCATGATCATGGCTCACCACAGCCTCGACCTCCTGATCTCAAGCAATCTTGCCATCTTAGCCTCCTGAGTAGCTAGGACTACACGTGTGTGCCACCACATCCAGCTAATTTGATACATATATTTTTTATAGATGGGGTCTCACTATGTTGCTCAGGCTAGTCTTAAACTCCTGGCCTCAAGTGATCTTCCTGTTTCAGCCCTGGAAAGACTTCTTTTTTTTTTAAACCCAGTGGCCAGGTGTGTCGCAGACCAATGACATCAAATCTTTGGAAGTGGGATCCAAGCGATTCTCCTGTTCAGCCAAGGCTGAGATTCATGGCTGCATAACACTGCTGTCTGTATTCTCCTTACCTCAGAGGTCATGCAGAATTACTTTCCTTTCCCTAAACTAGTAATGCTGTTTCGAATTTCCTTGGCTTTGTACACACTATTCCTTCTACCAGGAGGCTCTTTTTCAACGTGTTTGCATAGCTATATGTGCTTGAAAAACTTGCAAACCCCGAACAATTTTTAAAAATTTTTTTTATTTTAAGAGGGCCTCCCAAACAAATGAATCTGCCTCAATTATCTCCATTTTAACAATGAAGAAATTGCAGCTCAGAGAGGATTAGTAGCATGCCCAGGGTCACAAGTGGAGAAAGTAAGAATGGAGCCCCTGCGTGTCCCTCCAAAGACTATGTTTTTGGTTTTTTGTTTGTTTGTGTGTGTGTGTGTGTGTGTGTGTGTGTGTGTGTTGCCCAGGCTGGAGTGCAGTGGTACAATCTCAGCTCAACTTCCGGCTCCCAGGCTCTCAAGCAATTCTCCTGCCTTAGCCTCCCAAGTAACTGAGTCTACAGCACACACCACTACACCTAATTTTTGTAGAGATGGAGTTTTACCATGTTGTCCAGGCTGGTCTCGGACTCCTGAGCTCAAGTAATCTGCCTGCCTTGGCCTTCCAAAATGTTAGAATTACAAGCGTGAGCCACCATGCCTGGCCCCTCCAAAGACTATGTATTGAGGAAGAACTTAAAAGGCATTGGTAATCCACTTCCTAGTTCTGAGCCCTCACTCTCCAGGTGAATTTCCTCCATAGCATATTTACACCAAGTTGTGCTTTCCTGTGTACAGGTTGCTGTTGGCCCAGGATGTGCCTCTGTGCAAACTGGAAAAGGTGCCTTCTTCAAGTAAAACTCTTCTAAGGTTATTATATATTTGCACAGTGTGAAGAGTTCCACCTGGAGGGGCTTTCCCACCCTTGCTGCTTTCACCTGCTCAGATGTCCCTCGGGCATGGCAGACGGTGCACATTAATCACCCCCACACACACTATGAGGGGACCAGGCCAAGGTCAGAGTCCTGCAGGACGGGGAACCGACCCCTAAGAACTCCTGAGCTGGGTCAGGTCAGGGTACCACTGCGCACAAACAGGATGGTGTGTTCACATCGCAGTCATCAGTGGGGTTTGTGGAGCTGGGGTTCTCCCCCGCAGCTTCAAGATCCTCGACCAGGACACCAGAATTTGCTTGTCTACTTGTGCTGTCTCAGGTTAATTTATGTCTATGACATGAATCTCCGCTCTTCATGTGGGGCACCTTGAGCAGGTGAAACCTGCAGGCCCCCTCGTGGTAATGATGAGTGGGGGCCCTAAGCTGTTCCCCCAGGAACTGTACCTCTTCTCTACCTCCTCAGCCCAGATGAACCATCCCAATACGTCTCCTCAGTCACCCTACTTTGCTCTCCCAGGCCAGACACTGGGTGCTCCTATTAGAAGAGGGAGAGGTGACCTGGGATACAAGTTGAATCTCAAGGAACTGGGGGACAAAGAAAGCAACTAAAAGACTGATGAGATGAGGAGAACAGCCAACTAGTGGCAAACAAAAGTGGCTTATTTGACTGTGGCTCCCTAGGTCAGCATCCTGGGTACATAATGTGTCATTCCTTTTAAATCTAAGATTACAGTACAACCAAGATATGGCAGAAGCATTATGACCAAGCCAGAAGCATAGTCCTAAGGATGTTTTGACCTCAATAAACTAACCACATACGTGCTTCCAGACTGAAACAATGGAGGAAGATTTGCATCAGATTGCACAGAGGTTATTAAAACAGATCAATACATAATAATGGGGATCTAGAATTAAATATGTTTACTATTAAACTTCCTGATGACACACAAAAAAAAATCTCTGCTGAAAATCTAAACCATAAAGAATTAATTAAGAAATCAAGTATTAATACATATATCCACAACAAACGGCAATAGGTAAAATGTACGCTGGTGTTTCAGTAAAAAAACAATAAAGGTTGAGGGATGGGCTGAGAGCTGAAGAGGGCTGTATCTGAAATTTATACAACTGAGAAAATAACTAAGTGTGAATGGCGGTTATTTCTTTCTCTTTTTAGGTCAGTCTTTGGGTCACAGAACAAAACTAACATGATTTTCATGTAAGTATCAGTGCTTGACTTGTTTTATTCCTGGGTTAATCCCTTAACTGTATTTGAAAATAAATATGATCCACATGAAGATGAGGTATAATGTGGAAAGAGAAGAGCCTGAAGGAAAGTAAAAATGAATATCCACGCAACTTAAAGTACTGAATTCTTCACATTTTAACAACAACAAAAGCACTCGAAGCCTAGGGTCATTGGTGAAATACCTCTACTAAATCTTTGCAGATTTCTGCTCATCTGGTTTGAAAAACTCTGAAGCAGAATATAATCCAGCCAAGAATCTACGTATAATTCCCAGCAAGTTCAGACGTGGAAATCATAAAAGGTATCTGAGACCAAGTCTCATCAGTTTAAAGAATGTACTACACTACGGCACTGTGTTTTCTTAAGAATGAACTGCTGTTTGTAGTAATTCAGGAAGAGATCATTTTAAACAAATTAGAGTTCATTTCTACTAATAAAGCTCAAAGGATATGGTAAAGGACCCACAGGGTGACCAAGGAGATAGCAAGGCCCAGGTCAAAGAAGTTTCCCTTGGAAGAGCGAGGGACACCAAGGGACGCATACCTCAAAGGGGCAGGACCACAGTCCTTGATGTTCAGATAGGAAGATTACCACCTTCTAAAGATAAACCCCTGGGAAGAAATAAGATACTCTGGGAACAGACCATGACAAATGGCCAATCTTCCTTTCACTTGTGTGCCCGTTTTAACTTTGAATAAACAGTCTAGCAGTGGATCTTTTTCCTGCTGTTACTCCATTAAGTAAAATTCTCAGAGAACACAAAGAGGTGGACATGAAATCAGGTAACAAACTTGGTATAAATAAAACCAGTTTTTAAAATTGGGCTGGGCACAGTGCCTCATGTCTGTAATCCCAGCACTTTGTGGGGCCGAGGTGGGCAGATCACCTGAGGTCAGGAGTTCGAGACTAGCCTGGCCAATATGGTGAAACCCCATCTCTATTAAAAAAAAAAATACAAAAATTAGCCACGCATGGTGGTGGGTGTCTATAATCCCAGCTACTCGGAATACTGAGGCAGAAGAATTGCTTGAACTCAGGAGGCAGAGTTTGCTGCAAGCCAAGGTCACTCCACTGCACTCCAGCCTGGGGCAGCAAGAGCGAAACTCCCTCTCAAAATAAATAAACAAAATTGGAGATGGGCGGGGGGTGAATAAGGTTTTCAAATCTTCCTGCACTCAAACTACAAATTCAGAGGGAATTTTCCAGCAAGTCAACGTCACCCCCGATTCCCTCCACTGCCACCGCATATAAGACGGATTCACTTTAAAACGGTGAGCACTAGGGCACTATTTAAAGTTGGAGCCACTGATTTCTAGCTTGGAAAATGAATCATAGTCAAAGATTAATACGGGTATTTGCAAAAGAAAGTTGACCATTTGGAAAATGCAGGAAATTACTAAAGAAAAAACATCTGAAATAGTCAAAACCTTTCCTAACTTTTGGATGTATTTTCTTTTCGATATTTTATATGCAAACATAGGCATTTTTAACAAAACCGTAAAAATGTGAACATACACAAATGTATATGTATATGTATCCTACTTTTTTTCTCACTATTTTTTCTGGGAAACAAATCGTTTCAGGTCTTGGGAAATTCTGTAAACACACCATTTTTAGTGACAAGGATAGTGTTAGCAATTATTCTTAAATAAGACATATAAAATGACCAAATTGTTTTTATAAAATGTTATTTAAGTATTTACAATGATGAAGAAATGAACAATAGTAAAGTAACCCACTGGTTATCTATTATCAAAGAGAGATGGGAGGGGAGGGAAGCTAGCTAACAGCAGCCAAATGCAGGCAGCACATGGTGATGGGAAAGTGGAGGGGTCTATGAGAGGGAGGATTCTGGAGAAGTCAAAGGATGGGTTCTCAATGGAGCACACTGATCATCTTCAAATATGAGATTATAATGCTGATTATTACTCAAACCATCAGTGAACAAGGCAGGGCCCACCTGGCATGATATCATAAACCATTTCCCACCCCTACCCAGAAAGGAGCCCCCAATGTATAATAATGTTATTTACCCAGGTTCACTCATTTTAATGGTACATCCCCATGATACATCCCACACTTCTCCACGTATCTCCCAGAAAGTCATTGTTAACCCTCGTCAAAGCCTTGCGCATTCACCAGTTCTACTAGCTGCCCTGATCTATAGGTTTAGTGGCCTGATATAAAAAAAAAAACAAAACAACATGCAGTTACACTCCCATGACTTACTCTTACTCCTCTCAGGCTAATTCCTAGTGACCACTGCTTCCTTTCCTAAATTTCCTCAGGTCAACTCATTAGTCATTTGTCCTAGCATCTTGCTTGGGATTTGAGTCCAGCATGCCAATCAACTATATGTTAAAAATCAACCCTCTTTTCTTTTGCTTTTTAATTTTTGTGGGTACATAGCAAGTGCATATACTTATGGGTTACATAAGATGTTCTCACACAGGCATACAATGTGTAATAATCACACTAGGGTAAATGGGGTATCCATTCTTCTTTTCTAATGTAAGCATTTAATACCATTCAATTCCCTCCAACATTAGCTGCACCCCATAAATTTTGATACATTGTATTTTCATTTTCATTCAGTTCAAAACATGTTTTTAATTTCCCATAAAATTTCCTCTTTGACCTATGGATTATTTACTTATATTACTTAACATTTAGGGTTTCCTAGTCATCTTTGTTACAGATTTCTAGTTGACCTCCATTAGAGTCAGAGAGCACACTTTGTATCATTTCAAATTTTTAAATCTGTTAAAACGACTGAGAATATGGTCAACCTTGGATGTTTTATGAGCACTAGAAAAGAATATGTATCCTCTGTATATCTTATTGTTGAGTGAAGTATTCTATAAATGCCAATTAGATCGAGTTGGTTTACAGTGTTGTTCAGTTCTCCTTTGTTCTTGCTAATTTTCTGTGAACTGGTTCTATCAATAACTAAGAGAGCAGTGGTGAAGTTCTCACCTATAACTATGGATTTTTCTGCCTGATCCTTCAGTTCTATCACTTTTTTCTTCATGTATTTTGAGCCTCTGTTCTCAGGTGCGTAGACACATAGGATTATTGTGTGTTTCTGATAAACTGAGTCTTTTATTAATGTGTAGTGTCTTTTTTTTTTTTTTGGAGACAGAGTCTCACTCTGTCACCCAGGCTGGAGTGCAGTGGCGTGATCTCGGTGATCTCAGCTCAATGCAATCTCTGTCTCCTGGGTTCAAGCAATTGTCCTGCCTCAGCCTCCCGAGTAGCTGGGATTACAGGCATGTGCCACCATGCCCAGCTAATTTTTGTATTTTTAGTAGAGGCAGGGTTCCGCCATGTTAGCCAGGATGGTCTCAAACTCCTGACGTCAGGTGATCCGCCCGCCTCAGCCTCCCAAAGTGCTGAGATTACAGGTATGAGCCACCGCATGCGGCCATGTCTCTCTTTATCTCTGTAGTTTTCCTTGGTCTGGAGTCCACTGTACCTGATATATTAATAAATACACTCCACCTTTCTTTTGAATTGAGCACACTTGCTAAACTTTTTTTTAAAAAAATTGGCATGACTTTGCTCCATTCTGCTCTTCAAGCATTTCTGTCCTTATCTACAAGTTCTTAAGTTGCCAATCATTCCCACTTCTGGGAATATATAATTCTAAAAGAATTTAAAGCAGGATCTGGAAGAGAGATTTGCACACCCATATTCATAGCAGCATTATTCACAATAGCCAAAAGATGGAAGCAACCCAAATGTCCATGGATGGAGAAACAAAATGTGGATATACATACAATGGAATATTATTCCGCCTTTACAAAGAAGGAAATCCTACCACATGCTACAACATAGATGAAACTTGAGGATATTATGCTAAGTGAAATGCTACACTAGACACAAAAAGGCAAATATTGTTTGATTCCAACTATATAGGGTAACTGAAGTATTCAAATTCATAGAGACAGAAAGTAAAATAGTGGTTACTGGGGCCTGGAGGGAGAGAAAAATGGGAAGCTATTGTTTAATGAGTGCCGAGTTTCAGTGTTGCAAGGTGAAAAAGTTCTGGAGATCTATCACATAACAATGTGAATATACTTAACAAGATTGAACTGTACACTTAAAAATGGTTACGATGGTAAATTGTATGTCATATGTTTTTCACAATTTTTTTAATTATAGAAAATAAAATTACCAGCAATTGTTTGGCAATTTGACCATGCCACGTAACAACGGTAAAAACAGGATAATGCTTTCTTATGAAATCTGAGTATTAACTCCAAATCACAAATACTCATTTTATCTTTTTAAGTCAGAAGATTACTGTTCTCAGAAGACAGAAGACAAAGAGCAATTGAGGAGTCTAATTTTCTCCTTTTTATTTACCAACTTTTATCACCATGCCTACGGTACTGATTTATCTCTTCTGCCTTTTATCAACGCCCAGAACCTGGTATTTCTTATTAGTCATCTTGTTTGAACATGACTAAAAAAGTACCCTACATACACATCTGCACACATCTGTGCACACGTTTTTCTTATTCTTGCGGGTGTTGGCAAGCCTCAACTCAACTGGATTATTTCAATTACAATTCACACTAAGTGACACCATTTGATCATTTACACCTTAGCTGGAAACCTTTCCCCAAGATTTGATACGTCCATTGTAAATTACATTTGTCAAAAGGCCAGGCCCTGCAGCCAAAAGGGTTTCCACGGGATGTTCTTTCTCGACATCACACAGAATCTCTATTTCTCTAATGCAAGATTATTCGAGATGAATTAAAAATGCATTTTGTTTTTCAGACCTTTACAACTCTCATAGCAAGTTTGCCTTTCAGTCTCCTTAGCAACCAAAAACTCAAAATAATTAAAGGCAATTAAACTTGCAATGATTAGAATAAGCTGTACTTTTATAATCTAACATGGTAGATATAATTGTAGGATAAAACAAAATTATATATCATGTATTTACATTATTAATAATAAAGAGATGCTAGCATCATAAAGAAAACAAAAAATGTGTTGTTTATCCAAATTTTCTATTTCTCACTGATTTCTTCACCTTATTCTCCAACACCCTAATATTATGCCTCTTCTGAGAAAATCACTATTAACTAGAAAATAAACTTCATGGGGGAAGGGACTATGTTTGTATATATTTTCGGTTTATGTTGTTTTATCCAAGAGTACATTTTAGTAATGGAACTGTGTTTTATCCCCACTGCCAACACAGTGCAGAGGATATAACAAACACTTACTAGTAGAATGAATAAGCAAAATACACAATTTTTGTTTATTTATTTTTGTGCAGGATTTTTTTTCTTTGAGACAGGGTCTTGCTCTGTTGCCCAGGCTGGAATGCAGTGACGCCATCATAGCTCACTGCTGGATTTTAGTGTCGCTAAATGTTAAAATGTTGAGTTTATGGCTAGCTTTCCAATATTTAAAAAATTCATAACAGATATATTCCTTATGCAGAGAATGTAAACCCAATGTATACTTTTAGCAGAGTAAGGAGCATATTGTCAGTTAGACATACGGAAGAAGACTCAAGAATAAAATAAATGCAAGGACTTGGTGGCTTAGAGCCAGAAGCAAGAAGAGTGGACAGTGGAGAGGGGAGAGAGGAGCAGCTCCTGAGAGTTAAAATGCTTAAAACTCTAAAAAGCGAGGCATAAACCAAAAATAAAATTCTGAAGCCCCCCCAACCATCTAATTGGACCCCTCCTCTTGGCCAAGGGCATTCCAACCTTAACCTGAAAAACTAAATCAGGCCCTGATGGGAAGGGGGAGCTGGACATGCCTCATTATACCCTCCTCCCTTTTGGCGCTACTGATAGAACAGCCTCTTTAAGTCTGAAAAAAAAATAAAAATTCACAATCTATTTTCTCTGAAGCCTGCTGCCCTGGAGGTTTCATCTGCATGATAAAACCTTGGTCTCCACAACCCCTTACATTAACCCAGACAATTTTTTCTATTGATAATAACTTTTTCAAACAGTTGCCAATCAGAAAATCTCTGAATCCACCTGTGGCGTGGAAGCACCTGCTTCCAGATGTCCCACCTTTCCAGACCAGACCAATGTACAACTTACATGTGTTGATTGATGCCTTATGTCTCACTAAAAGGTATAAAACCAAGCTGTGGCCTGATCACCTTAGGGACACATTCTCAGGATCTCCTGAGGGCTGCGTCACTCATATTTCACTCAGAATAAATCTCTTCAAATATTTTACAGAGTTTGACTCATTTCATCACCAAGGGGTTAGAAAAAGTGAAAAATGAAAGAGGAGGAAGAGCAGGACCAGGTGGTAATCCAAGGGGCCCATCAAGCATCACAGAAACATCCTTCTTCAAGGTAATCTGGTCTGCAACACCACCCATGGGAAATGTGAATTTTATAATGTACAAAAGGAAAAAACAAAAACAAAACACACAGAAAAGAGTCGAGAGAGTCAGGGAGGCACCGACTTTCAGCTAGTTGGGTATCAGCTTCCCAACCATAAAATGGGGGTTATTATTGTCATCAGGACTATGATGAATACAGACAGACACATATGAAAAAGTCCATCAATATGAAACATATATGCAGTGCTAAAGCCTTACACAGACACAGGGCACTATTCAAGGATACTCAGAGTCATCCTCAGTAATTCTTACTTGGTCCCCTTTCTTCCCCAAACTTTACTCCTATCCAGTGGCACTGCTCTCTCTGATAAAACAGAGAAACAGAATGAAGACTACCCTAAGCTGTTCTAGCTAGGACAGTCTCCCTAGCTCTGCCAGAGCCTGGGAATGGATCAGGGACACAGGGGAGCTCTCAAATAGTACTGTGCCCAGGCACAGAAACTGTGATGCTCATGAGTGAAACAGAGAATAGCTATTGTGGGGGAAGGAAAAGGTTAGGCCATGCCAGGTTGGGCTTCTAGCAGAACAAGGGAGATCTGTGATTTTATGAGTTGGAACAAAATTAACTCCAGAAACCAACCATGGACAATCCAGAATGATTTTTACAGACTTCCAATGTTTCCCTTTTACAAACAAGAGCAGTGACAAAGATTTTCTCCTTGACCAAACTCTAGCTAGGCTCCTTTTGAAACTGACTTTGCAAAAATTACAATAGTGAGAAAATTATGACAATAAAAGACATCTGACCGGCTGGGCACGATGGCTCGCGCCTGTAATCCTAGCACTTTGGGAGGCCAAGGCAGGTGGATCACGAGGTCAGGAGATCAAGACCATCCTGGCTAACACAGTGAAACCCCGTCTCTACTAAAAAGACAAAAAATTAGCCAGGTGTGGTGGCGGGCACCTGTAGTCCCAGCTACTCGGGAGGCTGAGGCAGGAGAATGGCGTGAACTCGGGAGGCGGAGCTTGCAGTGAGCCGAGATCGTGCCACTGCACTCCAGTATGGGCAACAAAGCGAGACTCCGTCTCAAAAAAAAAAAAAAAAAAAGACATCTGACCTAACCAACTTCATCTTGCTTCTAACCTCCAAGTTGACTCTTGTTCATTCCTGGGCATAGGCTGAACTAACTGTGGGAAGAATTTAGTTTAAAGTTTAACTTTGAAACAGATGAGAACAGCCCTTTCCTAAAACAAAGCCCCTTCATGCCTAGGGACCAGACTGCCTTTGTAAAACTAACAAATTAGCCAGAAGGTTAGAAGTTACGGTTCAGGAGTCATGAAGCCAAGAGGCCACAGGATCACTACCCTCCCCAATTGCTCCTTAGATAATACTATATTATAAAACCTAAGATTGGTATTTAAGGTATTTTTCAGACCCTGCACTCAGTGGATCAGCTGGCACCACCCAGATCAATAAATTGGCTCATCTGGCCTTGTGTCCCCAATCCAGGGAACAACTTGGTGCAAGAGGACAGCTTCAATCCCCTATGATTTCATCTCTGACCTGACCAGTCAACACTCCCGACTCCCTGGCCCCCCACCCGTCAAATTATCCTTTAAAAACCCCAGTCTCCGAATAAATTTTGGAGAGACTGATTTGAGTAATAATAAAACTCCAGTCTCCCATTCAGCTGGCTCTGCAGGAATTAAACTCTTTCTCTATTGAAGTTCCCCTGTCTTGGTAAATTGGCTCTTTCTGGGCAGTGGGCAAGGAGAACCCACTGGAAAGTTACAATCAGAGCCCTCTTCTGGCCTAGGCTTCAGTCTTGGCCTATTAGAACTAAAGACTCTCAACACAAATGGCATCATCCAAACTCCTCTTTGAGTTTGTTAGATTTAACAAACATTAACAGTTTCTAACAGGTCACGGTCTCATTCCTAGAATGACTCTACTCCCTGTTAACACGCTTGCCTGAGAACACTCAAAAGAATTTACTGTTTTTCTAGCCAACATCTGACTGTAGGCCCCTGACTATTGTTTCTTACACTCTTTAGTAAAAAGGGCTTACAATGGTGAATCCTTCCTGTGTCCGTGCGAGATGCATACACATCTCCTACAATTCAGGAGTGTCTTTCTCGAGGACCTGAAAGCTATCCATCCCTCTGAAATGCAATCATCAGAAAGAACAGGGCCTCGATGGGAGGGTTGAATCCTGACTTCTTGGATCATTGCCAGTGAACAGACACAGTTGGTCTAATCAGCATCTACACTGACCAAGCCTTTGTAATTTTTTTCACTTCCCTGACTCTATGGAGCTTCTGCTCATTCCCCTATTCTCCCTTTAAAACACCAGTAACCTCTGTACAAATGAAGCTGAGTCCAGTTCATGCTGAAACATCTTCCCTACTGTCATAGTATGTTACCCCATTAAACTGCCCCTACCACTTTAACAAGTGTCTGGCTTTGCTGATTGTTGACAGAGATAGACAGGAGATTTTGGTAAAATAACAGGAGAAAGCGCAGCACAGGTGAACAGCATGGTGTCTTGAGTCCGGCAACCCAGTCTCACTGCTGGACTCTTCACTGACCAGCTGTACAGGCTTAAGATGTTTTCTTGAATCTGTAAAAGGTAACCACCCTCCCGACCTCACAAGAGTTGCTAAAGAATTCAATGAGATAAGGTATGGAATGAACTTAGGACCACGTTCTGGAGCATAGTAAACACTCAATACTTAATTCCTTTGAAAGCTAGCCAGAATAAACTTCTGTTAGGGTTCATAAAAACTGTGCAAGTGGACAAAAACCGAACAGGAGAACGTAATACATTTAAAGAAAAATTACTGCAAAGTCAGAAGGGGATGTGTCCCCAGACAAAGTCAACTTTATCTTCACTTCTCTGCTTTGATATATGGGATAATGTCCCTTTAAACAACCTTAACTGAACTACTTTCTGAAAGCAGGCAGTTGCTAAGTGTTGCTAAGGGATACAGGCTAAGCTTGTGTGTAAATTAATCATTGTGTGTAAATTAAGCAAAACACCAGATGAGAGCTGTCTGGAATAGCTCCCTATCAAAAATAAAAAAAAAATAACATATTTCTTAGATTTGTGTTTAGCTGCTGGAAAAAAACACCTTACAGGGCACCTAATCTCATTCCCTCATTTTACAGTGGGGGAGGTCTTAACTCTCTAGAGATAAAATGACTTGCCTAAGGTCCCAAGGCAAATGGTGACTAGACTGGACCTAGAAACTAATCTACATCTTCCTGATTCCTCGTATTACCACATAAAGGAAAGCATAAGATAGACTTAGGAAATGTCTCCAATGATAAGAAGTTTGAGCCATGAGACACTGAATTTAAAACAATCTGAGAAGTGAAGATGTAACAATCTGAGGAATCAATACTCTCCTCCCAGCCACATCTGACTGTAAGAGGGACAGGACTGGAGGCAGAACCCAAGAGTAGTCAAAGAACCAGGAAGAAAAAAGAAGACCTCTCTTGTAACTAGCTCCAAAGAGCAATTATCCAAAAATTATCCAAAAGTATCCAAAAAGGTAATTTTCTCAACGGAGCATCTTAAAAGAAAAAAATGAGTTCTTTGGCTTGAAAGAATTTAGCAATCAGATGAAAAAGACTCATAGTTCTTTTTGGCAAAGATGGGGAAGCATTTGAATAAATACTTACTAAAAAGGCTTCAATCCCCTCGCAATCCCAAAACCCCAGGACTTAAATAACCAGTTCTCCTTTGCTGTTACATAGTGGTAGGAGGACTAAATTGTAGGACAAGTTCTTAACTGAAGGCTAACATATTTGGTTTCATTCATTTATTCTAATATTTACTGAGTATTAAATATGTCCCAGGCACTCTTGTAAGTACCAAGATACATCAGTAAACAATGTAGATTAAAATCTCTGACCCTGTTGACCTTGTATTACAATAGGCAGAGAAAGAAAATAAACAATAAAATATAAATAAAATAAAGCAGAGGATGGGGGTTGCATCATGAATGTGGGGCAGTAGGACTACTATTTTAAATAGAGTGGTCAAGGAAGGCCATATGAAGAAAATGACATTTGAGCAGAGACTCAATAAAACTAGGAATCATGCATGCAGGTATGATGCAAAAGAAGAAAGAGTAGTGAAACAGCCCTATGGTGGAATATGTTGGTGTGATTATGTCAATACGAACAGGTCAGGTTGATCAAAGCTGAGTATGATATAATCAAATGATCACCACTAACAACTAGAACTTCTAAGAGAGGCTGGGTTCTATGTACAATTGAGACTTAAAATCCAGGTTTAAATGAGGAGGTGCAGAGAGGTCCTAGATACATACAAACACAGGGATAAATATTTATGCAATGTTGCTCATGCCAAGGGTCAAAAGAGTGAAAGAGACAATAAACACTATAAGAAGCCAAAAATAGGAGGGCTGCTGAAGACCCAGGGCATCAGAAAGGGTTTCAAGAGTGATTTGGGCTGTATCCTGGCCTTAAATGGTAAAGGTTTAGACAAACAGAGGAAAGGAAAGCTGTTACATCAAGTAGAACAGCAAGCAAAAACATGCTGAAATAGAAATAGGAATGATGGACCAGCTCAACTAGGTAAGAGGGTGATATAGGAATACAGTTAAGGTTAGGAAGAACAGGTAGTTTGGACCCCCCAAGACACAACAGTTTTAAGGTGAGTTCTACCTTTCACTAGGAGTTAATCCCTACCTTATACAAATTGTTCCAGAAGATAGAAATGAAAGTTGCCTAACTTGTTTAATGCTACTAAACTTTGCAATCTTGATTCCTAAGCCATATAAGGATTATAAGAAAATAAAGCTATAGGTAAATTTTTATGAATGCGATATAAAAATCCAAAATAAAGGCCGGACACAGTGGCTCACACCTGTAATCCCAGCACTTTGGGAGGCCGAGGTGGGCGGATCACGAGGTCAGGAGATCGAGACCATCCTGGCTAACACAGTGAAACCCCGTCTCTACTAAAAATACAAAAAATTAGCCAGGCGTGGTGGCAAATGCCTGTAGTCCCAGCTAGTCAGGAGGCTGAGGCAGGAGAATGGTATGAACCCGGGAGGTGGAGCTTGCAGTGAGCCGAGATAGCGCCACTGCACTCCAGCCTGGGTGACAGAGCGAGACTCTGTCTTAAAAAAAAGAAAATCCAAAATAAAATATTAACCCCAACTTTATATTTTTAAAATATATCATAATTAAGTAGTATTTATCCCAGTAATGCCCAGATGATTCAATGTAACAGCCTATCAATTTCATTTATTTCATGTATATATAAAAAAGAAAACCTATATGATTATCTCAATGGATGCAGAAAGAGCATTTGCTATAATTCAACTTCTATTGTGATTAGGAAAAAAATGAAAATATCTCATTGCAAACTGGGATAAGGAGGATTTTTCTTAGGCTTGATAAAGTATCTCCACATGAACCCAAAACCTACAAGAAATGTAGTTAACAGGAAAACTGTAGGATATTCATTATCAGTACTACTTAACACAGTCTAGAAGTTCTGAAAAACCTAGGGAAACAAAAAATATAAGGTATAAAGAAAGAGAAAAAAACTATCATTATTTGTAGACAATATAATCATCTATTAGGTTGAAATATTTAAAATTACAGACATTATAGGCAAAAATATGGTCAAATATCAGCATCGCCATATGGTTCAATGTAATATTTTAAAATGTTAATAGATAAGTAAGTATTAGACTTTTTTTTTTTTTTTTTTGAGATGGCCAGTCACTCAGGCTGGAGAGCAGTGGCGAGATCTCAGCTCCGCAACCTCCACCTCCTAGGTTCAAGCGATTCTCCTGCCTCAGCCTCCTGAGTAGCTGGGACTACAGGTGTGCACCACCACGCCCGGCTAATTTTCGTATTTTTAGTAGAGATGGGTTTTCAGCGTGTTGGCCAGGCAGGTCTTGAACTCCTGACCTCAAGAGATCCACCCATCCTGGCAGTAAGAGACTTCATCAAGGTTGTTGCTAATTTTTTA
This sequence comes from Nomascus leucogenys, assembly GCF_006542625.1. Lineage (NCBI taxonomy): Eukaryota > Metazoa > Chordata > Mammalia > Primates > Hylobatidae > Nomascus > Nomascus leucogenys. The sequence continues at coordinate 65,124,697 of NC_044399.1, forward strand.
AAAAATCAATCTTATGACTCTACAGCAGTCAAACCCAACTATAAAATATAGCATAACTGTGTATCATTCATAATGGCAATATAAACCATGAAATATAGAAAAATTAACCTAATCAGTACACTAGACCTCTAGGGAGTAAAGTATTAAATTCTAATAAACATATATAGATATATATGAAGTAAAAAAATTGAAAGGTTATTATTATATTGAACATATTATTATTCTATTATTATATTATTATGTGGGTATTACTAGAAATAAATACTACTTAATTGTGATATATTTTAAAAATATAAAGTTGGGTTTGTTTAGCTAATATTTTATTTTGGATTTTTTTATTTGACATTCATAAAAAATTGACCTATAACTTTATTTTCTTATCATCCTTATAATGGTGTGAATAAAAAGAGAAACAGCCATTAGATGCATTAGACTGTGTGTTTACATGGCATCACGGAAGGATGTGAAAAGCAGTGAAATATATAAAACAAAATAAAATGAGATCTAGAGTACAAGTCACATAAATTAAAATAACCAAAACAACAATACATATTTTGTAAGAACACAGACAAAAAACAATATATTCAAATTGTCACTGAAAGAGAATAAAGGAATTAAATAAATAAGAGAATAGGGTTACAGAGACCAAAAATGATAGTATGTCATGGCCCAAGAAGTAAAATTAACTTAATCCTCTGTACTGAAGGTCCAGCAGGAAAAGGAAATCAAGTTTGAATCTTAATCGAGCATGCAGAGAGGACCACGAAGCTTAAGGTGGTGATTGGGTATTGGGAGGTAGGGAGAAGAAAGCACACTCAAGCTGATGCTTAGGAAGATTCATCTGAGGTTGCTGGCTACAAAAACTTGAAGCTGGGAGGGAGCAGTCACAGAGACACCAAGAAGAAATCAATTATATGGCATGAGCCCATAAAGGGTTGTTGTAAGAAATGGACAAATAAAAAGGATCAATGTTGAAGAACCATAAGAAAAATCAAGAGAATCTTGTAACAGACTAGGAATGGTGAGGGTGGGAAAAGTTAAGGATAAATCCAAGCATTCTTGTCTTGGTGTCTGGCACCAGTGACAGAAATAGAAAACTCTGGACACAGGGCCAGGATGAGAAGTTTGGTTTTAGAAACAGAATATTCAACACAATGTGCTGCTGTCGCCAAAATGGCCAATAAAATTGAAGAGCATTAGGAAATAAAAATGCAATTATCTCCTTAAATAAAGTCATGGTCCAATTACACTGAAAACAAAGTTGGCTCTGGCTACTACACCCAAGAAAATACAGGAAAAAAGACATAAGAGGAATGTAAGAAAAGAGCCAATCCAATGGTCAAGTCGGATGGCTGATAAGGCTTTTTTATGGGATGAGAATAAAAGAGTCTGCAAAGAAACAGGCTAAAAGGGTCTATAAATGAATTACAAGAAAACAAATTTGTCTGGTGAGAACACATGGACACATAGAGGGGATCAACACACACTGGGGCCAATCAGAGAGTGAAGGGTGGGAGGATGGAGAGGATCAAGAAAAATACCTAATGAGTACTAGGCTTAATAGCTGAGTGATAAAATAATCTGTACAAACAACCCCAGGACACAAGTTTACCTATGTAACGAACAAACCTGTACATGTACCCCTGACTTAAAAGTTTAAAAATATTTTTTTAAAAAACCCAAATTTGTCAAAAACTAGAGATCTCTCTTAAATCACAAAACTGTTTATCAACAAAATATTTTAGAATGAACACAAAGGACTGCTCCAAAGAACAGTCCTTATAGCCATGAAATGTACAACACTCACTGGCATTGGCTACAGGTGGAAAGTAGAAAGTTAATGCTCTCAAGTCCATACAATCAATATTTACTGACTGCCTTCTACATGTCATACATTGTGGCAGACCCTGAGGATACAATAATGGGCTAACGCAGACATGGTCCCTGTGATGTTTAATTTTTTTGTGTCAACTTGGCTAGTTATAGTACCCAGTTACTGGTCACATACCAGTCTAGATCTCACTGTGAAGTATTTGTTAGATGTAAGTAACATTTAAATCAGTAGACTTTGAGTAACTTGATTACCCTCCATAATGTGGGTGGGCCTCATCAAATCAGTTGGAAACCCTAAGAGTAAAAAGACTGAGGTCCCCCAGAAAAAAAGACCTCAGATTTGAGACAGCAACATCAACTCTCCCTTGGGTCTCCAGCCTGCCACTTGCCCGGCAGATTTCAGACTTAACAATCCCCACAACCAAATGAGCCAACTCCTTAAAATCAATCAATGAATCTCTCTCTATATATAATGCACACACACACGCACACACACACACCACACACACACACACACACACACACACATTCCTCATTGGTTCTGTTTCTCTAAAGAACCCTAATACAGTCCCTCATGTCATTTTAAAAAATTAGTAATCAAAACACTGGGAGCAATGGCTCATGCTGTAATCCCAGCACTTTGGGAGGCCAAGGCGGGAGGATGGCTTGAGCCCAGGAGATCGAGACCAGCCTGGGCAACATGACAAAACCCCATCTCTACAAAAAAATACAAAATTTAGCTGGGCATGGTAGCATGTGCCTGTAGTCCCAGTTACTTGGGAAGCTGAAGTAGGAGGATCACTTGAGCCTAGGGAGGTCAAGGCTATAGTGAGCTGTGATCATGCCACTGCACTCCAGCCTGGGTGACAGAGTGAGACACCATCTCAAAAAAGATAGTAATCAAGTAATCATATAAATGAGCATGTAGTTGGAAACTAAGATAAGCCTACAAAAGGAAAGAAACCCAGTTCCACAAGAACATAAAATAAGAGAATTTGACCTAAACTGAGGTAGTTAAGCACTATGCAAAGTCTTCCCCAAAAGTGACACTTCAGCCAAAATTTTGGAAGACTAGGAGATGAGTAGATAAAAGTGGTCAGAGTGGCAGAGAACAACACAAGCAGAAGATAGAGAAGCGCAGAAGCAAAAGGAAGGAGGTACGAGGGGAAGCTAGCGAGGTACATTAATGCCAGGCTGTGTAGAACCTTAGATGGACATACTCAGATTTTCTAGTCTTTTTCCTCTGAGTGATGGGAAGCACTGAAAATAATTATCCTGGGGATGGCAGCAGATTTGTATTGAAGACAACTCTGGCTACTGTGGTAGAAGCAAAGTGGAAGAGGGCCAGAGTATCAAATGATGAATTAGAAAAAGAAAGTAGGGTCGAGGTTTCCAACTCAACCAGATGGCAGGTGACAACAGGAAGTCTGTGCAGAAATCATGAATTAGGTCATGACAAGGGGAGTGTGAGGTCATTTTGAACATCCAGCTGGATACAACACCCTAGACCCAGCCCCTATAACTTCTTTCCTGGACATTAACCTCCTAAGAGGTTTCCCTGCTTCCACTTTTGCCTCTCCATTGTTTACTCTGCACACAGCAGGAAGAGTGATCTTTTCAAAAATGTAAGCAAAATCATATCACTCCTCTGCTCAAAATTCAAACTCTTTTCCATGGTGTTTTAGGCCCTGTGGATCAACCATGTGCAACTCAAAGAAGGCTCAGGAGAAGTAAGTTTGAGAGTCATCCACACAGAATGGTCCCTGAAGCCAAGAGCATGAAGAAAATTGCACAGAGAGAGACTGTAGAGTGATCTCACAAGGAAATCCATTATTTCCTGCATTGGAGACCAATAAGGAATGGCCAGAGAAACAAGAAGAAACCCAGAAGAACGTGGTATCATTCAAGCCAAGGGGAAGACAAAGGCAGTTGAAGAAAAAGTGATCGACAATGCCAAATTCTGTTAAAAGGTCAAATGAGAAAGACTCACAGGATGTCCCACTGGATTCAGCAAGATGGAGTTTGGTGACTTTGATACTTTACTGAGGTTGGGCAGAGTGGTTTGGTAGAGCAACAGGGTCAGAAGCCACATAGGGTGATATATAGCATGAATGTGAGACAAAGAAATGAGGAGAGTGAATAGAGACAAGTCTTTCCAAAAGTTTGGCAATATAGAAGGGAGGAAAGCTAGATGGAGTTATGGAGAAGTGACAAGGGAGCTTTTGTTGTTGAGATGGAAGAGATCAAACATGTTCAAATGTGATGGAGCAAATTATTTGAAAGATCAGTTGAATATACAAGAAAAAAGGGATACTTGATAATATAACATAACAAAGTTTGGGAAAAGATGAGAACCAGAGCACAGATGGAAGGATAGAGAAAGAATAGCTTCTCTATTAGAACAGGTGGGGCAGAGGAGAGGGATGGTTATAGATATAGTGAGTGTTAACTTCTTAGAAAAAAGTTAAGATCACTCCATCCATCTGACAGAGCTTCAATTTTCTCTAGGAAGGAGAAGGTGAGGTTGGCCATAAGAGAAAGGACTGGGGAGGCAGAAGTTTGAGGAAAGTAAAAAAGGAAAGAAATACTATCGTTCTGGAGAATGAAGAACAAGCTGATCTGACAAAAGGATGTGAGGCAAGAATTGGGGCTCATTTAAGTTGAGTGGTCAAGAAGTCATAGTGGTACCAACCTGCGTTGGAGTCACCTCCTCCAACTCAGCTGCAGGCAGAAACATCACGGGAAGTATTTCAAGACAGTTTGATGGTTACCAAGTTGATTAGAAGTATTAAGGGAAACTGAGACTCTGAAGATTCATTTTATCATAAGGACAATCATGTCCTCCCAAAAAACAAGCTGTTATGGCATCTGCTGTCAAGAGGGATTGCCAGATACAATATACCCCATATTACAGAGTCGACACGAAGTTGCACATTTTACCAAGGCCGATTTCTGAGTTAAGGGCCTCTGCAGATGAAAGAACATAGAAAGAGGCAAAATCTATCTTCACAGTGCAGCAGACAAGGAGAGAGGTCTGCCTAGGACCACCACCATCTGGATACTTGAATAGAACACAAGCTGTGCAACACTTCTTGTTGGCTTTAAGATCAACTGCCCCTTTTACGGACTTCACACTGAATTACCTAAGTCCAGCCTCAGAGTCAGACGTGTGCATTGGGAAGGGGAGGACAGTGGAGCAGCCAGCCAAGGAGGGCAGCCAGGAGAACCAACATTTCACTATTGAACGTATGTTCTTCCTGGCTCTGTGGCTGCACAATTGTTTTTGTTGAGCTCTCATCACTTCCACTCAAGGCCTAAAGTGATGAAACAATTCTATCCTGGTTTGCCAATGGCTTGCATTCTAGACTTGGTTTCTTTCCATAAATAATTAACAGTAATGCTTTATTAAATAGAGTATGACCTTACTTATGCTTCATAGACCTCTTGGCATTGAACTCCCTGAGGTATCGGAGCTTTAACCCAGGTAAAGAGCAGGAATGCTATCACTCTTCCTCCCAAGCCAAAGGCAACCAGTGACGATCCATTGCAGGGGTCAGCAAACTATAACCTACACACCAAATTCTGCCCATCACCTGGATTTTTATGGTCCACAAGAATAATTTTTACATTTTTAAATGACTGGAAAAAAATCAAAAGAATAATAATATTCTGTGACAAGTGAAAATTACATGAAACTCAAATATCCATGATTATAACTCGATCTACTAGAACACAGCAATGCTCAGTCATTTATATATTGTCTATGACTGCTTATTCACTATAATAGCAGAGTAGTTTCCCACAAAGCCTAAAATATTTACTGACTGGCTCTGTACAGAAAAGTTTGCCAACCCTTTATATACTGCAGCCCTCCTTGACCAAATCCAGGCTCAGACTCTCAATACTTTTAAGTTAGTGCCTCAACAAAGTATCAATCAACTAGAATTGGCACCTAGAGCTAACGAAATCCCAAGTCCATCCAACACCAGGACTATAGGTCTTTATATGTAAGTTGGTAATGTAGTGTATAAATCTTCTAATGGTACTGTCAGAATAATCCTAGGAGATGCCAATCAAAATCAAAGCAATAACTAGACTACTTACCTTTCCCTATAGGAAGTCAGTTGATCTATAATACAAAGCTGAGATGTTGTTTTTTTAATAAGCAACATTGTGAAAGTAAAGATTTTAAAAACTGTGATTCACATTGTTCGGAAAACATCCAAAAGGAAAGGAACATAATGCTCTGCTTCCTTTTGGAAGAAAGAAACATAATGCTCTGTTTTGATTTTTTGCTTTTCTATTTTCTCTAGTTGGCGTTTTAGGATCAAAGTTTGAGATTAATGCTCAGGCACTGCAACGGCTCTCTAGCTCACGGTAGGCCAGGGAAAGCTATCTGCCCCACCTATGCTGTCTGTCCAACTTCTGTAACTCATACAGTAACAAGACTGGTTTTCTAACATTGTACAATGTACAATAAAATGACTCTTGTTTGCTTTAAGGATATCAGAGCTCAAAGAGCTGCATATATGAAGCCATGCAAATTCCAAGGTTCAAGGCACATTTATAACTTTTTTATTTTGTGACTAACCTTCTGACCCAGGTTATAAACAAAAACCACAATAATCCAATCTCAAAACTTCAGTTTTACTGATAACATTGTTTTCTATCATTGATAACCAGGTAAATGGAAACACCTGAAGACAACACATCCCTTACTCATCCCCATGCCCATGTTTTTGTCTTTAATCCTTGCTGAGTTGCACAACTGTCCTGTTTTGATTTCAGTCAGATTTGGCCACTGCCTTCTGCTAGTCTATAATGTCACCTCTTCTGACTTAGCTGTTTGTTCAAATAGATGATAAATTTTCCAAATCAGTGAGATTGTCATCAGTGCCAAACATCTTCCCATAGGCCAAACTAAAATCTAATGGGCGCATTTAGAAAAGCATAAAGATTTGGGCAGTTAACTACAGTTAAAACCTTTATAACTTCTTTCTCTTCCAAAAAGCCAAGAGACATCTATCCATTCTTCAGAGTTTTAGATATGGTCTTCAAAGCCTCTGCCCGAACAAGTGAAAGAAACAAAGGTTGTTCTTCCCAGACTCACATATTCTCACGTCTTCTATAACTATCACACTGGGATAATGTAAAATCACACTGGGATAACATAAAATCACACTGGGATAACATAAAATCACACTGGGATAACATAAAATCTCTATCATTCAATCTTCTTTTCCAAGGTCTGTCTTTTAAATCTGCCTCTTTGGTAGCCATGTCTTCTTGAAAAACCTTCAATCACATGATTCAACACACTGTAGTGCCTCAATGAAGGTATCCATGTGGTGCTGAGGGAACACAGACTTACTGTATGGTCTATCTCTCATTCGCCCACATGTTCCTCAAGGACAAGATCCGTCTTCTTCATTTTTGTATTCCCACGATAGTGCCAGGAACACAGTACAGACACCACAATAGCTTATCAACTCCATTTTCCAGGTCATAACCTAGAAATACATCTTAACCTTAATTTTACTTAAACCTGGAATTTAATACTCTCCACCTAACTGGTAATTTTTTTTCTTTTTCACATTTTTAGTTGAAGTTTTAAAAATTGTGTTATTAAATCCTGAGTAGTTACAAAAGAATATTTAAAACATTTAAAATATGGGTATTATATGTATCAAAACATCACAATGTACCCCATGAATGTGTACAATTATTATTTATCAATTAAGAAAAATTTTTAAAGATGAATAAACTACAAATACAGTCCAGAGAACAGACCTAAATATACTATACTATCAACTGATTTGTGACAGAGTCAACTGCAATACAATGGGGAATAAATGCTGCTGGATAAATTGGATATTCAACTGGAAAAAAAAATGAAATTGACTCCTATGTTACAAGACACTCGAATACTTATTTGAAGTGGATTGTGGATCTAAATGTAAACTAATAAAGCCTCCAAATGAAAATGCAGAATATCTCCTTCTATGGCGTAGACAACGATTTCTTCAATAGGATACAAAAACTATTAACCATAAAAGAAACGATGATAACTTGGACTTTGTCAAAATTACAAACTCTGTTCATAAAGACATCAAGAAAATGAAAAGGCAAGCAACAATGAGGGGGTAGCACTGGTAATAATAAAATCAGCAAATGACTTATATGCAAAACATATAAAGAACTCCTACAAATCAAAACAGGAGAGACAAAGAATCCATTTTTGGTATAAGCAAAGGATTGAACAGGATTTCACAAAAGAAGACACCTGAATGTCCAATAAACTCATGAAAAGATGTTTAACATCATTACCTGTTAAGGAAGTACAAATTAAAGCCATGATAAACTACTACAACACAGCTACTTTAGTGGCAAAAATAAATACTGACAATATCAAATACTGACAAGGGTATGGAGCAACTGGACATAACTGGTGGGAGGACAAGATGATATAAATACCTTGGGAAACTGTTTGGTGATTTCTTACAAAATTGATCCAGCAATTTTACTCCCAGGTACTTATTCAAAGAAATAAAAACACAATTCACAAAGAGATTTGTTCCATAAAGTTCATATGTTTCTCAAAAAAGCCAAAAACTGGAAAATAATTCAAATGTACACCAATAGGTGAATGGATAAACAAATTATGGCATATTTGAGCATCAAAATACTTAAAAAGACCAAAAAAAATCTACTGATATATGCAACATGTATGAATCTCAAAAATAATATATTGAGAAAGAAGCAAAGCACAAAAGAACACATGCTGTATGATCTAATTTATGTGAGATCCATTCTCCATTGAATTGCCCTGGCATCTTTGTTCAAAATCAATTGATCGTATTTGTGTAGGTTTTATTTTGGACTCTCTAGTCTGCTGAGTTGGATCTAAATGTACACGTCTTTGTCAATACCACACTGCCTTGTTCATGGTAGCTTTACTGTAATTAACATTGGATAGTCTGATCCTTCCAACTCTGTTCTTTCTAGATTGTTTTGGCTCTTCTAGTTCCTTTGCCTATCCATGCAAATTTTAGAGTCGGCTTGTCTGTATCTACAAAAATACTTTGCTGAAATTCTGATGGGAATTGCACTAAACCTATAGATCAATATGGGGAGAAATGACATCATAAACAGATTGAATCCTACAATCTCGAATATGCTATGTCTGCACTTAAAAGTCTTTTAAAATGTCTTTCAACAGTGTTTTGTAGCTTTTGGCACATGGATCCTGCACATATTTTGCTACTTCTCTAAATACTGTTTTCTAAATTGTACACTGCAGGTATATAGAAATATAAGTGGCGTTTAGACGTTTCTGTGTCTTGAGACTTTCATAAATTGTTATTAGTTCTAGGAGATTTTTCATAGAGTCCTCACTATTTTATACATAGGTGATCACATCATCTACAAATAGTGGCAGTTTTATTTATTCTTTTCCAATATGTATGTATTTTATTTATTTTCCTTACCTTATTGCACTGATTAGGATCATCACTACAAGGTTAAGTAGAAGAAATGAAAGCGAACATCCCTGCCTCGATTTCAGCCTTAGAGGAAAAGCGTTCACTCTTTTACCATTAAATATGATGTGAGTTGTAGGGTTGGGTTTTTTGTTTTTGTTTTTGTTTTCTTTTCTAGATGTACCTTACCAGTTTAAAGTTCCTAATAATTCTAGTTTGGTAAATGTCTTATCATGAATGGATTTTGAATTTTGTCATTTGCTTTGGCTGTACCAGTTGAGTCATTTAAAACGGGAAATTACAGTGATTTGTGAATGTTGGCCCAACCATACATTACTGGGATGAACCTCACTTGGTCATAATGTTTTATATTTTTTACATATTGCTGCATTTGATTTATGAAGATTTTTTACATCTATATTCATGAGGACTATTGGTCTATAATTCTCTTTTTCTGTAATATCTTTGGTTTTATTATCAGTGTAATAAAGTCCTCACAAAATAGATACGAAGTGTTCTCTCTTCTTCTGTTTTCTGAAAGAGATTGTGTTATTCCTTCAAATGTTTGGTACAATTGTCAGTGAAAATACCTGGTCCTAGAGTTTTGTTTTCAAAAAGAACTCTATTTATAGTAATAAAAGTATTCCAATTATCTCCACTTTTCAAGATAAATTATTTCTTCTTTGGTGAATTTCAGTAATTTGTGGTTTTCAAGGAGTTGGTATATTTTACTCAAATTGTCCAATTTATGTGCAAAATGGTGTGTGATACTTTTTAATCCTTTAAACAACTTTCCAGGTCTGCAGTGATATCCCATTGTTTATTCCTGATATTAGTAATTTGTGTTTTCACTTATATTTTTCCTCAGTCAGTCTGGCCAGATCAATTTTATTGATCTTTTCAGAACATCAGCTTTTGTTTTCATTTATTCTAATATTTTTCTGTTTTCTATTTCAGTGATTTCTATTCATCTCTTCATTACTTCTTTCATTCTGCTTGATTTGGGTTTATTGTGTTCTTCCTCTTCTATTTTCTTAAGGTAGAACCTTATATTACTGATTTGAGACCATTCTTCTTTTACTTCTTAATTTTTGTGGGTATACAGTAGGTATATACACTTACGTGCTACATGAGGATTTTATTGACACAGACGTGCAATGCGTAATAATCACAGGGTAAATGGGGTACCCATTCTTCTTTTCTAATGTAAGCATTTAATGCTATTAAATTCCTTCCAATCATTAGATGTACCCCACAAATTTTGATATGTTGTATTTTCATTTTCATTCAGTTCTAAATACTTTGTAATTTCCCATGAAATTTCCTCTTTTGACCTATGGATTATTTACTTAACTATACTACCTGACATTTGGGGTTTCCTAGTTATCTTTCTGTTACAGATTTCTAGTTGAACTCCATTATGGTCAGAGAACATACTCTGTATGATTTCACATTTTAAAATCAGTTAAAAATTTATTTTATGGCTGAGGATATAGTCAACCTTGGTGAATGTTTTACAAGCACTAGAAAAGAATATGTATCCTCTGTATATCTTATTGTTGAGTGAAGTGTTCTATAAATGCCAACTAGATCCAGTTGGTTTACAGTGTTGTTCAGTTCTTCTATGTCCTTGCTAATTTTCTGTGAACTAATTCTATCAATAACTAAAGAGAGGAGTCGAAGTCCTCACCTATAACTGTGGATTTGTCTACTTGTCTTTTTGGTTCTATCACTTTTTTCTTCATGTATTTTGAGCCTCTATTCTCAGATGCACACACACATAGAATTATTTTGTCTTTCTGGTAAACTGACTCTTTTATCAGTATGTAATGTCTTTCTTTATCTCTGTAATTTTCCTTGGTCTGAAGTCCACTGTATCTGATATATTAATAAATACACCCCACCTTTCTTTTGAATTGAGCAAACTTGCTAAACTCTTAATAATCCTAATTATTCATTTGCAGTAATTTTTTAGTTTACATAAACAATCATATCTGAAAATGACAGCTTAAAGCTCCTTTCCAATTTTCATCCTTTTTATCATATTTAAGATTTATGACTTTCCCTACCCTAATATAATTCCTCATCATATTCCACTCAGATTCATTTAAGTGTCCACTGATTTTGTCCTAAAAGCTTGTGTGGCAGTTTTAGCAGGGGTGTGTGTGGTTAGTTTTATACCTTCTCAACTGGAGAAGGTCACCTTCTTTGCTCAAGCTTATAGCTTCAACATGAATAAGAGAAGAGTGCTGAGGAGCAGAGAAAACCATTTCTCACCACCCAAATATGCCTAAAAACCAAGAGGCTCAAACAGATCTGCCTTCTACTTGACATTTTCGTTGTTGGCTTCCTTCATGGCAGGCTCCCCTTTTTCAATCCGCCCTGCATACTGCAACTAAGGTACTGTTCCAAATCAACCATGCCTATAATCTCACTTCCCCTTTCAACTGCGTTCAGTAACTCCCACTGCCTCACAGACCACATCTCAACTACTGTGCTCAGCTTCCACAGCCCCACTAAAAGCCCAGTCTCCCCAGCATTTGACCTTCCACCAACCTCCACAATACCCACTTCCTTCTAAATAGTTCCATCTGTCCAGTGACTGTGAAACACAACATCTATTCCCAACTCTCTGTACTTGGTTCTCTTCCTACAGACTGCCTGCTCATCTCCTTATTTAACTCTGAACTATTCTTAAAGGCTCACTTTCAAGTTCCACCTCCCCCATGAAGCTTCTCAAGCAATAAAAGGAGAGGAAAGAGAGTTTTCAATTCTTGTCATGTTGTTGGTATCTGACCTATGTACATACCACCCAATGGCCAATTTGGGACCTGGACAGTTCCTGGATTCAACTGGGTTCTAGTCTGCCACTTACTTGTTTGATTTGGAGCCAATCTCTTATCTTCTCCTGACTGGTATACTCTCCTGTAAAATGGAGTCATGGGGGCTCTAATTTCATAATAGTTTAAAAATCTATCATTTTCTGATGAGTTCATGTCCTTTGTAGGGACATGGATGAAACTGGAAATCATCATTCTCAGTAAACTATCACAAGGTCAAAAAACCAAACACCGCATGTTCTCACTCATAGGTGGGAATTGAACAATGAGAACTCATGGACACAGGAAGGGGAACATCACATTCCGGGGACTGTTGTGGGGTGGGGGGAGGGGGGAGGGATAGCATTAGGAGATACACCTAATGCTAAATGACGAGTTAATGGGTGCAGCACACCAACATGGCACATGTATACATATGTAACAAACCTGCACATTGTGCACATGTACCCTAAAACTTAAAGTACAATAAAAAAAAATCTATCATTTTCCTCAGGGATCATAACATCCTCCCACTCAAAATCCTTTCTGATCTTTTAGTCTTTACTTCTTTGTTATGTGCTATATTGTATTATTCACGCTTCCAGCCTTTTCTACCCCACCAAGGCTATTTCTGTATTTCTCCTAGTATTGAACACAATACACTTTTATTGGCTATGTGGGGAAACTACTTATTTCCCTCACAGAATAAGTGCAAGGGGGAATGCTTGCAAGGAAATACAATAGACAGCCGTGTATGAGATTGCACATTCTAAATGCCTACAGGATAACCTTTAGGGGAACCCTGCTTCTCCTCCCTCTTCTATTTTGTTCTACAAAATCCCAGGAGACTCTGGAGAATCAGGAAAGCCAGGACAAGAATCTTTTTAAAAAAAAATCAAAAGAACAACCTGCAGCAGAGTCCTTTTGTCCTCACTTCTCTAAAGCCAGGAGAGAGGAGAAGTAAAAGCAGGTGGTGGGGGAGGTTCAAAGAAAATCAAACCAGGGTTTCTAATGCCCTGGATAGGGGCGGGAGAAGGTGAGGAGAGTCGGGAAGGAAACTGAACGGTTTCCTCACAACAATCTGACCCTATCAGTCAGCCATGATTCAGGAATATTTACCACTTTAAGATGTGTGAAAAGTAAGGGAGGGTTTTTACTGTTTTTTTTTGGTGTTTTTTTTTTTTTTTTTTTTTTTTTTTTTTCAGAAAGATAAATCAGAAATAAAAGTAAGGAGGGAACAGGAGATAAGAAGGAAGAGAGGAAAACAAGAGGAGTACACCCAGTGGAGGAGTGTGCCAGGTAGACATGAAAAATTAAAACCACTAACAGCATTCGTTATATGTAATATGAGGGTGCAATACAGGTATGCTTGCATATATGCATATAAACATGCATATATATACATATGCATGTTACACATACATATATTCCTATCAATATATGAACTTGCTTGTCTTTCACTGTGGTCTCTATTCAAGTAAAGAATTAATCTATATCTGCTCCAGGTACAGAAAAGTTACACAAACAAGCTTGAGGCCAGATGCGGTGGCTCATGTATGTAATCCCAGCACTTTGGGAGGCCAAGGCAGGCAGATCACCTGAGGTCAGGAGTTCGAGACCAGCCTGGCCAACATGGTGAAACTCCGTCTCTACTAAAAATACAAAAATTAGCCAGGCATGGTGGCAGGCGCCTGTAATCCCAGCTACTTGGGAGGCTGAGGCAGGAGAATTGCTTGAACCTAGGAGGCGTAGGGTGCAGTGAGCCGAGATCACGCCACTGCACTCCAGTCTGGGTGAAAGTGCAAGACTCCATCTCAAAAAAAAAAAAAACAAAAAAACACCAGTTTGGGAGGTGGCTGCACAGTAACAGGGAAGGAAGGGTGTGTGACCTGGCAGGCCCCCCACCACCCAAGGAGAGTGTATCAGAGTCTGAAAGACCCCAAAGAGAAGAGCATATACATTTCAGGCTTATCAAAAAGGGACATGGATTAAGAAAGCCTGACAAACACTGCTGTAGACAATTAAGCTTTTGGTCAGCACTAAGAAGACAAAACAATCGATAACCCCAAAAGAAAGGAAGGGATTGCCCTTCTGAATATTTAGATGAAATCACCAAATATAACACCAAGAAGGTGAGGTCGAAGGGGGTAATGAGTCACGACAGCAGAGAGTTGGAGTAAGTGTGTCCCAGTTCCACACTGGTGCTCACCGTGGGCCAGGAGAAATGCCAGCCTGCAGCAGTCTGGGAATAATTTGCCCACACGGTTATATGTGATGTGGGGTGCAATATATGTATCCTTGCATATATACACATAAACATGCCTCCCACCACCCAAGGAGAGTGTATCAGAATCTGAAAGATACACTCTCCTTGTGTGGTGGGGGACATGCCAAGTCACACACCCATTCCTGTTACTGAGCATCCATCTCCCAAGCTGGTTTTTGTAACTTTTCTGTACGTGGAGTAGATACAGATTAATTCTTTACTTGAATAGAAGTCACAGTGAAAGACAAGGAAGCTCATACAGATAGAAATATACGTATTTGTATGTACATATATGCATGTTTATGTACATACAGACAAGCATACATAGATTGCACCCCTACATTACATATAACAAATACTGTTGGTGGTTTTAATTTTTCATGTCTATCTGGCACACTCCTCCACTGAGGTACTCCTCTTGTTTTTCTCTCTTCCTTGTTATCTCCTGCTCTCTCCTTATTTTTACTTTTGATTTGCTCTTTACCTTTCTAAAAGAAACAAAAAAACCTCCTTTACTTTTCACGTATCTTAAAGTGTAAATATTCTTGAATCATGGTTGACTGATAGGGTCAGACTGTTGTGAGAAAACCATTCAATTTCCTTCCCGACTCTCCTCACCCTCCTCCACTCCCACCCAGGGCAGGAGATTAGAAACAGAGCATGCAAAGCAAATTCAAAACATAAAACATAGCGTGGGCAGGACGGTGCAGAGCAGCTCTAAGGAGACTGGCCTGACTGCAGCATTGGCCAACAGTGAGAAGTAATGGAGCTGCGTAAACCAAGGTCCAACTAACCCAAGATCTTTGCATGTATGCATGGGACCCGCCATTGCTGAGTGGGTGGATCAATAAAGGCAATACTTCGGATAAGTAGAGACTTTTATAGAACACCGTATGACTGTGATTTTTTAAGTTGTTAAGGGAAATAAGGTATTTCAAAATGCCAAAGTAAGGTCAGTTTGAAGAGTAGCTTGTTTAAAAAAAGAGTTGAAAGTAGCTCATGTATTCGGTAAAAAATGCAGTCTGCTTCTCTTCCCTGTTCCCCAGTCATCGAGAGGCACTGTTCACAATTTTTTTTATTCTTCCAGAGATCTTCTATGCATTTGTGAGCATGTTAACCATGTGCATTTGTGAACCTATTTACCCCCCATACAGAAATTATTTCTCTTTACAGAAATTAGGTCAAATACATATACCCTGTTGAGCATCTTGCTCTGTTCCCCTGTCAGTGTGTCTTGGAGGTGGCTGCATATTGCTGCATTTGGATCTGACTCAGGTAAAATTCATCTATAGATGTCTCATAATCTATTTAATGCATTAGTAATGTTTGGAGGAGTAAATTCTATACACATCTAGATCCAGGTCTTAGAATTGCATGTCCCCTTTGCTTTAGTGTACTTTGCTAGCTTAAATCTTCCCTTGTATTTTTCCCTCATCTCCATCTGTTGAAATCCCATGCGTCCTTCCAAAGTCCAACCGAAATCACCTTTTGTTCCTTGAATTCTGGCTGATTACTCAAGCCATACGTGATATTTCTGGCCTCCCAATTATTCTAGCATCTCATACTATCTTAGGGCATAAGTAAAATCCAGCCTCAAATATCAGCAGTGTGTTTAGATCTTATTTTTCCTACTGGAATATAAGCCCCTCGAGGGTAAGATTATCAGACTTACTCATGTTTCTTTGCTTCATGTTCCCCACCCCTGACCTTGGCACAAAGCAGGCAGGAAAAAATACTATTTGTTGAATGAGAAATGTGTGCTTCATGGGTCCTATGGGTTCAATTGTGTGCCCCAGAAGATACGGTGTCTTAACCACAGGAACCTGAGAATGTGAATATAGTTGGAAACAGCATTGTTATTACAGATGTAATTAGTTAAGAGAAGGTTGTAGTGGGAGTAGGGTAGACCTTTAATCCACTATATGCCCTTTTAAGAGGAGGAGAAGGGACACAGAGATATAGAGGGAGAACACGCATGATGACAGGGGCAGATATTGGAGGAATGTGCGTGTAAGCCAAACAAAACTAAGGATTGCTGCTGACACCGGAAACTAAAAGAAAGGTACGTCTGTTCCAATACTGTTCTCTGACATCAGCTGGGTGTCCTAAAATTCAACTCAATGCTGACACTAATTACCTAGACTTAACACAGACCCAGCAAGGACAGAATATTTCACAAAACTGCCCCATTTCAGACATATATACAGTTGGCCTTTAAACAACAAGGGCTGGTACTGTGCAGGTCCACTTATACACAGACTTTTTCCACTAAAAGTTACACCAAATGTGCCTGCCTGTCCTGCCTCCTCTTCCACCTCCTCACCTCTTCTGCCTCTGCCACCCTTGAGACAGCAAGACCAACCCATCCTCTTCCTTCTCCTTCTCAGCCTACTCAATGTGAAGACCAAGATGAAGACCTTTACAATGATCCACTTCCACTTAGTGAATGGTAAATACATTTTCTCTTTCTTATGATTTTTTTTTTTTTTTCAGACGGAGTCTCGCTCTGTCGCCCAGGCTGGAGTGCAGTCGCGCAATCTCGGCTCACTGCAAGCTCCGCCTCCCGGGCTCACGCCATTCTCCTGCCTCAGCCTCCCGAGTAGCTGGGACTACAGGCGCCCGCCACTACGCCCGGCTAATTTTTTTGTATTTTTAGTAGAGATGGGGTTTCACCGTGTTAGCCAGGATGGTCTCGATCTCCTGACCTCGTGATCCACCCGTCTCAGCCTCCCAAAGGGCTGGGATTACAGGCTTGAGCCACCGTGCCCAGCCATGATTTTCTTAATTACGTTTTCTTTCCTCTAGATTACTTTATTATAAAAATACAGTATATAATACATACAATACATAAAATATGTGCTAACT
Source organism: Nomascus leucogenys (assembly GCF_006542625.1). NCBI lineage: Eukaryota > Metazoa > Chordata > Mammalia > Primates > Hylobatidae > Nomascus > Nomascus leucogenys. The sequence continues at coordinate 65,141,958 of NC_044399.1, forward strand.
GATTGTGTTATGGTAACACTTCCAGTCAACTGGAGGCTATTGGTAGTTAAGTTTTGGGGGAGTCAAAAGCTATACCTGGATTTTTGACTGCACAGGGGGTTGGTCTCCCTAAATCTCTCCTTGTTCAAGGGTCAACTGTCTATGAAACAAGTGAGGAACAACCAAGTGAAAGAGATACATAGACAGGGAAAGGTCTGGGGTGGAGAGGAGGGGATTCCTCATGGAGTTATTCCAGGCGCATCACCCTCCTAGCACATCAATGTGCTCTCACCAACTGGAAAGCCCTACTGAGCTTCAATGTCCAGAGATCTCATCCCATATGCATGATTAAGTCAGTGGCCACAGGACTGAGCTCGATCTCCACTTCTCCCCTCCCCAGAAGTTGGCGTGACTCAAAGTTCTAACCCGTTTGTCACATGGTTGTCCTTTCTGGTGACCAGCCCTCATCCTCAAGCTTTCTATCCCCCCATTATGAGTCACCATATTAGCATAAGAAAGACACTCCTATTACTGAAGATATTCCAAAGATGTTTGAAGCTTTGTGCCAGAAACTGGGAACCAAGATAAGATATTCCTTATCCTAAAACAGCATGGAAGAGATTCTTCCCTAGATTATTTAGAGAGCATAGCCTTGCTGACACCTTGATTTCAAACTTCTATCCTGCAGAACTGTGCAAGAATAAACTTCTGTTTGTTTTAAGCCACTCAGTTTGTGGTGATTTGTTATGGCAGCTCTGGGAAACTAGCACAGTGAGTCAAACAAGGATTTCCCTTATGGGTAACACTCTAAGCTAAATGGGAGCTACCAGTATTTTCCCTTTACTTCCACAACACCTAGTATTTTCTAATGCCCCACAGGCCATTCCTCAGCCCTCCTCTCTGCTCAGCACTGCCCTGATTAAATGCTTCAGTTCCACCCACCTGCTGATGATTCCTCACCACCATCCCCTAGATCTCCCTCCCAAGCTCCAGCCCCTCATCCCACCTGCCTGTTGGGTTTCTCTCCTTGCATTTCTCACAGGCTCCTTATCAGTGACTGGCACAAGCACCCTTTGCCCAAGCACCAACCCCAGCAGCAGCTTTATGTCCTGCTGCTCCCGCAAGTTCCACCATGGCCTTTATCTTTATCTCTGAAACCCTTCCATGGCTCCTTTCCTCATGGCCACAAATCTGATCTAGATGACCATTATCTCACTTTGCCTAACTAGTCTCCTGATTGAGTGTATCACATCCTACCTAGTCACTCTGGCACCAGTCTTCTCCACTGAAAAGGTTTGGCTGTGTCCCCACCCAAATCTCATCTTGAATTGTGGCTCCCATAATTCCCATGTGTCATGGGAGAAACCTGATGGGAGGTAACCGAATCATGGGGCAGGTCTTTCCCATGTTGTTCTTGTCATAGTGAATAAGTTTCATGAGGTCTGACAATTTTATAAAGGGGAGTTCTCCGCACAAGCTCTCTTGCCTGCTGCCATGTAAGACATGCTTTTGCTTCTCCTTTACCTTCCACAATGATTGTGAGGCCTCCCCAGTCATGTGGAACTGAGTCAATTAAACCTCTTTCCTTTGGGTATGTCTTTATTAGCAGTGTGAGAACAGATTAACATAGTAAATTGGTACCGGGAGTGGGGCTCTGCTGTAAAGATACCTGAAAATGTGGAAGTGACTTTGGAACTCGGTAACAGGCAGAGCTGGAACAGTCTGGAGGACTCAGAAGAGGACAGGAAGATGTGGGAAAGTTTGGAACTTCCTAGCGACTTGTTGAATGGCTTTGTCCAAATACTGTTCATCTCAGATGGAGATGAAGAACTTGTTGGGAACTGGAATAAAGGTGACTCTGGCTGTGTTTTAGCAAAGAGACTCATAGCATTTTGCCCCGGCCCTAAAGATCTGTGAAACTTTGAACTTGATAGAGATGATTTAGTGCATCTGGCAGAATAAATTTCTAAGCAGCAAAGCATTCAAGAGGTAACCTGGGTGCTCTTAGAAGCATTCAGTTTTATGTATTCACAAAGACATGGTTTGGAATTGAAACTTACTTTTAAAAGAGAAGCAGAGCATAAAAGTTCAGAAAATTTGCAGCCTGATGATGCAAGAGAAAAGAAAAACACATTTTCTGAGGAGAAATTCAAGCCGGCTGCAGAAATTAGCATAAGTAACAAGGAACCAAATGTTAATCACCAAGACAATGAAGAAAATGTCTCCAGGGCATATCAGAGGTCTTCATGGCAGCCCCTCCCATCATGGGGGTGGAAGCCTAGGAGGAAAAAATGATTTTGTGAGCCAGACTCAGGTTCGTACTCCTTTGTGCAGTCTCGGGACTTGGTTCCCTGCATCCCAGCCATGGCTAAAAGAGGCCAATGTACAGCTCGGGCTGTGGCTTCAGAGGATGCAAGCCCTATGCCTTGGCAGCCTCCACATGGCAACCACCACATTGAGCCTGTGGGTGCACAGAAGTCAAGAACTGACGTTTGAAAACCTCCTCCTAGATTTCAGAGGATGTATGGAAATGCCTGGATGTCCAGGCAGAAGTCTGCTGCAGTGACAGGGCCTTCATAGAGAACCTCTGCTAGGGCAGAATGGAAGGGAAATGTGGGGTTGGAGCCCCCACACACAGTGCCCACTGGGGCACTGCCTAGTGGATCTGTGAGAAGAGGGCCACCGTCATCCAGAACCCAGAATGGAAGATCCACTGACCGCTTGTACCATGTGCCCGGAAAAGCTGCACTCAATGCTAGCCCATGAAAGCAGCCAGAAGCAGGGCTGTAGCCTGCAAATCCCCAAGGGCAGAGCTGCCCCAGGCTGCGGGAGCCCACCTGTTGCATCAGTGTGCCCTGAATGTGAGACATGGAGTCAAAGGAAACCATTTTTGAACTTTAAGGTTTAATAACTGCCCTACTGGATTTCAGACTTGCATGAGGCCTGTAGCCTTTTTGTCTTGGTCAATTTCTCCCATTTGGAATAGGTATATTTACCCAATGCCTGTACCCACATTGTAACCATTGTACCTGGGAAGTAACTAACTTGATTCTGGTTTTACAAGCTCATGGGCAGAAGAGACTTGCCTTGTCTCAGATGAGACTTTAGACTGTGGAGCTTTGAGTTAATGCTGAAATGAGTTAAGACTTTGGGGGACTGTTGGGGAGGCACGGTTGGTTTTGAAATGTGAGGACATGAAATTTGGGAGGGGTCAGGGGTGGAATAATATGGCTTGGCTGTGTCCCCACCCAAATCCCATCTTGAATTGTAGCTCCCATAATTCTCACATGTTGCAAGAGGGACCCGGTGTAGGAGGTAACTGAATTATGAGGGTGGGTCTTTCCCATGCTGTGCTTGTGATAGTGACTAAGTCTCACAAGATCTGATAGTTTTATAAAGAGGAATTCCCCTACACACATTCCCTTGCCTGCCACCATGTAAGACATGCCTTTGCTTCTCCTTTGCCTTCCGCCATGATTGTGAGGCCTCCCCAGCCATGTGGAACTGTGAGTCAATTAAATCTCTTTCCTTTATAAATTATCCAGTCTTGGGTGTGTGTTTAGTAACAGTGTGAGAACAGACTAATACATCCTCTACATCTGGTTCTCCCCTCTGGATGCTGGGTGATCACCCTAAAACCCAAGCCTGACCTCGCTATTCCCATTTAAAATAATAACGATGGCAATTCACATTCACTGAAGACTTACTATTCCTCAGCCCTCCTCTCTGCTCAGCACTGCTCCGATTCAATGCTTCAATTCCACTTCATGTGTATTAATGCACATAAGTGTCGATAAAATTAATTAGGAGGCCATTAGGCTGAGATGACATGGTTCCTGTGCCTTGGGTTCCTATGTAAGCAAACTGAAACTCAACTCAGTATAAGCTGCAAAATGAAACTTAAGCTTAACCAATCTGAAACCACCAACTAACCTCTAACTAGAGACTTTACCAAGCAAGAAACAGAAACTTACCTCTAACCAGACTTTCCACTTCAATCAAATATTTTTTGTTTTGCTTCCACAACACCTTATAAAAGTTTCCCTCTTACCCCCCATCAACAGAGCCCTGAACCACTGGTGGTCTGGTGCTGCCCAATTCATGAATCCGTAAATGCTCAAATAAAGTCATGAAAATTTAAATGTGCCTAAGTTTATCTTTGAACATAAGATAGATGTATTGTTATCTGCATTTTGCAGATAAGAAAATTGAGGCTGACAAAACCTAAATGGGCTTGTCCATGGTTTTACAACTAGCAAGTGATAGAGCCAAAATATGCACCTATGGGAATCTGACATCAGAATCCATGCTCATAACCAAAAACTATGGGGAGAGGTCAAGTGGCCACTCAGTAATTTACCATTGGTTCTCAGATGGAATCCAAATCTGCACAACCATGTCTTATAAGTAGGGTGACCATACGATTCGCCAAGGTTTTCACCTGCTGTCCCCAGCATTATTAGTTACATAATCACTCTCAGAAATGGCCCCAGTTTGTATAATACATTAGATGGTCATCCTATTTGCAAGCCTCACCTCAACTCCCAATGATATTCCCAACATGAAGAATTTATTTTACTTTCTTAAAAGAGACATACTCTATATCCCTTGGCAATCACACCTGCCATTCCCACTTTCCTCAGCCTGCTAACATGCTTTCCCCTTCAGGTCTCAGTTCTAGGACTTTCTTCCAAGCCCCCACTACAGCCAAACTCAATTATATTCTCATCATGCCATGAACACCTCATTTACCATAAAAGATACAACCTCAATTGTAAAGGCGTATATAGTTGCTTTCTAACCACCCTCATACTTCTAGCAGAGGACTTAGAACACAGCAGACATAGTGTACACCAGATTCCCCTTCAGGAATAAAGGACTTATACCCCCTCTGCTAGGTAGAAATGCTGTCAGATGGCCGCCCTTGGTCATCTGTCCTTTGCCACTGCCTCTGCTAAAGGTCACACCACCTTTCAAGGGAAGCCCACGTGCAATGACTAATCAATGAAGAGGTGAAAAGGCTCAGTCCTTTTCTTCCCAACTCAGGATAACTCTGAACTCACCCCTAACATGGAACCAGCTGAAGCCTTTGTGGAGACTGCATCACAGCTAAACACCCTCTGCCTAGTCTTGCTTCCTTTCACTCCCTTCCACAGGTACTGATGCTAAGAGCACTCCCTAGTAAACATGCTGCATGCTATTCTCAGTATCCGCTTTGCAGAGACCCAAGCTGTGACAGTTAAGTGGTCAGTAAATATCTGTTTAACGAAGGACCATCTGTACTCAGTAAGCTGCCATGTCTTACATACTCCTCTTAGCATACATGACTATGCAATTCATAGGTATGGCTTGAGAATGCTTTGGAGATAAAGACAATACACTAGGAACTACTAATAATTCTAACGCCAAAGTCAGATTCCGGTTAGTACAGAAAAATCTTGGAGATTATGAGGGCATGACCATAAGCCAACAGACACATATTTAGCATGGAAAAACCTCAATTTAGGGGCCATAAAAATATCTATCTTTGACACTTTTTAGAGGAGCACATACAGTGTCTTCTTCACACTCTTGATAAAGACCTGTTTATGCTATTTGCAAAGCACTGTGGACACCAGTCAGGACACAGAGATGAGGAAACCCCAATCGCTGCAAAGACACACAGCTTCTAGTAGAGTAAGGAAAACAGAACCAACAGCAACTAAAAATCAAGGCAGGAAAAAATAAGTGGTGTAAGAAAATGAGCAGAGTGCTGTGGAAGCACCAAGAAAGAAACAATGCTTCCCCCTTCAGGTCTCAGTTCTAGGATCCTCTTCCAACCCCCCACCACAGCAAACTCAATTATATTCTCATCACGCCATGAACACCTCATCTACCATCAAAGATATTACCTCTATTTTAGTGGCATATTTAATTGCTTTCTAACCACCCTCATACTTCTAGCAGAGAACTTAGAACATAGCAGATATAGTGGACACCAGATTCCCATTCAAGAATGAAAGAGGAGGCTAGGAAGGGGGGATGTCTGAATTGCACTCTAAGAATGAATTCGACAAACAGTTCTTGAGTCTATTCTATGTCTACATTCCAGACACTGTGCTAGGGATTTATAGATTAGTACAAGAGACAGATGTGTGCAGAAGTATAACTAGAATACAATACACCAAGTTTTATACCTCATTGTGAACCAGCACTCTTGAATCTGAAAGAACAGTTTTGATAAATGGAAAGGAGAAGCAATGGCTTAATCAAAGGTCAAAGTGTTAATGCTAAAGGGGAATACTTGAACTTCATTGAAGAACAATCTCCATGACACATCCTACAAACTCTAGTTTGAAGAATGGGTATCCCATGAAAAACAGTATTCACACTCAAAATGCTCCCTTCAACCAAGTCACAGTGGATAGTGTTGGCTGTTTACTTGAATACTTTCCTCCTCCTTCCTTCCCATGAAAACTCTGATTTGCCCAGGTATCCATCCCTTCGCCATGAAGGTCTCCTGACTTAGGTGAGGCTATCCCCACGTCCAACTCCAGATGGGGTCTTGATGGATCTAAGCCAGTCATCATAATCCTACTTTCTGGCTTCAAAGACAGAAGCATGGGCGCCATCAGCCCTCTGCAACCCCTCCCTCCAGCATGTGTTAATGGTCAATAGTAAACGTGTGAAATAAATTGGCCTAGACTAGAGGAAAGCACTCTTATTCCATGATCGGGACCACTTGAGCTGCTTCTTTGTCTCCTCTTTGGTTTGTGAACATGGAAGCAAATCATCCTAATTGCTGCAAACCCCTGTATTTTGACAGTGAAACAGGCCAAGAAACAGATGAAGGCAAAGCGAAGAAAAATGGAGAGAAAGACAGCAAGTGACTTAATCACAAGGCACCTGGACTCTTCCTACCTTTGGATGCCCTATCATCCCGGAATAAAAGTTCCCTTATTGTTTAAGCCACTCTGAACTATGACATCTGTTATTATAACCGAAAGCAATCCAAGAGATACAAATGATCACGAGTTTTCTTAACTGCAGAACTTCTTAGAGACTTAAATACAAATATAGATTGTAAATTTCTAAGATAAATTTATAGTATGCAGTATTTCCAACAGTGCTAGGATTTTTTTCCCCACAGAACAAAACTTGAAAAAGAAGGAAAATTACATTCTTCAGTCCATGTATTCAAAAATATGGTCTGGGCTATGTTGCGGGAAGTCAGAGGAAGAAGAGATTCAGGGCAAGAATACAAGGAAAGGAGTCCCTGCAAAAGGTAAGGCTAGAGAAGCAGACTATCATGAAGATACAGAAATTTAAAAAGCAAAAGGCCTAGATGGGAGGATGATTGGAGCCCAGGAAGTCGAGGATACAGTGAGCTATGACCCACGCCACTGCACTCCAGCCTGGGCAGCAGAGTGAGACACTGTCTCTAAAATAAAATTTAAATAAGTTAAAAAGGAGAAATAGATAAAATATAATTCAGGGATGGATTCATAGGAGCCAACTGGATAGGTAAGAGATAAAAATGGACTTCTCTGGGGCCAGGCACGGTGGCTCACACCTGCAATTCCAGCACTTAGGGAGGCAGAGGCAGGCAGATTGCTTGAGGTCGGGTTCAAGACCAGTCTGGCCAACATAGTGAAACCCCATCTCTAGTAAAAATACAAAAATTGGCTGGGCGCAGTAGCTCACGCTTGTAATCCCAGCACTTTGGGAGGCCGAGGCGGGTGGATCACCTGAGGTCAGGAGTTCGAGACCAGCCTGGCCAACACAGTGAAACCCCGTCTCTACTAAAAATACAAAAATTAGCTGGGCCTGGTGGTGGGCGCCTGTAATCCCAGCTACTCGGGAGGCTGAGGCAGGAGAATTGCTTGAGCCCGGGAGGCGGAGGTTGCAGTGAGCCGAGATCACACCACTGCACTTCAGCCTGGGTGACAGAGCTAAACTCTCCCTCAAAAAAAAAAAAAAAAAAAAAAATTTATATATATAAATATATATATAAATATATATATATAAATATATATATAAATATATATATATAAATATATATATAAATATATATATATAAATATATATATATAAATATATATATAAATATAAATATATATAAATATATATATAAATATAAATATATATAAATATATATATATATAAATATATATATATATAAATATATATATATATATAAATATATATATATATATAAATTAGCCAGGTATGGTGGCACATGCCAGTAGTCCCAGCTATTTGGGATAGTAAGGCACAAGAATCACTTGAACCTGGGAGACAGAGGTTGCAGTGAGCTCACGCCACTGCACTCCAGCCTGGGCGACAGAGGGAGACTTTGTATCAAAAAAAAAAAAGAAAGAAAAGAAAAAAGAATGGACTACTTTGAATGCCAGGAAACACACTAAATCGGTAAGTGGAACCTCGGCAAATTGATCAAGGTGGGGTCTTTGATGTCACTGACTAAAGTGCCTGGTCAACAACTGGGTAGGTTAAACAGCATCGTCCCTTCCCTGTCTTCAGGCCAAGAGTCTGATTTTCCTTTTGCACTCTGCCTCTCCTCACTGCTGTCATTGTAGACTGTCAATCAAAAGAATTCCTATTCTCCCACTGTTTCCAAGTGAAGATCGGACTTAACCAACTACACTGTCATATGTGAATCACCTGAGTGACCCAATGACAGAAAAGAATTTTGAAGCAACCTCTTTGCCAGTGGCCTCTGACAAGGCTGTCCTTTGCCCTGCAGCAGGGACACTGTGGTCACTCCCAAGCCGCACTGTCCAGCTCTTCCCTTTGATTTTTTAACCATCCCCACCCTTCCCAAAACTCCTTTTTTGCTAAAATTAGCTAGAGTCTATTTCTGCTGCTGCACCCAGAGAACCCTAACTGATTATGGGGGAACCAGCAAATTTCAGCTATGTGTCATACAGACCAAGTCTCAAAATGTTATGTCTTTAAAATTAGTAGCAATGACCTAAAAGGCTATTAGCATATCATTTTCCAATGGCAGACTATTTTATCCTAGAAAATGAGATCTGACATCACATCCCTTCTAGAACATTAAAGATAAGAGATTTCTCACATTTAAAAGCAGGAGTCAAGGCAACTGGAAACATATTTGTACTTGGACTTTTTAGGGCCCCAAAGTTAAAATAAAATATCATTCTAAGAAATTCTGACTACAGTTGTCTACTTTGAGTCCTGGAAGCTTTTTTTCTCTCTCTCTCTTCAATAAAATACACGTTTATTTTAAGAAATTTGGAAGTTAAAAAAAAGCATAAGCAGCAGAAATCAAATCACTCATAATCCTGCCCAGAGATAACATTTTATGCTTAATCTTCTAGTCTTTCCTGATTTCCTTCCAGACTTTTCTATGCATTTTTTAAAATACTGTACAATCTTAACCCTGTATGCACTCATATATCCTGTTCCCTTATCATAAACATGTCTCTCAGCCCTTAGACATTTTTTGAATGTCATAAAAACACTAATAGTTACAATTGTGCAAATGTACCAGAATTTACTTAATCATTCCATTCATATTAGACATTTAATTTTTTATGCTTCTTTCCCTACTGCAGAGTCATTAAAGTACAGTGATGAAAAATATCAATGTCAGAGCCAGCATTTCTGGAAGCAAATCTCAAACCACTTCCCTCACCAGCTATGCAACCAGCAGCAACAAGGCACTCACCTGCTCTGAGACTTGTGTAGAAAATGGGGGAGACACCAGAACCTACTCTTAAGAGTTGTTGGGAGGATAAAATAGGAAGGTCTGTGCCGTACTGCGCAAGTGTCCGTCAGAGGACACACTTAAACAGCATCTAGGAAAACCAAGCCAGTGTGCACACACATGTGCAAAGGCAACAGTGTGCACGAGATTCCTAGTGCTAAAAGCTCTGTCCACTTTTCACATTCCTTTCTCAGACTGTATGTTTTCAGGTCCTTGTTAGGTAATGTGTTACATAGGAGTCTGTAGGGACTTTTGCAGATAAACTGCTTCTCTCAGCATAGAGCTACAAAGAACTTTCTCTTACCTTTTCTGCTGAAATTGCAATAAAAAACAAAATGAAAGAATCTTCTATTGGCAGAAATTTCACTTTATGCTCCTTGTGGTTAAGGGTACATACAAGACACTCAATTATCTTAAATGAATGTGACGTTTTTATTTTTATTCAAGTCAGGAGCAGTTAATTAGCATTTCTAAAACCACCTAAACTGAAATAACTTTGAGGGACTCTGAGGCAGCAGAAATAACAAGATTAGGCAGAGAGAAGCAGGAGAGACATTTGCCTATGGTTGACCTACTTAGGCCCTGGTTCAAATCTGGCTCTGCCGCTTTTAGCCTCTATTTCTCCATCTGTGAAATGGGGCTGTAAATAGCCCCATTCACAGAGATGTTGCAATGAGTGAATTAAAATAATGCTTATAAACTACATAGCCTAGTTCCTGACAACAGATGACACAGATGTGGCTTCTGTGGCTCTATTCCTTTTGGCCAGTATCAGGATTGCCTTCTACTTTGAGAGCAGAAGTGGCAGGCGTCGCTTCCAAAATATTCAGAGCCAGGATATAACTTATCACATCCTCATTTACTGCCTCTGCCATCACTGCACCATGTGTGGAACCGAGCCCACAGCAGCCTGGGTCTCAGAAGAGCTGCCTCTAACCCTCCACTGGCCAATGCTGTAAGCAGCTGAGATTTGGGGACTTTTGTTACAGCAGCTTAACCTCGACTTAAATTGAGTGATACAATAACTATTAATCACAATAGGGATTCAATGAGCGAAGCCATTACAATTACTGATACCTCAAGGTACTGCCTTCAGGCACGCTCTTGGCTAAATACAGAAAAACTGGGCTTGATTTGGGAAAAGAAGACAAATGAGTATCAATTTCAAGTTGTAATTTTCAGGTAATGAGGAATATAAATGTAACAATATAAATGCTTCATGTCAAAGACACTTTCAGCACAGCAAGGAATAGCAGTAATAACTATCATTTATTGAGTGCTTATTACAACCAGGGGTTATTCTAAGGATCTTATATTTATTATCTTACTTAACCTTGACAATACCCCCATAAAGTAGGTGCCATTCCAGTATGGTAGGATAATTTCTGTTCTCTTCATTATTCCTTTCCCTATTGTAGAAAGGGCTCAAAACAAAAAATTAATTTTCTCTGGCCGGGCACGGTGGCTCACACCTGTAATCCCAGCACTTTGGGAGGCCAAGGTGGATGGATCTCCTGAGGTCAGGAGTTCAGGACCAGCCTGGCCAACATGGTGAAACCCTGTCTCTACTAAAAATACAAAAATTAGCCTGGTGTGATGGCAGCTGCCTGTAATCTCAGCTACTCGGGAGGCTGAGGCAGGAGAATCACTTGAACCCGGGAGGTGGAGTTTGCAGTGAGCATACCTGAACCTCGGAGGGTAGGGCGGGGCAGAGAGGACTGCAGATTCAGAAGACAGTCTTGCGCAGTGGAAGCAGAGAGAAAGAAGACTACTGGAGATTCAAAAGGGTGGAGGCTCCCTGTCTCCAGTCATATCCAGGGGACTAGTACTGGCCCATGAAAAGTGAACATAAGTGACGTTTGTGAATTCCAGGGCCAGGCATCTAAGAGCCAGTATACCGCTTCTATTTTCTCTTTTACCTTTAGCACTGACTGAAAACCACATACTGAGATTTTGAGGTGGAGGGGAAGCTGGATAGACTAGATTCCAGAATCACACACGGAGGAGGAGAGCTGTCCATGGGAGTCCTCCTGACTCACATCACATTCACATGAGCTTAAAGGAAGCTTTTGCTATGTTAAGCCCCTGAAATTCCAGAGCTCATGTGTTATCACAGCAGAGCCTAACCTATCCTATTACAACATGGAAGACTAAAGAACAGGAAAAGAACAAAGTAAACCCAGGGAAATCAGGAGGAAAGAATCTGAAAAAAGCAGAATTTACTAGAAAACATATATGCTGATCAAAAGCTAATGAGAAAGAAATCCAAATGAAAATAGCCTAAACCTAAGAGCTGATGGGTAGGGAGAGACTTCCTCTGGGGCAAAACTTGTCAAAGGGAAAAAGACTTGTAAATTAGGAATGACAATGGAAAGACAACGATATAATCAAAAAGATTCTATTAAATTTTAAAATCATTGTATAATGAATGCTTTTCTATCAAATATGTTATTCAAACTGACTCAAGAAAAGATAGACAACATGAATAGTTCAATAACCATTCAAGAAATCTGGAAAACTGTCAAAGAACTACATCTAGAAAACACCCTTGGAAAGTTGTTTTTATCTTCAAAGAACGAGTACTTCTCCATCTTGCCATTCTATAGGAACAAAAAGAACATTGAACAACTCATTTTACACAATTAACAAAACATGACAGATATGGGGAAAAAAAATCAAATGCTTTCATTTATGAATGTTGAATGTCAACATCCTAAATAACAAATTAAATCAAGCAGTATCGAAAAATATGCACACACCATACTCAAGATTAACTGCAGGAAGGCAAGGAGAGCTCAATATTAGAAAATCTATTGAGGTTCAAGCATCCAAAACACAAGCTCCTCATGGGTACTGACTCTATCATTGATGTATCAATGATGCCTGGAACATAAAAGTGCCCAATAAATATATATGGAATAAATTATTGAGTGATATTAAAATCAAAGAAAAAAACACATTGTGACCATCTGCAAATGCCACGATAAGTCAAATTTAACTTTGATGTCAAAGAAAACCTCAAAGTAAAATAAAATTATGCAATATGTAACATAATTAAAAAACAAAATATTTCAAACCAATCATTATGTATTTTAATTGAGGTTAATAAGACATGAATGTCCACATATTGCCATGATATTTTAACACTATTCTATAAGTCCTAGACAATGCAATTAGATGAGAAAATAAGTATAAACCACCAGAGAGGAAAATACAAAATTATTATTTGCAGAAGATATGACTGTCTACCTGGAAAATCCCACAGACTCAATTTTTTTTAAAAAAAGTATTTAAAAGTAATGAGATAGTTCATGAAGGTGGCTGTTAAGACAATTACATAAAAATCAACAACTTTGCTACATTCCAGCAATAAAGAGTAAGAAAAAATATATAATTTAACAAAATATTCAAATCACTGAAGCTACAGTAACAACACTGACAAATTACCTATAAGTAAAAGCAAAATTGTATAGGAGCAAAATGGACACAAACTACTTTATAGGATTATAAATAGATTGGAATAAACATGCCCTATTCCCAGATGAGAAGAATTCTCATTATACTCGATATTGTAAAAATGTCCATTTTTCTCCATCTTACTATACACTTTTTAAAAGTAATAATGAGAGACAATAAACAAATGAGCACAGTCAAGAAAACTGATCAACTTTCTTTCATAATGGAACAGTTTGGAGGTTAACTGTGGTTAAGACACAGCAAGATCCTCAGGTAAAGGCTGTTGAGCTCTAAAGACGCAGGAATGGCCCGGGTTGAAGCTGAGCTGAGGAGTTCAGCCTGACTCCACTCCCACCCAATGGACGGGGTCTCATGATAAGGATTAACCCACCACTGCTTATCTGGGTAGCTGAGTCCATCTTAAATTCCTGCCAGAACCAACAGACAAGAAAACAAACTAGAAATCCTAGAAAAAGATAAAAGTAGATGAAATTTTTTAGTACATAATGATGATGATATTTCAATATGGTGGGTATGAATTACACTATTCAATAGCAGGGTAATCAATTTAAAAAAGTGTAAGTATTATACCTAAGCCATGTCATACATCAAAATCAATGACTGACATATTAGAGATCTGAAGGTAAAATGAAATTATTATCAATAGTAATAAAAATGTATGCATAATTATATAATCTGCATCTGGGCAAAGTATCCCCAAACATAACACTGAAGAACAAACCACAAATAGATAGACTTAAGATCACAAAATGTTAAATTTATACATGGCCAAAAAAAAAAAAAAAGACATACAACAAAAATTTTTAAAATCTGTAGGGAGATGTGTGTAGCATATGACAAAGCATGCATACGCTTAATATATTAAAAATTACCTTAACACCAATAAGAAAACAATTGTGAACATGACTTTAGAAAAATGGGGCAAAGACAAATGCAGGCAATTTAGAAAAGGCAACTAATGTCAAGAGAACTTTAAAAATGTTCAGCCTCAAGGCCAGGCACAGTGGCTTACACCTGTAATCCCAGCAATTTGGGAGGCCAAAGCAGGCAGATCACAAGGTCAGGAGATGGAGACCATCCTGGCTAACACGGTGAAACCCTGTCTCCACTAAAAATACAAAAAAAAAAAAAAAATTAGCCAGGCGTGGTGGCGGGTGCCTGTAGTCCCAGCTACGCGGGAGGCTGAGGCAGGAGAATGGCATGAACCCAGGAGGCAGAGCTTGCAGTGAGCCGAGATCATGCCACTGCACTCCAGACTGGGTGACAGAGTGAGACTCCATCTCAAAAAAAAAAAAAGTTCAGCCTCAATAGAAAATAAAAGAGGCAGGGCCAGGTGTGGTGTCGCACACCTATAATCCCAGCACTTAGGGAGGCGGAGGATGGAGGATCACTTGAGCACAGGAGTTCAAGGCTGCAGTGAAAGCAGTGTGTGTATGTGTGTGTGTGTGTATAATATACACACTCACAGTCTTAAAAATTCACATATTCTTTGACCCAGCAATTACATTTCTGAGACTTCATCCTAAGAAGCTAAATTCATGAGAAATATTTGCTAAGTGAGTAGCAAAAGAAAATGAGTTAACTACAGTGGAATATTGCATAGCCTTGAAAAATTATGCTGGGGATTAACAGTTATTGACATGGGATCATATCCAAGATGTAATATGAAGGAAAAAAAACAGGTTACAAAACAGTATACAGAGTATGGTCTCTATTCTTTTTAAAAAGAATGTATATATATATATATATATATATATCCATATCTAAAATATTAACTATGGTCTCTGGGTAATGAGATTATAGGTGACTTTTTTTCCTTTCAGCTCATCCGTAAGTTTATGATTTTTCTACCATAAACAAATAATACTTATATAACCAAAATGAAGGTTAAAAAAAGTAAATTGAATTCTGTGGGAAAATAAACATTTATTCTAAAAATAAGCTCTAAAGTTGGAAAATGAAAGCAAAACATCTGCTTCCTGGACAGAAAGAAGAGTTTGAAATTGCTAGACAGCCACAAACTTCCCAAAGGCGGTGGAGTTCCAGGTGCCAGCTCAATTGGAGGCCCCACGCCCAAGGGAAGAGGCCTGACTCTCTGACTCTCCCCCCAACCTCCTGCCTGACCTACAACTACATCCACACAGAGCTGAAGCATAATTTTATTATTTGCTGTCTTTATCAAATAGCATTTGAAATAATCTGCTCTTGATTATTAATAAAAGGGATACTTACTAATCCCCTCTAAAAGGAATGGCCATAAATTACCGGCATATTCGTATGGCTACTGATTCACTTTCTCTAGAGAAAAAAAAAATGGTCCTTATTGCCCATCATTAAAAAAAGATCACTGATAAATTTCTTTGATGGAGACAAAATGGGAAGGAAAATGATTAATTGCTATTTAAGAGCATGGCTTCCTCACAATGACTTGCAGGTCTGGGATAACGGAATTCTGCAGGAAATCTAGACAGCTTCAGGCTTACTGCTGACAGCAGCTCAGCAGAAGGTGAAACCCAGCAGACCCACACAGTAAGGATCTTAGAAGATAAGAGCAAAGAATATCCTCTCCAGATTTGCTAACCCAGTAATCAGTGGGTTAGCACACTCTGTTATCTCTCACATATATACAGCAGAACAGGCAGTAAGGCCTGGGCTTCCATAAAACTCTAATGAAAAACTTTGCTCTGAGACCCATTCAATGTGCACAGCGATCCTTGGGGGACGGATTTGGGTCCAAGCGGGCTAACATGAAGCCCATGGCAGGGCCTGTGTTGGTCTGGCAGGTCTAATTCACAGTAAGGGAAATAGAAGGGAAGGAACAAAGCAGTCCAAAGCAAAATTTGGAATTGGTTCTGATTTTCCTCTAATGTCCTATTGATTGGGTCATGGCTCTTAGAAGGCCTACTACAAGGCAGGGCAATGTCTCAGGGAAACCTTCAAGGAAAAGATCCTCACTGACTTTGCCAGCTTTGGCCCAAACAAAAATGTCTGCAGCACCAGTGCTCCTAGAGGCTGCTGCAGCCTCAGCATCCAGCTCCCAGGCTCCCCACCACTGGCTAATGCCTGGGCCTCTGCAGCTGAATTCCAAGAGCTGTACAGCAGCAATGATACTTGCAAAGCTGTGCACCAGAAACCAAGCCTGCTTTGCAATGTACGCAAAGCAGTCAAGGAATAGAAAACAGGGCTCCAGAGACAAAACTTTGTCTTCACTCCCCAACTAATAGCCTCTAAATCCACACAATTCAACCCGACCCAACCAGCCTTCTCCTTCCCGCACACCCACAGTTCCTCACCGACTCCCAGATACTTTGAACATCACCCATTTTAAACAACAGCACAAGCCCCACTTGGACCATCACTGGGCAGTAGCTGCTGAAATCGTTTCTAAGAATCCTTTTCTACTTAGGAGGCCAACATTATTTTTGGAAGACTTGAATGGGTGTTCAGTGACAACGAACCACCTCACCCATTTGTTGAGCACTTCAATGGACCAGGCTCCCTCCAACCTCGTGACAGCCCTCTGAGGATGGGGCCGCTGTGAACCCACTGTGCAGGATGGAAAAAAAAGGTCCTCCCCACCAAATCAAGGTACCATTACTTCTTCCATTTTCTTTCTCTTAGTGGGTCTCGTGGGTGCCAAATTTTAGCTCAGGGCTTGGCTCCACCCAACACCAAGCAAATGTCACTTCCAAGAAAAATACTCTATGTCTTTCGGTATGCTTCTCACTCCAGCAACCACTAGACTCTCTCGAAGGTAAAAAGAAAAATGTGCCATCAATCAGGCAAGAACCAAATTCTCCCTTAAATCTTGCTCTATCCTTCCAACGCCCAGCAGTGCAGCTGTTCCTCTCTCCTCTGACCACCATCACAACATTAAAGAAACATGGTATCAGGAGCTTTCCCCATCTTTGAACTACTTCAAAAGACTCCCCTATCTATAGCGCATGGATCTTTTGTTCATTTACTCATTCCATTGCCAAAGAATGACAGAGGACCTTCTATACAGGGCAACGTTAGGGCAGTTGCCCCTGACTCCAAAGAGTTTAAAATCTAGTGGGGAAAGTAAATGACAAAAGATAAAAATTATAACACAAGTGAGCCATTATAACCATAGCATGCTTTTAGAATGCAGGTTCTTTTGTGTGTGTGTGTGTGTGTGTGTGTGTGTGTGTGTGTGTGTGTGTGAGAGAGAGAGAGAGAGAGAGAGAGAGAGAGAGACGGAGTCTCACTCTGTCGCCCAGGAGGGAGTGCAGTGGCGCAATCTTGGCTCCCTGCAACCTCCACCTCCTGGGTTCAAGTGATTCTCCCGCCTCAGCCTCCCCAGTAGCTGGGATTACAGGCGCCTGGCCACCATGCCCAGCTAATTTTTGTATTTTTAGTAGAGACGGGGTTTCACCATGTTGGCCAGGCTGGTCTCGAACTCCTGACCTCAGGTGATCCACCCTCCTTGGCCTCCCAAAGTGCTGGGACTACAGGCGTGAGCCACCGCACCCGGCCTAGAATGCAGGTTCCAGGCGAACAGGAATTTTGTTTGCCCTGTACTGCAATACTCCCTGAACCAGAGCAGTGTCTGGCACACAGTAGGCATCTAATAAAGGTACATATGCCATAGTGCATATAATTCAATAACAGTCATAACATTTGCCCAGAGATACTTGTAGCTACTATTTATTAAGCATTTCCTAGTGCTGAGCACTGCTAGGTACTTTTCACAGGTTATTTATGGTATCACTGCAGTTACCACATTACCACAGTGCAATCCTTATTACTCCCATTTTGCAAGTAAGAAAATTAATGTGCAGAGAATTAAGCTCAGGATTCCACAATCAGCAACAAACTAAACCTGTCCCAGTGGAAAGCCTGTGCTCCTAACCATGAGGCACACGGTGGCCAGGGAGTGCTTCCCAAAGGAGGGATTGAAGTGAAGGGACAGAAAGGGGAAAGTTCAAAGCAGAAGGAACACGTGCAGACTATGCAGACTAAGGAAACAGACCAAGGAGGGGCCGAAACGTTTCTCAGTTAAATACTATGGGTTTTATCAAATCTCTTCATAGTTGCTGACGCCCTCAATACACCTTGGACGTGAGCACTTCAAGAGAAAGTACTAGTAACCCAGCAGAGTACGTTTAAGTAGGGCAACTCCTACATTGTTAAAATGACTTGAAGTTTTATATTCAGAACTCCAGAACCTGCAACTTAGGGAAGGCGAGCCGTGAGGAAGGACTTTAAGTCCTCTTAGTCCTCCCTCGGAAAGAGGAAAACTTGAGAAAAATACAAGGATAAAAATCAAGTGCTTTATAACTGCACACCTAAAGTCCAAATTCCAATCCTATGTGCTTCTACTGATTTAAGAAATTAAAAAGCAACCGCGGGCTCTTTTACTCCAGTACCCATAGGATCATGACCCAAAACATTCTCCATAATAGAGGAGAAGCTGCCCCTCTGACTGACCCTCATGGACCCTGGGGTAAACCGTTTTAATCCTGGCAATAAACATCGATTGAGAGTCAATAGTCTAAACGGCACTGCACTATCTACACAGGCATACGACAGCAATCAATATATTCTGCTGGAAGCAGACAGACAAGAAAATAAAAAATAAAAGCGTTTCAATCAGTGACGAGTGCTGTCCAGAAATGAAAAAATGATGAGCTGGAGGTAAATAGGGGAGGAAGGGCCTCTTGAAGGCCTTGGAACCAAGGCTGAAATGATGAGAAAAAGCTACTTGGAAGGAGCACATTCTCAGCCAAGAAAAAAAAAATGGGAAAACAGTAAAAACAAATCCTCAAGGTGGATATGAGCTCAGTGTGTTTGGGGCAAGAAAGGCCACATGGCTAGAGCTCCATGAATGTGGAGAGAGTGGAAGAGATGAGAATGGGGAGAAAAAGAGTTAAGAAAAAAGGCCAACCAAGGATGGTCCTGTAGAACCCTGGCAAGATATGAGATGCTAAGCACAATAAGATGTCGCTGGAAGCTTTTCAGCAGCAAGGTAACATGAACTGGTTTTTGCTTTAAAAGGCTTGCTCTGGATTTCATCAAAAGCGATACAGGCTGGCCCTCACCTGGCCCAGTGCACAACACAATGGCTACCAATGGAGAAAGGCAGAATGCATCCACATGCCAACATCCACCAGAGTCCCAACAAAGAAGAGGAAAGAACCTCTTGGTAACCAGCTGCTTGGACTTCCAAGAACGTGCTGTCAATACCTAAGACCACTTTTTCTGAAATCCAACCTCCCCTCACCATTTTGCATTCCCCCCATGGATGAGGCTGAAAAATAAGATATGATGCCATGGCACAAAAATCTCCCCCATGTAAAAACAGGTCCTGAAAAAAAGAAGAATTGTGCTTCAGGAAGGCCAGGGAGGAGGCAAAAACACGTTCTGAACATTTAGATTCTAGCACAGCACTGAAACCCCAAGACCAAGAGAAACCAGCAACCCGAGTCTAGTGTCAGGGGCCTCCTGGTCATTTGGCTGGTCTGAGGTGATGGCCAATGCCCGCCTGCAGGGTGATGAAGAAGCCAAGACATTAAAGACGGGTCGGCTTGACTGTCATCTGCTAAACAACGAATACCAGGAAACACTATCTCGGCATCCAACACATCAAAAGGCAGTCCACGTGAGGCTATATCTGTGGCAATACCATGCCAGAAATCTGGGCTAATCTGACTCTGCTATTCATAAATTCCCCCTCATGTTAAAGCACATGTGTTTGGGAAGGAAAAATGAATCCAAGTCAATTTTAGACATTGTTACTTGGAAACCATCTGGAGTCCCTGGAAGCATAAGAAGCCACCGCATCCCCTGCCCTCAAATGCCCACTGTAACTAGGGCAGTATGCTTAGACGGGAGTTCAGATGTCCCCTATTCCCCAGAGATGTCCCCACCCCCATCCTACCAGGTGCCAGTTCAGGCTCCACTTCCCACCCAAGAAAGGTATTCGGTTTCTTGGTAAACCTAGTGGAGAGCCCTCGATGTGTTGAGCTTGCATTTGAACTGCACCCAAGGCTGGATTCTTTGCTTTCTGATTGCTTTAGAACTGCACACCTGAATTCCTTTGCCACAGCAGCAACGGAAATCCCTCCCCAGGAGTAGGGGTTCCAGGAAAAATCCCCTCTACTTAACGATCCTGTGCTCAAAGAATATCTAGTCTTGGGAGAGACCCACCAGGATTTTTATGTAACCTTAATAGATGTTGGCACCCTGCAGAGCCGCTCCTGGAGCCCAGATGTAGCCCATTTTCACCGTGATGGCAGCAGGCGGGGTCTTGCAGCTTCCCCCGGCCAGACTCTTCTGACTGTGGGGCCTCTGTCCCCCTCCCCTACCTGGCTGCGATTCTCTGCTTATCTCATCTTCCCGAGGACTTGGGCCTCCTTTTTGCAGCCTCCCTCCCTCCACTGAAATCAGTCTTAACATCAAGCAGGCAGCAACGCCATTCCACCAGCACCTTCCTCCCTCTCCCACCCCTCACCCTTTCCCCTCACCAAACGCCTTAAGAAACCCAGCCAGGAAAGTGATCCAGAATCTCGTACAGTCATAGTCCCTGAAAACAAACACGGCGGGAGGGGCAGGCCGACCAGGCCCAGCACTTCCCTGGACCCGGGAGCAGCCCTGAACTCGGCGCAGGGGAGGAGAGGGAAGAGATCTCCGGAGACCGACTGCGGTTCGGCTGCCTCTAACACAATCAGTGCAAACACCTGTTTCCAGAAAGATACGCGGCCAGAGGGCGAAGGGAGTCCCGGGGAAAGGCAGGGAGGACGAAGCGAAGGGGCAGCCGGGGACGCAGGTAAAGGATGCGTCACACTCTGCGCTTGGCAACTGGAGCCCGGAGCAGAAGGCGGCAGGTGAGAAGGGCTCCGGGGTCTGGGAAGTTCAGGGAGGAGGGGTCGCGCCTGCGAGCTGCGCCTGGAGGGAGCTGGTGCAGGGGAAGGGACGGAAGCAAGGGGGACGGGAGGCCGGGCGGGCTCCATCACCTGCGCGCCGCGGCGGATGCAGCCTCGCGGGCGCGCACGGGCACCGGTGCCCGCGGGTGACCTACCTGCCCACCGTCTGGTTGGCCAGCTGGCGCATGCGATTGAACTGCTTCTTCATCGTGGCCCCGCTGCCGCGCTAGCCCGGGAGCTGGGGAAGGACGGAGCAGCGCGGAGCCCGCCGCAGGGTTACATGGCTCCCGCGCGGAGCCTCCCGGGCGACGGCGGCGGCACTGCGGAGCCTCCGGGAGCCGTCTGGCCCGCGCGCAGCTCCCTCCCGAGGGCACCGCCGCCTACTCCTCCTCCCGCCGCGCCGCCTCCTGCTGCATCCCCCTCACGCGCGCCGCGCAATGCCCGGGGCAGAGCAATGCCCGGGGCCGCCCTCGGCACCGGCCCGCTCCGCCCGGGCTGCCTGCCCCTAGTCCCAGTTCGGCGCGGAGACCCGGGAGTCTCCGCAGGCTGGCTGGCCGGCTGGCCGGGCGGTCCCCGTGCGCCTGTGCGGAGAACGCCGTGCATGCCGGGACTTGTAGTTTCGCGCCCGGTGCCCACCTTTCCTCTGTCCAAAGTTTGCAAGGACAGTAGAGTGCGGAGGTGGGAGAAGGCAGCGTCACCAGCAGCTTTGCACTTTAGCGTTCGAGTAAGGGAAACGTTTTCCTGTTTTAAAAATGGCAAAGTGGGACCAAGAATACAACAGCAAATAAAGAAAGTGAGCATCTGTCTCGCATTGTATTTTTAGTGAATGTGAGGCATCAGTGTTCTGAATTCACAGAAGGGAGATTTATGCTAGCAGATATGTGGCTGATAAAACAGTCTAAGGTCACCTGATTAATGATGAGGTTCAAGGTTAAGCTTGAAACACAGGGGCTGACAGCAGATTTTGAACCAGGCGTAGCTTGCATCCCAGAAGTCCGATTCTTAATTTTTACCAAACCAAACCTATTAGGTAACCAGAAGCCAATATAGATAGTGACATCGTGCTTACTGGCCCAACCTGTCTGAGACAGCTTTTTGTATGGCTTAGATGCCAATCTCGTATCTAGTCTCATTTCCCTTCCATCACCAGGAGACCAAGGGGCATCAGCTGTAGCACCCCCCGAGTGTCCTGCACCACAGCATCCCATTGGCGTCAGTTGACTCCTTGGAAGGGGTTGTGGCTTCTTTGGTCTCTATCCTTAGAAAAAGATAGGTGAGCCGGGCGCAGTGGCTCACGCTTGTAATCCCAGCAATTTGGGAGGCCAAGGAGGGTGGATCACGAGGTCAGGAGTTCAAGACCAGCCTGGCCAACACAGTGAAACCCTGTCTCTACTAAAAATACAAAACTTAGCTGGGCATGGTGGCGGGCACCTCTAATCCCAGCTACTTGGGAGGCTGAGGCAGGAGAATAGCTTGAACCCGGGAGGTGGAGGTTGCAGTGAGTGGAGATCGTGCCATTGCACTCCAGTCTGGGTGACAGAGCTAGACTCCATCTCAAAAAAAAAAAAGAAAAAAAAGAAAGAAAGAAAAAGAAAGAAAGAAAGAAAGAAAGAAAGAAAGAAAGAAAGAAAAAGATTGGTGATTGTAGTTAGGTTTCATCATTACATATCAAGGTTTTATCATTATATATCAAGTAAGAGCAGTATTGTTGGGTGTGAGGCACTCTGGATTAAACAGACAGGAGTTCCTGCGTCAGAATTCCACATACCTGTTATATAACCTTAGGAAAATAGCTTAACCTCTCCAAACCTCTTGTTTCCTCATCCCTAAACAGAGAAATATGCTGCCTGATCTCCAGTAAGAGAACTGTTTGTTAAATTACCAATAATCAAATTACATATAAATTTTCATATAGTATATTGCCATATTCATTTACTACAAAATGATTATACTTAGCATAATAGAGAAAAATCCTATTCATACAACAGAATTACTAATCTTATAAAGGAAAGATCTTCTTTGAAATGGGATATTTTGCATATGTTGATTATAGTTGCAAGATGTCCTAAATATGGCTCTAAGTATCTTGCTGGCCAGCTGAACAAAAAATGGTTTGAGGCATGTCTTGGCTGAATGAACATGAAATCTTTAATTAATTGTGAATTTAGCCTCTGCTTATTAGGTCAGACAACTCCAGCCAGTGAATAAACGAAGGCATTATTTGCTTTTAACCAACTATGTTGTACCTATAATGTCAATATGATGTCTATATTAAGTGAAATTATTTCCATTTTGATATTTTTTTAATTTTATTATTATTATACTTTAAGTTTTAGGGTACATGTGCACAACGTGCAGGCTTGTCACACATGTATACACGTGCCATGTTGGTATGCTGCACCCACAAACTCATCATTTAGCATTAGGTACATCTCCCAACGCCATCCCTCCCCATTTTCAGATTTTTAAAAAAGCAAAGTACAACATGCTTTTTATGTGTATAAACAGTAAGACATTAAGGTCACTGTATGACTTTTAGCAACACTATCTCTGGTAACTTCTAGAACTGCACTGTTGAATATAGTATCCCCTAGCCACATGTGGTTGTTGAAATTTAAGTTAATTAAAATTCAAAATTTAGTTCCTCGCTTTTGCACTGTTGGTGGGAGTGTAATTTAGTTCAACCATTGTGGAAGACAGTGTGGCAATTCCTCAAGGATCTAGAACTAGAAATACCATTTGACCCAGCAATCCCATTACTGGGTATATACTCAAAGGATTATAAATCATTCTACTATAAAGACACATGCACATGTATGTTTATTGTGGCACTGTTCACAATAGCAAAGACTTGGAAACAACCCTAATGCCCATCAGTGATAGACTGGATAAAAAAAATGTGGCTCATATTCACCATGGAATACCATGCAGCCATAAAAAAGGGTGAGTTCATGTCCTTTGCAGAGACATGGATACAGCCATAAAAAAGGATTAGTTCATGTCCTTTGCAGGGACATGGATGAAGCTGTAAACCATCATTCTCAGCAGAGTAACACAGGAACAGAAAACCAAACACCGCATGTTCTCACTCATAAGTGGGAGTTGAACAAAGAGAAAACATGGACACAGGGAGGGGAACATCACACACTGGGGCCTGTCGTGGGTGGGGGCTAGGGGAGGGATAGCATCAGGAGAAATACCTAATGTAGATGATGGGTTGATGGGTTCAGCAAACCACCATGGCCCGTGTATACCTATGTAACAAACCTGCATGTTCTGCACACATATCCCGGAACTTAAAGTATAATAAAAAATAAAATAAAATAAAAACAGAATTTAGTTCCTCAGTCACCCAAGTCACATTCGAAGTGCTTAAGAGCCACATGTGGCTAAAGGCTACTGTATTGGACAGCACAGATAAAGAACATTCCTATCCTCCCAGAAAGTTCTACTTGTCAGCACTAATTCTCAAGAACTCTGGTAGACAACTCCAATATCATGCCAGCCCCTGCCTTCAATCCCAAGATTTTTCCGTTCCAAAGGGAAATCCCTTTGGCAGCCTCCCCTGCCAGAGTGTGGTCCAATAATGTTTTATTAACTGGTGGCTTCTCCACATGTTTTCTGTCTTCCTTTGAATGCTTCCTCCACTCAGGAAGCAGCTAGTGCATTTTCTGCTTTCTACCCCAGGGAAGGGATAATAGTGCAGAAACAGGAGCTTCAGAAACACATGTGACAGAATAGAGTTCTTCAAGAAAAGAGTTTTGAGTTTCCAGAATACAGGCTTTGGAGCTTTAATAGTCTATGTCAGAAATAGTAGATTATAAAGCATATATCATCCTGCTTAGTCTAAATAAAGAACCTACAGGCTGTGAGATGTTGAAGATGGTGATGGGGACTGGAAAACGGGAGAGAAAGAGAGAAGAAAAGTAGATGATGCTTGTGCGGATACTGTTAATGCCCAAAAAATTTCACTGCCAATCCCTATGGGAAGGATTCTATTTTACCTTACTGTTGAGCTAAAGATCGGTCATGTGATTTTCTTTGAACAATGAATATGCACAGAAGTGACTTTTATGCTTCTTCTGAGGGCAGAAGTTTTAGGAGTCATTTTGTGATCCTGCCCTCTTCTTCTTAATACTGGCAATGAACCAGTTAGGGGATGCTGTGGAACAGTGATGTGGCCCTCCAGCTGGAGTGAAAAAAGCTATCTTTGCTGTTTTAAATCAGAGGTTTGGGGATTGTTACTGTAACATAATTGAGTCTAAGCTGACTGCTACAGTGGGTCTCTCTGAGAAAGTAGCATGCACCTTGCTTTTCCCCATGGTCAACAATTAGGTTGGGGGCAGGCAGACTGGAGACAGATATGTCATATCATTTTGGGGCATCTGAGCACAGTGGAGAAACTGTACACCACTCCTGGAGTGAAGGCTAGGCATGGCCAAGCTTGCAGAGATCCTCTGCCTTCTAAGACACAGGACCAGTAAGACATCTACATGAAGTGCCTCAGGTACCCATACCACAGGCCAGTGGCAGCCCCAGAGCTCCCTGCACCCAAGCCATGTGCAATGATTTGGTGTCTGCATGTGTGCTGTGAGGATATACAAATGTACCTGAAAGAGCTGGATGTGAAAGCTATTGAGATCATGATGATCAGGAGGAGGAGGCAGCATTGGCCAAGATGGGGAATGAAGATGGAATTGCCTAAAACTTAATCTTTGCCACCTAGAAGAATAGACTTAATATAAAATTTAAATGTATTTGCAAAAGAAGAAGAGGAGGTGAGGAAGGAGGGTGGGAAGGGGAAAGAAGAGAAGGAAGAAGAGGAGAAAAGAAGAAAGAAATTTCTATGTCTTGTATACCTAGCTTTGACCTATGGGAAGATTACACTTCCCTGCTCCTGTTGACCTTGACTTTGACCTTGTCACTTGCTTTGGCCAACAATATATGGGCTTCTTACTTGCTTCAGCAACGTTGTAGTACTATTTGTCTCAGGTATGTTTCTTAGAAATCTGATACTCCATTTAGAAGCCCCCGAATTAGAATGGTTTTAACCTCTGCTCTGAGAGCAAGCATTCACTAGAGCTACCTGGCCAACATGGGAATCATTAGCTACATGTGGTTACTTAAATATTATTTTAAATTAGGTTAAATAAAACAAAAGTTTCAGTCTTTCATTTCAAGTGCCCAATAACTACATGTGGCTAGTGGCTGCCATAGTAGACAGTGTGAAATAACATTTTCATCATCACAGGAAGCTCCTTTGGACAGGGCTGGTCTACAGAACAGAATTCAGAATAACCTCATGTGTCACTTAACAACAGGGACACGTTCTGAGAAATACATTATTAGGTGATTTTGTTATTGCACAAACATCCTAGGAAGTACTTACACAGCCAGGCGTGGTGCCTCACGCCTGTAACTCCAGCACTTTGGGAGGCCACAGCAGGTGGATCACCTGAGGTCAGGAGTTCGAAACCAGCCTGGCCAACGTGGTGAAAACCCGTCTCTGCTAGAAATACAAAATTTAGCTAAGTGTGGTGGTGGACGCCTGTAATCCCAGCTACTTGGGAGGCTGAGGCAGGAGAATCGCTTGAACCCAGGAGGAGGAGTTTGTAGTGAGCCGAGATCGCGCCACTGCACTCCAGCCTAGGCGACAGAGAGAGACTCCGTTTCAAAAAAAAAAAGAAAAGTACTTACACAGACCAAGATGGTATAGCCTACTGCACACCTAGGTTATAATGTATAGCCTACTGCTCCTAGGCTACAAACCTGTATAGCATGTCACTGTACTGAATAGTGTAGGCAATTGTAACACAATGGTAAGTGTTTGTGTTAATCTGAACACATCTAAACATAGAAAAAGTACAATAAAAATACAGTGTTATAACCTTATGGGACCACTGTTGTATATACAGTTCTTTGTTGACTGAAACATCCTATACATCATATGACTGTGTAGGGTCCACAAAAGAGGGAAAGCAGAACATGAAGCTCGAGCTCATTATAATTATGGCCAATCATCTTGCTGGACTTCTCCAGGACACTCTTTTCTTATGTACTATATGGGGGTTTATAGTACAAAATCTCTAAGTAATATGTTTTGGGGGAATTAACTGGCCAGTCTATTTGCTCAATAAATTGCTGTTGGAGAAGATACACCTATGCCTTACAGTATTTGATATGTCAAAACAACATTCAGTGCTACAATACAACTGAAGGATATTACAGATTCCAATCACCTTTATACTTGCAGGTATCAAACTTGACTTGCACCATTAAAGTATATCTGTTAGCCTAAAATATTTTTTAAATAGGATGATAGATGTTCCCATCTTTGGGCATGGTATTAATAGATGTCATTAACTCCAATTTTCAGCCTTCCCTTAATATACCTTTCCATGGTCTCATCACAGGCAGAGTGTATTTTCCCACTTAATAACTTAGGACTTGACCAAGAGACTTCTTTGGCTAACGGCCTGTGGGTGGAAGTGATGTATGCCACTTCCAAGCTGTGCATTAAGAGGCTTTGTACATTTTCCTCTGGTCTTCTGGCACATTTACCACTGCCATAAAAAAAAACCTTCCCCCGATAGTTGCTTGTCTTCTCTCTTGGGCTCCAGAGGAACAATTGTACAGCAGGCCCAATACAGACCTTAGAATAAATTAAGGGTGTAATTGATCACTTAATTTCAGGACTGGTTATTTCAAAGAGATAGATAAAATGAATAGATAGAAAGGCAGAAAGAAGAAAAACACACAACTTTAGAAACAAGAAAAAGGATTTAATCACAGTTGCAAAAAAAAGTATAAGAGAATACTTTTGCAATCTTATGTTTACTTATTTTAAAGTAAGCTCTTTATTTGCTTGGAGAATGTAACTGCTACAAGTGTTCCTTTTTTTTTTTTTTTTTTTTTTTTTTTTTTTGAGATGGAGTCTTGCTCTGTATCCCAGGCTGGAGCGCAGTGGCGCAGTCTCGGCTCACTGCAACCTTCGCCTCCCGGGTTCAAGCTATTCTCATGCCTCAGCCTCCCTGAGTAGCTGGAATTACAGGCGCCTACCACCATGCCCAGATAATTTTTGTATTTTTAGTAAAGACAGAGTTTCACCATGTTGGCCAGGCTGTTTTTGAACTCCTGACCTCAGGTGATCCGCCTGCCTCTGCCTCCCAAAGTGCTGAGATTATAGGCATGAGCCACCGTGCCTGGCCTGCTACAGGTTTTTCAAAAATAGGTAGGAAGCATGAGGGGACCAGGAACATGGAAAAACTTGGAAAACTTTTCAAGGAACAACACTCCCCAAAGTAGCCAGGCCCATATGGTTTTATGGGGAGCACTTTCAAAGCTTCAAAGAACAGATAATTCTTCTGCTATTTAAAGTGTTTCAGAGCACAGAAACAAAATGAAAGCATCCAAATTCACTTTATGAAATTGCCTTAACTCTGTTATCAAACCTGATGAAGATGGCACAAACACCAAAACGACAAATCAATATCGCCTACAAGAATAGATACAGGCCGGCTGCGGTGGCTCACACCTGTAATCCCAGCACTTTGGGATGCCGAGGCGGGTGGATTACCTGAGGTCAGGAGTTCGAGACCAGCCTGCCCAACATGGAGAAACCCCATCTCTACTAAAAGTACAAAATTAGCCGGGCGTGGTGGCACATGCCTGTATTTCCAGCTACTTCGGAGGCTGAGGCAGGAGAATTGCTGGAACTCGGGAGGCGGAAGTTGCAGTGAGCCGAGATCGCACCACTGCACTCCAGCCTGGCGACAAAGCGAGACTCTGTCTTGGGAAAAAAAAAAAAAAGAATAGATATAAAAATTATTAATAAAATGTTAGTAAATAAAGCCCAACAGTATATGTGTTTATATATAAATATGTTATACATTTTAATGTTATTGAGGAAAAAAATTGGAAAATTCAGATTCATTTAAAAAGCGAAAAATGCCCATATTCTTACTAATCAAGATAACACTGGGAATTTATAAACGTGTTTCAAAAATAGGATCAGACTATTGTTAGGACAATATGTTCTTTCTTATCTTCTGTTATTCTAAATATCTGCGATCAACATGTTAATGGTTAAAACTTTTTGCATATATTTATTTACTTAAGATCAAAGTTAAATAATTAGAATTTCTGAATTGAAGTGTGTCATGTTTTAAAGCTTTTTATATGTATTGCCAAATTATCCTGTAGATAAATAATGGAAATTTTTGCAGTCCCAACTACAGAGTGTAAATATGCCATTTTCTCCATCCCTAACCTATGCTGAGTATTACCACTCTTAATAATCCTGCCAGATGAATAGAGGAGAAATAGCATTATTATGCTGTTTTAATTTGCATTTGTTTTTACCACATTAAACATTTTCCTACATGTTTCATGGCCATTAGTATTACTTCTTTGGTTAATTAATTCTTCATGTCCTTAGCCCATTTTTCTGTTGTAGGTCTACATTTTCTTATCAATTTTTAAAAGCTTTTTAGTCAGCCAGGCGCAATGGCTCATGCCTGTATTCCCAGCATTCTGGGAGGCCGCGGCAGGTGGATCACGAGGTCAGGAGATCGAGACCATCCTGGCTAACATGGTGAAACCCCGTCTCTACTAAAAATACAAAAAATTAGCCAGGCGTGGTGGCAGGTGCCTGTAGTACCAGCTACTCGGGAGGCTGAGGCAGGAGAATGGCGTGAACCCAGGAGGCGGAGATTGCAGTGAGCCGAGATAGCGCCACTGCACTCCAGCCTGGGCAACAGAGCGAGACTCCATCTCAAAAAAAAAAAAAAAAAAAAAAAGTTTTTAGTCATATTAATTATCCTAATGCTATTGTATCTTATGGCAAATGTTTTCTCTAGTTTGGCCTTTCCTTTTCAACATCTGTAATGTTAATTTTTATCTTCCATGAATTCTACTTTTTTTTTTTTTCTGAGATGGAGTTTCACCCTTGTTGCCCAGGTTGGAGTGCAATAGCACAATTTCGGCTCACTGCAACCTCCATCTCCCGGGCTCAAGCGATTCTCCTGCCTCAGCCTCCCAAGTAGTTGGGATTACAGGCACGAGCCACCACACCTGGCTAATTTTGTATTTTTAGCAGAGACAAGGTTTCAACATGTTGGTCAGGCTGCTCTCGAACTCCTGACCTCAGGTGATCCACCTGCCTCGGCCTCCCAAAGTGCTGGGATTACAGGCATGCGCTGCCATGCCCAGCCAAAATTCTACATTTTTAATGTGCTCAGATCCATCAATCTTTTCCTTTATGTTTTATGCCTTTGGTTTAATGCTTAGAAAGTTTCCCTTATCCCCAAAAGATAGAAAATTTACTATATTTTTACCTAAAACATTTATGTGTTAACTTTCTTTATTCTTAGTAAACTTTACATTCAACTTCTGGTAACAAAATGTTAACAAAAGCCAGTAGTTTTGACTCATTTCTCCCTCCAATAATATCTATTCGAAATAACTCATCAAACATAATAGAGCAATTCTGTGTCACTCATGGAAATTAGAGAAAGGTCCCATTCACAATCTTGTCAAAAAATGGAACAGGTGATTTCTGAGTGAGGGAGTCCTGGCTAGGTAGATTTACTATGTGTAGTAACTTTTGGGGGAAATTAAACTGAGATCTGCACCATTTCTGACCTGACGCCTTTCTGTCCAACTCAGCTACCAACTCTAAACTAACCAGACCTCTCTATGTGAGACTGACAAGCAGAAAAAAAGACTTAGTATTTCAGTGTAATAGTGATGAAAATGAAGAAGGTAATAATAAACGATATAGCCAAGTACTACTGTAAGTGCTATGACATACATTATCTTATTTAATCCTTAGAAGAACTCTACCATGAGGGTTTGACTATACCTATCAAATAAACCAAGCTCAGAGGGTTTAGGTGAACTACCATTCAAGTGTCAGAACTAGGATTCAAACCTGGGTTTTTCTAGTTCAAATACCTGTGCTTTTATTATAGGCTATTACCTCCATAAAACCGGGAGACTAATCTGAGAATCCAGAGAAAATAGCTTCTAGTGAAAGTTATGCAAGAAGTAAGGGAAATATATTTTTTCACTCTAATTTGTATTCTTGGTGAGAACTGAGAGAACACTGCTTTAATATAACAAGAGCTGGTTGCCATGAAGAAGAGCCACATTAAACAAGAAAGAGTTCTTGGATAAGAAACACATGACTTCCAAACTAATGAAACTCCAGAGAGGCAGGAAATAGCAGATCTGGCACTGCCCAAAATGGAATTACTGCATTAGAAGATGGGCTGGAAGAATGATCCCAAAATTCAGAGGGAAAAAGTAGGTAATGCAATGAAATAGTGAGGAAAGGAAAAATAGACGTGGAATCTTTTTTCAAAACATTCAAACAAATATGTAACAGAATTTGCAGAGCAGATGATGAAGAAGAAATAAGCATAAAAAATACTAAAAAAGGCCGGGCGCAGTGGCTCATGCCTGTAATCGCAGCACTTTGGGAGGCCGAGGCAGGCAGATCACCTGAGGTTAGGAGTTCGAGACCAGCCTGGCCAACTTGGAGAAACCCCCATCTCTACTAAAAATACAAAATTAATTAGCCGGGTGTGGTGGCGCATGCCTGTAATCCCAGCCACTTAGGAGGCGGAGGTTGTGGTGAGCCGAGATCGCGCTATTGCACTACAGCCTGGGCAATAAGAGCGAAACTCTGTCTCAAAGAAACAAACAAACAAACAAACAAACAAAAAATTTTGCAGAGAATGGCCCAAGTCAAAATTAAAATAATTCACTAAGTGCTAGAAAATATTACTGCACAGGAAAAACAAAATCCCTAGACATATCTTGATTAAATTTCTGAATTTCGCAGACACACACACACACACACACACCAGAAAAAAAGAAGTTTTCTCTGAGAAGAGAAGCTGGTTTGCCTCATGCTTCACATCTGCAATGCTCAATGCCAATAAAATTTGGAACAAGATTACACGGCACCCATGAAAATAGGTCATAACTCAAATGCAACTCAAAAGTCTACATCTGGCCTAACATTCACAAACGAGGGCAAAAGGAAGTCATTTTTAGACATGTAATGACTGAAAAGGTTTATCAACTACCCATTTTTTCTGGAAAAAAAAAACTCAAAAATTACTGTTTTTCGAAAGAAAAATCAAACTAAAAAACAGGAGAAAAAATTCTTCATGATCTTGTGGTAGACAATGATTTCTTAAACATGACACCAAATATTCTAATCTTAAAGGAAATATTGGCAAATTGGACTACTTAACAATTAAGAACTTTGGTTCTTAGTGGTTCATCTGATGACACTATTAAGAGAACGAAAAAGGCCAAGCCCCATGGCACACGCCTGTTATCCCAGCATTTTGAAAGCATGAGGCGGGAGGATCACTTGAGCACAAGAGTTCGAGACTAGCCTGGGCAACTCCAAAACTCCATTTCTACAAAAAAAAAAAAAAAAAAAAAAAAAAAAAAAAAAAAAAATTCAATAATTAGCCAGACCTGGTGGCAGTGCCTATAGTCTCAGCTACTCTGAAGGCTGAGGTGGGAGGATCACTTGAGCCTGGGAGGGCAGAGGCTGAACTGAGCGGAGATTGCACCACTGAACTTCAGCCTTGGGAACAGAGTGAGGCCCTGTCTCAAAAAATAAAAAACAGAATGAAAAAGAAATCATCATAGTGAGACGAATTATTTGCAATACATTCAACCTTCATAAAACAGGGAGAGAGAGAACTCAACTCCAAAGTATATAAATAATCCGGATGGGTATGGTGGCTCATGGCTGTAATCTCGGCACTTTGGGAAGCCAAGGCAGGCAGATCACTTGAGCCCAGGAGTTCAAGACCAGCCTAGGCAACATCTCTACTGAAAAAAAAAAAAAAAACAAAAATTAGCCAGGCCTGGTGGCGCATGCCTGTAGTCCCAGCTACCCAGGAGGCTGAGGTAGGAGAATCACCTGAGCTCAGGGAGTCGAAGCTGCAGTAAGCCGAGATCAGGCCACTGCACTCCAACCTGGGCAACAGAGCAACAGTGTGAGACCCTGTCTCAAAGAAAAATAGATGATAGATAGATAGATAGATAGATAGATAGATAGATAGATAGATAGATAGGTGTGTGTGTGTATATATGTGTATACATGTGTGCATGTATTTGGGTGTGTATGTGTGTGTGTGTGTATACATATATAGACTCTGGGGCTGGGAGCGGTGGCTCACACCTGGAATCCCAGCCCTTTGGGAGGCCGAGGTGGGTGGATTGCCTGAGGTCAGGAGTTCAAGACCAGCCTGGTCAACATGGTAAAACCCCCGTCTCTACTAAAAATACAAAAAAAAATTAGCTGGGTGTGGTGGTGGGTGCCTGTAATCCCAGCTACTCTGAGGGTTGAGGCAGGAGAATTGCTTGAACCCAGGAGATGGAGGTTGCAGCAAGCCAAGATTGCACCACTGCACTCCAGCCCAGGTGACAGAGCAAGACCCCATCTCAAAAAAAAAAGAAAAAAGAAAAAAAGAAAGAAAGGAGAGAAGGAAGGGAGGAAGGAAGGGAGGACGGAAGGAAGGAAGGAAGGGAGGAAGGAAGGAAGGAGAAGAAATAAAGAAAAGAAAGAAAGAAAGAGAATCCTACAAATCAATGGGAAAAAGGAAGAAACCTTCAAGAGAAACTGACAAGAGATCAAGAGATTTGAATAGTCACTTTACCACAGAGACTATCCAAATGGCCCAAGAACACGAAAAGTTGCTCAACCTTGTTAATCATCCAATATATACCATTGATATGACAATGAAATACCACCACACACCCATGGAAGAGCTAAAATGGAAAGAGACTGGCTAAACCAGTGTTGGTGAGGATGCAGAGCCAGTGGGACTGTCATATAATGCATTTTAGTGGGAGGGAAACCAGTACAGTACTTTAGAGAGCTGTGTTTGCAGTATGCGCTAAGGCTGAGCAGTATGTACACTTCATGACCCAGCAATTTCACTTGTTCAACAGAAATGTGGACACATTTACCACAAAAGGCACGCACTAGAATGTTTGTATTGGCAACATTTGTAATAGTCAAAAATTGGAACCACTTGAAGTCCCCATTGACAACATAGTGGATAAATAAAAAGGTGGTGTATTCATACAATACAATGAATTGTATGAATTCATAATCATATAAAGGTGGTGTATATATGGAAAGAAAAAGGAATGTATTAATGCTTCACCTAACAGTGGATGAAAATATGGATGAATCTCACAATGGAGGCTGAGCAAAAACAGCCAGATACAGAACAGTATATACTGTATGATTTCACTTACATTAAGTTTAAAAACAAGCAAAGTGAATCAATGGTAATAGAAGTCAGTATGGAATTTATCTTGGGGGAGCTGGGAAAAGGTGCTGTAGTATCGGGGAGGTGGCACATAGAGGACTTCTATAGTTCCGGTAACAGAAATGTCCAATTTCTTGATTTAAGTGGTGGTTACATTGAGAATACTCATTTTATAAAAATTTATCAAGCTCTACACTTATGATGGTGCACTTCTCTGTATCATATTTTAAAAACTAATGTTTATATATAAATTAACAAATAGAAGCTTAAACACTTGGAAATTATAAGGCAGTCTTCTAAGTTATCTCTTAGATCAAAAAGGAAATCAAGAATGTAATTACAGAATATATAGAAACATACTACTATGTAAATATTGCATAAACACCCACAGTTTCACCTCAAAACTGCATTCAAAAGAAATTCATAGAGATAAATATTTTTAATGTTATCAGAAAGAAACAAATTATGCTTTTATCTCAAAAAGCCCAAAAAGAGGAAAAATAGAAAATCAGTATCAGCTGGTCGTGGTGGTTCACGCCTGTAATCCCAGCACTTTGGGAGGCTGAGGCAGGCAGATCACTTGAGGTCGGGAATTTGAGACCAGCCTGACCAACATGGAGAAACCCCGTCTTTACTAAAAATACAAAAATTAGCCGGGCGTGGTGGTACATGCCTGTAATCCCAGCTACTCGGGAGGCTGAGGCAGGAGAATCACTTGAACCCGGGAGGCGGAGGTTGCAGTGAGCCGAGATAGTCCTACTGCACTCTAGCCTGGGCAACAAGAGCCAAACTCTGTCTCAAAAAAAAAAGAAAAAAGAAAAGAAAAGAAAATCAATATCAAGCAACATGGAGGAATACATTCATAAAGGTAGCAGAAGAATAGGTATAAAAACAAAAATTGATTAATAAATATAAAAATTACTGTTATGATAAAGCAATAAGAGAAATATATGATGAGTCCAAGAGAGAAAACATAGATATGCAACATTAGGAATGAGAAAAGGGTAGTAGGTTCGGATTCCAATTCACAAACTCAGGTGTATTTTCCATGACTGGACTTTGCGTTTTCAGACCCATTCTATGGAGTAGCAGAAACAATTTTAGGCATTGAAGAGTTATCTCCTTTTTCCTGCATTGGCACTCATTTTTCTCAGGGGCAGAGGGTGTGCCATATGTAGTACCATGACTGGAGGGTGGAGGAGATGCTGACGAGCTTCAGCCCTGGGTTATTATTCTTATTTGCCATCATCTGCTCAGAAGCCTGTACGCATCCAATTTCTGGATGTCAGTTTAGGTCGCTGTTGAATATACCTTCATTACAGACCACAAGGTTTTTTCATGAGCCTATCTCTCTTCCACCTAACTCCAATGCCTACTTCTTATAAGTGCTAGGAGAAAATTCTACAGCTTCCATGCCACTCTAGATGATAAGCAACTCATTTGCACCTCTCCAAGATGCTTGGGTTCCCAGAAAACCCCCTAAGGCAGTGGAGCAAACCTCCAAGCTAGGTCAGGTCTGTCTGTCTGCCTGCTTGCTTGGACCTAGCAGAGCCCTTTCCATTGTAACGGTCCATGCGTTGCTTGCATGTTAACCTTAGATATCTTTCTTCTCTTTGGGGTTTTGATGGTAGAGGTAGGGTGGGTGCCAGGTGCAAAAAATAAAAATACCTAGGAAGTAGAGGAGCATGGGGATTCATCTGTTGGTTGATCATCAGAATCTCAGGTGACAACACACTGATGTAGAGTCCAGAAGACTAATTTTAAGAGAATGTTATGTATTCTGTTTCATCTTGATTGAGTATTCACAGTTGGGAAGGCACTGTGGTAAAGGCAGGGCTACAGAAGTAAAGATAGACAAGAATTACTCTTGAATCTTCCCTTTCCTCTCCTCCCATCCCACCTTTTCTATTCTATCAATTTCCAAGTCCTTTTATTTCTACTAATACTTATGAATATTTGCTGGATCTGCCCAGCTTCCTCCACTTTTTTTTTTTTTTTTTTTTTTTTGAGACGGAATTTCACTCTTGTTGCCCAGGCTGGAGTACAATGGCGCAATCTCAGCTCACTGCAACCTCTGCCTCCCGGGTTCAAGCAATTCTCCTCCCTCAGCCTCCCCAGTAGCTGGGATTACAGGCATGTGCCACCACGCCTGGCTAATTTTGTATTTTTAGTAGAGATGGGGTTTCTCCATGTTGGTCAGGCTGGTCTTGAACTCCCGACCTCAGGTGATCCACCCACCTCAGCCTCCCAAAGTGCTGTGATTACAGGCATGAGCCACCATGCCCAGCCAGCTTCCTCCACTTTTGTGGCCATCCCCTGGCCTTCTGTCTGGATATTCCAGCAGTTCTTCCCAGTCTTCCCCTCCCTCCACCCTAGCTGTGCGACTGTCCTCTGTTCCAACTGTTCTGAAATTCACCCAGCTTTTTGCTATGCAGCTTATTTATTTTGCCTGTAAGTCCTCACACATGTGAATTCCTCTAGTGGGAGTACTTTTGACTTCTCTGTGGCTTTTTTTTTTTTTTCTGTAATTTCATCTTTTATTTTAGGTTCAAGGAATACATGTGCAAGTTTGCTACATAAGTATATTGTGTAATGCTGAGGTTTTGGGTACGATTGATCCCATCACCCGGGTACTGAGCATAATACTCAATAGGTAGTTTTTCAAGCCTTGAAAAGCTCCCTCCCTCACCCTTTTCATAGTCCCCATTGTCTACTCTTGTCATATTTATATCTGTGAGTACCCAATGTTTAGCTCCCACTTATAAGTGAGAACATGCAGTATCTGGTTTTCTGTTTTTGCCTTAATTCACTTAGGATAATGGCCTCTAGCTGCATCCATGTTGCTGCAAAGGACATGATTTCATTCTTTTTTATGGCTGTGTAGTGTTCCATGGTACATATGTACCACACTTGCTTTATCCAATCCATTGTTGATAGGCACCAAGGCTGATTTCATGTCTTTGCTATTGTTCCTGCACAATGAACATATGAGTGCATGTCATTTTGGTAAAACAATTTATTTTGCTTTGGATATATACCCAGTAATGGGATTGCGGGATTGAATGGTAGTTCTATTTTAAGTTCTTTGAGAAATATCCAAACTGTTTCCCACAGTGGCTGAACTAATGTACATTCCCACCAACACTGTATGTGTTCCCTTTTCTCTGCAGCCTCACTAGCATCTGTTGTTTTTAGACCTTTTTGTTTTTTGTGGGGTTTTTTTTTTTTGAGATGGAGTCTCTCTCTGTTGCCAGGCTGGAGTGCAGTGTCATGATCTCGGCTCAATGCAACCTCTGCCTCCCAGGTTCAGGTGATTCTTGTGCCTCAGCCTCCCAAGTAGCTGGAACTACAGGTGCGCACCACTGCACCCAGCTAATTTTCTGTATTTTTAGTAGAGATGGGGTTTCACCATGTTGGCCAAGATGGTCTCAATCTCTTGACCTCGTGATCTCCCCACCTCAGCCTCTGAAAGTGCTGGGATTACAGGTGTGAGCCACTGCGCCCGGCCAGACCTTTAAGTAATAGCCATTCTGACTAGTGTGAGATGGTATCTCAATGTCAACTCCTCTTCGATGTGCCAACTTTGAAAGTCCTTTGAAAATATCCATTTAATCTGTATCACACAGCCTGGAGAGATGGGTACTATGATTTACTCCATTTCTCCAGTGGGGGAACTGAGGTTCAGAACAATGTTTAAAATTTGTTTTAAATTGTACAAGTGGTAGTAATAGGATTCAAACCGAGGTCTTACTCATCCCGAAGCACTTGCTTTCTCTGTCTCTCATCCATGGACTGCTCACAGGACTAGGACTTCCTCAAACACACAAGAAATCCAGGCTGTGGTTAATGCCCTCTGAGAAGTCACCTCCTCTGTCAGCAATCTCTCTATCTGAGACATAATGGAACACAGTAGCATTAGAAGGAATTAAAGACCCCCCTCATTCCTGAAATTTTCTCCAGCCTTGGTGATAGGCATACCATCCTTTCCTGGTTTTCGAACCACTCCTTCTCATTCTCCTTTGCCAATACCTTAAATGTTGACATTCCTCAAGCTCCTCTTTTATTCTCACTCCACATACTGTATAGGTCATAGCTATTCTCATGATCTCAGTTAACATCTGCGTGCTGACCCCTTCCATATCTATATCTCCATTGAAGGCACTCTGAACTCCAGACCTCTCTGTCTGAGAGATTGCTGAATGAATTCTTTCAGCAGCCCTGTGGCTGGGTAAACACACCATGGCTCCCATCTCTGATGTTCTTCATCCCTGCCTATGCTGTAAGCTCCAGCAGATCATGCATAATCTCCTGTATTTTTTTTTTTTTTTTTTGAGACAGCGCCTCACCCTATCGCCCAGGCTGGAGTGCAATGGCGCCATCTCCGCTCACTGCAACCTCTGCCTCCTGGGTTCAAGTGATTTTCCTGCCTCAGCCTCCCAAGTAGCTGGGGTTACAGGTGCACACCATCACGCCTGGCTAATTTTTTGTGTCTTTAGTAGAGACAGGGTTTCACCATGTTGGCCAGGCCGGTCTCGAACTCCTGACCTCATGATCCACCCACCTTGGCTGCCCAAAGTGCTGAGATTACAGCATAAGCCACCATGCCTGGCCCTGTACTTTCATCTCCACTTACTGACCTCCTTTTAATGCCTCAGTTTGTACCCACCTGGCCTCATCACTGCATCCAAATTGCTCTCACCTTGATTATAAACCACCTTCTTATTATTAAATCAAATGAACACCTTTCATTCCTTATCTTAGTCGAAAACAGTAGCATTAGAAGGAATTAAAGACCCCCCTCTTTTCTGAAATTTTCTCCAGCCTTAGTGATAGGAATACCATCCCCTCCTGGTTTTCTAGCCACTCCCTCTCATTCTCCTTTGCCAATACCTTAAATGTTGGCATTCCTCAGGATCCTCTTTTATTCTCACTCCACATACTGTATAGGTCATAGCTATTCTCATGATTTCACTTAACATCTGAATGCTGACCCCTTTCATATCTATACCTCCATTGAAGGCACTCTGAGCTCCAGACCTCTCTAGTGAAGACTTTTGGCTTGAGTGTCCCTCAGACACCAACTGATCAAAAATCAAATTCATTATTTTTCCTATCGAGTAACTCTTCCTCCTCCTGGTCTTTACTTCTGTGAATGGCACTAACATACACTCAAAATTGAGCTCTTCCTCCTCCAAATCCAGAACCTCTCTCTTCTTCACCATCCACATCCAATGATCAAGTCCCATATTTTCCATTCTATTAACATGTTTCAAACCTACCTTCATCTCTCCATTTCCACCACCATCTGCCCTTTGGCTGGGTTATTGCCACGAGCTAAGTTGCTACCTTTACTTTTGCCTACCTCCCAAACCCCATCATTCTTTTTTTTTTTTTTTTTTTTTGAGACTGAGTGAGTCTTGCTCTGTCACCCAGCCTGGAGTGCAGTGGCGTGATCTCGGCTCACTGCAACCTCTGCTTCCTGGGTTCAGGAGATTCTCCTATCTCAGCCTCCCAAGTAGCTGGGACTACAGGCGCGTGCCACCAAGCCCGGCTAATTTTTGTATTTTTAGTAGAGATGGGATTTCACCATGTTGGCCAGGCTGGTCTCCAACTCCTGACCTCAGGTGACCACCCCCCCGCCTTGACCTCCCAAAGTGCTGGGATTACAGGCATGAGCCACTGCACTTGGCCACCCCATCATTCTTTATGTCCTAAATTTGATATGTTGGGATACTCATCATTTCTCACGTCTGTAGAATAAGGAGGGCACAGCAATTTATCAGATGAATTCACACAAATGTACTATGCTGCCCTTCCTGTGTCCCTGACACTCCAATCCACCCTGTAGCTGGAATCATCTTTCTAAGGTGAAAGGGTTATGACAGCACTGTCTTGCTTAAAACTCTTCAGTGGTGCCCCACTGTCTTCAAAACAAGTCTAGACTTCTCAGTGTGTCTTATGAGTCCCTTCATGGTCTGGCCCCCATCGTGCCCCCTGTTATAGGTTGAATTGTGTCCCCTCAAGATTCCTACATTGAAGTCCTAACCCTCAGCACCTCAGAATGTGAGCTCACTTGGAGCTAGGGCCTTTACAGAGG
Source organism: Nomascus leucogenys (assembly GCF_006542625.1). Classification (NCBI taxonomy): domain Eukaryota; kingdom Metazoa; phylum Chordata; class Mammalia; order Primates; family Hylobatidae; genus Nomascus; species Nomascus leucogenys. The sequence continues at coordinate 65,182,437 of NC_044399.1, forward strand.
TAATCAAGTTAAAATGAGGTCACTAGGCCAGGCACAGTGGCTCACGCCTATAATCCCAGCACTCTGGGAGGCCGCGGTGGGTGGATCACCTGAGGTCAGGAGTTCAAGACCAGCCTGACCAATATGGAGAAACCCCATCTCTACTAAAAATACAAAATTAGCTGGATATGGTGGCAGGCACCTGTAATCCCAGCTACTTGGGAGGCTGAGGCAGGAGAATTCCTTGAACCTGGGAGGCAGAGGTTGCGGTGAGCTGAGATTGTGCCATTGTACTCCAGCCTAGACAACAAGATTGAAACTGTCTCAAATAAATAAATAAATAAATAAATACAATGAAGTCATTAGGATGGACTCTAATGCTAGACAGCTGGAGTCCTTATAAAAATGAGAAATTTGGACACAGAGATAGACACATACAGAGGGAAAATGATGCAGAGATACAGGGAGAATGCCATGTGGACATGAACATGACCATCTGTAAGCCAAGGAGAGAGAACGGGAGCAGCTCCTTCCCTCACAGCCTCAGAGGGAACCAACCCCACTGACACCTTGATTCCAAGCATCTGGCCTCCAGAATTGTGAGGCAACACATTTCTGTTGCTTAAGCCACCCGGTTTGTAGTTTTTTTTTGTTTGTTTGTTTTGAAACGGAGTTTCGCTCTTTCACCTAGGCTGGAGTGCAGTGGCGCGATCTTGGCTCACTGCAACCTCCGCCTCCTGGGTTCAAGCAGTTCTCCTGCCTCAGCCTCCTGAGCCCACCATCATGCTGGGCTAATTTTTGTATTTTTAGTAGAGACGGGGGGGGTTTCACCATGTTGGCCAGGCTGGTCTCGAACTCCTGACCTCATGATCCGCCTGCCTTGGCCTCCCAAAGTGCTGGGATTACAGGCGGGAGCCGCCATGCCCGGCCACTGTGGTACTTCCTTCTGACAGCCCTGGCCCTCTTTTCTTTCCTACACTTCTGCCAGCAGCACCCCTGCCCCCTTGTTCTACTATCTACATCCCCTGAACATGGTCAATTCTCTTAAATCTTCAGGCCTTTGCACAGGCTATTTCCTCAGTCTAGGATGCTACTTTCCTTAGCAGTTTGCCTGCCTAACTCCTGTGTCATTTAATGTCTTGGCTTAGTGGCTTCCTCCTCTGGAGAGTTCTTCCTGGCCATCCATCCTTCCTCTACCTCTACCCACCAAGACTTTATTAAATGCCCTTCTGGTAGCACATCGCATGCAATTATCAGACTACGCATTATTCCCTATTTTCTTGTCTCCTCGCTAGATGGCAAACTTCCTGAAAGTAGGAATTATGTCATAGAAATCTACTATTTCTGCTTTTTCAGCACCCTTTGGTACTAGCACCCCAACTTTCCCTTAGAAAAACTCACCTTCCCTACTGCCAGTCCATGAGATTCAAATGATCCCACTCCATAGCTCAGGGCTGAGCAGGGTATCCAGCCCCTGTGCATGTATTTATTTATGTCCACTTCTCATGGCCATAGAGATGGATTCAGGGATGACCATGACCTGCTGGGACCACTGAGAGCGAGCTCTGAGATTTCTGCTAGGACTCTCAGGACTGAGAAACTCTCTTGTTGCTGGAATTGCTACATGTGGGGCTGCTGGCAACCCATGGCCTTGTTGATTCTACATAGGAGAGCCCACTAGAAAGTAAGGCTGACGCAGGGGCAGAGAGAGCCGTGGTAGGGAGAAAGATCAGTTCTTAGCTAAACCAGGGCTTGGGACATTTGTCCATTCCGGGGCTCTTTTCACAGTCTGATATTTCCCCTATGTGGTTTATGTGTTCACTAATGACAAAATAATAGGCAGGAATAAATTTAAGAGGAAAAAGTAGATTAAAAACTAGGTCTTATTCAGGGAGTCTATACATATAGGCCTCTTGATACCCAATTTATCCTGTGTTATTATTCAACTTGCTCAGTTACTAAACTGATGAAAACACTGAATTAGCTAAGTTGTATATGTATGTGTGTATCTTAATGGGCATATACATAGCTTGAGAATCTGTTTTGCAAAAGTTCTGATTTTATTAGTATGATCCATAGTAAGTATCAGTTCAGGCAGTTTGTGCAGTGCTTAAGATCCGGGCTTTGGAGGCGCGCAAATCACAGTCTGACTCTTAACTCTGCCATTTCTCAGTTGTGTAACTTTAGGCAATTTATGTAGCCTCTAAGCCTGGTTTCTTTATTTGCAAAAATGAGGATAATAATGGTACTACTTCATGAGGCCATTGTGGGAATAAAAGGAAATAACACATATAAATAGTACATAGCACAAGGCCTGCGTACATCACACAGCCACGAAAAAAAAGTTTTACATTTCTTTTTAAAATAAACATTTTATTTAAAAATATATGCATTTTTTTTTTAAAAAAAGAACACATGCCAACTTTGGTATTTTAGCCACTGCTTTTTGTCTCTTCCCAGTAACCCACATTTCTTTCTGAGTATGCATAATTGAGCCAAAGAGACCAACGTGAAAATACCACTGCACAAGGTCCCACAGAGAACCTATGCTTGCTCTTTTTTTCTTTACAGAGTGTCTCTTTGTGCTTCACTGAGGGAGGAAATAAGCACCCAGCAATACATTGTCCTCCGTTCCTACTGCAGGGCCATTGGAAAGGAACTCTGGGGAGCAGTGTGGGTTCCTTTCCTTTGGAAAACATTAAAATAGCTTCCAGGATCCCCATCATTATACTCCCCTTTTCCATGAACACACAGGAGCTATGAAACCACTTCTAGGAAATGCATGCTCCAGTGTTCATGATGGCAGCAGATGGTTAAAATAAGCACAGGAGACCTTCAGGCGTTGGTTTGTCTTAACCCACAGGGAAAATCGCTGATTCCCAGAATCAAAAGGGAACTTACTCACATGTTATTGCATTCAATGAGTCCTATGATAATTTCCCTGGCAGATGACAACAAAATTCTTTCCAGATCTCATCCTGTGTTGAAATCGTCCCCCCACGGGTAGGCTCAGTCTAGCCAGGGTTTGTCTATAAACCTGGACTCTAGAATCAAACCCAGCTCCTTAACGCAACTGACCAGATCTCAGCACTATAGGATTGTCTTGTTCCAGGACCTGGGCTCTGTGTGTCTATCAGTGTCGTCTGTCTAATAAAGCATTGGCAATTTTGACCCTGAACCAACCTACCAGTTTATATTGGATTTATGAGAAAACCAAGAACCCAGACTCTTTTCACTACAGGTTTTCTCATATCTGATATTTGATAGCAAACTGTGTACCAGCAACTGGGAATTTCCTTCTGTGAGGAAGGCAGCTGAGGGCTGTAGGGGGAAGTCAAGTTGCCTTCATATTCTTAGATGATTTTCTTTTAAGGGCCAGAGGCTCACCAGTAAGTGTCCCTTTTGTCTATAGAGCTGCTATGATAAATAGGGATAGGACGCAAAAATGCTTCCTCCACTCTTTCCTTATTTTCAAGGGGCTTCTGTATCTGGCAATCAAAACAAATCTTCAAACTCTTGTGGATGTTTTAAATGATGGGTGATATTAAAAGATCTCCAAGTGATGGACTACTGGTGTTTGTCCACAAAGAAAAAGACAAGAATTTTGAAGTGAGAGATAGCTTTTAGCTAAAAAGTGATCCCTACCTCCACCCTCCCTTTTGGAAAAATGAAGACCCCCCTTTTTTTTTAATCATAGCTAAAAGGTTTGTAGTTTGAGGACTGGGAGATTCTTAGTGTTCTTGCATGTAGCAAATACAACTCCCTGGTCATTCAAATCTGAACAATCTGTGCTGAATCAATTCAGTATTGTTTATCTGAAGATTTGTGTGCTCTGCCCATGGTGGGCATTAAATATTAGCCACTGGATGAGTAAATTTGATGTGGGAGTTTTCAGCCAGACCAGAATCCATTTCTAAAAGAGCTGATTGACTTTAAAATAAATAATATTTGGAAAGGACTATTTTGAATGCTTGGGATAGGTTTTACTGATGCTTTTTTTTCAGGTTGGATGTAAATATTTTTGAATGGCAAAAGGCTGACAGTTCTCAGACCCTCTATTATTCAGGTGAAGATTGTCTTGGTTTCCTCAATTACTGGTACAATTATTGTAGTGCTAAGAATGACTTCTCCTTAAAAAAATTCTGATTCACTTCTCATAATGTGACAGCTAGACTGAGAAGTTCATAGATCAGAAAGTTTGGCCCTTTTTTTCTTCCCCCCTTTCTTTCCTCTCTTCTTTCCTTCCTTCCCTTCTCCCTCCTTCTCTCTTTACCCCCTTCCCATCTCCTGTCTTCCCTTCCTCTCTCCCTCCCTCTTCTTCCTCCCTCCCTCCCTCTCTTCCTCCCTCTTTCTCCCTTAGAATAGAATATGTGTTGTCTCAATAACGTTGATAGAAACAGGGTCACTACTAATAAGCACTGGCTTCCTGCAAGCACTTGCACGAATAAATTTTTTGACTTCTTTAGATAAGTATGAATCTACCAGACTGCAGCAAATAGCTGCAAATGTCTTCAAGTCTTCATCACCATGGGGGTTCAGAGGTCTTAAGAAAACTACACATGGTCATCTTCAGGTTCTAAGTGCATTAGGGAACTTGAATGTGACCATCTTCGTAAGTCTCTGTACATCTTTTAGTCATGCCTGATTTGTCATCACAAAAGACACAACTAAGAGTTTAAAAGAATTTAAAATAAAATTCTCAATGGGAGACAAATTCATGGATTATCTGATCTACTGGAAGCAGCCAACTTCATCAATTTTCTCCCAATTATCTCCAGTTTTCTCCCTCAAATTTCATGTCTGAGCTATGAAGAGAGAGGGTGAATGCGGTCTGTGGAGACTGTGGAAGGAGGTTGAGAGCAGTTATACAGAGATCTGCTCTTTTAACTGTGTTGGTTTGCATTAGGATATAGGAACCATTTTATCTTTTGTCTACAGTAAGGCATAGCTATCAGTCCTGGGTCATAGCCTCAAAGATCCCCATAAAAAGATACAATCTGGAGAAGTACAGAGGCCTTCTAACTAGGTCTAGTCTCCCAGATAGAAATACCCAAGGAAAAAAATAATTAACCCTCAGTCCCAGGTCTCAGAGTAGGGGCACTGTGTGAGTTTGTTTTCCAAAGGAAGTAAGGGGAAGAAAAAGAACATACAAACAGCAAAACGTGACACCTGAAAAGTGCACTGACCAGCAAGCTTTGTCAAGACCCCAAGAAAACATCAACAGCTGAGGAATGAACAAATGTGTGGAGTGTATTAATAAGGTTTTCTTCCCCAGTAGCTTCATCTTCAAAGGAAACACTGGCAATTTTTTCTTCTGGATTTTTTTGGTTCTGATGACTGACATAAAAGCAAAATAAAAAATTTACCATGTGGATCTTTTAAAGCACAATGCAGATAAAGGAATGTAAAATGTTTTTCATGTTCCTTTCATATTCCTCTATAAGAGACTGTGATACCATTTCCAGCTACTAATGGTGAAGCCATTCTGTCTTTTCACATCCATATTCATTGCCAAGATGAGCTTGTTCACGATAAGCAAGTAGCTGTGAGTCATCGGGTTGGAGCCGTTAGTCATACACAGAGAGGCAACGTGTAGTCTGGTTGATTAATCAGAAATTCATAGTGAGAAAGGCCAGGTATCATTCACAGCAGATTAAGGGTTAAAGGCTTTTGGTGTAGAACTCTGTAACACTGCTTTTGAAGATACATGCACACACAGATATAATATACACACATGTATATATTTATTATACATACATGTATGTTTGTGTGTGTATGTGTATTCCTCCACATCCCACCCCCAGAATAAGATCTGGCAGCTTTCAGAGTAGCAATCACCAAAAACTCTCTGTGTTCACACATTTTTACAAGTTAACAATGGAATGACTTCTAAATCTTTGGTTTATCAAAAAGACAGCTTCTAAAATCACAACATTTTTGATTATGTTTTCTATAAGTGCACAGTGAACAACTTTTTTTTTTTTTGCAAAAGATAAAAACAGTGCCTTAGTGATTTAAATTAAAAAAAAAAAAAAAAACAACAGCAATAGCTCCTTTCTACAGCATGCAACAATATAAAATGGTGAACTGGAGCCACAGTGAGCCTTACAGAGACTGTCCTGAAATTTTAGCTTTTTCCAACTCCCAGCCAAAGCCACGAGAGGTAATGAGGAATGCACATTAGATCATTGTCTTTTTCCTTCCATTGTTTTCAATGTGCAATTCTGTTTTCTTTCAAAAACTCAGATCTGAAATTCTCTCCTGTAAATATCATCCATATTTGTCTCTACAATGTAATGATTTCCAATTTCCCCAGAGCAACGCAAACCAATAATTTCTTGAAAACTAAATGAGAATAGAAAGAACTTCGTGACTGATGGACCAAGTCACCAGTTTCTTCCTCAAGAAATTCTTGCGACTTCCTTTTGCAGCAAACCGTGCGTGTGGAGAGTGAGTTCTCCAGAAGAACCTGGATTGTTAAATTTTTCAAAAATGGCTTTCTTAGGAGTATGGCAGCTTGTTAGAACTGAGAAGTCCTCCCCTCCCAATGTTGGGGCAGAAAAAGAAGGATGGCCAAACGAGGAACAGGAAAGGATTGGTACCTTGAAGGAAAAGTGGAGTGGGAGAAAGATAAACTGATAATAACAAAACAAAAGGAGAGGTTGGACTCCCATAAGTAATGTCCTTTTATAGGAACCTAGGGTGTTTATCCCAGGGTATGTGAAATGATGTTATTCTCTAGTCTGGTCTGAATTATCCCTGGTACGGCTTCTTTCCTGTGCCTTGAGATATATTTCTACCAATGTGGTCATCTCTAGTCTTTGGAACTAAAGGGGGCTGTGTTGGGGAGCTTGTGGCATCTCCTTTGGGGGAAGAAGGTCTGCATCCTTCAGGGTTCTCATCTAGGACACATACTTAACAGCACAGAGATATTGGGAATGATTGGGCCACTGGTTAAAAAAGAAGAAAGTTCTGGGTGGAGTTCTGTGGACTCAGTTCAGGTTAACTGTTATTAGTGACCACATAGAATCCTGGGTACAGGTTCAGAATCACTCCAGTGGGGCAGTTTTGTGGTAGAGGGACAATTGAGTTGATTTCGCTTCCCTGGAAATAGATTGGTTTTGTTCCTCTGTCTCAAGAACTTTTGATCTGAAGCTGGGTCTGGCTTCTCTTTTCAAAGATAGTAATGGAAACATTGGGCAACAGCTTCCATCGCAGGTATGTCTTCCATAAGCTTTGAGGGGCTGGCTTCCCTGTACTCCCAAAAGACTATGTTTTCCTTCCACGATATGTCTAGTGAATTTATGAGAAAAGCTTACACTGTGAGCTTATGCCCCAACAATGCCTGAGAAAAATTATGGGCTAGAAAATATACTGGTCTTTGAAAAGGCAGTGAAATATCTTTTTTGGCATCCTTAATCTGAGAAAGCACATTTTTGAATGCATTGCTGAAATCATTAAGAGTTACTGAATGTTGGTAAATATTACAGTATGTGTGTTTCTAAAAATGACTTCTGTTCGTTCTTGTTGATTGGCACAGAAATCTCCATTGCTTCTTTCTAATTCTCTTCTTCTTCTGTTTTTGGACTGTAAAGTATGTATGGCTGTGTGCTTTCCCCCATGGAACTCCTATTGGTCTTCCATAGCACTGGTGCATTGGGCATTCTACCACTGCTGCAAGTGAAGGTCCATGGAAGAATTCAAATTGAGATCAGTGACATCGAGGAAATCGATGTTGAAGATGCTGGGGCTGCTGGTGGTGAGGGCGCTAAAGCCTGGTGTGGAGCTTGGCGGAGTGAGGTCCAGCCACTCCATGGTTTCCCAAGGAGATTCAGTGAAGCTTAACTGCAGCCCATTGCTGTCCACAGAAGAGGGTGAAAACTGTGTCTGCATTGGAGAGAGGGGGCCTGGCAAGATCTCATGTGCATTGAAGAGGTCTTCTGCAGCCTTCCCAGAGAATCCATCCATTATCCCATCAAAGTGAGGCTCTTCACTCCCAATTTTTAGAAGGGTGACATCACTCACTTTTCCTAGGGGGCTCTGGGTATTTAATAAGACTTCAAGATGCTCATCACTGTCGGTGGCATAGGGATCAAAGGGGATCTGGCTGCCTGAAGAGGCTTGTTCAAAGGAAGCCGAGGGCTTGGTGAGGACAGCAGTTGGACTTCGGGAAGATCTGGGTATCTTTGGGACTTTTTGAAGACATGAGTGATCCTCTCTAGCGTCTGCTGGCATTTCTGTGGGCAATACACGATGTGACTTGTTAAATCACTTCAAATTGAGCATGCCACGCAATATGAGTGAGTTACACTTAGGTACAGAAGATGGCCATGCTTCCCTGGTCACCGCTCACCACCCAGTCTCATCTCTAAGCTGCTCTATCAATCTCCAATTCATCTTCCCTCTGGTTTTTCCCCCAAACCCTTTCCTCTTGGGAATTCCACTCTGTGATTATTAAAACTCTCTTCTCTGAAGGTCCTGTGCCTACTCCTCTGACCCCTGGTAGTCCCTTGAGGACACTGAGTCCATCCCGACACCATCAGTGAGGGCCTGAAGATGAGGGACCAGGTGCCACGCCATTGCCACTTTCTGATTGCTACTCCCCCCCACTTCTGATGACAACTCAGCAGTTTTGGGTTTTGAGGGTGACACCAACGCCTCACCCCTAGCCTCCTGGCCACTCCCCTTCATCTACTGAAAACTCTACTTCCTACTGCATTGCCTTTTCCCCACTTGAACCCTTCTCATTCTGTAACCTGAGCATCCTTGGAAATCACAGTGTTCATGCTGGTGTCTCAGCTCCCGAGTTCCTCCTCAACTCCAGTGATTCCCCCATTGCCACCCTGTCAGACACACCTTGGATTGTGTCATCTCCAAATACTGCATCCTTCTGAAAGCTCACTTTCAAGCTATACTTTCTACTCTCTGTCCATCCTCTCCCAACCCTCCAACCCACTTATTAAGTACCTTGTAACAATAACTTCCCAACCATTTATAGTCACACCAATCCATAGACTCTACTATGTTGTCACTGTCCACCAGCCCCTCTGGTCTTCACTTCTTTCCTTGTCTAGCCTATATTTTTGGCAGAACCCCACACCTGGAGGAACCTGATCATCTGCCTTCGCTGAGCATGCTCTAGATCAGCAGAACGTTGCAAGAGAAAAATTAAATAACTAAGCTGACTTGGTTTCACTTTAGATTTCTGAGGTCAGACCTACAATTGGCATTTAAGACTGCAAAACAACCCTGCTGTGTTTCTCCAGAAAACTCAATTCATTCATAATTAAGTCATAACTGCTCTTCTTCCCCCGAATCTTCCACACTCCCCTTCTGCATCCTCAAGCTTTTCTGGCCTTGCCACATATTTCATTAAAAATATACAAGGGCAGGCCGGGCGTGGTGGCTCACGCCTGTAATCCCAGCACTTTGGGAGGCCAAGGTGGGCGGATCACGAGGTCAAGAGATTGAGACCATCCTGGCCAACATGGTGAAACCCCGTCTCTACTAAACATACAAAAAATTAGCTGGGTGTGGTGGCACACGCCTGTAGTCCCAGCTACTCGGGAGGCTGAGGCAGAAGAATCGCTTGATCCTGGGAGGCGGAGGTTGCAGTGACCCGAGGTCACGCCACTGCACTCCAGCCTGGCGACAGAGTGAGACTCTGTCTCAAAAAAAAAAAAAAAAAAAAAAAAAAAAAAAAAATATATATATATATATATATAAAAAATGTGTGTGCGTGTGTGTGTGTGTGTGTGTGTGTGTGTGTATGGGCATCTGATATGAACTCTTCTCATCTTTCCATTACACAACTCATTTACATACATATGTTTATGCCCATCTCTTTCTTCTTCCCTCTTGTTACAATGGAGGAAAGGTCTGTTTAGTTGCTTGTTGTCTGTCTCCCTTACCAGACTGTAAACTCCATAGAAATCAGGACTTTGTCTGATGCAGCACTGAGACTATGACAACGCTTGGCTACCCCTTCTCTGAGTCCTTTGCTACCTCCGTCTCTGAAATTTTAGATGTTTTTGGCTTATGGATTCCTCCGAATGCTTTTATTTTTATCGACACATCCTCCTTAGGTCATCTTATTCATTTGTGTGGTTTAAAATTCTAGGTACACATAATTTTTTAAGTAAATAAATGAACAAATTAAAAGGTGACAAAAAGAACAGGTTGATTATGTTTTATAGCTAGCATGAATAACATTTAAGCATGAATGAACCATCCAGTGGGAGGTTGCTAATTGAATTTCACTTTGAGTAGTAGCACAAAACGTTCATTATCTGCTTTTTTCTTTTATTATAATTGAGGAGGCAGGGACATTGAGATTAGAACATAGAAAGAAGTAGTGCAGCAAGAGAAAACACTTAAGGAAACAAGGATTAGGCTGAAACATGAAAACTATTAAAATGATTGCTGAAAAATCCTCCTAGGACAAAGGCAGTGAGGAATCATCCACTAAGCCTTCTTTTATCAGCTCTAAAAATGTGTGAGAAGCTCAAAGGAAATGGCTGTCCCTGAGGGCTACCTGGTATATCCAACTCACAGTGTGCATCTGATCTTGGAACCCAGAGTTCATTCCTTAGAGTTCATGTGGGCTCTGAATGTCCTAATGGACAGGACACAGGCAGTCTTACCTCCACTTTCAATAAGCACGTCCAGGAGTTCATCCATCTGCTGACTCCGGGTCATTTGCTATTACAAATTAACCAAAGGAGGACAGACAATTTAGAAGGTGGTTATCTCCGTAGGAAATCACTAGAAGCAGCACTGCAAGATTTTGAACTAGGTTTGGTCAAGGTATTTTTTTTTTCCAATTGTGGCAAAATACACATAACTTTAAATTTACTATCAACCATTTTTAAGTGTATAGTTAAGGGGCATTAAGTACATTCACACTGTTGTGTGACCATCACCACCATCTGTCTTCAGAATTCTTTTCACCCTGCAAGACTAAAATTGTGTACCCATTAAACCATAATTTCCCACACCCCATCCTTTAGCCCCTGGCAATCACCATTTTCCTTTCTGCCTTTATGGATTCGACTATTCTAAGTCCCTCATATAAGTGAATCATACAGTATTTGTTCTTTTGCAACTAGCTTATTTCCGTAAGCATAATGTCCTTAAGGTTGATCTATGTTGTGACGTGTCAGAATTTCTTTTTTTTCAAGACTGAATAAAATTCCATTGTATAGATATAACACATGTTGTTTATCCATTCATTTGTCAATGAACATTTGGGTTGTTTCTACCTTTGGGCTACAGTGAATAATGCTGCTGTGAACATGGGTCTATTGCCTAAAGATTTTTAAACCATGTTTGGTTAAGCTTCAGTAGTAATTTTAGGCAGATAAACTAGTGAATGAAACAGTCTACTACAACAGGAGAAGGGAAAAAGAAGGCACAATGCTTCCCTGCACAGGGTACTTCAGAGTCAGTTCAGTTGTTTGAGAGGCTTTCAGCCCAGGGGCAGGACATCTTAATATATAGAAAATGTCTTTTTAGGCTCTTACTTTGAAGTGACCTGAATCTACCTCTTGCTTGGTTGCTGCAATGTGGCCCAAGAACTTGGCTCATATTTTGTTGGTTCCTCATTGCAGTAGCTTGAGGAACCTGTAGACACTAGTAGGGTATGCCCCCTCCTCTCTGGCTCATCTCAGTAGGGTCTTATTTCTGAACATCCACTTTGCCTGGCCCTTGTCTTTTGAAACTGAAGAATCAGCTGATGTTTACAGACACCAGGGGAGAGGAATGGGGAGAACAAAGGCATATATCCATCTCACTCCTCTGACAGCCCAGACTCAATAAACACAGGTATCAGTAATCAATATGGATGGGAGCACTGACCAAAAAATGAGTCATTTATCAGTTCAGAAGGTACCAGATGCTGAAGGGTCTGGCAGGTAATGGAAATAAACTGAATATAGAATAAGAAAAAGAGGCAGAGAGCAGAGCATAGCTGTGGCTCAAAGTAGCAAAAGAACCTTGCTTTAGGCAATTGTTGTCTCGCAGCAGTGTGGCTCCTGGTTTGCCAGATCCTCTAATTTTTTAGAAATGAGAAAGCCCACTCTGCATACCATCTCCTGTTATTTAAAACATTCTTTAAGCCAAACAAAACTTAACTGCAGGCTGACTTTGATCTGTGGGATACCCGTATGCAGCAACTGATATAAATGTTCTTCTCTGGGTTGAGCACATATGAAGGGCTATTGAACACCTTATCCAAGCTCAGACTACTTGAAATAGGGGATCATTAATTGTTTCTCTTTTTCTTTTTTTTTTTTGAAATGGAGTTTTGCTCTTGTCACCTGGGCTGGAGTACAGTGGTACGAACTCGGCTCACTGCAACCTCCACCTCCCAGGTTCAAGCAATTCTCCTGCCTCAGCCTCCCGAGTAGCTGGGATTACAGGCACACACCACCACAACCAGCTAATTTTTGTATTTTTAGTACAGATGAGGTCTCACCATGTTGGTCAGGCTGGTCTCAAACTCCTGACCTCAAGTGATCCACTCGCCTTGGCCTCCCAAAGTGCTGGGATTACAGGTGTCAGCCACCACACCCAGCCTTGTTTTTTTTCTGACTTTCTAATTTTGAGACTTTCCAAATCCAAATGAAAGTAGAGGATATAGTGAACCTCCTTGCATTTATTATCCAGCTTCAGTACCCATCAATGTTTTGCCAAGATCATTGAATTTTAAAGCCAGGGAGAACCTTAGAAAGTATTACCCTGACCATCACTGTCATCTATTTGAGAAGCTATTATGTGCCTGAACAATGTGGTAAGTGCGAGGTTATCTTGGTATTACTTACCAAGTAAATATTATCCCTATTTTGTATAAGAGAGGTGAAGTATTCACCTTAGTGACAGTGGCAGCTGGCAGATGGCAGAGCTGGTACCAAAGCCAGACAGGTGACCGTCTTCTCTCCCTGCCTCACACAGCTACACATGCAACACTGTTTTCCAATTATTGTCTAGATAATTTGCTTATTTTGGTGGTGTGGCACATGACACACTCAATATCAGAATTTACAAACTGCGTGAAGTATAATCATATCAAACAATGTCTGTTCATTGAGTCAGTCTATTCTTCCATAAAGAACAAATCACATGGTTACCTGCTTTACGGCATCTTCATAGGATGGAGGCTGTGTTACCTCTGAAATTGCTGAGCTTGACTTAGAAAAAGTTGGGGATGGAATTGAAAACTTTGGCCCCACCTTATCAGAAGAGTGTAAACCAGCCATCTGCATGGGTAAAACATGGAGAAAGACATTGAATTCATGGATCTGAAATGATATTGTTTCTGTTCTAGAAACAACAGGCTAAATTTTGGAAAAACTGATCTAAGAGGAAAAAAGGAAAGTCCAGGGCTTAGAAAATAACTCCCATATATTAACAATAGTGAATGCTACTGTGGGTTTATTGGTGGTGGCATCTTAGAATGGGAACCTTGCAGATCTATTTTCCTCCTTAAGGTGCACCCTCTTCTTTTAGGGGAAAATAAGTAAGAGTCTAATTCATTACAAAAAAGATCAGGCTGGGTGCGGTGGCTCACGGCTATAATACTAGCACTTTGGGAGGCCGAGGTGGGCAGATCACCTGAGGTCAGGAGTTCCAGAGCAGCCTGGCAAACATGGTGAAACCCCGTCTCACTAAAAATAAAAAAATTTGCCAGGCGTGGTGGTGTGCCTGTAATCCCTGCTACTCAGGAGGCTGAGGCGGGAGAATCGCTTGAACCTGAGAGGTGGAGGTCGCAGTGAGCCGAGATCGCGCCACTGCACTCCAGTCTGGGCAACAGAGTGAGACTGTGTCTCAAAAATAAATAAATAAATAAATAAATAAATAAATAAATAATAAAAAATAATCAACCCAGGAATTTCCAGAGTAATCTATCCCACAGGTCATTTATTCCAAACTGAGTATTTTGCAGAGAGCTGGAGGCATTGCTGAGGTCTCTTTATGAACCAGCTTTGTTTACTGTGACTGTGTTCTCCTGTGGAGTGCCTGGCCCACTTCAGGGTCTCTGCCCCTTCCCTGACTTGTGGTATGTGGCACTTTTATGTCATGCTTATCTTGTTTGTCTCCTTTCTGCCACCTCTTCTTTGCCCCTTGAGACTCTCCATACCCTGGCTCCTTCATACCCCTGACTTCTTCCACCAGCTGAAGGGTGACGTCTCTTCCTTTTCCATAAAGATATTGCACTGTGATCCCTGCTTTGCACATCTCTCCAATCCTGTCCATGGATCTGTGTCCCTCTCTCTTCCTCCAACGTTGTTTCCCACACACACTGATCCCAATCTTTAACTTCACAGAAATTGGTTTATTGTTCACGTTGTTTTGCAAACATATGGCCATTTTAGTCATCATGATTTCTCGGATGACCCCAGGAAATGACTCCCTGGGAAAACTTCTAACTCATATTTGTACATCCTTTTAGATGCATTTGGAGTGGGTTTGTTTCTCTCTAGAATGAAATTTACTTCTGCCTTGAAAGGGAACTTCATTATTGTTCACTTTGGAGGACCTTTCTAGCCCTTTACAATCAATCTGTCCCTCCCTCCCACCAGCATTTAATGTTGCAAGCATAGATCAGTCATTGTTAACCTATATTGTTCTTTTTTTTAAATTTTATTCATTTTTTTTTTTTTTTGAGAAGGAGTCTCACTCTGTCGCCTGAGCTGGAGTGCAGTGGTGCGATCTCAGCTCACTGCAACCTCTGCCTCTCGGGTTACAAGAGAGAAGAGGCAAAGTGAATCCCAGGTTGAAGCCTTTTTTCAGGTGCCTACCTTTTGCTGTACACGTGGGCTTCTGGGACAAGGGTTGCCCCCGGCACCATGACTGCTGTCTGCTTGGGCTCCAGAGAAGGGCGGGTGGAGGCTGGAAGAATGGGGAGAGAAGCTTGGAGGATGGCCATCGTGTGCTCCTGAGTTCTGTAAAGGAAGAAGTGACAAATTACATGGCCAGAGGCAGCTTACTTGAGTGTGACCTTTGCTGACAATTCTGGTTCCTGCCCTGTGTCCCCTGGTGTCAATTTTACAAACCTTCCTAAATTCCATTACCAGATTAACTTGCCTAAAATCTGGCTTTTTAGACATCACCTACTGCTCAGAAACTTCCAGTAGCTCCAGGTATCCACATCATAGGATTTCTGCTTTCAAACCAGATGGGTGTTCAAGACTCTACACTTTGGTGCTGTTTACTTCTGCAAGCTTAAGTTCTACTATTCCCGCCATGGACCTCCAGCAGCATGCCCTGCACATTCCATCCCCCTACTTTGTCCCTTTCCTGGCCCTCTACTTTTTAACATGACACTTCCGGTCAAATCCAACCCCTTCACGAAAGCTTCCGGGACCTTTCCAGCCCTTTATAATAAATCTGTCCCTCCCTCCCACCAGCACTTAATGTTGTAAGCATAGATCAGTCATTGTTAACCTATATTGTTCTTTTTTTTAAATTTTATTCACTTTTTTTGGGACGGAGTCTCGCTCTGTTGCCCGGGCTGGAGTGCAGTGGTGCGATCTCGGCTCACTGCAACCTCTGCCTCCCAGGTTCAAGCTATTCCCCTGCCTCAGCATCCCTAGTAGCTGGGACTACAGGTGCGTGCCACCACGCCTGGCTAATTTTTGTACTTTTAGTAGAGATGGGGTCTCACCATATTCCCAGGCTGGTCTATATCTCCTGACCTCGTGATCCACTCGCCTCGGCCTCCCAAAGTGCTGGGATTACAGGCATGAACCACTGCGCCTGGCCTAATTTTTGTATTTTTAGTAGAGATGGGGGTTTCCCTATGTTGGCCAGGCTGGTCTCAAACTCTTGACCTTGTGATCTGTCCACCTCGGCCTCCCAAAGTGCTAGGATTACAGATGTGAGCCAGCGTGCCTGGCCTGTTCTTTATCGTTTTATCATGAAATTTTTAATGTCTTCAAAGAGTCTTTGTGAACCATAAATCACTGTACAATGTTAGCAGCAATATCATCAGTACTGAAATTTTTGGTCCAGAGCTGTGTCTCAAGAGCTATTTTTACCTTTGTTTCCCAGGACACTACACATTCAATAAATGTTTGTTAATTATGACAATAATTTATTTAGGTTCTAATTTCTCCCAGAGTGCCCCTCAGGGGTAGACATCATTCATTGGAGTGCATTGTTCCTGTAGGTTTGTAAAAATTAATTCTCATTACCTTTTGCCACACTTCACACTCTTGGGGAGGAGATATTCCACTTGAATAGGGCATGTACTTAGAATTAACAAATCTTGGGTTCAGGTGATCCTGGGTAACTAATTTAAGCTCTCTGAGCCTCATTTTCCTAAATGACAAATAAAGAATAATACATTGGAGCTCATAGGTTTCTTGTGGCAATAACTGAGATTACTCATAGACATGCCTCGTAATGCTTGGCACTTAGCAGGTATTCAGTTAATGTGAGTTTTTTTCCGATTCCTTTTCTAATAATGGTGATGTCAGAAGCTTTTGATAATGTAACCTTTCTCAACTTGACTTATATAGGCTTTCCTAGTAATTCTTCAGCTCATGAGCAGAAAGTCTTTGTCAGTCACCTTTGCCTAGTCTTTGAATTAGTGAGTCTTCTAAGCCATCTCCCATGACCACTTCCATTATGCTTCAGCCACTGGCCCTCTTTCTGATCCTTGAACAGTCCCTACAAGCTCCAACCTCAGGGCCTCTGCATGTGCTATTTCTTGTTTGCCTTCAATGCCTTCACCCAAATATCCACAACATTTTCTTTTTACTGCTTTCAAGGTTTTGCTAAATGTCCCTGGCCCTTCTATTTAAAGTTGCAAACTTCCGGCTGGGCGTGGTGGCTCACGCCTGTAATCCCAGCACTTTGGGAGGCCAAGGCGGGCGGATCACGAGGTCAGGAGTTCGAGACCAGCCTGGCCAATATGGTGAAACTGTCTCTTCTAAAAATATAAAAATAGCCAGGCATGGTGGCATGTGCCTGTAGTCCCAGCTACTCGGGAGGCTGAGGCAGAAGAATCGCTTGAACCCGGGAGGCAGAGGTTGCAGGGAGCCAAGATTGCACCACTACACTCTAGCCTGGGCGACAGAGCAAGACTCCATCACAAAAAAACAGTTGCAAACTTCCAAACTACACACACACACCCCTTTGCTTTTTCTCCATAAGATGTGTCATCTTCTAATATAGTACATA
Organism: Nomascus leucogenys; assembly: GCF_006542625.1. NCBI lineage: Eukaryota > Metazoa > Chordata > Mammalia > Primates > Hylobatidae > Nomascus > Nomascus leucogenys. Next base: position 65,199,600 of record NC_044399.1, read on the forward strand.
ATTTACTTTGAAATTGTTTAATTTACTTTTAAACTGTCTCTGTTCCCATGAGAATAGAAATTTTTGTTTGGCTAGTTCAGCACTAATTCCCAGAGATGAGAATGGGGCCTGGCACATAGTAGGTGCTCAGTAAATGTTTGCACTATGCAGACCATTACATGAAGAGTAAGATCTGATGATTTCCCCTTTAAACCTTTGAGGCATTGGTTTGGCCTATGATAAGGTTGGACACCAAGGAATCCTGGGAATCCTGAGAGCAGCGGTCAGCAAACTGCAGCCCACAAGCCAAGTCTTGCTCACTGACTATTTTGTAAAATAAAGTTTTATTGGGACAGAGCCACGTGCATTTGCTTACATGATACCTATGGCTGCTTTTGTGAAACAAAGGCAAAACTGGGTAGGTATGACACAGACAGTGTGACCTGCAAAGCAAAAAGTATTTACCATCTGGCCCTTTACAGAGTAAGTTTGCCAACCCCTGCCTTAGAAGATGAGTGAGTTCCTTCTACCATGAAGATTCAAGGATAGTAGTGTCTGGGAGATGCTGCTATGCTTTTGGTAAACCCTTCCCATTGAAAGTTCTAACATTAGCTCTTTAGCAGTTGAAAATTTGTAACCCACTTCCAGAAAGAGGCGTGAACCAGGCATGGTGTAAGGTGCTCTTACCTGTGCAGTGCACACCTGGCTGCTGATGGGCGAGGAGACCCTGTGCCCTTCTCCCTGGGCCCCGGAGGATGAGGGCAGAAAGTGAGGGTTGTTGGGTGATGGGGGCAAACTGATGTGCTGTGGGCTTTTCACCGCCCCCAGCGGTGAATGCTGAGGGGAACACTGGGGGCTGAGAAATGTGGAAGAAAGTACATTGGTTTGATCTGAGGACTCCACACAATGAGCATTTCCAAGGGGCTGGAGTTGAGCAGCTTCACAAGCCGGCGGGTGACACTCTGAGCTGCTGCTTTGTCTTTTCACAGGTACTTGGGATGCAAAAGGACAGCTGGAGACAGCCTCTTCCTGCTTGATGGAGGCAGCCAGGAAAGGCAGCGGCTTCTTCTCTGAACAGTTATTCCTTTTCTGCTTCTGAAGCTGCATCCTCAGCTCCTCCACCTGCCTCTGCTCTTGCTGGAGCTTCCAGGTGAGTTCATTGATCACCTTCTGCTTCTCCACCAGCATCTTGTCCTTCTCGGAGTCCAGCCCATCCAGCTCAGAAGGAACAGAGCCCCCGTTCAGGCTGCTCATGAGACTTTCCTCCGTGCACACGTGGACTGGGGACGGGTGCAGGCCGAAGGAGGGGGAGGCATCATTGAAGGTGTCCGGCAGGGACCCAGCGACTGACAGGTCAGAGGAGGCTGGGGAGATCGGGGGGCTGGAGCTGGTGCTGCCAAAGTGGTAGAAGCCGTTGGACAGGGCACTGGTGGAAGAGGAAGACTGGTAATTGGGCAGCGTGTTGGGTGTGACAGGAAAAGTGACAGTCGTTATATCCCCAAAGTTCGGCACTGGGTTACCAGAGCAGTCCTGGAAGGGTCGAAGCCGGTCCATAAGAGCCGTTTTGGTGCCTGACACAGGCAAGCCCCGAATTCGAAGCTGTTGTCTTAATTCAGAGACCTAAAGAAATCAGAATGCGGTTAGTGTGCTGTTTAACAACAATATTTTTAAAAGTGTATTCATTATAAAATTAGCTTCAAAACATCACAAATGGAATTCTACAATACCCACCTCTTTTTTATACTTCTTTCCGATTTCCTCTCCTATACCTGATATAAATCAGTTTTGCACAATTTTAACAATTATTTTTAACTTTATCATATATGGTGTTTTCATGGCCTTAGAGTCATAGAAACGTAGAGCTTGAATGAATGGTAGAAGTCATCTAATCTACTGCCAGTCATCCCTCATGGCCATCTGTGTCCCCATTTTATAGATGAGAAAACATATCTGCCTGGGTTTAGACACAAGCCCTCCAACAATAGTCTTGAAGTACAGCAAAGTCTGCAGCTTTTCTGGCTTCCTTGGTGAGGGCTCTTCCTACCACGTTCTCTTCCTTAAACCTGAGCACGCGCCAGAACCACTGGACGGTGTGTTACAAAGCAGACTGCAGGGCCCCACTGTGGGGTTTCTGACCCAGTTGATACGCATTTCTAACAAGTCCTCAGGTGGTGCCCGGACCTGACTTTGAGAACCACGGCTCCATATAAACGTTTATGTCCTAATTTTAATGACCAGCTGAATAATAGTCGTATACTGAGAGAGTATGTGGCGATAAGACCATCAGTTCAACTCCTGGCCCTGCCTGTTACTAACTCAGTGATCAATCACTCGGTGCCTCAGTTTCCCTTCTGGGAAATGGAGGAAATAATGCTTACTTTATGCATTTTTGTGAGGGTTAAAATGGCTTAAAATGTATAAAGCACTTGGAATAGTGCCTGGCAAATTGTTGTGCAATATTAAGTTTTACTAATATTATTATGTTAATTCACATGTAATTATCTTATCCCTGTAATTTTTATAATGTTCATAAACTGGAAACTCTAAATATCTACAAATATGAGAACTGGTTAGGTAAATGATAGTGTATGCAAATGATGGGACACTACAGATCCATTAAAACTGATGCTATAAATATTTGCTGACATTGGATGATTAATTGTTGTGGTATAGTAATAAGTGAACAAAGTTTGAAATGATTGTATTTTTCTAAAAATTATATAAACAATGTATGTATATATATACATATATATATTTAAACCTATGTTTGCGTATGAAAAATCCAGATAAAAATATGCTAAATGTTAATAATGGTTCTCCTTATCTGTATGTCCTAAATATGTCACATAAATGTATTATGTTTGTAATTAAAACAGGAAACATATTAAATACCTAAATTTCAATAATTTCATAAAACAGAAGACTATAGGGAAATATTCTGATACTCTGTAGGGAAAGATTGTTTGAGAAAAATATCGAAAACAAAATTTAAAACTTCTGTAAGTCAAGAAACTACAAAGCGCAAATACGAATAGCTATCTTGAGAAAAAAGAATTGCGACACAAATAATAAAGTGTTAAAAAGCTCAAGGTATCAAGTGTGCTAATTGATTAAAAAGAAGATTGATACCCAGTATAAAAATGAGCAAGGGATATATGATCCAGCTTTTCAGAAACAAAAATAAAATTTAAAATATGGACAGTAATGTATGTATATCATCATTAGTAATCCAAGAAATGCAAATGTAATGAATATATATTTGTATTTATTAAGTTGGCAAATGAATAAGAAGACTTTGTGTTAATTAAGTAGCAGCAAAAATTAAACAAAATTAGTTTTTTTTTGAGGTGGAGTCTTGCTCTGTTGGTCAGGCTGGAGTGCAGCAGCACAATCTCGGCTCACTGCAACCTCCACCTCCCGGGTTCAAGCAATTCTCCCGCCTCAGCCTCCTGAGTAGCTGGGATTACAGGCACGCACCACCACGCCTAGCTAGTTTTTGTATTTTAAGTAGAGACGGGGTTTCACCATGTTGGCCAGGCTGGTCTGGAACTCCTGACCTTAGATGATCCACTCGCCTCAGCCTCCCAAAGTGCTGGGATTACAGGCGTGAGCCACAACGTTTTTGAAAAGCTCTTTATTACATTGCTATTCAAAGTATGGTCCTCAGACAAGCAGCATCAGCATCACCGGGAGCTAGATGGAAATGCAGAATCTTGGGTCCCGCCCCAGACCTGAATCAGAATCTTCATGCTACCAAGAGCCCAGGTGATTCAGTTCACACATTAATGTTTGAGAAGTGCTGCTTTGACAAGCTGCTTCTGGGAACAGACTGACATAAATGTTCAGGGCAGAAATTTCAGTATGTATCAAAAACTTTAACCAGGCGCAGTGGCTCAACGCCTGTAATCCCAGCACTTTGGGAGGCCGAGGCGGGCGGATCACGAGGTCAGGAGATCGAGACCACGATGAAACCCCGTCTCTACTAAAAACACAAAAACTTTAGCCGGGCGTAGTGGCGGGCGCCTGTAGTCCCAGCTACTCGGGAGGCTGAGGCAGGAGAATGGCGTGAACCCGGGAGGCGGAGCTTGGAGTGAGCCGAGATAGCGCCACTGCACTCCAGCCTGGGTGACAGAGCGAGACTCCGTCTCAAGAAAAAAAAAAAAAACCTTTAAACAATATTAATATATTTAATTCAGGAATTTTATTCTAGCCTGAGGAAATAATCAGAGAAACTAATAAATGTAGGCACAAAGGTCATTGAAATCATATATATATATACATATATACACATATATATACAGATATATGTATATAAGTATATATACATGTATGTGTATGTATGTATATACATATGTATATGTGTGTGTGTATATATATATATATAGGTTTTGAGACGGAGTCTCACTCTGTCACCCAGGCTAGAGTGCAGTGGTAGGATCTCAGCTCACTGTAACCTCCATCTCCCAGGTTCAAGCAATTTCCCTGCCTCAGCTTCCTGAGTAGCTGGGATTACAGGTGTGCACCACCACACCCGGCTAATTTTTTGTATTTTTAGTAGAGATGGGGTTTCACCATGTTGGCCATGCTGGTTTTGAACACCTGACCTCAAGCGATCCGCCCACCTTGGCCTCCCAAACTGCTAGGATAACAGGCGTGAGCCACTGCGCCCGGCCTGAAATCACATTTTGAATAGCAAAAATCTGGTAGCTAGTTAAGTGTCCAGCAGTGGAATGTTAACTAGGTGGTGAAGTGATATGCTGCTATTAAAAATAAAAAATTTCTTGAATATTAACAGTTATGAAAAATGTTCACGATGTGTTAAGAAAAGAAGTATGCCAGTAATTTATGTACACGTAATTTTTTCAAGACAATTATTTTAAAACAAAATGTTTATATGCATTTTAAACATAGAAGGAAATATAATCTGCTTTTTGTGAGTCTTAATTATCTTTCAAAATACTGTTTACTTCTCTACATACTATCATATTTCAACAGTCAATATATGTTACTTTATAATCAGCTAAAAGTTATAGAAAGGATTGAATTAACTTACATTAGCAATTATTTACCCTACAGTCTTGCTGGAATTGTTTTATCATTTTCTTTTAGATTTGCTGGTTTGAAAAAGTACAAAATGGCAACTCATTATTATTTTAATTTTGAATTACTTAAAATTGATGAGTTCTACATTTATTTTTAGAATCTGTCTTGACACTGAATAATTTAACTACATTATTAAATAATGTAGCTCTTATTCTAAAATAAAATGAATACGGTTGAGTTTAATTTACCTTAAACTTCAGAATATTACACTGTATGGGCTTGTTCCGGACAAAGGTTTGTATACACCTCTTTCCTACATTCACTAGTGTTTTCATCATTAATAACTTTTTAAACTATTATGGAAAAATTCACACATACACAAAAGTAGATAGAAAGTCTAATGAACCTCATATACTCATCAACAAACTTCAACAATATCACTCATGCCCAATCTTGTTTCTTTTATACTCCAACCCACTTCTCCTACCTTTCCTGAATTATTTTGAAGCAAAGCATATATAATTTCATCCAAATAATTTGGTCTCTATCTCTAAAAGATAAGTACTCTTAAAAAGCCATAATATAATAACATTATCACACCTTAAAATATGAATCATTATATCTTAATATCAATAAGGTATTCTCTCAGTTTTTTAAACTTTCACTCTCTCTCTCTCTCTCTGTTTCTCTGGTATGCTCTCTCTCTCCAGTTTGTTTGGTTTTTTTTTTTTTTTTTTGAGACAGAGTCTCGCTCTGTCGTCAGGCTGGAGTGCAGTGGCGAGATCTCGGCTCACTGCAACCTTCGCCTCCTGGGTTCAAGCAATTCTCCCACCTCAGCCTCCCAAGTAGCTGGATTACAGGCGTGCACCACCACGCCCGGCTACTGTTTGTATTTTTAGTAGAGATGGGGTTTCACCATGTTGGTCAGGCTGGTCTTGATCTCTTGACTTCATGATCCGCCTACCTTGGCCTCCCAAAGTGCTGGGATTATAGGCGTGAGCCACTGTGCCCGGCCAGTTTTTTTTGTTTTTTTTAATAGGATGCAAAAAATTATCCACATACTGTGATATATAACCATGAACTTTTCAAAAAGAAATCAAAGAGTTTTCTCTCAATGTTCTTTTCCTTTTGTGTAGCAAAACATGAAAATTGCTTGCAAATGTCACCTTCATTATATGACCTTTCTGATTACTATTTGGGGGTCTTTTTTTTTTTTTTTTTTTTTTTTTTTTTGACTCTATTTGGGGGGTCATCACATTCCTCACTTCCTTCCTCTTACTTCTTCCTCTCCCCAATTGTGGCTGCATCGTATGCCTCCTTCATTCCTCTTCTCTCTTTCCTTCTCACTCTTTGCATTTTGTTCTTTGTCAATCTCATCCACCCTTCTAGGTTCAGTGCTCCACACATTGCACATGATTCTGAAATTTCTTGTCCCACCCCTGACAACACATCCTGGCTAATTCTTACCGATGGAAACGGATCACTTTTCTCTCGGTTGTCCTGCTGGTACCTGCGACTTGACTTTCCCAAACTGAATGAACTTGCCACTGTCCCTTCACATCAACTCCTCATTCTACTCTCCCTCTTTCTGTCATTGATGTCACTCTCCCAAGACTCAGATGGCACCTCTACCCATACACACAGTGAGTGGTCAAGTCCAGCCACGTTCCCTCCTGCCCTTCCCTCTCTTTCCATTCATCTCTCATGCAATAGGAAAGCCCTTGAAATAAGTTACTTAGCTTCAAGCCTCAGTTTTGTCATTCATAAGTTGGTTAAACTGCCTATCATTTGACCTCTTAATGACTCTGGTTTTTATTTTCACTTTTTAAATTGGGAAGACAAAACTTATCTTGCAGGGTGAAAATTAAAGCAAATCTACACAGAATGAATGACAGATGGTTTATATTAAAAAAAAAAATTGGTAGGGGCTGGGCAGGGTGGCTCATGCCTGTAATCCCAGCACTTTGGGAGGCCAAGGCCGGTGGATCACCTGAGGTCAGGAGTTCGAGACCAGCCTGGCCAACTTGGTGAAACCCTGTCTCTACTAAAAATACAAACATTAGTCAGGTGTGGTGGTAAACGCCTGTAGTCCCAGCTACTAGGGAAGCTGAGGCAGGAGAATCGCTTGAACCCGGGAAGCAGAGCTTGCAGTGAGCCGAGATTGTGCCACTGCACTCCAGCCTGAATGACAGAGCGAGACTCTATCTCAAATAAAAAAAAAAAAGGTAGGCACCATCGTCATCATCATCATCTCCTTATACCTATACTAATTATCGTAACTCTCACTAGCCAATGATTCTGAGCATGTGTAGCTAGAGGGATCCACCTGTCTCAGCCTCCCAAAAGTGGGTTTTGAGGGGTCTGACAGATGGCACTATCATATCTGGATCATGTTTCTCTGTGGCTAAGGCATCTTCTGTCTCACTTGTCTCCTGTCTTACTCTTATCTAGAAATAGCCTACTTAAAAATTATTTTTTGCTATGGTAAAATAAACGTAAAGTTTGTCTTTTCGCTCTATCTTGAATGCTCTTGCCCTTTCTTGCCCTTCCACCTTCTGCCCTTCTACCACTGGATGGCATTCGCCAGATACTGGTGCCATGTCCTTGGACTTCTCAGTTCTAGAACTGTGAGAAATAAATTCCTTTTCTTTTCAAATTTCCCAGTTTCCAGTATCCTGTTACGGCTGCATAAAATGGACTAGACAACTGGGGTGTTCAACCACAGCAGGATAAACTCTGTCACCTCCTCCAATGTTTCCTGTAGTCTTCTTCCCCTCCCACTCTCTTTCTCCAGGTATCAGTTGGTCGTGGTGATGTTAACAACATATTGTTGTATTTGTTTAAAAAAAGAAAGAAACTCATGTCAAATCCTGTACCTTCAGATCATCCAGGTTAGGTGGGAGTGGGCCTGGTTTGAAAGAAGAGACACCAGTTTGTCCAGAAAAACTGTTTTTGACAGGAGACAAGGGGGTATTGCTCAGTGGCGTTGAAGAAGAGTTTGGATTTCTGACCATCTGTTCATTTGGTTCCCTAAAAAACAAACAAAGAGGTATTTCAAGTACAATCAAATATTGGTGGGATAACTTGCATTTAGATCGGATCCCAAAGTGATTGGCTGCAAGGGTCAGGCATGTAATAAACCAGCAGAAGAGACCAGGGTGAGGAAAAACAACACTGCCAGATAGATGGTAAGTGGTGCGTGACATCTGAACTTTGTTTAGGGAGATAAGAGGGAGTGGCGGGGACTTTGGCCTATGAGAGAGGACACATCCACCTGTGATTCAGCTGATGCTCTGTCCTGGGGAGGCCAAACACACCTGGTGAAGGTTGGTTGTGTTTAGTGCTCAGAGTAATTGCTAGCATAGTCTGAGGATGACACAGGAGGAATACACATCTCAACTTTATATGTGGGGATATTGACAATTTAAAAGGTGACCTGGCCAGGCACAGTGGCTCATGCCTATAATCCCAGCACTCTGGGAGGCCGAGGCGGGCAGATCACCTGAGGTCGGGAGTTCGAGACCAGCCTGACCAACGTGGAGAAACCCTGTCTCTACTAAAACTACAAAATTAGCTGGGCATGGTGGCACATGCCTGTAATCCTAGCTACTAGGGAGGCTGAGGCAGGAGAATTGCTTGAACCTGGGAGGCGGAGGTTGCAGTGAGCCGAGATTGCGCCATTGCACTCCAGCCTGGGCAACAAGAGTGAAACTCCGTCTCAAAAAAATAAAAAAATAAAAAATATATTAAACAAAATAAAAGGTGACCTAGCAATGTGGTCACACAACCTGGCCCAGGAGTCAATCTTTGAGGGTGTCTCTCAGCTGCTCAGCTCTGTTCCTTCCAAAAGCAGAAGTGCATCAGAATTGCTCATAATTCCAGTATCACGTTCTTAGACATTCCACAGTCCAACCTGAAATTGCTAATACTTTCCTTTTTCCCAAAGGGGCCTCTTATCAAGGGCATTGATTTATAGTAGTCCCCCCTCATTGGCGGTTTCACTTTACAAGATTTCAGTTACCTGAGGTCAACTGCAGTTCAAAAATAGATGCGTCCAGTACAATAAGTTATTTTGAGAGAGAAACCACCACATCCACATACCTTTTATTATAGTATCTTGCTATAATTGTTCTATATTATTGCTAGCTATTATAGTTAATCTCTCACTGTGACTAATTTATAAATGAAACCTTATCATAGGTATATATGCCTAAGAAAAATACAGTATATGTAGAGTTCAGTGCTATCTGAGGTTTTAGGGATCCATTGAGGGTTTGGAATACATCTGCAGATAAAGAGGGCCCTGTATTTGCTTCCTCCTAGTCTTACGGCTCTGAAAAGGAGTGCATAGTTTCTAAATTGAGTCACCTTCCAAACATACTGGATGAGGAAATGGTGCAATACAGGACTTGCTAGGCCCCACGGTGCTGGCAGATAGGTATTAATAGACACCCTTCCCAACCTCTGCCCACAGCCACCCTCCCAGGCTTGCTGGACTTACTTAAGCTGAGCTTGGTGCATCCCTGGGTAGCTGAATCGGTGTTGCTGCTGCTGCTGCTGCTGGCTGAGGATTTGGAGCTGCAGGAACAGCTGCTGTTGCTGGAGCAGCCGAGCATAGGCTGAGTCCATAGGTGGAGGGGACTTCTCTGCCTTCTGGTCTGGGGGAATGTACTGGTGATATTTAAGCTTCTTCACCTTTGGCTTGGGGTCCTTGGGCTTTTTGTGGCGGTTCTTACTGTCACCCAAGGATTTGGACTGCAAAGAGGATGAGGAAATGGCATGTGCTTTAGGCAATGGCTGAGAATGACTTTGCATCATGGACACGTTGTGAGGCAGTTTTTCTTGGATCTCAGAAATATAATCTAGCAAAGGCATGAGGTACAAAGAGCTCCTAGGACACTAATGTTGCTAATGAACAAATTCATTGCAAATGTATCACACTGGAAGGACACTCCTTAGACAGGGAATGTTGAATCTTAGAAGCAACTCCAGAGTTTTTCCTTTCTGGAGTACAGCAAAATGTAATCCTGTGTTTCAATGAGTGCATTCTCCTAACCTAAAACCAACTGATGACCTAACAAAGGCTGCATTCTGATCTTGAGACTACTTGTAGAAAGTTCTTTCATGGCTGGGCGTGAAGGCTCACACCTGTAATGCCAACACTTTGGGAGGCAGAGGCGGGTGGATCACCTGAGGTCATGAGTTCAAGACTAGCCTGACCAACATGGTGAGACTCCGTCTCTACTGAAAATACAAAAAGTAGCTGGGCGTGGTGGTGGGCACCTGTAATCCCAGCTACTCGGGAAGCTGAGGCAGGAGAATCGCTTGAACCCGGGAGGCAGAGGTTGCAGTGAGCCGAGATTGCGCCATTGCACTCCAGCCTGGGTGACAAGAGTGAAACTCCATCTCAAAAAAAAAAAAAAGAACTTTCATATGCATATGTGGAGTCACCTTTAGTTAAACACTTAATAAGTTGACTTATTAATGACATAAACTTAGATAGAACTAAGATTTTCTTTGAAAATCTAGAATGTGGTTATTTGTTGCTTTGGGGTGAAAGTAAGATAAACCCTGCCTATCTGCCTGCTGAACAACCTCTCGCCTGCCAGCCAAATACCGATGAAAGATCAGGAAGTAACACCGTTTGAAATAAGGATACTTTACTTATTATGGGAAGGGTTATCCACCTACTGGAACACTCCCCAGAGTTGGAACCCAAAGCATGTATTGCATGATTTGGACACACCGAATCAGGAAGTTAAGGGTATATAGTCTTGGAAGATAAGACAAATTTTTGAAAGTGGTACAATTACTTAACTTTAATACAGCTCAGTTTCCTCATCTGCAAGTTGGAGAAAGTATTCTTTACTTTTTCTCTCATTAATCAATATAAAAGCTATGAAAGATAATATTGAAATAATAACAGGTAGTCAATGAACAGGTAATTATGTCTATAACCTGCTCCTGAAATAAAAGACCTTCGTATATTAGGAAGGAATGGGTCCATCCTGTTATCAGGTTTAAAAAATGTAATTTTCAGGCCGGGCGCGGTGGCTCATGCCTGTAATCCCAGCACTTTGGGAGGCGGAGGTGGGCGGATCACCTGAGGTCAGGAGTTCGAGACCAGCCTGGCCAACATGGTGAAACCCTGCCTCTGGTAAAAATACAAAAAAATTAGCTGGGCGTGGTGGTGGATCCCTGTAGTCTCAGCTTCTCGGGAGGGTGAGGCAGTAGAATAACTTGAACCCAGGAGGCGGAGGTTGCAGTAAGCCGAGATTGCGCCACTATACTCCAGCCTGGGTGACAGAGCGAGACTCCGCCTCAAAAAAAAAAAAAAAGAATTTTCAAACCCTGACTTTATTACAGAAGATTGAAATGAAGAACATGGACGTCATGACCACAAGTGAGCTAGGATTTGGGTGAACATTGGAAGGAAAGTGTGTTTCCACTGGTGTCCAGAAGAGGGGGCTCCTGAACAGCTGGCAGGCATATTCTGACTTGGCAGGTTCCCCACTTCAACCACAAACTACACATCTGAATGTGACCTTATCCAAAGGAGCTTACAACTCGCTTGGACTCAGCGCAATGCACCCCCAAAGGCTCTTTCGTTTTCCAAAGAGACTTCTTCCTGGCGACTAATGAATAATGAACACAAGTATTTCGGTGTGTTTAGTGGCTCCGTTTCTCTCTGCTTACTAATCGATTAGCATTCTAGTTAATTAATCAGTCTTCTGTCCTTGGAGAGTTTCTGCAGGGCTCCCGAAACCAGCTCTGCCCTGGCCTGCTCCAGATCAGCTGCTGTTGTCGCCTCATTCTGAGGCTTGCCTTGTCTGGGGAGGATGGGAGCTGCAGCCCTGGCAGGGTCCCGCAGCTAAGTCAGAGGCCCAGGAGCTTTTTTTCTCTATGTTGCCTTAGCACATTCCAGAAGATACTGAAATCGTACCATTTACTCTGGATAGTCTGGGGTAAAGGCTACTATTACTATTCTCTTTTTGAACTCAGGAGACACTAAGGTTTCTGTGTTTGCTGACCAAGCAGAAGAAATGACGGCTCTTCTACAAACAACCAGCCTGCCGGGACCAGCTGGGTATCTGTAAGAATCGCCCTTTTCACTGAAAGTGATCTGTTCATCTCCTGGGCTTCTATCATACTTTCTACTACAGTGAGGTTGAAGGCTTTGCTAATTATTTTTTTTTCTTTTTTTCTTTTGAGACAGAGTCTCACTCTGTCGCCCAGGCTGGAGTGCAGTGGCATGATCTCGGCTCACTGCAAGCTCCGCCTCCCGGGTTCACGCCGTTCTCCTGCCTCAGCCTCCCTAGTAGCTGGGACTACAGGCGCCTGCCACCACGCCTGGCTAATTTCTTTTTTTTTTTGTAGTTTTAGTAGAGACGGGGTTTCACCGTGGTCTCAATCTCCTGACCTCGTGATCCGCGCCCGCCTCGGCCTCCCAAAGTGCTGAGATTACAAACGTGAGCCACCGCACCTGGTCTTTTTTTTTTTTTTTTACAGAGTCTCCCTCTGTCAATCAGGCTAGAGTGCAGTGACTGGGATCTTGGGTCACTGCCACCATCGCCTCCTGGGTTCAAGCGATTCTCCTGCCTCAGCTTCCTGAGTAGCTGGGACTATAGGCACACGCCACCATGTCCAGCTAATTTTTGTATTTTTTGATAGAGACGGGGTTTCACCATGTTGGCCAGGCTGGTCTCGAACTCCTGACCTCAGGTGATCCGCCCACCTCGGCCTCCCAAAGTGCTGGGATTACAGGTGTGAGCCACCACACCACACTGCTAATTTGAATTATGCAAAATTTAAATACTGTAATAGAAATATGAATAACATTTCTCTTTATACTCAGCTTTAGAAATAATGGGACTCATCTCCTCCTTCCCATGCAATGAACAAAATGCATTGATAGTCACATAATTTCAAACCTGTTGAGCTGAGTGAATTGTCAGCTGGGTTTAAGCTCGTGGTTTGGTGGGGAAGCCTTACTGGGAAACTGATGTGTCTATCATCCATTAGACCATAAAACTGTTACTGTATCATCGATTTTTACTTCAATTTACAATCTTTTTTAAATCCCTTAAGAGTCATTTTAACGTTCATTAAGTGGTGGCACTCGAGCTGAGAAAACGTGTTCCCAAATCAGTTAGAAGTTATTTGGGATAGGCCAGGCACGGTGGCTTATGCCTGTAATCCCAACACTTTGGGAGGCCGAGGCAGGTGGATCACCTGAGGTCAGGAGTTCAAGATCAGCCTGACCAACATGGAGCAACCCCATCTTTACTAAAAATACAAAATTAGCCGGGCATGGTGGTGTGCGCCTATAATCCCAGCTACTGGGGAGGCTGAGGCAGGAGAATCACTTGAACCCGGGAGGCGGGGGTTGCAATGAGCCGAGATCGTGCCACTGCACTCCAGCCTGGGCAACAAGAGTGAAACGCCATCTCAAAAGAAAAAAAAAAAAAAGAACACAAAAAGAGCTTATTTGGGATAAAACATTATAAAGAAGGCCACATGATTACCAGGCAGTTAACTGACTAGAGAGCAGCCTGTGTACTGTGAGATGCGACGCTTGTGTTTATAGAAGCACAATTCGCAAGTGCAAAGATATGGACCCAACCTAAGTGCCCATCAACCAACAAGTGGATAAAGAAAATGTGGTACGTATACAACATGGAATGCTACTCAGCCATAAAAAGGAACGAAATAATGTCTTTTGCAGCCACTTGGATGAAGCTGCAGGCCATTATTCTAAGTGAAGTAACTCAGGAATGGAAAAGCAAGTGTCATGTGTTCTCACTTGTAAGTGGGAGCTAAGCTATGAGGATGCAGAAATGTAAGAATTATGTAATGGAATTTGGGGATTGGGGGAAGATTGGGAGTGGGGTGAGGGATAAAAGATTACATATTGTGTAAAGTGTGTCCTGCTCAGGTGACGGGTGCACTACAATCTCAGAAATCACCACTAAAGGGCCAGGTGCAGTGGCTCATGCCTGTAATCCCAGCACTTTGGGAGGCCGAGGTGGGCAGATCATGAGGTCAGGAGATGAAGACCATCCTGGCTAACACAGTCAAACCCCATCTCTACTAAAAATACAAAAAAATTAGCCGGGCGTGGTGGCGGGCACCTGTAGTCCCAGATACTAGGGAGGCTGAGGCAGGAGAATCACTTGAACCTGGGAGGCGGAGGTTGCAGTGAGCTGAGATCGCGCCACTGCATTCGAGCCTGGGCAACAGAGAGAGACTCTGTCTCAAAAAAAAAAAGGAAAAAAAAGAAAGAAAAAAAAAGAAATCACCACTAAAGAACTTCTCTGTGTAACCAAAACCACCTGCACCCCCAAAACTATTGAAATAAAAATAAAAATTAACAACAAGATATAATGCTGAGAAAACTAAACATTTGCTATAATGATTCTAGCTACCTGCCTACTATGAATGAAACCCCATGTTTATTTCCACTGGGAGACTGGCTTGAATGATGTAAGTTTTACGTTATGCAAGCTTTTCAGGGCTCCTTCCCTTGCATAAAATTCAACTGCTCTATACCTATTTTATGAAACTTGCAAATCCTGCCTTACAATCAGCTGTGTCTACCTCAAGGGTGAGCTTATGAAATCTTTTAAGTGGAGAACGTGCTGGCTGGGCTGTGATCCCAAAGAAATGCAAGCCCACAGCCTTCTCCGTGGCAGAGGTGACCTCTGCTGTGCCGCATGGATAATGAAATCTCGGTCCATATACACTGGTGACCCATTTCTCATCTCCTGTTTTGTGACCCTCCTAGTGAGCTGAACCTCTGCATGGGTCCTCCGTGTAACTCTCCTCGTGTTGTCAGGCCTAACTCAGAAAGTTCTGCTCCAAGGTGGCTCTGTGAGCCGAGCGCTCTGGCAGGGCTTGGAGGCTGACGTGTCCGTACCTTTACAGCAGCATGCACGGCTATGGGGGTGCTGGGGGGGCCAAGCCCCTGCTTCCCCGCATCTGACTGGTGGCTGGGCTGTGAGGCTGAGTCATTTCTGTCATTTTCTGAGCCAGAAGCAAGATCCTGAAATCCAAATGTTACCGATATTAGGAAGATACAGGAATAAGTTGTGTGACACAGAAATGTTAGAGTCCGTATATATACCTCTGCTGCTTTCATCCTAGCTTCTTACCCAAGTAAATATCAGCCTACCCTCCCAGGGGCAGGAGTCACATACATATATGTGTGTATATATATATATATATATGTATATGTGTATATACATAGTCATCCAGCTGAAAACACTTTTGAGAGAGAAAGGGAATCATTCTAAGTAACGATTCCAAAAGACAGGTATAAAACTCGTCTGTTCTAGGCAAACTGGGACATCTGGTCTTGCTCTGTGAGCGTTCCACCTGTCTGTGACAAGGTCCACCTGTCTTGATAATGCAATTGAAAAAGAAAGCAGCAGGGAAGAGTGGGTGTAGGAATTTGGGGGGAAAGTAGGACAACGAACAAGGTAGATAAAAAGGATGTTAGCAGAAAAAGGGAAAGTGTGTGTGTGTGTGTGTATCTCCAAGTGTGTGTCTGAGTGTGTATATGTGCATGTATGTGTGTACGTGCATGCGTGCTTATGTGCATGTGTGTATATATATGTGTGTGCGCATGTTAGGTGTATACATGTGTGTATATATGTGCACATGTGTGCACACAGGCATGTATATGTACATGTGGTTTTGTGTGTATACATGTGAGAGTGTGTGTGTGTGTTTGTGTGTGCGTGTGCGTGCATGTGTACAAAGTCATAAGAAACCTTTATCAGAGGCAGAGTCTGTAAAGGGAAAAATTATTTTCTCTTTCTCTCCTACGTTCGTCTGTTTCAACTCTGACAAAAAGGAGCCAGGGCTGCCCATGATCTCTCCATGGGGGGTTATGAATGAGCTTTACAGTTCTTCCCTGAGCCCTGCCTGGCACCTGTGAAAGGCCCGAAGGATTCTTTTCTCTTGGAGCCTCAGTGTCCTCATCTGTCAAACATGATTGCCGGGAGAAATGACATACAATGATTTTCGCATCTTGCCTGGCATTGTTCGGTGCTTGTTCTCTTCTTCCCCTCTCCTAAGGTGAAGCAGAAAAGAACTTGCCTTTTCCTCAAACCATTCCTAAATCAGAAGCTGAGGAATTTACTGTCAGAATAATGTGTACAAATGATCTGATATACCGTTTGATGTTATCAAAGAAATTTGGCTGCAAAGACCAGCTGTGACATGCAGGCGAAGGAAAAATGCTTTGATTATACCCTCTTGCACAATAAACACACGAGCATCTCAGCTCAGCTTTCCATGCCTCCCTTTTTCCTCCCATTTCACTTTTTCTCTTTGGCAGCTTGAGGTTTGCTCTGATGGGGTGAAGATAGGCATGACAGTGATCAGTAACTGGCATGGTTTTGGGAAACGAGGCATGGAATGATAATTATTTTAACTGTCCCTAATATCTGTATGGTACTTTTCAGTGGGAAAAAAATAACCCAGCTTTCAAATGTATCTAATTTCACTTCATTGCACAATTTCTGTGAGGCCAGGAGTGGTAAATGCTTCCTAAAGGGAAGGGGCTGAGGGTCTGAAGGGCTCTCCGGGGAGAGGCAGAGTTGGAAGAGCTTACATCTGGCTTTCACACTTCCGCATCTCCTTCCCCTCATACGTGGATGCCTGCGTGCATCTCTCTTAAGGGCTCCATGAATACCCTCTGGCTGGATTTCCCTGGCGTGGCTGACACTCTGCCATATTTCTAGAGCCCACCCAGTTGCTCGGCCTCACAAAGCTTTAGTTCCTCCTCTGTCAGAATCAACCTCGATGATATCCACTTGGAGGGGTCTCTGATTTCAAATGAGGAAACTTTTGTGATGCACTTGGCACTGCCCCTGGCCCAGAGTGAGCACTTACTATGTAGCAGGAGCTTTTGTGCATAATCATCATTATTCTTTTTTTTTTTTTCCCTTTGAGACGGAGTTTCACTCTTGTTGCCCAGGCTGGAGTGCAGTGGCATGATCTCAGCTCGCTGCAACCTCTGCCTTCCGGTTTCAAGTGATTCTCCTGCCTCAGCCTCCCGAGTAGCTGGGATTACAGGTGTGCACCACCATGCCCAGTTAATTTTTGTATTTTTAGTAGAGACGGGGTTTCACCATATTGGCCAGGCTGGTCTCGCAGTCCTGACCTCAGGTGATCCCCCCACCTTGGCCTCCCAAAATGCTGGGATTACAGGTGTGAGCCACCGTGCCCAGCCCATAATCATGATTATTCTTTATAAATGTGCTTTAAGAGTATTCTCAATTCATGTTCCTCATGCTCAAGGGTTTATAGATTTGTCCAGAAAGAGGTGAATGTTATGGTTGGGTTGGGGCTGAATTTTGCAGCAGCTTGCTAGGTAGAAACCTGCTAAAAGTAGAAGCAACGTGGGCCTCCCTGCCTTGGAGAGAGCCGGTGTTTCCTTCTCTCCACTCCCTGGAGCCCTGTAGTGAGTCCTCAGTGCACAGAGAGATGGTGAACTTTGAATCAGTCCTGCTCTGGCACTTCCTAGCTGGGAGATTGTTGGCGAGTCACCCAATCTCACCGAGCCTTAGCTAGTTTGTCCATAAAAATGGAGATAAAAGGTATCTGCTTGGCAGAGAAGATGCTTAATGGATGAGTTAAAGGGTGTAGTTCTGGAGGTTCTCTTGCAGTGTTTTCTGGAGCTTTTGTCACCCCACACAGAGGCCTGCGCTGAATAGAGTGAGAAGAGGTATCAAAATGCTGTGGCAGTCAGGGACATCTCTGGGTTCTCTAAGCAAAACCAGCTGTAACAGTGTTGATGTTAAGACTGAAACAATAATACACTGAGATGCTGTTTTGCTTTTTTTTTCTCTTTACCTGGTTTGTCCCCAGAGAACCTGTCGAAGGGGTATCTGATGCTTTAGCGTCTGGCGGGGATCCCGCTGGGTTTTGGGGGTCTTCACTTCGAGTCTGATCCGGAGAAAGCCCATCGCTGCTGCTGTCCTCTTCAAAGGCAAAAGCATCCGTGGATTTGGAGAAACTCACCTGGTTACCTGAGGGGGTGAAATCCAGGAACTTGGTCAGTGGCTTAGGAGCATCAAAGGGCATTTTTGGAAATGCTTCGATGTGTCATTTCTATTAAAAGTACACCTCTCTCTCTCCAGTTTAAGTTTAGGTAAGAGTGAAGCTATACTTTAAATTATTTGGTTTATAAAAAGCGGTTTGTTTGGCGTGGCGGAAAGAGTACTCTATCAAAGGTCTATCATCATGTGTTAAACTTTATTTTCACGTTTTTGCATTTCTTCCTGTTTTCTTTGGGAACCCATATGTTTTTGAAACTAAACTGGGGAAGGTAAAGGAAAGAACAGGGAATGCTGGGTGCAGAATGAGGCCAGAGGAAAACGTGGTGGGAGCATGCGCCCGTGTCTCTCAGGTTTTACGATGAGAGATGGAATCGAGATGACAGCCTGCCATTTGCATCATCTTCAAACATAAAGCAGGGCACACAGCATGCAATGTTTAGCAAACTTTGTTAATAAGGATAAGCTAGGATAGCTACTAAGTTTAAATTCCTAAATGTCAGAATTAGCTAATGTCACCAGTGTGTCCCAAAGAGCCATTCAACGAATGCATGACTGTTTACAAAAGCCATAAATGTGTCTCAGAAACCTCAGCTTGATCCTTATTTTTGATTATTTGGCACTTCTTTGTATTCCTCATATCTTTGTGTCTATTTTGGAATTCCTCAATGGCTCACACAAGCAGAGACTCTTCCTCAGCCGCCTAAATGGTTTTGCTAAGGGAACAGACAAATTGGTGTGGGAGAGGGGTTATCACACCAGATGGGACTAGAATGACATCCTTATATGTCCCTTATGTTTTTATTTGCCAAATTTCATCTGGTTTATTATCCGGCTGAACAGTACACAATGTGCTGAAGCCACATAGCTCTCCTGACCCGAGTCCAGGGACTGCTCTGCTAAAGGAATTTAGGTATTATCAGGAAGTTTTCCAGCCTGATATTCTGCAATCACACTGACAAGAACTTTTGACTCTTGCCTTGTGCAGATAAGAGAAAGGAGCTCTCACTGCAGGGATTGCAAAGGCAACGAGGAGCTGGAAGTAATGGAACAAATGTGGCTTTGGGCTTGTCATCACCACCACTACTGGCATCTGTCACAGGCCCTCTCACAGGCATCCAAGTGTCACATCAGGAAGGAGGCCGTGCAAGGACAGGGCAGGGGGAAACTCCAATCACAGGCCCATGGGGCAACCCACTAACTGGGAAAGGTTTGGGGCTGAGCATTTCTGCTCCACGGGTTATTTATAAAAGTCATTATTGCTTTCCCACGAATACAAAAGTAATACATGTCCATCATAGAAATTCATACCTTAGAAAAATGCCTAATGTGGCTGGGCACAGTGGCTCACACCTGTAATCCCAGCACTTTGGGAGGCCGAGGTAGGTGGATCATGAGGTCAGGAATTTGAGACCAGCCTGGCCAACATGGTGAAACCCCGTCTCTACTAAAAATACAAAAATTAGCCGGGTGTGGTGGCGCATGCCTGTAATCCCAGCTACTCGGGAGGCTGAGGCAGGAGAATCGCTTGAACCTGGGAGGCAGTGGTTGCTGTCGGCAGAGATCACACCACTGAACTCTAGCCCGGGCGACAGAACAAGACTGTGTCTCAAAAAAAAAAATTAAAAAAAAAAAGATTATGTGTATTACTGAGGGCCAGGTAGGCAGGCAGTAGGTGGGTGGGTGGGTAGGGGTTAGGGGGTTAAGTGTTCCGCACTCCAGAAGTCACTGCATTTTCTTGGGATCCACACGGCACGTGCCCCGGGCCAGTGCCATTCACACTCCCAGAGACCCAGCATGTGACTTTGTCAGCCTTTCAGGGCAGCCAGTCTTCTCTGCCCAGCAGGACCCTCAGTCTGAGAGCTTCGTCACGTCACCTCCCCTGCCCACTTCCTTCAGTCTAAATGCATGTGGACCTTCTCTGATCTGATACTTCTCGTGACAAAGACTCCTCCTCTCTCCACACAGGGTATCACATCCCAGATGTGTACAAATTAGAGGAAATTAACCAAATTGCAAAATCTTCTACATATTCTAACATGTGGGTAGAAATGTTAAGAGAAGGGGAGAGAGAGTGGTTTCTCCTCTTATGCCCCCAAAACCCTAATTTCATTGTTTCAAGTAGAGAGAGAACAAATAATAAAAATAGCAGGTGGCTGAGTAGTTTACCTAGCAGTGCCAGCAACAGCAAAAACAGCCAACTTTGTTAGACTTCAAAATAGTTCAGGAAGGGGGCACATTTTCTCATTTCTTTTTTTTTTTTTTTTTCTTTTTTTGAGATGGAGTATTGCTCTGTCACCCAGGCTGGAGTGCAGTGACATGATCTCAACTCACTGAAACCTCCCCCTCCAAGATTTAAGTGATTCTCTGGCCTCAGCCTCCCAAGTAGCTAGGACTACAGGCATGCGCCACCATGCCCAGCTCATTTTTGTATTTTTGTGGAGACAGGGTTTCACCATGTTAGCCAGGCTGGTCTCCAACTCCTGACCTCAGGTGATCCACCCATCTCGGCCTCCCAAAGTGCTGGGATTACAGGCGTGAGCCACTGCACCCAGCCTTCTCATTTCTTCTAAATAAATGAACACATTGTAAGGTCTGGTCTACCCAGTTATTTTGGGACTGAACTAAGACCGCAGTGCCAGCCTTTGGAATCTCAGACTCACCTAGCAGAGGGGGTGGCAGAATTAGTCATCCTTCCTGGAAGTCAGCAGGTAAAGCCATTGTGTGGTTTACAGAACATCATCAACCTGCCTGATTGACTGGGGGATAGGTAGGGCAGGGGTAGCACAGAAAATGACCAACATCGCTACTTTTTTTTTTTTTTTTTGAGATGGAGTCTCGCTCTGTTGCCCAGGCTGAAGTGCAGTGGCACAATCTCGACTCACTGCAACCTCCACCTCCTGGGTTCAAGCGATTCTCCTGTCAACCTCCTGAGTAGCTGGGACTACAGGCACGTGCCACCACATCCAGCTAATTTTTTATATTTTTAGTAGAGACAGCGTTTCACTGTGTTAGCCAGGATGGTTTTGATCTCCTGACCTCGTGATCTACCTGCCGCAGCCTCCCAATGTGCTGGGATTACAGGCGTGAGCCACGCACCTGGCCTACTTTGTATACATAGGTCTTATACTAAGGGTGTCTCCAGAATTCCACACAATAGCTGAATTTTTGAGATCTGAGGGAATGACTGTGACATCTTGCTTTTGAGGAACAAAGAACGCAGGAGATTCTGGGAAGGGAGAGTCCCGATGAATTTAATTTGGACTCGCCTCAGTAAAGGGGTGGAAAGATTGTTGGAGCCCTGAAGTTACCACCAGTGAATCAGCCCTTTCCACTCTGACACCTGGCATTTGGTGACCTCAGGTCGAAGCATTAGAATGATGTGGAAAAGTCTAGAAGTTGAGTATCTGGAATAAAGGTGTAGGTAATCAATCCCCCTTTCCTCAGGGCTGGACGGAGCATTCCTAAGTTGTTGCGTTTAACTCCAGCCTTCCCATTTTAAGAGGAGCAGAGACAAGCTGAGGTGTGATCAGATAAGATATGGCTAAGAGAAGAGACAGAAAACCATGACAAAGGACATCCTTGTATCTCGATGGGACACAGAGAATCTGTCACAGGTCAGACTGCCTGGTGAGTGCTAGTGGTGGTTACAGGGAGGGGACAGCGATGCGAAGTTGTCCAAGAAGCCTCCCGGAGGAGGTGGGATTGAATGGCGCCTGAAGCAATTGTCAGCGGTGGACAGGACAGCAGAAAGGGAGAGGGGCGCGTCTGACAATGAAAGGATGCGGCGTGTGGACGAGAAATGATAGAGTGGCCATTAGCATGCTTGGGTTGGGGAGGATGACAAAGAAATGCTTTCAGCCAGGGAGAGGGCTATTTTAGGAGCCAACCCCCGGAGAGACGTCGCTTGTAGGAGTCTCCCTTGCTTAAGTCAATGAAATGAGGAAACCATGAGTGCATGGAACTACATCCCGAGTACAGGTTTACACCTGCGTAAACAACCAGGATGAGTGCCAAGGCCCAAATATGACTCGTCTCCGGTATCTAAAAAGCACGATGTGCCAAGTTAGAACACACTGACAGCTGCACTGAGGACCACTGGTCGCTGTCCAGGCCACAAGACCTCACCATGGGGGCCCCTGTCAATCACCACTCCTTCAGGGCTACAAGTGACTGGTTTAGATTTGCCACTGCCAGGGCAGAAGATGAGGGAAAGGGCAGGGAGCCCACACACAGCTATAGACTTGGCTCGTCGCTGTTGATGGGAAAAACCTTAACAGTGGAGGGGCTCCTATAAGTACACAGCGGTGGCTTCCTTTTGGCATGAACACAACCTATGGTGTGCGGTGTGGTCCACAAGGCCCTGGGTTCTGGAGTCAGGCGCATGTGAGTTTGCTTTTGGGTTCTACCAGATCAGGGATAGCATGACGGTTGGCAAGTTATTTGACCGCTCTGAGCCTCCGTTTCCCCATCGATAAAATGGGAATCATCATCATCATAGCTAGCTCTCAGGGTTTCGAGGATGAGGTAACAACATATGGAAAGCACTGGGCCCAGTTCCTGGCGTGTAAGTGATGAAGAATTTCTCGCTGTTACTATTGCTATTGTTTTTGGTAGCAGCATCTGTTTGTCTCAAGTTTAACATCATCAAAAATAAACAGACCACCCGGGAGGCAGTTTATCCTCTGGCCAGCTTTGCAAAGGTCAGCACAACTCCAGAACCAGAAAAACTGGTTGGTCCTGAGAGGTTCCTTCTGGGAAAGCAAAGGCGGGCCTTCCTCAGAGTAGGACGAGTGTGGGTGGAAAAGCTGGCATGCCACTCCCTCTCCTTCCTGGTTCAAGCCAAGCCCATGCAGAGAGGGACAAAGGTCACCTTATCTAACTGCCTCTGGAACGACCAAGTCTACTGGCTCCGTGGTGTGACCCTGGGCCTCCGCTCCAATCTCCCCCAGCATGAGGCTGGCTGGGAGCTGATGGAGAGCGGTGTGCTGGCTATTGTCCCTGCAGACGCGTCAGGGGTGTGATGACAAGGACCTGCTTTGGGAAGCCCTGACATCATCCTCTGGCTATGCTCGCAGGGCTGGCTCTGGGCACTGGCCCCTTGGGGATCTTGGGCTGGTGACTCGGAGCCTTTCCTCTCCCTCTTGGAAGTGATCAGATGAATGAGTCAGTTGTACTTTCTTTGCATAAACATTTAAAATGCCAAGATTAAAGCAAGATAATTGGAGTCCTGGTTACCTTTCTGTGAGGACCCACACCAAGGGCAGGAAACCATGAAGTGGAATGTGAAAATGCACCTCCTTCCTTATCAGCCTGTGAGCTGGCCCAGTCCACTGCAATAGAAGCTATTTTAAATCATGGACAGACTACCTCCTAACAACCTGGAAGAGACTGAAGCAAAATTTGCGTTCCAATGGAGAAAGTCGTACACAGAAAAGTAGCTATTGTTTCAGGGTAGCTGTTGCCTAAAGACATTTGCATAGATTTAGCACGTCATAGTCTACAGACTGATTGGACTGTCTAACCAAAGTCAGAACTCACTGCTCTGGAAGGGGATCAGATGCTTTTATTATGGAAATGGCATAATAGGTAGATGTTTGAATGAATAATTTTTTTTACTCAGATCCCTGGCACTTTAGAAATTTGCCTTATGTCTTTTTTTTTTTTTTTTTTTTTTTTTTTTTTTTTTTTGAGATGGAGTTTCGCTCTTGTCGCCCAAGCTGGAGTGCACTGGCATGATCTTGGCTCACTGCAACCTCCACCTCCCAGGTTCAAGCGATTGTCCTGCCTCAGCCTCCTGAGTAGCTGGGATTACAGATGCCTGTCACCATGCCCAGCTAATTTTGTATTTTTAGTAGAGATGGGGTTTCTCCATGTTGGTCAGGTTGGTCTCGAACTTCTGAGCCCAGGTGATCCACCCGCCTCGGCCTCCCAAAGTGCTGGGATTGCAGGCATAAGCCACCACGCCTGGCCTTTTTTTTTTTTTTTGCTTTTTTTGAGAGATAGGGTCTCACTGTGTCACCCAGGCTGGAGTGCAGTGGTTTGATCATAGCTTACTGCAGCCTCAAACTCCTGGGTTCAAGTGATCCTCCTGCCTCAGCCTCCCGAGCAACTAGGACTACAGGCATGCACCACTATGCCTGGCTAATTTTAATTTTTTTTGTAAAGATGAGGTGTCACTGTGCTGCCCAGGATGATCTTCATGTCTTTTGATACACCTGATCCTCGTGCCACACAAGTCATGAAAAGCAGTTAACCTGTGTAAATACTTGCCCTGCGTTGGTCTTGAGGTGAATTCTCTAGGGATGAAAAATAACATCAGGCAAGGCAGGCGGATCACGAGGTCAGGAGTTCGAGACCAGCCTGGCCAACATGGTGAAATCCCATCTCTACTAAAAATACAAAAATTAGCTGGGTGTGGTGCCGCACACCTGTAATCCCAGCTACTTGGAAGCCTGAGATGGGAGAATCATTTGAACCTGGGAGGCGGAGGTTGCAGTGAGCAGAGATCATGCCATTGCACTCCAGCCTGGGCGACAAGAGTGAAAACTCCATCTCAAAAAAAAAAAAAAAAAAAGTGCTTTATCCTGTCTCCCTTTTCTCTTTTATAGGATACTCCTCAGCCCCTCCCAGAGCCTCAAGCTGCCCTCAGATTTCTAGAGGCCTCTCCCCAACTTCACCTCTCACCTGGACATGCCCTGCCCACCTCTCAATGATGCCTGAGATGGCTTCCACGGATGCAAAGCGCTTACTTCACGGAGTGGCAGAGGCAGACTCCAGGCACTTCTTTTCCCTCTCAGCGCTCACCCTTTACTCCCGCCACTCCCACATGCCCCAACGCTCCCAGCTCCCCGATTCTCTTGCCCAACTCTTTCCCAGAACCATCCTCAGCAAAGTATTTGTCATGTATGCCTTAGTGTGTTTCTTTACCCCAAGGGTCGTTTACTCTTTGGAAATTATTTCTCATGATGGAATGATAGATTTTGTTCATGAGAAAGTTATGCCAAAGCAAAATTTCCTTTTTTATGCAAAAGCAAACAGCCTTACCATCTCACTCAGGGTCATGGTTATTATCTGGCTGCCTTCAAAATGAATGATCAGAAAGGGTGAAGATTTTTGGTGTCTCTGAAGAATGACTAGATTCTTAGTGAATAGGAGGGTTTTGTTATGAAGTCTGAGAGTGGGGCACATTGGTGAGCAGTGACTGGCATAGGATCTGTTATAAATGTAAGTGATAGAAATGGGTGGCTTCTGGACCAGCCCTGGAGGGGCTGAATTATTGCTTTCTACATGAAAGGGTCATGGTGATAAAAAGAACAAATTTAGTTTTGACAATGGAGCTATATATTCTAAATCACGGGTTCTTTTTTTAAAAAAGCCTGGCTGGGCATGGTGGCTCACGCCTGTAATACCAGCACTTTGGGAGGCCGAGGCGGGTGGATCACCTGAGGTGGGGAGTTCGAGACAAGCCTGACCAACGTGGAGAAACCCCATCTCTACTAAAAATACAAAATTAGCTGGGCGTGGTGGTGGATGCCTGTAATTCCAGCTACTTGGGAGGCTGAGGCAGGAGAATCACTTGAACCCAGGAGGCGGAGGTTGCGGTGAGCTGAAATCACGCCATTGCACTCCAGCCTGGGCAACAAGAGCGAAACTCTGTCTTAAAAAAACAACAACAAAAAAACCTGACTCAGGTGGGAAGACTGGCCCAGTCCCACGAAAAGGTGAGAACATTTTAGGAGAAGATGCTTGTCTTTTGGAGCTGAAAACCTGGGCCCTTCTACTGTTGGTAAAGCTGGGAAGGCCAGCTTGGGTTCTGTTTTACTCAAGCCAGGAGTCAGACATCTGGACAATATACGACTTTCGTGGGAGCTACGGGATGTTCATGTTAATGGAAGAAAATGCTCTGATGACCAGCGAGAGAACTAACAAGCTAAAAGTAAGCCTGTAGGGGTCTCAACACAGATGGATATTTCAGTAATAATGACCACTCATAAACTGAGCAAGACCATGCTAAACTCCAGGATATAATTTCTGTTCTCATGAATCATCGCTTCCATGTAACACAATGCTTTCTGTATTCAGTGTTCTGGCCTGATTAGCGGTTTTCTACGAAGGGAATATAGGCAATGAGGTGCATGCTCTCAGATATGGCCCCAAGGAGGACCAAGTCCCCTATTCCCCCACAGAACGTCATTTTAGGGTGATGAACCTGTTTTTTTCCCTCCACCTGGCAACTGTAAGACTCTATGAATTCAGAAAGTCAACTTGCAGGCTGGGAGTGGGATCGGAAACTGGTACTCAAGAGGAGAGGGGAAGAGACGTGGTGCTTTCATCCAGCTGACTGCAAGAGGGATGATGTCTGGGAGTAAGAAGGAATATCCCCGGGTAGGGACAGTCCTCTGTCAAAAATGTCCTTCCCTGTATTGGGAGAGGTTCTAGATTCTAGAGTTTCTATTGCAGGGTTGGAGAATTGTTGGTCCTTAATGAAGTTTGGAGGGAGGGAGACAATGACTAAATGATCCTCTCAGAGCTTGGCAGAAACTCAGAAACACAGCTGCAGATAGAGCTGGAAAATGTAAACACATCTGCAAAGGCACGTGGACAGGGGAGGGAAAATATACAGAGGCTGGAAGAATGATACACAGTGCAACCACAACCAAGGGAGAAGATATGGTCACAAGAAGTGACCCACAGAATAGTGAGCTGGGTCACCTTCGCCATTGGAAGGACTATAGCTGTCTCTATAGCTGTCTCTAAATGCGCTCTCTGTAGCTGTCTCTAAGCAACTCCCTCTGTCTTTATGATATTCCTGTTCACCTTGCCCGTAAAAACTCAGGCACATTTAAAGGGTCATTGCTAAAGAGGCTGATGCGTAGATGAGTAACAGGTGCTCAATTGCCCATTACTGCTGTCCACTTTTGGATTTTTCTTGGATTAAGTCACCCTGTATCTTCTGCCTTTTTCTCTAGCCATTCCTTTTGTGTATTAGTCACAGATTCCCTGCTTCTATCTTAAATACTACTGCATGGGAGCCACATTTTAGCCCTCTTCTCTTTTTATACATCCTAATTCCCCGCAACTACCTTCCTCCACTGGGCGCTCATCATTCTTCAGAGAAACTTAGAACAACTGGGAGCCAATACTGTCTACTACTTGAGGCCAATAACTTTAAAATTCAGGAGGTGAGTGAGAATTTTTAGTAATAGGTAAGTTGTACAAATTAAGGAGAAAATTTGAGTGGACAAATAATTACAGACAAAATTGAAAAAAACTCAAAGAACTACTCTCGAAAAAGGTACTGGTTTCTTAATTTCCTTGGTTTCCTACGATTTTAGTAAGCAATGTTTTAAAGCAACCAATCATTGTGATCATATTTAAATTCTTCCAGAACATGAAAAAATATGAAAAGGTAATTATAAACTATTTTGTGAAGTATGTGTAGGTTTGACATTTAAATCTGAAAAATATAAAACAACAACATAGACCAGCATCATTTATGAATATTGTGGCAGACAGGACTAGCTACTTATCAAAAACCAGGATCCCCCTTCCATAATATAGAGGCAGTGCTGGAAATGGCTGTTCAGCCAGAGAATACCTTTCTCAGCCATTTGTACTGTTCTCACAGTGGAATGTGAGTGGAAGTGATGTGTTCAGTTCCAGGTTGAGTTTTTTTTAATAAGTGGATGAAACTTCTCATCTTTTCTTCCCCCTTTGCTGGATACATTCAGAGAATGACAAAGCTCTAGGGCAGAGGTTGGCAAACTAAGACCTGTGTGCCTGCTGCCTGTTTTTGTAAATAAAGTTTTATTGGAACATAGTCATGTCTATTTGTTTACTTACTGCCCATGGCAACCTTCCTGCTACAACATCAGAGTTGAGTAGTGACAGGGGCAGTCTCAAGCATTTATTATGTGCTCCCTTAAGAAAAAGTGCCACCCTCGCTGTGGGGAATGATGGCGCAACAAGACTGAAGGAGGCTTTTCATGGAGCAAAAGCCTCTCTGAACTCTTTCCAAGCAAGAAATACACCTTTCTTGTTAAGCTGTTGAAGTTTTGTGGTTTGTTCCCCAGCCAGCATTATCCCAACTAATAACGAAATAGATGCAAAATCCCAAATAAAATACTAGCAATTTCTAGAACCAAATTTATGAGAGATTGTTTTCCCCTAGAAATTCAAGGAAGAATAGGAAAGGTAGCAATATCACATTACTTGGTCAAAGAAGAAAAGCCACTTCATCATCTTTTGATATGCTTTGAAAGCATTTTAAAAAACTCAACACCTGTATTGCAAAATACTCTTAGTGAGACAGGAATAGAGAAATACTTCCTTAGAATATCTATCCTATACCAAAGGCTACATCATATACAGATGTGAGTGACTAGAAAAATCCCCATTTAAGAGAGAAACAAAACAAAAATGTATGTAATCATCAATATAAGACATTATAACATGATATAAAACATAAGGCAAAGCTGATATAATAAATGTAATACAATATTACTTTTGAGGCACTGGCAAGGTATCAATAATAATAGTATTCTGCTATGTAATATACCAATAATTATTAAATTATATATTAACATATTATTTATTGTATAATATAAACATGTGCTTTACATAATTCATACATATAGTTTTATATATAAGATAAACACCTATATGATATAGATATTTTATATAAGATATATATTATTTGGTTTGTCTAATAGAGTATAGTATACTTTATAATATATAATTTATATAAAGTGTATATAATGCATAAATAATATATACTATATTCATAAATAAAATACATAAACATTATATGTAATTTATTTTATTAATATACTACATAGATTTTTAGAAATTATATTAATTCTATAATATGCTAATCATGATGTTGCCTTTCAAGTACCAGCCAGTGAACCAAGGCAGAAAATAAAAATGAAGCAGAAAACAAATTTCCATTCCCTTAGACCTAGACAACTTAAGATAAACTGAGAAACTATTGGAACTATTAAGATCTTTGACACTGCCCAGTTATAAAATAAATGTGCACAATTAATAGGTTTCCCATATATCAGCAATAATCAATATGACTTTAAAACTTAAAAACAACAAACTTTGCAAAGGGAAATAAAAAAAGACTTGAATAAGTGGAGATAGATACTATGGAAGAATTTATAAAATTATATATTTTAAACATATGAATTCACCATAAATTAACATATAAATTCAGTGCAATCCTAAGCAAAATTGCAATGGAATTGAAGTTGATGCAAAAAAATTGATTCTAATTTTCACTTAAAATATACTTGCAAGAGTAGCCATGAAACATTAGAAAAATCAGACAAATGTAAAGAAACTTGTGAAGATAGATATAAACACAAATTGTAAAATAGATCATAAAATTGTGATAAACAAAAAAATTCGACCTCTCTTTTAAACCAACCACTTCAATAGTTTCAGACATACTAAGGATTTAAATGTAAAAATAAAAGTATATAGATATTACAAGGCAATCTAGGTGAATAAACTCTATATTTTTAAGTTAGGAAATATTTTCAATAAAAATAAATTCAGAAAATATAATGAAAAAGATGAGCAGATTTGACTATAGATTAATTAGGAACTGCTATAGGCAAAATTGACTATATAAAAAAATAAAAAGTGAAGGACAAACTGGTAAAAGGATGTGAAATACCTGTAACAGATGGAGGATTAGCATTTTTTCCCTATATAAATAGCATACACAAAGCAGTAAAGCGAGAACATGCTCAGCACGAAAGAAGAGAAAAAGCCATGTATTGCCAATGATACGTAATCACAAGGAAAAATATCACCTACTAGAAACCAAAGAATGCAAATTGAAAGGAGACCTTTTGCCTAGCATGTAAAAATAAATCATAAATTTACATGCACCGAACAAAAGAAAAATAAATAAATAAATTTATAGGCACAGAACAGAATGTTTTAAGAAACAATAAGAGATGCCCGATGGAGATTTTTACCTGCCCAAGAGCTTATCAGAGTAAAGATGGTGGCAGTGCACTCTTGAATACTCAAGGCCAAGTTCAAAGGCCCCAGATATTTAGTGGGGAGGGAGAGAGTAGAGGAGAGAGAAAATCACAGCGGGATATTTAAGTAGGCATTGACAGACAAGTATATTGCCTCTCCTGGAGTTGATATTTTCATATTTACCAGTTCCAAAGGCAAAATTCATGTGGCCTCTGAATCACAGGGTGAGAGCAAGATTTTAGAATGTGAATAAACTTGATGACAAGTTTTATAATAAACTTAGTTTTGGATAAAATGCTCTTACACATACTTTTTGACAATGTGTCAAAACATTTAAATATACACTGCGTATTAATATCTACCAATAGTTCTCAGAGTGGATTACGGGCATAGCTGGAGAAAGCTAAGTGTGTCTGTAGGGGCATTAAGCTCCCCTTTCTCCCTGTTACCATAGTTTTCCTGGGTTCCACCAAAAGCCTCTATGAGTGAATTCAGTACTGGCAGGCTCTTTGGGTCCACCTAGTATCAGTTGTTCAAAAAGTCTACAAAATGATTTTATACAGTTTATAACAGAATCAATATTTGTGTCTCCTTTTTGAGTATTTGTCCTTTGACTTCGTGGAGGAAGTGAGAGCTGTCAGAGTTTTTAACATGCATTGTTTACCGTGAACTTCACTCCCAGGAGCCTGTGAGCTGGGTAGGGTGAGTACTGTCACCTCCATCTCAAGGTGAAGTGACTTGGGCAACTGGACCTAGGGTCCGGGTTTTCTAGTCTGGGGCCAGTGCTCTTTCCGCTGATACAGTCTACCTCTCTTTAAACAAGGAAGGCTAAACAGGACCATGACTGTGACTCCTAAGTAACGGACGCCTTATAGGGGAGATGTTTTGAGGATTACACCTGGTCAGGTTCTCAACTTGCCTGACTAGAGCAAAATTACCCTGTGTTAACTTGGCCTTGGGGTGTACAAGAATGGGGATTGCAACAAATGCCCAGGATCCCTGGTTATGGAGAATTAACTGGACTGACAACCCATGGTATGGCTCTTGTCAGGTGAGAGGCCCTCATCCCCAAAGATCCTAGTATGTCAGAGCTCCGGGCTGCCCTCAGATGTCAAGAGCACCAAGGAGAGACATGCCGTTTGTTCTAACTACCTTTTATGGCCTCTTTCACAGCAGAATCCACAGGAAGAATGTTTTTTTCCACCAGCTCCAGTGGCCCTGGTCGTAGAGCAATTTTTTCATTGAGATCATCGGCGAGTCGGGCTCTTTTCAGCTTCATCTGAGCAGTTGGAATGGACCTCTCTGCAGTGGAAGCTAAAGGGTTGAAATGAAAAGGATCAGTTCTAGAATTTGATGTCTCTCTCTCTCTTTTTTGTTTTTTGGCTTGTGGTTACAGAAGATTGTGTCACACTGTGCTCTATCATCCTAATAATTTTTTGATGCAATCATCATCACTTTACAGGGATTAGCACCAAAGCCTAGACACTTCCAAATAAAGGCAAATCGAGAGGCACATGGAAAAGTTAGAGAAGCTTGCTTTGCGAGGATTTGTGAAAAAATGTACAATTTGGAGATTTTGTAAGCAACCAGTCTGTAGGGCCTGTATTGTTTGCCTGACCCTAAGCTATGGCACTTGGATGCACGTTTGGTCTGCATAGTGACTGGCACAGGCTAGGCCTTCAGTAAATGTTATCTGTTGTTATAATTAGTAGTACTAGTATGACTTTTAAAGGATTTTGGACTAGTCAATGCTGTGACCGACTGAGTCAAATGTTCAGGTCAGTTGCGAAAGAAAAAAAATTCCATTGAAACAGTTATTTAATTAAACAGAGGGATTTTTAAAAGTTGAATTCATCCACAGGCAGTTTCACATCATTTGGAGGGTGTGAAAGGTCACGTACAGAGCCTTAAATCCACTTCGATACAGCTGACACCAAACTTCCTTTTTAGGTTGGGCCCTGACTTATTTCTGTGGAAGAACTCCGAGGAGAATCCAGCCAACTTATTGCTGTCACAGAGAACTGTAAGTTAAGATTCTATAAGAGTTTGCACCTTCACTCTCAACTTCATAAATCTAGAAAGTGAGATATTTACAGACAAGTCCCTTAGCCCCATTATTTTGTTATTATCAACCTGCTAACCCCAGACCCTGTGTCTGGCACTGATCTAGA
The DNA here is from genome assembly GCF_006542625.1 of Nomascus leucogenys. Lineage (NCBI taxonomy): Eukaryota > Metazoa > Chordata > Mammalia > Primates > Hylobatidae > Nomascus > Nomascus leucogenys. Next base: position 65,231,860 of record NC_044399.1, read on the forward strand.
ACTCTCCATACAGAAGAGGTCTAGGGATGTCTCATCGGTTGCCACAGGCTTGGCTGTGGAAGCTGCCTCTTCAAAGCATTTCACATTCAATGGAGGGAATGTCAATACTACTCAGGACTGATCTTCGGAAAGCCCTCTTTTCTTCTGGTGCCTCCATACAAGATGCTTCCCACCATCCACGTCTCTCAGTCCAGTTTTTCAAGACTGCTACAAATTTAATTTACCTCCTGTCATGACCTGTGTCTCTCCAGCCCAAATCTACCATTCCAGAGAGCCTGGTCCTTATCCTTCTGTCTTCTATGTCTTGCTGCATTCACCTTTGCACCTTGGCTTATTTCCTTTCCCCACCTTGAACTTCTTCCCCACTCCCCACTACCAACATCGTACTTTTGGGTCCCAGCATAAGGCTTCCCTAACTCTTTCTGTTCTTACAGATCTCTTTCGCTTTGACTGCCTCTAGCAGTTACAAGGACAAACCCTTCATCTTGTTGCTTCTGAAACTGGGCAATAAACTCCTGGGCAGCAGGAGTCTTTTTGTATCTAGCAGATCTTTTATGCTCCAAGAAGCTAATTCCCAATTTCTGTTGACAAAAGAGGACCCCATGGGAGGCACCAGAGACATGCAATTGAACTGGGGGTTGGTGCAGTTCACACTCTGATATTTTAGTTCAAGACCGTAATGATGGAAGAAATAACATTTCATATGTTTTTTGATTACAGCATTACTGTGTACTCACTGTTATAAATGTGAAAAATGCTAAAAAAATAAAAAGTGTGCAAAAAAAAATGAAGGCTTCAGGAAAATCCCCACTTAGCGTCACCTATTTTTTTTCTTTTTTGAGACAGAGTCTTGCTCTGTCGCCCAGGCTGGAGTGCAGTGGCGCCATCTCCGCTCACTGCCAGCTCCGCCTCCCAGGTTCACGCCATTCTCCTGCCTCAGCCTCCCGAGTAGCTGGGACTACAGCTACTTTTTAGTAGAGACGGGGTTTCACCGTGTTAGCCAGGATGGTCTTGATCTCCTGACCTCGTGATCCGCCCGCCTCAGCCTCCCAAAGTGCTGGGATTACAGGCGTAAGCCACTGCGCCCGGCCAGTGCCACCTATTTTTAAGACCTGTGTGTCTTTGTTATTTATATTGATTGGTAGGTTTATGTTTTTCTTCCCAAAATCTGACTATGAATATAGTTTAAGTATATAATAAGTATATAATTTTTTTCCCAGAATTTGGCAGCAAATATAGTTTTGATTTTTGCTCTTTTCTATAAACATTGTCTTGTAAACCTTTTCTCATTAAATTACTCTTTGAAAGCCTTGTTTGCAGTAGCTCTATGGTATTGAAACGGGTCTGTTGTCTGGGGTACATACCCTGGTTCTTTGTCATGGTCGAGAAAGAATTCAGGACACAGATACACACGAGGAATGGGTTTAGGAGCGGAAGGTTTAGTAGAAAAAGAAGAGAGAGAGAAAAACCTTCCTCATGCTGAGAAAGCGATCGCCCAAGAAGGGTCTCCGGTTTGTAGCAGAGAGGAATCGATTTTGTACAGAGGCTTGAGGAGGCAGTGATTGATTTACATAGAGCCCAGGGGATTGGTTTGACCAGTTGTGTCATTTACATAGCCCGTGAAAAGACTGGCCCTCCCACTCCAGTCTTTTATTATGCAGATATGGCCTCCACTTGGAGGCGGCCATGATCCCTGTACATGTGGTACCTGGAGGCTGCCATGACACTGGTAAACGTGATGACAAGGAAAAGAGCGGGAGATGCCATTTTCAATGTTCCTGGCTTCCAGGTACAGCTGCCGACATTTACATAGAAAAGCTCTTAGTTTGCATATCTATTTCAGACTGCTTTCTGTCAGAGAAGAAATGGTTTGGGGCTGCTTTTTATTAAAGGAAAATTCCACCGAGAATTCTTTTACCCTTTCTAGCTGCCTAGTTTTTTTTTTTTTTTTTTTTTGAGACTGAGTCTCACTCTTGTCACCCAGGCGGGAGTGCAATGGCACGATCTCGGCTCACTGCAACCTCCGCCTCCCGGGTTCAAGCGATTCTCCTGCCTCAGCCTCCCGAGTAGCTGGGATTACAGGCGCGTGCCACCACGCCCGGCTAATTTTTTTTTGTATTTTTAGTACACACGGGGTTTCATCGTGTTGGCCAGGCTGGTCTCAAACTCCTGACCTCAGGTGATCCGCCCGCGTCGGCCTCCCAAAGTGCTAGGATTACAGGCGTGAGCCACTGTAGCCGGCTTAAAAATAATTTCTTAAAAACTCTTGTATTAGCATTCAGTTGTATGGTTGATCCATAGTTTATAAAGCCAATCCTCTATTGTTAGACATTTCACTATTTTTCACCATCTAAAGTAATTCCACGATAAACATCATTGTGAGAGAAATCTTTGTCTGATGATTTTCTTTGAATAAAATACTAGACATTATATTATGGGCTATTATAACTAGACATTATATTATGAGCTAAAGGGTGGGCACATTTTTAAGGAGTTTGATACAGGTTACCAAATTGCCCTCCCGAAAAGTTGATCCAATTGCACTCCCACCAGCAGTGTATGGGAACGCATGTAACTCTTGCCACACATGATATTTATTTTTATTTGTTAACTTGATCATTGAAAAGTCTGTATGTCTTTTTTTTTTTTTTTTTTTTTTTTTGAGACAGAGTCTCCGTCTGTTGTACAGGCTGGGGTGTAGTGGCACGATCTCGGCTCACTGTAACCTCTGCTTCCCAGGTTCAAGCAATTCTCCTGCTTCAGCCTCCTGAGTAGCTGGGACTACAGGCGCCCACCACCACACCCGGCTAAGTTTTTGTATGTTTAGTAGAGATGGGGTTTCATGGTGTTAGCCAGGCTGGTCTTGAATTCCTGACCTCAAATGATCTGCCCGCCTCAGCCTCCCAAAGTACTGGGATTACAGGCGTGAGCCACCACACCTGGCCTGAAAGGTCTGTATGTCATTTGAAATGACATCGTTTGGATTTTTGTGCAGCTGTGATTTTTGTGCTGACATAGCAGCTGCTTCTAGGCTTGTAGACACCATTGCAAAGGAGGTAAGAATTCTGTCACCTCCCTTTGAGGGACTTTTTTCTCTGTTTTCCAGACACCTGGCATCCTTTGGCTGCCTCATGCAGACCAAAGCCTCCCATCCCACACAGCCTTCCCTTGAGTTCAGCGTTGGCCTCTTTCTCTTCCCTACCCTGAAAACAGTTCTCCGTCTTAAAATATCCCACCTACTTTAGGGTTGAAAAAGGGTCAGTCTTGGAAAGCCAGAATAAATAACAAATGATGTCAATCAAAGAACCAAGGTTCACAATTTCCAGGATATTTCAGAGCCTTTCGTGCACTTTAAAGCTAGTGTTCAGTTTTGGAAGGAAATCCACATTCTAGAGAAATAGCATTCAGGCCTTGTGCAGGCTGTTCCCTCAGACTGCGACACCCTTCCATCTTTTTCTATCTGGCTCAGCCCTCACATTCCAGCCCATTTCCTCACTCCTCCCCTGTCCATTCTGATTCCGATGGCTCTTTTCTCTGATCTTCTTCCATACACCCACCACACCAGGCATTTCCTCTCTTTTCATGCTGGATTGTAAATGTGATTCTCATGTCCTCTGTTATACTGTGAGATCCTTTGAGGGCACAAACCTGTGGCTTATTCATCGTTGAACCCACTGGCCTGGCAGAGCAGCCAACTCCTAGCAGACACCCAATACAGTGCGTGTTCAAGGAACAAATATCTCATAGGTTAACTGTCAAATTAGGGGCTGGACCTCTTTTAGGGTGGGCACCAATGGTCTCGGGGATTCTGTCTCAGGGAAGGCAACTTATGAGGCGGGAGTAGAAGCCGCTCCTCCTGCATCCAGATGTCAGAATATGGGGACCAGTTAGTTGTTTGTTTGCCTTGTCTCACATACCCCAGCACAGAGCTGGCACCCTAAGGCAGAACTAGGGCTACTTTAAACAGCATTAATTTCCTCAGATTGTATTCCCTGCATACCAGAAGGTAAAGGCATCAGCAAAGGACAATCAATTACCTGGAGAATACAGAGGCAGCAAGGGAACTGTGATCCTCTTCCAAAGTAAGTGATGATCCAGATTAGTAATAATTGTCAGCACATGTTGGACGTGTTCCATGCACTCCTAGAAGTTATGTGATTTGCCCAGGCCTTAGAGTTAGGAGATCGCACAGCTGAGATGAGAGCCCAAGTCTCTAACCCGCTTAACCATTTTATGGCTTCCCAACTTGGTTATCTACGTGGCCTAGAAGGCTTAGATGATTACTTGAAACTACCACTTTGTAATGGCAAGGGAGATTTTTAAGAGGGCTTAGCAACTGTACAGAGACAAGTAACTCTGGGAAAATGGCCTACCATTCTGCAGCATCTCTTGGTGTCTGATTTCTTGCAGCCTTACCTTGGAGTATGTGCATATTAACCAAGTCGGCACTGCTGCACCTGTTTCTGGCTTTGCGCTTCAGGGAATTTTTAGCCTGTAGAACCCAAACGAGGAGAATCACCTAGTTTTACCTTTTAAAAAAACTCAATTTATCTCACAGGAGAAAATAATCTTTTAAAATAATAAATGAAACATGAAAATATTCTTGGTGTCCCACATTTTGATGAAGGAACATTTACGAAGACCCCTCGAGGAATTTTTAGATGGGAAAATAAGAAAAGAAGTTAAAGAGCTTGGGTCCACATCAGGGCTACAAACCTAAAGCTCTTTCAGGGTTCAGGGATAGGAAGGTTGGTACATGTTAATAACATGTTACTATAACAGGATACTAGGCTGCTTGTATTATAACCAATCTTATTCCATTGCCTTTTTTTTTTTTGAGACAGGGTCTCTGTCATCCAGGCTGGAATGGAATGCAGTGGCACAATCAAAGCTCACTGCAGCCTTGACCTCCTGGGCAGAAGTGATCCTCCTGCCTTAGTCCCATGAGTAGCTGGGACTACAGGCGTGCATCACCAAACCCAGCTAATTTTTTTTTAATTTTTAATTTTTAGTAGAGACAGGGTTTCACCATGTTTCCTAGGCTGGTCTTGAACTCCTGGACTCAAGCAATCTGCCCGCCTCAGCCTCCCAAAGTGCTGGGACAGATGTGAGCCAAATCATCTAGCCTCCATTTCCTCTGAAAACATTCACAAAATTAACCAACATCAGAGCTAAAACATTTCCTAAATCCATCTAATATAACATGACAACGTATGCCTCTTTCCCGTTATTCGCCTGACTTCTCTTTTAGGACCTGTGAAAATGTAAAGCCTACAGATTCAGACCCAGCAGGAGTCAGGCAGGCATGAAGAGACAGGTTATTTACCCAGTCTCATTATCTTCTTGATGGGGCTGTCGGTAGGGCTGTTGCAGGCTGTGGGAGGGCCAACACTGGACCCCAGCTTTCTGATATCTAGTTCTGGGTTTTTATCTCACTATAGTGGATCTCCCAGGGCCCCCTGAGAGGGGTCTGGGAATCACTCCAGTTCTGATAAAAGCCTGCTGTTCTTTGTTATTCTCCAGGTAGTAGGAATCACAGCCACTTGTGAGCTACTTTGAAGAATTGCAAATCCCTCCTCTTCCTCTCTACCCACAGACAAGCTGCAAGGCTAGTGCTCTCAGGTAAGGAAACACCAGCAGGCAGATACTCTCTTTGCCTTTCCTTCTCACTCAAAGTGGTAATACTTGCTAAATAGTATTTATTAATATGTTATTGACAAATTCAGGTTGCAGAGATTTGTTATGGAGGTACAGAATATACGCCAAATCTCACCCTCACATGTTACAAAAAAAGAAGGGAAAAAAACAAAATAACCTTTTGCCTTTAAGTAGCTACAAATAAGTTCTGTATGCATAAACCACGCCTTACCCTTGAATTGGATTTTTAAAAATCTGATTGTTGTTAAGGAATGACAGTAATAAAAGGTAAGGCAGCTTGAAAGCTGACTCCACTTCCTTCTCTAAAGTGTTTTTGACTCTAGTGCATCCCTACTGTAATTTCTTCCAACATTAGAAAAATTGGGGACATTTTTTTAAAAAGCTAAAAAATAGGAGTTTCAAAGCTAATATAGTTGATCCTATTTCTATAGTTACCGGTTAATAGGAGTAAGATTCCATATGATATGAGGGCAGGGGACTGGCAAATTGATTGAGTTTGTTGTAGGAATTCTACACGCATCCGCCAAGGGTTGGCATTGAGAGATTCATAAGCTATAGTCTAAGCTTTGGTCAAGAAATTTGCAAAAGTTACCTTGTCACTATCCAAATGTTTTCTCTGCTCATGGAATTCAGCTGGACGTTTCAGTGCTGAAACAGAAACACCAAAACGTGAGGGGAGGCTGGGTTAAGGGCATTGGTCAGTATCGCAGAGTTTGCTGGTGTGCTTGCTGAGCTATGCACAGTAGGGAGGTGATTGCCTTTATTAGGCCACAAGCAATGAGAGAGGACAGGCCTGGAGGACACCAGCGGCCCTGAAGCCGTAGGAGACAGAGGAAGTGGAATCGAAGCCTCAAACAGGGGGAGTAGCAGAGGCAGGATGTGCAACAAGAAGAGAAGTGATGGAGGCAGGGCATTCCAAGTTCCAGAGGAAATAGAAGGGGTGGTGGAAAACTGAAAACAGAAATAACCTTCCGGTTTGAGGGAGAGGTGTAGACTTGGGTAACTAACACCCTCTTTGGCTTTGCTGTGCCCTAGAGTGCACAAAGCTCGGGGGATGACTGTGGTCTGTGTCTGTGGGGTGGGGTGGTGCTTTGGAGGAAGGGACTGTACTCTGGATAAAGTGTGTGGCTGGTAGGTCAGGAACATGCAACCAAGGGTGTTGAGTGAGAAGCAGAGAATCAAACTTTGAGGGCTGGAAGGAACCTTGGAGACAGGGAAGTTAACTCCAACCGTGAACAGAATGGGGAAACTGAGGTCCACAGAAATTGACTGACTTGCCCAAGATCAGTTAAGGCCAAGAGCATAGGTCCTGTGACAACTCTAACCTCTTTCAAGGTGTGATATGTAAAATGTTAACAACCAGTAGACACAGGCACTGGTCAGTCATACAGAACACACGGCAGCCGTGAACAACCTGGACGGAATGCCAGCCTTCACTCTCTTCCCATGACCTCCTCCTCATCACCCTTCATAGCACCTCTTATGGGGATTTAATAAACTCCTTTGAGCAAAGAAGTAGAACATCACTTTGCAAAATTCTACATTTTGCCTTGATTTTCCTAATCTAGAACAATCTTAATCAGGAGCCACAAACAATCACTTTTCATGATAAGTGATGAGGTTGATTAGCAATTACAGACTTGCATTGATTTTCTTCCCCTGAATTGCATGTCTGGACAACTTGAGGAATCACATGATCCAGTTGCAATGTTACTAGAACAGTGGTCTACTGTAAGCTGCAGGTGATGAAATATTCTTCCAAATCTTGGCCAGCACAAAAATTAGGTTTCTGACCAGATCGGAGTGTGTGTGTGTGTGTGTGTGTGTCTGTGTGTGTGTGTGTGTGTGCACATGCCTCATTCAACCCTTAAGACCATGCTGAATCTGAACATAGTTTTCAGCAAGGTTTGCTGGAGATCAAGCAGACATAGTTGTAGTCATGACGGCTACCATAATGGTAGTTAGCCCTAGTATCCTCTTCAAGGATGCTGCTTGGGGAGTTAATAGGTCACACTCTCTATAATAATCTCCCTTTTCACCCCAACATTAACAATGTTGGCTGAAGGAACATGCAGAATTGCCCCATCTGGCTTCCTTGTGCCAAAAATAGTTGACAGGCATCCTTCTCACTTTGACCAAAGATTAAGAGACTTCCGTTCTTATAGAAAAAAAAATGAACATGCTTCTTGAATACCATTGATCTAGAAACTGTTTTTCAATTATCTTTGCTTTCTGCTTTTTACTCTTAAAATGAGCTTCTCTGCAAAACCTCCCTTTTTAGAGGACCCTTTTCTCCCATTTCTCCCAACTCAGTGATTCTGAGAAATTAACGTGCAGCTGTCCTGTGTTGCTCATGCATTTTCTTTGAGTTGGGTCTAGTCATCATCCTTAATAAGGCTTGCCTTTTCCTGCGTTTGATCGCAGGTGGAATTTCTGTCGAGGGAGTTCTGCAAAGCAACTCCCTTTCCCCCTAAGCAACCAGATTATGATACAAAATCTGCTTGAAGTCCAGCGGGCCATTGTGGATCTACACAATCTGTATCAACAGGTCTTTACCTCTGTCCTATCTCCTGGTAATCATTTAGTTAGGTATTGTATATTGGTGTAGTTTAATTACTTACATAACCCAGAAAAGGAATGGATCTTCGTGTGGCCTTATTAAGTGGTTAAAAAGAATAACATGCCCTTTTCCTCTAGAAACTCCCTGAAAGGAATAGCATGAATAGATCTTGGGATATCGCTGACATTCCAAACACAATTGGTTTTAACTGGGCTTGGGGTTTAGGAGGAATTTAACGGGTTCTCATGTCTCTGAGGCTGTTCAATTCTTATTAGCAAAGCTTATTAATTGTTCTAAGAAACACTGTATTTCCTGTATCTCAGCTTCATAGAACTACAATTCATCACTTCGTGGTGTTAATAACTCCCCTGTGAGATGATTCACACGGTCCAGTTCTCTGATGCCAGGAGCACAAAGGTCTTCTGGAACCTTCTGCCACAGGGTGGAAGAAACTATCTCCATTTAGCAAGGACTTGGGAAGAAAGCCAGAGAGGTTCACATGCTGCATTTTACCGTATGCTCTTCTCCTCAGAGGTTAAGGGGTGTTATATGGGGCACTGGCTTGAGGTCACACCATGGAAAACTATCCTGCCATGGGCCTGGGGTTGAGGTTTGCCTTCTCAGTGAGTTCAGAGACCGTGGGTTTTAGCCACCTCCCATGAAGGCCAACAAAAGCAATGGTGCCCCCCACCTCTCAGTTGGGTTTTTGGAAAATACATAAAAAACCACTTCTGCTGCCAGCCTGGGGAGTATCAAAAGGCAACGTTTTGTATTTAAAGAACTTTGACATTTAGGATTGAAAAGGAATTTGGATTCTAAATTTTTAAAAAAAGTCCATGTGATTTTGAATTAAAATACTGTTGTAAATTCAATCAGCCACACATCTATCTCATTCTCCCTGGAGGAAGATTAATGGCTCCTCACAAGGGAATTTGTGTTCTTGCCTCAGAGTTTTGTTGCGGGCTATTCCTATTTCTGTCCCCAAAGCTATCGCTAATTTGGGTCAGCCGAGCATATAAACATTTGCTGACTTAGAACTTAGAAAAAAAGATCCCGAGATAAGAACAGTCTTCCTGCAGTCCTCTGCTCTCCACTGTAAACTCGTGCCTCCAGCAGGATCCCAGAAAAAGGAGAAAACAGGTCGTGGAACCACAGAGAACTCACTGAAGGCAGGGGCCTCACTCCTCAGTACAGGGTAGGGTCCCTGGAGTTGGGCAACTCCAGCAGCATAAGCAGGGCTGTACCTGGTGTTGGGCTGTGCCTGGTGCAGACCCTGACTTCTCTTAATGGGACCATTCAGCTGCAGGCTTGGAGCAATACCAGATCCATTGCTACTAAGAGGACCAAGAGGAAGAATTAAAGAGCCAGAGACTTGGGGCAGCAACGAGTGCAGCGTTCTCAAAGTGTAGCCTCCGGACCAGCATCTTCAGCAATTGGGAACATGTTAGAAATTCTAATTCTTGGCCGGGTGTGGTGGCTCACACCTGTAATCCCAGCACTTTGGGAGGCCGAGGCAGGTGGATCACGAGGTCAGGAGTTCAAGACCAGCCTGGCCAAGATGGTGAAACCTCTGTCTTCTAAAAATACAAAAATTAGCTGGAACCCGGGCGGCAGAGGTTGCAGTGAGCCAAGATCGCGCCACTGCACTCCAGCCTGGGTGACAGAGTGAGACTCTGTCTCAAAAAAAAAAAAAAAAAAGAAAAAGAAAAAAGAAAAGAAAAAAAGAAATTCCAATTCCTGGGCCCCAACCTAGCCCCACAGAATCAGAAACTCTGCCAGTAGAACCCAGGAATCTGTGTTTTAACAAGCCTTCTGGGTGATTCTGATGCAAAAGCTTCAGAACTGCTGTGATGGGATTTCTAAGTCCAGTGGATCTTGATCTAGGGGTGTTGGGAACCTAGGACTTCAAAAAGGGAGCAATGAATGACCAGGACTCATTTTCAGCATTTCAAAAAGCTGAAGAGAAAGAGTATGTCTGTCCAGAGAAAGGCTGCTTAGACTAATAAAGCTGTCACTTTTCATTGCTCCTGCCTGGAATCATAGCAACTTGGTTTAGTTATGGTTGTTCTCATCAACAAGCACTAGCTGGTAAATTTATATACCATTAATTAGAAACTTAACTTAAAAACATAAAATTAACGATTTAAAAGATGCATGGATTAATAATTAATGTATGTAGGATTCTTTAGGTGGACAGGGAAGACAACACTATTTTAAACTAATAAGACCTATGGCAGTGATGGGTAGAATTAAAGAAGTCCTGGGTGACTAAATATTTGGGAACCATCCATTTGAGCTCTGCTCTTGCTCTGCCATCTACTTTTGGTATAACCTTGAGTAAGCCTGAGAGTTTTCCTGTGCTCTCAGTTTCTCACTTATAAAAATGGGCCTATTCATGTTTGTCTTCTCTCTGTCTTGCTTTTAAAGACAAATTGGGTCATGAGAACCTTTTTTATGTATAATGATAATGCTTTGGAGATTATATTTTCTTTTATGCTTGGAAATAAATTGCTAGTTCAGTACTCCAATGATAGTCCTAAGGGTCTGTTACCCCAATAACAGTCTTAACAGTCTGAAAACAGTGCATTTTCCCAATGTAGCTTTGTAATGTTCAAGACCTGGCTAGCACACTTGCAGAATTTGATGCAACATCTGTGAACACTTTGGAATTTCTCAGGAGGGTACAAAGACAAATTCGAAGTGTGCCTGTAATTACTAGTTTTCTAGTTTCTAAGGAACAGAGAAATGGAAAATTGAAGGAGAGATGGGGGAAAAGAAGGAAAGTAAGATTTTTGACCCAAATGGGATTGACATGAAAATCCAGGGCACCTTTTTCTATCTCTGAATTTGAGATGTTAGAAAGAAGGGAAGAGGCAGACAGATTAATTCCCTTGCGCCGTGTACTGCTCAGACAGCCGACAGTGTGTGGTAGGGTGCTGTGGGGGAAAAGCCAAGTCAAATGAATGCACTGAGAAAAGGAAGAGAGACTTTGTCCAGTCAACTTCTCAAAACTATCGTGAAGCTGCATGTGATATGGGTGCGGGAATTGCCCCGGTCATTCTTCTTGCTATTCAGAAGTACCACAAAATTCAGGGATTTACCAAGGTTTTGCAGTAAGTATGTGGCTGCTGTAGCTTGGATTAGTCTGCAAAAAAAATAAAGGCAGCACCATTCATAGACAGCTCATTGTATCTTTAAATTCATTTACATTGATCAGATCATGAAACCAAGCTGCCCAGACATTTCATTCTGGCCAGCAGGGGCTTTCTCTGAGACTCTGTGGACACGTAGTAGCCTCTCTGGGCCCCGTGTCCTCTCAAATCCACTTTAGCTCTCTAATCTCATCTTCTGTATTCCAGGAGAATAAATTAAACCTTCTTTCATCTCTCCCCTGGGTTAAACACCATAGATTCACTTTAGTAAAAGAGGGGCAGGGAGAGGGAGAGGAAAAAGTGATCTTTCCTTCAATCTTCCTGGATAGGCATTCTCATGTAGTGGTGTGAAGTTGTCCAAAATTATTAAATGGGGTGATTAAATGGGGGTGGTTTGGGGCCCCTCCTAGACTGGAAGCACTTTGAAACAGAAGTTGAGTCCGACTTCTCTGTGTGTGTTCCCCACAGCCTTTCTCACAGCAGAGGATTAATAAATATTTACTGAAATGCTCTATGACCAGTTTATTGAGTCTGATTTACATGGCTGGTCATCTTTCCACACTAAGTCTTCTGAAATGGTTGGAATAAAATGGTGTTATTTAAAATTTTACCCAGGAGAGTGATACCCAGGGAGAAGAATTGCAGGAGAGAAAATTTGCATAAGAAATGATGAACAGGTCCAATAGGTCTAGGGAAGGAGGTGGACTCTCTGTCCTAATGCCACGAGAATGTAGAGAGCCTTGATGTTCTCTTGCAACCTTGAGTCCAAGAGTGTGGTACAGTGAAACCATTTCCTATGAATCCTGGTTGATGATGGCAAAGTAGGCCATTTGAAATCTCCATATTGAGATTTAGAAGTGAGATTTTGGAGATAAATCTAAACAATAAGTCCTTTAAGTAATATTTCTAAGTTAACTTTGAGAGACTATTTTATTAAGGTTTCATGCCAATTTTGAAAATGTGAATTTCACAACTGCCACTGTAAATGCACCTGGTCTGAGAACCCTTTACCCACTGTTTAAAGTTGTTCCAGTGATTCTGTGCTGGCCTCGGAACCCTGCCTGTCTTGACTAAAAGTCAAGAGATGGTGCCTTTAAATTCATTCAAAGCATGTAAAGAGGGAAATTAGCCTAAACTCATAATGCCCACACATAAGAACAAAGTGAATGTTTAAGAGAAGTGATTCACGGGGATTATAAAAAATAATTTGTTGCTGGTTGCTAACCACTGTTTATTACTCAGCAGCAACCTCAAAACCTGCAGGATGCATGCCCAGGAAAAGGGAAGGAAGAAAATTTCAATCCATTTGGATTAGTTTTACTAGAATTACACATGATTCACTTCATTAGTCATGGGGGAGGAGCCTCATAATTTAATTATCAATTTGGAATGCAATTGAAGGGAGACCTGTCATACAGCTAAGTCACTGAAACCTTTCATTCAATGCTCATCATGGCGAAGCATAGATTATGATGTAGAGCCTGAAGCCATTGCATTTAAATCATTGGTTTATCTTTGGCATTTTCACACAATACACTTTGTAAATTTTCTAAGTTCTAACTGAAGTTTTTGGCCATAAAATGCCTTATGATAGCAATATATGTAAGTGTTTTTAAAGGCCAAGTGATTCATTTTGAACGTTTGGGAAAAGGAGCCCAGGCAGGGATCAGGAGACACAGGTTCTGGCCTCAGCTCCTCCACAATAGGAGGGGGTTGCATGTTATCCAGTGGATAAGCCCTGAAGATATAACCTAATGTAAAACTCAAGACTAATTGGTGGCAGGTGCTTCTGTTGACCAGTTAAAAATAGTATTGCTGGCCAGGCGCGGTGGCTCATGCCTGTAATCCCAGCACTTTGGGAGACCGAGGTGGGTGGATCACGAGGTCAGGACTTCGAGACAATCCTGGCCAACGCGGTGAAACACCATCTCTACTAAAAATAAAAAAATTAGCTGGGCATGGTGGCATGTGCCTGTAGTCCCAGCTACTCAGGAGGCTGAGGCAGGAGAATGGCGTGAACCTGGGAGACGGAGGTTGCAGTGAGCCAAGATCACACTATTGCACTCCAGCCTGGGCGACAGAGTGAGACTCTGTCCCCCTCTCCCCCCCAAAAAAAGTATTTCTATTTGATAAGGACAATTAACAGTTCACTTAGCCATCAGCTTTGAGTTTTGACAATTTATGACATGTTTAAAAAGATTGCAACTATTTCAAATTTTATAAATAAAGCGAGATTTTATGAATAATTTTATCTGGCATGCATTTACATTCTCATCAATCAAACTGTAGAAAATGAGACCACATTAGATGTAGGCTTCGGGACATCTGAAAAACCTCTTAGGCCTCTTCAACCTCAGTTTCACGAACATTAAAGACAAACAGGGATTGGGATAGGTCAGGAGTTTTCAAACTCTATTCTGAAGAGAACCAGCACTGCAGAGAGAATTATCAGATGGCTTCTGGAAGGGACAAGGAGAGGCCCAGTAAATGGGGCAGAGATCCTTGACACTGCCTCAGCCAGTGTGTATATATATATATATATATATATATATATATATATACACACACACACACACACATATATATAGTGCATAAGATGTAACAATTAAAAAATTAGAAAATCACATAATTAGGTAGGCTCTGAGGATGATTAACTTTTCTTCCTTCCTCCTTTCCTTTCTCCTTTTCTTTTACTTTCTGTTTCAAAGAATTTAAATAATAGAATGAAAAAATAAAGTCTTCTTGTGTAAGGTAATGAGTTGCACACTGGATTATGCTTCTGTGTGCTTTTTTTTATTTTTATTTATTTATTTATTTATTTATTTATTTATTTATTTATTTATTTTGAGATGGAGTCTCGCTCTGTCACCCAGGCTGGAGTGCAGTGGCGTGATCTCTGCTCACTGCAAGCTCCGCCTCCTGGGTTCACGCCATTCTCCTGCCTCAGCCTCCCAAGTAGCTGGGACTACAGGTGCCCGCCACCATACCTGGTTAATTTTTTTTTTTTTTAGTATTTTTAGTAGAGACGGGGTTTTACCATGTTAGCCAGGATGGTCTCGATTTCCTGACCTCATGATCTGCCCGCCTCGGCCTCCCAAAATGCTGGGATTACAGGCTTGAGTCACCATGCCTGGCCTGCTTCTGTGTGTTTTTTATCAGCTTCCCCTTAATATCTTGACTCTCTCTGAGGGACCATCTTGCTTATTATTGTTGTCCCTAAAGTGCCTGGCGCAGTCCCCTGTACATAGCCTGGTTTATAATACAATTTGTTGAATTATATTGAATTGAAAATATCCTGAGGCCCTTGGTTCCTCTTTCCTTCTCCCAATCATTTGCATTTAGACATGTTTCCTTAGGTGCCATAGGAAACACACTGCTCTGCTAAAATGCATGCAGATTGCACGTTTAATCTCTGATGGGGCTGAAGAGGCTAACCATCAGCAGGTGAAGAGATGCATCCTCTCTAGCTTCCTGAGAAGAGCTAAGTGGAAAAGGTCTGTACAGGCATGGCCTGCAGTGTGCACCTGCTGTGACTTGGACACTTTTCCACAGCGGACTCTACACTCTTGGAAAGCCTAGTTGAGAGGAGGTAGCTGAAAGATTGGGGAAAACCTTCATCATAGTGTGTGATTTTAAAATGCTTTATTATTTCATGATTTGTAGGATTTTTTTCTAGAAATTATCTTAATGATGCCATGGACTAATGATGCAAAATTTCTGTTAAACAGTATTTTGTTAATATGCATATTATTTGATTCTGGAATTCTTGGAGAACAAAATATTATATCTTCATTGGACTCTACTAAACAAATGAACATTTGGTTTATATAACTTACATGATAGGTGGTATTTTAGAATGTATGCTAGGGTTAATTACCATCTTCATTGGGTGTTTTTACTAACTTTCAGATTTAACCCTGTATCCCTCCAAAAATATTTATTCTCAGCCAAATGCCAGCCGCAAGACCCAGGCCCAGAGTATTTAAGCACGAGTCAAACTTTAAATCAGATGTGTAAGACTTGGGCTTACGGAAAGGTCGTGGGTCCATCTGCTCCATTTGCCTTTCCAGAATTAAAGAGAAGGAAACATCAGTGAAGGGATAGATTATCAGCTTTGAGTGAAATTGTCTTGACCTGATCTGACATCCACAGACCTTTAGTTTCTTCCTGTCTTTAGCACCTCCAAGGAAAGGCTAAGATAAAACAGGCCACACATAGACTTGCTCCGTTGCTTCCTCAGCATAGTTGTCAACATTGCTTAAACGGCCTTGAAATCGCAGAGTGAGCTGTTTCTTTTGTACTTCACAAACCTCTACAAGAGTTGTCCCACTTTAAGGTCACATACTGTTTACTATTTGTAGAGCTTAGCCATGAACAAAGGATTACTTTTGAATTACAAAACAAGAGGCCTGAAAAATTCTTAGTTCTGTTCTGGCTCTGAAACAAAGACTAAACTTCCAATGTTTAGCCATGGGTCATAGCGCTTCAATATAACTAACTACACAACATTTTTCCTAACTAATATAACTAACTACACTATATAGGGCTATACATAGGGCTTCAGTACAACTAACTACACTACAATTTTTCAAGGGCAAACTTCTGCTTGTTGTATACTGAACTCTGAAGTAACAGTCACAACAGCATTTTACAGACACCTGAATTTCTACATAAGTCATTATAGATCTTGATTTTTAAATTTTGTTGGAGAGGAAGTTAGAATCTATGATCTAGAGCAGCTTCACCCATGACTTATTCATCCAGGGTACCCTTTTCTCTATTTCCACAGATAACCAAGAGTTAGCTTTCACTGCTGAACTGGTAGAAAATTTAAAATATATCTTCTAAAAGATATAATAATCCTTCTTCTTTTACCCAGTTCATGGCCAGTAATTCAACATTATATCATTTATGCTAAAATGATATTACCACTCCACCTTCTAGAAAGGAAATACTTGACCAATATTCAATTACTTGTGGACTCCAATACCCCAAACAGAACTGAAATTCAGGAGGTGAGAAAAAGATGATGTAATTGATTCTTCTGGAAAGAATATTAATTATATCCAATTTTAAACGTAGATGAGTTGGGCGTGCCCCTAATGAATTGTGTTTACTCTGAGAACAAATCCACTGCATTGGAATTTTAAGAATAACCAGTATCATTAAAAGGAGCCCCTTGCAGGTGAGTAGGTAGCAGTCGGAGCAAAGCATCCAAGGTCTGGGATTTCTGCTGACACCAATGCTTTGAAGATCTTGGGAGACCAATGCATTGGCTTAAACTAAATGACCTCTGAGGCCCTTTCCAGCTCCCAAATGGTGTGGCCCTATATATATATCAGTAATTAAGAGATGCAGGTACTCACGTGGTATTATGCCTTGGTTAGCCAGTTGTTCCTGTGTCCTTCTTTGTTGAAGTCTTAACTGTAAAACTTAGAAAAGGGAGTGTTAGTTTATGAGTTGGGCTAAATATCATTACAATCATTATATTTTCATCACACATTCATAGATCGTCTCATTTTATTTCTAAAAGAGTTCCGAAAATTATTATGAAGTACATTTTAATTTCTGTTATAGACACAGTGGAAGAAGAAGGAGAGAAGCTGAGAAGGTTACAAGGTGTTGCAGTAAGTCTGTCCCAAACTAGAATTAGAATACTTGTCTCCTCTTTGAAGTGAATGTTATTTTTGCAGTGCCATGCTCTCTCTCTCCACACTCTGTCATTTGTGAGATAAATATCATCTAATTCCACTTGGGTGGCAACCAGTAACATCAAAAGGGGAGACAGAGTCCCACCTAGGTTCACATCTCATCTTTACACCCTTAATAACTGTGTATCCCTGAGCAAGTTGCTTAACCTCTCTGACCCTCAGTTTCCTCATTTGTAAATAAAAACAATGCCTACCTGGTGGTGGTGCTATAAAGTTTGATAAAACAATGTATGCACATTGCTTAGCAGAATGTCTGGCACATGTAATGACATTTTGATAAGTGGTAGTATTATGAGAATCTGGAATTCTCCTGGGCATTCAAAGAAGGACTATTGGAGTTGTGCTTTTCTTAGAAAAATTAAAACACTGTAAAATTGTCAAAATTATATATTATAAATAAATGTAAGTATGCTCCCAATATTATATATCTATAGCATGAATAGATTATATGAATCATATACATGTAATAGTAAAAATTAAATAATATTAACTTCCGAGGGCAGTATTTACAATGTTCTCCTTCCCATTGCCCCTCTCCTCCAAACACATTTCTATCTTTGGAAATTCAGACTCCTCCTCATGGATATTCCATTTTCTCTGTATACATTGACAAGAGAGAGCTTAAAGTTTGAATCCACTTGGATTAATCATCTGCTAAAATAAAAACTGTGTTTTCCAGAGGACTGCAACAGAACTTGGAGTCTATATAACGTAAGGCTCACAATGTCCAGAATACAATAGAAAATACTCTAACACAAAAAACTAGGAAATGTGACCAATTCTAAATGGAAAAAACAGTGAACAGATGCAAACCTTGAGATGAGTCAGATGTTGAAATTATCAGACAAATACTTTAAAATAGTTATTTCCAACTAGGTTCAATGCAGTAAAAGAAATGGACAAAAAATAGGAAATCTCAGCAGCAAAAGAGAACACATAAAAAGAAACCAAGTAGAGACATTAAAACTTAACAATACAGTATCTGGAATAAAAATTATTGAATGGACTTAATAGAAGAATATCAAAGGACTGAGTCAGTAAACTTGAAGATGGATCAAACTGAAGAAGAGAGAGAAAAAGTTGAAAAAAAATGAGCAGAGCCTCAGGGACTAGTGTGACAATATCTAAAAGTCTAACATTAGGGAATTAGAGTCCCAGAAGTGCAGCAGAGCCATAGAGCAAGTTTTAATTTAATTGAAGTACAGCAGATTAATGTCACATAAAATAGATATCAAGTCACAGAGTATTGTCAGAGATAAAGAATGGAAATTTCGTAATTATAAGAGGGAAGACATAGCAATTATAAATGGATATGCATTTAAGAACAGAACCTCAAAATACATGAAGCAAAAATGGACAGAATTAAAGGAATAAATAGACGATTTCAAAATCACAAAAACTTCCTGAAATAGGTGAAAAAAAAATGTACAGATTCAAAAGGCTCAATAAACCCTACACCAAATATATTCACAGAAAACCACACTTAGATACATAATAATCCAATGGCTGAAGCCAAAGATAAAGAGAAAAATCTTAAAAACAGGTGGGGGAGAAACAACACATTGTATAAAGAAAAATGTTGATTTACATAGCCACAGACTTCTCTTCAGAAACAATGAAAGCTAGAAAATAAAAAACAAAAAGAGAAACAAATAAACACCCGCGCCCCCAATCTACCAACTCAGCATAGAAAATGTCCTCTAGAAATGAAGGTGAAATGAAGATATTTTCAGGTAAAGAAAAAATAATATAATTTCTTACAAGAAATGCTTAAGTAAATTCTTCAGGCTCAAGGGAAATGATACCAGAAGATAACACAGATATTCAGGAATGAATAAAGAATGTCAGAAATGGTAACTCTATTAATAAATATTAAAGATATTTATATTTCTTAATTAAACATATACAACTTTATAAAGAAAAATTATAACATTGTCTTGCGATGCTCTTAAGGCACATAGATGTAATACAGATTGCAGTGATAACATAAAGGACTTCTTATGACTTCCAAATTTCTATACTTTACATGCAGTGGTATAATACTAACTATAGGTAGACTGTCACAGTTAATGATTATATTGTAACTGATAACAAAAACACAAAGAGTATAACTAAGAAAACCCAATAAATTGAAGCGGAATGCTAAAAATATCAAGTAATCCAAAGAAGGCAAGAGAGGGGGAATATAGGAACAAAAAGTATAGGGACAAACAATAAACAAGTAATATAATGGTAGATCCAAATCCAGCCACGCCAATAATTACATCAAATTTTAATAGTTGAAATGCTCAAACAAAACAGAGTTTATCAGAAAGAATTTATAAAAGTCATATTCAATTATATGTTGTCTGCAAGAGACACACTTTATATATGAAGTGTCAGATTGGTTAAAGTAAGTAGATGGGCCGGGCGCGGTGGCTCAAGCCTATAATCCCAGCACTTTGGGAGGCCGAGGCGGGCGGATCACGAGGTCAGGAGATCGAGACCATCCTGGCTAACACGGTGAAACCCTGTCTCTACTAAAAATACAAAAAATTAGCCAGGCGTGTTGGCGGGCACCTGTAGTCCCAGCTACTGGGGAGGCTGAGGCAGGAGAATGGCGTGAACCCGGGAGGCGGAGCGTGCAGTGAGCTGAGATCGCGCCACTGCACTCCAGCCTGGGGGACAGAGAAAGACTCCGTCTCAAAAAAAAAAAAAAAAAAAAAAAAAAAAAAAGAAAGTAAAGAAAGTAAGTAGATGGAAAAAAGATACACCATACAGACAGCAAGCATAAGAAAGCTGGAATAACTATATTAATGTCACATAAAAGAGACATCAAGTCCCAGAGTACTGTCAGAGATAAATAATAGAAATTTTATAATTATAAGCAGGAGAATTCATCAGGAAGACATAGCAATTATGCATTTAAGAACAGAACCTCAAAATACATGAAACAAAAATGGACAGAATTAAAGGAATAAATAGACAATTTCAAAATGACAGAGACTTTAAGGCTCCTCTCTCAACATCAGATATAACTAGATTTTAAAAAATACTAATGACATAGAGGATTTGAGCGATAATATCAAACATCTTGATATAATTAATATTTGTTTAGCACTACACCCAACAACTGCAGAATAAACATTCTTTTCAAGTGTACATGGTACATTCACCAATATATACTAGGCCATAGAATAAGTTTTAATAAATTTGAAATAATGGATCTCATATAGAGTATGTTTTCTGACCACACTGGAATTAATTATAACTCAAAAGCAATATGCTATTAACAAAAATATTTGGCAATACATTTCTAGATAATTCATAGTCAAAAAATCACGAGAGTAATTAAAAATATTTTAAACTGAATAATAAAAAATATACAACATATTATAACTTTCATATCACAATTTCCCATAACCCATATTACAACTTATGAGATACAGCTAAAGCAGTGATGAGAGGGAAACTTAGAGTTTTAAATACTTATATTAGAAAAATTGAAAGGTTAAATCAATGACCTAAGATTCTACCATAAGAAGATAAAAAAGAAGTATGCTCATAGTAAGTAGAAATAAAAAATAATAAAGATTAAAGCAGAAATCTTTATAATAGAAAACAGACAAGTAGTAGAAAAAATTGACAATGCCAAAAGCTGGTTATTTGCAAAGATCAACAAAACTGTCAAACTCCTAACTAGACTTATTTTATTTTATTTTATTTATTTTGAGACGGAGTCTCACTGTGTCACCCAGGCTGGAGTGCAGTGGCACGATCTCAGCTCACTGCAACCTCCGTCTCCCAGGTTCAAGCAATTCTCCTGCCTCTGCCTCCTGAGTAGCTGGGATTACAAGTGTGCGCAACCATGCCAGGCTAATTTTTGTATTTTTAGTAGAGACGTGGATTCACCATGTTGGTGAGGTTGGTCTAGATCTCCTAACCTCAAGGGAACCACCTGCCTTGGCCTCCCAAAGTGACTGATTATAAAAGTAGAGAATAAAATTTATCAATAACAGGACTAAAAAATGTGTTATAACCATATATTCTAGACATTAAAGATAATGAGAAAATATAATTAACAAATTTGTGTTAATAAATTAAGCAACTTAAAGTGGACAAATTTCTTGAGAAGTAAAGCTTACCAAAATTGATACCAAAAACACAGAAAATCTGAATAGCAATATGTTTATTAAATCATACATTGATTATTATAACCCCCACCCCCCTCCCCACACACACACACATACAAAAATATTCAGGCCCCGGCAGTTTTACTGGTGAATTTCTATCCAAATGTGATAGGAACAAGTTGTTTTCCAAGTTTTCCATTAAATAATACATTTTATACGTTATACCAATTATAAATAAGAATTCTTAATTATTTTGTCTTTCAATATCATAGATCTTAATCAAATGAAGACAAAAGTTTATAAAGATCTCCCATTGCTAGAGTTAGCCAATTAGAAGACTCTTTCAGTTCTCTAGATATTTAAGACATTTTGACTTAGATTGAGCTGGACAAAGGCAGTGGAAATGGAAACAAAAGAGGAAAATATTAAAAACACTTTGAACAAAAAGAATTAGAGGAGTTTGGTGACACGAAGGAGGATAGAAATATATGCTTATTGGCTGGTTGTGGTGGCTCACGCCTGTAATCCCAGCACTTTGGGAGGCTGAGGTGGGTGGATCACGAGGTCCGGAGTCCAAGAACAGCCTGGTCATGACGAAACCCCGTCTCTACTAAAAATACAAAAAATTAGCCAGGCGTGGTGGTGGGCACCTGTAGTCCCAGCTATTCGGGAGGCTGAGGCAGGAGAATTGCTTGAACTGGGAGGCAGAGTTTGCAGTGAGCTGAGATTGTGCCATTGCACTCCAGCCTGGGTGACAAGAGCAAGACTCCATCTCAAAAAAAAAAAAAAAAAAGGAAAAAAAACGAAAAAGGAATATATATTACTATCTTTCAAGAGATTGTTAGTCTGGGATCTTTGGATATGTTGCAAGAAATACAGCTACTTGATATATGCAACTATATCTGCATATATGCATTATTTTCTTGAGTATGGGTCCATAGCACACATTAGATTCCCAAAGAAAGCCAAGGCTTCCAAATTTAAGCTCTTTTAATTTAAAGCTTAAAGATTTAGGGTTCTGAAAACATGTATTAGAGTTATGTTATAATGAAGTTGACAGAAAGGCTGAGAGGTCAGGGCTGGAACACTGATTTCGGGCATCATCTTTTAGTAAGTCGCCACAAAACCTTTTAGCAGAATTTCTAAAGGAAGAGAGATATATTATCAAAGAAGGCTGGGCATGGTGGCTCATGCCTATAATCCCAGCACTTTGAGAGGCCAAGGTGGGTGGATCACCTGAGGTCAGAGCTCAAGAGTAGCCGAGCCAAAATGGCGAAACCCCATCTCTACTAAAAATACAAAACTTAGCTGGGCATGGTGGTGCACGTCTGTAATCCCAGGTACTGGGGAGGCTGAGGCATGAGAATCACTTGAACCCGGGAGGCGGAGGTTGCAGTGAGCCAAGATGGGGCCACTGCACTCCAGCCTGGGCAACAAGTGAGACCCTGTCTCAAAAAATATATATATATTATCAGAGGAGAGGGGAGATAAGACGAAAACAGAGAGAAAAATTCCATTACAAATAGTGAAAGAATGACATTAAAGAGGGTCTGGGGCCGGGCACGGGGGCTCATGCCTGTAATCCCAGCACTTTGGGAGGCCGAGGTGGGCCAATCATGAGGTCAGGAGATCGAGACCATCCTGGCTAACACGGTGAAACCCCGTCTCTACTAGAAATACAAAAAATTAGCGGGACATGGTGGCAAGCACTATAGTCCCAGCTACTGGGGAGGCTGAGGCAGGAGAAAGGCTTGAACCCGGGAGGCAGAGCTTGCAGTGAGCCGAGATCGTGCCACTGCACTCCAGCCTGGGTGACACAGTGAGACTCTGTCTTTGCTTCTATATGGAGAAAGCACTGGCCTACTTGACATCACTCATTTCCATACTTCTTTTTTTTGTTTAATTGTTTGCAGATTTTTCAGTTATAAAGATTGAAGGCATTAATTCATTACATTCATTCAATCATTCATTACATATTAGACTGCCTAGTATGTGAAAGCATTGCTTGCTGTTGGCATACAGTGGTGAACAGGACAGTTACTATTCTCATGACCGTAACATGCTAGCTGGGGAGATAAACTCAATTTTCCCTGAATACAAAATAAATTCCTCTCTCTCTTGCTTCAAGAACTTGATCTTCAAGGGCCCTGTTAAATCACTGACGCTGTATGCAGAAATGTCGCTTGCATGTGTGTAAACGTGTATTTCTGTGGACTGGCTTATGACTTTTATCAGATTTTCGGAAGTCTCTGAGACTTACAAAAGTTAAGAATCATCAGTTCAGATCTAGACTAAACCATCTCACATCTTTCTTTTCTTATTTTTATTAGTGGGTTATCTCCTTGCAATACATGTTACGCAGCATTAGCAGATCAATTTCCGTAAACTCCCTTTTTATAAGATTACTTCGTATAGCATCTTGCGGTGGCTCCTTATGCTAGCCTTTGAGGTCTTTTCCTATATGCACATTATTCCCCACACAAACTCTCTTTTCCAGTTCAGCCTGCCCCTCCTGAGCCTAACCTATGCGTTCACATTCTTTGCCTTTGATTATGATATCCCTGCATATGGAATTTGGTATATGGTTTGAGGCTAGGCTGTAACTCTAATTTATTCCAAATAGTTGGGAAACTATATATAACTGCCACTTATTAAAAAATTGCCTTTGCTTACTGATTTATAATGTCAACTTCTTCATTTACTTAAGTTCTAATATAAGCCACAATCTGTTTCTAGGTGCTAAGTTCTAATTCGTAGTAATTTATACTTCCTATTCTATTTTTTTTTAGCAGCAAAAATACTAAATGTTTTCTGTTTCAAGATGGCAAACTGAGCAAACACCTGATTCCTATAAATAACAGAAATGATAGTTTTAAAAATGTATACCTAGGCCGGGGGCAGTGGCTCAAACCTGTAATTCCCAGCACTTTGGGAGGCCGAGACGAGGTCAGGAGATCCAGACCATCCTGGCTAACACGCAGAAACCCCATCTCTACTAAAGACACAAAAAATTAGCCGGGCATAGTGGTGGGCGCCTACTGGTAGTCCCAGCTACTCGGGAGGCTGAGGCAGGAGAATGGCATGAACCCAGGAGACAGAGCTTGCAGTGAGCCAAGATCGCGCCACTGCACTCCAGCCTGGGCGAGACTCTGTCTCAAAAAAAAAAAAAAAAAAAAAAAAAAAACGAAAGAAAAATATATATATGTATATACACCTATACTGGAAAAGAAGAATGAGATTCCTCAGCGAATTGAAACCCTAAATAATTTATGAAACACACAAAACATATGGGATTGGATTGAAAAACTAAGTTCTAAGCTCTGCAAGTGAGGAATTGAAAGCTGTACCAAGAGCCCTCCATGCCAAGGAGCAGGAGGGGACCCAAGGCTCAATCAAACAGGATTGTTAGCTGGGGTACTGAGGGTACTGAGACAGGAGGTCTACCTCTATGACATCCTGTATCTGTCCCTACATTGGACTAGGCATTGGTTACGGGGCATGGGAATGTCTGTCTGCAGGTCTTTAAGTGGTAGCAGCAAATCCAACCTGTTTGGAGACACAGCGATGGGCCCTATAGATTGCTGACAATATCCAAGAGCGTCATGATTTCTTCATCATCTGAAATTAGCTCCTGGCTCACCCTATCCCTCCCTTACAATCCTCGAATTCACCAAAACACAAGTATCAGTGACATGTCTTTTCTCTGCAAGCTTGCTCACCTGCACACTGTCTAACAGATATCTGCAAGGGCACGATGTTAGGGTATGATCAAGAATCACCTAATCTGGGAGGAATATCAGCAGTATGAAAGAAGACTCCAAACTTAACCAAAGGAAAGAACATACCCTTAAGGTAACAGTATGAACAAAGGGAACAGGCCTTTCTCAGAAACAGGCATGATAATTCATCAACAGAAAAATAATACATTAACCACCTCACACCCATCGGGATGGCTACCGTCCATAAAACAGAAACCAAGTGATGGCATGGATATGGAGAGATTAAAACCCTTGTGCACTGTTGATGGGAATGTAAAATGGGCAATTACTGTGGAAAAGAGTATGGCAGCTCCTCAAAATATTAAACACTGTATTACTGTATGATCCATCAATTCCACCTGTGGGTATATACACAGAAGAATTGAAGGCAGGGACATGAAGAGATACTTGTACATCTACCCTCATAGTAGCATTATTCTTAATAGCCAAAAGGGGGAAGTGGCACCAGTGTCCCTCGATGGACAAAGGATAAACACAATGTGATATATTTATAAAATGGGGCCGGGCGCGGTGGCTCACACTTGTAATCCCAGCACTTTGGGAGGCCGAGACGGGCAGATCGCGAGGTCAAGAGATTGAGACCATCCTGGCCAACATGGTGAAACTCCGTCTCTACTAAAAAAAATAGGAGGTGGAGGTTGCAGTGAGTGGAGATTGCACCACTGCACTCCAGGCTGGTAACAGGGCGAGACTCTGTCTAAAAAAAAAAAAAGGAATATTATTCAGCCTTAAAAGGAAGGAAATTCTGACATGCTACGACATGGATGAAACGCAAAGACATGATGCTGAGTGAGATAAGCCAATTACAAAAGTAGAAACACTATATGAATCCACTTACGTTAGGGTACCTACAGTAGTCAATCTCGTAGAGACAGAAAGTAGAAGGGGGGTTCCAGGGGCTGGGGGAAGAGAGGATGGGAGGTTATAGTTAAATGGAAACAGAGTTTCAGCTTTGCAAGATCTTAGTGATGATTATACAACAGTGTGAGTGTACTGAATGCCACTGAATTATACAGTTACAATGGTTAATGGGGTACATTTTATGTGTATTATACCACAATTCAAAAAATAGTATCTTTCCTATTAACACTAATCACAAAGTAAAAATTCATTCATTAAAATAAACTCAACTAAAAATGAATTTGTGAACTAGAAGATTGTGCTAAACTGTCCTCTTAGAATGTAGCACAAATGGATAAAGGGGTAAGAAGCAAAAACAATATTCACTTAATGCAGAAACATTGCAAAATATAGAAAAGCTTCTAGGAGAAAACATACTTATCTGCTCTGGTCTTAATGTTTGTGTCCCTCCAAAAGCTATATGTTGCAATCTTAATCCTCAAGATGATGGTATTAAGAAGTTTGAAAGGTCACTAGGTCATGTGGGCAGAGCCCTCATATTTGGGATCGGTGCCCTTATAAAGGAGGCCTCAGAGAGCTGTCTGGCCCCTTCCACTACGGGAGGAGGCAGTGAGAGGGGGACTTCTATGAACTAGGAAAGGAGCCCTCATCAGACACCAAACCTGCCTGTACCTTTAACTTTCCAGCCTCTGGAATGGTGAGAAATAAATTTATTGTGGCTTATAAGTTACCCAGTTTATGGCACTTGGTTATGGCAGTCTGAATGGACTAAGATCATCTCTAAACTAGGGATACTTCCTGCTAATATTTCATTCATGAAGTTTAGGTCCTTTTTCCTATATGTTTGTGTGGGATCACATTATAAGGGTTCCTTCATTAGCTGATTTTTATTAGTAATATATCAAAGATACATTCACATGCCATTTAATACCCATCAAATGATGCTATTTTAGTAGCCGTAGAGTATTTCTTTCTTTCTTTTTTTTTTTTGTTATTCCTTAAGTCATTGAACCATTGGCCATTATTGAATGTTTAGATTTTTTAAAGTTTTAACATTAAAAATCACAGTGGACATTCTTTCTAGTTGATTTTTGGCCACGTCTTTGATATTACATTAAGAAACACTCCTAGAAGTAGCAAGATTTGGTCACAGGAAATGTCAGATTTGAAGGCACATATGACAATAGCTCTCCTAAAAGGTTGTTCTGATCTTCCCACAAAGTATGTCCAGGTTGCCCATTTCCCTTGGCCTTGTTGCTCCTATCACATGGAAGCTACTGGAATCTTTCTCTCCTCTGAAGCTGGAGGCCTGGCTGCTGGGTCAGGGTCTAACTCTAAAGGGAGTGGGCAGAGAGCCAAGTCCCGGATGATCTCAGCAGTGGAATTCGTCCCTGGGCGGCTTCTTCTCCAGGTTCGGCTGCGCTTTGATACTAGAGGTTGAGCTCGAATGAACCCATCCCTCTCTGAGGCTGCTTCCCGCTGCAGATAGGAGAGTCCTGACACTGCAGATAGGAGAATCCTGACACTTCAGACAGAAACCTTGCCCCACTGGCCTTATGCTTGGTGAAGCTGCCTTGCTCTGGTCACAGCCACCTGCAGCTTTTGCTTGGCCCCTTCCTGGATGCCTTTTTGTGCTTTGCTGAGCAGAGCTTCCCTTCCCTTCCCTGCTTTCAGCTTGCTGAGCCCATTTGTGTCCCAGAGCTCTTGGCAAACCTCCATTGATCCATCGTAGCTAAAAATACTGTTTGAGCAGAAGGTTACTTTTTGGTCCATGCCTTCTTTTCACTCCCAGTTCTACCCACCTCTAAGTGACAGGTATTCCTGGAGTTTTCTCTTCATTCACCTTTTTGGGGACCTCATTCTTATCTTTGGAAGGTCGCGGGAAGCGAGTTCTTGGTGTCTTTTCTACGTCATCCCAATATGTTTTATCAACAGCAGAAATCTCTCTTGTGATTCTGACATTTGGGTGTCAGTCTTTCTAGGCTTCCAGAAACAAAACAGTATTTTTTCTATTCTTGCATTCTTTTAGGCCATTATCATCAGAATTGGGAGTCATATGTTTGTGTTTAAGTCGCCTCTTTACTCAGAGGTCTGGGCTTTGGATTCTGATTTCCTCACTTGAATATTCTTGTTCCAGTACTACACCATTTATTTTATTCTAGACTAATGATATATATTTTCATGTCTGGTAGGGAGCACCTTATTTTATTTTATTCTATTTTATTTTTTTTTGAGACAGAGTCTCTCTGCGACTCCCAGGCTGGAATGCAATGGCACAATCTTGGCTCACTGCCACCTCTGCCTCCCAGGTTCAAGCGAATCTCCTGCCTCAGCCTCCTGAGTAGCTGGGATTACAGACACACACAATCATGCCCAGCTAATTTTTGTATTTTTAGTAGAGACAGGGTTTCACCATGTTGGCCAGGCTGGTCTTGAACTCCTGACCTCGGGTGATCCACCCACCTCGGCCTCCCAAAGTGCTGGGATGACAGGCGTGAGCCACCGTGCCCAGCCTATGTTTTGTTTTGTTTTGTTTTGTTTTTTTTAAACATAAATGCCCCATGACAACTCCACCCTGTGATTTTTCTCCAAAATGAACTTCAGGAACAAGCAGCAAGTTCTACCACCACCCTAAGCACATACCTTCCTAAAGAAGGGAAAATACACTCCCTTAATATTCTATAATCATAGAAGAGGTGTGAAGCCTATTGAGTCAGAGAAGCAGCCCACCGTTTAATAGTTATTTAAAAATGCATAGAAACATGTGGGTCACAAGTGTAGTGGAGAACCAGGACTAGATTCCACGCTTGCAGCTTGGGGCTGGGACTAGGTTCCAGCTCAAGAATGGGAGCTAAACTATTTCTGCACAACACGGGGGCTGTGACCAGAGAGCGTAGAGTTTAGAAAGTGATAAACTCACTAATGCCTTCCCAATAATCCTGTGAAGTTAACTATTATTTGTTGTTAATATTGAGGTTATTGCTATGTACAGATAGGTGGGCCAGGGCTCTTGGACATTGAGGGTTAGGAAGCTTAGCAGAGTTCACTCACCTGTGCCTGGGAGAGAAAGCAGAGGCACTCAGAAGAGGGAGAACCAGGTGCAGCTATACAGGTCTCCTTAGAGTTTCAGGTTGAAGAAGAGGGAAATATCAGGATTGAAGGACATTGTGACATTTTGCTTATTACTTAGATAGTCACCTCTGCCACATGCCCGCTGCTGGTGGGCAGGCCTTTCTTGATGCCAAAGAGAGGCAACAGGATGGGGCAAGGACATTGGGAATGGAAAACATAGATTTAACTTTGAGTCTGCCATGCTTCATAATCCTCAATGTCCAAGAGCCCCAGCCTTCTGTATATATAGCATCTGTATATAGCTGTAATCTCAATATTAACAACAAATAATAGTGAACAACTTCAGGATTATTGGGACGGCATTAATGAGTTTACCACTTTCTA
Source organism: Nomascus leucogenys (assembly GCF_006542625.1). Taxonomy (NCBI): domain Eukaryota; kingdom Metazoa; phylum Chordata; class Mammalia; order Primates; family Hylobatidae; genus Nomascus; species Nomascus leucogenys. The sequence goes on from NC_044399.1 coordinate 65,261,149, forward strand.
AACTCTACAAGGTTATCAAAGACCTTTATGCGTTGTACTGATAATGGCTGCTTCACAAGAAAGCCCACCTATTTTCTGGATACAGAATCTAAAGAAGAAAAGGGAGCTTTAGGTTGCGACGGGAATGCAAGCGTATACCTTTTAAAAAGTCATTACTGCCTTAAACATTGGCTGTGCCCAGGAGTGATGGTCCCTTAGAAGAGGTTATGCCATTTACATGAAGGGAAAACTGAAGGCACAGGAGTAACACATCACATCGAGTGAGATGGAAAAGGCAGAAAAAGGTGAATAGAAGTTGAGTCATTAATTCACTACAGATCAGTTCTTTCCTATTCCTTTCTTTTATTCCTTTTCCCTGTCTCTCTCGTGTTGATAATTCCTAGTAAGAAAGTTGAAAGGGGCTGATTATTAACAGAATTGAAAAGTGCTAGTCTTGGGGACTGAAGTGTTTTACATAAATCATCTACTGAAATCTCCCAATAATCCTTGAGGAGTGTGTATTATTATCCCCTGGTCATAGCTCCTAATATATAAAAGCTCATCCAAGTCCATAAAGTTATAAACTTAGGCAGACAAATTTCCAACCATGATTTTGGACTCTAAACTTTTATCTCATGAGTGTAAGTTCCAAATGGAACTATTAATATTTGGATGAGAAAACAGTAACTTTAGTCATGTTATAACTTGTGTTTTAGTGTATTTCTTCCATTTGGTGTGAGGGTGAAGGGCATGTCTTTTTAAATGAAGAATCAGAAGCCATTAGAACATGAGGCATGTCTCATGCTACCTGCCCCCTAGTAACTCAACATAAGGGATGCTCAGCTCAGAATCACTGTCCATAGTGTCTCCATGGCAACAGTCAGGTAGGGTACCGTTTTCTTTCTGAAGCCAACAGGCAGCTGGGTGACTGTTCTGACCAACACAGGTGATGGCCCCGACCAAGTCTCCAATTAGAATGAGGCTCCTGAATGATCCCAGACTCTGATGGCATCACATGGAAACGTTGCCATGGTTTTGATGAGAAGTATTGCTTTTCTGAGGATTGCAAAACACTTTATGTTCCAACCCCATGCTCGCTCATTCTTCACAGAGTGGAAAATGTGTCTCCTTGGCTGAAATGTTCCTCTTGAGTCCAGCCCAAAGATGACATTTTTAGGAAAGTTTGAGAAGAATCCTGTGGCTGTTACTGAGTCACGATAGAGTAGAAATGGATCTTTTCTATTTAAAGAGTTTTGAGCTACTGTTTGAAAATGTCACATTGCTAGGGAACGGTGAAAATGGAAAACTTTCCATTTGCTATCAACAAAGAAAGGTCATTACCGAATGTGCAACAATAGAGCTAAGAACTTCTGCCACCTGTCTACAAAGGGATTAGGAAGTTGTTGGGAGTTAAATTTAAGAATATTAGTGAATATGCTTGGGGCTTTAAAAAGGGATTGCTCATCTGGAATTGGACAAACGTAATTCTAGATCCCATTCTGCTACTAAACAGCTATTGCTTTTGACAGCTCCCAGAGCCTTGCTGGATCTCAGTCTCAATATTAATTGAAGAAAGAGTTTACATTAGATTTGATCAGGATTTCCCCAATTTACCTGATATAAAAACCACCTGGGGGAGGGGCTTGATAAACACAAATTTCCCTGGTCCCCTTCCTGGAGACTATAGTCTAGTATGTCTGGGGTAGACTGGGAATACATTTTCACAAACATTCCAGGAAATTCTGAGAAAAAAAGTATGTTTGAGAAATAGAAATAAGCAAATATGCTACATGCAAAAATGAGACCATGTTTTTATACTATTTTGTGCCTTGCTTTTCCTTTTTTTTTCAATATGTTCTTACTTTTTATGTGGGTGTGTATATATGAACTCTCATTTTCTATGACCACATAGTATTTCATTATGCTTCAATATCTATTTAATCCCTTTTTACTGTAAACTTAATTTTCTTTCCTTCAGTAAAGATGAGTCATTTTATACTCTTACCAGGACTATGGGAGTGTCTTAACTTCACTACAACCTTATTAAACAATGGATAATGCTACTGAAGAAGAAGAAAAAGGCTTTGCTAATTTGATAAGTAACAATGGTATCTCATTATACTTTTTAATGAGTCGAACATGTTTTCTTAGATTTTTTTACTATTAGTATCTTTTCTTTTGCAAACTGTCTGATAACATTCTTTGACAGATTTTCCACTGGGAATTTTTTTTTCCTTATAGACTTAGGAGATCTATTTATATTTGAAGTACATTAAACATAGTCAGTCATCTATGTTGTAAATTTCCATTGGTTTTTTTTAGTTTGCCTTTCAATCTTGTGATGATTTTTGGCATTTCACATCTCTATATGAAATCCCTTAGAATATTCTTGTATGATTTCTATCTTTGATGTATACTTAGACCTTCTCCATCTCCAGATTATGTATCACTGAAATGTTCTTATATGTTTATATTTTGGTTTTTACATTTGCATTTAACTTTTCAGTGCATCTGGAATTAATTTTAGTGTATAGTGTTACAAAAGGCTCTAATTATTTTTTTCAAAAAAATTTTTTGAGACTGAGTCTCGCTCTGTCGCCCAGGCTGGAGTGCAGTGGTGTGATCTCGGCCCACTGCAACCTTTGCCTCCCAGGTTCAAGCGATTCTCCTGCCTCAGCCCCCTGAGTAGCTGGGATTACAGTTGCCTGCCATCATGCCCAGCTAATTTTTGTATTTTAGTAGTGACAGGGTTTCACCATGTTGACTAGGCTGGTCTTGACCTCCTGACCTCAAGTGATGCGACTGCCTCGGCCTCCCAAAGTGCTGGGATTACAGGTGTGACCCACTGTGCCTGGCCTCAAATTGTTAATTAGTTGTTCTAACATCATTCATTCCTATATCAAATGGATTTTAGATATATTGTTTGTCATATAATATATGCTTATATAACATCAAATCTGTCTCTACTTTTTCTTTACATCCTGACCTAAATATTTTGTTTTGTTTCGTGTCAGACTAGGTTTATATCTGACAAAATATATACTTTATAGGGTGTGGGAGTCTAAGTCCCCAAATAAGGCTTCAGGATTATTTCCAAGAAGTTACAAGATTTCAAGAGACCAAAAATTATACCTACACCAGCAACAGAAGCAATATATGAGATTATGATAGCAGTGCTATGTATTCCTGTAAATGTTTACATGCAGCAGGTAGGAAAAGTTTCATCTGATTAAATCTGAGTGTGAGTCAATTCTAAATGTACTGAGGATTTTAGGGAAAAAGGGAGCAGACAAAAGAAGAGAAAACAAGGATAAGGGAAAGGGTAGAAAGAAGAAGAAATAGAAAAGATAATGGGAATAGGAAAACAAAGTTTATTTTTTAATTTTAAGAACAACGTGTGTGTGTGTGTGTGTGTGTGTGTGTACATGGGTGTGAATATCTATTCCACTGACAACTAATTAATTCACATGTGTTTAATAGAAAATGAAAGATGTGTTAAACCGGGAGTACACTAGGTCTTGCTCCAGGAGGGAAACAAGAAATAGGCCAAGTGTCCTAGCAGAACTCTGCTTTGTAAGGCAATACTTTTGCCTACATCATGGGCTGCCACCCAAGGCCCAAGAAGGAAATGATCCTGAAGAAAGAAAGAAAGAAAGAAGGAAGGAAGGAAGGAAGGAAGGAAGGAAGGAAGGAAGGAAGGAAGGAAGGAAGGAGATGGAAGGAAAGAAGAAGATGGAAGGAAGGAGATGGAAAGAAGGAAGGAGAGGGAAGGAAGGAAGGAGAGGGAAGGAAGGAAGGAGATGGAAGGAAGGAAGGAAGAAGATGGAAGGAAGGAGATGGAAGGAAAAAAGGAGATGAAAGGAAGGAAGGAAGAAGATGGAAGGAAGGAAGGAGATGGAAAGAAAGAAAAAACTAAACATTTTTTTACATAAACGATTTGCTGTAAGAATTTTAGAATGAATCTGGCTATCTGCTCAACTGTTGAGATAATTTGGAAGCCGTAAAGAGGATCGTTCTTAGAAGCGATCTGTTCTGCTCTAATAAGCAGGGTTATTGCCCATCTATGCTTCAGTTCAGGTTGTACTGACAATGCTGGGGGATCAACTGAAACCCAGAAGTCTGCTGTTGACATTCAAGGTGGAGAACAGCTGCCTTTTCCTCCATTGGGTGTAGGAGACTTTCCAATGCTTTCAGCAACACTGTTGTCCCAAACCAATAACACTAGGTATCTTAGTGCATCTCAACTCTTTGGCAATTGTTAGTTCTTGTCCGTTTTTCATCCAGTATACAACATGGGCCCATGAAGTTTTATTATCCAAAGAATCACAGAGAAGTTACTGGAATCTGTGTGTTAATCTTCTGTCTCATCCAACCAAATAAATCATCCTTGCTAAAAGCATCATCCTTACCCATTTCTTCTCCCACGTTGCCATGGATACACTGCTTCCCTAACACCATTGTATTATTCAAATATGATTGATTTTCTTTCTACCTCCTCTCCACTCAACTATTTGGTTTTTGTCCACCCAACTACTCCATTTATCTTAAGTAAATTCCCCCAGCCTTGCTTGACCTATTTGTGCCCCCTACTTGACGCAACCTCTTCAGCCCCAAAGAATGGTCGTATTTTCTAAAAGAACACCAGAATACATGGTTTGACCAGATATTTTTTTGAACATAAATTAATTTATATTTAAACTTTTAAAGAAATGATAAAATGGTTTCTGTTTATTATATACTTAATAAGTTATCTTTTGGGGAAAGAAAAAAATGTACATTTCTTTCAAAAGAGTGACCAATAAAACAAAAATAAAAGATGAGGAGTCATTGTACCAGCCATACATCCCTCACCCACAAAGCCATCTTCCTCTATTTCTTCTAAATAGTCCACGAATTCTAGTCCCTCTAGGAATGGCTCTGCCTTGACTATGTGGGAAGGTGAAAATAACTCCCCAGATTTTACTGAGTAAACCCACATGTCTTTTTCTAGCAACACATCAAAATAATAATAATGCAAGAAATTCATCTCTCTGGGCTCCAGACTCTTTACTCATGAAGGGAAGGACTCGGTTAGAAATAGGTGGTTTCAAATTTTTTTAAAACATATTACTGAAAGTGTAGTGTTTTTTAACTAAAAATCTTACATGGAAAGAAAAAAAATTGCATGGGGGTGAACAACAAAAGCGAAACCTCTCACAAAATGTTAAAACTCTATGAAGCAGAGTTTTAAAATCATCGATATGCATGGTCCCCTAAACACCTTCCGACTTCAGTATGCTATTTTTATGATTTGGTTCTAAAAATCTCAAACCTCCTAAGAGATACCGCTTGGGAATAGATGAACGATTTTATTCAGGAGCAAAGAGCGGATGTAGATTACAGTGCCATTACACCCACATGGCTCTTTCTCCCAACCCATCTGGGTCCTTCAAAGCTTCCTTGCAGGATACTGAAGGCTCCAGAGCACTGGGAAGCTCTCAAATCCAGGAGAGAGCCAGCTCCCTTGGCAACAGCAGCAGAGGGAACCCTTCCTTTTCCATCAGCAGATGGTGGTGGGCTTTCACCACTTCTGCAGCACCTTTTCTTACAATGGACTCTTGGCTACTGTTAGACTCTTTTGTACCCTGCCTAGCAACCAGTGCCCTTGGCAACTACAAGAGCTATCATTTCATCAGACCCATGATGCTGCTTGTACTCCCATGCCTCTAGACTGTGTCCATGTTCTGCAGATACGATAAGCCTTGTGTCTAAATGGAAACCTTCTTTATAACTTGAGTGTTGTACAGCTAGATGCCAAATTCCAGAATTTTGTGAAAAATCAAAGTGTCTTAAAAAGAAAACTGGGCCTACATTCAATTTCTGCTTTGTACACAGGTGAAATGCCTACAAGGGTTGACTAGAAGTTCATTCAAATTTCTCTCTGCACTGATATATTGGCAGGATGTCTTGCAAGTCACATAACAGCCTGGGAGAAGAGCCCTTGTTCCTCCCACTAAATAGCCATATAACTTTGGCTGAAACACCTCTGCAGCTTCAGTTTCCTCCTCTGTAAAGCAAGAGAGATGAGCTGATGATGTCAAAGGCTCCTTGGAGGGCTAACATTTCATGCCACTTGGCTTCATTTTTGACCAAGGTATGTTTTTGTAAGTCTCCAAATTCAGGGCTCTGAGATTCCTCTTAATCTCAAGTTTTTCCCATGAGATTAGAATATTTCTTGTAAAAGTTCTTAATGTTATGTTCAAAGGACAGGAAAAGGCTGCAAGATTGTAAAGCATATCTCACCAAGGGGTCTAAGAGGTTAAGGGTGAAATGCAGGGTATCAAAGTGACCCTTTAGAGGGAAATGTCAACTAGAACAGCTATTACTTCTATGGTGACTCCAGAAGGCTTTGGGATCACCAGGCCAGCCTGGTGCTCATGCATTCGTGTGTGTATCTACAAATTCAAGTTCTCAAATAGTATTGAACAATTCCTTGCTATTTTTTGAGGTACCTCTAGACACCGGGAATTATACAAAGCAATTTAAGGCATATATACTCTGATGGAGAAAAAGATACACACGCTTGAGTTAACTAAACAAAGTGTTAGGCAACATGTTATTAAATAATCCATGTATGTAGAAGGCTACTAAGGGCAGAAGAACTGAACCTTTAACTTTTCAAGTGAGAAATTTATGGGTAAGATGCTAAAGGGTATTCTTGACCAATAAAATAACTTTTTTTTTTTTTTAAGCCAGTCTCAATCTGTCTCCCAGGCTTGGAGTGCAGTGGCATGATCTTGGCTCACTGCAATCTCTGCCTCCTGGGTTCAAGTGATTCTCCTGCCTCAGCCTCCCGAGTAGCTGGGACTACAGGCATGCACCACCACACCCGGCTAATCTTTTGTATTTTTAGTACAGATGGGGTTTCACCCTGTTGCCCAGGCTGGTCTTGAACTCCTGACCTCAAGTGATCCACCAGCCTTGGCCTCCCAAATTGCTGGGATTACAGGCGTGAGCCACCGCGCCCAGCCCCTCTGCTTTTTGTTGTTGTTGTTGAGACAGGGTCTTACTCTGTCACTCAGGCTGGAGTGCAGTAGTGTGATCTTGGCTCACTGCCAACCTCTGCCTCCTGGGTTTAAACATTTCTTGTGCCTTGGCCTCCCGAGTAGCTGGGATTACAGGCATGTGCCACCATGCCTGGCTAATATTTTTTCTATTTTTAGTAGAGATAGGGTTTCACCATTTGGCCAGGCTAGTCTCAAACTCCTGACCTCAAGTTATCCACCTGATTCGGTCTTCCAAAGTGCTGGGATTACAGGCATGAGCCACTATGCCTGGCCCAAAATGAATAAAATCTTAAATCTGAAATAAACATGGCACTTCCTACCCAGGGCTGGCTTCATAAGCATATAACTTGTGCTGTGAAAGAGCCCTATTTTTAGAAGGACCCTGTGCTTGGTTTAATGAGGTGCTATCACCATTGTGAAATTCTTTTTTTTTGAGATGAATTCTCACTCTGTTTCCCCAGCTGGAGTGCAGTGGCGTGATCTCAGCTCACTGCAACCCCCACCTCCCAGGTTTAAGCGATTCTCCTGCCTCAGCCTCCCGAGTAGCTTGGACTACAGGCATGTGCCACCATGCCTGGATAATTTTTGTATGTTTTAGTAGAGACAGGGTTTCACTATGTTGGTCAGGCTAATCTTGAACTCCTGACCTTGTGATCCACCCACCTTGGCCTCCCAAAGTGCTGGGATTACAGGCATGAGCCACTGCACCCGGTCACCACTGTGAAATTCTTAATCATTGTTGAACAACGGACCTTGCACTGTCATTTTGCACAGGGCTCCAGAAAATATGTAGTGTTCCCCTGGACATTGCCTGGTTCAAGGAAAAGGTTCCTATTTGGGAGTGGTAAGGGATAACACTGTAACAGCAATTAGGAATTCAGAAACAGAGGGCCATGGATGCTACATTGCACTTTATCCTGTAGAAAGAGGGCTACACTGGCATTTTTTTTGAGCAGCAGAGTAATTCAGTAACATTGACATTTTAGGAAGACTCATCTGATGCTAAGACGATGGGAAGAGACAGCGTTGGTTTGGAGACTCTCATCTTGATCCATGGATAAGGAAGAAAGTCCACTTGGGAATAAATAAAAGAGGGCAAATTTGAGAAACAAGTGGAAAAAAAGAATTGCTATGTCTTGATAATAAATTAATGAAAAATGGAGAGAGAGAGAGAGAATGAGAGAAAGAGAGAGATGTGAATTAGACTTACTTATATGACACACTCTCTGATCAGACTTCTGAAAAAAATGAAAGCACTATTACTATGATTATTGGTAGCCAAATTGGTAGGGCTGCCAGGAGCTTTTGAAGTAATATCTTCATCTGGGAATTTGCCAGTAAGGTGAACATGCTAACATCATTCATTTGTCCATTCATTCATTTCATTCATTCAATATTTACTGATCACCTATTGTACGTCCAAACACTGTCTTAGACATGAGGGATCCAGCTGTGAATAAAACTCTCACAAGTTCTGCCTATGGAAAGTTTACAGCCTAGGGAGGGAGAAAGATGTTAAACAAATAATTACAATTTGGGGAGTGTCATGCCAGGAGCTTCATGTAGTTTGGGAATTAGGGAAGGCTTGTCTGGCCTTTTCTCCCAGGAAACTCAAACAAATAAATAAATGGAGTTGTCAGGCCCACAGCATTTAATTTGCCTCCTCACAGTTCTACTTAACAACAGCTTGTATGTGTATGTGTATATGTGTGTATCTGTGTATGTGTGAGTAATTTTCATTCCCGAAAGACTTGACAGGCCTGATAAGAAAGAGAGAGAGAATGAAAGACAGAGAGAAGGAGGGGGGGGAGAGAGAGAGCGCGCACGCGCACGAGAGAGAGAAAGCGACAGAGGAAGACAGAGAGAGACAGGTACTGACAGTAAAGTTGTTGGTGACAGTGACAAATGAGAGTAAGGAGGGGAAATCAGTGATGCCTCCCTTTTATTCTCTTCTGAAACGGTTTTCCACTGGGTTTAATAGGAAATGCTTTTCTCCTCTGCCATCCACATGGTTTTTGTCTCTCTTCCTAGTCCTAGTTTTTGTTCTGAGGATGGGCATCCCTCAAGCCAGACTGAGCTTTTCCCTAGGAATTTTGGAAATGGGACTGAAAGAGAAAATTCAATAGCAGTTGGAGGTGGCCATTTTCACCCATGTGAATTGAGAAACAAAGCCAGTCAATATTGCGGGAGAAGATGGGGCATAGAAGACAGCCAGAAGAGTAGCCTGAGGGTGTTCAAATCCCCAATTCCAGCTTATTTCCACCCAAGTCGCAAATACATTCCTGTCGTTCAGTTTGATGAGATACCCCAGTATGTTTATAATAAGTGTTCCTTTTTGCTTAAGCGTGTTCAGGGCTTCTAGTGTTTGATTCTCTATTATTTGCAAACAAAGAGCTTCCATATGATAACTGTTGAAGAGGGGCATCCCGTGGTGGCAGAAAGCTATCAGCACAACCAGGTAAAGCTTTGAGATCTACTTTTAAATCCTGTTCTACCAATCAAAGACTTCTGGGTATGCAGATGCACATGTTTGTAAAAGTGAGTAAAATGTACACTTCTGACAGAATGCACATGGCAGTTATCATACTTAGGACCTGGGTTAAGAAGTGGTGAACAGCAGCTTGGATGGCTATTTATGATGCATCCTCTCCATATGGTGCCAGGTCAAGATCACAAACCCTGGATACAACAGAGCATGAGCCCACTGAAAACTCTCTCCGCAAAAAGGGCGGTGGTACCTGTTTATAATTTAGTCTTTCACCTTCCCTTTTCTGTTGAATCCTACCCTAGGTTTAGCTGGACGCATCCTTATATGTAATCTTTGACCTTGACATTATTGCCTTCAAGGACACTACCAGGCATAGGTCTTTGGGAAAGCTATTGGCTGATGAATGGATAACTTCCTGGAAAGTAACAAGCAGGACCCCCATCAGAGGCTTCTGGTCTCCTCCAGAGCTGGAAGCTGATGCTGTGTGGCACACATCATATGTACAACTCTCTTCTTCTCTTCCTATGCATGGTTCACCCACCAAATTCTTTCCTTTGCCTGGCATTATCTGACTCTAGGACAAAGCCACTGTTCCCCACCAGTGGCCCGTGTCATCTGTGGGTCTGACATGTTCCTCTTTGGGGTGCAGAGGCATCGAATTTCCTGGTAAAGAGAAGACGGTGGCTGACAAAATGCTCGGAGAAGGTGAAATGAGAGACCTGGTTATCTGCGTCGGTCTTGCCCCAATCCTGGCCACGTTTCCCAAACAAGGCTGAGAGCCAGGGATTATTTTTGTGTGGAGTGCTAATGCCTGAGCTCAATTTGCTCCTTGCCTTCTGATTCCAGGTACCAATGATAACTGTTCCCTAGCTAAATGTTGCCCTGCATGCTGTTATATGTTGTATTCACTGACCAAGAATAACATAGGACTGACTGTCTGCTCATCTACTGCAGGGAGTACTCAGAGAGGATGAGGGGAAAATGATGATCAGGTCACTGAGGTAGCCCTCGATGGTCTCAAGGAACAAGGTGAGCTCCGAGGGGTGCTGGGCTGGCCTCAGTGACCCTTACAGGAGAGCACTTAAGCAGGGGGGCTGAGACTAGGTACACACTGTTCTTTCTTCATCCTAAGGGATGTCCCAGCTCTGCTTCCTTTAGGGGGATTAAGAGACATGAATTCAGGCCAGCATCTAGTGCTGGGCATTTGGCGAGTCAAAACCAAGAGAATACTGAAAGCCAAAATGCTCGGTCTCAGAATTACCATGCAGTGATTTCAATGACTGAGCCTTATGCATGGGCTCAAGTTGTTTTAGAAAGATGTCTGTTCACACGAACACTGCGAAGCTACTCTTTCCCTAAGCACCACACTCTCAGTTTGTCAAAACATTTGAAGAAGACTAATTCATGCCTCAAAAGGAATTCTCTCTCACTCACAAAGCTGCCAGGTTTGTGAGCTTGAGGCTTTCATGTTAAAATAACTCAAGACACTAGAGGAATAGGGAAGAAAAACCTCAAGTGGAAATGCCTTACGATGTCACTAAGAGGGCAGAACCACAATTCACATGCTCACTGGGAGGATGGGATGGCAAAGTCAGATGGCTCAAGCCAGCTCTGACTGGTTGGGGTACTTGTGAGAAGCAGTACAGGGTAGCAGTCACAAGCATGGACTTAGAATCCAAAGGTGCACGAGATCAAGTCCCAGCTTTTCCATTTACAAGGCATGGGATTTTTGTGATAGCTCCTTCAGTGCTGGAGGCTTGGTTTCTTCTATGGATGGGAGGACTGTAACAACAGTACCTCCTTACAGGATTGCTGTAAGGATTAAATTAGCACACGCAGCAGGCATGTGAGCATCAGATAGTTCCTGGGGTGCTCTATTGGGGTGTAGGGAACCTCATCAAAACCCTCTCCAAGTCAGGGAGGACTGGGAAGCAGCTGACAACACTGTCACTACAAGTGTTCAACTAGCGTGGCTGTTCAGCCGCAGGGAACTTTTCCTTCCATCACAAACAGGTCCCTGAAGTACAGAACAGAAACTCGGCAACTGACATAAACAATTTCAAACAATAATTTCAGAAGACAAATTGCTCCGTTTGGGCACCAAGATTCCTCTCTGAGGCTTTCCCCACTTGTTTATGTATTCTGTGGCACACAGCCATGAGTGAATTAAGCAGACAGCAAGCACACACGCCCGGGGCCGGCGGGAGGGGCCTCCAGGAAAAGGACCTGCCATTTGACCCGCGTTCCTTGAAAGCTATTGCTGCAGAGATGCCTGAGACAAAGGGACTCAGTTTTACACCTTCTTGTGTTCGCTTGTTCATCGAGAGAGGCCACAAGATTTGGTGCCAGGAGATCTGAGTTCAAGTGCTTCACCATGCTGTATGTGTAAAGTCGGTCAGGTCATTCCTGTTTCTATACCTTAGTTTCCCATCCCTGTAAGAAAGACGTCATTATACTCACCTCTAGGGTAATTATAGTGGTCAAATTAAGAGCCCTTTAGTCCTAATAAATTACCATATGAAGATTAATGAGGTTAACCGTGGGCATCCACTAAGTAGCTGAATAAGAGTTAGTTATAAATGGGAATTAGAGTTTAGAAGAAAGGGTGTATTTTATGAGGCAAAGAAGTTCTTCTAAAATTAAGAGGAGAGTCTTCATTCCATGGGGCTGTTCTTGAATACAGGTTTAAGTTCTTTTGAGAGCCTAAGTTAAGCTTGTGATATATACTATTCTATTATAGCATTTAAAGAATATATTGCCTTTTCTGACTATAAAACAAGTGCGTGTTCATTATAGAAAATTTGAAAAATGTATAAAAGGTTCAGGATGAAAGGCAAAATTAATAGGAACTCAAGTCTGCAGAGATAAGCAGCACCTGCTAATACTTTGCCTTTTTTCTTCTGATTTATATGTCTGAACATGGATATAAAAAGGTAGCTACCCTACAATTTCTCAAGAATTGGGACTATATCACATGCAATTCTGAAACCTCCTTCTTGCATTGTAAACATCTTTGCATCTCATGATCCTTTGAAAACACCATATTTAAAGTGCATGTTAAATCCCATTTTTTATGTATTTAAATATTTTCTTTTTGTTAAGCATCTCCAGTTTTTCCCTCGGTTTTACTGTAGCATATATACCACTGCAAAGAGCATCCTCAAAGATAAATCTTTAACTGTCTCATACTATATATATGTTATATATCATATACAAACATACGCATACACATATATATAAATGTAGGCATATTAACCATTCTTTAAATGTTAGAAAATAATCCTGGCTCTACTGTTAGACACAAGGTTTTGAAACAACCAAACATGACGCTTGAGAATACGTTCTGTCTCTGGGACGTTCTGTAGTGTCAGGTTCTAATCTATGTGTTAAGAACACAATCCTTTGTGAAGGCTGCATTTCTACTAAGCCAAGGATTCTTTTGCTATCCCTATGCCTCATTCTGTCCTCCTCTCCCAGCCAATCCTGAGTTACATTTGCTGAATTTCCATCTCTCCTTCTCATCTAATTCTTTCAATCTTGAAACCAGTGCAGATGGCTACCACATTAAAATAAAAAATAAAAAAAAAAACTTTAAGCAGACGGACTGTTAGGTTGAGAGAGGAAATAGGTTAAATGTCAGGCATCTGCCTATCTGAAAAGACCACGTTCCCCTGGGCTGCGCATTTCTCTGGGGGGCCATATGGTAAATCTGGTTTTGCAAGCCACAAGACGAGAGTTCCAGGTCTGAATCTACTGGGTGACCCTGAGCCAATTTCTTAATGTCTCTGGAAACTCAGTAACCTCATCTGTACAATCAAACTTGTAATCTCACAGAATTGGTAGAAAAATATCACGAAGTCAGGAGATTGAGACCATCCTGGCTAACACGGTGAAACCCCATCTCTACTAAAAACATACAAAAAATTAGCCAGGTGTGGTGGCAGACGCCTATAGTCCCAGCTACTCAGGAGGCTGAGGCAGGAGAATGGCATGAACTGGGGAGGTGGAGCTTGCAGTGAGCCGAGACGGCGCCACTGCACTCCAGCCTGGGCTACAGAGTGAGACCCCATCTCAAATAATAATAATAATAATAAAATAAAAAATAAAAATATTAATGAATATGATCTTTTTTGGTGGGGTAGAGAGTTGAATACATCAAAGAAATAAGAGGTGCTATAATTTGGCAGACTGCCTCCAGCTGTCTATCCTCAAAACTTTGTTCTCTCTCTCTCTCTCTTTGGTTTTATATTTAGAAAGAACAGCATTCTCAGTTATAAGAGAAGAGGATCTGGGCTCAGCCATGAGCCTTTGCTGGTCCTCATAGCTTGTAGTGATCTTGCTGAGACCCAGACAAGGCTTGGCACTGTCTTCAGAGGCATGAAAGGACCAGATCCAGAATAAAAACCACACCTCGCTGGAGAATAAGTTTAATTATATGCCTTTTCAGTTTTTTTTGAAAGGAAAAGAACAAGTGATGATAGATATATAAAACACTTTGCAAAATACAATATAAGTTATATAATGACAATAATTATCTTCATAACTCTCAAGCACAATCTGGGGTAAAAAGAAATGATAGGCTGGGCGCGGTGGCTCATGCCTGTAATACCAGCACTTTGCGAGGCTGAGGCGGGCAAATCACGAAGTCAGGAGATTGAGACCATCCTGGCCAACATGGTGAAACTGCGTCTCTACTAAAAATACAAAAATTAGCCGGGCGTGGTGGTGCACACCTGCAGTCCCAGCTACTCGGGAGGCTGAGGCAGGAGAATCGCTGGAACCTGGGAGGCAGAGGTTGCAGTGAGCCGAGATGGTGCCACTGCACTCCAGCCTGGGGGCAGAGTGAGACTCCACCTCAAAAAAAAAAAAAAAAAAAAAAAAGAAAGAAAGAGAAATGATAATAGCTGGGCAGCGAATCTTAAGAGAAATTCATGAGAGGCTCGTCATTGTTAATTTAGAATCAATATGATATCTTATAATAACATAAATAATTTTAAAACATTGTAAATTAACATATCAAAGCATATTGATATAAACATTGATATGAGAATTAACATATACTTCTTTTTTGAGATGGAGTCTCACTCTGTCGCCCAGGCTGGAGTGCAGTGGCCCGATCTCGGCTCACTGCAAGCTCCCCCTCCTGGGTTCATGCCATTCTCCTGCCTCAGCTTCCTGAGTAGCTGGGACTACAGGCGCCCGCCACCATGACCGGCTAATTTTTTGTATTTTTAGTAGAGATGGGGTTTCACCCTGTTAGCCAGGATGGTCTCGATCTCCTGACCTCGTGGTCCGCCCGCCTCGGCCTCCCAAAGTGCTGGGATTACAGGCGTGAGCCACCGCGCCCGGCCTATATACTTTTTTTTTAACTTTTATTTTAAGTTTAGGGGCACATATGCAGGATGTGCAGGTTTGTTACCCAGGTAAACGTGTGTCATGGGGGTTTGTTGTACAGATTATTTCATTACCCAGGTATGAAGCCTAATACCCATTAGTTATTTTTCCTGATCTGCTCCCTCCTCCCACCCTCCACCTTCCAACAGGCCCCAGTATGTGTTGTTCCCCTCTATGGGTCCATGTGTTCTCATCATTGAGCTCCCACTTATAAGTGAGAACATGTGGTATCTGGTTTTCTGTTCTTGCATTAGTTTGCTAAAGATAATGGCCTCCAGCTCCAACCATGCCCCTGCAAAGGACATGATCTCATTCTTTTTTATGGCTGTATAGTGTGAATTAAAGTATAATCAATATTCATGTGTGAATAAAATAGCTACCATTTATTGAGTACATCAGCACATCCCTGCACTATGTCAAGCACTTTTTACATACTTTTCCACTAAAACCTCAGAAATTTCCAGTGAAGGAGGCATTCTTGTTTCCACATTTACACATAGAAAGGTAGAGGGTTGAGAGCTTAAAAGCATGCACTCGAGTGCATATCATATGACTGACCAACAAAGATGGAGGCCAGGATTTGAAGCCAAGTCAGCCAGATGGCATAGCTATACCACATATATACATTGAGATTTTCCAACAAAAATTAATAGCAGAGTTGTGGGTTTTCAGTCTCTTAGTTGAGAAGCAAGTTTCACTGGTTGTAGTTTGAGTTGTGAGCATGACCCAGGATTAATGAGAATTTGAGAACAACTTAAACCTCCCATGGACTCAGCCAACTCCTGATTTAGCTGCTACGCAAATATGGTATTATTAACCCACTCCCCATCACTCCATATCTTAAAAAAAAAAAACAAATAATACTCAGTATAGGAGATACTGGATAAGCATAATCAAGAATATAAGAAAGAACATAAGAAAATTTAAAAATTACTCATAATCTCACCACCCAGAGCTAATCATTTTGGGAATGGATCCTTCCAGACTTTTTTCCATGCATGTGCTTTAGCACTTTTGGTATGTTTTGCTTCTCAACTTGTTGGGATTAAAGTTTTTTAACTTTTAAAAGAAATTTCTTTTTTTACTGTCTTACGGTCAAGACATTTCTGTGTGTGTGTGTGTGTGTGTGTGTGTATGTGTGTATGTGCAGGGGGAAGGTGCTAAGTCTAAAATTGTATTCTGTATCAAGTAAGAGGATTAAAATATTTAATCAAATTTTATTTAGTGTTCACGTCCTCTAAATCTTCACTTAAATTTTTGCCTAATTTATTAAAGACTTACAGATACTTTTTTTTCCCCACCACTATTAGGATGTCAATTTCTTCTTATGTTTTAGGCATATTTAAAAATTATGTAGATATGAATACAGTTTTATTTTAAAAGATGCAAATGGTAAAGGAAAGATAAGGTCTTGCTCTCTGTACCCATGGATACCATAATGAACAGTTCTACTTATATCTTTGAAACTTCTTTTTTCTGTGTACTTATATATAAATACTATTTATTTATCTATTTATTTATTGAGATGGAGTCTTGCTCTGTCACCCAGGCTGGAGTGCAGTGGCGTGATCTCGTCTCACTGCAACCTCCGCCTCCCGAGTTCAAGCGATTCTCCTGCCTCAGCCTTCCAGGTAGCTGGGACTACAGGCTTGCGCCACCAATGCCGGGCTAATTTTTTGTATTTTTAGTAGGGACGGGGTTTCACCCTGTTAGCCAGGATGGTCTCTATCCCCTGACCTCGTGATCCACCCATCTTGGCCTCCCAAATTTCTGGGATTACAGGTGTGAGCCACCGTGCCTGGCCAATACTTTTTAAAAAACATAAATGAAAATATGTTGCCGGATTGTTTTATAACCTGAATTTTAAAAAATTAATTCTACATTTTGGAGATCTTTTCACATCAGTTCATATAGAATTTTATCATTTCTTTTTGCTTTGCATTGTGTTTTATTGTATTCTATACTATGAATATATTGTAATTTAATGAATCGTTCCCTTACAGATGATGTTTATGCTGTTTCCATCTTTTTAGGTTAGGCATTATAAACTGTGATAAAATTGTATCTGTTAAGACTTTACAGTATGGATAGCTTACCAACATGACAGGTATATCTATGTCTTCATGCCTATTCAATACTCGATATTATCAACATTTTAAAATTTTGCTAATTTGAAGTTTTTAAAAAATAGTATCTAGATCTTTCACTTTGCATTTTCTTGAATGCTAGTGAGTTGAGTATATTTCATGTGCTGACTGATTATTTTCCCCCTTGAATTGTCTTTCCCTTAGGTTGTTTGCTTTAAATCTTATTGTTCATATAAGTCCTTTAAATAATTTTGTCTCACATATATTTTCAAGTATTTTTTTCAATCTACAGTTTGACTTTAAATTTATTTTGATGATTTTTTAATGTGGAGTTTTAAAGTATTTAAGTGACCAAATATGTCCATTTTTATTTCTAACCTGGCCATGGCCACAAGCTTGGGAAGTCTTGTCCTACGCTGAGATGAAAAGATTATTCTCCTCTGTTTTCTTCAAATATTTTATAGGTTTCCTTAGCTTTTTAATCCATATGGAATTTATTTTAAGGTATATTATAAAATATCTCAATTTACTTATTTCCAAAGAGATAGTCAATTTTCTCAACAAACTCATTACATATTTTATTGTAGATTTGGACAGCCACTGTTTTCAGAGGTTAAATCTATGCATATATACGTAAGTGTATATATGTGTATGCATGCACATACACACAATTCTCACCCACTGATAATAATTGTCTGTTTTACTTCTGGTACTAACTGCTAGATATTTCTTATGTAACTATGTTTAATGTCTTAGAGCAAATCTCTTCTCGTTGTTGCCTTTCAAAAATTTCTTAATTTTTTTTCTCAAACTGAAGTTTAAAAAGTCAAGTTTTATTAAAACCCCTGGGACTTTGTAGGAATGGCATGTGTAATTTATAGGTTAAGTACTAGAAACAACTAGCTTGATAAATCACTATTTAGGAAATCAAGGACGACAGCAATAATTGGGTATATGCCTGGAGTTGTAGCCCAGAAAGAGGCATATTAAATCTACTGGGTCAGGTACGTGTGTATGGTTATGGGGTGGGGCGGGGAAAGAAGGAAAGGAGCTGTAGGTTATAATAGAGATAATCATCATGGGACAGTGGAACAAACATGTTCATACCTGGCCTCCAACTGTCTAACATCTTTGAGCCTCAGCTTCTTCATCTCTAAGATGGGAATAATCACATTTTTGTAAGGATTAAATGAGATGATAAAGGTGCCCACAGATAATAGGTTCAGTAACTCCTAGTCCTCTTCTCTTCCCTTTTGATGAGGCATGAGTCATATTTGGTAACAGATGGTCCCTAAATAGCAGACAACATGGAAGTTTCCAAAGGCATTAGGCAACTGTTACTCATTTTCCTTTTCAATCTCTACTGAAAAGGTATGAAAGGCTCATCAGATACCAGCCAACATTGGGTAAGTACTCAAGGTTACTCTTAGTTGTACAGTAGGGACAAGCATTCATCACCAAATAGAAATAGGCCTAAAGTTAAGTTTGTTACATTGTAAGTGCTCCAAAAACACTAGCCATCATTACAGCTCATAAATACTCAAATCCATTATTCCCACACTTAGGCATTTACTCTAAATAATGAGTAGCCTACAAAACAATCCAAAGGAAGGAAAATATTTTCTTTCTTTACATGAAGGATTTCACAGTAATGTTATGCATACAGATTTTCATAGTAGTGTTATTTATAATATAAAGATTGTAACTGGCTTAATTTTCCAATACAAGTGGAAAAGGTTTAGTAAATTACTATACACTCACTTGGGGGAATATTATACAGTCCTTAAAGCAAAAACTATGTTGCTATGTAGCCGCTTGAAAAATATTTATGCTATTATACTAACTGATAAAAAGGGTGAGTATAAACTTATGTATATACTCTGACTATCACGTCATAAAAATCTTTATGCGCCTGGACAAGGACAGAAAGAGAACACAAATGACAAAAAATATAATGTATTGAGGAGAACTGTTGAACTATTGTTCAATTAATGTTGAACAGCATTTTCTGGATTTAACTTTTTTGGGATCATTTTTTAGAAGCTCCAGACAGGGCAGTAAGTCTCAAATAAATAACAGAAAGTTCCTTGTGGAACTTTACCTAGGACTGAAAAACCAGCCCAACCAGTCAGGAGAAAACAAGATTGGCTTCCTAAGGAGAGTGTTTCCGGAAATAGAAAAGGCAGAATAGTTTATGGGGTATTTTCTAGTCATTTCACATCATCTGTGAAATGAGGATATTGCCTGGAGTTATTTGACCATACTTTATGAGAAACAACCAATTTGATGCTTTCGTACCACTTAAGAGGCCAAGGGGAAGGAGATACAAGTTGAGGAGTGAAAACTTACTCAATGCAGTAGTTCAAACTGAGGTGTCAGAAGGGATTGCTGATAAAGACATACTAAGTATTTGAGGGTCTGTGTATCCATTAATCATTGCTGCACAAACCAAGTGAGAGCTAGGAGAACCCAATACCTACATTTTACAATATTACAGTGGCTTAATTCACTTTGAATTCAATTTCTTCTCTAGTGATCTCAGGTAGCTGAATACAGCAAACATCCATGAGTCAGAGGGATTGTACTCATAAGAGAAGTACACCAATAGTGAAAAGAAAGAACTTATCTTCCCTCACCAGCAGGAGAAAAGAAAGACATTATTCTCCCTTCATCGGTTCCGGAGAACCTTTTGCTATGCTCTGGAAAAATAAAAGTCACAAAACGGTTTTATTTATTCTAAATTTCTGGGGATAAATGATACATTTTATTTTAACAAAAATTGGACACCTCTTTCTGTTTTATCTAAGAATAATGATCCAAATCTCGTTAAGTAAAGCTTGACTTACTAGCTATTCTGAAACATATAAGCATTATCTGCCTAATAAAATAGAAATTCAAAGTACTAAAATCGTAAGGCTGAAAAACTATTATTGGGCTAATGGTTGTTGTTGTTATTAATCCTATTTGGGTTCATCAAAAACTTTTAACTACTCCACACACAAGCGAGAACTCTTATGCAACTCACATGCCACCAGATCCAGTAATCCATTTCCACATAGTGAATAAAGGTCCACTAATTTCTTTCTTTTCAGAAAGAAACCCTTAATAATTCTACAAAGATCTTTCCCTCATAGAGGTATGAGGATGTGAAGACCATGAGTCATTTTACCAATATGGAAACAGAGGCCCAGAGAGCTCTGGAAATATAAACATATTCCCAAGACCACGGAGTCCCAGATGGGCTCCCACTGTGACTGGGCCCACAGGACAGAAGGAATGGAACCAGGAAAGCAGAGACCTGTGAAATGCACCTGCTGGCTCCTCCCCCTTGATCTGGACAGAGATGTGGGATACCTGTTCACCATTCATTAGATGCTCGGGAAGCCTTGCTAATTAGATGAAAATAATGGAAATGAAAAACGGTCTGTTCTAGCATCTCCTATTCAGGTTTGGCTTTTTTGAAGCATGTAAAATTCTAACCCCGGGTAGAGCATTTTGCTTCTGCCCTGCACTTCTGTTATTCTTCAATTTAATCCAATTAGAGTACAGCACATTCAATCTGGTTCAAGCCAACTTGACACAATCTTGCTAACTGTTTCTGTCATATGCTGTAGCAGATAAAAGACAAATGCCATTCTTCCTGGTCTTAAATAATTTATATGTTTTTTAAAAAGTACCTTGGGTACACAGAATTGAATTGCTCACAATCCTTGGTTCATGACACACTGTCACACTATCGTCATTGAGCCATAGGTGACCTTTGTTTAATTAATTTGCTTAATAACACGTGGACACAACTACTGCCTAACCTAAGAACAATAGGGATAACCTGCTTCTTACCTTTGGGCTACACCCTTACCTCCTCATTTAGCTTCTCCCACTGTGCTATGACTTTGACTTTTGTATTTATAGTCACTCCTCTCCTTTTTGTTCTAGTTTTAGTACACACAAACACACGTCTAACAATAAATCTATATTGCTTGTTTTTGATGTTTTTGAATAGACTTTAGAGGAAGAATAAAACCTATTTATTCAACATATATTTAATGGGTGCCTTCTCTGTGCCAAGCATAGATGATGTGAAATGACTGGAAAATACCCCGTAAACTATGTTAGGTGCTAGAGAATAAAGACAGTAAAAACCAAACACAAATAAACAAGTAATAATTTCTGCCATTATGGACAAATAATAAGCAAATAAACAAGTAAAATGTTTAGTCTGCCCAACAGTGATAAGAGCTATGAATAAAACTAGGGCAGGGAAGGTGGGGGTTGGGGTTCTTGCTCTAGTGGTTAAGATGGTGAGGGAAGGGCATGGGAGCTGTGAGTGAATCGAATACAGCTGGACTTGAGGAGACAGGCATGGTCTCAAGCAGGTGGTTTGAGCCAGACCCCCAATGTTCCTTTAACTTTCACATTCCATGTAGAAATTAAAATATGTTCATTTTTAAAGGTCCATTGAATTGTTTTCTCATATGTAATGCTTTGATCAAGCATTTACAAAAATATTTAGGGCCATTCCCTTGGAAAAGTATTGAATCTTAGGGCTAAAAGCAACTTGAAATAGGAACCAGTCAAAACCCTCTATTTTGTAGAAGGTAAAAATGAGATCTAAAAAGGTGAATTAAATTATATATACATATATAAATATTACATATCATGGGAAAGGTACTCTTGTAGGTTAAATTATTTGTTCTAAACTAGAAAACTAATTGCTAAAGAAGTCCTGTGGGCTTCTCTGGAGCTCATAGTGAAAATTTCTTCAATAGTGTCCATTATGATAAAAATCCTGGGGGCCGACCTCTTAGGCTAACCTCAATTCCTGAGAGAGAAAATTCAGTGCCAGAGATGTTGAGGATTTAGCTTAAAGTAGGAATCAGTCGTCCTTTTAGGTTGTCTGAAGGATGGAGAATAGAGAAACGACAAAGAGAGATGACTGCAGGGTCCTGCTGAGATGTCTCTTGCCCTCTCTGAAAGGACAAGCAACCAATTACAGGCACCAGAGGCCTGATCCTGTGTCTATTGGAGTAGAAGAACACAGGGGGGTGGGTCCCACTACCTGAGTTCAGCCACAGCCTCTTGAGTACGTGCTTTGCATGTTCTTTGCCTTCTTTTAACTACAGCTCCAACCTCTGGAGCCTCTGCTGCTTGAGCACTGGCCTGCCTGCTGAGCTCATCTTCCTCCTTGCCAGATGACCAGAGACCAGAGGTGAAGCTCCCACGTTCTTCCTCACCCATAAGCTGGCTGTACTCTGGGGGACCTAGGGTTCATTCTCGTGGTACCCCCATTTGGAGTTTTCTGCTTTCATGCCTAAAATACAAGTTTTGCATTTTGAGGAGTCCTTGAGGACCCAGAGAATTTCAAGAGCTTGACAGGATATTGGATGGGGCAGCAGAAAGTGTTGATCAAAAACCACTCAGACTGGTCAAGAGATCGAGACTATCCTGGCCAACATGGTGAAACCCCGTCTCTACTAAAAATACAAAAAATTAGCCGGGCGTGGTAGCGGGCGCCTGTAGTCCCAGCTACTCGGGAGGCTGAGGCTGGAGAATGGCATGAACCCGGGAGGCGGAGCTTGCAGTGAGCCGAGATTGTGCCACTGCACTCCAGCCTGGGCAACACAGTGAGACTCCGTCTCAAAAAAAAAAAAAAAAAAACCACTCAGATTGCAGGTAGCGTTGCCAAAAAGAATAAGAGGGCCCAGTGAAATTTGGATTTCAGAGAAAAGTATGTCCCAAGTACTGCTATATAGTGAAAAAGTAATCACTATTGCTTGGAAATTCACATTGAACTGAGCATTCTGTATTTTTATTTGCTAAACTGAACAAGCTTATATTTGTGGGGGTGGGGTCAAGGTCATGGCAATTGCCAGACTTTGCCTCTGTTTGGGCAGTTTAAGATGGGGAAGTGGGAAAGAGAGAGAAGCAAAAGAAACGCAATGATTCTTTGGAAGCAACATCCATTCGTGGACCTCTCTCTCTACTTTTGATCCTTTATGTCTGAGGGCTGTGTGTGTCTGTGTGTGGCACATATACATACCTCCCCGTGTGTTTTGTAGGACACGAGGATTGATATAGAGAACTGTTGATAGTGACACTGATTAGATATTGAATAAACAACATGAGAAGATTAAAAACTGTAAAAATGCGGTTAGTTAAAATCAGCACAAATTACTGCATTCATGTAAACTGCCTCTCCTTCACGCACAATTGCCACACAGCGCAATCACAGTTACACTTGTTCCCAGCCAATCTTTACGTGTTTTCAGAGAATGATAAAATGTTACCAAAGGGGTCTAAGACACTGCCTAATCCAACCTCAACATTTACCGATGAAATAACTGAGACTTAGAGAAAGTGACCAACTGCCGTTCCCACTGCACATCAATATTAATAATAGAAAAATGTTTTGTAAGAGCCTTCTAAGGGCTGGGCATTTTCGAAGTTCTCTACTTCACATTTAATTCTCACAATGACCCTATAGTCATCCTCATTATTCAGGTGAGGCAAGTTGAGGCACACAGAATTATGTAATTTACCTAACGTTCAGGGTCATGTAGCTAGCAAGCAGAGGCCGCTATGAAAAACCCAGCTAGTCTGGCCCCCAAGACCCACACACTCAGCCAGGACACCTTTTGGCTTCTCAAATGAGTTTATACAACTAAACATGTTCATACATGTAAACTTTCAGAGCTTACTGCTGCTGTAGCATAATTTTTTCCTTAATCACAAGGTCACTCAAATACAGCTTATAGAAAGTTGGTCAGCCATGGTTGACATCGATGATGATTTCAGAGTAAAAGCAGTTATCTGCTCACTTATAAATAAACCCCGTCACAGTGAGCCTGTTGCTGTAATCAGAGAATGGTTTTGTTGCATTTATTTTTTGAAATATGTTTAATGGAATACATAATACCACGATCTACTATCAAAGCAAATATTTGCAGTGAGATAGAAAGTTTTATGAGTTTACAGTTTGAGTTGCTTTTGAAAGAGGAAGAGGAGAAGAAGATGATGAAGGAGAAGGGAAAACAGTGAAAGAGAGAGAGAAAAATCAAAATAAAGTCAAGGCCCTTATTCACTGTTGGTGACAAAATAAAAGGCGTTCTCTTAAAGAGAGGCCCTCTTGTTAGCATGCCGCCACCTCAGTGCTGGCACAGCCATAGTAGTAATTACATCCAGAAAGAATAACCACCATTCAAACATTACATTTTCTAAGTTTTACATTCCACTTGTTTTTTTCTCCTGTCTGTCAAGAGACTATCAATGTTTGCGTCTCAGACTCCAGATTCCCCGTCTATCAATGACAGGAGGATTAAGGATGCCTGCTTCTGCTTTGATATCATGTTTTCCCGAAGCTACTTTTCCTTATGACACAAAAGCCTGCACAACTTTAAAAAAAGTGAGGCTGAAATTCTCTGAAGCTCCAGGATCAGGGTCTTCAGGGTCTACTTAAGAGACACCAGGACTCCACAAATCCACTGAGATGGAAGTTGGGAGTGTGACAAAACTGTCTTCCCTCTCCACTGCACTTTAGCTGAAGGAGGGATTGATAAGCGTTTTGCAAGTCTACTATCAAGTACATCACCAGATCCTTTTAGAGACAAACCAGCACCCCCAGACCCTCCACATTTAAACTGTCAAGGAAGCATTTGAAATGAATGCAGCTTCATAGAAAACAAATCTACATCCTCTCTTCTTCAGAAAGGTGGCAGTGTTGCCTTACAGTTTTGACCAAATAGAACGAACGCAGTGGTGAGGTCTCTAGCTAATTAACAGATCAACCGCCTCACCTCACCATGGAAAGGAAAGGAAGGACTTAATCCACTGCCGACCCTGGTGGCTGGCAGACTCATCCCAGAGCTTCGGGGGCAGTGAGGCTTGTGACCGCCTCAGCTCTTGAGTTTTCAACTTGCATCAACAGTGAATCCTAAGAAAATCTCCAGTTGACCCCACAGGCATCTAAAAACCAAGGGCATCTAAGAAAGTCACAGATGAACCTTACCTCCCAGCATCTACATTTTTCCTTTTTGAACCATCCATCCCAAGTGAAACAACTGAGTTGGCCCCATGTAGAGGGGCTAAGGAAACTTTAGCTTAACAACCTATGCCAGCATCTTTCTGACACCTGTTATGTCTAATGTTCACATCAGAGTTCTCGTAAAAGTCATCAATCTAAGTAGAAGTCCTACATTATTAAGTGTGTTGTTAACCAGTTTTCTAAAACCAACATTATACACAGAGCTACTGAAAAATAACTTCAGAAGTCAAGTGTTGCTTTGTCTAAACGTGGAGACCCACACAGACAGCTTCCATGGGCGCGTGTACAAGCCCTTCTGGAGAAGCGGTTAGAGCTCCCGTCTCTCCCTTCCACTCACCTCCACTCAGCGTCCTTTGAGAAGTTTCTCCATGTGCCACTAACACAGAAATTTTGGGGGAAATTCTCTATTTATAAATATCAGATGGTTTGGGAAAAAATATTTGTGGCACTGGGCTTTCTTTTTTTTCTACAGTGATGTCATTTTAAATACTTGGTGTGCTCCAAATTTGCTATTTTTACTTCCCCCAAGTGACTTTTTTTGGGAAATACATTTGTTTGGATTAGCTACATTTTAAGTGACCCCTGTACCTAACACACAACATCAGGTTCATCTTCTCAGCAATTATAACCGATACTGCGCAGCTTCCAAACTTGAAATCCCTTATTTGTTCATTTCCAAAGTTGCTCCCTCTGAACGTACCCCTCCAAAATTTCTATTCATAGATGCAGAGAAAATAAGATAAAATAAAATAAAAGGATTGGCCTTTTCACAGATGAACAACCACACTCGACCATCCAAAGCACTTACAACGGAAGACACGAAAGGCCCCCAAAGTCAAATAAAACTCTTCGCTTCCACAATATGCTTTTGGGGAACAAAGTTGAGGTAGACCTGGCAGGCTTTGAAACATTTATTGGAAAGCAGTTCTAGAGTTCAGAATTGCAGAAGAGGAAAGTTTAAGAAGGAATGCTAAATGCCTTAGCCCTACCTGATCTGAACTTGCTCCTAATCAGCAAAGAATGCTCAGACCCCAGGAGTGTCATGTTGAGTCTCAGCAAGCCGCTGGTCCCTTGGCCAGGCGCCCCCTGTTCTCCACCAGCAACAGGCTCCCGGGAGCCCAGCTGACCGCAGCTAACAACCCAGAATTCATCCAACTCTCCGTGAGCTCCCCTGGGTAGGAGTACAGTGGCAGCCAGTGTCCCCAGAAAACTGGCGCCTCCCCCCTCGCCGTGCGGGGCTAATTAACTCTTAGCCGGCGGGACCCTCCTCCTCCTCGGAGGTTGGCCAGGAGCAGCGCGGCATCCCAGGCGTTCCTGGCTGATGTCATAGGCTGCCGGCGATTGCGGAGAATCGCCACCACGCCTTTATGAAGGTCCCAACTTTGCCATCTGATACTCTTTACTACTGACAGGCGCTCAGCCAATCAGGAGAGGCGAGCGGGGTCTGGGGACCTGGAGCCGCCGGAGCCGTCTCGGGAGCGGGCTCTTAACTCTTTGCAGCGGGCCCCGAAGCCGCCGAGGCGCAGAGGGCGGGAGCAGGGCCGGGGGTCGGGAATCTGGGAAAGAGGCGCGAGCTAAGGAGTCGATGCCCGGAGTAAAGACGGAAGGGCTGCGACGCCGCGGGGCTTGCAGGTGGTGCGCGGGGCTGCTGCAGCCGCTGGGAGCTCCGAGGGCCTGGGGATGGGTGTGCGCAACCGGGGCTTCCCCGGCCGTGCTTCTGGCTGCGAAAGGGAAGTGGCCGGGATCTCCCGCCAGCGGGCTGCAAAGGCTGCACGAAAGGGCGTGCACGCCCGCGGGACAGTTCACGCGGGGCAATTTGGAAATAAGCTGGACCCCTGAGAAGAAAAGCTTCCAACGGACCGGAGCTCACGCATTCCCCTCGGTTTGAGGGGCTCAGGGCACTGGCAGAGACGATTCTGTATCTCGCAACTCCAATACCGGACTTAGATGCATTTCCACGGGGAAAATGGAGAGGCTTTCATTTTCCTAGAATATGCTTTTTTGGGGGACAAATGTGACTCCGTGCATCTGGAGATCCAGCTGCGACACAACGCTCCCACCTCACAACCCCGAGGGAATGGGAAAAGATAACTGAGTGGGAGTGAAAAACCTACTGGGCTCTAAATAGAGAGGAGCTGTGGAGCAGGGGGCAAGTCAGAGCTCGGGTTGGGCTTAGCTTGAGAAGGCTCAAAAACTTTGCCTGCGAATGAGTCTCTCCTTAGGGGAAAATCCATTCCGTAACTGACCCAGAGTTATTTGTGCATCTGGCCGAGGTGTTATAGGCACATGGATCAATGAAATAAAACAAAGACCCATCTCTCAAGAAGCTTGTTAAATAGTTGGTGGCTCAGAACATAAAAACCACTCTATATACGTATATAATTAGGGTTTATTTGCAACTTCACATGCACGTGGGTCCCGGGTGTCATCTATTACACACAAGCCTGCCTGTATCTCTACTATGAGTCCTTAAAAGATCAGTCGGTGACAGATGGAGACCCGAGGTGACAATAGCTCATGGGGACAACCTCTAATGTCTTGAGTCCCGGCCTCTGCCCCATCCCCTGTTGCTGGAAACACATTAGAGGGGTTGGCCCTTGAGCTTACTCTCTGGATCTGAGCGAGTCGTTTTCGTAAATAAGGTCTTCAGGGTTAGACACCTTCTTGTTGATGTGTCAGAGACGAGGAAGAACAATCCATCCATGTTCCCTTTGGGGATCTAGTCCTGGCCTGGGCGCCTGTCTACAGGCTGATTTGGTGTGCAGGAGCATCTCAGCTATTATGTAACATCATTTTCCCATTCCTGCTATAACAAATTACCACGAATTTAGTGGCTTAAAACAGTACACATTAATGATCTTGCTGTTATGGCGGTCAGAAATCCAAAGTGGGTCTCAGTGGGTCAAATCAAGATGTCAGCAGGGCTGCGTCCTTTTCTGGAGGCTCTAGGGGAAAATCGATTTCCTCACCTTCTCCAGCTTCTAGAGGCCGCCCGAGTTCTGGCTCATGGCCGCTTCCTCCATTTTCGAAGCCAGCAATCGTGGGTCAAGTTCCTATTGCATCTTATCGCTTTAACGCTCCCTTCCCCACCTTCTGCTTCCCTCTTCTACATTAACCTCACTGCAAAAATAAACTCTACCATAACGTCAGTTTATTATCCTCCCTAATCTCATCTACTGCCTGGATTCCCTTTGCTGTATAATGTAACCTATTCACAGATTCCTGGGATTAGGACATGAACATGGGGGGAGAGGGCATGATTCCACCTGGGATCTTTCTTTCTCTTCTACCTCTCCTGGTCTTCAGTCAACCCCCAGCCCCCTGGTCTTCAATGAGAAGAAGGAAAGTGGAGGGAGGTTTGGGAACGGGTGCACACAGGAGTCTGGAAGGGCTCCGACAGGCTTTGAGATGTGTGTGGCAGGGAGGTACTCTGCAGGGAAGAGATTGGTGGGATAAGGAATATTGCAAAATTATCTGAGCAGAGAAAACTATTTTGAGCAACATTAAAAAAAGAAAAAAGAAAAAGCCAAACAGATTTTTATCCCGAAGGCTTTGGGGCTGAGAAGAGATACATGGCAACTTGGCAGAGAATTATTTTTTCAGTGCAAGTTGGGATGAAATTAGCTGAAGCCAGCATTGAATGTAGGGTCTGCATGACCTAGATGAGTTGGCCAGAAGTAAGTTGTTTTCTCTCTGCAGGCCTAGGGGGAGTGTGTGTGTGTGTGTGTGCGTGTGTATGTGTGGAGTGTGGTGTGTGTGTGTGTGTGTGTTGTAGGGAAGCATAGTTCCTTTTTTTCAGTGAGTTTGGGAAATGCCAATCACCATAGCCCCCCTCAATTTTCCCATCACAGTGTGGAGCTACTGACATATATCCTGAAATTTATACCCCCTATGGCTTGGAATATCTATGGTTATAAATATGCTCATATAGAAGTTCATCATTTCTCCTCTCTAGCCAAGCACTTTTGGTAAAAAAAAAAAAAAATTTTTTTGAGAGGGGTGGAATTTGGAGAAGATGTTCTCAAGGAGAACAAAACTCCTAAGCTGCTATGCTCAGAAGCAGCAGGCTAATGCCGCAGCGACATGCTGCCAGGCTCTGTCCTGCAATGTCACCACTTTGGAGTATGTTTTCCTTGCCAGGCTACTCCATGACCTTTCCTGGGGCTTGGAGGAAGCCCATGATGTGACACAAAGGCAAGACACAAGCCTCCAGTGTGAGAAAGATCTTCTTTGAATCAGCATAACCCTGTAATTTGGAGTGAATTGTTGGAGTTTTCTGGGATACTCAACATCTTATCTGTAAAATGGACTTAGAAATATTTACTTCCAGGAAGAGTTGGGATGTTTAAATGAAATAATACATGTGGGGTGCCCAGAACAATTCTTGGTGTGTTTTATTTTTTACTATTTTGAGACAGTCTCACTCTGTTGCCCAGGCTGGAGTACAGTGGTGCGATCTGGGCTCACTGCAAACTTGCCTGCCGGGTTCAAGAGATTCTCCCTGCCTCAGCCTCCCGAGTAGCTGGGATTACGGATGCACGCTACTGCGCCCAGATGATTTTGTATTTTTAGTAGAGATAGGGCTTCCCCCCATCAAGACCAGCCAAGCTGGTCTTGAACTTCTGCACTCAGGTGATCCGCCTGCCTTGGCCTCCCAAAGTGCTGGGATTACAGGTGTAAGCCACCGTGCTCGGCCCTGGTGTGTTTTGGACCCTTCTTTTTACTTCCTCCACCCCAACCACCTCCAACCATTCATGAAGATTCCAAGCAATTCTGTCTCTTTCCCCTTCATTTTTGCTTTCTCTTCTTTGCTGTTAGTTACCTGTGTAATAAGTTGCTAGACATTCAGCAGCTTAAAACAATGTACATATTTATTATCTCAGTTTTCATGGTCAGTAGTCCAGGCATGGATTAACTGAGACCTCTGCTTAGGGTCTAACAATGCTGCACTCAAGGTGCTGGCTGGGGTGGCAGTCCCATGAGAAGCTCAGTGTCCCCTTCCAAGCTCACTGGTTGTTGATAGAATTCAGGTCTTTGCAGTGCTGGAACTCACAATGGCTTGCTTTTTTCCAAGGCCAGCAGGAGAATGTCTCTTTCTTTTCTTCCTTCCTTCCTTCCTTGTTTCCTTCTTTCCTTCTTTCCTTTCTTTTCTTTTCTTTTCTTTTCTTTTCTTTTCTTTTCTTTTCTTCCTTTCTTTCTTTCCTGAGACAGAGTTTTGCTCGTTGCCCGGGCTGGAGTGCAATGGCGCGATCTCGGCTCACGGCAACCTCCACCACCCTGGTTCAAGCGATTCTCCTGCCTCAGCCTCCTGAGTAGCTGAGATAACAGGCATGCACCACCACCCCCAGCTAATTTTTACATTTTTAGTAGAGAAGGGGTTTCTCCATGTTGGTCAGGCTGGTCTCCAACTCCCGATCCCGGGTGATCCGCCAGCCTCGGCCTCCCAGAGTGTTGGGATTACAGGCATGAGCTACTGTGCCTGGCTGAGAATGTCCTCTTTTAAAGGGCTCACCTGATTAGGTGAGGCTCACCCAGGATAATCTTTCTTTTAACTCAAAGTCATAGTAATTAGGAACTTTAATTATGTCTAAAAAACCTCTTCATCTTTGCCAAATAATGTAACCTAATCATAACAGTGCATCCATCACAGTCACTGGTCTCTCCCATACTGAAGGGGAGATTATCCAAGCGGATAGCTCATTGAGAGGTCACCTTTCAATTCTGCCTTCCACAGCTGTGGTCCTCAGCCTTCAGCCACAATGGAAGTGATTATGTCCATAGGTGTGAGTCCAAAGTACAGTGCGGAGTCACTAGCTTCAATCTTGTCCCCTTACACATCTCCTTTCCTAGGAGTACCATGAGGTCAGCTGCTGGGTCACAGACAGGGGACAGTGTGGTGAGCAGAGGGACAGCTCACCTATGTTGGCCTCAGGACCTCGAATTCCTCCTGTGGTCCTCTCTGAGCAAATCCCCTTCCACCACCAAGGTCATTATTCTGTGAATGGATCTCATGGTCTTCTTGAGACATGAACAGTTCTTCAGTACCTGTCTCTAGTATCACCTCTTGTCTATTTTCTCTTTTTCTTCTCTCACACATCGGTGAATAAGTAACTTCAGGGAAGCATTTATTCATCTTTCATTAGTTCATTTGAGATGCATTTAGGGGGCCAGGCATGGTGGCTCACACCCGTAATCCCAGCATTTTGGGAGACCAAGGCAGGTGGATCACTTGAGCCCAGGAGTTTGAGACCAGCCTGGGAAATATGATGAAACCCCGTCTCTGCTAAAAATACACACACACACACACACACACACACGTCAGGCATAGTGGCACATGCCTGTAGTCCCAACTACACGGGAAGCTGAGGTGGGAGAGTCACCTAATCACCTGAGCCCAGGAAGCTGAGGCTGCAGTGAGCCATGACTGTGTCACTGCACTCCAGGCTGGGTGACAGGGTGAGACCTTGTCTCAAAAAAAAAAAAAAAAAAGAAAAGAAAAAAAGAAACAAAGAAAGAAAAAGAAAATGCATTTAGGGATGTGAGCAAGTCACTGTGGCAAGTGCCCTGGCAGGCATGCATAGAGAGATAGGTTTGCAAACTCAAATGAGTCGAGTGAGCCAGAGATAAGACAAAATGTAGGCAGGAGGGGGTTTCACACAACAAACTGGACAGCAGGTGGCTCATCCAAGGGGGGCAGCCATGACCTAGCTCTAGGTGACTGCAGCCATGAGAGAAGGAACACAGGCCCTCATTGCTATACTCCTTAACCGTTCAAAGACACTGGAAATCCAGGTTGTAATGTGAAAGGTATTGGCTTTTAAAAATATGAACAACTAGACAGGGCGCGGTGGCTCACATCTGTAATCCCAGCACTTTGGGAGGCTGAGGCGGGCGGATCACAAGGTCAGGAGTTCGAGACCAGCCTGGCCAATATGGTGAAACCCTCTCTCTACTAAAAATACAAAAATTAGCCAGGAATGGTGGCAGGTGCCTGTGGTCCCAGGCACTTGGGAGGCTGAGACAGGAGAATTGCTTGAACATGGGAGGTGGAGGTTGCAGTGAGCCGAGACCACGCCACTGCACTCCCACCTGGATGACAAAGCCAGACTCTGTCTCAAAAAACAAACAAACAAACAAAAAAAAGAACAACTATCAGTAAATTTAAAAAATGTATTAAAACACTATAGGTCAGCCAGGAGCAGATCCAAATTGTACAATCTGAGTCTCATAAAATTTGAGGGTTCTTTAAAAAATGAATGCAAAATTATAAATATGATTTTAAGTGCAAGGTTGACTTCTTACATAGAATGAGAAATGAAATCACAGCTAACAGTAGCATGGAAGATTTATTATTTTTTTATTTCTAAGATTCTTCAGTCAATTTGACCAGAAATGGTAATGTAGAGATGCTTTCTAATTGCATCCTGCCTTCTCTCCTTTCTACCTTGAACTCTCTCAAACTCCCAGTTACTCCCAGCACCCGCAAGGCCCATACAAGTGTGTGTGTGTTTGTGTGTATGTGTGTGGGGGGGTGTGGGGTGGGGGGGGAGAAGGGTCAGTCCAGCTCTGGAGCCAATAGAGCGTGTCTGCACACTGAGTCAGACCCCTGTGAACCTTCTTTGTGAACTCTGTTCTGAAATTTATCCTCTGCTTTCCAAGAGCTTGACTGCAGTAGGGAGGATGAAGTATGTACCATCAAGTTACCTACTTGAAGAATTACCTATTTAAGAAATGCAGCCTCAGCCTCTCAATTTCTTTCCATTCCAGAAATATTTATTAAGCACAGACTGTGTTCTAGCATTGTAAGGAATATAAAGATAAAGCAGATATGGTCCGGAACCTCTAGGGGCTAAGAATATAGTGGTGGGGGTCGTCCACAAACTCTCACCAAACCAGAAATCCGGTGTCATTATTCTACGAGTTAATGTCATGAAAGCACAGATGGAACTCATGTCAGCCACACTATTAACATAACCTGCTTTCTTTCATAAAAGTGAATGTGGAAGGACTTTTGCCTAATTTAAACAAAGATTTAAACAACGTAAAGAAAGTAGTTTCAGTTGCAGGATCGGTCACAGCCCTTTCTGAGTCTGCCTGACAGCCAGCAATACTTTTTGCCTTTCCTCTCTCTCTTTGCACTTCTCCACCTAGTTCCTGCCCAAGGAAAGGGAATACAGTTTGCTCATCCCGAGCAAATTGTACTTCAACAAGAGCTTGAAGTAAGGAAGAGGCATTAGGGATAAATAAAGGAGGTACATTCAATAGGTATTTAGGGAGGAGAATGGATATGGCATGGTGATCGATTGAGGATGGAGAGAACGCAGAAATGTAGATTGTGGCCATCGTCCCCAAACCAGTAATTAGGTGGATACTTTTCCCCATTCATTGGAATGAGCAGGAAAGTTCAGGAAAGAAAGTGTGGGAAAAGGATTAGGTCTGAAGGGAAACTTGATGAGAGGAAGTGGTTAAATTTGGTTTTGCACCTGTTCTTGTCAAAGAGCTTTTGGGAAATCAAGTGGAAAAAGAATTTGGATATATGGGTCTAGAGCACAAGAGAAGAATTTCAGAAAGATATACAGCTTTGGAGCCACTGGGTTGGGCCACATTTACTAGATAGCAGGGTCACCATGCTGAAAGTCATGCACCCCTGTGTGGCCTCTTCTTCGTCTTCCTGGGTCCTTGCTACTCTCACTTTAAGAGGGGTGAAGAGGAGTACAGAATAGAAACAGTGAGCATTCTGGCAGTGTGTAAATACAAACCATTCGTGATTCCAGCTTCATTCTTGCCTTTAGGTTACATGACACAGAGATATTGCCCAAGCTTGTTTGCATTGGATCCATGCAATGATAGTGTCCTCGGGGTCCAAGTTATATCTGAGATGGCTGTCTCACTGCTGTGACTTGTTTGCCATAGAGAATATGGACAATGGAGAAGTGTGTTGTATGGAGATGAACTCATAGTTGTCATTCATTTCTGGGTAGGTGCAATTTTCAGGGTGCACATTCTTCAACTTCACTTGTTTTTTTCCGTCTATTTTAACAGTACCAATGTGAGTAAAGACCACCCAGTCTTCCAGTAGACACTTATCCATCTTTGCTTTTCCAGGTTCTCTTGAAATTGATCATTGCTGCTTCTTTTCTTCCTCTTAGAAGAAAATTCCTCCACTAGTTTGAAGGCTCCTGGAGCATAGGAATATAGTTTTCATTTATGTTTATAACCTATTATCTATTTTTCCTTTTATTACTATTTTGCTAATTTTCTATTATTCTTTCCATAATAAACTGCCCTTTGACATAATTTGTATTTGAATTATTATATACACAATAGTGTTTGTTGTCTTTTGTCTTTTCTTCTGTGAATAGATTACACACTTCTTGAGAGCTTTGGCTTGTCTGGTATCCTTTGATTCTACCAAGGCATGATATATTGAGGCTTTCAAAAAGCAGCTGTCCAACAGGGGTTTGTTGTGTGATGCTTGGATGCAGCAACTGTTTTGTTCTGATTCACTCTGTTCAGGGCCTGATACAACATTATATACTTAAACCTCTTCTGGTTCATAAAGTGTGATCTGGGAGTTTGCTTTCTCTTCTAAATGTTTTCCTTTTCTTTCTTTCTTTTTTGCAACTGGTTGCGTTCTATTTCCTAACTCCTCCCTTCTCTCAGTTTGCTTACTATCTCCCCCGCTTTGCAGAAAACAGAATGGAGGCCCATAAATCCCTGACCTGCTTCAGGTGACCTTACAAATCATGCATGCCTCATCTCATTAACTCAGGATGCCTATTATGGCTAAGGAATGGTGAAGCACCACCCTGTATGCAACGGGAGTGAGGAGGGGGCGGAGGAAGGCTGGTGGTACTATTTAGTGGACAGAAATTCCCCCAGAGCTTTCTAAGTCTCTTCGCCTCACCCCACATCTCCAGGGCTGTGAGTCAGTAAGGGGAGCTTTTCAGTTTAGGGGGCACTGGGAAAGATATTTTTCTCTCTCTGAAAATAGCATGGCCCATTCAAGGAGTTACAACAAATTAGCTAAAACCAACATCTGACTGTGAAAATTAGTACATTCCAAGTGAGAACGCCTGAAAAGGAAAAATTCCA
This sequence comes from Nomascus leucogenys, assembly GCF_006542625.1. Lineage (NCBI taxonomy): Eukaryota > Metazoa > Chordata > Mammalia > Primates > Hylobatidae > Nomascus > Nomascus leucogenys. The sequence continues at coordinate 65,296,279 of NC_044399.1, forward strand.
AATGCTATTAAAACCAGCTATAATAACAGTAAAGAAAATTCATGGTGGGAGGCTTGTCCACCAGTGATACTCTCAGGAAGCCGGTCTCAGGAACCCAGTGTTCAGTCGAAGGAAACTTAACAAATAATCATTCAATCCAGCAAATGGCCAAGGGACATTCAGATCCACTGAATGCTTTTGGAGCAAAATTCCTTTTTGCACATAAGATTTGAGCAGATATGCTAGTTTTATAGAAACTGACTCAAGCAGTCCTCAGACTTTAACCTGCCCAGTGTCCTAGCAGCAGTTCATAGCCCTTAGCTGTCATACGCTTGTCTTGATACGGACCTTCCTGTTTTACAATTGCACTGTTCTTATGCTTCTTTTCTCCAACGTCATATGTAACTTTAACTTTTTAAAGCCCGTTCGTGTGTATTTTCCTTTGCGATTTTTCATCGCAATCCTTTGAGAGATTTAAGAAACTTTTGGACCATTGAAAAAATGCACACAGGACAAAGAACCACTGATTCACCAACAGTGGCCTCTCTACTTAGAGACAGACCTAAGACCAGGTCTTGGTCGCAAGGCTTCTGTGTGACTCATGGACACATGGGGCCTCTAATGTGACAGATGACTGAGAAGCCTGCTCAGGTTTCCCTCTCTGGGTATCCACATACCCTGCCTGAATCCCTGCCTGCCTGGGACAGGTGTTTTTTTTTTTTTTTTTTTATTCCCCTGGGTGGTCAGCATTCATGTCAGGGAAAATTTAAACATCTCTAAGTTGCTTCCTGGCTCATGTAGTCTTTTCTTACAGTACGTTGCCAATTCCTCTTCTTTTTTTCTGGAAAATTCTTTATTACGAACTGACCTTGGTACTGACCCATTCCATTAATAAAACAGGATTTTGTTACATTATCATTTAAAACTAAAGAACAGTAACTGTGTCTATGGCTTTCAAGACACGAGTCTATGATATCTTCCAGTGTGTTTGACAGAAAATTTGTTAAAAATGACCAAATGAGAATCCTAGAAGATCCGATAAAATGTATGTGACTGCAGATGGTTTCGGTTTGGAGGGAAGAGGAATGAAACACCTAGTCATTGGTAGCTCTGTGAGTCTTCATCTTGTGTATCTTACATACATCTCATAAGTCTTCATCTTTGGCTATACCAGCACAGAGGCTAGTTATGGCAAAGGATATGGGTTCTGGAGCCTGGCACCAGAATGCAATTCCCTAACTCCCCCTTTTATTACCTGTGTGACCTTGGGCAACTAACTTAACCTCTCTGTTCTTTGTGCCTTGGTTTCTTCATCTGTAAGCAAGGGTATCTAGCTCATAGTCATGGAGAGAATTCAGTGGGTAAACAAATATAAAGAAAACACTCAGGACAGAGCCTGGTACTGGTAAATTTCCTACAAATGAGAGCCATGATAATGATGTTGATGATGATGATGATGACGGTGGTGCTGATGGCAGTGATGATAATGCTAGAATCCCTATGCGTCAACCAATCCATTTACAGGCAAAGCTAAAGTGCAAAGAAACACCTCATCTCTTCTAAAGTACTCTACAAATGCCACATATTCAGACTCTGTAATGGTGATTCTTTGGGAAATAACTATTTCTTTTGTGGTAAAACAGCCAGACCAATTACAAACCAGGGGAAAGTTCAATATCATTTAAATGGCATCCAGTTCCATCAGACCAGGCTGGCAATGCACGAAATCAGTGCCTCGTGGTTGCTGTGGTGTCCCTGTGAGGGGGTGGGGCAATCTCCAGGGATGCTGCCGTCAGACCCCCTGAGATGCTGACCTGGGTTGGCAGGCTTCTGAGTTTTCTAAAGGCTTCACTCAAAATATAAATGAGGAATGCTTCATGCTTAAGTTAATTATAACAATGGAAACAATTATATTCAGTTCTGAGGCATTTAGATTTTGGAAGTATTGTTTTTGCCCTATTTGAAAAGAAAAAATATAAATCCTGCAGACGAATATCTGCTTGGCCAGAACTCTGTGAAACTAGAGCTAATAGTTCTAAAGATTTTTTGTGTCCCCCCTTTTTTTCCTTTGGCTGTATTTGAGCTTGCTCACAAGTGGTTTTTGAAGACAGGCATATCACCACACCTGTTGTGGAACAGAGCCCAAAGTTAAATGCTGATGAACACACCTGTCTTCAAAAAGTTTTCTGAAATTGGGCTGCAACATCCTTATTTATGTGTATGTATTTATATATACACACATGAGTACAACATCAGCCAATATTGAGTGAATGCTTACTATATGCTAGGAATCTGAATGGTGGTATTATCTCACTTAATAGTTAACAATAACCTTAGCAAGTAGGTACAATTTTTATTCCCATCCTATGGATAGGGAAACTGAGGTTCAGAGAGTACCATCCTTAGACCAATGCAAGTAGGGCCTCCACCCTAGATGCCACATTTCAGGCATCCTCCTGTACTTTGGAGTGCCTCTCTTGAAATAGTTTAAGTCTTCCTGCGGTACCTGGGAACTGTGGAGGCGAGAGGTAGCATCTTGGCTAGGTGTTCTGACCCCATGTCACATAGGGTGGGACCCTCACATAGGGTGGGAAAGTTCCTGTTGCTTTCCCTCAGGGTACTCTCCAACCCTCTGTCCCATGGTGGGATCAACCAGATGCCCGAACGAGCTCTGAAACTTGAGCCGAATGAATTGTCCTGGGTCCCCATGGCCAGACTTGCTTTCAGGAGGGTAGCCTAGGGAGCCGATAACTTCCTTTGACTTGTGCATTATTTCTTCTGTGGAATTGGCACAAGATTGGGCCTCAAGGGCGGAGCTCACATGCTGATTTTGAGTAACTCAAATTATTTATATAGACAGGATCTATATATAAATATATACACACACATATATACACATACACACAATATATACAAATATATATACAAATATATATATTTGTGCATATATATGTGTGTGTGTGTGTGTGTGTATATATATATATATATATTTGTGCAAAGCCCTTGCATCTTCTAGGGGTAGCCCTGCTTACAGAGGTGAAGCAATTTGGTGAGCATAGGGGCTGACATTTGACCTCAGATGTGTCTGAAGTACTCATATATTTGTTCTTTGTTTTTAAAAATACTAGGAGTTTTGATCCTTACAGGTAAATTTTGCAAAAAATGATCAGTTCTCTAAACAATATTTATTACATCTTTTATGTTCAGAGGGACCAAACCACCCTTCCACGGTTGTGTTTGCTCTTTGACCTCGTTCTATGCTAGGCTTCCCTTACATAAGAACGTAACTTTAATAGTCTACACAGGTTTATTGTCAGATGCTGGGACTTCCCAGGAGTTAATTAATGTCTTGGGATTGGTATTATGACAGGAGCCATTAAGCTGCCATCACTGGCGTAGCCTGGTCCTTGAAGAAGCGTTGATGAAATTTAGGAACAGCCACACGACTCTATAGTTGGAAATGACACCCCATGTCTGGGGACAGAGCAAAAGCATTTCTGATGTCTGACAAAAGCATCACCAAAGAGAGAGAGAGAGAAAAGACAATTCTACAAACATTCTCGACTACGAAATTAAAAAAATACCGATGTTATTTGTTTATTAAAGATTATAACTCACTTCAACATCACACAGAACGAACCCCCTTTAACCAGATAATAAGCACAGCCTGTTCTTTATGATAATGCCAACAATAAAACTGGAAGACTTTACTATTTGTTATTTGTCGGGTCAACTGAACAAATCATTTTTCTACATGCCGGGCTTGGAAAATTCTTTTATTTTCTTTCTCCTTATTATAAATAAAAATGGCATAGAGCTGATAAATTTATCTCAATGCTCTTTGCACCGTAAAAGCAACATGAGTTGGCATTGGCCAGAAGTTCCAGGGTTTGCAGCATGCACGGTGCACATATGTTCTTATTTTCCATTAGGGCTGCACGAAAGCTTCGCTTTAGCTCACGGCAATGGTAGAACTTGGGTTTTTTTTTTTTTTTAATTTTTATACCAATGTGTATCCTAAATCCATTTATTTCTCTTTATGTTCAGCCATCATGCTGAACCACATTAGCATGCATTTCTTACTTAAATGGTGTAATCGCCTCCTAAATATTCTCCCAACTCCTGATCTAGCCTCTCTAAAGTCTGGCTCCACACAGCAGCCAGAAAGATCTTTTAACATAAATCAGTTCCAAGTATTCCCTTGCTTAAAACTCTCCTGCAGCTTCCCAGTGCCCTTAGCATAAAGCGAACACCTCATCACGGCTGCTCTATCTCCTGACAGCTTTGCTTTGCCCCTCTGCATCTTCCTCCTTCTCCTCTTGTCCCACTCTTCACCCTGGGGGGTCCTCAGGGAGGTTGGTCAATAGGACCTGCATTAGTAGACTCCTTTGCCCTTTAGCTTCTGAGTGCGTCCAGCTAATGGGGAGTTCTGCTGCGGATTGGAGGGAGGCAAAGGGTGAGGTCAGGGCATTTGTTTCCCAGGGTCCCTGCCAGGGCTCCAGTCAAGAAGTTCTATTTGACTCCCTCCCTGTGGTCCCAGTGACCACTCTCTCCTGTTTCTTCAGTGCTAAGAGTGGTCAGGGGTCTGCTGTCCTACCTACTATGTTTGGTGGTTTTCCTATCCCATGAGCAACTTTGTAAATATCCCTTTTTGTCAGAATCACCTCCATTTGCCCAATTTTTACATGCCCTCTGCCCCTTGCTGACTTAGAATCCCCGCAAGCCTGGCACCTGCCTGCCCTGCTAACCTCACTCCAGGCTCTCCTTGTTTACTGATCTCTGGCCACACTAGCTCCCTCTCCTTCTGCACATACCCCATGGCCATTTGCAGTCCACGCTGCCTGGAACGTCCAGCCCCCAGATCTTTGCATGCCTGGACTCCATTCACAGAAGTAGCAGCCTCACAGAAAGGAGTTTTCTGACCTTCTTATCTTAAGTAGCCCACTCCTCCCAAATAATTACAATCCAATTAATTTTCTTTAAGTTCTTGATTATTAAAATTATTTCATTTAGTTATCTTTTTTTCTGTCTCTACTACTGGAATATGAGCAGGAACCTTAATTCTCTTGTGCTCCTTTGAAACCTCAGTGCCTAGAACTTGTCCAGAGTAGGTTATCAGTGAGTGGTTGCTAAGCGTTTGTCCAATGAATCTGCTTATACCATCTCATTTCAGAGATGAAGAAGCTGAGATCTGTGTAAATGGACCCTGGACCCATTTGCCTAGGTACTCACTTGGGGACTCAAACCAGGGTTTCTGGGACCCAGGGGCTCTTCCCTGTTTGAGGGTTCCTATCTCATTTATGTCTCATTTTTCTTGTAGAAAGGGACCTGTCTTCTTTACTTTCTGAATTCATATTCAGTAAAAACTTGTACTTTACTGAATTTGTATTCTTAAAATTATGAATACTTGGCTGGGTGCGGTGACTCACGCCTGTAATCCCAGCACTTTGGGAGGCTGTGGTGGGTGGATCACCTGAGGTCAGGAGTTCGAGACCAGCCTGACCAACATGGTGAAACCCTGTGTCTACTAAAAATACAAAATTAGCCAGGCCTGGTGGCGCATGCCCGTAATCTCAGCTACCCGGGAGGCTGAGGCAGGAAAATTGCAAGAACTCAGGAGGCAGAGGTTGCAGTGAGCTGAGATAGCACCATTGCACTCCAGCCTGAGCAAAAAGGGCAAAACTCCATCTCCAAAAAAAAAAAAAAATTATGAATATTTTATTCTAAATCATGGATTTTCTAACCTGCATTTTCCACCAATCTTTTCTCATTCTTTCTCACTCTTTTTCTTTTTCTTTCACCCATCTATCTTCCACGTCGTCTTGTAGTTATGAATCACCGACTAAGAGTTAATGTTTAGGTAATGACTTAGAGAAACCATGTCAGTATCAGGAAGAAATTGAGGAAATCAAGACCGGGGGAATCTTTAAGGAAATCAGGGCATTTGCACCACAAATAGTAGGAGTAAGAGTTACCACTACTTGGCTGATGAGTCCTCACTCTGGACCAAACATAGTATGAGGTTCTTTACACATAAACCACATTTATTCCTTACATCAATCCTACTATTCATGCATCATTCTTCTACAGTAGGGGAAAAAGCTGATGTTCAGGGAGGTTAGGGGGTTGCCTAAGGCTACTGATAAAAGCATCCATTCCAACACAGGTATTACTTGCCCTAAACCCATACACCACCTTCCTCAAGTCTCAGGAGGCTTCTGGTAAGGAAGAAACCCCCAGGGGGCAGAAGGTTACCAGCCTTCACCCTGAGCGTGAGACAGATGTAAGACTAACTGGGAGTAGAGTTAAAGGTTAGGAAATTGGGTGAAGCAAGAACGCCCAAGAAATAGCACAGAAGAACCAGGTTAAGGGTAAGGTGCAGAAATTAGGTCTTGAGCACCTCAAGCCGGAGGCTGGGGACCAAGGCCTGTCGGAGGATGGTGCTTTCTGGCCCTCTGAAATTCTGATCCCTTCCTTATGTCTTTAAGAGTGTTCTTTGGAAGTGGTATGTAAAAGAAGAAGGAGGGGCCATTGCGGTGGCTCACGCCTGTAATCCCAGCACTTTGGGAGGCCGAAGTGGGCAGATCATGAGGTCAGGAGATCAAGACCATCCTGGCTAACACAGTGAAACCCCGTCTCTACTAAAAATACAAAAAATTAGCCCGGTGTGGTGGCACACACCTGTAGTCCCAGCTACTCGGGTGGCTGAGGCAGGAGAATCACTTGAACCCGGGAGGTGGAGGTTGCAGTGAGCCGAGATCATGCCACTGCACTCCAGCCTGGGTGACAGAGTGAGATTTTGCCTCCAAAAAAAAAGGAAGAATGAGGGTCTTTTTCTCTAACTCAGTGATAAGAGGAGATACTGGTTGGAGATACTCAGTGATAAGAGGATACACCCTCTCCAGGGAAGTGACAAGTATAGAAACATGGGACTAGCTCTTGAAGTCTAATAAAACAACCATAGAGGACAGAGTTAGGGGGAAGCATTCAGAAGTTAGAAATATCTGGCAAGAAAGGAGGAGGCCAAGCTGAAAACTTAGTGACCATTAACTACCAACAGGACTCTTCAGACCATAGGCTGTCAACTCTTACTTGCAGCCCAAGATTCAGTATTAAATATATTTCCCTTACTGGAGTCACCTGCAAATGCTGCCTCATTGCCCCAGGAGAGTTTCTCTCTATCGCAGAAAAGAATGAATAGCCAGCAAGAATTGCTAGATGTATCCAGGTATATCCTGCCATCAGGGGATCAGGCAGGTAGAGACAATGTCTAGCCATGAAGTATTTAACCACCATACTTCAAGCATCCCATAGAAATTTCTTAATTTATTACCATGCAGGGGCTGTTGTGCAATTGACACTGGCAAAAAAATACTTCTGCATTTTACTAAGTCTACTTCTGAGCCGCCCAATGTTTTCATCATAATATTTACTTCTGGGTAAATAGGCTAAATTCTCTGATTCTGATACAAAACAGAAAGATCAGAGAATGAAAATAAATAGATGACATGGCTGTTTAAAGATAATGTAAAATGTTTTCTAGCCGCATAAATATTTGATCGTAAAACTTTCAATATGTTGTGTCTATTAACTAGTAATATACAACATTTAAATAATTCAGCAAGCCAAAGTGGGCTCGGGTCATGCCGGAGGACAGAGTGAAGGCCCAGCCTGGCGAGATGCCAACTTGCAGTCATAACAGAACCCCACGCCGACCCCAGACTCTCTATCCATTCCATCTGGAGCTCTTTGGTCAGGATCAAGCCATAGACCAGGTTAGAGGGTTAAATAGGACACGTTGGGGACATTTAAAATTTTCCTATCACTTTCTCTGGCTAATTGGGTTTGCACAGAAGTCTCTACATATCATTTATGTTTGATCCTTTTGATATCCCATTCTTTTGGTACTCTTTGAAATGATTCTTTGATTTGTGTGTTTGGGATGAAAGGTATGAATGATGTTTCTGGAGTAATATGCATCATTTCTGTGGATTCACTTTAAAATTCCCTCCAGCTCACCGTATCCCCATCTCTTCACGTGCATTATCTGCCAAAGAGTGTTGGATTTGCAGTTAAGAGGCCTGAGTTTGACAGACCTGTTTTGCTATTTGTGGCAATTCACCTTATCTCTTTGGGCCTCACTTTCATCATCTATTAAATGAGACTAGTAAGATGTACCCTACCCTTTCTCCATGTGATGATACATATAACGTGCCATCTATGAAGAACAAGCCCTCACCAGACCCTGAATCTGCTGCCACCTTGATGTTGGACTTCCCAGCCTCTAGAGTTGACTCTGGTGAGGATTAAAGGTAAAAACATTGTAACATAGTGAACACAGTCCCTGACCCATTAGGGCGGTTTTCAATTTAGCCACATCCAGCAACCTACAAATCAATCCGCAAGGCACTATGAGGAAGACGGTTTTTACACTTTGGGCTCATATCACAAGACTCATTTTAAATTGTGGAAAGACATGAGGCAAGTGCAATATTTATTTCCTTATTGCACGGAATTAAAACTCCATTAAAAAGATGTATAACACAGAAATAATCTGTAAGTTATGGTGAACTTTAAAAATGGCAAAATAAAAATATTTATACACACACACACACACACACACACACACACACACACACACACACAAAGATATCCCCTAGCTATTACACTGGATGGTTGTGACTATCAAAACCAAAAACCAGATAGAACAATTAAAAGTATAAAAGTCCTAATTTAAGAGAGTATTGAAAAGAGTTTGCCTCTCTTTGTATGTACTCCAATATTTAACACTGAGCCTAGCACACTGCAAATCTTTTTTTTTTTTAATTATACTTTAAGTTCTAGGGTACATGTGCACAACATGCAGGTTTGTTACATATGTACACACGTGCCATGTTGGTGTGCTGCACCCATTAACTCATCATTTACATTAGGTAAATGTTCCCCATCCTGTGTCCATGTGTTCTCATTGTTCAATTCCCACCTATAAGTGAGAACATGCGGTGTTTGGTTTTTCTGTCCTTGTGATAGTTTGCTCAGGATGATGGTTTCCAGCTTCATCCATGTCCCTACAAAGGACATGAACTCATCCTTTTTTATGGCTGCATAGTATTCCATGGTGTATATGTGCCACATTTTCTTAATCCAGTCTATCATTGATGGACATTTGGGTTGGTTCCAAGTCTTTGCTATTGTGAATAGTGCCACAATAAACATACGTGTGCATGTGTCTTTACAGCAGCATGATTTATAATCCTTTGGGTATATACCCAGTAATGGGATTGCTGGGTCAAATGGTATTTCTAGTTCTGGATCCTTGAGGAATCGCCACACTATCTTCCACAATGGTTGAACTAGTTTACAGTCCCATCAACAGTGTAAAAGTGTTCCTATTTCTCCACATCCTCTCCAGCACCTGTTGTTTCCTGAGTTTTTAATGATGGCCATTCTAACTGGTGTGAGATGGTATCTCATTGTGGTTTTGATTTGCATTTCTCTGATGGCCAGTGATGATGAGCATTTTTTCATGTGTCTGTCGGCTGCATAAATGTCTTCTTTTGAGAAGTGTCTGTTCATATCCTTTGCCCCCTTTGTGATGGGGTTGTTTCATTTTTTCTTGTAAATTTGTTTAAGTTCTTTGTAGATTCTGGATATTAGCGCTTTAAGGAATGAGCACCAACAGCAGCCTAAGAGTTTCTCCTTTCACCCAGTTCTCCAAGGAGTGTGTTCAAAGAGGATGAATTTCCAGAATGAGGAACCCCAGCTAATCAAAACTCACAATATGCCCTCGCTGTTTTCAAGGGATACATCCTGCAATCTCAAGAAGCTTCAAATTCCTGAATAATGTTGAAAGGGAGACAAACAAAACTGCATTGAGATGTAACTGCGGGGTGACAGTCTGCACCCACTCCTGCCTAGGCAGCTCACTTCTGCTTGTCCACTAACCACCCCACTGATTGAATTCCCAAGAAAAAGGCTAATTTCTAGACATCATGGACTCTAGGCTCATCAACAGTAAAAAACCAGAAATCTTAAGACAGCCAATGACAAGGGACTGTTGGTCTTCTATTTTAATTAACTGGGAAGAAAGTAATTTCATAAATCAATGTGAATAATGCACTAATTATAATTCTCTGTATTCATTTGATTCACTCAGAGACTCCTGAGTCACATCTATGTAACAGGATCTATGTAACAGGATCTATGTTACATCTATGTAACAGGATTGCTTCAACCCACCTGTGTTTAAACTTTTTCTTCCTTCCTGTTTTATGAAGTGGTGTAAAGGCATTCATATTGAAAGGCCTACAATCTAACTACTTTTAACAAATTGTATATTCTCCCGTGCCTGAGTTTAGAATACAGTGTATATCTATCCTGTGTCCCCTTTTCTCATTTGTTGTCTCACTCACTAAATATTTAGGGTGTTTACTATGTGCAAAACAGAGAGATGTTGCATTCTGCGGGTGATAAAGTCCAAGACATTATTTGTACTTTGTCTCTGAAGATCTTACAATCCATGGGGAGGAGCTGGTAAAAGTCATTTTTTTTCAGCAGAATATGAACTTGAATGCAGGGCCCTTGTCAGCCTTGTTTGCTAATACAATCTGAACAGTGCTGAGCACATGGTAGGCAACAAAGAAATATTTAGTGAGTGAACAGAGGAATAGATGTAATACCTACTGTGTCTTATGGAACCTGAAATGCACATATTTTCATCTTTTACTATCACTAAAAAAACTAAAGCCTCTTAAAACCAATGGAATGTCACACTGTACTTTGCAAAGGTTTTTTTTTTCTTTTTTAGTCTTACATAAAATAATGGTTTATCTCACAATAATTGTGTGAACTTTGATGACATATGGCAAATAATGATAAAAGGTAGGATTTATTGATTAAGTATTAGAATACAACACCTAATTCCTTGGATATTCTGAAGGGGAAAATTTATTTGTGGACTGGGCTAGACCACATTTAAAGAGGAGAAAGGAATGACTTATTGAAACTGGAGGTTGCAGCAGGGAAGGTAGAAGTGGAAGGAGGTGAAACGAGGTTTCAGGTGTGTACACAGAAAGATATAGAAGGTGAAATGATTAAAATATGTTTAATGCCTGTAATCCCAGCACTTTGGGAGGCCGAGGCAGGCGGATCATGAGGTCAAGAGATCGAGTCCACCCTGGCCAACATGGTGAAACCCTGTCTCTACGAAAAATACAAAAATAAGCTGGGCATGGTGGCGTGCGTCTGTAATCCCAGCTACTTGGGAGGCTGAGGCAGGAGAATCGCTTGAACCCGGGAGGCAGAGGTTGCAGTGAGCCGAGATTGTGCCATTGCACTCCAGCCTGGCAACAGTGACACTCCCTCTCAAAAAAAAAAAAAAAAAAAATATGTTTCAGGGCTATTGGAAAGGTAGACAGTATTGGAATGGAGAGTTCATTTTGAGAAGGAGTACAGCATAAGCCTGTAAATAAAGGTAGGATCATGGCAGATTTTAGAGGGCTTTGAATAACAAGCTGGCAAGTTTGAATTTCATCTTGTATATACATTTTGAGCCAACAAATGACATACTAAAAATAGTGTTCTAAGAAGATTAATCTGTGCAGGGTGGGTTGAAGTGTGTAAAACTGGAGACTGGGAGAGAAGTCAGGAAATTATCTTTGTAATTTAGCTGAAATGTAATGAGGGATTGTACTGGGGTGTTGGAAATAAGAATGGGGAACAGAGGTGAGATATGAGTTAAATTTTGAAGGAATTGGTTAATGATGTCTCTTAAGTGTATTGAAATGACCAAGAATATTAAATCCAGATGAAAATAATTAGCCTTTAAAAAATTTATTTTTCCATTATACAGTATTTTTGGCAAGGATTGTCCTTACATTTGCATTGCGTTTCAAAAGCATTTTAACAAAACACATGAAACTTCCCTCTAGTCTAAATATCACTGTTCTTATTTACACTTTGACTTCTTCAATCTTGCATTATCTTTTTAGTTTTTGCTTACCTGTTTATTTTGCAGGAAGCACCTTCTCTGGTCTATTTTGCAGGAATTGATGTACTGGTGAAGATTGAAAGTCTCTGCATGTCTGAGAGCATCTCCCTCTGCCATGGCTTGTTCTTACCTACAATTTGTAGAGTTGACTTCTGGTGTTTGTATCGTGAAGAAGAAGTCTGATGTGGAATTGACTTTTTTCTTTTGTGGGTAAATATTAAACATACTTGGATGCTTGTGGGATTTATTTTCTCCCTAAAACTTGAATTTTAAAAAAAAGGGGGAAACAAAAGATGTCTGGATGTGTGTTTCAGTTCATTCATTGTGTAATACTTGGTGAATCCTTTACACTGAAGATTCATGTCTTTATTAGTTCAGGAATAATTTTCTTCTATTTCTTTGACTGTTAATCTTTTGAGTACTCTGATCTCTCAGGAATTCTTGTTGCACATAACTACTAGATCTTCTGGATCATTCTCCTTGGGTTCCTCATCTTCTTAATACCTTATCATGTTTATCTCATATGCCAAATTATAGGGAAACTTTTTGAACTTGCACTGTAATTAAATTATTCCACTTTAGACAGAATCCATTTGCTATATACTGCACTTTAAAAGGTATCTGTCATTTTTAAATTGCTAATAAATACTTTCTGATGTCAGATTGCTTCCTTTATGGGACCATTTTTATAAATGTAAAATCTTCCTGAATAGTTTTGAAAATATGTATTAGAAATAAAGTTTCCCGTGATTATTTTAATAACTGTTATTAAAATGGGGGTAATTTTCTTTGATTTATCAGATCAGTTCCCTTTTTGAGGATTGATGAATATTTTCACATCCTGCTGCTTTGCTTCACAATCACTTGAACAGATTACTTGTCCAGTATTCAGAGATGGGATGGGCTCTATCAAGGATTTTGAGTATTGGTACTTAAATATTTCAGGTCCAAATGAAGGGAAAGGGGAAATGTTTAGATTTATAGATCTTTAGTTTGCCAGATTAGAGATCCAGTATCTTGTAGAGAATAGGTGGAGACTTCACACTAGAGGCATCTGTGGGAAGGGGGAGCCAGGCCAGGGCACCATGACATCACTCTGCATTTTAATTATCAGCAGGTATGCTGGAGCCAGCTCCCACTGGTTTGTGAGATTCAACTGCTTCAATCTCTGTGAATCTGCGTTCCCAACTCTGTGTTCAGTGACACCACATTGCTAACTGAAAATAGATGGTGGTGGGAGTATTTACACCACTGAAATTGGCAAACACTACAAATCATGGCTCCCTGCTCCGCCACTGACTGATGCTTGTTAAACATTTACCAGCATATGACTGCTCATAGAAAACACAGTTAGCTTTCCATTTTCCCATGTCCAATGTCTAAATATGTCTTGAGAAAATCTGTGCTGAAGTTGAAGCTTGATTTTGGTATTTTTGATGCTTCCTTCCTGTTCTGGGCTGCATTGTGCCCCCTCTCCAAATTCATATGTTGAAGTCTTAACCCCTGGTATATCAGAATACGACTGTATTTGGAGACAGGGCCTTTAAAGAGGTAATTAAGTTAAAATGAAGCTGTTAAGGTCATTGTATTAAGTCCCTACTCCAACCTGACTGGTGTCCTTATAAGAAGAGGAAATTTGGACATACAGAGTCACCAGGGTTGCACATACACAGAGGAAAGACCATGTGAGGACACAGTGAGATGGTGACCATCTGCAAGCCAAGGAGAGAGGCCTCAGGAGACACCAATCCTGCTGATGTCTTGATCTTGCATTTGAAGCCTCCAGAACCATGAAAAAACAAATTCGTTTTTTGAGCCACCCACTCTGCAATACATTGTTATGGCAACCCTAGCAAACTAATATACCCCTCTAACGATTCTGATGGTTCAGTACCTTCTAATTTTCCACCTTCCCCCTTTTCCTAGAATGTCAATCAGGGACTTTTCTAATTCTTCACAGAATGGCATAGAATCAGGAAATGAAACTACATCCTACTTATCAACTTGTGTGTTTAGTGATGGGGTTAAAGATCCCATGCTCAAGGGCCAGGTCAGCTGTTTCATGCTGCAACACTGCCGATCCCTTTCTCCCCCTCGTCTTCCCACACTTGCTCCTAGAGGCTTGTGTTCATAGACAGTGAGGCAGGTAAGAGAATGGAGCAGTGTGAAGAATCACACATGGGTGCAAATACAAGTCAAGGGTGAAGGGCTCAAAGATGATGGACAGACAGAGTTATCTTCACATAAGGAACAAAAGACCTTTTTTTGGCCACAAAGAACTGCCTTTGTCCAAAATATGCTATCTTAGAAAACTATGAAATCATGGACTGTTCACAGATGAAATTCTGAAATTGGCATCTTTAATTCCAAAAACACCCCAGTTGATTCAACTCCTTGTCAGGTTCCCACCTAATTATGTCAAATGTATCTCACTATGCAAAAAAGGCCTCCGGATGAAGCAACTTCAGTTTTTCACAAAGAATTATAATTCAGCCAGGCCTCTTGATTTTGTTTAATACCAGGTTTACAATTGATTTTTAAATGATTGATAAATTATAATTATGTAAGAACATTTGCATGGAAAGACTGTCTTTAATATGGCTAAATAAATATTTGTCTAACTTATTCTTGGCTCAGTACGTGATCATAGAGATTTTCTGAGGTAATATGCTCTGTGAGATAAAAAGAAGATTTATAACACTGGACTTACTCAAATACATGCATGGTAGCACAATACATAAGAGATTAATTCCTTCAGTAACTGCTTACCAAAGCCCTGTTGTCTGCTAGACAGTAAGGATGCAAAGATGAATGAGATACAGCTTCTGTCCTAAAGCAGTTACGAGGCATATGAATGGTTCCTTATAGTAAAGCAGGTTCTAATAGCAGCTCTACCATTACATGCTGTGTACACCTGGAGAAGTTATTTCACCTCCTTGAGCCTCAGTTTCCTTATCTATAAAATGGGGTTACTAAATCTTGTCTGATCATTCGTAAGTCTCAACTAAAGTCAAATAAATGACAGTAAAGAACATGCGAATAGCAAACTTTTGGCCTTCTCGGGTCACATCTTAAAGGTAGAAACATGAGTGCTCACTGGTTTGTGTTTTCTGGGCAGAATGACTCTCCTCTTTGTACTGGCTGGGCAACTTTGGTCAACCTTGGTCTACCTGAGCCTGGGCACTCAGAACAGGAGTCCCCAGGGTTGCTTCATTTTCCTGCTTCTTTCCTTTCATACATTCCCTGCCCACTACGTCACAATTTCCACTCTTACATCTGACTGTGGGGCAGAAGAGTATAGGTTTTGAGTTTGAGGGGCAGGAAGGATAGATCTTATTTTCCTTTCCATGCTAATATATTGATTTCTCTTCCATCTATTGCGTTTGTTTAGAAGGCAGATACTTTGGAAACCTGCCAGTAAATCACCAAATCAATAAATCTCATCAATAATTCACTCAACAGGAGCCAGATTCAGCCACAGGGACTGAATCTGACCATTCGTTTGCATTGAGCCCAGGAACAAGACCATCCGTTTGCAATGAGGCTTTTCGAGGCCAGATGCCTCTATGCACACCATGAATTCTCACAGTAATTGAATTTTGCAGTTGAGAAAAAGCCAAGAGAGTTTAAGTAATGTGTCCACAATCACACAGGTCTGCCTGCCCCCATGGTTCAGCTCCGTCTACTCTGCACAAATTGCCTTTCTACTGTCTCCAGCTTCCTAATGAGTTGTCAGAAGAGAGGTATTCATGGAAGCCCAGCTTCTGGGTTTAGAACAGATTTGCCCACCTACCATTTTCTGTCTCTCATATTTTGGGTCCATACTTTGAATTATATGCAAACATCTGTTTGTCTCAGCTCCTGGCCATTACTGACTTTGGAACTGTCTGACATTAAAATCAGAAAGGAGAATTTATATTGAAAAAAGAGGAGGTTAGGGGACCTAGATTCTGAATTCCACTTCTCTACTACTTTGCCATGTGATCTTGGCCAAGACACCTCACAACCCGATCTTAGTTCCTCATCAGTAAAAAGAGGAGTGTTGAGTTGGGTTTTGCATTCGAGAGTGGTGGAGAGTCAGCCGGAGCCCAGGTGCCGTATTTCCACCCCAAGTCTTTCACCAGCAGCTCTGTAGACCGTACACAGCCCTTTTATTGGAGGGGAGAAGGGAGATCAGGCTGGCGCTCTTCTTAGTTCCCTTCTGCCCATTAGTTGGCACATCCTCAGAGAATAAAAATGCCTTTTCGTGTAACTCTAATCAAAACACACTTTGAAAGGGGTGCCTGTTGCCAAAAATTTATATTTATCCCAAGAAAAATTAGAAACTATTTTTGGATTATCTGCACATGACTCGCCTGCCTTGCTGCAGATAAACAGGAATTACTTGTATGCAGACCCCTGTGCTGCTCAGAACACGTGTCATGGAACACGGGTCACATCTCGCCCTGCAATTCTGCCTGTGGAAATGAACGTTCTACGTGCCTGCTTGCCTTCCTGGCAATTCCAAATTATGAGAAGATTAAGGGTATGGGAAGCACTCAGATCTATGTTTGAATTCTGTTTCATTGTGGAATAGCAAAAGAAACTATCAACAGAGTAAACAGACAACCTATAGAATGGGAGAAAATTTTTGCAAACTATGCATCTGACAAAGGTCTAATATCCAGCATCTATAATGAACTTAAATACATTTACAAGAAAGAAACAAACAACCCCATAAAGAAGTGGGCAAAGGACATGAACACTTTTCAAAAGAAGACATGTGTGTGGCTGAAAATCAAACGAGAAAAAGCTCAACATCACTGGTCATTAGAGAAATGCAAATCAAAACCACAATGAGATACCATCTAACACCAGTTAGAATGGCTATTATTAAAAAGTCAAAAAATAACAGGCACTGGTGAGATTGTGGAGAAAAAGGAATGCTTAGACACTGTTGGGGGGAGTGTAAATTAGTTCAGCCACTGTGGAAGACAGTGTGGTGATCCTTCAAATACCTACAGACAGAAATACCATTCAACCCAGCAATCCCATTACTGGATATATACCCAAAGGAATATAAAAAATTCTATGATAAAGACACCTGCACGCGTATGTTCATTGCAGCACTATTCACAATAGCAAAGACACTGAATCAAACTAAATGCCCATCGATGGTAGACTGAATAAAGCAAATTTGGTACATATACACCATGGAATACTATGCAGCCATAAAAAAGGAAAAGACCATGTCCTTTGCAGGGACATGGATGAATCTGGAGCCCATCATCCTTAGCAAACTAACGTAGGGACAGAAAACCAGATACTGCATGTTCTCACTTACAAATGGGAGCTAAATGATGAGACCACATGGACACATAGAGGGGTACAACACATACTGGGGCCTTTTGGAAGGTGGGAGGTGGGAGAAGAAAGATGTAACTAATGGGTACTTGGCTTAATACCTTGGTGATGAAATAATCTGTACAACAAACCCACATGACACAAGTTTACCTATGTAACAAATCTGCACTTGGACCCCTAAACTTAAAAGTTAAAAAAAAAAACATCGTGGAAAAGATAGGAAAAAATATACAACAATATGGATGCAAGCATCCAAATCTAGAGGCAAAGCATCTAGAACCAAAAATAGCATTTTAAGCTATGGAAATATAAAGAGATGGCTTCTGACTGGGGTGAGGGGAGGTGCTGTTGTAGGAGGGACGAAGATTAATTCATAATTAAGGTGTCATATGAGCCCTCACCGGTTTTGACAGGCAGCAAAGGAGGGGTGATGAGGACATCCTTCATAAGTGATGGTTCTGGGTTTTGCTTGCCTCTTACATGTACATTTCTTCTCTTTTGCCTATTGTCATGTTGGAAGCCCCATGAAGAGGGTCCTCTATTTGGTTTTCCTGGTTCCCTCCACGTTCTGTAACACCTATCTTAGTTTCTTGCTATGTAAGAATTTTTGTCTGGACATTGAGAAAATGAGATGCCAGGTTTCCCTGTCAGTGGGAAGCAAATAGTCTAAGGCATTTGGGGAACACAGATAAAGTTAGTGAGATTGGAGTTGCGGCTGAATGAACCCGTGGATTCCTGAGACTGCAGCTGACAGATGAAGTCTCACTCCCGATAACGGTGCATGAGGATTTCCTCCTCAGCTGAAAGGAGAATGACAGGCACACCAGTCCCTAATTGTCCCTAATCACTGATGTTTGCAAACAACTAAGAAGGAAGACCTCAGGCATTACAGATCTTACCAGGAAGCGGTTGGTGAGATTATCAGCAGTCTAAGGATAAAGAGTGTTGATTTAACTGTAGGAGGATGGAGCTCGGGAAACTCGGCAAAACCAATGAATGGGGATCTCCTTCCTTCTCCTGAGGCTTCTCGTCTTGTAGTGACAGGTCATGGTGCTTTTCACTTCAGCCTGTTTAAGGGCTCCAGCAAAGGCAAAGCTGAAACACAGGAGGGGATAATAACATTTCCTGAACACCTGTTATTTGCTACAAACCACTGAATGGAGTTCTTTGCCTGGGATAGCTCATTTACTCCTCTTAGCACTCCAGGATTAAATGAGAGGGAGGAATTGCATTTCTCGTTTGACAATAGAGGAAAATTGAGATTCAGAAACTGCATGCCTTGTCCCACTTTTGGTAGGTCAGGGGCCTGAGCTTCAAATGTAGCTTTGTCTAAAACATAAACTTTCTAAACTACCAAGTCATCTCCCTGTCTTCGGTGAGGGCCCCTAGAAAAGCGACTCTGCCAATGTTGGGTTTGGGGGTAGGAGGCTTTCTGGGAAATGGCTTGGAAGTAATTCCTACAAAAGACTGAGGAAAGCAGGATAGAGCATGAGGAGAAGTTAAACTGTGATGTGTTTCCGATCGAGGTCTCAGCAGATTCAAGCAGAGTAAGATCTATTAGGCACTCGCCTCAGGGCAAAATGTCAGGGTGCCAGAAAACTCAGTAACCAAGATACATATTTTAATGCAGTATTCAAACGTTTAAACTAATGTAAAAAAAAATTCATGATGAACAAAGAACCAAAATTTCAAATAAAAGACAAAATCCAACCCTGTATTTACATGGCTGACCTCACTTGCCCCACCCTAATCTCCACCCTGTCAGGGTTTGCCTTTAGAACATTTTTTTAAAATTTATGATTATAATTTTTTAGACAGGGTCTCACTCTGTTGCTCAGGCTGGAGTGCAATGGTGCGATCACAGCTCACTGCAGCCTAGAACTTCTGAGCTCAAGCCATGCTCCAACTTTGGCCTCCTGAGTAGCTGGAACTACAGGCACACACCACCATGCCCAGCCAATTTTTTATTTGATTTGATTTTTTTTAATTTGCGGCAATGGAGTCTCACTGTGTTGCCCAGGCTGGTTTCAAATGCCTGTTCTCAAGCCATGTTCTCTCCTTGGCCTCCAAAGATGCTGAGATTGCAGGAGAAAGCCACCATGCCTGCAGCCCTATAAAATATTTTGGGCCGGGCATGGTGGCTCACACCTGTAATCCCAGCACTTTGGGAGGCCAAGGTGGACAGATCATGAGGTCAGGAGATCGAGACCATCTTGGCCAACATGGTGAAACCCCGTCTCTACTAAAAATACAAAAATTAGCTGGGAGTGATGGTGTGTGCCTGTAATCCCAGCTATTCGGGAGGCTGAGGCACGAGAATTGCTTGAACCAGGGAATCAGAGGTAGCAATGAGTGGAGATCACGCCATTGCACTCCAGCCTGGCAACAGAGTGAGACTCTGTCACACTCACACACACACACACACACACACACACAAAATGTTAATACTCTATTATAAACTTTTTGCATTAACTTTTTAAAATATTGATTTAAATATTTATTTGTCTTGTTTATTGAGATTTTTTGGTTCTCCCTTAAATTTCGCATCCCAGTCAAGTTCTTCACTCACCTCACCCTAGTTCTGGCCCTGAATCCCAGGGAACTCTGGATCTGGGATAATCTTTCAGAGTTGTCCTGCCTTAAGGAGATGAGATCAGGCCTTTTTTTTTTCTCCCATCCCCAGAACCAGTTATTGGAGAGATGTGCACCTAGGAGGAAGATGTAAGCTTGGCTGATTCTCATTAGCTGAGAGCAAATCTCTGAATAGGATTCAGCTGAGAGCCAGAAGCCCTCAACACTCCCAGAAGCTGGTCGGTTCTGGGAGCTACAGCCTTGTATCCACTACACTTCCCAATGCAACTAACCTCAAGTCCAGGGCTTTCCCTACTGTCCCCTTCTCTGAACTAGGGGCAAACCTTGTCATTAGATTAAAACTCCTGGGGCCGGGCGCGGTGGCTCACGCCTATAATCCCAGCACTTTGGGAGGCCAAGGCGGGTGGATTACGAGATCAGGAGATCGAGACCATCCTGGCTAACATGGTGAAACCCCGTCTCTACTAAAAAAAAAAAATACAAAAAATTAGCTGGGCGTGGTGGTGGGTGCCTGTAGTCCCAGCTACTCGGGAGGCTGAGGCAGGAGAATGGCGTGAACCCAGGAGGCAGAGCTTGCAGTGAGCCGAGATCGCGCCACTGCACTCCAGCCTGGGCGTTAAGACTCCGTCTCAAAAAAAAAAAAAAAAAAAAAAAAAAAAGATTAGAACTCCTGTGGAGGGAAATCTGCTTGGAGTGTATTGTTTACAAAATAAAAATTTCCAGTATCATGTGGTTTATCAAGGAGGATATTCAGGGTCGGAGCTATTTATGCGTCAATTCAAGAGTTGTGTGCTGTTATTTCCATCTGCAAAGGTCATTCTACTAAGGCTAGAACTTAAGCCCCAGGGAGTTTCTTGGCTTTGCTAAGACTTCTAGTTTTCAACAGCGATGCGACCAGGAGTGTCTGAATTCATTCAGCATCAGCCTCCAACTCCACCCCACACGTATCCGCTGATAAGTACCTCAATTTCATGTGACTTTCTGCATATTCTCTCATAGTAGCTGTCTGTCGAACCACTGGATGCTGACATTAAGGTTCAGATATGTTCATCTTGCTGCATTCTACCTGGGACTCCATCAGCTTGGAACGCAAATGAGACGAATTGGTGAAAAACAGGCCAGAAGTGCTGTTGCAGGTGCCATGGTCAGTGGAAAAACAATGCTTTGGCTGGTTCACTGGAGACGGTGTCATCAAGGGGTGTCAGGCCCAATAGGGACAGGACTTGAGGTCTCATAGATCAGGGGATTTAGGCAGGGGTTGTACCTGGAGGAGAGGTGATCACCAAGCTAGGCATTCAGAAATGCTTTAATGAGAGCGTACAGGCAGGAGCAGATGGGTAGAAAGTACAGAGAAAGGATTTGAGCAGTGGGGATCTGAGGACTCTAAATGGGATTTGGAACAGAGGTTCTGTGGACGGGAGAGGTTGGCTATCCCAGTCCCTCAGTCACAACTGCCATCACATTGTCTTTAAGGACACAGACTCTGAAGCCTGACTGCTTCAGTCTGAATTCCAGTTCCTCTACATACTAGCTGTGTTGACCTTGGATAAGTGACTTAACCTCTCTGTGCTTTACTTCTTCTTCAGAGAAGGCAATAGTACAGGCTTTGTGAATTCTCATAATGTAAAAGAGTTAATAAGTGTAAAGCACTTAGAACAGTGCCTGGCACAGAGAAAGTGCTGGGTGTTTTTTTTTTTTGATGGAGATTTGCTCTTGGTGCCCAGGCTGGAGTGCAATGGCGCGATCTCGGCTCACAGCAACCTCTGCCTCCCGGGTTCAAGCGATTCTCCTGCCTCAGCCTCCCGAGTAGCTGGTATTACAGGCATGCGCCACCATGCCTGGCTAATTTTGTGTTTTTAGTAGAGATGGGGTTTCTCCATGTTGGTCAGGCTGGTCTCAAACTCCCAACCTCAGGTGATTCGCCTGCTTCGGCCTCCCAAAGTATTGGGATTACAGGCATGAGCTACTGCACCCGGCCTGGTTATTTTTTTCAGACATCTTGTCAATTCTTCCTTTACCTGTTCTCTCCCCTATTTACCTTCTCCCTTTCTTTCCCTCCTTTTTTCTCTTTTTTCCTTAACGGGTCCTCATGTGAACACAAGTTGTTATCCAAAACGTGGTGTCCTTTATGTTTAATTTAAAATCAGGTAAAGGAAGGGTAGCATATTCTTCTACTTCAATTGCTCCTTTCTGCTTCTTTCTGGTTCTCAAGTGAGATTTTCCCATGGCTATGAGGCTCCAAATAGAAAACCTGTTTCCTACCCTTGACCTCTGTGCTCATTACCTCATCATTAAGCCTCTATTAGCTTTTTCTGGACCCTAATGTTACCTAGATTAGATTTAACGTGGCATGGTCAAGTACACAAGGAACCATTCAGGCCATCAGAAAGCTTTCTCCGTTTCATGAGAAATCTTGAATTCATTTTGAGATGACTTCAGGAGAGTGCAGAGATGTTCTTTTTTTAAAAAGTTATTTTTGCCTGTGGAACACACCATTTCCACAAATAATGAGTCTCATCCAAAACGCCGCTGTGGGCAGGCAGACTCACAGCTCGTGAGACAGTAACTCTTTCCTCCCCCACTCCTCCACTCTCCCATGGCTGGCTCATCAGCATGGAAGAGAAAATTCATCAGCTCTTGAGAGTTGTCTTAGCGATACGCAGATTTAAAATATGCAAGACAGCATTGTAAAGTTAAAAATCAGTAAAATCCCACAAGGGGAACCAAATGGACAGTTTTTAGTATCTCCTTACTGTTGAGGGTGGAGATAGGAAACTAATAGAGAACCACATAAAGTAGCTTGAAGCAAAAATAACTTGTGAAAAGTGGTGCTAGATTCAGATAAGCCTGAGAATGGACGTTGTTTTCCTTCTACAGAAAGGCAGAAGCATGGAACAGCTCCTGTTAAAGAGAAGACAGTATTTGTACTCAGGATTTGAACAAGGCCCACTTACTGAATATAGCTGCAGCACTGGAATCTGCACAGACAAAAGAGAAAGAGATGGATCAAAGTTCAATGAATTAGAATTGTTTATTTTGAAGCCTAAACATTCCACAACTTCAGGTGCTGCAATTAATATTTACCCCAAATTAAGGAAAAGACTAATCTGATTCAGAAGAGAAGTACATCTGTGAATAATGCAAAATTGGCAACCAAAAGGAGAGGCTCTATCTGTTCATTCGTCTGTATCTGGAACGTCATTCTGAGTTTCAGAGAATTCATAGACAAGTAGGGAGAAAGCTTTACAGAAAAGACAGTTTTGATGCTGGAATGAGAAGTCTAAACAGGAGTTTACCAGGTAGACAAGGTCTTCTCTCTACCCAGGACACCTCCTCTCCTTGTCCCCTGGCAGATAGGGAGAAAAGAGGCAAAGCTTCGTGTTTGCTCCTTAGGAGATCCGCATTTGCTGAAATATACAATGTTACAGCAGCAATTTTAAGAACCACAGGCCTCTCTGGGAATCTCCTGAGCATCCTGCTCCCAATGAGAACACACAAATACACAGAACTTAACACACGATTTCAGGAGGTTCCTAAACCTGTTTGTAGGCATGAGGTTGTATGGCTCTAGGCTTAAGAGGAGGAGGCAGAAAAGACCAGAATGGAAACACCTTCCCGTTAACTGAATCAACAACCTGCCTGCTGAAGCCATTGTGGTAGATAACACCAGTGCTGTGTTATTGGTAGTTTTTGGTAGATCATAGTTTAAATTAACAGCTTTGTGCCTGGCATATAGTTCCTCCCATAGTGTATAAATAATGGACAGTTATTCTCAAATAAGCCCTTTATTTTGATTATTATATATTTTGGTGTAAAGAAACCCTTATTTTGTGTTAAAATGAAAAGAAATAGTTAAAGCCAGAAGACCCACTTAACATTATCAGTCAAGATCTTGGAACCTGCCAGGAATCTTGCACGCTGCCAGGAAAAAGCAGCTCCTTTATAGAATGGTGTCTGAATACGGCTCAGTTCTGTTAGTGGCACCTTCTCTGTAAACATTTATCCTATAGGATCACGGGGAAAGCTGGCAGCACAAGACTACCTTTTGTGGCAAAGCTGCTTCCTCATGGGAGGGGCAATTACTAAGTTTGGGAAATATTTCTTGAAATTAACAGATTTTGGACATGTCACGGGCACCACGCTTGCCTTACAAATGCACCTTCAAGAAGAATTTTACTACCTCGAACTCCCCCTAACTTCTGTCCTCCCAACCAGACTGTTACCCCTTGAACTCTTCTATATAGAATTATGGAGACCTTAGGATCTCTGGTGACGAATGCTGAAAGCATGTCAGGGTAAGCGTGGGTTCTCTGGAAAACTAATGGTTTTCTTATTTTCCTGCAAAAGTAAATTTAGGACAATATATCATTATTAGATTTATAACATGAACTTTTTTTTTCTTATTTATTTCTGGAGAAAGCACAGGAAGATACTCTTACCTACCATTTTAAGGTTTTTTTTCGTTCTTTTAGAAATTAGCAGCTCCCCATCTTTTTTGGGCTGGTAATTGCCACGTGACCAAGCTCTGGCCAATACTTCCACACAATGGAAGTATTGTGTGGGGCTTCTAGAAATCTCTTTAAAATAGAGGAGACCACACTTTCCCTCCTTTCTCTCTTTCCTCCTACTTGAACTGTGCCGTTCTGATAGATAGCCATGATAGAGAATAGCTATTTGAGACCATGAAGTAACCTGGAGAATGGAAGCCACATGCTCAAGTTGGCAGATGATACAGTTCAGAGCCTGGGTCCCTGATGACTCTTTGGTGTCACCATACCAGACATCACACCAGCCACAGGCTGCCTACCTCTGGACTCTTTTTATGATTAGGCCACTGTTAGGAGAGTTTTTTTAGTTTAGCAGCAAAATCTAATTCTAATTAATAGACTCTTATGGGAACAATCACTTCAACTCTAAGTTTCTATAGAAATAATCACCCATGGCTTATCTTCCTATTTGGTAACTGTCTGAGCATTCCAGTCATGTTGTGGCATTGGTAGATCATGGGTCATCAGGCTAATGGAAAGTTACAGTTGACATAGTTTAGGAATAGCTCTGATGCAACTTCCATAAGACCTAAGAGAATCCCCAGGGCTTTGTCTTTGAGCTGCCATTGGCCAATCTTCTGTCTTTACCTGGCCTGTTGAATAATGGATATACACAGCCTAGCTCCTCCCTCTGCTATAAATATTCTAGACATGAGAAGCACCAAGCCATTTTTCTTTCAATTATTTTGTGACTCTTACGGCTATTTGACTTTTCTGCGTCGAAAAACAAACATAGAACATTAGGATAAAGCCAGGTCTGCCACAAATGCAAAAAAAAAATTTTCTCTTCCCTTGAATGTTTTCCTAGTGACTCCTTTTGGAATGTTATTTTGAACTTACAAACGTTCTTTTAAAAAAACTTTGTGTATTTCTTTTAAGCATCCCTTGAGAAAGTCAGATTTAAACTTAGCAAACTCATTGGCTTTTTAAAAGCACGTTCTTAAAATAGTTGATGTAAATCTTGGTGGGAAATCTTTAGGTGCCCCGAATGGACAGAAATAGAAATGTTAATGGAAATGCCATTTGTGAAGACATTGGTGACGGCTCCATTCAGATGGACACAATCAGGAGAGACGGGAGTTTGCAAACCATTCCAGTGTGAGTCTGACTTTAGGAGCCCCAGGGGGAAAAAAAAAATAAGAAGCCAGCGAAAGAAAGTAAGAGAGCAGGCGATTATAACGTTGTTTGGACAGGAGAGACTCGTAGGTATGCATGTTAACACATTACAAAAGTCACAGTTATTTTCTAACCCTTTTATGGAGCAACTTCATCTTTCAAAGATTACAAATATTATTAAATGAATCACTCTGGTAGGTCTGCGAGGCTTGGCATGACGTCAGCTGTTTTGCTGTAGGTCAACAGGAGAGTGAGGTCACAGAAGGTCCACGCTACACGGAAAGCTAGTGGCAAAGGCCTCTGGGTGCTTGGCTTTACAGACTGAGGACTCTGAGCGTCAGATGTTTAGAAATGTGTTTAGTCACATGGGTGGCTCATAGTAAATCCAGGCAGTGCCAGCACAGAGGTGTGGCTTGGTGATGGTGCTGTGAGGCGACAGTAGAGTAGGAGCTTCATCTCCCCCAATTTTATTCCAGACATCCCACAAACTGCCCCCCAAAATAAATCATACTTATGAAGAGTTGAGTTTTCCTTAGTGTTATTTTAAGGGTGATTAAAAATATCTATAGAAATACAATTCTGAGGCCAGGCGTGGTGGCTCACGCCTGTAATCCCAGCACTTTGGGAGGCTGAGGCGGGCAGATCACCTGAGGTCGGGAGTTCAAGACCGGCCTGACCAACATGGTGAAACCCCGTCTCTACTAAAAATACATAATTAGCTGGGTGTGGTGGCGCGTGTCTGTAGTCCTAGCTACTCGGGAGGCTGAGGCAGGAGAATCGTTTGAACACAAGAGGCGGGGGTTGCAGTGAGCTGAGATGGTGCCATTGCACTCCTGACTAGGCAACGAGAGTGAAACTCCATTTCAAAAAAAAAAAAAAAGAAACACAATTTGATTTGTCCCCTACCACTCTCACTTTCTCAGTACTTCTCTCCTGCTCTTCAAACCAGAGGACTTCTGTTTCTCTATAATTCTCCCACCCTCATTAAGTATTCCATATCCACCAGAATTCCCAGCCCACAGGTTTTTATGTGATAGTGCCTTGCTATATTTATTGCTATATTCATTGAAAGGCTTCAGTCTTTAATGGCACCAGGCAGATTTTTAGCACATTAATAAATGTGGTTTAGGCCAAGCACGGTGGCTCATGCCTGTCATCTCAACACTTTGGAAAGCTGAGGTGGGAGGATCGCTTGAGGCCAGGAGTTCAGGACTAGCCTGGGCAACGTGGAGAGACCCCCATCTCTACCAAAAATTAGCCAGCACGGTGGCTGAAGCCTGTAGTCTCAGCTACTCAAGAGGCCAGGCAGGAGGATCTCTTGAGCTCAGAGTTCAAGGTTACAGTGAGCTCTGATCATCCCATTGCACTACAGCCAAGGCAGTAGAACAAGACCCTGTCTCTAAAAATAAAAATATGAATAAAATAAATGTTGCAGTTTAGAATTATAGATCCCACCCTAAGTCTGGGCATTTTTGCTAAGAGCGCACTCTAGTCATGGTGACTATACCTCCTTATCTGCCCTGTTGTGCCACTGCTATTATTATTATTACTGTCGTCTTTCACTTGAAAAAGTGTCCTAAGGCCCGGTGCAGTGGCTCATGCCTGTAATCCCAGCACTTTGGGAGGCCAAGTTGGGCGGATCACTTGAGGTCAGGAGTTTGAGACCAGTCTGGCCAACATGGCAAAACCTCGTCTCTACTAAAAATACAAAAATTAGCCAAGTGTGGTGGGGTGCACCTGTAGTCCCAGCTACTCCAGACGCTGAGGCAGGAAAATCACTTGAACCTGGGAAGCAGAGGTTGCAGTGAGAGCTGAGATGGCGCCACTGAGCTCCAGCCTGGGTGACAGAGCAAGACTCTGTCTCAAAAAGAAAATTAAAAAAAAAACAAAACCCAAAAAACAGTGTCCTAAGTTTGCATGATAAATTATAGGTCGTTCCACAGCCAGGGGACAAAGGACTCACAGGCTTTTGAGTCCAGAGGTTGGAGTGGAGTATGATGTACCCAGGTCCATTGCTGGGGAAGGCCAGTTGGTGTTGGCCATAGCTGCCAGCTCCCTGTTATTAGAAAGGTAGATCATTGGGTTCAAGCCTCTTCCAAATGGAGATTTTTCCTCTATCACATTGCAGACATGGTCCTTAAGGCTGGGACAGGGACCTGGCTTCGAGAAGCAGCCCATCCTGCATGGAGCACTGACGGCAAGGGAGTTCTTTGTCAGACTGAGCTGAATGCTTCCTTCCAGAAGGGCCAAGGACATCTGCTCTGCCTTCTACCTGATGACACTTTAGATGGTAGTATGGGAGGCCAGAGGATGGAAAGATGCTATCTGACTAGAGGGTCAAGAGAGATCATTTGCTTCTCTTCTCTCTCCCAGATCTCTCCCAAGGGCAGCGAGGAGGCGTGGCTCTGCACTCCCTCCGTAACTGTCAACTGCATGTCCCCATGCAGGGTGCCAGGTGTGCATCTTTACTGTTGGATTGGCAGTGAGGGCATGGGGCTGGGTCCACTGCCTGACTTGTTTCAGCTTCCAAATGGCAGGGCAAACACATATGCTAGTTAAAAGCATCTTGAACCTGTGAGGGCAGGTGTTATTGTGCCGCAGTCCCTTTTGTCCCTGGACTTAAAAATCCACAGGCATTGGATAAACTTCAAAGCAGCTGCCTGGAACCTCCTTCCTCAGCTGACTCCAGAAATGCCTTCAGGGGCTCCTTTTTTTTCTTTTCTCTTTCTTTCTCCTTTCTTTCTTTCTCTTTCTTTCTTTCTTTTCTTTTCTTTTCTTTCTTTCTCTTTCTTTTTTTTTTTTTTCGAGACAGGATGTTGCTCTGTCACCCAGCCTGGAGTGCAGTGGCGCAATCTCGGCTCACTGCAACCTCTGCCTCCCAGGTTCAAGTGATTCTCCTGCTTCAGCCTCCCGAGTAGCTGGGATTACAGGTGCCCACCGCCACACCTGGCTAATTTTTGTTGGAAGCTCATTTTCTAAAACCCTCTGCCTCTCCCTGCAGTGCATGGTTCTTCTTCTATGCATTTGTTCTCCTGGCTGGTAGTTTGGGCTGTGACTGAAAATATGATGCTGGCCATTCATTCAATAAATATTTTCTGAGTGTGGAGCTACCTGGTAAACAAGCAGGAGTATTCTCAACCTCATAGGCTTTTTTTAAAAAAAATGACAAATACAAATGGCATATAATTATGGTGTATACATGATGTTTTGAAATCTCCATACATTGTGAAATGGTTAAATGAAACTCATTAACATATGTATTGCCTCAGCTACTTACTATTTCTTTGTGGTGAGAACACTGAAAGTCTATTCTCCCAGGAATTTTCAAGCATACAATACATTGTTATTAACTATAGTCACTGTGTCGTACAATAGAGCTCTTGAGCTTATTCTTCCTAACTGAAATTTTATATCCTTCGACCAACAGCTTCCCACTCCGGCCTTCCCACCTCTTGGTAACAACTCTAACTTTTATGAATTTGACTTTTTTAGATTCCATATAGAAGTGAGATCAGGTGCTATTTGTCTTTTTGTGACTTGCTTATTTCACTCAGCCTAATGTCCTTCAGATCCATCCATGTTGTCATAAATGACAATATTTCTTTCTTTCTTTTTTAAGGCTGAATAGTATTTTTATGGGGCTTTAATTCAGGAGACGTGTTGGAGTCAGGCCTGAGCAAACCACCTCTGGATTCTTCCTTCTCAAGGCCCATTGGGGATTCTGTAGGGATCAGAGGAGCTGAAAGACTAAACAGGGCTAACCCTAAATTAAAAAGCACAAACTTTGTTTGCTTTATGACTTCTAACTAATGCAAATTATTAAGATAATTTAGTAGAAAAAATTCAACCAATCACTCTAACCAAATCTATTTTGGTTATTTTAAACCCTTCTATCTTTCTTATTTATTTCAGCCATACTGTGCACACACTTGGCATTTTGCTTTTCGTATGCAGATGTCAGTGTGAGTATGGCAGGGACTTCCATATGCACAGAGTTGGGAGCATTTGTCCCCCGACCTTCTCTCCTATACTCTGTGTCCTTCCTGCTCCCTCGAGGGGAGGGCCCACTTGAGACACCTTTCAGCTCTTGGCCATTTGGCCCTTCTAGACTTTCTGTCCCTGACTGAGATTATTCAGC
Source organism: Nomascus leucogenys (assembly GCF_006542625.1). Classification (NCBI taxonomy): domain Eukaryota; kingdom Metazoa; phylum Chordata; class Mammalia; order Primates; family Hylobatidae; genus Nomascus; species Nomascus leucogenys. The sequence continues at coordinate 65,325,983 of NC_044399.1, forward strand.
AGCGTACACACCTCTGTCTAACTTGTCTAAGAAAAAGCGAAGATAAGGACACTTTCATCCATTTGCTTGGCTTCTCTGAGTGGACTCTGGACAGCGCTGTTTGGGAGCCTACTTCTCATATCACTGTCGAAGGTGTCAGCTGTCCAGAAAACTGCGGAGAGAAAATCACACTGAGATTAGCTAAATGCAGATGGCCACCATGAGCCCTTCTCCAGGGCACGGGTGTGGCGACAGCAAGTGGCATCGGTCTGCCAGGTGGCGTTATCTAGAAGTTGTGTTCTTGTTGTTTCTCTTTAGTGGTGCACATCACAGAGCTGGAGGGACACAGCTGGATAATCCTGGGTCCAGACTCAGAGCCTTAAGCTCCTTTTACTTATTTTTTTAATAACAAAGAGGAATTTCATGTTTTGCTCCAATGAACAACATAAAGGAGAAGTAGTGCATATTTTAGGAACTCTGTGTCCCAGATACCAAAAAGATTTTGTACCATCCTTAGGATAAGCAGACAGACACCATCTCCCCAGCCCACAAGGTCACAGCTTTGAAGGTTATACGTGTGTTTGGATGTTTACGATCCCATTTCGAGGACCTTTGCACTTTTTATTTCTCTTTTCCGGGAATGCTCTTTCCCCACATCTTGGCAGCCTCCCTCTCTCATTCCATTCACGTCTCTGCTCGAGTGTCATCTTCACACAAGATCTCCCTGACTTCTTTATCTCAAACAGGCTCTCCCTGCAACATAACTTCCTATACTGTACTTTGCTGTCCAGTATTGAGCCCGTGATATGTGATCAATGCAAGCGAGGAACCGAGTTCCTAGCTGTATTTAACTGTAGCCAATTTAAATTTGAAAACTGAAGGAGTGTAAAATATTGCTTTATTAAAACAACTCGATTGTTTGATGGAACTACATTTCTCTTTAACCATGGAACATTTAGCTTCCAAACTGAGAAATGCTATAAGTGTAAATACATTTGAATTTCAAAGATTTTTAAGGATTTGGAAAATTAGGTAGGGAAAAATGCAAAATATCTCCTTAATGTTTATATTCATTACATGTTGAAGTAAATATATTTTGGATATATTTGGTTATATAAAATAAACTATTAAATTAATTTAATTGCTTTCTTTTTACTTTTAATGTAACTGCTAGAAATTGAAATTTTCTATGGGACAGCATTGTTCTATACTTTGCCTTTTATTACCCAACATTACATATTTTAATAGATTCTATATTATACAATATAAATATTATGCATTATTTCTGTATTATCTGTTTGTTTCTCTGGAAGGCCTACTGGAGTCTTACATTTTTTAAGTACTAATATTGGAATGCCTTTGTGTGATTTATACAGAAGAAACATAGCACCTCCTCAGAACTCCAAGGGGAGGAAAGTACACTAGATTTGGTGCCAAATAGTAAAAAAATATGAATAGGAGCTAGGCCTAGGTGTGGGTGAGAGACAGGTGATAGGATGTTTAGAATGAGCCAGATGATTCCTTGAGCCATTGTTCCAAATCTTTCATTTAATGTGTAGGATATCTGAGGCTGAGTGCTTGACACTCTTCAGGACTCAACTCTTGGGAGGATGCTTCTTTTTCAAATTAAAATTATAGAAGCACAGTGAAATTATTTGGTGGGTTGTAGCTAAGAGGAATTGTCCCTAAATAAATGACAGTGGCTTCTGTGGTTACCCAGAGTCAAAGGGAGCTATGTATGCATACCTGCCCCTATGTTTCATGAAAAGACAATGTTCTGGTCTTGTTTTATCTCTAGAGTCACACACATCATGCCAAAAAAAAAACCCTATTTGGAATAACTTAGGTAAAAGTAACATATAATAATCCACTAGTGGAGGCCATGCAGAAGGCTGGCTGGAGACAGGCTAGGGTACGGTGATGCATTTGCTCAATGCTCACAATGATATACTCAATTTTCACCATGATATACTCAATGCTCACAATGATATACTTAATGCTCACAATGATATACTCAGTTTTCACAATGATATGCTCAACGCTCACAATGATATACTCAACACTCACAATGATATACTCAATGCTCACAATGATATACTCAACACTCACAATGATATACTCAATTTTTGCAATGATATACTCAACACTCACAATGATATACTCAACACTCACAATGATATACTCAACTCTCACAATGATATACTCAACGCTCACAATGATATACTCAACACTCACAATGATATACTCAACGCTCACAATGATATACTCAACGCTCACAATGATATACTCAATGCTCACAATGATATATGCTCACAATGATATACTCAACCTCACAATGATATACTCAACCTCACAATGATATACTCAACACTCACAATGATATACTCACCTCACAATGATATACTCAGTACTCACAATGATATACTCAATGCTCACAATGATATACTCAATGCTCACAATGATAATACTCAATGCTCACAATGATATAATCAATGCTCACAATAATATACTGTACAACAGGATGTGCCACAGTATATTATATGGTATGAGCATAGAGTGATGGAACTTGCAAAATTCCAACTACACTTTCATTCCATCCCTTCATTCAACAGGTATATTTTGAGTGTCTTCCATGTGCAAGATATTGTTCTAGCTGCTGGAAATATTGTAGTGAAAAAGCAAAGTCCCACCATACAATCCAGCAGTTTCACTCCTTGGGCTTGAAAACTTACGTCCACACAAAAACCTGCACATAGATGTTTATAGCAGCTTTATTCATAATTGCCAAAACTTAGAAGCACCAAGATGTCCTTCAGTAGATGAATAAATACATCAGTACATCTAGACAATAGAATATTATTCAGCATGAAAAAGGAATGAGCTATCAAGCAATGAAAAGCCATGGAAGAGCCTCAAATGCATGTTGCAAAGTGAAAGAAGCCAATCTGAAAAGGCTTCACACTACAATTCCAATAAGATATTCTGGATAAGCTAAAACTATGAAAACCGTAAAAAGATGAGTGGTTTCCTGGGGTTAGGGTGAAGAAGGGATGAACAGTCAGATCACAGAGATTTTAGGGCAGTGAAACTATTCTGTATGATACTTTAATGATGGATCCATGTCGTTATACATAAAACATACAATACCAAGAGTGAACCCTAATGTAAACTAAGGATTCTGTGTGATAATGATGTGTCAATGTAGGTTCATTAATTACAATAAATGTACCACTCTGGTGGGAAATGTTGATGATAGGGGAGGCTGTGCATGTGAAGCCGAGGAGAAGGGATACATATAGATAGATAGATAGATAGATAGATAGATAGATAGATAGATAGATAGATAGATTCATATATATATATTCATATATATATCCATATATATATATATATGAAATCTCTCTACCTTTCACTTATTTTTGCTGTTATCCTAACACTGCTGTAAAAAAAAAAGACCTTAGGAAAATAAAACAAATAAACAAAAAAGGTCTGTGTTTTCACAGAAAGCATGTAAAGTGACCATCTTTCCAGTTGTACAAATGTTAAGTAAACATAAAGGCTGAGAGGAGAGAAGGCAGGGGGCATTCTGCTGGCATTGGAGCTCTGGATTCTGGTCCTTCCGGAGACAGGCTGTACTTGTCATTTCCTGCATTTTGCTTTTGTGAGCTTCTGTGGCTTATGCTAATGACATCTGGGTGTAGGTCACTTGCCTGTGCTAGAGTGCTGATGCACACAGATGCCACCAACTACTTTGTAACTTTATCGAGAGCCTTAAATACAATACTAAATGCAAAGTAACTGGTGTGATGACCAGCATACAAAAGACTCTCAAAAAATGATAATGACAATGATGATTTAAAATCTCTCAGAGTTCTCCAAATCTTTCTCAAGCTAAAGATCCCAAAACAACACACGGATTTATGCAAATCTGGCCATTGCTAAGCATTTCAGAGGAACCTGTATCGATTTGGGCTGCAAAAGAGCCTTTTTCTTTTCTTCGTTAAGAAAACAGAATGAAAGATGTAGAGTAAATCTGAGTCATTCACCTGGTGTAAGCCAGGATTCACCAGGAACAGCTGGGATACACACACACACACACACACACACACACACATTGAGCCCCATGTGCTTCCATCATAAAAAATGTCTCAGAAGTCTGGCTTGTTCAATTTTTTTTCCTAAAAAACAGAACATTTTTTCCTCTTGCAAAATCTTTTGCAAAACTCAAAATACGAAACAGATAAAAGCAGAGCCTTCTATACTGCAGTAGCACCTGGGACTCTAGCTTCTCTGCCCTTTGTGCTCATGGGGAATGTCTCTGGAGCTGTAGCACCCCTCAGAATGGATTTGGAAAACACTGTGGTAGTAGATGAGGAAGGATGGAAGGACATAGAGGCTTTAGTTTGGCAAACTTAACTGTTGAATAAGTGTCAGAGAGCTGCAGAGCAAGTTGAGGCATTGCAGTGGAAACAGGGAGTGATGAAGTGGGGCATTAGCCCTCGGACTTGGCCTGTTACGAACTCTCCCAGTGAGGAGGGGGCAGAGGCAGGCAGAGCTGTCCCAGCAGCCTGAAGCAGATTTATTAATGGGATAGACAAGCCTGATAGTTAGAAACTGAGCTTTATTACAGTTAAATGGCAGAACGTAGGCTTTTATTTAGATGTCTCTTGCCTTTTTCTTTTCACTTTCTAAAAATGACATGTAAGTTTCTATATTACCTACAATTTATAGAGCCCACACTCATACACTGTCTTTTGCTTTGGGGGGTTTGTATATACTGACTTTACATGGCACTGGATCATTTATACTTAACATGAAATTCAATTCATTCTACTTCTAAATAATTATATTTCTTTATATACCACACTAAATGATTTTTTAATGCCTGAAGAAGATCCAAACTTGTATTTCTGCTATGCCGTTCTCTCTCTTTTAAAAATTAAAACTTTTGTTATTGGAAATTTCAAATATATACAAAAGTTGAGAGAACAGTATAATGAACACTCATGTACTCATCACACACCTTCAACAATTTACAAATGGCCAGTCTGTTCCATGTATATTTCTACTGCCAGTCCCCTGGATTACTTTGAAGCAAATTTCAGACACATATTTCATCTGTGATTACAGTTAATTCTTGTTATTCATAGTAGTTATGTTTTTTTAAGTCACTGTGAACACTGAATTAGTGAATACTGAATCATTGCTCCTAGGGAAAATACAGGATTAGGTTCCTGAGAGCCTCTGGCCACAGCATTTTTGTCAACTGATTAATACATAAACTTGTTTAATGCACGTTTCTGTTTAAAGACACCTCATTTATGTTGTTGATTCATTGACATTGAATTTACCGACAACAGCACTATAAGTAATGCCAGAATGAAGCTTACTGAACACATGCATTTTCTCTGTAAGGCACACATAGCCTTCTTGTACTTAGGAACACTATGCAGGATTTCAGCACCATGCTTGTGAACCCCTTCCTTACACCTTATACAAAAATTAACTCAAGACGGATTAAAGACTTAAACGTAAAACCCCAAACCATAAAAACTCTAGAAGAAAACCTAGACAAACCTTGAGGACATAGTCATGGGCAAACGCTTCATGATGAAAATGCCAAGTCAAAACTGACAAATGGGATCTAATTAAACTAAAGAGTTTCTGCACAGCAAAAGAAACTATCATCAGAGTGAACAGGCAACCTACAGAATGGGAGAAAATTTTTGCAATCCATCCATCTGACAAAGGTCTAATATCTAGAATCCACAAGGAACTTAAACAAATCTACAAGAAAAAAACAAACAACCCCATCAAAAAGTGGGCAAAGGATATGAACAGACACTTCTCAAAGGAAGACATTTACACGGCCAACAAATACATGAAAAAAAAGCTCAACATCACTGATCATTAGAGAAATGCAAATCAAAACCACAATAAGATACCATCTCATGTCAGTCAGAATGGTGATTATTAAAGCGTCAAGAAACAATAAATGCTGGCGAGGCTGTGGAGAAATAGGAATGCTTTTACACTGTCGGTGGGAATGTAACTTAGTTCAACCATTATGGAAGACAGTATGGTGATTCCTCAAGGATCTAAAACCAGAAATATCATTTGACCCTGCAATACCATTACTGGGTATATACCCAAAAGAATGTAAATTATTCTGCTATAAAGACACATGCACACGTATGTTTATTGCAGCACTATTCACAATAGCAAAGTCATGAAACCAACCCAAATGCCCGTCAATGATAGACTGGATAAAGCAAATGTGGTACATAACACCATGGAATACTACACAGCCATAAAAAGGAAGGAGATCATGTCCTTTGCAGGGACATGGATGAAGCTGGAAGCCAACATCCTCAGCAAACTAACATAGGAACAGAAAACTAAACACCGCATGTTCTCACTCATAAGTGGGAGTAGAACAATGAGAATACGTGGACACGGAGAGGGGAACAACACACACCAGGCCTGTTGGTAGGGTGGGGAGTGAGGGGAGGGAACTTAGAGGACAGGTCAATAGGGGCAGCAAACTACTATGGCACACATATACCTACGTAACAAACCTGCACGTTCTGTACATGCATCCCAGAACTTAAAGTAAAATAGTAAAAAATAAATAAATAAATACAAAGTGTAACCAAAGTCTCATGTCCCATTATTCCACGGGAAATTTAACAATAATTGAAATAATTAAACATCCAGTCTGGGTTCACATTTCCCTGATTATCTGATAATTTGTTTTTCACACATTTTGTTCATTTGAATCATCTTTTAAATGTTTTATCAACTTTGTCAACCAGCCTCAACTTTTCCATTTATATCCACAACATTTTAGCAGCCTTTATAGATGGCGCACCAAGGCCTTGATTCAAGGAGATTTCCAAGAGCTCACGTCAGGTGTGCTTTTCCATTGACTGCTCAGGTGGGGGCTACTTTGCATATCTTCAACTATGGGTGGGTTTCATCTGACTTCTTGCCTCTGCACTATATTCAGCAGAAATTCCTCCAAGTTGTTTTCATGTGGATAATGCCTTTCCCTATTTTGCAACACTAATGCAGATATTTTCACTAGTTTTTCTGTGTGGGGGAATGGCAGTTCTATGGACATTTGGAAGGGGAGTGGGATTAAAAACATGTGCTTAATCAGTCATCCTTAACTGAAACGATGTAGTCTTAACAGATTTACAGCACTCTTCATTTTACAACCACTTAAGTAAGTTTATAAAGTCAAAACAGACCAAAGAACATCCACCACTTAAAGGACTATTCAGCTCCCTAATTTTTAGATGCAATGAAAAATTCATTAATTAAGAAAATTATTTTCTTCTAAAATGATTTGTTGGACATCTGTCATATGCCAGGCTCTATGTTAAATGCCAGTTATAAAAAAGAATAGGCACGGTCCCTGTCCTCATGCTTCTTACGGCCTACACAGCAAGGGGGTTATACGCATAGGAACAGCAGGATCCACGGCGTGGCCATCATTGGGAGCAGAGGATTCTGGGAGCAGAAGTGATTCATTCCACCTGGGGATCCTGTGCCGGGAAAGCTTCATGAAGGAGGAGATATGGTGCCAGGAGGGTAGATGAATGGACACTAAGAAGACGGTAAAGAATGTGCTTGGCAACTAATGGGTAACCTGGTGCTTCTGGATCATAAAGACTGAAAAGAAAGCCAATGTGAGATTATGAGAGTCTTTAATGTGAAGACTTGGGGCTTTATCTTCTCAGGCAGTAGAAATCCATAGATACTCCTAAAAATAGTATTGTGACATGATTAAAAGTTCAGTGAAATAAGAAACAGCAATCAAATGAATCATTCTTTAAGGATCAAGAAAAGACTATAGAAAAGACTATAATCAAACTTACTCCAAATCTAACCAAAATTTAAAAGCGTTCCAGATATGAGATAAACAGTATATAAACTTGGAAAATCCCTTTAAAAATTTTTAAGATAAAAAAAGGAGTGCAAAAATAATTTTTATTGCAGTTCAATCTTAAGCCCTAACTTATCTGGTATTTCTATAAAGAGAAGGAAATATGGACCCCAGGTTCATATTTTGATTACCAGCAGTACACCTGACCACACAAGCGGCCAGGACATAGACTTCTCAGTGTTGCTACCCTTTTTCTTCTGACTCAGAATTTGACTTTTCCTCCAGGCCAGTGAAAGCAAGCCCTTCTGCCACACACTTTCCACTATCTGTTTTTCTCTCTTGGTACCTGAAATACAGGAAAGGAGCACGATTTCCTGATCTACCTTTGCCCTCGTGAAGGTATCTTACTTAATTCTTCTGAATTTTAATTTTCACCCCAGAAAAGTGTTTACCTCTTTAACTTTATACATGCTACCCCACTCCTCCAAGTGCTAGAATGCTCCAGACTTTATTATTATTATAACTTAAAGAATTTTGGACATACTGGTAATTATTTTCAGAAACCAGGCCTTTTGCCAAAAATCTAGAATCAGCTTTAGACCAGTTTAGAGACTCCGGGTCTTTGTGAGTGATAGAGAACATCTCGGGGAACACTTTTCAGAGTCCCAGAATGCTCTTTTCCAGCGAAGACACCTCACAGCCACTGCTCTGTATGTCTGCATTAGCACTTTCCTCAGACACACCCTGGTCTGCAGCAGCCTCTTCAAGAGATCAGAGCACACGGCCTAAGGCCCTCTTGGTCTGCACTTATTAGCAAGTTACTTTAGGGCTTTGCAGACATCAGAGGAATCTTTCCTCCATCTCTATCTATAGTTCTCCAACTGCTGACATTCTCTAAGGCCTTAGAATCACATATACCACAATTGGAGGGAGCTCAGGGACTACCTAAACCATAAATGCTCACGTTTTATTTTTGCATCAATCTTTTGTTCAAACATATCAAAATCTTAAGCTCAAATTTTAATCTTACAAGGGAGATCATTGCTTGATATGAAACGAATAAAAGTATAACTCCCGAGGGTGCACAGGGCACCTCTGCTAAAAATCCTTGGGCTCTGCAGAGCATAGTTTGAAAACCAATGGTTAATTGAACTTTTTATGAAAGCGTTAAGTCATGAAAATAATGTTCAGAGACATTAAGCCATTTGTCCGCAGGGACACCATTGGAAGAAAAGTCAGTATCCTAATTCCAGTCCTTTGATGGCTCCCAAAGCCCCAAGACTTTCTTTGGGGTCATACATACTGCCCACTTATTTGCCAGTCTTGTCTCCAAAAGCTTTTCCTAAGGTAGAATTGAAGACATTCATTTTGATGACCCATTTACCTGGTGATTCATCTCTATTTTTTTTCTATATACAATTCACAATTTTGCTCGTAAGGTACAAACTTGTGTTTTGGGCATCTTGTACCTAAAGCAATAAAGTCTGGACCAGGAGCACTGTTCCTCATTAAAATGTTAGACTTCTAGCTATATTGCTTTTGGTGAATTTTCTCCTCAAACCAGTTGACTATTTTTATAAATGTTTTGCTCTGCCTGGCAAAACAACGGCTTGACCAGTTGGCTGTTTTTATGAATGTTTTGCCCTTTCTGGCAAGATTGATTTTGCATTTTGTTTTGTTCAAACATATCAAAATGTTACACTCAAATTAAAATCTCATAAGGGAGATCATTGCTCAATATAAAACAGATGAAAGTAGAACTCGAGAGGTTGGGTCTGAATAGTGTGATTGTATCGTTTGTCTTCCAAACGCGGACATTTTTGAAAGTAAAAGGGGGTTCGATTAATTAGTAACCTGGGACAACACGTGCAATCCTGGACTGTCCTGGACAAGCAGGACAGATCACCTGTCATCCTGTTATAGTTTCCAGGTCACCTAAAGCTGGGATGAAGTTGACAACATTGCAGTTAATAAACCACAGGAGAAATTACAGAGAAGAAATAACACTAAGAGTAATCAAAGGCAGAAAATATGAGAAACTGGTGTGATTGACAGCTTTACAACAGAATTGAAGCTTTGTGTCTGGTTGATTGGACCTCGAGCCCACAGGAATGGGTAGCCCAGGTGGGCAGAGAGTAGAAAGGAAGAGAAGAAAATCTCCCAAAGGAGACCCAGTTAGAGGGTAGGAGTAGCCATAACAAGGGAATTTGGCTCCTGCGTTCTCTTCAATTGTCTGTGCAGAATAGTATACGTGAGACATTCTAGCTGGAAAATCCCCAAATTCCAGAGACAATGGCCTTATGCAAATCGTAGGAGATATATCTGTATATGGCCTGACAAGGATGAGCTCTGGAATGTTTTGATGGAAGAGAAGGAAGTTGGCATTGCCTCAGCAAATGACATCGGGGTTAGAAAGGACAGCTGCTCACATTCCTGGCTGGTGTTGCATCCATTAGAGCTGCTGAGTGCTGCCTATGTCTGCCTGCGGCCACATCAGCATCCCCAAACCAGGCTTGTAGGGGGCTCGTCATTGAGAGGCTATTCTGTTCCTTGATTCAAATTTTATTTTGCAGAAAGGCAGCCATTTTGTATGGCTTGATATGTCACATTTACACAGTCCTCTCTGTTTCTCAAGAAAGAAAACCATATAACCTTTAAAAAGTAGAAATCTAGAGTCAAAAAGGCAAAGTTGGGTCGTGCTCTGGTTGAAGGGCTCACGCTGGTAATCCCAGCACTTTGGGAGGCCAAGGTGGGCGGATCACCTGAGGTCAGGAGTTCGAGACCAGCCTGACCAACATGGAGAAACCCTGTCTCTGCTAAAAATACAAAATTAGCCAGGCATGGTGGCGCATGCCTATAATCCCAGCTACTCAGGAGGCTGAGGCAGGAGAATCACTTGAACCCAGGAGGCGGAGGTTGTGGTGAGCTGAGATTGTGCCACTGCACTCCAGCCTGGGCAATGAGAGCCAAACTCTGTCTCAAAAAAAAAAAAAAAAAAAAAAAAAAAAAATTCACCCTGACATCTCTGTATTTATGTGCTATTCACAACCATGGCTAGTGTCCATTGAACATTTCTATGTGCTTTACAGGTTTATCTCGGTGACATTTGTGACTATAGGGTGGTATAGGGTGGCCAACCATCCCAGTTTGCCTGGAACTGTTCTGTTTTTAGCACTGAAAGTCCTATTTCCTGGGAAAACCCTCAGTTCCAGTCAAACCACAACACTAGGCCACTCTACTTACAATATTCCAATGAGGCTGGTTTATTTTCTTACCCATTTCACAGATCGGACTTTACAGATGACCTAACTGAACCTCAGACAAATTAAGTCAATTTTGTAATAGCATGAGACTCCTAGAATATGAGGCGGCAGGATTTGAACCCACCTCTGCCTGACTTCAAAGCCAGCGCTCTCAACTATTACACTCTCACCTCTTTGTTCTCACTGATATAAAACCAGAGGTATTAACACTAATGATGAACCACATCCCACTAACAAGGCAACTTCCTAATCGCTAGTGAGAACTTAAATTATGTTTCCATATGTTATATAGCAAGTGGAACATTAGAGTTGAAAGCGTTCCTAGAATGCATCTAGTTGGCGCTATTCCATTCATATTTGAGCCTCAGAAGGGTAGAGGGCATTACTTAATGTCACACAGCAAATGAATGACAAAACTGAGACTTTATTGCAAGTCTTCCGAATCTCAGTACAGTGCTCTCTTTTCCATGAAGTGATATAATTTCTAAGCTTTTCAACAAAGCATCTTTGAAATTAGAAACTTAGCATGGACACTTTGCCTGTAACTGAGGGGTTCTGAGTAAATTCAGCATTTCACAACATGGCATTTTACAACTGTGACAGATGACAGGGACTACAAAATTATATACTGATCTTTATTTTAAATTGGTGATTACCTATAAGGCTCATCCATCAAGGGCAGGCAGCCTAGAATTAAACCCATATTCTACACAAGGACAATCATTACTTCTCTAGCTGATAGCTGTTTCTTACAGTTCTAGATGAGAAAGGGCATTGAGATTTTTCTCCATCTATGGAATGGTATAGACACAGGCAACTTGCTAAGGTGTGACTTGGACCAATAGCATCAGTGTCATCTGGAAATATGAAATTTCAGGCCCCCCCAGACCTTCTGAATCAGAATCTGTATTTTTGCAATACCTCCTAGGAGATATGTATGTGCATCACAGTTGAGAAACATTGCTTGAAGGATTGTAGAAGAATTTGTCTGCTATTAATGGGCTTTTGACAGTCAGCTTTGTCTTCCCTAGAACTGATTTGTAAGAACTGCACACAGGATGTCAGTATACCCAGTAGAGTCACCTGGATGTTTTTTAGGCAGCTAATCTGTGTTAAAGTAAGAAGGGTACACAGAGGCAGGTGACACATCCATCTACATAGAGCCTGTTTCATAGAATTCCAACCTGTGGATTTTTCTTCTCCTTACAGACTTGATAGGACTTTGTTGCATCTCTCACATCTCTGTAAACAAAGACTTTCTTGCTGCTTTCTCATCTGGGCTGAAATGGTATTGAACAAGTATAAAACAATAAAAGGACTTGAAATAGCCCCTTGGAATGCTTTGGAATCAAATTTGACTTAACGTTGTGAGAAATCGCTTCAAACCTTTTCTCCCATCCAAGTCCAGTTTCTCCTTTGATGTGACCATCCCATTACAAGGACATAGATTGAATAACTAGTTATGAATTCCGCCATTGCTTCCAGAACTGAATTTTACAACTCTGTTAAGGATTGTTGACTTCTTGATCATGGCTGGTGTTTTCCCTTTTTTCCTGCCAAAACAGTAAATCTTCCTGCTTTCCTATAATCTCCTACATATGAATTTTTTTGCTGTTGATGGAGTAACTAAGCTGAACAAACTGCCATCTTAAGTCAAATATCAACATAAATGGCTATTTCATGTTACAAGTATTCTTTTTTTAAAAAAGCAAGACTATCTTATCCCAGGTTCCCAGAAGGATTTGAATATATATTTACTTATCTCATGTTGCCCAAATGTCTCCAGGCCTCACCAGCCTGGGGCTGGGAATGAGGTTACATCCACATCTATGCCCAAATTATAATACTGTGAGCTCCAGAAAGAATAAAGCCTCCTTTCCTATTGTTAGTCACTTTCAGATGGTCCCAAAGGGATTCTTCCCACAAATCATGCTTTCGGCTGAAGGCCTCTTCTGTCCCAGCCTGTCCTGTTGCAAAGCCTAATTTCTAAACCCATCTTTCTCAATAACTAGACAAAAACACTCAGGCATGTTAATGAATAAAAAGAAAATATTTGGAGAGTGGGTGATAACTAGCATTATCTGAACCCCAGCTTAGATAATGACAGGTGCCGTCTGACTCTGAGTTGCAAAGCACAACCTTCAGCTATTATCCCTCCATCAGGTGGGACAATGTAGGAGCGGGGGCAGTAGCTTTGTTTTTTACTTTTCCCAAATCCATATGTATTCTTAAAGCAATTTCAGCTATGTATTCAGGAGGAAGCAAAAATGAATGAATGAAAACACCCCTGTATATCTAAATAGGTGTTTCTGCAGCCATGCCCAAAATTTCACCCAAAGACCCTTACAAAGATTCTATTTTCTGTTATTGTACACACACTGCAGATATTCCAGAGCCTCCCAAGCTTGTCAATTTTGTTTCCTAGTTTTCATATTAGAGATGATTCTTAGAAAAATGCTCCGTGTCAGAAAGGAAAAAGACAAAAGACGAACCAACAGCATCTCGATCTATAGCCATTTAGCACTCAGGTCAATGAGACATCACTATGTGATTACTCAGTTTAATAATTGATATTTATAAGGTAACCTGACTCATAAAGTAAAGGATGGATGAATATTGCCCGCTATGCCCTATTTAAGGAGTGAAGGAAGTGCGTTAGAAACAGTCCCCTCAAAACTGTGAAAATATTTTTTTTTGACACTCAGAGCTAAGAGAGGCAAGAAAATGTAACACCAAAGATCTCTGCTGGGCAAAAAAAGTTCCCAAGGTGTAGGATCAGGGAATATATGAACTGAACTTTCTTGGATTCTCCCACTTCCCACCTTTGAATAAATTAACCTCCTTTAGCAAGACAGTCATGTGAATCTGTTGGGCGGGGATCTTCTGATTATCCCCAGGACACTGACGAAGACCCGATTTTGGTCTTCCATTCTGATGCTGGAATTACAATTCTGAAGGCCCTGTGATGCCACTAGAATTATAATTCTGGGGGCCATGCATTAGCCTAAGCATCTGAATTGTTTTGAGAATGGAGAGAAGTATGACTTTTTTTTTTTTGATCAACAGAAACTTAGTACAGTACCTGACACACTGTAGATACCCCATATTTGCTGGGTGAATGAGATCACCCCACACATTCACTGTTGCTGCTTTCAGGGTACTCTCAAGCCTTAAGAACATGAGGAGATACCTGTGCCTGGAACCAGCAGGTAGGTAGAAGAGGGGAAGAAAATGGGCAACATTGTTTTTCTTATTTTTGCCTGCTAAGACCCATAATTAACCTCTGACTTAAGAGTTTGGATGCCAAGAGGGCTTCTTTTTTCCCTTTTATGTTCTTTCTTTCTTTTCTTTTTTTTTTTTTTTTTTGAGATGGAGTTTCGCTCTGTCGCCCAGGCTGGAATCCAGTGGTGCAATCTTGATTCACTACAACCTCCATCTCCTGGGTTCAAGCAATTCTCCTACCTCAGCCTCCCAAGTAGCTAGGATTACAGGTGCATGCCAACATGCCCAGCTAATTTCTGCATTTTTAGTAGAGACGGAGTTTCACCATGTTGGCCAGGCTGGTCTCGAACTCCTGACCTCAGGTGATTCGTCTGCCTCAGCTTCCCAAAGTGCTGGGATTACAAGCACGAGCCACCGTGCCCGACCCCTTTTATGTTCTTTTCTTATTTTACACAGTATTCCTTCAGTTCTTATCAACCCCCATGATTTAAAATATTAAGCTATTTAAATCATGAAAAATCATGATGCATATAAAGGTCTGTATCTTCATATTTTCAATTTCCTATTGAAAATCTCCATTTGAACAGCTCCCTTTGATTCTTCAAACTCAAATCCAAAACAGACTCAATTATCCTCTCCAACACAGATCTTCCTGCTTGGTTTCTTAATTCATGGGCCAGTGCCCCCACCCACCCAGTTGCCCAAGACTGAAAATAGCTTCATGGTTTACTCCTTCTTCTCCCTTACTGGTAGTATCCAACCAATCTTCAAACACAATTAGTCTATTTTCTAAGTTTCTCTCGAATCTATTCATTTCTTCCCAATTCCTTTACCTATGCTTGTCATTAGTGATATCTTGAATATACTTGCAATGCCAAAGTGTGTATTGTATGACCTGTGGGCACATGATTTGTGTTGTCATCCATAGACATACCTTGTTTTATTGTGCTTTGGGTTTTTTTTTCTTTTGAGCTTTGCAAATACTGTGCTTTTTTACAAATTCAAATTTGTGGCACCTGTGTGTCAGGCAAGCCCATTGGTGCTATTTTTCCAACAGCACGTGTTCCCTTCATGTCTCTGTATCACATTTGGTAATTCTCATAATATTTCAAGCCTTTTCATTATTATATCTGTTCTGATGATCTGTGATCAGTAATTTTCTTTTTTTTTTTTTTTTTTTGAGACGGAGTCTTGCTCTGTTGCCCAGGCTGGAGTGCAGTGGCATGATCTCGGCTCACTGCAACCTCCGCCTCACAGGGTTCAAATGATTCTCCTGCCTCAGCCTCCTGAGTAGCTGAGATTACAGGCGTGTGCCACCATACCCGGCTAATTTTTGTATTTTTAGTAGAGATGGGGTTTCACCATGTTGGCCAGGCTGGTCTTGAACTCCTGACCTCGTGATCTGCCCGCCTTGGCCTCCCAAAATGCTGGGATTACAGGCATGAGCCACCAAGCCTGGCCGATCAGTGTTCTTTGATGTTACCAGTGTAATTGTTTTGGGTTGCCAAGAACCATACCACGTAAGATGGCAAACTTAATTGATAAATGTTGTGTGTGTTCTGCATGTTCCACTGACTGGCAGTTCCCATCTGCTTCTCTCTCCTTGAGCCTACCCATTGCCTGCGGCACAATAATATTGAAATTAGGCCAATTAATAACCCTACAGTGTTCGTAAGTGTTCAAGTGAAAGGAAGAGTCACACATCTCTCACTTTAAATCAAAAACTAGAAATGATTAAGCTTAGTGAGGAAGGCACGTTGAAAGCTGAAAGTTAGGCTCCTTGTGCCAAACAGCTAGCCAACTTGTCAGTTCAAGCGACGTGTTCCTGACGCAAATGAAAAATGCTACTCCAGTGAACACTTGAATGATAAGAAGGCGAAACAGCCTTATTGCTGATATGGAGAAAGTTTTAGTGGTCTGGATAGAAGATCAAACCAGCCCACAACATCCCCTTAAGCCAAAGCCTAATCCAGAACAAGACCCTAACTCTATTTAGCTCTATGAAAGCTCAGAGGTGAGGAAGAGGCAAAAGAAAAGTTTGAAGCTAGCAGAGGTTAGGTCATGAAGTTCAAAGAAGGAAGCTGTCTTCATAACACAAATGTGCAAGGTGAGGCAGCCAGTGCTGATGTAGAAGCTGCAGCAAGTTATCCAGAAGATCTAGCCGAGATCATTAAGGTGGCTGCATTAAAAAACAGATTCTGTGGCCTGGCGTGGTGGCCCACGCCTGTAATCCCAGCACTTCGGGAGACTAAGGCAGGCGGATCCCCTGAGGTTGGGAGTTTGAGACCAGTCTGACCAAAATGGAGAAACTCCATCTCTACTAAAAATTCAAAATTAGCTGGTGTGGTGGCGGGCACCTGTAATCCCAGCTACTCGGGAGGCTGGGGCAGGAGAATCGCTTGAACCCAGGAGGCAGAGGTTGTGGTGAGCTGAAATCGCTCCATTGCACTCCAGCCTGGGCAACAAGAGTGAAACTCCGTCTCAAAAAATAATAAATAAATAAATAAATAACAGATTTTGCATGTGGATAAAATAGCCTTCTGTTGGAAGAAGATTCCATCTAGGACTTTGATAGCTAGAGAAGAGAAGTCAGTGTCTAGCTTCAAAGCTTCAAAGAACAGTCTGATTCTCTTATTAGGGACAAATGTAACTGGTAACTTTAAGATGAAGCAAATGCTCATTTACCATTCTGAAAATCCCAGGGCCCTTAAGAATTATGCTAAGTCTACTCTGCCTGTGCTTCGTACATGAAATAACAGCCTAGATGAGAGCACATCTGTTTGCAGCATAGTTTACTAAATATTTCAAGCCCACCATTGGGACCTACTGCTCAGAAAAAAAAGAATTCCTTTCAAAACACTACTTCTCATTGACAATGACCAATGCACCTGGTCACCCAAGAGCTCTGATGGAGACGAAGGTTGTTTTCATGCCTGCTAACTCAACATCCATTCTGCAGTCCTTGGATCAAGGAGTAGTTTTGATTTTCAAATCTTATTTAAGAAATACATTTTGTAAGACTATCGCTGTCATGGATAGTGATTCCTCTGATGGATCTGGGGAAAGTAAAGTGAAAAGCTTCTGGGAATTATTCACCATTCTAGATGCCATTAAGAACATTTGTGACTTATGAGAGGAGGTCAAAACATTAACGGGAGTTTGGAGAAGTTGATTCCAACCCTCTTGGATAATTTTGAGGGGTTCAAGACTATAGTGGAGGAGGTCACAGCAGATGTGGTAAATACAACAAGAGAACTAGAATTAAAAGTGAAGCCTGCACATGTGACTGCATTGCCACAATCTCATGATCGAACTTTAAAGGACGAGTTGTTCTTATGCGTGAACAAAGAAAATGGTTTCTTGTAATGGACACTACTCCTAACGAAGATGCTGTAAACTTTGTTGAAACGACAAGAAAATGTTTAGAATACTACATAAGCTTAGTTGGTAAAGCAGTGGCAGGGTTTGAAAGAATTGACTCCAATTTTGAAAGTAGTTCTACTGTGGGTAACATGTTGTCACACGGTATTGCATGTGATGGAGACATTCTTTGTGAAAAGAAGATTCAATCAATGAGGTAAACTTCCTTGTTGTCTTATTTTAGGAAATTGCTGCAGCCACTCCAACCTTCAGCAACCATCTCCTTGATCATTCAGCAGCCATCAACATTGAGCCAAGACCCTCCACCAGCAACATGATGATAACTTACTGAAGGTTCAGATAATCATTCTCACTTTTTGGCAACAAAGCATATTTTATTAAGGTATGTACATTTTTTTTTCCTTTTAGATAGAGTCTCACTGTGTCTCCCAGGCTGGAGTGCAGTGGCGTGATCTCAGCTCACTGCAACCTCTGCCTCCTAGGTTCAAGCGATTCTCTGGCCTCAGCCTCCCGAGTAGCTGGGATTACAGGCACCCGCCACCACACCCAGCTAATTTTTGTATTTTTAGTAGAGACGGAGTTTCGCCATGTTGGCCAGGCTGGTCCAAACTCCTGACCTCCGGTGATCCACCACCTCAGCCTCTCGAAGTGTTGGGATTACAGGCATGAGCCACTGCGCCTGGCCCAGTATGTACATTGTTTTTTTAGACATAACACTACTGCACAGGTAATAGACTACAATATAGTGTAAATACAGCTTTTATATGCACTGGGAAACCAAAAACTTTGTGTGACTCACTTCATTGCAATCTTTGCTTTATTGCAGTGGTCTGGAACAAACCCATTACATCTCTGGGGCATGTCTGTATTTAGAAGGCACCCCCCAGAGTTGTGCAAATTCAGCCTGCACAGACCTCCATGGCAGCTGCAACCATTGTCTAGCATTTAGAGGGCTTTTGAACTTCCTGCCCCCAACTCTACCTTCTCCTATCCATTCTGCCCACCAGCGAGTAATCTTTCAAAAGGATGAATCTAACCATCCTTCCCCTGCCCCCTGCCCTTCCTTAGGACACTTCATTGTCCTTCGCATGAGTTTGCTAGGGCTGCTGTAACAAAGTACTAAAGATTGAGTGGCTCAAATGACAGAAATTTATTTTCTCACAATTCTGGAGGCTGGGAGTCCAACAGCAAGGTGTCAGTTTCCTCTGAGGCCTCTGTACTTTATATGCAGGTGGCTCTATACTCCCTGTGACTTTATGTGATCTTCCCTCTGGGTGTGTCTGTGTCCTAATTTCCTTTGCCTATGAAGACATCAGTCAGGGTCGGCGTGGCGGGTCATGCTTGTAATCCCAGCACTTTGGGAGGCCGAGGTGGGCGCATCACTTGAGGTCAGGAGTTCAAGACCAGTCTGGCCAACATGGCGAAACCCTGTCTTTATTAAAAAATACAAAAATTAGCTGGGCATGATGGTGGGCACCTGTAATCCCAGCTACTCGGGAGACTGAGGCAGGGAGAATTGTTTGAACCCGGGAGGTGGAGGTTGCAATGAGCAGAGGTCACGCCACTCCAGCTTGGGCGACAGAGCAAGACTCCATCTCAAAAAAAAAAAAAAAAAAAAAAAATAGACTTCAGTCAGATCAGATTACAGCCCACCCTCATGACCTCATTTTAACTGGGTTAGCCCTTTAAGGACCCTATCTGTAAATACAGTTCCATTCTGAAGTGCTACAGCATTAGGGCTTCCATATATATGAGTTTTGGGGAGACGCAATTTAGCCCATAGCAACCATGGAATAAAATCCAATTTCCTTAATATGGTGTTCAAGGCCTTTGGTGACAGGGCTGCTCCTCGCACTAGGCTCCAGTGCTCACCCACCTCTTGGCATCCTGTGGTCTGGCGGGGGCTCTGTCCAGTTCTTTAGACCCACCACGCTCACTCCCCTCCCTCACCAGGCCCTTTCAGGTGCAGTCACCTCTGCCTGGAGCACCATCTCTTCTCCCTGGTCTCCCACTCTCCTGGGAAATGACTCTGCTTCCTCCGAGCCTCATGTTCCATGGACTGTGTATCTTGGCCAGCCTTTTGTGTGCCCAGGGGCCCAGGTTTCAAGGTGCTTCTCTTTTGCGCTCCCATGAAATCTTATAGTCTCACCAATTACAGCACTTCCTTCTCCATGTTATAATGACAAGTTGACCCACGGGTAACTCCCACTTGGTTTTGACATATGAACCCCAGTAACATGAACCCCAGTAATATGAGGTGTGAACATGAGGGAGAAACTGAGTGAAGTGGGCATAAGCCACTGTGTCTGTGAGGAAGGCCCTTGCAAACCCTCAAGTCTCTGAGACTCGCAGAAATGCATTTGGAAATATGGCCCTCGAGAGTGGGTGGCCCGTGGGAAACGGCTGTGAGCCGCTGGGTCTCCAGGGCTTCCGAAGTTGCTTGGCATCAGGCATTGCCTAATATCCATGAGCTTAAATGCTACTGGGAACTCAATCATAATGTATTTACATTCTTATAAATCCAAATTACAGCCTGGAAACCATCCAGCAAATTCATTTCTGAGTAAGACAAATATATGAAAATCTTGCATTATGTGGATATGTGTCCAAAATATTACAATAAATATCAGTAGCATTTGCATTCAAATATTAGGCTATTTTTCCCAAATATGGCAGTGCTGTGATTATGTGATAAACATGAAAAAAGGCAAAATGCTTGTTTACATTTTGTCTTCAATTTTCTATTAGCAGTGTTTAAGTGTAGTGAGTTTGTATTTTCTGTTATTTAACTGGCCATTATTCTCTCTGAAAATCATATTATAAATAACCAACACATCAGGAAATAATGCTTGATACTGTTAAATTATTTTTTTCTTTTTAATTCATACCTTCACCCTTGTGTCTTGAATAGAATGATCTAAGCAGAGACAAGATGTGTTGGATCATAGTTAAAAAAAGGGATATTCATTTAAATTTATTACTAGAATAAAGAGCCAGAGTCCCCATCAACAAAGAGGATCCTCTTTTTGTGGCCCCAGAGTTTTAAGGAGCAGGTACAGGATCAGGAAACCCCTGATTCTAACTTGTAAGACTGGAGATTTGGGGATTCCGCCTGCCCCACATCTACTTTCGGGGATGTTTTAAACTTAAATTATCCTTTGTCCTATAAGAAATGTATATTTGTTTTAAAAATTGGAACATAAATGAAAGCAAAAGCAAGTAATTAACTTTAAAATATATTTAAATAGGATTATACTGTTATAATTTGCTTTTTTATTATTCCATGTTCACAAATATACTTCTATAATATTTTTTATGTCAGTTTATCCTTTATTATGTAAAATGTAACATTTTCTACATAGAATCTGAAAGTCATTATGTCCCGTACTCAAATCTCACTCCTCATGGTTACACATTTTGAATGGTTTAATTTTTTTTTTTTTTTTGAGATGGAGTCTCACTCTGTCACCCAGGCTGGAGTGCAGTGGCACGATCTCGGCTCACTGCAACCTCCACCTCCTGGGTTCAAGCAATTGTCCTGCCTCAGTCTCCCAAGTAGCTGGGATTACAGGTGCCCACCATCATGCCCAGCTAATTTTTGTATTTTTAGTAGAGACAGGGTTTCACCATGTTGGCCAGGCTGGTCTCGAACTCCTAACCTCAGGTGATCCGCCCGCCTTGGCCTCCCAAAGTGCTGGGCTTACAGGCGTGAGCCGCTGCGCCTGGCCAAATGGCTTGATATTTTAAGTAAACTTGTTATTTATAAAAATGGCAAAGATAGCTTATAAAGAGTTCCCATATGCCCTTCACCCCGTTTCTCCCATTGTTCACACCTTATGCTACTGTGGTTCATTTGTCAAAACCAAGAACCTGACATTGGTCCATTACTATGGATTAAACTCCAGATTCCACCAGTTTTCCATTAAGGTCCTCTTTCTGTTCTAGGTCCCAATCCAGGGAATGACACTAGATTCTAATTTTTATGTCTTTCCACATCCATGACACTTTCTCAGTTGTTCTTTCCTTTTTTTATGACCTTGAAAGTCTTAAGGGGTCCTGGACTGGGAGGATACTTATTTTTAACCATATATTCATATTTTTCCATATATATGTTAAAAATACTAAACATAACAAGCTATAGAATTTTAATACAAATATGACTTGTACTGTACCCGTTTTATATATTTTTTTTCACTTGCGGATGTCATGCTACCTTAAAACTTACTTTCCTAAAAAGTTTCATAGTATTTAGTTATGTAGACTAAGTCTTAATTTATTAACCAGCCTCAGATGACAGATACCTCCTTAACATTTTATATTGAAATTACAAACTATGCCTGTGATGATACTCCTAGATCTAAATCGCCAAGCATGTGATTGATAATTTTCTAAGGGTAACATACTAGAAGATGTCAAAGACTTTTCACTTAGAACATTATCTACATGGCCCAAAAGCTCTCCAAAAAGTTTTTTTATTTATTTTCTTTTTTGAGAAGGAGTTTCGCTCTTGTTGCCCAGGCTGGAGTGCAATGGCACGATCTCAGCTCACTTCAACCTCCACCTTCTGGGTTCAAGTGATTCTCCTGCCTCAGGCTCCCCAGTAGCTGGGATTATAGATGCCCACCACCACACCCAGCTAATTTTTGTATTTTTTGTAGAGATGGGGTTTCACCATGTTGGCCAGGCTGGTCTCGAACTCCTGACCTCAGGTGATCCTCCTGCCTTGGCCTCCCAAAGTACTGAGATTACAGGCATGAGCCACTGCACCCGGCCCTAGTTTTTGTGTATTTGTAGTGCCAGCATTCACGTCTGCAACTGCATATTGCCGACCATTTCTTTCCCTAACGTGGAGTTCTGTTGCTTTTCATCTTTGACAACTTGATACATGAGAAGTGGCTGATTACATGTGAAGCTGAATTTTTTTCATGTTTATTACCCTTTTACCTTTTAAAAAAAATTCTATTTATGGGTATGCCCCATTGGTGGGGGTGGGGCGGGGAGAGGGGAATGGACAGGTCATCTTTTTCCTCACTCATTTATAAGAACTCTTTCCATAGACAGGACAGTAGCCCTTTGACTTGATATATGAAAGTGACTTTTCTTAAGGTTCTGTTCTTCTTATTTTCTCCATAGTAGTTTTTATATATACATAAAGGGAAGTTTTACATTTTTAATGTAGTCAATGATTATTTTTCCCATTATAAATATAAATTCTGCTTAGTATTATAGTCATGAAACCTTTCCCTATAATACAGCTATTTTGCTATTCACCTGTATTTTCTTCTGATATTTTCATCTCTCTGCCTTTCTTTAAACATTGAACCCATTTTTGGTTTAATTTGGTTTGAGATAGGATCCTAACTTTGTTTTTCCAAATGCTTAGACAGCTGTCTCCACACCATTTAACGAACAACAACCCAGCCTTCCCCCATTGATTTGAGAATCCATTTTGACATTCCAAATTTAGGGACTAGAAGCAGACCACCTGTTAAGGATCCTGGAGCGATTTCCAGCAAGAGAAATAGGAATAGGCAATAGTGGAAAACCTGCCAGTTCTGTCTGTATGACCATTTTCAGTTAAATTGTCACTTTTCTGAAGGACAGAGTCCAAGCAGAATACAATGATACATTTATATTCCTGCACTACACAGAGCTTATAGCTCTCTTGTCTCTTGCCTTTTACCCAGGAGCAGAGCTGTACTAGGAAGCGGCTCACGGCTGCAGGCAACAGCTCTGTGCAAAACTGCCTCAGTCTCCTAAAAGGTATTCCAGTAAAAGTGTCCCTAAGCTTTATGGTAGTTTTCTACTTTTGCCATTTCATACATTTCTGCATAGAGAAACTTTATTCCCCAAATTAAGAAATCCACCACAAGTTACTAACTACCTAACAGTTTATAAGCTTAGTTGCAAATTCATTGAGTTACTTAAATAATTAAAAATTACCTGTCTGATAGTAAGTACCTAGAGGCCAGGCACTGGACTAAAAAAAAATCTAAATTTTACCCAGTTCTCAGAGATAAGTGCAAATATTGTCCCTAATTTTACAGATTAGAAACAAAGGCACAGAGGTGGTAAGTAACTTGCAGACCGTCACACAGCTCTAAATGGTGGAGCGAGAATTCTAACCCCATCACAACCTGCGCTGACAACCACAACTTTCCATAACTTTCATCTGAACCTGAACGTTGATACATTTGCATGGCCTCTGATTCCTGGACTGACAGACTTTAGTGACTATTTTAACAACTTCCTCACCAATGGGATTCCTTTCACTCCTAATGTATCTTCTTTTTGCTTTGTGAAATTAAATCAACAAGGACACCAGGTCTTGAATTGGGGTGTGGGCTCAATATATTACACTGCAAACCCATTTTTCCAATTATGCAGAAATAACGTTGACAGAGTTTTGTGGGTTCTAAAGGTTTATATTTGTTGCATTTCCTCTGTGGAATGTGCCATCTACCACAAACGACAGCAGCTGACACAGAGCCAGTGACTCTGCCCATCTCTGTTCCTCCAGATCTCTCTGTGTTCCTTCCTGTCAACTCACAGTGAGAGGTTTAATGTGATTCATTATCTTTGCAGTTATTAATTTTTATAAGATATCAATTATAATAGAATATAGCCATTTTATGCTCAAAGTGCCCTAAGCAATCTTTTCTGCAAACCCCTGACCTTATAGATTAGAAAACTGAAATTTGTCAATGTTAATTACATTCACAAAGGCACGCAGCTGTTTAGTGGCAGAACCTGATGGAACACTCAGATCTCCTGACCTCCGCAGGCTTTGTTTGCTCTTTGTCCAACAGCTTGCTGCCTTTAGTTGTATGACAAATCTTGCTTTTTGATGATTTTTTTTTTCTGCAATGACTGGATGGCTGACTTAGGTTTCATGTAACCAAACACAGCTTGAAAGGGCTCTTCCCTATGCCATACAACAAAGTGCCTGTGAATGAGTTGATGGTTAAGACATGCATACCCTACATCAACCTTCTAATCTTTTCTCAGTATTAAAACATACAATTTATAGTGTCAGAGTCCTGCAATGTAGGGATCAGAGCCTGAATAGTTTGCAAGTACATCTCCTAACTTCTTTTAATGGTCAGATGTCACAAATGCTTTTTACAGGGCCTGCAAAGCACAATTCTTGCATAGTTTGGTTATCACTACATTCAATCCATGCACTCTACAAAATATGCTTTTAATTTTGTACATAAAAATACTATGTAAAAACTGCAGTTGGCTCACTCAGCATCCATTCCTGGTCCCTTCTTTCTTGTCATGATCTACTCTAAGAGTCTGCAAAACTGCATACTTATTTTTTGGCTTCCTTTGTAGCTTTGGATGTTCATAGGGGATGTAAGCAAAAGTCTGTTGAAAGGGGTCTCTGACGAATAGTCCTGATGAAAAGAGGTATAGATGCAGAGGGTGGGCACTCTTTCTCTTCCAGCCTGGAACATTTGTGATATCTATAGGTGCCATAGCTATCTTATAATGATGTAGCAACAAGCGTGACAAGGAAAACCAAAATGCTAAGGATAGCAGAATAAAAATGTTAGAAAGAGCCTGCATCTCAGATGACATCATTAAGCAATTGAAGGCATCCCCGGACATCCCCCACATACATTTATTGTTTTGTTTTAAATATAAAAGTATGCTTTGTAATAATATATTTTGAAAATTAAAAAATACAAAGAAGAAAAATGAAAATACATCAGGATTCCTGTACTTAATTTTCAAGTGCTAATATTTTTGTGTGTTTTCTTAATATGTTATTTCTGTGAACATTTTTACCTATTAAAATAGCATTAGTGTCTAAACTACTGTATAGTTTGACTTTTATTTTTTACTTAATGGTAAATTATGAGCATTTTTCCCATGGCATTAAGTATTCTTATACAACATGGTTTAAAATAGCCACATGGTATTCTATTCTATGAACATGCCACACTTTGGTTATCCAATTCTTCTTTGTTAGGATTTTTAGTTTTTTACCTTTTATCACTATTAATACTTATGGTATTAGTATTCTTCTCCATGAATCTTTATGTTAATCATCTTTTTCTTGGGATAAATTTCCCAAAGTGAAATTATTTGGTCCAAAAAATGATGATGTTTGGGATTTTTGATACTTATCGGCAAAGTTCCCGCCAAAAAGATTGTACTACTTTGGTTCCCATCATAGCTGGATTTGCAAGGTAAGACCCAGCTCAGACCCACCTAAAATTGCTTTCATTTTATTTGAAGGGTTCATGAATAAGCCAAAAAGGAACCAAACTAAACCGAACTAAAACCCGAAGGAATTAATTTGTCTAATTTTTATTTCTTCAATTATTTGAAAAGATGACCATTTTCCCATATTTGTCAGGTACTTGTATTCTTCATGCAAATCATCTGTTTGGAACTTTGTCTAATTATTTTTTGCTTATAGTAGTCATATTTCTCTTACTGATTTGTAAGAATTATTTACATATTAAAGACAACCATTATTTGTGTAAAGAATGTTACAATTTCACTTCTCTGATTATATAATGTGCTTATATTTTCTCCTAGATATTATTTCACTTTTAAAATTAATTAATTATACAATTAATCTATCTGGAATTAATTCTGGAGTATTGTATGTACAGAGGTCGAATTCTACTCTTTCCAATTGGCTAGGATTCTTACTGATTTTAAGTGGTTTTTATCTGATTTATATCTATTTCTGTTACAATATTTGACACTTTAACATTTTACATTCCAAAATTATTACAGCTTGGTCATCCACTTTTGAAAAGATGGAGTAGACTTAGTCTTCCCTTTTCTTCCTGCTAGGTGCAACTAAAAATTCTGGATATTCTGTACAAAAGAAACAAAATAAGAGTCTCAAAGATGGAGAGGAGGGAACTGGCTAAAGATGCCGAGACCCAGTGAATGACGCAGAGGTGAGTCCCTCAGGTTTTATTTTTTATTTTATTTTATTTTATTTTTGCCTCATGTATCCCAAACTTGGAAGTGAAGAAGCCAGCAACCCAGAAACACAAATAGGCACGCACACACACACACACACACACATACACACACACACACACACACATGCACGATCATAATGAAAGCCTGTTCTCATTAGCCAATGGACCAGAAAAGAGTCAACCTTACAAGAGAAAACTTTCAGACCATAACTTCCCACTCCAGCGAAATGTCACAGAAAAAATTGCAGTTATACCCTATACTCTGCAATAAAGACCAACTGAAGAGCCCAGAGGGTGTTGCCAGGTTAAAATACCCCTGTCAGCTGGTGTCAAAAGAAGCTTAGTACAGATTCAGGACTTTCATCCCACTCAGTGGGTACAAGGCCACCTACTCCCCTCTCCATGGTGTCAGTGGAGGCCATGTAAAGACTAGTCATGAGGGCCGGGCACAGTGACTCATGTCTCTAATCCCAGTACTTTGGAAGGCTGAGGCAGGTGAATCACCTAAGGTCGAGAGTTTGAGACCAGCCTGACCAACATGAAGAAACCCCGTCTCTACTAAAAATACAAAATTAGCCAGACGTGGTGGCACATGCCTGTAATTCCAGCTACTCGAGAGGCTGAGGCAGGAGAATCGCTTGAAGCCGGGAGGCGGAGTTTGCGGTGAGCCGAGTTCGCGCTATTGCACTCCAGCCTGGGCAACAAGAGCAAAACTCCGTCTCAAAAAAAAAAAAATAGTAATGAGGTGCCCTTCTTGCTGGGATAGTGTCAGAGAATTCCTAGTGGGAGCCTCGACTCCCATCCCCATCCAGATGTTATGAGGAATCCTCTCCCTTGGCCACCACATGTCAACAGAAGAGAAGCCAGACCTTTCAAGCCTACCTGCAGAAATAAGGCAGTCTCCCCTTTCATTCACTAGAGTGGTGTAAGAGAAGGCCTGCTAAAATAGGATTTAAATAAGATCCAATGTTTTGTGTCATGATGCACAAAATATACTTGTTTCAATAAAAAAAAAAATCACTTATCAAACCAAGAGCAAATAACTTTTTAGCAAAATAATAGAACATTTCAGGCGAGGCACGGCTCACACCTATAATCCCAGCACTTTGAGAGGCCGAGGCAGGTGGATCACCTGAGGTCAAGAGTTTGAGACCAGCCTGACCAACATAGCGAAACCCCATTTCTACTAAAAAGTACAAGAATTAGCTGGGCATGGGCCAGGTGCAGTGGCTCACACCTGTAATCCCAGCACTTTGGGAGGCCGAGATGGGCGGATCACGAGGTCAGGAGATCGAGACCATCCTGGCTAACACAGTAAAACCCCGTCTCTACTAAAAAAATACAAAAAAATTAGCCAGGCATGCCGGCAGGTGCCTGTAGTCCCAGCTACTGGGGAGGCTGAGACAGGAGAATGGCATGAACCCGGGAGGCAGAGCTTGCAGTGAGCCGAGATCGCGCCACTGCACTCCAGCCTGGGCGAGAGAGCGGGACTCAGTCTCAAAAAAAAAAAAAAAAAAAAAAAAAAAAAAAAAAAAGAGAATTAGCTAGGCATGGTGGTAGGCTCCTGTAATCCCAGCTACTCGGGAGGCTAAGGCAGGGAGAATCACTAGAACCTGGTAGGTGGAGCTTGCAGTGAGCTGAGATCGTGCCACTGCACTCCAGCTTGGGCAACACAGTAAGACTCAGTCTCAAAAAAAAAAAAAAAAAAAAAAAAAAAGATAATAATAATAGAACATTTCAACAAAGAAATATAAGATAAAAAGAACCAAATGGGAATTTTAGAACTAAAATATATAATAACCAAAATAGACAACTGAACAAATGGACTGAACAACAGAACTGAGAGAATAGAAGAAAGAATCAGAGAACTTGAAGACATAACAATAAAAATTATCCACTCTAAACATCAAAGAGAGAATAGATTGAAAAAAAAAAAGAAAGAACACAACCTCAAGTGCATATGGCTCTATAATAAAGACATAACATTAGTATTATTTGAGTTCCAGAAGGGGAGAAGAAAGACAGTGGTGCCGAAAAAGTACTTGAAGAAATAATGGCTTAAAATATCCCAAATTGACCAAAAAAGAAAAAAAAATAGATGTAAGAAATCTACATCAAAACACATCATAGTGAAACTTCTAAAAACTAAATACAAAGAAAAACTTTTGAAAGCATTGAGAAAGAAACAACATATTGGCTATATGGGAAAAACAATTTGGATAACAGTAGATTTCTCTTCAATAATCACAGAGGCGAGAAGACAGTGCTGCAATATTTTTCAAATGTTGAAAGAAAAAAAACAAACCTATCAGCCCAGAATCCTATATCCAGAGAAAATATTCTTCAGGAATAGAGATAAAATAAAGACATAAGATAAAAGAGAACTAAGAGAATTTAAAACCCACAGACCTACCCTAAAAAATGACTCAAGAAAGTTCTTTAAACATAAAGAACAGAATAAAAGAAAGACTCAGTACATTAGAAAGGAAGAAATTATACTTGAGCAAAAATATAAATAAGGACAATAGACTTTCTTTCTCCTCTTGAGTTTTCTATATATTGACAGTTGAAGCACAAAGCTGTAACACTGTCTAATGAGGTTCTCAATCTATGTAGAGGAATTATTCAAGATAAGTATTCAGACATACATTGGAGATATTGTGGGTTTGGTTCTAGACCAGTGCAACAGAAGTAGAATACTCATTCTTCTCAAGTGTTCATGAAACATTCTTCAAAATAGATCACATGCTAGGCTACAAAACAAGTCTTAAGAATTTAAGATTGAAATTATTTCAAGTCTCTTTTCCAATCACAATTGAATGAAACTAGAAATAAAAAAATAGAATAAAAACAGAAAAATTTACAAATACATGAAAATTAAACAACACACTCTCAAACAACTATTGGGTCAAAAAAGAAGTCAAAAGAAAATTAGAAAATATTTTGAGACAACAAAAATGAAAACACAACAAAACAAAACTTATGCATCAAAAACAGTTCTAAGAGGGAAGTTTACAGCAATAAACACCTACATTATAACAAAGAAAGATCCCAAGTAAGTAACCTAATTATATCTGAAGAAACAGAATATAAGAACAAACTAAATACAAAATTAGCAAAAATAAATAAATAAATAAATAAAGATCAGAGCAGAAATAAATGAAATAGAAAATAGAAAACATTTTTAAAAAACTGACAAAACTATAAGCTGGTATTTTGAAAAAATAAATAAAACTAGTAAAACCTTAACTAGACTTACTAAGGAAAAAAAGACAAAATATCAGAAACGAAAGAGGAGACATTACAGAAGAGTTCATAGAAAAGAATCATAAGAAACCATTATACAAAATTATATGCTAACCAATTGGACAACCGAAAAGAAATGGAGAAATTCCTAGAAACATACACTCTTCCAAGAGAGAATAAAGAACAAACAGAAAACCTAAACAGTCCAATAAAAAACAAGGAGATTGGCCGGGCGCGGTGGCTCACGCTTGTAATCCCAGCACTTTGGGAGGCCGAGGCGGGCGGATCACGAGGTCAGAAGATAGAGACCATCCTGGCTAACATGGTGAAACCCCATCTCTACTAAAAATACAAAAAATTAGCCAAGTATGGTGGCAGGCGCCTGTATTCCCAGCTACTCGGGAGGCTATGGCAGGAGAATGGCGTGAACCCGGGAGGCGAAGCTTGCAGTGAGCCGAGATCGCGCCACTGCACTCCAGCCTGGGCGACAGAGCGAGACTCCGTCTCAAACACAAAACAAAACAAAATAACAAGGAGATTGAAGGAATAATAATAATGATAATAAACTGTCAACAAAGAAAAGTCCAAGACCAGTAAGCTTTGCAGGTGAATTTTACCAAACAAATAAAGAAGAATTAATACTATTGCTTCTTAAACTATTCCAAAAATAGAAGAAAAGGGAACACTTTTAAAGTTATTCTAGGAAGCCAGCATTACTCTGATATCAAAGCTAGATGAAGGCACCTCAAGAAAACAAACAAACAAACAAACAAACTATAGGCCAATATCCCTGATAAACAGACACAAAACCCCTCAACAGAATACAATCAAATTGAATATAACAGCACATTAAAAAAATTATACAGCACGACCAAGTAAGATTTACCCCATGGATGTAAAAATGGCTCTACTTATGCAGATAAATCAATGTGATATACCACGTTAACAGAACGAAGGATAAAAATCGCATGATCATCTCAATAGACGCAGAAAAAAGTATTTGACACAATTGAACACTTCGTGATAAAAACTCTTAATAAGTTACATATAGGAGGAATTTACCCCCGCACAAGAAAGGCCACATATGACAAGCTCACAGCTGACAGCATATTTAATGGTAAAAAGCTAATGTCTTTCATTCTAAGATCTGGAACAAGGCCAGGATACCCACTCTTGCCACTTCCTTTCAATTACATAGTACTAGAAGTCTTTACCAGCGAATTAGCCAAGAAAAAAAAATAAAAGGCATCCAAACTGGAAAGGCAGAAGTAAAATGATTTCTGTTTGCAGATGACATAGTCCTATATATATATATATTTTTTTTAAAAAAACTCTAAAGTACACACACACACACACACACAGAGAGAGAGAGAAACTGTTAACTTATAGACATATTCAGTGAAGTGGAGGAATATAAAATCAACATACAAAAAATTAGTTTCATTTCTATAGACTGAAAAAGAAATTAAGAAACAATTCCATTTACAAACGCATCAAAAAACCCAAAATACTTGGGAATAAACTTAACCAAGAAAGTGAAAGACTTGTACACTCAAAACTACAAAACATGGACAAAAGTTTTTTTAAGACGCAGATGGAAATATTTTTCATGTTCATTGACTGGAGGAATTAATATTGTTAAAATGTTCTTCCTTCTGGTAGGAGATAGCTTAAAAAATTAAGAAAAGAAAATGCTCTTACTTCCCAAATCAATCAATAGGTTCAATGCAATCTCCAACAAAATCCCAATGGCATTTTTGCAGAAATAGAAAAAAAATCCTATTATTCATCTGGAAACACTGAAGACCCTCAAAGCCTGCAGTAATCAAAACAGTGTGGTACTGACATCAAAACAGACGTATAGACAAATGGAATAGAATACAGAACCCAGAATGGAAGCCAGGCATATATGGTCAACTGATATTTACCAAGGGTGCCAAGAATATACTATGGAAAAAAGAATCTCTTTAATATATTGTGTTGGGAAAATGAGATATTCACATGGAAAAGAATGCAATGAGAGCACTATCTCATGACACATACAAAAATCAACCACAATGGATTAAAGACTTAAATATAAGACATGATAAATAAAATATTAAAATAAAACATGGGGGGAAAGCTTCTAGATGTTGGCCTGGGCAATAATTTCTTCTATAAGACACCAAGAGCACAGGCAAGAAAAAAAAAAAGCAAAAATAGAAAAGTGGAATTATATGAACTAAAAAGCTTCTATACAGCTTACAGAATTGTTAAACAATTAACAGAATGAAAAGGCAACCTGTAGAATGGAAGAAAATATTTGCAGACCATATATCTAATAAGGAGTTAATACCCAAAATATGTAAGGAATTCCTACAACTCTATAGGAAAAACCCCAATAACTGATTCATGCTTTCTTGAATTATACTGAGAAAAAAAATCATGTTTATTAAAATTTTCTTTATGTGTCTTATAGTTTATCTTCATTTCTGTTTCAGAGTCTCTCCATAGGCCCCAGTTGGCTATTTTCTCTCTATTCACCTTTAAAAGAGAGTTTTATCTGTGTCTTGCATTTGTATAATTGAGGAGTATCCTTTTTGATTCCCCTTATGTGTTAAATGAATTCCTTTTGAATTCTGGAGTCCAGCAGCTTGAGGAGGTGTGCAGTGAACTGTAGGTCAAGAACCTAGATCTGCATCATTTCTTTTCTGCTATGTGAGAAGCTGCCATGCTATCTACTGTGTCTGGTCACTACAACCAGGTCAAGCTCAGACCCCTTCCTGATGTGTCAGCCTCCTGTGTTTGGACAAGCCGTCCCCTCCCTGCCTGATCTCTGCTTGGCTGCGTAAACAACTGGGAGTCCTATTTCAGCTGTTTTCCAGTCCCTCAGCAATGGGCATTTGCAATCTGAGTCCTACCTAAGGTTGGAGTACCATTTGGCCCTGTTGGCCCCTCACTCTCTCCTTCTTGAAACTCTTTCCTTGCTTTCTGGGACTCTGATATTCCTCTGACTTGCCTTCTATCTTCATGACTATTTTTCTCAGTATCATTTGACAGCTCCCCTTGTTCAACCTGACCAGTACATGTTTTCTCCTCACAAATCTGTCTTGGTGTTGTTTTTATTCACACACTCTCAAAGGGTGACCAACTACTGCAGTTTGTTCAAGCCTGAGAATGTTCCCATGACATACGACTTTCAGTGCCAAAATCGAGAAAGTCTCAAAGAAGAATGATTTGCTGACCCTCCCATACAAATCTTTGTTCCATTGGTTTCAAGTACCATTTGGATGTGAAACACTCTAAAATTTATTTATTCGGCCCAGACTTCTCTTCTGATCTCATTTCCAGCTGTGTACTAGACATCTCTGAATGTTCCCTCCCACTCCAAAATACCTTCTACATTCTCTAACTCAGGATACTTTACAGCATTTATCCAGTTGTCCCATCTATCACAGGGAAATGATCCCCGACTCTTCCATCTCCCTCCATCCTCACATCCAATTATTCGACAAATTTTAGTAATTCGAATTTGATTTAAAAATGCTTTCATAAATGCCGGTCCATGATCTCTTACCCAGAATACTGTTGCATCTTGTTAAACGGTGTGTAGTCCATAGGATGTTTACGACTCTCCTGGTTCCACTCCGTCCGGACAAATGTCGGTATTTCACCTCTCAGCTCCTTGGAGATAGTCATGTACTTTGGCCATAACATATCAGCAGATATGACGTGGGACACTCTGCTGTATGACGAGCTGGTGACTGATTTGCTCCATTTTCCTCTCCCTGCTGTGGCAAATAACAACCCTTCATGGTGGAAACTTGTCAGTCTGCATCCCCGTGTGAGGACGAGGTGGACCAGAATCCATGAAAGATGTGCAGCCTGAGTGAGAAAAACATTTTTATTGTTTGAGCCACTGAGATTTGGGGGATATTTATTACCATAGGACAACAAAACTTACACTGACAAATACATGTGGCCTCTGCAGCTTCCACGTTTGGCTGCTCTAAACAATTTTCCACACAATAACCAGAACAATCTTTCAAATTATATGAAAAATGGATTAGTCAATCCGTGTTCAATGATTTCTTATGGACTTAGGAAATACAATTCTTTTTCTTTCTTTTTTTTTTTTTTTTTTCTTGAGATGGAGTCTTGCTGTGTCGCCAGGCTGGAGTGCAGTGGCACAATCTCGGCTCACTGCAACCTCTGCCTCCCGGTTCAAGCAATTCTGCCTCAGCCTCCCAAGTAGCTGGGATTACAGGCACCTGCCACCATGCCCAGGTAATTTTTGTACTTTTAGTAGAGACGGGGTTTCACCATGTTTGCCAGACTGATCTCGAACTCCTGACCTCGTGATCTGCCCGCCTCAGCCTCCCAAAGTGCTGGAATTACAAGCATGAACCACCGCGCCCAACCGGAAATACAATCCTTAATGCAGGCTATCATGTCTTGTCTCTCTCTCCAGCTTCTCTCTGCTTGCACCTCTCTCTCACACTCTTTTGCTCTCTCTCTCTCTCTCTCTCTGGTTCTGTTTGTTTCAGACATAATACATTTCTTTCAAATGCTCAACTGCTCCATTTTCTTTTACCTCAGTACCTTCACAAACATTTTGTTCATTCCTCCTCACTCGCCTTAAGAGCAATTAATTTTCTTTTGAGTGGTCTCCTAAAAGTTACGCTTTCTAGGATAATTTTTGGACTCCAGAATTAAATTAGTCTTACCTGTTATATGCTTCTGTGGCACTCTGCTATTTTTCATAGTAAAACCCAGGGTACTTATCATTTATTTTAAAAAATTTCCCACTGGAAGCTCCGTGAGGCCAAGGGGCTCTGCATACCTTGGTTCTATCCCCAGCATCTGATAGAGTGCCTGGCACGTAAGAGCTTACATAAGTATTTGTTAAGTCAATTGAATAAATTAACAACAAAAATTCCCATTGCAGTGTCTGTTAACTAAAGTGTGTGTTACAGGGATGAGACTTTTTCCCAAGGCTGGGGTATTTGGCACTTTTCTGCAATGTATTCCGCTCACAAGTGCTGTTGCTGATGCCTAGAATGCTATTCCTTTCCTCCCCTACCACACCCACAAATTTCGTTTTCCATTTTCTCAGCCCACTGTCTTGCTCTTTGCCTGACTAGTTCCCATCTGTCCTTCAGGTCTCAGCTTAAATATAATTTCCTTGGAGAATATTTCTCACAGTCTCCAGACCACATCAGACTCACTCTTTTATACTGTCATGATAACTGATTTTTTCTTTTTTTATTTAACTTTTATTTTGAGTTCAGGGGTACATGTGAAGGTCTGTTACATAGGTAAACTTGTATCATGGACATTTGTTGTACAGATTATTTCATCACTCAATATTAAACCTAGTACCCATTAATTATTTTTCCTGCTCCTCTCCCTCCTCCCTTCCTCCACCCTCGTGTAGGCCCCAATGTGTGTTGTTCCCCTCTATGTATCCACATTTTTCATTGTTTAGCTCCCACTTATAAGTGAGAACATGCAGCACTTGGTTTTCTGTTCCTGCATTAGTTTGCTAAGGATAACGGCCTCCAGCTCCACCCTTGTTCCTGCTAACGATATGATCTCATTCTTTTTCATGGCTTCGTAGTATTCCATTGTGTATATGTACTACATTTTCTTTATCCAGTCTACCATCAATAGGCATTTAGGTTGATTCTATGTCTTTGCTATTGTGAATCGTGCTGCAATGAACATACACATGCATGTGTCTTTGTGATAGAATCATTTATATTCCTTTGGGTATATACCCAGTAATGGGATTGCTGGGTTGAATGGTGTTTCCGTTTTTAGATCTTTGAGGAATCAACACACTGTCTTGTTTCCACAATGGTTGAACTAATTTACACTCACACCAACAGTGTATAAGTCTTCCTTTTTCTGTGCAACTTGGCCAGTGTTTGTCATTTTTCAACTTTTTAATAAAAGCCATTCTGATTGACACTGATTCTTTTCACTGCAGTCCTACAAAGTCATTTGGTGAGTTACCACTGCTGTCACCAATATTAGAACCAAGCTCACTTCTGCTTTTACCATTGCCCACTAATAGTTACTCACTGTGCACCATGTACTCTGGGCACTCTTCTGTGTCTTGCCTTACATAGATGATCTGCCTATAGCCTCAGAATGTCATCTTAAAAGAGGATTGATAAGACCTTGATATGGAAATCAAATTTGCATTTTTACTTCAGAGCTTACATATTTTTTTTTTTTTTTCTTTGAGACGGAGTCTCGCTCTGTCGCCCAGGCTGGAGTGCAGTGGCGCAATCTCAGCTCACTGCAAGCTCCGCCTCCCGGGTTCATGCCATTCTCCTGCCTCAGCCTCTCTGAGTAGCTGGGACTACAGGCGCCCACCACCACGCCCGGCTAATTTTTTGTATTTTTAGTAAAGACGGGGTTTCACCGTGGTCTCGATCTCCTGACCTCGTGATCCGCCCGCCTCGGCCTCCCAAAGTGCTGGGATTACAAGCGTGAGCCACCGCGCCTGGCCCAGAGCTTACATATTTTAACCAGTATATTTTATTTGGTTAATGTTTTTGACCCATACTGTGATTATTCTCCTTTGAATAACTGAATTTATTTTATTCACATTTCTTGTTATGTTATCTTTGGCTTCGTTTCTGTAATTTCATTTTGTATCATGTTTTCTGTTTTTACTCATACATTTCTTTAAAAACGTATTTATTGAGCATTGACAGTATACCAAGTATGATGTTAGATGCTGGGATACAGCAGTGAACCAAATAGAATTTCTGCCTTCGTAGAATTGATTTCTAGTTAGGAGAGGCAAAAAATTATAATAATAACAACAAATAAATATACAATGGTGGTGATAAGCACTGTGGAAAAAAATAAAGTAGGAAAATAGGAATAAGAAGCATGGTTATGGGAAGGAGTGCTGCTATTTATTTAGGGAGGTCACTTGGGGCGTCACGTTGATGTTTATTTTAAATGACTTCATTATAAATACTTCGTTTTCTTCTTTTGCGGTGGGTATTTGTTTTGCTGTGTGTGTTTTCCATCTGATACGTATGTTTACACAATTGTCTAACCATATGCATATGTCTTTATTTTTATCATCTTCAGACAGTAGCTGTTGATGGTTTCTATGAAAGGTAAGGAAACCAAAGAAATGATACTTTCTTTAGCTTCTCTCCTGCCCACGTCTACCCGATTTTTTAAAAGTTGTGGCATAAGATGGTCCCATAAGACTCATGGGAATTATGCTATGTGAGAAATTCAGATTATAAGACATCTCCTGGCAAGCACATGTATGAGCAACTCGGCCATAGTGAGCGTCACTATGCAGCCACGTTCTCAGTAGTATAGTTTGCACAGGTTTTAGTAAGCCCTGGCAGGTCCATGATTTGCTAGTTTGTAGTGGTGATGATCCTATGAATTATTTGCATTATTTGTA
The DNA here is from genome assembly GCF_006542625.1 of Nomascus leucogenys. Lineage (NCBI taxonomy): Eukaryota > Metazoa > Chordata > Mammalia > Primates > Hylobatidae > Nomascus > Nomascus leucogenys. Next base: position 65,363,345 of record NC_044399.1, read on the forward strand.
CTGATTTTGAGGGTCATTTACTATTTATTTATTTTATTTATTTATTTACTTATTTTGAGATGGAGTCTCGCTCTGTCACCCAGGCTGGAGTGCAGTGGCACGATCTTGGCTCACTGCAAGCTCTGCCTCCCGGGTTCATGCCATTCTCCTGTCTCAGCCTCCCGAGTAGCTAGGACTACTCGGCCACCCGCCACCATGCCCAGCTAATTTTTTATATTTTTAGTAGAGACGCAGTTTCACCGTGTTAGCCAGGATGGTCTCAATCTCCTGACCTCATGATCCACCCGCCTCGGCCTCCCAAAGTGCTGGGATTACAGGTGTGAGCCACCATGCCCTGCCTACTATTTACTTTTAATTTTTAACTATTTTCATGTTTTTAGAAACAGGATCTCGCACCTCCACCACCCAGGCTAGAGTTCAGTAATGCAATCACAGCTCACTGCAGCCCTGAATGCCAAGGGCTCAAGCCATCCTCCGGCCTCCCAAAGTACTATGATTATAGGCATGAACCACTGTGCCAGGCCTTACTTTTATTTAAAGATTCAATTACTCAAACATTGAGTAGATATGATTTATTTGTAACTGAATGAAGTACAATTATAAATTTTTATTTTGATAATTCACTTTACAAGGAATTTTTTTTTTTTTTTTTGAGATGGAGTTTCACTCTTGTTGCCCAGGCTACAGTGCAATGATGCTATCTTAGCTCACCACAACCTCCACCTCCCGAGTTCAAGCAATTCCCCTGCCTCAGTCTCCCAAGTAGCTAGGATTACAGGCATGCGCCACCATGCCCAGCCAATTTTATATTTTCAGTAGAGATGGGGTTTCTCCATGTTGGTCAGACTGGTCTTGAACTCCTGACCTCAGGTGATCCACCTGACTTGGCCTCCCAAAGTGCTGGGATTACAGGTGTGAGCCACCAGACCCGGCCTACAAGGATTTTTTAAGGAAAAGATTACCCTCCAAATAGAAAATTTCATTATGTTTTCTACTTTTTCAGCATTAATAAAAATTTATATTGTTTTATGTGGCTATAGTTTTCAAAATTCTTTAAGTTGGTTTAACGAACATTTTCAATCTTTTTTCATGTCTTTTCATCTCTCTTGGAAATTTCAATTAAGTTATCAGATACTTTGTTTTTTTCCCCACAAGAACTTATGGATGTTATATTTATTTTGTTCCTGCATATTTAAATATGTCCGCCTTGCTGTAAAACATTTGCTCCCATTCCGTAACTGAGGAGTTGTAGATATTGCTATAGAGAACTTTGAACCCAGTTCGATTCTTTCTTTTGCCCCGTAGGTAGCTTTTAAAAATAAATGTGATTATTTTGCTTGGTTATTTATTTATTGAGAGGCTGGGGAGACATACAGAGGAGGTGCTGGATGTTATAGGATACGTAATCATGGAAGCCAAAACATTTAATGGCTATGTTTGGTTGATCAGTTTTTCTTGGGACACAGTGTGACCTTTCAATCATAAGACATATATCTACCTTTGTTTTATAAAATGTCTTCTCTCATATGTTTGGATATTTTATTTCTACCACGTTTGTTCAGTTTCCTTTGCGGGGTGTTCACAAATTACATGCATATTTATTCACTGTCTTATTTTCCCTGGAACTCTTTGGCTTTTCCACGTATTTTGTTCATTTCTTTCTAACTCGGCCTGTCCTCCATGTTTCTCTTTCTCAGCAATATTTATTTTAATTTCAGCATGGCTTTAGCTTCAAATTTTTTTTCTCTTCTGCATTTTCGCCAGATATCTCTCAGCTCACATTTATTTCCTTGTATTGCCTTATCATGTCTTCTTTGATCCCTATATCTCTTCTTGAGCTCTGATTTTCACAGGCACCATAGTCAATTCTTTGACTCTGGATAAATGTTTGTGTGTACTGTTGTTCTGCTTGCAGAGTAATTCTTCTGAGGTCTAGCCTCCATCTGGCTTTGTTTGGCATGTTTCTTTCTTCCATCCAGTTATAGCCGTGCATATTTCTCAGGCTGGCTCTTTTCTGATTATTACTTATCTCTAAATGAGGGGCAGTTATTTCCTGGGTCAAGTATTTGCTAAAAAATTGGAGGAGGAGGAGAACAGGAGGACATTTTACAGGGCACAAGGCACTCTTCCTCGAACTTTGGAGTGGGTTTCTGCTAAGAGCTCAATTTCCTCCCCCTTTGTCCACTAAGAATGACTATATCATTCACCTGTGTGTAATAAGTAGTCGTACTTATGGGACGGGATTTAGTGTGTATCACATTTCAGTAGATGGTGACTGCCACCTCTCTACCTTGCCATACAGGCCACTGGCTTTTCACAAAGATACCGTGTCTGTGTAATTTATCATCCAGCGCCGGCTCTGCCTGTCACTAGATAACATGGAATGGGACTTGGAGATGTTTCTAGTGCCCAAGCAGTCCCCACATCCAGACATTCCAGCAAGGAGCCATTGGCTGGCCTTTTTAAGGTGATGGAACTTACATTTGCAGTACTCTGCCATGGAGTATATTCACTCTTGATATTCGCCACCAATTTGATCCAACTTTCATTTTGTTTAGCAGCTACATTTTGTAGTTTGTGGTTGCAGATGCTTCTCAGTTTCATGAGGCTTTCTCTTCTATGTTTTTTCATTCTTCTTGTTGCCTTTAATTGATTTAGGAAGGAGAGTGGGAAAACATGTTTTACTCCATTGTTAATTGGACAGCCCAGTATCCTTTTTATCCCCCTCTGTATACTTTCATGGTTTTTGCCAACTGGAGCGAGAAATATGAGGGTCATTGCCTCTCATCTGCACATTTGTTTCCTCTCTTGTGTATTCTTGCAACGTACTGGCTTTGGACTTGATTCATGCCATTCTTTCGTCCCCAAAATATGTATGGAACACCCATTCAGTGCCAGAGCCCCGATCAATGTTTTGTAATTCTCGCACTCATAAAGTATACAGTCCAGAAGCAGGTAAACATCAACCGACCGAACAAAAACATCTCACAAAATTAATGTAAAATTAGGAACTATACTAAATGATCTAGATGGACTACTCTCCAGTGCAAACTTCCGTGATAATGGAAATCGTCTGTACCTACATGTCCAATATGGTAGCCACTAATTGCATACGATTATTGAGCACTTTAGATGCAGGCAATGTGCTGAGAAAGTGAATTTCAAATGTTATTTAAATTTAATTAATTTAAATTTAAACACACGTGCAGATAAAGACTACTTACTGGACGGTGCAATTCTAGAGGGAAAGGACAAGGGGTATGAGATAGGACAACAGGGAGGAAGTTTAGTTAAGGGTGTTGCACAAGAAAGACGTTACATTTTATTTGAGACATAAAAGGTAAGAAGAGGATATCTAGGTAAAGGACATGGAAGAACATCATTAGAAACTGAAAGGAAAAAATGCATAGGCCTTGAGGGAGGAGAATATGTGACGTGTACAGGAACTGAAAGAGAACCAGCGAGGGGGCAAATTGATGGAGGGGGAGGGCAGTGTAAACAAAGTTCATTACCCAGTGGCATGGTTCAGGCACTCCAAATCCTATAACCCAGCATTAACTTTCTGCTGGGTTACTAGGGTTTGGAATGCCTGAAATCAGATTGAGCTCATACTACCCCAAAATATTTGAACAGTCTTATGGTCTAAATGAATGTAAAAATGGATTATATGTACAATTAGCTTTGAAATAATGATATTTTCCCCACACTATGCAGCATGCTGCTAATGAAAAAAATTTTAAATATTGATAGGCTGTATTAGAAAGTAAAAACTTTATAGAGTAAGAAAGGAAGGGGGAGGCTAAGGAATCAACAATGAACTTCAGAATGAAAAAGAGATTTGGATTCAGGTCATCTTTTTTCTATTTTTACATCCTCTCCAGTGATTGATAGTGTTGCCTACTTTGTCAAATCAAAACCAGGCAACATTTTACTAAAAAGTGATCTGTGCTCCACTTATCCTATTCATTTGCACAGAGGACTTTTAGGGCAGAAAACTATTCTGCATGATACTATACTGGTGTATGCATTTGCCCAAAATCATAGAATGTATGACAGCAAGAGTGAACCCTAATTAAACTATGGACCTGGGTGATAGGGATGTGCCAATGCAGGTTCATCAGCAGTAACTAATGTGCCACTCTAGTGGAGAATGACAACAAAGGGTCAGGCTGTGCCTGTGTGGACACAATGATGTATGAGAAATCTTTGTATTTTCCTATCAATTTTGTTGTGAACTTACAACTGCCCTAAAAATAAAGTCTATTAAAAAAAACCCAAAACAAACAGAAAAGCCAATTTTAGGGGTGATGGATACATTTATTATCTTAATTGTATAAGATACAATTTGTGATGGTTTTACAGCATATACCTATGTCAAAACTTATCCAATAGTATACTTTAAATATGGACAGTTTATTATGTTTCAATTATATCTTAATCAAAGTATTTTTTAAAAGTGATCTGTCATCAAAATGGGCTTATACATATGTTCATTTATGAGGCTTTCATAAGCTGATCTCTGGATGTAAGGTGATAAAGGCAAGTGGAGATGCTGAGGCTCTTGTCCTGTTCAAAATATCTGTGGGCTGCTATGACTTGGGCTGGACAAGGACAGGGAAGAAGGACAAGGAATAAGCAGTGGAAATCAGCTTGTCCAGCTTCGAGCTGTGCAGTAAATTTCGGGCTGGATCACCAATGCAGAGTTCCAAGGGGCTGGCAGAGGTGTACTTGGGGCCAGATTTGGGGAGGGAATCTAAGAGCCCTGGGAGGAGAGGGCTTCTGTCAATGAAGTGTCTAGGTGCCGTGGCTCACTCTCTCTTGGCTGGGAAGGCCTGGCCTTGAACCCCTATTTCCTGCTCTTTCTACTCTTTCTTCATCCATTTAACTTAGTGGTTTTTTAAACCAAACTTGGTGGTTGTGAAGCAGGATATTTTCCGGACCTCATTCGTGGGTGGAAACTGGAGTGCATGGGTGCTGGCAGGGGCAAACTCCACTCACTCGCTGCTCCACTCCTTGTAGGAGGGGGAGCACAGGTGATCAGGTGCAGGAGCCAGGGTAAGCACTTTTCTGTACTGGCAAGAACGAACTCCATACTGGCCCCATGCCAGCATCTAGGGGAGGGTGCCCACAACCCCCAAAGCCCGAGAAAAAGAGTACCCTTTTAGCTTTGCCATCTGCAGACAGCTTAAGTATTAACAGCTCAGTGGAGGGTCAGTGTGACAGCCTTTTGCACCCACACTCGTGGCACCAAGTTCTTGTCCAGGCTCCAGGACGAATGAGGTCACAAGACCGAATTGAAGGTAGTAAATGCAGGAGATTTTATTGTTGATGACAGTGGCTCTCAGTGGGAAGGGGAGCTGAAAAGGGGATGGAGTGGGAAGGTAATCTTCCCCTGAAATCCAGCTGTCCCTGGCCAGACTCCTCTCTGAAGCTATACCATCAAGCTGTCCCTCTGAAGTCAAGCCACCTCTCTCCAACATCCAACAGTAGTCTCTGATGTCCAGCTGCTTTTCCTGTCTGTGCTGGCTGAGCCTGGGGTTTTTTATGGGCACAGGATGAGGGTGGCGTGGGGCACGGGTGGTCTTGGAAAAGGAAACATTCGAGCAGGAAAACAGGAATGTAAGTTCTCACTTTGGGCCACACTTCCAAACTTGAGGGTGGGGCCCTCGCCAGAGACTGGCCCACTTCTGCCCAGAATTTCCCTGCCTCCTGTCCCTATCACTTGGGCTGTCACTTCTCTTGGACTCATTGAGAGTCCTGTTTGTCTCATGTATTCTCTAGAGAAACCAATTCCCATTGTAGCAAATGCATGGTGGGCTTACTGGAGACCAACAGGAGGGTAAGTGCTTGCATCTTGAATTCCTAGAGGGTGGGAAATCTCACTCTCAGAAAACTTCCCAAAATAAGGTACATCCATTCTAAGGTGTTCTAAGTGGCCATTATTAATGATAAAGAAGGCTCAAATATAGTGAAAGAGAAAGAGTTCTTAGATTTCTCCACTTTGGCTTCAAGGCGCCTCTGTACATCTATTTTTAGTGCATCTAATTTTATAGAGATCAATGGCAGATCCAAACCTTAAACAGCGATGCAGACAGTTCTAAGGTAGGAGGGAAGAAAGGAGAGAAAAGGTTTGTTATGGGGCACAGAAAAGAGGAGAGAGGGAAGGAGCAGCTAAAAGGAAGGGAGGGAGAGAGTCAGATACTAGGTAAGAAAGTGGGGAGATGTCAGGGATGAGAAGAGGAAGAGACCGTGGGACACAGGCGGGGACGGAGGTGGGGGTGGGACTGGGAGCCAGACAGAAAGAGTGAGCAAGGACACAGAGTGGATTTGAGCTGATTCCTGCTGTCTGGCGTGAACTGCTCCTGTCTGCTGATGATGTGAAGTGGTTGTGGGTTCTTATCTTGGCTCTTTGAACAGCAATCACTTCTGGAGCCACTTAGAACAAATCTTTTCTTGCTTTGAGAAACGGCAATGTGCTTTTGTTTTCAAGCCTTGGAATATAAATTTTGAAGTACAGATTTATTTTCTTAAGGAATTTTGTACATCATAAAAAGAACAGAGACTTTTTTTCAGGATCTCTGCACTGGCAGTTATTATACAAATGATGGTGGACAAATTCCCTGGACCCTGAGGAGCTGCCTCATAGTTATCCTTTGAGAGAGGTAGACAGACTGTTCTAGAATGCCTGCAGGCTGTCTGTAATTCAGTATTTTATTTTCAGTGTTCCAAGCCCTGTAGGTACAAGCTAAATCTAAAATTTGGGGAGCAATTATGTCTTCATTGTGTTAAAATGATGAAGGCAGAAAGGGCAGAAAGAGGTCTTTTGGGAATAAACCATTCACTGCTCCTGCTCTTCAACCCTCGGAAGGCCATCCCCTCCCCACCATGGCCAGGGGTGTAACTGTCTACACAGAGCTTCTAGACCCCACCTGCCCAGGGGTTGGGGCTGGGGCTGGGAATTCCACGTTCTCACAGTAAACTGTCAAGTCAGCGTTTCCTAAGCACACACGTATCACTCTGGAAAAAAAAAAAAAAGAAAAAAAGAAAATCCTAGCACTTTTCTCTGTAAGTAAGAAATGAAGACACTGAGGAGGGAAAACACCAGTATGGAAAAACAAACTTTGTTTTCCTCAGGTTACAAGGCATCTCCGTGTATGAAACAGAAATAAAAAATGTCAGAAAACACTTTCTGCTAGTTCAATTCAATTTTTGGAATTATCCTGACAATAATGACATTCATCAAACAGGAGGATAGTTTTTGGTTTTAGGCACTAATACTCAGTTTAAATCTGTCCTTTCTGAATAGGCGATGACATAATGGTCATAAATAACATCATATTTATTTGCAAATGCAGTTGTTTTTTGTTCAAAGGGATTCTGCTCATTTAAAAACATAAATCGAATGAGTACTTGGCTTCTGTCGGTAGTCTCAGTAAAGTACTACTGATAACACTAATGTAGTTCAGATAATAGTAATCATTTATTGTTTCAATATGTACCGTTTAAACATAACTATGTTTATAGGGTTGAAAGGAAACTTGGAAGCGAAATAATCCTCAAACGTTTGAAATCCAGTTGAAAAGACAAGATAAGATAGTAATTAATTAGTCGGTTAATTAATCAATTAATTCATTTGTGCACTAAATGTTTATTGCCAGACACTTTGTAAAGTAATGTGGATATGAGCAAAAATAGACTTGATCTTTGACCTTGGGAAATCTTTAGTCTAGTGTGGGAGAGAGACGGGAATCAAATAACCATAGCAACAGATATAAAATTAAACTGCGAGAAGGGCCTTAGCCTGTGTTATGAGAGTGTAAACTTGTAATTACTGCCTCATATTTGTATGAGGGTTTGTAAAGCTTTAAGGCATGAGAGTAGCGTTTTAACTGTTTCAGATGTGTCACAATGAAGGGGTGAGTTAATTCCTTTAGTAAACAAACATGTATTATTTTTAAAAATGCCTGTGAGATTAGAAGTCTAAGAGGTCACTGGAAAAGCCAGAGTCTGCATTTAGAGCAAAGGTTTGAAAGTGAGAGGGATCAGCATGTCCTCAAGGATCAGTTTTGCAGGTGAAGGGGCAAGACGGCAACATGTGTGGCAAGAGAAGAGAAGGAATGCATGTGTGATAGGGCCAGATCATCAGAGGCCTTGAAGGCCAGGCTCAACTCTTTTGCCTAGAGTCTAAAGGTTCGTGGTCCCCAAACCCAATGATCTCACATCACTTAGATAATTTTTTTTTAAGATACAGATTTCCAGGTTTCAGATTAACCTAGTCATTCTCAGTCTGGAGCAAGACACTTGGCAATTGCTTTAAAACATAGTGGATTGGCCAGGCGAGGTGGCTCACGCCTGTAATCCCAGCACTTTGGGAGGCTGAGGTGGGTGGATCACAAGGTCAGGAGATCGAGACCATCCTGGTCAACATGGTGAAACCCCGTCTCTACTAAAAATACAAAAATTAGCTGGGCATGATGGCGCACGCCTGTACTCCCAGCTACTCAGGAGGCTGAGGCACGAGAATCACTTGAACCCAGGAGGCAGAGGATGCAGTGAGCTGAGATTGCACCACTGCACTCCAGCCTGGCGACAGAGTGAGACTCTGTCTCAAAAAATAAAATAAGATAAAATAAAATAAAATACAGTGGATTGTAGAAAACTTGAGATGTAATAAGGCCAAAAGATCAGAAGGCAGCTGCCACTGACAACAAAGTTGTTGCTGGGAGTGAAGGCAGGCCACACCACACAGGGCCAAGTGTGGAAACACCTCAATCACTCAGGAGTCAGGGGAGTGGGCACTGTGGGCCAAAAGCTTTCTTGTGGTTCCTGCAGCAAGGAACAGGTGAGGCAGAGTAAGCAGATTCATGATTGGCTAATTTGGGTAATTTCAGTGGCTCTGGGGCACGGGGCTGTCCCTAGTTGTCTGGTACCTGGCCCTGAGGTTATTAGGTCAGGTGGAGAGTGGCCTGCAGTGTGAAAGCCCAATAGAGGAGGCGGTTGGTGTGTGGGCTCCGGATGGATTGGTGTGTATTTGAAAATCATATTTATGATACTTAGGAACTGGCTAACTCTGGGAAGAGCAGCCTTCCAGGGTGAGCAAGGCTCCAGGTATCAAAGCCTCAGAATACAGAAAATAAAAGGCATGGTTAATACCACAGTTTCTGGGGATATTTTTGGTTCTTGCAACTAGTGGGGGAGCTACAGACCCCTAATGAGTGAAGGCCAGGACACTGCTAAACATCCTACCAGACACAGAACAGGCCCTGCCGTGAGGAATTATGTAGGCCCTAGTCTCAATAGCTTGAAAGTTGAGAAACCCTGAAAATTTGCAAAGTCCCCAAGGACAACCCAGGAATCTATATAATTTTGAAACTCCTGAGAAGATTCAGAAGATAACTTGATTTGGGGATCATTGGTATAGACAGTTGGGAGCTACTGAAGGGTTTTGAGCAAGAAGGTGGTTTGGGGTTAAAGTTTCCGGGAAAAAAAAGTCAGATGTATTGATGCAGTAAATATACAAGAACACGCATGAAAAAGAGTGACATCAACTTTAGGACCACACAAACTCTGAGGCAGGAAGAAGAAGAATGGGATCAGTAGGGTGACAAATGAGGTTTCAACTTCATCTTTAAATTTTTGCTTCTTAATTAGAGATCCAAAGCAGATTTGGATAAATGTTATCACTTAATGATGTTGGAGATTGGGTACATGGATAATTATGATACTATTTTTAGCACCCCTCTGAATATTTGAAAATTCCTATAATAAACACTTCAAAAAGTCACGCATATGAGACATCTAGCATTGACATAATAGGAGATAAAGAAGTTGAAAGTCCACAGAGCGGTGGGAGAAAAACATATTTTCTCATCAGAAAACTCATTCCATCTTTACACAGTTCTGACTGCGGAAAAGATATAGCTTTTCTGTATTTCAATATATGGAGAGGGCTACAATTGTCCCCAACTACTGTCCAATTTCTGAGTCTTCTGTGTTCCATGGTCCTCACTATGGAACTTCTCATACAGGTGGCTTGGTCCATGATACAGGAACTGTGTCTTATTTTCATTGTATCTACACAGCTTAGTACAGTTCTTAGTCAATAGAAGACAGGTAATACATATTTATTGAACACTAATCACTTGGTAGTTTCCCCCCAACCCCTCTAAAGTGGTAGAGTTGCAGCCCGCATTCTTGGATGTTTTACCTAAGAAATGGAATGTTCTATTTCCTTTCTCCCCTGAAAATGTTGAATCCCATTAGTGGGCAAAATTTCTCTGCATTCTCAGAATGACAGATTCTGCGAAGGAGTGGTACATGACATTTGGTACAAGAAACGTGTGTTTTGAAAGAATTAGCCATCTACCCTTTAATCATGTAGGGTCAAGGGATATCTCTTCTACGGCTGTAATTTATCTCACAGGACATAATGTATGAAAAGTGCTTTGCAAATGTTATATGAATCTAAGGTGATAGTTGCAAGTCTACTCTCATGTATCCCAAAGCATGTATCATGGTTGTAATTTCTTTTTTTTTTTTTTTTTGCTGGAGACACAGATTTCTTTTTATTATTATTTTTTTTCTTTCTTTTTTTTTATTATACTTTAGGTGTTAGGGTACATGTGCACAATGTGCAGGTTTGTTACATATGTATCCATGTGCCACGTTGATTTCCTGCACCCATTAACTCGTCATTTAGCATTAGGTATATCTCCTAATGCTGTCCCTCCCCCCTCCCCCAACCCCACAACAGTCCCCGGAGTGTGATGTTCCCCTTCCTGTGTCCATGAGTTCTCATTGTTAAATTCCCACCTATGAGTGAGAACATGCAGTGTTTGGTTTTTTGTCCTTGTGATAGTTTACTGAGAATGATGTTTTCCAGTTTCATCCATGTCCCTACAAAGGATATGAACTCATCCTTTTTTATGGCTGCATAGTATTCCATGGTGTATATGTGCCACATTTTCTTAATCCGATCTATCATTGTTTGACATTTGGGTTGGTTCCAACTCTTTGCTATTGTGAATAGTGCCGCAATAAACATACGTGTGCATGTGTCTTTATAGCAGCATGATTTATAGTCCTTTGGGTATATACCCAGTAATGGGATGGCTGGGTCAAATGGTATTTCTAGTTCGAGATCCCTGAGGAATCGCCACACTGACTTCCACAATGGTTGAACTAGTTTACAGTCCCACCAACAGTGTAAAAGTGTTCCTATTTCTCCACATCCTCTCCAGCACCTGTTGTTTCCTGATTTTTTAATGATGGCCATTCTAACTGGTGTGAGATGGTATCTCACTGTGGTTTTGATTTGCATTTCTCTGATGGCCAGTGATGATGAGCATTTCTTCATGTGTTTTTTGGCTGCATAAATGTCTTCTTTTGAGAAGTGTCTGTTCATGTCCTTTGCCCACTTTTTGATGGGGTTGTTTGTTTTTTTCTTGTAAATATGTTTGAGTTCATTGTAGATTCTGGATATTAGCCCTTTGTCAGATGAGTAGGTTGCAAAAATTTTCTCCCATTCTGTAGGTTGCCTGTTCACTCTGATGGTAGTTTCTTTTGCTGTGCAGAAGCTCTTTAGTTTAATTAGATCCCATTTGTCAATTTTGGCTTTTGTTGCCATTGCTTTTGGTGTTTTAGACATGAAGTCCTTGCCCACGCCTACTGCCCAAGGTAATTTATAGATTCAATGCCATCCCCATCAAGCTACCAATGACTTTCTTCACAGAATTGGAAAAAACTACTTTAAAGTTCATATGGAACCAAAAAAGAGCCCGCATCGCCAAGTCAATCCTAAGCCAAAAGAACAAAGCTGGAGGCATCACCCTACCTGACTTCAAACTATACTACAAGGCTACAGTAACCAAAACAGCATGGTACTGGTACCACAACAGAGACATAGATCAATGGAACAGAACAGAGCCCTCAGAAATGATGCCGCATATCTACAACTATCTGATCTTTGACAAACCTGACAAAAACAAGAAATGGGGAAAGGATTCCCTATTTAATAAATGGTGCTGGGAAAACTGGCTAGCCATATGTAGAAAGCTGAAACTGGATCCCTTCCTTACACCTTATACAAAAATTAATTCAAGATGGATTAAAGACTTAAATGTTAGACCATTAAAATCCTACAAGAAAACCTAGGCAATACCATGGTTGTAATTTCACATGATTGTTTGAGCGATGATTTGACTTGAGTCTGCCTTTCCTTCTACAATGTAAGCCCTGAGGTTTGCTCACTGTAGCATCCATCACATTTAGCACAGGGCCTGAGGAAGTAAAGTAGACTTAACAAGAAAGAACCAGGAAAAGCATATGAAAAATAGAAAGGATGAGAGCAGATGTCAAGAAGAATGCCTAAAATAAAATATGTAACAATAAAGACTATAGTCTTGAATTATAATTCTTAAATTTCAATTTTCCTTCAAAAATTCAATGCCATGCCTGTAATCCCAGAACTTTGGGAGGCCAAGGTGGGCAGATCACCTGAGGTCAGGAGTTCGAGTCTAGCCTGGCCAACATGGTGAAACCCCATCTCTACTGAAAATACAAAAAATTAGCCGGGCATGGTGGTGGGCACATGTAATCCCAGATACTCGGGAGGCTGAGGCAGGAGAATCATTTGAACCTAGGAGTGGAGGTTGCAGTGAGCTGAGACTGCTCCTCTGCACTCCAGCTTGGACCACAGAGCAAGACTCCATCTCAAAAAAAAAAAAAAATTGACTGCATGTTTTCACGCAATTATTAGTTGGTACTCATTGAGCATTTTCTATATGTCAAATACTACACTATTTGTTTTAATTGTATTGTTTTATTTAATCTTTGAAACAACTATTAGAAGCACATATTAATATTATTTTTCTGTAAAGAAAACACATCTTAATCAAAATGACTCAGGAAAGTTAAAAGTAACATTGATAGTTAAAGCCTTACTCATAAACACTCAAAGAAAGATGGGTGCAAATATTTATACTGGATCAAAATGCAAGACACAAAATGTTACTTTAAAAAAGGGAATCATATTTCAAAAGGCACACTTCACTATGAAAATATAACTCATACACATAACTAAACAACATCACCTCAAACTACACAAAGAACACCAATTAAAAATACAAGGAGAAATGAATAGAATCCCAGTAAAATAATTTACCACTCTTGGTTTTTAAAAGATACAAAAAGTCACAAATAATGAAGATTATAATGAATTTAAGTAAGAAAGCTAATGAAAGTACTATAATAGACCTTGGTAGTACAGACTTGAGCCCTAAAAATGGAATTCATTTTATTTAAAAATACACATTAAACATTAATATAAACTGATCACATATTTATTTACAAAATAAACCTTAGTATATTTCCCAAAGCCGAAATTTTATAATAGCAGGATCTAAACGTACCGTGGTAAAAATATGTATAAATTACTGATGCCAGTTTAAACAAAACAAACCCAACCTCATAAAATGAAGACAATGTCCTAAATAAATAGCTTTTGTATCTATGACAGGAAAAACTGTAATTCAGAATCACTTTGAAAATATTGATGAGAAAGCTCCTTATGAAAGCCTTATGAAAGTTATGAAAAACTATGCAATGTTGCCACAGTTGTACTCACGGGCAATTGCACAGTTTTAAATATCTTATTATTAATAAGAAAAGATGAATATTAAATAAGTAACAAAGATATGAGAAAAGAATGGCATAATAACTGCTTTAGGAAAGCAGGAAAGAGAAAATGAAGAAAGAAGCAGAAATTCATTAGCAAAGAAGGAAATCTTAAAATTTATTTAAAATATCTGAGATCCGGACCTTTGTAGTATCATATCTGAACCAATAATATAAACAAACTTTACAAGTCTAACTAAAAAGAAAAAAGAAAAAACAAATATACGAAATTAGTTACAAGAGAATGATGCTATTGATAAGAAAGAGTGTAAAAGTACTGCAGGAGAATACTGCGTGCCGCTCTGTGCTAATAAACTGAAAATCTCAATGAAAGGGATGATTTTCTAGGAAAATATAAATGACCAAAATTGACTCAGGATGGAGCAGTAAACCTGAATAGAAAAAATAACTAGGGAAAAAACCTGAATAGAAAAAATAACTATTGGAAGTGTTGTCAAAGGCTTACCTCCAAAAATGGCTCTGGCTCAAATGTTTTTATGAACAACGTTTTTCCAAGTTGGAAGAACAGATCATTCTTCTGCTCTATAAAACTGAGAGGATAGAAGATCCAAAGCTTCCTCATTGGTTTTATGAAGCTATCCTAACTCTGGCTCTAAAATGACAACACTAGCACAAGAGAAGGAAAACACAAACTATCTTCCCATTTGTATAATCAGAAAGAAGATAGAAAGAAGCTGAATCTGATATTATGTCAAAAACATCATGTCCCATGGCTAAGTTGCATTTTTTCTAAAGAAAGAAAATTAGGAGAGCTACTATTAAAATATATAACATAAATAGGCCAGAGAAAAATATTATATAATCACCATAATAAAAATGTATTAGATAAAAATCAAATATTAATATTAGAAAATTGGGAAAAAGGTAATTCTTGACATGAGATAAAAAAATCTATTTATTTTAAATCAGTGAAGAGAACTGTTTCACAGAAGTGTCAGATACATATCTTCCATCACTACAATTCTGCAACATTTCTTGGAAGTTCCAGTCAATGCAATAAAACAAACAACTCTAACAAGAGGGGTGGTCAATGGCGAAAAGACAAAGTTGTCATTTTCAGGTGATATATGATTTTTTTTTTTCATTTTTTTTCCTTTGGAAAATCAAGATAGGCAGTAAAAATATATTCAGACTAGTGAGTTACACAGAAAGCTGGCTAAAAACAAAGTAAACAAGCACCAGCCTCCACAACAAAAGCCACAATAACTTTTAGACATTTCAAAAACCAAAGAGCATTTTTAAAGAGATTTTATTCAAGAAAATACACATAATAACTAGGAACAAGCTAAAAAATCAGGATCTGTGTAAGAAATGGTCCAATACACTATCAAGATATATTAAAAATGGCACAAAAGTGAAATAAATTTTATTTCTAGAAGGAAAGACATTAGTTATAAATGTAATTCTTTCCTAAATAAGATGTAAGTTTAAGATATTTCCCAATTAATTTCCTAATGATGTTATTTTGTAACTTGAAAAAGTGATTTTGAGGAGTATTCAAAAACATAGAGGAATGAAGATGGATAATTGCAGGATTTAAAAGAAGAGTTCTGTAGAGACACTGCTAACACGTTTATAAAATTGCAATAATCAAAACAATATGATAGTATCTAAGACAGATAAAGGAATGAGAGAAAAGGCAACCGAAACATATATGACAGAAGTAACTTTTTAAATAATTGGAGACATGATGCATTCATTAGTAAATATTACTGAGAAAATTGGTTAGTTCTAAAAACCAGTTATGTATGTTATAATGACAAAAATTACACTTACAAAATATACCCCAGATGGATCAAATATTTGAATGAAAAAATTACTACAATTATGGCAGGCGAAAAGAAAATATGAGTATTAAAGACAGAAGCAAGTCTTAAGTAAAACTCTTTAAAGTAAGAGACAATTAAAAAATTAGTTTAGGTGTAGAAAAATTAAAGACATCAAAACTGCTATAGAATTAAATGCCAAGGACACATTGGGAATAACAGAATATTTATGATAGACGAAGCGTTACTTTTCTCACTATAGAAAGTATGTACGTATGTAAGCATGCGTGTCTATTTATATGGTATTTATATATATTTATACACACATACCCAAGAGTAAAGGGCAATCACTGTTAACCAAAAATTGCCAGTTTACAAAAAAGCAAAGTTTTAATACGAAAAAATTCAATCTCTATAGTTATTAAAAATACAAATGAAACAACCTATGTTGTCAACATACCAAAGGTAAAGATAAAATATTTCATCTGTATTTCTCAGAGTGTGACATGAGCAGTCATAAACTATCCATGGGTAAAGCAACAGTGGGAAAGTGGGTAAAGCCACAGTCAAGGGTAATTAGACAGCTTCACTGGAGTTTGACTGGGTTGGCCCCTCCTTTTTATTTTCTGAGGGTGAAACTTTATTACTTAATTTTTCTGTGCTCCAATTTTCTCCTCTCTACTATGAGGAAAACAATAGTAGTGACCTTTAATACAAGAGTCCAGTCAGTCACAGGGCTCCCTCTAACCCAGCATCCTCACTTCCAGATGCTCTGAGAACTCCTGTGCTTGCTTGTCTAACTCACAGAGATCATTAACCAGAGGTGACACCACTCCAGAAGCAAAACAAAACAAAAAGCAACATGAAATTTCAACTCATTAAAATATTAAACACATGCAAATACAAAAGTAAATGAGGTGATAGATACCCCATTTACCATGATGTAATTATTATGCATTACATGCCTGTATCAAAGTATCTCCTGTAACCCACAAATATATACACCTACTATGCACCCATAAAAATAAATGAAAATCTCACATGCATAATCTTTGATCTAGTAATTCCACTGCAATGCCTTGAGGAAATAATTTGGGATGTATATAGGTGTGTACAATTTAATTATTATAACAGTTTTCTTTTTTCTTTTCTTTTCTTTTTCCTTTTTTTTTTGAGATGGAGTCTCGCTCTGTCGCCCAGGCTGGAGTGTAGTGGTGTGATCTCCACTCACTGCAAGCTCCACTTCCCAGGTTCACGCCATTTTCCTGCCTCAGCCTCCCAAGTAGCTGGGACTACAGGCGCCTGCCACCATGCCCGGCTAATTTTTTGTATTTTTTTTAGTAGAGACGGGGTTTCACCGTGTTAGCCAGGATGGTCTCCATCTCCTGACCTCGTGATCCGCCTGCCTCAGCCTCCCAAAGTGCTGAGATTACAGGCGTGAGCCACCACACCCGGCTGATTACAACAGTTTTATTTACAATGGGAAGACAGTAAAAACAGCTTGAATTTCCAAAGTTTAGGGCTTGGTTTAATAGATTAGGGCCCATCTAGAAACTGATAATAGGAAACTATTAGAATTATGCACTCAAAGAATATTTAAAGGACATAGAGTAATGCTCACAATAAAGCATTAATTTGAAAGAGCTAAATTATATATAAAGTATAGGCCGGGCGCAGTGGCTCATGTCTGCAATCCCAGTACTTTGGGAGGCCGAGGCGGGTGGATCATGAGGTCAAGAGATCGAGACAATTTTGACCAACATGGTGAAACCCTGTCTCTACTAAAAATACAAAAATTAGCCGGGCATGGTGGCGCGTGCCTGTAGTCCCAGCTACTCGGGAGGCTGAGGCAGGAGAATGGCGTGAACCCGGGAGGCGGAGGTCGCAGTGAGCCGAGATGGAGCCACTGCACTCCAGCCTGGTGACAGAGCGAGACTCTGTCTCAAAGAAAAAAAAGAAAAAAGTATAGTATGGACCTTATTTTCTGAATTAATAGACCTATATTTAAGATATATATATATATCTTAACAAAAATGCTATAAGTATAGAATTAAATATTAATTGTGGTTAGCTCTGGGTTGCAAGGTTATGGATTCAATTTTCTTAATATTTTCTGCATTTTTTCCAATTTTCAAATGCACATAAATTATTTTTATAATCTGGGGAAAACATGCATCCGTGATGTAGTAACGTTGTCACTTGGCCACTAACTCACTACCAGGAATGTTCTCCCTCTCTCTGCTCCGACCCCTTTCAGACTCAATTTCACTGCTATACTGCTTCCTTCTCCGCCCAGTTGGGTGGTGGTGCCCAGGTTCCGCCATTCGCTTCTGTTGTCAGCAGAGAGCAGCCTGGAACAACAATCAGGCTGCAGTTGCTGTGGGTTCTTTGCAATATCCTCTTTGGCCACCTTTCCCATCAGCTCATCTGCTAAAAAGAATACCTAAATGTCATTTAATCATTACACCTAGCTCACTTACCATATATGGAAACTATGGAGTTAGTTTGGTAATACACAGCCCTGCCTCCAGGAGCTGGCAAGCAAGTGGAAGAGACTCGCCCAGAGTACCAGACAATGTTATATCACAGTTTACAAAGATGACGCCCACATTGTCTACCTCGTGGCAGGTGAATGTTGACAGCACAGGGCCACCAGATTTCACAAGTAAAAATACGGCATGGGACAAAAATGGCATGAGGCATACTTAAAAAATTATTCGGCCGGGTGTGGTGGCTCACGCCTGTAATCCCAGCACTTTGGGAGGCTGAGACAGGGGGATCAACTGAAGTCAGGAGTTTGGGACCAGCCTGGCCAACATGGCGAAACTCCATCTCTACTAAAAGTACAAAAATTAGCTGGGCATGGTGGCGGGCACCTGTAATCCCAGCTACTCAGGAGGCTGAGGGAGGAGAATCGCTTGAACCCAGGAGGTGGAGGTTGCAGTGAGCTGAGATTGCACCACTGCACTCCAGCCTGGGCGAAAAGAGCGAGACTCCCATCTCAAAAAAAAAAAAAAAAATTCAAATGTATCTAAAATTCAAGTTTAACTGGGTGTCCTGTATTTTATCTAGCAACCCTAGGCAGAAATGATTTCCTCCATCTCCTCTCCCTATTCCCATTTCACAGATGAGGAAACTGAGACCCGTGAGGTCTTGTGACTTCCTGTATTTTCATATTTAATCAGTGAAGCCTGAATTAGAACCTAATCTCTAGCTTTTAGCTTAATTGTACTTGGAGTTTGGCTCATATGTGGTCTCATTTACTTTTGCATTTGCGTGTGTCTCAATATTTGAATGGGCTCAGTGCAAGTGAATTTCTGTTTTGCTTCTGGAGTGGAGTCATCTCTGGTTAGTGGTACTCCGTCAATTAGACAAGCAGCCACAGGGCCTCTCAGAGGATCTGGAAGTGAGGATGCTGGGTCAGAGGGAGCCCTGTTGCTGAGTCGGCCCCTATAGATGGGTAGCACGCCTGCCCTGCTGCTGTTGAGAGAGCTCTTCACCACAGGTGGCTGTGCTGTGCACCCCACGGGAGAGCAGCAATTTGTGTGCAAATAAGCCTCGCAGTCTAAGCCTAACTGCTTAGGGTGCATGGACAGAGAAACCCAGGGCTCCCTGAGAAGTAACCCTTCACTCATACCTCCTCTCCAGAGCCCAGGGGGGTACCTTGCCCAGCATAGGTGCGTGATTCACAAGCATCGAATGAGTAAATCAGTGCTTCCTGTTTAGCCAGAGATCTGGTTCCTGCAATGGGCTCTACCCGACAGCATTCCTGGTTGGCCTGTGGCAGGGAGCAGGAGACACTTATTTACTGCTCCAGGATGAATCGCTTCACGGAGGGGCCTGAAGTGGCAGTCAGGGGGACTCCACCTTCCATAGAGACTCTGGCTGAATTCCAGATTTAACTCCGAAGAACTGAGTTTCAGGCATTTGTGCTTAGCCCACTTGACACATACAGGGGCAGAGCTATTTCATCACACCCTGCGTACTTATTGTCAGACATCGCATTATGGAAATCTACCAGACAGGAACCCACTCCCTTTCTCTGCTTTTTTCTCTGCTTTCTGGTTTTGTGGAGAGAACAGGCTCTGGAGTGCAGAGAGATCTCCACAGGTGCATCTGATCCAGCTGGACACCAGGAGGTGGTTTGGTTGTACCTTTTCAAGTTCCCTGCCAGAGATAGCACTGGCTTTTCTTCGCTGGCTGCCCAGCTGGCATCCTAGGCTTCTCTGGTGAAAAACAAGCATTTCAGAGTGCCCAGAGAGGACTGAGTGTGGAGGTCATGGCCTCGTGTCAACCTGCCATGCTGGTTCAGGACCCACTCACCCCGGAGGTCCTCTGGGGGTTTCAGACACCTGCTCTTCCACCTTCCCTCCCCTGCCTATTCCTTCTTGCATTGGAAGAAGGGATTAAATGTCTGCCATACTTCAGTGGACAGAGCAAGGGTCTCCAGGCCCTGCTGTGCCTTGGCTGGTGTTGTCTCCTCTGAATTCAAGTCCTGGCAGACAAGCGCCATGTCTTTGAGAGTTGTGTGTCATTTCTGGTACACAGACAAGGCTCTGGGCCAGAACACTTTTGCTGCAGGGATCCAAAGCAAATGAGAGGAAATCGAAGCTCCCTGGTCAGCGAGGCCCATCTGTCTGTCTGTCTGTCTGTCTGTCTGAGCTCAGAGGTGGTGTACAGCAACCTCAGGGAGGCAACCAGGCTAGGGAGGGGGCAGGTCAGATCTTGCTAAAATTTCATAAGACGAGCTTTGAGAGATTCAGAAAACAGCTGAATAAAACCCCCAAACCTATCGAGAGCTTTATGTTCATTAAAAAAGAGTTGTTTCTGTTCCTATCAAAACAAACAGTCGCTCCGGGCTGGGGCTCTCTTATGTTATTGTTAAGTGCCAGGATACTGTGACTTTTTGAGTAAAGAATTATTTTAAGATCAGCCCAAGGAGGTGTGGCTGACTTCAGTTGCAAACACAAATTTAAAACAGCGGGGTTCTTAGAGGATTTATGTTTGACTTTCTGCAGTTCTTAAACTGCTACACTTAATAAGTACTATGATGAGGTATCAGTTGTATGTTTCTCAAAACCATGTTCACTGATCTGACTCTGTCTCATATTAAACAAACGGTAATAGCTTTCAATAGTGTGTCTCAAAAAAAAAAAAAAAACAACAGCAACAACACATGTTAAACTATCCCTCTCTCTCTTTGACTCATTCCATGATTTAATTAGCACCTTGTTTTTTTTTCCTTTTCTTTTTTTTAATTATTATTATTATACTTTAAGTTTTAGGGTACATGTGCACAATGTGCAGGTTTGTTACATATGTATCCATGTGCCATGTTGGTGCGCTGCACCCATTAACTCGTCATTCAGCACTAGGTATATCTCCTAATACTGTCCCTCCCCCCTAATTAGCACCTTCTATGTCATGTATTAGGCACCAGGATATAAAGCCAGATAAGCTATGCTGTCAACCTCAGAGTAACTTCTGAAGGGAGACAGACACATAAACAAATGCAGGGAGTGAAGTGTCGGAAATGCAATCCTGAAAAATCTGCCTGGGAACCATGGAACTTGTGGTGACTTACCGATATGAATGCTCTTCCTTGCGTAGAAGCATTAGAAATAATGCATAGAATATAAAAAAAATTTCAGATGCATAGAAGAATTCATAGGAAATAAAGGAAATCACTAGATGCCAAAAGGAAAAAGAAGAAATTTAATATCCAAATGGTAAGAGTAACTGGAAACCTCAGATCCAAATGCAGAGCTTAGGGGCCGGGAGCCTGGGATCCTAGCACGAGCTGGGGAAAGAACGCACAGCTTTATTCACTGCCAAGGCAAGGAAGCTAGAACTAGACCCCTCCATAAAGTGTGGAGTCTCCAGGAGGACCCTGCCAGGTAAAGGCTGTGACTCACTGGCCCAGCAAAGCGAGGAGAGGGCTCGCCTTCCACCTGATGCCTTGGATGGAAAAAAAAAAAAACAGCTCTTATAAGAAGTTGAAAACCCTGTTCAACTTGTTATTATAGATTCAGGGTCCAAATTTACAGAACCTGTGCAGAAAATAAAAAGTATAAAAACCTGCCACCTGAGGAATGGAGCATAGAAACTGGTTCAGCAGCCATGAATGACAGAGGAGCCGCTGCCCAAAGGGACCCAGGATGGGTGGAGGGGTTTTGTAATGTGATCTGACTCACACATAAGAATGATCCCTCTGGGGGTAGTGAGAGGGAGGGAGCAAGGACAGATGGAGAGAGCTGCCAGGAGACCAACACACAGTTCCAAGTAAACGCGGGCGACAGCCCAAGCTAGACACTGCAAAGGACCGGCAAGGGTTCCTGCTCTTGGGTTTCGTCCCTGCTTCTTTACTCCTATCTTGAACATCAGATATCTTCACTCCCACTTTTGTCTGTATCCCTGGGTGTCAGAGAAAAGCGTTTTCTGCCCCACCCCCTAGGCCCATCCATCTTGTGTAAGCTGAGGCCCTTCTGCCCCATGCCAGGGCCACAGCTGAGCCCTGGTCTGAATGTCCCACCATCCAGGGGAACCCTCAGGCTCCTGAGTCCAGCCATGCCCACCACACCCTCTGGCCATCTGTAGGCTTCTTTTCACATGCTCTGTGCTTCCTCCCTCCTGAGCCAATCTCCCATCTCTCTCTCCTCAAAACCTTTTCACCCTTCCATTTGGGGATAAAAAGCATGAAACAATACTTTTCCTGAGTACCAAGCTCCTCCACATCACCACATTCTTCAGTAAATATTTTCTCATGTCCGTGTCTTAAATAAGACCAGGCTCTCCCCCAAACGCAATTTCCCTCTGCCGCTCTTTCATTCTCCCACACCCCACACAGCTCAAGACCCAAAGGTGCCGTGTGTGTGTCTTCAACATGTGTATTACAAATATTTTAATTGCCTTAAAAAAGGAACACAGAGTCTCGTGTGAGGCAGGTGCAGAAACACACTTCAGCAGCCTGCACACACAGGCCGGAGTTTCTTGTCGAACCATGTGGCCACTCTCCAGATGAATTATAGTCAATATGAGTTCTCAAAGACTATTCAATTGCAGGAAGTGCTTGTATCATGAAATTTCTCTTTCAGATTTAATAAGCATATAGAATCAATTTCATGCACACTTAAGAAAGGTGGAAAGAAGGAAGGCTTTCATTTTTCCTGGCAGGAAGGTTTTCAGGGTATCCTACAATTAAGTAACTGAAGCAATTTTTTTCTTTCTTCCTAAAAATTACAAGGTAGAGGAACTATTTCTGCAGGTGATTTCTGCCTCCCACTCAGCTGACATGTTCCTGTGTAGCTGTTAATAACAGCTAAGGGCAACATAAAAGTTTCTATTGGAAATATATAAGCACGGTTGTCTTGTGATGACATGAGGATGATGATGATGATGATGTAATTTTTGAGCCAGTACCTACTAGGAGTCATTCCAAGTGCTTTATAACGATTAAACCATGTGGTAAGTACTATTATGGCCATTTTACAGTTAAGGAAACTGAGGAAAAGTCAAGTCACTTGCCCAAGAAAAGTCAAGGTCATATTACTGGGAAGCGATAGAGTTGATATTCCATTCCAGGCTACCTGATTCCTGAGAATTCACTCTTAACTACTACACTATTGAAAGTTAGCACAAAACATAGCATTGTATAAAAACATAGCAATCCAGATATTGTGATAGGTAATTATTTGTATCATTTTTCTAAGGGGTTTATGACTATGCATATTCCTACACTGGTAGGTTTATACAGGTATAAAACTAACTTTTTTTTTTTTTTTTTTTTTTTTTTGAGACAGAGTCTTGCTCTGTTGCCCAGGCTGGAGTGCAGTGGCGCGATCTCCGTTCACTGCAGGCTCTGCCTCCCAGATTCACGCCATTCTCCTGCCTCAGCCTCCCAAGTAGCTGGGACTACAGGTGCCCACCACCACACCCGGCTAACTTTCTGTATTTTTAGTAGAGATGGGGTTTCACTGTGTTAGCCAGGATGGTCTCAATCTCCTGACCTCGTGATCCACCCGCCTCAGCCTCCCAAAGTGCTGGGATTACAGGCGTGAGCCACCGCGCCCGGCCCAAAACTTCTAACTTTCTTGAGGAAGATAGGTGAGAAAATGGAGACTGTATTCAAAAATGTCTTTACAAATCACAAGCTCTCTTGCATCTACTTTTTTCTTTTTTCCAACTTTCTGTACCTGGATTCTCAGCCATGCAATTGATGTGTCAGAGTTTATGGGGGTCTCCAGTTGTCAGTCAGTTGCCTCCTTCAGATAGCTGCATCTATTTGCAACTACATATGTGTAGCTCAAGTCACCTGTCCTGTGAGACCCTAGAAGACATCTCCTGAGAACTTGGTTTTAGAAGGTGACATAACTTTATAATAAAATTGATTTTTGTTGGAAGAGCTCTTTGACTACTACTAGTACTCTTGCTCAGAGGCTGAATCCTAGTTTTTCAGGCGTTTTGGCTTGGGTCCAAATCAGACCTTCTGGGCTTTATTCTCCAGAGTAAAAGAAGCTGCCAGCACCAGCCTCTCTTCCCTCTTTGAGTAACCAACTTCGAATTTGTGTTTCTACTCTCTGTTAACAACTTTTCTGATGGCACAAGTTTAATATTTCAATACCTGTTGATAACAATGATTTCCTCCATAAGTGAAGTTCTAATGTGGTAAAGCATCTGAATCCAAATGCTCTGGTTTCCAGTGGGAATTGTCCTAATGGCAAATGATGTTGAATACCTTTCCATGTGCTTATTTCTTCCTTCTGTACACTCGCTTTGGTGAAGTGTCTATTCAAATATTTTGCCCATGTTTTGCTTTGGCTAGATGTTTTCTTACTACTGAATTTTGAGAGTTCTTTATATGGTTGGGATACAAGTTCTTTGTCAGATATGTGATTTTAAAACATTCTCTTCAAGTCTGTAGATTGTCTATTCATCTCTTAGTGTCTGTCTCAGAGCAAAATTTTAATTTTAATGAATACCAATATATCATTTTTTTTCTTTTAGGGAGTATGGTTTTGGTGTTGTATCTAAGAACTCTTCATCTAACCAAAAGTCATGAAGATTTTTTTCTGTTTTTTTCTAAAAGTTTTATAGTTTTACATTTAACATTTACATCTATGATGCATTTTCAATTAGTTTTTGAATAAGGTGTGAGATTTAGTTAGAGATTTATTTTCTTGTATATGAATACTAAATTGTTTCACCACTATTTGTTGAAAATACTATCCTTTTTCTATTGAATTGTCTTTATATCTTTGTCAAAAATCATTTGTCGATATTTACGCGGGTCTATTTCTAGACTTTTATTCTATTGCATTGATCATTGTATCTATCTTTTCTCTAATACTACTGTCTTGATTACTGTGGATTTATAACAACATTTTTGAAATTGAAAAAACAATTTCTTTAACTTTAGTTTTCTTTTTTCAATATTGTTTGGTTATTCCAGTTCCTGTTCCTTCACCTTTTTATGTAAATTTTAAAAATCAGCCTGTCTATCAATTGGGATTTTTATCACCATTTCATGAAATCTAAGGATACCTTTACTTAGAAAAAAAGATAGAGCTAAATCAATAAACACAATCTAAGCTGAGTGAGAGAGAGAAAAAAAGATTGGAAAAATAGAACAGACTCTCAGGGCCTATGGGACAATAACAAAAATCTCATGTTCATGTCATTGTAGTCCTAGAAGGAGACGGAGTATGGTGTGGAAAAAAAATTGAAGAAGCAATGGCTGAAAACTTCCCAAGTTTGGAAAAAAAGGAATAAACCTAGAGCTATAAGTGTAGAGAAGCTCAAACAGAATTAATTAAAGAAATGAGCACTCAGGGGTATCTCAAGTTTCTGAAAACTAAAAACAAAGAAAAAATCTTGAAAGCAACCAGAGGAAAATGGCATACTACTTCTAACTAGAGGAACAAAGATTCGAATAAGAATATATTTCTCTTTAGAAACTATGTAGGCCAAATGGTCGTGGAAATTTTTAAGTGTTGAAAGAAAAGAACTATCAAGTAAAAAGTCTAGGTCCAGAAAAATTTTCTTCAGAAATGAAGGTGAAAGTAAAACATTCTTACATGAAGAAAAGTTGAGATAAAATTGTCAGGAGATCTGCTCTAAACAAATTGCTAAATGAAGCCATTACAACTGAAGAAAAGAGATACTAGGAAGAAATTTCAAAATATCAAGGATTAAAAGAAGAGGAACAGAAATGGTAAATAACTAGATAAATAAAATAGATTATTTTTCCTCTTGAGTTTAAAATATATTAAATGGCTAAAAGAAAACAATGACAATATTGTCAGCTGGAGTATTCAATGTATATAGATATAATATACAAGACAGTTACAACATAAAAGGATCTATGTAATGGTAAAGTTTTTACATTCCACTATAAAACTGGACAGTGAAAAAAGGTAAATACGTGGTAATCACACACACACACACACACAAAGAAAGAAATATATGTGTAAAATAGAGTAAAAAACACAGTAGACAAGTTAAAATGGAATGCTAAATAATGTTAAAAAAAACCCAAAAGAAGATAGGAAAGAGAAAATAGCGGAACAAAAACCAGAGACTAAACAGAAAACAAATAATAAAATAATAGAGCTAAATTTAAACATAAAGAATTACACTAAATGTACATGATCTAAACATACAAACTAAATGATAGAAATTGTCAAAATATATTTTTTGAATGATCCAATGATGTGCTATTTACAAGACTCATTTGCAAAATAATAAGTAAATTAGGCCTTAATAAATAAAAGAGACATACCATAGACTTAAATCTAAGACCTGAAACCTTAAAAATTATAGAAGATAACATCAGAAAAACCCTTCTAGACATTGGCTTAGGCAAAGACTTCATGACCAAGAACCCAGAGCAAACGCAACAAAAACACATATAAATAGATGGGACTTAAACTAAATAGCTGCACGGCAAAAGAAACAATCAGCAGAGTTAACAGACAACACACAGAATGGGAGAAAATCTCTGCAATCTGTACATCCAACAAAGAACTAATATCCAGAATCTACAAAGAACTCAAACAGATCAGCAAGAAAAAAAGAAACAATTCTATCAAAAAGTGGGCTAAGGACATGAATAGCCAATTCTCAAAAGAAAAGATACAAATGGCCAACACGCATATGGAAAAATGCTCAACATACTAATTGTCAGGGAAAATGCAAATCAAAACCACAATGTGATACCATCTCACTCCTGCAAGAATGGCCACAATAAAAAAATAAAAGTATATATATGTTGGCATGCATGTGGTGAAAAGGGAACACTTTTACACTGTTGGGAATGTAAACTAGTACAACCAGTAAGGAAAAGAGTGTGGAGATTTCTTAAAGAACTAAAAGTAGATCTACTGTATGATCCAGCAATCCCACTAATAGATACCTACCCAGAGGAAAGGAAGTCATTATATGAAAAAGAGACTTCCAAACACATGTTTATAGCAGCACAATTTGCAGTTGCAAAAATATGGAACCAGCCCAAATGCCCATCAATCAACAAGTGGATAAAAAAAATGTGGTGTGTATATATATATATATATACACCATGGAATACTACTCAGCCATAAAAAGAAATAATAGCATTCACAGCAACCTGGATGAAACTGGAGACCATCATTCTAAGGGAGGTAACTCAGGAATGGAAAACCAAGCATCATAAGTGGGAGCTAAGCTATGAGGAGGCAAAGGCATCAGGATGATACAATGGACTTTGCGGCCTCAGGGAAATGGTGGGAGGGGGATAAAAGACTACACATGGGGTACAGTGTACACTGCTTGGGTGATGGGTGCATCAAATCTCAGAAATCACCACTAAAGAACTTATCCATGTAACCAAACACCATCTGTTCCCCAAAAACCTATTGAAATAAAAAAAAATAACCCAAACATTAAAACAGAGATCTTAAGACAAAAAAAGAGAGAGAGAAAGAAAGAAAAAGAAAGAGAAAGACAGAAAGAAAGAAAGAAAAAAAAGATATATCATGCAATCACTGATCAAAAGAAAACTGATCAGACATAGATTTCAGAGTGAATAAGATGACCAGGGATAAAGAGAGACATTATATGATGATATAAGGGTCAGTTCATCATGAAGAAATAATAATCCAATATATGTGTGTACCTACTGACAACGCTTTCAAAAACATGATGCAAAATTCATGAAAGTGAAAGGAGAAATTTTAAAAATCCACAATTATATTTGGAGAGTTCAACACTCCTCAGTAATATGCAGAACTTACAAAAAATCAACAAGGATACAGAAGAATTGAGTTGATCATCAACTAACTAAATCTAAATAGTATTAAAAAATCATTCTACTCGTAACAGTGGAACACACATTCTTTTCAGAAGTACATGGAAGAGTCAACATAGACCATATCTTGGTCATAAAAGAAACATTAACAAAAAGTTAGAATTATGTAAAAAATAAAATCTAAAATCAGACAAAGTATTTTCCTTGAATCATAATAAAAATAAACTAGAAATCAGGAACAGGATAACAGGAAGCATAAGAGAAAAATATCCAAACACTTGGAAATTAAATAACATGCTTCTAAATAATCTGAGTCAAAAAGAAAAAATTAGAAAATAATTTCTATTAAACAAAAATGAAAATAAAATATACCAAAATTTGTGAGCTACAACTAAAGCAGTGCTTAGAGACAAATTTATAACATTAAAAGCTTATATTAGAAAAGAGACACCTTATACAAGTTATCTAAGCTTCCATCTTAAGAAGAGCAAAATAAACTCAAACAAAAATAAGAAAATAAATAATATAGTGGTAGAAATAAAGAAAATTGAAAACGGAAAAATAATAGAGAAAGTCAAAGAAACCCAAATCTGGTTCTTTAAAACGATCAATAAAATCAATAAATTTTTAGCAAGGACAAAGACAAAAAGAAGGCAAGAATAAATTGTCAGTATTAGGAATGAAAGAGGTTATCCCTACAGACCCCACTGGCATTTAATAATAATAGGGGAATATAGGGGATACTGTGAATAATTATATACACACATTTTTGACAAGTTAGGCAAAAGGGATCAATTCCTTGAAAAACACAAATTATCTAAACTCACTCAAAATGTAATAGACAACTTAAATAGCCCTATAACTGAATTTGCAGTTTAAGCCTATCTGAAAAAATTCTCCAGGTCCATGTGATTTATGAACAATTTAATTAAACATTTTAAAAGAACATCAATTCTACAATATCTCTTCTAAAATGTAGAAAACACTTCCCAACTCAATTTATGAGATCATCATAACTCTGATTCTAAAACCAGACAAGTAGAAGAAAGAAAGAGAGGAAGGAAGAAAAGGAGGAAGGGAGGACGAGAGGAAGGGAGGAAGGAAGGAATGGGGGTGGGGGAGGGAGGGAGGGAGAGACAGAAGAAGGAAAGAAGGGAGGAGGAAGGGAGGGAGGAAGGAAGGGAGGAAGGAAGGAAGGAAGGAAGGAAGGAAGGAAGGAAGGAAGGAAGGAAGGAAAGAAGGAGAACCTATAGACTGGGCCAGGTGTGGTGGCTCATGCCTATAATCCCAGCACTTTGGGATGCTGAGGTGCAGTCACTTGAGCTCAGGAGTTTGAGACCAGCCTGGGCAACATGGCAAAACTCTGTCTCTGTGAAAATTACAAAAATTAGCTGGGCATGGTAGTGTGTGCTTGTAGTCCTAGCTACTCAGGAGGCTGAGGTGGGGAGAGTGCTTGAGCCTGGGAGGTTGAGGCTGCAGTGAGCTGTGATTGTGCCACTGCACTCCAGCTTGGGTGACAGAGTGAGACTCTGTCTCAAACAAAAAAAAAAAAGGAAACCATTGACCAATATCCCTCATAAGCATAGATGCACAAATTCTGAATTTTTTAAAAAAGCGGATTTGTTCAACAATGTGTAAAAAAAAAAGAATGCACTGCAACTATGTAAAGCTTATCTTGGAAATGTAAGGATAAGTCGATATTCAAACATCAGTCAATGTAACCCACCACAGCAGCAGTCTCAAGAAGGAAAATCATATGATCATTTCAATTGATATAGAAAAGCCATTTAACAAAATTCAACATCCATTCATGATATTAACTATCAGCAAGCTAGGAACAGAAAAGAACTTCCTCAGTCTGATAAAGAATATCTAAAAAAATTCATTAAACTAACATAATAAGTAACGGTTGAAACACTTAAAGCTTTTCCCAGAAGATCTGGAGTAAGGAAAGTGATGCCCTCTTCCTTCCACAGTACACCTCATGCCCTCACCAGTGCAATGGCAAATAACAAACAGGAAACACGGGAGCTTTAGGTCTCAAATGACATAGAGACATAATGAAGTAAAGCAACTGACCAATGGAGGAAATTCTTCTGAATGAAAGGAAAATAATGAAAATATACAAGGCATTTGAATGTGCTCTGATTATTTTTTTCCTTCAGAAGAAAAAATTTTACAGGGTATTCCATATTTAAGAGGTTATTGATAGAAAGTAGAAATAAAGGAGTTAAATTCTTTTCTGTGATTTTCAGAAATGTAATGCTGTAAGTTTCATGAAGTAAACGTCTAAGGAATGAAAGAATTAAAAAGTAGCATAAATAAGAAATAAAAGGAACAAAAAGTTCTTGTTTTAAATCAGTATAAACTACAGAAGGAAAGGGTTAAGATTTCTTGTTAGGATTGGTGGAAAAGGTGATTACTTGTATCTAGAAAATTAGATTTGTATATCTTGCTCTAAACTTTAAAAAATGTAATGCCATGGTAACACTAGTGTTATGCCTTGCTGATTAGATAAACTCAAAAGCTCTATTTAGAAAAAAACAATAATTGAGTGCAAAATCATGATTATCTATGTTTCTTATTTAAATACTCTTAGGGGATGTTCAGTTTTTGGCACCGAAGCAGTTGAATGCAGTGGTTAAGATCTCGTTATTTTTTGGTTGGAATTCTGGCTCCAGTGATGACTGTGTGACCTTGGACAAGTTACCTAACCTTGTGTTTCAATTTCCAAAGCAGTAAACTGCAGAAAATAGTAATAAGGCCTACCTTATAGGTTGTTAGAGGAACAAAATAACTAACTGTAAAATGTCTAGAATAGTTTCTGGCATAAAATAAAGGTAGATGCTGGCTATCAACTGTCACCATTATCGTCCACCTGGTGACACATTATCTGAATTGAAGACATAGTCCCTAGGGAAGAAAATAACAAAATTGTACTTTGAAAACCCATAGTTTTATTATGACAGTATATATACCATAGATAATATTTCTCGCTTCTAGAACTGTGCCTGAGTACTCAATGGGAAGCCGAATTAGAAATAGGGAGAAATTACATTAAGAACACAGATTTTTGAAGGAAACCAAGCATTTTCTGCTAGCTGAAGAAAGAACTTATCTGCCCCATACCCACAAGCTCTTAATTCTGTTACTCTTTTGAAGAAACAGAATATTGATCTAATAATTCAGATCCCAGAATACTGGGGTTGGCCACTTTTACTAGGACTGAAAGTTCAGGATGTGTGGGAATCAGTTTTGTCTGCCTTCTACAAAAAATTGCCTTTTATTTTCCCTTTTGCAGACACGACACTTTCTACAACAACCTTGAGTACGTGGTTGGGTCAGCTACTCTCTAGGTTTGGGAGACATGTACTCACTCTCTGTAACAGAGATTGGCTAAGACTTCTCCAAGACACTTCTCTTTCTCTCCTGAGCACATAGCTAGGTGCCACTCTTATAACAAAGGGTTGTCCTGTGGCTGGATTCTTGAATGTGGTCTCAAGTGATCTGTACTATCTCAACCCCAGCATTGCTCCATGATCCATCTTTCCTTCCATTCATGGGTGGCCTCCAGAACCTTAAAAGATGGGGGAGCCATTAGAAGAATTATAGATCCCTGAAACAATGCATGGAGAAGAGTCCTTCTCTTCTACCGGCTCACATCGTATTTTGATGTGAGAAATCAGCCTTAATCGTGCTTAGCTGTAACTCTTTGTTGTAGAGCCACCCTATCTTAAGTAAAAGACACTGTTATTTTCTTTCTTGGGGCTTTTTCTTTGGCACTACAGAATGTAATTTTTACTTAACGGGAGTAGCAAGTTTTGAGACCTTAGGTTGTGCTTTGGTGGCAAGAGATACGGTAGCTGGGGCTAGGTAAAGCATTTTACATAATCCAGCCCAGCTTCTGGGACCTCTAAATAAATATTTTGGGCCAGAGGACCAGCTAAAAACAGTTACCTTGTTTTTCCTTGCCACTGTTCCTATTCATTTTTTCCCCTTAAAAGATGGCACCCCTCAGATGAAGGAAATTCAATTATTTAAAGGCCCTTTGGACTAGATGCCATCTTAATGTAGCATCCCCTTAGAGCAATCTACTGTCGTTATTATTTTAACAACAAATATGTAAAGAAGTAGAAAAACAACAGTCAGGTGCTTTAGACAGGTACACTCAAAATAAAGAAGTTTAAATTAAGACACCTTATAGTTGGATACAATTGAATCTTCTCACTGATACCAGAAAGAAATTCTATGCTAGACACTGGAGTAAGTACAATGAATAACATGATTTGGTTTCTTCTTCATAGGAGTCAGGTGTAAGGATTGGGGAAAAAAATAAGAAAACAACATCGCATAAAATAGAAAATAATTAAAATAAGTGTAACTGATCATAAGGAGTTTTGAGAACCATTAAAGCAATCAGATACAGATAGGAGTTTATAAAAAGCATTGTCCTGGTTGTCTAAGAATGGATACATGGTAGTTTCAGTAGTTAAAAGGGGCACAAGACCCTGTGTGAAAGCATTGGACAATGAGATTTTTCAGTCCCTTTAAGGAGTGGTCCTGTGATTCTTTCCTTCTTTGGGCTGCCCCAGTCAAAACGTGGTAATTAGCACTGCATAGACTCCTTTGTGTTCATCCCCAGGGTAAAAATGGAAACGAATCATGGATTAGATTTGTAGCCACTGAATTTATTGAGCAAGGCCCAAGTTTTTGTTCTAAGTTAAGATCCCTCCTCACCTAAATAAGAGTAAAATGGAAACAATCGCCTTGAGATTCAAATTGGGAGTGAGTTGGAGTTGGTTACCTGTCTACTGGTTCTACCAACAGTGAAAATAACTTCATATCAGACCAAAGTCAAGATAACTGATTCAATGGCACTTATAGAATCTGGTAGTGTTGCTGAATCTTTTCCTTAACATTATCTTCAATTCCTGGTGGTGGTGGTGGTGGTGGTGTCATGATGATGATAAGTTAATGATGATGAAGGTAGCATAATTAAAATAGCTACTCTTTATTGAGCTATTAGTATTGCTACAGCATTGTTTCCCAAATTTCCCTGAAAACAAAAACTTCTTAACTATGCTTGCTGAATACACAGACTCCCAGGCTGCAACTCAAATCTACTGTATTACAATTCCTAGCAGATAAATTTGGGAAGGTTGGGGAACAGTATGCCAGGCTGGCTAGGTGCTCAGTACTTTTCATTCATTATGATAGTTGATTCCCACAACAATTTTATGAGGTAGATTCTATGATTAATCCTATCATATAGATGAGAACCCTGAGGCATAGAGAAGTTAAGTGACTTGCTTATGCCGAAAACTTTGGATAGGATTTTCTTGAGGCACATTCACTGGAGTTCTAGGCCTGATCTTGAATTCCAACAGAAGCCCTTACAGGCTTAGCTGGCTTCAAGTGAAGCTTACAGGAAATTCCCAATTGCTTGGTGTTCCTACGCAGGGAAGACTATTCCAGTTTGGAACCTTGTCCCATCCTTCTTGGTTCCTGAAGGATTCGCTCCTGTGCTGCTTCTTTCCTTTCCAGCATTTCAAGTCACTCCCTGTCCACAGGGTCCTTCCTCTCCACCTTGCCACCTTGAGTAATTACTAAGATTTCAGAGAGTTTGCACTTTAGGAAAGGACGTAAGTCTCATAATAAGTGCCACTGAAGAGATGCAGAGACAGAACGTGCTGTGAAAATTTGGAAAAGATAAATAATTCCTGCTCTGGAATATCAGAGATGGCGTGGCATGGCCGAATTCACTCGTGCAAATTCTGAGATATTGGTAGGTTTTCCAATGGCAGAGGTGAGGTAAGCCCACCAAAAAAAATATTTTGCTCCTTTTCTCTACTTTGCAAATTGGGTCTTTGTGACTTAGTCCAAGTAGGGGAAAATAAATCTTAGCCCCATGATGGTTTAGCAGTCTAAGTCATCTGTTTCAAAATAGGATGGAATTACAACCAGCTGGTAGTAATTTTCAAATCCTGACCCCTGCAGAAAGGGGTGAGAATTCACCATAAAGTCCATTTTTTCTCCAGGGCACCAAGCTGCATTTCCCTCAGTGGGTGACATGGATGCAAAGGGGCTTTTGGCTTTTATTTTTAATTTTGTTAGTAACCGCAAGCCACACGGTTCCAGTATTTCAAATACAGCATTTATAAGTTAAAAGCAGAAGAAGGGTACAGAATGTGCCATATTTTCTAGTTCATTGTTCCATGTCCATAAAACAAAAACACTTTTAAAAGGCAAATTTTACATTTTTCAAGGTAGCAGCAGTAGTAGTACTGTTCTCTCCGCCATTTACGGTGAAGGGTAAAACTTAAGCTGTTTGGACACGCCATCAATCTTACTCATCCCTGCAGCAGCACAGGGGAACCAACAGTCCTTTCCATTTCTAATATTTCACAGTTCTTAGCTATGAATAGGCAACCCCAGGCTTTTCACCACCTGTTATAAGCTGAATCGTGTCCATCAAGGAGACTGATAGAAGTTCTAAGCCCCAATACCTGTGCATGTGACTTTATTTGGAAATATGGTCTTGGGAGAGCTAACCAAGTTAAGATGACATCATCAGTGTGGGCCCCAATCCAAGGGGCTGTGTGAAGATGGAGACATAGTGAGAACGCAGCGTGAAGATGGAGGGAGAGACCCAAGTGACACGTCTGCAAGCCAAAGGGCGCCAAGGAGTCCTGGTCATCCCCAGAAGCTGGAGGAAGGCATGGATCAGATTCTCCCTCAGAAAGAATCAACCCTTCAAACACTGAATGCAGCCTTCTGGCCTCCAGACTGTGAAGAAACAAATTTCTGCTTTTTTTTTTTTTTTTTTTTTTTTTTTTTGAGACAGAGTCTTGCTCTGTGGCACAGGCTGGAGTGCAGTGGCACGATCTCGGCTCACTGCAAGCTCCGCCTCCCAGGTTCATGCCATTCTCCTGCCTCAGCCTCCCGAGTAGCTGGGACTAAAGGTGCCCGCCACCACGCCCGGCTAATTTTTTGTATTTTTAGTAGAGATGGAGTTTCACCGTGTTAGCCAGGATGGTCTCGATCTCCTGACCTTGTGATCCGCCTGCCTCGGCCTCCCAAAGTGCTGGGATTACAGGTGTGAGCCACCACGCCCGGCCAATTTCTGCTGTTTTAAGCCACCCAATTAGTGATACTGCCTCACAGCAGCCCTTGAAAATTAATACACCACCTTTATGAAGACTGTTCACAAAGGAAATCTGTGTAACATTACACATAAAATGTAACAAAAACACTTAATATGACAACTGTTGTAAATATGAAAATATTATCACATGAAAGATAGTGGGATATGTTATAGAGTTCACTGCCAGGTTACTCTGATGGAGAAAGAAAGAGATTGCTCAGAGTGAAGTGTGGTTCATCTTTGGAAAGGACCTGAAAGATGGTCTGATCCACGAGTGGGCAAACTAGGGCCTGTAGGCCAAAAGCAGCTGACGGGGCATGAGCCTACAGACCCTGAGCTAAGAATAGCTTTTACATTTTTAAAATGTTCTTGAATATGGACCTGTCTCTTTTTTCCTTCCATCCAGAGGTTTCCAGAGCCACTAGAAGGAAGGATTTTTAGATCCCCAAAAGATTGTGTGGCATAGACAACCTAACCCCCTACTCACGCTTTACTGTGATGTGAGAAATACATTTTAATTGTTTAGGCACTGAGATTTCTGTTACACACAGGTAAGGGTTTTGTGTTATAATAGTTACCTTAATACTGTTCTACCCTAATAGATGCTGTTATTCTCTATCTAAGCCTAACTCAACCCTAACTCTAATAAAACCGGAAGAATATGCAATGGACAACCACATGTGGCCTTGCAAAGCTGAAAATATTTGCTAGTTGGTCCTTTACAAAAAAAAAAAAAAAAGTTTGCCAACCCTTGGCCTAGTCCAGTGATTTATAGCATTATTATTATTATTCAGTGAGAAATACTTAATTTTGTTTAAAAAAAAGAGAGAGAGGGAGGGAGAAATAAAACAGAGAAAAATGCTTCTGCTCTTCCTAACGAAGCAGGGTCTGCAGCCTTGAATTCTTCCACTCAACCATCTTAGTTGCCCCTGACCTAATAGAGCTCTTGGGTCCCACTGATAATCGTGATAGTGATATTGGCAACAATCAATTGAGTACACATGGTGTTTCACTATAGTACTAAACATGTCCCAGACACTCTTGAATTTCATCTTCCAATTAATCATATGGGGGTGTGCTATTAGCCCCATCTTTATACATGAAGACACTGGAGCTTAGAGAGATTAAATTAGTTGACCTACATCTAGTAAATGGCAAAGACAGAATTCATATCAATGGCCCTCTGGCTCCCATACCGCTAACTATGCCCATTTAGCTCTGTTCTTACGTGGTCCTACCTCTTCATCGAGGGCCCTAAGGTTCAGAGAGGTGAAGGAATATATCTCAAGTCTCAGGCTAGTTGGTCATTGATTGGGTCTGGAGTTCAGGTCTCCTGACTTCCCATGCGATGCCCTTTCCACTGTCCCATTCGGGCTCAATTGTCCTGGCAGAATGTGGGTTGAGAAAGACATAAACCAAACTGGCTCTGGGACTGGAGGGTAGTCAGGTGCAGTGGTGGAAGTCCCACATTCTCATTCTCATGCTCATCAGTTGGATGGGCCAGAGAAAAAGGTTTATTTAGCTTGGGACTGGTGGACCATTCTCTCTCCCAGTTTCCTCTCATTGTCCTTGCTCACAGAAGTGGTACCTCCCTCAGCAAAACCCCTCAGTGGCCTCACATCTCAGGAGAGGCCCCATGCATATTCTGTTCTGCAACAACTGCTGGCCATCGTCAACCAGACCTATTTCTCACACTGGCTCAGCCAGCCTTTCTCTAACTTTGCTCCTCATCCCTTTCTTCTGACTCCATCTTGCCCCCTGGGTTACGAGCTTGTATCCATCTTCTGATTCAGACTCTAGATCCTCAAGAATCTGCCTCTCCTTGCTAGCACCTGAGAACTGCCTTGACTGAAGTTGGCTGATTGCCTCTTAACTCACCACTCAGCATAATTATACCCAGATTTTACCCAGAAGGATGCATTTCCAGGAAACTCATCCCAGTCTCATACTTGGGACCAGTAGCTCCCTCTTTCCCTGTGATATGTTTACCTTCTCCTCTGTGGGATGCACTGTATATGTCAACCACATCAACACCATTATGGTTGCCGATAGTATTAAGCTAATGGCTTTCAAGGACAGAAGTTTGTACTAGTGGTAAAAAAACAATAATAGTATAACTAATTCATTGAACACTTTATACACATATTACCTTGTGAGGTAAGTACTATTATCATCTCCATGTTGCAGGTGGGGAAACTGAGGCACAGAAAGGTTAGACAACTTGTCCAAGGACACAGAGCCCAGAAACATGGAACCAGACTTGGACCTTCATACAAAGGTGCAGTCACCTTTGCTGGCTTCCTGCTGTATGTCAGGCCTTCCTCTTGGTGCTTCATACAAGTGGTGGGAAATTCTTGGGAGATATTTGCCCATATGTTTTCCTTGGTATTTCCTGTGTTTCTCCCCATTAGGCAGCTAGGCCTTCTGTAAAGCTTCAGGGAAGGGAAAACCAGTGAAACAAAGATAACAGAGGAGTCATATTTTTAGCTTTTGAGTCTCAAATGGCAGGTTCTGGTCATAAACCAAAGATTTGGAAGATTAAATGAAAAGCTGGGAAACTTTTTCTCCAGACCAGACAAGACTTTTCAAATTTGAGAAGGAGAGCCAGGGAAGCCAAGAAACCTGACTTGACGGTTGAGTTCCCAGGAAGGAGTCCTAGTGTGTAGCACCTGCCTGCAGCCTGGCTAACCGGCGGGGCAATGGTGGAACGTCCAGGCAGGGCTGAAGGTGGAAAGCTACATGGATCTGACATCCATGTAGATGTCATGTAGGTTTCGATGAGAGCATCCTGCTTTGACTGAGATTACGTCTCCATGATGAAGCCAAATAGGGACTCAAAATAGAAACTAAGTCAAGATATAAAAATATAAAAAGAAAGTTGCTTTTCTTACACAGCTGAGTTTTGGGGCCCATATGTACCTACACATTCATTATCTCTGCTCTGCACAATGACCTTCAGAGTTATTTTTTATCATCCCCATATTATAGCATTTGATTACAGAGTGGAAAAATTACTTGCCCAGGGGACACAGCTAATAAGTAGAAGAAAAAGTACATTGGGAGAAAAGTGGAAAATAAACATTGAAGGAAAAAGAAAAATAAAAGAAGTAGTGAGAAATAGGTAGAGATCGCAAGGCATAACCTCCGAGTCACAATTCTCCTGGAAAGAACATTTCTCTTTATTCTCCAAAAAAGTGAACATTTTATCAGGATATACTTACATTTTATTTGGAGGAATAGTCATTTCCTTGATCCCTTTTCCCGAAGATCTAGCCTGGGACCAGACGTTGTGAAAATGTAGCCAGCCTCCACGAAGGAGTTATTTCAACTGTGTCGTCGCTGCAAAAAAATTACATGTGAATCAGAGTTCTATCATGGAAATTATGCTTTGGGACAAATATGTTATGAATGACGGCTCATAAAATCATGCCAGTATGTATGCTATCACCGCATTCAATTATTTTAACCTGCTGTGAACTTGCTTGTGATAAATCATGGGAAAACTAAAGAGAACTATCTTAAGCCACTGCACTGTTTCACTCGCTCAAGTCATTCACGGCTCTAAAAATACAATTTATATCATCGGATTCCTGAAATTCTTTCAGTGCTTACATTCTGATTTAAGTGGCATTAAAGCTAGGGCGATTAAGCTGAGAAGTCCAAGGCTACCGACCAATGTCCCCCTGGGTATTAGCTGTCTATCAGATTGAGAACATTGTTTATCAGACCCCCAGGAAGAAAGCAATTAGAACGTGGCCTGCGGGTTGGAAAAAAGCTTGAGATTCTCAGCCTGAAAAAGGAAGGATCTTTCAATAACAGCATGTGTGACACTTTTGGTGGGACTCATCTAGAGTCATAAAATTTAATAACCATCCTAGGACATTTTGGGACTTGATGGGGAGACCATTAACATTGACATCAGGAATAAAGTAGGACTGTTTTTTCAAACACACAACACACAACTGTTTTTTCAAACACAAACAGAGGAGGATTTAATAAGGGACTAATAAGGAAAATGAAGTTGAATCTCCTTCATGTTTAAGGACCACTTCTTAAATCCCTTCTCCATGGACCATCTGGAGAAAAAAGTGGGTTCTTTAGCTGCATTTTCTCCACAGTCCTGACATTATTCTTCATATTCCTCGGGAACACGGAGCTGCCGGTGCTGCTCATACAAGCTACTGTACGGTATTTGTGCACAAGCAAAAAGCAGACTGAGTTAGATTTGAATGCGTCGCTTTTATAAACACAGAGTTAGGAGATGTGAGACATGAAGTTATGGAGTTACAGCGTGATTGTGAGAAAACGCCTCCCTGGGAAAGAACCAAGGCAGTGTGAATCAAGTATTGTGGACAGTAACTTCTCCAGGCTCAATTTCCTCCACCAGTAAAATTAGGTAGCTAGACTAGACCCGTGATTTCTAATCCAGGCAGCATATTAGGGTCACCTGGAGAATGTACTCATGTCCTCGCCCACTCCAAGAGATTTTATTTAATTAGGCTGGGATGAGGCTCCCCCAGGGACTCTGAAGTGCAGCCTGGGCTGAGAACTGCTAGAAGACTGGAATGTTTCTGAGGTCTCTACCGACTTTTATTGGGCATCCTCTATGATGGTCTGAGCTTTTGGGAAAATTAAAAAGGAAGGGGCAAGAGTGATCCATTACCATTGGCATTGGCTGGTTACAATTGGAATTGTTCTGATGCAATGTTTACTAGGATGCTTTGTGGAGTTTTCTATGCTCTGTCCCATGGCTGGGGACAAACCACCAGTAAATTACATTCCCTCCTAGGAATACAGAGAATATGGCCTGGGTACGGGAAGAAGCCTAGTAAGTCTTGAGCAAGTTTCTATGTAGCTGATGTCCTCAACATGATAATGTGATTAAAAATATATAAAGCTCTTCCTGGGGTTCCAGTTTCATGCCCTGCATTGACCAGGGCTAGATTTCAAAGTGGACATGAGTCTTTCTAGGTCAAACGTTTATTCCACCATTGAGGCACTTCTCACATAATGCTTTGGGATACTGCCTGTGACACAAGTGACTTGGAAAACAATTACGGATGTGAAAATATGATGAGAAAACTCTCCTCATCAACCATACTCCAGGGATTTCTGGATTTGATTACTAGCTTTCCGATGCTTGACGATTTGACTGGTATTTAATGCTTTCTCATTTTTCCTGATAGGGACCACTAAGCACGTTATGTTCTTTCTCCCAGTTGGCAACTCAACAAAGGCCAGCCATAAAAACCTCCACTTGTGTAATAAACTGTTGTACGATCTACTGCTTATGAACAAGGCCCCTGAAAATGTGCAACCTTTCTGCACGTTAAACACAAAACAGATGGAGGTTTGAAAATAACTTTCTTCTTCACGGGAGGGAAAAGTTAAAGGAGGGAGAGTAAAACTCATGGTCAGAGGCCTAACTTCCCTAGCCAGGGGCTGAACTCTCCATCCAGGTTGACAGGGACAGCCGCATTCTTTCAAGGATACTGCATACCATCAGGGACCTGGGAAGTAGGAGGACCGTTAGGCTTTAGGAAAATGGTGCGTACAATCATGGAGAGTGAAGCTGGCTGAGCTGCCACTTACTAGCTGGATAATTGAGGCAAGTCACTAATTTCTTTGAATCTGTTGTTTAAGCCTCATGTGTAAAATGGTGATAGCCTAGAGCTCTAGACCCCAAGCACACAGGGGAATGGAGTAGCTGAAAATGTAAATACTCTCCTCATTACTATTGTTTTCAATTTTCTTTTATTTGCTGGTTTTACAGTGTAAAAAAACCAAATTACGTATTTAATTCCTGGGACAGAAGAAATGGCGGAGCCAATAATTTATAAATGATGTAGGTATGCATGCAGGTATGTACAAATTAATATGTCTATTTATTTTCTTATAGTTTGTCCTGTTTTCACAGAAGGAAATTGAGGTAGTTAACAAGGATACTCATTTATCATATACTGGTTAATAGTATATAATTTTATTTGTGGAAATGACAGAGTTTGGTCATTAAAGGAAACTGAAACTTCATCTCAGAATAATAAAAGCACCGCCTTCCATTTGTGGGATGCCCCTGAGGGGAGTAAACATGCTCCCCCTTTTGTAAAGTATAGATATTAAAGTCTTTATAAAATGTCCTGACATCTACAGGAGGTTTTCTTCAAAAAAGAGAATCATGTGAAGCGCTGAATGAGATATCTTCTTCACTTTTATTTATTTATTTTTTTGAAACAGAGTCTAGCTCTTGTTACCCAGGCTGGAGTGCAATGGCGCAGTCTCGGCTCACTGCAAACTCTACCTCTCGAGTTCAAGTGATTCACCTGCCTCAGCCTCCTGAGTAGCTGGGATTACAGGCACACACCACCATGCCCAGCTAATTGGTGTATTTTTAGTAGAGATGGGGTTTCACCATGTTGGCCAGGTTGGTCTTGAACTCCTTAGCTCAGATGATCCGCTTGCCTCGGGCTTCCAAAGTGCTGGGATTACAGGTGTGAGCCCCCGCACCTGGCCTGAATGAGAAATCTTCTAAAGGAATAAGATGCCACAAGAATGGGGTGGGAAGACTGGACTTTTAACTGGTTTTGTCAGTCAGGGTACAGTGAGGGAAACAGAAATGACATTGGGATTTTGAACACGCAGGATTTAATACAAGAATGATTCCTAAGGTGTTGGAAGACTGGAAGCGCAAAAGGAATACTGAGGAAGTTTGGTTATTCAGTTTCCTTTAATAACCAAACTGTCATTTCCACAAATAAAATTATATACTATTAAGCAGTATATGATAAATGAGTATCCTTATAAACTATCTCAATTTCCTTCTCTGAAAACAGGGCAAACTTTAAGAAAATAAATAGGCATACATTAATTTGTACATACATGCGTGCATCCCTACATCATTTATAAATTATTGGCCCTGTCATTTCTTCTGTCCCAGGAATTAGATACGAAATTTGCTACTACCCCTGAGCTGACGCAACAAAAGAAAAAAGATGCAAGTTGTTGAGGCAATGGTGCTCAGATCTCTGAGGAAGGGGCATAGCCACTGCTGATGGCGGCTCTACAGGACATAGAAGGTTCTGGAAGCTCCAGAAAAGTCCAGTGGTTACAGGCAGCTGCCTCTGTCTGAGCAACACTAAATTCGAAAAATAGGAGTCCATTCTCTCTCTAGCACCACCTATTGGCAGAACATAAGAAGTCAGCAGATGAGGGCGTAGGCTGCAGAAGGATGGGTGTGGAGCTGAGAGGCAAGAGGGCATGACTGGTGCACGGGGCCGGGTGTTAGCTGGAGACACCCATGGAGTAGGATGGCGGGCAACATCCATGAAAAATAACTGAGACAGATGCAAAAGGAAAATAAGCTCTATGGCCACATTTTCCCAGAAGCAAGAAAGAAGCAGGCAAAGGCAAAGCTATAGAACGGAAAACCCTATATCAGCAATTGTCAAGGAATGGGAAACCCTATATCAGTAATTGTCAGGGCTTGGGGAAGGAAGAGTAGTTGATTACAAAGAGGCTGCAGCAGGGAATTTTTAGGGTGATAGAACCATTATGTGTGGCAAAGTAGGAGAGGATTAATGACTCTCTGCACTTGTCAAGATCCATAAAGCTTTATAGCACAAAATGTGAATTTCAATGTATGCAAAGTAAAAAAAACAAATAAAGCCACAGGATGTTAGGGGACCCTAGAATAGAATGTAGAATGTGATAGAAGAATCTAACTGTGTTACAATGTACGACACAACCTCACTGCAGGATATGGGTGAGGGAGGGAAGGATTGAATTAAATAACTTTGGAAAACAGCATTTTGACTGAAAACTGGAAGGCTAAACACAAAAGCAGCTGTACCTATACAATGTATTCTAGTTGGTAATGTTGTTTCTTCTGGGATTACTGGTTAACAATTCCAGAACTGTGTTCCATGCAGAGCAGCTTTGACAAGTAAATAAGTAAATGGATGGTGGAGGACAGTAGCCAGTTTTCTTGCTGTTCAAGAGGAAAGTTATAGAAAAGCAAAGATAGGAAGCTAGGATGAAGCAGTTTGTCCCTAGATGAGAGACATCAGCATGAAGTCAGATTTAGGTTTATATATATGTAATACATACATATAGAACTCCTTATGGTACATGTGTATACTCAGGCAGTTCTTAGGTCTAGAAGCCTAGAAGCAGTAACACCTGTGTAACAATAAGCCTGCCAAGTGCCCTGATCTCAGTTACTATTCTCCAATCAAGAAACCAGGGCTCCTTGGGGAAATGGCTGGTTCCAGGACTGGTGCAAGAAGCATACAAAAATGAGCCTTGGAGTATCCTGTAGGGTGAGAAAGTAAGAAAATGCTCAAAAATCGAACTGATGGGGGGCATGCATGTCAAAGGGATTTATAAGCCAACCTGAAAGAGCTCCCAATGGCTGAAGCTGGAATGAGCTGAGCAACAAAATAAATAATGTAGCATTTTATTATAAAAATAAAGACGTCTTCCCTTACAGAAGAATAACAAATAATTTTTTTTTTTTTTGAGACAGAGTTTTGCTCTTGTTGCCCAGGCTGGAGTGCAATGGCACAATCTCGGCTCACCGCAACCTCCGCCTCCTGAGTTCAAGCAATTCTCCTGCCGCACCCTCCCAAGTAGCTGGGATTACAGGCATGCGCCATCACGCTCGGCTAATTTTGTATTTTTAGTAGAGACGGGGTTTCTCCGTGTTGGTCAGGCTGGCCTCGAACTCCTGACCTCAGGTGATCCACCCACCTCAGCCTCCCAAAGTGTTGGAATTACAGGCGTGAGCCACCGCACCCCGCCGACAAATAATTGATGTAAATATTGCTTTTTCCAAGAGGTGACAGGCTTCCAAAGAGTAGCATATGAAGAGGGACGAAGAACGTTAACTCCGCAGTGGAGAGATGCGATCAACGCTGCCTCGGCCAGAGGCTCAATGTTAACGTCGTTAGTTGGTGGCATGAACTTTTGATATGATATGATGGGAAAGGCACTTCCCCTCTATGGCAGCCTTCCCCAAAGCCCATAATCCCAGTCTAACGGTGAGAAAATTGAGGAAAATTTTATAACATACC
Source organism: Nomascus leucogenys (assembly GCF_006542625.1). Classification (NCBI taxonomy): domain Eukaryota; kingdom Metazoa; phylum Chordata; class Mammalia; order Primates; family Hylobatidae; genus Nomascus; species Nomascus leucogenys. Next base: position 65,407,298 of record NC_044399.1, read on the forward strand.
TGACCAGGACCCATCAAAACTGTCAACGTCATTTAAAAAAAATGGAAAGACTGAAAAATTGTCAGAGACAAAAGGAGAGAGGAGAGACACAATGACAAAATGTCATGTGGTATCCTGGAGCAGAAAAAAAGACATTAGTGAAAAAAATAGTGAAATCTGAATAAAGTGTGGAATTTAGTTCTCAGTAATGTACCAGTGTTGCTTTCTTGATTGTTGCAAATATACCATGATAATGTAGGACATTAGCAATAAGGGAAATTGGACGAGGGGTATACAAGAACTCTATTACCTTTGCAACTTTTCTGTAAATCTAAAACTATTCAGAATTTTAAAAATTTACTAAAATACCATTGATATGGTTTGGACATGTATCCTCTCCAAGTCTCATTTTGAAACATAATCTTTTTTTTTTTTTTTTTTTTTTTTTTTGAGATGGAGTCTCGCTCTATTGCCCAGGCTGAAGTGCAGTGACACGATCTGGGCTCACTGCAAACTCCACCTCCCAGGTTCAAGCAATTCTCCTGCCTCAGCCTCCCGAGTAGCTGGGACTACAGGTGCCCGCCACCATGCCTGGCCAATTTTTTGTATTTTTAGTAGAGACGGGGTTTCACCACGTTAGCCAGGATGATCTCAATCTCCTGACCTCATGATCCGCCCGTCTCAGCCTCCCAAAGTGCTGGGATTACAGGTGTGAGCCACTGCACCCGGCAGAAATATAACACTTAATGTTGGAGGTGGAGTCTGGTGAGAGGTGTTTCGGTCATGGGGGCGGGTCCCTCACGAATGACTTGGTGCCCTCCCTATGGTAATGAGTGTGCTCTTGCTGTGAGTTCATGAGAGATATGGTTGTTTAAAAGTGTGTATCACCTCATCTCTCTTGTTCTCACTCTCCATATGACATACTGGCTCCCCATCACCTTCTGTCATGATTGGAAGCTTCTTGAGGCTTCACCAGGAGCAGATGCTGGCACCAGCTTCCTGTACAGCCTGCAGAACCATTAGCCAATGAAACATCTTTTCTTCACAAATTACCCAGCCTCAGGCGTTTTTTAATAGCAATGCAAAAATGGCCTAATACAACCAATTACAATACATCCCCAAATATAAAATACCTAGAGATAAAATGAACAAAGATATATTAGATTGCTATCTAAAAAAAACCAAGATATTGCTAAGACATTACATTTAACCTAAACAACAAAAACAATATGCTGTGTTCATGGATTGCAAACTCAGTATTATTAACATAACAATTGCCCCAAACGTAACTGATTGAACCAAGCAGAATTCTTTTTTGTAAAAATCGACAAGACAATTTTGAAATTTATATGGGCATGCCAAAGGGACACGAAACAACTGTGAAAATAAAACACAGTTGGAGCACTTATTCCACCTAACTTCAAGACTTACTTTTTTTTTTTTTTTTTTTTTGAGACAGAGTTTTGCTCTTGTTGTCCAGGCTAGAGTGCAGTGGCACGATCTCAGCTCACTGCAACCTCTGCCTCGGGGGTTCAAGTGATTCTCCTGCCTCAGCCTCCCGAATAGCTGGAATTACAGGTGCCTGCCACCTCGCCTGGCTAATTTTTTGTATTTGTTAGTAGAGATGAGGTTTCATCATGTTGGCCAGGCTGGTCTCAAACTCCTGACATCAGGTGATCCACTTGCCTCGGCCTCCCGAAGTGCTGGGATTACAGGCGTGAGCCACCACGCCAGGCCAAGACTTACTATTAAGTGACTATAATCAGAACTGTGTTGTATTAACAGCAACAAAAATGGACAAGTTATCATTGGAACAGAATACAGAGCCCACAAATAGACCCACTTACATACAGTCAAATGACTTTTGAAAAAATGTAAAAGCAATTCAATGGAAAGGAAAATCTCTTCAACAAATGATATTGGAACAACTGGAATCTAATGTGGTAAAAAGAAGCTCAATCCCTATTTCACAACAAGTCACGAATTAATTTGAGATAGATCACAGGCTACGTGTAAAAACCGGAACTATAAAACTTCTAGAAGAAACCATCTTCTCACCTTAGAGATACAAAGATTTCTTAGAGAGGACACAAAAGACATTAACAAAGTGATAGATGGAAGTTCGTCAAAATTTAAAACTTTTACTCATCAAAGAAACCATTAAGAAAATTAACGGGCAAACCACAGCCTGGAAGAAAATATTCACAACACATATATCTTGTGAAGGGCCCGTATCCACAATATATAAAAGCTTTTATAACTCAATAATAAAAGAAAAATGACCTAATAAAAATAAGCAAAGATTTGAAGAGATACTGCACAAAAGAAGACAGGAGAATGGACAAAAATGCGTAAGAAAGTTTTCATCATCAGCATCAGTGATTTGGGAAATGCATATTAAAACCACAAAAAGATTTTACTGCACACCATTAGAATGAAAATAATTGGGCTGAGCATGGTTAAAATGAAAATAATTGGGCTGAGCATGGTGGCTCATGCCTGCAATCCCAGCGCTTTTGGAGGCTGAGGTGGGAGGGTTGCTTGAGGGCAAGAGTTTGAGACCAGCCTGGGCAATATAGCAAGACCCTGTCTCCACAAAAACCTTTTTTTGAAGTTAGCCCGGTGTGGTTGTGGTGGTGTGACCTACAGCACTAGCTTTGTGGGAAGATGGTTTGAGCCCAGGAATTCTAGGCTGCAGTGAGATATAATTGCACTACTGCTCTCCAGCCTGGGTGACAGAGCAAGACCCTGTCACTAAATAAATACATAAATAAATAAATAGGCAAAAAAAGGAAAAGAAAATGATGATTGATCACATCAAATCAAATACTGGAGAGGATTCAAAGTAACTGAGACTCTCATACATTACTGGTAGGAAAGTAAAACTGTGCAATCATGTTGAAAATTGTTTGGAAGTTTTTTAAACGCATACCTTTATCCTATGACCTAGAATTCTACTTCTAGGCATTTATCAAAGGAAATGAAAACATGTGTTCCCAAAAAGACTGGTACAAGGATATCATAGCATATTCTTAATAATCCCAAACTGAAATACTCATCAGCATCAGTTGAAGAACAGATACATTGTACAATGGAATATTACTCAGTTGTAAGAAGGAATGAACTACTGCTTTATCTAACAGTCAGGATGAATCTCAAAAACGTTATTCTGGGTGAAAAGTCAGAAACCAAGGAATATGTGCTATATTATTTCATTTACGTGAAATTCTAGAATGGACAAAACTAATCTATGGTGATAGTGGTTGCTTCTGAGGTTGAATGACTGGGGAGGGGCACAAGGGATTTCTAGGATAAACTAAGTATTCTCTGTCTTGATATGAAAGAGTTACCCAGGTGTGAGATCGCGCCACTGCACTCCAGCCTAGTCGACAGAGCGAATCCCCATATCAGAAAAAACAAACAAACAAAAAGAGAGAGAGAGAGTTATCCAGTTGTAATTTGTCAAAACAGATCGAAATTGTATGCATCATTGTATGTAGATTATGTCTCATTTTAAAAAGCATCCACGTAAATTATGAAAGCTCTAGAAGCAGTGTAAGAATAACATAAATTCGGGCAGGGTGTGGTGGCTCACGCCTGTAATCCCAGCACTTTGGGAGGCCAAGGCAGTGGATCACCTGAGATCAGGAGTTTGAGACCAGCCTGGCCAACATGGTGAAACCCCGTCTCTACTAAAAATACAAAAATTAGCTGGGTGTGTTGGTGCACACTTGTAATCCCAGCTACTCAGGAGGCTGAGGCAGGAGAATCACTTGAACCTGGGAGGCAAAAGTTGCAGTGAGCTGAGATCACGCCATTGCACTCCAGCCTGGGCGACAGAGCAAGACTGTATCTCAAAAAAAAAAAAGAATAGCATAAATTCAATGATAAAAGACACTGAAAAGGATATGGTTAAAAAAGAGAATAAAATAGAAAAATGAATTGGAGAGGATAAATTGAGGGCCCAAATTGCACAAATATACAACAAATTTAGTAGAAAGAAATAAAATTGACATCGCTGAATACTTAATTAGTAACACATAGAAAAGGACTGAAATAATAATAATGATAACAGAAAATCCCAAGATAATAAAGTGATTAGATCATGATAATAGACTACGCATACCTCAGCTGCCCGTAACCTAGACCTTTTACCAATAACTCGAAGCCCTCTCTACCATCATCTCTTACATCTCATTCTGACTCATCTACTCAGAGCACCTGGTATCCTGATGCTGAAATTTTTCAACTTCACTAGGACTTTCCATTTAAAAAGCATTTTCCAATGTTTTTCACATTTTGATGTTCTACTTCCTTCTTACCCAGGTGAAATTCCATGGTCAATAATGATTAGCTGTTCCCTTGGATATACCCCCAACTCCCTTGTTCTTCCCTAACTTTATAATTCTCACTTAGCAAAAGCAGAACGTTGGTTAAATTCAACTTTCTGCCTCCCCTGCTGTTGCACACAAGTTGAATATAGGTGGGAAAATTCGTACAAACACACTGGTGTCAATTTGAGTTCATTATTATCCCCCTCAAGTGGACCTTAATGCTGTCTGCAATTGTACATACTTGCCTAGACAATTCTCTTCCAATCTCCTAAGTGACAATTTAACTCCTATCCTCTCTGCTCAAACCTCCAATACCTCCTTCCCCATTCTTATTTTTAGTTAGACATACGGCTTCTTCACTGAGATCTTCAAAGCAATTAGCAGAGAACCTCCACAGATTTCCACCACAACATCTACCCACCTGCCGGTGTCTGCACCCACATGTTCTGTCTCTCTGTGTGGGCCCTACACAAAAACCATCCACACTCCCATCTAAGGCCAACAGCTGTACTAAGGCACCAGGCTCCTAACCCCTTGCTCACACGGGGAACCTCATTCAACAGTTAACTCTTCTTACCCATTTTTAGCTCTGTACCATATTATTCCTATCAGTCAAGTAACATGCCACTATTTCTTAAAAATAAACAAAACCAAAAAGTCCTCTTTTCTTGGCCTTACCTCACTCATTGATTATTATACAATTTATTTGTTCTTTTTTGCAGCAAAACTCTTTTTGTAACAACAGCAGCAACAAAGTTATGTAATCCTAATGTCTCCAATTTGTTTCTTCCCATTGTCTTTTAAATTCATTCTAATTATACTTTACCCAAAACACCCAAGGTTAAACTTTACCCAAACTGCTCCTCTTACCAAAGTTGCCAATAAGCTCTATGTTGCTAAATCCAATGTCATTTATTAAGTTCTCACTTTTTTTTTTGCCATATCAACATTTTCAATTGATCATTCCTTCCTTCTTTGATACATTTTTCACCTGGTTTCCAACACACCAAACACTTTCTTAGCTTGCCTTTCACCTCACTGATAATATATTGAGTCAGTCATCTCAGTCATCTCCGTTGTTCTACTTCTTCTGTCTCACCTTTTAATTTCAGTGTTTCCTGGAGCTTAATGTTTGGTCTCTTTTCTTTTCTTGTCGCATTCAATCCCTTGGAGAAATTATTTGGTTAACAAAATTAGAGCTGCAGCCAGATCTCTTTCTTGAACTCCACATTTGTTTGCCCAACTATCTATTCAACTTCTTCACATGAATGTCTGATAAATATCTTAAATTTGATATGTCCCAAACTGAATTCCTATACACTCCATTCTTCTAGTTGCTTAAGCTAAAAAATTACCTAGTTAACCTTGACTCTTCCTGTTTCTCTCAAATTCCATACATGATCCAATGCTCTCTCTGCTTTCAAAGTAGCAAGCTTTATTCAGAGTCACTAGGCTGTAACCAAGGTGTTGGTCAGGCTATCCTTCCCTCAGCTAAGGAAGAAATCTGCTTCCAAGCTTACTCAGGATGTTGGCAGAATCTGACTGATCGTATCTCTGGCTACCATCTTTGTCTATGAGTTATTACCACATAGTTGCACCTAGAAAATGGGTCGAGACCACTGCATTTCTCACTGAGCATAGAGCACATTTGTAGTCATCAAATACAATTATTAAAACCTCATTTGGAAAACTGATTTGGATCAGGAATCACATGTTAATATTACCACGTAAACTAGAATTTACTGTAAAGTAAGAAGTCTTATTGATTCTGTGAGACTTCTTTGACTAGTTGGAAGTAAGTTCCTCACTCATCTTTTTGCTTTTGTGTTCACCTGACAATCACTTTTTTTTTTTTTTTTTTTTGAGACGGAGTCTCGCCCTGTTGCCCAGTGTTGCCCAGGCTGGAGTGCAATGGTGCAATCTTGGCTCACTGAAACCTCTGCCTTCCAGGTTCAAGCAATTCTCCTGCCTCAGGCTCCCAAGTAGCTGAGATTACAGGTGCTTGCCACCATGCCTGGCTAATTTTTTGTGTCTTTAGTAGAGATGGGGTGTCACCATGTTGGTCAGGCTGGTCTCAAACCCCTAACCTCGTGATCCACCTGCCTCGGCCTCTCAAAGTGCTGGGATTACAGGCGTGAGCCACCGCGCCCGGCCTGACAATCACTTTTCAAGTAACAGAACAGTGTGGACATGCTCATTCTTATACCAAACTTCCAAGACTTTTAAGTTACACAAACTTTTTTTTTCAGAATGTCAAAGGGGATAATTATCTTCCTCCAAAGATAAGCAAGACTTAATTATTCTATCCGAAGCCTACAGTAGACTTTTGGTTTTTTGACTTCTAAACTCTGAGTACAAATAATGTCTGTATTTGAAGTTTTCCTTTGAGTACGTTAGTCAGTATAGATTCAACACTTGACACAAGGACACATGCATGAGAGTACATGTGTCCACTGTTAATGTTCTTTGATGATGACAGAGAAATTCCATCACATATGATACATCTACATTCTTTCATTAGCCTACTCTATACCAGATGACCTCCACAATTTTACTGGAAGTACTGATCTCCATTTTCTAATTTTATTCTACTTTTGAAAGAACTGAGACCATATTGTCATAATTAAACATTATTTTGGAGGTTCAGGTAAGGCCTTCTCTCTAAGAGGTGGTTTTCATATAAAGGAGAAAACTGGCCTTGGTTTTAGAAGACTTAGATTCACTTATGGCTCTACCACCACTCGCTGGGAAACTTGAGCAAACAACCTAATCTCTCAGCTTCAACAGAATACTTACACATCGTGCAGGATTATAATGAGTATCAAGTGAGGTAATGTGGGTAAACACATATTAAAACTAGTAATAGTTCTGCTCAAGTATAATTCAACAATTTCCACAGCCAGTTTACCTTGGTGAATAAACACACTTAATCATAGCCTGATAAAATTTTCTTGTGGTACACTGGAGTCTTGCAAATGCCTAAGGAGGGATAGATCATAAAACAATATAGTTACCCAGGTGGAGAAACGGCACGTGGCATTGCTTCGCCTGTGTCATGCCACACTGAAAAGGGTAAGGCAGGGGCAGAGTTAGCCTTCTGGTTTTGTGCTTTCTTTCCTTTTCTTTTCTTTATTTCTTTTCTTTCTTTTTTTTTTTTTGAGATGCAGTCTCACTCTGTCGCCAGGCTGGAGTGCAGTGGCACGATCTCGGCTCACTGTAACCTCCGCCTCCCGGGTTCAAGCGATTCTCCTGCCTCAGCCTCCCAAGTAGCTGGGATTACAGGAGCACGCCACCACGCCCAGCTAATTTTGTGTGTGTGTTTTTAGTAGAGATGGGGTTTCACCATGTTGGCCAGGATGGTCTCCATCTCTTGACCTCATGATCCTCCTGCCTCGGCCTCCCAAAGTGCTGGGATTACAGGTGTGAGCCACCAGGCCCGGCCGGTGTTGTACTTTCTTACATCCCTTGCTTTGACAGTGCATAAGTTTTCTATTGTTGCGTATCAAATGACCATAAACATGGTGGCTTAAAACAGTACACATTTATTTCGTAGTTAGGAAACTGAGTATAGCCTAGCTGAGTGATTTATTCAGAGTCACTAGGCTGTAACCAAAGTGTTGGTCAGTTTATATTTTCATTCAATGGCTCAACTAGGGAAGAATCTGCTTCCAAGCTTATTCAGGATGTTGGCAGATTAATCTCCTGTGGCTGCATGACTGAGGGCCATGGCTTTTCGCTAGCTGTTGAAGAGGTTGCTCTGAGATCTTAGGTGCTGACAGCAGATCCTGGAGCGCACCCACGGTTTCTTGCCAATCAGGCTTCTCCAACTTGGCCACTTACTTCATTAAGCCTCTAAGGAGAGACTTTAGTTTCAATCTACTAGGATGGAGTATTATATAAAGTAATGTAATAATGGCCATCACATCCTACCACCTTTGCATATAATACTGCCTAATCATGAGATATACCACCTATCATTGCATGTAATACCACCTAATCATTCATTATCTTTGCCGCATTGGTTAGAAGTAAGTCACAGGTCTTGCCTACCCTCAAGGAGAGAGAATTACTTAAGGGCATGGACTCCAAGAGACAGGGATGATATGCTACACTAAAGCCTGTTCATCGTAAGCAGCACCTATACTTTTTTCCAGAGAGTCAAAGACTTGAGATAAGTTGGAGGGAAGGTTATATAGTTACTGTAAACAATCAGAAAAGTTTTCTTTTTTCCCCAGATTTTATATACAAAGATGGCCACTGTCCAGTACGCTGTTCATTAGAAACCTTGGGTATCGGAGATTGACACCCTATTGAGCTTTATGGCAATGATTTTGTTCCAGCTGCTCAGTAGCAGGAGAAAATGTTTTATTGAGGTGTATTCAAAACCAGGGAATAAGGATGCCACAGGAATGGCTAAAAGGGAGTGATTATTGGGGCTTACCTGGAACAGATGAGCGGTGGCTTCTCTGTGTACTCAACATTATTGCCCTCTCTTAACTTCATCTGTCTCACCCTGGGCTTTGGTTTGTCACTCTCCCTATGGTCTTAGCTCTAGCCCATATCCTTCTGACTTCAGCCTCTTTTGGCAACTGCAATCCTTCTATAAATTTTGTTCGACTTCCTGAGACAGAGAGTCCATTGTCTAACTCACTTTAAAAACAAAACAAAAAAAAACAGGGCACTAATTCAGATCACAAGGTGATATGAGCCTTTGTATTGTTTTCTCATGGGTCCATATACATGCTGGTTCTATTAGCTAAATCTTGGGGTTGAAGTACACTGTTCAAAGCTTGTTCAACTTGCTGCAGCTTCCTTTTGCAAGGACTATAGAAAGGAAAGCCTCTGGTCGGGCACGGTGGCTCAGACTGTAATTCCAGCACTTTGGGAGGCCGAGGCAGATGGATCTCCTAAGGTCAGGAGTTAAAGACCTGCCTGGCCAACATGAAACCCCATCTATATTAAAAGTACAAAAATTAACCAGGCGTGGTGGTGGGCGCCTGTAATCTCAGCTACTCAGGAGCCTGAGGCAGGAGAATAGCTTGAACCCAGGAGGCGGAGGTTGCAGTGAGCCGAGATCGCGCCATTGCACTCTAGCCTGGGTGACAAGAGTGAGACTCTGTCTCAAAAAAATTTTAAAAATGAAAGGAAAGCCTCCGTGACAACTCAGTGATGGTCATTTTCAGTCAAAAAGAAGAGTAATCACCATATCCATGATTTTCAAATATTTCTGATATTTCTGAAGAATATCCAATATATTTAAAATTTTTTAGTTTTCCAAAAGAAAACTAATCATCATATCTATTATTAAGGGCATGATGGTCTAAGGTTCTGCAGTAAGATAGCATTATAGCAAGAATTCTCAAAAAGATGAAGACAGCACAAAGCGTAGCATCTGGATCTGAAAACAATATGTATAAATTTTAAATGTAATCGAACTATTGACAGACTAGCTACTGCTGAGAAAATGCTTTGATGGTCTGCAAGATCAAATAAAAAAATATTTTACAAGGAGCATAAAAAAATTAAAACCATAAATAAGAATAGAAGAAGCTTAGAGGAGGCCAGGCGCAGTGGTTCATGCCTGTAATCCCAGCACTTTGGGAGGCTGAGGCAGGCAGATCACCTGAGGGCAGGAGTTCGAGACCAGCCTGACCAATATGGTGAAACTCCATCTCTACTAAAAGTACAAAAATGAGCTGGGCATGGTGGTGGGCGCCTGTAATCCCAGCTATTTGGGAAGCTGAGGCAGAGAATTGCTTGAACCTGGGAGGCAGAGGTTGCAGTGAGCCGAGATCTCGCCACTGCACTCCAGCCTGGATGACAGAGCGAGACTCCGTCAAAAAAAAAAAAAAAAAAAAAAAAAAAGAAGAAGAAGAAGAAGCTTAGAGGATAGATACAATATACCTAATATGCAAATATGAAAAATTCTAGAAGTAAAAAATGTCAAATGTAAGAAAAGCAATAACTATAGAAAAAATACAAATTTCAGCTTTAGACATATGGTTAATTTGATGAATGCTTTCAGAAATTCCCCCAACACAATTCATAAAAACAATGTGATGAATAGAAAAAATTTCTGAGGTACTAGTTGTGTCAAAAGAAGTAAGGAAGCCATGAAAATAAGTAAATTGTTTCCCATTTAGTAGGTAGCCCAGACTAGAGCAGTGAATATCTTGGAGAATGTAATTGCTTGAATTCGGTTGCCCACAGCAACAATGCTATTGGTGTGCTAAGTTCTCACAGCGAGGTAGTTTCACTCACGAATAAAGACCCTCTGAAGAAATGAAGATGGGCAAGGTTAACTAAATCTGGCTACCAGCAGAAGCAGAAGTAAATTCAGTCAGGATAAAACCTTCCCCAGTTGAGGCCCAAATGATTCCCAGAAACTAAGATTAAGCAATAAGCTTACAACAAAGATCAACATTATCAAACATATTACAAGTGAAGCTACTATTAATGGCATTTGGCAGAAACAACAGACAATATACTTAGATCTACAAGTATTGCAAATATTGGAACTGTTAAATACAAAACAGAGATGAATATCTCAAATGTTCCAAAAATTAAAGATGCTATTACAAAGAGGAGAATGCAACAAGAGACCATCAAATGCGGTGCTTTATGTGTTTTAGCAGTGTATAATTGTAAACCACAAGTAAGAGTGTACTTGCCGATTTGAAGAAACGAAAGGTCTAGAAATGAAAAATATCATTGTTGAAACAAAAACATTCAAAGTTAGATTAAATAGGAGATAAGACCTAAAAAAAGAGAAACAGGGAGATGGAAAACAAGTAATAGATGTAAAGAAATACGAATTATGGAATAATAAAGTCTACTGTACATTTTATTGGGTACCCAAAGTAGAGATTAGTGAACAGAGGAAAGGCACTATTTTAAGAGATAATAGTTGTAATTTTTTAGAAATGATTATTTTTTAAACCATAAACTCAAAAACCCAAGAAGCACAAAGTATGCCAAAAAAACAAGTACATTAAAAGGAACAAATTTCTAGATATACCAGAGCAAAACTTAAAAGCAGAAAAAAAAAAGTTAGAAGCCAGTAAGAAAGATCACCACATACACAGGAATGGAAAAAATAAATAAATAAATGATAGCAGCCTTTTCAACAGCAAATATGAAAGCCAGAAGACAACGGAATAACATTTTCGAAATGATGAGAGAAAGTAACGATCAACCTAGAATTGGTTGCCAAGAAAGTCACCTTCAAGAATGAGGGTAAATATAAAGATATTTGTAGAGATAGACAGAAGTTAAAACCGAGCGACTTGCACTTAGGAAACTTATAGATGGTATCGTTTAAAAGAAAAAAAATGATGTCAGGAAAACATCTTGAAGTGTACAAAGAAAAGATAATCAGATATTAAAATTTAAGCCAAGTACTTATATTTGGAGAAATAGTAATGTTTATAATAATATATTTGGGGCTTTAAAAGAGAACAAAACTACTGAACAAAAAAAATAGCATGCTTGTTAGGAATGCATGATCGGATTAAAAGTATTTTAAATAGAGTAAAAGAAAAAGTCAAATGTACTGTTGACATCTAAGAAGAAGAAAGGCAGGAAGAGAAACAGAAGCAATATTTAGAGAGAAAGTGAGTGAGATATTTCCAAAATTAATGAGACAAGTCAGATATTCAAGAAGCCCTCTTTGTACTGCTTCTAAGTATCAAAATTAAATTCATTTACAGACACATCATAGTCAAACTATTAAAAAATATACAAGGAGAAAATCTTAAAAGGAGTTGAAGATTATCTTTAAAGAAGAAATGTTTAGACAGACAGTAGATTTGTCAACCTAAACAATGGAAGCCACAAGTTAATTATCTCACAATTTAAAAAAAATACTGCCTTTCTAGAATTCTCTACAAATTGAAAACTAATTTTTAATAATATAGTATACATTTACGTATTCAAACAAGACAAAAATGAGAGAATTTATTCCCATCAGGACCACACTAATGGAAAAGCTAAAAGATGTTCTCAAGCACACGGTTATAAATCTAAATAGAATCTGAAAGAGGCAGGAAAAATCAAAGAGCAATGTACAAGATATACATATATGTGTGACTATATATACATATACATGCGACATTACAAGATATACACATACATGTGATATACATGTGACTAAATCTAAATGCCTATTGAATGTGTACAACAATAATAATAATGTCTGTGACATTTAAAGTTTGAAGAATTAAACAGATGGCAAAAAATGGCAAATAAGTCTGAATAGAGCTAAGAGAGTTAAGGGTCTAAACTTATTGTTTAGAAAAAGGATAATATTATTTATTTATTTCAGACTTTGATAAGTAAAGACTGTAGTTGTAACTTCCAGGGTAGTAAGAGTATATTATTACTATACTAACAAAAGCAAATGCAGAGTAATTTTTTTAATCAAATTAAAGCCATTAATAAAGGGGAGAAAAGACATTAAGTAGGTGAGCAATGTAAATAATGCAAGAACAGTAAGATGACAGACTCCAGTCTAAATTATTAGTAATAACATTAAATGTAAATCCACTGAATTTTCCTTAAAAATAGACTGTGTGGAAGATTAAATAACAACTATAACAACCTATCTGCTTATTTAAAAAGACATGTCTAACATAATACAGAAAAATTGAAGTTAAAAAGGTAGATAAAAGTTTATCACAGAATTAGACAGAAGGAAGTGTTGACTATATTTATATTAGACAAAGTAGATGTTAAATGATAAAGCATTGCAACAGATAAAAAGAACACTTTACAAAGAAGAAAAGAGAGAAGAATCAAATAGACACAATAAAAAATGATAAAGGGAATATCACCACTGTCCCCATAGAAATACAAACTACCATCAGAGAATACTATAAACACCTCTATGCAAATAAACTAGAAAATCTAGAAGAGATGGATAAATTCCTGGACACATACACCGTCCAAAGACTAAACCAGGAAGAAGTTGAATCTCTGAATAGACCAATAACAAGTTCTGAAACTGAGGCAGTAATTAATAGCCTACCAACCAAAAACAGCCCAGGACCACAGAGATTCAGATTCACAGCCGAATTCTACCAGAGGTAGAAAGAGGAAGGTATGCCATTTTCATGGATTTGATGACTCTATTTTGTACAAATACAAAGTCTCCCCAATGCAATTTCAATCAAAATCATAGCAAGCTTTGTATTTAAGTGTGAAGTTGGACAAACTGATTCTAAAATTTATATGAAGATGTTAAGAAAATGTTAAAAATAGTTAAGATACTCTTGAAGGAGAGCAACGTCAAAGGACTTGCTTTACCAGATACTAAGGCTTATCATAAAGTTACAATAATTAAGAGTGTAGAAATACTCCTACTTGTTGCAAATATAGCTGAACAGAGCAATGGAAAATAATAGCATCCAGGAATAGATCTGCATGGTCACAAAATTATACCATAGTGGGGAAATACCATACTGGGGATGGCCTTTTCAACGAATGATGCTCAATATATATACAGAAAAAATTAAATGACCTCTACCTCACAAATCAATTCCACATGAGTTTTAAACATAAATGTGAAAAACAAAACTTAGCTTCTAGAAGATAATATACAATATATTTATGACCGTGCAACAAAAAAGTGTTTGTAACAGGATACAAAACACTCTAAATACAATAAAATATTATAATGAATTTTACCATTTTAACATTAAGAATTTCTCTTCATCAAAATATTTCTGTGGGTGCCTGAATTTTTAAAGTGCTCCATCCCCAACACTTAATTCCCTAATCCCTGGAACCTGTGGATGCGATGAGATATCGCTCCTATGATTGTGTTATGGTATATTGGCATGGTTCATTTGTCAAAACAGAGATTATCCAGGGCTAATCACATGAGCCCTTAAAAGCAGGGAAATTCTGGTGGCAGAAAAAGAAGGCATAAGAAGTCAGGGAGATTTGAGGAGTGAGAAACACTACACACACAATTGCTGCCTTTGAACTTGGAGGGAGTCATCTGCGATGGAATGCGGGTGGCAGTAAGGAAAGGGAAACTCAGATCTACCATCACATGGAGCTGTACTCTACCAACAACCTAAATGAGCTTGGAGGAAAATTCTTCCCCTTCAACCTCTAGATAAGAATCCATCCTGCCTGACACCTTCATTTCAGCCTTGTGAGGCCGTGACCAGAGAACCCCACCAAACTCTCCAAGACTTCTGACCTACAGAATTGTGAAATAATAAATGAGTATTATAAGATGTCTTATAGCATCTTATTAAATAGTATGTAACAAGTCTATATACAATATGTATTGTATGCCTAACATAATGCTACAAGCAATTGGAAAGGCATGCCAGCAAACGTAAAAAGAATTCCTAAAAATCAGTAAGAAACCACTAGCAGAAAAATGTTCACAAGACTTGATCAGGTACTTCAAAAATGTATATCCAAAAGGCTAATAAACACAGGGAGAGGTGTTAGATCTTTGTCATTGGAGAAATGCAAATAAAAATCACAGTGGAATACACATAAAGCTGGCTAAAATGAAAAGGACTGGCAATACCAAGTATTAGTGAGCAATAGAAACTCTCATAAATTAATTGTAAAAGGGTAAATTGGTATCACCACTTTGAAAATAATCTGGACATAGCTACAAAAGATGAATATATGTGTATCTTCAATGACGCAGCAATTCTTCTGCTAGGTATATTCCCCACAGAAATGCATACACCTGTGCAGGAATGTTTACAGCACTATTTGTAATAACCTTAGATTGGAAACAAGCCAAATGTCCATCAACGGTAGAATTTAGAGCAAACTGTTTTATGTTCTTCAGTGAAATGTTAACAAATGATATTCAATAGAATATTATTGGTAGAAAATGAAGAAATGAATGAAATAAGCACAATACCAAAGAATTCATATTGTTTGATTCCTTGTTTATAATGTTCAATAGGCAAAACTAATCAATATGCAAGAAGTCAGAATAGTGAAGGAGAAAGGAACTAATGATTAATAGAAGACATAGCTGAGGTTTCTGGGCTTTTTTTTTTTCTATTTCTTGATTTTGTGGTAGTTTTGAGGTTCATTTTGAGGTTAAATAATTTAGCTGTACATTTTGGTTTTTGTGCATTCTTTATATGTGAATATTTTACATAATTATAATAACATTTAAAATAAACTATAATTTTAATAAAATAATAAAAAATAAAGAAAAAACTTAGTCCAAAAATGTGGGACAAGTAGAAATAAGAAAGTAAAATAGTAGCAACTAGTTCAAATACATAAATAATCACCAAAAACATGAATTCATTAAATCCACCTTCTAAAATACAGAGATTGAGGCCGGACATGGTGGCTCATGCCTGTAATCCCAGCACTTTGGGAGGCTGGGTGGATTGCCTGAGCTCAGGAGTTCAAGACCAGCCTGGGCAACATGGCGAAACCCGGTTTCTACTGAAAATAGAATAGGTGGCCCACGCCTGTAGTCACAGCTACTCAGGAGGCTGAGGTGGGAGATGACCTGAGCCCAGGAAGCAGAGGTTGCAGTGAGCCAAGATCATACCACTGCACTCCAGGCTGGGTCACAGAGCGAAACCTTGTCTCAGAAAAAAAAAAAAAAAGGAATAGAGATTGAGTGGTTAGATTAAGAAAAATATCAAACTCCATTGCATTTGGAAGAGACACAACTAAAACATAAGAAATATAAGAACACTGAAATGTTCAGAGTAAGATGACTCAGAAATAGCCACATATCTCTCTCAATTATGGATAAATCAAATAGATAAAAAAGTCAATAACAATATTTAGGTTTGAACAACACAAATTACAAGTTTGTACTAATGCCCTTAAGTAGAACTCAGCATCCAACAGCCCTGAGATATACATTCTCCTCAAGCACACATGGTTTATTTTCTGAAGTCAATCATGGACTAGGGCATCAAGTAATTCTACAAAAATTCAAAGAGCCTGAGTTAAGAAAATCCACACTTTCTTGCCACAAATACTATAAATGTAATTATTTCCACTCATAGCTGTATATACAGCAGAAATTCTTGTTCCTGTGCCTCAGTGGACGTGAACAAGAATGTCTCACCAGGACAAATGAAATAGGAATAGCTCAAATCTCTATCAACAGGCAAACAGTTAAAAAATCATAGTTCATTACCATTAAAAAATATTAACTAGCAGTGAAAATGTACAAGCTAGAGCTGCACACATGATTGAATCTTCAAAAACAAAAATTGAGTGGCCAGATGTGGTGGTTCATGCCTGTAATCCCAGCACTTTGGGAGGCTGAGGTGGGTGGATCACCTGAGGTCGGGAGTTCAAGACCAGCCTGACCAACATGGAGAAACCCCATCTCTACTAAAAATACAAAATTAGCCGGGCATGGTGGTACATGCCTCTAGTCCCAGCTACTTGGGAGGCTGAGGCAGGAAAATCGCTTGAACCTGGGAGGCAGAGGTTGTGGTAAGCCAAGATTGTGCCATTGCACTCCAGACCGGGCAACAAGAGCAAAACTTCGTCTCAAAAAAAAAAAAAAAAAAAAAAAAAAGTATGGTGTTAAAAAAGCATGATCCAGAGACTACATACATATAGTTATATACGTACATATAACCTTTTCAAAACTTGATGGTAGATAAAAAAAATAGGATATTGGAAAAATACAATCATCAAGATGGATAGTATAGACCTTTGTTATGTAACAAATGGAAAATTATATATGGTTTTCTTATGCCCATAAACATCTATGAATTTTGATCATGTAGTTGGTTTCAAAGAAACCCTTAACACATTCCAAACTGTACAGTTTTAAAGAACAAAATCCGGCCAGGCGCGGTGGCTCAAGCCTGTAATCCCAGCACTTTGGGAGGCCGAGGCGGGTGGATAACGAGGTCAAGAGATCAAGACCATCCTGGGTAACACGGTGAAACCCCGTCTCTACTAAAAATACAAAAAATTAGCCGGGCGTGGTGGCGGGCGCCTGTAGTCCCAGCTACTCGGGAGGCTGAGGCAGGAGAATGGCGTGAACCCGGGAGGCGGAGCTTGCAGTGAGCCGAGATCGCGCCACTGCACTCCAGCCTGGGGGACAGAGAAAGACTCCATCTCAAAAAAAAAAAAAAAAAAAAAAAAATCCATGACTATCGTACAAGAAAACATGAAATAAACATAAAAAATGTTAAATACAAAAAATTAGCCAGGCGTGGTGGCAGGCACCTGTAGTCCCAGCTACTCGGCAGGCTGAGGCAGGAGAATGGTGCGAACCCGGGAGGCGGAGCTTGCAGTGAGCCGAGATCATGCCACTGCACTCCAGCCTGGGCGACAGAGCAAGACTCCGTCTCAAAAACAACAACAACAACAACAAAACAAAGAAGTGACTTTGTCAAAAAAAAAAAAAACCCATGGATTTTAAAGAACACAATTCTAATGCCTGTGTTTGATAAAATAAACCCAACAATATATAGCTAATGAAAAAGAAAACTCTTTGTATTAACACCTGTGATTTATAGCTAAAACTTTTTTTGGAAAAAAAAATTTATGGCCTTTTGTTTTTGTTATTTATAAAAATAAATGGAAATTAAATGAGCTATGATGTTACTTTGACAAAAAAGCACAAGGAAATCAAAATAGAATATGAAAATTACTTGAAATTGCAAGAATTGCAAGGGACCCAGAATAGTCAAAACAATCTTGAAATAGAATAACAAAGTCAGAAGACTTCTGGACTTTGAAACTTACTACAAGGCTACAGTAGCCAAATGATGTGGTACTGGCATAAGGATAGACATATAGACCAATGGAGTAGAATTGAGAGTCCAGAAATAAACCCACATATCTATCTCAACTGATATTTGACTAGAATGCTGAGACCACTGAATAAAAAAAGAATAGTCTTTTCAACAGATGGTGCTGGGACAACTGGATATCACATGCAAAAGAACGAATTTGGACCCTCACCTCACATTGTTATACAAAAATTAACCCCAAATCAAGGCCAGGCACGGCGGCTCACATCTGTAATCCCAGCACTTTGAGAGGCCAAGGGGGGCCAATCACTTGATGCCAGGAGTTTGAAACCAGCCTGGCCCACATGGCAAAATCCTATCTCTACTAAAATACAAAAAATTGCTGGGCATGGTGGTGCACACCTGTACTCCCAGCTACTCTGGAGGCTGAGGCATGAGAATTGCTTAAACCAGGTAGGCAGAGGTTCCAGTGAACCAAGGTTTCACCACTACACTCCAGCCTAAATGACAGCATGAGATTCTGTCTGAAAAACAAAAAACCAAAAAAAACAAACAAAAATGGGTCAAGGCCTTAAACGTAAGAGGTAAAATCATAAGGGGCAAATCTTCATGACCTTGGATTTGGCAATGCATTCTTAGATATAATATCAAAAGCATAAGCAACAAAAGAAACATAGATAAATTGGACTTTATCAAAATCTGTAAAAACCTTGCTTATCAAAGGATATTATTATCAAGAAAATGAAAGACAATCTACAGAACGGAAAAAATATTTGCAAACCATCTATTTGAGAAGAGACACATTTAGAATATGTAAGAACTCTTATAACTCTATCACAAAAGGAGTCTAATTTTTTAAATGGACAAAGAAACTGAAGACACATTTCTCCAAAACAGATCAACAAATAGTCAACAAGCACATGAAAAGATGCTGAACATCGTTAGTCAACACGGAAATACAAATCAAAACAACAATGAGATTCACTTCACACTCACTCATTAAGACAGCTAGAATCTGAGAGTAAGGCCGTAAGTATTGGTAAGGCTGTGGGGAAACCTGAGCCCTTATACACTGCAAAATTGTACAACCTCTTTGGAAAATAATTTGACAGTTCTTCGATGGTCAAACTTATGATCCGGCAACATCTACTGAAGAGAACTGGCAATGTATATTCACATAAAAACATATTCATGAATGTTTATAATAGCATTATTTATGAATAGCCAGAAAGGTGGCACAAATCCAAATGTTTCTTATTTGATGAGTAGATAAACAAACGTATATCCATACAATGGAATGTGATTCAGCGATATAAAGGAACGAAGTACCAATATATACTACAATATGCGTGAGCTTTGAAAACATGTGAAGTGAAAGAAGCAAGTCAGAAAAGATTCCATATTATGTGATTCCGTTTGTATAAAATGACCAGAATTGGCAAAGCCACAGAAACAGAGGAATGGTTCCTTAGGGGCTGGGGGGCAATAGGAGTTTGGAGGTTATAGCTAAACAGCCTGACATTTCTTTTTAAGTTTGGCTATGGTGATTGTTCCACATATCTGTGAATACACTAGTGAAAATACTAACAACCACTGAATTCTACCTTTTAAGTGGGTGAACTCTATAGTAAGTGAATATCTCAATACAATTATTATTTTTAAAAAATCAAAATAAACATAGAGAAAGTTGGAGAGGAGAATTAAAAGAATAAAGACAAAATTAATAATATATGAAAAAAAACCCACTGGAAATGACAACTAAAACCAAATCTGGTTTTGTAAAGTCAATGTCAGTCACCCTTATCAAGTCTCATTCCTAATAGAAATGCTAAAAAAGTAAAAGTTCTTAAAATTAGCAGTGAGTATTTACCTAAAGACAGCATAATATGTAACGTAAAATCATTACGTATAAAGATATTCCAATGACAATAATTGCTGGGGAAGGTTTTAGAATTTTTATTTAATGGATTACACAGAGAAAAACGTGATGAAAGAGTACATAATGAAAATAAAAAGGTAGAGTTATCATTATTTAGGAATGACACAATTGCATATGTTGAAAGTTAAGACAATTTCAGAATTAATAAGATAATTTGATAAGGTGGCCATATGTAAAGCTGGGATGGCTTTACATACAAATAAGGTAAAATGTCTCAATGTAGCAAAGACACTTAAAATTAAGCATATTTGGGTTTCACAGTGACCTGTGGAATCAATTTCAAAAGAGAGCTCATGTGACCCCAACATGCCTGCATCTCATCCTCTTGTGCTACCTGAAAGCAGAAACTTAGTTCTAACTCATGTCTACTACCCTGTGTTTCTCTAATGTTAAGATTCTGTGGCTGGATTTCTACATAGTTCATTTTAAAATGTTAATTTTACAACAAGAAAGCCTTTCCTGGGTCACATTATCTTCTTCCCTTGGGGATATAGAGGTATATTTCTTTTTATAAATGTAACTTTTGATTTAGGCAAGAAATGTAGGCATTTGAACCTCAAAAAAGTGAGAATGTAAGCTAGCCAATGAATGATCTACACCAAATCTAAATGATGGTGGCCTGTTGTCTAGGTATAACAACATATTTCTGGCAACCTGAATTAGCAAAACAAAAGTCTACTGGTGATTGAGGAGGTGATGACTCATCTTTAATAATCGTGATTATAATAGACACAATTTATTAGTAATCTACATAATTTTTCTCCTGTATCATTTTATTATTAACTTCATTTAAAAATTGAGGAAACAGCCTCAAAAAATGTAAATAATTGGCCTAACGTCACGTAACCAGTAGGTAGTGAAGCTGGAATTTATATAATGATTCACCACTCTCCATCTTTTTGTACCCCTCATGTTCCACACATATTAAGTGCTCAGTTAATACTGATAAAATGACCAAACAAATGTTTTTCCCTTCATCAAGACTCCAATATTTTCTAGGCATAAAGGAAAGAATTAAGTCACTTTATCTTTTCTCTTCCCCTTACGTCCCCTGCCACATTTATGTATAATGTTAAGCACCAGAAAATATACAGTGAAAACATATTAACAGTCTGGGAAATTAATCAAGTACAAGGAAGTACTTTAAAGGGATGTATTTGCATAAGACATCAAATGAAATGACTAGTTATGATAGCCAAAAAGGTGCCAAAAATCCAAATTATACATATTATACAAATTATACATATAATGAGTTGGATGATTAATGGTTTAACATTTATACGGTCACATGCCATATAACGTAATTTAGGCCAACGACTGACCACATATATAATGGTGGTCTCATAAGATTATAATACTGTATTTTTACTGTTACCTTTTCTATGTTTAGATACACAGATATTTACCATTGTGTTACAATTGCCTGGAGTATTCAGTACAGTAATACGCTGTTCAGGTTTGTAGCCTAGGAGCAATAGGCTATACCATACAGCCTACGTGGGTAGTAGGCTGTGCCATTTAGATTTGTGTTAAATGCACCCTATGATGCTCTCACAATGACGGAACTGCCTAACTGCGAATTTCTCAGGACGTATCCCCATTGTTAAGTAATGCATGACTGTATTAACAGCCTGTGACCTTTTTCCCAAATGTACACTTTTGTGCTTTTTCACCATCTTTTTGCTTTTCTTTTTATTAATTTTTTTGAGCACTCGCATCAGCCTTAAGTATAAATTAAATCACACTGCGAGATCCCAGCTACTGGTTAGAATGTCCTGCCTTGGGTAAAGACAATTAAAAATGACGAGTCTAGTCCCAGAGAGATGCAGACAAGTGACCAACCCCCATTATTTATAATTTCCAGGAATCCACCCTGGCCTGTTCCTGCAGGGCCCCAGAGCTGGCTGTGGAGCTGTTCAAAGATCTGCACCAAATTCCACTGCTGGAAAGGAAACCACAAATATCAGGGCGGCACTCCTCAATTAGATGTCTGTCAATCACCTTTTGATCCCAGGATCCTGACACTTTGCCTGGAGTCCTGCCAGAGCCCGGGTGTCTAGCTTTAGGAATACTCCACTCCTCCCGAGGCGAGCCTTTGAATGACAACATTTTGGTTACAGTACTTTAATGCTCTCATAAATTCCTCAGTTGTGGTTAGTGCAACAGACTATTTAGACATAGTCCACAAACTGTTTGGACTGCAGGGGTGGTTCTGGCATTCAGATTTTCAGACTGGTTCAGATAGTTTCAGATGGCTGAGGATGTTATATGTCTTTAGGAAGATTCTCGAATAGGCTTCCCTAATTAAAACATCATCTGCAAAGCAACCTGAAAAAAATCAAGAAATTCAAGCAGCATGGATGGTGTTAGGTCTTTTTGTGGCTTTCAAGTAAAACTACATAGTATGATTTTTGTCACAGGGAAAAAAAAATTGCTCAGGGAGATTTGCTATGGCAGCAAAGAGGAATTACTAGACACGAGAGGGAATTAGAATGCTGTTGATTCCAGACCCTGGGGAGATATTTTCGCTTGCAGGTTTGTTTTATTTGGCTTGTTTGGTTAAGAGGATTTTAGAAGAAGTTCTAGTCACTATCTAGGGCTGTGCTGTGGCTACTGAGTCCTTGAAATGTGGCTAGTTGGGAATAATCAATTCAATTTTTTAATTTACTGTTAATAAAATTAAATTTAAATATAAAAACTGTATCAATTAAATTACTGGAAAACTTTCAAGTGTTTTTTGTTTAGCCTGGATATGTCTCAATCTACTTCTGTGACATTTCATGAAAAATAAATACAAATTGAGTATTTCTGATGAAATTTAGCACTTATATTGAGAAGTCCAACAAGTGTATACACACTGGATTTTAAAGGTTCAGTATGAAAAACTGTAAAATATTTTATTAATAGTTTATATTGACTCTGGTAAAATGACAACATTCGACACATTGAGTTAAATACATAATTACAATTAATTTTATCTATTTCTTCTTGTTTTTTAAATGTGGCTACTAGAACTGTTTAAAATCGTGCATGAAGTTCACGTTGTATTTCTGTTGGAGTGCACTGATCTAAATCTTGCTGCTACACCTGCTGATTTAAAAGAAGAGGCATTGCTTGCAGGATCATTTCTGGAAAAAGATACCTAGGAAATGGGGCCAGGTGTGAACATCTTTCGATCCTATGGGCTGGGTCCTCTAATACTCTCGACAACTTTAAACCTGTTATCTAGAGTGATATGAAGGAATCCATGTTAAACAAAATTCATCTTATGCTAATTCAGTCAAAATACAAATTCAGCTCTGAATCAAGTGCAATTAGGGACTAGAGGCAATTCCCAAGAGTTTACAGGCTTGTAGAGCAAAACGTATGACACACAACAGATAGTGAGCAAGAGAAGACAGTGCCACAAGACGCCAAAAAAAGCTATTACCAGATAACATAGAGGGTGCACAGCTAAATTTAAAGTTTTAAATAAACAGTGAATCATTTGTTTAGGATAAGTATGTCCCACGCAATACGAGGGTGTCCTACATTTTTTATTTGCTAACTCTGTAGCCCTAAAAAACAAGGGTTATAGAAAATTAGAGAGAAGATTTATGAACAGAAAAAGGAAAGTGACGTATAGCAGATGGAAGTAAGGCACAGAAACAGCCAGACTGGTAATAGCTCTGCGTTTGCCTTATTTGAATCCAGTTTGAACACTTGGCCACATTTGATTGGCCAAAACTCAGTGACTGGCACAAGTGTAGGTTACAGTCTGTTTACACACACATCCAGTTAGGTTACAGCTCTCTATGTCCAGAGGAACCTTTAAGCCAAACTTAAAATACGTAAGGAGGCAGCTTTGGCCTAAACTTAGTTTAACAGTAAATAACAATGCATATCTTGCCTTTGTACTGCTGTCTTCACTTGTGGATAAGATCTAAATTCTTCTAGGTCTCCGTGCAGTGTAGAGATGAAAGAAAACAGAGAGAACAGTACAGCTTATACCTTTGCATTTAAGACTTTTCTCTGCGTCCACATGCTGTCATGGGTGGAAGTCATGTGTAACTGTAGAAATGAGTTTTCAGTAGCAGCCAGGCTGTAGGAGTCAGTGGATCAGAACCCAGACAGACAGATTTTTAAACTGTCATAGGACCTATACTGAAAGAAGAGGGGGGAAAAATCACAATACTAAAAAGTACCATGATCTTCTCCTCACCATGGCCAGAGATCTGGGGATGGCCGGAAGATTCTCTCTGTAGTGAATCTTCACTACAAGACCTAAGAATTCACACTACAAGACCTAATAATTGGACAAGACCTAAGAATTCACTTGCAATCTCCATGCCCCCAACACTTTTTCTCATTTTAAGCTTGAAAGTGGGGAAGTCACTTATGAGAAATCAGAGTGGAAGTGGAGAAGTAACCTGTTCTGTACCCACAGACACACAGAGCCCAGAAAGCCTCACAGAACTCTCCAAGTGACAAGGAAAAGAGGATGTCCCAAGCATTCTGTTTACTGTCATATATCTGGCAAAATGGAACCTTATCCCTGGGATCTCAGTCCTGGGATTCCAAAAGGACTAACTGCTGAAAAGCATTAGCTCACATAATTTGCCCAACCTCAGAAATGCTTCCTTACCCACCCAGATAGGCCACCTTCTACCCTCACTAGCAACCCTGCTTGCTTAACCATCTCTGCTGAAATTGAGCGGGTTATCTCACTTAGAATCCCAGGAGAATATTGCATTTCAGTCAAATATTTGAGCCGACTGGTTTATTTCACTTACATAATTCTTGCCATTGGACTTGCCATAGCCAGAATTTTTCCAGTCATTTCAGAGGAGGGCCACAGAAACCTCATTTTAATTTAGAACTGTAATTAGGATATATGAAGTGGTTGAGGGTAGGATCATGTTAAAATAAATCAAACAATTCCAGATGAAGACTTCCTACGTACTTGATTTTCTGAGTCATTCTAATTACTACTTTGGTGGCCCATTGTCATAGCACGCACCAGGCTGCAGGCTTTTGAGTTTTCATTCAGGAAATGCCTACAGTGACTAGACTGCAAACCGAAGAGATTGTGAAACATCATTAAAAATTTTGAAGCCACATTGCCTCATCCATTTATCCTTATCCCAAAGGAACATATAACAGATCTGTAGATATTTGAATGTGAATACGGAAAACTTCTTAATGATAAAGGATAGGTAAGTATGTGGGTAAATTTATACAAATGTTGACTCTATCAATAAGTATTAACAATGTTTGGTGAAGTTCAAAATTTGGAAAGAATCAAAATGCATGACAATAATGGGATATAAGTCAAAGGATTAAAATAATTAAAGGGTTCAATGGTTTTTTTGCCTTGTCCAGGAAGGGAATAAAATATCAGTTAATATTAGATTTTGATAAATTATAAATATGTGATGTCATCCATAGAGTAACCACTAACTCTTGTCTCCAAGATAAAACAAGGATTAAAATGGAATAAATAGAGCAAGACAAATAACATAGATTAAGATGGCAGTTTGAAATTCAAATGCATCAGTAATCACTAATTGTAACTGGACTAAATGTTCCAGTTGAAAATAAAAGATTATCATACTAGATAAAAGCTTGATGATATTTAAATGAATCCCATCCAAGCAGAAGGACACAGGCAGGTTTAAAGAAGGCAGATGGACAAAGGTACGTCATGCAAAATGCTGACCAAAATAAAGTTGGTGTAGCCATATTAATATCAGATTCTTCTTTTAGACAAAAAGTACTATTAGAGTGCAGAAGGACAGTTCATAATGATAAATATTTCAGTTCATCAGAAAGAGATAATTCTGGATTTCTATGCAGCCATATGGGAGAAAAAACACATCTATTTCACAGTCCTAGAACAAGCAGGTTAAGAGTTAATAAGGAATAGACTATTTGAGGGACACTAGCAGCAACCCTGACGTAATGGACAATATATAGAATTGTACGTAGCAACTGCAGGATACACATTCTTGTAAGTATTCATGGAACATTTACAAAAATCTATAATTTGTTGATCAACAAAGGATGTTTCATTGAATGTTATTTCTTGGCTGTCCCATCTCTTCCTTACACAATAGCTCTTATTAGATACATGTTAAAACCCCTCAGTCACCTTTCTTTCATTGTAACTTTTCTTGTTTTCAAGTGACTTTGATGCTGTATTCTAGGTTATTTTCTTAGTATGATCTTCTAATTCAATAATTCTTTTTTCAGTTGTGTCAAGTCTAGAATTTAACTTGCCTGGTGAGTTTTTAATTTTGAAGAATCTTTTTTACTTCTAGAAACTTGGGGGTGGAGGAACTCCTTTGAATTAGAAAACATGTATCTGTGCTCCACAATCATGTAACCATCTATGTGGATCAGAAACCGAACAGCACTAAGCAGCCAAGAGCAACCTCTCAGGCAACCTCAACAACCATGATAAAGCAGAAAGAGGACAGATGGTTTTGTGTGATAGAAGGTGCAGAGAGTATCTCAAATAGCCTCTCAGAGTCCTAGGGTCTCCAGGTGAAATGAGAGGCACTTGAGTTAGCTGGTAAAAGGTTATGGACCTAAAGGGGTCTCATTGCCAGTGTAGGAGAAGATGCTATTACAGAAAATAGCATGGACTGTGTAGCTCTGGAGGCTGGATGGGATCATGAGAACAACAGACACCCACAGGGAGGGATGTCCAGGAAACACAGAACATTCCAGTGAATGCCATGCTTAGGACAGACAAAAGGTGTGGGGCAGATGCATCTCCACCCTAGTCCCATATTGTTCTTCTATGTGCAGTCCTCAGGACTTCAGTGCCACCAAGGACAGAGGAAGGTCTGAAATCCAGAATGAAGTGATTTATACTGAAATGGATCTTCTGAGAAATGACAAAGTTCTATTTTTCTCTGCCAGCAGGAGAAATGGAGTATTGAGATAGAAACTAAGTTAAATTATAGAAAAAATAAAGCTGGATCTTTTGTACATTTCCAGCTGAGTTTTGTGGATGTACAAGTTTATTATAAATTCAGAAGCATTTTAGGATGGAAAGGGACTTCTCATGTCACCACGTTCCATCCATCATCACAAAGACAAGAGATCTAAGGAATGCAGGCCACAAGTGAGGTGAAGCATGAAGCAACAACTTCAAGGTCACCCGGCTGTGTTATAGAAGAGTAAGGACCTAGACCTGAGACTCCTGTTAAGTAACTTCTCAGCCCTAGACTTTTTAGTCTGCACTAATAGGAGATTCCCTTTACTCTTTCATCCTCCTGATTCTGCCATCTAGAATTATTTTCATTCTGTTAATTTCCACTGCATTACCGTAACTGTGCAACTAAGTTTCTGGTTCTGATAAGTGAGTATACTATACATAGATGAGTGGTTCTCAAACTTCACTGTGCAATTTTCTAAAGAGTATATTGAAACACAGATTCCTGGGCCCCACCTTCTGGGGTGGAGCCTGAGAACTTGCATTTCTAACAAGTGTCAAGGTGATGCCTCAGCTGCTGGTCTTAGGACCACACTTAGAACCACTGTCCCAGACTCTTCCTCTTGAAGGGGGCTTCTCTTCCCTACACACTTTGGTTGCCTCTATAGTGACTTCCACTTAGGAAGTACCTGTTAGAGTTTCCTCAGACATTCACAATAGCATTATACTTTTTAAGTTACTCTTTCATTTCACAGTTTTCTTGGCTATTTTCACATTTTTTTTCCCAAAGTGGAAATCTAGGTTTCTCCTAAATTCCATTTCAATGTTACTTGAAATTGCATTGAAATTCAAGATCTGAAGGGAGAACAAATGTCTTCTCACTATTACGTCCTGCTACCCCCTGAACAGGATGTGCTTCTCCATGGATTTCCATTTCATTCTAAGCTTGTCAAGAAATTTTATTGTGTTTTTTTTTATCTGTACTTTTTTTTGAAGCTTATTCCCAGGCAGTTTGTATTTGTGATTGCTTTAGTGATTAGGATCTTTTTCTACTATATTTTCTAAATACTTCTTAGTGGTAAATAGGGAAAGACTTCTTATATTTATTTTATCTCTATGTTTTGAAGCTGGAGATTTCATTTGAAACTTAATACATAGTACTTTTTAAAAAGCCCCCTATTTTCTGGGAGGGGATACACTCACTTTTTGTAGAATTCATAGTTCAAAATGTATTTTTAAAATGAACCTTATTACTTTTATTAATATTTTTCCAAATTATTCCTTATTCTTTAATTACTTTGAGATAGACATGCCTCTATAAATTTTTCCTTGTACTTCTAAGAGTTTTAGCTTTAAATATATTTTAAGCAGTGATTTTGGCACAGAAAGGTTTACTGGTGCTCTATCACCACACGAACTTCTAGTTTTTACACAATCAAATAGTGTCCTTCATCTCAGTCTCATTTGATGCTCTCATTCTTAAATTCTACATAGTCCTCTATTAATATTATAATTCATGTTTTTCCTTTTTGCTTGCATTTGCCTTGTTACATTTTTATATGAATTTGTTTTAGGTATGTCTTAAGTAAATAGAAGATAACTGGACTTTGCTTTATTAACATACAAATTTGAGGATCTCCTCTAGAATAATGGAGTTTATCTCATTTCTAGTTACTCTTGTAAATACTATATTTGGTCTATGTCTTCTTTCCTTTCTGTTTTTGCAGCTTGAGATTTCTCTTTACTTTCTTTTTTTCTTATGCAGACAAAGCTTTTTTTAAAAAAAGAAAAAATTTTCCTTTTCTCTGACAAATTATCCTTAGGCTTCTAAAATATATTCTATAACCTATCAGTTTGCAAATTATTAGAATTAAGGAACTTGTATTTTTTCAGTCACCCTAATATAAGCAAAATATTTAACGTATGTTTACATTTTCTTTTCCCCATTCACATCTTGGTCTTTGTTAATGTAATATGGTTTTATAGATCGAGATTATTCATATCATTTTTCATTAAAAAATTTTATCTTCTTTTGTGAGGACAATGGTCATTTGCATTCAGTTTTATGACAGGTTTACAATTATTTGGATCTCTCTTCATCTTAACTTGTTTCAGTGCACACTGCCAGTACTTTTATGATTATTTTTCCCAGCTTCAAACATCTGATTTTGAGTTTACAGTTGGTTGCAATACTTCTTCAAGGAACTCTTTTCCAGGAAGAGTATATGCCTAGTATCTTCTGACTCCTTTCTTTTGAGGGTGTATTTCTGTTGCCTTCACATATAAAAACACAGCTTAACACCATAAAATCCTTGGATCACAACCTTTTCTTCTCAGAATTGCTTTGAGGTTCCCAAGAAGTTTGATAAATCAGCCTAACTTTTACTTACCTATGGATGGATTACTTTTAAAACTATTTTCTTATGTAGAAGTTGAAATTTTCTTTGTCTATAAAGAGTTTTATAAAGATTGTGTCTTGGTGTAAATCTGAGGGAAACACACTGAGCATTATTCTGTATGGATAACTCTTTTTTGGCTCAGAAGATGTCTTTCCATAGTTAACAGTATTGTATACCTGAAATTTACTAAGAGGGTAGATTATAAGTGTTCTCACTGAACACACAAAAAGCTAGAAATGTCCTTCTACTATAGCTTCAATTTTAACTTTTATAACATTTGCTGTGTCTTTTAGGTACAAAGTATATAAGGACAAATAAAAAGGCAAATATTTGGCATTTTGGAGCTTGTTGCTAGTCTCGTCTGCAAGATAGTCATTAAAAGAGTAATTTCTCCTTTAATTCTCATGACAGCAGAGTGAAGAAGATATGGTATTAATTGGGTTTACAGATAAGGAGACAGAGTCTCCAAGAGATCAGGCAAATTGCCTGAGCTGGGATTCAAACCCGGCCTAGTGAACAGGAGGGAGGAATACATTCAAGCCAGAAGTAATGACGGGTCCTGGAGGGGAAAAGCTTGATGTACTTGAGGAAAGAAAAACCTGTGACTGAAGACGAGGGACCAAGGGGTGAGTGGCTAAAAGCTAAAGAAATATATTGGAGCCATGCCCTTGCTGGGAAATTTGCAAATTTGGCCTCTATGGCGTCATTTTTGATTGCTCTTTACTGCCTTGGAGGCTAATTTTAATTCTGCTGCTACGTCTTTAATTTCTTGCAGACCGTCTATATCCCAGTTTCTGTGTCTTGAAAGCAATTCCATCTTCTTCTTTTTCTCAAATTTTATTGCTCAAACTCAAGTTGCCTTTATCTCAGTCTATTCAGTCTTTCTGATGAGGCACGCAGAGTATGGCATCTTTAACCGAGTTGCGAAAGCTAAATAGTTGTCTGAATTTTCACATGGATTCTGCATGAGATAATATTCAGATGCTTCTTCTTAGTCATCAAAATGCTGTCCTTTTGTATTGTGCTAGAGTATAGTTTTAATGCACTCATTGTTAAACTTTTGGCGATGTTGCACTCTTCACATCCTTGAACAAGAAAAACCCATCCAGACGCAATTCTCACATGGAGATTGGGTGAAAGGGTGGATCTTGGTCTTATTATCTGTACACTTTGTTACGGTAAATCCACTTCCAAACTCTAGAGCTTATAAAGTATTTTTATGCTCTAGTCTAATTTCTGGCTTCCAGCAGGTTGTCACGTGTATGTTTCCGTTCTTCTGTGAGAGCACCCTGTTCCATCACTCCTTACCACTTGGTTCTTGGGTTTCTGAACTGATGCAGTGCTTGCAAAACAGAAACCTTCGGAATGCACAGCTCTTGAGATCTTTCCTGATTTCATTCTCACTTTACTCTGAGACATGGCACCTCCTGATAGAGCAGGCCACTCCAGTCTTCCCTGTGCAGGCCAGCTAGTTTCCTATATTAATTAATTAATTTATTTAGAGATGGAGTTTTGCTCTGTTGCCCAGGCTGGAGTGCAGTGGCATGATCTCGGCTCATTGCAACCTCCATCTCCCAGGTTCAAGCAGTTCTCCTACCTCAGCCTCCCAAGTAGCTGGGATTACAGGTGTGCATCACCATACCCAACTAATTGTTTTGTATTTTTCGTAGAGATGGGGTTTCACCATGTTGACCAGGCTGGTTTCGGACTCCTGACCTCAAGTGATCCGCCCGACTTGGCCTCCCAAAGTGCTGGGATTACAGGCATGAGCCACCGTGCCCGGCCCAATTGATGCTATGTTCACACTTCTATCCTCTTGTCAAGTTGTTTTTCCAATGTTATTCGGAATTATTATCTTTATTTGGGTATTCACAGGAGGCTGCAGGCCTTCTACCACTTTCTATTCATGATGCATCTTAGTAAACATTTGAATTGGACAAGAGCACAAAGAAAGATTTTTGAGGACTGATACCTAACTTCTAATTCTTTATATTGTTAAAAGGAAAAAATAAAAAAGAAACCTTTATAGTGTGAGGGGTAAACAAAGATTCAGTTAAGGCAATTTGGATTGATAACACCTCCTCATGGTTATCCGGCCAAATGTAACAGCTCCACCATTTGTGGAGGACAAACCTAAATTTGTCAATGGGTTTAGAAACTATACAAATATAATTTCTTGATTTTTGCAACTGTGACTTATTCCTTCATTCTTTATTGCTGCCTTTCAGACTCACAAAAATTCGAAGTGACACATCCCACCTGTTTCCTTCCAGCCAGTGATGATGATGTCTCATGATTGATCAGTATTATTGCATCTTTTATATGTAACATTTTTCTGGTATCTGCAGTTTTCTGCCTTATGTTTCCTTTTTCACCCACTCCATTCTTCCTCCCTGGTTTTAGTGGCTCTTCTGATTCCAAGCGTCCATTTTGCAACTCCTGACTTCATCCAAGTCTCCTCAGTTGAAATCTGAAGAGATTATTTTGCAAGTGAGTCAGAAATCACTTCTTGTCAAACACAGTGCCAGAAAATGAGCAGTATCGTGCTCAGTGGGAAAGTATTTACTCTGTCTTTGCTCCTTGCAACTTGAAAGTAAATCCTTCTCTTTCCCCTCTTGGAATTTAATTTCCCAATCTCTATTCCAAAATCGACAGAGACCAGGAAGAGCATACAAGCGTTGGCTCCTCAGTCCCAGTAACATATCATATTTGTCACCTTTAATGTCCCTTAATGTCTTTGTGTCTTGTCTTTCTAATTTAGCTATGACTCCACTAGTAAAAATCATATGACTCATGTCCAAGTCCACATTTAGCAAAATTTCTAAAGCTTTGTTAGTGTGCAAGGCAATGAATATGAAATGAGGTCTGCATTCTTTATTTGGATTAAGTTTAAAGCTTTTCAAATAACACCATCTGAAAATGTCACAGCATGGCAAAGCAGCCATCCCTATAGGAGTCTACCCACAGACTGCAGGACTCCGGGATAAAATACATTCTTTATTTTGCTATCTTGTAACCACTCATTGCCACTTGCACCCTGACCCCAGCAATTTTATACATGAATGAAATAAGGTAAAAATTCACAACAAGAAAATTCACAACAAGATTATTTTCAGATGGAAAATAATCTAGAGGAGAAAGCTAAAATGTGCTGATTAATACAGGATAGAATGAATCAAGGGGTCAATAACTTTTGGCCTGGGAGCCACATTTGACCTATTTTTGTAAATAAAGTTTTATTGGAACATAATCATGCTCACTCATTTACATATTGTCTATACAACTGCTTTCCCATTACAAAGACAGAGTGGAGTAGTTGCAACAGCCTAAAATGTTTACGATCTGTCCCTTTACAGAAAAAGTTTGCCCATCCCTGGGGTAAGCGATTGTTGGTTTCTACCCAGAATCCATTCCTCGCTTTCTCTTTCCTAACAGGATCCTGATTTATCTATGTTCGATCTCTCCGCCAGGCATCTCAGGTGTTTCAAGAGGTGATCACTGTCCCCCATCAGTGGGGGTGAGCCTGACCTGTCCAATGGGGGTCCCATCAAGCTTGCCGTATTAACTGGAACAGGAGCCTGGGTCTCAGCCGCTCAGCACAAGGAAACCCTCCCAATCACAGGGATTCTTTCAAAAATGGTTATGGGACCTAATTTGAATCATATGAGGAAAAGATTGCTCAAGGTTTCTGGGAAATAAGCTTCTCTGGTTTTAATAGAGGCCCACTGGAAGAAGCACTCTCTTGTCTCCTGGGTGGTGGTGTGTGTGGTACCCTAGCCATGTTGCCACCAGGAGAAAACGTAGCCATCACAGAGAAGGGTACAGCTAAGAGAAATGCAGAGAAATAGATCTGGAATCCAGCTTTAGCTCACCTTGGAAGTTGCCTTATTTCTGGATTTCCAATTATTTGAGACAATTAATTTAATTGCTCTTAAGCTAGTGTGAGTATTGGGTTTTCTGTTATTTGCAACGTAGTAATTTTTAACCAATAGACATATTTTCACTCCATTTACCTAGTGTCTTAGGATGTTGGGTTAATCTCGTTTATTTGTAGGCCTAAAAATGTCTTTATGTCTGGACAGAACTACCTTCCATTTCTTTCTACCAATATCTCTTGGTAGCTGCCTCTTAGAGTTACTGCTCGGCATTTTCTTAAAGAAGGAGACAGAATCCCTCAAAACTCGTGGCGGTCACTATTCTTTGTGATGCCTTTTGGTATCCTTTACTCTGTCACAGTTCTTGCTACTACTATTTGATTAGAGGGTAGAAAATCTGTGTGTGATATTTCATTGCAATTCTTCCTTAGCTTCCTATTTTTTGTCCTCAAAACTATCTAACAATCTTAATAAGGTTTATGAGACCCTCCATGCTCTGTCCTCTGACTGGTGCCCTGGCCTCATCCTGGACCATTGTGTCCTGCTCACTCTACTCGAGTGCACCACTTTCTCTATTAGTTTCTCTAAGGAGCCATATTCTTTTGTGTCTCCAAACTGTTCTCTGCCTGATATGCTTCTTTCCCCATTTTCACCTATATCATTCTTGTTCATCCTTCAAATCTCAACCCAATGGTTGTTTCCTCAAAGATGGCTTGACTGATCGCCAAGACTGGTTTAGCTCCCCCTGTTACCTGCTCCCATCCACCACAGACTTCCCATTTCACAGCCCTCTAACTTACAGCCATTTATTAAAAATCTATATTCATAGTAGACGGCGAGCTCCAGGGAGGCTGAGACCAGGACTTCTTTTTTGCTCACTGCTAGGTCCCAGGTCCTCAGCACTGTACCTGGCACAGAGCTGGCCCTCAATGTATAGAAATCCTGACTCCATACATAGTTCTGACCATTTTTAAAGTTACAGAAAACACCAATGTTTAAATGCAGAGTACACTTCTGGTGACTCATGTCTACTGACTTGAAGAGAATGTTGGATAAACACTAATAAATTCTTATTCTCTGACTCTGTTTTCTAGAAAACATGCAGAACATCAGCTTTAAAATCTGACAACCATTTCTGTCTTAAAATATAGCAGGATCTCAAACAGGCCCTCAGAATGTACTATCTCGAACTTCTAAGCTTCTACAGAGTACATTTTGATAATTTCAGTCTTCTGATAGGAAAACTGAGATTGAAGAGGATAAGTAACTTAACTTGCTAACGACGTGTAAATCTTAAGCTGCAGACATCACCATCACAGATCACCCAGGTTGATTTTGAAACCTAGAGAGTAACTTCTCCCCAAGTAGACATGGGTGAAGATTTTTTGTGGCCACTTGGGTCACCATGATCCCAGGTGTACATTCTGTCTGTCTCTGTGTTTGTGTGTGTGATTGTGAGTGTGTGTGTGTGCATACACAAGCTGCTATGGCCAAAACTGTGTCCCCCAAAATTCATATGTTGAGGCTGTAATTCCCAATGTTACAGTATTTAGACAGGGGGCCTTTGAGAAGTAATTAGGTACAGATGAGTTCCTGAGGATGGGTTCTAATAATGGAGCCAGTGCCCTTACAAGAAGAGATATAGACAGCTCTCCTTCTTTCTCTGAAATGTGAAGGCAGAGTAAGCAGGCTGCTAACTGCAAGCCAGGAAGAGAGCCCTCACCAGAACCTAACGCTGCTGGCACCCTGATCACAAACTTACAGCCTCCAGAATGGTGAGACAATAAATTTCTGTTGCTTATGCCATCCAGTCTACAGTATTTTGTTATGGCAACCCAAGTTTACAAAGACACCTGAAGTGAATGAAGTCTATGTCTCATCTCCAAAATATCTCTTAAATTTCTTAGATCCTTTATCCACATTGTTTCCACTGGGGTCCAATCTTCCATCATCTCTCCTGGACAGCTATAAACATGTTAACCCTCCTCTTAATCAGATTCTCACATGGCAGCCAGAGAGCTATAAATCTGATATTGTTTAACCCCATGCCTAAATCATTTCAAAAAACTTTTCATCACTCTTAGGAAAAAAAATTCCTGATAAAATTATCAAATATCTGGACCAAATTCTGGAATAAAAATCAATATTCAAGACTTAAAAATGGTTGAATGCATTCAGAAAATAGAGCATCACTCATTTTTATATCAACTAATTTCATAAGATGCTTGAGTTGAAAATTTTACAAAAGATTGTAAATTTCATTGATGAGAGAGGTACAGTGGCTGCCTCAGTTTTAGTCTAAGCTGCTTTAACCCTCAGAGCTCATATGTATCAGGACATGCTCCTGTGGGTCAACCAGATATCAGTTTTTCTGAAGACAGGAGAAGCTTCTTCTCCTGTCTTCTGTTGAGTTAGAGGTCATTTAAAGGAAAAGAGGAAACAGGAAAATAGGCTCCTTTCACTAATTTTTTTTTAAAGGTACTAAGTCAGAACAGGGCCTGGAGGAGCAGGGTCATTCTGAGTTTAGCAGTTTGTCTGTCACTCAGCCAAACCAGGTATGGCATCAGTCCTGTGTTCAAGTCTTTTTTTGAATAGGGGGACAATAAATGAAAAGAGGATGAGCCACTTCAATATAATCTCTTGAGAAAATGGAGCACAGAGAGTCACAGATCAGGTCACTGCCAACAGAGTATAACTCAAAAGAGGGCTAGACCTCTCCTCCACTTCTTTCTTTTTCTTTTTCTTTCTTTTTTGTTTATTTTAGATGGAGTCTTGCTCTGTTGCCAGGCTGGAGTGCAATGGCATGATCTCAAGTGATTCCCCTGCCTCAGCCTCCCAAGTAGCTAGGACTACAGGCGCACGCCACCAACTCCGGCTAATTTTTTGTATTTTAGGAGAGAGGGGGTTTCACCATGTTGGCCAGGATGGCCTCAATCTCCTGACTTCGTGATCCGCCCGCTTCGGCCTCCCAAAGTGCTGGGATTACAGGTGTGAGCCACTGCACTCAGCCTCCTCCACTTCTTTCTATGCCTTAGGCAGCGCTAGTACCTTGACAAGGGGGACAGTGGTGCTTGGCAGGAGATGCTTGTGCACGGTAGGGTGGTAGGCACTACCATGTAATAGTAACATCCAGCAGATGATAGGCAAAGGATAGTGGAACCCAGCAGGAGATAAAAGTGCCTGGTAGCAATAGATCTGGGGCTGGAAAGAAGAGGCAGAAGGAAAGGCAAGCTCCAGGTGGCAACTGATCAGTTAACTCATGTATGAAAACATGGGAGAGACACCACCATAGCATAGTCGGAGTGGATTTTCTGGGATCTGAAGCCTTATTGATGAAAAGATGACAGGAAGAAAGGAAGGGTTGAATAAGAGGGGTTTTTTTTGTTTTGTTTTTGAGACAGAGTCTCGCTCTGTCACCCAGGCTAGAGTGCAGTGGCGCAATCTTGGTTCTCTGCAACCTCCGCCTCTTGGGTTCAAGCAATTCCCTGCCTCAACCTCCCGAGTAGCTGGGATTACAGGTGCCCACCACCATGCCCGGCTAGTTTTTGTATTTATAGTAGAGACAGGGTTTCACCATCTTGGCCAGGCTGGTCTTGAACTCCTGACCTCATGATCCTCCTGCCTCGGCCTCCCAAAGTGCTGGAATTACAGGCAAATATAAGTTCTTAAAAAAAGGTTTTCACTTTTGGTGCAGCTAATGAAACAATAGTATGCATGGTGATGGGGATCATGGTAAGAGATTAAAACATGTGAACGTGGAATATGGAAAATTCCTCCCTTCCCCTTAAAAATCAAACGTTTCCTTATAATATTGATGTCATTAGTGTGTGATGCTTTAATAAAATAATTTTGATAATATAATTAAATTATTTAAATGCTATAGGCAATAATACAATCTGGGGAAGGGGAACGTGTAATTGGAGTGAGGATTGACAAGAGTGGGTAAATCGGACACAACAAACTCGAGGAGATTTTTATAAATCCCTAGGGAAGTAAAGAGAACCTGAGTTTCCTAGGAGAAGTATGGGTGAGAAGCCCAGAAACAGAAGTTGAGTGCTGGATTGTGCTGTGCCTGCTCTGAAACTGTAACTAAGATAACAGTGGCAACTAATATGGAACAGCCATGCCTTCCTTTAGGTGGATTTGTGAGAAAGGAGTTTTACAGCAATGTCTAATATAACTTGGTTGCCTAAATATTGTATCAACTATTAGTAACATTGAACTCTGTTCAACATTCTTGGAAAATTTTCATTCACATAATAGAAATACAAGCTGTGACGTGGGTGATATGCCAACGCAGTAAACCCCATCGGATCTGAGAGCCTCAACGTCATTTGGGCAGAGGATTGTCTTTGAAAAATTAGGGATTTGGTGATGTACAAATTCAAGTGATGTGACAGATTTATGTGACTTATAATGATTTGTGGTTTTGAAATGTAACATGAAATGCCAGACTGTGAGTGTCTGGAGACCACCAGCATCGAGAAGGCCTCTCTATAAGAGCTGCCGCATTATTTATGTTAAGTCCGGTTTTGCACATTGAACAGTTTTGTTTTTAAAGTGAAGGCCAACATCCTCGATGTCTAAACCAGAATGCTACACTGACCCCAGAGACATTTGCTTTCTTTACACACCCAGCCTTCACTGACTCGACGGTTGAATTTGGGCAGAAGAACACCACACACACTGTTTGCTTGCAGTTGTTTGACTTTATTTTATTTACAAATCATAAGCACATTTGGGCTGCTGAGCGCTTCTCTCACTAAAGGCTCTTGCCAGCCCAGAGCAGATGGAGACACAAATCAGGCCCTGTCTCCCTTCCTCTGCACATGGCCACACAGAGGGTTTTGTGTCTCGGGTCCCTTTGTGTCCTGTAGGTATTTGCTCCCTTCCCGAATGGGCATGAGGCTTCAGAGGGACCAACATCCTTCACTTTGGGGCCAGAAGTAGAGTAACTCATGGCCATGGAGGAATTTGTACCAGATGTGGCTTTTCTTCCCTTTAGCTCCTCAATTATTCCTGGAATATCAGGCCATTCAAATGTTATGCATTTTAATGTTTGATCATTTCCAACCTACCACTCAAAATGTGTATTTGTCTTTCTTGGGAGGTATAAGTATTTTACCCTCAGTGGATATTCCAGGGCTTTGATTTACTTTAATGACATTGTTCAAAATAGAAAATCTTACATGGTGAGGTTTTTTTTTCTACTTGCTTTATAAGTCAATTTTATTAAGGCATAATTTACATACAATAAAATGTACCACATTTATAGTGTACAGTTTGATGAGTTTTGAAAAATATATAGACCCATGAAACTACTATCACAAGATCTACAATATTTCCGTAGCCCTTGAAGGCAACCACTGGTCTCTGTTGCCACTATTGAGTAGATTTATCTTTTCTAGGTATACTATACATGGATTCATAAAGTGTATATTCTTTGTGTCTGAATTTTTTCATTGCATATAGTGTCTTTGAGTTTCATCCATGTGTTTTCATTTATCAGCAGTTCCTCTTAATTGTGAGATAGTATTCTATTGTATGAATATAGCATAATTTATCGATTCTTTCACCTGCGAATGGGTCTTTGGATTGTTTACTGTTTGGGGTTATTATGGATAAAGCTGCTAAGTACATTTGTGAACAAGTTTTTTTTTTTATGGACTTTTTCATCTCCCTTGGGTAAATGCCTAAGAGCAGGATTGCTGGTTCATATGGTGTCTGTATATGTAACTTTGGAAGAAACTCCAAACAGATTTGCAAAATGGTTCTGCCATTTGGCACTCCCTCCAACCACATGTGTGTTTCAGTTGTACCACGTGTTCGCCAAAACCTGTTTAGTAAATTGGAAGCCAGATGTTTTAAAACGCTAAAGTTTGTATATAAAGAATTGACTCCTCCTTACTATTGGATTGCCGTCAATTTCTACCTCTAGGTTTGTACCTAGTAAATACTATGGATGCATTTTTTAAAATAAATACTTTGTTAATTACATTTGATATGTCTTATATCGTTTCTCGTTGTGGGAACTCTGAAAGCACCATACATCCTAGTCTCTGACTTACTGACTTTAGTTTCTGTACAGGCTTGGTGTGGCCTCAAGTTCCCTGGGATATATATCCAAGTGTGTAGAGAACAGTGGCTAAAACATAGTAGGTTCTCAATAATAATTTGTTGAATAAATGAAGAATGAATCTTCTGAAAACTTCTACCTTGAAGTGTGCCACACTGTTGTAAAGAACAACAATTGTATAATTATCTGAAATGCCTTGTCTGACAAATTCAACCATTTGGAACAAGAACCAGGAAGAAAAAGAAATAAACAAACAAAAAAACCCCAGAAATTTAAAAAAAAATTAAAACAACATCAGATGTAGCCAAAATAGATGCCATATTTTCTTATGCTTCAATTGTAGGCAACTCATCAGTCTCTTAGTTTATAGCTAATTTACTCTAGAATTTTGTATTATCTTCAAAAAGCAGTTTGGGGGAGGGGAATAAGTGACATTTGAACAATAGTAAGCCTTCCAAACTATGAACATGACAAATATCTCCATTTATTTAGGTCATATTTTTATCAATGCCTTGTAGTTTTCAGTACAGAGATCTTGTGCACCTTTCATTAAATGTATGACTACTTAGGTTCTTATTGTGAATAGTATTTTAAAAATTCAGTCACTATTTGTTCATTGTTGTTTTACAGACCGACAATGGATTTTTGTATACTGACCATGTATCTTACAAACATGAGTTTATTTAATTGTTCTTGTATTTTTCATAGATTCCTTTGGATTAACTACATATACAAGTATGTTATCTGAAAATACAGTCTTCCATCCCCGTTTCCAATGTTTATGTATTTTATTTCTTATGTTATTGCACTGAGTAGGACCTCAAACCTAATGCTTAATGGAAGAGGTAAATGTGGACATCCTCACTCTGCTACCGATCATAGGGGAAAAGCATTCAGTACTTAACCATTAAATCTAATATTAGCCACATGTTTTTCTTGTGTGCTGTTTATCAAATTGGGGGAGTTCCCTTCTATTCCTAATTTGCTGAGAACTTTGATCATAAATGGATGTTGAGCTTTGCCAAATGCTATTTCTCCATCGATTGACATGACCATTTTATTTTCTTCATTTGGTTAATGTAGTGGATGACATGGATTGATTTCTTAAATTTTTTTATTTCAATAGCTTTAAAAGTACAAGTGGTTTTTGGTTACATGGATGAATTGTATAGTGGTAAAGTCGGGGCTTTCAGTGTACCCATCACCTGAGTAGTGTACATTGTACCCAGTAGATAATTTTTCGTCCCTCATCCCCCTTCCAGCCCCTATTCTGAGTCTGCAATGTCCATTATACCACTATGTATGTCTTTGCATACCCATAGCTTGGCTCCGAGTTATAAGTAGAACATGTGGTATTTGGTTTTCTGCTCCTGAGCTGCTTCACTTAGGATACTGACCTCCAGTTCCATTCAAGTTGCTGCAAAAGACATTATTTCACCTTTTTTGTGGCTGAGTAGTATTCTATGGTGTGTGTGTGTGTGCGTGTGTGCGTGTGTGTGCACATACTGAGCCATATATATGCTATATATCAATCTAAATGTCCATCAACTGATGAGTGGATAGAGAAAATGTGTGTGTTTATGTGTATATATACATACATATACACTCACATATATACTTTATATATACATTATATATTAAGAAGATATATATACATACACACAATTTTCTTTATCCACTCATCAGTTGGATGGGCATTTAGGTTGATTCCATATTTTTATGACTGTGAATTGTGCTGTGAGAAATATACGCATGCAAGTGACCTTTTGATATAATGACTTATTTTCCTTTGGTTAGATATTCAGTAGTGGGATTGCTGGATTGAATGGTAGATCTACTTTTAGTTCTTTGAGAAATCCCCATACTGTTTTCCATAGAGGTTGTACTAATTTACATTCCCACTAGCAGTGAGTAAGTGTTTTTTTTTTCCAATCCATCTGTGCCAACATCTACTGTTTTTGACTTTTAATCATGGCCACCCTGCCTAAAGGGAGGTGGTATCTCATTGTGGTTTTAATTTGCAGTTCCCTGATGATCAGTGATGAGCATTTTTCCCTGTATCCGCTAGCTATTTGTATATTTTCTTTTGAGAAATGTCTACTAATGTCATTTTCCTACTTTTTAATAGGATTATTGGTTTTTTTCTTGCTGATTTGTTTGACTATCTTGCTGGATATTAGTCCTTTGTCAGATGTATAGTTTGTGAATATTATCTCCCATTCTGTAGGTGTCTGTTTCTTTGTTGATTATTTCTTTTGCTGTCCAAAGCTTTTTAGTTTAATTAGGTCCCATTTATTTATTTATTTATTTATTTGTATTTGCTTTGGGGGTCTTAGTCATAAATTATTTGCCTGGGCCAATGTCCAGAAGAGTTTTTCTTAAATTTTATTCTAGAATGTTTGTGGTTTCAGGACCTATATTTAAGTCTTTAATCCATTTTGAGTTAATTTTTGTATTTGGTGAAATACAGGGATTCAGTTTTATTCTTCCATGTGTGGCTATCCCAATTTCCCAGCACTATTTATTGAATAGGGTGTCATTTCCCCAGTGTCTGTTTTTGTCTGCTTTGTCAAAGATCAGTTGGTTTTATGTATTTGGCTTTATTTCTGGGTTCTCTATTGTGTTCCGTTGGTCTATGTGTCTACCTTTTACAGCAGCACCATGCTATTTTGGTTACTATAATGTTGTGGTATAATTTGAAGTTGGGTAATGTGATACCTCCAAATTTATTATTTTTGCTTAGGATTGCTTGGTTATTTGGGCTCCTTTTTTTCCATATGAACTTTAGAATTTTTTTCTAATTCTGTGAAAAATGACATTGGTATTTTGATAGAAACTGCATTAAATCTGTAGGTTTCTTTGAGCAGTATGGTCATTTTCACAATATTGATTCTTCTAGTTCATAAGCATGGGATGTTTTTCCATTTGTTTGTGTCATGTATGATTTCTTTCTTCAGTGTTTCACAGTTTTTTTTTTTTTTTTTTTTTTGTAGAGATCTTTCACCTTCCTGGTTACGTACATTCCTAGGTTTTTATTTTTTATTTTTGCAGCTATTGTAACTGACATTGAGTTCTTGATTTGATTCTCAGGTTGGTTGTTATTGGTGTATAGTGGTGCTACCAATTTGTGTAAACTTGTTTTGTAACCTGAGACTTTACTGAATTTATTTATCAAACCTAGGAGTCTTTTGGAGGAGTCTTTAGGATTTTCTAGATATAAGATTCTATCACCAGCAAACAGAGATAGTTTGATTTCTTCTTTTCCAATTTGGATGCCCTTTATTTTTTTTTCTCTTGCTCAACTGCTCTGGCTAGGACTTCCAGTACTATGTTGAATAAAAGTAGTGAAAGTGGAAATCTTTGTCTTATTCCGATTCTTAGGGAAAATGCGTTTTAACTTTTTCCCATTCAGTATAATGTTGGCTGTGGGTTTGTCATATATGGCTTTTACTATTTTGAGGTATGTTCCTTCTATAGTTAATTTGTTGAGGGTTTTTATCATAAGGTGATGATGGATTTTATCAAATGCTTTTCCTGTATCTGTTGAGATGATCATAATGTTTTTGGTTTTTTTTTCTGTTTATGTAGTGAATCACATTTATTGACTTGTGAATGCTGAGCCAT
Source organism: Nomascus leucogenys (assembly GCF_006542625.1). NCBI lineage: Eukaryota > Metazoa > Chordata > Mammalia > Primates > Hylobatidae > Nomascus > Nomascus leucogenys. The sequence continues at coordinate 65,450,182 of NC_044399.1, forward strand.
TCTTGCATCCCTGGGATGAAACCCACTTGATCATGGTGAATTTTCTTTTTGATGTGCTCTTGGACTCTGTTTGCTAGCATTTTATTGAAGATTTTTGTTTCTGTGTTCATCAAGGATGTTGGTCTGTAGTTTTCTTTCTTCTGTTGTTGTTGTTATATCCTTTTCTGGCTTTGGTATCAGGGTGATACTGGCTTCATAGAATGAGTTAGGGAGGATTCCCTCCTTCCTGATCTTCTGAAATAGTCTCAGTAGGATTGGTGCCAATTCTTCTTTGAATGTCTGGTAGAATTCATCTGTGCTACTATTGCTGGTATCCCCGTGAAGACTTTTAAATTAATTCTACAAAGAGAAACATTTTAAATAAAAAACAATTTACTATTGATGAAAGTCAAATTCCATTGGCAAATGGAAACTGTCCTAACTTAGGCTATTGGACCATATGTGGCATTTTTCTGTTATACAAATAACTGTGTATATGTATATACAAACACATTTGAAAATGATAAACAAAGGCAGATCAATATTTTCAATGACATTTCTACCATGTTGCATCTGTCAGAAAAACACTGACATATTACACTAGATACCTATCTGGTCAATGCCCCAATGGCATTAGTTTTGAAACCTGAGACTTTACTGCATTTGTTTATCAAACCTAGGAGTCTTTTATTTATCAAACCTAGGAGTCTTTTATGTTAAGTCTTTTATGTTAATGTTAAGAAACTACTTCTTAACATTAACCTATTGCTGGTGGATATTGTCATACATTTTGCGACAAGCAATGTTGTGATGTTGAATTTTTTTTAACATCTAATTTTCTGGATGGCTAGACATCACTGTATATACCTAATGCTTAGAACCAGTTTTGTTTGCAAAAAAGAATATAAGACCTTAACTCTGTTCAGTGGATCGTTGGACTCAATTTTTAGTTTGTGGTATATGTAATATAAAATGTTCTTATGATATAGTATCTAGTACAATACAATATATTATCTCCACATATATAGATATATGGACTGATTTTTTGATGTTACACCTTTATATGCCTTGGATAAATTGCACTTGCCCATGATATATCAATCTTTCCATACATTGCCAAATTTTATTTGCTAATATTTTGGTAAAAATTTTATGTCTATGTTTATGAAGGATATTGGTCTGTAATAATTTTTTCTTGTAATGCCCCTGCCTGGTTTTGTTTCCAGGGTTGTACTTACAAAATAAATTGGAAAGCAGGCAGTCCTCCTCTAGTTTCTGAAATCATCTATGTTAAATTGATATTCAAAATCCTAGCTATCTAGGATTTTGGTTTTCTTCATAGGAAAGTATTTAATTACACAATTTTTAAAAGGTAAATTACGATTAGATTTGTTTTTAATTATTGTGTTAGTTATAGTAAGTTGTTTTTACAAAAAAGTTGACCATTCTATCTAATTTGTCAAATTTAATAGCTTATTTTTTCATTATTCTTACGTTTCAATCTTTATGCCTGTAGGATTTTATGTCTGTAGGATACATTTTATGTCTGTAGGATTTGTAGTGGTGTCTGTTTTCTTATGTTTGTATTTAGGTATTCTTTTTTACTCAATCAGTCTTGTCAGGGAGTCATAATTTAACCAATCTTTTCAAACAATCAAACTTTGGCTTTGCTGATTTTTCTGGTTTTTTTAAATCTGTTTTCTGTTTCAGCTTCTCCTGTTATCTTTATTATATTCTTCCTTCTGCTTGTTTTAGGCTTAATATGCTCTTTTCTTTCTGGTTCTTCAAAGTAAGAGTATAGAGAACTGATTTTAAGTCTTCTTTTCTTATACAATAGTTAAAGCTATAGTGTTCTGTGCATATACTAATTTAAGAATCCCACGAATACATTGTACTATCATTATCACTCATTCAAAATATTTTCTGATTTCTCTTGTAACTTTTCCTTTTCAACTCATGGATTATACAAAATTGCTTATTTAATTTTTAAATGATTTTTCCAGGTATTATTCCTTTATTTATCTTTTCTTCTTTTTCCTTTTCTTTTTTTTTTTTCTCACTGCAGGCTTGAACTCCAGGCCTCAAGCAGTCCTCCCTTCTCTGCTTCCTGAGTAGCTAAGATTAAAGGCATGAGTGACAATGCCGGCTATTTTGTTTTGTTGTGTAACAATGAGGACCTCATTATGTTGCACAGGTCCTGCCTTGGCCTCCCAAGGCACTGGGACTACAGGTGTTTGCCACCATGCCCAGCCTTCTTTATTAGTTTCTAATTTACTTCCATTGTTGTCAGAGAGCATATCAATGACATCAGTCCTCTTGAACATATTGGTACTTGCTTTATAATTCAGCATATGGTCTATCTCATGAAATATTCCACAGTATAGTAAGAAGAATGTATATTCTGATGTTAGAGTTCTACAAATGTCAATTAAGTGAATTTGGTTAAACTTATTTCAATCTTCTATATTCACATCGATACGTTTGTGTATTCACATCCTTTAATTACTGAGAGAAGAATGTTAAAATCCCCACCTATAATAGTGGATTTTTCTGTTTGCCCTTTTAGAAAAGTTTTACATCATTTTTTTAAAGCAAGGTGTTTAGGTGCATAAACATTTAGAATTTTATGTCTTCTTCATGAATTGGTACAGCTGTTTTAGAAATAAGAAAACTCAGACTCAAGTTAAATAAATTTTCAGTAGGTTGGAATGAACTTAGTAACTGGTTCTCTCTAGGGGGATATATAATCAAGGGGATAAAAAGAAGACAATACATTCTGAACTCAAATTGCCTCAGACTTTTCTCAGACAACTCACTGATTAGTAGAGAAAGAATGCTTATGGTTGGTTAACAAACTAGAAGATAAAAACTAGTCTATTACATTGAGCAAAATTACAAAATCTGACTTATCAGATGGTTTATTCTTCACTCCAGGGCACTAGGAAAAGACATACTTAAGAAAGGTGATAGAATTTGGTATGGCTTTTAGGTCATCCTACGTTATCTGAAGTCTTAATTCTCAAGCACTCTTGTTCATTTGAAATAAAAAAACTGTTTTGCATTTCTGAATGAAAAAAGCCATAAGCAGTATCAGTCCACTCTAAAACATCAAATGATAGCAAATAACTAGCTAAGACATAATTTCGCCTTATCAAAGTCTTCAAGTTGATTATGCTTTGATTGTGTTTCCAAAGTTTCTGCTTAAAAGAATGTGCCTGATTAAAGCCACACTTGACATGGATGTTGTTTCCAGAAATCTACATTGATATTTACATAAACACAAGAACGTACAAGTATGAAGTACATTACACGCTAGGTTGGAAGTGAAATATACGATAGCCAGAAAATATTAATATTCACTCAGGTGGGAGATATGGGAGTCTTGGGAGTTTCAACATAAAACATTTTAAAAACCAATGGAAATTTCAATGTTGCTGCAGCCAGGCAAGATCTGCCATTGTTAATTATGGGAAGAATGCTTAAGCATGTTAGAAAACAGCCTCATTTGTAAAACACACAAGTGTCTCTGCTTTCCTGTCTTCTCTCTGACAGCATTCTTGTGAACTCTTTGTTAACCTATGCCACATTTATGGTTCTGCTCAAAGAGAAGCAATATCAAGGAAAAAAAAAAAGTGTGTTGAAAATAGTAGGGTAAACATTGCCCAGCCCAGACGAAGAAGTAGAGAAGAATAATATTTGGACAAATTTGAGGGGAAGACAGAGAAAAACAATCTCTGCAAAGAGAGTGGAGGAAGGAAATGCTATCGGCACTATCAGGAAATATGGCCAAGTAGGAAAGAGAGTGATAGAAAGAGTTCAAAAGGTAGATTAAGAATATTTTACGACCTATTCCTCCACTGTTCTCAAGTTCCCAGAAACGGCAGAAATCATATTCACGATGAGTTCACACTTATACTAAAAGAAAATACAATGGGCTGATGGTGGAGAGCTGAGAACTCTTTGGAAGATGAATTGAGGATAAACAAGGAAAACCATAGGCAAAAAAACAGGAGCAGGAGACAGCAGCTGCCAAAAGATAGAAGCACTCCGGGTGCTCCCTCACGGTAATTACTCATTAGTGAGTATCAGGACCAGGAGGGACTCTGGAGTAGATGGGACGTGCTGGGTGGAATTCTGGTTTTCTAGGCAATGAGACAGGTTGACAATCCTACCCAACACCAATGTCTGCTTGCTAGATAGAGCAGAAGCGCAGGCATTGGTCTAAATAAAGCACAATGGGAGTAACTCTGGGACACGTGGGACGCCTAAGGGGGAAGGGAGCCCACACTCTCAGGACGCACACTGGCTCACCTCTCTTAAGACTCATCACCCCCGGTGCTAAGGACACGCTGCAGGGTGTCCAGCCTGGTAGTAGACTTTCCTCTTATGCAAATGCTCAAGGAAAGTGGTGGGCAACACACAATATTGTCATAAATAGACTCACAGGAAATCATTCACATACAGTTAAACATAGCGCCAAGCAGCACCTGGACCGTGAAAGGGAGGCACCGAATCCAGCAAATGGTTGAAGAAACAGGAAATTAAGCACGCCAGGGCTTTAAAGTAGATATTTCTAATATCATCAGTGAGTGGCAAGAAGAGATTTCATTTGTTTAAAAAGTATCCAAAGATCTTCAAAATTTAAGTATTTCTTAACAATAAAAACTCAAAAGAGAGAGTGAATGGACAAAGCTCAAAGTGAACCAGAAGAACAAACCAAAAGTTTTACAGCAACTTACTAAACAACAAATCAAAGGAAAAAAAAGTTAACGTAGCAATGGTAGGAGAGTTTTGTGGCATTTTTTTCCTTGCCCTTGCCCCAAGTACTCCCATCTCAGCAGCAGCCTTGAAGATAGCAGCTCGTGTTTCCAGCATGGAACTCTGATCCCTGGATATGGAGGGAAAAGAGCAAACCTTATTTAAAAATTAAATTGTGGATATATTCTAACCTGTCTAGAGGCTACCGGAAGGACTGACTGAATAAATAATTGTTGGTATATATAAACAATGGAGTATTATTCAGTCTTTAAAAGGAATGTAGTACTAATGCCTACTACAATATGAAGGAATCTCAAAAACATTATGTTAGTAAAAGAAGCCAAACAAAAAGGTCATATATTGTATGATGCCATTTATATGAAATATTCAAAATAAGTAAATCCAGAGAAATAAAAAGCCAATTATTGGTTGTCAGTAGCTGAGGGGAGGCGGAATTGGGAAAAATTGCTTGATTGGTATGGGGGTTTATTTTAAAAAGAAAATAAGAACAAGATAAAAGTGGTGCTTACACAACATTATACATGCACTAGATGCTGTGGACTTTATCACATTAAAATGGTAAATTTTATGTTATGTCAATTTCATCTCAAGGTTTTTTTTTTTTTTTTTTTTAGTATTGCAAACACTGCAGGTGCAGAAAATGTATTTTCAACCATAGCCTGTACCTGATTTTTCTGTCCTATACATGAAAGACAAAGTAAAATGCTGTGTGGAATATGAAACTGTTCTTTTTAAACCAAAGGGAGGAAGAGATGAGAGAAGGAGGGAGGGAGAGAAAAACAACAAAAAAGAGAAGGGGTTGAGGTCAGGAGGGAAGGCAGCAGGGAGGCCTAGATGGTACAAATCTGCACATTTTAATCGCAAGGTGGTTAGAACTAAGCAAATATTCTAACTTAGAGAGAATTATGCCTTATTTAATGATTCCTCAGAAATAGGAAACATTACATACATAACTGGGGTGACTTAACCAAATAGAGCTTGTCACTAGTCATGTCATCTAAAACTTACCTCAAAACTTTTCCTACACTGCACTCTTTCCAAAACTCAGCCAAAGAAAATAGTCTGGAACGTTGAAGTTCCCCATTACATGATCTGGTCTTTTTCAGATGTTTAAACTACAAAAGTGAAAAGCTCACTCATTATTTGATATCTGTCCAGTTCTACCAATATACATTCATCTATTTTTAAAAAGACAGAGGGAGTTTGCTGGGGTTCGGGGGGGCGTCGATAATTTGTAATAGCCAGAAGATTAAATATTTACCTTCCAAAAGGTTCTGACTTTAGGTATTGGTTAAACAATGGAATTCCTGAACTGGCATGCTGTGATGAGGTCTTACATTACGGAAAATCCATTCATTTCCACCTGGTGAAATCTGCCAGGCTGGTGGTGGCATTCAAATGAGTAGGTCCAGAAACCAGTTTCCAATAAACAGGGACTCTGTACAATAGAACACTAAGCAAACAGCCATCAGAAAAGAGCTTAGGGAGAGTGCCCAGAGCCAGCACCTCCCCACTGTGAGTTTAGAGTGTATAAATTCAGTGTATTCGGTCTAAGGAGATTTATTAAGAAGAAGCTTCATGCTGTCAAACAGAGCCCCACTAGCCCCACATGGAAAATGCAGTTTCTGAAAAAGTCAAGAGTACAAGGACTGAAATTAGGATTTCATAATTTCTCAAGCTTTCAACTGAAATGAGAATAAAATCGTGAGCTAATTAGCCTTGTTGATCAAATCTGAAAATGTTGTGAAACAGAATTAAAGGATGTATTACAGCGTTTCATCTCTAATCATGCTATGATCACCCTACCAAGGTAGTTTCAAATTCTCTGAAATAGAAACATGGATGTACTTATAAAGGAAGTAATTCCAGAAACAACGCACTCATACCGTAGGCGCATGTGCCATGTCTATCAGAACACACACTTAGGTGAGCCTGAATCCACACTGACAAATAGGATGTAAGAGTGCTTTGCTTAGAGGTGAAATTATTTTCTGGAGCATTTATTCATGCTGTGCCTCAAGTTAACCTCAACAGAGGCAATTCTAATAGCCCAAGCTATTTGGAGACAGCATTAAATGTAACACAACACATTTTGCACAGTTTTAAACTTTATTTTAGTCTCATTTTCCTTTTTACTTTTTTTTTTTTTTTGAGATGGAATTTCTCTCTTGCCACCCAGGCTGGAGAGCAGTGGCACGATCTCGGCTCACTGCAACCTCCACCTCCCAGGTTCAAGTGATTCTCCTGCCTCAGCCTCCCAAGTAGCTGAGATTACAGGTGCCCACCACCACGCCCAGCTAATTTTTGTATTTTCAGTAGAGAACGGGTTTTGCCAGTGTTGACCAGACTGGTTTTGAACTCCTGACCTCAGGTGATCCACCCTCCTCAGCCTCCCAAAGTGCTGAGATTACAGGTGTGAGCCACCACTCCCGGTTCATTTTTCCTTAATGTGATCTTTTCTCTATTATATTTAATGGAATCACCCAAAAGTTATGGTTGTGGAATTGTATAGTAAGTGCATGTTAAATTTTTAGAAATGCCAAATTATTTTCCAGAGTGTTTGCACTGCATTACATTCCTACCAGCAATATGTGAAAGATTGCACCATCATCGTAAATGTCAAATGTGCTATGTCTTTCTTCCATTATATCATATCATTTTGGAATAGCATAGCTGAATATAGCCTGCTTATCATCTTATTTTCTTCTTCACAGTATAGTAGTTTTTGTCTGGTAAGTATTTTTTAAAGATTGAATTGACAGATATATCAACTAATATTTCCTATCACCTTCTTTAATTTCCCAGGTCATTAGGCCACACAGTGCCTTTAAGATGTCCACAGAGTAGAGTCACCACCGCAGAATAGAGCCATTCAGTGCCAGCCATATTCCACATGCTGTGTGGAATATGAAACTGTTCTTTTTAAACCAAAGAGAGGAAGAGATGAGAGACGGAGGAAAGGAGAGAAAAACAACAAAAAAGAGAAGGGGTTGATGCTATCTCAGCTGGCCTCACCCTGGTCTTCTGTCTTTTGTTTTTTTGTTTTTTGTTTTTTGTTTTTTGAGACAGAGTTTCACTCCTGTTGCCCAGGCTGGAGTGCAATGGTGCAATTTCAGCTCACTGCAACCTCTGCCTCCTGGGTTCAAGGGATTCTCCTGCCTCAGCCCCCCGAGTAGCTGGGATTACAGGTGCCCGCCACCCCACCCAGCTAATTTTTTTGTATTTTTAGTAGAATGGGATTTCTCCATGTTGGTCAGGCTGGTCTCAAACTCCCGACCTCAGGTGATCTGCCTGCCTCAACCCCCAAAAGTGCTGGGACTACAGGCGTGAGCCACCGTGCCTGGTCCCTGGTCTTCTCTTGAATGTATCACTTACCTTTGGATACTGAATATTTTTTAACACTTATATATTAGTCAGGGTTCTCTAGAGGGACAGAACTAGTAAGGTAGATGTATATATAAAGAGGAGTTTATGAAGGAGAATTGACTCACACAAGGTGAAGTTCCCCAATAGGCTGCCTGCAAGCTGAAGAGCAAGGAAGCCAGTCCAAATCCCCAAACCTCAAAAGTAGGGAAGCCGACATTGCAGCCTTCAAGCTGTAGACGAAGCTCCAAGAGTCCAAAAGCTGAAGAACTTGGAGTCTGATGTTCAAGGGCAGGAAGCATCCATCACAGGAGAAAGAAGGAGGCCGGAAGACTAAGCTAGGCTAGTTTTTCCATGTTCCTCTGGCTGCTTTTATCCTAGCCTCACTGGCAGCTGATTAAATGGTGCCCACCCAGGTTGAGGGTGGGTGTGCCTCTCCCAGTCCACTGACTCAAATGTTAATCTCCTTTGGCAACACTCTCACAGACACAACCAGGAACAATACTTTGTATCCTTCAATCCAATTAAGTTGACAGTCAATATTAACCATCACAACTTAGATCTGAAGTCAGTCTTTTCAATTTCTATCATCAATGTCTGGATCTGAACTAAATTTTTGCCAGCTCCCCTGCTAGGTTTTCTAGTACCAATTTTTGTTTTTTTCCCCCTTGTTCCAACTTTTGTTGCTGATGCTACTTCTGGTGATAATGGGATAAGTGAATTATAGGTGTGTCAATGATAACTTGGTTGCAAGATTCCATTGTCATCTGGGTTTACAATGATCTTTGATGTTTTAAATTCTTTTGAAATCATTATAGACTCCTGGGAAGCTGCTAAAATAGTACATAGAATCCCATAATACATTTTACCTGGGTTCCATCTGGTGACATCTTATATCACTGTAACACAAAATCAAAAGAAGGAAATTGACATTGGTACAATACTGTTCACTGGACAATAGATCTTACCCAGTTTTCACCAGTTTTTACATAAGTTCATTTTTGTGTATGTGTGTATGTGTGTGTGTGTAGTTCTATTCAATTTGATTCCACTGATAGATTTGTGCAACCACCACCATAAACCAAGACAGAACTGTTCAGTCACCATAAAGAAACTACCTCATGCTATCCCTTTATAGAAACACCCAGCGCCCTTCCCTTGTCTCTGTCCATGGAAATCAAAAATCTAATTTCCCTCTCTATATAATTTTTTCTTTTTGAGAAAGTTATATAAATGAAATTACACAGTATGTATTTTGAGATGCCTTTGAGTTCATCCCAGCTGTGTGTATCAATAGTTCCTTTTTCTGTTTGTTTGGTTTTTGCTGAGTAGTACTATTACATTGTATGAATACACCAGACTTTAACCATTCACTTGGTGAAGGACATTTATGTCGTTTCCACTTTTTGGCTATTATGAATAAAGCTGCTGTGAACATTTGTGTACAAGTTCTTGCATGAACGTAACTTTTCATTTTTCTGGGATAGATGCCCAGGAGTGTGAGTGCTGGGTTGTATGTAAGTGCATGTTTACTTTGATAAGAAACTGCCAAATTATTTTCCATAGTGGCTGTACCATTTTTACATTCCCTCCAGCAGTGTGGGAGAGATACAGTTTATCCACATCCTCACCAGCATTTGGTGTAAGCATTGATTTTTATTTCAGCTGTTCTAATAGGTGGGTGGTGATATGGTATTGTGGTTTTAACTCGCGCTTTCTCAGTGGAACATCTTTTCAAGTTTATTTGCTGTCTGTATCTCTTTTTGGTGAAAAGTCTGTTCATGTTTCTATTAGTTTGCTAGGACTTCCATAACCCACCACAGCCTGCATGGCTTAAACAACAGAAATAATTTTCTCACAGTTCGGGAATCCAGGAGTCCAAGATTATGGTGTTGGTTTGGTTAACCAAAACAGAGGTGTTGGTGTTGGTCAGAGTAACAAGGTTTGGTTTCTTTTGAGGCACCTTTCCTTGGCTTGCAGTTGGCCATCTCCGTGCTGCGTCTCACATGGTCTTCCCTCTGTGAATCCCCGGGGTCTCTGCTGTATCCTGTGGGGCCTCTCCTGTGCCCTTTCTTTTTTTTTTTTTTTCTTTTCCTTTCCTTTTGTCTTCTCTTCTCTTCTCCTCACTTCTCTTCTTTTCTTTTCAAGACAGAGTCTCACTCTGTTGCCAGGCTGGAGTGCAGTGGCCTGATCCTTGGCTCACTGCAACCTCTGCCTCCCAGGTTCAAGCAATTCTCCTGCCTCAGCCTCCCGAGTAGCTGGGATTACAGGCTCGCGCCATCATGCCTAGCTAATTTTTGAATTTTTAGTAGAAACGGGGTTTCACCATGTTGGCCAGGATGGTCTCTATCTCTTAATCTGGAGATCCGCCTGCCTTGGCCTCCCAAAGTGCTGGATACAGGCATGAGCCACCTTGCCCTGCCTAATTTTCTTTTCTTATAAGGACTTCAGTCAGACTGGATTAGGCCACCTTAACGGTCTTATTTTAACTTAATCACCTCTTTAAAGGTCCCATTTCCAAATACAGTCACATTCTGAGATACTGGGGGTTAGGGCTTCAACATATGAATTGGGGTGGGGGGACAAAATTCAGCCCATAACAGTGTCTTCCATCCATTTCTGAATTCAATTGTTTGTTTGTTTTGCTGTTGAGTGTTAAGAGTTCTTTATAGGCCAGGCATGGTGGCTCACACCTGTAATCCCAGCACTTCGGGAGGTCGAGGTGGCTGGATCACCTGAGGTCAGGAGTTCAAGGCCAGCCTGGCCAACATGGTGAAGCCCTGTCTCTACTAAAAATACAAAAAACTTAGCTGGGCATGGTGGTGGGCGCCTGTAATCCCAGCTACTTCAGGAGGCTGAGGCAGGAGAATTGCTTGAACCGGGGAGGCAGAGGTTGCAGTGAGCCGAGATCACGCCATTGCACTCCAGCCTGGGCAACAAGAGAAAAACTCTGTCTCAAAAAAAAAAATAAATAAATAAATAAATAAATAAGAGTTTTTATATATTTGGGACACAAGTCATTTCTTGCATGTACAGTTTGAAAATATTTTCTCCTAGTCTGTATCTTGCCTTTTCATCCTCCTAAGTTTTTTCTCAGAGCAAAAGTTTTAAATGTTGATGGGGTCCAGTGTACCAAATTTTTCTTTTATGAATTGCATTTGCAAGGTCATGTCCAAGAACTCTTTGCCTTGGGTTTAGTTTTATTATATCCTTTGTCATTTCAAAAATTTCTATAGGAAACATGTATTGTTTATGTCATTCGTTACATGGACGATTATATCACTCAGAATTTCCCGTATGAAATAACAGCTGAAGGATGACTTTTAGAACACTGCTTCTCAAACTAATGCGCATATATATCATCTGGGATCTTGTTTAAATGAATATTCTAATTGTTTTCACTTCCAACAGATGCTAATGCTGATGGTCCAAAGAAATTGTAGAATTCAGTGTTCCTCTGATATCTGATCTTGGGAACCAGGTAACAAATCAAATCATGTCTTCTTTTTCACGGGAGAAAAGAAGACTTAAATTCAGAGTGTAAATACGGCACGTGGGTTGACTTATGTTTGTCATTGTTGTGTTTTTATTTCCTTTGTCAGATTTTCTGTTTTTATTTCTAGTTTTTATTTCAGTAAATGTATTCCTGTAAATTTTCTCAAAAACACTTAGAGCAAGGTATATTACAAATACAAATAAATGATTAAGCATGAAAAAGAGATCTTCTTTTCCCTGCATATTCAGGAATGGCTCCTGTTCATTGCTTTTTTTCTCTCAACCTATTGACGTCAATATTTCCTAGAATACATTTTAAATATATCATTTTCTATAACATTAGACATTTTGAGATGTTATGATTTCTTTTTCCTAAATTATCTGTGACTTTCACATTGACAATTACTTCTTCCTTCTTAAAAATTACATTCTAATGTGCTAGGCTGTGCTTAGGACAGAATCTTATGCACAATGTTGTTTAATCAACATTTATCAATTGAATTACTTCTTGCAAATTTAATATTCTACTGTCAGCAACGCAGTACAAAAACGTAGTCATTATTCAGCTTTTTAAATAAATGTGACGTTCATCAGTTGCATGGAGAGCTGTTTCCATCATGACAATATGTTGCCTCTGTGCCAATTTTGCAAATTTTGTTTGCATCTCCTCAGGCTGGCCATGCCATTCACAGTATATTTCAACAATGATTTTACTTATTCCTTTATTCTTTTGACCATATGACTTTGTATTATAATGATCAACTTACGTGAATCTCCCCCATTTAATTTTGAATTGTTTAGAGACAAGAGTGATTGTTTTTTCGTATGTTAATCCCCAGTATTTGGCATACTGAGTAGAATTTAGTAGTTGCTTAATATTTTCTTAAATAAATGAGTATGTCTTTAAAAACCCTAGAATGCAATTCATCTTGTCCTTCTATTTGATCTGATTCTTATAAAAAGCATTATTATGTTCAAATAAAATAAGCTTTATCAAGTGTTAAAAATGGCTTCAGATAACACAAAATATGCTTGTGATATATATTTCTGAGCCTTCTGGAATACACTGCATTTTCCTACACTGTTTATGTTGGCATATATAGATAGCTGAGATCACAGATACTGTCTCCAATGAATTCCCATATTATATTCATGTGCAAATGTGAATGCAATCTTCGCATTACTGTCACCCTAAGAAATTGACTTTGCGTTTTATCTGAGTCTTTATTTTTTCTTTTTTATGTACAGAAAGCCCAGGTCTTAAGTGATTTTTGTGTGTCTTACAAATGCTGTGTGCATAGGCCTTTTGAAATCACTGCAAACCTTGGTAGACTCCTATTCCGATATACCAAGGTCACTTTGCATCTTTTGTAAATATGCAAGTCACTTAGCTGCAATTCACTTCTTTATCTTGAAAATACCACCTGTCCACACAGGTGCTTCCATTTTTCTAGCCTGAAGTTTATCATGGCAAGAAACACCTTTCAGGTTTTTTTTAGTTGTGGCATTGATTCACTCACATCTGATTCTGCACCTGCAACTACGGGACTGGTGAATCTTTGCAGGTAACATTCTTCCATAACTCTTTGCCATTTAAGAAATACAGTCTCCTTCTTAACTTACTCAGAGGGTTTATACACAGTTCTCTCCCTCAGTAAGTCTGTGATTTACCACAGCTCTTCCCCCGGTTACTGGAATGAGCTTCCTTCCTCCCGTAAATGATCCATAGCTCATGCAATGATATCTGTCCTTCATAGCTGCTGGAACTGCAGAGCAGGGGCAAAGCCCTTTATTTACTGTATAGCTTCAAGGATATGGAGTTCCTTTATTGGGGTCTCTAGGCAGTGAAGGACACCAAGTTTCATAGATGATCTGGAATGTCTGATTCTGCTCTAGTATGGAGTTGAAGTTGAAGCTTCTTTGTAACCAGCCACTTTCCAATGATGTCAGTGCATTGGGAACAAGGCTGAACTATACACAATAAATTAAAAGAAACAATAACCCTGGGAACTTACACGTGGAAAAACCGTTTTAGCAGGCATAGTGATATAAACCAGTAAGCTATCATTCCAAGGGGGACACAGACTCATCAAAGTATGCAGAGCTAGTTTCCAGTGGCAGTCCTAGTAGGATGAAGAGAAACAGTAGACCACAGTAGTCAGAAAGTGCTAGTATTGGCCAGGCACAGAGGCTTATGCCTATAATCCCAGTATTTTGGGAGGCTGAGGTGGGTGGATCATGAGGTCAGGAGTTCAAGACCAGTCTGGCCAATATGGTGAAACCCTGTCTCTACTAAAAATCCAAAAATTAGCAGGGCATGGTGGTGGACACCTGTAGTCCCAGCTACTCCAGAGGCTGAGGCAGAAGAATAGCTTGATCCCGAGAGTTGGGGGTTGTAGTGAGCCAAGATTGTGCCACTGCAATCCAGCCTGGGCAACAGAGCGAGATTCCGTTAAAAAAAAAAAAAAAACAGAAAAGAAGAAAAAGAAAGAAAAAAAGGGCTAGTATTCTCTCTGCCTCTCATTTGCAAACATAAGAAACTCTTTTAGACTGAGGTTCTTGGACAATTCAAGCACAAAGATGGAAGCTTTACAAGGGATTCTCATAAAGGAGTGTGAGTTCTTAAGTTTAAAATGAAATTCTGGGCCGGGCACGGTGGCTCACGCCTGTAATCCCAGCACTTTGGGAGGCCGAGGCAGGCAGATCACGAGGTCAGGAGATCGAGACCATCCTGGCTAACATGGTGAAACCCCGTCTCTACTAAAAAAATAAAAAATTAGCCGGGTGTGGTAGCAGGCACCTGTAGTCCCAGCTACTTGGGAGGCTGAGGCAGGAGAATGGCGTGAACCTGGGAGGCGGAGCTTGCAGTGAGCCGAGATCGCGCTGCTGCACTCCAGCCTGGGTGACAGAGGGAGACTCCGTCGCAAAAAAAAAAAAAAAAGGAAAACATAAAATTCTGCATGTGAATCAAGCTGATGACTTAATCATACAGGTAACAATACATACATAATATTTTATATTAATACTGTTATAAATAAAGTTTCAGTGCCACAAAAGAAATAGCACTCGAATATAAAATTTTCTTTTTTTTTTCTTCTCAGCAACGCAATGTGCTTCTATAGAAGGGTGCACCCTTACAGATGGAGCAATGGTGAGCGCACACTTGGACAAGGGAGGGGAAGGAGTTCTTATCCCTGACACAGGTGGCCCCTGCTGCTGTGTCATTCCCCTATTCTCTAGGGTTAGACCACACAGGCTAAACTAATTCCGACTGGCTAATTTAAAGAGAGTGACAGGGTGACTGGTTTAGTGGGAAAAATCATTATGGTAGAGCAGGAAATCGGCAGGTAATCGGAATGAGTCAGGGTGGAGCAGGTAATCGAAAAAGGTTGCTTTATGAGGAAGTGAAGTTTAAAAGTAGAAGGCAAAGAATTGAACATACTGACATATTGATTCTGTGAAGAAAAATTTAGAACTCATATCTAACAATACAATTGTAAGCAATATTCCATAAATAATTAATTATTAGTAACCATCGATATTATAAAGCCCTTCAGGGAAGTTTCTATGTGAGGAGCTCAGCAACAGTCCAAGGTCATGTCAAAATCAAAATCAACTCGGAAGGTAATTCCAATGAGTTTCAATTACCCACACACTCATCTCTAAGTAGTGGCTCTATTTTTTTAAAAAACCTACTTACAGAAATAAAATTATATTAGGTTGGGACTGTCAAATAGCGCGATTTCTTCCCAACAACAAGTAATAGTTTCAAGTAACAAAAACCCAACTCAAACCAACCTCAGGAATAAAAAGATACAGATGTAAATAAAGGGGAATACAGATAAAGATATAAATGATACAAGTTTAGATGCAGATAATCTCATATACATGGGGAGGATTTCATTATTACTCATAGAACCGAAGAAAAGGCTGAGGGATCCAGGACCGGAGCTCCTGTTACCCTTGGACTCTAAGCAGCCAGAGAAGAGTGAGATATAGGTCAAATGTAAAGATTCTGCAGTCAGAATGCCTGGTTCAGCTACTGCTGAAGATTTTCTTGGCTTAGAGGGAGTCATTACTACAATGGTGTCGCAAGGGAAGGGGTGGGTGGGGAGGCCTGGACTCCCAGCAAACTTCCTGCTGTGGATTAAGGCATTGGAAGTGATAAACAGTGATCAGTTCGTAAGTTATGAAATAAGAAGGTTAACTGTATGTAGGTAACCATTTCAGTCTTTCTTCGTACGAGTCACTCAAATCATATGAACGCTGGGGTCACAACCAAAATTATGATTCAGTTGAGCAGGTACTAAACCTTACGTGTGGATAAAAATACATACATACATATAAATATACACACACATTTGTTCTCATTATATAAATATTATAAATAGATAGAGTTAGTCTCATTATTAATTGTAATACCTGTGCTTCCTTCTTTGTACGTTTCACAGGTATACTTGGTCCAAACATGCTTTTTTCTTTCGCAGAATGTGAAAAGAAGAGAAAAAGTGGAGAAGAGCAATATGGTTGATGAAAGGGAGAACAGGACCTGTTAAGCACTACAGTATATTTTGAAACTCGACTTTGAGTTCAGCAAAATAATTTTAAGATAAAAGTTATACAGGTTGAATATTCCTTATCTGATATGCATGGGACCAGAAGCGTTTCAGATATTGGATTTTGGAATATTTGCATTATACTTACTGGTTGAGCATTCCAAACCTGAAAATCCAAAATCCAAAATGTTTCAATGAGCATCTCTTTTGAGTGTCGTATCATTGCTCAAAAAGTTTTGCATGTTGGATTTCTAAATTAAGGATACTCAATCTGTGCTGCAATTTCCTCAGAGAAGATCTATGGCAACATTATTTTGCCAGTTATTTACTTCACCCTCAAAAAAAGGGGGTGTTAAATATCTTTGAGGACCTCAGGGACTATGGTTCAACCTCAAAGGAGACTATAAAGCTGGATAAATGTGTGACTCATTGCCACCTGCTGAACTATAACATTCTGTTTCCTTAGAACTCATTTCCCATGACAATTACATGTTTATTTCTAGGGTTAAAGAGTTAAGATAAATGGGATTAAACATGGGGACAACCACAGGGTACTTCTAGGCACCGAGGTACTATGTTCTAGAGCAATATGGAGTTCTGAAGGGGGGAATCAGAGTAGAAGAGAGCCAAGCAGCTTGAAATAGGCACAAAGCTCTTGTATTCTGAACAGAAATAGAATCGCAGGTAAGAAGAAAATGAGAACACATGAGAACACAGGTGCCTTCCAAACCCCTTTCATATTTCCAATAAAAGCCCCCAGGATACTGAGGGAAGATCCCAACCTACAACTACCCTCCCTTCCTGCATCATCAGTTTCTTTCTCCTGGAGTATAACCTGGTTGTCAGCATCTATATACACCCTAATGTTTTCCATCCCCCAACTCCAGCTTTACTGAGGTATAACTGACAAATAAAAATTGTATATATTTACTGTGTACACTGTGATGTTTTTGCATATGTAGATACTGTGAAATGATTACCACAATCCAGCTAATTAACATATCCATTATGTCACATGGTTATCTTCATATCAGTTTCACAGGGCCTTGAAATTTTTCACCTGTATTGGACAATTGGGCAATTTCTTTAACATTCAATTGCATTGTTTGAATTATGAAAGATTTTAGCTACTTGTGGACATGTTTTATCCCTTAGGCCCCAGAAAGCCTGGCTGTTTTTCAGGAAAATATAAAACTGCTTTCATTCCTCCAACAATGAATATTTGCTTCCCTAATGTCACATTTCTGCCCCAATGTAGTATCTTTCTGTCTACATGATCACTTTTCATTTCAAAGCTAAATCATAAGGTAATCTTTTTGAAGACATCTTCAAAGACAATGAAGCTCGGCACCAGCAAATATACACAGGTAACTCAGTTGAACTGATGACACCACAATAGCTTTAGCCAAGTTTGCACACATGAATGCAGTGAGAATTGCATGACTGTTGCCTATCTGCCAGCAGTGGTATGACATCATTATTGTAAAATACATCCCAGTCTCAGAGATATTGAAACGTGAAACTGTCTTAGAATAAATCAAATATGGTATACACTCATTGTTTATTATTTATTGTCTCCTTCCTCCACAAACATGTAAGCTCTATGAGTGCAAGGACTTACTTTATCCCTCTCATCTTTGCATCCCAAGCTTCTAAAACAGAGACTGACTGGCGTAGAGTAAGCGCTCAATAAAAGCTTCTCAAATGAATGAGTGAATGAATGGCTCAATGAATAATCACCGGAAACGAGAAAATCTAATACATGCCAGAAACTTTGAGGAATTGCTATTATAATAGAAAGTTGATGAGTCTATATTGAAACAAAGCCAATCTGATATATAAATGGCAGCATTTATGGAGGAAAAGGGAAGAACTCATAGCAGATCTACTGCAAGCTTCATGACTTAGAGGGTCATGCTGAAGGTGAAGGATAGCCAGGGGACAGTCAAGGGCCACATCTGGGATGTATCTCCAGTTCCTTGGCACTGAAGTTGACCCTGAATGGGAAGCTCATAATGCTACTCTCTCTCCTTACTCTTGATCTTGGCTGACATACCAGAAAAACAAAACAAAAATCAAAAAGAAACAAAACAAAACAAAACAGGATCACTATAATGGCTGGATCCGAATGAGAATGAAGATGATGCCTTGCCAATAATGGGGTCTCTGTTCCAGGTAACTGCTGACTGCTGCAGCAAAAAAAAAAAAAAGCAAAACAAATAAACAAAAAAACAGCAAAACAATTCTTTGGAAAAGGTGACATTTCCTGAGATGTTGCCTCCAGCTTTGGTCACCCTCCTCTTCCCCAGGCTTCTGGATCTCTGAATCTGTAAAGTCAAAACGACCATCAACCGAAACCTAAACTGTTACAAACCTCAACATTTCTTTTCTTCTTCCATCTGGACTGGAACTATTTAACCGGGATTTACATCAGACTCTGAAAGGACCCATTTTAATGTCCAAAAGGGGTAAATAAGGGCCGTGCATGGTGGCTCATGCCTGTAATCCTAGCACTTTGGGAGGCCGAGGTGGGCAGATCACTTGAGGTGAGGAGTTCGAAACTAGCCTGGCCAACATGGGGAAACTCCATCTCTACTAAAAATACAAAAAAAATTAGCCAGGCACGGTGGCAGGCGACTGTAATCCCAGCTACTCCGGAGGCTGAAGCAGGAGAATTGCTTGAACCCAGGAGGCGGAGGTTGCTGTGAGCCACGATCATGCCACTGCACTCCAGCCTGCTCAACAGAGCGAGACTCTGTCTCAAAAACAAAAACAACAAAGAAAACCAAAAGGAGTAAATAAGTGTTTCCTCACAACCCCTGTCTGTTCCTTCTCAGGTTAACGAGACAGAAAACCACCAGATCTATGAAAGGATTCCACAGCTCAGAATACAAGTGCTGATATGGATAAGCAGAACAAATGTCTTCCTAGGAAATACTGTTACTTCTGCAAACAGGACACAATTCTACAAGATGTCTTAGGTATGTTCCAACTGGGACTTAAGATTACAGTGAGACTTCTGGTTTCAAAGACTATCTAAGGAATATCCTCTTAGGTAGTATTTCCCAGGTCCTCACTAATATTGCAATAAGACTCAAACAAGAAAAACACTTCACAGTCTGGTTGATAAATAAAATTTATAGAGAATTTAATGCCGAGACATGGAAAGAATTGGGTTTCTTATATGACAGACAGAATTAGGTGAAGAAAAACTTGTGCAGGCCCTAGTTTTATGATGCAGCTTATCTTTGCTTTATGAATAAAAAGGTAGGTTATGAATAACCTACCTCAAGAAGAGATCTATGAATCTGCACCAAGAAGAGATCAGACTGTCTGAAGTCCTACAAAATGTGGCCCCAGACTCAGAAATGGAGGAACTCAACCCACTAGATAGGCAGATCCAGGTTATCTTGGGTCTAGAACTTATACAATGTTTGGACCTTCTTTAGGTAAAAGAATATAAACTTAGCCACAAATGAGATTTTTGTTTAGAGTGAGAAAATAAATCACAACAGATTAAAAATTTTGAAAGTTGAGGAATACAGCAAACATCATCAACACTCCAAAATTGTGCTTAATATTTTAAAAATAATTAACTGCCTACCATGATACTGTCCCTACATTTCTTGACTATATACTCTTTGATCATCTTTTCAAATAATGACAATTAAAACTTTCTTTTAGCTTCCCAAGAACGTTAGTAATATTATAGAAATTATTAAGATTGTTATACATTTGGGAAATCCATATAATGTTTCTTTCACATTGTGAGATTTAGAAGAACTTTCCATAGACTTACTTTTGGTTCGAGACATGTCAATCCTCAGGTGCTGGGTGACCCAGGACATAGTCATGTCTTGATATGAGGTGACCTCTGGCCCTGAATTCTGCTGTCTCAATGAAGCTGATACAGTGGCCATAGGAGTTTACCCAGAAACTACACCAGGACTTTGTACACAGTCCTACACCAGTACTGTGGTCAGTAACTTAATTCATAAAAGAAACTGCAAAACACATAAATATATGCCATTAAATGTAAACTGAATGAAATTCTTCTATGCAGATCTCCAAATCCCTGAGGCTGTGCCATGGAATGGATTCATTTTCCATTTCCCTCTCTCAAGAGAGCAAAAAAACATGGTTTCCATGCAATAAGACTAACAACCAGAAGGAGAAAGTGGGCTAGGGTGAAAATATAGAAACAAAAGATGAACAATGGTATGTTTAAGCTAAAAAAGTGCTAATATTAAAAGAAAAGAAGAAATAAAGAAGACCAAACCAAGAAGACAAGATTTAAAATCTGGACCTCAACTAGCACCTCATATTTTTAGCTGAGGCCCTATTTAGGTAAAATAGAAAAAAACAGATGGTTCTAGAGATCAGTATGTAGGGTGATTTAACTATAATCATGTTGCCTGCAGCTATAAAGAAAGTAGGTATGTTAGAGAAGTATGTCTCATTATATAGCTCCAAAGATCACCAAGAGTAAAACATCTTCATGTCCCATTGCAATGATTTTCTCGATACCTTCAAGCCTTCTATTATTCCTGGTCCTCCTTCTGGTTGTAAATATCAAGATATCCTGCAGCAGGTGTGTTTCCCATAACTTCTTTCTGATCATGCTGACTGTTCCCAACCTCACTCCTGGATGCCTCTTCATATTGTAGCAACTCTCTCTGCTCTGTTTCTCCCCCAGATAGGAATACACCCACCCACCCTCTCCTTTTTCCTCAATGCACAACTCACATATAATTATTGTGTGAATTTATTTTCCTGAATATTTGAGGCTATTTGAAGGTAATTAAAGCACACAGCAGGAGACAAAATATCATTGAATATCAGATATTGTTGTTCTTTTTTTCAGTCTTTTTTGTGACTGGCTTATTTTACTTCTCATAGATTTTTTGCCAATTTTTTTCAAGCTCAGTTAAAGTATAAGTGACAGATAAATTCTAAGATTTTAAGGTATTCAATGTGATGATTTCATATACCTATATTTTGTAAAATGATTTAACACAATCCAGCTACTTAACATACCTACACATCTATTACTGCACCTAGTTACTCTTTTTTTGTTATTAAGTGGTGAGACCACTTAGGCAAATTTCAAGTATGCAATTAAGTATCGTTAACTATAAGCACTGTGCTGTATATTAAATGTCCTGAAATTATTCATCCTTTTATTTTATTTTTATTTTATTGAGACAGAGTCTCACTCTGTCACCCAGGCTAGAGTGCATTGGCGTGATCTCGGCTCATTGCAACCTCCGCCTCCCAGGTTCAAGTGATTCTCCTGCCTCAGCCTCCCAAATAGCTGGGATTACAGGCGCCTGACACCTTGCCTGGCTGACTTTTTGTATTTTTAGTAGAGATGGGGTTTCACCATGTTGGCTAGGCTGGTCTCGAACTCCTGACCTCAGGTGATCCACCTGCCTCGGCCTCCCAAAGTGTTGGGATTACAGGCTTGAGCCACTGTGCCTGGCCGAAACTATTCATCTTATAAATGAAAGTTTATGCCATTTGACCAACATCTTCTCTTTTCCCTTAACCCTCTGCCTGTGGTAACCACCATTCTGCTTTCTGTTTCTATGAGTTCTCGAAAAATTAAAAATAGAAGTACCATATGGCCCAGCAATCCCTCTTCTGGGTATATATCCAAAGAAAATGAAATCAGCAGCACACAGAGACATCTGCACTCCCATGATCACTGCAGCTTTATCCACAACAGCCAAAATATGGAAACAATGTCCAATGAATTAATGGGTAAAGAAGTTGTGATGTATATGTGTACATACATGATGGAATATGATTCAGCTATTAAAAAGGAAATTCTGCCATTTGCGACAACACGGATAAATCTTGAGGGTATTATGTTAAGTGAAATAAGTCAGAAGGAGAAAGATAAATATTACGTGATCTCTTTTCTTTTTTTTTTTTTTTTTTTTTTTTTTGAGACAGCGTCTCACTCTGTCTCCCAGACTGGAGTGCAATGGCACGATCTAGGCTCACTGCAACCTCCACCTCCCAGGTTCAAGTGATTCTCCTGCTTCAGCCTCCTGAGTAGCTGAGACTACAGGCACCTGCCATCATGCCTGGCTAATTTTTGTATTTTTAGTAGAGACAGGTATTCACCATGTTGGCCAGGCTGGTCTCAAAATCCTGACCTCAAGTAATCCACCCACCTCGGGCTCCCACCGCGCCCAGCCTCATGATCTCCTTTATATGTAGAATCTAAAAATGTTGTTCCTGATGGTCACTGAGTGTCCTCTGCGTTTGAACATTTCCTGTGGAGCAATTCATCTTCCTGTCTACGAGCGCACACAAGTGAACTGTCTATTCTAGAGCAAGCAGGTGACCTGGCAGACAATGCTGCATTTGTCTGCAGTCTAGGTAACCCAGGGAAGCCTTGGGCAGTGACTTTGCCTGTCTATGACTTCACTGCCTCATGTGTGGAAAGAGGAAGAGAAAAGTAGGAACCCAGCAAAACACCAAAATGGGCTTTGTAGCAGCCTAAACGGGTTAATATACATTAATATAAAGTGCTAACAATAGTGCCTGGCACCTAAGCAATAGCTACTGCTACACATTATCTCTCTTCTCTGTCTTCCCCAGTGCGCTTTGTGATAGTATTAGTAATGGTACTGAAAAATCAAAAGCAGATGAAATATTAATAGAGGATTCATTAAATGCTAAATAAGGTATATTAATAAGCTAGAATACAGTGCAATCGTGAGAAAAAATGATCAAGATTTATTTACATAAAAATTTATCTAGAGTGTCAAATGTTAAAAACAGATCACTGAATGGTATATATGATTATGTTTTACATATTCATATGCATATACGTATAAGTGTGTGTGTGTGTATGTGTCTGTGTGTGTGTATGAAAACAAGGAAACAGTCTGTTCAAATAGATGCCAACATATATAATAGTGGTTCTTTCCTACGATTATGATGTGCAATTTCCAATAGTATTTTTAAGAAAATGTTAGCATAAATAATGTATATTTAGATGTGTGTAAATATACACAGAGATCAAATAATACATCATCAAATAATGTAAGTGAATAAAAGGTAATCAGGAAAAAATTACTTATACCATATAGTATAGGCAATGAGTTACTGTCCTTACTATATAAATAATTCTTACAAATCAATATGAAAATGGAACATTTCAAAGCAACAGGACATAAGCAGGCAATTCACAAGGCAAGAAACGCATAGATAATCATTATATAGTAAAGAGTTCAACTTCATGTATCATCAAATAAATAATAATTAAACCAATTAGGCCCTCTTTTTCACCTTTCAACATGGCAATTTTAAAAACGAATAATGCCCAGTGCTTGTCAATAGTGAGGAGAAACGGATACAATTATTTGCTGCCTGTGAGGTGCAAACTAATACAGTCTTTCTGGAGGGCAATGTGATAATATATATTTTTTGAAACTAATAGTATCCATTCTTTTTTGTCAGTAATTTTAATTCTAGAAATTTTTACTTAAAAATTATCAGCAATGTACAAATATATTTGTCATAGAAATAAAATTTAGGTAATTGGCTAGGCAAATTGTGAGTCATTCATAATACAGAATATATGTTTTCTATAGTATTTAAAAGGTGAAATGGAGAAATGCTCACGATATAATGCTAAGTGATAAAAGTAGATGAGGCAACAAAATGATTCTATATTCTTCAGAATAATGGGTGCAAAGTGAAAAAGAACTGAAGATACATTCATTAAATCTCTTTGTGCATGCTCAAAGTAGTCATTTCTATTATATTCTGTATACATTTTGCTATTTCCTAACATGCATGTCTTTTCTCTCTTAAATGATGCAGTACTTCTCTATGGCTACTGTAAAAAAATATCACAAATGTAGCAGCTTAAACTACACAAACTTGTCATCTTGCATTTTGCCAGGATGGAAGTCCTACATGGATCTCACTGGACTAAGCCCAAAGTGTCAGCAGGGATGCACTCCTTTCTGGAGGCTCCAGGGGAGGATGCACTTCCTCGTGTTTCCTAGTAGCCACTTTCCTTGGCTTCTGATCCTTTTCAAAGCCAACAATAGTAGGTTGAGTCCTTTTCACATCAGAACACTCTGACCTCCTCTTCTGCCTCCCTCTTTCACTTTTAAGGATACTTCAACTATATTGGGCCCACCCTGATAATCCAGGATAATCTCTCTATTTTAAAGTCAGCTGACAAATAATCTTAATTTCATTAGCAACCTTTAATCTTGATGCCCCTTGGCCACATAGTGTAACATATTCACAGATGTCACGTATTAGAACATGGACATCTGTGTGTGGGGACGTTGTACTGCCTAGCACAAATGGTAAAAAATAATAAACATTATTTAAAATAATTTTTTCTCTCATCTTTAATTTTAGGTTCAGAGGATGCATGTGCAGGTTTGTTACATTGGTAAATTGGGTGTCACTGAGGTTTGGTGTATAAATGAACCTGTCACCCAGGTAATTAGCCTGATACCTGATATGTAGTTTTTCAACCCTCGTCCCCTTCCAAACCACCCCCTTCTCGTCGCCCCATCTTTATGTCCATGTGCACACAATGTTTAACATATTTGAATGTTTGGTTTTCTGTTCCTATATTAATTTGGTTAGGATAGTGGCCTCCAGCTGCCAAGGACACGATCTTGTTCTTTTTTATAGCTATGTAGTATTCCATAGTGCATATGTACCACATTTTCTTTATCAAGTCCACCATTGATAGGCACCTAGGTTGATTCCATGTCTTTGCTATTATTAACAGCTGCAATAAACATATACGTGCATGTGTCTTTATGGTAGACACTGTGTTCATGTATACTACAAGGCTATAGTAACCAGAACAATATGTACCATATTGTTTTATTGTATTATACATCAAGAAGTTAAAAAGGTCTCAAACTAAAATGTAACATTGCACCTAGAGGGACTAGATAAACAAGAATAAACTAACCCAAAAGCTAGCAGAAGAAAAGAAACAACCTAAATCAGAGTAGAACTGAATGAAATTGAGACCCAAAAATCCACACAAGGAATCGACAAAACCAAAAACTGGTTCTTTGAAAGAATCAACCAGATAGATAGACCACTATCTAGATTAACTAAAAAATAAAATAAAACGAGAGAGAAAGATCCAAATAGGCACAATCAGAAATGAAAAAGATGACACTACAACTGATCCCACAGAAATATAAAAGATCCTCAGAGATTATTGTCAACACCCCTGTGCACACCAAGAAAATTTAGAGAAAAATGGATAAATTCCTGGAAACACCCAAACTCCCATGAATGAGTCGGGAAGAAATCAAAACCCTGAACAGACCAGTATCAACTTCTGAAATTGAGTCAGTAATAAAAAGCCTTCCAACCAAAGCAAGCCCTGGACCAGATGGATTCACAGCCGAATTCTACCAAATATACAAAGAAGAGCTGCTACAAATCCTACTGAAACTATTCCCAAAAAATAAAGAGAAAGGACTCCTCCATAACTCATTCTACAAAGCCAGCATCACTCTGATACCAAAATCTGACAGAGACACGGCAAGAAAGAAAACTACAGGCCAATATCCCTGAGGAACAAAGATGCAAATATCCTCAGCAAAATACTAGCAAACTGGGCCGGGTGTGGTGGCTCACGCCTGTAATCCCAGCACTTTGGGAGGCTGAGGTGGGAGGATCACGAGGTCAGGAGATTGAGACCATCCTGGCAAACTTGGTGAAACCCCGTCTCTACTAAAAATACAAAAAACTAGCCGGGTGTGGTAGTGGGCACCTGTAGTCCCAGCTACTCGGGAGGCTGAAGCAGGAGAATGGCAGGAACCCGGAAGGCAGAGCTTGCAGTGAGCCAAGATTGCACCACTGCACTCCAGCCTGGTCAACAGAGCAAGACTCCATGTCAAAAAAAAAAAAAAAAAAAAATACTAGCAAACTGAATCCAACAGCACATCAAAAAGTTGATTCATCATGATCAAGTAGGCTTTATTCCTGGGATGCAGGGCTGGTACAACAAATGCAAATAAATATGACTTTCATGTAAACAGAACTTCCATGGAGATGTACTTTAAGTACTCATGAAGAGAGTTTAACAAATCAAAAGTGACATCTTGTACTGATAAAAAAAAAAACAATAAATAAGAATCTAATGGAAATTAACACTGGGATGCAGCTATTCTCCTGTTTGCCCAAAACAGCTTCATTGCATCTTTTGTGAATGTCGCTCTGGGTGGACACTCAAGGAAATGATTGACAACGTGCTAAGAAGAGCCCATTACTTCATTCTTAAAAAGTTCTATTCCTTTAAACCTTGCCATAGATTGTAGCTCTGTTTATTTCTTAGTCAAAGTTAACCAATTCATAATTTTGTTTTATTAAACACTAATTTTAATATAAAAATTATAATTGACTTTATATTATGCACTAAAGTATCCATTACACACTCATTAGTTAACAAAGAGCATAAGCACTAAATGTGTCAGGTAGCCAGAAACTAAAACTTCCATGGCCTTACCAGTTAAAGAAAAGTCCCAATCTTCAGTGGAAGGCTTAGAAATCAAATGCTACTGAGAGTTGGTAAACATCACAAAGTTCTTATACAAGGAGTATTATCACTTGTTTTAAATGAATACCTGACAGAGGTACCTTCAGTTTTTCAAAGTCCCTCCAGGTCTCCAAAAGTCCAAGTGGTCCTTATTGTAGTATACGTGTCCCAAGGCAAAGGACAGGGTTGATATATAAATCACTACTCTTACTTGGTATTTCTCAGTCCCATTTACTGCCTGGCGGTTATGGGTCAACAGATCAGCAGGCCTCTTGGACAAGGGACACCAGGAGATGACCTCGGAGAAGATATCCACCTCCCACATTCACACCTCACCTTCCTGACTTGGAAAACACCTCCAGTTAATGAGCAAATCTGGCATCTGTCAGCTTTTTGTAAGCAAGCATTTCACAAGGTTTACAGAAAAGTAAAGTAAACAGAGTTCTGAGTAACAAAAGAGTGGCGTTTATGCATTCTTCGATTCACTTTAAAGGATGGTATAAACTGACTTTTTAACCAAGCATTAGGCAAGATCTGGGTCCAAGCCATTCTATAATAAACAGTGACATGGCTATATTAAAATATTTACTTAGTGTGCTAAAGTGACTTATAGGAAGAGTGGCTACTACATAGAAGTCCTAAGTATTAAGGCGTCAGGTGCCACAGGCAGCATAAATATTCCATGTGCACTTGTTTATAGGAAAACCCCATCTGGATTCGGCTAAAACAGCAGGCACCCTGGTGACCCCAGTTTTGCTATTGGAAAATATAACACAAGTGTTCACTCATCTAGAATAACTACAGTGCTAAGTGCCAAATGACAGATGGGAGGGGATTGGCTTTTCTCAATAAAATCCAGGCACTCCATTGTGAAGGGTTTCATTGTAAGGCCTCCACCGCATTTATAGACTCTCAGAGTAGACACGCAGCTAGATAAGGCAAGGTGCTGGGTCAGACTGACCAAAGCCTGCCTAGTCAGGCAGTTAAGGTTAGGATTAGGGTTAGGGCCTTGCCTATACACACTGTGCAAGCTAGACAGGATTTGGAAGACTTGGCCTGGAACAGTCCATCAGCGTCATCAGTCCCCACCCTTAACTCCACTTTCCCTCTAACTTAGCTATGTTGAATGATGATTAAGCAGATAAGCTGAGGACCAAGCCTGGTGAGCGACATAGAGCCTAGTATTTTGAGATAGAAAGTCCAGATTTAAGACTGCTCCTCCACTTACTTGAGTATAATTTTAGGGTCAGAATAGGGAGGTGAGAGTAGACAATGCTTGTTGACAGGCATTGTACTGAATGCTTTTCATATATTATCTCATTGATTCTTTGTGACAGTAATATTACAGAGTTAGTACTGCTGCCATTTTACAAAATCACAGAGTTGAAAATGATTCTAGGAAATAAAAGGTCTTCCTAGGCCAGGCCTCAGTCATCCCGTTAGATGAACACATCACCATCTTCTTCTAAGGTTGACCCAAGTGTAGTGGGAATAATAAAAATTAAAGTATAGCTGTCCCCTGAAACTGACAGTTTCACTTGGGAGAAAATGCCTCTGCATGATAGCATGTCTACCCATTCTTACAAGTGCAGAGCTCACAAGGATAAACTCTCAACTTAAAACTGCTAACTGCAAACTAAAAACTCTGTCTGATTGGAGAAAGTGACTCCCTTACACACATAGTTCCAACTGTAAACCTTCCCCTACTGAACTCGATTAATAGATATTTTTCACTTATCTACTCACTTTAACAAAGATGTACTGAGTACCTGCCATGCATCCAGCCCTCTCTAGACAACGGAGATACAGTAAGAAGCACAATCCCTGCATCCATGGACCTGACCTTCTAGTGGGAGGACAGATAAATGTAGGTTTAAATAAATTCTTAACATAATTTCAGGTAGTAATAAAGAAAAATTAATCAGGTTATAGGAATAAAGAATAACTAAGAATACCATTTGAGGTAGGGTGGCCAGGTATACCAAAGCTATTAACTTAGAAGTTTTGGGAATTAAAAAAAAAAAAAGTTCAGGCTAGGTATGGTGACTCATAATCCTAGACTATTGAGAGGCCAAGGCAGGAGGATTGATTGAGACTAGAAGTTCAAGACCAGCCTGGGCAATATAGCAAGATCCCATCTCTACCAAAAAAATTTTAAATTTACCCAGGTGTGGTGGTACACGGCTGTAGTCCCAGCTACTATAGAGGCTGAAGGGGGAAGATCACTTGAGCCCAGGAGTTCAAGCCTGCAGTGAACAATGATCATGTCCCTGCACTCCAGCCTGGGTGACAGAGTAAGACTCTGTCTCAAAAAAAAAAAAAAAAAATTCAACCTATTTTACTGTTCAGCATCATATCTCAGAGTTTAAACAAATCAATTGCACCATGAGAGGAAAGAAACAACACTGAGCCAAGGGTTATGTAAGACTCTTGTCTAAGATTTAACATTAACTTATTATGTAGCGTAGAGAAAGTTCTATCATTTCATTGATGAGGAAACCAGTGTCCAGAAAGGTAATATGACATCCTCAAGGCAGCAAAATTAACATGAACCACTAAGGTTCCTTTCCATTCTATATTTCTATAATTGGACTGTTCAATATGGAAACCACTACCTACATGTGGGTATTTATATTTAAACTAATTAAAATTTAAAAATTAAAATTCAGTTCCACAGTTGCACTAGCCTTATTTCAAGTGCTCAGTAGCTACACTAGGCTGGTAGCCTTACGGCACAGTACAGACTAGAAAACCTTTCCATCATTGCAGACAGTTGTACTGGAAAGCCCTGTTCTAGAGTCGTATGAATTCTGTTAGCTCTTGGGGAGAAAAAGCAACTGTTATGTTTATACATTTTCTCATTCTACCATATAATGTGGCATGTTAGAGACAAATCATTTTTGGTGGTTTTAACCCAAGAATTTTACACCAAGTCAAGTTGCCTCTCATGTGTGGAAAAAAAACAAAACAAAACAAAAACAAGGTACTTAGGAAATTTTACCATCCCGGAACCTTATTTGGAAAAAAAAAGAAAGGAAAACCCACAATAGTTTAACATGGTCTGACTGACTGAGTGACAAAGAAATTAAAGATCCTAGCGTGATTGCGGTGGTCTCAATGTGTCCTCGCAAATTCATACTGAATTGAAACTTGATCACCAGTGTTAGAGTAGTAAGAGGTGGGGCCTTAAGGAAGTGATTAAGTCTCAAGGGCTCTGCCCTCATGGATGGGATTAGCATCTTATAAAAGGTCTAGAAGTGGGGAGTCCACGTGAGGACACAGCGTTCATCCCCTCTGCAGAAGACAGAATGAGGCGCCATCCTGGAAGCAGAGAGGTGTCCTCACAAGACACCAAACTTGCTGGCACCTTGACCTTGAAGTTCCCAGCCTCCAAAACTGTGAGTAATAAATTTGTGTTCTTTATAAATTATCCAGTCTCAGGTATTTTTTTTTTAACAGCAGCAAAACCAAACTAAGACATTGGTAAAATCAGAGTACAAAAGATTGGATGTTGTCTGTCAAAAGCAATGATTCACCCAAATAAATGTGATTTCAAAATCTAAATAAATGTAATTGCAAATTAAATACAATCTCCTTTAAAACGATAAAAATGTACAAAATGCGAAGCTTATTTAACATGTAGTCTGGAGTTTAAGGTAAAAATATTAATAGGGTTGTGTGAAAATACTCAAGGTTGACCCTCACAGTGAATGTGAACCTGCTAACACAGTCCTGGTGAGAATGCAAATAAGTACAACTTTTCCGTATGTATTAAGAACTTTGAAACGGTAACACTCTGTTATTCCACTCACAAGAAACAATCTTAGAAACTTAAGAAATAGTACACCAAAGTAAGATTGGTCTATTAAGATCTTCATTGCGGCCAGGCGCGGTGGCTCACGCTTGTAATCCCAGCACTTTGGGAGGCCGAGGCGGGCGGATCACGAGGTCAGGAGATCAAGACCACGGTGAAACCCCGTCTCTACTAAAAAATACAAAAAATTAGCCAGGCGTGGTGGCGGGCGCCTGTAGTCCCAGCTACTCGGAGAGGCTGAGGCAGGAGAATGGCGTGAACCCAGGAGGCGGAGCTTGCAGTGAGCCGAGACTGTGCCACTGCACTCCAGCCTGGGCGACAGAGCGAGACTCCGTCTCAAAAAAAAAAAAAAAAAGATCTTCATTGCAACATGATATACAGAAGCCAAATATATATATTCAATAAGAGAGGAATAATTAACTTCTAGTATATCTACAAAATATAATTCCACACAGCCATTAAAAATCATGATTGTAGGGCCAGGCACAGTGGCTCACACCTGTAATCCCAGCACTTTGGGAGGCCGAGGCAGGTGGATCACGAGGTCAGGAGTCCAAGACCAGCCTGGCCAAGATGGTGAAACCCTGTCTCTACTAAAAATACAAAAATTAGCCGGTCATAGTGGCAGGCACCTGTAATCCCAGCTACTCGGGAGGCTGAGGCAGAGAACTGCTTGAACCCACGAGGCAGAGGTTGCAGTGAGCCGAGATCGCGTCACTACACTCCAGTCTGGGCGAAAGAGGGAGACTCTGTCTCAAAAAAAAAAAAAAAAAAAAAAATACATGATTGTGAAAAAAAGTTTTAATTGGAAAGTTTTATAACAGGCCATTAAGGGCAAAAATGAAATGATGGTAATAGCTAACATTTATTCAGTGTTCAGTAAATTCCAGCCACCTTTTTTAAAGGCTTTACATTTATTTTATCACATACCCCTCAATATACCTATAAGCAATTAGTACTCAAGACACTATTGAGCTAACAGATCCTTATGGCTTGTCATGTGTCCCACAAGTCACTAAGTGACAGAGCCAGGGCCAAGTGACACAAAGCCTGTGCTCCTGACTTCCTCCTCCACAAGAAACTCTCTAAGTAGTATGTTGTCAGTCGTGTTTAAAAAAAAAAAAAGTACACACACATTTAGAAAAAAAAAAAAAAATTCTCAGCTGGAAATATACCAAAACCTTAATAGTGCTTGTCTCTGAATGGTAGGATTACAGATCACTTTTATTTTCTTCTTCAAATTAGTCTCTATTTTTAAATCATTCTGGCAATGAACATTCCTCAACAATCAAGAAAAAAAAATTGATGAAATAGAAAGACCATCTTTCTACACAGATTTGCACCACACCAAGGGGAAAAAAATAATAATTCAAAAGGCAAAGTTAAAAATGGAATCCCAAGTGTTGCCTGGAAATTAGTGGGAGTTCAAAGGAGTTAAATAAAAGCTGGAAAATTGGAGAGGTGCCATTGCTAAATCTTTAAGCTCTTCCAAGAGGTTTGTGTTTGCGATTGTTGGTTTCTATCTCAGCCCTCAGCTGAACTGATGAGCCTTTACACAATTACTGAGAAGTTAAAAGGCCACTCAGAGGCTCTAGCCTTATGAGTCTGCCTTATTGTTGTTATTTTATGTTAACAAATGTGTTTATTGGCCTAAGACATGAATTTACTATCAGCAGGGCCTTTTTTTCCCTCTTACTTTTATTATCATTATTTTTTAAATCAGGCAACACTTTGTTGAACAAACCTGACCCCAGAGAATGCTTGCTGGCATATTGTCCAAGAACTCTCGCAGAAGTTTGTATGATTATCCTGATGAGTGAGTGCAGTTTAGTCTAGTCTCTTTTTTGTTGAATAACACCATTACACATAGTCGCCCGACAAATAGGAGAGCCAGTTTTACCTTTGCTTGGGTGTTCATCATCCACTGTGGTCCAAAGAGGTCACAGAAGATAACTTTGCACCCTGCAGCAAAGCCACCATAAAGCCTTGCACACATTTGTCATCCTCATTCTCACACTTCAGTTTGCCAGTAGCTTCTCTGCAATGTGCTGGAGGACTGTTTCACGGCCCAACATTCAGTTTCAGGGAAGCAAACTCTACCCCCTAGATTCAGAATTTTTAAAGTGCTCAGAAAAGTGGCATATTAATTATTTAAAACTTCAAGTAATAATTCATTCCTCTGGGCCTCTTTAAGATCTAATTTCTATTTCAATTTCTTCACTTTTTAGACCTAAGCAACAACTATGGAGTAGGAGAAGTGGATACTGCAAAAAGCTCAAGAATTAGAGTCACCTAGAGCTGGGTTGGAATCCTCCTCTGTCATTTACTAGATAAAGCTTTTAGCAAGTGTTTAACTGTTTTGCATCTTGTTTTCCTAAGAATCAGAGTCCTGATATTAAGACGCAAGAGACAATACATGTAAAAACCTAGGATGAAAGTTAATACATAATATGTGCTTAATAAATATGCTCTCTCTTCTCACCCTCATCACTCTCAGAAATGCACCTGCCCCACAATGAGCTCCTTGGGACTTGGGGTCAGAAATTAATTACTCAAAGATTTAAATAATTAATATACTACTTTCAGGCCATGATTCCTTCTTTTACTTAATCAGAATGGAAATAACCTTCCTTGAGATGAAAAACATTTTATATCTAAAGGAAGAAAGCAGAATTTCTACTAAAATTTCCTCTGATTCCAGTTTACTTCCATGTTATGTTATGCTCTAAAAATTAGACTGTAAACCATCCAAGAAATTCAGCATTATCTGTTCACTTAGATAACCTACTGGATAGCACTAGCATCTACAGCCAGTGCCCCAGAGGACTCCAGTCTCATCCTTTTTTCTTCGCATCTCGTGGCAAGAGTGGGAGCCACTACAGAGGGTTTTGGTCTTCATCTAGCCAACATGGGCCCAAGCCCACTTCACTTGTCAACTCAATTCCATGCCCTTACTTCACAGCACTCCACATCATCTGAAGTTATCATATCTTCCTGATTCTTTGTAGCGGACAGGATAGGCTGGGTTTTGCTAAGATAACAAAACCCCTCAAATTCTCAGTGGCCTAAAGTAATAAGAGTTTATCTCTTGCTCATGCTATGCATCCATTGCAGATGGGCCAAGGGCTGTGTTCCAAGATATCCTTTTTTTTTTTTTTTTTTTTTTTTTTTTGAGATGGAGTCTCACTCTGTCGCCCAGGCTGGAGTGCAGTGGCACGATCTCAGCTCACTGCAAGATCTGCCTCCTGGGTTCACACCATTCTCCTGCCTCAGCCTCCAAAGTAGCTGGGACTACAGGTGCCCACCACCACGCCCGGCTAATTTTTTGTATTTTTCAGTAGAGACGGGGTTTCACCGTGTTAGCCAGGATGGTCTCGATCTCCTGACCTTGTGATCCACCCTCCTCAGCCTCCCAAAGTGCTGGGATTACAGGTGTGAGCCACCACACGCCGCCCCAAGATATTCTTACTCTGGGACTCAGGCTGATATATATTATCTACTCCATGGAACATTGCCAGTATCTGTGACAGAAAATAAAGAGTTCATGCTGCCTCTTGAAACTTACACCTGGAGTTAATACATCACATTTCAGTGACTAAAATATGACCATGCTAATAGAATTTGATGGAACAGAGACGTGGACCACCACCACATTTCTTAAAAAAGAAAGCACCCTCATACCACACCTATCACACAAAGAACTATGAGATATGTAAATCAGGTAATACTATCCCCATTTTAAAAATGAATATATATCCATGAAAGGAAGCTATATATATCCATGAAAGATAAGCTGAACTTTATTAAAAATAACAATTTCTGCTCTGCAAAAGGTACTGTCAAAAGAATGAAAAGACAAGCCACAGACTGGGAGGAAATATTTGCAAAAGACACATCCAATAAAGGACTCATATAAAATATACAAAGATCTCTTAAAACTCAACAATAAGAAAACAAACAATCTGAATAAAAAATGAGCAGAAGATCTAAACAGACACCTGACCAAAGAAGACATACAGGTGGCAAATAAGCATATGAAAAGATACTCCATAACATGTCATCAGGGGATTGCAAATTAAAACAACAATGAGACACAAATATGCACATATTAGAATGGCCAAAATCCAAAACAGTGACAGCATCAAATGCTGGTGAGGATGTGGAATAGCAGAAACTCTCATCTGCTTCTAGTGAGAATGTAAGATGGCACAGCCACTTTGGAAGACAGTTTGGCAGTTTCTTACAAAATTAAACAAAACATACTCATATCATACAACCCAACAATCATGCTCCTTGTTATCAACCCAGGTGAAAACATTGTCTCCACAAAAGTCCGTACATGGATGTTTATAGAAGCTTTATTCATAATTGCCAAAACTTGAAAGCAACCAATATGTCCTTCAGTGAGTGACTAGATAAATAAACTGGAACATTTGATGCATGGCAGGCAAGTCCCAAATTGGGGCATGGCCTCAGAGGGTTCTTGGCTTCACTTAGGTAAAAATTCAAGAACAAGCTGATGGTAGAAGGAAACAGCTTTATTAAGGTGGCAGTGTTATAGCTCCGTGACTGCTCCTGCAGAGAAGAACCACTCCCTACGTGGTGTATCAAGAGCAGCAGCTCAGGGGCAGCTCTGCAGTCAGATTTATATCCATTTTTAATTACATGCAAATTAACAGGTCTATTATGCAGAAATTTCCAGAAAAAGAAAAGGGGCACAACTTCCAGATAATCAAGTCATTGCCATGGAAAGGGGAGGTAACTTCTGGGTGTTGCCATAGCAATGATAAACTGACATGGCACTGGTGGGCATGTCTTATGGAGAGGTGCTTTCGCTTCTTCCATTTCAGCTAGTCCTCAATCTGGTCTGGAGTCTGAGCCTCACCTCTAGAGTCGAGTCCCACCTTTTACCTCACATCCAGACAATGAAATATTATTCGGTGCTTAAAAAAAAAAAAAAAAAGGCTATCAAGCCATGGAAATAAATGGTGGAAACTTAAATGCATATTACTAAGTAAAAGAAGTCAGTCTGGGCCAGGCGCACTCGCTCATGCCTGTAATCCCAGCACTTTGGGAGGCCAAGGCAGGTGGATCACCTGAGGTCAGGAGTTCAAGACCAGCCTGGCCAACATGGCAAAATCCCATCTCTACTAAAAAAAAAATACAAAAATTAGCCGGGTGTGGTGGCTGACACCTGTAATCCCAGCTACTCGGGAGGCTGAGGCAGGGAGAACTGCTTGAACCCAGGAGGTGGAGGTTGCAGTGAGCCGAGATCCCACCATTGCACTCCAGCCTGGGTGACAGAGTGAGATTCTGTCTCAAAAAAAAAAAGTCCGAAAAGACTAAATATTTTATGATCCCAACCACATGATATTCTGGAAAAGGCAAAACTATGGAGAAAGTAAAAAGATCAGTGCTTGCCAAGGGTTGGGTAAGGGTGTCAAATAGGTGGAGCACAGAGGATTTTTAGGACAGAGAAATTACTCTTTGTGATACTGTAATTGTAGATACATATTATGCACTTGTCCAAACGCACAGAATGTATTAACACCAGGAGTGAACCCCAATGTAAACTCTGAACTCTGGGTGATTATGATGTGTGAATAAATTGTCAATAAATTGTAACAAATGTACCACTCTGGTGGATATTGGTAATGGAGGAAGCTATGTATGTGTGGGGGCAGGGAGTATATGGGAAATCTCTGTATCTTCTGCTCAATTTTGCTGTGACCTAAATCTCTTCCAACAAATAAAATCTATTAAAAAATGAATATATGTCTTAATGGTTAAATGGCTTATTAAGGCCATACAAAAGAATGCCTTGCATACGGTGGATAATAAATGCTGAATAAATGAGGGAAAGCATGTGTGTATTAATGAAAAAGCAAAATGATGAAAGCCAGGTTGCAAATACAGGTAACCTGACACTTGACATAGGGTTCTTTGTGTTTACATCATATCCCCTTTCAGCTCTCCTCTTACCCCTGCCCCCAGCCAGACCTCTAAAAATTATCTTCCACCCCACACCCCCAGGAAAGTGTCTGGGTTTTTCTTCTCTGTGTTTTAAAATAGTTTGTATTTCTAAGTTCTGGAACAACAGATAGCAGGCAATTATCATTGTACTAAAATACCACCACACACACACACACACACGTGTATGTGCACAAATCATTTTGTGTTGCTATAACAGAATACCTGAGACTTGGCAATTTATAAAGAAAAGAAGCTTATTTAGCACATGGTTCTGCAGGCTGCGAAGTTCAGAATTGGGCAGCTGCGTCTGACAGTTTCCAATGAGGGCCTCATGCCACATCAAAAGATGGAGGAGAAACAGAAGGGGAACCAAGTGTGTGGAAAGAGATGGCACAAAGGAAGCTGGCCCACTTTATCACAACCCACTCTCTTAAGAACCCAATTTCATGAGAAAAACATTAATTCATCTTAAAGACCCTACCTCCAACACTGCTACACTGGGGACCAAGCCTCAAAATGAGTTTTGGCAGAGCCAAATTATATTCAAACCATAGAACCACCAATGTATAATTAGGTCAGCTATGGCATAAGGTAGTTGAAAGAAATAATAATCCATGTAATTTGGACTAAAAGAACTTCTAAGGAAAAAAGCATGATTAAGAATGTCCAAGCCCACAGAATGTTTTTATTTTGAATTTTGTTCCACTTTGGCAGTGATGCTAGGTTTCCAGAGATGCTACTGCCCTAAAGAGGTACCTGTGGTCCCTGGGGCTCAACTGAGAACCCAGAAGGCTGGAGAAATTAAAAATGGAGAGAGAAATGGAGAGAGAGAGAGAGAGAGACAGAGAGAGAGAATGAATAAACAGAGGGAGAGACAACAGAGAGCATTTGAGTGAAAATGCCTCAAGTACCAAGAAGAACAGAGAGAGTGAAAAATTCCTCATCTATGAGAATCAAAAACTGCACATGAGCCAAATACATCTGTTGAATGTTCCAAGTGACAAAATGCAGCTCAGAGAGAGCATGCACTGAATCATTTTAAAAATTCTTAAGAAACTTAACAAGTACATCTAGGCACAGCTCAAGAATGCACTTGGCTGGCTCATGGAAACATCCTGGGGATGTGATTCAAATGGCTTGGAAAATGCAGCCTCCTTGCTTGGATAATTCACCAGTGGAGGGGACAGCAGGCAGTCAAGGTAACCGTAATTGGGAGTTTCTTGGGATCAGATAAAATCCTCCAAGTTGTGCCTCCATTGAAGTATCAACGCACTTGGGTAATGGCCTGTGAGGGGGAGGAATAGAGGAAGCAAAAGTAGATTCTTTTCTTTTACATTTTTAATTTATTTTTAGTGGATAATATAGTCATGTTTCAAAAATTTAAAAATACAAAGCAACACAATGTAAAAATATCCCACGGTGAAAAGTATACCCCCAGCTCTTCTCCTAATCACCCAATTCCCTTCCCAGAGTTACGGATCAATTCCTAGTATATTCATCCACACATATTTTTATGTAAATGCAAGCAAATAAAGGAATAATAAAAATTGTATTAATTTTTCCTCCTTTCAATTCAAATATAAACCTACTATTCAAACTATGATGCACCTTGCCTTTTTTAGTTGAAATAGAGCTTGAGATCAAACTTTAATATTGGACACATGTGGAAACCAATGAAGTAACTCTATCTCAAATTGCTGTCATTTAAGTGCAGAGAATGAAAAAAAGGATGAATTCAAGTACCTTGTGAACTCAGTATATTCTGACTCTATACCCTTGGTGTGATATATTTTAAAGATAAAAGGAACCATAAAGAAACCTGAATTTTCCTTAGTTTATTTGTTGTTTGGTAATGATATGGGGGTAGTTATTCTCAAACTATTTTGACTGTATTACAGAACAGAGAAAAATAAATTTGGAAAATTGGATATGGTCAGGAATCAAGGGCTCTTATATGAGAGAAGGGAAATTTTCAAATGGGTGAGATAACAGTGAACCTTGTGTTGATGAATTAAAATGAAGGATATAAAGATAAACCAGCTCTGTGCACAGACAAGGTCCAGGACTGTGTCCGTGCTAGAAGTAATGAGTACACCTTGTGAGTGCTTAGATCTTCGTTTCTAAACTCTCTTATTCACTAAAAGGGGTTAGGAAATCTTGGGGAAATGGCTGTTTCTAGGTCAAAAGCAAAGAAAGTAAAAAGTGGTCTTGGAACATTTTATTATTGTGTCGGAAAGTAGGGAAATACTCAAAGACTGATACACACATTCTAAGGAACACAGGAGCCAGTTGAAGGGGCTTCTGATGATCAGATGTGGAGTAATTATAGCCTCCAAAATGTAATAATGGATATTAAATGTTTAAAAATCAATTAATGTATAAAGTCAAAAAAGGGAGAGAGTAGGACTCTTCTTTCAGAAGAACACCAAATAATAAAATTAGAAAGGTTAGATTTAGACAATGACTATTTTTCCATATCCATTGCACTAATTAACTAATTAAGGCAAGAATTAACAGAGACTGGAGGCTGTAAGGTCGAAGGGCTGGTCCAAATCTAAGATCTTATCATTCAAGTTAGTAATTTTTTACAAATTTCCTTGAAGTAGCAATCAGACTCTATTGAGTGAAATGTTAACATACTTATGTGGTCTCGAAACACACTTTGGATGACGTATTAGTTTGCTAAGGCTGCTGTAACAAAATGCCATAGACTGGGTCACTTAAACAACAGAAGTTTGTTTTCTCACAGTTCTAGAGGACAAAAGTTCAAGATCGAGGTGCCAATAGGGTTGACTCCTTCTGACCCCTTTCCTTAGCAAAGCTGTTGTCCATCCTCTTCCTGCCTCTCCCCATGGTCATCCTTCGGGGCACATGTCCCTGGTATCTCTTGTGGGTTCAAATTTCCTCTCCTTATAAGGACACCAGTCAGATTGGATTAGAGCCCACCTATAGAACCTCATTTAACTTTAATTACCATTTTTAAGACTCTGTCTCCAAACACAGTCATGTTCTGAGGTACTGGAGATGAGGGCTTCAGCATGCAAAGTTTAGGTGGCCAAAATTTAGCTCATAATAGATGTCTTCCTAAATACAAAGGGAATTACAATGGAGAAGTCTGGCAGACACCATCTGAACCAAATAAGCGTTAGCATTGTCAGGAGCATATCTGTCATATTTTTCACAAAAATGTTTCATTTGAATCCGGTTGTGAGGAAACAATCATATAAACCCTGATTATAAAAATTTCTACTAGACAGCTTGCTGGTATGCTTCAAAAAGATCATTATGAGGAAAGACAGAAAAAGCCAGGTGGACCAAACTAGAGAAACGGAAGCTAAAGAGACATGGTAATCAAATTCTAAACCCTGGATCTGGAAAAAAAAAAAGTCATAAATAATATTTTTGTGATAGCTAAGAAAATTTGAACTGTACTTAATGATACTATTATTTCAATGCTAAGCTTCTTCAGGTTGGTGCGATAGCTTTTTATTTTGAACTGTATTTAGTGATACTATTGTTTCAACGCTAAGTTTCTTTAGTATGGTGATGGAGCTTTGTATTTAGGGATGAAGGCCATGACGTCTAACATTTATTTTCCAACAGTTCCACAAAATGTGTCTGTAATTAACAATTACTGCGTGTAGAGGAAAAGTGTATGACATATTTATAATATCTATAATAGCAATACTACAACTTTTTTTGTATATTGGAAATTTTCCAAATGTAAAGTTAGGGGAGAAAGAAAGAAAGAGATAAAAAAGGAAGAAAGAAGGGAGGGAGAAAGGGAGGAAGAAAAAGACAGAAAGAGAATACCCTATCTTTTGGAAATAACTCTCTAAAGTCTCTATCATACATAAGACGTGAACGGGTTCTGATTTACACCTAAATTTTTTTCATTATGTGGATAGCTGTTCTCTATTACTCCATATTTAGTTTATGTTTAATCTTTTTTTTTTTACTACAAACAATGGTGTAAAATAATTCTGTACATAAATCTTTGAGCATGTGCAAGTATATCTTTAGGATAAATTCCTAGAAGAGGAATTGCTAAAGTTATTTCTTGATAACTGTACAGGAACACTGAATTCCTAGCAAAAGAGTTATTTTTTCAATTAACTGATGTTCTGAATCAATGTAAAACAAGCTAGTTTTAAAAGCAAGCCTTCTTAATTTGCAGTGAGGAGCTGCTTTCTTCACCTTAAAGGTTTAATTCAAGACTTGAATTATTCAACTTTAAATGCAAAACATCTAGCATAGTGTGTTATACAAAATGAATATCAGCATTCATCAAATGTGTTTGAATGAATGAGTGAATGAATGAATGAAAGCTTCTAGACACCAGGAGCATTAACTGTGGAACTATAAAATAAACATATCCTCCCATCCCACATTCCAAAGAGCCTGTGAGAATCTTAATGGCATCTCACTATAACACACTCACAAATTAGATGCTGAGACACATCTTCCATGGAGCTCATCCAAGTCACCAAAATGACTTCCTTGTAATGGACTCTCAAGACAGAATTATAGTGTAGCAGTTGGGAATTTAAAGTTTATAAAACACTGAATTCTCCAGCTCCTTGCCTACTCCCTGCTGCTGCTGTTTTTCTGTCTGCTGGTTTCTAATTTCTCCATCACTTTGCTCCACATCAAAACTATTTAGAGGGAATGGCAGATTTAGATTTCACTCCAGCCTGACTCCGTTGAGGACAGACAATTGAGGGACCTTGAGCCAAGTCCCTTTATCTCTCCAAGTTTCCATTTTATCATCTGTAAAATAGAGGGGTTGAAACACTAATATTCCTTCCTACATTCTGTAGTTCTTTGGAGAATTTATGTTCTCAGTCACACTATGAGTGGTATAATAACAACAACCACATATAAAAAGGGAACAAAATTTGCCTTAAAATTTCAACAAACATAGTGCAGCAAGGTTATTACACACATCAGAGGAGGAAGGTTTTTGTAAGTCAAGTTCCCAAATGAGCTTCTTTTTTGTCTAGTTTTAGTCATTCTGCAGGGAAGTGGGTGGCATACAAGTCTTGAGTATAAACCAGATCCCAAATTCAGAGGTCCATTGTAAGATGGCAATATGCCATCAGGAGCATCAGGAGCATGTATAAATCATTGTTTGTTGAGGGTTTGCCATCTACAAGTGTGTTGATGCAGACTTGAAAACTTTCTGAATGCAACCTCCAATCCTTGGTGTGTGATCCTGTCTGAGTGAGCCATCTAAGAAATAAGAGACAACCATGACTCAGTTACTTGCTTCTCAAAATTTATTCCCCTGGTGGGAGCTATTTATTATCTATCAACCCTTAGTCAGGTATCCTTAACCCTAAAGTTACCCCCTCAGGCCAAGACAGTTTGTCTCAAGTAATCACACACTATGGTGTTCATATTTTAAAAGAAGAATTAAAAATTGATTTCTAGAGTAGAAGAACCAAAGCAATAAGGAGGTTGAGAAGTCACCTTTTCCCAGGAATATTTCAAGGTCTGGCATGTTTAATTCAAAAAGAGAGATTAAAGAACGAAGATGATAGTTGTTTAAAAATACGCATAGAGCTATAAACAAGTAGTGGCTTCCATGAACAGGTGGAAGATACATGGAACTTTTTTTTTTTTTATTAATCTGGAGAGCAAAATGTCAGGAGGTAAAGTTTTCAGAGTGGCAGATCTTGGTTGGTTTGATGAAGGACTAATGATCTAATTAGAGCACCATCAGAATGATGATCTTCTAATAAAAAGATATCCCTAATAATAAAATAAACTTTCTGTGACTTATCGAGTTCCAAAACAAGTAAGAAACTCAAAAAAAGTTTGATAGCAATTTTCAAGGATGAAAAATTGAAGGTAATTCTTTCTGGATGAGAGACTTGAAGTTAGTAAATTCTAAGAGTTGGTCCAAAGTCAAGATCCTACAATACTAGTAAGTACTTTTTGACAAATCTCTATGAAGTAATAATAAGATTTTAATATTTTCTTGTTCATAAAATGGATAAAAAATAGAATTTATTGTTAGATTTTTCAAATTAAAAAAAGGAGAATGTGATAATCCATGAAGAAAATTAAAAGTAATAAAATAAGAATACAAAATTTATGGTCATGCAAATATATCTTAGCAAAAACAATGTGTGAAGGTATATCAAAGATAAAAAAAGATCCACTATTTACAAACATGTAAATATTGCACAGAAAGCTGCAATATTATGACTTACTGAAAACTGAAGGCTATTTTTTCCAAGTATTCAAAATACAAATTTTATATAAAAGAATTTAAAACTTTTACAAATCTCAAAGTAGCATAAAAGGAAATAAAAGGAAAGCATTAAAGCAATGAGACAAGAAAAGGAAATTAGAAGGTATATATATATTGGAAATGAAGAGGTACAGCATTTTGTTCACTAATGACATGATTACCTTTGCAGAAAATCCAAAAGAGCTGACAAAAGACCTCTCGGAACTAATAAACAATTACAGTAAATTTGCAGGATCAAGATTAATATACAAAATTTGAGCACTTTTCTAAATACCAGCAATGAAAAAGTGGAATCTGAAATCTAAAATATAATACCATAAGCAAGATTGCAGAATAAGAAGCCCTGGATCTTCCTCCCCACCCTCCATGAATACACTAATGCAATAACAATTCACAGATTCCCTTTTCTAGGAATCCAGAAACTAGTTAAAAGCTCCTGCACCCTTGGTGAGTGCAATTCCGGCTATGCTGAAGTTGATAGAAAAATGTGAGATATCTTCTTGCCATAATTCTTACCCTCAGCAAAATGGCATACATTTGGGACAAAGCCTTCCAGGTCGCAACTTCTCCCTGGTAAAGGAAAATGGTGTATTACACATCCAACACCCCAACTTTTAGGGGACTATCCCGAAGACTGGCTTCTGTCTAGCCTGTTTCAGGGCGCTGAGGAAACACAGGACATGAGATAGTCTATCTGCCCAAGGCCAGTAAGAACAAAGATCATGTTTTGGACTGGCAGTTACCAAAATCACTCTCCCTAGCTCAGCACACAGTTAGGAGTAAAAGAACTTCAGTTCCTGCCTTCTCCCTGGGAAAGGAAAGAGAGGTACCCCATGTTTAACAACATGGCTTTTCTGAGGGCTAGCCAGATAACCATTTCTGTCTAGCCTGTGTTAGAGTACTGACAGGACATGGCATACTCTAGCCACCCAGAATCAAGAAGACCAGAGATAATGATTGAGGCTGGCAGGTGCCATAGCCACTCCCTCCAGCTTAGCACAGAATGAGCAGATAAAAATCTCAGCTCCTAGCTTCTACCTGGGGAGGAAAAGAGGTACATTGTGCATCTAAATACCCAACTATGAGGGGCCTGCTTGAAGAATTGGCTTTTGTTTCAGAGCACTAATTAGATTTGGTATATTCTAGAAGTCTGAGGGCCACAAAGAAGAAAGAAAGTAGGAGGGACTAGCAAAAAGGTTTGAGAGATCTCCAGAATCTCTGATCAGGCAATTGGTATTCTTCTCCAGGACAAGGTTAGTTTGTGAAGAGTAGGAGAGGTTGCTGTTTTGTCTAATGTGCAGACACCAACACACAGTATTAAGGAAAATGAAGAAACAAACAAATATTCTTCAAACAAACAAACAAGACAACTTCAGAAACTGACCCTCATGACATAGAGATATATGGAGTTTTTTGACAGAAAATTCAAAGTAACCATCCTAAAGATGCTCATCAAGGTCAGGAGAGCAATATGTGACCAAAATGAGAATTTTAAAAAAGAGATAAAAAACTTTAAAAAGTACCAAACAGACATCATGGGGCTGAAGGATACAATAACTGAACTAAATAATTCACTGGAGGAATTCAACACTG
Organism: Nomascus leucogenys; assembly: GCF_006542625.1. NCBI lineage: Eukaryota > Metazoa > Chordata > Mammalia > Primates > Hylobatidae > Nomascus > Nomascus leucogenys. The sequence continues at coordinate 65,494,545 of NC_044399.1, forward strand.
GATTAGACTGAATAGAAGAAAAGATCAGCAAAGTTGAAAACAGGTCACTGGGAATTGTTCAGTCAGAGGAGAAAAATGAAAAGATAAAGAGAATGAAGGAAGTCTGAAATGTATGGGATATTGTCAAACAGATGAATGTAAGTTTGAGAGAGAGAGAGAGACCAAAAAGCTTGCTCAAATAAATAATGATTGAAAACTTTCCTAATCTTGGGAAGACAATGAATGTGCAGACCCTTGAAGTCCAAAATCCCCCAAATAAATTGAACCCAAAGAAATCCATGCTGAGACACACTGTAATCAAATTGCCAAAACTCAAAAATTTGAATTTTGAAGGCAGCAAGAGAAAAAGGAAGCTGTTAAGTGCAAGGGAACGCCTGCATGACTATGTGCATATTTTTTAGCAGAAACCTTGCAGGCCAGAAGGGAATGAGATAATATATTTGAAGTGCTGGGGGAAAAATGCCAGTCAATAATACTATACCTGGCAAAACTGTTCTTCAAAAATGAAGGAGAGATAGGCTTTCCCAGAGAATCAAAAGCAGAGGGAGTACATCACCACAAGACCTGCCTTAGAAATGCTAAAGGGAGTTCCTCAAGTTAAAAAGGAAGGACACTAAAAAGCAACACAATAGCTTAAGAACATCTAAAATTTGATGAGAAAGGTAAATTCATAGACAAATACAGAATACTATATTATTGTAATGGTGGTGGGTAACTGAATTCTGATATAAAAATTAAAGCTAAAAGCATTAAGATAACTATAAATAAAACATATATTAATGGATACACAATATAAATAGATGTAAATTATAATATCAATAATACAAAGTGTGAGGGATGAGAGGTAAAAGTGTAGAGTTTTGGTACATAATTAAAGTTATCAGCTTAAAATACACTGTTATAACTGTAAGTTACCAAAAAAGCAAAAATATCTATGAGAGTTACACAAAAGGAATAAAGAATAAAACACTCAGGAAGACTGCAACAGATGCAAAGAGGAACAAAAGAACAAGACAGACAAAAGCAGTTATCAAAATGGCAACTGTAAATCCTTTCCTTTCACTAACTATTTTAAATGTAAATGAGTAAAGTCCCCCAACCAAAAGACATAGAGTGGCTGAATGGATAATAAAACAAAATCCATCTATAGTTTGTTTACAAGAAACATACCTTCTATTTAAGGACACACATAGGCTGAAAGTGAAGAGGTGGAAAAAGATATTCCATTCAAACAGAACCCAAAAGAGAGCAGTGTGGCTATACTTATACCAGCCAAAATAGACTCTAAGTCAAAAACTGTCACAAAAGATATAGAGGGACTTTATATAATGAAAAATCATCAGTTCAACAGGAACATTTACAATTATAAATACATATTTACCCAATATGAAAGTATATAAATATATAAAGCAAATATTGATAGAACTGAAGGGAGAAACAGATAGCAATATAGTAATAGTTGGAGATTTTGATATTCCATTTTCAATAATGAACAAATCAACCAGACAGAAAATCAACTAAAAAACAGTGGACTGGAACAACACTGCAGACCAAATGGACCTAACAGACATACAGAATATTCCACCCACCAGCAGCAGCACTTCTTGAGTGCACATGGAACCCTCTCCAGGATAGAGCACATTTTAAATTACAAAACAGGTTTTAACACATTTTAAAAGACTAAAATCCGGTCAAGTATCTTTTCTGACTAAAATGGAATCCAACTAGAAATCATTGATTTCTTTCTAGTTTCTAGAAATCATGTGAATGAAAGTGAGAAAATGTACAGATGTGGAAATCAGGCAATACACTTTCAAGCAACCAATGGATCAAAGAGGAAATCAAAAAGGAAATTAGAAAATATCTTTTAAAAATAAAACTGAAAATACAATATTCCAAAATTGATGGGCTCCTTCAAAAACATTACTAAGTGAGAAATTTATAGGGATAAATTCCCATATTAAAAAAGAAGAAAGATCTAAAATAAACAGCCTAACTTTTTACCACAAGGAACTAGAAAAAAAAAAACAACCACTAAGCCTGAAGTTCGCAAAAGGAAGAAAACAATAAACATCATAATAAATAAATAGCAGAAATAAACAAAATAGAGATTAGAAAAACAATAGAAAAATAAAAAATACTGAATTAATTTTTGAAAAGAAACTAAGTTGGCAAACCTTTAACTAGACTGAGTTAACTTTTTGAAAAGATAAACTAAGTTGGCAAACTTTTAACTAGACCAAGAAGAGAGATTTAATAAAGAAATCAGAAATAAGAGACATTAAAACTATTCCACAGAGATAAAAAGGATCATAAGAGATTATTTTGAACATTTATACACCAACAAATTGCAAAACCTAGAAGAAACTAGTAAATTCCCAGAAATACACAACTAGCAAGACTGAATTACAAAGAAATAAAAAGACTGAACAGACCTATAAGTAGCAAAGAGACTAAATCAATCACCAAAAATCTCCCAACAATGAAAAATACAGGACCAGATGGCTTCACTGATGAATTCTACCAAACAGCTAAGAAGAATTAGTATCACTCCTCAATCTGTTCCAAAAACTAAAGAGGAGGAAACACTCTCAAACTCATTTAATGAGGCCAGAATTATCCTCATACAAAAGCCAAATAAAGACTCCACAGGAAAAAAGAAGTTACAGGCCAATATACCTGAAAAAATAGATGCAAAAATCCTCAATAAAATGCTAACAAACCAAATTCAACAACACATTAAAAGAATCATGTATCATGATCAAGTGGGATTTATCCTTAGAATGCAAGTATGGTTCAACATACACAACTTGATTAAAGTAATATACCATATTAACAGAATGAAGGTAAAAAAAAAAATAATCATAGAATCGTCTCAGTAGATGCAGAAAAAACATTTGACAACATTCAGCATCATTTCATAATAACAATGCTCAACAAACTAAGTATAGAGGGAATGTACCTCAACATAATAAAGGTCATATATGAGAAGCCTACAGCAAACGTAATACTTAATACAGTTGTAACAGTGTATTTTATAACCAGTGTTTTTCACTGGTGAAAAACTGAAGATCAGGTTTTTTTTTTGCTGTGTTCCGCTAAGATCAGGAACAAAGCAAGTATGCCCACTCTCCTTACTTCATTGTAAGTCCTAGCCAGAGCATTTAGGCAAGAAAAAACTAAAATAAAAGGCATCCAAATTGGAAAGGAAGAATTAAAATTATCTGTTTGTAGATGACCTGGTCTCATATATGGAAAACCCTCAAGATTCTACCAAAAATCTTTAATAACTGAAAAATGAGTTCAATAAGGTAGCAAAATACAAAATCAACATACAAAAAGCAGTTACATTTTTATACACTAATAATTTGCCATCAGAAAAGGAAATTAAGAAAGCAATTCCATTTAAAGTAGTATCAAAAAGGAAAATATATTTAGGAATTAAAAAGGGGGGAAAGCCTGCTTCTCTAATCTCACAACACTTCTAACACCAAACGCGTGGATATTTTTCCTCACAGTAAGCAATCCACCATCTCTCCAGACACCAACTGTGTGTTTTACAATTCATTTATGACACTAACTACCTGGAGTTAATGCAGACCTCACAGGTTAAAGGCTTAGTCCATCAGACTCCCTCCCCAGCAACTTCAGACAATCCGTGAAAAAAAGAATGGTAAACTGGAGTTCATTATGATAATTTTGGCTCTGTGAAAGATACTATCAAGAGAATGAAAAGACAACACACAGCCTGTGAAATAATATTTGCAAAAGACATCTAATATAGAACCATACAAAATGTCAGAGTTTTGAAAAGTAAACAACAAAATAAGAAAATCAACAATACAATTTTAAAAATGGGCAAAAGATTTGAACGGATGCCTCACAAAAAAGATATATGGCAAATAAGCAAAAGGAAAGATGTTCCATAGTATATGTCATTAGAAAAATGCAAGTTAAAACAGCAATGAGATACCACAACACATCTACTAGAATGGCCCAAATCCAGAACTTTGACAATGGGAAAGTGCATTCACTGCTGATGGCAATGTAAAATGGCATAGCCACTTTGGAACAGTTTGGCAGTTCCTACAAAACTAAACACACACTCTTACTGTATGAACCAGCAATTCTACTTTTTTGTCACTTACCTAAATGAACTGAAAACTTAGTTTCACACAAAACCCTGAAGACTAATTCACAGCAGTTTTGTTCACAATTTACAAAACTTGAAAGAACCAAGATGTCTTTCAGTAGATGAATGGGTAAATAAACTGTGGTATTTCAAGCAATGGAATATTATTAAGTGCTAAAAGGCAATGAGTGATACAGCCATGAAGAGACATAAAGGAACCATAAATGCATATAACTAAATAAAAGAAGCCAATCTGAAAAAGACTATATATTGTATGATTCTCCTTACATAATATTCTGGAAAAGGCAAAACTATGGGGGCAGTAAAAAGATCAGTGCTTGGCAAGGGTTGAAAGAAATAAAAAATTTTTTAAGTGTATTGAATAAAAGGGAAGGACAAAGTTTTTATAGTTCTCGGTAAAATTCTAAATTTTTCTTCATCTAGGCAAAGTACATTTCTTGCTAGGTTTATTTTTAACAATAATGGTAACCAACACTTGTATAGTGTTTTGTATTTAGGACTTTAAATGTACTAACTAATTTCATTTTACAGCAACATGATGAAATAAGTACACTGACATTCTCAGTTTACAGATGTGGAAACAGAGAGACAAACAGGTTAACTTGCTCCAGGTCCCACAGGAGCCAATCTGGGTAGCTGGGGCTCTTAGCCTCTCCTACACTGCATCACACTGCTTCTTAGGGCATTTACCTTGTTATTTAAGAGGTGGGATTTTTTTTTTCATTGTAAAATTGTTTAGAGTATTAAATGGGTTCATACACTAAAAGCATTTACAACAATTTCGGCACATAGGAAGCATTTCAAAAATGTTAGTCATTAACGTGATTATTATTAACATTCGTGTATCTTCTAAAAAGCTATCATATGTATGAAGGAAAGCCTGGATATGTCCAAATTCTCTTATTATTTTTAATAGGTTCCATGTAGATTCTCTTATGTTTTCCTAGTATCTAATTTTCAAATGGCAATTTTATTTCCTTCTTTCTTAGTGTCTCCTCACCATTGTATTTTCTTGTCTAATTGCATTGTCTGGAGTTTCTGGAGCAATGCTAAGTAAAGGGAGTAAAAATGAGCATCTCATTTCTGTTCCTGAACTCGATCTTCATGAAAATGGGCATATGTCTACAATTGCTTTGTTAAGCATTTGGATAAGTTTTAGGGAGTGTATGTGTAAAATAGCGGCAAGAAACTATCATTCCACTGTTATTTTACCAAAAGGTTCTTATTAAAAATGTATGTTTATCTTATCAAATATATTTTAGGCACTAATTTATCTGATAATATACTTTTCCCCCTTTGACTAATTAAAATGATGATTCAATTAGAGAATTTATTGTTCTCTGATAGAGAACCATCCTTATTTTCCTAAAATGAAATGCACTTGGTTGTGATGTCATATTCTATGAATTTATTGGTGAATTACATATTTTTTATTTTATTTTAAGTTGCAGGATACATGTGCAGAATATGCAGGTTTGTTACATAGGTATACAGGTGCCATGGTGGTTTGCTGCACCCATCAACCCATCGTCTAGGTTTTAAGCCCCACATGCATTAGGTATTTATCCTAATGCTCTCCCTCCCCTTGCCCCCTACCCACCGACAGGTCCCGGTGTGTGTTGTTCCCCTCCCCATGTCCATGTGTTCACATTGTTCAACTCCGACTTATGAGTGAGAGCATGCAGTGTTTGGTTTTTTGTTCCCGTGTTAGTTTGCTGAGAATGATGGCTTCCAGCTTCATCAATGTCCCTGCAAAGGTCATGATCTCATTTATTTTTATGGCTGCATATATTCAGGACATGGGCATGGGCAAAGACTTCATGACTAAAACATCAAAAGCAATTGTAACAAAAGCCAAAATTGACGAATAAGGTCTAATTAAAGAGCTCCTGCACAGCAAAATAAACTAGCATCAGAGTGAACAGGCAACCTATAGAATGGGAGAAAATTTTTGCAATCTATCCATCTGACAAAGGGCTAATATCCAGAATCTACAAGGAACTTAAACAAATTTACAAGAAAAAAAAAAGCAACCCCATCAAAAAGTGGGCAAAGGACATGAACAGACAGTTCTCAAAAGAAGACTTTTATGCAGCCAACAAACATATGAAAAAAAGCTTATTATCACTGGTTATCAGAGAAATGCAAATCAAAACCACATGGGATACCATTTCACACCAGTTACAAATGCGATCATTAAAGTCAGGAAACAATAGATGCTGGCAAGGCTGTGGAGAAACAGGAACACTTTTATGCTGTTGGTGGGAGTGTAAATTAGTCCAACCATTGTGGAAGACAGTGCAGTGATTCCTCAAGGATCTAGAATCAGAAATACCATTTGACCCAGCAATCCCATTACTAGGTATATAGCCAAAGGATTATAAATCATTCTACTATAAAGACACATGCACACGTATGTTTATTGCAGCACTATTTACAACAGCAAAGACTTGGAACCAACCCAAATACCCATCAATGATAGACCAGATAAAGAAAATGTGGCACATATACACCATCGTGAATTATATTTGTTAATATGCTAAGATTTTTGCCTCAGTAAAACTGAAATCATTCTCTACTTATTGGGATGTGTGTGTGTGTGTGTGTGTGTGTGTGTGTGTGTGTGTGTGTATTATGCTATGTTATGCCGACTTTAAAAAATAAATTCAAAAATTAAAGTTTTCACTGTTCTCTGTGTTCTGTGCTCTATGTTTGGAAACAGTAATAACATTAGCTCTTTCTATTCATTGAAAGTTTAAGAGATTTCCCTTGTGAAGTTATCTGGGTTTGATTTTTCTTGTGCAGATAAATCTTTGAAAATTTTTTTATTTTGCCCATGATTATTCGTTCTATTTAGGTTTTTTTCTCTCTTTTGGGGTAATTTTTGGCCATTGACATTTCCCTAGGAAGAAATCATTATTTATATCTGGTTTTCAAATTTTGCCTGGATTTTAAAATGTAGTCTCTTATGTTTTGTTATTAACTTTAATTGTATTTCACTTGTCTTATTTCTAAATTTGCTTGTTTGTGCTTTCTTTCTTTTTCCATAATTAATATAGATTTACCTGTTTAATTTTTAAACAGCCACAGATTGGTTTTATTTATTAGATCCAGTCTTTCTCTCAACACCATGATTTGAATACCTAATTTATTTTCCATTTTTTTATGATATATTTAAGACTATAAATGTTTCCTTTATCTATAGTAATAATTTTTTCTAATAGGTTTGTATGATTATTTTATTTAAGAAAATGTGAGATTCTGGTTTGAATTTCCTCAATGAAGAAAAAAACATTTCTTTGTTCTTTATCTTTTTAGTTACCAAGTTCTTGGGATTTTTGTTGCTTGATTCTCTTTTTACTATTTTATGCTTTATAGCCATGCAGTTAAGAGAATGTGGTCTGTATTATTTCTACTTATTAGAATTTGTTGAGGTTTTTTTTAATGTTCTAATATATTATCATGGCACTTGGGGAAAAGGTCTATTTTCTGTTTCATCGGTATCTGGAGTATGTTATACATTTATTAGATTCTCCTTATGTTAATAAGATTCACTATAGGCTTACCTCATTCTCTCCAAAGTTATGTCATGTGTTGAAAGGGGTAAGGAAGCATCGCATCTCACTGTGCCATCTATTGCTCCTTTTTTTCCTTTGTTTTTTGTCATATATATGTTCATCCTATAGTGTCTGGATTTTCAACAGTTACCATTGCAAAGTACCACTCTTTTTGTTCTATTACCTTTTTACTTGCAAGTCAGCCTTGGTTTTAATGCTTGCTGTTTTTCTTATTTACTATATTTTGCTTTATAGTCTCTGTTTCCTCTTCCGATGAAAAATTTTTTCCCCCCTTTCTGATAGTTTGCAGGTTATAATCTTTCTTTTTTTAGTTTCTGTAGTGGTTATCACTTTAGACGGTACTCCATTAAATGCACTCTACGAGACATCTTTTTCAAAGAAAGAAAGAACAATAATCATTTAACTACTGAGGGTAATTCTACCCACTTTTCCACTCCATGATCATATGCCCTGGAAGGAGGAAGAGCATGTGGGAGATAGCAATCTGTTGTTCCCACGTGTTGGATTTGGTACTGGTATTTTTGGATATACATTCTTTACACAACATGGCCCCTAAAGGGAAGCCCACAACTCCAGCTGTGGTTCAAGAAAGAAAAGGCCATATTTTAAGGCTGGTGAGAAAATGTGTTGAGATGAACTTCTCAGGAAACAAGAGATTGCTTTCCAACACAGCATCTTCTGTATTGATTTTCAAAACCATCTTGATTATAGGAGATTACAGTGGACATTGTGGCTGCTTCCTCAAAGTCCATTTCCCATTCTTTTGGTAATAATATTAGCTCTCATTTGGGAAACCACTCCACATCAGCATATTCCAGGCACAGTCAATGTTGGCCTGTTCCCAGTTCCAGGAGCGAGACAAGTGACTCACACAGAAATGAACTGATAGGTATTGATAATCACCTTCATTACAGTGCACATAACCCGTGCATTCCAATAAGATAAAAGAAGGGTTTTTCTGAGAAATTCTTGGAAAAAAAATAGTTCCTCATTTTTTTGAAAGAGGTGAAAAGAATGACATTCTCTCTTGATCCTTGGATTTGGATTAGGAACTATAAGATCCCAGATACTGCTGTCAGGCATCTTGCAGTCATACCTGGGAGCCCCCTCTTAGCATGAAGCTGTTTTTGAGGAAGAAAGGGAAAAAGAAGAAAACGAACCAATTCTGGACAACACTGTTGTGCCACTGAGTCAAATCAGTCATGGCGTGTTCACAGTATGTGGTTTTTTCAGTTACCTGAGTCAGTAAGTGTCATTGCTGAAGTCTAATTGAACTTATCTTTATTTTTTTGCAGCCAAATGCATCTTGAAACTTGGTTTCTTTGTATGGCTGTCCTGAGAACTCAATCTAGCCCTAAGATGTGGTTCCATTCTAACTAACTCTAGCTCTTCATCTAAAAACTTTAAGACAGAGAATTATCTATTAGCTCCATGTTTATGCAAAATAAGAAAATTCATTCACTTACACTTTTCTCACACCTTTATTCCTCTTCCTCCCAGTTTTAGTCAGAATTGGTGAGAATGTTATACATACATATATATACACACACCCCGATATAGTGGTTAACATGTTTATATGCATATATATAGTGGTTAACATTTTTACATGTATATTAATATTGTATGGTTTCCTTTCAAAGTTAGTGATATACATGTTTTCCTGAAACCACAGTTCTCACTTTTTCCCCCTTAGATCTATATTAAGATAGAGTGGATTCTCATACTAGTGTTTTTATAGTCCACCTTCATCTTCTTGATTTCCTCTTTTTTCCCCTGAGTTTAGCTCCTCGATGGCTAAATTTCCTTATAAATTAGATTATTCATAATATTTTGTATTGGCTGGGCATGGTGGCTCATGCCAGTAATCCCTGCACTTTGGGAGGCCAGGGCAGGTGGATCACCTGAAGTCAGGAGTTCAAAGACCAGCCTGGCCAACATGATGAAACCCCGTGTCTACAAAAAATCCAAAAAGTTAGCCAGGCATGGTTGTAGATGCCTGTAATCACAGCTACTCGGCAGGTGGAGGCAGGAGAATTGCTTGAACCTGGGAGGCAGAGGTTGCAGTGAGTCGAGATTGCGCCACTGGACTCCTGCCTGAGCAACAACAGTGAAACTCCATCTCAAAAAAAAAAATTATATATAATATATATTATATAAATATTATATATTATGTAACATATAATATATTATATATTATATAAATTATATTATATATTATATAATGTATAATATATACAATATGATATATATAGTATTGAGGTTGACAGATTTAGCAAATAAAAATACAAATCTTTCAGTGAGGTTCGAATTTTAGATAAATAGTGAATCCATACAAAATACGGGACACATTTATCCCAAAATATTTATCTGAAATTCAAACTTAGCTGAGTGTCCTCTATTTTATCTGGAAAGCCTACCTTGTGTGAATTAATATTCTCTGAGTTTCTGATTTTGTGGACATGCCAGACTGTTGCCTTTTATATCTGACTAACAACTCAGCTGATCTTAAAAATTCTTGAGCCACTTTTTAAACATTTCAGAATCCTATAGATGTGGTTTCACTATCTCCAGACAGTGAACATTTTTATGGAGAGTATGAGGCTGTTTAAGTCCCTGCTTCTACCCCCTCATTCCCTACCATAAGTGACTTAGTTTTTCTGGCTGGATGCTTACGGAATTCTTTCTCTAACCTTGAAGTTCAGGAAATTCTTAGGCTGTGTTTCACTAGAAATTGTTTGTTCTAATTTTTTTTCTCTGGAACACAGTAGGCCCTTTCAATTGCAGATTAAATTCTTTTTTTCAATCCTTTTGTCTGTATATCTATAAATATTTTTCTATTGCTTTTTTAATTCTTCATGTTACATTATTAGCTTTCCTGCCTATTTATTATCTACCCTCTAACTACTTTTCATCTCTGCTTTCTCTATTTTTAAATTTTCTTTAATTTTTGTAGGTACATAGTAGGTGTATATATTTATGGAGTACATGAGATACATTGATACAGGCATGCAATGCATAATAATCACATCGGGGTCAATGGGGTGATAGATATCACCTCAAGCACTTCTCTTTTGTGTTGCAAACAATCCAATTATACCCTTTTAGTTATTTTAAAATGTACAGTTAAATTATTTTTTACTATAGTCACCCTGTTGAGTTATCAAATACTAGATCTTATTCATTCTTTCTATTTTTTGTACCCATTAACCATTCCCACTTCTCCTCCATCCCCCTCCCCGCCAACTACCTTTTCAAAGTTCTGGTAACTATTCTTCAACTCTCTATGTCCATAAGTTCAATTATTTTCATTTTTAGCTCCCACAGCTAAGTGAGAACATGTGAAGTTTGTCTTTCTGTGCCTGGCTTATTTCACTTAACGTAATGACCTATACACCTAGCAGTGGGATTGCTAGATCATATGGTATCTCTATTTTTAGTTCTCTGAGTAACCCCCAAACTGTTCCTCCATAGTGATTGTACTAATTTACATTCCCACAAACTGTGTAAGGGTTTCCTTTTCTACACATTTTTCTCAGCATTTGTGATTGCTTGGTTTTTGGATAAAAGCTGTTTCAACTGGGGTGAGATGATATTTCCTTGTAGTTTTGATTTGCATTTCTCTGATGACCAATAATGTTGAGCACCTTTTCATATACCTGCTTGCCATTTGTATGTCTTCTTTTGAGATATGTTTATTCACATTTTTTTGCCCATTTTTAAATCAATCAGATTATTAGGGGTTTTTTTCCTATAGAGTTGTTTGAACTCCTTATATATTCTGGTTATTAATCCCTTGTCAGATGGGTAGTTTGCAGATATGTTCTCTCATTCTGTAGGTTGTCCCTCCACTTTGTTGTTTCCTTTGCTATATGCAGAAGGCTTTTAACTTGATGCAACCCCACTTGTCTATTTTTGTTTTGGTTGCCTGTGATTGTGGGGTATTGCTCAAGAAATTTTGCTCAGCCCAATGTCCTAGAGAATTTCCGCCAATGTTTTCTTAAAGTTTTAGTTTAGTTTTCATAGTTGGAGGTCTTCGATTTAAGTCTTCAATTCATTTTGATTTCATTTTTGTATATGGTGTGAGATAGGGGTCTAGTTTCATTCTTCTGCATATGGATATCCAGTTTTTTCAGCATCATTTATTAAAGAGACTGTCCTTTCCCTAATGTATGTTCTTGGCACTTTTGTCAAAAATGAGTTCACTGTAGTTGTATGGATTTGTTGATTGGCTCTCCATTCTGTTCCATTGGTCTATGTATCTGCTTTATGCCAGTACCATGCTAGTTTGGTTACTGTAGCTCTGTAGTATAATTTTAAGTCAAGTAATGTGATTCCTCCAGTTTTGTTCATTTTGTTCAGGGTAGCTTTGGTTATTCTGGGTCTTTTGTGGTTCCATATAAATTTTAGGATTGTTTTCTCTATTTCTGCTAAGAATGTCATTGATATTTTGGCAGGGATTGCACTGACTCTGTAGATTGCTTTAGGTAGTATGAACATTTTAACAGTATTGATTCTTTCAATCCATGAGCATGGAATATCTTTCCATTGTTTTGTGTCCTCTTCAATTTCATTCATCAGTGTTTTATAGTTTTCATGTAGAGATCTTTCAGTTCTTTGGTTAAGTTAATTCCTAGGTATTTATTTGTGGCTACTGTAAATAGGATTACTTTTTAAATTTCTTTTTCAGATTGTTCAATGTTGGCACATAGAAATGCTACTGATTTTGTGTATTAATTTTGTATCCTGCAACTTGACTGAATTTGTTTATCAGTTCTTATAATGTTTTGGTAGAGTCTTTAGGTTTTTTCATATCATTAGCAAAGATAATTTGATTTATTCCTTTCCAATTCGAATGTCCTTTATTTCTTTCTCTTATATAATCACTCTAGCTAGGACTTCCTCTTCTTTTTCTTTATATTAGTGATTCCATTTCAGCTATGTCTATCTTTCTTTCTGTTTGTAATGTGTTTATTGTCTTCCAATGGTTCTCCCCACCCTTATTTTTAATCCCCCATGTATTTCTTTAGTTTGCAGCTTCCCCTTTTTATCTAATCTTGTTGTTTTATTACATTATTTATTCCTTGTTTCATAAGTTTTTTTGGTCTGTTTAAATTCTTTTAGAGGAGTAAGAATTTGTTGCAGAATTTTAGTCATGTTTCTTTGAGTACAAGTTGGAATGGATTTTTCATCAGCCTTTTTCAGGCTAGATAGCTTTTTTGGGTGTAAGGGGTAGGGAAACTCACTGTATTTTTGCATGGCCACCAATGTGATTTCTATTCATCTTATTCACCTTGGCTTTAGGAAGCTCTGTGTGGACTTTCTCTAATGTGGAAGTGTGTTTTTTTATCTGCTTGGTGACAGGGTTTGGTGGTGGGAAGAAGAAGGGGAAAATTATCTGGCACCACTGACCATAAGAGAACTCAGGGTCTGTTATTTTTTATGATACATTTATAAAAATTTCTATGCTAATATTCCCTTTATCTAGTTAGGGAGACAGCTCATGTCCATCAATGGTACCCTTCTGCCTGGGAATTTTTCCCCAATTTAGCAAATGCCATCAAGTCTTCGTCTCTGATAGAATCCTGAGCATATCCTCTATCAGTTTATTGCCTCTTCTCATAACTAGAGCCACTTCCACTCCCTTAAGAGGCAAATGGCAGAAAAGGTGGGAGAAATGTCTTGGTGTTGACTTGCACTGCTAATGAACAGGTTAACTTGCAGGGGGCTTTGCGAATGCTTTTTCACATGCATAGGCACTTCTTCCATGGCTCTCGAATTGTTTCTTTTCTCTTTGCATTCTGATAAACCTCAGTTCATTGTGAGAAATAATTACCTCTGGGAGATTTGCCTGCCTTTCTCCCATTCAGGTAAAACAGCATAGTTAATCCTGGCAGTTATATTTTGTCAATCTCTCTCGATTCACAGTTTCATCATGGCAGTCAGAAAGAACTTCCATTCTGAAGAAACTTCTTTCATGCTTAGTTGGTTGGTTTATTCTTCATCTAGATCACCTTTTTATTCTTCATCTAGATCACCTTTTTATTCTTCTTAATGAACTTCCATGGTTTGAGGCATACCCGTGATATTTTGTTGTTGTTGTTGTTACTTCTTCCCTCCACATGGTTAAGCTGTGGTTGTCAGATGTTGATCCCTATAGTGGTGTTATAGGAGTTATTAAGAAATTATTTTAGGCAGATAGAGAGGAAAAGGAGTCCTTGGGAAGTTTTGTTTCTTTTTAAAGTAGCTCCAGAAATGTTTCTTGTCTAGAAGGAAAGCCCTGGCTCTTAGAGCCAGGCTGGCAACCTTCAACATGCAAATGCCGGCCATTAGAAACTGGGGCCACCCAAACATAGCGATTCCGCCCTCTTCTCCTTGCCCTTGCTCCCACACGCGCCTGGCAACATGGCCGCCTCCACATATCCCCACGTGTATAGAACAACATGGTGCCTTGTATTTGCATATTAAAAGGCTAGGGTGGGAGGGCCAGTTTTTTCCTGAGCTACTTGAGTTACATGCCTGGTCAAACCAATGCCCCGAGGCCTATGCAAATCAGACACCACCTCTTCCACTCGCATATAAGCAGCCACGTTTCTGTGGCACTCGGGGTTTCCTCTCTTGGCTTTGGAGCCCTGCTCCCTCTGTCTCTGTTCAGGGGAGCTGCTTCTTTCTTCTCCTTTCTTGCCTATTAAACTCTCCACTCCTTAAAAGCACTCCACGTGTGTCTGTGTTGTTTTATCCAATTCGGGGTGATATAAGAGCCCTGGTGTCTGATGAGAGCACTCATCAGAGCTTTATCAGTGGCTGGTTTCTCTGTTTCAAGAGAAATCAACATCTGACATCCACGGCCTAGTTGTGCTAACTCAGACTGGGGGCTGGGATGTTTCACAGTGACTCCATAGCCAATTAAGTACTTACAAATTCACAGTTTCTTGCCAGGCTTTCACACACTAGCAATCATGCAAATATACTCAATACATACAGGTGGTAATGAGAGAGGGCAAAGGAGGCACAGGGCGTAACTGAGGAGATCAGCAGGTCGACAGACCAATGGGAAAGTCCGGGTTTTCACCAAATAGGAGATTTTCACCCTAACCGGGATAGGGGTCACTGGTCTTCTCCCAGCAGAGCTTGCGGTGGATAGGAGGCCTCAGAGTTCTTGGGCGCAGTTCCTGAGGCGTCCTGGTCATGGTCAGTTTCTTTGCTGTTTTTATGACCCTTCTCAGGAGTGTCTAAAGCCATTATCTTCAGCTGCCTTTTGGCTTTACTTTCTTGTCAGGTCTCCAGGGTGTCTGGCCACAGCAGGTGTCATCTTATCACCATACATGTGCTTATCACTCTGAGGGGTCAGCAATTTCACTGGAGGCTGAGTCACTTGTCAAAAGTGACTCCATTTTGAGACATTTAAGATCACAAAGCATCATTATTTATCAATGACACGTTCCAAGATTATGGATGTAAGACTACCCACTCTTTGACATGAGGGCTACTTATTTTTTTTATATTTCAAAAACGTATGTTTTGTTCTTTTGTTGGAGTGGGAGAGGAAAGTTTACAAACACTGCTTCTAAGCAGCCACCTTTTTCTAGTATAATAGTTCGGGATTTGCTCAAATTAAGGGCACCCAAAGGACTTTTACTTACTTGGATTATTTTTAATTAAACACTAATTCACTTAGAGGAAATACTTAATGAATATATGTTAAATAATTGAATGGTGAAGACACAGTTTTATGGAGAAAAAACTATGGTGAAAATCAGGGACACAGCGACTAAGCTAAAGTAAAGCTGCCAAAGAAATTCACTGTCCATGAAATGCTGATAACAAAGAACAACAATGAAGAAAGAAAAATGACGATGAGGAAACTTTGCTGGCCTCAAAGATAATATTCAAATTAATATCTCAATTATTCCAACACTTTGTGAAGTTGGGAAAGTCTCTTAACATCTCTAAGTCTCAGCTTTCTTATCTTTAAAGTGGAGATAATAAAAATGCCTACATCATAGCCTCGTCTTTAGGGTCAAATGAGATAAAATATACAGTTCAACATAGTTTGTGACACATCCAATAGATGTCAGCTAATTCAAATTAATGAAAAGTAAATGAAAGTATTGTCATTTCAATTATGTCTTTGAAAAAAATCAAAGGGAAAAGACAACCATTGCAAATTACGACATCCCTGTTCTTTCATCCTTAAGTATGTGTTCAAGGTCTCACAAGTGTATAATATTATTGTGTCAACGAGACTTTGTATCTTAACCATCTCTTCCCTCCAATCTGCCTAGCAAAGGATCTGGTGCTTACATACAAAAAATGCTCCTTGATTGCATCTATTGGATCAACAAATAAATGGATTTAGGATCAACAGGCACAACAAACGAAGCACTAACCCCAGGACTTGATGAATAAAAACTGATTTGATGCCTACATTTTTGCATTGATTGTGAAACCAGGGAGAAATAACTATTCTCCTAGATTCTGAGTCAAGAGAGATTCAGGGCACTTGAAATAGCTTAACAATTTAGATGTAAACTGCAACCACAATGTCAGACCTCCCTCAGGGCATTCAGACTGTTGACAACCAACCACAATGTCAGACCTCCCTCAGGGCATTCAGACTGTTGACAACCAACATGCAGAAGTTTACAAACAATCCCCATAAAATGAGGAGTCCTAATACAAGGTCCAGTGGGGGTGGAGGAAATGGGGTACACAGAGCAGACATTAACATTCTTGAAAAATGAAACAAGGGAAGTGGGTGGAGTATTAAAGAAATCAGCACAACCAATTACAAAAGCCGAGAAGTACCAGAGTAAAGACAAATATTATCAACAACAGAAATAATGATAACAAGCATTCACATAGCATTTACTGTGTACCAGATCTTATTATAAACAGCTAATAGCTATTTCTTTATTTAAATCTGTTTCTATACCTTTATCTATCTATTCATTTAATCCTTTCGAAAAAAATTATTTATAGATGAGGACAACTAAGGCATAGAGAAGAATCAAGTGCCCAAGTCACACACCCAATGGCCAAGTAAACTTGGGATCATGTTAGCTTTTTCCAGGAGCCAAGTTACGATTAGAGCCTCCTACTGTCCCACTTAGATTTACCCTGAGGATCAGAAGAAACCACTGAGATGTTTGACCAAGAAAGTCAGATGATGAAAAATCCGGCAGTGGTGTTTGGGATGGACTGAGGAATAAAGAGATTTGGGAAAGGAAGGACTACGATGGTACAATATCACAAAGGGCTCATGAGGGTAGATTAGGACAAGCCCCTTCCCCAGGCTAGGACTCAGTTTTCTCTTCTGTGAAATCGGTGCATTGGACTACATGTGCCCTGAGGACCCATTAACTGTTAATTATTTTGTAATTTAATGAGAGTAAAAGAAAGCACTATAATAGAAAAATATCGGTTTTTGCTAGAAAATTATGTATTTGTAAATTATTTCTATATATACACATCCATGTATGTAAGAAATATAGGTATATACATGTATATATATGTGTGTGTGTGTTTATGCTTTGTATATATAATTTCTAGTCCCTCATGAAGTACATTTTAGTAACCTGAGACAGCTTAGTTTGCAGAAAGATTTGGTATGCATGGGATGTGAGGTTATAGAGAAAATAAATGACTCAGGCCAGAACTAAATAAGTTGACTCAAAAAAAAAAAGCAGGAGAGAGATGAGGAGGCATCCTGAGGCAGGATGGGGGACGGCAACTCTCGAGCAGCAGGAAGGCTGTGGAGGGCAAGGGTCCGGGGCCAGAAGACTGGCAGCTGGTGGTCCAATATGAATTGAAGAAAAGAAAGAAAATTGTCTAATGATAACTTTAATTATGCTGTTTGTTGGGAGCTATGCTATGTCTCCTCCGTCTTCCCAGGAGTGATTTTTTAAAATATGTGATACAGTGCACTGGTTAGGGAGCAGGGACCCTCGAGCTAGAATACCTAGGTGGATTCCTCCTCTTTCTCTTATTAGCCGTGTGACCTGGCGGTTCCTCAGCAATTCAATGTTAAGGAATATTTCCACCCTCCATCCACCAGCACACACTTCTCTAATGCCTGACTTTCATATCCTATTTTGAATCCATCAAGTCCTGCAGGTCTTAGCTATTTTTTTCGTTTGTTTTTGAGACAGAGTCTCGCTCTATTGCCCAGGCTGGAATCTTGGCTCACTACAACCTCCACCTCCCAGGTTCAAGCAATCCTCCTGCCTCAGCCTCCAGAGTGGCTGGGACTACAGGCGCCCGCCGTCATGCCCGGCTAATTTTTTGTATTTTCAGTAGAGACGGGGTTTCACCGTGTTAGCCAGGATGGTCTTGATCTCCTGACCTCGTGATCCGCCCGCCTCGGCCTACCAAAGTGCTGGGATTACAGACATGAGCCACCGAGCCCGGCCTCCAGAAAGTAACTATTTAATCACATACGTTACCACCACTACTACCATCACAAACTAGCACCACCTCCCAAGAACAATCATTAACTCTCAGATATATTACAGTCGAAACCAGAAATCACAAACTGGAAGTCCCTTGGCCAAATCCAACACACAGTTTGCATGAAAAAATTATAAAATTGCACGTGAAAATCTAAATTTCCAGATGCCTCAGAAAAAAATGAAAAATGTTGATAGTCCTGGAGCTAAGCAGTGGCAGCCCCTTTGCATAAGCCAGGCTCTCTGCAGCATGCCATGGTCTCAGCCACTCCTTTTCATCTGAAAACAGCCTGCAATGTGTGTTGGCTTTACCTGCCTGTCTTCGGCAAGTGGCTGAGTTTTTTAGCCTTACTCTTATTCCAAAAGTGGAGGAGAGCTATTTTCCCATTTCCTTCTAAGTCTGCAAGGCCATACCGCTCACAATGGAGTCAGTACTTTCCACTGTTGCACAGAATTGATACGGTCCTTTGCTTATCCTTTTTCTCATTTGTTTTTATATTGTATTCCTGGAGACTGGCAAGGAATAGACAGTGGTCCCTTGCTGAGTCTCATATCTCTTAATAGCAACCCCTTAGCTTCAAAAATGTAGTTTGAGTTGTAAAATTACTACTTATAAGGTCCAAGCTAAATTCTAAAATTAGGCTCATCCTTCTCCCCAGATGATTCTGGTTGTACAACAGAACATAGATTGGTGGGGAATGACTGGAGGCTGGTTAAGGGAGAAGTTAGGAGGCTGCTGTCATGAAGACAAGCAAGGGGTTGATTGTCCTGGAGCTAAGCAGGGTGAGCTCAGGTTGAGGGGCTGAGCTCCAGAGGTGCCCACACGAAGAAGAGAAGGGGATAGATACTATGGGTTTGCTACCAAGATGACAGCAGTACTGTGCACTCTCTGTGACGAAGACATACCAAGTGACTGTCATCACGTCCTGTATTTACAATATTTTTCCCCCAGAAGATTTTAATAATTATTTTTTCTCTCTTTTCTTGGACCTAAACACATGTTTTTAAAATCTGTGTGTCTATAATATAATGAAAACATTTACAGGCTCAATTTAGACTTGAATGAAAACTATGACTTTGGCCTTTAACCAACTAGCTAAATAACCATAGCAATCAAAATCCAATTTAGGGGCAAGACAGTGACTATAAGTTGTAGTTAAATTAAACACAGAATCTGGCTCTTATGAAAGAGAGAGAGAGAGAAAAAAAAAGTTCTACTAAACAGCCTGACAGTATTTTTTATCCTAGTCTTGTTCTTCCTAGCAGAACACAGCTAATATATGTGTAAGTCCACTTTCAAAATTTTACAATGAATGAACACTATTCTCTACTCCAACTGAAACAGGCTTGGAGAGGAAATAGTGGGCATTCAATCAATATTTGTTGAAAGAAGTAGAGAAATGAAGAAAGGCAGAGAAAGAACTAAGAAACATAGGAGGCCTCCAGCTATAAGTTCTTCTTCCTGGAAAAATAAGAGTCTTGAAAACTAGTCTTTGTTAAGAAATAAAAAAGATGACAAACTGCCAAAAGTTCCTCTGACATTTTAAAAGCAGAGTTTGGAGATTCAAATATCAAGTTTTATTATAATTCATGAGTAGATAAAACTCAATACTCTGTGAGAGAAGTACCCGCTCTGTCTAAGGAGCAAGTGAAGAAAGGGTGTACAGCTGCAGGTGGAAGGAGTACAGGGAAGGAGAGGAACAACAAGTCAGACATATGAGTCATGACCATCCTCTTGAGTTTAAAATGATCATCAAAGAATTAATAGGGGAAAAAAAGGTGAATTTTGAGGGGAATTCCAGAGCAGGGCAGTTTGTTCCTCACTTCTCTGGCCACATACTAGGACCATTTTAAGCCTCATTTAAAATGCTTCATATTTAACTGGGTGCCAGAGCAACGTGGAGCCCAGGAGCTGAGGTGGGCATCTCTGCAAGGGGCTTGGAGGTAGACTTTGGGTCTTCCATACTTGATATGTGGTGTGGAGAAGATTTAGAGTGTCCTAGAAGCTCTTGTGAATGAGTGGGTTTAAAGAGGCTGGAAATACCAGTGGATTATTAACAGAGGGGCCAGAACAGAATACAAAACCTTCATGAGCATAGTTGAGGAGCAAGGTATCAATAGTCAATGTGAGCATGCTGTTGCAAAAGGCCAGATGGGCTTGGACTGTGTGAGTAGACATGGATGTGAGTGCCCAGGGATTAGACCAGATCAGTCAAGCCAGGGCAGAGATCACCGTGGGTTCAGAGATGATTATAGACTCAAGGCCCCCTGTCTCACTGCCATGAGGACCCATTAACTTCCCATTATTCCCATATGTTAAGTTGACCAGAAGAGAGAAGTGAAGATAGTTGTAAGAGGATGAACAGGAAAACACTGGAAGACATCACTTTCCCCAAAGAGCTCACTGTTAACTGAAAAGGGCTGCCTAAATCCCCCCAACATAATCATCGGCAATAAAAACTCAAAAACAGGTATAGATACGCATATACAGAATGATTTGAAACATGGAAAACATAGATTGTAAATGTCTGACTTTGCTTAAAAAAAAAAATTAGATGATGATTAAAGGTAGATTATTTCAGAAACAGGAAAAAAATAAGAAAGCACTGTTTTCTTCTATCATCAACAGATGACAGGAAGCAAAATGCAAAAAAAAAAAAAGCTTAAGAGACAGGAAGAAATGTTTGTTTTGATCTTAATGACATAAGCTTGCCTCATTTATCCTCAGCACAGTCAATATATTGTAGGATGAGAATAGTATGAGAATACCAAATTAAGATGAGGAAACAGAAACTCTTGACCAGGAACTTAAAGCTAAAGGATAAGCCTGCATAGCATCCCACATGCCAGTAGGAAACAGATGGGACCATCAGCAGGATTAAGAGATGGAGCGGTGGCTGATGCCTGTAATCCCAGCACTTTGGGAGGCCGAGGCAGGCGGATCACAAGGTCAGGAGATTGAGACCATCCTGGCTAACATGGTGAAACCCCGTCTCTACTAAAAAAATACAAAAAATTAGCTGGGCATGGTGGCGGGCGCCTGTAGTCCCAGCTACTCGAGAGGCTGAGGCAGGAGAATGGCGTGAATCTGGGAGGAGGAGCTTGCAGTGAGCTGAGATCACGCCACTGCACTCCAGCCTGGGCGACAGAGTGAGACTCTGTCTCAAAAAAAAAAAAAAAAAATACAGATGGAGAAGGTGAGTCACCTGGAGACCAGCAACAGTGAGAAGCTGTTAACATCTCTTGACCAAAAGGGACAATGGGAGGGAATTGTGTGGGAGAGGCTGAAGAAGGTGGAGGTATGGAAGAGGCACCACCTATAGGGTGACCTGTCTCTTCCCCTTTCCCTCCTGTCTCTTCCCCTCTTTCCCTCCTGTCTCTTGCTTATGGCTCCCATTGGTCAAATCCAGTGGAAAGTCGGAGGTGAGGGGAGCTCAAGTGATGCAATCCATCGGAATCAGTCTTCTAGGGAGCAGAAAGAAAGAGAATGGATCCATGGGGTAAATGGAGAAAAGCCAGCACAGTCTGATACACAGAATGACACCAGGATGCCTCGTGAAACACAGGAGATTTAGAGTGGGGGATGCCTTGTGCAGAGTCTCTGTATTTCTGTGTGATTTTCTAAAACCAGAAAAGAACACTTGGGTGGCCAATCAAGTACCTGAAAAGAATGTGTCTGTGTTTTTTAAATTTTTCAAAGAAATTAAGAAATTTCCATCATCCTCCCCAAGGCTGTGATGTCAGACTGTTTTAGTCTCAGCTAAGCTACTTCAAACATTGTCACGTATTTCTATAAACTTGAGCTATGGGAGTTCTACTTTCACAGTTTCAATATACAACGTGGAGGCAAAGACTGTGTCTATATGTCACGGATGTTCTGGTCACAAGACACACCACCATGCTGCTGAAAGACAAGCCAGCAGGCCCAGCCAGACCAAGCTGACCTCATTTTGCAAGGCTGGCTTTGGGGGATTTTATTTTAAAACCTGAATATTTATACAGTTTGCATTCTTTAGGAGGTGATAGATTCTATTAACCTTCAAGAGCTCTCATTTGCTTTATCTTTTTGCTAAGAGAAGACAGCCTGCCTGGCCGGGAGGACCTAGCTGACTTGGCTTAGTTTAGCCATACCTGTTGTTATTAAACACAGAGCAGAATTATTTTAAGTTCAATTTTTACATTAAACATAATAATTTTGCTATGTTTAGATTCCTGAGAGTTCTTTGGACACTGATTTATTTCATTGTTCTGATGCCGCTCTGC
Source organism: Nomascus leucogenys (assembly GCF_006542625.1). Classification (NCBI taxonomy): domain Eukaryota; kingdom Metazoa; phylum Chordata; class Mammalia; order Primates; family Hylobatidae; genus Nomascus; species Nomascus leucogenys. The sequence goes on from NC_044399.1 coordinate 65,516,984, forward strand.
CCCGACTTTTGAATTCCTTGTTCTAAGCTGAGGGAGTTAATGGGAAGGGGTGAGTAAGGGCCAGCTGCAGCAGAGGATACGATAAGGAGAGGATGTCCCCAAGTCCCCTGGTCCCCCATGGAAGGGATGAGAGGAAGAGGCCTAATTACTTTGACTAGAATCAGGACAGTACAGTACAGTTGAGAGAAGTAAGAGGTTATCCTTCCTTCCATTCTCTTTCCATAGATAATTCATTTGAAATCTAGTAACTTTGGCAGAATTATTTTCACGGCCTATTTTTGCGGTTTCTAGGCCTACAGCACAGGTGCTGGAGTTATTCTGACCTGGAGTGGACATTCGGGTCTTACCTGCTGCATGACCCTGGGCAGGTTACTTACCTTCTCTGATGGTCACGCACCTCTTGCTGTCCAAAGATGATGTGTGCTGCACAGACTGGTGCTGAGCCGTGCACTCTGCATCACTGGCCATGCCGAGGGAAGCATGTTAACTGAAACCTGTCAGGCACGGTGGTGAGTACCTATACTCCCAGCTACTTGGAGGCTGATGCTAGATGATCACTTGAGCCCAGGAGTTCAAAGCTGCAGTGAGCTATGATCCCACCACTGCACTCCAGCCTGGGTGACAGAAGGATCCACACTCTCTCAAAAAAAAAAAAAAAAAAAAAAAAAAACCGGGCCGGGCATGGTGGCTCATGCCTGTAATCCTAGCACTTTGGGAGGCTGAGGCAGGCAGATCACAAGGTCAGAAGTTCGAGACCAACCTGACCAACATGGTGAAACCCCATCTCTACTAAAAATACAAAAATTAGCCGGACATGGTGGTATGCACCTGTAATTCCAGTTAGTCAGGAGGCTAAGGCAGGAGAATTGCTTGAACCCAGGAGGTGGGGGTTGCAGTGAGCTGAGATCACACCGCTGCACTCCAGCCTGGGCGAAAGAGCAAGAGACTCCGTCTCAAAAAAACAAACAAAACAAAAAAACCTGAAACCTTTTTAGCAGTTTGACATTGCTGCAACACCGAAGCACATGATCCTTGGATCTGTCTCACTGAACAGGATATGGACCAAAATACAGGTGTGTGACAATATGGGGAATGAAAAAGCAAAAGCAAAGAACAACAACAACAAAACCCACCTGGTATTTCTCTGGAGAAAGTTTGAGAAGCACTGGTACGGATGATGTCATCTACCTCTCTCAGAGAATGTACGTGAATCTTCCCCGCATCCCTTCTACGGGGGACCAGGGGGCTTGGGGACATCTCCTTCCCATCCCCCCCCCATTATGCAGCAGGGAGTGGCTTATTGTAAGTGCTCAGGAAATGTTGGTCCCTCTGTTTCCAAGAAGACTCAGAATCCTGCAGTCAATACACGAGAACCAAATTCTTATCTCCAACAGAAAATATGAGGATGAGCCCTACCAACATGCTGCATTTGGAGTCTCTGGGAGGAAAGATGTGCCTGTGACCCTTGTCACCAAATTGAGTGTGAACCCAGCAGGGTCCAAGTAAGAAGCCACTCTTCTGTCACCCTAGGAGGGGCCCCATCCTATGGGATCCACAGACAATATTTGCTCCGAATCAAGCTTTAATTAATACAGCCATCTTGCATATCTATGGAGGATTGGTTGCAGGACCTCCTGAAGATACCAAAATCCACAGATGCTCAGGTCCTATATATAAAATGGTGTAGTACCGCATGTTCTCACTCATAGGTGGGAATTGAACAATGAGAACTCATAGACACAGGAAGGGGAACATCACACTCCGGGGACTGTTGTGGGGTTGGGGGAGGGGGGAGGGACAGCATTAGGAGATATACCTAATGCTAAATGACGAGTTAATGGGTGCAGGAAATCAACACGGCACATGGATACATATGTAACAAACCTGCACATTGTGCACATGTACCCTAAAACCTAAAGTATAATAAAAAAAATAAAAATAAAATGGTGTAGTATTTGTATATAACCTAGGCACATCTTCCAGTATACTTTAAATCATCTCTAGATTATTTATAATACCTAATACAACATAAATGCTGCGTAAATAGTTGTTATATTGTATGTATTGTATTTATTTGTATTAATTTTTATTGTTGCATTATTTTTAAAATATTTTCGAGGGATTGGTTGAATTGGCAGATGAAGAAGCTACAGATCCAGAGGGCCAACTGCTTAATGTGGTCATTTCCAAGGAGCTGAGAATTTTTCCCCACTGAATCCTGGATTTTCACTACAGGCAATTCATTCATTTGCATTGAACTAACTCACTTAAGCATCATTTTAAAAAAAAACAAAACAAAACAAAAACCTTTGAGTAGCAAAGAGGAAACAAGGGCTCCCTGTAGGGGACACTGAAGGCCAACTCCCTCACTTTTCATCACAACTATACCTTTGGTATATTTATTTTTTTAAAAAATTTTATATTTTAGAGCAGTCTTAGTTTCACAGCACCATTGAGAAGAAGATGCAGTTTTCTCATATATACCCTGCCCCAAACATACACAGCCTCCCCCATTATGAACATTCTCCCACACTGCTACACTTGTTACGATTGATGAATGTACACTGACACATCATTATTGCCCGAAGTCCATAGTTAACATTAGGGCTCACTCTTAGCGCTGTTCATCTTACGAGTTTGGACAAGGGTATAACCACATGAACCCACCATGATGGTATCATACTCAGAGCTTTCATGTATTCTTACTTTGGACCCTGACATACCTCAATTATAAGATGTCAAAGGTGCAGGCAGATTGCTGATCCAAAGCGGCATAAAGTATTCTTCAGACCATGTCTAGTCTTGTGGAAAAATGAAAACGTTCCAATTCTATGTCAAGTTTGCTGATGGAAGAGAAGCTTGTCTTGAAACTGCCTGGCTCACTGGCTCCATCAGTGTCGTCTTGTACATCTTGCATGGCACATGAAGAAGACCGAAGGAACTTGGACATTTTGGAAAGCTGTAAAGTTCAGCAAAGCCCTGACCAATATATTTGCTAAACCTGCTTTCCAATGACTGCTTGTATACACCACTTCAGAGAGAAATAATGAGCATGAAATTCAATTATACAGGCACCCGCTTAACCATCTCAACCAGAATTGTGTCCCTAATCTTTTATTTTGAAGATAAAGTGAAAATCTAAAGCTACTCTCTTTATGACAGCATTTTATTCTCTTTGTAACTCAGCCAAGAGAATTCCCTTCAACCTAAGGCTCTAAACTTCAAAGTCAGCTCTCCTCTTAGCTGCTGTCCTGCTTTTGAACCCGAATTTATGTTGTCTGTATACTGAGAGGAGTAGACCAGACCTTAACCCAACAATGGGACCTCAGGAGCATGGCCCTAGGGAAATGCTGGAGTGAGATTTGCAGAAACAGTGGGCACCTCGTTTTCTGCTTGAGCAGCCACTATGCCTGGCAGGAGAGTGGCAGTTGTCCCTATGATATTATCCTTATGAGTTTTAGAAGGCCCTAGTTCAGACATGGTGTGCCCTAGACTTAACCTGAATCTGATGTTCTAGTGCATCCTGAAAAGGAGCTTCTCTGAGGATTCTATTTGGCACTCCTTTGCAACCTTCTTGTTCCACCTTTGTATGTACCATTCTATGCACTTGCGCACCACCCACAGGACTCTGATTTCACATCACCTGCCCTGCTTGTGGGACCATGTCTCATTCACCTATATGCATGAGTCAGCACCAAGTGCAACGCCTGGCCCCTGGACATTGCCATTAAATGTTTGCTGAATGGATGTCTGCACAGCAAAGCTTTCAGATACGGTGCCTGTGCCCCTAGGAATCAGGTTATGATGCTTGCAAACACAATACCTAGGGAAATGGCTCTTTCCAAAGCTTTCTTGCTATACTTTTCTTACTATCTCTCATCCCACGAAAACCCAAAGAGTGTGCCTAACAGATATCCGGTGCCATCCATATACCGAAAACACAAATCTGCACTCCTAGTATCATTTAACATCATTTTAAAGAAAAGATGACATTGAAAATACAAGCATTACTGGTTTTCACTTGCAGTCTGTTTTTCCAAATGTAAAGATTTAGAATGGATGATGAGTAGAGTCTGTAGCATTTCTACTGAATGGGAGATAAAGGTCGGCTGAAATGGGTGAAGGAAGAAGTTCAGCTTTTAGGTCAGACTTCAAGAAGAACTTTCTGACAGTCTGAATTCTGATATACTAAATAAGACCATTAAAGAGCTCTTTCTAAATAAGCTTATGAGTTTGCACTAAAAAAAAAAGTTTAATCTAAATGTGGTCCTTCCAAAGCTAAAGGATGGGTTGCCTTCCCTCCTCACCCAAAATGTTCATTTGTCAAAATCCTTCCCATCCTTCAAGGCCCACCTCAGATGCCCACAAAATATTATTTTCACCCTCTCTATGGTATTTAAGATTCATCAACACATACATATTGAATACCTACTATGTCCAGATACTCTCCTCGTTTTGGGTTACACAGAAATGATCTTGAGAGATTAGGTCCCTACTGTCATGGAGTCCACAGTACCAAGGACAGGGGACATCTCAATGATAAACAAGGAAACAAATACACAAAATACCTTTAACTAGTTTTGGATGTATTGGGAAAATAAAACAAGGTTAGGTAATTGAAAGCAACTGGGGCCTAGAGGGAAGTTTCCATGGGATGTGACAGAGCCCTCTGTGAAGAGGTGACCACCAGCCAAGGGCTAAGAAAGCCAGCCATACTTAGAAGAGCACAAGGTCATTCCAGGATGGAAGAAGAGCAGGTGAACTTAGCATGTTTGAGAAACACACACAAGGCAACTTGAGCGGTACTCTCTGAGCTAACGTGAGAGAGGGGAGAAGCAGGCTGCAGCCAGCTGACCTCTGCAGGGTAGTTTTTGGTCCTTTCTTCCTGGCTGTTGTGTAAGCATCTTGAAGGCCCATGGCCTCCCACAGAGTCTTTTTGTGGACTAGATGCATGTGATCTCCCAAAATTAGTATGTTGAAGCTTTAACCCCCAATGTGATGGTATGTGGAAATGAGGCCTTTGGGAGGCAATGGGAGGTAAATGGGGCCTTGAGGCTAAGTGAGGTCACGAGGGTGGGGCCCTCATGATGAAATTAGTGCCCTTATAAGAAGAGACACCAGACAGCTCTCTTGCTTTCTCTCTCTTTCTTCACCATACGAGGACACAGCATAGGTGCTTGTCTACAAGCCAAGGGAAGAGTCTGCAGAATAAAACCTGCCTTGCCAAAACTTTGATCTTGGACTTCTCAGTCTCCACAATGCTGAGAAATAAATTTCTGTTGTTTGAGCCACCCAGTCTGTGGCATTATGGCATAGCAGTCTGAGCTGGCTGATACAGGTCTACTAGGGTGCCTGGCACTCCATAGAAGATCTATAAATTCCCTTAAATAACTGAGTAATGGAGGCAGAGGACCATCATTCACATTCCCTCAGTCCTCAATGGCTCATGCCCCACCCTGTATAAGAAAGGCCTCCAATCTCCCATTCAAACTTTAACCAGGTATTTTCAGGAGATCCTGAGGGAGTCTTACAGCCATCCGAAAAGTGCCACGGCATGTTCTTCCACTCCAGGCTCCGTCCCTTGCCAAGTCACTTTCAAAGCTGTGCCCCACCACTGTCTCTGTAGCTACGACAGGCTGAGAGTGACAGTCACCCTCTGTTCCCAAAGCTACAAACCACTGAGGTGCCAACATGAGGCTGTGCTTCCTGCAGATGTCACTGCGTTAGTTACAGGCACAGAACTGGGGAAAATCATTTCTTCCATTCGGTGCTTTTCTCATTGGGAGTCCTAAGAAATCCCACTCGTTCCTTAGTGCTGAGTCTTTTAAGGAAATGGATCCTTCAGCTTCTGCCTGCAGCCCCTGATATCATCCACTAAATCCACTTCCTCATTGCATCCGTCTCAGGTAAGCACACATCTGTGGGTGCCACCAACTTGTCATTTATGTCCCCTGTGGCCAAGTCCTAATGTCAAGCCACACCTTGAATCAAAGATCTAACACCCCTGAATTCTTGGACCCCACTCATGTCTAGCCGCAAGCTCTTGGAGGCTTTCTAGTTGACAGAAAAGAGGACACTGAAGGTGGAGAGCAAACTGACTCTTCCCGGTAAAGAAAGGCCTATGTGTGTGTGTGTGAGTGTGACAGTGTGTGAGTGTGTATGCTTTCTGGGGCTAGAATCAAGATATATGTCCTCACTGTGCTGTTGCCAGTAGACGTTTGACCAGCACCCCTACACGTGACATGTGTTTGTTCAAATGTCACACAATTCAGAGTCCATGTGGGAGCGTGGCGGTGCTGTGACACCGAGCAGCTGAGGACTCCCAAACTTGGCAGCCCCCCCCCAGCATGCTGCACTGTGGCAGACGGCCAGAGCCCTGCATTGCAGGGTGTGTGGATCCATGCACACACGTATACTCCGCACACAGGAGCGAGTACACGCACACAAGAGCAGGTGAGGCACTCTGTCATCGGTGGATGCTTCAGTTCTTTTATGTAATTTCTACCCCCGCGCAACTGTGCTATGTACAATCTTGTCCTGGGTTCTTGATTTCTTTCATGTGGTTCTTTGTGCTAACGAGATTAAATCAGTTCCAATAGGTACTGGTTTAATGGAGATGATAAACTTTTATTGAACTTGAGCACATTAAAATGAAATGTAAGCAATAGGTGATTTTGGCATTTGCCTGGGGTCTCTTCCAATCTGAATAAAGCCAGCATGCCTTCTCTGGAAAATAACAGCTCCAAGCCCGGCTCACTTTATGTGCTTAATTAAAATCTATTTTTGTGGTATAAAAAGGAGCTAAACAATGTAACGTTCCTCCTCTTCAACTATGAAAACAAAGATAGACGAATACTTTCTGTAAAACAGAGCTTTACCTTTTACACAAAGAGCAGGTAATGCACTGCTTTTTTTTTACAGCAGCCTGTCTGCTAATCTGTGATCTGTTTTGTCTGTGAATGGGATTATCATGGTGGTTTATTGAATAAGAGCCAAAAACGATGTTAAGTAAACTGTTTACATGAAGCCACTGGGCTGAAAAATCCAAACTCAGACTCATTTCAGGTTTTAACCACAATAAACTTTATTATAGTTTCAACTGGACAGTTAAAACCTTTCGGGGCCTGTGCAATTGCTGAATGTGTAAAACACAAGACCACGGCTCTCTGTAGAAATTGGGGAAGTGTAAACATCAAAGTCAGCCTCTGAAGGTTGCCTTTCTCTGGAGCTCTCTGTGGGGCTTTCACTGGGGCCCGGATTTCAGCCAGGCTCCACGGCCAGGCCCCTGTCACTGGCTTTGCCAGTCCTGTAAGTCAAGGGAAGGAGGTTTGGCTGTCCAGTGTGGCAGTGGGGAGGCATGGAGCCTGTCACTAATCCCTAGCCTGATTCCTCGGGGCAGACATCTTTATGTCTCTTGGGGGCTGGCAGGAATACACCTGCCCTCTTCTGACCTCCATGGTGGCCACCAGTTTGAAAGGGTCAAAATGAGTTTTTTATTAATGTCTACTCATGCCCTTTGTGCATCTTAAATTCTAATCTGGGGCCAGAACATTTCACAAAACATGCTTTGATCTGCTTGAAAACAGACAAAAGACCAAAAGAACAGAAACGTCAACCAAGGAAGCGCAACTTTAACACATTGTTTTGTCTCCTTGTGGACTCTGCAGAGAAAGCCAAACGGAGGGTTCCTGTCTGTGTGCAGCATGTAAACAGAAGTAACTCTAAAGATCACTTCTCCAGGACGTTTTAGTTGACAGATCAGGAAACTGGCACTCAGGAAAATGTTTCTGGACTGCTAGATTTTTTTTTTTTCTGAGCTTAACTTTCCCAGAACTGTCTTTTACAGTCCCTTGGACTACAAAAAAGCTCTGTCCTTTTGACCTCATACCAATAATCTTTTAACCCCCTTAGTCTTCATTCATTCATTCATCCATTCATTCATTCAAGGTCCATCTAGGTGCCAGACACCCGTTATATGTGGGCAATGCAAAATAAGACAGGGCATCCAACCTCAAGGGCTCCCAGGCAAGTTGAGTGACAGGTGGATAAACAGGTAATTATAAAACTGAAAAGCACATGGTTACATAAAGGAACTGAGTCTCCTGGGAAGACAGGTGCCTCTTATCGGTCTCCCAGCTCTTCCTGCTCTCCTGACATCTAGATGCTGATATCCCATGGACTCAGCCTAGGCCTTCTTTTCTCCTCTGTTTACACTCTTCCCCTCAGTGATCTCCTCCAGGCCCAGAGCTTTGAATAATTCTATACTGATGACTCCGTTTTCCTGTCTCCAACCGTGACTCCTCCCTGGAGCTCTACCTTCTTATAGCCCTCTTCCTGTTTGACTGGATCCATGTGATTGATTAAAAAGACATCTCAAGCTCATATCCAAACTGCAACTCCTGACCTCTGCCTGTCCACAATGCCCACTTCCTTCCCTGGCTTTCCCCATTGGCCCAGTTGTTCTAGGAAACACCCAGGAGGCAGCTTTAACTCCCTTCCCGCCCCCCGCCCACTCCACATCCAGTTGATCAGCCAGTTCTCTGGATTCCACCTCCAAGTGGATCTGGAGCCACCCTCTGCCTCCACAGCCCTTGAAAAAAAAATCTCTCTTCAATTCCTAGCGCTTCCTGCCTGCATTCATACAATAGCAGACCTGTCCTCCACTTCCCATCTGCTTTCAGATGGAACAGCACAACAGTGATCTTCTTAACCCTTGGATGATATAACACCACTCCTCCACTTAAAATCCCCCAAAAGGATGAAACTTCCATTTTTGATAGCGTTGGAATAACAGGGACTAGACTTATGCTCTAGTATGAAATAACTAAAACACTATACAAAGAGTATAAAACAATGGTATACAACACATTCAACCGAGATTCAAAACAAAGGAAGAGTCCTTCGACTGCCCCAGCTACTGCCCCAAGAGAATTTGTTTTGTTTTTGTTTTTGTTCTTTTGGAGACGAAGTTTTGCTCTTGTTGCCCAGGCTGGAGGGCAATGGTGCGATGTAGACTCACCGCAACCTCCACCTCCCGGATTCAAGCGATTCTCCTGCTTCAGCCTCCCAAGTAGCTGGGATTACAGGCATGTGCCACCACGCCCAGCTAATTTTTTGTATTTTTAGTAGAGACGGGGTTTCTCCATTTGGTCAGGCTGGTCTCGAACTCCCAACCTCAGGTGATCCGCCCACCTCAGCCTCCCAAAGTGCTGGGATTACAGGCTTGAGCCACCGCACCTGGCCTGAAGAAAATTTCTAGGGAAACCAGGCAGGGCTTGGTGGCCTTTCGGAGCTGAGAAGACAATACTAGTAGTCTGGGAGGCCAAGGAAGTCAGAGTTGTGGGATTGAGGGGAGAGCGCTGGAGAAGAGAGCTGCAAAACAGCTCCTGAGGCCTACACAGGGTCCCCTCAAGTCTTGCACTGAGTGCTGCCCAATGTATATCTGTGAGAAAACACAGGCCAGGGAAAGAACTACTTGAAAAGATTAGAGGGAACAATTCTTTTTTTTTGAGGCGGAGTCTCGCTCTGTCACCCAGGCTGGAGTGCAGTGGTGCGATCTCAGCTCACTGCAAGCTCTGCCTCCCAGGTTCATGCCATTCTCCTGCCTCAGCCTCCAGAGTAGCTGGGACTACAGGCTCCCGCCACCATGCCCTGCTAATTTTTTGTTTTTTAGTAGAGACGGGGTTTCACTGTGTTACCCAGGATGGTCTCAATCTCGGGACCTCATGATCCGCACACCTCGGCCTCCCAAAGTGCTGGGATTACAGGCATGAGCCACCAGGCCCCGCCCCTAGAGGGAACAATTCTTTAGAAGTCACATTAGACTGGGAATCATTCATTCCTCTTTCCACCAGCCGGAGTGGAAAACCTAAAGATGGGCCTCAAATCAAAGACCTTAGCTTTCTTCTTAAATAAACTAGAAAAGAACATGTTAAACTCCAAATAAAAAAATGAAATAATAAAAATAGAGCAAAATCCAATTATATATGAAACAGAAAACATACTGGAGAAAATAAATGAGATCAAAGGGTGGTTATGTGAGAAGTTCAATAACTTACCAACTTTTGGGGTGAAGGGGATGCAAATGAAAGATATTAGAAATGAGAGATCAGTAAAAATGAGACCTCACTAAAAATTATACAGAAAGTAAAAGGATGATAAATGATTATTGTGAACAATCTTATGGCAATAAATTTGAGAACTTAGAAAAATAGGCAAATTCCTTCAAAAACATATAACTAATGTTTGCTTAAGAAGAGAAAGAGAACCTGAATAGATAATCCTACATCTATTTTTTAAAGTTGAATTTGTAGTTTAAAACCTTCTAACAAAAAAACCTCCAGCCTCAGGCAGCTTCCCTAGTGAAGTCTCCCAAACATTAATAAGAAATAATACCAGTTAGAATAAACTTTTAAAGAATAGGGAAGAGAAGGAATGCTTCCCAACCCATTTTATGAGGCCAGCATTACTTTGACATCAAATCCAGGCAAAGATATTACAAGAATAAAAAACCACATACATGCAAATTTTCTAAACAAAATCTTAGCAAATTCAATTCAACAATATATAAAAAGCAGAATAAATCATGATCAAGTAGGGATTATTCCAGGCATGTGAGTTTAGTTTAACATTCCAAACAATCAACTAATAGTCTTAAAAAGAAAAAAAAAAAAAGCAAGATGATCATCTGGAAAGATAGAGAACAAGCACTTGATAAAATACAGCACCCATTCCTGATGAAAACACTCAGCAAACTAAGAATAGAAGAGAGCTTAGCCTGATAAAAAGAATCTATGAAAACCTACAAGCCACACACACTTACATAAGTACACACTTTGGGATTTCATTTATATAAAATTCTAGAAAATACAAACTAATTTACAGGGACATGAAGCAAATCATTGGTTGCCTGGAATTGGGGTCAGGTAGGGTTTTGAGTGGGGGATTACAAAGGACCATGACAAAACTTTTGGGAATGATGGATATGCTCATTATCTTGATCATGATGATAATTTCACGGGGGTACACATGTGTGAGATGATTTGGATGTTTGTCCCCTCCAAATCGCAGGTTGAAACGTGATTAATAATGTTGGAGGTGAGGCCTCATGGGAGGTGATTGGATCATGGAGGTGGAACCCTCATGAATGGCTTAGCACCATCCCCTGGGTGATGAGTGAGTTCTCATTCAGTTACTGGATGTGAGATCTGGTTGTTTAAAGAGTCTGGGACCTCCTCCTTCTTTCTCTTGCTCCCGCTCTCACTGTGTGACATACTGGCTCCCTGTCCCCTTCTGCCATGATTGCAAGCTTCCTGAGGCCCCACCAGAAGCAGATGCCAGCACCATGCTTCATGTAAAGCATGCAGAACTGTGGGCCAAATAAACATCTTTTCTTTGTACACAACCCAGCAAAGTAAGGTATTTACTTACAGCAAGGCAAGAATAGTCTAACACAATATGTCAAAACATATCAAATTGTGTATTTCAAATATGTTGTTTATTGCATGTCAATTATACCTCCATAAAGCCATTTTTTAAATCCTTCAAAAGTTTAACATTGCTTTTAGAATAAAACTCAAAGTGTCCTCATGGCTCTACATGACCAAGTGCCTACTAATTTTCAAGCTAATCTTTTACCACTCACAAATGGCCCAGAAAAACTGCTGATGAAATGTGCAAAGCTATTTCCTGCCCCAGGTCCTTTGCACTTGCTTCTCTCACTGCATGGAGTGCTCATTCTCCAGCACCTTACTTATTGGCTCTGTCGCATTTTCCAAGTCACAGTTCAAATATCAGGTCTTAGAGACCTTTTCTAATCCTTTATATGTTAAATAGATCCATCCCAGATACTCTTTCTGCTATTGCCTTATTTATCACTTTTCCAGTACTTACACATTCTTTATCTTTTTAGTCCTTTGTTTACTTGTTTATTCTTTATTTCCCCCATGAGAATGTAAGCTCCTGGAGGGCAGAAATCCACTCTGTCTCATTCATGCCTCTACCCCTAGGACCCAGCACAGTGTCTGGCATAAAGTACATTCTCAACACATACTTACTTATGAATTAGGGAATGAGAGCAATGAACTGGGAAGAAACTGAAAGATAATTCATGGAAAAAGTGACATGGAAGCCCAGCTTGGGAAGAATTGATATTAGGAAGGCATAGGGTGAATAGGTGGCCCTTGGCATTGACAGATGCAGGTTCATTCCAACTTGAGCCTTATAATTATGCAATTCTGGACAAGATATTTTAAATGCTCTGTTTCCCTATTTATAAAATAGGGCTGCAAGTAACTATTTTAGAGGGTTACTGTGAGAAACGAATGATGTATATGTAAAGATATGTGTTGCAGTGCCTGGAGTGTGGTAGCTACTCAACAAATGAGTTCTATTTTCTTTCCCAATTTCAGCCAGAAAAACATCAAGGGGAAAATCATGTTTACAAGAAAGGGCATGAAATATGTTATGCACTAAATGTTTGTGTCTTCTCTAAATTCATTTAGTTCCTAACTCCCAATGCAATGGTATTTGGAGGTGGGGCTTTGAGAAGTGGTTCCATCATGTGGGTCAAACCCTCATGAATGGAGCTATGCCCTTATAAAAGAGGACTGAGGGCTGAGTGCGGTGGCTCATGCCTGTAATCCCAGCACTTTGGGAGGTTGAGGTGGGTGGATCACCTGAGGTCAGGAGTTTGAGACCAGCTTAGCCAACATGGCAAAACCCCATCTCTATTAAAAATTCAAAAAAATTAGCCAGGTGTGGTGGTGGGTACCTGTAATCCCAGCTACTTGGGAAGCTGAGGCAGGAGAATTGCTTGAACCTGGGAGGTGGAGGTTTCAGTGAGCCAAGATCATGCCATTGCACTCCAGCATGTGCAACAGAGTGAGACTCCATCTCCAAAAAAAACAACAAAAAAAAGGAGGACTTAGGGAGCTCATTGTCCCCTTCCACCATGTGAGGACACAGTGAGAAGACAGTGGGTCATCTGTGAACAAGGAAGCAGGTCCTCACCAGACACCAAATCACCTGGAGCTTCAATCCTGGACTCCTCAGCCTTCAGAACTGTGGGAAACAAATGTTTGCTGTTTAAGTTACCCCCAGTCTATGATGCTTTTGTTATAGCAGCCAGAATAGGCAACACATTTGGAGGATCATGAGAAAGTTGAATAACTTAGGATTATAGCGGAGAGAAATGGAAGTCAAAACTGGAAATGCCCCCAAAGCACCAATCCATTCTGGACTTCAATCTGTGGATCACAGGAAACCATGAAGAATGGGGTGAGGTAGGGAAGAATTAGGCTGGGGTGATCTCAATTACAAGAGTAACTCTAGTAGCTGTGTGACTAAGGAAGTAAAAGGAGGTGAAGCCTGAGGGAGATTGGAAACAGAGAGAAGAGTTAGAATGATTTCAGTTGTCTAGATTTTAGAGTGATGAAGGGGAGAGCTATAAATTCTGACTAACATCCTAGAACCTCCCCGCCACATGTCTTCTACCTTAGCCATCACCACCTACCTCTCTTAGCATTTCCCAAATAACTCTCAGCATCAAAGCTGAAGCTGTGAATTAGGACAGAAAGCTTTTTACCACTGGTAGAAGACAAAATCAAAATAGCAGACCAGGAAAATATTTGAATGGCCATGAACTTTTGATGTAATTTTTCATACCCAGAGGTTACTGATGACAGCCATGGAGAACTTCCATTCTCTGATTAAGGAGTAAGAGAAAAGAGTGAAATGTTTAAAATCCCCAAGACTACCAAGATACAAAACAAGAGAGTTGGCAGCAGAGACCTGAAGAGTCAAGCCTAGTAAAGAACAAGTGGATAAACTGGTTAATAAAGGACTTAGCATCAGAACATAGAAACCATGGGGTTGAAGGTTATGAGTCAGGCTTTCCTAGCAACCCTGTTAAACAGGGACATTCCATAACAATGGACTCAACAGAGCGCTGACTAGTAGACCTGGAGGTGGGGTTTTATTATTCAGGAGCAGAGATAGAGAAGCCCTCTTGACAAATAAATAAAAGACTTTGCTGGAATTTACTCCCAATAGAACTACTGGGGAGACTGAAATTTTTAAGTTTGAGTTCACGAGACTTGCCCATCAGAGGCTGTGTACGTCTTTCAAGGTGGCGTTAGTATTTTTGACCAGCCACCACCAGGAGATCGTTGAACTTACTTGTGCAAGAGCATCAAAAGTGCAGTTTGATAAGGGCACCAATGGCCTGGAGGCTGATTTAGTAGGTCTGGAATAGAGCCTGACATCTGAATTTTAAATAAGTCCCTCAGGTTATATTTGATGTACTGCCAGGTTTGAGGACCACTGATATAGATCATGGCTTTGTCCAAACAGAGAGATTTTACACAGGCGTAGAAAACCAAGTGTTAGAGAGTCTAGCCTGATTTTTCTTCACATTTGTAAGGAGAAACATCATACTTAATGCCTGTCTTGCATATATAACTTTAAATATTTGTAGTGACATTGTTTAAATGAAGATCATTAAAAACCTAGGTATACTAAAATCATTGAAGAATTCTTCTTACTTTTCCTTAACTCTTAAAAAATGTGTTATGTGATGCTAGAGTGGAAGTTTTGATTGTGAAACTTGGAGGACATAGAAAAGATACCCGGGAATGTTCAAGGGGGAGCATTTCCAAAGCTCTTCTCCAAAGAAATGGAAAAATATTTCCTGGGAAAGAGATGTCATTGCGTTGAAGTTCATTGCCCACCAAGAGGGCACGTGTGGGTGGTGCTTCCTTCTAAACACGAGCCTAGTGAGAGGGGCGAAATGGTTAACTTTCCCTGGCATGCCTTTCAATTCCAACCACCTCCTCTCCAGAAACCTCACACTCAGGGCCAACATTCCCCTCTCCTAACCATCCCAGGGCCAGGTCCCAGACATCTGGGGATGGCCCCTATGTCCCAGAGTCCACTGAAATTATTCAAGCCACCAAATCCTAAACCTGCTCACCCTACCTGGCCCATTTCGCGATGGAAACCACAAGGAAGGAAGGCTCCTGCCCACATGGCCCCCTGTCCCTCTGCCTCCTGACCAACCTCAAACCTCCTGACCAGGTTTAAGATGTGCTTCCTGTAGGTAGGCAGCACCACGGCCCAGATTCACACAGGGAAAGGCAAAACGGCGAGTGGCAGCAGTGGCAAGTTAAACATCTAGAAGTGACTGGGCTTCTCCCCAAAGCAAAGGGATCACCTATAGGTCTTAAATAAGAATGCTGTCCTAGAAAAAATCATGGCACTTGCAGCAACTTGGAGGGAACTGGAGACAATTATTCTAAGTGAAGTAACTCTGGAATGGAAAACCAAACTTAGTATGTTCTCACTCACAAGTGGGAGCTAAGCTATGGGGATGCAAAGGCATAAAATGACACAATGGACTTTGGGGACTTGAGGGCAAGAGTGGGAGGTGGGTGAGGGATAAAAGATTACACTTTGGGTAAAGTGTACCCTGCTCAGGTGATGAGTGCACCAAAATCTCAGAAATCACCACTAAAGAACAGGCGCAGTGGCTCATGCCTGTAATCCCAGCATTTTGGGAGGTTGAAGCGGGTGGATTGCCTGAGTTCAGGAGTTGGAGACCAGCCTGGGCAACACAGTGAAACCCCGTCTCTACTAAAATACAAAAAAATTAGCCGGGCGTGGTGGCATGAACCTGTAGTCCCAGCTACTCAGGAGGCTGAGGCAGGCGAATTGCTTGAACCCAGGAAGCAGAGGTTGCAGTGAGCCGAGACTGCGTCACTGCACTCCAGCCTGGGTGACAGAGCAAGACTCCATTTCCAAAAAAAAAAAAAATCAAAAAAATTAGCCGGGCATGGTGGCGGGCACCTGTAATCCCAGCTACTCAGGAGGCTGAGGCAGGAGAATCGCTTGAACCCGGTAGGCAGAGTTTGCAGTCAGCCGAGATCGTGCCATTACGCTCCAGCCCAGGCAACAGTGCAAGACACCTCAAAAAAAAAAAAAAAAAAAAAAAAATCAACACTAAAGAACTTATTCATGTAACAACAACGACAACAACAAAAAAGAATGCTGTCCTAGAGCTATTTTAAATCCTGCCCTAGAAGACTGCTTGAAAGACTTCCACAGACTAAATGTTGTGCAGACAGGACAACCAGAAATCCAGGGGCTGAGGGTGGTAGAGCAGCCAAAAGAGAGGTCCAGGGTTTGAAGTCAGCAAGGCCCCACAGCAGCAGCATCTCTGCAGAGCCACAGATGCCCTCTTTGGGGCAAGAGCCAGCTTTTGTCCTTCTCAGGACCAGACAGCAAAGCCATCTTGTGACAATATCAGTCAAGCGAGAAATCACAGTACTTCTCTCTTCCTCTCTTCTTGTGTTCCAGCCCTGCAAGGAACGAATGCTAAAGTTGGCAGGATGCTAGTAGAGATGAACCAGAAAGAAAGAAAAAGTTGACTACAACTTTCCTTCCAGGCAGCAGGTGGTCAAGTCGACTGAAGCCACTCTTAGAAAAGAGGGTGGTGGAGGCGGGAAAGACTTAATGCTAAGTCAGGTTTGGAGTTTTGGTGACTACATGGAATTGGCCATTCCAATAACTGAATTCAGATTAGCATAAGAATCACAGTGCACAACCCTGAGTCTTGCCATTTTCATCCAAAGGCAAGCACAACTTTAAAGGGACGGTGAGAGTTAAAATAAAGATGCTTTCCAATATCTTCTTACAGGAGTGCATGTTCAATGCATGTGTTATGAGAGTTTGTTCTAAACTTTGTCTTCCCGAAACTCTTTCTCCCTATTCCCTTCAAGGAAAACAAACACAAAACCTTTTTTCTTTTTCTTTTTTTTTTTTTTTGAGATGGCGTCTTGCTGTGTCACCCAGGCTGGAGTGCAGTGGCACAATCTTGGCTCACTGCAACCTCCGCCTGCTGGGTTCAAGCTATTCTCCTGCCTCAGCCTCCCAAGTAGCCGGGCAGGTGCACATCACCATGCCCAGCTAATTTTTTGTATTTTTAGTAGGGACGGGGTTTCACCATGCTGGCCAGGCTGGTCTCTAACTCCTGACCTTGTGATCCGCTCACCTCGACCTCCCAAAGTACTGGGATTACAGGCGTGAGCCGCCATGCCCGGCCCTGCTTTTTTTTTTTTTTTTTTTTTTTTTTTTTTTTTTTTTAACTTACCATCCTCTTCATCTTGTAGTGAGAAATCCCTTAGCTTGTAGGGATGACTCTGATTCTAGAGCTGCAATAAGTAAATCAGAAACAAAAACAGAAAAATGCAAAAAATGAAATAATTCAAAGAGAGAGTGGTTCCAAAGGCAAGGAAGCTGATACTTTCCAAAAATAAGAGTAGATGTATTTTAAGTACCTGGGATTCGTTTCAGTTAGGTATGGTAAGACATGCAGACATGGAAAGGAAGACAATTTTATATTCACAGATCCCTAGAAACAGGAGCACTACACTCGACGTAAGACCACAAGGAGAAGTACCAGGGCTGGTCAGGAGGCAGAGGGACAGGGGGGCATGTGGGCAGGAGCCTTCCTTCCTTGTGGTTTCCTTGGGGAAATGGGCGAGGTAGGGTGAGCAGGTTTAGGATTTGGTGGTTTGAATAATTTCAGTGGACTCTGGGGCATAAGGGCCATCCCTAGATGTCTGGGATCTGGCCCAGAGATGGTTAGGAGGGGGGAATGTTGGCCCTGAGTGTGACGTTTCTGGAGAGGAGGTGGTTAGAATTGAAAGGCATGCTGCGGGGAAAGTTACATTCTGTCTCTAGGGATTGGCAAGTCCTGGAAGGAGCCATTATCCAGGCTCAGCAAGCCACAGATATCAAAGCACCAACAACCTGAAAATAGACATGGTGAATACAATGGAAAACGACATGTAATAATATCAAATGCTGCAAAGAGGATCAAGGAATGAAAAACAGGTATTGGATTTTCCAGGCGAATAACTGATGTGAGCACTTTTAGGAATTAATTCGGGCAGGGTGGTCAGGGCAGAAAGGATTAAGAAGTTGTGGGTGAATAAATAGTGTCTAAGATGAAACCACCGCCTTGTAAAGATATCTGCATCCCGTGTTCCTTACAGCATTATTAAAATAGCCAAGATATGAAAACAATCTAAGATTCCATTGACAGGTGAATGGCTCAAGAAAATGTAGTGTATATATATATATATATACATATATATATGCAATGGAACATTCTTCAGCCTTTAAAGAAGAGACCCTGCCATTTGCCACAGCATGGCTAGACCTAGAGAACATTATGCTAAGTGAAATTAGCCAGACACAGAAAGAAAGATATTGTATGATCTCACTTGTACATGGAATCTTTCAAAGAAAAAAAGGTCAGCCGGGTGCTGTGGCTCATGCCTGTAATCCTAGCACTTTGGGAGGCCTCGGAGGGCAGATCACCTGAGCTCAGGAGTTCAAGACCAGCCTGAGTAACACGGTGAAACCCTGTCTCTACTAAAATACAAAAAAATTACCTGGGCGTGGCAGCATGTGCCTGTAGTCCCAGCTACTCGGGAGGCTGAGGCAGGTGAATTGCTTGAACCCGGAAGGCGGAGATTGCAGTGAGCCAAGATCGTACCACTGCACTCTAGCCTGGGCAACAGAGCGAGACTCCAACTCCAAAAAAAAAAAAAAAAAAAAGTAGCTACCAGGGGCAGGGAGGAGAGGGAGAAAATGGGGAGATGCAGGTCAAAGGATAGAAGTAGTATGTAGCACAAACTAGCCTAGAGATGTAATGTACATCATGAGGACTATGGTTAATAACACTGTATTGTTGTTAGGGCTGTTTGTAAAATAAGTAGATTCTAGTTGCTCTTACCACAAAAATAAAAGTAATTAAGTGAGATGTTAGATATGTTAATTTGCTTCACTCTAGTAACCATTTTACACTCTATATATCCCATAACATCATGTTGTAAACCTCAAATATACACAGTAAATTTTTTTTTTTTTTTTTTTTTTTTTGAGACAGAGTTTCACTCTTGTTGCCCAGGCTAGAGTGCAATGGCATGATCTTGGCTCACCACTACCTCCGCCTCCCAGGTTCAAGCAATTCTCCTGCCTCAGCCTCCTGAGTAGCTGGGATTACAGGCATGTGCCACCACGCCTGGCTAATTTTGTATTTTTAATAGAGACAGGGTTTCTCCATGTTGGTCAGGCTGGTCTTGAACTCCCAACCTCAGGTGATCTGCCGGTCTCGGCCTTCCAAAATGCTGGGATTACAGGCGTGAGCCACCGCGCCCAGCTACACAGTAAATTTTTTTATTTTTTGAGCCTTGCTCTGTCGCCCAGGCTGGAGGGCAGTGGTGCGATCTTGGCTCACTGCAACCTCTGCCTCCCGGGTTCAAGCAATCCTCTGCCTCAGCTTCCCAAGTAGCTGGGATTACAGGCACCCACCACCATGCTTGGCTAATTTTTTTGTATTTTTAGTAGAGATGGGGTTTCACCATCTTGGCCAGGCTGGTCTTTAACTCCTGACCTTGTGATCCACCCACCTCGGCCACCCAAAGTGCTGGGATTACAGGCATGAGCCACTGCACCCGGCCAGTAAAATTTATTTCAGAAAGAAACTGTCCGATAACATAGCATCCTCTGCAGATACATGAAAACAAAAGGCAAGCAGCAGCACTACAGTAAGATAGTTGGATAAGAGAAAAGTTATTTTGCTTTGTTAGATTTGTTTTTGTTTTAGTAGACAAAAGAGATATGACTACGCTTGCAGGCAGAAGAGAAGAAACTAAGAAAGAGTTATAAGAGGTTGGACCGAAATCCTCACAGACTTCGACCAGTTTTGATTTCTAACAATGTACAAGTACACATAAGGCCTCGCACTTATCCAACCTCACTTTGCAGTCAAGTGTGTGAGTCAAGATTGGAATCAGCTGCCCCATGCACAGTGCAATGACACTACACAGAGCACAGCAGGCTTCCTGAAGGCTTTTTATCAGGGGACTGTCCTCATTGTAAGTGTCTGGTTTTCTGCAAGCTTGGGTACAGAAGACAAAATAGACAAGACAAAAGACCTAGATTTTCTTCTGATGTGAGATGGATACATCAGTGTGTTTCTCCCTTATTTCCACATGGATAATATGTTTCTGCAGGTCAGGCTCTCTATAAACACATACGGCATAAAAGTTGATCATAATTTGATTAGAGCAACCACAATGAGTTGGCCAAACCACACTGGTTTAATTAAGAGAGCCCACTTCAAAAACAGCTACTCCAGGCCAGGTACGGTGGCTCACACCTGTAATCTCGGCACTTTGGGAGGCCGAGGCCAGTGGATCACCTGAGGTCAAGAGCTCGAGACCAGCCTGGCCAAGATGGTGAAACCCCATCTCTACTAAAAATACAAAAATTAGCTGGGAGTAGTGGCTCGTGCCTGTAGTCCCAGCTACTTGGGAGGCTGAGGCAGAAGAATGGCTTGAACCTGGGATGGGGAGGTTGCAGTGAGCCAAGATCGCACCACTGTACTCTAGCCTGGGCAGAAAGCAAGACTCTGTCTCAAAAAAATAAGCCCCAAAATAAAGAAACAAACAAAAAAACCAGCTACTCCAACAGATTCATTTCTTAGAGAACAGACGCTAATGAATCTCCTAAAGTCAAACTATATTTGATATGTATGCCCTCGCCAAGTAGTTCTGCTGCATGATACTTTCTTTAAAAATAGCAAATCACCTCTCAATAGATGCATTAATTCAGCTGGTATAGGCGAGAATCACATCTTATCTGTTCAATCAGCCATCCCGTAAGGATTCATTATCTCCACTCCATCAAGAAATCATATCAACCCTGAGGAACAAGACAATAAAAAAATTCCTTTTGAATACGCTTCTAGAATATACCAAAGTTACTGCGTTTAAATCTCTGTGAGCATGATCATGAATGCCATTATGTCCATTTGACAGAGGCAAAAACTGTGGTTCAGAGCATTTATGTCATGCACGAGAAGGCACAGTGCTGGAACAGAGCAGAGGGTGAGGGAAAACTTGGGATTCACAGGCTCATTGATGGCAACAGACCAGGAGACCAAACCTGAGATACTCTTCCTCATAGGTTTCCCAAGAGAAGGATGTATGTGCAAAGCACTGGCAGATGGGCTGTAAGCTTAATTCCTGATGCTGAGTTCTCTGCTCTACCCTGCTGGAGCATGATACTGAGGCTAGCTTACATGGAGTGAAAGAGGAGAGAGCCAGAGAGAGCCCAGACAGCCAGGGAAGGGCATATATTTGTTAATTTGCCATGAATAACCAGAACTAGCTTGGCCTAATTTCCAATGAGCTCCTGGTCACATCCATGTGGGCACGTAGGGGATAAGAATGCAAAGAGAAGGGTGCCCCTCCCACACCTTCGGGTGCTAAGCTTACTGCTCCAGCTGCCTAGGAGGAGGAAGGAACAGGGTAATGCACACACACACACACACACATGTACAAACAAATATATGTAAACACACACACAAACACACGTTCACATGTGTATGCACACAAACGTGCATGCATGCACATGAGCACACACATACACACAAATACATAGACACATGCACATACACACACACATACACACATACACATGTACACAGTCTCACCTGTAAACCTGGACTTTTTAACACATGGCTCACCTGTCAAACTAGCCCCTAATATCTGTCATCTGAAATGTATTAAGATTTTGTTCTCCTGGAAAGTGTTAGGTGGAGGATAAAAGGGTTGTTTCCCTCCTCAGCAATGTTAAAACCAGGACAGCAAGACAGGCCCTCCGAGTCAGATCCTGGACTTTTTATACGAGGAAGACAAAAAGAAGTATAATGCAGGGCCCCTGCCCTCAATAACTTAACAATTAGGAGAGGAATCAATCCAATCAAAAACAGAACATAGCAGAAGGAGCCCAAGTCAGTAACACAGACAAGCGGCTTAGAAGAGGAGCTCACTTTGAATTTGGCTAATTGAGAAGGCCAGCTGGAAGAGACAAGGTTTACACTCATGTCTGTCTCAGACCAACCAGCACAGTTGCCATCCACCCAATGCAGAGCCCATCTTCTGAAAAATGGAAGTGCCTATTGTGGCCCATTTCCCACCCTGAATTCTGCCTCGCTGGAACTCTAGGAGAGAACACCCCTTTCTCAGGAAGCCAGAATATTCACAGCAGTAAGACTGTAAGTTGGAAGGAACTTTCCCTCCTGGAAAAAAACAACCATGACAGAGTTTGGCACAGAACTGGGGCCAAAGTGCTAAACATTCAGAGCCCTAATCATTTGCAGGCATTTTAGGAACCGTCCTGTGTGCTGGAGGATCTTCAGGAAGTAAACAGGGAGAGGATCTTTCTCCTCACAGGCGCCTCTTCACCCTGTTCTCATTTGCCCTGACTAATCATCTTGGTAGGTGTTGGGTCAGAGTCAACAAGGAATCTGACTAAGGTCATTTACTTGCTTTGTTTCCACTAGTAATTTTATCACTGCTTGAAAGGCTAATGGTGTTATTTCTACTTTAACTGTGATAAATGTCCAGTTAAAGCAGGTCTGGGGCAAGTTACAGACCAATACAGCAAATCCAAAGCTTTTTGGTACAAAAAATTAGTATTTTCAAATTCCCCATTTTTTCCAGAATCCTTTACTTGATGATGATAAGCAGTCCTTCTAGCCCAGTGCTTCTCATATTATACCTTCTGGATAATTGATATCAGAATCCCTAAGAGAACTGGAGTGTAGGTCCCAAGAATCTGCCTGTAAACACTTATGTCTGGTTGTTCTTGTGCTTGTTGAAGTTGGAGAGCTTGGGATATACTATCTCCATGGATGATGCTGAGAGCTGCTGGAGAAATGAAGGCTCAAAGTAATGACTTAAAGGCCAGTTGTCAGGTACATTTCAAAGCCATCTGTTCCTGCCTTCGACTTCCAAGGACACTTGCACTTTTAATAAACTGTGTGATTGAACAGGCAGTGTTCATCAAGTCTTAATGTATATGCAAGTCCTCTGGGAATCTTGTTCAAATAGAGATGGGAATCTTGTTCAAATGGAGATTCTTTTTGTTGTTGTTGTTGAGACAGTCTCGCTCTGTCGCCCAAGCTGGAGTGCAGTAGCACGATCTCGGCTCACTGCAAGCTCTGCCTCCCGGGTTCACACCATTCTCCTGCCACAGCCTCCCAAGTAGCTGGGACTACAGGCCACCACGCTTGGCTAGTTTTTTTGTGTGTGTTTTTTTTTGTATTTTTAGTAGAGACGGGGTTTCACTGGTTTTTTTGTGTGTTTTTAGTAGAGATGGGGTTTCACTGTGTTAGCCAGGATGGTCTCAATCTCCTGACCTCGTGATCCACCCACCTCGGCCTCCCAAAGTGCTGGGATTACAAGCATGAGCCAACACGTCCGGCCTTTTTCTTTTCTTGAGATGGAGTCACGCTCTGTCACCCAAGCCGGAGTGCAGTGGTACAATCTCTGCTCACTGCAACCTCCGCTTCCCAGGTTCAAGTGATTCCCCTGCCTCAACCTCCTGAGTAGCTGGGACCACAGATACCCACCACTACGCCTGTCTAATTTTTGTCTTTTTAGTAGAGACGTGGTTTTGCCATGTTGGCCAGGCTGGTCTCAAACTCCTGACCTGAAGTGATCTGCCCACCTCGGCCTTCAAAGTGCTGGGATTACAGGCGTGAGTCACCGCCCCTGGCCTCAAATATAGATTCTGTTTCAAAAGGTCTGGAGTGGGGCCTGAGATTCTGCACTTTCACAAACTCCTGCATGATGCTGATGCTGCTGGCCCGTGGACCACTTTTTTTTTTTTTTTGAGACAGAGTCTCACTCTGTCGCCTAGGCTGTGCAGTGGCACGATCTTGGCTCACTGCAACCTCTGCCCTCTGAGTTCAAGCGATTCTCCTGCCTCAGCCTCCCGAGTAGCTGGGATTACAGGTGCCTGCCACTGCACCCAGCTAATTTTTTGTATTTTTAGTAGAGATGGGGTTTCACCATCCTGGCCTATGGAGCACTCTTTAAGAAGCAAGTTGAGGCCGGGTGCAGTGGCTCACGCCTGTCATCTCAGCACTTTGGGAGGCTGAGGCAGGCAGATCACAAGGTCAAGAGATCAAGACCATCCTGGCTAACATGGTGAAACCCCGTCTCTACTAAATATACAAAAAAAATTAGCTGGGCGTGGTGGCGGGCGCCCATAATCCCAGCTACTAGGGAGGCTGAGGCAAGAGGATGGCGTGAACCTGGGAGGTGGAGCTTGCAGTGAGCCGAGATTGTGCCACTGCACTCCAGCCTGGGCAACAGAGCGAGACTCCATCTCAAAAAAGAAAAAAAAAAATGAAGCAAGTTGAGAGTGCACTGGAGGATTGGGATATGGTTGAATGCATGTATTGCATAATGCCTCAATGAGTGTCTTCAGCTGAACACTCAAAGCTTGCCTTCCCACAGTCCTCTCACTCATGGTCTACACCCTCCAACACTGGCTTTCTTTATGCTTTCTGAACAAACCACGTGATTTCTCTTCTCTAAGGAAGTGCTCACATTATTCTCCCTTTCTAGAAGAGTTTCCTTTGGGCCACTTCTAACTACAGAACTTCTACCCTAACTTCAAGACCAATCGCAAATTCATCTTCCCCTACGAAGACCCTGCTCTTACCCTGGGCGAGGTTTTCTAACTACCTCCCCAGGTTACAGGTGAGGAAACTGTGGAGTGGCAGAGCCAAAATCCAATCCTCAGCCTCTTTATTGGTAACTATGAGTTTCAAACATTGCCAGGGTAAAGCAGTATAGGCCAAGGACTAAGTGAATAGTGAGGACCACAGTGCTTAAAGGTGCCTTGGGGATGAGGAAATTGGGGGTTAATGAAAGCGAGATGGGGAGGGGGCAATTGGAGATGCCAAGGTGGGAAGGCAGGCAAGGGCACCTACATCCTAGGAGAAATGGGAAATACAGTTGCAGCCTTATTAGTAGCTGAGCAAATACACTCAAACCCCTTTCCCACCTCATATTTCATCTGCTGCAAATTTTAGGTTGGTGCAAAAGTAATTGCATTTAAAACCAATAGCAAAAACCGCAATTACCTTTGCACCAGCCTAACCAGAACCCTGCCGGGGTATGTGGCTTCCTGCTCCTGAGTTTAAGACAGTTTGGTGCCAACTGTAAAAGACTGTAGGAGAAAGGGGTGGAAACTAGTCAGAGCTCCAACATTTGTGGCCATCAGTTGCTGGCAGGGAGGTTTGCTGAGATTTAAAGACCTCAGCCTGTGACTTCTCTCTCTCATTTCTCATGACCAGGTGGTGCAGTACAGGATCCCCAACCCCTCTGATATGATTATCTGCCTATATTTTAGGCCTTTACAGCCTATAATTCCAGTTTCTTTGTCCAGAACCTTCTCTGGGTATCCAACGAGAGCATCTTAAATTCAGGAGCAGGACGCCACATTCCCCAGCAGCAGTTCTGCTATAGTGTGTTTTGCAGCTGGTGGGAGTGTCGGCGGAGTTTGGGGTTTGGAGGATATTCTCCTAGCCTCTACTAAAGCAGCTCTCCATTTGCCATTTCCCCCAGCACAGGAGGTGCCCATACCTGCCCCATCAATCATCAACCACCTAGACCCTCCCCCATCTTGTCCCCACTAGCCTTCAAAACCCATTTCCTCCACCCCAGAACATCTTTAGCAACGTGCTGTTCACCACTTAACCTTAGCCTTTATTGCTTTATTTTGATACTGTTTTAAAATCAAGATTACCTAGTTAAGATTGTAAACCACTCAATAGTAGAAACTACGTCTTAAATGTTTCTGTGACTTTAGCTCCCAACCCCGTTCCCTGAACATACAAGGTGCTCAATAAATGTCTTTTTGCAATGAAGAAAGAATTGTTGAAAGAAAAGATTGTTCATATGCTAGGTATCACATGAACTTAGACAAGAAAAAAAATCTACCTTTGAAACATAGGAGGGAGATGAATCAAGAGGAGGATGTAAAAAGACAGACAAATGGAGAATTTGTGGGTGAAATTCTTTTTAGCCTGCTCTGAAGAACCTGCCCATACTTTGTCCATTGACTGGAATGGTATGTTCTGGCCTGTGGGAAGTTGTTAAAAGGAAAAATTCCAAGATCCTCTCAGTAGTAACTCACTCTGGAGCCCCTTTTTCCAAACCAAATTCCAAGGTAGAAGAGTATTTTCAATCTCTGCTAGATGATAAACTGACAGCTACATAAGACTCTTCTCAGGAAGCATCTGCAATCTGGCGATCACTTATGTCAGGGGTTTTTTTAGAAACAGATCCCTGGGAATGGAGATTCATCCTAGGCTTTCTCAGAGATGTTAGGTCTGACCAAATGTCCTCCCTTCCCTTCCCTGAGTGCCAGTCTGGTGGTTGAGATGCTTGTTTGCTCTGGCCTCTTGGGAGGTCCCTCAAGTCTCCTTGGTGATCTAATCATTAGTCCCCGAATCCTCATGTATTTATGTGAGTCACCATCTGGGCAAGATAAGTAATTTCTCTGGAATATAGAAGCAACCCCACCAATAATACAAATTAAACATAGGAAATGTATTTGTTCGCTAGTGTTCAGTAGAAAACTAAACATAAGCTAGAGAATCATAGGAGAGTAGATACTCCTATTTGTTGAAAATCATAGAAAATATTTTGGCCAAGACTTTAACAGAAATGACTAAACATGCAAAAGTTAATTTTACAGAAAAATTATATAAAAAAATCATACTGCCAATGTACTTCATATTTTCCACAATTGAAATTATGTCAAACCTCCCCTAATTCTAAATCTATGTCTATTTATTCAAGTATTCTTTTATATACTTCAGTAAACTGGTATATATTATACCATTTTTATTGTGGCTTTTTTGGTTACTTGTGTGAATAGCATGTTTTCTCTGTTACATTTTCAAATTAATAATTGTTTTATTATAATGGTGTTGAGTTTTTAATATTTATTTTATAATTGACCATATTACTGTAGTTTCTTATCAATTCTAGTATTTTAAGTGTATCTCTGATGCCTTACATGAAGGGCTGATGTTTTCTTTTCCTCCAAGACATACTTAAGACACTGCATTAAAATTTTCAGATGATGGATTACTTTATTATTATGTTTTGGTTATTTATTTCTAGTAGCATTCCTTAATAATCAGAATTCATGTGCCATACAATTTCTGTTTAATAAGATGGCATGTCTATTAAATCCACCTTATTTTGATTTTTTTGTTTTTGTTTTTTTGAGATGGAGTCTCGCTCTGTCACCCAGGCTGGAGTGCAGTGGAGCGATCTTGGCTCACTGCAACCTCCACCTCCTGGGTTCACGCCATTCTCCCGCCTCAGCCTCCCTAGTAGCTGGGACTACAGGTGCCCGCCACCACGCCCAGCTAATTTTTTTTTTTTTTTTGTATTTTTAGTAGAGATAGGGTTTCACCGTGTTAGGATGGTCTCGATATCCTGACCTTGTGATCCGCCTGCCTCAGCCTCCCAAAGTGCTGGGATTACAGATGTAACCCACCATGCCAGGTCTAAATCCACCTTATTAATTGTATCATTTAAATTCTAAATCCTTTCTCCTTTTGTTTATCCTGTTTAATAACAACTAAGAGAAATACCTAATGTCACAACAGTTCCTGTGTTCTAGCAATTATTCCCGCAATTTGTAAGTTTTTGATTTATCTATTTCAATGGTGTTTGGAAGGTGCAAATATTTATGATTTATATTTTCTTTATAAGCTTCACTAAAAACAAGAAATATTTGCCCCATATATTTCTTGCCTTGATTCTGCTTTAACATCACAGTGTCCTGGTTTATAGCTGCATCATTTATTTTAGTGCAGCTATACATGTTGTAGATAGCACTCAGCTTTATCCAGGTGAATTTGTGATTTTGCTTCCTTGCTTAGTTTTTGAAGACTTGCTAAGAGGAAAATAAAAATAAAAATGGCTTTAGATTACCATCTTGAAACAGGTATTCCCAATCCCCTCATTATAATAACCTTTATTTTCAAAATTATTATTAAAAGTCATATTTATTTTATAAAAGATAAAATTAACAAAACAAATAAAATGCATGCCGCAGAATGTTCCACACAGTATTACATCACTCACGTAAATGTTTAAAAGCACATAAACCTATTTTATACAGTCAGCCCTCTGTATCTGTGGGTTCCACATCTGTGGACTCAACCAACTTTCAGATGTAAAATATCCCCTTCCCCAAAACTGCACCTGTACTGAACATGCACAGGCATTTTTTTCTTGTCATTATTCTCTAAACAAGTAATATAACAATTATTTACATAGCATCTACATTGTATTCGATGTTATAAGTAATCTAGAGATGATTTGAAGTATACAGGAGGATTTACAAAGGTTATACGCAAATAGTACACTATTTATTTCAAGGACTTCAGAATCTGTGGACTTTGGTATCCATGAGAGGTCCTGGAACAAATCCTCCACAGATACGATGGGACAATTGTATATACATACACATATAAGTACATTTGTGTGCATGTGTGTGATATGTACTATATAAACATATATAAACATATTTATATATGTATGTGTATATATAATATACACATACATTATATACATAATAGCAAAAGTATAGAATTTGAATACGCATACGTATTTGAATATGCACCAGATTTATGATGCTATATACCAGATTATCTCCAGGAAAGAAGAAAGAATGGAATAGCTATTTTAGTAATTCAGGCATGAAAAGGACCAAAAATTAGTGTAAGAAAAATGAAAGAAAATGTGACTATAAGCACTATTTGAAAGAAGTAAACTATAAGACTTGGTACTTCATACAAAAAAACAGAGAAAGTAACATTTCTACCTTGGAGATTTAGAGATATAATAATGATACCTTTTCTCGATACTAGAAATTTGGACATAAGACCTCATTTTAGTAAAATAATAAATAATTTAGAACATGTTTACATCTGAATTTCATCACATGGTACCCAATCTTTGTCGAGCATCAGTGTGTACTCAGAGCCTAGCATAGTGCCGGGCACACAGCAATTTTTCAGTTATTAATTGAATGCTCGAATCTGAGGCACACTGCTGGAGGCTGGGCATGCAGGAGTGAATCAGGCAGGCTTGGGGCTGTTCCTATGGTGCTTCAGTGCATAGACGATAGAACAGACATTAAAAGGATGCCTACAGATTTATTAGGTGCTGAAAACATGGATCTTCAAAGTTGCCTTTGTTTAGGCTTCTATACAAAATACAGTAGATCAGAAAGTTTACAAACAACAGAAATTTATTTCTCACAATTCTGGAAGCTGGGAAGCCCAAGGTCAAGATGCTGGCAGATTCGGTGTGCAGTGAGGGCCCATTCATCATAGACAGTCATCTTTTCACTCCAACCTCACATGGTGGAAGGGCACGAATCTTTTATAAGGGCACTAATCTCATTCCTAAGGGCTTCATTCATATGACCTAATCACCTCCCAACAGCCCCACCCCCCGAAACCATCTCCCTGGGGATGAGGATTTCAGGATGTAAAGTTTGGAAGGAACACAAGCATTCAGATCACAGCACTTGCACTGACTACAAAGGCCAATAACAAGGGAAGGTCAGGTCGTTTGGGAAGACTTAAGGAAGGCTTCAGTACAGAAGCAGCCTTTAAGTTGAGGCTGGGGAGACACAATCTGCCTCGCCTTTTGCAAAGACCCTTCAGAAAAGATCGAGGGTTCAAGCAGATAAAGCAGGTGGAAGAAACAGCCACCAGATAAAGGGGACACTTCTGCAAGGACTCCTCAGTGAAAGACAGAAGGCAGGTTTCTGGACCTGAGAATTAGTGCCGGCAGGGCTGAAACAAAGGAGACGAGAGCAGTCACGGAGAGCTTTCTCTTCTACCTTGAGATAAAGGCTTTTCCTGGGGCATGCCCGACTTTGGCCTTGTTGCAGTTGGATAGAGGGTCTTGCCAACTGTTGCGGCACTTGGACGTCTGGGTGATGATTTATAGATGAAAACTCAGCCTTCCTGAGGTCAGAGTCATTGTGAGTAACAAAACGTTTTGTCCCACTGTGCAAACTTTACACTTGACGTGTTCTGAGGCTGTCAGTGCCTCATCAAAGAGATGGGAGAGAGAAAGAGCAAAGGAGGAGAAACAGCTGGATTCAGTTACACTTCAGATCCATATAGTTTAGAAATAAATTATCTGTCAAAGTATGTTTTGTTTCTTGCTTATTCCAGCAGGTTTGAAAACGTTTGAATTGTTTGGTTGAGGCCAGAATTCTCTAAGGATCAGACTTTCGCTTTGCTGCATGTGTCTGTTAACACTTATGGCCCTTTTCTCCCTGGTTTCATGTGATCTGAATCAAATAAAACAAGTGACTAAACTAACAGTTGATTTGATGAAGCCCTAGATCTCCAAAATACATTGCAGCAAACCTGTCATATATCCAACAGCAAATGCTGATGGCACAACCTTAATAGAGAATACGGAATCCTAAAATTTCTCATCACCTCCCTGTTATTAGCTGGGTCTAGGCCACCATTAACTCTTGACTGGTTATTGCAATGTCTTCCCAAGTGGTTTCCCCATTTTGACCCTCGACCTCCTTTCTTACTTTGTTCTGCATTTCCATAAAAGAATACCTGAAGCTGGGTCATTTACAAAGAAAAGTGGTTTATTTAGTTCATGGTTCTGCAAGCTGTACAAGACACGTGGTGCCGGCATCTGCTCGACTTCAGGTGAAGGACTTTGAACTGCATCAAAACATGGTAAAGAAGTCCAAAGGGGAATTGAATACAGGCAAAGAGAGGCCAAACCTGACACGTCTCTGGGCTTTATTACAACCCGCTCTTGTGGGAACTAATCCTGGGGCCAGAACTCACTATCACAGAACAACCCAAGCCATTCTTGAGAGATCCACCCCCAAACCCAATACCTCCCACTAGGCCCCACCTCCCAGCACCACTCACTGAAGACCAAATTTCAACATGAGCTTTGGTGGACACAAGAAATCCATATCCAAATCATAGTATCCCTCTACAAAAAGTTTATCACAGCAACCAAAGATGTATTTAAAGCAGATTCTATCCCACCTCTATTTATAACCTTCCTGTATCAGTGAGGGTTCTCCAGAGAAACAGAACCAACAGATCACATATATGTAGAGACAGAGGTTTATTTTATTTTATTATTTTATTTTTGAGACAGAGTCTCACTCTGTCACCCAGACTGAAGTGCAGTGGTGCGAACTCGGCTCACCGCAACCTCTGCCGCCCAGGTTCAAGCGATTCTCCTGCCTCTGCCTCCCGAGTAGCTGGGATTACAGGCATCTGCCACCACACTGGCTAATTTTTGTATTTTTAGTAGAGATGGGTTTCACCATATTGGTCAGGCTGGTCTTGAA
This sequence comes from Nomascus leucogenys, assembly GCF_006542625.1. Taxonomy (NCBI): domain Eukaryota; kingdom Metazoa; phylum Chordata; class Mammalia; order Primates; family Hylobatidae; genus Nomascus; species Nomascus leucogenys. The sequence goes on from NC_044399.1 coordinate 65,548,298, forward strand.
CTCCTGACCTCGGATCCACCCGCCTCGGCCTCCTAAAGTGCTGGGATTACAGGCTTGAGCCACCGTGCCCAGCCAAGAGGTTTATTTTAAGGAATTGGTTCATACAATTATGGAGGCTGACAAATCCAAATGTGCAGGGTGGTCCATCAAGCTGGACACCCAGGGGAGAGATAATGCTATGGTTCAAGTCTAAACGATGTCTGCTGCAGAATTCCCTTTAGTTTGTGGGAGCTCAGCCTTTGGTTCTATTCAGGCCTTCAGCTGATTGGATGAGGCTCATTTGCAGTACAGAAGGCAGCCTGCTTTACTCAAAGTCCACCAATTTAAATGTTAACCTCATCCAAGAACACCCTCAGAGAAAGGTCCAGAGTAATGTTCAACCACCTATCTTGGCACCTTGACCTCTGCCTAGTTGGTACATACAATTTACCAGCAAGTATCCTAGCAATGGCCTACAGCCCCCTCATTGCTGGTCCTCAGCCCTAGTTGAACATGGGAATGACCTGGGGGGTTTAAAAGCCACTGATCTCAGGGTCCCAACCCCAGGGAATCTGATCTGGGGTAAGGCCTGGATATTGGGATTTTTAAAAGCCTCACAAGTGGTTTTTATGTGCAGCAAAGTTTGAGAACGATTGTCCCATATAACCTGCCCTTTCCAACCACCCGCCCCACCACTACAACCTGTCACTCTCCTCCTTGCTGGATTCCCCACAGCCACTCTAGCTGATTCTCTGAGCACTACACACACACACACACACACACATGCACACACACTAAAAGAGGTGCATGGTTCACCTCCTTCAGAGCTCATCTCAAATGCTATCTTATCTTTGACACCTTCCTTGACCACCCTGCACAAAAAACAACCTTACTCCCTACCTCAACTAATTTTTCTCCATCACGCTATCATCACCTGAAACACTGTTATGTTTCCTTATTTATTATACTTACATCTCTTTCCCCCTAGAATGTAAGTTCCAAGAGGGTAGGGACTATATTTGCTCTAGTTATTGCCGAGTCCCCATGGCTTAGTTAGAACAATGCCTGGCAGCTGGCAGAAACTCAGTAAATATTTGTTGAGTGAACGAAGAAGTGATGGATGAGGTGCAGAATTTTTTTCCCTAACAATTCAACATTCATATTTCCTAGAGCCCCTCACTGTTATGCACTGGAGCTGTAGCCGCTCCCCCCTAGTGGAAGTTTTCTCACATAAGGCTAGGTCCAAACATGTGAAAGCTTTGGAGAAACCAACTATTTGTTGCCATAGCCAGGCAATTAGATGTCCTTCCTTTAAACCAGTTTTCGGTTCTTTCAATAACACTCATCTTGCTGGGGCAGGGGCTGGATCAGAGAGATTTCTGTGCTTGAGTGCTATCTTCCTCAGCCCAAGAGGAAGCACGTTTCCATTATGTAAAAAGTCATATGTGGAAACCTTAATGAATTAGCAGTCATGTTTCCATCTCAATCCTGTGTTAGTTGGCGCCCCTACCGGATGGATGGGGCAGCTGCACTGACTCAAGAATCCAGTCTGGTTATCACAACTGGGAATCTCCCAAGGACAGGAGCCTTCAGTTTCGCAACTTTATCTACTTACCCTATAGGAGGCTCTCACTGAGAATTTGTTAAAATTGTATGTTACCTTGTTTAATGGTTTCAAAATCTTTTTGGAAAGCTTTTGAGGTAACTAACTTAAACCCACCACTGGTTAGAGCCAGAGCTAGAGCTTGGACCAAGGTTCTTGACTCTGTCCATTTCTCTCCTTGCCTCTTTAGAACACAAAGAAAACTTCCTGGCTTGGAGAATTCTATCATCTCCACTGAGTTTATCGGGGAGTGCCAGAATCCAACTACTTTTTCATCAGGTTATCCTGAAAAAAACCTTCTTAATAAAAAAACTTGCCCAAAATCCTTGACTCAGATTTTCTCCTGGGAAACCAAACCCAAGACATCTAGCACCAAATACAAAGCAGTTGATATGAATGAATAAATATATGAATAATTCTTTTTCCTTAAAACTCAATCTCAGTGTCACCCTGTAATAGAATTCTTCCACTTCAAAAGTGGGCACATGTGATAATGCAGATACAATTGAGGAAAAGGTAGTTTTCTCATAAGCTACACATGAATAGATATAACTTTCTTGGTAATTAAGCTCCTCTTTCTACCCTTATTTGTTGTTTTTGGTGCATTGATCAGGTACTGCAAGGCCTGCTGAACTGTTTATTTATAAGAGAGAATTACATTCTGAACTCATGAAACATAATACCTTCTGGAAAGTTGGATACTATAAAGCTGTAGAGGCTGGGTGCAGTGGCTCACACTTGTAATCCCAGCACTTTGGGAGGCCGAGGCGGGCGGATCACAAGGTCAGGAGATCGAGACCATGGTGAAACCCCATCTCTACTAAAAATAAAAAAAAAAAAAAAAAATTAGCCAGGCGTGGTGGCAGGCGCCTGTAGTCCCAGCTACTCGGAGAGGCTGAGGCAGGAGAATGGCATGAACCCGGGAGGCGGAGCTTGCAGTGAGCCGAGATTGCGCCACTGCACTCCAGCCTGGGCGACAGAGCGAGACTCCGTCTCAAAAAAAAAAAAAAAAAAAAAAAAAGCTGTAGAACAATGTGCATTGAAGGTACCTGCCTTTGCATTTTTGCTCCATGCCCATGCCCCTTGCTTTTGAATGTCCTTTGGTCCTGAGACTTAGGGGATCATTGTGCACTTCTTTCTTACCCTCATTTCTTAATTTCTTCAAGCAGTAGTATTTTGGATCAACCAGTCAGCCTTTGGAGGCTCCAGATTCTCTCTCTGTGAGTATGTGGGTATGTGTTGGGACTGATGTGATATAGTAATAATGCATGGGGCAGATGGATGAAATGCCAGAGGTTCAAGGTGATTGCAGAGTGGGGAGAAAGAGAAGTGAGTTCAAGGCTGGGGTCTTTAAGGAGAAGATGATGTGGGTAAATACAAAAAGTCACAAGGAGGTAATTTTCAGCACTAGCAATGATATAAACCAGGATTTGGATGTATAAGAGTGACAAAGAAGTTAGGCTGGAATACAATATGGATTAACAAGAATTATTCCATAGGTTCATTCCGGCTCCAGTATTTCACTCCTTCCCACCTGGCACCTTCATTAACTACCCAACTCCAGCTTCAATTCTTACCACCAATTAAGGTAATCCGAATTGAGAATAATCCTGGGTGCATGCATTTTTAAAAGCCACATTCCTTATACTTAAGAGGTGGCTCAGATCACACTTATCTGGTCCTCAGCACAAGCCAATAAAAAGAAAAGGAGTTGGGTCTGTTAGAGAAGGGAATACCCACTGTCAAATCTTTCTAGTGAGGGAGGAAGTGCATGCTGATGAAGGGAAGAAGAGATCAACCAAATGTCTGTAGCTATCGTAGGGCCAGACATTCAACAGAGATCTAAAAACGTGAGGCAACAGGGAAAACATTGGTACTTGAGAATGCAAAAGAGAAGACTTTGTAATCATATTGGAATAATCATACTAGAGAGATAATGTAACTCCCAGTGAAACTTTGCTTGAGATGGAGAAAATTGGAAGTCAATAAAAATGAGAAAGAAGTAAAACTGTGAACATCAACATTTACAACACAAAAAAATAGCCTGGGGAGAAAAAAAGCTGACAAAAGAAAGATTTCCTGCAATTCAGGGCAGGAAATGGCAGTGCCTCTACAGTGGAGCGCATCAAAGGGCCATAACTTGCTGTGTTCGTTATTTACTGCTACGTTGACAAAGTAATTCAAAATTCAGGGGCCAAAAACATCATTCTATTTATTTGATCACAATTCTTCAATTAAAAAGCAGGGCTCAATGTGGACAGTTTGTTATGGATGGAATTGTGTCCTCCAAAAAGATATACTGAAGTCCTAATCTTCAGTGCCATGAATGTGACCTTATTTGGAAATAGGGTCTTTGGAGATATAATAACGTTCAGATGAGGTCATTAGAGTGGGCCCTAGTCCAGTGGCTGGTGTCCTTATAAGAAGGAACTTGGGACACAGCCATAGAGGGAAGATGGCCATGTGAAGAGAGAGGCAGAGATTGGCTTTATTGACACAAGGAATAGCTGGGGCTACCAAATGCTGCAAGCAGCAAGGAGGGATACATCCCCAAAGCCTTAACGGGAATACGGCCTTGCTAATACCTTGATTTCAGACTTCTCGCCTCCAGAACCGTGAAAGAATGTTTCTGTTGTTTTCAGTCACCTAATTTGTGTTTCTTTGCTACAGAATCCCTAGAAAATGCACACACAGTTCACCTGCATTCCATGTGGCATCAGCTGAGGAGGTCTGAGTAGGGGCAAGAGGATCCACTTCCAACATGCTTTCACATACATGGCTGAAGAGTTGGTGCTGGCAACTTGCTAGGACATGGCTGAATTTGTAGCCTGAAGCCTCATTTCTTTTCCACATGAACTCTCGGCTCAGCTAATTTTGGCTTTCACAGCATGAAGGTCTCACGGTAGCAGGACTTCTTGCATGGTAAATGGCTCCCCCTGACACGAAAGCAAAAAGTTCCAGGGATTCTGAAGACTTAAGTGGAGAACGACATCAGGGCCACTATTTCCCCGTGCTCGTGGATAAAGCAGATCACAGGGCAGCTGAGATTCAATGAGAGGGTGCACACTAGGGCATGAATGCCAGGAGCCACAAAGTAGCAGTCTACCACAACTGGAGTTCAACATCTTAGAGAGAGAAGTGGTATATAATAAATAGAGAGTCTAGGTGCAGTGGCTCACACCTGTAATCTCAGCGCTTTGGGAGACCGAGGTGGGTGGATCATGAGGTCAAGAGATCGAGACCATCCTGGCCACATGGTGAAACCCTGTCTCTACTAAAAATACAAAAATTAGCTGGACGTGGTGGTGCCTGCCTGTAGCCCCAGCTACTCGGGAGGCTGAGGCAGGAGAATCGCTTGAACCCAGGAGGTGGAGGTTACAGTGAGCCGCGATCATGCCACTGCACTCCAGCCTGGTGACAGAGCAAGAATCCATCTCAAAAAATAAATAAATAAATATAAATAAATAAATAGAGAACTTACTAAGAAATGACTGAGAGAGGGAAGAGGATGTGACCAATAAAGCAGATCAATAATAGTCATTATTCCTTATATCTGCATAGAATTTTAAAAGCTTACTAAGTGATTATCTTAGCAAATCCAAATCCTTCCTCCCCAAGTCAAGCTTCCATGCTCACACACAAATAAATATCCAGTGACTAGATAAGCTATTAATAACTATCTTTCAACTGACTTGACTAATCTTTGAAGGCTCCTACCTAGCAGGCATAAAAGTATTTGTATATGACATATTATGGAACTATAATATATATGTACTATTAGTAGTACTTTCCTAGAATTATATATGGAAAAGTGTGCTGGGTTGGCACATTGGATCAGAAATGAGAACTCTGTGAAAATGGCAAAAAAAAAAAAAAAATAGCATCTCTTGTTGAAATTCTTAGTTTCCAATAAGAAAGAAGTCCAGCTAGTGATTATTTTAGGAAATGAAAATGAAGAGCAGTCTCCCCAACACTGGGTATTTTTTTTTTTTAAGCCAAGTGTCGGACTTTGAACCAGGCCATGCAAATGCATAAGAGGTTTCCCAGATATTGTGCCTCACAACTAAAGTCAAGAATTTGATTGCTTGGTACCATGTGAATTGCCACAACCTATTTTTGGAGGGTGAGACAACAGTCCTCCAACAGAGATCAAAGATCTTCTCAACAGCCTCCTTCCTGCACCCCATACTACAGTGTTAGCAAACCATCATGGTTACTTATGTAGATGTTTCCACACTCACTTTCTGTCCGTTGTCCCAATATGGCTTCTGAATTCCTTTCAATTTCATGTAAGAATCATTCTCTTTCTGAAATTTCCCAGATGCTGAAGACAAAGTTTTAAACAGTTTTAATCAATTAAATTCGAGAAACATCTACGTCCATTAACTAGGCGTCAGGAACTGGTAAATTGTCCTTGGGCCAAAATAAATACATAAATCATGTTTGTGGTGGCATCTAAGCAGCCTCAGAGAAAAAAAGACCATAAAAGTTTGCATTTTTCTATGTGGCAATCACCTTCTCCCACCAGCCCATAAAAATCCATTTAACATATAATATGTTCTTGTTCCACATGACTGACTTACAAATAAATTTTTAGCAGGAGTCAGGGTTTGCCTGTGCTGTGAACAGACCAAGCCAAACATTGGAGAGTGCCTTCCTTCTCTCCCTCTAGCTCAGCAAGTTATTGTAGGTCCCAAAAATGTCTGTTCTTTCAGATTCTGACAACCTAGTGCAATGTGTTCCCAAAGCATGGTACAAATACAAGAGATGATTCTTCAGAGGCACACAGACAAATGTTTTCTATTTTGACAGTTATGTACTCATTTTAATGTGTATCTAAAAATTATTACTAGTAAATTAAGTCAGTTTATCTTGAATACTATTACTTTGAATCAAGTTAGGGAAGTTCTTAAAATTCAACAAAGAGTCTATTTAAGGAAAAGTATTGAATAAGCAATATTACAGATGGTGCATACCTAAAAAATCAAAAAAGTGGCAAAAATGACTGAAGTTTGGGAAGCATGGACATAAGTTTTATCCAAAGTTGCAGCATAATGTTGGCATCTCTCAAATGGCCTCTGTGATAAGAGTAGAAATATCCACACTTATGGTGATCGAATAGGCTAGATTTGTTTAATATCTTGATTTCAAATATTCTATTTATTATTTCCAGACATCCCTGAAGTGTCCTGGAACTTTAGACATTTCAGCAATTAAACTATTATTCTGAGACTACCTCTGGGACAGATGTGTCAAGCCACACATGCATCCTTTAAAAGACTGTGCACCCTGAAATTTGGAAATGTAGACACATTCATATGAAGTCTTGGAATGCTTCCAGTGAGGTCTAGAATCCAAGTTCATTTTCAGTGTGCATGTGGCCAACCTTCCTCTTCCTGTTCTGGGAGTTTTCTACATCTGTCCCTCTTACTCAGAAGCTAGATCAATTTTAATACATTTTTCTTCAAATTAAAATAATATTTTGCTTCATCTTGTTACAAAAGCAACTTATGATCAGCCTATGAAAATTAGACAACCAATATGAACAAAAAATTATTTAAACCACCTATAATTCTAGCACCCAGTTAACCACATTAAAGACTTCGATGCTTATTCTTCAAGTGTCTCACTACACATATGTTTTACACACATGTATTTTTTTTTTTTTTTTTTGAGATGGAGTCTCGCTCTGTCGCCCAGGCTGGAGTGCAGTGGCGCGATCTCGGCTCACTGCAAGCTCCGCCTCCCGGGTTCACGCCATTCTCCTGCCTCAGCCTCTCCGAGTAGCTGGGACTACAGGCGCCTGCCACCACGCCGGGTTAATTTTTTGTATTTTTAGTAGAGACGGGGTTTCACCGTGGTCTCGATCTCCTGACCTCGTGATCCACCCGCCTCGGCCTCCCAAAGTGCTGGGATTACAAGCGTGAGCCACCGCGCCCGGCCTACACACATGTATTTATGTAGATCACTTTAATGAGGTCCTACTTGAACTTACTACTGTATAACTGACATTCTCCACTCAGCAAAATATTGTGAAAATCTTTTCATGTCTTTAAATATGCATATACAGCATATCGATGTCTCTATAATATGGATATACCATAAATAATTTAGGCAATGTGTCCTATAATCAATGTAATTTCTATTTATCACTATTATAGACAATACATGAGCAAAATCTTTGCCTCCTTATTATTGCCTCTGGATAAATTCCTGATGGTAGAATCTCTGAATCGGAGGGGTAATGGGTTGGTTCCCTGGAAATAGACTAAGATAATGATTTTAGTATAGAAAAATTGTTGGAGGCTGGGCACAGTGACTCAAGCCTGCAATTCCAGCACTTTGGGAGGCCGAGGTGGGTGGATCACCTGAGGTCAGGAGTTTGAGATCAGCCTGGCCAACATGGTGAAACCCTGTCTCTACTAAAAACATACACGCACACACAAATCAGCTGGACATGGTGGCGGGTGCCTGTAGTCCCAGCTACTTGGGAGGCTGAGGCAGGAGAATTACTTGAACCCAGGGGGTGGAGGTTGCAGTGAACAAAGATCATGTCACTGCACTCCAGCCTGGATGACAGAGTGAGACTCCGTTTCAAAAACAAAGCAAAAAGAAAAATTGTTGTAATGGCCTCAACATCATCACCTGTTGGATATTGAGGAGTGAGAAAAAAAGAACTGGACAGAAATAGTTGTTGAGCTGCAATGTAGCTACAACAAAGGCACCTCAGCAGATCTCACAGGGAACTCTGGAACTATAATGGCCTTTCAGAATGATCCTAGCCTGAGGCAAACAGGTGGGTCTTTTTACCCAGTCTGCATTGCACAATTGGTAGATGTGGACTGCTCAGAACTACGGACGCAGCTCTTATTAATTCCCAGAGAGCAACTCAGCAGAGGGTGTCAGCACTCTCAGCAGCCGGAGAAAGGAGGACCTGAGTGATGCAGAGGTGGGGTCCTGAAGGAGGGGTATTTGAACAATATTATGGGATGCAAGGGTGCACATATTTTACAAATTTGACGTTTTTAAACTGCTCACCAAGAAGGCTCTATCAATTCTCATTGCCATCAATTTTGTAGGAGAATGCCCTGTTTCCTGCTCCCTCACAGTATCTGGGGAGGGGTAAGACAGAAATTTCCATGGGATCATGTAGCAGGGAATCCTAAACTACCAGCAACATTGACCTCACTCTTCTCTGTCATTCTTTAATGATTGATTTATGGGTCTTGCTAAAAACTGTTTATGACTATGAACCTCAAATAGGTCCCTTAATGGTGTTTCCTGGCCATTATAAAATATTTCACTATTTCATTCTCTCCCTACTTCTCCTAGGTAAATATTTTACACCTCTTTGTTCTTAACACCCAACACTATGACCTTGTGTCCCACTGTACTGAGAAGCTTGAAACAATCAGAACAAACTTCCACAAAAACCCACCAACACATTTCCACATCTACTAGATTCTATAACCCATATTTGTTTTGTTAAAATGATGACCTGTACTTGTTCTTATCCAAGGCTAAAATACCCATGGAGATTTATACCCATCACTTCTTGACTACGGTAGGGTAGGCTTGGGATCCAGAAATTATCCCCTCTCAAATCTTCAATTTTCCTCTGCTTAGGGAGGGAAATGATGGATTATTCCCATCGGCCAACAAATTGCTATTACTTCTCACAACTAAAGGAAAAAATACCTCTCTTGTCTTCACTTCCCATCTAGCTGTTACTCTACTGTCAGCTCTTCTTTGCAGCAAAATGTCTCAAAGAAGTTGTTTTTCCTTCCTGTCTGCATTTATTTTCCTCTAATTCTCTCTTAAATATGATCCAATCTGGCTTCACAGACACAACTTTCTCTTGGCTTTCCTTCTCTTCCCTGAACACTTTTTCTCCATCCTCCCTGTGGGCCTCCTCTTCTCCCTGACTTATAAATGTTGGAGGCCCCAGGGCTCAGTCCTTGGAGCGCTTCTCCTCTCCCTCGGCATTCCTCCCCTGGTGATCTCATTCTATTCATGGCTTTGAAGCATGTCTGTATGCTGAGGATTCTCACAGTTACATCTCCAGCCCAGGCCTCAGCCCTGGACTTCAGACTCAGATCCTACTTCCTACTTTGGCATCTCTTCTTTTATGTCTCATATTCACCTCAAACTATAAATGTCCAAAACTAAACTCTTGACCTTTCTCATTGAATCTGTGCCTTCTATTGCCTTTCCTGTTTCACTTAATAGCAGCTCTATTATTCAGATTTCTGAAGCCAAAATACTTATATTCCTCCTTCACTCAACTCTTCCTTTCATCATTCACATCCACTCTACTGGGAAATCCCATTGGCTCCACCTTCAAAGCATATCCTGAATCCATCTACTTCTCACCACTTCCACTGCCACCACCTTGGGCTCAGACACCCTCATCATCCTCCTTCCAGTCAATTATCAATGTAGGAGCCAGAATGGGTTGTTTCAGTCTAAGTCAAATCGTGGCATTTCTCTGCTCAAAACCCTCCAATGGCTCACCATTCCTTACAGTAATTCACAAAGCCTATGTGATCTGATCCTCTGCTACTCTGACCTCATTTTTTATTACTCCCATTCATGCTTACTCCATTCTAGCCATTCAGGTCTACTCAGTGTTCCTGACCATGCCAGATGTCCTTAGACATTGCCTTATGTAGGGCCCTCTGCACTGGCACTACCTCTAGAGAGCCACCCCTAACCTCTTTCAAGTCTTTGTTTATACATCACTTACACAGTGAAGCCTGCAATGACCTCATCACTTTACATTTTAACCCCATAGTGGACACTTAGGGTATACGACGCAAATGCCTGCAGCCTGACAAATACCTGTAGGTCAAGTGTGGCATAACTGCCAATTCAATTCAGTGTGCTCTGGCAACATTTGCAGTCCCCCAGGCTCCACCCGTGCCCAGACATCTCTGTGTTTTGCTGCTTTGAAGTCACAGAATATCCTTCATGCTAAGTAGACACAATCTGAATAGTTTAGGAGAGTTGAAGTTCCTCACTAGCAACCTTTAATCAACAAAGGATAAAAGCCCTAAGCTCCCCATTTTGCCAAAGGACAATGCAAGGGTGTGTTCTACATGGCCCCCAGAGGACTCCCAGGGGAACTGAGCCCCAGGGTAATCAATTATTTAATATGTCCATTCTTGTCCTTTCTCCTCACCTTGAGTCACTTTCTGCGCTCCCTTATTTTGCTTCCTGAGATCACCTCCCAAATAAACTACCCACTTTCAAGTCCTTGTTTCAGGCTCTGCTTAGGGGAACCCAAACCAAAATAAACTCTTCCACAACATTCTTGAAACCCATACATAGCTCTATCTTTTTTCCGTAGCAACCACCAACCTCCTATCTATAATGTAACTTGTGTTATTGTTTATTTTCATTCTATCGTACTAGATAATCCAGTTGCATGATTTTATTGCACTATTTGATTGCACACATTTAAGCACCATGAAGACAGGGAATTTTATCTGTTTTTTCCCCATTGATCCATCTTCCATACCAAGAACATTTCCTAATACCTCATAGATACTAAACAAGTATTTGTTGAATGTTAAACTACCTTACCCACTCTTCAAGAGCGAGAATACCATGTTCCAATACAATGTTAGACAAACTTCAGTTTAAATTTCAGATATGCCACTTATAAGCCAGGTGACCTTAAGTGAACTAACCTCTCAGAGACTCAGTTTCCTCATTGGTAAATGGAGCAATGACGTTCATTTTGCCAACAATGCCTTCAACTGAAGAAAGCAACTAGGACTGTTCTGGCCCAAGAATGCATGTTCCCTTCTCTGCTCTCAACCTGCTCCCCTTGATCAGGGATTTAAGCCAGCTAAATTCATGACTCAGCATCTTCTCCCTCTGTGAATCTTGACCATGTGAAGATTCTTCTGAAGCATCTCCTTACACCCAGCAGGAGGTCAGGAAGCCAGGCTTCTTTCAATCCCCCAGCAAAATGCCAATTAGGACATAACCAGCAGGAAGAGCTACTGGAGAAAACCACACACTTGTTCCAAAACAAAGATCACTCTGCATGTCATAAAAGCTCAGAAATGTCTTCCAGATGTTGTATACTGGGCCTGCACAGATGTTTCCGATGTCAAACCATAAATGTTGGAAACATAAAACATTTGTGCCCCATAGATGTAGAGATTTAATTATACAATGAATGTGATAAATCTTTGGGCAATAAAAGAAGACCACAGACTGGCCACATTACATTTTTTAAAATCTGATTCCCCGCCCGCCCCCACAACGCACACCTTGGAGTTCTACTGGGATACTCCAAGGTTTCTGTTTTGATTGAGGTCTCAATATTTGGGCAATTCACAGAGAAAAAGTCAGATCTCCATGAAAATGCACATTAACACCGTGCTGAATCCTTCTGGTTTGTTGTCTACATGGTCTCTGACAGCTAGAAAGCAACATCATGACTGATGACAGGTTGCTTCAAGGCTTCCCCCTTCAGTCACTGTCTCTGAGTGGGAGTGCTGAGTTACTATCTGATGGCACACTCAGGGTGCAGTGGGAACGAATTCCAACATGAACTCAACACTGCAGCTCACAATTCCGTGTCAAAGCAACTCTTTTCTGGCATCTGGAAAATCATAGCTTTCATTGTCTCCAAGTATATAAATACGTGTGTGTGCCTCTGAGGAAAAAAGAATAAATGTATATGTGGGATTTCTGCACACACGAGCACACACAAAAATGCTTTAACTGGAGTTAAAAGAGCCAAAGGAATGTTACCTGCCATATATATGGGAGAGGGAAGGCAAGACATGAATATAAATGTTACCAAATGATCTAGTATATATTCTCAGTGTTCTTCTGTGACAATGCATTCTCTTCTTCCTTGATAAATTATACCCAAAACTCTGCATTTATTCTTGCATGACATTGTTCAAAAATAGTATTTACTAGGTAGTTAATATTATATTTGTAGCTGAAAAAGATACCAAAACTTATAAGACACCATATCTGCCCTCAAAAAGGTTAGGCTATAAAAGGACATACGTACTAAAGAGGGATACAAAAATAATTGTATGGTGGGGAAATGTGTGTAAGTCTTCTCTACACCATGAAATTTTTAAAAATATTTTTGGTATTTTTTATTATATTTTTTTAAATGACAGCTCATGCATATGATTTTAAAATCAAGAACAGGAAAAATACCTTTTTGGAAAGTTTTCTTAAAACACTGAAAATAATTATCTTGTTGTTTATTATGGTCAGATATATAGAAGAAAAAGAGGAGGGGGGAAAAGCACAAAGAAAAACTAAGAGATAACAATAATATCTGATCTGGGTTGTGCCACTCAACATGATGAGCACATTACAGTCATCCCTCAGAATCCAAGGGGGATTCATTCCAGAGCCTCCACGGATACCAAAATCCAAGGATGTTCATGTCCCTGGTATAAAATGGTGTAGTGTTTGCATCTCTCCCTGATATGATTTGGCTCTGTGCTCCCACCCAAACCTCATCTCAAATTGTAATCCCCACATGTCAAGGGAGAGGCCGGTAATCCCCACATATCCAAAGAGAGAAGTGATTGGATTATGGGGGGTGGTTTTCTCCATGCTGTCCTGGTGAGTGTGAGTGAATTCTCATGAGACCTGATGGTTTTATAAATGGCAGTTCTTCCTGCACTCTTGTGTCCAGAATTTATTCCTTCCCGTGGGTTCTTGGTCTCGATGACTTCAAGAATGAAGCCGTGGACCCTCGTGGTGAGTGTTACAGCTCTTAAAGTTGGTGTGTCCGGAGTTTGTTCCCTCATATGTTCAGATGTGTCCAGAGTTTCTTCCTTCCAGTGGGTTTGTGGTCTGGCTGACTTCAGGAGTGAAGCTGCAGAACCTCACAGTGAGTGTTACAGCTCATAAAGGTAGTGCAGACCCAAACAGTGAGCAGCAGCAAGATTTATTGTGAAGAGCAAAAGAACAAGGTTTCCACAGCGCAGAAGAGAACCTGAGTGGGTTGCTGCTACTGGCTCAGGGTGGCCAGCTTTTGTTCCCTTATTTGGCCCTGCCCACGTCCTGCTGATTGGTCCATTTTACAGAGTGCTGACTGGTGCGTTTACAAACCCTTAGCTAGACACAGAGCGCTGATTGGTGCATTTTCACAGAGTGCTGACTGATGCATTTGCAAACCTTTAGCTAGACACAGAGTGCTGATTGGTGTGTTTTTACAGAGTGCTGATTATTGCGTTTACAATCCTCTAGCTAGACAGAAAAGTTCTCCAAGTCCCCACTCGACCCAGGAAGTCCAGCTGGCTTCACCTGTCACTCTCACTCTACTCTCTCCTGATACCTGTGAAGAAGGTGCCTGCTTCTCCTCCCGCCATGATAATGTTTCCTGAGGCCTCCTCACCCATGCAGAACTGTGAGTCAATTAAACCTCCTTTATTTATTTATTTTTAATTTATTTATTCATTTTTTTTTTAGACAGAGTCTCGCTCTGTCGCCCAGGCTGGAATGCAGTGGCCAATCTCAGCTCACTGCAAGCTCTGCCTCCCAGATTCACACCATTCTCCTGCCTCAGCCTCCCGAGTAGCTGGGACTACAGGCGCCCGCCACCATGCCCAGTTAATTTTTTGTATTTTTAGTAGAGACGGGGTTTCACCGTGTTAGCCAGGATGGTCTCAATCTCCTGACCTCAGGTGATCCACCCGCCTCAGCCTCCCAAAGTGCTGGGATTACAGGCGTGAGCCACCACACCTGGCACCTCCTTTATTTATAAAGTACTCAGTCTCAGGTATTTCTTTATAGCCTTGTGAAAACAGATTAATACATTCTCATATACTTTAAATCATCTTTGGATACAACACCTAATATAATGTAAATGCTATATAAATAGTTGTTACACTGTATTGTTTATTTGTATTAGCTTTTATTGTTGTATTATTATTTTTATTGTTCTTTTAAAAATATTTTCCATCTGAGATTCATTAAATTTGCAGATGTGGAATAACCCAAAGATACAGAGGGTTGGCTGCACTGAAATTTTCTCATTTATGTTTCTCCAAAACGATGTGATTTAAGAAATGAGGAAAGTGTTTTACAGATGAAGAAACTGAGGCAAATTAAATAATAAACACATTAAATAATTTGCCTTCAGTCAAAAACATGAAGTGACAGGAACAAATAAAAGTATGGAAAGAGACAGTCCTTCTTGGAAAGTGTCCTTATGTTGCTACTTTTTAGAATATTGTTGCTAAGGACCTTGTTTATCACTTCTTAATAGTAGGAGTCATGTAAGCATGTCAGTCCCCCATGAAACTGTGACCCCTACCAGGACACTTATTTTCTCTTATTCATGCTGCCGACAACTCCCATCCCCACAGTATGTTGTACATCTTAGTACCTTAGTAAATGTTTACTGAATAAGTAAAATATTATGGAGCAATTCTGCCAAATCTTCCTTTGATAGCCCTCAATTCTGATTCTTTTTTCCATCATCCTATCAGAGGTGCTTGAACAAGAGTGACTCCATTTTGAATAGGGGCTGGGTAAAATAAGGCTGAGACCTGCTGAGCTGCATTCTAGTAAGCTCGGCATTCTAAGTCACAGGATGAGACAGGAGGTCGGCACAAGATACAGGTCATAAAGACCTTGCTGATAAAACAGCCTGCAGTAAAGAAGCTGGCCAAAACCCACCAAAACCAAGATGACGATGAAAGTGACCTCTGGTCGTCCTCACTGCTCATTATACAGTAGTTATAATACATTGGCATGCTAAAAGACACTCCTACCAGCACTATGACAGTTTACAGATGCCATAGCAGTGTTCGGAATTTACCGTATATAATCTAAAAAGGGGAGAAACCCTCAGCTCAGGGAATTGTCCGTGCCTTTCCCAGGAAACTCATGAATAATCCACCCCTTGTTTAGCATATAACCAAGAAATAACCATAAAAAATGGGCAAATAGTGGCCCATGCCTCTGTTCTGCCTATGGAATAGCCATTTTTTTTTTTTTTTTTTAAATGGAGTCTCGCTCTGTCATCCAGGCTGGAGTGCAGTGGTGCGATCTCAGCTCACTGCAAGCTCCACCTCCCAGGTTCACCATTCTCCTGCCTCAGCTTCCCAAGTAGCTGGGACTACAGGTGCCCACCACCACGCCCTGCTAAACCCGGTTAATTTTTTGTATTTTTAGTAGAGACAGGGTTTCACCATGTTAGCCAGGATGGTCTCAATCTCCTGACCGCGTGATCCACCCGCCTTGGCCTCCCAAGGTGCTGGGATTACAGGTATGAGCCACCATGCCTGGCCCGGAATAGCCATTCTTTCATTCTCCTTTACTTTCTTAATCAACTTGCTTTCACTTGATAGATTCACCTCGCATTCTTTCTTGCACGAGATCCCAGAATCCTCTCTTGGAATCTGGATCAGGACCTCTTTCCTGCAACAATCCCACTACCACCACTGTCCCAGTAAGGAGCAATTTAGGTAGAAAGTAGTAAGGAAGTTGTACAATGATAAGGTCTCAAGGACTCTGCAAGTCTCTTAGCCAGTGACGCAAAGAACAAAATTATTGACCCAGTAATCGTTGTTTCCTTTCTGGTTTGGTCATAGCTGGGAAGAGCCAACCAACCAAATATGAACAAACCAAGGACAGATACAACCATTTAAGGGGAGAGCCAACTGTGCAGAACCCTTGCACCCCTGCACCCCTTCCTCCAGCTCCACTCTACATACCTCAAGACAGAAATGTATAATCTTAAATACATAGATTAGAAAAAATATAGGCTAAAATCAATTATCTATTCATCTCAAGAGGCTAGAAAAAAAACGACAACTCCATTTCCTCAACTCAGAGAAAATGGAAGACTGGAAATAGTTAAGATAAAGACAGAAGAAGATAAAAAGTCCAAAAGTACAGTACAAAAAATGATATTACAAAAACTTTATGCCAATATATATAAAAATTCAATAGAAGGCAAAAATTCCTGGTAAAATGAAAACCTATCAACCATAAAAATGTTAAAAATCTGAAAAATTATGTATCTTTTAAATAAATTGAGCCTTGTAAACCAAAAAGTGTCGGAGACAGGTGTCAGTCAGTTTAGAAGTTTATTTTATCAAGTTATGGATTATGACCCATGACACAGTCTCAGGAGGTTCTGAGAATATGCACCTGGGGTGGTTGGGTTACAGCTTGGTTTTAAATGTTTAAGGCATCAATCAATACATGTGAGGCATATATTGATTCAGGCTGGAAAGGCAAGACAGCTCAAAGTGGAGGAGCAGGGGTGATAGGTCATAGGTGGATTCAAAGATTTTCTGATTGGAAATTGGCTAAAAGAATTGAGTTATTATCTAAAGACCGGGAATCAATAGAAAGGAATGTTTGAGTTAAGATAAGGAGTTGTGGAGACCAAGGTTCTTATTATGTGGATGCAGTCTCAGAGGTGGCCACCCCTCTGAGGCTGCCAGTAGATGGCAAATGTTTTCTATTCAGACCTTTAAAAGGACTCTTAGCCAATCTCTTCAGGATCAGAAAAAGACCTAGAAAGGGAAGGGGGTTCTCTATAGTGTGTAAATTTTCCCCATAAGAGACAGCTTTGCAGGACCGTTTCAAAATATTCAAAGAAATACATTTTGGGGAAAAATACTTTGGTTTCTTTTAGGGCCCTGCTATCGGTCATGTGATAGCATCTATTATGCTAGATGGACTATTATGCTAGGGGAGTGACTAGAGTCAGGTTGGAATTTGGTGTCTTATTGCTACAAAGAGCCTGTTCTGTCTGTCTTAGGATCTCTATTTTAATGTTGGTGCTGGTCGATCATGTGCCTGAATTCCAAAGGGAGGCGAGTATAATGAGGCATGTCTGACCATATCCCATTCTCATCGTGGTCTGAACTAGTTTTTTGGGTTTAGTTGGGCCCCCTTAGCTGAAAGGATGATCCATTCAGTCAGTTGGGGGGCTCAGAATTTTGTTTTTGGCTTACAGTCTGTAACTAAAAATCTTCCAGCACAGAAACATCCAGGCCCAGATAGCTTTAGCATCTAATATTTAAAAATGTACAAAAAAGACATAACACCAATCTTATACATTCTTCCAGATAATTGAAACTTTGTAACTTTTAAAATAATACAAGCATAACCTTCATGCAGATGAGAACAATATCACAATGGAAAATTATAGGCCGATATCATTCATGAAGCTTGATACAGTATCTTAGATAAAATATTAGAAAAAATAAGTAGGCAGCAATATAAAAAGGAATAATACATTATAACCAAGTTGAGTGTATTTGAGAAATGCATTGTATTGAGGTTGGTTTAATATTTAAAAATAAATTCATTTAGCCGGGCACGGTGGCTCACGCCTGTAATCCCAGCACTTTGGGAGGCCGAGGCGGGTGGATCACGAGGTCAGGAGATCGAGACCATCCTGGCTAACACAGTGAAACCCCATCTCTACTAAAAATACAAAAAAATTAGCCGGGCGAGGTGGCGGGTGCCTGTAGTCCCAGCTACTCAGGAGGCTGAGGCAGGAGAATAGCGTGAACCCCAGGGGGCGGAGCCTGCAGTGAGCTGAGATCGCGCCACTGCACTCCAGCCTGGGCGACAGTGAGACTCTGTCTCAAAAAAAAAAAAAAATTCATTTAAATCACATAATTAGCATAATAACTTAGAAAATTATGTAGTCATAATAAATGCAGAAAACATTTGATAAAATGCAATATTCCTTCATGATACTAAATAAATCACTTGGCAGAGTAAGCACAGAAGGAAATTTTTTAATCTATGAGAGGGTATGTATCAAAATCTACAGCAAACATTACACTTAACGGTAAAATATTGAAAACTTTCATCTAGAATCCAAAACATGAACAGGCACATCTGTCAACATTTTGCTGCTAACCATCTTACTTAATAAGGAAAAGGACAAAAAACATATACATATTAGAAAGGAAGAAAAAGGCTACTCATGACTTTACACTTAGAAAGTCCCAAAAAATCAATAGCTTCACTATCCAAATTAGAAACTGGATTCAGCAGAGTTGCTGGATATAGGACTAATATATAAAAATCAAATGCATTTAACAAACATGTATCAAACACTTTCTATGTACTAAGGACTACGGCCACAGCTTAAAGAGACTTAGAAACTATTTTTTACAATACAGAGTGATAGGTGCTATTATGGAAGAATGCATAAGGCAAAACAGCAAACCCTTTTAAGTCAAGCTTAGAGGGCAGGGAAGGCTTCCCTGAGAAGGTGATTTTTAAGGCATATGTAGAAGGATGAGCAGAAATTTCTCAGGTGATGAAAAACGCATAGAAAAGACATCAAGTAGACAGAAGAGAATGTGCAAAGGCATAAATCAAACTGCAGATTGGAATAGTAAGCTACCTTCTTACCGGTCTGTGACAAATGTGAACCTCTATCAGGTGATTCACAGTAGGCACTCGGTAAACATTTGATGGATTGATTCATGGTGAGTAGGAATTCCCTTAACCAAAGTCCACCCAGCCAGCGTTCTAGATTAACTAACACCATTTATTCCCCCTAAAGTATACTAATGGCTTCCCAGAGCACTCTGAATTCAAAGATAGTAAGCAATACACCCTTGTTGAGATGGTTAATTTTCTGCATCAATTTGGCTGGGCCATGGCATGTCCATATATCTGATTAAACATCATTTCTGGGTGTGTCTCTGGGGTATTTCCAGAGGACACTAACATTTGAATTGATGGCCCAAGTGCTTTAGCTTCAACATTGATCTTATCCACTCTCTGTTCTCCTACAAATGAATTTTACCAGGAAAACTTATAGCAAAAGGAGCCAGACAGGAACGAAACCATACAGTATAACATTTACATAAAGTTCACTAACAGGCCAGGTGTGGTGGCTCACACCTGTAATCCTAGCACTTTGGGAGGCCAAGGCAGGTGGATCACGAAGTCAGGAGATCGAGATCATCCTGGCTAACACGGTGAAACCCTGTCTCTACTCAAAATCCAAAAAAATTAGCCGGGCGTGGTGGCGGGCGCCTGTAGTCCCAGCTACTTGGGAGGCTGAGGCAGGAGAATGGCGTGAACCCCGGAGGCGGAGCTTGCAGTGAGCCAAGATGGTGCCACTGCACTCCAGCCTGGGTGACACAGCAAGACTCCACCTCAAAAAAAAAAAAAAAAGTTCACAAACAGACAAAACTAGTCTGTGATGTTTTAGGTGAAGATAGTGGTTATCTTTGAGGAGAAAGTTCAGGACAGTGATGGGAAGGGCTCACAGTGGGGACCTCTCAGGTGCTGGCAATATTCTATTTGTTGGTCTGTTTGGTATTTACATGGATATTTCCTTCACTTTGTGATCATTCATTAACCCTTTTTTCTGATTAGAAAAAAAAGTGCAGCTTCCTGCCAGCCTTCTTTGAATTTTACATAAACTCATTCTTTGAGGCTGAAACAAATCTGACTGATTTTCAACAGAAAAATAAAATATAAAAACTGTTCTTCTTGGAGTTGTTTCTAAACAGAACATCAGAACTGTCTGAATCAGGAGAATCATCTATTTCGGAAAAATTGTTTTCATCAAATGAATCTTCGGCCAGCAAGTGTTGGAGAACGCTGTTAACCTCACACGTAGGAACGCCACATTTTCTAGGATTTGACATTTTCAGTGACTGAGAATTACTATATTTTTTAAATGGAAATAACACTACCAAAAACAGAAGCTATAAATACAATGATTTTGTATTCAAAGCTGATATACTAGAGCAATGCAATAATAATAATAAAAGCAAGATATTTCATGGCAAAGTTATCTCAGGATAAATGCTGCAGCCGCCAGTGCCGATGGTAGTATTCTCGGGAAAAACGAGAAAAGGGTTAAGCTGTGTACACTGAGGATTGGTATACTTTCTTGGTCCTGGATGAAGCCTACCCTTTCTGGACTGATTCTTTGTGAATAATGCTTACCTGCACACTGGGAGGGTGGGGTGGAGCCTTGGGAAGTTCATGCAATTTGCGATGGGGATGAGCCTGGCCTGTCCTGTTCCTGTGTGGTGACCTGGGATTCAATCTGTGAGGCAGGAAACCTGCTAGCAGGACTCTCTGGCACTTTGCTGAGAGTTTTTTTTTTTTCCTTTTTGCCCAATAAATTTCATTTTCCTCACACTTCTGTGTGTCCGCGAGCCTCATCTTTCCTGGCCATGTGACAAGAGCCTGGTTTTAGCTGAACTAAGAAGAAAGTTCTGCAACATCTGGTGCACTCTAATTAAACATTTCATTAAAAAACAATTACAACATTTGCCATACCCCTTTCAATATTATCCTCTACTATGCATAGGGGGCTTTCTGAGACTGTCTTTATATCTCCTGGTGAAACAAAGGTGGCAAAGATAGCTGTCAACCAAACCTGCACTCCCCTTCAGGGGTACACAGATCAAACTCAGAACTGATGGCCAGCTCAGGACTACATTTCCCAGCCTCCACTGCAGCCTTTCTGATCATATCTGGTTTTCATTAATAAGCAAAGGGATAAGTGTCACTCTGGGCCAAGACTTTCAAGAAACAAAGCAAGTATTCCTCCGCATACCATCTTTTCCTTTTCAGCAGCTAAACACAGACAGTGATGGAGATACAAAGTCATAAGAGAGAAGAGGCCTGACTTGCTACATGGAAGAGAGCTGTCTGCTGACCAGGAATACCTAACTTGAGTGGTTATATGAGCAAATGAAAACTTTCATCATGCTGAAGTCACTAAATTTGGGGCTTCTATTTATTCACTGTAGCTTATGCTATCCAAAATTACTTTCCTGGTATTTCTCTAGGGAAAAATTTGAATTTTCTTCTCTCTCCTTTTTTTTTTTCCGTTTCTTCCCTCACCCCCTCCCCCTCCCCCCTCACCCCCTCCTCCTCCCCCTGCCCCCCTCCCCCTCCCCCTGCCCCCCTCCCCCCGCCCCTCCCCGCCGTCTGTCTTTCTCTTTTTCTCTCTCTCTCTCCTTTCCTTTCTTTTTATAAAATTTTTATTCAGGTGGCAGTTGATTTTGATTTTGTTACTACCACTGTGTTACATTTTTCTAAGATCTGATTTATAACAGTTTGAAAACTATTCTGTCATGTCTAATCTGCTATTTAATTCATTGATTTAATTTATTGCAATTACTTTACCTTTTATGTTTCCAGAAGTTCTACTTGGTTTGTCTTTGAAACTGCCAGATCAGTTCTTTAAGAGTTGCTTATTTCCAGAAGAAGGTACTTCTAATCATGTCTTTTTTTTTTAAATATAGTAGAGAACAGTTGTTTTATGATCTCTTTTTGGTAATTCCAATATCTAAACAATTTTGAGTCTACACCATCAGTTGTTTCTGCTGCTTCTTGGTCATGGTACCAGATTTCCTGGTGTGCTCAGTTACTATTGCTGTAAATACTCATTTTCCTTAGAAAATTTTTTGTGAAACTTCTTTGAAACAGGCAAGAAGAGATAATTTTCTTTTGCCTCAGCCAGGTGTTGGGGGCACTACTAACTAATTCTGGCCAATTTTTAAATGAATTAGCAAATCAAGTTGTAATTGACCACCAGGTGTTTTGGATGTGTTTGGGAAATACACACAAGGGAAAGATTGTGATTACAACTTCCTAGGGATAGTTTTCACCTGTTCTGTTCAATGTCAAACAAACAAACATTTCCCTGCAGTCTCCTGGAACTAGAGTGGAAAATTTACATCTAATTCACTTTCCCTTAAGAGTTTGACCCTTTGGGATTCCCATTTTATGACAGAAGCATCTTCTCTTAGATGTGCACTTTGAGCAGTCTTTTGGGTTTGTTTGTTGTTTCTAGTTTGAATACCCTTCAGTTACAAAGAATGTTTGCCTATTTGCCAAATGCCCTCAAGGATAACATTGCTTCAAGGCTCTGCTTACCTCTCTCAGATCCTTTAGACTGTGGCCTCCTAATCTCTTATAACCTGGTCATTTCTTTGATGCTGTTTGAGCATAACTTTTAATGAATATGTTCTCCATAAATTTTAGGTTTTAGCAGGAGAATTGGTCCTAATAACATAACCTGCCATAATATTAGAAAGCGCTAAATAAAGATTCTTGGGGAAAAACAGACAAACAATAAGAGAAAATCTAATATTGACCTGAAATTTAAAGTTCTAAACTATGTCTTAAAACATAGGAGTTAGAGGACAGGGTGGAAGGAGAAAATAAAAATATTCTAATTAGCATTGGGGAAGTAGGTCAGTAAGAAAGCATCTTAATGGGGAAAGGTGGGAGTTTCGTACTTCTGTAGAACAGTGGAAAATATACATTATTAGGAGAGTCAAAACATGAAATGCCACTAGCAGAATGAAAAAAATACAGTCGTATTTTCAAAAGATAAGAAAAAAATAGAATGACAAAATCAGCTACAAAATAAAACTAAATAAAGAAGAATCACAAAGTAAATAAATATTAAACATAAAGATGGGCCTAATTAAGTATCATATGTTAAAGTAAATGTGGACAGAATGAATTATCCCATTAAATAACTAAGACTGTCATATTGAGTTAAAAAACAAAACCCAGATATATGCTGTTTATAAGGAGAATTCTTAAAAATGGAAAAGAAATTTTGAAAATAAAAGGATAAACAAAGAGATGTCAAGCAAATGCAAACAAAAAGAAAGCAGGAATAACAATATTAATATCATACAGGGTGGAACTTAAGGTTAAACGCACCAAACAAAATAAGAGGAACACTGTGTAATAATAAAAGACAATTTATGAAGAAGAAACAATAATCATAAGCCTGCATGTCCTATAAAAATATAGCACCTAAGTATACAATATTATTAGAGGTTCAAATAATCTTTGGCTTAAAAAACAACTATCATGAAAATAGTTCAATGTTTTTTCCTTCTGAATCAGATGGTTCTGGTATACCAAAAAAAAACAAAACAACAACAACAACAAAAAACTAAAGTTCTTTGGGCACAAAATAACTAAGGAATATATAAAAACATATATGTTTTCCCTCATGTCCATAGACCCTCTACTGAAATCAATTACATAATTGGCCACAAATAAAGTTTACAAATTCAAAGAGGCAGAGTGTTTTTAGGCTATATTATCTGAATATAATCCAATAAACTTAGAAATAAGGAATATGAGTGGAAAAAACCTTTAATAGTTGGAAATTAGGAAACATACTTCTAAATAACTCTTGGAACAAAGAAATAGGAAATCAAAATTGAAAACACAAGCTAGCTGGATTAAAAAAAAGAATATATCATACCAAAATATGTATATCTGTAGAAGCTATCCTGAAAGTAAAATTAATAGCCCTAAGTGCTTTCATTAGTGCAGATAAGAATTAGAGTTAATTTATTTGAAAATAGAAGTAGAAGAAAAGTAATAAATCAACAAGTTTGATTTGGGGGTAAGAAGAAGCAATAAAATAGGCAAACTTCTAGCAAATGCAATCAGGGAAAAAAGGAAAACTAAAGAAAGTAAAATTAAAATCAAGATATGGAACATAGTAACAATTGCAGAGGGTAAGTAAATATCACATTCCAATCAATCCATAAGATTTCTAACTGATGAAATTCATCATGATTTGAAAACTGTGAAATCACTAAAATGTTTCTCCCCAAAGGCCTGTAAACCTGAATAGATTAGAAGGAACTGAAAAGATTTTCAAAGAATTTACCATCTAACAAGATTCAGGGCTAATGTGTCAAGAAAGCGAAGACCAAAAATTTTTAAGACTATATAAATATTTCAGGGTCCTGATCCATTATTTAAATTAATAAAAACTAATTATTATAGCAGAAAAGAGAAATTATAGGCCATTCTAATGTATGACGTTTAAAAAATCCTCAATAAAATACTCAGAAAAAGAATTCATCAGAATATTAAAAGAATACTCTTAACAAGATTTAGCTAAAGGACATAAATGATTTAATAAAAAGAAATACAATAATTAAATGCACCACACTTTTTTTCTCCCCAGTTGTAAGGCAATCATAAAATTCACACTATAACTAATAAAAACAGAAATAAAAACTATTAATAAAGGAAACTTTCTTTAATTGTAAATTAGAAAATGCTGTGAGGGGTCTTTTAGAAGTTCATGAAAATGCATATTATGAAAAAACTTTGCATGGATTTCAAAATCTTTTTGCATCAAGATAAACTCATACTAACTTGTTATAACATTTCTGAATAAGATCTACTGTGAGTCACTAAGATGAATATGACATCAATTTGAAAAGTCCCTATTCAGAACAACATGAATTCTGCTAAAATTGAGGCAAGAACAAAATCAAATTTATGGTAAAGCTTTTGTAGAAGAATAATGAAAAATCGTTGATTCTTTATGAAAAGTTTACAGGGACAATGCCCCAAAGAAAACAGCAGTTTACAAAGGATAGGTTTATTATAAGAAGAGACAAGACAATTATGAAGATGAGGCGAGCAGCAGCAAACCATTCACATCAATTTGTGAGAACAACAATTAATCTAGTTCATGCCCTAATTGAAGAGGACTGATGATTAACAGCAGAAATAAGAGCCAACACCACAGACATCTCAATTGGTTCAGCTTATATAATTCTGACTGAAAAAGTTAACCAAACTTTTCACTCAATAGCTATCAAAACCATTGTGCCTAGGTCAACTGTAGAGAAGAGCAGAGATTTACATAGAAATTCTAAATTAGTGGGATCAAGATGCTGAAGCATTTCTTTAAAGTATATAACAGGAAATCAAATATGGCTTTCCTAATACTATCCTGAAGACAATGAGCAATCAAAGCAGTGGCTACCAAGAGGCAGAAGTGGTCTGGTCAAAGCAAAAGCGGAAGGATGGGTCAAGAGCAAGGATCATGGCCAAGGGTTCTGTGGGATGCTCAAGGCATTTTGCTTGCTGACATCTAGAGAGCCAAAGAAAAATAACACTTGCTTATTATAAGAGTGTTTTGAGAAAGTTAGCCAAATCTTTAGCAGAGAAACGCCCAGGAAAGCTTCCCCAAGAGAATCCTTCTCCACCACGACAATGCTCCTGCTCATTCGTCTCATCAATCGAGGACGATTTTGCAGGAGTTTCGATGAGAAATCATTAGGCATCCACTTTACAGTCTTGATTTGGCTCCTTCTGACTTCTTTTTGTTTCCCAATTAAAAAAAAAATATTTAACAGGCACCTGTTTTTCTTCAGTTAATAATGTGAAAAAGGCTGCATGGACATGCTTAAATATCCAGGATCTTCAGCTCCTTAGGGATGGACTAAATAGCTGGTATCAACACTTTAAAAAGTGTCTTGAACATGATGAAGCTTATATTGAGAAATAAAGTTTGTGTTTTTTTATCTTTCAATTTTATTTTCCACAAACTTTTCAAAGTACCCTTGTATGCAAGGATTACTACCTTCATGTTACTTAGTACAAAAGTCTCTACACTTGTGGTGGGTGGCCAGTAAATGTTCATTCAATTGAACTAAATGCTTAATGCCAAATGAATGGTCTATGCAGTAAATAGTCTAGTTTCAGAGGACAGAAACTCACTAAAGCCTGCATTGGTCAAGCATGAGAAAAGAGGTTAGATTCAGCATCATTTCCATTTACAAATCAAAGAGGAAGGCATTCCCAAAGAGGGGATGTCAGAAGCACAAAATTCAGAGTAACAGAATTAAGAAACAGTTATAAGACTGTTATTTATCCTGCCAGCACAGGGAGCCATTGACATTTTTGTCAGGGGTGTGAAATGTACCAAGTTCTATTTTAGGGATATTCATTTGAAGGGAGTACGGATTCCAACACAAGCGGGCAGTATGATGTATTAACAGTCTATATTGTAATAGTTCAGGTCAGGGCCAGTGTTCTACAGAAGAGGGAATTGGAGAGAAGGGGTAGGTTCTGCTCTGTGAAAAGCCTATACATTAGTCCTCCATTATTCAGTTTCTCTTTCTGCAGCTGTCACTTAGTGGCCCTCTCTGTTATCAGATCTATTGACACAATATTATGGAACTTGTACTCAAGTAACCCTTATTTGACTTAGTAACGACTCCGAAGCACAAGAGTGGTGATGCTGGCAATTTGGATATCCCGAAGAGAAATAATAAAGTGCTTTCTGGGCTGGGTGTGGTGGTTCATGCCTGTAACCCCAGCACTTTGGAAGGCTGAGGCAGGCAGATCACCTGAGGTCAGGAGTTCGAGACCAGCCTGGCCAGCATGGTGAAATCTCATCTCTACTAAAAATACAAAAATTAGCTGGGCATGGTGGCTGGTACCTTTAATCCCAGCTACTCGGGAGGCTGGGGCAGGAGAATCACTTGAACCTGGGAGGCAGAGGTTGCAGTAAGCCAAGATTACAACACTGCACTCCGGCCTGGGCAACAGAGTGAGACTCTGTCTCAATAATAATAATAATCATAAATAAATAAAGTGCTTCCTTTAAGTAAAATGTGACCTTGGCTAGGGTCTGTTACTATTCATAGTTTCAAGCTCCTGCTGAGGGTCTTGGAAGGTATCCCCAGAGGATAAGTGCGGACTGCTATAGTGTCCTTCCCCACCCCAAATCCCTGACTTCATTTTCTACATCAGTTCAAAGACAGGCACCTGACACCTTCCTCTCTCTGCTTCTCCACGGCCACACCATCTTCAAGTCTTGTTGATTTTACATCATAACTCTCTCAAATCATCTGCTATGTCTCTTTGTTGCCACCACTTGCATCCTTTCCCATCTGGACTGTTATAAGTTCTCAGCTGCTTTTCCACATCTTCTCCAGCCCCCTTAAAATCTGTTCTTCAAATCAAACATTGGATGATTTTAACTGAAATTGTAATATTCCTCCTCTCTCTCTCTCTCTCTCTCTCTCTCTCTCTCACACACACACACACACACACACACACACACACACACAGAGACAGACACACCCTACAGGCTAAGTATCCCTTATCTCAAATGTTTGGGAGAAGAGGCATCTCCAATTTTGGATTTTGAAGTACTTCCATATACATAATAAGGTATCTTAAGGATGGAACTCAAGTCTAAACATAAAATTCCTCTGTGTTTCGTATACACCTTATCCACCTAGCTTGAAAGTAATTTTATAAAATATTTTAAATTATTTTGTGCATGAAGCTGAGTTTGTGTACATCAGACCATCAGAAGGCAACCTCAGCCAGCCATGTGGTTCTATGTCAACACTCAAAGATTTGGATTTTAGAGCATTTTGGATTATCTGGGTTAGGGATGTTCAACCTGTACTAGTATGCTGTAGCTAGTAGTTGCCAGTAACTAGTCATTGAGCTGCTAGGATATCCAGGCACAATTGTAGACATCGAAAACGGCAGTTTTCCTTGCCCCACAGAGGTACTATCTAGTACAGCAGGCAGAAAATAAAGAAAAGAGTAAAAAAACCAATTCAGTTATGAATAAATATTAGCATGAGCAATCAAGCAGGATCAAGAGATAGAGCAGGATGAGGAAAATTCTTTGGGCCTGGGGAGCCAGGGGAGGTTTCCATGAGTGGTACATTTGAGCAGGTGTTGATTAAATGTTTAACAAAGATGTAGCGATGGATGGAAAGAAGAAAATTGGGGGCTACAGCACATCCACCTTCACATGCTGACTGTGGTTTCACAAGGGGTTTACCTGATTTTTGGAAGATTTTTAAACCTGCAGCTTGATTTCAATCACTGTAACTTCATTTATGCTGTAAGCACTGAGAAGATAATAAACATTCTCCCAGGGCTCAAGTGATCAGGTTTGTCTGGTTAATTTTAGAATGTTAAAAAAAAAGTTGGACCACAAGAATAGGAACTATATTGGAAACTACATTCTCAAGGAGACCTTTTTTTAGGTAAATAAAAGTCACTTGGCTCTTAGTGGCTGTATTACACATAGTTTCCTCAGACTTTTCTAGTACTAAACCCTGTGGAAATATATATAACTGACTTAGAAAAATAAAATGTGGCTCTTATTCTGCCTGTCCCTTTGTTGTTGTTGGTTTTTCCACTTCTAGAAGCTTTCATAAACAATTCTCAGGGCAATTTAAATTAGAGAAAGAGCCTCCAGCCCCTGGACCAAACCTCCGCTTTCAGCATAATTCTAGAAAACATGTCACAATCCAAATAAGAAAATTAACCCATTTTCCCCTATTAAAGCCAATTTTTGCCTAAATAAATGAAATATGAATTTGAACATTTTATGTCCAAATGTCTTGGGAATTTTAGAAGATTACCCATTGTACAAAATAAGACCTCTTCTCAGAGAGTTGGCTTTCTGGTATATAGGTAACTTCATGATAAAACTCAATATCCTATTTTGACAGGATATCCCAAAAAAGATCCTTCACAAAAGTTACTCAAGTCCCAAGAGAGGAACCATAATTGGGGTTCAGTTAAGAAAAAAACAGGCCAGGTGCAGTGGCTCACACCTATAATCCCAGCACTTTGGAGGCCAAGGTGGGTGGATCTCTTAAGGCCAGGAGTTTGAGACCAGCCTGGCCAATATGGCTAAACCCTGTCTCTACAAAAAAAAAAAAAAAAAGTAGCCAGATATGTTAGCACACACCTGTAAATCTCAGCTACTCAGGGAGGCTGAGGCATAAGAATTGCTTGAACCTGGGAGGCGGAGGTTTCAGTGAGCCAAGATCATGCCACTGTACTCCAGCCTGGGCAACAGAACGAGACTCTGTCTCAAAAAAAAAAGAATGATTGTGTTAAAATTCATTAATATAAGAAAATTTAGAGGCTGTTGTAATCAATTTGTAAAACGTGAGATAAACACCAAAAATGCCAGAAGCTTTGAATAAACCATTCCACGCAATAAAAAGGATTTTTTGCAAATGGAAATGCAAATGGGACAACAGAAAAAACTCCAGAGATCATTTCTTGCAGACATGCAGCATTTCACAGAACAAATTTTACTTAAGAAACATGTAATCAAGGGGTGTGAAGAAGGGCAAAAAAGGGTGATAATTTTTTTCCATTTTAGAAGCAGGTCATTTTTTCAATTTAAATTTAGATTTTTCTATTAATATATTATCAGTAGGAAAGCTATTCCAAAAATAATTTGAGGAACAAGTTGTAAAAGACTCCAGAGCCAATTAAAAAAAAAAAAAGACTATTTTTAAAAACACATCAAATAAGTTTGATTTTGGAAGTAATGAAAATGTTCTAAAACTGTAGTGATGGTTGTATAATTCTGGAAATATACTAAAAACATTGAATTGCACACTATACGTGTTTTAAATTAGTTGATTGTATGGTATGTGATATATGTGTATATGTATATTTTCCAAACAGTTTTATTTTAAAATATTTGATTGACAAATAAAATGGTAAATATTCAACGTGATGATTTGATAAATGTATACATTGTATATTGATTACCACAATCAAATTAACGAACACATCCATCACCACACATAGTTACTATTTGTGGGGGTGCTCAGCAGGGACACTTAAAATCTATTCTGTTATCAAATTTCAAATAAGCAATACAGAATTATTAACCATAGTCACCATGTGTACATGAGATCCAGAGAACTTATCTATCTTGTAGTTGAAAGTTTGCACCCTTTGACCAACATGTCCCCAGTTTTTATGTGGTCAGAAGCAAGGCTGGGCTGTGAGAATTTCAAAGAACCCAGATGCTTATAGGGACAGATTTGTAACAGGCCCTCACATACAGTAGACATTGAGATGAATTAGGTAGGATCCAGGGACAGTGAATCTTTTCATCTCTTTTATTTTCCTGTGTCTTGTCTCCTGCTTTCCCTAAGTCTGCTCTCCACCGCACACCGTTCTTTTCCACAGTTGTCAATGTTGTCTTGATGATCTAGTCTTCTAAATCGTTCATAGTATTGAATTAAATATTGCACGAACTACCTGTTACAATTTTTTTAGTTCTCGATTCTCTAGTTAAAACCTTTAGCTTGAAAAACTGTTTATCAGCCAGGAGTGGTGGCTCCCGCCTGTAATCCCAGCACTTTGGGAAGCCAAGGCAGAAGGATTGCTTGAGCTCAGGAGTTTGAGACCAGCCCAGGCAACATAGCGAGACCTCATCTCTAAAAAACATTTTTAAAAATCAACTGAGCATGGTGGCACGTGCCTGTAGTCCCAGCTACTGGGGAGACCAAAGTGGGAGGATGGTTTGAGTACAGGATGTTGAGGCAGCAGTGAGCTGCACTCCAGCCTGGGCGACAGACAGAGGCTTCATATCTTAAAAAAAAAAAAGAAAAGAAAGAAAAAAGGGAAAAGAAAGAAAAAAAACTTTCATGATTTTTATTTTCTGACTTTTAAAAATGAAAAACTATGTTGCCTTTTTATCTGAGCAATAATTTGTGTGTGTGTGTGTGTGTGTGTGTGTGTGTGTGTGTGTGTGTGTTTCAGGAAACTTCAAGAAAGGTGCCATATGAAACATCTCAGAGTTTGATTTTTTGTTAATCCATAAACATGCTAGTTGGGGAGTTCAGTCAGGAAAACAGAAACAGACAGGTCATTTTCTTGATTTAAGTGATGTCAAAATTATTTCTGGGTCCCAGATATTTGGGAAGAATCATGAGTATTTGAGCTCTGGCCACATGAAACTCATTTCACACTATACTCAAACTTCATAGACATGGTTCCTCCTTAAATAGGACCATGCCTTTAAAACCCAGAGTTTCAGACTTAGAAAACAATTTCAACCAGAGGGAGAATTCTTGCGAGGTCAAGAGACTCAATGTCATAGACATCTATGGTAGTGAACTTGTTTCATAAATCTTTGCCATGTAAATGAAGTCACCAAGCTTACTGGAAAATGCAGCTGAAACCCCCTATTTTATAAGAATGTGGTAGATTTGTTGGAAGGGGAATATGAGGCTTACTCCTCTCCTTTCCTCCCTCCCTCCTCCATGCAGAACAAACTGGCTCCAGGAGAAGCACTCCCCAAAGGTCCATCATTTCGTGAAGGCCTTTTTTTTTTTTCAGGCATGAGCTCATCACTTTCAGTTAAATAGTAATAAATGATTTGTAAGGAGCAACTTACATCAGTCCTTATAAATAACCACCCACTGCTGCATTTGACTTCCTTGAAATGTTGAGTCAGAGGCTGGATGCGCACAGGGTACCAGCTCTGCAATCTCTCAGTCCCTTGATGCCAGACAAGTTCGAGTAAGCCTCAGAGCCTGCCAAGGGGACAGGGGCACTGCCTTTCACAGATACAGAACCTCTTTAGGCCACTAAGCCCTGGGCAGAAAAGGCAAAGGCAGCGTGGACCATGTTCCTGGGGTCATGCAGTTGCCATAGACTTTTCCTATTGCTTCTGCCATGAATAAGTGAACTGAAATCTCCTTTCTACTCTCAGAGCCCTTCATAAACCATGTTTCTCACAGGCTACTCTCAAAAGTCCTCAGATATAAAGGGCAGACTTTCTCATTGTCAGCTACTTTGGGGAAGGCACTTCATATCCCATACTGAGCAGTAATGTGTGCCTCACTTCCCTGCTGCTTAACTGTGTGGAAAGCGAGTGACCTTATTTACAAATAGGGCTAGAATTCAAGGGTTCGAAAGGGCAACACATGGCTTTTCAACTTAACCTATCAGGCAATGACCCCAAATTTTTATCAAAAAGAATGACTTATTGGAAAGAATGTAAAGAATGGAGGCTGAGCATCAAAAGAACTCGACTTGAGGTTTATCTTCACCCTTTACTAACCAAGGCTTCTCAGCAGTCTTGCTCCAACTTGGCCAAGACATGGAAGCCCTGGACACACAGCGTCCTCCACTGTCAACTTAGATTATCTAAAATGCCCCTTGCGCCCATCTCACAGGCTTATAGAATCACGTGAGAGTGCCAGCACACTTTGGACGTATAAAGCAGCGTGCAAATGTTAGGTAGATAGACCACAAACCCACGAAGGGTCTGAAGCTATTTCCAACACGTAGATATAGAATTCGTAGCTCTAGACTCATAGTGCCCATCCTGCAGTAGATTGAATTGTTAACCCCAATCCTGTATGCCTTTCTGCAACCATATAGTCTTGACTATAGAACTTTGCAATTCTTTCAACTAAAGGCAGAGTATGCTTCCCCTAGGATGACCAACTATCCTGGTTTTCCCAGGACTGAGAGATTTCTCAGGATGTAGCTTTCCATGCTAAAAAACCAGGAAAGTTCCTGGAAACTGGGATGGATTAGACTTTTCCACTTCTTGTATTTGGGCTTGGCCAAGCAACTTGCATTGGCCAATGAGATTCTAGCAAATATGACATGAGCAAAGTCTGAAATATGCTTAAGTGGGGATATTTGAGCTCCTGCACCTCTGCCATTGCTATGAAAAGAGCTTTCCTCCTCTGAGTCGCTGCTGTCCTTTCTACCTAGGTCCCAGAATGAACATATATAAAACAGACCTCACTGTAACCTGCAGCCCAGATGGACCAGTCTGGATAGCTTAGGTTAGTCAACTCCCAACAAACACAGAGATATGTGAATAAGAATTAATGTTTGTTGTTTTAAGCCACTGGCTGTTGGGAGTGATTTGTTACATAGCAGTAGCTAACTGATATATATCATGTTTCTTCTGTCCAAGGCCACCTTTTGCTTTCTCTGTTCTCATCTATTTGCCCTACATTTTTATTATTTTGGGGATGATAGATAAGAGATATGGTTTGACTCTATGTTGAGCTGTAATTCCCAATGTTGGGGGAGGGACCTGGTGGGAGGTGACTGGATCATGGGGGTGGATTTCCCTGTTGCTGTTCTCCTGACAGTGAGTGAGTTTTCACAAGACCTTATGATTTAAAAGTGTGTGGCATTTCCCCTGTCACTCTCTCTCTCTCTCTCTCACTGCCATGTGAAGATGTGCTTGCTTCCCCTTCACCCCTATGCCATGATTATAAGTTTTCTGAGGCTCCCCAGCCATGCCACCTATACAGCCTGTGGAACTGTGAGTCAAATAAACCTCTTTTCTTTATAAATTACTCAGTCTCAGGTAGTTCTTTATAGCAGTGTGAGAACAAACTAGTGCAATAAGTCATGTTTTGTGGCATAGGCTTCTCAGCACCTCTCTGTCCACTGTACAGAAGAAAAACGCTAGCTTTGTGATTATTTGTTTTATAAACTGGAAGAAAGAATATATTAATGGATGAGTGTAAACCTCAGACACTTGGTGGTGTTATGATATATCCCCCTCAAAGAAGTATTCTGGATATCAGAAAGTGAATTATTACAATTTTCTGTTGCTGGGACATCCATTTCAAATACAGGTTTAACTTTCTCATAGCAGAAGCAGGCTCAGTCACCTTGACAGTTTCCAGTTCTACATCACACCCAAATGGCTCGAACCAGTGCCAGACATAAGAACTCAGCAGCACCTCTTCCACCTACCAGCCTGGGCTACCCGCTTTCCCACTGCTTCCTTTAAAAGGACCATCTCAGCCTGGCGTGGCGGCTCACACCTATAATCCTAGCACTTTGGGAGGCTGAGGCAGGCGGATCACTTGAGGTCAGGAGTTTGAGAACAGCCTGGCCAAAATGGTGAAACCGTGTCTCTACTAAAAATAAAAAAAAATTAGCCAGGCATAGTGGTGCACATCTGTAATCCCAGCTACTCAGGAGGCTGAGGCAGGAGAATCACTTGAACCCAGGAGGCGGAGGTTGCAGTGAGTCGAGATCGTGCCATTGCACTCCAGCCTGGGTGACAAGAGCGAAACTGCATCTCAAAAAAAAAAAAAAAAAAAAAGAACTATCTGGCATTTGTTCAAAAACATCAAGTGACCCACATCCTACTCCCTCATATTTACTGCCAATTGTTAAGCATTTCTCTCTCTCTCTTCCTGACTCTTCATTCCTGCCTCCTGTGACCAAGGGATGGAGGACTGCCCTCCCAACTCATTGCTTCCTCTCTGCCCAGGATCTGTGAGTAAAAATCTTTTAACATGTTTCCTATTGTGGTGGTGTACTGAATCTGTGCCTTCCATATGAAGAATGAGGGGCTGTCCCAGGCCAGGTTTTCCCCCAGGACACTGAAGAGAACATGAGGTCAAGCTCCTAGCCAAGAGCAATGGTCAGGCAGGCATAAACTGGACATGGGTCAGACAAGAGCCACAAGGGCATCTGCCAGTAAAAACAAGTTTCCCATGTGAGGGACCCCCTGGTCATGGGTCGGACAACTAAGCATTAGGCTGTCTGCCAGGTGAAAGAAATATCCGTGAAAGACACACTGCAGACTCCAACGCCCAGCTCCCCATCACTTCCCATTAGGGCAGGCTTGCTAGCCACGCTGGTCCTGGAGATCCAATTTAACTAGAGGGTCTCAAAACACACGTCAAAGGAATAAGCTTGTGATTCCAAAAGAGTAGATGCTTAGAGACACGTCTGACCCCATGCTCCATATCTTTTCACAAACACCTATTAAATATAAAAATATGGAAAATTCCCATGAGTGCCAGAAGCTTTGGATAGGCATAATCATTTGTCCCTAAAATATTCATGTTCACACTTAGATTTTTAAAAATCTCCTCTTTTGCAGTGTAGAAAACTTTGTTAATACTTTGTTAATACTTGAGCTACCCCTCTCTTATTATTTTTGTGATGTCAATTTCAGCTTTCTTAAAAAGTAGATTTCCATAAGTCCTCCAATACCAAGCAGGCACACAATATAATTAATGATTATCATTATGTCATTGTTAAAATCATGCCTCTAATGTATATAAAATAACTTGGCTTATTCATGATATATTCAGAGGTTATTTCAAATCAGTATAATCCTATTTGGGGGAACTATCTCTGTGTGCATATAGGCATAGACAAGTTACAGTTAAATGTGGTTATTGGCCGGGCGCAGTAGCTCATGCCTGTAATCTCAACACTTTGGGAGGCCAAGGCGGGCAGATCACATGAGGTCAGGAGTTTGAGACCAGCCTGGCCAATATGAGGAAACCCCGCCTCTACGAAAAATACAAAAATTAGCCGGGGCTGGTGGCACATGCCTGTAATCCCAGCTACTTGGGAGGCTGAGGCAGGAGAATCTCTTGAACCCAGGAGGAGGCGGTTACAGTGAGGCAAGATTGCGCCACTGCACTCCAGCCTGGGCAACAGAGCAAGACTCCATCTCAAACAAACAAACAAACAAACAAAATGTAGTTATCATTTGGTGCTACAAATGCATGTCATATTTATTTTCTTCTTTTCACGTGACCTTATTTAATTTTTCCAAAAATTATGAATTTTATCATATAGGAAAAAATTTTTAAAGAATCAAAGCATTTTAGAGAGTAATGCTTCACCTTTCTCTTCTCTTTCCCAAGACCCTCAGGGGCTAGAAACCCACCTGCTCATCTGCCTGCCATGTCCTAGGCCAGTCCTCTCTCTGAAGCCCAGAGTTCCATTTTCCTCAACCTTCCCAGAGTGACTGCTGAACTTTTACTCCATAGCCAGGCTGGGAGTAGACCTTAGGTTCCTTAGACTTCTTGATGGATGAGGAATGAGTCTGAGAAGGCATGAGGCAGATGGAGAGAGAAAAGAGAGGGTGGGCCTTGGGCCCTGACTCTGGGGTGGGCATTCAGGCCATCGAGATCCTATTGCCAAGGAATCAATCCAAGACCTTTGTGTGTGTGTGTGTGTGTGTGTTTGTGTGTAGGATTAATTCAGTGTCAGAAAAAAATTGTTAACATTGGCTTTGTTTCTGGGTTGTTGGAGCCCTAACAAAGAGGAGAAAAATCTGTAAAGGCTCAGCTCAACTGTGTAAAGAAACACAAATTACAGGCATTTACGTGATCTGGTCACCATTCATTTGAAAAAGCCTCCCAGCACAATAACAATTATCCATTTTGTTAAATATGTGGATGTTGCCAGATTAATTCTGTTGTAAATTTTAATTAATTGCAACACAAAACTGTTGGCCTGTGCTCAGACATCACAGTTGGCTGTCCCTGAGGCATTATCATCTGCTCCCAACTTTGAGAAACTTCTGAGAACAGTGATTGTAATGGCAAGATGAGTCCAAATGCTTCAGACCACTTAATTGCTTTTTGTGTGATTATCACTACAGTAGTGACCCAGTAAATCTCCCCAAAATTTAAATAACCAAGCTGTACTAATTCTTTTTCAAAAAGCTAAAACACATTTCTTATTTTTTCTAACATTTCTCTCAATTACATATGGGTCATCATTTTGCACCAATATACCAACCAGATGGCTTATATTCATCTTATTTACACTATTTTTCCAGCCAAACAGTATTAATCCAACACTGTAAACTGATCAATGTAAACGTCTTGCTGCCCAAGACCTACAGCAGCCGATTCTCTTCCTTCTTGCCCCTGGTTGGGTCACCTCATGGTCCTCCATCCATCTGTCCAGTCTCTTCATCCTCGAACCGTTTCATGCCTCTCCAGTGTCTTCTCTCTTTTCCACTGAAGCCTTTGTGGGTGGTCTTCACAGCCCAGACTTGGCATCATCTCTAGTTCAGAACATGTCTTTGTCTTGATGTGGGCTAGTGAAAAGACCATTTGCTAAAAGAGAACCACCCACACATATAGAGAACCTGACCCAGCAGATGGATGATTCTGGAACTTAAAATGTCGATTGGTCCTTCTCTTATACATTTACTGCCGTCACAATGGTCATGCTTAGTCAATCAATCAATGCATATTTACTGAGAGGTTAAGAAGTGCCTAGGATTTTACTTGGACTATAAGAAATACTAAAGTAGCATAGCCCCTTATCTAGAGAACTGTATATTTATTCAGGACAGAAGAACTTGGAGGCAGGGAGCAGGGGAATGAGGAGGGAATTAACCTTCAAGAAACAAATAGAGAAAAAAATAACACACATGCATGCATGTACACACACACACACACACATCCCTACCTCAGTCAGATTGGCCACACACACAGTAAGATACAGTGAAGTAGGACAGAGTGAGTGACAAGCAGCAGGTAATCTGAGTGAGCTGTCCCACAGCCCACATCGGTTAAGGGCATCTTGCCATCCTGCTTTCTTGCAACTGTTCCTTGTACCATCCATGCCCATCTTTTCCACTTAGCTTATAAGCTCTTCCAAGGCAGGAGGAGCAGCTAGGATATTTTCCAAATGCTCCAGTGTTATGGAGCCCAGTATTAGTCTTTTAATTCATTTCAGTACCACCCCCATGCATAAATCCTCTCAAAACATCGTCTAATAGGTATTCTCTAAACAGAAAGAAATGAAACTTGAGCAGTCTTTAATTTGCTGGTTTTTCCAAATCTTGCACACAATTTATTGCAAAACAAGTCATTGAACTAGATCCTTTGTTAAACCTGCTTCAAATCTACTGAATTATATCTGGCTCCTTGTTTTGGACTTACAGAGAAGTAGCCAAATTTTAATGTCCTTTCTTCCCCCGGCAAGAAAAGCAGCCATCAAATGAAAAGAAGGGAAGACAGTGTTTGTTGAGGGCTGTGAGGAAACCCTTTTCCTAAATGCCCATTTTGGATGGCACTGGTTTCCTGTTTAAAATTTGTTTTCAAATGTAAATGTGAGCCCTAGAAAAAGTAATGTTATTATTATTTGAGGGGGAGACAGAATTCTTGATCAATTGTTCTGGCAGAGGAAAAGGAAAGGGGCAAGGAAGGGGAATTAAAGGAAATGACAATCCATCATGAAAGGGGCCATGGGGAATGCAGCAAGTGAGGATGCTGTAGGGCGCTGAGACATCAAACATGACTGACCACTCAAAGGTCAACCACAAGACGCTTGGGAACTGGAGCAGACGCTAAGAGCATGTGCCCAGCCTCATAGCAAGAGCCTGGAAAGAAAGGGGCTTGATAAAGAAGGGTCAGTCAAGAGGGAGGAGAAGCATTATGTCAATATTTAGACTACCACAGAGAGACAGTTGAAACCTGGAAGAGAGGGGTGGATTTGTGGTCCAGAAAGAAAGAATGAAGCCACCCCGGGGCCCAGTGTGAGGAAGCAAGTAGGTTCGCCTGAGGCCAACTTGAACATTCTAGATCTACACTAACGCCTTAAGTTACACTAAACAAGTTCAAATAATAATACTGCAGGATTAGTTTGTACCTCCAAGACTTCCACCTACTATAATGCAATATTTTCTGTCTCACAACTAGCAATCTTCACTATCTTTAGAGAAGAAACTCCCAGATCCTTGGGGGGTGGAACTTGAGATATTGCAATTTGGGCTTCACCTGAAGCCATTTCCTCCAAGAAGTGTCTGTTAAGAGTGCAAATAGCATTACAACCACAGAGGACCCTGGGCTGCTCTGAGTAGCGTGTGCTGGGCGTCCTCAGACTGGCCAGCCGTCGTCGGAGAAGGGCCAGGCGCAAGAGCAAGCCACATAGGCCTTGGCAGCGCAGGCTGGCCACCGGGGCAGAGCTCTGGAGGAATGAGCCTGTGATGAAACCACTATAAATCTCTGTTTAAAAATCCTTGTTAAGTTTTTTGTTTTGTTTTGTTTTGTTTAAATGTTGTTTAAACATCTTTGGTTCTGGAAGGGAGGCAGGCTCTTAGAAATCAGTTCTGAAGAAGTCCTTGACTGAAGCCGAGTGTGTCTGATGAAGTATTAGAATCTTGATAAAGAAAACATTAAACAGAAACTTAAGTGTTTAATGTAAAAACCTGGCAGCTGTGTGTTGGTTTTACTTAGTATCTACCTGCCGAGAGATGGAGGTTTTTCCCTTTGTTTTGGTTGGAAAATTCCTCTCTTTTGATTGGAAAAACATTGTCAGTGAGGCTCATTTTTTTTCAGTATAGAGATCCATCTCTCTAACTGTCATGTGCCCTGTTTGTATAGCTCAGAAAAAATGCACAGGCAATCTCAAAAACTTGGGAGCATAATTAAGGGCCAGTGAGTGTCTGCTCTGACTTACTTTTATCAGTCTAATGGAAAAATGCACCCATGGCTAAGAAAAAGAAAAACAATATAGACAGCTAGAAGAAGAAAATCGAAACAGTGTAAAAGCTCATGATGCCAACATGACATTGAAGGTTAAAAGTCAGGAGTCCATGTGTAGAAGAACAGTGCCTGCTATACAGTAGTTGCTCAATAAATGTTGAATTAAAGAGAGGTCGAAGCTTGAGAATAAGATAAATGATGTTATAGTAAGCCAATTCTAACTAGAAAAGTGTAACAGTTTTAGAAAATGCTTTGCATATGTTTATATATAGAAATGCTTTCCAAACATTTTCATGTCAATGCATACATGGGTAATAATACTAGGTTGGTGCAAAAGTAATTGCGGTTTTTGCCACTACTTTTAATGGCAAAATAATAGTAGTAGTACACTGAGTTAGATAAAATGGGATTCACACAGACAAAGGCAACAAGCTCAGGAGCTGCAGCCTGGGCCCCCACCACCACTCTAAAAGCTGACAATCAGTATCCTGGCAGCTCTCTGCCACCTCTGCACCACACCATTCATGTCTCAGCCCACTGTCTGGGAGCTCTCTGATATGGCAGGTCTTGAGATCTCTGTTTTTAACTTTCATAATGTTTCTTTTATAAAGAAATGCATGACATACAGAGTGGAATAATAGACACAGGAGACTCCAAAAGGTGGGAGTGTGGGAGGGGGGTGAGGAATGAAAAATTGCCTGTTGGATACAAAATTCACTATTCAGGTGATGGGTGCACTAAAAGCCTAGACTGCACCACTATGCAACATACCCACTGATCAAAGCTGCATGTGTACCCCCCTAAATCTATAAAACTTTAAACAATATAAAATTTAAAAAAGGAATGACAATCTCTCCCTGCTTGAAGCTCCATTACCACCTAATAAGAGCTTCTCCTAATCATAAACAAAGTATCTCAGAGGAAATGAGTTATCTCCTAATAAATCTCAAAACATACTTGCCCTGATATTATTCTCACCATTTTCCCCCTACCACTCAATTTGCTGTACATAACACTTTTACCAAGAAGAACCATAGGATGCTTCCTTTTGTAACATTCTAAACTGTCCTTTCTATTTTAAGTCTGAGATTTTTGGTTGGGGGCTTAGGCGATCACCTGTTCATGCCCAGCAAGTGTCAACTCTGGCAAACATGCTCACCAAACACCAGTTTTCTCTTCCATCTGGAGCACAACCAGCCTCTATTTTCTAGCAGCCTTTCTTGTAGTTAAAGTGATTCCGTGACTGGGTTCTCATCAATACAAAGTGAGTGATACTCAACTGACCACATCCAGCTCCCCCCAAATTAAAAATCAGATGTTCCACTTCTCTGCTCTCTTTCCCTTTGTGTGAGCTAGATGGAGATGGCAAGATAGTACCAGCCTGGGACCCTGAATCACTGCATGGAGTAAAGCTGCCCACCAGTTGGAAACAACTACCTTGAACTGTTATGTGAGGGAAAGTAAACTTCTACTGTCTTTGAGCCATTGAACAATATGGGGTCTGTTTGTTA
This sequence comes from Nomascus leucogenys, assembly GCF_006542625.1. Classification (NCBI taxonomy): domain Eukaryota; kingdom Metazoa; phylum Chordata; class Mammalia; order Primates; family Hylobatidae; genus Nomascus; species Nomascus leucogenys. The sequence goes on from NC_044399.1 coordinate 65,589,229, forward strand.
TAGCATCTAGCATGATCCTAACTAATACAACTCCATGGCCATGGGTCTGTGCAGGCCCACTCTCAGAGTCACTTTAATTCGTCATTCCCTTGGCCTCTCACATAACAGCATTTCAGTCATTCTACCTTATGTCTTTGTACACTTCTTCAGATGTCCTGGACAAAAGAACCCACTGCTCAGACCAACCACCAAGGGTGACTGCCACAATTGCCCCTCAGTTACCTGGCCCAGAACAGAACTCCCAGTTTCCTGGCTCCAGGGACTGACAGCTTTATCCCAGACCCATTCAAATGAGTGGAATCTCCCATCTGCTTTATTGGCTGACACCATAAAATGTCCTGACCTCAAATGAATTTTATGTATTTCTACAAACATAACATTTCTTGCCATTGTTTAATTTGAGATGTCTTAGGGATTTATTAATAGTTTCATAAAGATATTTTCTGTTTTATCTGACTGAAGTATTTGCCTAGGATAAAAAATATTCTTTTTTCCATGCATTTTTTATTCTCTATTTGCTCTTGGCATCCATGAGGCATTAACTCCACATTTGACTCAAACCCCAGGTAGAACACTCATTCCCAGGAATGGAAAACAAACAGGTCAGGCCCCAGAAGAAAGAAAATGAATATAGAGAGATTATTGTTTTGTGCGGTATCATGGTAAAAATGAAAATCATTTAGAATCAAACTAAAAAGATGTATCAGAATCGGCTCAGCCCTCACTACTCAACACGGACCAGCATCACTTGGGGGCTTGTCACAAATGCAGAATCTCAGGCCATGCTCCAGCCCTCCTGAATCAGTCTGCCTTTGAACAAGATTCCCAGGTGGTTTGTGTGCACATTCAAGTGTGAGAAGCCTGATCCAAGCACATAAAGAGCTGGTGGTACAGTATAACTCCCTCTAGTCATTTCCCAGCAAGGATCTTTAATCTGAATGGGAAAAAAATCAAGAGTTCTCCCATAACTTAACTGACTTTACTGAAGCTGACACTTTTCTGAATGCTCACAACCTAGCGAACCTCCCTGTAAGTAACTTAGGTCCCGCATTTACATATTAAAATTATTTCCACTTAAAAATGCAAAATGACTAATGATACGGTTTGGCTGTGTGTCCCCGCCCAAATCTCATGTTGAACGTAATCCCCACGTATTGGAGCAGGGGCCTGGTGGGAGGTGATTGAATCATGGGGGTAGACTTCCCCCTTGCTGTTCTCATGATAGTGAATGAGTTCTCACAAGATCTGGTTGTTTAAAAGTGTAGAGCACTTCTCTCTGTGCTCCCTCTCTCCTGCCGCCATGTGAAGACGTGATTGCTTCCCATTCGCCCTTCTGCCGTGATTGTAAGCTTCCTGAGGCCTCCCCAGCCATGCCTCCTGTACAGCCTGTGCAAGTGAGTCAATTAAACTTCTTTTCTTTATAAATTACTCAGTCTCCAGGGGCTCTTTATAGCAGTGTGAGAACAGACTAATGCAACAAATTAAGTGCTGGAGGAATCACTCATTTCCCATCTACCTGTTGTCTGTATGAATTTGCTGGAACTGTGCACTGGAGTAGGGAGGAGGGATAGGGGACTAATCTTGGAGGGAAGAGAAAAGGAGAGAAGGAAACATATATAAGCATTGTGGTATATGTCTTACTAGTATTTTTTTCTTATATATAATCTTAAATGACTTAAGGTGTACATAGTGTTTAAATTATATTTTTACTTAACAATATAAAATGAAAAATTCTCCATATAAATAAATACAACATGCTCAGTGGTTGTATGATAGTCTATCCTATGAATTCTTTACTATTTCTTAATCCATACCCTACTGCTGGACATTTAGTTGCTAATTCTTTTTGCCATTATAAAAATGTTTTGGGGATGATTTTTGAAGATAAATTTTAGCCCATATCTCTGATATCTCCTTTGAGAATCTCCTTTTAGAATTCTTTATGATGAAATCTTAATTTCCATCTGAAATTTACCTTATTTTGAGATAAGAAATAGTAAGCAATTATTTTTAGAAATAATTACACCACTACTAGATAGTCTATGAAGTTTAATGACACAATCACATCCCAATTTCTTATCCTTTTTCAACTAATCTCATGTTATTTTCAACTAATCTCATGTTATTTTCATTCTGTTTTACTTATTGTAAATCTGCAACCTATTTTAGTTTCTGATAGTGAAAATTTATTCCTAATTTTTTTTTTCAAAATATTCTTGGCTACTTTGTCAAGCTCTAAAAAATATTATTAGAATTTTTTTTAGAATTACATTCAATACACCAGTTAATTTAAGCTGTATTGTCTATACTGCACATTCCAGAAATACGATATTTCTAAAGGTAGTAAAATAAATTATTTTTGTTTGATAATGTGTGGTCATATTTTTTGTGTATCCTGGATATTCCTGCCTCAAATTTAATCCTAGCTGTTGTATTTTTTTTTTTTGGTATTGGGAATGCAATATGACCTAAAGCTTATTGCTGACATGTAGGAAAGCTATTGACTTTGTATACAGTTATTTCTTAACTGACCACTTTACTGAACTCTTTTCACAAATGTAATTGTTTTTCATTGATTTGCTTTGGTTTCCTGTAAATTGAATCTACCTGCAAAGCAATGAAAATTCCTTCTAATATTTAATACTCTTCTCATTTTTCTTTTTTCTTTCTTATATTGTTTTTCACATTTTTAATGTACTTATTTGATTTGAGTTTTTAAAGGATGATTTATAAATGAAACAGTACTGGTTATTGCTATGCTTCTTTTTCAAGTTTTTGGTATTAGGATTTTGGTATTATTGAAAGTATATCCACTTTAGTAAGCTTTGGAATCACTGCATGAGTGAGAAACTTTTTATTCATAGAATACTTGAAAGAACTTTTCCAAAATGCCATTTTGGTTCGGACATTTGACTCCATGTAAAATTCATTAATGGCTTTAGTCCTGTTATTTCAGATATCAACTTGGGTTGATACAGCTTGATTCTAATTTTCTAATCTGGACTACCTAGATTTTCAAATATTTTTATATATTAAGCACAGTATATTTTAGTTTCCTCCAACTGTTGTTTATTCTTCTTTATCATGATATTGTGTATTCGTCTTTTCTCTCTTTTTCTCATTTTTCCCACTGCCATGTTGCTTCCCATGCAACTTCTCCAGTTCTTTTATTTTCCTGTCACTGACCAAACACTTTAATTGTGATGTTTATCAGAGAATTATGCTTCCTGTCCAACTGTTAAAAGGGAATTTTTAGTATTTTTTCCATATATCTCATACATATTTATGTAAACATTGATTTATATCATATATATTTTAAATACGTATTCTCTAATATTTCTATAAAACAAGCTAACTTTATTATATTACATCACCCTTAACTGATTTTTTTCCTAGGGCTGTCACTTTTTTTTTTTTTTTTTTTTGAAATGGAGTCTCGCTCTATCACCAGGCTGGAGTGCAGTGGCACGATCTTGTCTCATTGCAACCTCTGCTTCCCGGGTTCAAGCAATTCTCCTGCTTCAGCCTCCCAAGTAGCTGGGACTGCAGGCGAGTGCCACCACACCCAGCTAATTTTTGTATTTTTAGTAGAGACGGGGTTTCGCCACGTTGGCCAGGATGGTCTCGATCTCTTGATCTCGTGATTTGCCCGCCTCAGCCTCCCAAAGTGCTGGGATTCCAGGCATAAGCCACTGCGCCCGGCCGGATGTCACTCTTAATAGCAAAAGGGTTTCTGACTGTGTGGAATTCTCTTGCCTCCTGTGAGGACCATCTGAGCGTGTGCATCTGAGTTCGTTGAGCATTCTTTACAGCATTTCAATAACTGCCTTGCTCGAACCATGCAGCTCTGAGAAACCTGCCTATATCTCAAAGTCAACAGTTCCAAAATCTTAGGAAACAGGGCCTTCCCTGTCAAAGTCAAAATAGGAAGACAAAAACTGCTTTAAGTGCATTGGCAGAGGGAATTTACTGCAAAAAATTCAGCGGCAAATGTGACAGAGGTGAGTTAACCTGGGGATTGGCAACAGCAGGAGGCCAGGGCACATCCTAGCTGAGGGGACACAGGAGAAGGTAGTGATATGGGAGATCACAGGGCAGCGGAATCTGATTAAGCCAGGGGCCTGTCCAGTGAGAGCTGGGGCCTAGAAGAGGGTCAGCCTGGGGGGTCAGCCACTCTGTGATGCAGACGGGAGCAGGCCAAGGACCCGGAATGGATCCAAGGGCAGATAGGCCCAGTCCTAGCACAGGGCCTTAGCAACAAAAGCCTATTTTATGTTTTTGGCTTTCAACACTTAGGAAACGGATTGGCTAGATACTAAATCAACTTTTAGTCCATTGTACTTGGTGCAGCTAGGTCAATTTTGCTCTTTTCCATTAGTTCTCAATGGCCTCGTACCAAACCATAGTAGACAGATTCACCAGGAGGCTAACGAAGGCTAAGACCAGAGACCATCATCTAGAAGATGCCTCCCAGGGTCCTAGCAGAAGACCTAGCAATGTGTGTACCTGGCTGCCTGTTTTATAAAAATGCAAACTCAATCAGCCACAACTACTATCTCTCTGCAACTCCACTATCACACCCTGGCGATGGGTGGCACTGGAGTGGGATTTTTAAAATCAGGCTAAAAGAAGTTTAGTCAGGGATACATTTTGTTTTCACTTAGTGGTATATATTTATGTGGTCCAAGGTCATTTCCAAAGAGAGTTAAATTATTGCTTGCCATCCTGGCCTAGGAATGGCTTTTAGGAATATTCCTACTGCCTACTGTCTGACTCACTCAGCATCATAATATGAAGGTGTGAGACCACAGGTTGTATCATGGTATATCTCTGTCCTACAAATCTTGACACCAGAAATATGAGTAGTGAAGAAAAATAGGTTTGAAATGTATGTGCAAAAATTCCGCCTGTCTTTACATATGCAAAATTGTAAGAGGATTCATTTATTTTGAACACTTGGTCCAAACCAAAATTTTCTCCTGTCAGAAAAATACTAATCCATCATATATATATATATACACACACACATCTATATATACACACACACACACACACACACACATCTATTTTTAAATGGAGTCTCACTCTGTCACCCAGGCTGGAGTGCAGTGGCACCATCTCGGCTCACTGCAAGCTCCGCCTCCTGGGTTCACGCCGTTCTCCCACCTCAGTCTCCCAAGTAGCTGGGACTACAGGCGCCCACCACCACGCCCAGCTAATTTTGTTTTTGTATCTTTAGTAGAGACAGGGTTTCACTGTGTTAGCCAGGATGGTCTCGATCTTCTGACCTCGTGATCTGCCCGCCTCGGCCTCCCAAAGTGCTGGGATTACAGGCGTGAGCCACCATGCCTGGTCCATCCTATATATTTTTAACTTATTTGATGAGAATGATGTGAAGTATAGTGTGTCAAAATTCCTGTTGTTTATAGGAAACAGATTTATAGACAGATGCAGTGGCAACAGTCAAGCAGAAGCACAGAGCGGTCAACAATGATTCACTGGCTGAGAACGAGGAGGTCCCTATAAGTGATGGCAGCAGCAGCCAGATTACCACGGGTTGAGGAGAAATTAGGAGAAAAGGGATGTCAAGTGAAAGAAGCTTGGATATCAAGAAAAGGCAAGAAATCCTGTGGCTGTTAGAAATTAAAGGAAGTGAAGGATTAAAAGGTGAGTTTATCCTTTGTAATAAGATAAATAAAACGTAAGCATATGTTTGTGTTGAGGTTAAGCAGCCAGTAGAGAGGAAATGGTTGAAGGCATGGCGGAGAAATGGGGATCTCAATGGTGCCATTTCCTGCGTGAACTGGGGTAACTCACACTTCTCTGAGCTCATCTATAAAACTGTGGCCACAACAGCTTCCTGATCTTCCTCCCAGCATTGTTGTAAGAATCCAATGGCATACTTTAAGAACAAGTGCATGGTAAATGATAAAGTGTCTTGTAATTGCTAATTGTGGGCCTTACTTGGGTTGGGTGAGGCCTCCTTAATAGATCATTCTGAGTTCAACTGTAAAAATTCATGCAGTAAATCAAAACAGATAATTTTCAGTCATAATTTTGCATATTCTCCTAGACCATAGCTCTGAAAAACTGAGTCAGTTGTTGAGTTGAGAAAGTAAAGATAATGGCGGAAAATTTTTGCAGTCTCCATCCTAATATTACCTGCTTGAAAGAGTGCCCTGACTCAAGGCCTCAACTTATCCAGACTTTGGAGCAAGAATTTAACTATCTCGGGAACAGAAGCAATATGACTATCTTATCTTGTTTTCATTAAATTCTCAAGTAACTGCCCACATCCCAAAGAAACCAGCGGCTACAATCTGGCTTGCCCTGAAATTCTGCAAACAAAGAGAGCATATGCTAACTATGCCAGTGTAAGGCATTCTAGTCTGTGTTACAGTGATCACCTGCTATGACCTGCTATCAACACTCACTCTTCCATGTACCAGGAATACAATAACAGGGCCACCATATTACACAGCTCCAGGGGCACCATTTATAACACAGTCTATGTAAAAATAGTATCCACTCAAACAGAACTACAATGGCAAGAAATGCTGACCAAAATCAATGTTTTACTCTTCTTCCTTGACTCATAGCTAGGATATATTTCCAAGCCTCCCTGGCAATTAGCTGTTGAGTTCTACCTAATGGAACGAAAGTGCTAGTGATGTGTTTACTTTCAGATTTAGCTCATAGAAATCTCCCACACATATTCCTTCATCTTTTTTCTCTTTCTTTTTGGCTGAATGAAGACAACTTCGAAGATGACCTTGAAAAAAATATCTCAAAGTAGAAGAACCATTGTTGTCGTTGATCTCTGAATGACTCTGTGGAGCAGAATCTCCCCCACTGACCTCTTTCCTTGTTCCTCATTTGTTACATGAGCAAAAACTGATCTTCTATTAGGCTTGAGCTATTATACATCATTTTGGCTTATTTCCTACAGAATTACCTTAAAAAAAATAGTACCTTAGACCTAAATGATGAGAAGGAGATAGCTGTGCAAAGACTGTAGGCAGGAGGGAAGATGGGAAAATGTGTCAGGCAGAAGAGACTGCAAGTAACAAGAATGATTGTGGTGTATTGTTTCTCATTGAAGAGCACAGATATCCTTCTAGTTTTACCTGTTGATCTCAAAAAAGCTTGATTCATGTGACTCAGCCCTAAGAAAGATCATTAAGTACACTGACAAAATTAGGATTCTGAGGCCAGAATCTAGACTATGATATGTTACTCACTTAAATCAGTTCAACTTTATGAAGCCATTTGCTAGACTGCCAACATCTCACTGTGTCCTACAGTTTATCCTCTAATTTAATCTTATTGCACTAAAACTGTTAGGATCAGGACCAGAGACATGCTCTGTGCTGCACTGATGCCTACAAACCCCTGGGTCTTTGAGTGTTCACTGGATGGGAATTGCTGAGTTACTCCTCTTTTTGTTTACCTCATCCAGATTTTACTGAGTCACTATGCTCTTATCCAGGCCATTTCAAGCCCATAATAGGTCGTATATTTCACATGCTCCAATTATCTCAGAGCCATGGTTCTTAGTGCAAATTGTAAGACAATGTGAGAGGGGCAATGCAATAATATCTCTACAGAATTTTTCATGTAGATCTGTACTTTGCCAGAAAGTCCATGGCTCACATATGGACCCATGAAGATCTCATCAAGCTCTCTTTTAGAAGAATTTCCCCGTTTCCTGTTCCATGTCTGTAACCCCTGACTCTTTGCAAAGAAAAATCTGATGGAAAATACACTCAGACCACAAGCTGAACTTGCAGGAATGACACCACAGAGCCAAACACACTTAGGACCTCTGGCAAGTTTTTGAGCCAGTGCTCCCTGGAGAGAAGAGGGCTCTCAGGGTAATGGGCAGACCACCAGGCCCACAGGGTGGCCTCAGCGAGGGATAGGAGCTTCGCTTCCCATCACATGTTCTCCTCTTTTCAGTTATTACCATGAAATCTAAGCAGGTATGTACAAACCAACAGCCTTGTGGTTCTTCAGCGTCCTGATCATCTGACAAAGCTAAATTCAAATGTCATTTCCTCCACAAAGCCTTTTTAGATTCCACCTACTAGAATGAATCTTGCCCTCCCTTATGATTTTCTATTATCAGGAATGATAGCATTTAACTTTTTTTTTTTTGAGACAGAGTCTGGCTCTGTAGCCCAGGCTGGAGTGCAGTGGCCAATCTCAGCTCACTGCAAGCTCCACCTCCTGGGTTCACACCATTCTCCTGTCTCAGCCTCCTGAGTAGCTGGGACTACAGGCGTCTGCCACCACGCCCGGCTGATTTTTTGTATTTTTAGTAGAAACAGGGTTTCAGCATGTTAGCCAGGATGGTCTGGATCTCCTGACCTCATGATCCACCCACCTTGGCCTCCCAAAGTGCTGGGATTACAGGCATGAGCCACCAGGCCCGGTTTTTTTTTTTTTTTTTTTTTTTTTTTGAGATGGAGTCTCACTCTGTCGCCCAGGCTGCAGTGCAGTGGCACGATCTTGGCTCCCTGCAAGCTCCACCTCCCAGTTCATACCATTCTCCTGCCTCAGCCTCCCGAGCAGCTGGGTCTACAGGCGCCACCACCATCCCCAGCTAATTTTTTTGTATTTTTAGTAGAGATTGGGGTTTCACAATGTTAGCCAGGATGGTCTCCATCTCCTGACCTCATGATCCACCCGCCTCTGCCTCCCAAAGTGCTGGGATTACAGGTGTGAGCCACCATGCCCGGCTGGCATTTAACATTTTTATATGTGTCATCAGTGGTTGTTTTCTATTGGATTCAGTTTCTCGAGGTTAGGAATTATGTTCCATGGCTCTCAAGTCTGGTCGGGTTTGTGTTTTATAATGGGCACTCAAAAAGTTTGTTTTATTAAATTAAAATAATATTTTAAAAGCCCGTCCTAAGGAACTATTCAGCCCACTGAAAGGCAATATTTCTTAACCAAATTAAACAACAATACAAAGTCATTACTTAATTACTGGGCAAAATCTTTTATAATTTGGATATTTTTGTTCTTGCAAATTTTTTGCTTATATATACAGAAAAGAGAAACCATGTAGTTTTATCTTTGTGAGCATTCTTAATTACTTCTATCAGGGAAATACCTGGATTAAACAGTATGTAAAATGCCTGCAACTTAAATTTATATTTCTAAATTACAAAAAAGTTGCAGTAATATTCAGTACCATCAGCTGGGTATGACAGCAGGCCTCTGTAGTCCCAGCTACTCTGGTGACTAAAAGAGGAGGACTGCTTGAGCCCAATAGTTTCCGACCAGCTTCATCAACATAGCAAGACTCAGCCTCTAAATTTAAAAAAAAAATCATTCAGTACCATCAACAATTATTAAGAATATATGTTTACTGGCAACAACAATGAGAATTATTATTTTTGGTCATGCCTTACCAATTTTATATGCAAAAAAAAATGTATCTTTTGGTTTAATTTGCATTTCTTGATTAACAGTAAGGTTAAACTTTTCTTCTGTGTACTAGCTATTTGATTCACTTCTTTTATGAATTGCCTAATCATTCCCTTTGCCTATATATCTTTCAGTATATGAGGGAGATAGAGGTTATCTGAGGACTTGAAATCACTATAAGAATCTAAAGATTTTTAATTCATCCAGATGTTTCACTTTTGTTGTATCCTAAAATGTCTACCTGTAAAGAAAGTATATCTATCAGTTAAAATTCTTTTGGTAGCAAAAGTCAGAAATCCAACTCAAGCTAGCCAAAGCCAAAAGAGCAAAATAGGAATTTATTAGTTTTATAGTAAAAATGTCTACAAGTTGTTCTAGCTTCAGGTGTGGCTTGATCAAGATCCTCAAACACTGCCATAAGACTCAACATGTCTCTTTCTTTCAACCCTGCCTTCTACAGGTTCCATGTGAGGGGTCTTGATAGCATCCACTCTAAAGAGCTTGTGCCTCTTTACCAACAATCCCACTCAAGTTCTCATTGCATCTCACTGTTTCTGATTTGGTAGTACCCATCTCCCAATCAAACATTGTGGCCAGGGATCCGTGATGTTTATTTGGCTAAGTCTAAGTCTGAAGTCTACCCCTAGAGCTCAGGTGGAATCTAATTTACTGCAGCAGCAAACTGGCCTGAGAGTTACTCAGAGGAAAGTACAGTAAATGAGTGCTGGACCATTAAAACCAACAAATGATCATCATAGAGGCTTCAGCAAGTAAGCAGTAGAGGCTAAAGTTTAGAATTAGTAAAACAAAGAGTTTTTAAAAAATAAAAGGATTCAACATACTAACAGAAAGTGCATTGTATATTGGCTTTCCTTGGGAAGAAAGCACAAAAATCAGAAAGGGTGTGTTGAACTAAGACAACCAGGCAAGATTTGGGACACAAAGATTTCCATGAGAAGAAAGTCCAGGTTCAGCAGCCTTCAGCAAGGGGTGGGGAGAGGCTGTGGTGACTGGAAAAGGCACGCTCAGAGCCAGTATTTTTATCAGGGAAGTCCTTTGAGGAATAGTTAGATGTACAGTGTGACTGTCAGAGTGCACAGAAATAGTGAGTGGAAAACGAAGAAGCTGAGGAATTATTAATGAAGAGATCTGGAACAATGACCAATGTGTTATCAGAAGTTACCAAGAAAGATGGCACAAAAGATGGCTGAAGCAGGGGATGAACTCATTGAGGAAAGTTATTTTGACTTTGGAAAGCCACTATCAATGACAGTGAGATAGTCATTTGAATGAATGAGGGATTTTCAAAGAGACAGGATTTTGAGGGGCAGTGGTAGTCCCTCGATTGTTTTCAAAATGTCAAGAGCAAAATTTATGAAAATAATCTTCTGGGTAGGAAAGAAATCAAATGGAATGTAATGAATTAACTCAAATTCACAGGAAAAAATAAGGTTAATATAACAAACTATCAACACATTCTTGCTCTCCTTCTTAAAAAAACATAAAATTTGATAAATTAGCAATTACAACAATGTATTGTTGGGGTCATAACATAGACATGATACACATGACAATAATATTACTAAAAAAGCAAAGGAGAAGAAATACAACTATGCAAAAGTAGAGTTTCTATATCTCACTAAAGTTAAGTTAGTTTAAATCAGAAGTAGATTCTAGTAAGTTAAGATGTGTTATCATAAGGCCTAGAGCAACCATTAAGAAAATAACTCAAAAATATAGCTAAAAATAATTAAAGGAATTAAAATGTTACACTAGAAAATAGCAACTATAAGAGAACCAGAGTGGCTACACCAATAATATCAGACAAACTAGACTTTAAAACAAAAGCTGTTACTAGTGATAAAGAGGGATGTTTTATAATAATAAAAGGGTTAATCCGTCAGGAAGGTACAAGAGCTATAAGTGTGAATGCACCTGAAAACAAAACCCAAAAATACATAAAGCAACAACTAACAGAATTGCAGGAAGACACAATTCTACAATAATAGTTCAATGATAATAGTTGGAGACTTCAATGTTCCACCTTCAATAATGGGTAGAACAAGTAGACAAAAAATCAACAGAGATATAGACTATTTTAACACAGTAAACCAGCTCGATCTAACAGACATCTATAGAACACCCTACCTATCAGCAGCAGAATACAGAATAGTCTCAGAAGCACTTGCAACATTCCCCAGGGTAGACCATAAAACACAAACCTTGATAAACAAAAAAGGATTGAAATTCTACAAAGTACGTTAACTGACCACAATGGAATTAAATTGAGTGAAATTGAATGGAATCGAATTCAATTAAGGGCTTCTATAAGAGAGGCTCCTGGCCAGGCACGGTGGCTCCCGCCTGTAATCCCACCACTTTGGGAGGCCAAAGAGGGCCGATTGCTTGAGGTCAGGAGTTCAAGACCAGCCTGGCCAGCATGGTAAAACCCCATCTCTACTGAAAATACAAAAATTAGCCAGGCATGGTGGCACGTGCCTGTAATCCCAGCTACTCGGGAGGCTGAGGCAGGAGAATCGCTTGAACCTAGGAGGTGGAAGTTGCAGTGAGCTGAGATCGTGCCACTGCACTCCAGCCTGGGTGACAGAGCAAGACTCTGTCTCAAAAAAAAAAAAGAGAGAGAGAGAAAGAGACAGACAGGCTCCTAAGAGGAGTGGTGTGTGTCACAAAGGAAAAGCGATTTAGTTAGCAGGTAATTAAAAACTCTGGTATAAAAGATATTGACTATATAAGTACAGTCTCTTAAACTGTGATCCACATATGGCTTTTAGTAGTATTAACCTGTGGAAATTGTATATAATGTTTAAGGCAGGTGACCCTACAGAGGGTCCTCAATTTTATGAGATTTTTCCAAGTTTATAAGATTGCTCAAAAAAAAAAAAAAAAAAAAAGGTTTAAAAATTCCTGATGTGCTGCCATCAGAGACAATAGAAGCCGAGAGCGTTGGGCCTGTAGAGAAGGAGGGAGAAGAGAGACGAAGCTGGATGAAGAATCAGAGTCAGGGTGGGGAGCAGAGGAAGTCTGTGCTGAATGTTGGGGCATAAATCACAGGCTTGGAGGCAGTGGAAAAGGGAGGATACAGCACAGAAAGAATCTGGAGTAAAAAAAAATCTTCATGCCACTAAATTCTATGACCACTGAACACATATTCATTTGTGTCTTTCCTGTGTGCTTTGGAAAACTCTGCTGCATAAAGTGACCGTTGCTTACTATTTTCGTGGGTCATCCATCCTCAATCAAGAAAGCACCACCCACAAACCTAGCTATTATCTAAAATGTCTTTTTTTATCTTGACATATAGAAGGTGAAGAAAGGTTTAAAATATTTATAAAATGTCAGTAGCAATATCTGAAGCACACAAATGAGGACATGGAAATTATTTCCAGCCCTTTCATCTTTGAGCCAAATTTATTTTTTAAACATTCAAATATATAAAACTTGGAAGTCAGTTAACATCTTGGAGTCATGAAATCTGTAGGACTGCGCAGGCTCTGTGTATAAACATGTGTCCAACAAATCACAGAGCCCAATTTTCCAACCCTTCGATCCAAGAAAAGGCTAACCCGAGCTTGCGGGCCCTGACTCTGTGGAGGGTGCTGGGCTTTGGAGGGAGGGGCTTTGCCAAGCCATCTGCCAAAGATATGCCCAAGAGTTCTGGCTCTTTCTTATCAGAAGGTTTTATCAATCAGGATCTAACCAGGAAACAAAACCACTTGAATATTTACAATAGAGGGGCTTTCATGCAGGAAATTGGATTTCCAGGTGATGGATGAGCTAAGATGCCAAGTAGAAGATGATGATTCAACCCCAAGATTAGCAAAAGCTAGAGGTTCCTACTGCCCCCTGCTGGAGGGACAGGGGGAGGAGGCAGAGTCGCAGGAGTCCTGGGTCCACCCACAGGAGCCTGTTTGGTGGTAGCTAGAGCCACGGAGGAAAGGCAGGTGCTGCTGAAAAGCCTCCAGAAGCAGAGAGGGAAGGAGACAAATACCCTGACCTCTCTTTTCTGCCTCCACTCTTGAGGCTGTCACTGAGAGACCCTGGCCTAATGCCGGCCAACCTGGAAGCCTGGAAAACACAGAGGCTCTAGGATTGGCCCATCTTATAAAGAACAGAGGAACAGACTGAAGTGTAGAAGAGGGTCTTGGCCACACACACCCTTATGGGGCCTGTGTGTCATGAATGTCAGTTCAAGTAACTGTCCCTTTGTCCGGCCATGGGTATGATGCCTTCTCACACAGATAGGGACCATCAGGAAATTTGGTTCCTCTACCCATCCCCTGCAACCATGCCCCCTCTGCCAGTCCTCAGGAGGTTCCCTCCAGAACATGCAGCTGTTGGGACAATAAATCCTTCCTTCACCCAGCTCTTCATTCCCAGTCAAATGTTTTCCCTGAAGAAACAATCAGCATTTTGCTTCTCTTTTTACCTCTTCCATCAGTCCTGTCTCCAATATCCCTAGAGGAGCCAGTGCATAGTAGAAACTAGGGAAGTGTTTAAGTGAATTTCCTTTTAGTCATCGGCCACCAAAGGGTGGATATTAGAAAGTATGAGGAAGGACTCGTCCAATGTCTCTGAAAGCAGCCTTCAAAATACCCCAGAGAGTGCAGTGCCCCGGAAAGGACCGAGTTTAGCAGAGCCTCTCTGTGGCTAGGTCTTCCTTATTCCACACAAGAAATCTGTCATTATTAGGATTGGGGGTGCTACTTGTCTTCCCTTGGCCCTAGTTCTTCCATACAGATCTACTTGTAAAAGGTCTGCCTTATCAAATTATAAAATAAGGTTATATAAATTAAAGAACTGTATAAACCTCCAGGCACCACACAAATACATGCGTCTTTATAGTCCCTGATATTATTATATGCACTGAACTCAGGGAAAGGGATTTGGCTTCTTTTTATGGTGTGGAGATTCAGGGAGAGGTGATTGGGCTACGCCAGCAGAAAAGCAGTAAGATGAAGGAGAGAGTTTTAGAAAAGCTGGAGTTCAGGATGGAAAAAAGGAAGGAGAAGAAATACCAGCCGAGAATTCTGATCTCTCCTCATCCAGGCACCCTTCCCATACCCTCTTCCGTGCAAGGATATTCAATTCACAGTAACAGCAGTTTCCCCCAGCCCCACCCCGTGGTGCACACCTCCCTGCCCCTCACTCCACCCTGACCACAAGCCAACCAAGCTAACACGTGTGGGTTTCTTCCAACCAGAGCCCACCTGAGCCTTGAGTGAGTCTCTGGTCCCTCCCATTTCCTTCTGTATTTATCCATTTTTAACTTTATTTCATAATTCCAGCAACAAGGAGCCCAAGAAAACAGCTGCAGATGTGTGATGTGCAGGCGGGAAAAAGCAGGAGCAAATGAGGAGGAGCCTGGGCTGAGAGGGGATGATGGAGCCCCGCTTCCCACCCAGCCCAACCCCCACTGTGGGTGCCAGGTTCCTCCTGCTTCCTGCCACATCCCCATTCCCCTCTTCACTGCTTCAGTGATTGGATAGTGTTCACTGGAAGTTTCCCACAGTGCCTTTCAGACGTTCTAAGCTGGCCTAGCTAGAGTTACTGGGGACAACCCAGCACCTCCTTTTGAAAGCGAATCAGTCTGCTCTAAGAAGGTGAAGAAGACAGCTTGAAGAGATTGTGAATGTGAGGGGAGCGCAAGCTGTTTCTGAAACACCTAGGGAATCCCTCCACATGAACTGTAAAGGCTTTTGCTCTTCACTCTGGACACATGAAAAGGAATCAGATTAAAGGAAAGATCCCTATGGGAATCAAATTGGTCATGGGTGAGGGAATCCAAATTGGGTCTTCTTGTGGGTTGAATTGTGTCACTCTCAGCAAGATATACTGAGGTCTTAACTTCCAGTACTTCAGAATATGACCTTGTTTGGAAATAAGGTGTTTAAAGAGGTAATCAAATTAAAATAAATCATTAGGGTGGGTCTTAATCCAGTATGACTGTATCCTAATAAAAAGGGAAAATCAGGCTGGGTGCAGTGGTTCACACCTGTAATCCCAATACTGTGGGAGGTGAAGACAGGAGAATCACTTAAGCCCAGGAGCTTGAGACCAACCTGGGCAACATAGCAAGATCCCATCTCTACAAAAATAAAATAAAATAAAAATTAGCCGTGTGTGATGGCACATGCCTGTAGTCCTAGCTACTGGGGAGGGTGAAGTGGGAGAATCACTTGTGCCCAGAAGGTTGAGGCTGCAGTGAGCCATGAGCCTCCCACTGCACTCCAGCCTGGGTGACAGAGTGAGACCCCGTCTCTAAAAGAGGCAGGGGTGGGAATCACCAGCTCATCTAGTAGGCATCTATGGAATGAGAATTTAAGAGGTTTTGAGGTCCTTCCCTCATTTGGCTGCCAACAAGCTATGCAATTCCACAAGTCATTCAAGGTTTTCTGTGACTTTTTTTCCTCACCATCCATCAGACTTGGGATGATTATACAGCCGATTCTACTTTCCTCATGGAGAGGCTGTCATGAGATTGAAATGATTTGACAGCAGTTTGGAAAGCCCAGCATGTGTATGGGGACTGGTGGGTGAGGGGAGGTGGGGTGAGGGGGTTGGCAGTGGGAAGAGAATGGTGCTCTTGTTGCTCCATACCGAAGAGGCCCATTAAGATGCATCTTACCCAGGCCTACCCCATTCCTTTTCTCTAGATGCAAAAAGGTGATCTCTAGTACAGTATGTTTAGAAGAACAATTCAGCGCCATTTGACTTGCTTCACAAATTAGTACAGCAAAACACTGACAACTTACATAGTCCCCTCTGGGAAATAAATGTGGATAAAGTTAAGATAAATATGTACCACTCTATGCTGTACTGTGCTAGACACGCAAGTCTAACAAGGTGAACAATTGAGCTTCAAGAAGATTCGAACTCAGCTTTCAAGATGATAATACACACACACGCACATATATATAACTATACTATAAGGAAAATGGGGTAAGTGACACAATAAAAGAACAAATTAAGTGTGGAAGGAAATTAGAAGAGGAAGGATGCCATAAGGGAGGGTAGAGAAAGTAGAATTTCAGCTACATCATGAAGGTCGAGTGACATTTACACATAAAGAGATGGAGGAGGCCAGGCACGGTGGCTCATGCCTGTAATCCCAGCACTTTGGGAGGCCTACGTGGGCAGATCACAAGGTCAGGAGTTTGAGACCAGCCTGGCCAATATGGTGAAACCCTGTCTCTACTAAAAATACAAAAATTAGCCAGGCATGGTGGTGCGCATCTGTAGTCCTAGCTACTCGGGAGGCTGAGGCAGAAGAATTGCTTGAACCCAGGAGGGAGAGGTTGCAGTGAGCCAAGATCATGCCACTGCACTCCAGTCTGGGTGACAGAGTGAGACTCCGTCTCAAAAAAAAAAAAGAGAGAGAGAGAGATGGAGGAAAAACATGTGCAAAGACAAGTGAGTCCTGAATGTGCATGGAGAACAAGGAGAGGTCAGTCTCACAGCAGCATGGGGTGCTGAAGCAAGAGAGGAAGGTTGGGTCTAGATCGTACAGGACTTGGAGCACAGGGCTGCAAAGACACTGACCAGGTGAAGGTGTGGAGCTAGTATGATGTCAGGATCAAAGACTTGTCTCAGGAAGATGAATCTGATAATGATGTGTAGAGCGAATGATGAAGATAAGGTGTAAGAGTTGATAATACCAGCATCGATAAGACTGTTTAGGAGATGATGATGATAACAATGAGGATGATTGCTATGACAATGGTAAGTGGCAGAAGGAAGAAGAAGGGAGAAAATCCACATGTCAAAGTCTTTTACTTTTCAAAATTTATCTTCAAAGCATTTGGCATAGGTACTCTCAAATCTGTGATTTGGATGGAAAAAATAAGTGACTATATCAGAAGGAGAGTTAAAGTCTTGCAAAAATGACACACTCAACAGTAGGGTAGGAAAACAAATTGAAAACTAGGTTCCACTGACTATAATTTAACCCTGATGTCTAATTTGTCATCTCCCTTTCTAAAATCAAGGCAAAACACATCATCAAAGAAGCTATAGCTTTATGTTGTTTATCCTAAAGAAAGTATATTTGTATTCACAGAATTACCATATATCAAAACCATAAGGCCAAGCCTCTCCAGAACAATTTTCATAGTACAAATCCCCTTCTTTTTCACTAATGCAGTGATGAGATTTGCACGATAGCAATTGGTTCCACTCAAGTGCACCAGCCACCACCCTACAACCTCCTGTAGGGAGTCTGGCTTTGATTATTTGGGGACAAAAATAATTTCAGCTTGAAGAGAGATTCCAATCACAACTTTCTAAATAATAGACACCAAAAATTCCCAATACTCTAAATAGATGGACTCAACTCCTTCTCCTTCTGCAAGAGGCAATCAACGAACGTCACAGTGGGCTATGGTGCCAAGGACGCATTATGCTTCCCAGATGCACAGATTAACACACTAAGTAAACTATTTATGAAATTTCTCTGAAAGAGTCAAGGAAAATAACAAGCTCCCCTCCTCATCCCACCACCATTACCACCAAAGCTATTTAAAGCAGCTCTGCTTAGAGTGACAGGGACAGCCAACCCAGGTACTGTGGTGTGGGTTTAGTGCAAGGGATCTGTCAACTGTTATCTACAATTTATCTCCCCAGCACTCTTAAGTTTTGCCTTTATTCCAATGCACCTTAAAGAAGTGGCTACACTATTGTTGCCAAATAGAATGCAAGATTCGCTCTGACTCCCTATAGCTATGAGGAGCTGTTATTCTGTGCAGGATCTGGGGGGACTAAGTATGGGGTCCTACATCCCCCGGCCTCCCAACATATATACACACACATATACATACACACACATGCACAACACACCAGTGATAGGTATTCAATAACTCATAAATGTTGTGGTCTCATGAAAACTAGAAGACAATCAGATGGTGTTTTAAAAGAGATTTATTGGTGACATAAATAACGAGGCACTATTCCCAGGACAACTCAGTAGCCGCTTCTCTCCTCCAGGTTGCCTTGAATAAGGGGATGGGCATAAAGGTATGGTTTGGGATGGCTTATCCTTAAAATTCATCCTCTAATATATGGCTTGCCCCGGTTTTCTTTCGAAGAGGACCCAGGGTATCTCAGGTTCATCCTATTCTCATCCACCACTGTGAATCCTAGTAACCAAGTCACCACTGGGAAACCAACCAAGCTATACGGTGAATTCAAGATAGGAGGTGTCGATTTCTGATCATCATGGCGGAGAGGAGGCAGGACTAGATTGCAGCTCCGGACAGAGTAGCGTGCAGAAACTCACATTGTGAATTTTAGCTCCAAATCGACTGCAAGAACAAAACAGCAATCCCGAGAGGACCCACCAACCCTCTGAAGGAAGCAGACTGCTTCTACAGGACCTGGAGACATCCTAAATACTGTGAGTGCCCCAACTGCAAAAATGGGAAAGGGAGACCCTCCTCTCCCAAACACATACCCCCCGCTGGAGGAGCTGAAGGTCTGTTTGCAGGAGAAGTTTCTGACTTTACCTGAAACTGAGTCAATTTAGAGAGCCAAGTGAAATACAAGGGAAGAGGAAGCAACAGAAAGGCCCTGGGAGCTTGCTGCATCTGCATCCCCTAGCAGGCCATTCCTGCCTGGCACCACAGAGATCCATCAGGAGGGTGACCAGAGGAGCAGGGCATAAAACTCCACAGGGAGAAGGAAATCTCTAGCAGAACTTTGTAACAATTTGAATGGGATGAGAAGCCTTCTGGCCAGAACTCGGGGGAGGGAGCAAATCCAGTGTGCAGACTCCACAGTCGGGGGAAGAACCAAGCCCTTTTCTTTCGCAGCTTGGAGGCAGATAGCGCAGGGCAAGTTTTCAAGCACCTGGAAACAGACTCAGGGCTGTTGCAGGGAATGTGGTGGGGGTGAGACCAGCCCTTCTGTTTCCATGGGAGCTGGGTGAGGCCTGTGACTGCTGGCTTTCCCCCACTTCCCTGACAACTTGCATGACTCAGCAGAGGCAGCCATAACCCCCCTAGATACACAACTCCAGTGACCTGGGAATCTCACTCCCATCCCCCACAGCAGCCACAGCAAGACCCACCAAAGGAGAGTCTCAGCTCAGAAACACTTAGCCCCATCCCTACCTAATGGTCCTTCCCTATCCACCCTGGTAGCAGAAGACAAAGGACGTATAATCTTGGGAGTTCTAGGGCCCTGCCCACTGCCGTTTCCTCTCTGTACTACTACAACTGATGCTTTCTGGAAAGCACCACCTCTTGGCAGGAGGCCAACCAGCAAAAAAATAGAGCATTAAACCACCAAAGCTAAGAACCCTCACAGAGTCCATTGCACCCCCAACCTCCACCACCTCCACCGGAACAAGCGGTGGTATCCATGGCTGAGAGACAAAAGAAAAAATAATCTGTTTAAAGGAATCAGAGACAACAAGATAGACAGGAGCTAAACAAAGATCACAGACAGAGAAGGGACTCAAAGCATTTGCTACTTTATAACCACCGTTGTGCTGAAATTCAAATTTCTTCATTCACAGAAGAGTAAAAGGAAAAGTAACACTTAAGGAGAAACAATGTAATAATTTAAAACGCTAATTTGGGCTAATTAGCCAAGGAAAAGGGCTAAAAGCCTATATAATTTTTTATACGTGATGTCCAACAACCAGTCAAAAAATATCAGCCATACAAGGACATAGAACCAAAAGACCAAAAATCAAGATGGGGGAAAAAGGTAATAGAAACAGACTCACAGATGATACAGGTATCAGTTATCTTCTATGGCTTCTTAAATAACTAACATTAATATGTTCACTAAAATATATAAAAGGTAGAGACATTTCGTAGAAAACTTAAATCTGTAAGAAAGAATGAAATATAAAATCTAGAACTGAAAAGTGAATACATGAAGTTAGTAACTCAGTAAGTGGGTTTAACAGCAGGCTAAGCACAGCTGAAGAAAGGATATGGCTGTGCTCCCAGGCTGAGGTGCAGCAAGAAAAGACAATGAAAAGTACAGGAAGTCATATGAGAGGCATATGGGTCATGGTAAAGACTGTAATATATGTGTAAGTAAAATCCTAGGAGGAAAGAAAATGAAGATAAAATTTTATTTCAACAGATAATAACAAGAAAAATTTTCAAAACTGGGGAGACATCAAGCCGTAGTTTTAAGAAGCACTATCATATCCAAGTAAAATTAAAGAAAAATTACACCTTAGCATATCATAGTAGAACTGCTGAAAAGCAACAATAAAGGGAGAAGATAACCTTTACTTCAAATGATCAATAAGACTTACAGATGACTTTTTAACAGAGAAGACAGAAGTCAGGAGACAATGGAACATCATCCTTTACAATGCTGAAAGAAAATAATTGGCAGCCCAATTACCTAACCTGTGAAAATATTCTATTAAAAAACCAAAAGTGAGATGAAGTATACTAAATAACCAATTACCAACAAAACTGGTTTAAAAGGAATACTAAAGGAAGTTCTTCAGGGGGAAAAAAAGTAGGGGAAATTACCTAAGAGGAAATCCCAGAAATGCAAGACAGAATGAGGACCAAGAGAAAGAGTGTATATATATGCAGTAAATATAAATAAATTTTTGAGGTACAACAGAATAATAACAATTCCTTGTGGACTTAAAAGGCATGTAAGTTAAAATATTAAAAAAACACAAAATGTGGGGAAACCTTATGAGGAAAGCAAGAAAAATATCAATTTATACACTTATATGTCAAGGAAGTATGCTAAGAGTAATCATTAAAAGACGAGTAAAAGAATACATAGCTAACAATAAAGGAGAAAAACTGGAATAATAAAAAATGCTAATTCATCACTAAAGCAAAAATTTTTTAAATAGATAAAGCCACAATCAAAATTGGAGACTTAAATACATTTCTTTAAGTAACTGATGAAATAAGCAGACAAAAAGTTAGTTAAAATATAGAAAATGTGAGCAAACTTAACCTAATTGACAGAAAAAACACTGAACTCGACAAATGCAGAATACACATTTTTTTCAAGTTCACATGGAGCATTACAAAGTTAAAGTTAACCTATAAACTATATGCCAACCCTTACAGTAAGTTTCAATAAATTTCAAAAATCTGAAGCCATGCAGAGTATATTCTCTGAGTTCAGTGGAATAACATTTGAAATCAATATAAAAGACAACATGATATGCTCCAATGCTTAAAATGCTTTTAAATAACCAATAGGTAAAAGGATAAATAGAAATAGACAAGAAAACCCTTTTAATAGCGTGATTATGGCAATATGGCATATCAAAACTGTAGGCTACCGCTATGTGGTACTCGGAGGTAAATTATAGCCTTAAATACATGCACCAGAAAAAGACAAAAAAACAGTGATTTAAATATCCATCTCAATATCATAAAGATTTTTAAAAACAAACTCAAGAAACTAAAAAGAAAATTTTGACTAGAAGAGAAAAATTGGTGAAATAGAAAACAAATACAAAATAGAATTAACAAAGCCAAAAAACATTTCTTTAAAAAGACCAAAACAACTGATTTTTTTAAATTACCTTTTCAAAAAAGTAATACAACTGGTTAAGAAGTGAGAAGGTATAAATTTCCAATATCTGATCTGAAAAGGAGAATATCACCACAGATCCTATGGATAATCAAGAAACAGTAAAAAATACTTGTGTTTTTGAACAACTTTATGCAAATATATTTAAATTTTCAGATGACATGACATTCCTAGAAAAATACAATTTACAAAACCAGCACAAGAAGAAACAAAAAATCTAAATAATCCTATACCTGAAAAAGAAATTGAATTTATAACTTTTAACCTCCCCACAAAGAAAATTCCAATCTCAGAGAGCTTCATTACTGAGATCCACGGAACATTTAAGGAAGAAATAATAATTTTAAACAAAACTTCCAGGGACTGGGGTAAAAAAGGAAATGCTTCCCAACTGATTTTATGAAACCAATATAATCTTATTACTGAAACTTCACAAGTATATTACAAGTAGAGAAAATATAGGCCAGCATCTCTCATGAGCAAAGTTGCAAAAGTTCTGAACCAAAGAACAGCAAATCAAATTCAGCGATACAAAAACAACACATCAAAGGAAAGAGTGGCTTATCCCTGCCATATAGAGTTAGTTTAATATTTCAAAATCAATCAATGGAATTTTAAAAATTATATGATCATCTGAAAAGATGCAAAAACAGTATGTGATAAGCCTCAATATCCAATCATGATAAAATGTAGTAAACTAGAAATGGAAGGTAATTTTCTCAGCCTGTCAAAAGATATTTAGAAAAGCATTTACATTAATCATAACTCAATAATAAAATAAGAAAAGATTTTCCCATCATATCAGGAGAAGAATAATGACATCAACTCTCAGTTTCGATTCAACATTGTACTAAAGATTCTAGCCAGCACAGCAAACAAAATAAAAAGAAACAAAAATGTTAAAGATTGAAAGGGAAAAAAATTCATTCCTCACACATGGCAAGATTTATGTGTATAGGAAATTCAAAAGAATCTACAGATATTAGAATCAATAAGCAAACTTAACAAGGTCACTAGACAGAAATTCAATACACAAAAATGCATTGTATTTTTATTCATTAGTGATATGGTTTGGCTGTGTCCCCACCCAAATCTCACCTTGAATAATCTCCTAGTGTCGGGGCAGGACCAGGTGGAGATAATTGAATCATAGGTGAGGTTTCCCCCATACTGTTTTCATAGTAGTGAATAAGTCTCATGAGATCTGATGATTTTATAAATGGGAGTTCTGCACAAGCCTTTTTGCTTGCCACCACGTGAGACGTGACTTTGCTCTTCATTCACCTTCTGCCATGATTGTGAGGCCTCCCCAGCCATGAAGAACTGTGAGTCAAGTAAACCTCTTTCCTTTATAAATTACCCAGTCTTTGGTATGTCTTTATTAGCAGCATAAGAACAGACAAATACAATTAGCAATAAAAATGAGAAAATGAAATACTAAAAATAGTAACAAAACATAACCAAAAATATATCAAATACCTGAAAATAAACCAAAAGGAAGATGTAAAAAGCCATATACCCAGAAAATTGCAAAACATTATTGAAAGAAATTAGAGAGTATCTAAATAATAGAGAGATACATAATGTTCATGGATTAAAAGGCTCAATGTTATATATATTGCCTATGTATACTCTCCCAATCTGAGTTATAGATTCAATATAGTCCTACTCAGTATCTCAGTAGGTTTTGTATGTGTGTGAAAGTTGGTGAGGTGATTCTAATGTTAAAAGTCAAGACAATCTTGAAGAACAGATTTATACTACCAGATGTCAGTGTGTGTTATAAAACTAGAATAATTAAAACAGTGTAGTATTAATACAGGACAGACAATAGACAATGCAATTAATGAAATGGATACATGCACACACATATACACACAGAGAGACATTTGATTTATGACAAAAGTGTCACTTTAGAGCATTGGAGAAAGACCAATGTCTTCATTGAGCAGTACTGGGTCAATTGGATATCAATATGGAAAAAAATGAATCAAATCATACATAAAAATATATTCCATATGGATAATACATCTAAATACGAACTGTAAAACAATAAAGCTTTTAGACATCTTAAACCAGATGCAAAAATACAAACTCCAAAGGAAAATAATGGTAAATTGGATTATATTAAAATTAAAAACTTGTATTCATTACTAGACATTGTAAGAGAATAAGAAGGCACTCAGAGTGGGAAAATTTTTTTTACACATATCCCAAAAATACTAGTATCCAGAATATATATTTTTAAAAACCTTCATATCAATAAGAAAACCTCTCTAAATGGGCAAAAGATTTGAACAGTTTCATTAGAAAGCAGGGCACTTATTAAGTGGCCCTCAAATTTTGCAAATCAGGGCAAATCAAATTATATCACCATGGGGAATCACAACACACCATGAGAGTAATGAAATTTAAAAAGACTGATGTGGAGCAAATGAAACTCTCATATAGAGCTGGTGGGCGTATAAATTCATTCAATCGCCTTAGGAAAACTGTCATGCATTATCTTCTAAATCTGAGTGCAAGCTGACTGGGTGCCATCCCTCATGCCTGTAATCTTAGCACTTTGGGAGGTGAAGGAAGGCTGATCGCTTGGGCCAGGAGTTCCAGACCAGCCTGGGCAACATGGAGAAATCCCACCTCTACTAAAAATATTTTTTAAATAGCAGGGTGTGGTGGCACATGCCTGTAGTTCCTGTTACTTGAGAGGCTGAAGTGGGAGGATCACCTGAGCCCAGAAAGCCGAGGCTGCAGTGAGCCAGGATTGTGCCACTGTACTCCATCCTGAGGGATGGGAGTGAGACCCTGTCTCAGAAAAATATAAAATAAAATACTAAAATAAAATAAACATAAAGTTGAATACATGCAAATCCTCTCACCCAGCAATTCTACTTCTAAGATACATGTATTTATATGCAAAATATATATATGTTTACAGCAACATTTTATATATAAATTTCTATATAAATATATATAAAACATTTATATATAAAAATATAATATATATTATATATTTATATAAATGTTTACAGCAACATCATCGGTAATAGCGAAACTTGGGGGGAAGTGTCCATCTACAGTAAAACAGAAGCAAATTGTTCACTATGGTATATTTGCACAGTACACAAATAGCACTGAAAATGAACTACAACCATGTTCAACAAAATGCATAGCTCTCATAAACATAACATGTGGATGGCATCCACAAATGGATAACTCTTACAATACTATACATTGTGCAATAATTAAATCAGGTAAAAGAAGCAGACAATAAAATGTGCACAGTATGATTTCATTTAGATGAAATTCAAAAACAGGCAAAACCAATCAATGGTGATATAAGTCAGGATAATGGGTCAGTTGCCTTTGGGGAGGAAGTGGTCGCAGTGACTAAAAACGAAGGCAGAATGGAGAGCAGAACTGAGAGATGGAGAAAAACAGGCTCCTGAGGAAATTGTTGGAACCCTGGGATCAAGCACATCTGCATTCATTGAGCACTGCCCCTGAACTTTTCAATTACATGAAACTTCAGTTTCAGATGGGTTTCTTTCATTTTCAACGGAGTCTTGACCAATAAATCTGACTGGAAGCTACCTCCTATTAGAAATTGAAACCCGAAGAGATCATTTCTCATCCATTGTAAATGAGAGAACAGAGTGAACTACAGAAAACTAAAACGGGAAGGTTGTGTTTTGTTTTATTTTGTTTTGTTTTTTGAGACAGAGTCTCGTTCACCCAGGCTGCAATGCAATGCTGCAATCTCGGCTCACTGCAACCTCCGCTTCCCAGGTTCAAGCAATTCTCCTGCCTCAGCCTTCCAGTAGCTGGGATTACAGACACATGGCATCACACCCGGCTAATTTTTTGTATTTTTAGTAGAGACGGGGTTTCACTGTGTTAGCCAGGATGGTCTCGATCTCCTGACCTCATGATCCACCTGCCTCAGCCTCCCAAAGTGCTGGGATTAAAAAAAGGGATTTTTTTTTAAATCCCTTTGTTTCAAGGCTCTATACTTCCTAGGGTTTGGTGGTTTGTCTCTAGCATTAAGTGGACTGGATTCGGTGTGGTTGCAGTGGGTTCATTTTTTCTCCATCAGTACCTTCAAACCTGCCCCAATATATCTACCTTCTTTTCCTTCAGGAAGAAGCCATAGTTTCTTCCAGTCATTTTCAGATTTTACAGAACAGTCCTATTTTTAGATATTAAAAAGCCCAGCTCACACTGATACCAAAACTTTGATCGCACAACTACATCAAAGCATCTCCTATTCTGTAATGAGTTGAATTGCATACCCCAAAAAGAGATATGTTGACATGCTAACCTCCGACTCCTCAGATTGTGACATGATTTGAAAATATGGTTGTTGCAGATGAAATTTGGTCTTGGGTTTTTGGGTTTTTTTGGTTTTTTGAGACAGGGTCTTTCCCTGTCACTCAGGCTAGAGTGCAGTGGTGCGATCATGGTTTACTGCAGCCTTGAACTCCTAGGCTCAAGCGATCCTCCCACCTCAGCCTCCCAAGTAGCAGGTACTACAGGCATGCACCACTATGCCTGGCTGATATTTGTATTTTTTGTAGAGATGAGCTTTTGCCATGTTGCCCAGGCTGGTCTCAAACTCCTGGGCCTCAAACGATCCACCTGCCTCAGCTTCCCAAAGTGTAGGTTGGGCCTTTAATCCAACCTGACTGGTGTTCTTATGAGAAGATGATGGGAAGGCACAGGGAAAGAACATCACATGATAAAAGAGGCAGAGGTAGAGACTGGAGATATGACGTGTGCAAGCCGAGGAACACCAAGAATTACCGAGGACACCAGAAATTACAAGAAAATCATAGAAAGATTCTTCCCTAGAGCCCTAGAGAGAGTATGGCAACATCTTGATTTCAGAAATCTGGTCCCCAGACCTTTGAGAGAATGTGTGTCTTTTGTTATAAACCACCCATTTTACCATGTTTACTGAAGCAACCCTAAAGAATGAATACACCTGTCCACTGCTTAGGCTATTCAACACTTCCTCAGACCAACAGTAGGGAAGAGCAGTGAAAACTTAGAAAAGAAAGGGATAATATCAGTTGGTCAAGGTTTCACCAATGAGTACATTTTTTCACAGTACACTGCATTGGTATCTAATTTATTTCTGCCCTCCTATTTAACTGATCAGGCCTTTTGTCATTCCATCAGAAATACACAGCAGACCAAAGAGGCGAAGGCTTGCTGGGGACCTAGAACAGAATCGCAGAGCAATGGATAGGATAGACCTTTGTGGGTGTGGCCTGAAGAGCGCTCATGTGGCTTCTTTTTTCACCTGGTGGCTCTTTGGCTACTGAATGAGAAAGTGAGCTCCAAAGCGGGGATGGGACCAAAAGGGTCTTAAAAAGAGGCTGGGCTCGGTGGCTCACGCCTGTAATCCCAGCCCTTTGGGAGGCCGAGAGGGGCAGATCACAAGGTCAGGAGATCAAGCCCATCCTGGCTAACACGGTGAAACCCCATCTCTACTAAAAATACCAAAAACTTAGCTGGGCATGGTGGCACGTGCCTGTAGCCTCAGCTACTTGAGAGGCTGAGGCAGGAGAATCTCTTGAACCCGGGAGGCAGAGATTGCAGTGAGCCGAGATCACACCATTGCACTCCAGCCTGGCAACAGAGTGAGACTCCATCTTAAAAAAAAAAGAAAAGAAAAGAAAAAAGAAAAAGAAAAAAAATAAGAGATAAAAGAGGATAATTGTACTACCGACAGGGCATGATAAAGAACTCAAAAGCTCCATGTCCAGCTCTCCGCCCTTCATCTCTATTAGCCACACTTCCAGATTAAAAACTTAAAAGCCCTGAGTACAATGGAAAAAGCATCTTATCAGATGACCAAAATGAGGGACTGGTCCGTTTTTACTTTAGTTTTCAAATTTTATTTTGTTTTTAATTGGCACATAATAATTGTGTATATTTCTGAGGTACAGTGTAAATTTAGGGGGAGGGGAGCGTCAGGGTCTTGCTCCGCCACCCAGAGTGAAGTGACACAATCCTAGCTCACTGCAACCTTTAACTTCTAGGCTCAAGCAATCCTCCTGCCTCAGCCACCCAAGTAGCTAGAACTACAGGTGCACACCACCACAACCAGCTGCATTTTTTATTTCAAAGCGTTTTGATAGATGTATACATGGTATAATGATCAAATCAGGGTGATTAGCATATCTATCATCTCAAACACTTGTCATTGTTTGTGATGAGAACATTCAAAATCCTCTTCTAGCTGTTTTGAAGTCTGTGGTTCACGGTAGTCACCTGACTGCACTAGAACACCAGGGCAGGCTTGGCAGGGGCACTCCAGGAAGGCTGAGGAGGAGGGGAGAGAACAAGTGAGCAGTGGGCAGCTGGGAGGGTGAAAAGAAGGACTTGGGGAAAGAAATTTAGAGAATCAAAATCCTGGCAAGGATCTTGCAGGAGATTACATGGGAGAACTTCAGTTTTAGGTGAAAGAGAAGAGCAGCAGATGACTGTTTTTCTGGAATTTGCCAAATACGCTCAGGGTGAGGGCAGAGGAGTTTCAAGTCACTCATTTCTTGAGCTCCTAGTAAGCCCGAGATGCCATGCTGAGGTATAGATGCTAAAGGATGAGGAGATACAGATCCTGCCCTTGACGTGATCCTTCCCATCCCGTAGGGGAGCATGAGTCATGTTTCCAACTCGGGATATGAGGCAGAGAGAGAAAAGCACAACTACAGGGAGGTACAAACAATTGCTAATGCTTCTGTTGAGTGCTCACCATGCACCAGCCATGAGTCTAAGCAGTTTATGTCTATTCATTCCTCTCTTGCTCACCATAACCCTCTTGTGCTATTATAATACTCATTTTACAGTCAATATCAGAGAGGTTAAGTTACCCACCCAAGTAGCACAGCCAGCAGGCAGCCTGGTAGGGATTAGAACGTCTGTCGTCTCCAGAGCCCAAATGCTTAAACACTAAGCAAACTCTTGCAGAATACTACATCTGCCAGTCAGGGGAAGGGGAACTCAGGATAGTTCTAATGGCAAAGCATGTCCTTCAAGAAGTGCTTTGAGGCACAGATAGGAAATACAAGCCCCCAGAAACCATGGATGAGAGAGGGCCTCCTTCTCTATGACTAGAATCCTAAGTGATCACGTGGCTTTTGGGCACAGAGTCTGCCTCAGAGGAAATCAGCAGGTAATGATCAATTGCCAAAGTCCTCTCTACCTCTAAGATCATGGATCTGTGAGGCCCAGAGCACAAAAGCTAGTAAGTCATAGGGTGCTGGTGGTCCCGCTTCCAAGGCAAAGGAAACGAGGAGTTAACAGGCAGCTAATGAAAGCTGCTATAAGAATAAACATGAAGAACAAATCACCAAAGCTGCCGATCTGGTGTCAAATAATACAGTTAATTTCAGAATATTGTCAGCTTCTGTTAAAATTATCTTTTTAATATTAACCTTTCAGGTAAGTGTTATGCTGGAAAGCCTTTTTTTTTTTTGGTTGGTTGGTTTTTTTTGTTTTTTTTTTTTTTTGAGACAGAGTTTTGCTCTGTTGCCCAGACTGGAGTGCAATGGCATGATAACAGCTCACTGCAGCCTTGAACTGTTGGATCACTTAAAGACATCCTCCTGCTTCAGCCTCCCAAGTAGTTGGGACCACAGGCACATATCACCACACCTGGCTGGTTTTTGCATTTTTTGTTGAGATGGGATCTTGCTGCGTTGCTCAGGCTGGTCTTGAACTCCTGGGCCCAAGCGATTCTCCTTTCTTAGCCTCCCAAATCACTGGGATTACAGGTGTGAGCCGCCACGCCCAGTCAGGAAAACCTTAACTTTAGGAGAATTTGTTAGCTATGTGACATAAATGAAGGCATTGTCACCTGATGTTTAAAAACATGTGTCCAATTTTGTGACAAAGTCCATCAATCCAAGCATTCTAAAGACAAATGCCTAGAAAGGAAGAAATGGGAAACCAGAGGATGTGATTCCCTTTCGGCGCCATTTAGTCTAAGACCAGCTCTGGGTTGAGGAAGGGAAGAGAACTAGGAGTTCCTTATTTTTCCTACTGGGTCGAGGGCCCAGTGCCACCACAGGGTCGACATTAGCTCCAGTTCTTTATTTAGTAAAAAGAAAACTCCACGAACATTCTGGCACTCGGAGGCACGAGTTGGCTCTTCTGAACTGAGACCTCTGCTATTTAGGGACTCTACAAAACAGAAAAATGTGTATTACCAAATAACTATTTAGAGAAAATATTGAAAAAAGATCTAGAGAGAACTGTTTGTTTTAATATGGTCTGTTTACAATGCATTATTACTGGACTGCAAAGCGTGTGCTAAGGGAACAAAAATGCATTTGCATTTTTTCAGGGTCAAAATAGCCATGCTCAGACAGCACACAACAATCTCTCTCGCAGTTATTTTTCTCCTCTCTTTCTGGCATTTGATAGTTCTAGAAGTTTATCTAATTTGACCTTTGGCTAAACTGCCATTATTGCTATGAAAATGTATTCTCCCCTTAAACGAGTCCTCTTTCTCATAAGGAGTCTGTTTCTCCAAGCTGATGGTTCTCAAACTTTAATGTGCACCAGAAACACTAGAGAAATTTGAGATTTGAGACTTGAGAAAGCACACATAGAGTCACATCCCTAGGTTTTCTGACTTTGCAGGCCTGGGGTGGGGCCAAAAATATTATTTCTTGCAAGTTCCCAGGTGATGCTGTTATTGCCGGTTCAAGGATCCCGCTTTGAGATCCACTGTTCTAGGCATGCTGCAGAAGGTGTATAGCCACAGATATTCTGACATGATTTGGAAAGAAAAGAGTGTGAAGGTTACTGATAGTCCTGGGGCTTGAGTGGATACTGGTGGATGAAACTAACCAGTATGTCCTACCTCCTGACCACTGGGAGGAATTGGTGATACAATGCCATGTGACCCTACTCAGATCAATAAGCCAGGCTCTGGGCATTGGTTTCACTGTTGGGAGAGAAAGCTGCTTCTTTTCCTTGTGTATATGAGGCTCAAAGAATGTGACACCAGGATTTGAGACAACCATCTTGTTCCCATGAAACAAAAAAAAAACAACCTAGGTGATAAGCAACCAATATAGCAAGGAAAACAGAACCAAGCTAGAGACTATGAGAATCCGATTCTACTGAAGATATTTGCACCTCTGCATCCAGCTGGACCCTGGCCTTACCAATTATGTGAGCCAATTAATTACTTCTTTTACAAGAGTAGCTTAGATTGGGTTACCTGCCATTTTGTAAGAAAAGAATCCTGGATCATTCACCAATTTTCTGGACTTTTATAGCACAGAGTCCTACTGTTCTTTAGTTCTCTTATCATTTAATGTTGCTAAGGGAGGACCTCTGTGCAATTGCCTAAAACCCATGTTTAATAATTTATGCTCCCAAGTCTACCATCTATTTACCTTGTTTCTTTTCTCAGGAATTAACTCGGGAACTTCTACCACACAAATCCCATGCTATCCAATCCTAAACTTCATTTTTCTGGGCATGGGAATATACATGCTTGTTTGTACACCTGTATAACTCCCTGGATTATTCATACCCTGAAGCACAACACTACAAAAACAAATGTCAAAAGCAGGAATCTGGAACGTCTCCTTATTGAGATAAAACTGAAGGGTTCTAGCTAGTATACCTCTCATTCTTTGTTCAATATTTAGTCAAAAGCACTAATAAAGTTAGCTTTTGAGTATTTCTGAGACTTCTATGATTTCAGAGTTTTCTGATCAATCCTGAGACTTTTAGCCAAACCCTATTGCTAAGAACATCCTGGCATGTTCTGAGTTGGGGTAAGTTCCCTAGCAATCATGCATGCCACATGTGTAACTGTCCATGAATGTGTAAGATATCAAGCATAGCATGCTGCATTTTGGACCATACGCTCCAAGCTTTAATCCAGATTTCTTTAGACTGTTGTCAAAACTTATATCCTCTCTGGAAGTATACTGAGGACCGCAAATGGAATGTATTGTCAGCCCTGAAGGCAATTTTGCAAGACAACTTTTAGAGATGTCCCCAATCATGGCAGTTTTATGAGGATGAGTGGCAACACTGAATGGAACAACACTCACTTGGTTCAAAAGAGAGTCATTTATTTTGAGTCCCATTTCATGTGTATTAAAACTAAAACAAAATGCTGATTAAAGCCATAATATAGGAAGACCAATGAGTATAATCATTACTTAGCTTCTTAGTTTTAGTTCAGTCATTAATAAATGTGGAATTCAATTGATTGACTTACATTTAATCACTAAATAGACATGTCCCTAGTGCCCAGAAATTACAAGGAATTCTAAATACATAGTAGTATAAAAAATAAACATAGTCCTTATCTTAAGGAAAAATGCAATCTAATAAGAAATACAAAACCAAAATACTGACGAAACATATATGGAAAGTGTGAATGAAAGTACTACTATTATTTTTCCAATAAAGTGACAGAGCACACATGACTAAATCAATGTATTCTTCAAAAAATCTAAAGAGACATCCACAGTTTACTTTGCAACTGTTTTTTAGAACTGTCTTCATAGCCAGTCTACAACCATTCATATTTGTGACAAACACAATTGGTGACCACCCCATTCCCATCTCACCTTTGTCGTCAGAGCCCCATTTTGTCTGGGAAAGCATTGTGCTCCAATCCAAGCTATGGATTATGCTTGGTCCAAGGCAATAATGACAAGCCTATTCCCAGCTTTCCCAGTGCCCTTGCTGATGGGATGGCAGTGTGACCCAGTTTTGACCGGTGACAATGGAGCAATCATTGGTTGCCCTAATAAATGGGGAAAACACTGGCAATGTTCTTTGCTCTTTCCCTTTCTTCCATGGATATAGAAGTGATGCCTGGAAGTAGATCAGTCACCTTGTGACCCTGGGGCAGCAGTCATGAGTAAAAGACAAAAGAATTGCAGCAAGGCGAGCCCTGACATCACTGAGCAAGTTATACCCATGTCACAAGCCTTGTACTTCTTAATATGTTAGAAAAATTAATTCATTTTTTAAGCTACCATAAATGGATTTTTCTATTATTTGAAGCTGAACACAATGTGGTAAGTGATACAACATTGTAGTCTCATTTTTTATTAATCAAGCATATCCACCGAACATATGCTCCAAGCTTTAATCCAGATTTCTTTAGACTGTTGTCAAAACTTATATCCTCTCTGGAAGTATACTGAGGACCGCAAATGGAATGTATTGTCAGCCCTGAAGGCAATTTTACAAGACAACTTTGAGAGATGTCCCCAATGATGGCAGTTTTATGAGGATGAGCGGCAGCATTGAATGGAACAACACTCACTTGGTTCAAAAAAGAGTCATTTATTTTGAGTCCCATTTCATGTGCATTAAAAGTAAAACAAAATGCTGATTAAAGCCATGATATAGGGATACCAATGAGTATAATCATTACTTAGCTTCTTAGTTTTAGTTCAGTTGTCAAGAAAAATATTTAATTAGCGTAAGGCCATATGTGAAGGTTGCTGGGCTGAATTTGGAACCTGGTTTATTTTTATTCTGTTTCACAGCAAATGTTGAAATTCATTTTTGTGATAATTTCCATTTTCTAAGTCTTCAATGAGAGATTTTCAAATTTCACTAGATGAAGCTAGTTTGGTGTTCTATTTAATTTGTCCTACAATTTTGTCTAACATGCTGGTTCTTTTTTTTGTTAGTGCCAAAATTGAATTGTTTAGTCATAGGTTACTTTGGAAAATATTAAATGGAAAAAAAGTTGAGTATATTCCACTTCACAGTCTCATCACAGCTCTCACCAAAAAATAATTTTTCAAATAATAAAATATATTTTAAAACTTAAGAATTCTGATGACAAAGGATACCCTTGATATAAATTACAGAAGAGTTAGAGTCAGACATAAACCTTAAAACAAAAAGAAAAAATATTGGTGAATATTTATCTGATCTCAAGGTAGTGAAAGACTGAGCACAAAATGAAAGGAAAAAACTGTGAAAGAAATTATGACTGCCTGAAAAGAAAACTGCTATCACAAATTAAACTTCTGTGTATCACAAATTACCAAAAATTAATAAGTAATAATAATAAGCCAAAAAATTATAGCAAATATTCTAGATGGGAAAAATAGGATGTTGTAATATAACCAATAGACAAGACTGAGCAAGACCATGAATATGAATTTAAGCTAAGAAGAAATGCAAGCCACCAAGAAGCATTTATTTAACAAATCCCAAATACTGGGATATGGGAGTGAACAGGGAACTCATGGAGCTTATAGTAGCTATTAGCATATAAAAAATGTTACGGATGCCAGTGACCCTGTCTCTCCCTCCATCACCCTCTACCTCCCAGTGCTGCCATCACTGCCAGTGCAAACGAGCAAGTACTTGGATACCAGCTGCCCCGCCCATCCCCCACACTCCCACCACCAGTGGTGCAAAAGCACATGCAAAGACCAGCAGCCCAGCACCCGTCAGCACTCCACCCTGCTGCCACTGCCACTGGTGTGAGTGTGAACACAGACACCAGCAACCGTACCCCTGCCTGAGACCCACCACCAGCCTGAGTGTGCACAGGAATGCTGCAACCCCACTTCTGATGGTACCCCACCCCAGCCAACACATGCACCCCATTGTGCTGACACACATGAGGAAGCACAGATCTCACTGCCACCACCCCAACAAAGTGCTTTGGCTGGTACCACCCAATAGAGTGGGTGGCCAGCAGACCCAGAGTGCCTCAGTCCCTTCAGCACAGCAGGTTCCTAACCTCCAGAGGCCAGAGAACAAAGCTGGGGGCCTGATATCAGCTTCCCAGAGTTACAGTATGCAGACCAGTAGTGTAGAGCTGAGCCATGACCCCCTAAAATCTCCCAGAAACACATCCAGTCAACTGAACCCACCTTATACCACAATCAAACTCCCAAGGGAATCAAAGAAGATAAAAGCAAAAAAAGCGAAAATTAAAAAAAAAAATCCAAAGGACAACAACTTCTAAGACTGAAGGAACATCAGCCCACATAGCTGAGAAAAAACCAGTGCAAGAACTCTAGCAACTCAGAAAGCAACAGTTTCGTCTCACCTCCAAACACCTGCACTAGCTCCTCAGTAATGGTTCTTAACGAGGCTGAAATTGCTGAAATGACAAAAGTAGAATTCAGAATATGGACAGGAATGAAGATCACTGACATTCATGAGAAATTCAAAACCTAATCCAAGGAATCTAAGGAATATAAGAAAATGATACAAGAGATAAAAGCAAAATGGCCATTTTAAGAAAGAACCAAACTGATCTGATTGAGCTAAAAAAAAAACCCACTTCAAGAATTTAATAATAAAATCACAAATATTAATACCAGAATTGACCAAGCTAAGGAAAGAATCTCAGAGCTCAAATAATGGTTCTCCAAAATAACTCAGTCAGACAAAAATAAAGAGAAATGATAAAGAAGAATAAACAAAGCCTCCAAAGAATATGGAGGTATGTAAAGCAACCAAATCTATGTCTCTCTGGGATCCCTGAAAGAGAGGGAGAAAAAGCAAACCACCTGGAAAACATGTTTAAGGATATTATCCGTAAGGATTTCCCCAACCTCACTAGAGAGGCCAATGTTCAAATTCAGGAAATGCAGAGAATGTCTGTGAGAAACTATACAAGACAACCATCCCCAAGACACATATTCATCAGATTCTCCAAGGTTAAAATGAAAGAAAAAAATGTTAAAGACAACTAGAGAGAAGGGGCAGGTCACCTACAGAGGAAATCACAACAGGCTAATAGTGAATCTTGCAGCAAAAACCCTACAAGCAAGAAGAGATTGGGGGCCTATATTCAACATTCTTAAAAAAAAAAAAAAAAAACAGAACTTCTAATGAAGAATTTCATATCCAGCCAAACTAAGCTTTACAAGTGAAGGAGAAACAAGATCCTTTTCAGATAAACAAATGCTAAAGGAATTTTTTACCACCAGACCCACCTTATAAGAAGTCCTTATGGGAATGTTAAATAGGAAAAGGAAAGACATTACTGGCCATCACAAAAACACACTTAAGTACATAGACCATTGACACTGTAAAGCAACCACACATTCAAGTCTGCATAACCAGCTAACAACATGATGACAGAATCAAATTCACCCATATCAATATTAACCTTGAATGTAAAGCGGCTAAATGACCCCAATTAAAAGGTACAGAGTAGTAAGCTGGATAAAGAAACAAGACTCAACTGTATACTGCCTTCAAGAGACCCATCTCACATACAATGACACCCACAGGCTCAAAATAAAGGAATGGAGAAAATTCTACCAAGCAAATGGAAAACAGAAAAAAGCAGGTGTTGCTATTCTGATTTCAGACAAAATAGACTTTAAACCAACAATGATTAAAAAAAAGACAAAGAAGGGCATTACATAATAGTAAATGGTTCAACAAGAACTATTCTAGATATATGTACACCCAATAACTAACTGCCCAAAATATAAATGTACCCAACACATGAACACCAAGATTCATAAAGCAAGTTCTTAGAGACCAACAGAGAGACTTAGATAACCACATAATAATAGTTGAAGTCTTTAACCCTCCATTGACAGTATTAGACAGATCACTGAGGCAGAAAATTAACAAGGATATTTGGGACCTAAATTTGACACTTGACCGAAAGGACCTAATAGAAATCCACAGAACTCTTCACCCCAAAACAACAGAATATATATTCTTCTCATCACACGTGGCATATACTGTAAAACTGACCACATAATGAACTGTAAACAATCCTCAGCAAATTTTTTAAAAACTGAAATCATACCAAACACAGTCTTGGACCCCAGCACAATAGAAATAGAAATCAATATTAAGAAAATTGTTCAAAATCATAGTTACATGAAATTAAGCAATCTGCTTCTGAATAACTTTTGGATAAGCAGTGAAATTAAGGCAGAAATTAAGAAATTCTTTGAAACTAATGACAACAAAGATACAACATACCAGAATATCTGGGACACAACTAAAGCTGTGTTAACAGGGAAGTTCATAGTGCTAAATGGCCATATCAGAAAGTTAGAAAGATCTCATATTAACAACCTAACATCACACCTAGAGGAACTAGAGAAACAAGAGCAAACCAGTGCCAAAGTTAGCAGAAGATAAGAAATAACCAAAATCAAACCTGAACTGAAGAAAACTGATATGCAAAAAAAAATACAAAAGATCAATGAATCCAGGAGTTTGATTTTTTTAAAGAATAAATAAGATCCACAGACCACTAGCTAGACTGATAAAGAAAAAAAGAGAGAAGATCCAAATAGACACATCAGAAATGACAAGGGAGACATTCCTACTAACCCCTCAGAAATACCAAAAACCCTAAGAGACTACACCCACAAACTAGAAAATCTAGAAGAAATGGAAAAATTCCTGGATACTCCCAAGATTAAACCAGGAAGAAATTGAATCACTGAACAAACCAATAATGAGTTCCAAAATTGCATCAGTAATAAAAAGCCTACAAACCAGGAAAAGGCCAGGACCAGACAAATTCACAGCCAAATTCTACCAGATGTATAAAAAAGACCTAGTCCTGTTCTTACTGAAACAGTTCCAAAAAGCTGAGGAGGAGGGATCCTCCTTAACTCATTCTATGAGGTCAGCATCATCCTGATACCAAAGCCTGGAAGAGACACAACAACAAAAAATAAAACTTCAGGACAATATTCTTGATGAACATAGATGCAAAAATCCTCAAAAAAATACTAGCAGACTGAATCCAGTAGTACATCTAAAAGCTAATACATCACCATCAAGTAGGCTTTATTCCTGAGATGCAAATCAATAAATGTGATTCATCACATAGAAACAATTAAAAACAAAAACCATATGATCATCTCAATAGATACAGAAAAGGCTTTCAATAAAAGTCAACATCCTTTCATGTTAAAAATCCTCAACAAACTTAGGCATTGAAGGAACATACCTCAAAATAATAAGAGCCATCTGTAACAAACCCACAGCCAACATTGCACTGAATGGACAAAAGCTGGAAGCATTCCCCTTGAGAATGAGAATAAGACAAGGACGCCCACTCTCACTATTCCTATTCAATACAGTACTGTAAGTCCTAGCCAGAGCAATCAGGCAAGAGAAAGAAAATTCATCCAAATTGGAAGGAAGGGAGTGAAACTATCTCTTTACAGCAGATAATATGATTCCATCCTAGAAAACCCCATAGTCTCTGCCAAAGGCTCCTACATCTGATAAACAACTTCAGCAGTTTCAAAATACAAAATCAATGTACAAAAAATCAGTAGCATTTCTATACACCAACAACATCCAAGAGCAGAGCCAAATCACAATGCAATCTCATTCACAATAGCCACAAATGAAGAAAATAACTAGGAATAAAGCTAACAAGGGAGGTGAAAGATCTCTACAATGAGAAATAAAAAACATTGCTCATAGAAAGCAGAGATGACACAAACAGCATGATACAAAAAACATTCCATGCTCATGGATAGGAGGAATCAATATTGTTAAAATGACCATAGTGCCCAAAGTAATTTACAGATTTAGTGCTATTCTTATCAAACTACCAACGACATTCTTCACATAATTCAAGAAAACTATTTTAAAATTCATATGGAATAAAAAATTATGGTGCTCGAATAGCCAAGGCAATACTAAGTAAAAAGAACAAAGCTGGAGGCATCATGTTACCAGACTTCAAACTACATTACAATCTGGAGGCATCATGTTACCAGACTTCAAACTAAATTACAAGGCTACAGTAACCAAAACAGCATAGTAACCAAAACAGACACAGACCAATGGAACATAATAGAGATCCCAGACATACTGCCACATACCTACAACCATCTGGTGTCTGACAAAGTTGACAAAAACAAGCACTGGAGAAGGGACTTTCTATTCAATAAGTGGTGCTGGGATAACTGGCTAGTCAAATGCGGAAGACTGAAATTGGACTGCTTCCTTACACCATGTTCAAAAAAATCAACTTAAGATACATTAAAGGCTTAAATGTAAAACCTAATACTATAAAAACCCTGGAATATAACCTAGGGAATACCATTCTGGATGTAGGCCCTGACTAAGATTTCATGACAAAGACACCAAAAGCAATTACAACAAAAACGAAAATTGACAAATAGGATCTAATTAAACTAAAGCGTTTCTTTACAGCAAAAGAAACTATCAACAGAGTAAACAGACAACCTACAGAATGAGAGAAAATATTTGCAAATTATGTATCCAACAACAATCTAATATCCAGAATCTATAAGGAATTTAAACAAATTAACAAGCAAAAAACAAATAACTGCATTAAAATGTGGGCAAAGGACATGAACAGACAATTTTCAAAAGAAGAAATACATGCAGCAAACAAGCATATGAAAAAATGTTCAACATCACTCATCATTAGAGAAATACAAATCAAAAACTTAGGTACCATCTCATATTAGTCATAATGGCTATTATTAAAAAATAAAAAAATAACAGATGCAGGCAAGCTGTGGAGAAAAAGCAATGCTTATATACTGCTGGTGGGAGTGTAAATTAGCTCAGCCATTGTAGAAAGCAATGTGGAGATAAAGAACTAAAAACAGAGTTACCATTTGACTCAGCAATCCCATTATTGGGTATATACCCAAAGAAATATAAACCATTCTATCTAATAATAAAGACACATACACATGTATATTCAAGGCAGCACTATTCACAATAGCAAAGACATGGAATCAATGTAAATGCCCATTAACAGTAGACTAAATGTGGTACATATAAACCATGGAATACGGTGCTGCCATAAAAACAAAATAGATCTTGTCCTTTGTAACAACATGAGTAGAGCTGGAGGCAATTATCCTAAACAAACCAACACAGGAAGAGAAAACCAAATACCACGTGTTCTCACTTAAAAGTAGGAGCTAAGCATTAAGCACACATAGACATAAATATGGGAAGAACAGACATTGTGGACTACTGAAGCGTGGGAGGGGGGTTAAAAAGCTATTTATCAGGTGCTATGCTCACTATCAAGGTAAATGGATCTGTACTCCAAACCTCAGCATCACACAATATTTTCATGTAACAAATCTACACATGTACCTGTACCTAAAATAAAAGTTGAAAAAAGTTCTAAACAGCTCTTGAGTCTAAGAGTCACCCAAACTAAAAGCATAGATCATAGAAGTTAACAGCAGTGAAGACATTTGCCATCAAAACCTGTGGATTATAACTTAAACAGTGCTCAGGGGAAAAATCATAGCCTTGCTACTGATAAAAATGTAAGCTTTTAAAAATTAACTATATTAAAGATTTAACTCCAGAAGCTAGAAACAAACAACAAAATTAACTTTATTAACAGAAATAAGAAATTAGCTAAGTCAGGGGAAGTAAGTAGAAACATAGAATAAAGGGAAAAATTGTAAAATAGGTAAATTCAAAAGTGGTTTCTGGCCGGGCACAGTGGCTCATGCCTGTAATCCCAGCACTTTGTGAGGCCGAAGTGGGCGGATCACTTTAGGTCAGGAGTTCACGACCAGCCTGGCCAACACAATGAAACCCCATCCCTACTACAAACACAAAAACTAGTTAAGCATGGTGGAACATGCCTGTAATGCCAGCTACTCAGGAGACTGAGAATCGCTTGAGCCCAGGAAGCGGAAGCTGTAGTGAGCCGAGATCACGCCATTGCATTCCAGTCTGGGTGACAGAGGGAAACTGTCTCAAAAAAGAATAAAAAGTAAAATAAATAAATAAATAAATAAATAAATAAATAAATAACAAAAGTGGTTTCTTAAAAAATAAGACAAAAAGAGATATTAGCTACCCTAATTAGGAAAAAAAGTATGTAAACACACAAAATAAGAAATTAAATACAGAAACATGCACAAATGCAGAGAAAATAAAGAGAATAAGAAATATTGTACTTTGCTCAGCACTATGCAAATATACTTAAGAAGCCAGATGACATATTGTTTTAATAGAAAAGTAGGAATGACCAAATATGACCACAGAAGAAGTAGAAGATGCAACTTGTGGGAGAAGTACATCATGAAGTAGAATGTTGGTGGAAATGCAGCAGGAGGTGAATCTGGAGAGATGGAAATGAACTGTGAAAGCCTAGTAAACCGAAGGAAAGAGTTCCAATTTTACCTTGAACTTCAGAGCCTAAAGATATGAAAAACTAATGCTCTCAAGAAAGAAAGAGGCTGAGCGCAGTGGCTCATGCCTATAATCCCAACAATTTAGGAAGCCAAGGCAGGAGGGTCGCCTGAACCTGGAAGGTCCAGGCTGCAGTGAGCCATGTTTGCACCACTGCACTCCAGCCTATGCAACAGAGTGTGACCCTGTCAAAAAAGGAAAGAAGGAAAGAAAAAGAAAAGAAAAGAAAGGAAAAGTAAATAAAAGGAAAGGAAAGGAAAAGGAAAAGGAAAGAAAAGCAGAGGAGAGGAGGGGCGAGGGGAGCGGGGTGGAGGGGAGGGGAGGAAGAATAAAGATAGATGAAAGAAAGAGGGAGGGAGGAGAAATAAATTCAGAAATTAATCATATCCTTTTATATAAAAACCACAAGAAGTTAGAAAATACAATGGAAAATTATTTCACTTTACAATAGCAACAAAAAGAATAAACTGCCTTAAAAAGGTAAGAGAAAGAAAAAGAGAGAAAGAGAAAGAAAAAGAAAGAAAAGGAAAGAAAGAAAAAGAAAGAGAAAGAAAGAAAGGAAGGAAGGAAGGAAGGAAGGAAGGAAGGAAGGAAGGAAGGAAGGAAAGAAAGAAAGAAAGAAAGAAAGAAAGAAAGAAAGAAAGAAAGAAAGAAAGAGAGAAAGAAAGAAAGGAGGGAGGGAGGAAGGAAGGAAAAAAGGAAGGAAAGAAAAAAGGAAGGAAGGAAAGAGCAGTATCCAATTTTGCCATTTACAAGATTGCTCTGACAAAGAAAATCAAAATGGAACAATTATAATAGAAATCACAGATACAGTTAATAAATAAAACCTGCTCTCCATAATAAAATATTCCAGATAATTTCACAAAATAACTGTGTCAAACCTTTAAGGTTTAATTCCAATTCTATTTTAATTGTTCAAGGCATGAAAAATAAGTAAAATTTCCAATTCTTTTTATGAAGCCAGACACTTGAAAACTAAACATTACTAAAATAGGTAAATTTCACTTGTAAATATTGATGTTAAAAAAAGCTTACGTAAGATGTGAGACTACAAAGGCATATTCAAAATCAATGTCCAAGTTCAAGTAGTATCAGGAATTATACTCAGGAATAATCAAAAGATAATTTGATATCAGAAATTGATTAATATATTTCATTCGATAGTGAAAGATCATAAGAGCTTCTTCAAAGATACTTAGAAGCCATCTATTAATAATAATATTCAATATCTATTCTTGACCAAATAAAAAACTAAATGGAATAGAAATAGATAAAGCTATATATCTATCCATAGGCCAACAGTACACTTAATGAAAACACACTAATAACTCTACCATTAAAAAAAGGAACAAAATAAGGATGTCTGCTAATACCGTCATTATTTAATCTGATATAGAGATACTAACTGAATCAATTAGATATGACAAAGGAATAAAAAGGTTATAAAACACAGAAAGAAGTAATCTCATTATTTACAAATTACATAATTGTATGCCTATAAAACTCAGAAGAATTAGCCTTAAAACTATTATAAATAGTAAATATGTAAATAATAGCTTTTTATATAAAAACCACAGGAAGTTAGAAAATACAATAGAAAAATTATTTCACTTACAATAGCAACAAAAAGAATAAACTGACTAAAAAGTTATGAAAATCTGCAAAATATATCTCAAGAAAAATTTAAAGTGAAACTGATCAAGTTTTTAAAAAATAACCCATGATTGAAAAAAATTGTTTAAGATTATTTAAGAAAAAAGGAGGAGATCTGAAGTTTAAAAAAAAAGAAACCCTTTCCTATTTCAATATCACAAAGATATTCTCTTATATTTTAGTCTCAAATTTTTAAAGTTTTGCTCTTAACATTTATATTTTAATGCCCCAGGAAGATATTTATTTTATCTATAATGTGAGATAATAAACTTATTTTTACATGGATAAGCAATTGTACCAGCTTCACATATTCCGTCACCCATCATTTTTCCTAATGATTAGTAATGTCACCTCTACAATAAATTAAACTTCCATTAAAAAAGAAAGTTATTGACTAAGAATACTAAATATTATAAAGATTTCAAATATTTCTAATCTATAGTAATTGCAGCAGATGTTACCAATAGGTTTTCAAAACAATAGAGAAATTTATTCTAAAATGCTGTAGATAAATAAACATGCAATGATAGTTGGGGCATTTATGAAATAAGGAAAAATGGGAGCCAGTACTACCACACTGAAAAAATATTAAAAGCTGCAGTAATTGCAATGATGTGATGCTCATGATTGAATAGACAATAAATCAATGGAAAATATAAAGGAGTCCACCAATAAACCCCCAAATATTTGGGAGTTTCATAAATAATAAAGATAACACAACAAGTCAGTGAAAAAGAAAACTGGCCATTCACCAAGTGGTATTCATAACCAATTAGGGAAAGAGAAAAAAAGATCCCTACCTCACTCCCAATACTAAAATAAATTTAGGTATCACAGATTTAAATTTTGACAAACTAGAAAAAGTACTAAAGAACACATGCAAACATTTTTTTAAAATAATCCTACACTGAGAAAGACTTTTCTAATTATGACCATCCCCCTCCCAAAAGCCAAGAAGCCCCAAAAGAAAAGATTGATAAATTTGACTTCATCAGAATGAAAAGTTCTAAAACATATATGTCAGAAGTTCTGAATGGGGCGATATGCAACCTCAAATGACATGACATGCTGGGGAAAAACTGTTGAAACATGTGTCAGACAAAGGGAGAAATCCCTTTTTCAGTGAACAACACACATAAATCATGGAAGAGAAAACACAAATGCTTTTAAACATGTGCAACTCAATTATAATAAAAAA
Source organism: Nomascus leucogenys (assembly GCF_006542625.1). Lineage (NCBI taxonomy): Eukaryota > Metazoa > Chordata > Mammalia > Primates > Hylobatidae > Nomascus > Nomascus leucogenys. The sequence continues at coordinate 65,633,240 of NC_044399.1, forward strand.
TGCAAAAACATAAAGAAAAATAAATAAATGTAGAAATATAAAATCTTAAGATCCCATTTCTCCTCTATCAGACAGGAAAAAATGAACCTTGGCAGCATGCTATGTTGGTGGGTATGGGTGTTACCATAGGTATTGGCACAGGTGTGGGAAACATATACTCCAACCTTAGTGGAGGTAGAATACATTGGTACAGCCTCCATGGAAGGCAGTATGGATAGCTAACACAATGACAACTACACATTTCCCTTGTTCCAGCAATTCAAATTACTCAGGTATGAAATTATGTAGTCAGTCAACACCCCAGAGTACAAATATTTATGTGTTTATCAGGCATTGTTATAATTGCTAAAGATACAGCAGGAAACACAACAAAGTCCTTCCTCTTTTCATGGAAGAAACCTTTGGTGAGGGCAGACAATAAACAAACAAAAGAGACCAAAAAATAAATAAATCCTGGTTCATACAAACAATGGAATACTCTAAAGCTGTTTCAGAAAATGAAGCAGTTGTATACATATTGATATGAAATGAATTCTAAGATATAACAGGGTAACAAGCAAGGTGCAGAACCATGTGTATATTTGGGTAATATGTGCTATTTGGGTAAAAATTTTCCTTATGCACATGCATGTATACACACGCACACACACACACAAAGCACACATAAGAAGCTGGAAGTAAGAGCTGTCTTTGGGTGGCTGGAGGGTCAGGATGGAAAGGAGAATTATATTTTGCTGTGTACCCTTTTGTACCTTTGGAATTATGTGCCATGTACATGTATTAAATATAAAGTAATGCATGAAAACAGCTGCCAAAAATATAAATAAACAAAGATGTTTGGCTGGATATATGCCCAAACAATAGTTATATCTGAGTATACTGTTATACTAAATAATAGCAACTTTAAAAAGCATAAGAAAAAAATGGAAGTCTACAATATAATAAGTGCTCTGTGTTTCCTCTTAAATTCATGCTTGCAAAATTACTGTTTGACTTCTAGTCATATTTTATTGTTGTGGATTCTCTATTTTTCCTTCCCTGGGTCAATTTTCAGCAGAGAAGCTTTCAGCATCTGGGCACTAAAATGTGATGTAGTCTATACATGGCCACTTTAGTGTCCCCACAGAGCATCAGCTGACTCTTAATTTGATGGGTGCTTTATTTATTCCATGTCTCTCAGAATGAGCAGTGTGGATTGAGGGGCTGCCTGTGCTTCTCAACTGTTTCTTTCCCAACACCTGCTGGTCTACTTCTTCTCCCCTGGAACAGCTCCATTCCTAGTTATCCAATGTTTTTCTGTCAACATCATCGGGACTCTGCCAGTCCCAGCGGTTTCTAATGAGTCCTTCATAATCATCAGATAAATCACTGTTAGGGGCTGCATGTTTATGTCTCCCTAAAATTCATTTGTTGAATTCCCAACCTCCAATTCCTCCAATCTGTTGGTATTTGGAGATGGGGCTTTAGGGAGGTAATTAGGGTTAGTTGAGGTTACGAGGATGGGGCCCTCCATGTGATGGGATTGGTGCCCTTATCAGAAGAGACACCAGAGAACCTGCTGCTTCTCTTCACAAGCACACAAAAAAGGAGATGATATGAACACACAGCAAGATGGTGCAGCCTACAAGCCAAGAGAAGGAGCTTCAGGATGAAATCTACCTTGCTCACACCTTGACCTTGGACTTCCCAGCCTCCAGAACTGTGAGAAATAAATGGCCATTGTTTAAGCCACACAGTCTGTGGTATTTTGTTATGGCAACTTGAGCAGACTAATTCAGTCCCACTTTTTATCTCAGGGGGCCAGGCCCTCTTAAAACACAACTTACTCTGGAGATCTGAAGACGGATGGTGGTGATGGTTGCCAGACAATGTGAATGAACTTCATGCCTCTGAACTGTACCCTTAAAAATTATGAAAATGGGCCAGGCGTGGTGGCTCACGCCTGTAATCCCAGCACTTTGGGAGGCCAAGACAGGCGGATCACAAGGTCAGGGGATCAAGACCATCCTGGCTAACATGGTGAAACCCCGTCTCTACTAAAAATACAAAAAAAATCAGCCAGGCATAGTAGCAGGTGCCTGTAGTCCCAGCTACTCTGGTGACTGAGGCAGGAGAATGGCGTAAGCCAGGAGACAGAGCTTGCAGTGAGCTGAGATCGTGCCACTGCACTCCAGCCTGGACAACTGAGCGAGACTTGTCTCCAAAAAAATAAAAATAAAAATAAAATAAATTATGAAAATGGTCAATTTTATGCTACACGTTTTACTACAATTAAAAAAAAAAAGACCACAGCCAACTCATTTTAAACTCAATTATCTCAGCCCACTTTCTTCCCAGCTTGCCCAAAAGACAGACATATCTACAGCCTCTCCATGGAACAGGATACTATAGGAAAGATGCTCACCACATAGTTATTTATTGTTTGAAAATAGAACTGTGAAAAAAATTTGTAGGCATGAGGAGGGGTGCAGGGTGACTAAACTGTCACACTGTAAGTTAATAACCCCCAGGGATCCTGGAGGCTATTTTAAAACGTTGTATTCAGAGCCCTGGAAGAGTTTGTGATGACGATCAAAAATACTAGACGCTTGAAAAAACAAAATCCTGGGCTTGTTAACTAGCAAAGGCAAAGACGCTAGAACAGCAGGCTTCAGAAACATAAGGAGAAAGAGAAGGATGGGGAAGGCTGCAAAATGGAGAGGCTAACAGGGAGGGCCTTGAAGAAAGGGCCTCCGAAAACTCATCCACCCCTGAAGTCTGAGAGCTATCACCATGTTAGCTTGCTGGGCTTCACGTGAAATAAATTTCTAGTCTGTGTCTAGATTCCCTGGTCCTTTTGGTGATTTGTTGTATCTGTTGTTCGCATTCTTTGTTCGTTTGTTTTGAGATGGAGTCTCACTCTGTCGCCCAGGCTGGAGTGCTGTGGCGCAATCTCGGCTCACTGCAAGCTCTGCCTCCCGAGTTCACGCCATTCTCCTGCCTCAGCCTCCCGAGTAGAGGTATGTTTTCCCAAATGGCGTTTACATGGCTCCCTGGTCATAGAAGGTCGGTAGATCCTAGCTCCTGCTAGAAATCCCCGTTCCACAGTGTGCCATTCTGTATCAGTCAGGTTCTCTAGAGGGACAGAACTAATGGGATATATAGATATAGATATAGATATAGATATATCTAAATATATATGTAGACATATAGATATAGATATATGTTTACTATTAACTCACATGATCACAAGGTCCCAGCCATCTGCAGGCTGAGGAGCAAGGAGAGCCAGTCTGAATTCCAAAACTGAAGAACCTGGAGTCCGAGGTTCAAGGGCAGGAAGCATGAGCACGGAAGAAAGATGTAGGCTGGGAAACTAGGCCAGTCTCTCTTTTCACATTTTTCTGCCTTTTTATATTCTAGCTGTGCTGGCAGCTGATTGGATTGTGCCCACCCAGACTCAGGGTGGGTCTGCCTTTCCCAGCCAACTGATCAAATGTTAATCTCGTTTGGCAATGCCCTCACAGGCACACCCAGGATCAATACTTTGTATCCTTCAATCCAATCAAGCTGACATCAGTATTAACCATCACATCTTCTCTGATTCATTTCTGCGGTGAGGTAGAATAGAGACGCATGGGATTCAGAGACTGAAGACGGAGGCTCATGCTGGGCCTGGCTTGCTGGCTTCTGTGCAATGTGTGTATGGAAGAAAATCAGGGTAGGAGTGAATATTGTCGCTGTTATGTAGGGCATGCAGCTTCTCTGAACCTCAGCATCTTCAGCTACGAAATGCAGATAATACTGGGTAATATGCCACACCCGTTGTGGTTATGAGGATTACATGAGACAAGGTGCACTGCAGGAGAAAATCTTGAAATAGTCATCTTGGTGCCCTCCCTTCTCCACACTCCTATTTCCCTTGAGGAAAGTGGCAGTATGGGTATGAAAATGAGAAGACCCAGAAACAGTCAGTGCTTGAAATTGTAACTTCCAGAACAGGCAAGAGAATGCAAAGTTTATAAACACATAGAGGAAAAAACTACCCTGGTCTCAGCCCCTGCTCCCAGAGAGGTTCGAGAAGCCTCACTTGGAGCAGGAGATGGGGGTAGGGAAGAGGAGGGACGTGGCTACTGGACGTAACTTAGTAAAATGCACTTTGTTACTGAAAAATATAGACTGTAAAGTTACAGGATACAAATTCTTTAACTTAGCACCAATTAAAGTTAAAATTGATGCCAAAGGCCACCAAATTTATAATACCAGAAGATTGAGAAAGGTGGAGCTATTTTGGCATGAAGCTCCAAAAATATAATGTACTGGGCCATTCTGCCTTGTTACATAGATAATGGTAAAGGCAAGACATTCACCTTGAACTTACAAAGAATTTAAACAGTAAGCCAAGTCCTGTGAAGGCTCTTTCTTGCCGTATTTATACTTTATTCTGTGTCTTGTCATCATAAAATTGAGTAGTTTGTTTACAAGAAACTTTCCTGTGAAATTCTACTTTAACTACTGTACAATGGTTGCTTGTTACATTTTCATTATCCCTCACTCTATATTTGTTTACCTGTTTGAGGTAGGAAATCGCATTTATTTATGAGTTACAATTAATTCAAACAGATCCTTACAAGGTGGGGGGAAAAATCCCTTCTTTTTATTTCTACTGTAATAGAATTTTTTTAAATGAAACACGGAATCTTGGTATTCCAACAAATGTATAGTGTAAATATTACTTTTATTAATTTTAAAGTCAGTAAATCATCTGTAATATCTTCAGTACAGTTTTCAAAAATTATTAAGCTCTTATTTTTAATGACAGCATAAGGTACCTCCCATCAGTATACTTGGCTGTTTATAGAGCAAATAAAGAAAACTTATGTAAGCTAAAATTTCCACCCAAGACTTAAGAAAGGTGAGAACCAAAAGAACTGGTTGAGAAAAGAATTAGCAAGTTCTGGGCAAGGTATGGGGGAAATGCTTGGTGAAGCAACCAATCTAAGCCAATCTAGCATCCAGGGATGATAGATCCTTGTTATACAGGCTGGTGGTTGGAGAAAGTGATATAATCTTTCCATTCCCTGCAACCTTACTACCAGTTCTAATCAAGTCTCAGATAAAATGTGACATCTCTATTAGCAAGCAGGCATAAACTGTAAGTTTCTGTAGCTTGGGAGAGGCAGTGTCAGGTGCCCCCAACCAGTCCCTTGCAGAACAAGCTCCCTCGGAAGAGGATGAAGAAGTGTTCACAGGCCCAGGTAGGCAGAGAAGGCAGCAGGGCCGCCTTTGATATAGACAGGTGTAGGGCCAGTGCTGCACAACTGGCAGGATTGGCATAGACTTCAGAGTTGGTTAGTTCCTTCTACCTTATTTGTGCAAGATTGGTGGACACTGTTGTACTGCTTCTCCTTAATCATATAACTTAAACACCATTAATATCATCACTCTAAAACTACTATTTTCGTAGTAATTTGACAAACCTAGTATTAATTCATATTAGAATATTTCACAGGCTAATTAATAGCTCCTAAGAAGTCAAATAGAAATAATTCGCTCTTACCTATCACAATATTTATGCTAAAATATTTTTACATGACACAGTTATACTACTAATAAAGCCATTGTTTCATATCAAATGAATAAGTGAGGGGTCACAATAATTAATAAAAAGCTGACATTTAGTAAGCACTACCCATGTACTAAGTATCGTACTAAGGGTTTGCTTTATCTTATTTGATAATTTCAACAACTCCGTGACTTGTGTGGAGTTATCTCCATTTTGCAAATGAGGAAACTGAGGCATAGAGAGATTAAGAAACTCACCCGAGGTCACCTAGTTAACTACAGTTAAAGACATAATTCAAATCTAGGTTTGCTTAACACCAAAGCACACACTATTTGGGAAAGGAAAGACACTTTGGATGTTAAACGGAGTAGTTTGAGTTTAGACCCTTGACCAAGCCATGTACAGAAGCAGCAAAATCTTTCTACCATAAGTAGGGAAAATTTGCAGAAATCTGCCCAGATGTTAGATGTGGAGGACAACCAGAAGAGTGATTCAAGAATTCAGGCTCCGAGAGTTAAAAGGGATCTAGGGATCCCTCATTTTACAAGAAACCGAAGACTAGGAAGGGAAGCATTAATGATGCTGAAGAAATTAACAAAGGTTCCTGACTTACTAGGTCAATTAATTCATTTTCAATATGTTGTGGTTTAGGCTGCACTGGGCAATAGAATGCCTGTGATCCTGTGATGACTGGGGGATGTGGCTTTTCTCCCCTATCCACTGAGGATAGAGAGGAAATCTGGTTCTTCATTACTTGCCCCTAAAGCAAATATCAGAAACAAACAAACCAGTAAATGCTGAACAAATGATTGCATCTATTTCATTAACCTTTAAATGGTATCTATCACAGTTAGATGGTGGAAGACTTTACCTTCTATGCTGCCATGTATTACGTGCACAGAGACACACACAAACAGCAAGCACCAAAGGAAGGCATAGGAGAGGAACTTACCTGAGTCTGAGAAGGGGGCCTGAGTCCTAGGGAGAGGGCGACCTTTTAGTGATCCTTAAAGAAGATGCAGGAGCTACACAGGTGATCCAGGTAGAGGGATGAACGACATATATTAGAGGGTAAGTGTTTTGGGAAGAGATGATGGTTAAAACACAAAATGGGCTGGGTGGGGTGGCTCACGCCTGTAATCCCAGCACTTTGGGAGGCCGAGGGGGTCTGATTGCCTGAGCTCAGGAGTTCGCGACCAGCCTGGGCAACATGATGAAACCCCATCTCTACTAAAATACAAAAAAGTTAGTTGGCCATTGACAGCAGGAGCCTGTAGTTTCAGCTACTTGGGAGGCTGAGGCAGGAGAATTGCTTGAACCCGGGAGGCAGAGGTTGCAGTGAGCCGAGATCACACCACTGCACTCTAGCCTGGGTGACAGAGCAAGACTCCATCTCAAGAAAAAAAAAAAAAAAAAAGAAAGAAAAAAGGAAACAAACAAAATGGCCAAGATTCTGGCATATCTTGGGTTTGAATCTAGGAAGTTTAAACTTGTGGTGTAAGTTAGAGGAGTACAGAAGGGGTTCGGAGAATGGTCATGGAAAGATCTTATGGTATCAAATTTGTCACTTCTACAATCCTAGATTTTTTGGAAGCAGAAATTTGCCCTAGGGTGTGAGGGAAATTAGACATTCATCATTAACACCTAATTGAGGATCTCTCGTGGAAGGACTCAGAAGAATTGAAAAATTACCAGGAAAGGGAGTGCTTCAGAGCTGTCTGCTGCATAGATACCCAGGGCAAATGTTTGTGGATCTACTTATTACAGGGGAATTCAGAACCTCTCCTATATGAAGCCAAGGGAATCTTTTAGGGTTTGATGCCCTCCTACCAGGACCATGGTCCTTTTTTAAAATATTGATATATAATAGTTGTGCATGGCACTTTGTAATGCATCAAAGTGTTTCTGTACGTGGATTTTAAACTATGGAGGTCAGAGGTCGTTTCTCTCCAACTCACTCACCATTGCACCTAGCCCCGGGCAGCCTACAATTAGGCAAAGACATGCTATTGACGGTAACTCTGACCTGTCTAATAGAAAGACGTTCCATGCTGCCTGTCAGTAAATCTATTTGCATTAAAATCTAAGGTTTCTTCTTTTTTTTTTTTTTTTTTTTGAGACGTAGTCTTGTTCTATCGCCCAGGCTAGAGTGGCACTTGGCTCACTGCAAGCTCCACCTCCCGGGTTCACGCCATTCTCCTGCCTCAGCCTCCCGAACAGCTGGGACTACAGGCGCCCACCACCACACCGGGCTAATTTTTTGTATTTTTTAGTAGAGACGGGGTTTCACCATGTTAGCCAGGATGGTCTCGATCTCCTGACCTCGTGATCTACCCGCTTCGGCCTCCCAAAGTGCTGGGATTAACAGGCGTGAGCCACCCCGCCCGGCCTAAGGTTTCTTTCTGGTTTTTTATCCTCTGCTTGCTGCCCTGCAGGAACAGATGTTGTTATTCGGAGCCTGGCATATTATTGGAACGACTTAACTGCATCCTCCATTGCCAGCTCATTGTGTTTAGAGTTGGAAGGCATCGTGGTGTTTCCTTTTCTTCTTTTGATTAAAACGATGTGCCAAAAACCATATAGAAATCAGAGACCATAAGCCTTCCAAGACAGTCTTTGCAGGAGAAAGGACGTTTCTCTAAATAGCAGAGCCTGCTCTCCTTCTGTCTTTTTTTCCTGTGCAGAGCTGGCTCCAAACAGGCTCTCCTCTGGTGCAGCTTGACATGCTGTGTCTAACAGGCAGTGACAAGGGCTTGCAGTGGTGGGGGAGGGGTGGGCTGCCACTCAGCAAAAGCCAGCCTGGCCAGCCCGACCCAAGCATTGGGATTTCCTCCAGGTGTGGTTTTCAACACAGTTTCTGTTCGAGTTTGAAACACCTAGGAGTCTTTCTCACTTTGTCTCTCTCTCTGTATAATCTCTCCCATTTTTCTAGAAATGTGAAGGCTTCTCAGTAGATCTTTCGTATTCCTGCTTTTGACATAGATGCAAGCAATGTATTTTTCTACCAAAGAAGAATCAGCCATGCTAACACAGTGGTAATTGGCTACTGACAGCTCACATGGGAGGGCGACTTTAGGGCATGGTAGGGACTGTGCTGAAATGGAGAATGAGTTTCTTGTTTGAAGTGGGCAAAAAAAAAAAAAAAAAAAAAGAAGTGGGCAAACATTTCCCAGCTTTAGCCAATCTTCACTTCGTGGGACTGGCATGTAGATACTGTGTTAACAAATCTTCCCATTGTTTTTTGAAAGAAGCCAAAAATCTATACTTTTATAAGAAATTTACTGCTTTTTAAATGTTGGGGTTTTTTTTTTTTCAACTGTGACAGGCCAGACAAGATGGCTATGGGGTGGATTTGGCTTGCAGATCCCCTGATGCTTCAATTATGATCTAGGTCCACTCTGCCATTTTGCAGATGAGGAAACTGAGACCTAGAATGGTAAACTGACTTCTTCACAGTCCCGGAATGAACAAGAAGAAAGCAAAGGCAGAGTAAGGACTCTGGTCAGTGTCCTGAATCTCAGTCCAACCTTTGGCAGCCACTACTATTAAATAGCTATTCCTATAGCTATGGCTTGCTTCCCAACTATATTATAAGCATATATATCTTTTATATCTTCCATTGCCCTTAAAACAGTGTTAGGTCATAGCAGATGTTCAGCTCATGTTTGGATAGATGAATGGATAATTGAGTGGATGGATGGATGGATGGATGGACAAAAGGAAAAATAAACAAAGGAATGAATATAGTTTCTTAATGGTAAGTATAAATCAGATTGTAAGAATGGATTGATATTTGAATGGGGAACTTTAATTTCTGGCTTATTTTAGACTTAGCTTAATTTAACCAACTTAAGGAGATATTATTCCTAGAATTTCTCTAGAGTCTACATCTCTACATTCTCTACAGTCTACACCTTCCCCTACTCTTCAACCCCAAGCTGGAAACTGATTTATTCATTTATAAGATGAATGTTTATTGTAGCAATATCTGAGGAAAGAAATTGAAAAATGTGTATGCAACTCCATTAAAAAACAACTTCATATACTGTAATCCATCTACACTACGGAATATGACACAATCACAGAAAACAAATGAGATCGATTGTATTGACTCAGGGTTTTCATCTGGCATAATTGAGTGAAAAAATCAAGATGCAGAAAAGTGTTTAATGGTATCCCAATGTTTAAAAATCAACCCCTTAATATATATATATGTGTACATTTGTTAGTACATATATAATCTGTTTTTAATTACATATGTCTGGAGAAAAATATAAAACATATACATTTATTCATTTATTTAAATTACCAGATTATCTTGCTCCAGGAGACTAATAAGAGGAAGGGAAGCATGAGAAGAAAAAGAGTAACCGTCCAAAAAGTGAAAGTAAAATATGGCTTCTTTTCCAGCCACTGAAGAAGAAAGCGGTGGGGACGCAAGAGAAAAATAAGATCAGCTACAATGCATGTTGCGCCTCTGAATAGAACTGTATACAACTCAACCTAGCTAGACTTCGTATTTTCATGAAATAAACTTCATTACTCTGTTTTATGTTAAAGACACAGTAAGAAGGTCACACAAATATTGGGCCATTCAGGTAGAGTTTTATTTTATGGTTAAGTCACTTTTTCCAAACATGAATGCTCTACTAGTCCCAAAGATGCAGAAGATTCTAGTTGCTTGAAACAGAAACAGGGAGTTTCTAGTCTCAGTTATAGATTATGCCCAGAACCAGCAGGGTCCTTCTGCTGCTGAACCTTCCAGTTCATGTTTCAGATCCCCTCTTGCCTTAGGGTTCATTCCCTTTCAGAGCTTCTGGTGTTCTTTTTTTTTTTTTTTTTCCCGTAATCTGGTCTCATTCTGAGCCTACATCAATCTACCAAATGCTTTTATACCCATAAAACTCAGTAGGGCTAATCTCCAGCCCCTAGATCCCCAGGTAGAACCCTCAGTCACTATGCAAATGAGTCAAAGTAGCTCCACATCCCAGCCCAATTCAGATCAGAAGGTTGGGGAATGAGATCAACTGCCCTACCTAGAGGTGTCTGGGTCTTGGATCCTACCCAAAGAAAATACCCCATTACCCATGTCCACTCAAATCAAAATCCTCACATTTAAAAAACAGTCCTATAGAAGCTAAGTTTTCAAATTTTAGAAAATTGGGCAAAAAGGCCCATGTATTGAGGAAGATTATGATATAAACCATAGAATTCTAGTAGGACAGGCATAAAGGAAGATGAGACTCAGGATTCCCTAAGCATAAGGAAAGTTACAACGGCTTTGCCTCCTGACGGGCTAGTAACTGCTGTCCCATGGAAGCCCATGCTTTCAATACTTGGCCTATTGGATAATTCACACATTTTTGATATATTATCCCCCCAATTTGATAACACTATTGATTATCAAAGGCCCTGAAATCATTTTAAGTTATATTGGAACATAAAAACTTAAAGAGCTGTAACTGGGCAATATGAGTCCCAAAAGCATGTTTAAAGAAGAACATTAAATAATGAAAATATGAAGAAGATAAATAAGGCATATTTATAGAGTATCAGGCACAGCTGAGCAGAAGAAGTCACACAAACATTGCACACCTGGGCTAAATAGTTTCTCAAGGTCTACCCAACATTCTTTGGAAACTCTCTTAACTCTTTATAGCATCTTTTGAACTATATTTTATGGCCTAAAATTCTGAACTTAAAGAGTGTCTAATGGACAACCCGAAAATTGCCTAAGATGCTGCCTGGGTGATAATTTATTAATAAAATTGGAGGGCTGGGCACAGTGGCTCACGCCTGTAATCCCAGCACTTTCGGAGGCCAAGGTGGATGGATCACGAGGTCAGGAGATCAAGACCATCCTGGCTAACACAGTGAAACCCCATCTCTACTAAAAATACAAAAAAATTAGCCAGGTGTGGTGGCACGTGCCTGTAGTCCCAGCTACTCGGGAGGCTGAGGCAGGAGAATTGCTTGAACCCGGGAGGCAGAGGTTGCAGTCAGCTGAGATAGCACCACTGCACTCCAGCCTGGGTGACAGAACAAGACTCCATCTCAAAAAAAAAAAAAGAAAAAGAAAAAGAAATGGTGCAAATATATGCTAAACATGAAGATTAAAATTTCAAAATGCCATATTCCTCAGCTACCTTGAGAAGGGGAGGAAGCAGACAGGCCAGTGCAATTCTTTGTTATGCAACTTTGGCCAAAGCATCCCATTTTAAAAACTGCTAATCTTCGAAGCTAAGAGAGTTATGAGCAATAGAGAAGGCTGGGGAATCCCCGAGGAAATCATTTGCTAGATCCCTCTCATTATAAATTATAAACTTAGCAAATGTGCAGGATGTGAGGGAGCTATCTAGACACCAGTAAAGCTCACCATGTCTCCTCCGAATCAAAGGCCTCCCTGAACAGGACCATGAGAACTGTAGGCCAAGACTGGAATTCCCAAGAAGCCTCTGGATTGAAGGAGAGATGAGGGAGTTGGACCTGAGGGCATTAGTAGATTTGCGTGCTGTACAATTTCAGCCTGCCAACCATGACAGCCCAGCACCAACCTCATGAAAGCATCAGACTTCCTGTGCCATTCTCCAAAGTTCAGCACAGGTTGGTGAACTTTACCTGTCCGGGGGCAGACAGCAAGTATTTTAACCTTTGTAGGCCAAGGGGCCACATGCCATCTCTATCTCAGCCACTCAATTCTGCAACTGCAATGCAAGTGCATCCATGGACAATAGGTAAATGAATGTGTGGATTGGCCCTACGGGTTGTAGTTTGTGGACCCCTGGACTATAGAAAGGATAAATTTCAAGGTGATTGGCCTGGCATGGAAGATTCCCCACTCTAAGGCTCTAATCAGCTATCATAGTCTTATAAATCATTATTCCTTTTAACAGAGAATCATCAAGTCCCTGTTAAATTGCAGGCACTTTGCTAAGAAGTGGGCCTACATGGTGAAAAAGCCAAGGTCCCTCCACTCAGGGGGCCTGCCATTTCCTGCTGAATCAATAATTAAATACACCAATGTTCATTTGTGTTTCAGTGGTAATGAATCTGTAAAGAAGACATATGCTGGGCTATTATCTTCTTATAACAAGCCCAAAAGACAACCTTCACTTTCATTCATTTATTCAAGTCTTACGCTTTCTTCACACCTTAGTAGAAGTCCAATTTCCTACTCAAAATCTTCCTCAGGTAATTCAGGCCTCATTCACTGGTCAACAAATCTTTTTCAGGCACCTGTGCTGAACACAGGGGATAGCAGTAAACAAAAAAGATACATTCCTATGGGATTTACGTTCTAGTCCTCAAGCATTTCCTTTCCTTTGGTGTGCACGTGTATTCTTCTTGTATATACCACTCATGGGCATCTAGCAGGATCCAACACATATTTGATGCCAAGGCCCTCCCTGCCTCCCCTTCCAAATAAGCTGTAAAGGATGGTCTATTTCATGTTGTATCTATCTATCCCTCAGAGCCTGATAGAGGGGTGAAGAAAAGTATCAGGGGAGAGGAAGCAGGAACTTTGAACATTCCAAAGCAACAATCCTCAGTTCACAGTAAATAAATAAATAGACACAAAAATTGGTTTAATAAATATAAATGGGCAGTGTCTTCTTACATTTGGGCTGCTATAATGAAATACCTGAGACTGGGTGACTTGTAAACAATAGACATTCATTTTTTCACAATTCTGGAGGCTGAGAAGTCCAAGATCAAGGCACTGGCAGGTTTGGTGTCTGGGGAGGGCTGTGCTCTGCTTTCAAGATGGTGCCTTGTTGCTGCGTCCTCACTTGGCGAAAGGCCTAAGCTATAATAATTCCCTCCTGCCCTTTAATACGGCACTAATCCATCCATATTAATGGCTCTGCCCTCATGACTTAATCACTTCCCAAACGGACCCACCTCTTCATACCACCACAATGGGTATTAAGTTTTAACACAAGAATTTTGATGGCTATTCATTCCATAGCAGAGAGTAGGTAACATTTAAAAGCAGATAAAGGGAGGTACATTTATCTAACCCAGGGGCTGGCAACCTTTTTCTGTAAAGGGTCAGATAGTAAATAGTCATAAGGCTTTGAGGGTCACTTATGTCTCTTCCACAATACTTTTATTCTTTTTTTTAAATGGACATTTAAAGATATAAAAAACATTTGTAGACCACCAACATCAGGGCAAGGGGCCAGTGGTTTGCCAGCCCCTGTTGTAGATAGACTGAGCAATATAATGGAAAGCTGTCAGTCATTAGCTTAATCTGGGAAGGCTCTGGGGAGGAGGTGGTGGTATTTTGGGATCTTGAGTGCGAGCTGAGACTTGGCTGGACCACGAGGTAGCAGGAGAGCAGGATGACCTCATGGAAAGGAGCCGGGCTGAGTGTCAGCAGACCTGAGTTGGAGTCCTGGCTCTAGTGCTATCTGTGTGACTTTGGCCAAGTCACCCCCGTGCCTCCAGTAACTTCTGTGAGTTATTGCCATGAAAAATGAGCAGAAAAAGCAACTTAATGCGAGAATAAGATGAGATCATATCAAGGCATTTTGGAAACTGACAAGCATCCCAGCAAGACCTTGATAAAATTAGTAAAAGCCAAAAATGTAAGCTAAACTTGAAGATTCCAAATTCGAAATGTCACATTATTTAGCTAGCAAGAGAGGAGGCGAAATGTGAGAGTCAAATATGATTCTTTATTGTACAGCTTTGGCCAAAACAGCTATTTTATAAGCTCCAAGCCTTCAGAAGATAATAAAGTTGTGAGCAATAAAGACAGCTGGGGATCCCTGCAGAGGTTGCACAGAGACCATCAGTATGATATCCCAAGTGTGAAGAGCGGCTCCAAACCCACAAATGGTCTCCCACACAAGCCCTTGTCTTTGCAGTCCATGTGAATGATGCCCCTAGATTCGAGCTCTGCCACAATCAACAGAGTACCCCGGTGCAAGGATGCTCTCAGAGGTGTGGTCTGAGAGAGGCAACCTGCCGATTGGGAAAAAATAAAAGGCAGGAAAATAGAGCCAGGAGAAAGAACAACTTGTGGTTTAACTGACTCCTAGCTGGCAGGGCCTGTTACGGCCCCTCTCCTCCTCCCAGTAAAACGATGTTAAAGACAAAGAAAATCCCAAAACTGAAGATTTCCTGGAAAGTTAACATTGGGAACGTTGGAACCATCCATTAATAGAGTTTGAAAGGACTATCTATCTACTGAGATGGCGGTAGAGTGGGTAAGAAAGACAGCTGATGGGCTGGGCGCGGTGGCTCACACCTGTAATCCCAGCACTTTGGGAGGCCGAGGTGGGTGGATCATGAGGTCAAGAGATCAACACCATCCTGGCCAACGTGGTGAAAACCCATCTCTACTAAAAATATAAAAACATTTAGCTGGGCATGGGTGGTGTGCACCTGTAGTCCCAGCTACTAATGAGGCTGAGACAAGAGAATCACCTGAACCCAGGAGGCGGAAGTTGCAGTGAGCTGAGATTGCGCCACTACACTCCAGCCTGGCAACAGAGCGAGACTCCATCACAAAAAAAAAAAAAAAAAAAGAAAGAAAGACAGCTGATGGTCTGCCCACTCATGTTCATTGCATGAACAGGCTGCCATCAGTCCAAGTAACAGTAGGAAAGCCCTTCTGACTTCCCTTCTCTCGGCAGCCCTACTCAGAACTATGGGCTGAATTGCATTCCGTGAAAAAAACATAAGTGCAAGTCATAACCCCTAGAACCTCAGATTGTGAACTTATTTGGAGATCGGGCCTTAACAGAAGTCACCAAGTTAAAATTAGGCCATCACAGTGGGCCCTAATTCATTAAGACTGTTGTCCTTATAAAAGTGAAAATTTGGACACTGAGACAGATGTGCACAGAGGGAAGATGATGTGAAGGGATACAGGAAGAAGGGAGAAGCATGTGAATATGAAGCAATACATCTACAACCAAGAAACACCAAAGATCTCCATCAGAACAACCAGATGCTAGGAAAGAGGCCTGGAACAGATTCTTCCTCGCAGCCCACTGATACGACCAGCTCTGCCAACATCTTTATCTCATCTCGGACTTCTGGCCTCCAGAACTGTGAGACGATGAATTTCTGTTGTTTTAAGTCACCCAATGTGTGGTACTTTGCTATGGCAGCTCCAAAAAAACAATTCACTTGGGTCCTTAAGGTTACTACCAATGGCAGCTCTTTCTTCACTGTGCAGGGAATGCTTTAGAGGTGGCCAGAATACTCCTTTGCCAACTCCACTCATATGCAGCAAAAGGACTGTTGAGAACACACCAACCCAAACCAATTGGGTTGCTCATAATTTCCAGTTTATTTTGTGAATACCCAGCAAGTTCCAATAGTTAGAAATCTAGGAGGGATCAAGGTGTGCTGCACCCCAACCGGTTTCATTTCTTGATATCTGTTACAATGAAAGCACATCTCAAATCAAATTCTAGCACACATAAAAATATTGGCTAATGGGGAGAAACAGAAACAGACACGCAACTTGAAGTCTCAGCTCTCTGTCCTTTAGGCAATTTAACAAGTGCTTAACATGAAATTTTCACTCAAGGTAAATACTATGATACAAGTGGCTGAATTCTGTTAAACATCTAGTCTGATCAGGTGATGTAATCTTCCATTAGGCGATAGGCTCAGATCTGAACCAACTCCTAGTCCAAGGAGCCACCACAGAGCTGACTAAAGCAATACATATCTGAAAAATAAAACCATCAAAGACACCGAGGAAATTACTAAAGTATTACTCCTAAAGAGATGTACACCCAGACAGTTTTATTATCAAGTCAGTTCAAACTTTCAAGGAACAGATAATCCCCATGCAATATAAACTGTTCCTGAATAGTAAAAAAATAAAATAAAATTTAAAGTCTCTCCCACAAGGAAGTATAATCTTAATACCAAAATCTCACAAAGATAGTACCCACACACAAAAAAAACCTATAGAAAAAGGCAATTATGAACACAAATGTTTAAGTGCTAAATAAAATATAAGACAACTGAACAAAATAGTATACTAAAAGACCATCCACCATAATAACTAGATTTATCCAAGGAATGCTGACATATTTTAATATTGGGAAATCTATTAACAAAATACAGATAGGCATGCAAAAATCTCAGTAGACACTAAAAAGGCATTTGTTAAAATGCTACACATATTCAGAATAAGAACTCAGAGAAAAATGGAAACAAAAAATGATCTTCTCAACATGGCAAAGATGATTTGTCTTAAACAAATAAGTCATATCTTAAGAGTCAAACACTGGCCACTTTCCTAATAAAATCAGGGAAAATATTATTACATTATTTAACACTTTTATGAAAATTTAGCCAATTAAATGAGATATAAAACAGAAGTTGGTTTATAATCATTGCAAAGAAAAAGTAAATTACTAATTGATTTGAAATATGATTTTATACCTGGAAAATGTAAATAACTATATAATTATGAGATCTTAATAAAGTGTCCAGATAATATAAGTAAAAATACAAATCTATACATTTCCCATATAGCAGCTATGAGTTCTTAAATAACATGATGAAAAAGATTATATTCACAGTAACCAAAAATATTTTGGAAATGCCAAACAGGAAGTATATAAATTCCATATAAAGAAAACTATCAAATATGACTGAGGCCTACAAAAATAGTGGCCAGCAACATTTCATAGACTTTTCCAACCTTCCATAAGCGTTAGGCGAACAGGGGCCATGCTGGTTTCCGTGCTGATCAGATCTGCAATGCCTAAAACAGGACCCAGTACACACTGCATGTCCGTACTAGTAAGCTCTCTCTGAGTTTTGGCTGACACACTGGATTGTTTTCATTCAAGGACCAGGATGAGAGAGTGGCCCCTATTTGGACATGCTTTTCCTAGAGCAGAGAAAAGGACAGTGACAGACTATGCAATGATGCTGAAAGCAAGGCACTTCGATGTGGCATACATCACTTCTGATCACAGTCTATTGGCCAAAGCAAGTCACATGGCAGAACCAGATTTCTTTGAGGTGAGAACAAATAATCCTCTCACTGCGAGGGGCACACAAAATTTAAAATGTTTTCCAATAAATATATAGTCAGTGTTCAATGAAAATAGATGGAAGAAGTCTTCCATAAATACATATTGAGGAATATATAAAGGGAGACACAAAGATACAGAAAAATAGGAACTCACCTACCAATGATAACCAAGGTTGAATTAATGTTAGAATAGCGCCGAAATTTCCCCTACAACACCAATCAAACCAGGTTAGGTAAAATACAGACACGTTTTGCTTCCTGATGTGCTTGTCCTTTCAACATTTTAGAGAACACAACTAATGAAACGTAGAGAGATGCTTCATCAATTCCACCAATGAAGTAAAGACAGCAAAAAACTTGGCAACGCATGAAGAAATTGACAAAACTATAGTTGCAGTGGGAGTCATTCATATGACATTTTCAGGCTTTTCCAGTTCAAATAGACCAAACACACATACACATGTATGCAGGAAGAGAAAAAGATATAGAGAATTTGAATAACACATTAATATGTTTGATTTAATAGATGTATATCAAACTTCAGATATACTCAGGAAACACATATTCTTTTCAAGTGCCATGGAACAATAACAAAATATGTTCATACATTAAGCCACAAAGAAAATCTTACTATTTTCCAAAAAGTAGAAACAGTGCAGACTGCATTCTTACATTCTCTAACCACAATGTAATAAACCCAGAAATTCATAACAGAAGAATTTTTTAAAAACACTAGAAATGTCAAACGCTCTTAAATAACTCTTGAGACAAAGAAGAAATAAAAACTACAAGTACAGCTTATTTAAAAAATTATGACAAAGAAGAACAGAACATGTAAAATATAGGGGCTGTGGCCAAAGATATACTGAGGAAAATTAATAGCACTGAGATTTTATTATTAAACAAGAAAGACAGAAACTATGGGAATGAAGTATCCAATTCAATAAGCTAAAACAGAACAAAAAATAAATCTAAAAAATGCAGGTAGAGGGAATAAACAAAGATGAAATTATTTTTAAAATGTATTTAGTAAAACTAAAAAGCATTTAAATTGATTTCAAAAACTTGGTTTTTTAATAAAAATTATATAATAGAACAAGTTCTGAACAAGGTTAATTGCACACATAGGGGATGGCTAAAGACCCCTTATTAAATAAGCATTATTACTTTTATATCAGAAAAAATTAAAAGTTACTTTTTAAAAAGCCAGTGCAAAAATACAAATATGAAGCATTAGGAATATAAACAACGTAACCACAATCAAAAAAAGGAGATTACACTGAATTCATAAAAAAAAATTATTAGTAACTATAGGCTACTAGATTTGAAAAGTATATGTTCTCAAAAATATTAATTCTTAAAAAGTTCCCTATAAGAGGAACAAACCTTGAATAAATCAAAAATGAAAGAAAGGATGATGGGGTGTTTGTGTGTGTGTGTGTGTGTGTGTGTATGTGTGTATTTTAACAACTATTCCCCAAATGGCACCAGAGGCAAATTGTTTTACGATTAAATTTTTCAAACTTTCAAGGAACACGTATTCTGTACACGTTAAAGTTTGCCAACATATTAAAAACAAAATGTGGAAAACCTCAAAATTGATTTAGTGGACCTGGCATAACATGATACAAACCCTAAAGACATGAGATCTGTGAACACATCACAAAGTGCTACCCAGCTATCAGAAACAGCAACACGATGGCTCTTAGACACATAGGATGTAGTTTAAAAAGTGACAACAGAGTGAGATCTACAACAGAAAAAAATTAACAATATAGGCCACACAATAATACACATTCAAAATGATACAGTCAAATAAACAAATGCATATTTAAAATGTTAGAATAGTTGCTTATGGGAAGTAGAAAGAAAGAGAATGGAGATGGGGTAGAGGAATAAATCAGAATAAATAAACAAACAAACATAATATAAATATTATAAGCAGATAAATAATATGCTTCAAAATAGGTCAGTGCAAGACACTAGAAAGCCGAGAAACACCCAGATTGGTATGACAAGTTACTACCACATTGCCTTCATTTTAATATTTCTAATATCAGAATGTGACTCAAGAATTTTGGCCAGCACAATGGCTCACACCTGTAATCCCTGCACTTTGGGAGGCTGAGACAGGTGGATTACCCAAGGTCAGGAGTTCAACACCAGCCTGGCCAACATCATGAAACCCCCTCTCTACTAAAAATACAAAAATTAGCTGGGCATGGTGGCGGACGCCTGTAATCCCAGCTACTCAGGAGGCTGAGGCAGGAGAATTGTTTGAACCCGGGAGGTGGAGGTTGCAGTGAGCTGAGATCATGCCATTGCACTCCAGCCTGGGCAACAGAGGGAGACTCCGTCTCCAAAAAAAAAAAAGAATTTCAACTTGCTGTGGTTTCTAAGTCAGGGGTGAATCTCACAGTCATTTGCATCTGAGAATCAAGGAAATAATCCTACGATATTCCAAATCAACTGAGAGAGAATGATTAAGTGAATAAATGGTTCTAGGACGATAAGTTAAACTTTTAGGGAAAAAAATGTTTAAGGTTAAATTACTTCCTGACACTCTATGGCAAAATAGATTTCATATGGTCTAAGAAAATAAATTTGAAAAAAAAAAAAAACAAGACAGAACACGTGTCCTCATTATCATAAAACTACATTGTCCACCTGTGACCATATCATAGATATTTGGCATTTTTTGGCCACCTAGAAACGGAATACCTTTTCCAATGTTAGGAAATGTTGCCATTATATGACACAGGATGCAGGCTCTTCCCATGGCACACACCAGAAAGTACCTAGTAATACTGAAATTGTGAAATAGAGTATTGCTATGCCCATAAAATTGACTACTGTACACCACTATAAGTCAGGTTTTGGAAAAATAGCTAAAAGCATAAGAAAATATTTTAAGCTATAATATTCAGCTAAAAAACAAAATGTAATCAAGTTTTAAAATAAATACTCACACATGCATACACATATAGGCACATACATAATTACATTAAAAATGACTGGCCGGGCGCAGTGGCTCATGCGTAATCCCAGCACTTTAGGAGGCTGAGGCAGGTGGATCACCTGAGGTCAGGAGTTCAAGACCAGCCTGACCAACATGGTGAAAGCCCATCTCTACTAAAAATACAAAAATTAGCCAGGCTTGATGGCAGGCGCCTGTAATCCCAGCTACTCAGGAGACTGAGTAGGAGGTAGGGGAACTGCTTGAACCCGGCAGGCGGAGGTTGCAGTGAGCCGAGATTGCGCCGTTGCACTCCAGCCTGGGCAACAAGAGCGAAACTCCATCTCAAAAAAAAAAAAGACTGAAAGAAAAAAATCACAAAAATATTAACAGTAGTCACTATTGAGTGGCAGGATTTGGGATAAATTTTTACTGTCTTCGACGTAATTTGCTAAATGTTAGCTGAACTTCCTCATCATCTGCCCATACCTAAATGGGTTAGAGAAGTAATTGTCCCAACTGGCCAGCAACTTACGGCCGAGCCTGTGTGCAAGATGTACTCAAATAGAGAAAAAGAGTCCTTAGCTGAATAAATCAGATTCTCTCTCTCAATCATTTGAACTAGAAAATGTCACACATATGGTATGTGGAAAGAGAGACCATGAGGTAGAACAGGGCTGTGTGTGAGTCACAGCAAACCAAAAATATAAGAAATGAGAAGTTATGATATGAGAAGAAGCTACCAGGTAGAGGAAAATGGAGGTTGGTAAGTAGTGGTGGGAGGAGAAGTAAGAGACAGAAAGGAAAGCAATCCAGGCCGAATAAGTGAGTTACATTAATAGGGGGAGCTTTAGAGAAAAAAATCTATGAATTTCAGCTGCTTAGGGCCCTGGATCTCATACGAGTCCTGAAGACCCAATAAAACCATGGTTATTGGTCTTAGAGGCTTATGAAACGTCTTTTTCTCTTTTTGATCTTTACAACTAAAAAAAAAAAACAAAAAACAAAACAGTTTATAACCTATGAAAAATGTATGTTTTATAAAAAATATTAAAAATCTGTAAATCCACTAAAAAAAAAAAAAAACCAGGAAAGTCTCCAGTGTCAATGTTAACATTAGTTATCTCTAAGTAGTGAAATTATAAGTAATTTATTTCTTTTTTCTTCTTTATACTTTTGGCATTTTTCAAGTTTTCCACAATGAACATATAGTACTTTTATAATCATTTATAAAACAAATAAATGCTATTTTAAATGGCATGTGTGTGAATATGTTCCGTTGACCTCAGTCTGATAAAAACCCTTCATAAATTTCACTTGTTTCCTTGCTGAACAAAGACCAAGACCTTTGCTGATATGCATCTATTTCCCACATTTTGTACAACTAAATTAAATAACCAAGTGTAGCCGTTCTGGGCCAAAGTGTGTATCCAAGGTCAATAGATTTCCCCTGCAGTGACTGAGTGGATCCAACATACTTCGAATGGTCACCCATTGACTCATCAAATAAGCATTAGTGTTCTGGAACAGGAAATATGTATCCATTTGAGCAGTGAAGGCATTTGTTTACAGAGCAATCAGCTGGATCCCAGTATCCCTTAAAAAAGACTGCAGAAACAAGACTTCACAGTGGAGTACTCCACCCTTCCCATGTGACACCTCTTTGGATGTCAGACTTTGAGAACCCCATTCCACCAGTATCCTTTTGCAGAAACCCCATCTTCCAAAAGGGAGAAGCAGCCCAAAGTAAACAGATAATCTGAAAGAGAAAGAAACTCAAAGAGGGCAGAGCAGGTGGAAGGAAGTGCTCAATGTCTCTCTACCCACCAAAAACCGCCTCCACCACTTTGCCCACCACTTTGCCCACCCAGTGGAATGACCTCGACTCTTATCAAAGCTTCTTCTTATTGGCATGAAATGGACGTGGTGGAAACATGAAGAGATTCTAACACTAAAGTGTGTGAAACCTTGAGCAAGACATTGAACCTTTTTGAGTTTCACCTATAAAATGAAGAGGTTGAACTAGACATGAGGTGATCTGGAATTGTTCTGCCGGCCCAAGGATCTAGGCATAAGAAACTATAATAAAAAGCAAGACTGCCTACCAGGAAGGACACAAACGTCATGATGCTTCCCAGGCCTGCTGTCTCTGGGAAAAAAAAAAAAAAAATATATATATATATATATATATTTTTTTTTTTTTTTTTTTTTTTTTTTTGAGTCTCACTCTGTCGCCCAGGCTGGAGTGCAGTGGTGCAATCTTGGCTCACTGCAAGCTCCACCTCCCGGGTTCACACCATTCTCCTGCCTCAGCCTCCCAAGTAGCTGGGACTACAGGTGCCCGCCACCACGCCTGGCTAATTTTTTTTTATATTTTTAGTAGAGACAGTGTTTCACCGTATTAGCCAGGATGGTCTCGATCTCCTGACCTCGTGATCCGCCCAACTCAGCCTCCCAAAGTGCTGGGATTACAGGCATGAGCCACTGTGCCTGGCCATCTCTGGGAATATTTTAAGAGACTGGGATGGCACTCCTGTAAACACAGACACCCTTCCTTTACCACTCAGTGAAGCAGTTCCTTGCACACTTAACAGTGTCCTTTGCCTACAGATCAGCTGTTGGAAATACATTGCCAAGAGTTGGGAATTTGGGACATTGAGACCACCCTCCAAACTCTGAGTTTTGATTTTATGAAAATTTTTGATATGTGTTTTCAAGACACATCTAGCAAAATAACCCTCAAATTCTAAAAAGTCCTGAACTTTAAAAGGCTTCTCAAGTACCAACTCATGCTCCAAAGACAAATTTGAAAGGAGCGGAGTCGAAGTGAATCATAAACATGTGGATTAAATTTCCCACAAGTAACCAACCTTTTGAAAACTGGGAGAAATATGCTTGGGGGAAGAAAAAGACTTAATTCTACAAAACTCAAAATCATCTCTAAAAGAATTGAGATGTTTGCCAAGAGCTTCAGTAAAGAGGGCTGCACTTCAATTTAATCTCCTTTGATCTGATCTGCAAAGTCAGGGTAATCTAAATGGCTATTCGCTATATTTTGCAGAACCTTGTGAATGCCTCCCATCATGACACTGCACAGCCTCAGTGTCCCCAGATGACGCATGAGTACAGAGCTGTGAGCCCACCCTGGTGTGCAGTTTGTCAGTCTGTACATCATTCAAGTGTCCCGCTCACCTGGGGGCAATTCTCAGCACGGTAATTATCAGCTCAGCTCTAGATTTCTAAATTCAAGATTCTTAGTGATGACATGAGATGAAATAGCACCTTCAGGTTTTTAGATTCTGGAAATGCTTGCCATACCAATGCATTCAGGAGCAGAGCATGCACCCTCACTAGGGTTCCAGCCATCAGAAAATCATGGCTTTCAATGCAACTAGTTTCATTGCAACTTCCCTCTCTACCTATGCTTATTCCCTGCAGACATTGTTTTCTCCCACAAACTCCTACTAATCTTTATTTTTCTCTATTAGCAAATGACTCACAAGGATTTTTCATTGTCTGTCTCGGTATTCTCATCAACCACTCGCTGCTTAGCCCCCTGAAATCCGGCTCCTGCTCAGTATGTCTTGGCCATTCTTTTTCACCTGTAATCTTGTCCCAATCCATTTCTCCCACCTTATTTCTTATTCTTTCCTTACTTTGGTCTACCCTCTGACCAAACGGAACTTCCTAGCATTTCCTTTCCATGCCAGAGGATTTCTCAATACAGCAGATTTACTTGTAACTCCCATCTGCAGAGGGCAAAAATCCCAAGATTCACCCAATTGCCCTTAAATGCCAAGTACATCATAGTAATTATCAGGTTGCCTAAATGCCCATCAGCATTATACTGGATAAAGAAAACGTAGTACATACACATTGTGGAATACTATGCAGCTGTAAAAAAGAACAAGAGCATGTCATTTGGAGCAATATGGATGGAGCTGGAGACCATTATCCCTGGAAAACTAATGCAGAAATAGAAAACCAAAAACTGCATGTTCTCACTTATTATAAGTGGGAGCTAAATAATGAGAACACATGGACACATGGACACAAAGAGGCGAACAACAGACACTGGGGCCTACTTGAGGGTAGCAGTTGGGAGGAGGGAAAGGATTTTTTAAAAAGCCTATTGGGTACTATGCTTAGTACCTGGATGATGAAATAATCTGTACACTAAACCCTTGTGACACCAGTTTATCTACATAATAAACTTGCACATGCACCCCAAACTAAAATAAAAGTTAAAAGAAAAAAATGGGAAATAAAAAATAACAATAATTACCAGGTTGCTTCTCCTGCTACCCTGCCCCCTCAAAATGTGCTAATTTCTACCTAAATACAAAATGCATTTTGTATTTTTCCTTCATTTACAGCTTTTTTTTTTTTTTTTTTTGAGACAGAGTGTCACTGTGTCACCCAGGCTGGAGTGCAGTGGTGCAATCTCAGCTCTCTGCAACCTCCACCTCCCAGGTTTAAGCAATTCTCCTGCCTCAGCCTCCCGAGTAGCTGGGACTACAGGTGCCCGCCACCACGCCCGGCTAATTTTTTGTATTTTTAGTAGAGACGGGGTTTCACCATGTTAGCCAGGATGATCTCAATCTCCTGACCTCGTGGTCCACCCGCCTTGACCTCCCAAAGTGCTGGGATTACAGGTGTGAGCCATCGCACCCAGCCCATTTACAGCTCTTATCACATTACATATTACAATTACATAGTACAATTATTCTTACACTTGTAAGTAACAATCACTGATGACAAGGACATTGACCCATGTATTTTTGTATCCCACAAAGGGTCAAGCATCATGTTTTGGTGTTTACTAAAGAAGAGGGTCCTTTTCTCAGGTCATCAGCCTCCTCAACTATAAAATTGGCAGGTTTAGCACAATGTGCTTCAGAGGAACTTATAGCACAAAATTTCTATGGATAAGATCCTGGAATACCAAGTGGGAATACAAACTTGAAATGGTGTCACCAGGTAGAAAGGCAAGCATTGAAATTTGAGGTCCACCAATAGAAATTTCATAAAGGTTCTCTCTGCCCTTTAATGGTGGGCTCAGTAAGGCAGGTCTCCCTGCCCATAAGAGTATGAGGAGCCTGAAATTAATAGTGCTGTTTTGTTGAATGAATCACGCACCCCAACTGGACAGGGGGAGATAAGGTGAGAAGGGTTCCATTTCGTACAAGAGCAACTTCTCTAAATATCCTCAAATCGATTTCCTAAGAATGAACCTATAAAAGTTGTTTTTCAATCCTTCCAGATAGACCCAGTCTATTTTATAAACACTTTCTCAGATTTATGTCTGGCCTATAAAAACCAGGCTGGGTCTTTGGTTGAGGGCAGGGGGAATCATATTTGGCTCCAATATCCTGGAGCTACACTAGAATGTTATTTGCTAAGCCAACGCTGGGGGCCTTCTTCTTAGGTGAAACTTCCTTATAAGGAGTCCTTGCTTTAGACTTCAATAACTGTTCCCACTTTGGAGAGCCTCCAAGATGGATTGTCCATATACCTAGCTCTATAGCCAAGGGAGATATAGTGAGGCCCTCGTTTATTTAGACAAAGCTTTGATAACCAGAATCAACTATTCTTTCTCAGCCCGAGCTTATAGTGCAGCCAAAAGTCTGCAAGGAACAAATGTACTTGTAAAACACAGAGTTTGTGAGCACTCGGAAAAACTGTCACCTGTAAAACTGCACAGGCACATCCTGCCTGAGTCATCTGAGATATAGAAACGAATTTTAATCAAAGAAGGTGGCCGCAGTAGGTGTAAGGACTCCTACTGGGGCCACAGAGAGCACATTCAGGTCTTGAGGGAAAATAAACCTCTTCCTGCAGGTCTTGTGGAGGCCAAGCCCAATGGACATTTCAGAAGTGACACAGGAAATATGACTGATAGAATGACAAATGTAACTTAATTCAACGCTCTTTATTTAATTTTTTTTTCTGATATCCTGCCCTGCTCTGTTGTTCACCTTAGTCGGCTTTAATCAGGAACTGTGAACTTTGGAGAAAATTATTTTTTGAAGTAGCTAAGCAGAAAAGAGAACTTGAACCCCACAGTCAAGGGAAAATAAGGACCAAACTGAAGCTTTGCCTTCAGATCTAGATAGGACACTGAGCTCAAGCCACGGCCTTTTCTTCCTGCCCCATTCCTAGAATTGGCAGGAGAACATTTAAATACAATAGTGCATAATTATACTAAACAATAAAAAGAGGTGTTCTCAGTAGACCAGAAATTAGTAGAAAATACAGAAAGAGAAACCGCAAGCGTGACTAAATGGCGAGTGGAGCAGCCTCCCAGCAACCTTCTTGAGTTTTAGGGAAGATCTCTCTCTTTAAGACCCCCTCACCATCTTATTCAAGTTTGAAGACCACAGTTTCAACTGATTACTTATCAGTTCTCTAAAAGACCACCAGGAACAACCATGTCACACCCCTCCTCCCTGTGGATCACAGTCCCTTTCAGGTGTCCAACTGTGCTAAAATGATCCATTATCACTGGAACTCTCTTCCCTATATTTCGTACTCTCTCCAGACTGATCCAATTCACCACCATCTCCTTGCCCTCTAACCCCGCTCAGTGTGATCTCTGGAATTCCTGATTATGACCAGCACACTTCCCTATATCCTCAATTTCTTCCTGAAAGGCCTTGCCTTTTTCCTACCCAGTGGAAACCCAGGTGTCCGCTGAGACTTCTGCAACTTTCTCGTGTTGGTGTATTCCTCCCACGCCCAAGTGCCAGGATCAACAAATAGAGTAGGAGTCTTCCTTTCTCCCAGCCGCCTCTTGCAAACCACATTTCCTGCTTCAGAAATTCAGTCTATGTTTGGAAAGACAGCAATTCTCTTCCTCTATCTTTGTCATAGCATGAGTATTTATTTGTTCCATCTCTCTACATAAAACAGGAAGGATTTGCACAAAAGTGTTAATAAAAAACATTGGCACAGAATGAGATGTATGGTGAGTGTTATGTTTTCTTTGTATATTGTTCTGTCTTAATAAATATGCACCGCTGGCCGAGCGTGATGGCTCACACCCATAATCCCAGCACTTTGGGAGGCTGAGGTGGGTGAATCACTTGAGGTCAGGAGTTCGAGACTAGCCTGGCCAATATGGTGAAACTCCATCTCTACTAAAAATAGAAAAATTAGCCAGGCCTGGTGGCACATGCCTGTAGTCCCAGCTACTTGGGAGGCTGAGGCAGGAGAATCACTTGAGCCTGGGTGGCAGAGGTTGCAGTGAGCCAAGATTCTGCCACTGCACTCCAGCCTGGGTGACAGAGCAAGACTCCATTTCAACAAAAAAAATTAATTAATCAAAAAATAAATAAACATATATGCACTACTTTTATCTTCCTTATTATTTCTTTTTTTATTTAATTTCTTCTTACTACAATGTCTTCTTTGTTTACAGGTTTTCTCTTTTACTAACTTTTTGAGTCAAATGGTTAATTCATTGATTTTTCAACTTTTTGTTTTTTCTAGTATATAAATCTCTATCTCACATATATTGCTGTGATTGTTGTGTGATTCTAACTATCTCAGAACTCCTGACATGATTCCTTTTTTAAGTACTTCCTGGAAATGAACCTATTAAAAGAATAGGGGGTTTTTATTGATTACTTTTAAAAAATGATTTCCTATTTTAATGTATAGTAGTCAAAGAATATATTCAGTACAATATCAATTATGTGGTCTTTGTAGTCAGTAAACATAACTGTTCTGTATGCTTGAAAAAAACATTGGAAAGGTTGTTCATGGATATATATTTAAGAACAGACATCGCGTCTTCCTTTGTCTTCTTGATTTACTAGTTTCTGACACAGATATATTGACGTTGATAATTGTGAATGTGTTAATTTTCTTTATAGTTCTGTTCATTTTCCAATATGTGTGTGTGTGTGTGTGTGTGTGTTTGAGACAGAGTTTCACTCTGCCATCCAGGCTGGAGTGCAGTGGTGCAATCTCAGCTCCCTGCAACCTCTGCCTCCCAGGTTCCAGCAATTCTCCTGCACCAGCCTCCTGAGTAGCTGGGATTACAGGCACGCACCACCATGCCTGGTTAATTTTTGCATTTTTAGTAGAGACAGGGTTTCACCATGTTGGCCAGGCTGGTCTTAAAGTCCTGACCTCAAGTGATCCACCCGCCTTGGCCTCCCAAAGTGCTGGGATTACAGGCATGAGCCACTGTGCCCAGCCCATTTTCCCTTATATTCTAACTCTATATCATTAGACTAGAATTTCTGTAGCTTTCTCATGAATGCCTTTACGAATTACTAGTAATGTTTTTTTATCCACACCAATGCATTTTGTCTTAAAGTCAATTTCGTCTAATAAAAATTTCACTACTCAAATTTTCTTTGTTTTGTTTTTCCTGGTACATATATTTGTCCACCTCTTTTTCAAACTTTTGAGCCATTATGTCTGAAATCAACATTTAAGTCAACTAATTAATAATTTCTCTTATAAATAATATGAAACTAAAATTGTTTAATCCAATTTGAAAAGTTTTAACTAATAAGTTAAGCTATTTATATTTATTATGATTGCTGGTACATTTAGTATTATAGTTGATCCTTGAACAACATGGGGGTTAGAAATACCAACTCCGTACACAGTCGAAAAGCCACATACAACTTTCAACCACCCAAAAACTTAACTGCACATAGCGTACTCTTCATTGAAAGCCTTACTTACATTTCAACAGCTGATTAACACATATTTTGTATATATATTACATACTGTATTCTTACAATAAAGTAAGCTACAGAAAAGATGTTATTAAGAAAATCATAGGCCAGGCACAGTGGCTCACGTGTGTAATCTCAGCACTTTAGGAGGCCTGGCAGGCGGATCACGAGGTCAGGAGATAGAGACCCCGTTGGCTAACACAGTGAAACCTCATCTCTACTAAAAATGCAAAAAATTAGCCGGGCGAGGTGGTGTGAGCCTGTAGTACCAGCTACTCAGGAGGCTGAGGCAGGAGAATCGCTTGAAGCTGGGAGGCAGAGGTTGCAGTTAGCTGAGATTGCGCCACTACACTCCAGCCTGGGCAACAGTGAGACACCATATCAAAAAAAAAAAAAAAAATCATAAGGAAGAGAAAACATATGTACTATTCATTAAATGGAAGTGGATCATCATAAAGATCTTCATTCTTGTCTTCACATTGAGTAGGCTGAGGAAGAGGGGGGTTGGTCTTGCTGTCTCAGGGGTGAAAGAGGTGGAAAAAAAATCCACATGTAAGTGGACCCACATAGTTCAAACCCATGTTGTTCAAGGATCAACTGTACTTCTATTATGTTATTTTGCATTTAAGATTAATATACTTTTTGTTTCCTTTTTCTTCTCTCTTTTTATTAAATTGATTTGGTTTTTTCATTCTACTTTTCCCTTCTACAAGCTTGAAAACTACACATTCTAATTTGTTCTTTTAGATATTTAAAATGCATACTTGACATTAAAAAAGAAAATCAGGCCAAACAAAATCTCCAGACCAGAAACAGTTCAGTTCTGATCTCCTTTTCCAAGCTACCATTTTATGTTTAATATATTAATTTTTCCTTTTTTTTTTTTGAGACGGAGTTTTTGTTCTTGTCACCCAGGCTGGAGTGCAGTAGCGCGATCTCGGCTCACTGCAACCTCTGCCTCAGGGGTTCAAGCGATTCTCCTGCCTCAGCCTCCCAAGTTGGTGGGAGTACAGGCGCACACCACTGCGCCTAGCTAATTTTTGTATTTTTAGTAGAGACAGGGTTTCACCACAGTGGGCAGGCTGGTCTCGAACTCCTGACCTCATGATCCACCTGCCTCAGCCTCCCAAAGTGCTGGGATTACAGGCATGAGCCACAGCTCCCAGCTTTTCCTTGTTTTTAATCCTCTCCTCCAAATTAGCTCCTTATTTATACATCGTTGTTTATTTCAAGTTATCAAAATGTTTGCCAATTTGTTTCGTACCAATGTAATTGCAATTCCACTCCAGTCCCCTGTGTTCAATTTCCTCCTTCTGAAGCTGATACGTTAAGTGTTTATTTCAGCAAGAGTCAGTGAGGGTTCTTTTGAAAATGTTATTTGGCCATGATGTTGAATGATACTTTTATCTGGGTATAGAATTCTAGGGTAATGGTTTTTTCCATTAGCACATTGAAGACATAATTACATTGTATGTTGGCATATTACTTATGAAAAGTCTGCCTATCTCATAGTTGTCCTTCTTTAGGTATTTCATCTTTCATTCTCATTGTTTTTGGATTTTTTCCTTGGTCTTCAATGTTAGACAGTTTTAACCTAATGTTTCTAGGTAGATCTTATTTTTTAATGTTGCTTGAGACTCTACACACCATTTAAATCCAAAAATCCAATAATTTAAATCCAACAATTTATGTCTTATTTTCAAACCTAGAAAAGTGTTTGCTATTCAAAAGAAACTATCATCAGAGTGAACAGGCAACCTACAGATTGGGAGAAAATTTTTGCAAGCTACCCATCTGACAAAGGTCTAATATCCAGAATCTACAAGGAACTTAAACAAATTTACAAGAAAAAAACAACCCCATCAAAAAGTGGGCAAAGAATATGAACAGACACTTCTCAAAAGAAGACATTTATGTGGCCAACAAGCTTATGAAAAAAAGCTCATCATCACTGGCTTTAGAGAAATGCAAATCAAAACCACAGTAAGATACCATCGCACACCAGTTAGAATGGCGATTATTAAAAAGTCAGGAAACAACAGATGCTGGCGAGGCTGTGGAGAAATAGGAACACTTTAACACTGTTGGTGGAAATGTAAATTAGTTCAACCACTGTGGAAGACAGTGTGGCGATTCCTCAAGGATCTAGAACCGGAAGTACCATTTGACCCAACAATCCCATTACTGGGTATATACCCAAAGGATTATAAATCATTCTACTATAAAGGTACATGCACCCGTATGTTTACTGCAGCACTATTTACAATAGGGAATAATAGGAGCCAACCCAAATGCCCATCAATGATAAACTGGATAAAGAAAATGTGGCACATATACACCATGGAATACTATGCAGCCATAAAAAAGAATGAGTTCATGTTCTTTGCAAGGACATGGATGAAGCTGGAAGCCATCATTCTCAGCACACTAACAGGAACAGAAAAACAAACACCACTTGTTCTCACTCATAAGTGGGAGTTGAACAATGAGAACACATGGACACAGAGAGGGGAACATCACACACCGGGGCCTGTCAGAGGGTGGGGGCCAAGGGGAGGGAGAACATTAGGACAAATGCCTAATGCATGCAGGGCTTAAAACCTAGATGACTGGTTGACAGGTGTGGCAAACCACCATGGCACATGTAAACCTATGTAACAAACTTGCACGTTCTGCACACGTATCCCAGAACTTAAAGTAAAATTTTTTAAAAAAAGAAAGAAAATTGTTTGCCTTTGTCTCTTTAAATATTGCCTCTTCTTATCACTAGTTTCTCCTTTTAGAGCTCCTACAAAATACATGCAGGGCCTTCTCACACCAAGTCATTTAGTTTATTTTTTATAATTTTAATCTTGTCATAGCTCTGTGCTATGTTCAAGGTGGTTTCCTCAGATCTTCCCTCTAAATCAACCTGATTTTAACTGATCCTTTGTTTGGCTGTTTGTTTTTAAATTTTGGCTACTATGTTTTTCATTTCTTGAAGTTCTGCTTGGTTGTTTTCACATCTGAATGGTTTTAAAAATGCATTCATTTGTTTTTTACTTCTTTTACTTTTAATAGTTGTAAACACACTTATAGTATCTTTTAGATTTTTCCATCTTGTCTAAATATTATGTTACTTCTCCTGTTTATAATACTTGTTTTTTCAAAAACTATTTGAGGCCAGGCGCGGTGGCTCACGCCTGTAATCCCAGCACTTTGGGAGGCCGAGGCGGGTGGATCACGAGGTCAGGAGATCGAGACCATCCTGGCTAACATGGTGAAACCCCGTCTCTACTAAAAATACAAAAAATTTGCTGGGCGTGATGGTGGGTGCCTGTAGTCCCAGCTCTCGGGAGGCTGAGGCAGGAGAATGGCATGAACCCGGGAGGCAGAGCTTGCAGTGAGCTGAGATCGCGCCACTGTACTCCAGCCTGGGCGACAGAGCAAGACTCAGTCTCAAAAAAAAAAAAACAAAAAACTATTTGAGCGGCTGGCTAGATGTCAAGCATTGCTGTTGGGATTTGGAATGCACCCATAAAGTTCTCTGCCTTCCTGGGGCTTGCATTCTAGTGGAGGAAGCGAGACAGTACATAAGATATGTAAAACGTATAGGATGACAGATGATGATAAAGCTATGGAGACAATAAAGCAGGAAAGGTGGAGGAAAGACAGGGAGGCTGGAATTTTTAAATAGGGCTGCCACAGAAGAGACCTGTGTCCAGTGGGGAATGAGCGAAGAAATCCTGCAGTTACTGAAGAGAAGAACATTCTTGGCAGAGGGTACCATGAGTGCAAAAGCCCTAAGACAGGATAATTCCTGGTCTGTTGGAGCAACAACAGGATTCCAGTGTGGCTGGAGGGAAGAGAGCTGAGGAAAGATGAGATCAAAGATGACAATAATGAAGGGCAACAGAGCCCATGTTAAGGACTTGGGGTTTTACCTTAAGTGATATTGGAAGCCATTCAAAGGCTTTGATTAGAAAAGTGACATGATCTGATTTCATTGTTAAAGGATAACTCTGGCTGCTTTGTTGAGAATAGACTGAAATTGAGCAAATGCAAAATTAGGAAGGCCAAAAGAACTATTATAATAAAATAGTCAGGAGATGATAGCAACTTAGAGCAAGAGAGTAACTGGGGTAGTGAGAAGTAGTCAGATATATTATGAAGGTAGACCCAACAGGGATTTGCTGAAAACTTGGATGTGAAATGTCAGAAACACAGACAAGAATAGTTTTTGGCCTGAGCTGTTGGGAGAATAGAGTTACCATTTACAGAGACAGGAAAAACTGCAGGAAGAGAAAGCTTGGGGGGAGATGCAGAGAACCTTTTTGGACACATTGTATTAGTTATCCATTTCTGCATAACAAGTTATCCCAAAATTTAGCAGGTTAAGCAACAAATCTTTGTTATTTTATGGGTCTAAGAGTTGAGAATCTGACCTCAGTTTACCCAGGTGGTTCTGCCTAGGATGGCTCATGAGATGACAGTTAAGCTTAGACCAGGGCTGCCATTATCTTAAAATGTAACTGGGGCTGGAGGATCTACCTCCAAAGTTACATGCCTACCAAATTCATGCTGGCTATTGGTTGAAGGCCTTAGTTCCTCTCCATGTGGGGTTGCCAGCGTGTCAAGATATGGTACCTGGCTTCCACAGAGCAAGTGATCCAAGATAGGACAAGATCAAGGGCAACCAAAATAAAAACCACAGCATCTTTTATAAACCAATCTCAGAAAGGACTTGATAACACTTTTGCTCTACTCCATCAATCACACAGACCAACCCTTAGTATACTGTGGGAGAGACTACACAGGATGTGAACACCAGGACCCAAGATTCCTGAGGGACATTTGGGAGGCTGGCTAACACACATGTTGTATTTGAGATGCTTATTAGACTCCTCAGAGGCGCGATCTTGAAAATAATCTAGAGTTGAGAACCATCTGGAATTAAGGGGAGAGGTTCAGACTGGAGATACAAATGCAGAAATCAACAGTATAAAGGAGACATTTAAATAATACTCGATGATGTCATCTAGGGAGTGAATACAGATGTTTTTAAAAGTATATGCAAACTCCCTTCCATAGTGTAACCTTCTTCATATTTTCCTCTGTTGTGCTCTGAGTTGGAAAACTAACTCTTATAGAGCAGTATTGAATTTGCAACTCAAATCCCAGACAGAAGAGTGACTTTCTGCTTCTCCCACCCAACGGCCAACAGAAAGGGTGACTTTCTGCTTCTTCCACCCAAGGGCCCAGCAGCTCCCTTGCTGCTTTCCGAGACTAGTAGCTGGAGTGGTTTTAACAAAGGAGCAGCAATTGCAGGCTCCAGGCTTTATGCCTGAAGGTCTGCTCTAGCTCATCTGCTCAGTGAGCAGAGAATCACAAACAATTGACCTGCAGCCTGCAACCCCAGGAGCCTCGGAATGAGTCTCACCTCCTCAGAAGGCAGGGGTAGCATCAGTTCCCACTTATTCTCCTGGCCTGGATCTATCTCTTAACTTCTATCGCCTTATGATATCCTCTTCTTTCTTTCAACTTGAGAAGGAATTATAAAACATCATTTGCAAATAATTGACCCAGAATTTCTCTGTGTTCCTGATAGGAAAGGAATGTCTCATACAAGTCAGGTAGATCTGCCATTTTGTCGGGAAGTCTTCCACATATTGCTTTTCTATTAAGAAAAATACATGAAGTGTATATATAAACTTGCTGTTAAGAGGTCTGATCAAACATTTTCTCTTTCTAGCTCTCTATTAAAATTCTTCTGCCCACTGTTCTCCTCATAGGACTCCAGGCACCTTCCTAAATGTTTCCCATCCTAAAAGGCGTATTTCAAAAGTCATATTCTCACAATCCCTTCCCTTTGTTACTCTAGAATTAAGCAGTGATTCTCATCTCTGAAGCAATTAAAAACAAAACAAAACCAAAGAGGTATTTCAGCCCTTCTATGGAATTGACTCTGGTTCTTTTACTTTTTCTGTTCAGGTCACATATGTGTTGAAATTCCTTTCATAAACTATACTTACTTGCCCAAAACTCTATCTTTTTTATGTAGCTATAAATGGTAAGAACCAAAGTTTCTCCTATCAAAAGTTTTCAGACAAAACATCATGAATAACAGCTTAACCTTTTATTCAGCTGAGAAAACATTCTTTTTGTTTATCATTAGAGAAAAATGGTCTTTTATCTTTACATACTGAAACAAAATTGTGAATCTATTTGGATAATTAGGCTCTATTTAGTTGACTGAACAGAATCTCCAAGCCCAGTTACAATTAGCAGTAACTAAACATCAGGCCTGACACACAGTGCCTGCAAGCTTCCCTTGCGGTCTAGCCAATCATCACTCTTTCAACAAACCATCTTATTTTAAGGTGTCTCTCCTCCTCTTTCCGGCTGCTCCATGTGGTATCTGCAGAACTTTGAGATGTGTTGGCGACCTCCCTCCATGGCCTTAACACAAAGAGGGCTCCAGAGTTCCAGATGTGGCATTGCCCCTCCAGGCTGCAAAATGCCAGAAGCAGAGTGAAGATGGCGGGGACCAGCACCCCTCTTACTCCTGACAAAAGCCCCCCTCCATGGCCCCATGACACTCCAGCAGCCTCATCTGCTTTGGAAGCCACAATGGCTTGTATCCCTGTTGAAGTCAGTCACTATGGGAAGCCCAGGGTTCTCTGCTCATCCCTTGTCACTATCATTCTGGACATCTCTCACATGTTTTTACCTCTCTGAACTCATCCAATATCAGCAGACTCCCTGTATTCTGAACCTGCCTCTGAATGTTCCCATCACCCTGCTTTGACTAAAACCTGGCTCACCCTGAGGAAACAGTTTTCCCTGCAAACCTCTGAAGTGTTTATTGCTTCTCTCTCTCACTTCTCATGTCACTGGACCTGAAGGTGGCATTTGTCCTCCCTGCTCCTCACAGCTATTCTCAAACCACTATCCCTCTCTCCTCCCCAACATGCTCGACTGCAAAGTTCATGCCTTCAGATGTCACCACAGGGTGGCCCTCCGTGCTTTAGTTACCCACAGACTTCAGTAGACTCCTCCTCATTTCTTGAAGATTTATTTCTTAATTCTCTAATAATACTCCTGCCATAATTCCTGGTTATTTAAAATCCAAGTCAATGATTCTTCCAGAAGCCTGGCCTCCCAAATCCTTATTCTTGCCTCTAATTATACTGTCCTCTGCCTTCTCCCAACCACCACTTTATGGTCATGCTTTGGACCTGATTATCACCAATAACTGCACCCACTACTGCACCATCCCAATCGCTGGCACCTAACAACTCTCTCATGACTGCCACCTACTTTCTCAGCAGTTCTTTTGAATGACTGCCAACTGCAGCATCCTTCAATCCCATGAGGGCCTCAGTCCACTTATCCAATCAGCGCCCACTGTCCTCCACCCTTCTCTCATCCTCACTTCCTCTCACCCAGCTTAGATTCCAGAATCTATCTTTGTCATCACTTGTATCTTCCCTCAACTCCCTTCCTTTTCCTCTCTCCATTTATCACTCTTTTTCCCCTCTCTGACCCGGAACCTGTGCGGTTCAACATGGCTGCAGAAATCTATCCAATCATGCTGACCTGAGTCCATTTTTCGATCAATGACCACCAATTTCAAGCAAGGGCTGCTCAGCCATCCAACTGTATTTCTCAAAACCAGTCATTCTTCCATGCACCTGGGGAACTCTTTCACATCATCACCTCTGTCTTCAAGTCTTAAAGAACTCCCTACGTTCTTCACAAGTGCCCTTACTTCTAATCTATCTGATGAAACGGAAGTCACAACAGCAAGCCTTCCATACGCTCTTACCACCCTCTCTACCAAGCTGCCCTTTGGAACCTCCTTCCTTTGCTGCCTTCCTGTTTCTATGGGTTAATTGCCTGTGCTCCTGGACTTGATGCTGGAACCATAACTTCTCACCTGGTCAAAGCTATGGCTTCACCAATCCTGCCATCTCTCCCCATCATTAACTTTTACTCTGTTGCATCATGTCCATCAGAATATAAAATGCTGTATTACCATCCATTAAAAAAAGAATTTCTCCCTTGGCCCTAAATACACTTTTAGCTACAGTAATTTCTCTGCTCCCCTGTAAAGGCAATTTTTTAAAGGAGTTGGAGATGCTGAATGTGGCCCTATTGAACCCACTATAACCTATTTTTAATTCCATTTGTTCCCTAAAAATCCTTATATCAAAGTCACCAGTTATTTCCACATTGCCAAATCCTATGGTCAGTATCCCGTCCTTACTGTACATGATGCAGATTCTCTGCCCCATCTGCAAAAACTCCCTTCGTCTAACTCCACGGAATCCTCTCTTTTCTTGGTTCTGTTCCTACCCCATTGGCCATGCATTTTTGATCCCCTTTGCTTGTTCTGCTTCACCACCCCAGCCTCTAAATGCTGGAGAACACAAGGAGCAGTCCTGGAGCTCCTTCTCCAGCACTACTCATTCCCTTGGTGATTAAACCCCAAACCGTCTATATCGATGACTTCCTGAATGCTGGATTCATATCTCCAACCGCCTATTTGCTATCTCCACTTGGATGCCAAAACTCATCCCAAACTTTGCATAACTTAAATTCAACTCTTGTTTCTGTCCCAGTAAAACCTATTCTCCCCATTTCTATAAACAGCAAATCCATCTTTTCAGTCGCAGAAGCCAAAAGCCTAAGAGTCATTGAGTCACCTCTTGGTTTTACATCCTATGTCCAATCCACCCCCCAATCCTGTTGTCTCCTCCTTGAAGATATGTCCCAAGTCCAATCGCCTCTCATCACTCTACTCCAGGCCACGGTCAAGTCTCTCTTGCAATGGTATCCCCATTTCTGCCCTCACCCCATTCAGTCTATTCAAAAGACAGCCATCAGAGTGGGCCTTTCAAAATGTACAAGAGATTATGACACGCTACTACTCAAACCCATCAAGGGCTCTCCATCTCATATAGAGGAAAAACTTCATAATCTGTCTGAGCTTGGGCTGTCTCTCTCTCTCTCTCTCTCTCTCTCTCTCTCACCTGGCTCCAGCCACATGGGCCTCCTTGTTGTTTCTGGAACATGCAGAGTATTCTCCCACTCTCTGCCCAAATGGCTCTCTCTTCAGATATCTCCATGGCTCATGCCCTCCATTTCTTCAGGTCCATGGTCAGATGACCGTTTTCAGGCCTCACCTGACCACCCCTATAAAACAGCAACCCACCACCACTTAACCTTTCCTATGGGTTGAATTGTGTCTCCCCCAAAAATGTTGAAGTCCTAATCTCCAGTATCTGTGGATGTGACCTTATTTGGAAATGGGATCTCTGCAGATACTCCCATTGAGATGAGGTCATTAGGATGGGCCCTAATCCAACATGACATGTGTCCTCATAAAAAGAAGAAATTGGGGCTCTGAGACAGAGACACGGGGAAGATGCCATGTGAAGACTGGAGTCATGCTGTCACTGTCACAAGCCAAGGAACCACCAGAAGCCAAGAGAGAGGCCTGGGACAGATCCCTTCCCAGTGCCTCAGAGGGAGTGTGGCCCTGCTGAATTTGATCTTAGACTACAGAACTGTGACATAATAAGTTCCTGTTGTTTAAGCCACCTCATCTGTGGTAATTTGTTTCAGCAATCTCAAAGCAAAGTAATACAATCCTTCTTCCCAGATTTCTTTCTTTTCACTACACCACACACCCAGCTGATACTTTTTATTTTGTTTATTGACTGCCTTCACCAAGAATTGTTTTCTTACAGAAGATAGGAGAGACTATATTCTCTTTATATAGAGAACTCTCTCTCTCTCTCTCTCTCTCTTCTCTCTGAATAGATACATTAAAGACAAAGAAAGAGAGAGAGAGAGTATTTGGGGCTGGTGAATTCTTTCTGGACCATATATAGCAGGGTATCTCTATACTGCTATATTCCCAGAGCCTAGAAAATTGCCTGCCTGCACCTAGGAAATGCTCAGTAAATACCTGTCGAATAATTAAATAAGGGAATGAATGAAGTCTTTCAACAGAAATTGGCCAC
This sequence comes from Nomascus leucogenys, assembly GCF_006542625.1. Taxonomy (NCBI): domain Eukaryota; kingdom Metazoa; phylum Chordata; class Mammalia; order Primates; family Hylobatidae; genus Nomascus; species Nomascus leucogenys. The sequence continues at coordinate 65,672,466 of NC_044399.1, forward strand.
CTAGTCTGTGTGAAGAACTGAGCCGAGCACTATGACATTATGAATGAGACAAGAGAAATGCATTGAGAAACAGAAAAACACATTTCCTTTCATACTTTATGGTCTACCCAGCCTTGGTATTTTTCTATACTCCTCAGTAATTGGCCTGATGAGCCTTCCCCAAGCAGTCATATCCCCACTGTTCTGGGCTTCCAGATTGTTTCATGAAGCGGTTTCCTTGTTTCATAAAAAAGAAATGTGTCCAAGATTCCCTTTTTTTTTTTTTTTTTGAGACGGAGTTCACTCTTGTTGCCCAGGCTGGAGTGCAATGGCACGGTCTTGGCTCACCACAACCTCTGCCTCCCAGGTTCAAGCAATTTTCTTGCCTCAGCCTCCCGAGTAGCTGGGATTACAGGCATGCACCACCATGCCCAGCTAATTTTGTATTTTCAGTAGAGACAGGGTTTCTCCATATTGGTCAGGCTGGTCTCAAACTCCCGACCTCAGGTGATCCGCCTGCCTCGGCCTCCCAAAGTGCTGGGATTACAGGCATGAGCCACCACACCTGGCCGATTCCCTTATTTTTAATTTAAATTGTGCTACAAGGCATCGTGTGAGCAAACTATCTCAATTACTTCCTTTTTATTCTTGTTGAATCTTTAACTGATGGTTCCCCCCAAAAAGCAAACAAACAACAACAAAAAAAACCCACCACCTCTCTCGCCCATACTGTATGGATGTCAAGTGATTTTCTTGCTTCTGTTCTCATTTTTTATACAAGTTCAGCCTTTGCTGCAAACTCTCCAATCACATCTTTGCTGGAGCACCAGCTCCTTCATTTCTTAAATTCCCTGAAGATTAGCGGATTAAGATTCAAAGATGAGAATCTGGTGAAAATAAAATACTTTGATATAAATTTGATGAAGAAAAAGAGAAATGTTGCAAGCTTTTTTCCATAACTGTTTCTTCTCAACTATACTGCAAGTGTGTGGCTTCATTCCTCCCCTCCATGATCATTCTGGGAAAATGAAACCTTAAATCTAAATGGACTCAGAAAGTCTCAGATTTTAAAGTCAAAATGATGAATGTCAACTCCCATACCCCAGTTGTAGCAGCAGTTAGTTTGAGTGAAATGTCATGTTTTTTTTCTTTTCCTGGCTGAGAAATCATCAAAATGTCTAACCAAGAAATATACCAGTATAGACTCTCAAAAAAGAGCATTCCTCAGAATCCAACTGCAGCATGTTCCCTCCTCCATGCAGCCTTCCCAGAAAGCATCTGAGTTAAAGGCTCTCCCTTTTCAGCATGCAAAGGTCACAGTGTTTGCGCACCTTGGACTCAATCACATCTGCTTTGGCCACTGTTTTCCTCTACATGCCATACTGCACTAATTATTACTAATGCATTATTTCCTTTTTTATTATTATACTGTAAGTTTTAGGGTACCATGTGCACAATGTGCAGGTTTGTTACATATGTATACGTGTGCCATGTTGGTGTGCTGCACCCATTAACTCATCATTTAACATTAGGTATATCCCCTAATGCTATCCCTCTCCCCTCCCCCCACCCCACAACAGGCCCTGGTGTGTGATGTTCCCCTTCCTGTGTCCATGTGTTCTCATTGTTCAATTCCCACCTATGAGTGAGAACATGTGGTGTTTGGTTTTTTTGTCCTTGCGATACACATGCACACATATGTTTATTGCGGCACTATTCACAATAGCAAAGACATGGAACCAACCCAAGTGTCCAACAATGATAGACTGGATTAAGAAAATGTGGCACATATACACCATGGAATACTATGCAGCCACAAAAAATGATGAGTTCATGTCCTTTGTAGGGACATGAATGAAGATGGAAACCATCATTCTCAGCATTATTTCTAAATTATAAATGCTATGAAAAATGGAGTCAGTGCACTTTTAAATATTCATCACAGTGCCTTGTACACCACAGAGGAGACTCCCAATAAAGATTCAATTAGTGCATACAGGAATAGAAAAGGCACGTCTTTAAAAGACAGATAGCCTAATCATCTTAGAAGAACTAAATCTATTCTGAATGGGGGGCTCCCTGCAGGGAGATACTTTTACTACTACTCTACCACCTGCACTTTTCTCAGAATCGATGGCATTTGTGCTCAGCCTATTTCATCACGGAGGTTAAATTCCACCACCATTTATAGGTAAATGTAATATATATAACTCCACCACCATTTATATATATGTGATATATATATAACTCCACCACCATTTATATATATATGTGATATATATATAATTCCACCACCATTTATATATGTGATACATATAATTCAACCATCATTTATATATATAGTGATATATGTGATATATATGAGATAACATATATGTGATATGTGATATAATATATGTGATATGACATATATTATATATCGCATATATCTGAATAGGATATATAATATATATGAGATACGTATATATAATATTCTGCCATATGTATATGGTGAGCCCTGGAAGTCTGTGTAGCTAGGTATATATGTGATATATATGAAAAAGAAAATTCTGACACGTTACAATATGCATCAACCTTGAGGACCTTATGCTAAATTAAACAAATCAGTCACAAAACAAAAAAATACTGTATGATTCCACTTACAGGATGTATCTAGAGTGGTCAAATTATTAGACAGAAACTAGAAAGGTGGTTGTCAGGGACTGAGAATAGGGCAAATGCAGACTTAGTGTTTCCTGGGCGCAGAGTTTCAGTTTGGGAAGACGAAAAAGCTCTGGAGACGGATGGTGCTGATGGCTGCAGACCACCATTAGGTACATCATGAATGTGCTTAATACCACTGAACTGGACCCTTTTGAGATGATACATTTTATGTTATTTGTATTTCAACACAATTTTAAATTTTTTATGTTGGGTTCAGAAATAAAAATAATTTGAGATCAGGAAGAGCAGAAAAGGCATCACAGATGAATACACATTGGGGTAGCTTGACTGGACCTCCAAAGTCAAGTAGAAGTCCAGCAGGTGGGGGTGTTAAGGTGCCACACATTCCAGGAAAAGGAATTGCAGGAGAGGGTGAAGCTTGCTTGGGGATGCCTGGAAGTCTGTGTAGCTGGTGCGAACAGTCTGCATGGAGAACTGATGGAAAAAAAGAATGGAAAGATGCACCAAAGAGAGTGTGCAGCCAGGCGCAGTGGCTCATGCCTGTAATCCCAGCATTTTGGGAGGCCGAGGCAGGCACATCACCTGAGGTCAGGAGTTCGAGACCAGCCTGGCCAACATGGTGGAACCCCGTCTCTACTAAAAATACAAAAATTACCTGGGCGTGGTGGTGTGCGCCTGTAATCCTAGCTACTCAGGAGGCTGAGGCAGGAGAATCACTTTAACCCAGGAGGCAGAGGTTGCAGTTAGCCGAGATCACGCCATTGCACTCCAGCCTGGGCAACAAGAGCAAAACTCCGTCTCAAAAAAAAGGAAAAAAAAAAGAGAGACAGAGAGAGAGAAAGAGTGTGTGCAAAATCTTTCATGGCAGGAGTTTGGGCTTTCCTCTCTGAGCTAGATGTCAGTCAGTTCCCCAAGGCACCCGTGGGCCCTCACATCTCTTAAAGGAGTCACACTTCAGTTTGGCCTAAGAGAGAATCTGAGTCAGCCTTAAGTGGAAAATGCTCCTCCCTCAACTAAATCACAGCAGAGACCTTGCTTGGCTCTAAGTTTCCCACTTCCCAGGTCTAGGAAGCCTACCTTGCTGCCCAGACTTGGCCAAATTACCATGTGTGCCCCCTTTCCAAGAACCCCAAGATCTGGCAAAGGCTGTAGCTCCAGGCAACCCCCCTTAGACCCCTGAAGGGAAAGCATTGAGGGCGGATCTCTCGGCAGAGAGCATGGCTATTCTTGCAGCAACCTAAGGGGAGAAGGGCAGCCTGTCTTCTGGAGGGAGCAGGTGGGGGAAACTTGTAGGGATAACAGTGTAGCCCACAACAGGCAAGGCCTTCGGAGCATACACTGCTGAGATCCAGCCTTCTCAGAACACAGGAGGAAACCTGGCCTTCTCCCTGCTTTATCCCACCGTCTTCCTTAGCACATTGCTGGCATGACACTGTTTTGTAATTATTTAATAACATTTCTCTCCCTTCCCAGTCTGTGACTTCCTCGAGGAATGTGGCCATCTCTTAATCTTTCTAGTTGTAGTGCCCAGAAAAAATGCTCAATAAATTCAATGAGTGAACGAATGAGCTCCAATCTTGAGGATCGCTTTCTCCTGCTGATACTGTTCTCTCTGAGAAAGATCTTGGATTTACACAACAAACTTTTTAAGTGGAAGTATACATGAGCCTTCCAACAGCAAACACCCATTCGGCGAGGAATACCTGAGACTCCACATCATCTGGTCCAATTACAGCAATGGTGAGGAACTTCCGGAATGCTCAGGAAGTTCTGCAACTGAACTCAAAGACACCTTCCCCAAGTAGGGTCCTTGGGACACTTTGGTCTTTAGGGTCTTCAACCATTTCTGCTTCCTGAAGAGGCTCATTGTTTACATGTCAAATCTCAAAAGATACTGTCTCTGTATCTTGGTTTTATTGACTTAACATCATTTTTACCTTCTTGCTTCCTCTTGAGCACAGCAGCTAAAATATAAGTAGCTTTTACCTAATAATAAGGATGATGGTGACAATGTCACTGCTGCTGATAGCTAACATTTATTAAGCATTTTATTAATGCATTTATTAATGCTATATGCCACGCATTCTGCTAAGTGTTTTACGTACATTATCTCATTTATTCCTGGCAGTAATACTAAGGAGTTACTTTTATTATCCCTACTTTACAGATGAGAAAACAGGCACAGGAAAATTAAATAATGTACTTAAGATCATACAACTGGTAAGGAATAGATTGTTATACAGTTTAGTATGGTTCAAAAATTTTCTAGGCTGGACTTTCTAAGCCAGATGGACTGTTTCCCTTGAGCTAGTAAGTCCTTTCTGACAATATTATCTCCATCCCCTGATGTAAAACTGCATCATTAACCAATGCAGCAGAGAGTACTGATTAGAGATGGGCTGTGGAGTCATGAGTTCAAGCCCTGACTCTGTCATTTAGCAGCCTGCTTGTCTCCCTAAGACTCCATTTCCTCACCCATAAAACAAAGATTTAAGTAAAAACTCATTGTGATGGTTGAATAAGACAGTGTATGGAAAGCACTTGGCATGTAATAAAGTTATTCCACATTAACCATTAACTTTATTCTTATTTGGTGCCTGCACATACAAGGAATGTCACTGTAGACTCTGGCTAAGAAAATCTCAAATGGTTTAGTTTCTAGGAGCCAGGCAGGTGGATAAAATCAAGATACTGATCAAGGAAACACCTCAACACTCCAGAGAGGTGGACATAATTATTTACTGTGGTTCTGAGTACATAATTTATAGTATGCAAAAATGGTAGCTTCTTGAATTATCCCTGACAACATCAGAAGGTAGTCAAACAAACAGGCTTATGGTGCTGCCCCATTCAGAGGTACTAGTCTCAGAATAGAGCACGCGGGGTGATAGCCTATCTGAATGGCATCTCTGGGACATGTGCAGTGTGGTTGGCGTGCCAACAAACATTTGCCCACCTCCTCCTGTGGCCCATCTGTCCTCCAAAGTTTGATCACCTTGGGAAAACCAAGGTTGGATCAGAAACAATGATTTCAGTCCCAGTTTCACAGCTGACTGGCTGTCTGAGCTTAACCAGGTTATTTAACTTCTCTGAGCCTCGTGCTATTTATCTTTACAACAGAGATGATCACAATTGTCACATACAGGTGTTGGGAGGATTAAGTGAACTCATTCTATAATAGGACCCATAAGAGTCTGGTAATCACACCACTGGTTCTATAAGAGTAGCAGTTTGTGTTGTTTGTTATTTCATTTGTCAGTGCAAGAGCTATTAGCCAGAAGGATTCTAAACGATGCTGAGCTCAAAGCAGGTCTTGCGGCTGATACAATACGGCCTGAGTAAATGTTCTCCTTACAAGACACCAGCTTTCCCCACATGAAGGTGCCCCCTTAATTATAAATAAATTACAAGATGTAAATCATTATAATAAAATTATAAAATGTGTTATAACATATATTTAAATTATATAATTATAAATAAATTTTGATTATCAATAAAGTTTTGTGCAATCAGATTCCTCTAAGCATCAAACATATAGTCATGTTTTTTCCCTATTTTGTCTTGAGTCATTTGAACAAAGAAGACGAGCCTCTCGGTAACCCTGCAGTGCTTAATGACTGCCACTCCCAGTGTTCCCACGACACTCAAGCTTCCCAACTTTAGCTCTGAAATTAGGTTTGCAGATAAAGGCGCCATTACGCAGCTCCGTTTACCTCTGCAGTAGCAAAAATCTTACATAAAAGGAGACACCAAGAATATGCACTCTGCCCAAGGACGAGTCCCCAGCGGCCTAGTTCCTCATCCAAGAGAAGCTTCTTGATTCTCCAGGTCCCTGATCTTGCTGCTGCTGCTTCTCTCCCACCACTCCCCTCAAATGCAAAACACAGCTTCATCTTTTCTGGTTACAACCTGAGTGATGTGACCTACCATGTGCAAGGACAAATCCGAGTTTAGAAAATGTGACTCGTATCCTGACCCAGCTTCCAAAATCACCTTTGCTTCCTCCCACAGACTATCAAACTGCCCCTGCTGATAACACTCCCACAGCTGATGCTTCCTGGGTTTGTGGGCTTTGATTTTTCCAGAATGTTCCTTGTTCCTTTCAGAATTATATTTGCACTACTTTCTTGAGGAGTAGAAAGTTTACACAGAACTCTTCCTTCTGCACAGATTTTATAAATCACAGTGAGGGGTTAAACCTGTCTAGCCATATGCGAACACCTCATCTTAAACATTTAAAACATCCTTCATAAAATGTTGCCAGTGGTTAATTATCTGGCAATTCTTCATAAGATTTACATCTCTACTCTTCATCCATAAGTACAAGATAATTAAGACATATTCAACAGGAGAATAGTGACATACCCAAAGATATTAATTTTAGGAAGTATTTAAGTATTATGGTATTGTACTAGAATCTCTGTCACTAAAATAGAATCTAGATGTGAGTTGTTCCAGACTGTCACTTCGTAACTTCTGGTTTGTAATTTTAGCACTTATCAGGGTCTAGTAGTCAGACAGCCTTGTAATTGGGGTACACTGCCACCAAGTGGCAGTAAATGCCATGCTCACATTGAAATAATTTGTGCCTCAGATTCATAGGCCAATTATTCAACAAATATGTAAACCAGGGATTGTCTACTTTTGAATAGCAAAAATTTGTGTCTTTTTTTTAAATAACTGAAAGTTATCAACATTTTAAGAAAATTTAAATCAATTCCAGAAGGAAAGAAATATGTGCGCTAACCAGTATCATTTAACTCTATGCAATTATTAAGCACCTACTACTGGTTTTCAGAAAAGGCCCCAAAGATAAGCAAGAGCATAGTCTCTGAACTAAAATTACAACTCCGAACATCAGTAATTAATTAGTCACACACACAAATAACTGATTCACAGCTCAGCAAACATTTCCAAGCATGCCAGCCTCATGTGTAAGAATGTAAAGAAGGCCTATAAAAAAGGTACTTAGAAAATGCTATGAGAACATAGAAAAATATGAGATTTATTCAGGCTGTGAAATTCAAGGAAGGATTCTCTGAGAAGACAAAAATTTGCGCATGGCTTAGAGAAACTGGTTAGCTTTTGAAAACGAAATATGGTAAAGAAGGGCATTCTAGACAGACAAATAATACCAGCAAGGCACAGAGGTCGAAAGCATTTGTGGAGAAGGTGAATAGTCTGGTTTGTCCTAATGTGGGAGAGGTGAGCCGTGAAAGACAAGCCGGAGTGGGACTGCGAAGATCCTTGAATGCACATGAACACAATGGATTGTCCACCATATGCAATGGGGAAGGCTTTCCAGTGGAGAAACTGTATCCCACAGCTGTGCGCCAGCAAGAACAATCAGCTGAAAGCAGGGAAGATAGAGGAGATTGAGTTTGGTTGTTTGGATGGCACATGACAGGAGCTCATTCTCACTTTATACCAGGACCCCAAACATTTGCAGAGTTTTACTTTTGTGGGTATTGTAAGGTATGTGGAGGGGCAAGAAGAGAAGGCAAGGGAGAGAGGAAGGGAGGGTGGGATAAAAGCGGAAGGTCTGGCCGGGCGCGGTGGCTCACGCTTGTAATCCCAGCACTTTGGGAGGCCGAGGCGGGCGGATCACAAGGTCAGGAGATCGAGACCACGGTGAAACCCCGTCTCTACTAAAAATACAAAAAATTAGCCGGGCGTGGTGGCGGGCGCCTGTAGTCCCAGCTACTCGGAGAGGCTGAGGCAGGAGAATGGCATGAACCCGGGAGGCGGAGCTTGCAGTGAGCCGAGATTGCGCCACTGCACTCCAGCCTGGGCGACAGAGCGAGACTCCGTCTCAAAAAAAAAAAAAAAAAAAAAAAAAGCGGAAGGTCTGATGACAGCCTTCAGCTGTCGGCTGCCCAGTTCTGTGCACTGCCAGGCAATAGTTGGAGCTCCAACCTGTTCCAACAATTTGGAGGTAGAATTTGGAGGTGGAATTCCTCAAAATTGATTTCTGAAGGATACCAAACCCTGAACACACACTAACACATTTAAAAACTACTTCTTCAAATGGATTTTGAAGAAATAGCAATAGATGTGCCATCTGAGGGATGATAGCTTTTAAAAATAGAGAATGACCCAAACAATAAGGATGGAATCTTTGTGTGGGGCAAAGACACCAGTCAGCAGTTGGGTACATCCCTATCACAATTCCCATATGTGCAGCAGAATCCATGATCAGAAGCTCAATCAAAAGCCAGAAAAACCAACCTTTTCTCCTGGGAGTCCGCCAGTGGGAGAACTTAAGTGAGGTTGTTTTAGAAACAAAAGGAACTAGAAACCAAAGGACCCTGCTTCGATCTCCTTTAGCATCATCTCACAATGGATGGGACCTGCTGAAACCCGGCAGGACCGTGCCAGACTGGGAAACATGACACGCAAAGAGCATTTGTCTTGCAGGAACTCCACCAGATTCTTGGCTAGAGAAAGGGGGCCAGGTGTGGTGGCTCACGCCTGTAATCCCAACACTTTGGGAGGCCAAGGTGGGTGGATCACCTGAGGTCAAGACTTCGAGACCAGCCTGGCCAACATGGCAAAACCCCGTCTCTTCCAAAAATACAAAAATTAGCTGGCCGTGGTGGTGGGTGCCTGTAATCCCAGCTACTTGGGAGACTGAGACAAGAGAATCGCTTGAACCTGGCAGGCAGCGGAGGTTGCAGTGAGCCACGATCGCACCACTACAGTCCAGCCTGGGGGATAGCATAAGACTCTGTCTCCAAATGAAAACAAAGAAAGTGAAAGGGTGCCATTAACAGGTTTGTGAACTTGAGTAGAGAACACCTTGGCAGCAGAGGAAAAATAAGCACACTCCTCTTAGAGAGCTTACAGTGCTGGTGACTGGAAGGGCTCCTCGGGAGGTGAGTCCCTCAAGAAAGATAATTGCAGTCAGACATTCAGATCTGCCTGCCCTCTGTGAGCTTGGCACGTCACTTAACATCTCTCAGCCTCTGTTTCCTCATCTGTACAAATGAGAGTCTGAATTCTGTAGTTCAATGGAGCTGTGAGAACTAAACAGGAAGGTGCAATATGGGAGAATGAGCCCGCAATAAAACGAGCTTGGTATTCATGAGGGATTCATTACATCCTGGGTGATGTCACCACGGAGGTAAGACTGGGGTCTGATGAGCTATGCCTGCACAACATTGCTGCCTTCTGAGGGACAGGACGTCAAGAAACTGTCAGGCTAGCGCTGAATCTTCAACACACATAATCAACTTTTGCACAAACCATATCTGCCTGTGGCTGGGCATGTAAGGTGGAGAGGATATAGTGATGGAGTATGTCATGAACAGCAATATCCCAGGCTCTGCTGCCTTTATCTGCTTTTGTACATCAAGGTCCAGGCCGAGGGTGTATAGAGCTTTTGTACAACAACCTTCCCACCCGCCAAGTACTTCTGGGAGTTCCCAAAGGGTGTCTCCATGTGATATACCCAAGTCCAGTCAGCTAACACCTGCGTCGGCCACTCTCCCTCCCTCACTGCATGAGGGGACCCCCATGTCACACAAAGGCAAGCTACCTCATTAGGGCACTGTCTATACTCGACAACCAGGCTCTACCATCTCAGGGACAACACTGCTTTCCTAGGAACCCACCCTAGGCCGTAGCTACTCTAAACTGCCTGCAGAAGAAGAGAAATGCCAGGATGGCAAATAAAAGATTACCATAAATCCTTTGACCCTCCTTCTCACTAAAGCTGGGCTTACTTTCTCTGCCTTCAAATCCAGGCTGGCCTGCAACTACTCTAACCAAGAGAGAATGTGAAAGCAACTCCATTTCACCCTGGAACAAGACTGGCAGCTGCTGCCTTGGTCTCTTGAAGCTCTGAGCTGCCAGGTTGAAGCTGAGTATCCTCCAAGTACCAAGCAGAGAGTCCCCAGAGAAGAAGCAGGACTCGGCTGAGCCAAGCCTTCCAGCCATCCCTGCCAGTGTGCCGGGGATGAAAATGAAGGCATCTTAGCCTAGAAAAGCATTAGCTAGATACCATCACGTGGCCCAACAGACGCCACTCGAGGCAGAAGAATCACCCAGCCGAGGCCTGTGCAACTTCCTCACCCACAAAACCATGAGAGCTAATACAATGGTGGTTGTGTTAAGCCACTGTTTTGGAATAGACTGTCCCGCAGAAACAGATCATTGAAACAGCCTCTCTCTCTCTCTCTGCTTCACTGTTTGGCTGTTTCACTCCAGCACCAAAGCCACGCCATTTGTGTCTTGCCTTCCTTAATACTGTAGGTCACTGAGATTTATTTCACATCCACAACCCACATTAGAAATCCACAGTTTCCCCCCAGTACCCCTCAACCATGGGGAGATCGGGCTAGGAAATAAATATAAATAACACGCTCTGCTTTCAGAATTACTCATTCCTCCAACAACTATTAAAGGCAACAAAGAATGTGCCTGACCCTTGTACTCACTCAGAATCAGTTTTCTCACTGGAAAGTCCTTAGACTCTCAAGCAAAGGCCCCCATGGGAAAGGGCCAGCATCCCAGCAGAGAACACAGCTCCAGGTTAAGCTGGAGTATCTCTATGCAAAATTGTGTGTCCATTAGCAAAGGACATGTCCCTAGAAATACCCAAGGCTTTGTCTGGATCCCAGGAGGTTTCATTTCTCACCCATCTCTCTTGTAAGAGAAGTGAGACACCTCGCAGGCCTCTTTCCTCCCAGGATGTGCCTGGATTTCAAGAATTTGAAAGGGTGCTGTTAGCACAATCCAGGCCTAGGGTTTTCAATAGGTTTTGGCACATCAGCTGAACACGTTGGAATATTGTCAACACAGATCCTGGAGCCACTCAGGGCTGTGCACGGGGGCAGCAACAGGTCAGATAAGATCTGTTTGACATTTTGCATGCTGAAAAGCACGAAGTTCTCTCCATGCAAATGCTTTTCATTTCAAGATAAATAGAGAATCTAGGTAAATAAAGGGTTGGGTTTTTAGCGGTACTTTAGATGCACAACTGGATGTCAAATTGGCTCCATGTGGGGATTCGGAGCCTAAAAATGTATTAGACTAGAACATGCTTGCATTTCCATGGGACGTTTAAAGTTTTTATGCTTTACTATCAAATCAGTGCCTTCATAGGGAATCCATACAAAGTGACAAAAACACACTATCTACGAGATGATGGAGATTCAGGAACAGAAGGAATGGCGTAGTTTGTACTAATGTGGTATGAATCATACAGCAGCTTGTCATTTTTATAGCATTTATAGTTACTTGTCTCAACAATATGGTAAGGTAGGTATTAAATCCCTGTATATTATAGGTGGACAAAGAAGTCCATAGAAATCATGACCAAAATAATCAGTGACAGAGAAGGAGCTCAAATATGGCTTTTCTGAAGCTAGATCTGGACTCCTTATGTGCACCTGTCTACCTGTAACGAGCATCTTTTGGTTTTTCCAACTCATATTTCATAGCCTCTTCTTTTGTTACTAGCCCTTTATTTTCCTCTGGGAAACCACTTCTCATTCTTTATGACACAGTTTTGATGAGAATGTCAATCAAAGATCCCCCCAACCTCAAACCTCTGACCAAGGATCCTCCCTCCCTGGAACCTGACTCCTGGGCATACAAAATGCTTTGGCAGCTGGAAGCCAACAGTAGCTCTCTGTCTTTCAGAGGCCTAACAGTCACTTTTCCTTCCCCTTGAGCTACTCTACACACATTTCGCAGATCGTGGTTTTGTTGATATCAACCAGTCGAATTCTATTGCCTGCAACCAAAGAATCTTTGGACCCTGAGCCCCAGTCAACAGTGTAGACCATTTCAGCATTTGCTGCTTTAATTTCTAATAGGAAAGTCAGATAGTATGCAATGTCATGTTTTTCACTAATCACTGTATAGCAGAACGGTGAGCTATTTCCTGTTGTCTCAGAATTAACAGCCAGCACGCAAAGCTGAGGACAAAGGACAAAAAGTAACATACATTCTAAAAAGACCCAACAACAACCAGAACCCCTCCACCCCCACCCCCGGCCCCCCAGAGCTCACTATGAGATAATCACATTGGCTTTATTAATCATGTCTTTTCTTTTCTGCATTAGGGTGCTCTGACTTCTTGGGACTTTGCTGACCCTTGGGGGTGCCCTTCCCAAGGTTAGCTCATTCCTAGATACAGTAAATGAGTCAGGTTGAGCATGTCTTTCAAACGCGAACCAACCAATCCAGAGCCTCCATCCCCAGCCACCTCCTCTATTGGGTGCTCACACTCTGGGCCACACTCCACCTGCCCTTAATCCCCCCAGGGCCAGGTCCCAGACAACTAGGGACAGCCCCATACCCCGAGCCTGCTGAAATCATGCAAACTAACCAATCGTAACCCTGCTCACCCTGCCTCACGTGTTCCTTCTGTGGAAACCCCACTAAAGGCTCTTACTCACACTTCCCCCCGCTCCCTCTGCCTCCTGACCCACCTGGTGCTTCCTTGTGTGGCCCTACATGGCATCCAGTGCCCCCTGCTTCTACAGATCTGTGAGTATAAAAACTTCTGTTTTCATGACAGTCATTTCTCCGTCTGCGTGTCTTACCATACCAAGGTAAAATAAATCCTAGGTACCCTTAAAACACTGTCCTTGCTCCACAGACACTCCCTACCTTGCCTCCCTTTTAAAGGAGAATGAGTGGAGGAAAATTGATTAGGCACAGGCCCTTGTCAGCCTCATGACAAGCAGTGGCTTTCCTCACTCTTCCCCAAAGCCAAGCGAGGGGCATTATCCAAGATCATCTCCTACAGTAATGATGGGGGCCTGCAGGAAGGGGTACTGGCACCGGCATTCCATTCTCCAGTTGGAGATCTCCATCCATCATAGCCTTAATAACAGGAGAAAAGAGAAGTGGAGGGAAATGGGAGGGGGTCGTGGAGCAGCCTTTGGCCCACTGGCATGGCCAGGATGCATGAGTTTCCCATGGCTGAGTGGACACTGTGGAATGTAGCTGGGCTCGAGCCATCTTTCCGGTACCCCACCAAGAGGGCTGCCTGCCAGGCGAGCAGACTTTAATAATGGAGCTGACGAAGAACGGACATCAGTCCAGAGCCAGAGCGCCTGTGTCAGGGAACTGGGCAGTGGGGAGACCCCACAGGGTCTTCCAAAGAACTCAAGCAGCACCCCTAAGACAGACAGCACTTGGATACCTGCCACCCAGCACTAAGCCAGGCAGTGTCAGCCAGAGAAGCAGCAACTCCAGAGGGGATTGTAAACAGGCCCAGCTGAGGAGGAAGGTTTGCCTTGGTGATGATGATGGATGGGAGGTGGGAGGCGACAGTGGCCTTTGGGGGAGCAGTGTTAATGATTGGGAGGGGTGCAAATGGAGCTTCTGGAGGACTTTCTATTTCATAATCTGGTTTACACAAGTGTGCTAGTGTAAACTCAATGAGCACATTATGATTTGTGTAAATTTCTATTTGTACGTTGCATTCCAGTTTAAAATCCACTTTTAGGCTGGGTGCTGTGGCTCACACCTATAATCTCAGCATTTTGAGAGGCCGAGGCGGGTGGATCACTTGAGGTCAGGAGTTCAAAACCAGCCTGGCCAACATGGTGAAACCCTGTCTCTACTAAAAATACAACCACGACAAAAATATTAGCGAGGTGTGGTGGTGGGCACTTGTAATCCCGGCTACTTGGGAAGCTGAGGCAGGAGAATCACTTGAACCTAGAGGCAGAGTTTGCAGTGAGCCGAGATCGCAACACTGCATTCCAGCCTGGGTGACAGAGTGAGACTCCGTCTCAAAAAAATAAATAAATAAAAATAAAATCTACTTTTAAAAAAGGACACTCATGCCTAGGCAACGTAGTGAGACCGTATCTCTACTAAAAATTTAAAAATAGTAAGCCAGGCATGGTGGCATGCATCTATAGTCCCAGCTATTTAAGAAAATCACTTGAGCCCAGGAAATTGAGACCGTGGTTAACCATGATCACGCCACTACACTCCAGCCTGGGCAATGGAGCAAGACCTCTGCCCAAAGACGAGTCCTCCACAACCCAGTTCCTCATCCATGTCCTGCTGATGCCCAGAGTCCCTGGTCTTTCTGCATCTTCCTTTGTATCTCTAATATACCCTCAAATCCAGAACACAGGACTTTGTTTCCTTTAGTACTTTTGGATGGTTCTTTCCCCAGCTTTGGGGACATTTCTTCAAGTACTTGAACTACTCAGCTCTCATCTAAGGCTCAAGGGGGACCCTCTGCAGATCTCTGGAGCTTTCTCTCCATAAATTCCTCTCCTCTCTTGTATACATGCCCTATGATATCCAGCTGCCTTGCATTCCCACACTGCCATCTCTGTCTTCTCAACAAAGGGAGACCATCAGCTCTGCCCAAGTTCCTTTCCCTGTGCTGCAGCCTGGAGACTTTCTCCAGGCAGTAAGCTGGGGCCATCATAGGGCTCACCCTTTTTGTTTCCCCCGTTCTGATCCCTGTCCTCTGCTACCTGATTTCTAATCTCCAAAAACCCTTGTTTCATATATTTTGTCTTATTTTTTAGTTGTTTCTGGTAGAAGGATAAATCTAGTACTAGTTACTCCATCATGGCCAGAGCAGACATCCCTGGACTTAATTTCTTTTTTTTTCCTTTGAGATAGAGTCTCACTCTGTCACCCAGGCTGGAGTGCAGTGGCTCGATCTCAGCTCACTGCAACCTCTGCCTCCCGGGTTCAAGTGATTCTCCTTCCTCAGCCTCCCGAGTAGCTGGGACTACAGGCGCCCGCCACCACACCCAGCTAATTTTTGTATTTTTAGTAGACACAGGGTTTCAACATGCTGGCCAGGCTGGTCTTGAACTCCTGACCTCATGATCCGCACACCTTGGCCTCCGAAAGTGCTAGGATTACAGGCACGAGCCACCGCACCTGGCCCCGTAGACT
The DNA here is from genome assembly GCF_006542625.1 of Nomascus leucogenys. Taxonomy (NCBI): domain Eukaryota; kingdom Metazoa; phylum Chordata; class Mammalia; order Primates; family Hylobatidae; genus Nomascus; species Nomascus leucogenys. The sequence continues at coordinate 65,688,000 of NC_044399.1, forward strand.
TAATTTTAACAGTGAAGAATCGCCCCAAAATTATGGTCTGTGCTCAAGATTTACTAAAAAACAGAAAAATGAGGCTGGAAGTCAGATTGGAAGCATCGTTTAGAGCAAAAAATAAAAAACTATTTCCATCAGAATTCCACTGAGTCCAGGCCAGTGATTAAACAGGTTATGTGCACTTGTATTTTACTAATATATTAGTACTATTTCATATTTAATATTTCTAATATGTTGTCTATTTGCTCTTTTTAAAGTTGTGTCCATGTGGACGATTCTGTCTTAGATTTTAGTTAATGGGGAAAATGAAGGGTAGTTCTCTAAGCTGTGCCAAATGTACTGACCCTACCGATAGGAACCGACAAGTGCTTGGGCATCATGATGATAAATATGGACATTTAATGAAGCAGAAAGTGTAAATACCATGAGCTAAAAAGGCTTTACCAATAACCTTCTCTAAAAATGGAAACTTCCCCAAAGATGCCCCCTCTTCTGTGTCTGTAGAAACCGCAAGAGACTGTTAGAGAATTATGTAGAGCCATTACAGTACAGATCCAAGCCAGCCTTTGCAGCTAGCTCATTGGCACACCAGCTCAGCAGCTCAAATTTCACAGAGCTTGCACTGCATCCTGGCTTTCTGCTAGGATGTTGGGAATAAAAGATACAAATAATACAAGCCCTCTGATTCGATAAATCAGGACTCATAATTGATCAGGAGAGCAATGATAGGAAAATAATTTCTGAAAATTGGGCTGAGCATGGTAGCTCATGACTGTAATCCCAGCACTTTGGAAGGCCAAGGCAGGCAGATCACCTGAGGTCAGGAGTTCAAGACCAGCCTAATCAACATAGTAAAATGCCGTCTCTACTAAAAATGCAAAAATTAGCCGGGCGTGGTGGCAGGTGCCTGTAATCCCAGCTACTTGGGAGGCTGAGGCAAGAGAATTGCTTGAACCCGGGAGACGGAGGTTGTAGTGAGCCAAGATCGTGCCACTGCACTCCAGCCTGGGCAACAAGAGCAAAACTCTGTCTCAAAAATAAAAATTAAAAAAAGAGAATAATTTCTGAAAATGGAATATGCATGTGTTAAACCTTTTAATTTTATCTTAACATTCAAGTGTATCAATCAATCACCAATCATTTGATATAGGGCCAAGGCCTTTGAACAAGTTAGCTAGTGGGGAGTTCTACCTCACCTTTCTCACAGAAGCAATACCCATAATGAATCATCTATAATTCCCAGTTTGGATATCTTTGAAGTGGAGTGGAAACTTATAGATACTTGTAAAGCAATCTAAATTAAAAGTTCTCAGGGTTTTGGCCAGGCACAGTGGCTCACTCCTGTAATCCCAGCACTTTGGGAGGCCAAGGCGGGTGGATCACAAGGTCAGGAGATCGAGACCATTCTGGCTAACACGATGAAACCCAGTCTCTACTAACAATACAAAAAATTAGCCAGGCGTGGTGGCGGGCACCTGTAGTCCCAGCTACTCGGGAGGCTGAGGCAGCAGAATGGCGTGAACCCAGGGGCGGAGCTTGCAGTGAGCCGAGATCGCGCCACTGCATTCCAGCCGGGGCAACAGAGCGAGACTCTATCTCAAAAAAAAAAAAAAAAAGTTATCAGGGTTTTTTAACAGGTTTGTTGTTTGTTTGTTTTAATCCTTCGCTCTTACAGTTAACCAAACCATATCTGGTTTCACAGCATTTTTTTAAGTAAGTTCACTTTATCAAATTCTTTACAATGCTTCCAATATGGTTTTCAGAGCATCAATGCCCTTCTTGTTCAAATTTCATTATTTTACAGGACAAGTCTTAGTACCAGGTTTACTTAAATAACGAAGTTTGAGAGTAACCACACTCACTCCTGGGGAGCACAGACCGGCGGAAACAGAAGGGTAGATGTGGTACTAGAGCTCACCAGAGCTCTGCTGCCATTGTCACTGTGACTTACAGAGAGGATGGCATGAATTTGTTCAACCCAGAAACTAGGTAATGAAGCTTGATTAAGACTGCTTCTTCTGCAGTCAATCATTTTTGTTCATGCTCTGTTTGATCGGCTGAGGGACAACCACATGGAGATGTCCAGTTTTATATTTAAGAAGAATGTCTGGGCTGGAGATACTGACTTGGGGAGTCTTCTGCATATAGGAGATGGTTGAAGCCGTGTATGAAGGCGACAGAAACAATGGAAAGCGTAGAGAATGAGGGGAAAAGAGGACAAAGGTAGGGTCCACAGAACCCTGACATTTAAGAGACAGCCAAAAAGAAAATGTTGAAGCAGGAGTCACTTTAGATAGCCCCTAAGTCTGAGTTACGATGGTAGCTAGTAGGGCAGGCAAGCCAGGGCCAGTCAATGAAGGATCAATATTAATCAGCTTCTCTGATAAAACTAGCAAGAGTTAGAAACATGCAGACTCTATAACTCACAGTTAGCACCAAGAGCACACTAATAAAAATGGGGACACAGTCAAGCTGGCTCTCAACTTCAGGACTAAAGAGTCTGAATAAACACCTACTCTGCATTTGATAAACGCCATCTCTACTCTTCATTTTGGACAAACATAACATTTCTACTGTGAGAATGAACAGGCCGGGCACAGTGGCTAACGCCTGTAATTCCAGCACTTTGGGAGGCCAAGACAGGTCTATCACTTGAGGTCAGGAGTTCAAAACCAGCCTGGCCAACATACTGAAACCCCGTTTCTACTAAAAATACAAAAATTAGCTGGGTGTGGTGGCATGTGCCTGTAATCCCAGCTACTCAGGAGGCTGAGGCAGGAGAATCACTTGAACCAGGGAGGCAGAAGCTGCAGTGAGTCGAGATGGCGCCACTGCACTCCAACCTGGTGACACAGCAAGACTGTCTCAAAAGAAAAGAGAAAAAGAAAAAGAATAAACAAAGAAAAATCACTAAATAAAATGAAAATATCTAGCAATTCAAAAGAAGAGAACTAATAAGTTAAAAACATGTATTAGTCCATGAAATAAGAGAAAACTTTTAGGAAAATGTCTTGGCATTCCCAGTCTCATCTTAAACTTCTGTTCCCAACTGCCTCTGAGTGGAATCTCAGTGAAAGTAAAGGGCAAATTGCATCTATAAAACTAGAGAAGAAACAGAAAAAAGGCTGAAATCAGGAAAAAGTCTGAAATCAGGAAAAAAATACCTGGAGATGGAAAATATAAACATCAAATTTTAAAACACAGTGGAGGTAATGAGCAGCATATTATGTACTGAAGAGAATTAATCAGGGAATTAACACCAGCTCAAGACATTCTCCAAGGATTTGAAGCAAAGAACAAACAGAAGTTTCAGCCAATGTACTAAGAAAAAGTATAAACATTAAAACAAAGGAATGAATTATCATAATTTGAAAATTTCATAGTTGTAATCTTCCCAGAAATTACCATTGTTATCATTGTAATTTGCTCAAAAACATCTAAAAGCAAGAACTAAGACATTATTCAACTAATAAGATGATTCAATTAAGTTGACTATTTACAAAGGCAAAAAAACTTAAAAACATGAAAAGCTAATTGAAAACCATGAAAGTTAAATTAACAGTAAACATACAAAATGTATCATCAGTAGTTATCAAATAAGTGCTTAATAAGACAATGGTGTAGTATTTATTATTTATAAATTAGTAAAAAATAATAATTTATCAATCATTGTCAAGTATAGAGGGAAATGAGCCTTCTGACAAATAGGTGGTGGGAAGATAAATTTATACAACTTTTAGGCAATCTTTTTGTGTCTTAGAATTTTTGCATACATTTTGATCCGGCAACTCTACTTCCAGGAATTTATCATAAAGAAATAATCATGACTGTGCACAAAGATATAGCTACAGTGGTTAACATTATAGTACTGCCAGTAATGGTGAATTATTGAAAATAATCTAAATTCCAACAATAGGAGATTCACTAAATAGATTATGGTATAGCTATATGGTGGGATGAATATATACCCATTAAGATAATATAATAGAAAAAATAATAAAAATGTTTAAAATAAAATATGTAAAAGGGAATTTTAAAGTTATATTTTTTAAAATTCCATTTTATTTTAACATACCTATACATATCAAAAAAAAAGAGAGACTGGAATTGTGTACACCAAAGTGTTAAAGTCTAAATGATACAATCATGACTTTTAATTTCTTAATTTTTCTTTCTTGTGTTTTCTGAAAATTCTAAAATTAGTATTAAGCAAATATTTTAGAAGCTATCTTAATACTTTTCCCTGAAGTCTCTCTCATAGTTGCAATTTCAAATTAAAATTGCAGATATGACAGAATTTTGAATACAGGATAATAATCTGGTTCACCTCTAATGTGCAAGATTTTACATGTATTCAAATATTATATACATGGAGGCACGAAAAGATCAAAGAATGTCAAAGATGTCAGCGTGAAAACATACATCTCTGTGCAGATTTGAACTTCTATATTTATAAAAAGTACAAAAAAAAAGACTACAGATAAGAGATGATAGAACTTTTAAAGCTAGAGCCTTGCTGATTTTTCTTTTTTTCTGTATAAATATTAGCTGAATAAGTAAGCTGCTCAGTAAGGCCTCCAACCAGTGGAAGTTTCATAATTTGAAAATTGCATAGTTGTAATCTTCCCAGAAATTACTTTTGTTATCATTGTAATTTGCTCAAAAAAAAATTTAAAAACAAGAACTGTTTTCTGTTCCCAAGGTAAATAAACTAACTGCCTCTGAGTGGAATCTCAATGAGAGTGAAGAGCAAATTGCATCTATAAAACTAAAGGAGAAACAGAAAAAAGTCTGAAATCAGGAAAAAAAATACCTGGAGATGGAAAATATAGACATCAAATTTTATAAACATCTCATTTCTCTGCGTTTTTCCTATGTTCCTTACCTACTCTGCCCCTCCCTCACTCCATTTCTTCTGGAAGCCACCAAAGGTAGGGTAGCCTCTTGTCAGGTACCCGTCACTGCTTGCATGGAAGGAGGAAGGGATTTAAACCCACCTGGTTGGCACAGCTCCTTTGAGCTACACTGTCTGTCACGAGAGGCAGCTGCTTCATCACCTAGGTGTCCCTTCAACTCACTCAACTGTGCACATACTTTTCTAAAGCAGGTGGTTTGGCTTTATGCAGTGTGGCCTCTGCCCTCTCCTGCATATCTCAAGACTGCAGTGTACCCCATCAGTCAACTTGTCTTAGCCAAGGCAGAAGAGGACATGGGGCATGATTTGAGGGAATACCATTCACAGCATCCCCAGGAATCGATTTTACAAAGTATAGGCGTAGTCTCAAGGGAAGGCATTTTCTTACCTTTGTTTGTTGTCTCTGGGTTTGTGTCTGTATGAATGGGATGCTTCCACTCCAGGGCAGCTGGTTTATTTACCTTGGGAACAGTTTAAGATGACTCCAAGCGGGCCAGCAGAAATTATTAAAGCAGTAGGGAAATCCCAGATCTCCTTTGGGCTTAACGCCAGGATCCCAGAATTTGAGGTCTAAAATCTGTCCCACTGTACCATGATTCTACACACAGTTGGAAAGTGGTATAAACAAATCAACAAGCCTGGGTCCTAGAGGTTGAGAAGAGAATAAATGATCTTCCCTTCATTAAATCCTCGTCACCCCCTAACATCATACCATAACCTTAATTCGCTTTTGCATTTCCCATTACTCTCTTTGCAACGAGGGAATTCAAATGGGCATTGAACATACCCGTTTGACACATAGGCGGGTTTGTACATGTCCTACAAAAAGTGGAGGGAAGGGACCTTTCTGAGCCTGGAGTCAGCTTACCCTGTTCCATCAGTGTCAAAGAGAAAGCCAAACAGACTCGCAAAAAGTTGGCTTCTGCCAAAGGGTTCCTCAGGAGTGCAGACAGACAAGCAGCAAGGCTCCTGGATCTGAGAACTGCCCTTTTTCACCAATGTCAAACACGTTTCACAGCTGACCTGCCAAGAATGTGGATCCTGCTTCAAGATACACAGTCTGAGACAGCACACAGCAGCCAAAAGAGGGAATCTCCATTTAGCCTGAATTCTAGTCTATCCCTACAGATGGACACTGTGTATATGGACTGGCAAGTATCCCAGCCCTTGGCTGTGCTCTAAAAGTTAAGGATTACTTCACAAGTAGATTGAAGAGATAAAGCAACTCCTCCAAATATGCCTTTGTTTTCCCTGGGGATTTGTAAAGCTCAGTTGATGGAGATTTGCAGGGTCAAACCTTTATGAGCGGTTTGACTAGGACAGGTCCCGCTGCAATTATATCTCCACAACAGAGCTCAGAGGCACCCACGCTATGGAACTCTCCCTGGATTTAGAGTGTTTAAACTCCACCACATTGATCATTACCTTTTCTCTATGTGTATGGCCTCTAGGTCTGTTAGATCAAAACCAAGGGCACTGTGGCGTTACAAGACAGCACTATACCAGGAGTAAAGAAATCTGGGTGCGAGTCCTAATTTCACCACTGATTTTCTCTGTGGCCTTAGAACATCCATTTGCCCTTACCTAACCTTAGTTCTCATATCCTTAAAACGAGGAAAAAAGAAGGACATGGATGAAGCTAGAAACCATCATTCTCAGCAAACTAACACAAGAACAGAAAACAAACACCACATGTTCTCACTCGTAAGTGGGAGTTGAACAATGAGAACACATGGACACAGGGAGGGGAACATCACACACCGGGGCCTGTCAGGGGGCGGGGGGCAAAGGGAGGGAGAGCACTAGGACAAATGCCTAAGGCATGCAGGGCTTAAAACCTAGATGACAGGTTGATAGGGGCGGCAAATCACCATGGCACATGTATACCTATGTAACAAACCTGCACATTCTGCACATGTATCCCAGAACTTAAAGTAAAATTGTCTTAAACAAAAGACAGAAATAATTTTTAAAATGAGGAAAAAGATAGCTTTTTAACTAGAGGTCCTACACAGACTTGACATTGTATGATTTTTTTTCCTGCCCAAATACCCAAAAATACCTGATCCTACCGGTATAGTGGTGAAAACAGCTGTAAATCTCAAGCTGGGCAGAAGCCCTTTGCAGGAGGCATAACCAAATCTTGTGTAGCTATTAGCAGAAAGTAGTCTAAGAAGTAGCACTGGAGGGTGGAAACAATAGTCCTCTATCTCTCCCAGAGTTCCGTGTTGCCTCTATGCTTCCAAACTAGAATATCTACCAAAAAGAGCTTCTAAGAGAAGTAGGCATAAGCCTAGTTTTCTATGTTAATGGCCTACCATCACCTAGACCTGCCCAAAGTACCCAAGAATCCGCCCCTGGGTTCCAGTGTTATTTGCTCCAGCAAACCTCACTGTTGCAACACATATACCTTACTAATTCCCATTTCTGCATCAGACTTACAAATCTGGAAGGCTCTACCATTTCCTCCACAAATTAAACAACATAAATAGCATGCCTACTCATGAAAAGAAAATGTACATCTGTATTAGAAATCCAGAAAAAAGATACCAAATATACATACAAGAATAAAATATGCTAGGCAAAACACCATCTATTAAATTTCAAAATCACAATGCAATTGATCATTATATTTTTAATTACCAAAAACTCTGACATTTAGAAGATGTAGAAGACCTTTATAGACATGAAATTATACGGTTTTTTGTTTTGTTTTGTTTTTAGAGATGGAGTCTTGCTATGTCACCCAGGCTGGAGTGCAGTGGCATGATCATAGTTCACTGCAGCCTTAATTCCTGGGCTGAAGCAATCCTCCTGCTCTGGCCTCCCAAAGCCGCCCTGGGATTATAGGCTTGAGCCATCACACCCAGAAGAAATCAGGAAAATTCTTTTAAAAGGTTTTTAAAATTTTACCTCCAAAAAGACTTTAGACCCAGATGGTGTTATCAGTGAATTATTTGGAACTTTCATGAAAACAAACAAAAATGTCTAAGTCATTCTAAAGGATGGAACTAGAAATCATAAATCACCTAGTGGCTCAATTCCAAAGAATAGAGAAGAAAAGACAAAAATGTAACTTTATAATGGAGAGGCCTTGCCAGCATTACCTTCACTAAGTGACCAAGGTTCCCTCTGATACAATGGGATGAGAAGGGCGCTTCACATCTATGGCTGCGTTCCCGAAAATCCATAACCCCGATCAAATTAGGAGGAAAATACAACAGACAAACTCAGACTGGGGGACAGTCTACGGGATGCCCAGCCAGTACTCTTCAAAACTCTCAAGGTCATTAAAAACAAAAAAATACTGAGAAACTCACAGACCACAGAAGCCCGGGAAGACATGAAAACTTAATATCATGTGGTATCCTGAACTGGATCCTGGAATAGAAAGAAAACATTAATAGAAAAAACGTTGAAATCCAAATAAAGTCTGGAGTTAATTTAACAGTAATGGAGCAATGTCTGTTTTTCAGTTTTAACAAATGTACCATGGTAACATACGAAACTGGGTGGGGGGTATCCAGGAATTCTTTAAACTGTCTTTACAATTTTTATGTAAATCTAAAATTATTTCAAAATTAAAACTATAAGTAAAAAGTTAAAGGGGAAAATGTTTATGATAATCTCAACAGATACAGGGGAGATGTAAGGCAAAAAATAAAACTTATGGTCTGTGGCTTAGATGCTTATAGGATCTGTGGGGTGTGACTATGCTCTAAGAAACTCCCATCCACGATTTCAGGGGAAGCTGATAAGCTAGAGGCATGGAGCTTCACCTAAGGTTAAGAAGATAAAAGTAGCATTTGAGTTTCCCCTATGAAAGAATGAAAACTTCGGGAAATCAGACCAAAATCAGGCTCCAATTTAGGGACCCAACCCCTAACTACTTCTAGTGAGTGTTCTCTTTTATCTTTTTCTTCTTCTGTAAATTTTCATCAAGGAAAATCCTAAAACCATTCTATGAAAAGTGCAGAATTTCGGTACCCTCACATCAAAACCAGTCTCTTGTTTAAACCACCTCAATAAAACATGCCCAATTTCAGGACTCCTCCCCTGACCCCACAGGTACCTCTGATACAATCATCTGGATATAATCTCCAACCTGTCCTCTCCCTTGCACATACCCAGCAGTAGAGGCTCTCTTTAACATTGAGAGGTGAAGCCAGCTGGGCTTCTGGGCCGGGTGGGGACTTGGAGAACTTTTCTGTCTAGCTAAAGGTTTGCAAAGGCACCAATCAGTGCTCTGTCTAGCTAAAGGTTTGTAAACGCACCAATCAGCACTCTGTAAAAATGGACCAACCAGCACTCTGTAAAATGGACCAATCAGCTCTCTGTAAAATGGACCAATCAGCAGGATGTGGGTGGGGCCAAATAAGGGAGTAAAAGCAGGCCACAGGGAGCCAGCAGCAGCAACTGGCTGGGGTACCTTTCCTTGTTGTGGTAGCTTTGTTTTTTTGCTCTTTGCAATAAATCTTGCTGTTGTTCACTCTGGGTCCGCGCCACCTTTATGAGCTGTAACACCCCAAAGGCCTGCAGCTTCATTCCTGAAGTCAGCAAGATCACGAACCCATGAGAAGGAAGAAACTCCGGACACGTCGGAACATCAGAAGGAACAAACTCTGGACACACCATCTTTAAGAACTGTTAACACTCACTATGAGGGTCCACAGCTTCATTCTTGAAGTCAGTGAGACCAAGAACCCACCAATTCTGGACACAACATGACCCACTTTATTCTTTAAGATAACCACCTAATCTCATTAAAGCCAACTCATTTTTCACTATCAACCTTTAGTCATTAAGAATTACTTAGTTGCTAGCTTTCTGCTTGAAACCCACATTTTGATTCAGCATATGTAGGCAAGTATCAGAAAAAAAGAAGTGACTTCAAAATAAACAAAAATGCAGAGGCATTCAATGTGTCTAGTGCTTGCTGGCCACAGCAGTTAATACCACAGTCTTCTGGAAGGGGCCGTTGTGTTGAAGGAGGCTCCTGCCTGACGGACGGCATCAGGCAGTGGGCTCTGTAGAGCCAGAAACAGGTGGACGCCTTCTGTGCCCAGCTCAGTCCTGCACCACTCCAGGACTGCGTAAGAGCTACTGACCCAAGTTCCACTCATTCCACTCTGTGGGGCAGGAGCGGGGGAGCCTTGTGCCTCTCCCGGAAGGGCTCTTGGAGAAGGAATTGGAGTTACATACAAGTGACCTAAATGGGAAGCTTTTCTAGAGACTGGATTAAATTCACGTGATTTCTCTTTCCCTTTAATTCAGGTTGGGACTCGTTTCTTTCTGGTGGGTCACAGCTGCCCAGATGTTGCAACTGATTTTTATGTTTCTATAGAGAAGTATTTTTCTTTCATCTTCAGGATTTTTTTTTTTTTTTTTTTTTTTTTTGAGACGGAGTCTCACTCTGTCGCCCAGGCTGGAATGCAGTGGGGCGATCTCGGCTCACTGCAAGCTCCGCCTCCCGGGTTCACGCCATTCTCCTGCCTCGGCCTCCTGAGTAGCTGGGACTACAGGCACCCACCACCACGCCCAGCTAATTTTTTTGGGGGGGTTGTATTTTTAGTGAAGACGGGGTTTCACCATGTTAGCCAGGATGGTCTTGATATCCTGACCTCATGATCCACCCACCTCGGCCTCCCAAAGTGCTGGGATTACAGGCGTGAGTCACCTCGCCCGGCTATCTTCAGGATTTTTTTTGCCACCAAAAGAAAACATTGGAACTCTGTGTTTCCTCTTGTGACTTCCCAGTGTTGACAGTTAAGTCCTTAGTGTCATAGGTCCCAGCCCACCAATACTATATCACTGTTATGCACATAATGCAGCACTGTGACCTAATTTAAATAATACTTTTTTATTATTTATACTACTATATATAATATACATCAACACTTTTGGCGTATAACCTAAGTGATAACTCTCTTTTAGTTACCTGCCAAACTCTGGACTTGGTTTATATTGCAGTGAATGCAGCTACAAAGTTGTAATGGTATCTTTTTTTCCTTTGTAACGGAATGTGTAAATCAAAGTATATGCATTGTGTGGTGTTCCTGTTTCTGGAGTTTCATGAGAATTTACACATGGCATTCAGTGTTCTGTATAGATCTGCCTACCTTTGTGAATTCATCTGTTAATCCCTCTTCCTTTGAGAGCACCTGCGGTGGTGGTGAACTCCTTATGTTTTCTCTCTCCTACTGGTTATTCTTGAATTAAGCACTGACTCGTCAGCTCGGTTGCTTTATCATGAATAATGTGTGTGACCTTGCAGTTCTTCCACAGTTCAGCAAACAAGTGCTAGCTTCACTGACCAAAAATTAAGGAAGGAAAACAGTTTTTAAAATGATCCATCTTTTAACAGCCAAAACCAATGTGTCTATGGTGCTGCATCTTGCTGTTGTACTTGTGAAATCAGACCTGTGTGAACGATCATTTCTGACTTAACCGTGAGATGATCACGAGTACCCTTCCGGTTGTTTTATTAGCATTGAAATCAAGACAATTTATTTGGAATATATACAACAGTGTTTTTCCACTGTATTTCATTTGCAAAAGTTGAGAACTGCTTTCTCTACCTTTTGCAAAATAATTGATATTCCATATTGGATTCTCAAAAACTTCGATATGGTGAACCTATTAAACCTAGAAATTGTATTCATCCTTTCATGACTGTGGCCTGAGTTCCTCCTTTTTTTAGATGAGATTTAGCACACTCTCAGTTATTTAAGCATGTAATATTTAAACATGCAACATTTCTTGAGTATGTATGTTGAGGCCATCTGAGCTCATAGCTGATTCAGTAACCAGTTTCATGCTGTGTCATTCACACTTACTACTTAATACTGCCATGGTAAAAATGTGGAGGAAAAATGTATCCTTGTGTGTCTGGGAAGCATATACACTTGTACATTTTTTAATACTCTGATTCTGTAACATTTCTGAGTTTTGTTTTGTTTTACAGAAAAAAAAACGTGATAAAGCGATCAGAAGATCAAGAGGTTTACTATTGATGCTTAGGGTCGTCTGACCTTGGCTGGCCAATAGAACTACACGGCCAAATTAATTTACAAAAGTAGTAATTTTTCAAAACCTAATTTTTTTCTGTATTTTCTGGATGAAACTGCCAATATCATGAATAGAAAGGGAGGACCATAAAGAACGTGATGTTCAGTGATGTTCATGTGAATCTAAAGAAATAATGTGGAGGCAGGCGCGATCAGCCCAACCCTAGGGACTTGATGGTGTTGTTTGGAAGGCATCCATACCTGCATTTTGCATTCTTCGTATGTAATCATATTGCCAAAGACAAACTATTTCATCATTTATTGTAAATAACACTTTTCCCCAGACCTACCATAAAGTTTCTGTGATGTATTTTCTTCCAGTTGCAATAAAAATTACTGAGTTGCATCAACTGAAAAAAAAAATAAGCAAAAATGTTTACTGGGTGTCCTTTCAATCAAATACCAGGTACATCCTTCTGAGTTACTTGATCTACAAAGATCTGTGCCTTGTTGCTACTGAGAAATTTTACTGCTATGTAAGTTGTGGAAAACTGATAGTAATGCAAATGACTCTTGTCCATAAAAATACAAATGGATTTGTCTACTGGAGATGCAGTTGGTTGTTACTCAGTGGATATTAACCATTTTGCATATATTAGAAAATTGATTTTAGTATTTGATTGCCTATGTGTGTGTGCATTCTTTGAGTTCTCCTTTGAACTGGTTTAATCATCTTACTGGTCCTTTCATTAACAGTTAACTGAAATGTTTTATAGATATTAATTTTATGTTTCTATGGCAGTTGTGATATTTACCCTTTCTAAAAAAATGTTGTCTTTTAATGCAGCCTATTATGCTCAGATCAATGATCAGCAGGAGTACCTAGTTTGGGTATTTGAAACTAGTACCTAGTTTCAGCAAAGATTCTCATGGCTAAGAAATATGCAAAACTAACAAACATCAAAGGACCACTTTAGTTTGAACAACAGGTACTTCGACAGTAGTAACCATAGACCAAAAGCCACAGAGGTCTTGCCTACACTCTGCTCTGTGCTAGGCCTTTGGAACATTGAGAAGGCCCTGAGTATGGTAGAGGGAATGGGGGAGATGAGAGAGCCCCAATTCTGTCTGAGATGGAATCTCTGCCCCCCAGGAGGGAGGAGCCTCAACGTTGATTTTAATGTGAGTTGATGGAATAGTATTCACACCTGCTACATTGGCCTTTGGGAAGTAAATGGAAAAGATTTACGCTGTGGATGGATTTACAGATTTTGAACATGCCCCCCCATTGAAGGGTTGGGGTCTTTTCAGCCTGACTTTAAGGTAGACTCTCTACCTCTATCTTGTTCTGTCCTTTTGACCATCCACATATATTTTGGATCTTCTTTCCATCCAATTCTTCTTTCTTAAAGTGTAATAATAGAATCTGTATACAGTCTTCAGGTGTTGATTTAAGATGTGGCTGTTCGTTTTATTAACAAAACCCTTTGCAACAACCCTTTGTTAACTGCCCAAATTAACAATAGACTACAAGCTCAGGTCACAATAAACAATGACTTCAGAGTCCTTTAACTAAACTGTAACTTGAAGCACCATGCCCTTCATCATAGGCATGCAAATTGATAGTTCACTCTAAAGGAATTACAGTGCATTCATCCATATTAAAAACAACTTTTTCTGCTACCATTTATTCTCATTACATTTGCACTTATCTACCTAAAAGAGATGACTTTTTTATTTTTTTATTTTATTTTTTCCAAGATGCTGTTTCACTCTCGTTGCCCAGGCTGGAGTGCAATGGTGCAATCTCGGCTCACTGCAACCTCCGCCTCCTGGGTTCAAGTGATTCTCCTGCCTCAGCCTCCCCAGTAGCTGAGGTTACAGGCACCTGCCACCATGCCCAGCTAAATTTTTTTATATTTTTAGTAGAGACGAGGTTTCATCATGTTGGCCAGGCTGGTCTCGAACTCCTGGTCTCAAGTAATCTGCCTGCCTCAGCCTCCCGAAGTGCTGGGATTACAAGCATGAGCCACCACGCCTGGCCAAGAGATGACTTTCATATCAAAATGTGATCACTGTGGGTTTTCTCCTACAGATGGTATATCATGACACTTCGTAAGACTTGCTTTGGCAACACGCCCAAAAGTTCCACGCTGAATAGCGTCCATCCCTTCCCTTCATAGCTACAAGCCATTCCCTTATCCCACCTAAAACAGCCTCTGTTGACTCTAAAAATTTCAAAGATGACTTGAATGTCAAATTAGATATTTTTAATTGTACTGACGTATAATTTGCACCCATGTGCAAAAGGCTTAAGCATCAATTTGACTTTTACACGCCCTTCTACTATTTTCTAAAACTCTCATAAGTGTTACGCAATGTCCTTTTTGGATTAGTGCCTCTCCCTCAATTGTTGGTTTGTTATAAGGGAGGTGACTCGGTTCTTCATGATGGGCTCTGTCAGCATCCTAGGATTTGGAAGTCACTCTCACTGGATGTAAGTACTCGGTAAGGTCCCCGGGTCACTTTTCGTCAATAGGGCTCATAGTTGAAACCTATGAGCACTGGACCAGCAGTAATGAGATGAAGAAGAGGGACCATTTTTCTATTAGTGCTCCCTTTACTTTCTAGGGAACATCTAGACTTTGGCATGGCCATCATAAGCCCTAGGGACTTAGTCCTACTCTTACGCGATGTGGCTTAAAAAATGGGAGGCTGTCAAGTGTCGTGGTTAAGATGACAGCCTCTATAGCATGGATTCAGAAGCTGCCTCCACCGTTTAGTAGGTATATGATACTGAGCAATCTCCCTAGCCTCTCTCAGCTTCAGCTTCCTCTGATGGAGTGAGGGCTTTGGATGCTAGCAGAGTCCAGACTTAATGGGACTAGCAGTACGGAGTCACTTGAGGTCCCTGAAACGAGAATGTAATCTGTAAAATGGGAGTAATGCTATGTGCCAACCTCATAATTTCTCAGATAATTAAATGAGTTCAAATATGTAAAGCTCTTAAACCAGGACTTGACACACAGTTAACGCTGTAATAAAATTTTTTTTAATTCTCATATGAACTGCCGTACTACCCAATACCTCCAACTTTTTCATTTGCCATGACTTTCTACTAACAGAGACAGGCAAATCCAGTAAGAAGTCTTCTCATAGGCTGTGTCTCTAAGACACAGAAACCACTTCCCAATTAAGTGAAAAAAAAAAAAAAAAAAAAAAAAAAAAAAAAAAAAAAAAAAAATCCGTGGCCAAGACATTGACTGATTGAATTTTCACTTTTCAATCGGCTGTTGTCAGCAAAGCCTTGTTAATGAGCTGTGATAGCAAGGCTAATGCTGTAGACAGCAAAGTGGAGCCCCCCAGCTCAGAGCCTTTGTGCAGTGTCCATATATAACTTAAATGATCAATTATGCCTCTGAAATTATTTTGAAGAGTCTCCCTTTTTTTTTTTCTTTTTTTTGAGATGGGAAATCTTTCTTTGTTGCACAGCCTGGAGTGCAGTGGCGCAATCTCCACTCGCTGCAACCTCCACCTCCCAGACTCAAGCGATCCTCCCTCCTCAGCCTCCCAAGTAGCTGGGATTACAAGCGTGCATCACCATGCCAGGATAAATTTTGTATTTTTTTGTAGAGACAGGGTTTCGCCCTGTTTCCCAGGCTGGTCTTGAACTCCTGAGCTCAGGCGATCTGCCTGCCTTGGCCTCCCAAATTGCTGGGATTATAGGCATGAGCCACTGCACCCGGTCTTTTTTTTCCATGACTGCAAATCTTTTGACAGATTTTCCTTCATTCCTTAGTCAATACTATTTCAAACTAGCCTTTCCACAACTGCCAAAAGAACCTTCCACAATCGTTACATTCTCATTTCAGGACCTCAAGTGGCTCCCTACTGCTAGTGTCATCAAGTCTGGCCTCTGCTAGCATCCAAAACCTTCACTCCCCATCAGCCTCTCTGCACCACTCCAGAGTCATCTCTCGTTCTTCAACTCACTCTTCTCCAACCAACTTCTCTGCTCATCCCTCCCTCTAGGATGCTTTCTGTGACATCCTTAGCCCCCAGACTCTTCTTCTCCTCTCTACAAATCCTTTTGTCCTTGTCTTTGACCCAAACCAAGCACAGACCACAAGCAACAAATCTTCCAGCAAGGACTGTAGGCTGGAAGCAGGCGGGAGGAACAGATGGCAAGCAGATATGCCAGACTTCAGAGTAGGAATAAAGCAGCAAGATTCAGGCCACACAGTGAGCGTCAGTGTCCTGAGAGCTGGGACCAAGAGGGAAACAAAAAAGGCTGCATCGGCATTGACCTGGGAAGCACAAAGTTGAGTGATCGTCATCTGTCCCTGAGGTGGAGAATTTTGCCTCTTTTTTCTGTGGAAGGGTATTCTGATTGAGAACCACATGATAGGTGATAAGTCATACATTGAGATCACGCAGAGTTGTATCTTTATAATCCAATAAAATACCCCCATCGCCTACTGTTTCTTTTCTGCGTGCACAGAGCACTTTGTTTACTTTGCTAGTTCATTTTATTGTACTAGAATACATGGCATTTTCGCCTGTACTTGGCTGTGATTTCCTTGAGGAAAGAGACTGCTTTTTTGCTTATTTGGTTTTACCAAGGAAAAATCCATTTAGCTGCAAATGATGGAAAATGTGATTACAGTGGTTTAAAAAAAATAGATGTTAATTTTCATCACTTAATAAGAGATCTGGAGGTAGGTTATCCGGTGGTTACTCAAACATAGCCTTAGAGACCTGGGTTCTTTCTTTTTACCACCTTTAGCACATTGACCTTTGTCCTTAGGCTGTGACCTCAAGGTCACAAAATGGTTGCTGTATCTCCAAGCATCATAACCAGCTTCCAGGTCAAAGGGACCTTTCTTTCTCTTTTGTTTTTTTCCTTTATTGGTCAGAAAAGCAAGAAAGTGTTCATTTATATCCCATTAGCCAGAACTAGGGATCAGGGCCATTCCTAGACCAATTGCTAGCCAAGGGGAATGAGACAACTAGTTGTGACACACAGCACAAGGCTCCTCAGCCATGACTCAGAGCCAGCTTTGCCAAACAATAACTCTGAATTTCACCTTTAGGGAGAAGAGCCTGCCCTTTCTGAGATCAAAGCATCTCCATAGCTATGCGTCCAACACAATAGCTAACATTTGTAAGTACTTACTAAATGTCAGACGCTGTTCTTAAGCAGTTACATGAATTCTCATTTAATCCTCAGAACAACCCTATGAAGTAGGAACTGTTATTCATCCTGTTTTACAGATGAACAAACAAATGGAGGTGCAGAGACATGAAGTAACTGGCCAAGATTACGCAACAAGTAGGTGACAGAACCAAGAACAGAACCCAGGCCTACTGGCCATGAAGTCTGCGTTTCTATCTGCTATGTTCCCCAGCTGCTCATCTCTCTCCTATGCCACACAGGGTTAGTAAAGTCGGCTGAATGAATGAATAACTGAATCAATGAATGCACCTTCCTCCAGAAGGAGCCCTGAGCTGCTAGGGTCTTCCAGTGCTGTTTGAAATCACTGTTCTTCATCCATCTTCTTAACGAGGTCAAAGTGTTGTTATATGTACAGGATTTATTGCAGTTCATTGCGCTCTTGGGGCAAAAAAAAAGTCTGAATTTTTTTCTGGGTTTCCTGCCTAACAGAAACTAAGCAAAAGAAGTCTGCAGAAGTCTGAGCTTTATCAGCAGACTGAAGTAAAACAACTGTACATACATGTGAGTCTTGGGCCAAAAAATGAACAAAATGCAAAGCATGTCCAGACTTCAGCTAAATCCTTGAAAATTCTAGTAGCATATCCCAGCCTCATTAAGAAAGGAGGGGAGAGACACTAAAGGGTCATCACAGATCAGAGAGCTGGGCTGTAGATACCGTCCCAGCACAGGACGAACTCCAAGGCTGCAGCTGCAAGATGCCAGACTTCCAAAGGACAATTGAGCAGTTCTGCCAAACATTTCAATATTTTGTCTACCCGGTGCAAACATCTAGACTGTGAATAAGCGATTGAATTGTTCTGGTTTCATATGGAGATTTGGCACCACTGCAGATGTAGCTACAGGCCTCCTAAGAACTTTCAGAAAGCACTGAGATTCTGCCTCTAAGTGGAGACCAAGACAAGGCTGCACAGCCATCGTTTGGTTTGCTAAATAGTTTTAATGTGAATTTCATCTATACAGGGTTGCCAGACTTAGAAAATAAAAACGGAGGATGCCTAGTTCAGTCTGAATTTCAGATAAACAGCAAATAAATGTTTAGCGTAAGTACATCCCAAAAAGCCTTTGCCGACCTGGGCATCCTGTATTTTACCTGGCAGCCGTCGTCTTTCAGGACACATAAACCCAGTTACGTTTATGTCACTCTGCTCTAGCCCCAGCCACAAAGATGAGGCAGGTTCTCCTTTCCTTGTGTTCTCAGCCACACACAAGTGAGAAGAGCACCTTGAGTGGCTCTCAGGGGACCGGAGCTTCGTCCCAGACCAGCCACTAATGAGTTGTATGAGCGTAGACAAATCATTTTCATGGCCTCATCTATAAACTAGAGGCTGAAATTCTGAAAGTACATAATTCTTCTATCAGGTCCCTCTGAACCACACTGGGGGCTGACCAATGACAGGTGCATGGCCACATTTAACCCTCACCACAGCCCTAGCACAGTGCACACCAGCAAGTGAGGAGCCTGGAAAGTCATGAGGTCTCCAGGGTCCGGCCACTGTTAACGGTGATGCTGTAATTTGCCTTTGTATTCTACAAAAGTGGAAATCCAGATACTTGCAGCTAAGCCAGGCTAAATTCCACTTCAGTGTAAATGATTTTCTACATGATGACACAAGAATGAAGGCAATTAGGGGAGGAGGCAAGTTCCCCTCTTGGAGAGCCTTGCGAGCTTCACAGGCCACCTGGTCCTGAGCAAGGGAGAAGCAGCAACTTCCGATGTCAGCTAAAAGAGAGGCAAGGAAGTCGCCAAGCTAGCGATGAGGCCAGACCACACACCAGGCGCTATCGTCTAGGAAATGCTGGAAGGGCTACTTCTCCTCCCTGTCCTCACAAGCTGTTGCCTCCCTCTGCCATTGCCTCACCCTAACTCAAGCCTGTGCCTCTTCTCATTTTCCCTTTTCTGTCTAGCTCTTTGGAGCTGCTAGAACGAAGTGTTAGGAACATCCTCTCACTTTGAATGCCCCGAGAGCTCAGCCTCCCTCCTGGCAACTGAGCACACTCCTGAGCTGCAGGAAGACTCTCAGGAACCTCTGGTATTCAGAGACTTTTCAGAGTTTGCAAAACCCAGATTTCAGTTCTCACAAAGGTCATAGGAGGTTGATTCATTCCATTGTGAGTATGGTGGCATCCTCTCTCCATTTAAAGGTGTGAGAGCAACATGGTTATAGAAAGCAGCAAAGCCATGACTCCCAGACAAGTGTTCAGATTCTATGACCACTGTACCTTATGGATGCTAACTTGTCTACATGACAAGTTATGACTTGAGTATAGGACAATATTCCGTGACTGTGATGGTTAATTTTATGTGTCAACTTGACTGGGCTAAGGAATAAAACAGTATTTCTCAGCGTATTTGTCAGGGTGATTCTGGAATTAACATTTGAACCAGTGGAGTGCGTAAAGAAGATCCATCCTAACCCATGCAGGTTAGCACCACCCAATCCACCGACGGCCCATCACATCCGCCAAGGGCCCACCCAATTCACCGAGGGCCCACCCAGCCCACCAAGGGCCCACCCAGCCCACCAAGGGCCCACCCAGCCCATTGAGGGTCCATCTAATTCACTGTAGGCCCATCCAACCCACTGAGGGCCCACCCAACCCACCAAGGGCCCAAATAGATCACAAAGACAGAGACGGCAAATTCTTGCCATGTTTGCTGGGACATCCAGCTTCTGCCTTCCTGGCTCTCGAGCCTTTGGACTCAAACCACAGCACCACCCGATTCTCAGGCATTCAGACTCAGACTGAACATTACACCACGGCTTCTCTGGTTCTCCAGCTTGCTGATGGCAGATTGTGGGACTCCTCAGCCTCCATAACCAAGTGAGCCAATTTCTATAATAAATTTCCTCTTACATAGAGATATCTGTAGATACAGGCATATCTATAGATAGAGTCAGAGACATATCTATAGATAGATAAAGATATAGATAGAGATGTTCCGTTTCTCTCGAGAATCTTAATATGTGACTGACACGTATATAGGCAAGTGACAACACAACAGGAAACCATCAAAACGGGGTATTACCTGTAGCACTCCTCAACAGCCGAGCTAGGGAGAAGGTACTGAATGGAGGTTTTTTTACAAGGATTCAGAGTTGACTGTGGTTTCGCCTGCACTCTCATTCAAACATAGTGAGAACCAGCTAAAACAAACAGGGAGTGGAGACAACCCTGTTAGAATTACACTCACTCTGGGCAACTGCTTTTCTAAAAATAATTTTAAGTTCTTGCCATCCAACTGGAGACAGGAAAATACTCCATTATTCAAGTCCCACAATTTTTTGCTGGGAAAGGAGTGCGCAGTGAGAATAGTTATTAACTTCAGGAAGTAAAAAGCAAAATGCAGCTTAAAACACATTTGTTTGTTAAATAAAGACTGGACATAAACTCAGATCTTGCAGCTAAAACTACAGTCCTTCGTGTATGGAAAGAGTGCCTGAGAAATGCTCTGTGCCCTGATAAGGAAGTGTAAGAGGCCCACCTCTGGGGACTGGAGATTAACTGTAAGAGTGAAGTGAGGAGGAGCCGGCTATTCTGGGAGTCAGATAACAACAGTATTTTTGATTTTCTTTCAGTCTGGGCAGCAGCCATTCCTCAGGTTTAAAAGCAATCATAGTTACACGTTGTTTATTTCTCAATGAGATTTCATCAAGATTTACTGTGGTGTTATTCACAATAGCCAAGATATGGAAACGACCTAAATGTCCTTCCGCAGACGAATGAATAAAGAAAATGTGGCATATATACACAATGGAATATTACTCAGCCTTTACAAATGAAGATAATCCTGCTATTTGCAACAACATGGATCTACCCAAAGGACATTATGCTAAGTGAAATAAGCCACATTCAGAAAGACAAATGCTGCATGAGTCCACTGATATGTAACATCTAAAATAGTCCAGCTCATGGAAGCAGAGAGTAGAATGATGGTTTCCAGGAGCTGGGGAGTGGGAGAAGTAGGGAGATGGTCAAAGGGTACAAAGTTCCAGTTACGTAAGAGATACAACACACAACACAGGGAGTATAGTTAGTATATAGTAAAATTAGATCTGTTAAGAGACTAGATCTTAAGTATTCTTACCACAACAATAATCATGATAATGGAGATGGGAGGAAACTTTGAAATGTGTTGAATATGTCTATGGCCTTGATGGTGATGATGGTTTCATGCTTTAATCTTTTTTTTTTTTTTTTTTTTTAAGACAGAGTCTCGCTCTGTCGCCCAGGCTGGAGTGCAGTGGCGCGGTCTCAGCTTACTGCAAGCTCCGCCTCCTGGGTTCATGCCATTCTCCCGCCTCAGCCTCCTGAGTAGCTGGGACTACAGGCATGCAACACCACGCCTGGCTAATTTTTTGTATTTTTATTAGAGACAGGGTTTCACCGTGTTGGCCAGGATGGTCTTGATCTCCTGACCTCATGATCCACCCACCTCGGCCTCCCAAAGTGCTGGGATTACAGGCATGAGTCATGCTTTATTCTTATCCCTAAACTCATCAAGTTGGATATATTAAATACATACAGCATTTTTTTTTTTTGAGATACAGTTTCTCTCTTGTTGCCCAGGCTGGAGTGCAGTGGCATGATCTCAGCTCACTGCAACATCCTCCTCCCAGGTTCAAGTGATTCTCTTGCCTCAGTCTCCCGAGTAGCTGGGATTACAGGTGCCCAGCTAGTTTTTGTATTTTTAGTAGAGACGAGGTTTTGTCATGTGGGTCAGGCTGGTCTCGAACTCCTAACCTCAGGGGATCCACCTGCCTCGCCTCCCAAAGTGCTAAGATTACAAGCATGAGCCACTGCACCCAGCCCTATGTATGTACAGCTTTTTATATATCAATTGAACCTCAATAAAATTGGTTTTCGGTAAGAGATATAGAGTCCTGTTACTGTTATTCAAAATTGTTGGGAAAAGAAAGTGTCTTTTTTCTGTCCTTTTTTTGCCATTTCAGAGAGAGGGGAATGGAAACCAACGTTCCCCAAGTGTGTTCTGTGTCTCAGATGATCAGATGCGGGAGGCAGCCTCACATATGCTACCCTCTTTCATCCTCACGACATCCTATAAAGAAACTGAGGTCCAGAAAAGACACAACCTGATCCACGTTGCTCTTAAAGAAAGAGAAGACTTGGACTTCAGGCCCCAGGCAAAGCAGGACACAGCACTGCCACAGCAACCTGTCCCACCTGCACAGTGGTCCCAACAGGTCCCAGAAACAGGAGGGAAGGATGGGGGCCGTGAAAGAAACCTGCCTGTAGACTTGGCTGCCTCAGAATGCGTGGGTAGTTGGCTGGTGGTGAGAAGCTGCCTGCTTTCACCTTTAGAAATCACTGCTATGGAGGCAAATCATTTCTCCCAGCAAGCCTGCACCCTGCAGATCTGACTCTATGTCTATCCGTTCTTTCACTTCTCTACCTTGGTTTTTCTGCTGTCAGTTTCTTCCTCAAGGCATACTGGCCTTGTTTATTGATCCTGAAGTATCCCAAGCCAATTCTTGTCTGAGGACAAGTGAACCCCCAGTTCCCTCAGCCTTGACCACTCCCGCCCCAGACATTTCATGACAGGTCACCTCTTTCAAATACCAGCCTCACTGTCACCTTCTCGGCAAACCTTCCAGAAGCATCCATATTAAGTGAACAACACACCTGCCTCAGGCTCCCTCCATTACACTCCCTACCTTCATCCACAGCACATGTCACCGTCTGAAATTACTCTGGTTACTTATTGTGAGGCTTATTTAGTGTCTGTCCTCACTCCTCAACTAGAATGTAACCTCCGCTGGAATGGGGAAGCCGGTTTGTCTTTCTTATCGCTATATCCCCAGCCCCTAGGACAGTCCATAGCATAAGACATCACTTGATCATCATTCATCAATCACTGTTGATTGTTGATTAGTGAATGATTAAATGAACACCAATACCCAACTCCAAAAAAGAAAAAACGGATCTCTTTATACGAAGATGGAGCTGTACATAAGTATTATTGAAACCCTGTGGGTGGTTCGACTTTGCAGCCAGCACTAAGAATCCTTGCTCTGAGGCAGATAAAGAACTGGCTCAAATATCCACCTCTTTGGGGGAAGGACTGTAGTATATTTTTACCCACTTTGGCAGGAAGAAGTGAATCCATATTCCTCCCCATTCCTATGAAATCAGCCATCCACATAAGTGCCCACAGTGATAGGGATGGGACAAACGCATCAGCTAGCTGTCATTTTGGAAAGCAAAGAGCAACTTTTCACCATCAAACCATGACAATAAAACAGGTTAATGGCCAGGGAGTTATGGGGGAGAGAACTGTTGGGAGCATGGAGAGCATCCTAGAAGGCCAGGCCCAGGAGTGGAATTGAAATAAAGGAACGATAGCAACAGACATCACGGCAAATAACTAGCACAGGTATCGAGGGACAGAAAGGAAACGGTCCCTTTGGACTGGAAAGCAGATCCCCGCGGACAAGTCCAGGTGAAAGGCAAAAATGAGATGTCTTGAAGGGAAGATCGGGTTTCCTTCTTGCAACTGCTGGAAAACGCATGCCAAAATCCAAATTTGTGCTGTGTCCGTATCTGCCAATGAATTCTTCCTCCCCTACTCTCTCCAATCCTGGCCAAATATGACCTGTGGCTCTGTGCTCACACTTAAACCAGAGTTTTATATAGAGTAGGAACGTAGAAACTATTAAAAGGAAAGCAGGCTGCTGTGACCAGAAATGCCATCTTGATAGCATAAATACGCCCTGCCCCAGACGTCACTCCCTATGGCTCTATCTGACCAAAATCTGTGTCACTCTCCATTTACTCCACCACCCGAGTTATACCCCCACAGGGTACCAAGCATGAAACAACTCCAGTTAAACATCACCCGTTTTGCAATTTCTCTTTCCTTTCAAGAATTATTTGTCTCCTCCCATTATATTCTCAATATAGAATAAGCACTTAAATGCATTAAGGAGGAAGGAAAAGAAAATGTGAGAAATTTCAATGAGAAAGAAAATTTCCAAATGTCCAAACTATTACACGGGCTATCCTTGCTAATACTCAGGATCAGCAAGGTTATGCTGTGGTAACAAGTTAGTCTAAAAATTTCAGTGTGGATTTACTTCTCCCTTATGCTACACATCCAGAGGGGGTTGGTGGGAGTCTCTGCACGAAATGGGAAAGCCTGGAGACCTTGTTCCCACTCAGCCACGTTTCAGCCCAAAAGTGATGCGTGTCTCTTCCATTCCACTCATTGGCCAGAATTAGTCACATGCTCCCAACCCATCTGCTAGGAAGGCTGGAAGTACAGTCTTCCCCAGTGTCCAGGGAAAGGAAAAAACAAAGCAAGTGAACCTGTGGCATTGTCTCCACCTCAATAGGACACAAAATCAGGAAGCCCTGGAACATCCGAGGCTTGAGCCTAGAACTTTTGTCTCAATAGAGCCTGTGGGAGGAGCTACTTTCCAAGAGTTCTGACTCCCCACCGTGAGGCTTTAAGAAGGGGACCAAAACGCTCCTGGGCGAGACTTGTTTCTGGATGTAGGACCTATCCTGATTTCCTTATCTATGGATGGGACAAGGCCACATGGGGAGATCTGCATCCCCTTTAGTCTCAGAACATCGGTCTCCCTTCCTCCTTTTTCTCCAATTAGTCAGTAAAATGCATGTGCTGTTAGCACTTTCCCTGCAGACTGATGCTGGCTCCTGATCATAGTAATCCAAGAAGAACACGGGGGAATCTGAAAAAGGTCCTTCTTGCTGAGTAGTTGTAAGTGTCCACCCTTCTTTGGGGACTTTCCTATGCTCATGGGCACGTGTTTAAAAAATGCTGAAAGACCACTAAGACAAAATGCGATTGGTAAAAGACCCCACCCAGAACAAATATCATTGAATTGGGGGCAGAAGTCACAATTGCAGCTCATTCCCCCAACCTGTCCAGATACACCAACCACAAATTATGATGAATGGGTTAAGTGGAGAGCAGTGAGCAGATGACTAAGATAAAATTATTAAAATGCCACAATGGTGATATATGGGTCAGGGAGCCCAAAGGGATTCCTAGCCCTCAAATTTGAAATATTATTTGAACTGTCCCTGTGATACCAGTGAGCATCGTGAGGCCAATAGCATTCCCTAAAGTCACCAGATTGTTCCCTGCTCTCTTGAGAGATATCTGCACCCCAAAAAGGACACAGCTAGAAGGAGGTGAGGTGGAATGAGAAGGCCAGGCTTCCGATGAAGGTAACACTGAAAAGTTCTAATACCCAGGCCTAGGCATCAGCTCACTGGCTGCCACCAAAGTCCCTAAGGAAAAACAAACATTAGGCTGGGCATGGTGGCTCACACCTATAATCCCAGGACTTTGGGAGGCCAAGGTGGGTGGATTACTTGAGGTCAGGAGTTCGAGAACAGCCTGACCAACATGGTGAAACCCCGTCTCCCCTAAAAATACAAAAATTAGCCAGGCGTGGTGGCATGAGCCTGTAATCCCAGCTACTTGAGAGGCTGAGGCGGGAGAATTGCTTGAACCTGGGAGGCAGAGGTTGCAGTGAGCTGAGATCGCGCCACTGCACTCCAGCCTGGGTTACAAGAGTGAGACTCCATCTCAAAAAAAAAAAAAAAAAAAAAAAGAAGAAGAAAAAACAAACATTAGAAAAGTGTACTTGGGAGAATTCACTTACCTCCTGTGTGAATCCCTCTTTTTCCTCTGGATTCTCCTCTCCGGCTTTCTCATCTTCTTGTGCACCAAGACCCATTCAGGTCAGACTTCCCCCAAAACGGCCTTTGTTCTTTACTCAAATACTCAGAGGGTGTTCATCTGCTTATTTAATGAAAATAATTGTCACCAAATGTGAGTTGCATATTGAAGGAGCAACTCATTAATAGAAATGAATCCACAGCATGGCAGAGCACAGGCAGGCAGTGTCTAGAAAAAAAGCAAGAGCCCCTCTCACCAGGCCTGGCGACACACCTACCCTGGTCAGAAACCAGCCACCTGTAGCAGGGACCATCTCAATACTGCGTACTCTTAACAGCTTTCCTTCCCCACTTCACCTTCTTTCTCTATTTCCGTCATTCTCAGAAAAAAACACTCACACAGAAGCCTTATCTCGGGTTCTGCTTTGAGGGAGAGGCAGGCTGCTGCTACAGGTGTTCTGAAGAAATAATTTCCAGGCAGCTAGTAAGGGTAAACGTTCTCGGTGGAAATTTTCCGGTAATAAAAAAAAACAGCCCCCGAACCATCTCTTTTCTAACAGAAAAGGTGGCTTCAAGGGCCGGGCATGCCAGCCATTTAAAAACTTGGTTCACTCAGTGTGGCAATTACCGCTGTCTTTTCCTTGTCACTGTGTCCAGAATTGGTGGGTTCTTGGTCTCACTGACTTCAAGAAGCCTCGGACTCTCGCGGTGAGTGTTACGGTTCTTAAAGGGGGCGTGTCCGGAGTTTGCTCGTTCTGACCTGTTCGGAGTTCCTTCTAGTAGGTTCGTGGTCTCGCTAGCTCAGGAGTCAAGCTGCAGGCCTTCGCGGTGTTACAGCTCTTAAGGCGGCGCGTCTGGAGTTGTTCGTTCCTCCTGGTGGGTTCGTGGTCTCGCTGGCTTCAGCAGTGAGGCTGCAGAACTTCACGGTGAGTGTTACAGCTCATGAAAGCAGTGAGGGCCCAAAAAGTGAGCAGCAGCAAGATTTAATTGCAAAGAGCAAAAACAACAAAACAGTTACACGGTAGAACGCGACCCAAGCAAGTTGCTACTCCCAGGGTCGGCAGCCTGCTTTTATTCCCTTATCTGGCCCCACCCACATCCTGCTGATTGGTCCTTTTTACAGAGAGCTGATTGGCCTGTTTTACAGAGAGCTGATTGGTCCGTCTTGACAGGGTACTGATTGGTACCTTTACAATCCCTGAGCTAGACTCAAAAGCTCTGCACGTCCCCACTAGATTAGCTAGATACAGATGTCCATTGGTGTATTTACAAACCCTGAGCTAGACACAGAGTGCTGATTGGTGTGTTTTCACACCTTGAGCTAGATACAGAGTGCTGGTTGATGTATTTACAATCCCTTAGCTAGACATAAAGGTTCTCCAAGTCCCACCAGACTAACTAGATACAGAGTGCCTAATAGTGAATTCACAAACCCTGAGCTAGACACAGGGTGCTGATTGGTGTATTTACAAACCTTGAGCTAGATACAGAGTGCTGATTGGTGTATTTACAATCCCTTAGCTAGGCATCAAAGGTTCTGCAACTCCCCACCAGACTCAGGAGCCCAGCTGGCTTCACCCAGTGGATCCCGCACGGGGCTGCAGGTGGAGCTGCCTGCCAGTCCCGCGCCGTGCGCCCGCACTCCTCAGCCCTTGGGCGGTCCATGGGACTGGGCACCGTGGAGCAGGGGGCGGCGCTCGTCGGGGAGGCTCGGGCCGCGCAGGAGCCCACGGCGGGGGGCGAGGGAGCTCAGGCATGGTGGGCTGCAGGTCCCGAGCCCTGCCCCGCAGGGAGGCACCTAAGGCCTGGCGAGAAATCGAGCAGCAGCTGCTGGCCCGGGTGCTGAGCCCGTCACTGCCCGGGCCGGCGGGGCCCGCCGGCCGCTCCGAGGGCGGGGCCCACCGAGCCCACGCCCACCTGGAACTCGCGCTAGCCCGCAAGCGCCGACGCGCGCAGCCCCGGTTCCCGCCCGCGCCCCTCTTTCCACACCCCCCTGCAAGCTGAGGGAGCCGGCTCCGACCTTGGCCTGCCCAGAAGGGGGATCCCACAGTGCAGTGGCTCCGAGAGCGCGGCCAGAATGGGCGCCGAGGCCAGGCGGCACCGAGAGCGAGTGAGGGCTGCGAGCACTGCCGGCATGCTGTCACCTCTCATCGCCAGGTGTACCAAGTGTCATGGCCACCTCCAGATAACACCGTGTGTTCAGAATATCATGGCAACCCATATTTGCATATTTAAAGGGCTAAGGTTGCAGGGCCAGGTTTTTCACGGGTTACGTAAATGACACACCTGGTCAAACCAATCCCCTGGGCCCTATGCAAATCAGACACTACCTCCACCAGCATAGGAATATAAGCAGCCACTTTTCCACCGCACACAGGGTTTTCTCTTTGTTCGAATCCCCCCTCCCTCTGTCTCTGTACAGGGGAGCTGTTTTCTTCTTCCTTCCTTCCTTCTTGCCTAATAAACTTTTCGCTCCTTAAAACCACTCCACGTGTGTCCGTGTCGTTTTATCAAAATCGGTGCGAGACTAAGAACCATGGTGTTCCTCCAGCCATTGAAGCCGTATCACCGGGACAACTAGGCAGGGAACGTTGTTCTGACTATCCTCACAGCCCGTCACCTTCTTCCTCTCTTAGCCCCTCTGGCCCCACGTATTCCACCTGCTTCCAGGAGATCAGCAGTCCAGGTCCACAGCCCCTGGCAGCAGCACCCCTGGCCCCTCTGGAGCCCGGTTCTGCGTCTCCTGTTTCCTGTTCATCTTGACTCTTCTGCTCCTTCTGTTTCCTGTTCATCTTGACTCTCCTGCTCTTTTTCTTAAGTGTTTTTTCCTGCATCAATTCATTTTGCCTTCTCTCTTTGTATGAATTTCCTATCTGCTGTAACAAATGACCACAATCATATTGCCTAAAACAGCAAATATTTATTATCTTACAGTGCTGGAAATCAGAGGCCTGAAATGGGTTCACTGGGCCAAAATCAAGGTGTCAGTGGGGCCATGCTGCCTGCAGGGGCTCTGAGGGATAACTTGTTTTGTTGCCTTTTCTGGATTCTAGCAGACTGGTGAATTCCTTAGCTAATGCCCCTTCCGCCAATCACACCACTCCAGGCTCTGTTTCTGTGGACACATTCCTTCTCTGCCTCCCTCTTCCATCTTTTCGGAGCTCCTATGATTACATTGGGCAACCCAAGATAATCTCATCTCAAAATCCTTACTTTAAGCACATCTGCAAACTCTCTTTAGCCCTGTAAATTAACATATTTGCAAACTCCTGGGATAAGCACTTGGATATCTTGGGGAGATGGAAGATACGTTACTCTGCCTTCCACATTTTTTTAACTTAGAGCATGGTTTTAATAATTTTTTTAAAACCTAATGCTTCCAAATTTTGCTCTGTGTCCATCTCAGGATTATAAAACGTACTTGCTCAATTTAGAAAGTATCTCCTCTTTAAGAGGGATTCACATAGCTAAAAATGCACAAGTAACTTGCTAAAGAAGTCACCTCACACCTCCCCTGCTGGCATGCAAGAACTTTTTTTAAGAACTTAGAACCTGGCATTTACATTTTAATATATTAACTTCCATGCAAATTCAAATTCACATTTTTAGGGGGTGGATCCTTTAGATAATTTCATCCCAGAAAAAAAAATAGCAATGTATTATTTCCTTATAAATTTCCAAGAAACTGGCATTTTAAAACATCCATTGTTTTCTCCTAGAGAAAAAATCCTCAAAGTCAAGAAGCTCTGCCTCAGATCTCATATTTTCCTCTTTTGTTGCAATGGAGTTGGAAAACAGACCCTTGCTTATGCATAAAAATCTTTCATATATGTAATTTTTCCTAGAAACACAGAATTTAGGGCCGAAAGCAACTGTATGGATCATATTGTTAATCTCCTTCATTTCCCAGATGAGTAAACTGAGGCCCAGAAAAAGGACTTTCTCAAAATCAAGCTACTATGTAAAAGTTGTCTGCTTTTAGGTGCCTCTGCTCAAGGAGAAAAACTCCAAATTCTTTTCATATTTCTCCTACCATTCTCGCCTTCCTAGCTTCCATCATTTTTCCCGGGTTTCCTTGACCTCCCTGCAAAGATCAAGTCTTCCACATGGGCCAACAACGTCATTTGGGGCCTGGCCATCAGAACACCACCCTCCACACAGCCGTGAAAATTCTTCCAGTCCAAAGTGCATTCCTTGGCAAGTCTGCTGGGAGGGACGCTCCAAGGTAAAATCCGTCTCCTTCTCTTTCAGCAGACACAGTCTAAGGGTGAGGCACAAACGTGTTTATTTCCTTTTGTTCATACACCCCTTTGCGAACTGCAAAAACCTAAACTTGGACCCACTGAAGTGAGCAAGACACTGCACAGGATCTATGACACCAGAGGCCAGGAAGGACACAAGAGGGTCAGGTCCACGGAGTCCCGAGGAATGGACACGTACATACTGTAAGTCTGCTGCAAA
This sequence comes from Nomascus leucogenys, assembly GCF_006542625.1. NCBI lineage: Eukaryota > Metazoa > Chordata > Mammalia > Primates > Hylobatidae > Nomascus > Nomascus leucogenys. The sequence goes on from NC_044399.1 coordinate 65,718,283, forward strand.
GACACATGGCCGATGCCCTCATTCGTGTGAAATCCCCCTAGCTCAGTTTCCCGGTGTCCACAATGGGGCTGTGGCACATGTTTCCCTGCCCAGCCCATCAAAGGCAGGCTCGCACCCTCTCTTCACCACACATCATATGACCCCATTTCATTTCATTGCATGCTCACCTCATTTATTTATTTGTTTCTGTTCACTGTCTCCTCCCTCCTTCCGCTGTTCCCCACTCTCACCACAAGAGTTCTCTGCAATTCGCTCATGTTTTCATCTTAGCTCATATCAGCTTTGCCTTCCTCATGATGGTAGAGTGGCTTCCAGCAGCAGAAACTAGGGCTTTATGATTCCTCAAAGAGAGCCATTTCCCACAGAAGTCCTGAGTTTCTTTTTTTTCTTTTTCTTTTTTTTTTTTTTCTGAGACAGAGTCTTGCTCTGTCACCCAGGCTAGAGTGCAGTGGTACAATCTCGGCTCACTGCAACCTCTGCTCCCCCGGGGTTCAAGCGATTCTCCTGCCTCAGCCTCCTGAGTAGCTGGGATTATAGGCGCGTGCCACCACGCCTGGCTAATTTTTGTATTTTTAGTAGAAACGGGGTTTCACCATGTTGGTCAGACAGGTCTTGAACTCCTGACCTCATGATCCCGCCCCCCCCCACCCTTGGCTTCCCAAAGTGCTGGGATTACAGGCATGAGCCACCGCACCCGGCCCCTAATTTTCATGCTACCCGAGCAACTCTGAGCCAATCCCTGTGGCCAGAGGAAAGCTATGGGCTGTGTCTTAGTCCATTTGGGGTGCTCTAGCAAAATACCATAGGCTGGGTAGCTTCTAAACCACAGAAACCTATTGCTCTCAGTTCTGCAGCCTGGAGAGTCCAAGATCAACGGGCCAGGAAATGTGGTGTCTGGTGAGGGAGGGCCATTTACATGGTGGGAGGGCCAATGGGGTCTCTCTCGGGCCTCTTTAATGAGTGCTCTAATCCCATTCGTGAGGGCTTTACCCTTGTGATGTCATCACCTCCCAAAGCTCTCACCTGTTAATACTATCACCTTAATGGGGTAGGATTTCAACGTGAATTTTGGGAGGACACAAACATTTAGACCATAGCAGCCTGTTTGGCTAATCCAAATGAGATGGGATTTCCCAGATGTGCTTATTCCAAGCAGGGCTTACCCTGGAACTCCAAACAAAATGCTATACAGCTACAAAATGCAGGCAGACGCTTCCTCCAAAGGGGAAGGAAGCAGAAAGGAAATGGATACCAAATGTGCCACCAGTGAATGTCCACAGCTACCAGCCTACCCAAATCTGTTTCCAAACCACCACTGTACTCCTGAGTCCCAAACAGGCTGCACACATTTCTGGCCAAATTATTGGTCTATGTACACATAGATTGTACTTTAAATAACATAACTTTTTTAATAATGAAGAACTGATTTTATGAGAGACTTCTGTGATCACCTGAAAATATGGTTGCAAAATTCTACTTTGAATGGCTCTATCCATCTGTAGCTGTAGTCATACATAATCTCCAAAGAATTTTCCCAAACCTTAAGCCACTGCTTCATTAGGGCAAATGAGAAGCGTGGTCCTATGGCTAAATGGCTTTTTGCAACATCCAAAATGAGTCTTTGACTTTGAATCATTAAAAACTTGGTCTTGATTTAGAGAATTGCTTTCCAGGGAGGAAGAAACTTTTGGCTGCATTCCTTCATGAAAGGGATGGATCAAGATGTATCTGGACAATGTGTTCAGATAAAAAAAAAAATTTAGACTGGCTCGTGTGTTTGGGGGAAAAAAATGAAACCCTGAATTTTAGAAAGTTGAATTGAGGACTGTAAGTTTTCCAGATTCATACCGTTTTTAAATTTTCTGTAAATAATTTGTAGATTTATTTGTCTCCTAGGTTTGGGTAGAGTGAGTATTGTTACAGAAATAAGAGGTCACTGTATTATTTTCTGGCAACAAAAGTGTATAAATGTATTGAATCGGGTTATAAATATTTAACAGGCTTGATGTGTTTAATGCTATACTAGTCCTAAAGGAAGTAAGGATACAGACCAACTGAGTAGAACAGAAACAGGGGTTTTAGGAAGATGGACCTCAGAATATGGACTTCTCATTTTTTGTTACCCCCCACCCCTTTACTTTCTCTCCCTATGCTATGAGTTGAATTTTGTTCCCCAAAAATCGAAAATTAGCCAGGCATGGTGGCGCATGCCTGTAATCCGAAATTTAAAAGATTTTGATCACTTTTAAAAATAATTGGAATGGTAAGGCTGAAAGAACTCACTTACCCTGTGCTATTGCAGGTGAGGAAACCAAAATCCAAAATGGTGAAAAGACTTGCTTCAGCTCCCTGATGCTCAGCTCAAAGCTGTCACCATCCTAACACAGCCTTCTTCTGGGAGGTATCTTCTCAGGCAACTACCATCTCAAGTAAGCTATTCAGTGCTCCTGGGTCAACCTCACTCAAAGGTTTAAAGTATTGTTTTTCCAACATACTGGGCTCGTATTTTACTAGTGTATTCATAGAAACGCAAAGGATTAATCAGGGGAAGAAGTTTGAACTCTGAGCCTCAATTCAATTTTATACACTTCACATGAAGATTTTCTAATAGTAAATGTTTCTCCAACAGTTATATTTTCCTCCTTTACAAACAATGGTCCCTGTATTTTGACAAATGGATATAACTGCCATACTAGCCCTAAAGGAAAAATATGGGAAATTTCAAGGGCCAACGTGAGAACTTTCTCACCCTAGCAGTTTACCCTGGGATTCTCAGCACTGAGACACAAAAGCAGTCCTCAAGCAGGTGGCTGGAGCTTGGCTTCTAGCAGATGGTCGGATCGGTGAGGTCGGGGAGGAAGGGGACTCTAAGGCAAGATTTCTGGACATGTGAGGCTCACTGTGTGCTGGGCAAGAAGCCGAAGAGGCAAGATATGTATCCTGTTGGGGAGGGCAAGAAGGTCAGGGCTGTGACCCTGTGTGCACAGCAGACCTAGGTGAGTTGGGCGGGGGGGGCACCGAGGAGGAATGATGAGCAGGATCCATCATGGCGACCAAGACATAAAGTGGGGGTGAGGGTGGAGGGAAGTCTTCAGGAATGGAGCAGAGAATTAGGTAGACGTTCAGAAGGTCAAGAGTCTTTGAAGCAGGAAGTTTATACCAAAAGTTTATTGAGGAAGTAAGGATACAGACCAACTGAGTAGAGCAGAAACAGGAGTTTTCGGAAGATGGACCTCAGAAGATGGACTTCTCACCTTTTTGTTACCCCCCACCCCTTTACTTTCTCTCCCTATGCTATGAGTTGAATTGTATTCCCCAAAAAAATATATGTTGAAGTCTTAGCCCCCAGCACCTCAAAAAAGTGACCTTATTTGGAAATGAGGTTGCTGCAGATGCAATACATAGTTAAGACGTGGTCATACCGGAGTAGGGTGGGCCCTTAATCTAATACAACTGGTGTCCTTATAAGAACAGTGACATTTGGGCCAGGCACAGTGGCTCACGCCTGTAATCCCAGTGCTTTGGGAGGCCAAGGTGGGCAGATCACTTGAGGTCAGGAGTTCGAGACCAGCCTGGCCAACATGCCAAAAACCCCATCTCTACTAAAAATACAAAAATTAGCCCGGCATGGCGGCGCATGCCTGTCATCCCAGCTACTTGGGAGGCTGAGGTGGGAGAATCACTTGAACCCAGGAGGCGGAGGTTGCAGTGAGCCGAGATTATGCCACTGCATTGTAGCCTGGGCAACAAAGTGAGACTCCATCTCAAAAAAAAAAAAAAAGAAAAGAGTGACATTTGCACACAGACACATACAGGGAGGAGAATGTCACAGAGGAAAGACAGCCACGAGAAGACACGGAAAAATTGGAGCTTTGCTGTCACAAGCCAAGGACTGCCAAGGGCTACTAGAAGCCGGAAATGGTAAGGAATTATCCTAGAGGCTTCAGAAGGAGCACAGCCTTGCTAATGCCCTGAATTTAGACTTCTGCCCTTCAGAACTGTGAAACAATGAATTTTTGTTGTTTACAGCACCCAGATTGTGGTAGTATGCACTATTTTTATAATTTTTAACCTCAACCAATTAAAGGAGAGAGAAATAAAACAAAGATATTTCCAACTAGTTTTTAAGTTAGTCAAAGTCTACCCAGACATTGGCTGTCCCCAGGGCAGGCTGTGGTTTTGCCGCCCATCAACTCTGGTGCAGGATCGTCTTTGTGGTGAAGAGAGGAGGGAGATCTCAATATCAATTTTCCTGAAGAAATCTTCTTCACCAAAATCTTTTCTTGTACATGCTCTTAATCCTTTGGATTAAGGAGGCAACCTCTGCCTCCTGGGTTCAAGTGATTCTCCCACCTCAGCCTCCCAAGTAGCTGGGATTACAGGCATGTGCCACCATGCCCGGCTAATTTTTGTATTTTTAGTAGAGATTGGGTTTCTATTCTTCAAGTAGTTGAGAGAGTCTCAGTGTTTCTGAGCAAGTTTCTCAGAAATTCCTGATGAATATTTGCATGTGGAGATTTGGCACCTCCATTTGAAAGTTCATACCTGTTGTACCTTGGTGCTTAAACAAGATTTTGTTTTAACAACTGTTGAAAGATTTAAAAACAACAGAGGCTTGCAAATATGATGAAGGAATGAAAATTTATTTTTAAATATTAAGAGATATTGAAAAGAATCAAATACGATTTCTAGAAATAAAATATGTAAGAATTGGGGTTTAAAATGGGATGGATGTGTGATGAGGTAAGGTTTGACTGCCACAGAAAGAGGCCTAATAATCATTCAACAGGTTAAAAAAGATGATGGTTTCATTCCCTCTCATGTACAGTCCGAGGTGAACATTGCAGCAGGCAGACTGCTCTGAGTGGTCATTGAGGGATGCAAGTTCCTTCCTTCTTCTTTCTCAACTATCCCCTAGGACATTAATCTCAGCTGGTCACAGGCGCAGGTGATAAGATAGTTTTTATTTTTCAATGCTTTTGAACCATTCCTTTTTTAAAATGTAATAAAATGAATTATCAGAAAAATGACTACGTTTGGGTATTGTGACAATGTTGAATTACTGCCATGTTTTTGAGTGCTTTCCTTTCCATTTTCCAACTTATCCCATTGCAAACCAGTGACAGTTTAAGGACTTGCTGTGTTCTGTAGACAACTTTAGGATAGCATTATTCTAGCTCACAAGAAGGAGAAAAGCTATAGAAGAGATGCACCCGCTCTGTTAACATGGCCCACATTACTTCCAGTCACATTCTATTGAAGCATTAGTTACCTGGCCACATCCAACTGCAAAGGTGTCTGAGAAATGTCATCTAGCTGAGTATTCAGGTGTCCAACTACAGAATCATTAATACAAAAGAAGGAGATAATGGACTGTTGTGTTCAGCAATTTGTCTCCATCACAAATAGATCTCAAAGCATATTGGACAGAGTGTATCAGAATAGTAATAACTTAAAGGCTAGAAACAAGAAAATTATTCAGAAGTTCCTCCAGAGACAAAGAAATAGAAATACAAAAGAGATGAGTCCTGAGGAAGTCAATAGGCTGTGTCTTAGTCTATTCCAGCTGTTACAACAAACACGTCATAGACTGGGTGGCTTATCAACAATAGAAATTTATTTCTTACAGTTCTAGAGGCTGGAAAGTCAAAGATCAAGGTACTGGTAGGTTTGGCTCTTGGGGAGGGCCCACCTCTTGGTTTATAGATGACTGTATTTTTGCCATGTTTTCACATGATGGAAGAGGCAAGGGAGTTCTCTGCGGTCTCTCTCTCTCTCTTTTTTTTTTTTTTTGAGATGGAGTCTCACTCCGTCACCCAGGCTGAAGTGCAGTGGCCTGATCTCGGCTCACTGCAACATCCACCTCCCAGGCTCAAGTGATTCTCCTGCCTCAGCCTCCCAAATTGCAGGGACTACAGGCAAGTGCCACTATGCCCGGCTAATTTTTTGTATTTTTAGTAGAGATGGGGTTTCACCATGTTGGCCAGGCTGATCTCTAACTCCTGACCTCAGATGATCCACCTGCCTCAGCCTCCCAAAGTGCTGGGATTACAGGCATGAGCCATCATGCGCAGCCTCTGGGGTCTCTTCTATAAGGGCACTAATCTCATTCATGAGGTTACTGTTCTCATGACCTAATCACCTCCCAAAAGTCTCTTCTCCTAATACCATCACACTGGGGAATGGGTTTCAACATATTAATTTTGACTAAACATTCAGTCTATAGCAGTCAGAAGGGGTAGAAACAACATTTAAAGCAATACAGGTCAAGAATTTCCCTGAATTGTTGAGAGATACCAATACGCAGATTAACAAAGCACGATGAATCCCAAGCCAGGCATTGTTATAACAGCTTTATGTATTAACACATTTAATCCTCATAGCAACCCTATATGGAGGTGCTATTATTATTAGCATTTTACAGATGAGGAAATTCGAGGCACAGAGAGGGTAAGTAACTTTCCCAGTGTCACATAACTAGCAAGGAGCAGAGATAGTTTACCAGTCTCCCACGACAGTGTTGTATAACCTCTCAAAAAAACTTCACTGTTTTAATGTAATAACAAAGGCATTGCTTTAAAAAAATAAATATCTTGACCGGGCACTGTGGTTCACGCCTGTAATCCCAGCAGTTTGGGAGGTTGAGGTGGGCTGATCACTTGAGGTCAGGAGTTCGAGACCAGCCTGGCCAACATGGCAAAACCCTGTCTCTACTAAAAATACAAAAATTAGCCTTGTGTGGTGGCAGGCACCTGTAGTCCCCGCTACTCAGGAGGCTGAGGCAGGAGAATCGCTTGAACCCAGGAAGTGGAGGTTGCAGTGAGCCAAGATCGTGCCACTGCGCTCCAGCCTGGGTGACAGAGCAAGACTCCATCTCAAAAATAAAAATAAAATAATAAATATGTGGAATGTTTTTATTTATGTCTAATTATTTACCTTAAAACTTTCCCTTGGTCAATAAATCAAAGTAGGACTCAACTGTAAATCTTCCTGGGAAATATGGCTGACTTGGTACATATTTCTATAAATCTCTCCTAGGAACCCACCAAAAATAATAAAAAATAAAACCAAAGAGTATAGAAGAAAAATTGTATTAGCAGTGAAGCTGGGAAATGGCGACCTCTCCACAGCACAAACTGAAGACTCTATAGCAGAACTTACCTGTCTTCATCTAATCACCAGAGACACCAGAGGACTAGAGGTCACACGTGCATTGCACTTGATCTCAGCCAAAAGCCAAAGAGCGATTCACACATTAATTGTTGTTCTTGTTGATCATTGTGGAGATGCCATCTTCTGTCACCCTAGAGGTGTTTCAAGGGCCTGTCTTACTCGGCATCCCAGAGAGATGGAAACACAGTACACTTTCCTGTGTTCCATTTTCTCTCTGCTTCTCAGAATAATACCTCTCTCTACTCAGCCCCAGACAACAGGGAAGCTAAAGGACTCCTAGCTCCAACTCCCTTACCAAGAAGCTTTGCGACCTTGGGCAAATCACTTTGCATTACTGGACATGAGCTTCCTCATCTGTGAGAGGTTTGATTTGCACCAGCAGATTTCAGACCTTTCCAAGACTCAAATCTTCTTCTCCTTGCAAAACTTGAGACAGAAATCACATATGTAGAATCACAAAGAAAAACAAAGCACTGTGGCTGAATCAGAGGAGGGATGGAAGCCCTGCCCATCAGGCCTTCCAGTTTCATCCCTTAGATTGGGTATTAAAACCCTTCGGCTCCTCAGAGCAGCTTGAAAACCACCAGTTTCTGTGCACTCTGACATCCTTTTCAGCTATGACAGCTGATGATTCCTTCACAAGCCAGATGACTACATATTGGTCTCTGCTCTAGTCTTTGAAAAAGAAACATTAAGGGTGGAGGGAGGAAGAGGCAGAGGAAGGGGAAGAGAAGAAGAAGGTAGAGGAAGAAGAGGAAGAGGAAGGGGAGGAGAAAGAGGAAAGGGAGGAGGAAGAGGAGAAGAAGAGAAGAAGAGGAGGAGGAGAATAGGGAGAGGAAGAAAGAGAAAAAGAAAAACTAGGTATTTTTTAAAAGCTACGAGTTATTTTCAGGCTTGAACCCAAACAAAATCTGACAACTGTCTTTGCTTTGAGATTAATTAACATGAGATAACTAAACAGGACATTTATTAACAAGAATTATGTAGCCATATCCCTTTTATGCACCATCCTATTAATGTGTCTTGCAAAGTAAGAGTCATCTATGGGTCACAGATCTCACCTGGGGAACAGGGAAAGGGGGAAGCAAGAACCCCAGATTGGTGATGACAGCTCTGCTTTAAACCAAACAAACATGTCAGCATCTAGTTTCTTCCACCTGAAAATTTATATCATCACTCTATGTAAGCAAATCTGAAAAGTACCAGCAAACTGGAAACATGGAACAAGAACAAAAAGCCTCTTTTGTCTTGAGGGCAACAAAATAAAGTGGGCTTCTTTTTTCAGACCATAAGAAAAGAATTACTCACTTTAAGCTCTCAAGCTGACATTTTCATGAGAAAACAAATTTGGACAATTTCATTTACGGCTTGCAAATACTGAATGACCTGGAGAGCAAAACAGTATTTCCACAGACATTTGACCTCCTCTTCCTGGCCCATACATGTTAATTCAGCCTTGCCTTTTCTCTTCCCAATATATCCCTAGGGGTGCCTTTGGCATTTTTCTATTTATTTGGGGTGATTTGGAGAGTGAGTATTGTGTCTATCTGCCATATGTTTCTTCTCAATGTCAGTAGCAAAGTAATTCTTACACTTAAACTGTACTGAGGGCTATTAAGATGAGAATGCAGTGATGTTGCAGAAAATAGCCCATTAGTTCAATCTCGAAGAAGCTATCCCTTCTCAGTGCACACCATGACGGGCCACTGATCAGCCTCCTCCCACCGACAGGGGTGCTCCTCACCACCCACTTGCCCACGTCCCCTGGTACTGTCCAACTCAACCCTCAGATCCTCAAACCAATCTTACCGTATTCCATCCAATCCAAGATCTCACCAATTCTAAGATGTATTGTTACTTTATGTAACTTTAAGAAATAAAAATCTCTGCTGATGAAATTTTGACACTATGCTTTCTTAATGATTAATGCTTAGAATTGTTATTTCATGCTTCTCAAAGAGTTCTTGTAGCCTTCTTTAGACATAGGACTGAATCATTTATTGCTCTTATGCCTACATAAAAATGAAAATACATGCTGAACTCATTGATTACGGTATTTCCAAAATCTCCTCACGCTGAGAGTCTGGCACTTCTGAATCGCTTTCAGCTCTGATACATCGGTGTCTGTGTTATTTCACATCCTCTGAGCTTTCTTTCTCTGAGCCCTCAAGAGTGTTGATGACTCGATATCTTCAGTTCCCAGCTTCTCTATTGCCTTCTAGATTTTTTTTTTTCCCCAAGGCCTGGACAGGCATTCTCAAATTTTTGATGTTGGCACTTTCTCGGCCTAACCAGAAGGTGTCAGTGGGAGTTTTTCAGAAGGCAATTGAGACTGATAAGCCTCCCTCAGATGGCTCTTCAGTTGTCCAGCCACGCCATCACCAACAACAGTAGAGATCTCGTGAGTCCGGGCAATGACAACATGTCACGGCTGCCACCTGACCAAAAGTGATCGTGAGATGGCTATCGATTCTAAGCCTATTCCAAAGTCAGAAAGGTGAAGATCTGAAGAAATATGTGCCATAACATTGAGGAACTACGGTGTGTATACTGTTTTCTCTGCAGTGTTCTTCCCTGCACTTCACTCAGTCAGTAGACTACGGCCGTTCAGTTCCCAGTCCAAAGGGTGCTCTCTCTTGGGAGGCCTTGGTCTATCTGGCCTCCCTTCAGAGCCTGTATCTCAGTCTGTAATTACACATTTACAAGGGTGGTTACAATACCAAGGGAGAAATAACATATTAAAAGAATGAGGATGTGAATTCCTGATTGACTTTGCATGCAAATGCACAGCCATATTTGTAGTAAAGTTTTATCCAAGTATAAGGAATGGACATCATCATCACTCATTCATGCATTTATTCATTCAACAGCTATTTATTGAGCACCCTTATGTAGTGTGCATTTGTGTAGAGGAAATAGATAATAAGCAAATAAGTGTATAATATTTAGCCCCAGCAACATAGCAAGACCCCGTCTCTAACAAAATTTTAAAAATTCGCCAAGAATGATAGTGTGTGCCTGTGGCCCCAGCGAGAGGATTGCTTGAGCCCGATAGTTCAAGGCTGAAGTGAGCTGAGATCATGCCACTGCACTCCAGCCTTGGTGACAGGGGGAGACCTCATCTCTAAAATATATATATATATATTTAAATTTATGTATATATAAAATATCACATCATATATACATATATATACACACAATATGATGTGATATATAATACAGAGTAATGGGTTATATCTAAGAAGATAAAGCAGGAAGAGAGAATGGGGCTATAAAACAGCTGTTGTAGACACGACTTCCAGGAAGACCTCTCGGAGGAGTTGACATTTGAACTGATCCCTAAATAAAGAGAGAAGAAGCTCATGGAAGTATCTGCTGGAAGAGCATTCCAGGCAGGGTGTGAAGACAAAAGCCTGGACATGGAAGCATTTGGCATGTTTGAAGGAAAGCAAGAGGGATATGTAATAAGAAGTAGTGACAATGGGTGAGAGCTCTTCCTCCAGCATCCTGAGCAAGAAAGAGGGGAGTCACAGATACCCTGAAGGCCATGTGAGAAGTACTTGGGACTGGATAAGCGGGCTGGTTGTGCTGATACGTACTCAAGGGCCCTTTGACTCAACCATGATGATTTCCTCAGTGATTTTAGGGACAACATCCCAAATAGTAACATAAGTGAGCTTCACCACTCCCCTTTCCATGCCTGGCCATCACCCACTTGAATTCCCACCTACCCAGAGTTCCTGTGACTAAGGACATTTATGTCTTAAGGTCGTCTTCACTGCAGGGTGCAGTGGCTCACGCCTGTAATCCCAGCACTTTGGGAGGCCAAGGCGGGCAGATCACGAGGACAGGAGATAGAGACCATCCTGGCTAACACAGTGAAACCCCGTCTCTACTAAAAAATACAAAAAAAATGGCCAGGCATGGTGGCAGGCGCCTGTAGTCCCAGCTACTCGGGAGGCTGAGGCAGGAGAACGATGTGAACCCGGGAGGCAGAGCTTGCAGTGAGCCGAGATAGTGCCACCGCACTCCAACCTGGGTGACAGAGCGAGACTCCATCTCAAAAAAAAACAAAACCCCTCTTTACAATAAACATTGAACAAGAGGAGCATGTAGGGCACAATTTTTCTTTATCCCCCTTTCACTTTCAGTCATTCCCTACAGGACTCGTTAGCCTCCTGGCCCTGGATGAAACCTCAAGGTGACTCTATAAACACTCATTCTTACATCTGGTGGGAAAAGTAGGTAGCATTGACACAGCGTCAAAGAGAGGAACAGCAGAATTGTTATAGTCATCCTAAAATCAATTTGTCCTAGAGGCCTCATAGTAAGCCAATGACAATGGGATCATATCCAGAAGAATGTAGGTCCAGCCCAGACGACATCAAAGGTCTGCTCTGACTTTCAAACAGGGGTTCCTGCCTAATATTTCCAATGAAAAGCCAAAAGCAGGGTTGGGCCTGCAGGACAGACCAAAGCGCAAGGTGATCAAGGAAGGCCATAGGAGCTCTGCCTTCGGAACAGACAACCACGCTTGCATCCTGGCTTATGTGTTCTTTCAGTTTTCAAATCATTCTAAACAAACCCAAATTTATATTTCTAAATTTAGCAGCCCCCAGTTTGATTCTGATCCTGTCTGGAGACTGCATGGCCTCCTGCCAATGATTAAATTAGTCTGTGGGATATCTATTGCTGTGAGCTAACCAATGGTCATGTGATATTTTTAGCAACCGTAATATAATGTTGGTAGAATTGTGCATTTTTATGACTTTGTAATCTCTAAAATAGTTTAGAAATGGTGTCCCTTATTAACCCCACAATGGCCACAAAGGCAATAATAGAGAGAGACACACTGGGAGCTTGATTCCTGAGACTGGCAAGGTCAGAGTACATCTGTGTGTCAAGTTCCTCCAACAGACACCACCCTCAGGCCGTGTTGGGCAGGGGTCTCTTCTTTCTCTGATAAGCTATTTCTTTTGTCATGCTAGAAAAAGAGGTAAGCAAGAAGTAGGGAAGGTCAGGTGCGGTGGCTCACGCCTGTAATCCCAGCACTTTGGGATGCTGAGGCAGGCAGATCATTTGAGGTCAGGAGTTCAAGACCAGCCTGGCCAACATGGTGAAACCTCGTCTCTACTAAAAATACAAAAATTAGCCGGGCATGGTGATGCATGCCTGTAATACCAGCTACTCAGGAGGCTGAGGCAGGAGAATCGCTTGAACCCAAGAGGCAGAGATTGCAGTGAGCAGAGATCGCGCCACTGCACTCCAGCCTGGGCAACAAGAGCGAAACTCCATCTGAAAAAAAAAAAAAGAAAGAAAAAGAAAAGAAAAGAAAGAAATAGGGAAAGCGGGTGAGAGCTCTTCCTAAACTAGCCATGTCTGCGTGCCCTAGCCGGCCCACTTACTGCACTAAATGCATTTCTCAGGGCCCCCACACGCCCTATCCCTGCTGCACTAATTCCCATTCCCAGAGCGCATCAACACATTCCCACGGCTGTGGTTTTACTCACACAATCACTTCTGCCCGGAAGCTTTCTGCAGCATCTCTGCCTACAAAGCCACTCTTTAAGGCCCAGTTCAAATCATGCATTTTCCAAGAAGCCTTTTCACACCATCCCAGGCAGAATTCCTCTATCGCTGGTCTTCATATAATGCCTTTAATGATAGAGAAGAAATCTTCTCTTCTTTTTTTTTTCTTTTTTTTTTTTTTTGAGACAGAGTTTTGCTCTTATTGCCCAGGCTGGAGTGAAATGGCGCTATCTCGGCTCACCGCAACCTCCCCCTCCTGCGTTCAAGTGATTCTCCTGCCTCAGCTTCCCAAGTAGCTGGGATTACAGGCATGCGCCACCACAGCTGGCTAATTTTGTATTTTTAGTAGAGACGGGGTTTCTCCATGTTCGTCAGGCCGGTCTCGAAATCCCAACCTCAGGTGATCCGCCTGCCTCGGCCTCCCAAAGTGCTGAGATTACAGGCGTGAGCCACCTTGCCCAGCCCAAATCTCATCTTTTAAAGTGCTGTATGACGGTCATTTGAAGCAAGGAAAATCTGACAAACTGTCTCAGCCAAGAGGAACCTAAGGAGACAAAGCAACTCAATCTAATATGGTTTCCTGGATGGGAACGGGAAGCAGAAAAGGGGCATTAGATAAAAGCTGAGGAAATCTGAGCAGAGGCTGGACCTTGGCTAATAGTAATGTGTCAGTAGCAGTTCATTCATTGTAACGCATGTACCACACCAGTGTAAGATGTTCCTAATAGGGGAACTGGGTGTAGGGGATATGGGAACTCCCTGCGCTATCATCACAATTTTTCTGTAAATCTAAAGCTGCTCTAAAAGAAAATGCTTACTAAAAAGAAGAAAATGGGAGGCTGAGGTGGGCGGATCACAAGGTCAAGAGATCAAGACCATCCTGACCAACACAGTGAAACCCTGTCTCTACTAAAAATACAAAAATTACCCGGGCGTAGTGGCATGCTCCTGTAATCCCAGCTACTCGGGAGGCGGAGGCAGGAGAATCACTTGAACGCAGGAGGCAGAGGTTGCAGTGAGCCGAGATCACGCCATTGCACTCCATCCAGCCTGGTGATGGAGCAGAACTCTGTCAAAAACAAAAACAAAAACAAACAAACAAACAAACAAAACCACCTCTGCCAGCCTGCTGTGTCATTGTTCCTGAAGAACAGAAAGGACCACCACAGTTGAACCTGCTAAAAATTATTAAATCAACAGACAGTCATTGCCGACCTCATCTGCCCCAGGAGAGTATACAGAAGAGCCCAGAGCATAGAGAACAGGTCCCTGGGGGCAAAGCCTTCTTGTTCATCCCAGCTCCAAGTGCGTTAGGGGCCCAGATCTCTTCAAATATGTGAAAATGAAGATACCATACAAAGGCAGAGACTGAAGGATGTGACACTACAGACATGTACAAGGTCTTTCTGAACAGAGAATAAAATGTCATTGATAAAAAAAAAATACTGTACAAACCTTTAGGGAAAGTAATATTCTAATATCTATTACATTTAAAAATACTTATGCCCTTGACAAAGCAGTTTCATTTGGGGACTCAACTTTTAAAAACTGGTAGTATAGGGCTGGGTGCGGTGGCTCCTGCCTGTAATCCCAGCACTTTGGGAGGCTGAGGCAGGAGGATCACTTGAGGCCAGGAGTTCAAGACCAGCTGGGGAAACATGGCAAAACTCCATCTTTACAAAAAATACAAAAATTAGTGAGGCATAATGATGCACGCCTGTAGTCCCAGCTACTTAGGAGGCTGAGGTGGGCAGTCACTTGAGCCCAGCGAGGTCAAGACTGCAGCAAGCCATGATCATACTACTGCTCTCCAGCCTGGGCAACAGAGCAAGACCCTGTCTCAAAGAAAAATAACAACAACAACAACTAATAGTAGCAAGCCAGACATGGGGCTCATGCCTGTAATACCAGCATTTTGGGAGGCCAAAGCAAGAGGATTGCTTGAGGCCAGGAGTTCAAGACCAGCCCAGACAGCAAAGGGAGGCCTCATCTTTGCAAAAAGTTGTTTTTTTTTTTAATTAGCCAGATGTGGCAGTGCACATCTGTTGTCCTAGCTACTCGGGAGGCTGAGGTGGAACAATAGATTGAGCCCAGGAGTTTGAGGCTGCAGTGAGCTATGATCACATCACTGCACTCCAGCCTGGGCGACAGAGTGATTTAAAAAAATAAAATAAAATAGGCTGGGCACGGTGGCTCACGCCTGTAATCCCAGCACTTTGGGAGGCCGAAGCGGGCAGATCACGAGGTCAGAAGATCGAGACCATCCTGGCTAACACGGTGAAACCCCGTCTCTACTAAAAATACAAAAAAAAAAAAAATTAGCTGGGCGTGGTGGTGGACGCCTGTAGTCCCGGCTACTTGGGAGGCTGAGGCAGGAGAATGGCTTGAACCCGGGAGGCGGAGCTTGCAGTGAGCTGAGATTGCACCACTGCACTCCAGCCTGGGCGACAGAGCGAGACTCCGTCTCAAAAAAAATAAAAAATAAAAAAATAAAAATAAAATAAAATAATTAAGTAGCAGATCCTGAGAACATGCAAACAAGGATCACTGAAGGGGGTCAGACGGAAACGACTGATTATCAATAGGAAAAGATCCCCTAGTTCTGGTACAGGCAAGTCACAAGATTGCATTGCGGCCATGAAAAAAAATCGACTTTTAAACTGAAAGGGATGTTTCTGATGTCTCAAGTGAGAAAATTACATCATAGAGCCATGTAAGTGGAACCAGTTTTGTCAACACAAATAACTGCCGGTGGCTGGGGCAGCAGTAAATGAGGAGTGAATGCTTAATAGGTACAGGGTTTCTTCTGGGGGTGATGAAATTAATTGTTCTGGAATTAGATGCTGATGCACAACATTGTGAATGTACTAAAAGCCACTGAATTATACACATTAAAATGGGTAAAATGTTGAATTTTATGTTATGTATATTTTACCTCAATCAAAAAACTAGTAACTAATTCATGTCTTAGTCCATTCAAGCTGCTATCACAAAATACCATAAACTGAGTGGCTGATAAACAATAGAAATTTCTTTCTCACAGTTCTGGAGGCTGGGAAGTCCAACATCAAGTTACTGGCAGATTTATTGTCTGGTGAGGGCCTGTTTCCTGATTCCCAGGTGATGCCTTCCTGCTGAGTCCTCATATGGCAGAAGAGGCAAGGGAGTTCTCTGGGGTCTCTTTTATAAAGGCACTAACCCCATCCATGAGGGCTCTGCTCTCATGACCTAATACCTCCCAAAGGCCACACCTCCTAATACCATCACATTGGGGGTTAGGTTTCAACCTGTGAATTTGCGGGTACACAGCCATAGCAACTGGTAAATCCTATGTCTGTGTATATTTTCCAAGTGCTGCTCTTAGCGTTCCTTTGCAGGGAAAGAGCTTCTTGGTAAAGAAGACACTTGGTATCGATGAGGGGTCTATGGAAGGAGAAAGAACCTCCCAGTCCTGTTTGGAACCCAGGGTTTCTATGCAAGGAAATGAATCTGCCAAAGGAAACTGGCAGGAGTAGAGGGGAGGCCTAGGGGGAGGATGGAAGAGGCTCAGGCCTCATGGCTGGGGCTGAGAGGGGAGATTAGGGAGAAACCTGTGGAACTGGCATGTTTTAGGTAAACCCTAAGTGCTGAGAATTTTACTCCTCCACCATCACATCCCATAGCTCCAGTAAAGCATCAGACATGCTCACTGACACTCAGTGATGCATGCTTAGAGTGTTTAATTTTCAAGTGGAGGCCAAGGAAGGAGATGAGCTGTGTGTGGAAATCCAGATGCAGCCAAAACCAAGAGCACCCATGAGGCTCAGAGGACAACCTTCAGTGGGTTGACTTCTTTACAAGTCATGTCCCTTCGTACCTCGGTTTATTGAGAGCACACCTGCTCCCAGAGGACATGGTTAGGATCTTGTTCATCTTTAGGGTCCCCACAGTACTTAATACCATGCCAGGCATGCAGTAGGTGTTCAATAAACAGTTACTGAATTGAATTGAATAAAAAAATAGATTTGCTTTTTCCATTCTTTCTTATCGAGAGAGAAGTTCCCAGCTTCCTGATACTGACAAAGTTAATGCTCATCCCCAACATCCAAAGGACTTTAAGGCCTCTGTCCAGTCTTCTCTGTGACTCTCCTGCATCAGGGCTTTTCTCTGTGCAGCCCTGCCATGCAAGAGCAGGCACACAGGCACCTAACACATGCTTACACCCAGTACTCCAGTCTGTGGGGATTCTATTCAGGCCACAAGCCAGGATGTGAGGATAAACTGTCAACGCCCCTCATGAGCAGCACAGAATCTGTTGAACATTTTCCAGGCTGGAGTCCACTTCTACCTTCTGGTTCCTTGTGCACCATTTGTAGATTTGCAATCTGCACCCGCTCTGCTGCCCTGAGAAAGAGGCTGCAAAACATACACATGAGCAGATCACATATTTGGCCTCACACCACCTGGAACAAGTTTAAAGTCAAGGTAACAGCCTCTGACATCTGCTTAGCTCTGTACAGTTTACTAAATTCTTTTATGGGCAGTATTATTTTGACTTCACAATAACCCTAGGAGGTATGCAGGGCAGGTTTTATTAGCCCTATGCCATGGATGATCCAACTGAAGATCAGAAAGTTGGAGCTACAGCAAGCAACGGGGCTCCCACTCCAAATCTAAATCCTAGGGATAGTTTTGTAAATTAAGTCAACCCTTTTGGGAACAGAATCTACCAGGTTAAGCCAATGTGTTTGTTCATTCATTTAATCGTTTCTCCATGTTTTAATCTTTGTGTTTCTCCCATCTGGCACACTGTTTAACACATTACTAAGCCTCACTAAATGTTTTAGAATTAGTCAAGGGTACATTTCCTTCTGTAACAAAGGAGCACGCCATCAAGTTGCAATGATAAACAGGTAAATAATCACAATTTGGTGTTATAAATTATTATTATATTTACTGACTCCATTAACGCTTGTTGAGCACTTACTATATGCCAGGAGCTGGAGAGAGACGGAGAGGCAGTTGCAGTGCTGAATTTAAGCGGTCCGTGAGAGTTTGACTGCCTGGAGCAAATCCCAGCTTTGTTATTTTAGCTTTGGAACTTGCACAAATTATTTAACATTACAGAGCTGCTCTTTCCTCTGTAAAATAGAAATAATAAGACGTATTTCACAGGGTAGTTGTGAGGATTATGTTAGTTAATAGATGTAAAAGTTTTGAAATAGTGCTAGGTACGTGGTAGGTCCTTAGTAAATGTTAGCTATTATGACACCAGTTATTACTATTAGGAAGCAGTGATGTCAAAGTCAGAGTCTACAGCTAGAGGGAAAGTCAGATTTTTTAATTGCAAATTTAAAGTAAAATCTATCATTTGAAAAATAATTACAATACACAGACATACATATGGCCAATTGATTTTTGAGGAAGACGCAAAAAGAATTTGATGGGAAAATGAGAACATTTCCAACAAATGTATTGGAACAACAGATATCCACATGCAAAACAAAACAAAACAAAAAAATGAAAAAAACCTGCTTCAATCCTTATCTCACACTATATGCAAAATTTAACTCATAATAAACCACAGGCCTAAATACAAAAGCTAAAATCACAAAACTTTATCCCAAAACATTCCCTCCTGCCCTTTTGTAGTCAATCCTCTTCCCACCGGCCTGAACTCCAGACAGCTAATTATCTGCTTGCTTTCTGTCACCATAGCTTTGCTTGTTTTTTTAAGAAGTTCACATGAAGTAAAATCATACAAGATTTAGTCTTTTGTACCTGGTTTCTTTCCTTAGCATAATGCCTTTGAGATCCATCCATGTTTTTGCATGTTTCAAGGTTTGTTCATTTTTACTGCTAAGTGGTATTCCATGGTACGGATATACGACAATTGCTTATCCATTCACATTCTGATAAACACCCGGATTATTGTAGGTTTTGGCAATTATGAGAAAAGCTGCTGTGAACACTGAGGTACAGCCCCTTGAGTGAGCATGTTTTCTTTTCACTGGAGTAAAAATCTATTCATAAGGTAGGAAAATGTTTAACTTTACAAGAAATTGCCACACTGTTTCCCAAAGTGTTCATCAAATTTTGAATTCCCACAGTCTCTAAGACAAATTGGGGGAAAGTGAGGGCATGCAGACCCCTGACCTAGCCTCTGACCTTCTGACAAGACACACATATGGAACAGACCAAGAAAAAGAGCAACTTTTCCTTCTAAAATAGAAGTCTTTAGGAAGACAGAGGCAGAATTGTCCAAGATCAAACCTAAGGCAGGGCCTCATGTTGGCCTAGTCTCAAAACATCTTAAATGCAAAAGAAGACAATTTTCTTACCTTCCAAGCTCACATCCTTCACTTGTGGGCTCACCCTTTGGCATACAGAGTTGCAAATATTTAGGAAACAAGAAGTTGGGGACTATTGTATATATATAAAGACCAAGGGTCCTCCTCTTGAATCGTTTTTATTATAAGTGAGGATTTGATTCGTATTTGCCTCATTTGTTTAAACTCATCAGACAGGGGCTGAAGTCACAGTGAAATCCAATAGTTTGCTGAAATGCTAAAGGAGGGTCAGAGCAGTGGAGCCCCCTGTGAAGATGCCTCCTGGCAAGTCCCGCACTGACCACATCAGCCTCGAGGCCACGCAGACCCAGGCACACAGGTTGTTAAGCCCATCAGAGAAAGAGGGCGGTGTGAGCTAAACCGGGCTCCAGGTAGCAAAGGGAACACGGCAGACCTGAAGGTCTATTGGTTGCTACTATGGTTATAGATTGTCGCAGCAAGTGGCTACAGGGTCAGAGTTTGAACAAGGGGCAAGGGATTCCAAACTATTAATACATACTTCAGAGCCCCAAGACTCCCCTCAGTGGACATGAGGGAAGATGAGGTTCCCTGCTCTCTTTTCCTCTCATGAAAGCAGCTATGGTTTTAATTATTTTATATATTTGGGTTTGCATAAAATTTTGCTTTTTCTTTTTTTGTAAAGGCATTTTCTTGAAAAAAAAAAAAAAAAACTTGAAAATTGCTAGATCAGAGCCAGATCCAAAAATCAAACCTCTACAGGGGCAGGCTGGTAACCTAAACGAGCGAAGCAGGCTGAGGAACGTACAAAAGGGAGTGGCGGGGACTGCGGCACACTGGCATGTGCACGCTTCCTCTAAAAGGTAGCTGGTAATCAACTCCCGCAGGTTGTTGCTCTGGGAAAATCAGAACCCAGGGCTGTCAGATCTGCTTATTTTCAGGAGAAGCCAGGAAAACAGATTTTGTTATGTAAAATCTCTCAATTATTAAATGTCATCAACCAATGCAGCTTATTTTAGAATATTCTAAAATAATGTGCAAAAATGCATATCAATGACCTGGATTTGGCTTCTAGGTAACCAACTAGCTCTGGTCTGGAAAAATATTACAAACAATAGTAGCTTTCCATTATTTGGGGATTCCACCTTCCATGAAGGTAGGAACTAGTTCTTTTTATTTTCCTTTCATCATTAAATCCCCAGTACTTAGCCAAGGGCCTGGCATATTTGGTGTGCAAATATTTCTTGAATGACTAACTGGGTCACTTTTATCTGGCTCTCCCTGCACCAAGATAAGGCTAAGATCCCAAACAAATCTCCCATCTTGCTCTAATATTCCAGGGTGACAGCCCTGTTCCTTCAGAGACAGCTAGTGCTCAGAAGGCAGAGTGAAGCTGGAAGGACACAGATGTGGGAACAGATCATTCCTGGGTGTGTATTCCTTGCACATGTGCATCTTTCTAGATATTGGCAAATATATATATATATATTTTATTTATTTTTTTTGCGATGGAGTCCCATTCTGTCGCCCATGCTGGAGTGCAGTGGCATGACCTCATCTCACTGCAACCCCTGCCTTGTGGGTTCAAGCGACTCTCCTGCCTCAGCCTCCTGAGTAGCTGCGATTACAGTCACCTGCTACCACGCCTGGCTAATTTTTTTCATTTTTAGTAGAGACAGTCTCGAACTTCTGACCTCGTGATCCACCCACCTCAGCCTCCCAAAGTGCTGGGATTACAGGCGTGAGCCACCACACTGGGCCTGGCAAATAATTTTTAAAAGACAGGCTGAAGCTCCACTGGTCAAAGGCACCCCTCTTCAGTTCCCAGGCATTTTTAGGAAAAAGTAACTTGCGCTTCATGCCAGGAAACCGTCTGCCACCGATGCAGGACAAGCAAGCTCCAAACTGGGGCTCAGCCCAGGAGAGTTCTTGGCTTCACTGAGGAAAAAATTTAAGAGGAAGCCAGTGGTAGAAGCTTTACTGAGGTAGCAGTGTTATAGCTCCTTCACTGCTCTTGCAGAGCAGGGCTACCCCTTAGGCAGTGTGAGGGGTTAGCAGTTCAGAGGCAGTTTTGCAGTCATATTTTTTTTTTTTTTTTTTTGTGAGACAGAGTCTCACTTTGTCACCCAGGCTGGGGTGCAATGGCACGATCTCTGCTCACCGCAACCTCCGTCTCCTGGGTTCAACCAATTCTCCTGCCTCACCCTCCCAAGTAGCTGAAATTACAGGCACCTGCCACCAAGCCTAGCTAATATTTGCATTTTTAGTAGAGATGGGATTTCACTATGTTGGCCAGGCTGGTCTCAAACTCCTGACCTCAAGTGATCCACCCACCTCAGCCTCCCAAAGTGCTAGGATTATAGGCATAAGCCACCGCACCTGGCCTGCAGTCCTATTTATATTCACCTTTAGTTATATGCAAATTCAGGGGTGGATTATGGAGAAATTTCTAGAAAAGGTGGTGACTTCAGGCCATCAGGTCGTTGCCCTGGAAAGGGACAGTAACTTTCAAGTATTGCCACGCAATGGTAAATTGTCATGGCACACTGGTGGGCGTGTCTTATGAAAAGGTGCTTCCACCCCGTCCCTGTTTTAGCTAGTCCTCAGTTTCGTCTAGTTTTCAAGCCCCACCTCTGGAGTCTGGTCCCACCTCCTGAGTTGAGTCTCGCCTCCTTCCTCACTATCATCATTCATACTTGAGGAGGATAGAAGCCTCACTGTCCTCTAAGGAGGAGACACTTGAGCAAAATCCTGAATGACAATGTAGACAGACATCAAAGCAGGGTCAATTTCAGCAGGGGATCCAAAATACCAAACACAGGCTTTCCCTTTGACCAACTCTGCAGGACTTACAAAGGAAGTAATGGAATGATTTTGTGGCCCATAGCCCACCTTGAGCTACCCAAAAACTAGAGTTAAAGTTGGAAAAGTTGGAGAAATGGTCTTTGAGATGGGGTGGTGAGGTCCCTTGTTGGAGGGATATTTTCTCTTCACCTAAGCCTAGTAAGAATTCCAGGCACCGGCCGGGAGCGGTGGCTCACACCTATAATCCCAGCACTTTGGGAGGCCGAGGCAGGCGAATCACGAGGTCAGGAGATTGAGACCATCCTGGCTAACACAGTGAAACTCCGTCTCTACTAAAAATATAAAAAATTAGCCGGGCGTGGTGGCAGGCGCCTGTAGTCCCAGCTACTCGGGAGGCTGAGGCAGGAGAATGGCATGAACCCGGGAGGCGGAGCTTGCAGTGAGTTGGGATCGTGCCACTGCACTCCAGCCTGGGCGACAAAGTGAGACTCTGTCTCAAAAAAAAAAAGAATTCCAGGCACCATTCTGGATGCTTCCCTTGCATCCTGGAGTTTGGCTAGCACAATGGACTGTTCTCAGGAACTTTCAGCCTCCCTATAATGGTGTCTCTTTCTAAATAGGAGAAGCTGTCACTATGAGCCAGAAGAGGTAGACATGTCCACCCACATCAGCACAAAGATGCACGACTGTTTCTAATGGATCAGGTATGGGCCATAGGAGAGAGTGGACATTTGTAGAAACACTCAAATACTGCCCCTGAAATCTGCCTGGGGAAGAATGAGGACCCCAGCCTGGGGTGGAACGCTAGATCTGGATTCCTAAGAACAGCAGCAGAAAACAAAAATAGCATATACTATAAGAAACTTGGTCAAATATTCCCAGTGAAGACCCCAAAGGGCCCACAAATGTACTCCAACAAATGGAGTCAGCTTTGCATCTACTAATTTGCTGTGGTCAGAAGCAGTCAACTCACATTTATGTAAATACCAGTTCTGCTAGACCTCTCCTGGACCTCACCTGTCCCCATTCCCTTACCCCCATTCTGACCTGGAAGGTCAGAAGCCTCAGCTAATAAGCTGGTGGCAGGGCAGGAGGAAGGAAAACACAAGATGGGGAACAGAAAAGAAGCTTCCCACTCGCTCCCGACTCCCCATCTGACCCAGTGCAGATATGCACACACACACTCATACACCATACACACACACATACATGAACATGCACACGTATGCACACACACACATATGCACATGTGCACGTGCACGCACACATACATACACATGCATGCACACACATAGCATACACATGCCTGCACACATACACATAGACACACACATACACCTACACATAAACACATACACATAAATACACATACACACCCACACACACATACCTAGGCATACATACCTACATATATATACACACACACATATATGCACATACATACATACACACATACACACATCCACACACACTATAACTTCGACAATAGGCATAGCTGGGGTAAAAGAGGGGACAAAACATTTACCTTGAATAAAGTTGGGTGCCTTTTTTTCCTTAAACATTGCCTTGGGCTGGATATATTAATTACTAAAATAAGAACTATTGTGTGGTAAAAAAAATGACTGGAGGACTTTTTAGTTCCGAAGAATGAGCCGGCAGACTCAAACACCCAGGATTTCATTAAAAGGCAGAGGATACATTATCCATAGACAGCTGAGGAGGAAAGAGTAGCACTATTCAAACAGTTGTTTTTTTTTGATGTGTAGGAGGCAGGGAAGGACATTCCCGGCCTTGGCAATGGGAATACACAAAGATCTAAGGTGTGAGTGTATGAAGGAAGAACAGGCAGGCTGGCATGGCCAAAGCTGTGTGGAGGGGCATGGTGACAGACAGCATGGAGAAGGTGGATGGGGCCAGCTCACAGGGAAGACAGGAGATGCTTCTAAGTGAGTTATTTTTAAAAAACTTTTTCTATTTCCATAGGTTTTTGGGGAACAGGTGGTATTTGGTTACCTGAGTAAGTTCTTTAGTGGTAATTTGTGAGATTTTCGTGCATCCATCATCCAAGGAGTATACACTGTACAAATACACCAAGCAGAATTTGTTGTCTTTTATCCCTCACCCACTTCCCACCCTTTCCCCATGAGTCCCCAAAGTCCACTGTGTCATTCTTATACATTTGCATCCTCATAGTTTAGCTCCCACTTATGAATGAGAACATAGATGTTTGGTTTTCCATTCCTGAGTTACTTCACTTTGAATAACAGTCTCCAATCCCATCCAGGTTGCTGCAAATGCTATTAATTAATTCCTTTTTATGGCTGAGTAGTATTCCTTCATATATATACCACAGTTTCTTTATCCACTCATTGATTGATGGGCATTTGGGTTGGTTCCATATTTTTGCAACTGCGAATTGTGCTGTTATAAAAATGCATGTGCAAGTATCTAAGCGAGTTCTCGATTCTGACTGAGAGAGAAGGCCTCTAAGAAGGCAAGAAACGGGCTGTTTTGATGCTCTCAGAAGATGAACCTGGTGATGGTGTGGACAGAGACTAACCTTTGGAGGTCATCACAATACACAATAATACAGTGAAAAACAATGACCTGGGTTAGAACAGCCGTAGCCGGACTGGGAAGATGGATCTGAGGACCTCTCGGGAAGCAGAATTGACAGGAACCACCCACTCTTTGGATAGGAGAAGTAGCGGAATGGGAGAAGTCAAGGATAGCAACTTGTTGGAGCTTGAGCAACAGGGAACTGAGTGATGCGAATAACCTGGCTATGAAATCGAGACGATCTTGCATTGGTGCATTGCACAAAAGGAAAGATCAAATCAAGAAGAAGAAATTTGGAAGGAAAAATAATGAGTTCAGTTTCTAACATGTTGAGTTTGAGGTGCTATTGTCAGGACAGTCTTGGGAAGACATTTGAGAAGCAGCTGGACATTCAGGTCTTGAAAGTCCAAAGAGACCAGGGCTGGTGACCAAGTCTGTTCTCCCAGCTCAGAGTCCTCCCCAGGCGGCAACTGTGGTATAAGACACACATCCACACTTGGAAAATTGTCTCAATTATTTTTAGCACATCTTAGAGGTAGAAGAGAAAAATGGATCTCCTTTGACATTTTCATTACGTTCATTCTAAAATTATACTCTCTTGATTTCGAAGGACTTCCAGTGCCTTGTGTTGATATATAACCACATAACTTTACTCTCTGTGTATAATGCTGAATTACTTACCCCTCTTCCAGGGCTCAGTTCTGACATGGGATGTCAAACAGAAATAGAACATGCATCTCCTGCATCTGGGGGTAAAACCTTACAGAGAATTCTATGGGCTGCAATAAATAATTCCTGATCTTCCTGGAAAGGAGCTCTGTGAACAGACAGGGTAGGGTCACTGCAGATTTATGACTGCATCCTTGAGGCAGCAGGCTATCCACAGCCCAGGGCAGAGGCCTACAGACAGGTAGGAGGTCCAAGGAAGCCATGTTGCAAAAGGACAGTTGGCCCTAGGGCTGTGACACCTGGCACCTCAAGAGCCATGTGACAACAGCTAGGAGATGTTTTCATTTCCTAGCCTTTGTTACTGCTACTTCCACTGCCAGAAAAAGAACTTGAGGTTTATTGAAATGTGAGTGTGTTTGCTGACAGTCACTCAAGCCTGATACCAAGGACACTGAGAAAAGCTTCTATTATGGTGAATAAAACTTCTGGCTACTCAGCATGCCCAGAAGTTGGCCTCAGATGAACTGTATCCTGGGGGAAGTCTGCCTCTCCATCTGCCTTCTCCTCACTCATTTTTCTCATTTTCCATTGCATTCATCTGTCTCTCGGCTTTCTTATTCTCCCTTTCTCTCTCTTTCCCTCTCTTCCCCCGCCTCATTTTGCTATGAAAACCTCCTTCTTCTACATAGTCTTGGGTAAATTACCTTACTTCTGAGGCTGTTTCCTCACCTACAAAATAATGGTGTTAGACCAAGTGTTTCTCAAACTTCAATGCCTAATGATTCATCTGAAGATGTTAAAATATAGATTCTGATTTAGTAGGCATGGGCTAGGGCCCGATATTCTGCATCGCTAAAAAGAACTCCCAGGTGATTGCAATGTGGTCCACACTTTAAGTAGGAGAAAGAATCATGGATGGCAAAGAATCCTCACCTGCAGTGCCGTCTCCAACAATACTGGGAGTACCAGGATGCCTTTGACCTCAGTGCGGGGGAAATGAACGTGAACCATGCATTCAAAATGAGCACATTAACTATTTGCCCTTAATGGAATAAATCATCTCTAAGCATGCTTACAATTCAGTGCTCTAAAACATCTGTGGTTTTCTTCAACAAGGGGCACGTCTCAAAACCTGTCCATGTATGAAAGAGTCTGATGACCTCATTGGCTGTGTGTCAATGATGGACTATTGTCGAAAACCTTAAAAAAACAAGGAGAACAAACATAATAAAGGTAAAGGTCAACAAGGCACAGGACAAAGAAAATTACAGACAACTAACAAAACAAGAAGTTGGTTTATAGAAAAGGCTCATAAAGATAAAATTTTGGAAAGAATGATTAAGGGACAAAAAGAAGGTGCAAATAAACACAATAGAGAATATAAATGGAGAAATAACTATAGATACAGATGATGTTTTAATAATTTAAAGGAATATTATGAACAAGTAAACACCAATAAATGTCAAAACCCAGAAGCAATCAATGAATAATTTTAAAAGTACAAAATGCAAAAAAAAATTAATACAAATGAATAGAAAATGTATTTATACCAGTAATGCTTAAGAAATTTAGAAAGTAATAAAAAGACTTCTCTCTAAACCTCATACCCACACAAAGCCAGGTCTAGGTTTTACAGGTTTGCTACCAAACTTTCAAATAAAAACTGATCTTTATGTCAAACAAGTTGTGCCACACACACACACACACACACACACAAAGAAAACAGAAAAACAAGGAAAGCTGTCTCACTCGTATGAAAAAAAGTATAACTTTGATAGCAAAACCACACAGGGGAAAATCAAAGAAAGAGGATTATAGGCCAATTTTACTTATGAATATAAATGAAAATCCTAAATAAAATATTGACTACTACTAAAATCCAACATATATTTTAAAATAAGCCATCATAATCAGACTTTACCTCAGATATTAGAGGATGATTCAACATTAGAACATCTATAAATCTTATTCACAAAGATAAAGTAACACAGAAAACTCAGAAGATTTTCTTAGTAGACAATGGAAAGCATTTTTATAAGCCAATACATTCTCATTTAAAACTCTTATAAAACAGGCATATAAAAGAGGTTCCTAAATTGATAAAGCCTACCTACAAAAACCCTACAGCAAACACACATAATGGAGACACCTTAGAAGATAGAAAAGAAAGCAAATATACTTGTTGTAATCACTACTTTTGCCAAGCTTTGAAAGGTCTTGTGTAATTCATTAAAATAAAAAAAAAAAAAAGAAAAAGTAAAAAGATTGAAAAAAGTGAGAAAACTTGCAATTATTTAAAGACATAATTTTTTTAAATTGTTTAAAAATCTCAGCTTCCAGAAGACAGAATTATTTTTTATTTATTTACTTTTATTTTTTTGAGACAGGGTCTCTCTCTGTCACCCAGGCTGGAGTGCAGTGGCATGATCTCTGCTTCACTGCAACCTCTGCCTCCTGGGTTCAAGGGATTCTTGGGCCTCAGCCTCCCAAGTAGCTGGGATTATAGGCATGTTCCACCATACCTAGCTATTTTTTATATTTTTAGTAGAGATGGGGTTTTGCCATGTTGGCCAGGCTGGTCTTGAACTCCTGGCCTCAAGTGATCTGCCCACCTCGGCCTCCCAAAGTGCTGGGATTACAGGCATGAGCCACCATGACTGACCCAGAATGATTGTAAAAGTTGCAATTCTTTGAACTCATTTATTTAGATATCTCAAAACAATCAAACTAATGAATGTTTGTTGAATTAATGAGAAAATGAATGAATGAATGAATAAATGAGATGAAATGATGCAGCAAGATTTCCTGACACAAGATCAGCACATAAACCTAATAGCACTCAAGAACCACTCTGGAATGGCAATCTGAGAAACTCCACAGGACTTCCTCCCAACAAAACAGCCATAATGGGTGAAATTTATAAAACAACCAACTGAAGTCTCCAGAAATAATACTAAAAACAAATGGAGAAACATTTCTTTAGAAAAAAATCTACTAAATATCAGTAAAACAGTGAGAATCTGGTATTTTAGCTGCAACTCAACTCTTTTTTTTTTGTTTGAGACGGAGTCTCGCTCTGTCACCCAGGCTTGAGTGCATTGGCACGATCTCGGCTCACTGCAAGCTCCGCTTCCCGGGTTCACGCCATTCTCCTGCCTCAGCCTCCCTAGTAGCTGGGACTACAGGCGCCCACCACCACGCCTGGCTAATTTTTTTGTATTTTTAGTAGAGACGGGGTTTCACCATGTTAGCCAGGATGGTCTTGATCTCCTGACCTCGTGATCCGCCCGCCTTGGCCTCCCAAAGTGCTGAGATTACAGGTGTGAGCTACTGCGCCCAGCATAGCTGCAACTCAACTCTTTAGAGGCCACTCCCCCTGCAACTCAAGTGTGACAAAAGCTCAACTCTGGGCAGATGCCACCAGGAACAGAGCTCTTTCTCCCCCAGCTCTGAGTCCAGGGGTACAGTTGCCCCTGGGAGAAGCATATCACCAGCAGTTCTCATCCCTCTCCCCCAGCTCCATGTTTTGGAAACTCTATTGAAGGAGGATAATACCCAGAGATCTGGGGCTCCCTTCCTCCACCCAGCCCACACGTATAGGGTGAAAGCTAGACACAGCAGGCCAAAAATACTTGGTTCAGATCGCCCTTTCTCTAGCTCACTTATGGAGTCCATACTCCATAGTGAAGGAGATGAACCAAGAAAACCAGAGATTACCACCCATGCCCAGGGCTATGCTCATAAAGCAGGGATATCGCACCAAGATAAGTGGACCATTGCCCTGCTATGGTTTGACAGTGTCCCCCAAAATTTATGTGTTAGAAACTTAATCCCCAATGCAACAGTGTTGGGAGGTGGGCCTTATATGAGGTCATGAGGACTTACAGGCCTTATAGGTCATGAGGACTTTGCCCGAGTGAGTGGACTAATGTCACCATAAAAAGGACTTGTGGGAGTGGATTCTCTCTCTGTCTCTCTTCTACTCTTCTGCCATGTGAGAAACAGCATTCCTCTCCTTTAGAAGATGCAATGTTCAATGTGCCACCTTGGAAGCAAAAACCGGACCCTTGCCAGACACCTAACCTGCTGGCACCTTGATTTTGGACTTCCCAGCCTCCAGCACTATGAAATAAATTTCTGCTTTTTATAAATTGCCCAGTCTGTGGTATTTTGTTATAGCAGCACAAATGGACTAAGACAATCCCCAACCCCAGCTCCAGAGCAATGATGCAAAGGTTCTGCCCAGTGGGTAAGGCAGGCCATAAGAACAGAGAGCTGAACTCCATACCTCTGTCAGAGGAGATTGATTTTATCTTCAGCAGATGGTATGGAAGTTCAGGCCTAAGGGCATTTGCATCATTAATAAGAAGGATTTTGTTGGTGAGCAGTTAGAGGAAGCTGGTAGCTCCAGAATAGCAATAAATAAGCAAAATAGTAGATCAGCTAGTTTACCAGAGAGAACCAGGGAAGACAGAAAGACAGCTAAGAAGAACCATCGTGGGAGTAATACAAGCCTCAAAGACTGGCCTCAAAAACTCATCCCTCCAGGGCTTGACCTTAATTGGATCAGACTGTAGAGCAATGTATGCCCAGGGGCATTGTTAAAAACAATAGAATGACCAGCTAGCCATGGTAAAGAACAATAGAGGCAGACCAGCCAGAAACTTACAGGAATATCAGAAAAAGGGAAAGTCAAGGAGAGCCTAAAATCACTGTCATCCCTAAAAATAAGAATGCCCAAGTCTGTGCCATTTGAGGAAAAACATTAAAGGTTTCACACTGCATGAAAAATTAACTTCACTGAACTAGTGCAACAAAGTCACTAAACAAATAAACTATCAAATAACAACACCACAAAGCCCTTCCTGAGGTGGGGGTGGGGGTAGACAGGAAATCAGTATTCAGATTCGCTACAATATATTATCTGAAATGCCTAGTGTTCAAAAAAAAGAAAGAACAAATAAGATTTTCAAAGATGTAAGAAAGTGTGATCCATACACAGGAATAAAAGAAAACAACAGAAACTGCCTTTAAGTGGAGGTCCAGATGTTGACTTGGTAGATGCACATTTTAAAGGAGCTACTATAAATATGTTCAAATAACTAAATGAAACAGTGCTTAAATGATTAAAAGAAGATATGATAACGTCACATTAGATCAAAAATAGCAATTAAGGTAGAATTTAATAAAGAACAAAATGGAAATTTCAGAATTAAAAACTAGAAAAACCAAAATGAAAAATTCACTAGAGGGGCTCAACTGTAGATTTCAGCTGTCAGAAGAAAGAATCAAATCAACAGAGGGAAAAAGAGGCTAGGGAAAAATAAACAAAGCCTCGGAGAAAATATGAGACGTTATGCACACCAGCATACGTCTGATGACAGTACCAGAAGGAAAGAAAAGAGAGATCCAGAAAAAAAAATTTGAAAATGTAATAGCCGAAAACTTCCCAAATATGTTTTTTAAAATTAATATATGCTTACAAGAAGCTTACCAAACTCCAAGCGGGATAAACACAAAGATACATAATAGTCAACACATTCAAAGACAAAGAGAAAATTAGGAAACCTGCAAGAGAAAAAACAATTCCTTGCATACAAAGGAATTCCAATAAGATTAATAGCTGACTTCTATCAGAAACAACGGAGACCAGAAGGCAGTGAGCTGGCCATATTCAAAGTACTGAAAACAGAAACTGTCAACTAAAAGTATTATATCCAGCAAAACTATGTTTCAAAAGCAAGAGAGAGATTAAAGCATTCCAAGATAAACAAAAACTGAGAGAATTTATTGCTAGCAGACCCACCTTACAAGAAATTGTAAAGGAGGTTCTTGTGAATGACACAAAGTAATAATTCAAATTCACAAGAGAAAACAAAAAGCTCTGTTAAAGGTAATTATGCAGGTAAATATAAAATACAGCATATGTGTATATGTATTTTTTCTTCTCTTAACTACTTAATAACAATTGCATATCATTGTGTTCACATGTCTGTATGTCTACGTATGTGTGCATATTTGTATTGTTGGGCCTGTAACATATAGAAATGTAATATATTTGACAATAGCAGTACAAAGGAGATGGTAATAATAAAGCTGTATTGTAGTAAGGAAATAGCACCATATAGTAAGTTGAATCCACAGGGAAAATGAAGAGAATCAGAAATTTAAATAATAGGACTAATATAAACTTTGTAAATATATACTTGCTCTTTTCTGTTCTCTTAGCTTCTCTAAAAGACATACTTTATAGAAAACCATAACTATAACAATGTATTGATAGGTTTGTAGCATATATAAACATACTATATGTAACAATAGCACCAAATAGTGCTTAGGGAGTAGAACTTTATAGGTGTAATATTTCTATATCTCACTGGAATTAAGAGAGCAGAAATCTGAAGTAGGTTTTGATAATTTAAGATTTATATTGTAGCACGAGAGCAAGCATTAAGAAACTATCTCAAAAATATAGATACAAAATATAGAAAATATCTCAAAATTATAGATTAAAAGTCAGTTAAAAATTAACATGTTACAATAGAAAATATTCACTCAATGAAAAATAAAACAGTAAATGAGAAATAAGAAGGAAAATTACATGAAATATATAGAACACAAAATATCAGACACAGTTATTGGGTATAAAAAATAGAAAGAATAAATAAGGCCTAGTATTTGCTAGCACAATAAGGTGACTATAGTCAAAATTAATTTAAATGTACATTTTTAATAACTAAAGGAATATAATTGGATTGTTTTAACACAAGAAATAAATGCTTGAAGTAATGGAGACCCCATTTACCCTGATGTGATTATGATGCATTGTATGCTTGTATCAAAATATCTCATGTAACCCATAAGTAGATAGACCAACTATGTACCCACAAAAATAAAACATAAAAATAAGGCCAGGCACAGTGGCTCACACTTGTATTCCTAGCACTTTGGGAGGCTGAGGTGGGCAGATTGCTTGAGCTCAGGAGTTTGAGACCAGCCTGGGCAACACAGTGAAACCCTGCCTCTACAAAAAAATACAAAAATTAGCCATGTGTGGTGGCACACACCTGTAGTCCCAGCTTTGGGGGTTGAGGCAGGAGGATCACTTGAGCCTGGGAGGTCAAGGCTGCAGTAAGCCAAGATTGCACCACTGCACTCCAGCCTGGGTGATAAAGTGAGACTCTGAAATAAAAATAAGAAAAATATCAGACGTAAATTAAGTTATATTAATAAGTGTATAATTAGAAAATGGATTAAGCAATTCAATCAAAAGACAGAGATTGCCTGACTAGATTTTTAAAAAACAAGATCTAACTATATGATCCAACCACAGGAGACATACTGTAGATTCAAATATACAAATAGTTTACAAAAGAATGAAAAAATATACACCATATAATAGCAACCATGAGAGAGCTGGAGTAGCCACATAATAACAGATAAAATAGCCTTTAAAACAAAAATATGTTACTAGAGATAAAACAAGATATTTTACAATAATAAAGGCATCCATCCAAAAGGAAAATATTACCATTATAAACTTACAATGCACCTAGGAGAGCCCCAAAACACGTGAAGCAAAACCTGTCAACTAGACTCATTAGACATCTATAGAACTCTCCTCCATCCAGCTACAGCAGAATACATATTCTTCACAAATGCACATAGATCATTATCCAGGATAGACCATATGGTAGCCCATAAAACACGCTTCATTCACTATGCGAAAATTGAAATCATATAAAGCATGTTTTCTGAACACAGTGGAATGAAATTAGACATCAGTAACATAAGGAGACAGAAAATGCCTAAGTACGTGGAAAATAAACAACACTATTAAATGGTTAATGAGTCAAAGGAGAAACCATGCAAATTAGAAAATAGTTCAGGGTGAATAAAAACAAAAACATGACATACCAAAACTTATGTGACATAACTAAAGCCAGGCTTAAAGGGAAATTGTAACTGTAAATGCCTATATTCATAAAGAAGAAAAATACCAGATCAATAACCTAAGCCTCCACCTTAAGAAGCAGAAAAAGAAGATCAAACCAAACTCAAAGCAAGCAGATAGGAAGATATAATAAATATTAGAGCCCAATCAAATCAAATAAAGACAAAAAACTGCAGAGAAAAATCAATGAGACAAAAGTTCGCCCTTTGGAAGTTCAACAAAATTGACAAACCTTTAACTAGACTGACTTTAAAAAAGGAGAAAAGACTTGGATTAGTAGAGTCAGGAATAAAAGAAACAACATTACCAATGACATTACCAAAATAAAATGGATTATAGGTGAATATTATGAACAACGTATGCCAACAAATTAGATCATTTCGATGAGATAGACAAACTCCTAGAAAGATACAATCTATAAAAACTGACACAAGAAGAAATGGTAAATACCAGTAGACCTATAACAGGTAAAGAGATAGAATTAGTAATCAAAAAAAGTTCTCAAAAGGAAAAGTTTATGACAAGGTTATTTTGCTGGTGAATTCAACCAAATAATTAAAGAATTAATATCAATACAATTTTATTATCACCCATCTCCTTTGTACTGTTATTGTCAAATATATTATATTTCTACATGTTATAGACCCAAGAATACAAATACACACACACACACACACAGAGACACTCTTCCAAAAAATAAGAGTAGGAAACACTTCCCAATTCATTCAATGAGATCAGTGTTATCCTAATACCAAAACCAGACAAAAGCATGACAGGAAAAGAAAGCAATCTATCAATGTACCTTATAAATTGCTTATAAAAATCTCCCTCCCAAAAAGTACTATCAAATCAAACCTAGCAATGTATAAAAATTATTATACACCATGACCAAGTGAGATTTATCCCCACAATGCAAGTTGGCATAGCATCCAAATTCAATTAGGATAATACATCACATTAATAAAATATAGGACAAAAGCACATGATTATCTCAATAGATACATATGATATTGTGATAGAATAAGGAACATATATTTGGTCTTCATCTTCTGTTCCTGGCACAGAGCTCCTAAAATCTTTGGAATTTCCTTAGTGATAGGAGTAAAAATAAAACTTTGCTATTTATAATAAGCCCCTTTCAACTATACCTGAATTGATGCTAATGAGGAGACCCTTGGAGGAGCAGGGCTGGTTGCTAGAGGAACTAACCATGTGATTAGAAGGTTTTAGCCCCAACTGTAGCCTCTGGGGAGGGAAGTGGGGGTGAAATTTTGACTTCATCTCCAGTAGTCAATAATTAATCAATCATGCCTATGTCATGAAGCCTCCATATACACTTTTTTTTTTTTTTTTAAGACAGAGTCTTGCTCTGTCGCCCAGGCTGGAGTGCAGTGGCATGATCTTGGATCACTGCAACCTCCGCCTCCCAGGTTGAAGTGATTCTCCTGCCTCAGCCTCCCAAGTAGCTAGGATTAAAGGTGCCCACCAACACATCTGGCTAATTTTTGTATTTTCAGTAGAGACGGGGTTTCGCCATGTCAGCCAGGCTGGTCTCAAACTCCTGACCTCAGGTGATCCGCCTGCCTCAGCCTCCCAAAGTGCTGGGATTACAGGCCTGAGCCACCGCACCCAGCCGTGTTTTCTATGGTAGGTGAAATAGGCAAAGATGAATACTTCAAACGTATCTGTGGTAATAGTAACACAAAAGACCAAAGTAATAGTAAGAAAACCGCCATGAGGCCGGGTGCGGTGGCTCACGCCTATAATCTCAGCACTTTGGGAGGCTGAGGTGGGCGGATCACCTGGGGTCAGGAGTTCAAGACCAGCCTGGTCAACATGGCAAAACCCCATCTCTACTAAAAATACAAAAATTAGCTGGGCATGGTGGTGCATGCCTGTAGTCCCAGCTACTTGGGAGGCTGAGGCGAGGAGAATCGCTTGAACCCAGGAAGTGGAGTTCGCAGTGAGCTGAGATCCTGCAACTGCACTCCAGCCTGGGTGATAGAGCGAGACTCTGTCTCAAAAAACAAAACAAAACAAAACTTTAAATGATGAGGTTTGGAAAGCTTCCAGGTAAGTGAGCACAGAAAGGTGTGGGAGGGTGGCCTTCATAAAGAGGGCACAGCGGCTCCACACTCCTTCCCACAAACCTCACCCTGTGCATTTCTTCCGTTTGTCTGTTCCTGAGTAGGCTTTCTAGTAAACCAGTAAACATAAGTGAAGCACCCTCCTTAGTTTTGGGACTCATTCTATCAAAATTATTAAACATGAGGAGGGGATCATGGGAACTGTCAATTTCTAGCTCATTGGTCAGACGTCTGAGTGACAACCTGGACTTGAGACTGGCCTCTGAATTGGGGACAGTCTTGTGGAGGCGATCCCTTAACCTGTGAGGTCTGTGCTAACTTTGAGTAATTAGTGTCATCATTGAATTGTAGGACACCTGTTGGTAACTGGCGCACTGGAGAATGGCTTAGTGTAGCAAAACCTCCACATATTTGGTGTCAGAAGCGTGGGTGTAGAAGACACAGTTTTTTCTTTTAACACAGAAAAAGCATATGACAAAATCAAATGCTTTCATGATAAAAATACTAAACAAACTAGGGATAGAAGGAAACGTCTTCAACCTAATAAAGGGCATCTAAAAACCCACAGCTCTGGGCCAGGCGCGGTAGCTCATTCCTGTAATCCCAGCATTTTGGGAGGCTGAGTTGGGCGGATCACCTGAGGTCAGGAGTTCAAGACCAGCCTGGCTAATATGGTGAAACCCCGTCTCTACTAAAAAATACCAAAATTGGCCAGGCATGGTGGCACACACCTGTAATCCCAGCTACTTAGGAGGCTGAGGCAGGGAGAACTGCTTGAATCTGGGAGGCAGAGGTTGCATGAGCCGAGATCACGCCACTGCCCTCCAGGGATGTCCACTCTAGCCATTTCTACTTAATATTTTACCAGAAGTTCTAGCCAAGGCAACTAGACAAGAAAAGAAATACAGTCATGGATCACATAGCAATGTGTCAGTCAACAACAGGCCCCGTGTATAACAGGCCCACGTCCTGACTCATAGGTGGCCATCTTTTTGCCATGTCCCAACATGGCAGAAGGGGCCGGGGATCTTCCCAAGGTCTGTTTGATAAGGGCACTAATCCCATTATGAGGGCTCCATTCTTATAACCTAATTTCCTATTAAAGCCTCCACCTAGTCATATTATTATGTTAGAGATTAGGATTTTAATATCTGAATTTGGAGGACACACAAACATTCAGACTACAGCAGATGCCATTGCAGGCTTTTGAGCAGGAGCCTGCCTGATACTATTTTTTTTTCTTTCTTTCTTTCTTTTTTTTTTTTTTTGAAACAGAGTCTCTTGATGGCTTATTAGGACTCTTGTTGTGTGTGTGACAGGGTCTCACTCTTTTGCCCAGGCTGGAGTACAGTGGGGAGATTTCGGCTCACTGCAACCTCCACCTTCCAGGTTCAAGCGATTCTCCTTGCCTCAGCTTCCCAAGTAGCTGGGATTACAGGCGACTGCCACTACACCTGGCTAATTTTTTTTTTATTTTTAGTAGAGACAGGGTTTCACTATGTTGGCCAGGCTGGTCTCAAACCCCTGACTTTGTGATCCGCCCACCTCAGCCTCCCAAAGTGCTGGAATTACAGGCATGAGCCACCATGCCCGGCCCTATTAAGATTTTTAACAACATCACTCTGCCACTGTGCAGGGAAGGCAAGGTTAGATCAGGGGAGACCAGTTAAGAGGCTGTTGCAATAACCATCGTAAGATGGTGGTGGGAGCGATGGAGGCAGCAAGCAGTGGGTGGATCCTGGATTTATTCTGAATCTAGAGCCAAATATTTGATGCTGAATGTAACGTGGAGTATGAGAGAAAGCAGAGGTTTAAGGGAAACACAAAGGTTTTGGCTGAGTAAATGGATAACAGAGTTGCCATTACCTGAAATGGGAAAATCTGTTGCAGGAGCAAGTATGAGAGAAGATAGGAACTTGGCTTTAAATATCGAGAACATGAGATGTCTCATAGGCTTCCAAGTGGAAATGTTGCATAAGAAGTTAGATAAATAAGCTAGAAGTTCAGGGGAGAGATCCAGGTTGCCAATGTAAATTTCAGGTGCCACTGAAAGCTCTGAAATGAATGTGATCATCAACCGAGTACGTACGTGTGCGTGTGTGTGTGCGTCCTTATTTCAACATATAAGTAAGTTTCTTGAAAACAATGCCTGTTTGCCTGTGTTTCATAAGAACCGTATATACAACAAGGCAACAAATGTCATGATATGTATTACCCATATCTGTTACCCTGCTACTTGTTAAGCACAGACCTCAACAAAATCAGAAAGCATAACACAAGTTCATCAGCAGAGAATTTGAGAACGGCAGGATTATTTTAAACTCTACACAGACACACGGCAAACAGAGCAAGTTTAGCTGTGCTTGTAACCTAGTAGGCATTTAACTACACTTGACTTGTACTAAGTAATTTGTCAGTGAAATGGGAAAGACAGTCTCTAGCCTTCACACTACCAGTTACTTGTATGACTATGAACAAATCATTTCTCCTCTCTGAACCTTTCTTTCTTTGTATGTAAAAGTAAGCGAGTGGAATTAGATGACCCTCAACTCTCCCTCTCTTAATAGTCAGCAACTAAAATCTTTTCTAAAATAAACCTTTCCTGAAACCTGCTTGTTTTACAGCTGTATGGCTCCCCCAAGTGGCCAATGAAATGAATGTAACTGAAATGAATGCCTTGTGTTTTATGCAGTGGTTATTAATAATTGAGTTCATTTATTGATCGTCAAGTGTCAGACACTGTAGTAAGCATTTCGGGTGCATTTTCTCATTAAATTCTCACCAAAACACTATAAGACAGTTACTGTGTGTATATCCTCATCTGTAAGAAATTGAGACATAGGATTCCACGTAGCAACAGGAAATGATGATCCGGGATTGAAACCTAGGCAGTCTAAATCCAGAATGTGAACTCTTAACAACTAAGCTGTCCAGTATAAGTCACTGTTCAGGGGTAAGAATGGATGAACAGCCAAGGCTGGAGAAGCTTTTGGGGTATTGGCCCTTGACTTGGAGAGGTTATGAATGGCTACCTGCCTGTGGAGAGACTTGGCTTGCTGTCTTCTCACTTCCTGAGGTCAGAAAGGATTTCAGAAGCCAATCAAGGTCCCCTTGAAAAAACATTGCTATCCATGCTGTCCAGGCCCCCAGTGCTATAGGAAAGAAGGCAGGCTTCTAAAATCCATCAGGACTGGAAGAAGCATCTTCTACTCAGGCAGTTTCCTTAGATCAACATCTTCAATAGCACAATTAGAAACTGCATAGAAATTGACTTGCCTTGCTTTGCTTGTTTGCCTCCAGGTAGTTTAGGGGAGCCTTTTGGTTTTAAGATTTAGTAAAGTGACCAAGATAAGCAACTAATAATTAGCTGAGCCTGTGGAATCCAGGTTTTCTGGACCCGTATCCCGTTCTTTTTCCTCTTTCACCTGCTATTTTTAAAAATAATTTTCTAACTTCAGTAAAATTTACCCTTCCCGCTGTACATTTCTATGAGATTTGACAAAGCATAGCCATTTCTTCAACTTTTGAGTTCTTTCCCCAATCCACCCGCTGTAGTTAACTTTTCAGCACCCTCAGGGAGTGTGGCCTCTTGTATTCTGCCTGGAGTTTTTAGTTGTTGTTAATGGGAGAGATAGTTGAAGTGGGCTTCCTGCATCTCTGCCAGCCCCGGAGCCCTCTAGATAGTTTTAACATTTTGGAAAGAACAATCTGTTTGTATAGTAGTTGGGCTTAGTATGTAAGGAAGAGAGAACTTTCCTTACTGGCTGGGGAGCAGGTCATGGATTGGTCCATGAGGGGGTCCCAATGAGAAGGAAACAGGAACCAGAGCCAGGTAGCCCCAGGGCTCAGACTGAACCTTCAGGGATGCTCAGATCTAAGGCCTTCAGCAAAGGTTGCCTGGGTGGTTGAGGGAATTTCACTCTATGCTTCCAGGCCTGTAGCCTGTCCGTTTCTCTTCCTACACGAATGGGCTTTCCTTTCTACAAACATTCTCCACCGTGTAGCTTCTGCTCACAAATGGCTTCTGTTCCCTTGGAATTTGACTTATGTGTGACTTACACATCATGCTTCCCCTACGCAGGCGTTCCGTATTTCCATTTTCTTTCAGCCTCCGTTCCCACCGCCACCTACTTATCTCAATATTTCCCAGTTCAAATTATTGACAAAGAATAAATAATTTGTCCACTCATCGTTTTCCATCAGCCCTGTCATAGCCTTGCCTATGGCTCAATTAATTCTCCATGGTCCAATAAGTTACGACCAGCAGGAGAGGGTAGAAGGTATTGTCACCTGTTACTCTGTGGAGGCCTGAGGTTGTTCCTGTCATCGCCCTATCTAGAATAATTAGAACTGCCAAGGTTCTTCCTCTACTATTTTGGTTGTTGTTGTTGTTGTTCTCTAACAGCTTTTTCTCATAATTTTTTATTGTGGCAAAATATGCGTATCATGACATTCACATATATTTAAGTGTACAGTTCAGTGATATTAAATACACGGGCGAGGCCGGGCGTGGTGGCTCACTCCTGTAATCAGCACTTTGGGAGGCTGAAGTGGGAGGATGGCTTGAGCCCAGGAGTTTGAGACTAGCCTGAGCGACATAGGGAGACTTCATCGCTACAAAAAATTTAAAAATTAGTTAGATGTGGTGGTGTGTGCCTGTAGTCCCAGCTGCTTGGGAAGCTGAAGTGGGAGGATCACTTGAGCCCAGAAGGTCGAGGCTGCAGTGAGCTGTGATTGCGACTGCGCCGCTGCACTCCAGACTGAGCGACAGAGTGAGACCTTGTGTATAAATAAACAAACAAACAGGCATACCTCAGAGATATTGTGGGTTTGGCTCCAGACGACCACAATAAAGCCAAGCCAATATTGCAATAAAGTGAGCCACACAAATTTTTTGGTTTCCCAGTGCATGTAAAAGTTTTGTTTACAGATTCTGGTTTTTTTTTTTTTTTAGACAGTTTCACTCTTGTTGCTCAGGCTGGAGTGCAATGGAGCAATCTTGGCTCACTGCGACCTCTGCCTTCCGGGTTCAAGCCATTCGCCTGCCTCAGCCTCCCAAGTAGTTGGGATTACAGGCATGCACTACCATGCCAGCTAATTTTGTATTTTTAGCAGAGATAGGGTTTCACCATGTTGGCCAGGCTGGTCTCAAACTCCTGACCTCAGATGATCCACCCACCTCAGCCTCCTGAAATGCTGGGATTACAGGCCTGAGCCACTGGGCCCGGCCTGTTTACAGATTCTGACGGTGCAATTGTTGTCTAGGTGGGGAGACAGATCCCTGGTGCTTCCTACTCCTTCATCTTCTCAGACTTCTCCTCTCTAGAATCTTTTAAAAATTTTTACTGTGAAATATTTCAGATAAATAAGCATATATAAAAGATATATGTACGGTTTTTCAAATAAAGCAAACATCACTGTACCCACCACCATCTGGCTTAAGAAACAGACTTGGTCAGACACGGTGGCTCACATCTGTAATCCTAGCACTTTGGGAGGCTAAGGACTGTGGACTACTTGAGCCCAGGAGTTCAAGGCCAGACTAGGTAACATGGCGAAACCCCATCTCTACTAAAAATACAAAAACTAGCTGAGTGTAGTAGCACACCTGTAGTCCCAGCCACTTGGGAGGCTGAGGTCAGAGCATCGCTTGAGCCTGGGAGGCAGAGGTTGCACTCCAGCCTGGGCGATAGGGGGAGACCCCATCTCAAAAACACAAGCAAACAAAAAACAAGAAACAGACTTAATACTCTAATACTCTCTTAGAGGCAAGCTCCTCTATGCCCCCTCTCTTCCTTTCTCTCCAGAGAAGACCAGCATCTTATATTTTGAGTTAATCATTCTTTTGCTTTTTATGAATTTTAATATCTTTAAATGTATTCCTAAAATATATTTTAGTTTTGCCTGATTTTGAACTTTATATAAATGGATTCAAAGCTTATATAGCCTTCTATGACCTGCTTCCTATATTCAACGTTGCTCTTTGGAGGTTCATCCATGTTGATGTGTGGAGGGATTTTTTTTTTCATTTTTAATTCCTTGCAACATTCTGTATGTATATATCTGTATATATGTCTATATATGTATAATTACACATTTGTTAATATTCTATAATATATGTATAATTATACACATATAGATGCCCAATTATACATCCATTCCACTGTTAGTAGACATTTTAGTATTTCTGGGTTTTGTTTTTATAAGCAATATAGCCATTTGTACATACTGCCCATATATTGGCAAGAGTTTCTCTGGCGTACATACTTAGGGCAGGTTTCTGGGTCATGAAGTATTATTATTCTCAGACTTATTCGATTACAACATTTTCCCCCCAAAGTATTTATATCGATTGACTCTCCCAACAATAGGAGATGAGAGTTCTCACAGTTCCACATCCTTCCCAACTTTGGTTTTGCCCAGCTTTTTGAGTATTTTCAAATAGTTGAGTATGAAAATGGTATCTACAATTTGCCTGTCAATAAGAACAAGCTTCTTTTCATACGCTATTAGTCTCCTGTTAAAATGCCTATAGATGGGCCAGGTGCAGTGGCTCACGCTTGTAATCCCAGCAAGGCCGAGGCAGGCAGATCACTCCTGAGGTGGGTGGATCACTTCCGAGGTCAGGAGTTCAAGGCCAGCCTGGCCAATATGGTGAAACCCCGTCTCTACTAAAAATACAAAAATTAGCCGGGCGTGGTGGCACATACCTGTAATTCCAGCTACTCAGGAGGCTGAGGCAGGAGAATCACTTGAACCCAGGAGGCAGAAGTTGCGGTGAGCTGAGATCACACCACTGCACTCCAGCCTGGGTGTCTTAAAGAAAGAAAAGAAAATGCCTATAAATGTTTTTACACTTTTTTTACTGATTTGTTTCTATTTCATTTATTGATTCACAGGAGTTTTTTTATATATATATTTTAGATGTCCCAAGCCTTCAAGATAATATTTTCTGTTGTCTTCTAAAGTTTTAAAATGTTGCCATTCACATTTTCATTCTAAATCTATATGTAATCGATACTCGTATATGCTATAAAATTAGGTCTCTAAGGTCACTTTTTTTTTCCATTTGAAAGACTTATTGGCACAGAACCATTAATTTACCTTTCTACACAGAGAATTTCCACTCAGCCAAAAACCAAGTTTTTTATGCATGCTTGAGTTTATTTCTGTGGTTCTATTCAATTTCATTAAAAAAATGACTCACAGGGCCGGGCACGGTGGCTCATGCCTGTAATCCCAGCGCTTTGAGAGGCTGAGGCAGGCGGATCACGGGGTCAGGAGATCGAGACCATCCTGGCTAACACGGTGAAACCCTATCTCTATTAAAACTACAAAAATTAGTCGGGCATGGTGGTGGGCACCTGTAGTCCCAGCTGCTCGGGAGGCTGAGGCAGGAGAGTGTCTTGAACCCGGGAGGCGGAGCTTGTAGTGAGCTGAGATTGTGCCACTGCATGCCAGCCTAGGCGACAGAGCAAGACTCCGTCTCAAAAAAAAAAAAAAAAAGTCACAGCATGTCCCACTCTTATTCTATTATCTGAAAAATTGGGGAAAATTTGAAATTGTCTGTTCTATTGTATTTGGTAGAACTACCACTAAAACCAAGCATTAAGGTATGGTATGTTTTTTAATATTTTAAAATTATGTTTCATTGACTTTAATAATTGTAGAACTAATGTTTTCTATTTATTCTTGAGTAAGTTTTGGTAAACTATAGTTCTCTATTTGTTTTTTTTTTTATTTCCACTAAGTTTGCAAGTTTATCAGCATACATTTTTTCCCTAACATTCCACTGTTTAGTCTCTGCAGCAAGTCTAGTTACAGACCCCTATTCAATCCTAGTGTGGTTTGCACCTTTTCTTTCTTTACATAGAAATAGAAATCTTACCAATGGTTTATCCTTTCATTACCCCTTCCAGATAAATACGTTTTTTTCTTGATTGATCCTCCCTATTAAATTTTGTCATTGGATTCTCCCTCATTTATTCCTGTGATTAATAATTTCCTTCTGGCCAGGCGCGGTGGCTCTCACCTGTAATCCCAGCGCTTCGGGAGGCCGAGGCGGACGGATCACGAGGTCAGGAGATCGAGACCATCCTGGCCACATGATGAAACCCCGTCTCTACTAAAAATACAAAAATTAGCTGGGTGTGGTGGTGGGCACCTGTAATCTCAGCTACTCAGGAGGCTGAGGAAGCAGAATTGCTTGACCATGGGAGGCAGAGGTTGCAGTGAGCCAAGATTGCACCACTGCACTCCAGCCTGGCGACAGTGAGACTCCGTCTCAAAAAATACTACTACTACTAATAATAATAACGTCCTTCTGTTTTCTTTTGTTTTACTTTTTATTCATTCATTTATTTAAAAATATTTATCAAGAGTCTATTCTTTCAATACAGGTCAGTATTATGAAGAAAGGGTACAGAGTGAGATGAGAAGGCCTACTTATTAACAGACGTGTGGCTATGTCAGGGAATCACCTTTCCTCCAAAACAATGATGCTTCCTTGTCTTAACAAGATCAAAACTATAATATCTCCTTTCTTTCACATCTACAAACCTTTTGTTGCAAGGCATAGAGCATAAATTGAACAGCGAATCAGTTTATTACAATTAATTTCTTTTCATCTTTTATCTTAGAATCAGGGGTACATGTGCAGGTTTGGTATATGGCCATTTTATGTGGTGCAAGGTTTGGGGTATGATCAAAGCCGTCATCCAGGTAGCGAGCATGGTACTCAATAGGTAGTTTTTCAGTCTTTCCCCTACTTCTTCTCTTCATGCTCTAGCAGTTTCCATTGTCTACTGGTCCCATCTTTATGTCCATATGTACCCAAGGTTTAGCTTCCACTCATAAGTAAGAACATGAAGTATTTGATTTTGTTTCTGTGTTCACTTAGGATAATGGCCTCCAGCTGCATCCATGTTGCTGCAAAAGACATAATTTGTTCCTTTTTATGGCTGTGTAGTATTCCATGGCATATATGTATGACATTGTCTCTATCCAATCCACCATTGATGGGCACCTGGGTTGATTCCTTGTCTTTGCTATTGTGAATAGTACTGCAGTGAATGTACGGGTCCGTGTGTCCTTTTGGTTAAATGATTTATTTTCCTTTGGGTATATACCCAGGAGTGGGATTGCTGTGTTGAATGGTAGCTCAACTCTTAAGTTCTTTGTCCTTCTTTCTATTTTCTTTAAATTTACTCTGCCATTAAACAAACAAAAATCAGCAAAAATATAAAAGTTCTGAATGACAAAGTAAACAAGCTTGATCTAATACCCATAGAAAATTCTGAACCTAACAATTAGAGAATGCACATTTTTCTCAAGCACTGAGAAAAAAAGTTGTTTTTTTTTTTTTTGAGACGGAATTTTGCTCCTGTTGCCCAGGCTGGAGTGCAATGGTGTGATCTCAGCTCACTGCAACCTCTGCCTTCCAGGTTCAAGCAATTCTCCTGCCTCAGCCTCCCAAGTAGCTGGGATCACAGGCATGTGCCACTATGTCCGGCTAATTTTTTCTTTTTTTTTTTTTTTTAGTAGAGATGGGGTTTCTCCATGTTGGTCAGGCTGGTCTTGAACTCCTGACCTCAGGTGATCTGCTAGCCTAGGCCTCCCA
The DNA here is from genome assembly GCF_006542625.1 of Nomascus leucogenys. Classification (NCBI taxonomy): domain Eukaryota; kingdom Metazoa; phylum Chordata; class Mammalia; order Primates; family Hylobatidae; genus Nomascus; species Nomascus leucogenys. The sequence continues at coordinate 65,762,965 of NC_044399.1, forward strand.
AAGTGCTGAGATTACAGGCGTGAGCCACCGTGCCTGGCCAGAAAATTTTTTTAATGATCATTTATTATTCCTAAAAAAGTTCAATTTCAAATAAGTACTATATGTACTAATACCTCTGACTGCAATATAATTAAGTGACAATTTAATAACAAAATATATTTGAGAATATTAAAACATAATGCTAAATAACCCCTGGAGCAAAAAATTAATCACAATTGAAATTTGAAGGAAACAAAACAGAAATATAGTGAAACCACTATATATTGAAATGTATGGTATGCTTCAATACCTATTCTTAGAAATGTATAGCCTTACATGTTTACATAAAAAAGAATAAAGGTTCAAAATTATTGGGTCTAATGTACATGTTAAGAAGTTAGAAAAATAACAACCCTGTAAACCTAAAGAAAGTAGATGATGAGGTAATAAAAATAACAGCAGAAACAAATAAAATAGAAAAGAAAAGCAAAAGGTGATTTCAAAAAAACTAACTCAGTAGACAAATCTCTGGTAAGATTAATCAATGAAAAAAAGGGAAGATGAGAAAAATATCACTAATGAAAAAAGAGAATTGATGTATTGTATTAAAAAGAAAAGTATTGGCTGGGTGCGGTGGCTCACGCCTGTAATCCCAGAACTTTGGGAGGCTGAGGTGGGCGGATCACAAGGTCAGGAGATTGAGACCATCCTGGCTAACACGGTGAAACCTCATCTCTACTAAAAATACTAAAAATACAAAAAATTAGCCGGGCGTGGTGGCATGTGCCTGTAATCCCAGCTACTCGGGAGGCTGAGGCAGAAGAATGGTGTGAACCTGGGAGGCAGAGCTTGCAGTGAGCCGAGATCATGCCACTGCACTCCAGCCTGGGTGACAGAGGAAGACTTCATCTCATAAAAAAAAAAGTATTAATATTCATATGCCAACAAATGTAACAACTTAGATGATATAGAGAAATTAACATGAAAATGAATGAAAAAGAAATTTTTTAATTTCATAAATCATCCTATAAAAAATTAAAGCAGGGCTGGATGCAGTACCTCACACCTGTGGTCCCAGAATATTTTGGGAGGCCAAAGTGGGAGGATCACTTGAGCCCAGAAGTTCAAGGCTGTAGTGAGCTATGGTGGCTAGGTATGCCACCATACGCTGCACCTTTTCAGGAACAGCACCAGAGGCTTAACACACTGTGTTGGGGGCAGGGGGATGGTACAAAGGAAGTAAACTTCACTAAACTAATCCAACCAGTTGCTAAAAATGAAACAGGCTAATAAAAAACCCCAGAGGGGAAGGATGAGTGCTGATGTTGCTACAGTATCTAAAATGTCGAATTTCCAACAAAAACTTAAAGGCATGTAAAGAATCAGAAAGTATAAACCATAAAACAGAAAAATAAAATTAAAAACAGGCAACATAAACTTCCCATGATTACAACCAGATATTAGATTTAACACAACAAGATTTCAAAATAGTCATTATAAATATGTTCATGGAACTAAGGAAAATATAACTAAAGGAGTAAAGGAAGTATGATGACAAAGTCACATCAAATAAAAGATACCAATAAAGAGAAAGTATTAAAAAGAAACAAATGCAAATTATAAAGTTGAAAAGTACAACTGAAATTTTAAAAAATTCACTAGAGAAGCTCAACTGTAGATTTGAACTGGCATAAGAAATAATTAGCAAAACTTAAGACTGATCAAACAGATTATGCAAGCCAGAAAAAGACAGAAAAAAACAGAATGAAAAATATGAACAGAGCTTCAGAGAAATGTAGGACATCATCAGTCACATGCATTTATGTAATGGGAGTAACAGAAGAAGAGGAGAGAAAGAATATGAAAGATTATTCAAAGTCATAGAAGAAATTTCCCAAATTTATTGAAAAACAATAACCTACACATCCAGGAAGCTCAATGAACACTAAACAGGATAAACACAAACAAATCTAGAAACAGATGCATCATGGTAAAAATGCTGCAATTCAAAAAAGAAATAAGGGGTTGGGGGAAGAAGGAAGGGAAGAAATCTTGAAAGCAGCAAGAAAAAAAAGGGGTCATCAATTACAAAGAAACTCCAATAAGATTAACAGCTAATGTTTTCACAGAAATTGTTGAAACCAGAATGCAATGGGATAACATATTTAAAGTGCTCAAAGGAAGAAACAAAACTGTCATCCAAGAATCCTGTATCAATAAAAGCTATCTTTTAAGAATGAGGGAGAAATAAAGACTTTCAAGGATTAAGAAAAAACTGAAGTAAAGCGTTATGGAAAACAGTATGGAGGTCCCTAAAAAAAAGTGAAAATAAAACTACCATATAATCCAGCAATTCTACTTCTGTGAATATATCCAAAGGAACTGAAATAAATATGTTGAAGGGATATGTGCAATTCCTAGTTTATTACAGAATTATTTATAATAGCCAAAATATGTAATTGTTCTGAGTGTCTATCAACAGACGGATTGATAAAGAAAATGCGGTAGGCTGGGCATGGTGGCTCACGCCTGTAATTCCAGCACTTTGGGAAGCCAAGGCAGCAGATCATGAGGTCAGGAGATCAAGACCATCCTGGCTAACATGGTGAAACCCCATCTCTATTAAAAATACAAAATTAGCTGGGCATGGTGATGCGTGCCTATAATCCTAGCTACTCTGGAGGCTGGGGCAGGAGAATCGCTTCAAGCAGGGAGTCAGACGTTGCAGTGAGCTGAGATGGTGCCTGGTGACAGAGCGAGAGTCTGTCAAAAAAGAAAGAAAGAAAGAAAGAAAGAAAGAAAGAAAGAAAGAAAGAAAGAAAGAAAGAAAAAAAGAAAGAAAGAAGGAAGGAAGGAGAAGGGAAGGGAGGAAGGAAGGAAGGAAGGAAGGAAGGAAGGAAGGAAGGAAGGAAGGAAGGAGAGAGAGAAAGAGAAAAGAAAGAAAGAAAGAAAGAAAGAAAGAAAGAAAGAAAGAAAGAAAGAAAGAAAGAAAAAAGAAAGAAGAAAGTGTGGTAGATATACAGAATGAAACACAACGCAGCCTTTAAAAAGAACAAAACTGTCACTTGAGACAACATGGGTGAACCTCAAGTACATTAGGCTACGTGAAACATGGCAGGCACAGAAAGACAAATACTGCATGATCTCACTTATATAAGGAATCTAAAAAAAATTAATTCATAGAAGTGGAGTGGAAAATGTTTAGCAGAGGTCAGGGAGATGTGAGGAAATGGGGAGTTATTAGTTAAAGTGTACAACATTTTAGTTAGGAGGAATAAAAATTACTTTTTTAATAAAACAGCCTCTAGAAATGGTTCTGACAGCAAAGAGTAAATGAAGAATCGTCTATTCAAGAAAATCTGCAAAATTTCTGTAAGAAAGATGACAGTCTGTTATTCAACAATTAAATATACATTTATCTCAAATGCACATAAAATATTATCTAGGGTAGACCATATACAAAGCCATAAAACATTTTAATACATGTAAAAGGACAGAAATAACACAAGGAATATTCTTTGAATACAAAGGAAACAAATTATAAATTGATAACCTGAAAAAAATTGAGAAACTTACAAATATGTGAAAATAAAATAACATACTCCTAAATAACCAATAGGTCAAAGAAGAAATAAAAATGGAAATCATAAAATACATTGAGATGATAAAAATGAAGACACAATTTATGGGATACAGCCAAAGCAATACATAGAGAAAAGTTTATAGCTGTAACTACCTATATGAAGATCTCAAATCAATAACCTAATCTTGTATATTAAGACCCTAGGAGATGAGCAAACTGAACCTAAAGCAAGTGAAGGTGTGAAAATAATTAAGATCAGGGCAGGAATAAACGAAATAGAGAACTGACAAACAACGGAGATAAATCAATAAAATAAAAAACTTGTTCTTGGAAAACAAACTTGGCTAAACCGACCCCAATAAAAATACAAAAAACTCCAATTTCTAGAATCAGGAATGAAAGAGGGTATAGGACTATAAACCTAAAACAATAAAAAGGATTAGAAAGGAATACTAATTAATGATTATATGCCAAAAAATGAGATAACTTAAAAAAATCCCAGGAAGACACAAAATACCAAAATTAATATAAGAAGAAATAGACAATCTGAATAGACCTTTAACACCTAGAAAGACTGAGTTAGTAGTTTTAAAATTACTCACAAAGAAAATATCAGGCCCACAGGGCTTCACCTATAATTTCTACCAAATATTTAAATAAGAATTAATACCAATTCTTTATTTCACAAACTCTTCTGAAAATCGAAGAGGAGAAAACACTTCCCAAATTATTTTAGAATAAAATGACAAAACCAGACAGAGACATCACAAGAAAATAAAACTATTTATCTCTTAAGAATACGTACACAAAAATTTTTGACAAAATGCTAACAAATCAAATACAGCAACATATAAGAATTACACACCATGACTAACTAGGATTTATCCCAGGAATGTAAGTTATTTCAGTATCTGAAAATCAGTTAATGTCATACATATCAATAGAATAAAGATCACACAATCATGCCAATGGATGCAAAAAGAGCATTTGACAAAATCCAGCATGCCTTTATGGTATTAAAAAAAAAAAAAAAAAAAAAAAACCATGACCGGGCACGGTGGCGCACACCTGTAATCCCATCACTTTGGGAGGCCGAAGTGGGTAGATCACCTGAGTTCAGGAGTTTGAGACCAGCCTGACCAACATGGAGAAACCCCATCTCTACTAAAACATTTACCAGAGATTTTATCCAGAGAAATTTGGCAAGAAAAATATATAAAAGGCATCTGAATAGGAAAGGAAGGCCAGATGCAATGGCTCATGCCTGTAATTTCAGCACTTTGGGAGGCCAAGGTGAGCAGATCACTTGAGGTTGGGAGTTTGAGAACAGCTTGGCTGACATGGTGAAACCCCATCTCTACCAAAAAACACAAAAATTTGCTGGGCATGGTGGCGTGCACCTTGAGTCCCAGATACTCAGGAGGCTGAGGTGGGAGAATCACTTGAACCTAGGAGACAGAGGTTGCAGTGAGCCAAGATGGTACCAATGCACTCTAGTCAGTGCCATTCAAGATGGCACCAGTGCACTCTATGTCTAGCTAGACTTTGTCTCAAAAAAAAAAAAAAAAAACCCAGATAGGAAGGGAAGAAGTAAACTATCTTGTATATAGAAAATATGAATTAATCTACTTTTTTAAAAAAGAATTTGAATTAATAAATGAACTCAGCAAGGTTGCAAGATATAGTATCTATATAAAAATCAATTGTATTTCTATACATTTGCAGTGAACATCTGAAAATGAAATTAAGAAAACAATTCTGGGCCAGGCACAGTGGCTCACACCTGTAATCCCAACACTCTGGGAGGCCGAGGATGGAGAATCACTTGAGGCCAGGAGTTCAAGACCAGCCTGAGCAACATGGCAAAACCCCGTCTCTACAAAAAATAAAAAAAAAAATTAGTCAGGTGTAGTGGTGCATGCCTATAGTCCCAGCTACTCAGGAGGCTGAGGCAGGAGGATCTATTGAGCCCAGGTAAGAGAAGGCTGCAGTGAGCTGATTGTGCCACTGCACTCCAGCCTGGGTGACAGAGTGATACTGTGAGGAAGGAAGGAAGGGAGGAAGGCAGGAAGGCAGGAAGGCAGGAAGGAAGGAAGGACCTAATAATTCTGTTTATAATAGCATCAAAAAATAAAACAAGGCCAGATGCGGTGGCTCATGCCTGTAATCCCAGCACTTTGGGAGATCGAGGTAGGAGGATCATTTGAGGCCAGGAGTTCAAGACCAGCCTGGCCAACATGGTGAAACCCCATTTCTACTAAAAATACAAAAAAATAGCCAGGCATTGTGGTGCATGACTGCAATTCCAGCTACTTGGGAGGATGAGGCACAAGAATTGCTTGAGCCTAGGAGGTGGAGGTTGCAGTGAGCCAAGATCATGCCACTGCATTCCAGCCTGGGTGAGAGAACAAGTCTCTGTCTCAATAAAATAAATGAAATAATAAAATAAAAAATAAATAAAATAAAATATTTAGGAATACATTCAACCAAAAAAGTGCAAATCTTATACCCTAAAAACTATAAAATATTGTTGAAAGCAATTAAAGAAGACCTAAATAAATGGAAAAACATCCCATGTTTATGAATTAGAAGACTTAACATTGTTAAAATGATAAACTGATACCTAAACTGATCTAAAGAATGAACACACTCCCTCTAAGAATCTCAGCTGACTTCTTTGTATAAATTGAAAATTTTATCCTAAAATCTGTATAAAATTGCAAGTGATCTAGATTAGCCAAAGGATATGATGTGTGTCCCATCCAAATATGTTGAAATGAGATCTCCAGTATTGGAGGTGGGGCCTAGTGGGATGTGTTAGCTCATGGGGCAGATCCCTCATGAATGGCTTAGCACTATCCCCTTGGTGATAAATGTGCTCTTGCTCTGAGTTCACATGAGATCTGGTTGTTTAAAAGAGTCTGGGACCTCTCCCACTCTCTCTCTCTCTCTCTCTCTCTCTCTCTCTCTCTCTTGCTCCTGCTCTTGCCATGTGACATGCTGGCTCTCCATCACCTTCCACCAAGATTCTTAGCTTCCTGAGGCCTCACCAGAAGCAGATGCTGATATACTTCATCTACAGCCTACAGAACTGTGAGCAAATTAAACTTTTCTTTATAAGTTTTATAAAGAAGTTTTATTAACCTTTTCTTTATAAATTACTCACCTTCAGGTATTTATTTATTTATAGAAACACAAGAATGAATTAATACAGATAATTGGTACCAAGGAGTGGGGCATTGCTACAAAGATACCTGAAAATGTGGAAGTGGCTTTGCAACTTGGTAATAGGCAGAAGTGGAAGAGTTTGGAGAAGATGATAGAAAGATGAGGGAAAGTTTGCAATTTCTTAGAGACTGGTTAAATTATTGTGATTAAAATGCTAATAAAAATATGGACAGTGATGTCCAGGCTGATGAGATGGAAATGAGGAAATAACTCCAGTTATTGGAGTTATGCCCTATCAACTGGAGTTACCCATGTTATGACCTAGCAAAGAACTCGGCTGCATTGTGTTCATGTTTTAGAGATCTGTGGAAATTTGAAATTAAGAGTGATGATTCAGAATATCATAGAAGAAATTTCTAAGCAGCAAAGTGTTTAAGAAGTGGTATGGCTGTTTCTAACAACCTATTATCATATGTGGGAGCAAAGGAATGACTTAAAGTTGCAACTTACATTTAAAAGGGAAGCAGTGTCAACATTTAGAAATTTTGCAGCCTGGCCTTATGGTAGAGAAACAATCCAAGCAGGCTGTGGAGAAACCAGTTGCTAGAGACATTAGCATGACTAAAAGGGAGCAAACTGCTAATGTCCAAGACAATGGGGAAATAGTCTCAAAGGCATTTCAGAGAGCTTCAAGGCAGCCCCTCCCATCACAAGCCCAAAGGCCTAGGAGGAAAAAATAGTTTCAAGGTTCAGGACTGGGACTCTGCTGCTCTGCATTACCTCTAGAGGCTGCTCCCCATAACCCTGCTGCTACAGCTCCAGCTGTGGCTCAAAGGACTTCAGGTATACCTTGGGCTCCCACTTCAGAGTATGCAAGCCATAAGCCTTGGAAGCTTCCATGTGGTGTTAAGCCTGTAGAAATACAGAATGCAGGAATGAAGGAAATCTTGGTTTGGCATCTGCCAACTAGATCTCAGAGGATGTATGGAAAAGCCTGGGTGCCCAGACAGAAGCCTGCTACAGGGTTGGAGCCCCCATAGAGAAACTCCAGGGCAATGCCGAGGGGAAATGTGGGGTTGGAGCCCCCTACACAGAGTCCATACTAGTGGAGCTGTGGGAAGGGTCCACCACCCTCTAGACCCCAGAATGGTAGGTCCACTTGCAGCTTGCACCCTGAGCCCAGAAAAGCTGCAGGCACTCAACTCTAACCCATGAGAGCAGTCACATGGGCTGTGCCCAGGAAAGCCACAGGGATGAAGCTACCCAAGGCCTTGGGAGCGCACCCCTTGCACCAGGATGCAAGATACAGAGTTAAGAATTATGCTGGAGCTTTAAGATTTAATGCCTGCCCTGCTGGGTTTCAGACTTGCATGGGGCCTTTTACCCTCTTCTTTTGGCCAATTTCTCCCTTTTGGAATGGGAATGTTTACTCAATGCCTGTACACCACTATTGTATCTTGGAAGTAAATAATTTGGTTTTGACTTTACAGGCTCATAGATGGAAGAAACTTGACTTCAGTTTCAGATGAGACTTTGGACTTTAAACTTTTGAGTGAGTTGATGCTAGAATGCGTTAAGATTTTGAAGAACTTTGGGGAAGGAATGATTGTATTTTCCAATGTGAAAAGGATGTGAGATCTAGGGGGAGCAGGGGAAAAACATATGGTTTGGATGTGTGCCTCCTCCAAACTTCATGTTGAAATGTGATCTCTAATATTGGAGGTGGGGCCTAGTGGGTGGTATTCGATCATGGGGGTAGATCCCTCATGAATGGATGGCATGGCACCATCCTCTTTGTGATAAATGGGCTCTTACTCTGAGTTCACATGACATCTGGCTATTTTTAAAAGTCTAGGACCTTCCCCCTTTGTCTCTTGCTCTCCCCTTGCCATGGAACGTGCTGGCTCCCTGCTCCCTGTCACCTTCTGCCAAGATTATAAGCTTCTTAAAGCCTCACCAGAAGCAGATGCTGGCACTGTGCTTCCTTTATGTTCAGCCTGCAGAACCTTGAGCCAATTAAACCTCTTTTCTTTATAAATTACCCAGCCTCAAGTATCTCTTTATAGCAACATAAGATGGACCAATACACTAAATAATCCTGAAAAAGAACAAAGGGGATGACTCATACTTCCCAATTTCAAAACCTACTGCAAAACAATGATAATCAAGACAATGTGGTACTAGTACAAGGGCTGATATATCAATAAATGGAGTAAACTTGAGAGTCCACAGATAAATCCATGCAACTATGGCCTACTGATTTTCAGCAAAGTGCCAAGACTGATCAGTGGGGAAAGAACAACTGGATAGCTACATAAAAAAGAATGAAATTGGTCTCTTATTTTACATCAAATACAAAGGTAACTCAAAATGAGTCAAGGATATAAGTGTAAGAGTTTTGCTCTTTATAGTTTTAGACTATGAAACTCTTAGGGAGAACAAAAAAAGTGAAGAAATCAAAATCCTCTACTGCTAGTGAGAATGTGAAATGGTACAGCTGCTTTAGAAAACAGTCTGCCAGTTCCTCACATGGTTGCACATAGTGTTAACATATGGCCCAGAAAATCCACTTCTAGGAATATTCATAAGAAATGAAAACATACATCCACACCGAAATCCACACATAAATATTCATAGCAGCATTATTCATAATAGCCAAAAGGTGGAAACAACACCACAAATGTTAAGCAACAAATAAATGGATTAACAAAGTGGTATATTCATATAATGGAATATTATTTAGTCATACCCATATTTGTACAATGGAATATTATGTAGTCATAAAAACAAATGAAGTACTAATATATGGTACTTACATGAACTCTGAAAATCCATTAAGAAGCCAAACATAAAAGTCCACGTATTATCTAATCCCATTTGCGTGAAAGTCCAGACCAGAGAAATCTATAGAGGGAAAGTAGATTAGTGGTTACTTAGGACTGGGCAGGGTTAGAGTAAGAGAGAGCTTGTCAGAGTATGGGCATTTTTTGAGGTAATTAAAACATTCTAAAATTGACTGTGGCAATGGTGGCACATATCTTTGAATATACTAAAAACTATTAAATCGTACACATTAAATGGCTGACTTATGTGGTATGTGGATTATAGTTCAATAGAGCTATTTTTAAAATACATATGGAGGAAAAGAGTGTCAAGAATAACCAAGATACCTGTTAAGAAGAGCAGAGAGAGGGGATCAGATATGAGGATTTATTATGGAGCTGTAATAAAGACAGTGTGGTATCAGTTCAGGGATAAATAAATTGGTCAATGGAATAAAACTGACAGCCTAAAAATGCATGTATGTTAGGAACATTTTCATATGATAAATATGGAATGCATGATCGATAGGAAAAGGAGAGGTTGATTGTTTAATAAATTGAGCTGGAAAAAATGATTATCACATGGAAAAAATTGAAATTGAATTCCTACCACACACCGTTTACAAAAATCAATTTCAAATGGATTTAGGGCTTAAACTCAGTAATAGCACTTTAAAACTCTCAGTATAAAATACAGGGTAAATGAGAAAGAATAGAGAACCCAGAAATAAAGCCACACACCTACAGCCATCTGATATTCAAGGAAGTCAACAAAAATAAGCAACGGGAAAAGGACTCCCTATTCAATAAATGGTGCTGGTATAACTGGCTAGCCACATGCAGAAGAATAAAACTGAACCCCTACCTTTCACCGTATACAAAAATTAACTCAAGATGGATTAAAGATTTAAATATAAGACCTCAAACTAAGAATCCTAGAAGAAAACCTAGGATATACCATTCTGGACATCGGCCTTGGGAAAGAATTTATAACTTAGTCCTCAAAAGCAATTGCAACAGAAATAAAAATCGACCAATGGGACCTAATTAAACTAAGGAGCTTCTGGACAGCAAAATAAACTGTCAATAGACTAAACAGACAACCTACAGAACAGGAGAAAATATCTGCAAACTATGCATCTGAGAAAAGTCTCATATCCAGACTCTATAAAGAACTTAAACAATTCAACAAGCAAAAAACAAATAACCCCATTAAAAAGTGGGCAAAAGACATAAACGGACACTTCTTAAGAAAAGACACACATGGCCAACAAACATATGAAAAAATGTTAAACATCACTATCATCAAAGAAATGCAAATCAAAATCACAATGAGATATCATCCCATATGAGTCAGAATGGCTATTATTAAAAAGTCAAAAAATAACAGAAGCCGGGCACGGTGGCTCATGCCTGTAATCCCAGCACTTTGGGAGGCCAAGGCAGATGGATCACGAGGTCATGAGATCGAGACCAACCCGACCAACATGGTGAAACTCCGTCTCTACTAAAAATACAAAAATTAGCTGGGCGTGGTGGTGCATGCCTGTAATCCCAGCTACTCGGGAGGCTGAGGCAGAAGAATTGCTTGAACCTGGGAAGTGGAGGTTGCAGTGAGCTGAGATCGCACCACTGCACTCCAGCCTGGTGACAGAGCGAGACTCCGTCTAAAAAAAAAAAAAAAAAACAGATGGTGATGAGGCTGTGGAGGAAAGGAAACACTTATTCACTGTTGGTGGGAATGTAAATTAGTTCAGCCACTGTAAAAAGCAGTTTGGAGATTTCTCAAAGAACTTAAAACAGAACCATTTGACCCAGCAATCCCATTACTGGGTATATACTCAAAGGAAAATAAATCTTTCCACCAAAAAGCCCTATGCACTCGTATGCTCATTACAGCATTATTCACAATAGCAAAGACATGGAATCAAACTAAATGCCCATCGAAAGTGGATTGGATAGAGAAAATGTGGTACATACTACACCATGAAATATGTCATAGCCATAAAAATAATAAAATCAGGTACTTTGCAGCAACATAGAAGCAGCTGGAGGACATTATCCTAAGCGAATTAATACAGGAACAGAAAACCAAGTACCACATGTTCTCACTTATAACTGAGAGCCAAGCATTGAGTACACATGGACATAAAGATGGGAACAGCAGGCACTGAGGACTAATGGTGAGGGCAAGGGCTGAAAAACTATCTATTGGGTACTGTGCTCACTATGTGGGTTATAGTATCGGTTATACCCTCAATCTCAGTGTCACTCAACATACCCTTGCAACAAATGTGCACATATACCCCTTGAATCTAAAATAAAAGTTGAAATTTTAAAAATTTTAAACAAATAAATAAAATATGAATTAAATATTTTTAAATCTTAGTATTAAAATCTTCTTTTATCTTTTTTTTTTTTTTTTTGAGACGGAGTTTCGCTCTTGTTGCCCAGGCTGGAGTGCAATGGTGCGATCTCAGCTCACTGCAACCTCCGCCTCCCGGGTTCAAGCAATTCTCCTGCCTCAGCCTCCCGAGTAGCTGGGATTACCAGCCCCTGCTACCAAGGCCAGCTAATTTTGTATTTTAGTAGAGACAGGGTTTCTCCATGTTGCTCAGGCTGGTCTCGAACTCCCGACCTCAGGTGACCTGCCCACCTCGGCCTTCCAAAGTGCTGGGATTACAGGCGTGAGCCACTGCACCCGGCCTTTATCTTTTAATAAGATACAAGATCTATTAATTTTTATAAGTACTAATGTCTGAATAATTGGTGTTCATAACTATTGTTCATCAAAACATATCTTAAAAACATGAAAAGAAAAGTTACTAAGAGAAGATATTTTCAATACACACCTAAGAACAATTTGGATCAATAATATATAAATGACAATAACAAATCAATAAGGGAAGGATAAGTAACTTAATGGGAAGATGAGCAGAAACTTGAGTGAGGAAACGTATCTGTCCAATGAACATACGTAGACTGCTCATTGTTAGTGATCAGGAAGTCATATCAAGATCGCAATGCTATACTATTTTAAACTGTGTCAATTGGGAAGAACTTAAAAGTCTGAAATATCAAATGTCGGGGAAGATCTGGAGAATAAATTGGTGTAACCAGTTGGGAAACCATTTGGCATTACCTTTTAAAGTTGAGCATTCTCATGCTTTATGATCCAGCAATGTGACAATATAGCAGCAGAGTTTCCTATATCAAAAGAAACTCTGACACTTGTACAGCAGGACACATGTACAAGAATGTTCATAGTAGTACAGTTCACTAGAGAAAAATCTGGAAATAACCAAAATGTTCATCAATGGGAAAGTGGATTTTTTTTTAAAAAAAAAAGAACATGTAATGAAATATTATACATCTATAAAAAACAATATGAAGCTTAGCAAAAGGTTATTAAGGGGGAAAATCCCAAAATATTATAGATATGGCTTTTTCATAAAATATAAAAATAGAACCTAAACTCAAATATATATCACATTAACAGAATCAAGAACAAAAACCATATGATTATTTCAATAGATTCTGAAAAAGTGTTTGATAAAATTCAACATTCCTTCATGATAAAAACATGCAACAAACTGGGTATATAAAAGGAACATACCTCAAAACAGTAAGAGCCATATATGACAAATCCATAGTTAATATAACAATGAATGGAGAAAATTTAAAGACTTCCTTTTAAAGTCTGGAACATGACAAGGATGCCCACTTTCACCACTTTTACTCAACATAATATTGGAAGTCCTAGATAGGGCAATTAGGCAAGTGAAAGAAATGAAGCACATCCTAATGAAAAAGGAAGAAGTCAAATCATCCTCCTTTGCAGACAACATGATCCTATATTTAGAAAAACCTAAACTAAAAAACTGTTATAGCCGACAAACTAATTCAATAAAGTTGCAGGATGCAAAATCAACATATAAAAATCAGTAGCATTTCTATACACCAACAGTGAACAACCCCGCCCCCCCCAAAAAAAACAAAAAAAAACAGCCAGGCGCATTGGCAGATGCCTGTAATCCCAGAACTTTGGGAGGCCAAGGCGCGTGGATCACTTGAGATCAGGAGTTCGAGACCAGCCTGGCTAACATGGTGAAACCCCGTCTCCATTAAAAATACAAAAATTAGTCAGTGCAGTGACACATGCCTGCAGTCCCAGCTACTGAGGAGGCTGAGGCAGGAGAATCACTTAAACCCGGGAGGTGGAAGGTACAGGGAGCCTAGATCACACCACTGCACTCCAGCCTGGGTGACAGAGGGAGACTCCATCTCAAACAAATAAATACATAAATAAAAACATAAAAAATTAAGAAAGCAATCCCTTTCTTAATTGTAAATCTTTGTAGTAAGTTTTCTTTATTGTAAATTCCATTTACAATAGATACAAAAAAATACCTTGGAATAAATTTAACTAAAGAAGTGAAAGATCTCTATAATAAAAACTATGATCAACACTGATTAAAGAAATTGAAGAGGAACCAAAAAAAAAAAAAAAAAAGAAAAGAAAAGACATCCCATGCTTATGGGTTGGAAGAATTAATATTGTTAAAATGTCCAGTCAAAACTATCTACAGATTCAATGCAACTGCTATCAAAATACCAACCACAGCAATTTCTAAAAATCCTGTAATCTGTATAGAAACACAAAAACAAAAACACAACAAATAGCCAAAGCAATCCTTAACAACAGGAACAAAGTTGAAGCCATAACACTACCAAACTTTAAAATATACCACAAAGCTATCATACCAAAAGAGCATGGTACTGGCATAAAACAGACGTGTAAACCAATGGAACAGAGTAGAAAACCCATAAATAAATCCACGCATTTATAGCCAATTCATTTTGACAAAGGTACCAAGAACATACAGTGAGGAAAGGACAGTCTCTTCAGTAAATGGTGTGGGAAAACCAGATGTCCATATGCAAAAGAATGAAACTAGACCCCTATCTCTCACCATATATAAAAATCAAATAAAAAAAGAGTAAAGACGTAAATATAAGACCTGAAGCTAAGATACTACTAGAAGAAAACATTGGGGAAGCACCTCAGAACATTAGTCTTGGCAAAGATTTTTTGGGCAAGATCTCAAAAGCACAGGCAACCAAAGCAGAAACAGGCAAATGAGATCACATCAAGCTGAAAAGCTTCGGCACAGCAAAGGAAATAATCAACAGAATGAAGAAATATTACACTGAATGGTAGAAAATATTTGCAAACAATTCCCCTGACAAGGGATAGTATCAGAATATATAAAAAATGTAAACAACTCAATAGCAAAAAACAAAACAAAACAAAAAACAAACAAAAACAAAAAAAAAACACCAAGCAACCCTATTTTTAAAATGGGCAAATGATCTGAAAAAATATGCAAAATATTTAATATCATTAATCCTAAGGGAAATGCAAATCAAAACCACAGTGAGATATCATCTCACTCCAGTTAAAATGACTACTATCAAAAAGAAAATAATGATGCTAGCTGTGGAGAAAGGGGAAGGCTCATACACTGTTGGCAGGGAGGTAAATTAGCATTGCCACTGTGGAAAACAGTATAGAGATTCCTCAAAAAACTACAAATAGAGCTACCATGTGATCCAGCAATCCCACTGCTGGATATATATTTAAAAGAAAGAAAATCAGTATCTTGAAGAGATATCTGCATTCTCATGTTTATTGCAGCATTATTCACAATAGCCAGGATATGAAATCAATGTTAGTGTCCATCAGTGGATGAATGGATGAAGAAAATGTGGTATACATACACAGTGAATATTATTCAGCCATAAAAAAATGAAATTCTGTCACTTGCAGCAACACGGATGGAACTGGAGGTATTAAGTGAAATAAGCAAAGCACAGAAGACTACTATTACATATTCTCACTCATATGCAGGAGCTTAAAAAGTTGATCTCATGAAGGTAGAGAGTAGGATAATGGTTACCAGAGGCTGGGAAGGGTGAGGTGGATGACAAAGATAGGTTGGGTAATGTGTACAAAAATACAGTTAGAAGGAAGAAGTTCTAGTGCCTGATAGCACAATAGGGTAACATACTGTATTGGGTTGTTCTTATGTTGCTCTAAAGGAATACCTGAGACTGGGTGATTCTAAAGAAGAGAGATTTAATGGGCTCACAGTTCTGCAGGCCGTACAGGAAGCATGGTGCTGGCATCTGCTTGGCTTCTGGGAAGGCTTCAGGGAGCTTTTACTCATGGTGGCAGGCAAGCAGGAGCAGGTAGGTCACATGGCCAGAGCAAGAGCAAGGTGTAGGGCCAGGGAGGTGCCACACTCTTTTAAACAACCAGATGTTGTGAGAACTTACCCACTACCAAAGGGATAATGCAAAAATCATTCATGAGGGATCTGCCCCATGATCCAAACACCTCCCACCAGGCCCCACCTCTAACATTAGGGATTATATTTCAACATGAGATTTGAGGAAACAAATACACAAACTATATCATATAGTTAACAATAATTTATTGTATATTTTTAAATAACTAGAAAAGAAGATCTGGAATGTGATGAACACAAAGAAATGATGAATATTTGGGGTGATGGATATCTTAATTACCCTGATTTGATCATTATACATTGTATGCAAATATCAAAATATCACATGTACATCATAATTACATACCTTATTATGTATCGACAACAAAATATATCCATGTATCCATTCATTCATCTATCAGGGGAGGGAGGGGGGAAAAGATATAACAAACTAATTAGGAGGAAAAGCAAGCAAACCCTTACCACCTGGATTCAGGATGATTACCTTTTGTCAGGAAAGGTGGGAAAATGAGATACTGAGTAAAATGTATGGCTAGATATAGATTATTGCTAAAGTCATAACTTCTGTTTTCACAGGAGTTCATTGCTTTATTATTGGTTAATATAATGTAATAACTAACCACATATCTAAATTAAAGCAAGAGAGGAAATAAGTCACTGGCTAGACAACTGCTTACCAACATAAAACTCGTGTTTTTATCCTTTCTTTGCTAAAATGAGAAGGGAAATTCTGTGTGTGTGTCAGGGTGGAGGTGATGGGAGTCTCCATCCCATCATTCACTGAGTTTATTATTTCAATCTTTATATTGCTCAATTCTTGAAGTTTTATTTGATCCTTTTCTTTTCTTCTAAATAGACTTGATAGTCTCCTTTTCCTGGCTCTTTCAAGCTTTCCTTTTATTTGAACATATTAAACATTCATTTTATATTCTGTATCTGATAATTCAAGTAATTCTTACTGCTTATTTGCTCTGCTAGTTTTCACTCATGGTATCTCGTGCATTTGTGACTTTTTTTTTTTTTTTTGAGATGGAGTCTCGCTCTGTTGCCCAGACTGGAGTGCAGTGGCACGATCTCAGCTCACTGCAACCTCCACCTCCCAGGTTCAAGCAATTCTCCTGCCTCAGCCTCCAGAGTAGCTGGGATTACAGGCATGCACCACCATGCCTGGCTAATATGTACCACATTTTCTTTATCCAGTCTGTCGTTGATGGGCAGTTGGATTGATTCCACGTCTTTGCTATTGTGAATAGAGCTGCAATGAACATACATGTGTATGTATCTTTATGATAGAATGATTTATATTTCACTGGGTATATACCCAGTAATGGGATTGCTGGGTCAAATGGTATTTCTGCCTCTAGGTCTTTGAGGAATCACCACACTGTCTTCCACAATGGTTAAACTAATTTACACTCCCACCAACAGTGTAACAGTTGACTTGAGATATGGCCATACTGCCCAAAGTAATTAATTCTTTTAAAATTTGTATTTTATTGTAATTTGTATTGTATTTCAAATACAAATAATTTGCCTTTATTTGTATTTTTAGTAGAGATAGGGTTCCACCATGTTGGTCAGGCTCTTCCATAGGACTGCTGCAGTTTGCTGGGGGCTTGCTCCAGACCCTAGTTGCCTCAGTTTTTCCCCATACCTGGAGGTATCACCAGTGAAGGTTATGAAACAGCAAAGATGGTAGCCTGCTCCTTCCTCTGGAAGCTCTGTCCCAATTGAACAGTGACCAGTTGTCAGCCTGAACACTCCTGTAGAAGGTGTCTGGAGACCCCTGTTGGGAGGTCTCAGCCAGTCAGGAGGAATGGGATCAGGAACTCACTTAAACCATCTGGCTGCTTTTTGGTAGAGCAGGTGTGCTGTGTTGGGGGGACTCTTCCTTGCCCAGACCACTTGGACTCTCTAAAGCCATCAGGCTGGAACAGCTGAGTTGATCAATCTGCAGAGATGGTGGCCGCCCCTCCCCCTGGATCTCCATCCCAGGAAGAGATCAGAGCTCTGTCCATATAACCCTGGCTAAAGTGGCTGAAGTTCCTGCAAGAAGGCCCCACCCAGTGAGGAGAAATGAATTGGGGTCCCACTGAAAGAAGCAGTCTGGCCACAATCTGGCAAAGCAGGTGTGCTGTATTGTGGGGGACCCTTACTCATCTGGACCATTTGGATTCTCCAAAGCCATCAGGCTGAAATGGCTGAGTCAACCAAACTGCAGAGATGGCGGCTCTCCCTCCGTTCAGGGAACATGGTCCCAACTCAGGCAGACTCCAGCCTGTTGCCATTGGTAGGCTGGAATTCCAAGCCAGTGGGTCTTAACTTGTGAGGTGCCGTGGAAGTTGGACTCACAGAATGATGCTGCTGGGCTCCTTGGATTCAGTCCCTTTCCCCGGGGTATGTACAAACGGGTCTCCCACCTTGCCAGGGATCCTGGGAAGAACGAATGTAAAACTCCTGAGTCTCTGTGTGTGTGCCTCAGTGGCCAGTCTGCCAGAACTCCACACAGCTCTGTGTATTGAACCCAAGGCCTTGGTGGTCTGGGCTCATGAGCAGGTCTCCTGATCCATGGGTTGCAGAGATCCAGGGGAGAAGCATGATTCCCCAGGCAGGGTCGCACATTCACTCATTGCTTCCCTTGGCTGGGTATTGGGGTTCCTTTGGCTCTGTGCCACTCCTGGGTGGGCCATTGCCTCACCCTTCTTTCCTCAGTTCTTCATGGGTTGTTTGCCTAGTCAGTCACAATGCGAGAACCTGGTGATTTCAGTTGAAGGGGCTGAATTCACTCACCGCTTTCATTCCTCTCCCTGAGTGCCATGGACTGCAGCTGCTTCAAACAGCCATCTTGGCCTCTCTCTGTGTTTGTGATTTTTGACTGTGAGCTATTCATTTCCCTTTGAACCTCACCTGTAGTATTCTTTGAGGCCTGAATTGAAGGAGATTTTCTCAGAAGATAATTTTTATTTGCTTCTATTGGCCACCTACATACTACCAACCTAGGTCCATTTAAGTTCTCTGGTTGAGGGTTTTGAACCACAGAGATAGTGAATTTAACCATGAACCCACATGAAAGTTGACTTGTGGTTATGGATTCTTGGAAATTTCCTCCAACATACGCCAATATGAAGGCAAAGATGTTTCAATTCATCTCCAACAGATTTTCGTTGGAGATGAATTGAACGTTTATTTTCCTATTTTAAACTTTGTATGGAGCCCTTGGGGTCTCAGCTTTATTGGAGGACTTCCTATTAGATATCCCTCAAAGCTCAAGGTTCCTAGCATTCAGCAGAAACTTACAGCATGAAAGACCTACTTGTTGGCACTTGGTTAGGCAAGTTTCAAAGAAAGGCCCTGACATCTTCAGAAACAAAAGTTGATCCTAGCAAATTTTTTTTTCTGTCCTCAATTGAAGCAACTCTTCATGCTTTGGAAATGGATTTACTTTCTAGAAAAAAGTAAAAGCAGGTTAGAATTCAGAGTCCCTGCTTCTATTTATGTGGGAGCTTGACAGATTCCTTATTTTTTGCCAGCTCAGAAAAGCATTTAAAAATAAATATTTTTATTTTGTAATTGCCAGTGTAGTTACTCCAATTGGGAGTATAATTAATACTATATAACCTAGCATTCTGTCAGAAATGGAACACACTAGTACTTTCTTAATGGCTACTGACAATTGCCTACTTTTGTTTACACAATACCTAAAATTTGATTGCTAACCTTTGTGTGGTAGGATAGTGCCAATTACAAGCCATATTCACTTTGCATTTAACAGAAGTATGCCATGGATACATTAATCCAATTTATTTTGCATTCCAGGGGAAAATCATCTAAGCTAAATAGAGTAAAACACCATCTTCAACAAGTGTGATAAAATCAGGTGTATGTGGCCTAACAGAAAATCAGTATCATAATATGACAGCCTAGGCTGACTAGAGGACTGGATCATAAATATGACTAAGACTGACTTCAAATTACCAACAAGTAAGAAAACGTATGAATGACCATAACTCAACAAGATCAAATGTAACATAAATATATGTAGAAATACATATTCTGTTCTCTTGAGCTCAAACAATAGACTTAGGAAAGGGTTCCTAAAATGTCTGACATTAACCTAAGGTCTTAAAAGATGAGTAGGTGCCTTCAAAAGGCAAGTTAAAAAAAAAAAAACAATTCCAGACAAAAGGAACCAGCTTATGCAACAAGAAGGCAAAAAAGAGCAAAGCAGATTTGGTGAACCATGAAAGGTTATGAATGGTGCAACAGATGGTATAAAACAACTCAAACCACTCAAACCAGAAAACATTATTCCAGGCTTCTTTACCCCACACTTTTGACTGGGAACCAATAAAGTATCATGTAAAATCCAGCTAAGACAGTTGGATCGAATCAATTAAAGGGAGGCCAGGCATGCTGGCTCTTTGTAATCCCAGCACTTTGGGAGGGCGAGGCAGGTGAATTGCCTGAGGTCAGGAGTTCGAGACCAGTCTGGCCAACACGGCGAAACCACATCTCTACTAAAAATACAAAAAAAAATTAGCTGGGCGTAGTGGCAGGCGCCTGTAATCCCAGCTACTTGGGAGGCTGAGGCAGGAGAATCGCTTGAACCTGGGAGGTGGAGGTTGGAGTGCGCCAAGATTACGCCATTGCACTCCAGCCTGGGTGACAAGAGTGGGACTCCATCTCAAAAAAAAAAAAAAAAAAAAAAAAAAAAGAAAGAAAAAATTAGCCGAGTGTGGTGGTGTGCACCTGTAATCCCAACTACTCGGGAGGCTGAGGTTGCAGAGCCAAGATTGCGCCATTTGCATTCCAGCCTGGGCAACAAGAGCAAAACTGTCTCAAAAAATAAAAAATAAATAAAATAAATGAAAGGGCACTTTACTCATTCTCAGTGATTGCCACATTAACATTATCATGCTAATGGATTCAGTCCATGACACTGAATTCTCAGGTGTTGCACTTAAGAATTACAACCTAGAGTTCCTCTAGTTAATTCTAAGGTAATTACACAGTTGCCTTTGTATGGATCACTTTGTACGTAAGCCCCACTGTGGCCCCCAGAACCTCTGCCTTCAACTCATTTCCAAAACAACAAAGCAGGCCCTGGTCAGGTTTATGAACAGAGTATCCCCAACTATATTCATTCTTCTCAACTCCACAACACTTCTTTAATAGCAGTGTTTTTAAATTAATGTAACTTCTTAGGGTAAATGTTACAGCCTTGAATTTGAATCTCAGCTCTGCTCCCTACTGTTATTTGAGCCAGAACTTCACTTCTCCGGACCTTGGTTTTCTTATATCTAAAAGGGGATACAGCCACTTGATTTTAGTGGGATGCATTTGGAATCAAATGAGATGAACAAATACAAGGCAGTGTCCTATGAAACATGGAGTGTGTAGTCTATCTCTCATGCCAGTATTGAAACCCAATGGGTACCCTTTCCCTTAGCAGCTGAGGCTTAGCTGGAGAAACCAGAATTCCTGCTTTCACACCCCTCTCAGGGAATGTTTGATACCACATCTGGCTCTGTAATAGTATCTCAGGTACAGTTAGGAGCAGGCACAAGGGTAAGGTGCTGAGTCACCATAATATCAATGAATCTGTTATCTGATCAATCACTGGTCAGAGGTAGAGTACAGCAGATACATTCAGTGCTGGAGCCACAAAGTGCTTTTCTCCAACAGTTTTCAGGCTCCCATGGCTTTTTGTTCACTTCCATTGTCCTCTCATCCATAAACCTCCCAGGTCTGACCCCCACAGGTCTTTTACACCCACAATCCTCCCTACCCTTCCTAAGGTAACAGTGATTCCAACCCAGTATCTAACCTGACACCTAATGCTCACCTGGCAGCTGTAGCACCAAGAGCCAAGAGCATGGCTGGAAACCATACACGGGGCCCAGATAGACTTACAAGTTGTACCTCTCCACCATGACACAGGTTGAAGAACTGTACCCACTTCCTTTAGCATTAAGAAAGCTGGGGCAGGTCAGGACAACAAACAAAGAAACTCAAGAGACTGTGACTCCTGTTCAAGCAAAGCTGTGCTTAACAGATACATCTGTGGTTTCAAGAAGGATAAGCAAAAAGGGTAGCCACGAGAAGGAAGAAGAAAAAGAAAGCAGCCATAAAACACTTTCAAAAGGAGGTCATTTTCCCCCGGTGTGAAATGCACAGATAATTTAATGTAATTTATTTGATTTTCCCCTCTCAGGGTCTGATTTCAGAAAATCAAATTACAAAGTCATCATCACATCCTAGATTTATTACAACTGACCTGCAGGCAAAAGGATAGAACTATTACATAAACACTTCGATTCCATGTATATATCTTAAATAGAGGAGGAATTCAAACAAGAATACAGGATAAAATATTCCAAAGCTCCAAGAAGCAGTTATGTTACTGAGCTCCATATTTTACAGACAAATAAGGCAATATCCCTGCACATTAGCTTTTTGATAATTTTTATACATTTTTCTATGGTACAAGAGAAAAATAACCAGAGCTCACAATGTACAGTTCTTACACTATTTTCACAGTTTGTGAACACTATACACCCTTTTGTTTTAATAAAGATACATTGTAATAAACTCCTTGCCCTTAAGTTTATAGTTTATAATAATCTATGATTAATACACTAAAATTGCCTTTTTATGTGGTCATCCACACAATAGAACGGTCAGATTAGCTCCTGGACAGTCAGAATTGCTTTTATCTCCATTTGCATAATGGCAAAGTGACCCTATGCTGAGCCAGACGGGAAGTTGACAGCAGAGAAACAGATTCCTCTTGAGTCCCCGGGAGCAATGGAGGATGATGGCTTGCTGTGGTGGAAGGGAGACATAAAGCAATGTCTCCTTTCAGAACAGTGGGAAGTCTAAAGTTTAGGATACCGTGGGGGAGAAGATAGGGAAATGAGGCAAGTAGATCAAAGAAATAATCACTTTTGAATTCTGCAATTTACAGGGATGTGACTTTAAACAGCACCATTCTCCCTTTATTGATAGTATTTATGACTGTCACTCTGAGACAAGACACAGCAATACCTGCCACGATTTGGTTCTGTAATGGCATCACCTGCATCTCAGGCCATGGCTGTTTTATATTCCAGTGTGCTTGAACCACTCACAGTGCTGCTTCACTGTCATACAAAGCGTAAGGTTCAGTGCCAGGGTGGCCCAAGTAAAACCTAATGAGAACCTGGCTAATGGGTAAGTGAAGAAGCACAAGATACTTAAATGGCCTCTTGTAACAGTGCTGAAGGTTTTGTTTTGCTTTTTTATTTTTTTCCAGTAGAATTCCAATGCCAAGAAATGGTGGACTACGAGAGGTTCTAGCAGGTGATGAACGTAAAGGCTGCCGTTTCAGATCCTCATCTGGTCCAATGTGTCTCTAGAAAACATGCCTCTTTATCACCTACCACATCAGCTGGTCCCCACTATTCTTAGCCTTTTAAACACTAGCGCATATGAGAGATTTGGGGCTAAAAATCCTTGGTAAGGAACATCCCTGCTAATTGTAAAGGTTTTTTGATATAGAAAAAAGGCAAAATATTGGATTAAGCGAAAGTCACATAGCGACAATAGACCACAGGGGAAGGGAAAGAGATTCGGAAACTGAAGACCTGGACCAGTGATGGCAAGAAGCAAACAACTGAGATTTGGTCTTTTGCTGCCTACTAGAAATCTTTTTCTAATCAATCAAGGCACATTGCTACTAGCTACTTCTCCCTGTTAGTGAGTTATGATGGCTAAAGTATCAGGCTTGGGACCAAGGGGAAATATATAGCTGCTACAAGTTGTTCCAGATAAAATACTAGAATTAAAAACATCTGTAAACTTTGCCTTCTGTACTGCTTTCTTCTTTCAGTCCTGGTGGTTTGTGGCAGGTGGAACATCAAGTTGGCAGCACACCAAATTCTGAGAATGAAAAATTCTTAGGATCAGCACCTTCTTTGACAAGTGGCAGACTCCTGAGTCTTCTCAATGAAAAGTAGGACTGGTAAAGGAGAAAAGAACACATTCTGTCCTGTCTCAATATTTTAATGTTCACCTCTTTGAACGCAACATGGTTTTTGGTAAAGATAAATTCATTCTAATTTAACATGATATTTCAAACAGGAAATTTGGCTGAGCACATCGATCCCCAAACATCAACTGTAACTGTAAAGCAACAGAATATCACATCAGTAATCTATTGCACTTGGTGAAGAAAGTAAATTCCTCCTTTGTCTCCCAGCTCCAGAAGGCAATGTGTCTCGTTGGCTGTGCAAGCTCTTCTCACTCAAGCCCGAGTTTCTATGTTCAGACATAGTACATCCATCACTGTGTCCTTCCAGGATTTGGAAGTCTGACAAAACACCATTCCAGTAGCTGCATCTCCAGGTTCTGAGTCTAGAAATGAATTTAAGATGTGATCTAATCACAGTCAACAACTTGATCGTACTGACTTCCACATTTCATGAATATGTTCATCACAAAAGAGCAGGATGAGGTCTCTCTGACCAGCACTAACACTGTGTGATCAATCAGGTATTACAAGGATGCACGTTCTAGGTGACAGGAGTATACAGACATGATGGAAACGAACACCAATCTTATTGCACATGGTGTCTGGGCGAGCAATAAACACTGTGATACGGGATGAAAATTCTTTACGTCTTGCTTCCTCTCAGCCCTTTTTTCTAGAGTCTGATGTAGCAGCGATATCAATCGACATACATGGGAGAGCTGGGAGTAGCTGGCATTTGATCCAGGATTTTACAAACATAGCATGCGACCTCAACAGCACGTTCTTCATACATCAAAATAAAGGGATGTTTCTGCAAGAAAATTGAAAACAAAAAAGTCAAAAGTTTGTACGACAGCCCAAACTGAACATTTTCCAATTTCTATAGAACACAGAACTCCAGGCTCCCAACCACACATAGCTGTGAAATATCACAACACTACAAGTTCAGAGAGGCGAGAACGGCCTTTATTCCATGCAGATATGCTAATGGGCATGGGCATGCCTAGAGAGGATATGTGGTAATGATTTGAAGGTGCCACCTTGGCAGTGAGGTCTGGAAAGTTATCTGTATACCAGGGAGTGTTTGTTGAGGAAGACAGCCAAGTTGTTACTCAGCACAAAACGTAGCTGGAGCCTCCACCACACCATCTAAGAGCTAGGAAGAATGACGCAAATACCAGTCGCTATTCCTCTTGGGACACCAATATAAATCTCGACCTCCATTTCCCCCATATACAACAGGAGGATCTTTTTACAAAAAGGTCGCAATCCTTTTGACCTCTTCTTTTGACCTTTTAACAAAAAGGCTGTAATCCTTTTGACCAAAAGAGGCCCAGGAGAAATTTGCCCCAGGAGCTTCTTCCCTGTACTCTCCAGAGCTGGGGTCCCAGTATCTGCTTCACTAACCCACCTTTTAAAACTCCATCTCTAGCAACAGTTTTCTTTTACAGCCTAAGTATGTTGACTAGATATTTTTACAGTCATTGGTGGACTGTGATATCATATGTTCGTCACAACATCCTTGGAGAGCTAGTAGTTAAATGTGACAAACAAATGGATCTTTTCTTAAAATACTCCCACATTATTAGATTACAATACTTTCTCCCTACCCTACCAATGCCACACCCAGTAGACTGCTTAAAACACCCAAGTTCCATGGGATGAATGAGAACTTTCGAAGAAATGAGAATAGGCTGTATGATGTAAATTTGTGTGAGTTTTTATAAAGGCAGAATAAACACAAACTTTTCACTGATTTTTTTCTTATGGCTGCATCCCATATACATAGACTATGCAGTGGAAAATGGCTTCTTAAAGGGAAAGTCAGAATTCTTTCGGGGTAATTTTTATAACATGTTAAGACCAAAATTTTCCATGAGAATTTAGCTAGTATTGGTAGAAAACTCGTAACTACAAGTTTTCTCTTTCCAAATCTTTGTTTAAAAACATTAACAAAAAACACTCAATATAAGTTGAGATGTTTGTTTATAACAGAGGCCCACCGCTTGCTTAGTGAACCAGCATGTTAAGAGAGTTCCGGGGTGAGGATGTACCTACAATCCCCACAGTCCCACACTCACCAGAAGCTCTTTATACTTTGGCCTTTTGGATTCATCCTTCGTAAGGCTAAAATAACATAAAAATAACATTATTAAAATGTAGATTCATTTGCCTAAGTATTTTTTTCACAGATGAAATATTACAAAGAATGAAACAGTTCTTTCCTTCAGATCCAAAGTAACAATGCAGACAGCCTGCTAAACACAGTAAAGCACATACAAAAAATTATGACAATCTATAATCTGAAGATTTATCTCTAGGATAGTCAGTGTAGGATGATTAGTTAAAAATTAGAAAAAATATTAATTCTTGAAAATTGACTAAATTGTGGCATAGCTACACAGAATACTACAGTTAAATATATAAATGTTTTATAAGTATAAAATTATTTGTGTACATATATGCTTTTCTAAATGTAAATAAATAAGTAGACAGATACTTATGCAGATACTACCCAAGAGAAACCAGCAATCAAGTAATTCTGGGAGATAAATTATATATACATTTTTATCAATTTATCCTTAAGTTTTTAAAAAGTTTATACTCTGTATCTCAATATGTTCTTTGGTCCAAAAGTTTAAAACAATATAACTTCGCTACAGACTGTATCAGTATATAAAAATGTCTGCTCTGTTGACATTTTCTCCTTGAATTCTACCTTGCCTAATTAAAGCTGCCAAAAGTATTTTCATTTTGTTTATATTTACCTCATCTATCTTTGCCCATATCTTAATCACCATTCCCTTCCAACCTCAATTAATATTTTACCATCAAACATGAATTAATATGGGTAACATAGTTCACCTCTTTCTAAACTCATTGCTGTTTTCCGTATCCCACAACTTCTGTAATGGATACTGCAATGTGCTATGTAGATTCCCTCTTTAAGAAGGAAGGACTTATTCTTTCACTGTGGGGCATGCTGCCAGCAGACGACCCTTTACTATCAGCCTCTTCAGGATTACCACAGCTAAAGAGAGCCACCTTAGCCCTCCTGGGACAGTCCGACTCTAACGACTGATCCACAAAAGTGAATAAAAATCCAAGACCCTCATTCCAAGGCGTGTCAACATAGAGTCAGCTGAGGCCTTCACTGACACAGCAACTCAACCTCTCCTGCCCAATCTCATTTCCTTCTCATTGGTAGTGCTGATCCCAAGATCACTACCTAGTCAACTTCCTACACTCTTATCTCTGTCTCGAAAGTCTGCTTTCCAGGTATCCAACCTGTTACATCCTTCTTCTGGGTTAACTTTTCTTCTTGGTCAAATACAGTTGGCCGCTGAGCAACACAGATTTGAACTGTACAAATCCACTTATACGTGGATTTTTCTTCTGCCTCTACCACCCGAGATAGCAAGACCAACTCCTCCTCTTCCTCAGTCTATTCAATGTGAAAACAAGGATGAAGATCTTTATGATGATCCACTTCCACTTAATGAATAATATATTTTCTCTTCCTTATGATTTTCTTAATAACATTTTCTTTTCTCTAGCTTACTTCATTGTAATAATACAGAACATAATACATATACAAAACATATGTTAACTATGTTATCAGTAAGGTTTCTGGTCGACAGTAGGCTATTTGTTAGTAGTCAAGTTTTGGGGTAATCAAAAGTTATATGCGGATTTTTGACTGTACAGGGGGTCAGCATCCCTAACCTCCACACCATTCAAGGATCAAAACAGTCTATGAATTGTAAGTGCTCAGTCTTCCCATTCCTAAAAATGTCTGTATTTCTTCCTTATTGTGAATATTTGAGTGCCTGAGTCTAAAACTTTAGGACCAGGCTGACAATTATTTTCCCTCAGCACTCTAGTGCTGTGACTCCACTTTTTCCTGCAACTATTGTGGCTGGGAACAAATCTGCTGTCAGTCTTATTATCAATCCTTAACAGCTAATCTGTTTTCTCTTCCTGATATTGCTTGGTAATTTTGCTTCAATACATAAATGATGATAAACAAAGGTATAAATTTAAAGGTAAATTTATACCTTTATCATTTATGCATTGAAGCAAAATTGCAGAATATCAATTAAAATTTACTTTTGAATTTATATTTAAATTTATCTTTAAGCTTATACCTTTTTTTATCCTACATGATAAAGAGACTTCACTTTCAATCTGAAAACCTATACTAAATCAGTTCTCAAATGTTTTCTTTCCCCTATGATCTCTGTAAACATTGCTTCTCCACTTTCAGAGTTGCCTTCTCTATTTCCATTACATGCATCTTAGAACCTCTTACTCTGCAATCTGTTCTGATTCTTTACTGTTTTTCATATAATCTGTGTCATGCTGGGGGAACTTCTCAGCTCCACTTTCTATTTCCCTAATTTTGTCTTCAATTATCTCCAGTCTAGAGAACATCAAGTCTGTTGTGTCTTTTATATCAACAGCTATGATTTTTCCATTTCCAAGACTTCTATTTCCAACTGCTTCATTTCTTCCTCAGTTTTAATTGAATTTATACCTTTATTTCCTTGAGCATCCTAAATATACTGATTTTCTTTTACAGCATATTTCAGACAATTTCATAAATCTATTTCAACTTAAGTTTCTGTTCCATTTTGTTAAATGCTTTCTTAGCATTACACTTCAGTATTCAGGAATTTTGATTTGCAGACTCATTTTGAAATAACATGCTTACCCTCCACGCATATCCATTCATTTGTTCAACATATGTCTGAGTGCCCTACTAATCACTATGAACTGAACTGGGAGCCAGGGATACACACATAGAGCAGTTTTACAGTTGCCTCTATTTCACAGGGCCACCAGTATCAAACAGGGTCCTGTAATGGACCTTTCAAGTTCCACTCCTATGTTGGTATTAGGACAATTACAGTTCCAGTCCTCTGGTTGCAAAACCAGTATCTAAAGCCTTGTCCTTGTATAGTACCATAGCTTGCTTAAAGCTGTGGCCCAGGAAGTAACTGACATCATTTTTTTCATTCTCCAGAATGAAAAATGACCTGGAATCCAGAAAGTCCATGGCGTCAGATCTACACAGCATTTTGTAAGTATTTTTGTTGTATTTTTCACCCACACAGATGTTTTCTTTGCTTTTTTTTCATCTACTGGAGCAGAAAATTACGTCAGTGTATAAACTTATGATGCTATTTGGGTGGAAATCTTAAACTATTAACATTGACTGTCTTTTGTTTCTGAATTACAGCTGACATTAATAATCTGTTATCAATAATTACATTAGCTCCTCTTAGACTATCTAATAAGGTAGCCGTTAGCAAAATTAATTCCAATAAAAAATGTATTTCCTTAGTTACATTAGCCACATTTCAAGTGCCAGCAGCTACCACACTAGACAGAGCAGATTATCGGACATTTCCATCATCTCAAAAAGTTCTATTGGGAGAGCTTCAGCTCTATCTTCTAGTTCATTAATCTCTCTTCAATGATATCTAATCTGTTGAATCCAGCTATTGTTTTATTTTATGCCTTTTATTTCTAGAAGTTCTATTTGGTTCTATTTGTGTTCCCTACTTATATTTCTAAGCTGCCTCTTTTTCTTTAAACTTAAATATTTTTTTAGTTTCCTTTCATTCCAATATTTGAAGCCTTTGCAGATCTATTCCTACTATCCATTGTTTCTGATTCTCATTTCTTTTGTGAGTGTTGAGATTTTTTTGTGGACTACATATTCCACTTGACTTTATTTTTTGGAATCATTTAGTCCTGGGCTGAACAATTTGCTTTTGCTTCTGCCCATCAACTGCGGGCAAGAGGAGGGTATCTTTCCAACCAGGGACTTTGAAAAGTAATTTTTCTTAAAATTAAATTCTCTAAGTATTTTTACCATATTCAATATGAATGCAGATGGCAAATCTACATTTGCTTGGGTTATCCTTTTTTAATTTACTTTGACTTTTCCTTCTCTCCCATAATCTCCCTCCCTGAATTTCAGTCAACTTCAGAGCTCCATGGATTCCTCAGTTTTGCACCAACTCTTTTACATTTTAAGAGGGACTTTAGGTGGGGCACGGTGGTTCACCCCTGTAATGCCAGAACTTTGGGAGGCTGAGGCAGGCGGATCACCTGAGCTCAGGAGTTTGAGACTAGCCTGGCCAACGTGGTGAAACCCTGTCTGTACTAAAAATACAAAAATTAGCTGGGCGTGGTGGTGCGTGCCTGTAGTACCAGCTACTCAGGAGGCTGAGACAGGAGAATCACTTGAACCTGGGAGGTGGAGGCTGCAGTGAGCCAAGATCATGCCACTGCACTCCAGCCTGTGCGACAGAGCCAGACTCTGTCCTAAATAAATAAATGGCACTTTAAAATGCTTATCCAGGCCAGGTACAGTGGCTCACGCCTGTAATCCCAATACTCCAGGAAGCTGAGGCAGGAGGATCACTTAAGCCTGGGAGTTTAAGACCAACCAGGGTAATACAGTGAAATCCAGTCTCTACAAAAAAATTTTTTTAAGAAATTAGCCAGGTGGGCCAGGCGCGGTGGCTCACGCCTGTAATCCCAGCACTTTGGGAGGCCGAGGTGGGCGGATTACCTGAGGTCGAGAGCTGACCAACCTGACCAACATGGAGAAACCCCAACTCTACTAAAAATACAAAATTAGCCAGGTGTGGTGGTGGGCGCCTGTAATCCAGCTACTTTGGAGGCTGAGGCAGGAGAATCGCTTGAAACCGGGAGGTTGAGGTTGCGGTGGGCCGAGATCATGCCATTGCACTCCAGCCTGGGCAACAAGAGCAAAACTCCGTCTCAAAAAAACAAACAAACAAACAAAAAACAAACAGAAATTAGCCAGGTGTAGTGGCACATTCCTGTAGTCCCAGCTACTTGGGGGGCTGAGATGGGAGGATCGCTTGAGCCTGGGAAGTTGAGGTTGCAGTAAGCTGCGATCATGCCACTGCACTCCAGTCTGGGTGACAGAGTGAGTGAGACCCTATCTCAAAATAAAATAAAATGCTTATCCAGCATTTTAGTAGTTTCAGTGCAAGTGTTGTCCAAGATATCTAACGCACCAAAGTAATGTGAAGTGACCACATTCATCCTGTTATAGCTGTTTCTCTGCTCTTCAGGTATTGCTGACTTGGTGTTTTGTATACATTTGTGTGCATGTGTTTTAATTGAAAACTTGTCAAGTCTGATCTTTTCTCAGAATACACCTAGATGTGGCTTCCCTCTACTCTTGTTTAATTTGGTCTGGTATTTTAATCTAAGAACTTGAGTTATTCTTCAAGTAGAAGGAATTTTAATTCTTTGTCTACAATCAGTTAAATAGAATATTTTGGATTTTTCTTCTCTCTTACCATTTACCTCATGTTCATCTTTTTATCCCTTTATTCTTAAAGATTAACTAAAGGGTGTTACAGATCTGGTTAACCTGCAATACTCAATCTGCTGTGTGCCACCATTTTCCCCCATTCAGTTCAGGAATCATGTTTACTATCTGAAGATAACGTTTTTGGAATTCAAATTATTCCCTCCTTACAATTTTTTACCTTGATTTTTTTTCTGTGACATTTTAAAGGAAATACTTGTTTACATTTCTTAGGTACAATTCTCCGAATCACTGAATGTCTTCATCTGTTAGTGATTTTTCTTTATCACAGTTAATCTCAGCTATGGATTCAGGTAACTCTGAGAAACCGGTGGAGAGCCATCATTGCAGCATTATCACCTAGGTGGAGAGCCATCACTGCAGCACCATCACCTACTATAGGGATTTATTTTTTGCATTTGCTCTAACAGCGTGCACTGTGTTCCTGCCCTCTACACAACACAGGCATTGCCGTTAGAAGTTATTTCAGCAAAGCCTGAGCTTTTCTTTACAGGTCCTGCCTGCTAAGAGAAAGGCAGGAGTAGATACTACCACACTGTCCCAGCTGCCTGTGAGACCCAGCACAGAAGGCATTTCCTTAAGACATTTCAGGATCGAGCTTTACTTCCTAATTAGCTGTCCCACAAGTTGCCTCTTCTTCCAGGTCTGCTGCCCAAGCTACAGAGTTGTTTATGGGTCTTATATCCTCCTAGTGACTTTTTATATTCCCCTCTGCACACGATAAATTTTGGATTAGGCAATCCATCCCTGAATTCAGTCTTATCCACAGCCAGAGTTTCACAAAAATTCCTCAAGGATAACATTTTCTTTTCCCCCAGGACAAATAAAGAATTTTTCCCCTTAAAAAAAATTCCATTGGTGATTTCAATACATAGTTAAATTGGGAAACAGTTTAAAATATGGGCTGAGATCTGAGGAGAGCAAAATCACTTGGTGACCACTGAACAGGCCCTAAAGCCAAAAACTCCTTATCTGAGCAATTTAGAAGGGAGCAAAAACCACCCGATGACTATCAAACAGGTAATCTGGAAGCAAAATTCCTTATTTGGGGAAAATCAGAAGTAATTAAACTTCCCAGCCTGGCACAGTGGCTCATGCCTGTAATCCCAGCACTTTGGGAGGCCTAGGCGGGCGTTATTACTTGAGGTCAGCAGTTCAAGACCAGCCTGGCCAATGTGGTGAAACCCCATCTCTATTAAACATACATAAATTAGCCAGGCAAGGTGGCATAAGCCTGTAGTCCCAGCTACTTAGGAGGCTGAGGCAGAAGAATCGCTTGAACCTGTGAGGCAGAGGTTGCAGTGAGCTGAGATCGCGCCACTGCACTCCAGCCTGGGCGACAGAGCAAGGCTCCATATTAAAAACAACAACAACAACAACAACAAAACCCAAGAAGTAATCAGACTTCCCTATTATCTAAAGCAGGCATTGGTTCCAGATTTTTTCCCCCAAAAAATTTTGTAAGTAACTAGAATTTCTATACGTCTCCAGAATGCCACATCGAAATTCACTGTGCAACACTTGCTGACATTAAGGAACCAAAATTACTACAAATGTAATCATGTATTGTGACCTACGTGGCTAATATGGTCCAAATTTCCCTCAAGCTTTAAGGTCCGTAAATATCCCTAAGGAAAAATCCACTGTGGCATGCTCAGCACCCTTCTGCAGCATTCTTTCTTTCTAATAAACTTTCCTTTTTCAAACCTATACTGTTGTTTGTAAATTCTTTTTATCAACCCATGAGTCGACCATTTCCCAATGCCGAGGACTCAGATACCTCAGTTGGCAAGGTCTTCCTTTTGAACCATTAAGTCTTATCCTTTTTTTTCCTTAGAAAAACTTTTAATTGAAGCAGACATACAGAAAACACAACTCCTAAGTGCAGAACTAAAATAAAAGTGACAATATTCTGACTTCCAATACCTTATATTGTTTGCTTTTAACTTTCATATAGAAATAGAACCATACATGCTGCTTTCTGTCTTCTTTCACTCAACATCATTCGTGAGATTTACTGAAGTTGCTGAGTGACGCAATGGTTCTATCTTCTCTGATGCTATATACTGCTGTATACATAATGCTACAACTTATTATCTGTTCCACTGTGGACAGTTTCTAATTGTAGGTTATAAATGTGCTTTTCTGGACATTCTTACATGTGTCTTTTAGTGTATTTATGTCCACACTTTTGTTGGATATATAGTTAGAAATTGAATTGCTGAACCATGGTATATACATCAACCACATCAGATCAGCTATACTGGATATTGCTCGTTTTTCAAAGGAACTGTACTAATTTATACTCCTACAAGTTATGTATGAGACTTCCAGTTGCTTCAGATCCTCATCAATACTTGGTACTGTCAGCATTTTAAACTGTGGTCATTCTGGTAATTATAGTGGTATTTCACTGTAGTTCTGACCTGCATGTCCCCTGATTACTAATAATGCAGAATGAATGCAGTAAATTGAGTATGTTTACTGGCCTCTTGAATATCATCTTTTAAGTGCCTTTCAAGCATTTTGCTATTTTTGGTTGTTATTTTTAATAAGTGTTTTACATTTTTAAGTATTCTTTACATATTCTGTGTAAAAGTCCTTTGTCGAATATAGGTATGAAAAATATCTCCTCCTACTGTGTGGCTTGGCATGTCATTCAGTGCTGTCTTTTAATCAATGGAAGTTCTTAATTTTAATGAAATCCGATTTTTTTATCTTTCTCTTAGGTTTGGCTGCTTTCTACGTTCTGTTGCAGAAATCTTTACCCAAACGTAATGAAAACATTCTGCCATATTATCCCGTATGTGCTTTTAATTTACATAACTGAAGAAATTCAGTTTGGCAGAAACCATTCAAGGAGAGGGAAGTCATGAGAAATGTGGCCAGAGCGGGCCGGGCGCAGTGGCTCACGCCTGTGATCCCAGTGCTCTGGAAAGTCGAGGCGGGTGGATCACGAGGTCAGAAGTTCGAGACCAGCCTGGCCAACATGGTGAAAACTGTCTCTACTAAAAAAAAAAAAAAAAAAAAAAAAAAAAAAAATTAGCTGGGTGTGGTGGCAGGTGCCTGCAATCCCAGCAGTACTCAGGAGGCTGAGGCAGAAGAATCATTTGAACCTGGGAGGTGGAGGTTGCAGTGAGCCGAGACCGCATCATCACACTCCAGCCTGGGCAACTGAGACTCCATCTCCAAAAAACAAGGGGAAAAAAAAAAAAAAAAGAAATGTGACCAGAGCAATAAACCAAGTCCAGATCATTATGGGTTCTTAAAGCCTAAATTAATTAATTTTAAGGACAAGAGGAAGTCTCTAGAATAATATTTCTCAGTATTTTTTTCATTATTTATCCTCCCCATCATGAAATTTAAATATGATAGATACAGTGCATATCTGTTTATATTCTATGGCCCTTTGGAGGACTAAAAACCATTATACAATCTAAGATTTTCATTTCTCCAAGATCAATTTTTGCCTCCTTAGGGTCAATATCACCCTGTTAAGAATGCATACTTTAGACAGAGAAATAACATGATCAGATATACATCATAAAAAATACAACTCTAATAAAAAGGGGAATAATTTGGAACAAGGCAATATTGGATTATAAGAAAATCAATATTGGATTATGAGAAATCTGAATGATCCAGGTTAGAGATTACAGGCAATGTCCAAGACAGAGAGTGGCAGAAAGAATGGACAAATGTGAAGAGCTAATATGAGCAAATTATGAACATAAGTACACTTCAATGTCGACTTTAATGATTTGCAATGACATGGAACTATGAACCTACTCAGGGAAAACAATGGGACTCCAATGTCTAAAACTGTCACTCTATTACAGCATCAAGGGAAACAGAAATAAACATGTACAAGTACCAACACATACAGAACAAAACCAATAAAGAGATCAAGGAATTAAAAAGAAACCCTGATGGAAGGTTCACAGGTGATCATTTTAGATATTATACTCTATGACTTACACAGATTATTTTAAGCAAATATGTCATAAAAATGACATACATAAAATGATCACATTTATGCAATTATATAAACTATCCATATTGTGTGCAAATTAATACAGAATTGATTGTTTTTTAAAAGGGGGAAGCAGCCAATTTCAGTCATCCTTATGTCCTTCTTCTACCTAGAAAATCTTGAAGTATTCCTCTCCCCTCTGAAAAACCAACACAAAAGTAGAATTTGGTTACAGAAGATAAAAGAGACTTAAAAACTATAGTCAAATAAATATTTTTTAATTTTTCATACAAAGGAGGGCAATGTTAGACCCTGATATAAGTCTATAAGACCTAAAATGAGTAGAGAGAAACCGCATTCTTAGCAGAAAAAAATTATGAGAAACCAAAAGGTATTTTCAGGAATAAACAGAAGATACACAAAATGCTCTGAGGCTTTTTGTTCATAGCATGTCTTATATTTAAATCATGTTGGATAAACAAAATAAATGTCAAAAATATTCAAATGATAACACAAAAAGATTTTATTTAAAAGAGACTAAAACAGTATAAAGCATGATTATACTACTGCATATCTGCATATGTTTATTCTTAGGTGCTACATATACACAAACACACAACAAACTATTAAAAAGGTAGACAACAACAGGTGTGGGGTTCACATCCTCCTTGGAGTAAGGTTTCAGAGAGCAAAGATATATAGTTCTACCAACTACACTTTGCATGTGGATGTGACCCTACTACATATAACCAACTGTTTTCTATGTTCTGTCAGAAC
The DNA here is from genome assembly GCF_006542625.1 of Nomascus leucogenys. Lineage (NCBI taxonomy): Eukaryota > Metazoa > Chordata > Mammalia > Primates > Hylobatidae > Nomascus > Nomascus leucogenys. Next base: position 65,798,970 of record NC_044399.1, read on the forward strand.
AGAGATCCAACCCTGAAAGTCTGATCTGGCAAGGTCTTGATTCAGTAAATGCTTCCAGGTGATTTTGGTGCAATTGCACTGTGAGAACCACATTAGAGTAAGATGATCAGTCTCACCTAGAAGTTTAACCTGGTATTTCTGGTACCAGGTACTGGAAGTCTGGAGACAGCAGCTTCTCCACCACTCATGGCTGTTTTTCACCAATACCTGAGTAGCAGAATAAGAAGATGATGCCTCTCCCAGCTAGCTGTAATCTTCCATACAGCCACAGTGATCCAGAGTCCCAGCTTGAAAAGTAGGGTGATGTGACCACGGGTCCCCTTCTTCCATGTAAAGTACCAGTGCTGCTAAGACCAAGTAAATCTCACTATTCTCGCCATGCGTGTTCGAACATTCATAAATCAGGTACTCACCACAAGTTGACAAAGTTGATGAAACTCGGGGAGAATTCCCTTTCCTCAGAATTACTCAGCTGCGGAGGATCTCCTTTCACGACTTGTGTTAGTTGATCAAATACACTATTCCACTTTGGATAAGGAAATCGGCCCGTGGCCAACTCATACTAAAGAGAACAAAGAGGAAAGGGCAAAATACACCAGGCATCATTTACTACTCCCCACTGGAACGGCCACAAAAAATCTAAACTACAAGCAAAACTCTTGTAAAGCCTTGAATTAAACACAGGTTAGCTTGGGGAGGAATCTTCAGAATCATAAAGGCTAAGTAGAAGTTATATTTAGAAATCAAGATAATATAGAGAATTCTGAATCAACCAAATTCAAAGACTTGGAATACATGGGAACACAAAACTTAAGCCTAGACAATGTCCCTACAATGCATGCTCCAGGGCAGCCTCTGGTTCTGACTTCTTTATAAGAAAGTCTGGAAGACTGGTTTTAGAACTATTTTAGTATACAATATGCACAATTTGTAGCCATCTTAGAGGAAGGCCTTGGTCCATAATAGTGGTTAGATTCCTTTTTACGGCAAAAGAACATCCAACAAACAAAAGCCTAATCTGAGCTTGGAGGAAACAATGTGCAAATCCTGCTCTACAGCTATTCTGTAGATACTACAATTTCAACCACAACCAGATTTTACAAGTAGTGAAGAAATCAAGTCAGGGTCAAACCCTGCACCCTGAAGCCCCAATAAAGGGCTCAGGACAGTACCTCTAAGCCACACCAGAAGAGATCCGAAGAGTCTTACGTATGTTCCAATCCTATCAAGGGTCAAAAAAAATATATTCTCTAATAACCAGTGAATCGTATTCTCATCTATCTCCCTTTCTGTTCTGAAAAATAATGAAAACCTACAAATTAGGCCAGACGCGGTGGCTCACACCTGTAATCCCAGCACTTTGGGAGGCTGAGGCAGGTGGATCAGGAGGTCAGGAGATGGAGACCATCCTGGCTAACACGGTGAAACCCCGTCTCTACTAAAAATACAAAAAATTAGCTGGGCATGGTGGCAGGTGCCTGTGGTCCCAGCAATTCAGGAGGCTGAGGCAGGGGAATGGCACGAACCCAGGAGGCGGAGTTTGCAGTGAACCAAAATCGCGCCACTGCACTCCAGCCTGGGGGACAGACAGAGACTCCATCTCAAAAAAAAAAAAAAAAGAAAGAAAGAAAAGAAAACCTACAAATTATGCTTTTTCCAAGAAACGTATTTAAATCTGCACCATGGCATAATGAATCCCATTTTACATGCACTAACAGGTGACTGATAAATGAGGATGAGGCTCCAAACATATTACAGAGGAAGACGGCATACAGGAAGAGAGAGAGAACTCTCAGAACACTGATTCCGTTTCCTCCCTAAAGGATGCCTCTGTCAGCTCACTGTTGTTTCTAATTACACACATGTGTGCACAAAAGTAAGCAGGCATGCATGCATACACACACAGAAAAATGTATTCCATTAGCTGAAGTTTCTTTTTGTTAAAATTATAAATGCTTTTCAAGACATAAACCTTCCTGGTTATTCACAGAATTAGGAATAACTTAATAATAGAAGGAAAAGTTGGCTGCATATCATAAAATAAAGGACTTAGGATCTTAGAAATTAATTTCATACATTTCATAATTTTTATAAGATTGTCCCTATGAAAAATAAATTATGAACCAACAGTTAAGTACAGAATACCTTTTAAACAACAAGGTTTAGCTAAAAGTACTAAAAGAAACTTGCTAAAAAATTTTCTGTTAAAACCTTTCACAAAACAAAATTTTCTTTCGGTAAAGAAGTACATACTTGCTTTTAAAATGTAATTGTTTAGTCATAGATAAGTATTTCTGAATTGTAAATATCCTGTGTATGCAAATAGTTGCCTCAGCTGGAAGCCCTAGGTCTTGCTGCAGTCTTTGGGACCAGCTGCCAAACCTAAAAGATGCCCAAGATCCATGTTCTCTCCTGTTTAAAGAAGAATCTCTTCTTTTGCTGGTTGGCTTCACAATGAGAAAAGATTCCAGAAGGTATTTCCTACATTTGATCACAAAGTAAAGTAAATGAAAGTCCTCTGCAGAGGTGAGCTGTTGGCCTTCAACTCTCTATACGAAGAATTCTCTAGGCCTAGCAATATGATTCATCAAGAATAACTAACAAGGGTATGTGCTTCTGATCACAGAGAAGATCCTAGAAACATGTAATACCAATAAACAAATGAAGATTATTTAATAAGCTACAAAAAAAGCTTATTGCTCTGAACCTGTGTATTTCTGGGATATAGAGTCTTAGGTAGCAAAAACTGAAAATGGGAGAAAACGAAAGAATAGGATTGGCCTGCCTACCTACAGGACAGCCTCATCTAGGGATAAGAAAATTCACCTTCAATGTAGAAGCAGCTAAAGAAGCTATCCCAAATCAGAAAAACCCAGCAAATCCTAGTAGAACAGTAAGCACAAGAAAATAAACCTAAGACTTCAAAACAAAATTTGGTAAAAAGGAAACCAGCAAAGATACTGCTAGAGACTAAATGTTTGTGTGTCCCCACCCCCCAACAAATTCATATGTTGAAGCCTAATCCCTAATGTGATGGTATTTGGTGGTGGATCTTTGGGAAGTGATGGGGTCACAAGGGTGGAACCCTCATGAATCTAATTAGGGCCCTTGTAAGAAAGACCCCAGACAGCTCTCTTGCCTCTACTGCCATGTGAGACCACAACAAGAAGACGGCTGTTTATGAACCAGGAAGCAAGCCCTCACTAGCCACCAAATCTGTCAGTGCCTTGATCTTGGACTTCCCAGCCTCCGAAACTGTGAGAAATTTCTGTTCTTGATAAGATTATCGCCCAGGGGTCAGCATTTGGTTGGAGCAGCCTGAACTAATATAGATATTTTAAATGAAACCAAAATATCAATACAGTCCATAGGTAAGAAGAGTTTATATAATTGCGCTTGCTGGTTGCAAACTAAGTAGCTTTCTTATTTTTCTTTCTCAGTGTTGTTCTAAGGTAGAACTTTCATTTAGAATTATCACCTAGGTAGTTCTTGTCTGACATGGTTTGGCTCTGTGTCCCCACCCAAATTTCATGTCAAATTATAATCCCTATGTGTTGAAGGAGCGGCCTGGTGGGAGGTGACTGGATCATGAGGGTGGTTTCTAATGCACCATCCCCCTAGTGCTGTCTCATGATAGAGTTCTCATGAGACCTGGTTGTTTAAAAGTGTCTGGCACCTTCCCCTTCACTCTCTCTCTCCCCGGCTCCTGTACGACTTGTGGAGCTGTGAGGCAATTAAACCTGTCTTCTTCATAAATTACCCAGTCTCATGTAATTCTTTACAGTAGTGTGAGAATGGACTAATATACTGTCCCTCAAAAACTGAATTACTTTCAGCTCATTCACTTGTGATTTTTCTATTCAGTGAATAGAATATTGCAAGTAGAAACTATTTTCCACACATAAAAATATGTATACTTAATATACACACTATATACAGTATTACTGGACATACTACACCTTGCCTGAGATGGGAGAAGCCTATGTGCCTTCATCAACGAATTGACTGCAGGTAAGCTGGCTTCTCCTGTTCCCATTCTTAGTGCAGTTGCAGATAATAGTTGACTCCTATTATCTGTGGCCAAGAGATCCAGTTAAAACATTAAAGGGCTCTAGACACTTCACATAACTTCAAGGGAAATAATCAAGTCTCATTTGATTTTTAAAGTAAATAAATACATACTTTTTTATTTTCAGCGACTTAAAACCATAGTGTCTGTGATTATAGTTCTTAACAAAGGGGGAAGTCTGATTAAGTTTTCTTTCACTTCTAAATTTCTTATTGTTACGCTACTGTGGCAAGGTTGAATCAGCATAAACATACCAATGTGATCCCCAAACTCCAGACATCAGAGCGGACATCATATCCTTGTCGTGATGCACTTGGGTCTATTCTTTCAGGCTGGAACATAAAGACAAGTGTAAGTTATTAATTGCCTTACTCTCAAGGAATAGGCAAATAGAAGCGACAGCTGGGTAGACAGCCAAAATGCCAGTATATTCCTAGAGGAATCCATGTCTAGGGTCAGAATGGAAGTAATAGGAAGTCATCATTATCATAAAAACAAACAACACAAAACTTAATGGCTACTTCCATAAAGAGAACACTAAACAATTCCGATTTAACTATTCCCCCCAAAGACTCAAAGGCATTTACAAAGCTGAAGCTGAGGGAAGAGGGAGACAAACAAAGAAAACTGGAAAACATAAAGAATTACAAGGTCACCAGGTGCAGTGGCTCACGCCTGTAATCCCAGCACTTTGGGAGGCCAAAGCAGGCAGATCGTGAGGTCAGGAGATCGAGACCATCCTGGCTAACATGGTGAAACCCCGTCTCCACTAAAAGTACAAAAAAGTAGCTGGGCATGGTGACAGGCGCCTGTAGTCCCAGCTACTCAGGAGGCTGAGGCAGGAGAATGGCGTGAACCCGGGAGGCGGAGCTTGCAGTGAGCTGAGATCACGCCACTGTACTCTAGCCTGGAAGACAGAGCGAGGCTTCATCTCAAAAAAAAAATTAAAAAATAAAAAGATTAAAAAAAAAGAATTAGGTCAAATTTGTGGCAATGAGTGACAAACAAACAAAAAAGACTGTCTTCGATTTTTAAAAGACTTTGTTTGGTGGATGAGGCCGTACCACAATATATTTGAGACACAAAAGCAAAACAAAAGCTAAATTTATCACAATTATTCCACCCATACTTCATAATAAAGCTAAATTTATCACTACACATATGTGTAAAGATATTTGTCTGTTAGTCATTTGTAGCCAAATTAAAGCACTGCCAAGACAGTAATATCTTATCCTATGTACTGCAGAAATCATTTTTAGTAAATTCTGTGAAAGGAACATCTTTACATTTCCTTGAAATTAGGGACCATCTAAATGATGTGTCAGGAAAAGGGAAGAGAGAGAGAGGGTCCTGGTGGCACAGAGTTGACAATGGATCCTTCGCTAAGTCTGAGAGTAACTGCTGTTGAAAGAAATGCCCAGAGAAGCATAATAGTTGACTGTGTTACATTCTCTGCCTGTGAGCATCAACTAAAGACCTCTGTATATTGCTTTGAGCATGAGTACTGTGCTGCATAAAATTCACTGTAAGCTATTTACTTTGGTTTTGTTGTTGTTGTTGTTGTAAATATATGTATTTGCCTGATAAGGTACACATTAAAATCCCAGATATTCAACCAAGAGAAAAAATACTCCATCCAACATCATCAAAATCAACATTTCCCCCAAACTAGCATGGAACATTCATTAATCCTGACCACATTCTGGGGCATAAAACACACCTCGTTTTAAAAGATGGAAAGCATGCAAAGCATGTTCTCAGATCACAAAATAAATAAATTGGAAATCAGTAACAGGAAGATATCTGCAAAGTCTTCAAATATTTGGAGATTTAACAACACACCTCTAAATGACAAATGGATCAAAAAAGTCTCAAAAAATAGTTAAAAAATTGAACTAAATGAAAATGAAATTACAACTTACCAAAATTTGTGGGATATAGCAGAAGTAGTGCTCAGAAGAAAATTTATAATGTAAAATGCATACATTAGAAGAGAAGACATCTCAAATCAAACCTACTTTATAGCTTAAAGAATTAGGAAAAAAAGAACAAATGAAACCCAAAGCAAGCAGGAGGAAGAATGTAAGAAAAAGTAAAGTGAAGACAAGTAAAACAGGAATAGAAAACCAATAGAGAAAAGTCAAGAAAACCAACAGTACTTTGAAAAGATCAATAAAATGGACACACCTTTGGCTAGACTGACCCACAGAAAAAGAAATTATTAAAATCAGAATGAGGGGGCATTACTACTGTTCTTACAGAAATAGATGAAATAGAAATATTTTCTGAAAATGAAAACCTACCAAAAAGAATATCAAAGTGTGAATAACCTTTAAACTATGTTACTTAATGAATGTTATTAAAAACCTGCCCAGAAAGAAAAGTCCACACCCAGAAGGGCTCACTGGTGAACTCTTTTCAAATATGCGAGAAATAACACTGGTCTTACGCAAATTTTTTTTTCAAAAAAGTGAGAGACGGTATGCTTCCCAACTCATTTCACGAGGCCAGCATAACGATTTTTGAAAACCTGACAAAGTCATTACAAGACAATTAATAGCCCTTGTACACAAAGACACAAAAATAACAAAATATGAGCAAACCTAATACAGCAACATACAAAGAGGTAATGTATCATAACCAAGTAGAGTTTATCTCAAGAATACAATACTAGCTTAATACTTGAAAATCAATGCAATGCACCATTATTTATAGAAAGGAAGAAAATAATGTGATCATCTCAATAAATGTAGAATTAGCATCTGACAAAATTTAAAACCCACTAATAACAACAGAAATAACAACACACTAAGAGAGGAAAACATCTTCATTTCCATAAAGGGCATCTAAAATAACCAAGAGTTAACATTATACTTACTAGTGAAATATAGAACACTTTCTTTTTAATTAATATTGGACATAAGGCAAATACGCCTACTATCACTATTCAGCATTCTACTGGAGGACCCAGCCAGTATAGAAAGGCAAGGGGGAAAACAAGCATTACCTTTATTCACAGACACAGAAAATTCCTACTGAAACTAATAGTAAAACTAAACTAGCAAGGTCACAGGGTCCAATGTTAACACATGCAAAGCAGCTGTATTTCTATATAATAATAGCAAGATATCGGAAAATATTTTTAATTCCATTCCCAATAACAGTATTCTAAGACAAAAAGAAATCTGAGACAGGTCTCGATCAATTTAGAAGTTTATTTTGCCAAGGTTAAGGACATGCCTGAAAGGGAAGTTTGTGCCTTTCTCCAAATATGATTTTGAGGGCTTCAATAATTAAAGGAGAAAAGCAGGCAGCAGGGGGACGAGGGAGGGTGTGATCACATTACTGAATCCATATGTTGCAAGAGAAAAGGAGCAAGGACGGAATAGTCGATTATGTATTCCTCTCATCCTCAGTAAATTAGCACTTAAATAAGATAAGGTGAACAGAATAGCTACCTGTGGAGATATTTAACACTTTATCTGTAGCTATCTGCTTAAGAACAAAAAGGAAAGGCAGTTTTTTATTTACATCACTCAGCTTTCATCTGAATTTTTTGTTTTGGCATAGTAAATTGGGGTCCCAAGTTTTTATTTTCCTTTCACAGTATCGAAAAACCATGAATTTCTTAGAAATAAATTTAAAAGGTCTTCAAAAGCTGCACACTGAAAACTACAAAACATTTCTGAGAGATGGCAAGAAGACCTAAATGAATAGAGAAACATACCAGTTTCTATTCTGCAACTGTTTTAACTGCTTTAAAAAAAGGAATGTCTGTAAACATTAAATAGTAACCATTATGTGCTTTGCAATGTTATGCAATAAAAAGCACTCCTCATACATGAAGTATGCATGTCTAAAAATAGTTGTAGTCTGAATCTAATCATGAGGGAACAATCAGATATTATAAGAACGCGAGACTTTCTGAAAACACTTCCAAAACCGCCAATGTCACAGAAAACAAAAAGAATGATCAGGCCCAGTATATATTAAAATAAAGAATGTAACAACTAAAATCAATGTGGAATCCTTTTTCTTTTTTTTGAGACGAAGTCTCGCTCTGTCGCCCAGGCTGGAGTGCAGTGGAGCGATCTCGGCTCACTGCAAGCTCCGCCTCCCGGGTTCACGCCATTCTCCTGCCTCAGCCACCTGAGTAGCTGGTATGGAATCTTAATGTGACCCTGGATTGACAGTTAAAAGAGTTTTTTTGACATATGGGAAATCTGAGTATGAACTATGTATTAGATAATACAGATTGAGTATTCCTCATCCAAAATCCTCATCCAAAAAGCTTGGAACCTGAGTGTTTCGATTTCGGATTTTTTCAAATTTTGGAATATTTGCATATACATAATAATATATCTTGGGGATGGGACCCAAGTCTAAATGTGAAATTTATGTTTCATATACAACTATATACATAGCCTGAAGGTAATTTGATATTATATTTTAAATAAATTTGTGCATGAAACAAAGTTTGTGTACACTGAAGCACCAAAAAGCAAAAGTGTCACTATCTCAGCCACCCAGGTAGATAATCTGTGGTTGCTGGGCATCACCATCATTCCGGACTCGGAATTTACATGCTATTAATAGGCAATCATTGTCTTACACTTGTTCACACACAAATACTTAACAGTAAAAAATATGACGTATCAATACAGTGAAAAACAATGAGTTCTGAGGAACTAAGCAGCACAGTAGCATCGCCAGAATACCTGCATCAGCTGTTCTACAGCAGCAACAACCAACAGCTGCAGGCTTTCAACCTCCAACTATGATGCTGTGTTTTGATTAAAAGGCTATTTTACACTGTATTTTATTTTTTTAGGTGAGAAGAAACATCAGAAGCATTTGAGGGGCCAGAAGTGGGTCCTCTAGTAATGAGGAGGCATTCTGCTAGATGGCTTTGTAAAATGTTTCCTCCCAAGTCATCTGCCTCGTTAACAATGGTTTTTGTCTCAGGAGTCTCTCTTCAGCTTTACAAATTGACATGATTTCTTGTTGTGTTATGAATGCATACTGCTCTAACCCTTTAATAAGTCCATTACACATTTTAATCAAGAGCATTTTTTCTTTTTTTTGGGGGGGGGGATGAGGGAGCTTGTTTCCATTTTTTTTATTTTTAGTTTTTAGTTTTTTTTCTTTTTATTTATATATATGTTTTTTGAGACAGAATCTTGCTCTGTTGCCCAGGCTGGAGTGTAGAGGCACAATCTCAGCTTGCTGCAATTTCTGCCTCCCAGGTTCAAGCAATTCTCATGCCTCAGCCTCCTGAGTAGCTGGGATTACAGGCATGTGCCACTGTGCCTGGCTAATTTTTGTATTTTTAGTAGTGATGGGGTTTCACATGTTGGCCAGGCTTGTCTTGAATTCCTGGCTTCAAGTGATACGCCTACCTTGGCCTCCCAAAGTGCTGGGATTGCAGGCATGCGCCACTGTGCCTGGCCTAATTTTTATTTTTTTAAAACTTTTACTTTAGGCCCAGGATTACAGATGCAGGTTTGTTATATAGGTAAACTCATGCCACAGGGGTTTGTTGTACAGACCATTTGGTCACCCAGTTACTAAGCCTAGTACCCGATAGTTATTTTTTCTGATCCTCTCCCACCTCCCACACTCAAGTAGGCCCCAGTGTCTGTTTTGTTGCTCTTTGTGTCCATGTGTTCTCATCATTTAGCTCCCACTTATGAGTGAGAACATGTGGTATTTGATTTTCTGTTCCTGCATTAGATTGCTAAGTATCCTTAGATATTAATGGATGGCCTACAGCTCCATCCATGTTCCCACAAAGGACATACTCTCATTCTTTTTTATGGCTGTAGAGTATTCCACAGTGTATATGTACCACATTTTCTTTATCCAGTCTTCCACTGATGGGCATTTAGGTTGATTACATGTCTTTGCTATTGTGAATAGTGCTGCAATGAACATATGTGTGTATGTGTCTTTATGACAGAATGACTTCTATTCCTTTTGGTATATACCCAATTCCAGTAATGGAACTGCTGGGTTGAATGACAATTGTTTTTAGCTTTTTGAGGAATCACCACACTGCTTTCCACAATGGTTGAATTAATTTACATTTCCACCAACAGTATATAAGTATTCCTTTTGCTCCATAACCTCACCAGCATCTGTTGTTTTGACTTTTTTTAACAGCCATTCTGACTGGTGTGAGATGTAGCTCATTGTGGTTTTGATTTGCATTTCTCTAATAATCAGTGACATTGTGTTTTTCATATGCTTGTTGGATGCATCATGTCTTCTTTTGAAAAGTGTCTGTTCATGTCCTTTACCCACTTTTTAATGAGGTTGTTTTCTTTCTTATAAATTTAAGTTCCTTATAGATGCCGGATATTAGAACTTTGTGAGACACATAGTTTGTAAATATTTTCTCCCATTCTGTAGATTGCCCGTTTACTCTGTTGATAGTTTCTTTTGATATGCAGAATGTGCACTTTGTCTATGGGCATTTCTTCCTCGGTGTTAAAGTCATCTTCATTATCACTAAGTATCACATTTACCTTGATTCAGAACCATTTCAGCTATTTCATCATTGGTCAATAAATGAAAAACTGAAGTTTCATTATTTGATAATAAAAACTTTGATATCCCCTTCTTTCAGTTTACTGAGACTCTAAAGATATATTTTTTGCATATAAAAGGAGGCCAGATATCATTTTTTTCTCACTTTAACATATGGAATCCATCCAAGTCACTACTTTGTTCATCATCATCATCATCACTGAATAGTCACAGGCCAGAGGTTATGCCAAGCAGGCACACCTGTGTCTTAGTCACTGTTGGCCAAGTGCTGGCAACAGCATGTATGACATCCTTCACGCTAAACGCCTTCTGAAAACCTTCCACACCCACGCCACTGTTCACTGCTGCTAGCATGATGTTCAAGAAAGTGTTTTTATATTTACCCTTCACTGATCTAAGGATATCCTGGTCACATGGCTGAATTAATGAAGTCCCATTTGGGTGAAAGTACATGGCATAAACATTATTTTTTATGAGAATTTCGGTTGCGGCATAAGCAGAACAGTTGTCAATGGATAACAAAATCTTTCAGTCTTCTTTCAGTCCAGCTTCCCTGCAATAAGCGTAAGGCACTGGAACAAAATGTTTATGAAGCCAATCAGAAAAAGGTATCCCGAGTGATCCAGGCCTTTTGATTAGCATAATAATGGACTGGTAAGACATTCACTTCTTGAAAACAGGAAGGATGCAAGCTTTTGCCTCCTATAGATTTATACCTATATGGGCCTACTGCATTAACACATCCCATCACAGTTTTTCTGCCCTTGGCATCCTTAAATCTTGCAGGGGCTGTCTCATCAGCTGTAGTGTCTTTCTGGGGCAATCATGCCAAAACAGTGATGTTTCATCAGCATTATACCTGTTCTGATGTTGACTTTTCATCATCAATAACCCTGGTGAATTCATCAATGAATTTCTCCACTGCTTCATGATCAGCAGATGCTTTATCACCATAAATCTTTAAAAAGTTAATGCTATGTTTTTTCTTAAATTTCTATAACCAGTCTGTTGAATCTTCACAGTTCCCTTCAATTTTCAGTTCTTCATGATAGATGTTCATTTCATGATGAGCACACCATCAAGTGGCATGTGTTTACTATGAGTCTGACAGATCCACTCTTTTAATACATTACCAAGATCTTCATTTTTAGCTATTAGGCGGTGTTTTTCTATTTTTCAGTAACTTTTGTTCATCACTTTCAGCACAGAACTTCAGCAGTTTCTCCTTCTGTTTCTTCAGGTCATATATGGTGCTCATACAAACACCACACTTTTCTGTAAGACATTTCACATTTACACCATTGTCCAGTTTCTCTAACAGCTTGACTTTCTGTGCTATAAACATAAACACTTCCCCTTTATCCCCTTTAACAAACTGCTGTCTCTCTAGGGGTATCTGCAGGCCTCTTTGACATTTTCAACATTAACTTTAAGCTACTGAGCAAAAAATGAGCAAAAAAACCCAAAAAATACAGTGAGTAATGCAGATAGGTCTTGGCCCCATGTGGGGTATAGGGTGGAACCTGTCATTAGCACATCTGGCCTGCATACATGCCATTTTATTACCCTTTGTAGGCATGCTTATGTGGCGAAAATCTGGGCATGTGTGGAAAAGATATATTGCAGCTAAAGGGGGCCACAAGGGTCTTTTTTTAACTTGTGGTGCACTTGCATTTTGAATGTGACCCATTGCGTAAGGTCAGGTGAATTTTCCACTTGGGTCATACTAGTGCTGGTAACGTTTCATATTTGGGAGCATTTTGGGTTTTGAATTTTTGGAATGGGGATGCTCAAAGATGACATTCTTGTTTGTTTTTTTTTAGGTGTGGTAATGATATCGTGGTTATGTAGAAGAATGGTCTTTTTCTCGGGAGATATGCACTGAAGTGTTTAGAATAAAATGCATGATATCTGCAACTAACTTTCAGGTGGTTTGGCACATCCATACCCACATACAGAAATTGTCTTGTGCTGCAAGACAACATTTTGGTCAACGACAGACCACATATACAAAGGTTGTCCCATAAGGTTATAATGGAGCTGAAAAATTCCTATCTCCTGATGACACTACAGCCCTCATAACGTAGAGTGACACATTACTCACGCTCGTGGTGATGCTGTTTTAAACAAACCTATTGCACTGCCAGTCATTTAAAAGTATAGCACATACAATTATGTACAGTACACTATACTTGATGTCCCTCTACTTATTAAAAAAAAAAAGTTAACTATCAACAGCTTCTGGCAGGTCTGTCAGGAGGTATTACAAAGAAGGCATTGATATCATAGGAGATGACAGCTTCCTGCGTGTTACTGCCCCTGAGGACCTTCCAGTGGGGCAAGATGTGGATGTAGAAGACAGTGATTGATCCCGCCCATGTACAGACCTAGGATGATGTCTTAGTTTTTAACAAAAAAGCTTAAAAAGAATAAACAAGTAAACAGAATAGCCTTACGGAATAAAGATATAAAGAAAGAAAATATTTTTGTATGGCTGTACAGTGTGTTTGTGTTTTAAGCTAAGTGTTAATACAAAAAAGTAAAAAAAAATTTTTTTAATTAAAAAGTGTATAAAGTAAAAAAGTTACAGTACACTCAGATTTATTACTGAAGAAAAAAATTTTTATAAATGTCATGTAGCCTAAGTGTACAGTGTTTATAAAGTCTACAGTAGCGTCCTAGGCCTGCAAATTCACTTACCACTCACTCACTGACTCATCCAGAACAACTTCTAATCCCGTAAGCTCCATTCATAAGCGCCTTATACCAGTGAACCATTCTTTATTTTTTATACCATATTTTTTTAGATTTGAATAATTTATTCTAACAAAAGTATAAAGTATGGAAAATTAGTGTATCTGAATCATTTCAGAGAGTATAGCAAGTTTCACACTAGCAGATTTCAGATTTTAGCACCTTTGAAAAGAAATATTCAGAGTTACAAGTGGCAATGCAGGCTGCAGGCGACCTACAGGGATACTCATCTGACTTCAGCACACAGTTCATGTAACAGTGCGGTCATTTGTTTTTTTTTCTCTACATTTTGAGAGTGCCACAAAACAGACTTAAAAACAATGAGAAAAGAGTTCACTCAATTCATAGCTGGTGTTAGAAGATGAACTACCAGAGGAAGGTCATAGGCTGGACTAGGAGGTCCAATACACAGTCCAAAGGTGCCGACGATGCAGTACATGGTTTTATTCTCCCATCGCACAGTGCAACTCCTGGCAGCAGAGCTGTCCCAGAAGCAGGAACTTGCCATGTGTAATCCAGCTCCATTCTTTTGCATAATTACACAGGTCACAATGTATTTAAGTGGTTTTCCCAGCTTGGTGAGTTGGCTTGAAGTTTGTTCTACTGCATTTGTTGTCCACTGGTTCACTTTGCTGTGTTGATAAGCGATACCACCAATTGTGCTTTCTATAGCCTCTTTTACAATTTGCTCACTTCATCAACAACAAAAGCAGTCTCCTCTGCAGCCTGGTAGTCTTCCATCTTTCCTCCGGCCTGTCGCCTCTACCTCCTTTATACCATATTTTGACCGTACCTTTTCTATATTTAGATACACAAATAGTTACTGTTGTGATATAATTACCTACAGTATTTAGTACAGTAACATGCTGTATAGGCTTGTAGCCTAGAAGCAATAGGCTGTACCATATAGCCTATGTGTGTAGTAGGCTATACCATCTAGGTTTATGTAAGTACACTCTATGATTTTGCACAACAAAATTGCCTAACAACACACTTCTCAGAACATATTCCCATGGTTAAGCCACATAAGACTGTGTACCTGTATGAGGGTATGGAGTTGGGAAAATGTTTACAAGAAATCAATCTACGGGAAAATTTATGTGTAAACTCTACATTTTATTTACTTTTTTATGTTGCACAATCTAATGAGTAATCCTAAGTCCTGTAGACTAAAGACAATTATAAATCTCAAATAAAATGATATACCTCCGATAGGTTTTGTCAATATTTGAAGAAAAGTCAAACCACTTGAAGGCTTTTAAAATTAACATTGATTGAGTTCTTGTCTATCTATAATAGGCTTTGAAAGATGAGAATGGACAGAAGAATTTCATTTGGTCCAGTAAAGATTAGAGGCAGAGAGTTTATCAGCCTTTGTGTTCCACAGATGAAGGTCAGCAGGAAAGCAGAAGTCTTACATCTCCTGGGCCTGCAAAGCATATCTCTGCACAAGAATGAAGAAAGTCTGTTTTAAAGAAAGTCTGAGTCTTTCTTTAAAAGCTGAATTCAAAATATTCTACTTTATCTGGGCTGCAATTGCATTTTCAAAGCCTGCTTCAATCAAATATAATTCTTAGTCAGTGTCACACAACAAAAACATTTAGTCACTGTTAGTATTGAGACAAGCCCTAAAACTGTAGATAACAATTTCAGTTCATTCTCAGGGTATCCTTAATAAATATGTAAATCACATTTCCCAAATGGTCCATGTCTAATTTTTTTTATTTCTTGCCTTTGAAACGATTGTGCCATTTATCCCTAGTTATCACGATAAACAAATGATCTTCCAAACTGAGTCAAGAAATCTGCACAGCCAGTCAACATCCACAAAACCAAAAGTTTAAAAGGTCTTACCACACAGGTTAGGTGTCTACACACACACACACACACACCCCTTTTACATGTTCATCTGAAGAAAAAGTGATATGGGAAGATATAACAAAACCAAAAGAGGATTGAAAAACGCAGTAAGTTGAATTTGTAGTAGCACTAAGCCTACCCATTCATAAACAATCTAGAACACCTATAATATCTAGCCTGTGACTCTTACTTTTTTGTTATTTATAGACTAGGTTTGAAAACATATATCAAGGAGGAAACCAAGAAAGAACAATTTTATTCAATTCTAAGCTTATCTTTAGTTTAAAAGAGTCTACAAAGATGGAAAGAAATGCTGCTGGCAGGAAGTCCTCAAGAAACAACCACAAAACCTTATGTGTCACATTTAGTAGTGTGCTGGTCCCCAAAGAACCATGGCAACATTGAAGAAAGACATTAACACCTAGGGAAATGTCTGAAATACAGACACTACATTTTCATTCAAATACAGATCAAAATCCAGGCTGTAGGAACACTGTATGCAAATATACTGGGGTAAGATGAGTGTGATATCTATGGATGGATAGTGTACATCTGTCTTTTTGCAGGAAAAGAGGCTCCAGGTTTCAAAATACTGAAGGCCTCTACCTTTGCATTTGTTGGTGTGCTTCATCTACCCCTAAAAAAGGGACTAACAATATTCAAAACATACAGCTTCAGATTCTGTTAATACACAGTGAATTCTGCTAATGAACTCAAGGCTTCCCATTTGTCTCACTAAGGGATGGTGGGAACTTTCTGAGAAGTTAACATCTGTTTAATGAGTTGAGTTGAATATAATGAAAAAACAATAATCAGAGAAGACCACAACTGCTAAATACCAAGTAAGAGAAATAAAGCAAGACAATGAAGACAGGAGCTGACTGGGATAATTTAGCAAAGTTTCATGGAGATGCTAGGACCTGAGCTTGGGCCTTAAGGTAAGGGAAATATTCTAGCAGTTTCATGGTAAAACCATATGACTAATGGTCAGCACAAAAGAGCACAGGCTCTCTGTGCAATGACTATCAAGCAAGAAGGCCTGGACTTAACACTTACTGCCATGTATGGCCTACAGCCAGCATCTCTTGTCTTGGCAATAGAGTCCACAAGCTGTCCACTGATGCCGAAGTCACAGAGCTTAATATTTCCACTTCTGTCCAGAAGAATATTGGAAGGTTTGATATCTGCAAGACATAGATATTATTCAGTATACAATTAGCTTCTTCCTAAGTGATATAAGGCTTCACTTTAAGCAAAAATATTGAAAAACCTTAGACAACATAAGTGGTCAAGTCCTTAAATTCAGATATATAAGAAGTAAAAACATCTTCATTTATCACATACAATAATTATTCATGTTTTAAACATGTAGCTTTAATAACTATAATTGTGTAAATGTAATGGCAAAAGTCATTTCACAAACATCTTATTAATCTGTAAGATATAGATGGGGATTGATTTTTCTCTTAACATCTTCATATTTATAAAACACAGAAAAAACAATGGTTTTCTTCTATTGAAAATGAGAAAGGAAAACAATTTTCTGAATGCCAGTGCTTAAAAACTGAATATCAAAAAAAATTTTCACAAGAAATTTAGGCATTAAATTGTTTTCAAGAGGCTTGCACATTGATTTACTTAGTCCAGATTCACTGCATAACAGTCAAAATATAAGGAATGTCAAATCTCTTTCTCATTGAGTCAAGTCACTAACAGTATGTGCCAACTAATTCTCTATCCATAGCTCAGTCGTTTTATCCATGTCCTTGTCACTATCCTGGCTCAATGAATAAAAAATAAGGTTTTAAAATATAGGATGCAGAAAACATGTAAATGTAACTCAGAAGGTGATCCACAAAAAAATTCAGTAAAGATCTCTTACCATGATTGAAACAGCTGTGGGCCTATCAAACATCCATTCCTAACCATCCATGCTTTCTTTTTTTTTTTTTTTTTTTTTTTTTTGAGACAGAGTCTCACTCTTTTTTACCCAGGCTGGAGTGCAATCCCCACTTACTGCAACCTCCGCCTCCCAAGTTCAATCGAGTATTCTGCTTCAGCCTCCCGAGTAGCTGGGATTACAGGCATGCGCCACCACACCCGGCTAATTTTTGTATTTTTGGTAGAGATGGGGTTTCACCATGTTGGCTAGGCTGGTCTCAAACTTCTGACCTCAAGTGATCCAGCTGCCTTGGTCTCCAAAGAGCTGAGATTACAGGTGTCAGCCACCATGCCCAGCCCCATCCATACTTTCTAACAGAACCTGTGTTTTATTGAGGTATCTCTTCTCATCAACATCCACACTTCGAAAACCTGGCTGTTGGCTGGTATAAGTTTTATAAGGGTAGTCTCATGCTTCTTGATAGTAGCTGGTTTAAGGGCATAAGGCACTTCTGGTGAATGAGCCAAGAAAAGGTATTAGAGACGTGGGAAAAGTTTCCATACTCCCTACAGAGCTGCCACAGCATGAGAGCACCTCTTCTTCACGAGGCAGCCACACCTAGACATGATAGCGGGAACTGCTCTAGTTGTTACTACCCTGAGGACAGAGGTAACACATGAAGGAGGACAGAAGCAAGAGGAGCAAACTTGACCCTTAGTGATATTGTGCTTTGAGCCACCCCATCTTTTGACTTATTATAACAGATAATGAATTTCCCTGAAGTTTAAAGAGAGTTATCAGGATTTTCTATTACTTGTAATCAAAAGCACTGACTCCAACAAAAAAGCTAACTGATCCTAACTGATAAAAGATGGCTATAAACTCATTACTTTATTTAGTAAGAGAACAATAAAAGTTACTTCTGAAGATTTTTTTATTTTATTCAACTACTCCCCAGGCAGTACCTTGGTGCTTTACTGTGATCAGTAAGTATCCCTAAGGTAACTATCAAATGCCTCAAAGGTGCTACTCTCATAATTATAGAACACAGCTAACAAAGAAGGGAAAAAAAATTATCAAGCCAAGAACAAGAAGAAATACAAGAGAAACAAAGAATTTTGTTTAGGGACCTAACTCTATATAATTTTAGGCCAAAAGAAAAAATGATATTATTTCTAACAAACATTAAGCCAAACAAAATTAAATAAAATTTACTGATGTTCAAGGTTCACTAATTTCAGTGGCCTAGTGTCAACCACAAACAAAGGAACTTAAATATATGGTCCAATTACTAATTTCTTTAACCACTAGAAATTGTCTCCCAGAGTTAGAAATTTTTCACTTTTCTTCATTTTGACATTTTACTTACCTTCCTATTTACTGTCAGGCTAAATCACACACTGCCACATACTGTCTTAGGTTTTTCCATTACAAATTTGCTGAGGGGTAGTGATCCGGTGTGTTTCCTCAAAGCCAGCACCTCATTACCCTGAGTCTAGCACAGTAATAAGTAAAGCAGGCACTTCATCTATTTGCTGGATTAAATTCAGGATTCCCACAGGGTTACTACTTTTCTAGGTTTGGCCTTCAACTACATCAAATGCTTCATTTGAATATGTATCTAATAAGGGCAAGATCACTGTTTACACAAATACAACATGCTTTAGAGAAATTTCAACTTATAATACTAATTAAAAGATTTCTCTCAATTTAGAAACATCCTCTAATGTGAAGAAGAAACAACAGACAGGGATAGCGTGCCTTTAAAATGCTTGAGGGTACTATCCCTCAGATTCTTCTTTGAATGTCCACAGGACCACCTCGATGCCTTATTTGTATGCAAAAAAAATTATCTATCAGGCAAATGAATAATTATTTTCAACTAATAGTAATAACAACGTGCAGCAAAATCTATTTCAGTTTCTAAGTCCAACATACTAAGATAGACTGAAATTTATTGAATCCCAAAGAAAAAAATAGTAGTAATAGAGTTTTAGAGTACATAAAGCATTTTTTGCTAAAAATACAAATATTTTAGGAAAGTTTATACAGTGACACTGTAATTTTCAATTACTGTTTCACCAATTAGGAGAAAAAGGTTAATTTCTATTAAAAAAATACCAATCCATACCCACCTCTGTGAATTATTTTCAAGTTTTCTTTTAAGTGGTTTAGTGCTTTCACAGTCTAGGGAGAAAAAGGAGAGACGGGATAAACAACTTGTTTCTTTTTATTCAAACAGCACAATAGTTTATCACAAGTAATATCCCGTGTAGTCCTTTGCATACATTTTAAGCTTAATATTTCAATATTTTGTCATTTCTTGTTAACCAAAGATATTGAATAATTTTAGATCTAAAAGCTTAGTTGCCTTTATATGCTGTTCCCTGACAGCTCAAACAAAAAACCCAGTAACTTAGACTTATAATTTAATAATTCATTTAAAATGTTATCTTTTTTTCTATCTCCAACCTAAAATTTCCTTGTTTTTTTTTCCCCCCTTTTAATTATGAGACTGGGTCTCGCTCCCACCACAGCCTCCCAAGTAGCTGGGACTACAGATGCATGCCTGGCTAACTTTTTACATCTTTAGTAGGGACAGGGTTCTCACTATGTTGCCCAAGCTGATCTCAAATGATCCTTCTGCCTCGGCCTCTCAAACTGCTGGGATTACAGGCGTGAACCATTGTGCCTGGCCTCTAAAATGTTCAAAAATAAAAACAGGACAACAATGATCACTGAGTTGGTTCCATTTCAACTAGGAGTAATAACTTGCAACAAAATCAATTTCAAATAAGTCCAGTAGTAAATAAAAAGTTTTCTAAACTCTCAGTTCCTCATCATCATCCACCCTCATTGGATGCTAAGCCTTCAAGGTGATTTTTGAAGAGCTAGTGTAACTCTGTTCACCACCGTGGGAATTTATCCTGTTGCCTGGTCCCTGATCATGATCAGAAAATTACACATTTCTTCAGGAAGGGAAGGAAGAGAGACACAACCTCAAACTAAAGGAGAACTAAACAACAGGCCAACCATTTGCTGTAAGGTGAAGTCTTTGCTGACGTCAAGCTGCTAGGTACAAGAAATGCAGAACACGTAAATTTGTTGTGAATAGCTATGCCTGTGTGTTCGCTGGTTTATTAATTAGCAAGAAGAGACTAAACACAAAGTAATTCTACATGTGTGCTTAATATATATAAAGTGATCACCAAGTCTTAACTTAGGCAAATATGGAATAAATCATTTTTTACAGTATATATTCTTTATATTGCAATATATGATAAAATAATTTTCTGTTTTCGAATTTCATGGTCACCCTGTTATACGGCGGTTAAGAGCAGGGTTCAGGGATCAGGCTGCCTGGATTTAAATCATTTACCACTTATATACTTCAAAACACATTAATTACTTAATCTGTCTATGCTTCAGATTTATCATTCATAAAAATGGGGTAACACTATTTACCACATAGAGTTGCTATGAAGATTTAATGTCACAAACAGTTTGATGCAAATAAGCATTTAATAAACATTAGCTATTACCATTTTTCTATTATTATAATTATTACGAATAGTAACAAGTTTCAAGATAACACGGGTTTAATATATTAGAGAGAGATGGCTAAACTAATCACTGTAAAATTTCATATACCCTGCTAAATAATGAATAAGTTTCTAGTCTAAGTTAGCTTCTTTTTATACAATTATTTTTAGAAAATTTGAAAATAAAATGATTTCATAAAATCTTATGAAATTATTTGAAAGGGTATATATCTTGGTGAACTACATTGGAGGGGGAGTATGCAGGTAAGGAAGAACTAGGAAATTACATGCAACCAAAGTATCTATTTTACAATTTCCTGTATGATTTAGTTTACATATCAACTAACCTAGAACATGCCATTAGCTCAGATTCTCAGGAGTTTCTAAGAATCTTATGAATTTTGCTCTATAAAAAGTAAATTATCTTTTTCCTTTAGGAAAAAAATTTTACAAACATTTGCCAACTTAAAGATTCAGAACAAGAAACAAAGTGATCAATTCACTTTCAAAACTATAAACACATATGTAAAAAAGTACCTATTTTCTTTTTTGGTACTCTGGTAAAAGTGAATTAACCAAATTTAGTAGTAACACTGGCCCCTGAAACTGCTAGTCAAAATTTTAAATAGTTTAGACTGAATAACCAAAATCTTAAATCACAGTAAACATACTTTGTCCAAAGGCTTCAATTATGGAGTAACCAAAATCTTAAATCACAGTAAACATACTTTGTCCGGGGGCTTCAATTATGGGGCTTCAAGGAGACTGCTGTGTTTCTGATTAATTTCAGGATAACTGTGGTAATATAACCTATTTTAAAATAGTTACAGCAACAGGAAAAAAATGAACAGAAAATTGCTTTTCCTAGCTTTATTTACAGAACAGTCTGTTATGACTCATTGAGATTCAAAGGGAAAGAACATTGGCAGTATTTATCGAGACCATTATGACCTGTTGTGTTAACTACCCCACAGAAGTGACTTTGTCTCTGGTTATTAACTATGAATTATTTTCAGGAAGGTACTGTGAGTGACACTCAAATATGTGCATTCAAAACTCCAGCAGCATCTCTATATAACTATATATACAACGAATAATTTAAAGACCAGGTACTTACTGCTAAAGTGATTTTGCCTAAAATTTCTTCTGGAATAACATCATCTAATACACTATATACATATTTGTAAAACTTATCAAACGAGGTAGACATGAGTTCCATACAGATCCAACAGTCACCCTATAAAATAACAAATATCTGTTATTCTTATACATCTTAAATATCACCTTGCCTTTACTTAAAATGGAAATACAATAGAAAGGAGCAATCTTATTCTTGTTTATTTCAAATGTCAAACTAGTAATAATTTTTGTTTTCTTGTTAAAGCCTTCTACAGAATATTCTACTCAGGTTGAAACATAAACAATGTAGTTAAAGCCAATTTCCCCACTCTTTTAATTGTATCGACAGGGACAGGCTTACACAGAAAACTTCTGTACTTTTATAAAAATTTCAAATTTTGCCAAAATAGAAAAAAAAACAGGAAATGTGTAGAAAACCATTCTTACTAACAATGAAAATAGATGACAGTAATCTTAAGAGACTACATAAACTTCTTAAATTAGCCAAAAAAAAAAAAAAAAAAAAAAAAAGGAAAAAGACAAAAATACATAAAGTAAATCCCATGCCTCAAGACCCTATTCAAATGCCACCTTCTCAGTGAGGCCTACTTTAAGTGATGCAAAGCGCAAGTCATCCCATCAGGCACTCCCTTATCCTGCTCTGTTCTGTAAAACCTTCATCATCCTCTAATGTAAACTGTAATTTACTTATTTATTATGTTTGTCTAATATATTCCCTACTAGAATGTAACCTCTGCCAGAGCAAAGACTCAATAAATACTTGTTAAATGACTGGATGCTGGCTATAATTAAACTGAATCATTCAAACATTTCTTGCATTATAGATTGTTTTAAACCAATTTGAAAGCAATTTGACAACAAAACAGAAATAAATGTGTTGATACCATTTTATAGAATCATCCTATGACTTGGAATGTAACTTAAATGTTTCATAAATTACAAAAAGAAAAAACAAAACAAAACTAGAAACCGATGAACTATCTCACAAAACAGAATACAACGACGTTAAAGAGATTATCTAAAATCAATTTTTTTGAAAATGAATACAGTTCATGAGAGAGATGCATGAGTCATGAAAAAATAAAAAATAAAAGCAGACACCATGACTATAACTGTAAAAGTACAGGATACACAGATGAACAAGAACTACAAAGTACCTTACAAAAATGAAAATACTATCAAAATGATTTTTAAAAAATTATCTTATACAGTTCTGTATCTTGTTACTTATTTATAAATACAGCTGTATCATCAAAGATTTTCTACCCACTAATCTCCTATCCTTCGATTATATAATAATTATATAATCAATCCTATCCTTGGATTATATAGGAGATTAATACCTGTTAAAAGTAAAATTACTTGCCCAGAACAATACACTACCCATGAATAGAATCCAGTGTCCCTAATGTGTTTCTTCTATCAACGTTTGCAATGCACTCTTACAATAGGACCACTTTCTAGAACATTCACGTAGATACATGGCTATACATAATATGTTTTTGTAAAGCATATTTGACATAGTAAACTTTTACTTATTATTTCTGCATTTAAGTCTTTCTTCTCTCTGTAAACCTCTTTTTCTTTAGAGTGATCTATGAGAATGGCTATCATGAAAGATCGAGTAACACCCTCCACCCAAAAGAGACACAGCTTTATTTTAGAGACACTATCTAAATAGGTTTACTAAAAAAAATCTTATTAGACACATACAGCACATTTACCTCATCCACTTATAAAAAGAGTAGAAAGAAACAACCTCAATATAGCAAAGTGGAAAAAAAATGACATTAGGAGTCTGAAAAGCCTGATATTATCCAAGCTCTCCTACTTTCTACTTATATAAGCTTGGGCCTCCTCGCATCCTCATCTATGAAATGAGACTGCCTCACCATCCTCAGTGGACTGTGATAAAGGGCAAATGAGTTAACATATGCAAAGCACAAACTAAAGTGCCTGGCAGGTGCTAAAAACTATAGTTATCAAATGGAAGGGAGAAGGAAGGGAAATATGGGCAAACAAAAGAGAAAGATGGACATGGGAGTGGGAGAATAAAGGTAACAAGTAAACTGAGAACTGAAGATGAGAAGGGGGGACAGAAAAGAGCAATGAGCTCCAGAGAGAGGTCTTTGTAATTTTTAAGGAACATAACCTAATGTAACCTTCTTATCTCTCTGACAGTTCCTTTTGGTCATACAGAGAACAAGACAATGGCAATGAGCTGCATTTAAAAAATGAAATGCTCTGAGCTGCCTGAAAAAGTAGTGACAACAGCATGACTGTCATGCTCAAGCAGAAAACAGGATGACCACAGGTCTGAAATGCAGAAGAAGAATAAATGTGGGTTTATTGGGGGAAAAAAAGCTGGAGAATGATGAACAACTCAACTACTAAGGTAACATAAGGAAGGGTTCCTAAAGATCTGTATATAACCAATAACATATACCAATAACTAATTAGAAAATAAACTTTAAAAGATATCATTCTCAATAAAAATATAAACTAAGTCACCAGGAAATGTATCTAATAAAATAGGCAGAACCTTTATGAAAACAAATATAAAATGTTACTAAAGGACATAACCATAACCTGAACAAACGGAGTGGCAGACCATGATTACAAATGTGAAGATTCAAGATGAGAAGCATTCTCCCAAATTAATCTAAGAATTCAGTTAAATTCTAATCAAAGTTTTCAAGGACCTGAACAAGCTGACCCTAAAGCTTATATTAAAGTAGAGCCAAGAATAACTAAGATAATTTTAAAGAAGAGATACTGACCTACCACACAAAGACTTTTTATGAAGCAATCACAAATAAAAGATAAATACACCTAAGAAACAGAGGCAAAAGTTCATGCACATACAGAAATCTGATATATGACAGAAGTTAACAAAGCAAATCATAGCAAAAGAATGCATTATTCAATGAATGCTGCTGGGACAACTGGCCATCCACATAGAAAAACATTAAATTCTGACATTAAATCATTCACAAATATATATACAAAAACTCCCAAATGGGTTTTGCAAAAAGCAAAAGTTTAAAACTTTTTTCTAAGAGTTCTCCATGACTTTTATGTAGGAAAAAAATTTTTCCCAAGAACACACATAAAAACAACAAATCACAAAGGATAAGACCTATTAAATTTAACCCCATTATAATGAATACTTGTGTATAAACAAGGACAACATACCAAAAGTTTAAAAATAAGAGACAAAAACATTTGGATGTAAAGAAACAAAAGATCAGTATCCTGAATAATAAAGAGTTATGCTAAATTAATTAGGGAAAGACAAAACTTAGTAGAATTATATCAAAGGCAATTTTTTTAAAAAAAGCCTAAATACATGTAAAAAATTCTGTATCTCACCAATCAAGGAAATGCAATTTTAAAAGTGAGATACCATTTCAAACTGCCAAAAATTAAATGTTTATTATCAAATGTTAGTACATACCAGGTAAAAGGAGATCTGTGACAGTAAATGCTGATGGCGTACTCAATAAACATTCCCCCTTTCCTCTGTACAATGTATGTGGCTAAAAATCTACATTTCCCAGTCTTTAAATGTAAAGAAAAGAGCCAAAGAGGTATCAACACAAAACCATTGGTTCGTGACTCCAGGAAAATCCTTTTAGCTCTTCCCTTTTCTTTTCCTTTGTGTGGACATGATAGCTGAACTCTAGGAGCCAACGTGGATCATGAGGTAACCTTAACAACTGAAACTATAAAGTAAGCAAGCTACTAACAGTCAGGAATGGCTGATACCAAATACAATTCTTGATATAGAAATTTTGGTGGAAATTTAAGTCGGTACTCCAGCTGGAGACATTTGATCATTAAATCTAGCAATTGTATTTCCAGGGAAATATACTAAATAATCTGTAACCTAAGTTGTCAAAGAGACATGCAAAACAATTCTTCATTTTTGTGCTGTTTATAATTATAAAAAAATTAGAAGCAATCTACATTACGATTATTTCTAAAAAATAAAATAAAATAAGGTGTATTTAATCATTAGAATACTACAGTTAAAATAAATTAACTAAATCTGTATATTACGAATCTATATTTACATAAATCTTGAAAATGTTGAATAAAGCTATGTTGAATAAAATGTACAATAGAGAACGCATACAGGATTCCATTTACTTAAACTGTGAAAATACATAAAGCGATATTATGTAAAATGTAGGGGAAAATGCACATATGGATGACCTAAACAAACAAGTTAAAGGAAGCACTCAGCGTAGTGATGAGATCTGGAAAGGGAAATGTGATGAGGGCTTTAATTGTATTTATAATATTTAAAGACATACAAAGAGTAAATATGCCAATATAGGATTTGGGTAGCTGTTTCTCCTCTGTAATTTAGTCTATGTTTAAAAAATTTCACAGTTTAAAAGGAACATGGACCATCTTAAGAAACAAACAAAAAAAAGCAAATTAAGCAAAAATAAGTAAAAGGAAGAAACCACAATCAGAATGGACCCCACTCCCCGTCAAAAAAAAAAATAATAATAGAAAAGCAATATAGAAAATCATGTAACCGAGGCCAGACGCAATGGCTCACACCTGTAACTCCAATGCTTTAGGGGGCCAAGGTGGGAGGATGGCCTGAAGCCAGGAGTTTGAGACTAGCCTGGTCAACAAAGTGAGACTCCACCTCCAAAAAAATAAAAAAAAATTTAATTAGCAGGGTGGTGGTAGTGCATGCCTGTAGTCCCAGCTACTCAGGAGACTGATATGGGAAGATCCCTTGAGCCCAGGAGTTCAAGGTGGGGTTGAGCTAGGATGATGCCAATACACTCCAGCCTGGGCCACAGAGCAAGACTCTGACTTTTCTTTTTTTAAGATAAGAAAAGAAAAGAAAATCATTTAACTGAGAGCTAGCTGGTTCATCGAGATTGTCAATAACACTGATAAACCTCTAGCTGGACTAATTGGGAAGAAAAAAAGAAGACATAAATTACCGGTATCAGAAACAGGTGGGAGGGAGGGGGAGACAGGGAAGACAGAAGTAACACACTACAGACTCTACCAATATTAAAATAATAAAAAAGAAATATTATGAATAATTTTATTCCAATAAATTTGGTAATTTAGATGAAAGGGATAAATTTCTTCAAAGAAACAAATACCAAAGATCACTCGACAAGAAATACGTAACTTGAATAGAACTATATCTTTGAAAGAAGCTGGATATTTAGTCAAAAATATTCTTACAAAGAAATTGCCAAGTTCAAGTGGCTTCATTGGTAAATTCCATCAAATATTTACGGAAAAAATAATACCAATTCTATATAAATTCTTCCAGAAAATTCAGGAAGAGGAAATATTTCCCAACTCATCCGATGAAGCTAGCATTACAACGATGCAAGTCAGACAAAAATAAGAAAAGAAAACTATACATCAATGTCTCTCACAGATATAAAAATTTTAAATGAATTTTAGCAAATTAGCTAAATTTTAGTAATTTAACAAATTGAATCCAATGATAGATAAAAAAGATAAAACATCATAACCAACTGGATTTCTCCCAGAAATAAAAGCTATGTTTAATGTCTGAAATCAATTCATATAACTCACCATTATTAAAACAACAAACAAATCATACATCTCGAAAACATCTCAAGGATCTGGAAAAAGAATTTGACAAAAATCTAACATCCATTCCTGACAAAATCTCTCAGCAAACTAAGAGTAAAAGGAAACTTCCTTAACCTGATTAAAAAAAAAAATTATGAAAAGTCCACAGCTACTATCATATTTAATGATGAAAACATGAATGCTTTCCCTCTAGGATCAGGAAAAAAAAAAAGGATGTCTACTCTCACTGTATCCACTCAACAGCATACTGAAGGTTCTAGCCAGTGCAATAAGGTAAGACAAAAATAAATAAAGGAACTAATTGGGAAAGAAAGGAGTAACTCTCTTTATGCACAGACAAAATGATGATCTGTGTAGTAAATCTGAAGGGAGGTAAAAAAACTACTGGAATTTTGAGTTTAGGAAGGTTGCTGCACATAAGATCAATATAAAAAAATCGCATGATATTTGTGCATATTAGTCACATGAGAAAATTAAATTTAAAAATATGTATTATAGCATTAAAATATTATACACTTAAGGGCAACTCTAGCAAAAACATGAAAGACTTATACAGTGAAAACTATAAAATATTGCTGAGAAAAATTAAAGAAGATGTAAAATAATAAAGTGAGATGCCACAGTAAAGGGTCAACAGACTTAATATTGTTAAGATATCAATGCTCCCCCAGTAGACCTACAAATTTAGCAAAATCCCAATCAAAAATCCCAGCAGGTTGTTTTTTGTTGTTGGTTTTTTTTGGTTCTTTTTTGGTAGAAATCGACAAGTGGATTCTAAAATCCACATGAAAATAGAAAGGATATGAAACAGCCGAAACAACTTTTAAAAGAACAAAGTTTAAGGACCAACACTCTCAAATCTGAAGACTTTCTATAAAGCTGGAGTAGTCCAAGACCATGTGAGATTAGTGCAAAGAGAGAAAAACAACAGATCGATGGAACAGAGCAGATAGTCCAGAAGTAGACACACATCTGTATGGACAACTGATATCTGATAAAGGTGCAAAGGATATCCACATGCAAAAAAAAATCATCAATATATAACTCTCGATATATATAAAAACTAACTCCAAATGGGTAAGTATAAATGTGATACCTAAAACTATAAAACTGCTAGGAGAATACATAAGAGATAATCTTAAGTGAGCTTGAGTTAGACAAGAGCTCTTATATACAACATCAAAAGCACGATACATAAATTTAAAAATTGGCCTATATCAACATCAAAAACTTTTGCTCTCCAAAAACACTGTTAAGAATATATATATAAAGATAAGCACAGACAGGAGACAGTATCTGCAAATCATAGGTCTGATAATAAACTTGTATTCAAAACACATTTTTAAAAACCTCCCAAAACTGAGTAACAAAAAAAACCAATTTAAATAAAAATGTACAACAGATTTTAACAGGAACTTCATCAAAGAAGACATACAACTGGTAAATAAGCACATGAAAAGACATTCAACACTGTTAGTCATTAGAAACATGCAAATTAAAAATACAAAGAGATTCCACCACACATTTACTAGAACGGCTAAAGATTAACACAACAGATCACACTAAGTGCCGGAATAGACATGGAAGAAGCTGAACTCTCAAAAACTACTGGTGAACGTATAAAATGGTACAACTACCTTAGAAAAAAGTTTGTCCATTTTTTAAAAAGTTAAACATACACCTACAATATGATCCAGCCATTCCACCCCCATGTAATTACCCCAGGAAAATAAAAACTTATGTACAAACAATTGTACATAAATGCTCAAAGCAACTTTATTTGTAACAGACAAAAACTGAAAACAATCCAAATGGCCATCAACAGGTAAATGAGTAACAAACTGATATATCTGCATAATGGAACATTACAGATAGTACTCGGCAATAAAAAGAAATAAACGACTGATAAATGCAAGATAATTATGCCGAATGAAAGACGACAAACTGAAAAAGAGAAGTACATACTGTAAGATTCCGTTTATATAAAATCTAGAAAATACAAATTAATCTATAATGGCATAAAGCACGTCAGTGGTTATCTGAGGATGGGGACAGCAGAGAGGTGGCAGGTATTACCTACGTGGTGTAAGGAAACTCGTGAGTGATGGGTATATTCATTACCTTGATTTTGGTGATAATTCTACAGGTGTATACATTTGTTCAAACATATCAAACTGTACACTTTACATATGGGAAGTTTATCAGATGTCAATTTTACCTCCACAAGCTGCATTTAAAACTTGCAAGGGGAAAGAAGAGGGAAAGGAGAAGAGGGGTGGAAGTAAGGATAAAAAAGAGGGAGGTAACTCGCAGCCAGCATCACTGCTTTCTATAATCTGATGAACTTCTACATTCACAAGTTACTGAGAACAGTGCTTTCTGCACTAGAATTTATTGCCCAACCTCAAAAGATGTTTAAAATAAGAGTTTACCTGCTACGAAATTCTCAAATTTTATGTATTAGAAAAATTTTTAAGTGATACTAGGTTTCAGCACTGTTAAGATAAATGATAGGTCTTTTTTGTAAAATATAGGCTAAAAGTTACTTCCATTATTCAATTATCAAGCTCTTTTTTCCACCTACCTGCAAAGCCTGAAAATGACTTTTAGGAACCTGTGCAATTGAGTGACCTAATAACTTATCTAAACCAAATCCAAGCTGTACTTTGGACTTTTTTGAGTTTGATTCCATCCTAGAAAGAAATATGCATGGTTGAAGACAATGGCAACATAGAAGTTACCAACTTCAGTATTAAGTATTATTCACTGCTCTGAATAAGTGATGGAACTTTCAGAAGCTCAATATTACCCAACAGCAAGATTAATCTCTAATTAGTGGAACTACCATTTGATCTAGCAATCCTACTACTGGGTGTCTACCCAAAGAAAAATAAATCATTATATCAAAAAGATATCTGCACTGGTATGCTTATGGCAGCACTATGTATAATAGCAAAGTCATGGAATCAACCTAAATGTCCACATTTTTTAAAATGTGACATATATACACAATAGAACACTGACAGCCATTAAAAAAAGAATGAAATCATGTTTTTTTGCTTTGTTTTGTTTTTTTGTAGCAACATGGATACACTAGAGGCCATTATCTTTAGTGAAACAACCCAGAAACAGAAAGACAAATACTGCATGTTCTTGCTTATAAGGGGGAGCTAAATCATGTGCACACATGGACAGAATACGGAACTGGAGACCTTGGAGACACAGAAGGGAGGGAGGAGTTGAAAGGGGTGGATGATGAAAAATTACTTGATGGGTACAATTTACATTGTTTGGGTGATGGATACACTAAAAACACAAACTGCACCACTGCTCAATATATCCATATAAAAAAACTGCACTTGTACCCCTTAAATTTAAATAACATTTAAATTGAAATAAATAAATAGTTGCTGCAAGAATGAGAAAAGGAACATCTCATAAGCTCCTTGATGGATGGCTGACAACCAAACCAAGAGCTGAAGTCTAGTGGTTGTATAAATTAGGTGAAATGAAATCCCTGGAGGGTGTCTCACATTAACAGGAATTGAAAGCACTGTCTCTCTCACACTGATAGTAAGGTAAGCTAAAAAGTCCTGACTACATACATTCATTTCTACCATTTCCTTTCATTAACTCAGATTTTGTGTCTATTACTGGAACTGAAGGTCATGTCAACAAAAAAGATGCATGTAAGTCATCAACTGCAAAACAAAAATGTTTCTTTAAAGTCTTATTCAATCTGTTTATTATTTACATATATATGTAAATATATATATATATATATATACACACACACACACACTTTTTTTTTTTTTTTTTTTGAGATGGAGTCTCGTTCTGTTGCCCAGGCTGGATGGCAGTCGCGTGATTTTGGCTCACTGCAACCTCCGCCTCCTGGGTTCAAGTGATTCTTCTGCCTCAGCCTCCCGAGTAGCTGGGACCACAGGCATGTGCCACCACGCCTGGCTAATTTTTGTATTTTTAATAGAGATGCAGTGTCACCATATTGGCCAGGCTGGTCTCGGGCTCCTGACCTTGTGATCCGCCCACCTCGGCCTCCTGAAGTGCTGGGATTACAGGCTTGAGCCACTGTGCCTGGCCATTTCAATATTTTTAACCTTTGTAACTTCGGGAATACACTTTTACTATTCACTCTTTAAAGGTGAATAATAAAAGTAACACTTTTATTGTAAAACTACGCTTTTATTGTAAAACTATTGAAAAACTATATTTTTATTGTAAAACATACTATTGTAAAAGTTACTTTCTGCTTTTCTAAAAATCTTTTATTATTCAGAAAGTATCTATTACAGATTGCATTCTAATTTGGGAGGAAAGTTCATGTTTCATCTACTTAGGTATTTTGTGTCTTTGTACAGTTTAACTGTGTAGTTCCTAAACCTTCACCTTATCACACATCTTATCATATCAAAAATCTTATTTAAAAAGCATATATATATCTTCATCTCTGGACCACTTCTAATAAAATAGAAGGAACAGCAAGATTTCTGTCTCTGGAATCCCATCTCTGCCACTTGTTGGCTGTGTAACTTGTAAAACACACTAAATTTCATTTTCCTATCTGGAAAAAGGGGATAGATAATAACACCAAATCCTGAAGATTATTGGGAAGAAAACATATGTGAAAACGACAAAGCATTCAACAGATGTTAGTGTTTACAGCTGCGTATGTCAACTCCCTTCAACCTTTCTGAGACATAAAACCAAATGTGACTCAGCTATCCATGGTAACAAAACCATGAGAATATTGTTCAGACACTACTCCAAGCTTCCGTGCTTTGTTTCCACATCTTTGTCAATCATGAATATGGCTTACTCTGCTTTCTTTTCACACAATCAGACTCCCGCACTATCTAGCCCGAGGCTAGGTATGTAAATGGTACTTGAATGATTAAATAAATGAACAAATGAAATAAACTGGTATATTCCAGCACTATGGAGGTGATTTAGGGTTCAGGTAGAGCTGGGGAAAGTCTATAGTGAAAACGAATACAGCACTGAAAAAGCTAACCACAGAATCTAGTTAGGAGAGAAAATCTAGTTCAGTCCCTAATTAACTATTGTTCTGCATATGGTGTGATGATTTAATGATTGTGAAGAAATTTCATAGTTTGGGAACAAAGGGAGGAGGATATGGCAAGATTCTTGTGCAACATGAAGAAAGTTTCAAACATTTAAAATAACATTACATAATATTTAGGTCCAAGATATAGTCATGCACATGAATACATGACTGTATACTGATGTAATGGAATGCTGATGTGAAATGATGGAAGAAAATTAATAAATTCAGTATATCTGGTCATAAAAATGAATATTCTCATTATTAAAAAGTAAAAAGACAGGAATAGAAAGAAACTACATGAGTTGAAAATTAACAATTAGTGATTCAACAAAGAAATGGTCTCTGTCATGAAGTAGAATGTGTTGTTACTAGTTACCTAGTAAGAGCCCAGAAAAACAAAAATTTCAGAATTAGGTTTAGAATTAACTAACCTCTAACATTGTTTCCAATTATAAGATTTCATATATTTCTATTCAGTGCTACATTCAGCCCTGTTTCAAAAATATATATTAATTTTAAAGCCAATAACAACAAAAACCCCAAGGATACACTCGATAATCCCGTCCCAAAAAGAAGAGAGCAGGAGGGTTTTTCTTACCAGTTTGTAACAACCCAGCTATTCGTCCTAACATTTGCAAAATGAGAAAGGTATTTTTTTTTAAAGAGTATTTGAAATGCTTAGCAGTTCAGTTCAAGTCCTACTCAACTAAGTATCACAATTTTTGATGGCGGTCTAGGATACCATAATGTATTAATTCATTTACAGCTCCAGTTCTACCCCTAGCCCAAACTCACTTCCACATTTCAGGCAGCTGGATGACTGGAGATGAGTAAGTGGATTGAGAGCTGGAGGCAGAAATGATAACCCAAGTTGGGACATAAAATAACCAGAGGCCAAAAGAAGAAACATGAATATGAGACCAAGAAATTAGAGCTTTAGTTTCTACACAAAAATCTGGATAAAAGAATTAGAAAAAAACAATTTATATTGTAATTGTTAATTTCCATGTCTGATGGGTATACTTCAGGATTATGGGCAGGGACACATAAGTGTTTATATTAAATGCAGATATACACTTGATGACAGATGAGTAAAAGTTAAAATATAAAGTTGGCGGGGGGGGGCATTGCTCAAGGCCCAATGAAAATCTAAAACTATAGCAAAAGTGCTGATATTTAGAAGTCAGCTGATTTTTCAGGTTCTTAAAGAACAGAAAATATTTGTATGAGATTTACAAATGACAGCCACAAATACTAAAATACACACACACAAACACACGTGTGATTCACCCCTTACCCACCACTGCAAAAAGAGTCAAAAGTTAATATGTAGATTATCATGGTTACATACTAAGATACTGAGATATTAACTTATTACTAATGTATGGCATTTAAGAATAGAATCGAATCCTGCCATCTTCATTTGTCCCAATTAGATATTCATTAGTCAGCTAAAACCCAGTTTATTCCTACCTCTCTGAAGAGTGCACCATAAAACTGAACAATGTATGGGCAATCACTACTCCGCATTACTACATCCAAATCCATAAGAAGTTGTTTTTGTTCTTTTTCATCCACTGTTGACCGAATTCTCTGGAAAAGAATGACAGAAGATGTCAAAAAAACAAAATAATTTTGTCAAAAAAACAATAATTTTTAGTCTCGTGGTAGAGAAAAACCGCTACGAGACTAAAAATTACCAAGCAAACTTCACAAATACCAGATATGAAAATTATCATCTTTCCTTATACTTCACAAGAATTACTTTAATCACAGAAAGTTTAACAAACAGCACTTAGAAATCCTTTAAAGGAGACAGGGCAATTTAACCATGAGCATTTACTAATAATGTTGGGAGTTATGCAACAAAGTTCTTAGGCAGTAAAAATTAACCCCCACATGCAAATATAAAAAAAATGATAATGAGTTGTAACAGTTTCATATGAATAATTATAAGTAGCTGTATACATACTTTTAATCACCGTTTCAAAATTGTACGCAATCTAGGCATTCAATGCAAGAACATCCCTCTTCACTCACTAGCATCCCCATACCACAGTGTCCTCATTCATAAAGACGGGAAATAGTCCAGAACCGGAGAAAATGAATACTAGTATAGGAGCAGTGCACAGGGAAGAACCCAGGTCTCCAAAATCCTAGATTGGGACTCTGTCCTTTAACTGCACTTTCTATACATTAAAAACAAAAAGTTCTACCTGACTCTCCAACCCATGAGTCAGCATGCAGGGCAGCATAAACCTGTGGAAGAAAACCTAAAAATGAGGAAACAGAGGGCTCTTTTTGTCTATTCCTAAGGTGCTAAAGCACTCCCCCATATACTGCAGACCAGGAATATATTCCTAACCAAGCTGTACAACAATTTCTTTGCACATTTCTAAGAGACTGCCAGAAAACATTAAGTACCCCACCTCCCACCTCTTCTTCAGGAACAGTATAGAACACAGAGGTGTTGGGAGGGACAATATAGGAAAGAATCATGTTCAGAAATTATAAAAAATTAATAATAAAATTATAGTTTAACATCAAAGCATGCAAACAACTTCTGTTCTCATAAAAAAGTTCACAATGTCACACCATGCCACTGTGTACAATACATAGTATGTACTTACAAGGCAAGTTAGTATCAAAAAATACACAAGGTGGCATTTTGTCTTCCAAAGACTTCGAGGTATCTGTCAATGTTCTTGAAAGGGATGAAGGCAGTCAATTAAATTCTTGAGCCCATTTCATGTGACATGAGAATAAGCAGTTGTTTAAGGAACAGAAGTAGGTTCTTTCAGTTTCATTTTTGAGGAATTCCATATATTCCAAACAAATTTAATTTTGCTACTTAAAATTTACAGCTTGCTACCTACAGTATTTCATAAGCAAATAAAATTTATTAACTGGCATCTATGTTATATACACAGATTTACCTACAACTTTTATATTAAATATCAATGCTCAGATAAACAAGGACTAAAATAAGAATGAAAAATAGAAACAAGACTAGTTCTATTAACGTTAAGGAAAGTTTCCCTTCTTTCTCATTTTGATTATTTTCAAAGTTTATGGATTAATAATCTTACTTTTAAATCAACTTCAGCATGTTTGCTCAGAAAGGATATTTTTTAAAAGTCAAAATAGCCCAGAGATGTGATCTGTATTTGTTCAAAGCATGATGTAATAATTTTTGTAAATATTTTACCTTTATACCTGTTTTTTAAAAAATAACTCTAAAAGTGTAGCTGTGAAAATGCTAATTCAGGAAGGTAATTATTTATAAAAGAATCTTAATAATCCTATATATCTAAATTTAAAACAGACGAAGAGTTGTTAATTAGAGACAAGTAGGGAAGAAAAATCAAATAACCCTTTGGTTGGGGAAGATTTCTACCTCTCACTATTAAAAGGTGTTAACAAATGTAGTTTTTTCTATTTTTACTAGTATGAATATATTGGCAAATGGAAATACACTAACACACATAAACTACTATTTTTAAAAGGTGTCCTCTTTACTAGTTTATTTTTTGTTTCACAAAACTGGTTGTGTGGTATGCTAAATATACATTTGTACAAATATTTATATTTCAACTAGGAAGCATATTACAGTCAAAATCTCAATAGTTATCATCAATAACTGACTTTTGGGAGCGAGCCCGTGTCCGAAAACCCTACTGTAGCTACAGAAAGGATATATGGACTACATGATCTAAAGGCCTAACTGAAGTTCCAACATCTTACTGATACCTAACACTGAGACAATCTCTGACAGAATTGTTACTAACCAGAATGTAGAGAGTTCCTAGCACAGCTCTAACCTTTGAGATCATCAGCACTGGCAGGAAAATCTATTCATCTGTAAGTATTCTTTAATGTCACTTCTAGTACAAAATAGAACACAGAGCAGCTGAATGGCCTACTAGTCTAACATGAAATTGATTGTGCTTTTCAATAGATCAACACCTCCCCCACAGTCTCCGAACATTTTGTCCAAGTATCTGGCAGTGGGTAGAAAAGTAGCTGCTGGTATTGCATCTGAATTGTTTGGAATTGAGCAAGTACAGCTAACTCTTAATTATACTAATGTTTTAGGGTTGAACTGTAACATTTATCATATGTGAGCAATTAATAAACTATTTCAAAAGGCCTAAAGGACCCCAAAAGGGGATTAACTACAAACACATGCCTATAACAGCAGTAACTTCAAATTAGTGATTTTAATAACTCAATAAATAACTCAAGTAGAATACATAATGACAATCAACGATTCAAATTAGAGAATACTTAAGAGACTAAAACTACTACGAAGAAAGTTTTTCTAATGGGCCATCAAAACAATATCTATGGGAAAGACTTCTACATTTGAATCAAGTTAGTGCAGGATCTTCTAACATTAAAGGAGCATAACTACCTAAAAATTGAACATCAATAAGAACAAACTTCTCTTCCCTTTATAAAGCTGTCCTTAAGAGCACAGAAAAATGGAAGTACAAAGGTGACGCCAATTATATGACTTGAAATCCTCATAATCACAATACTCAGAAGCAACAACCATTGATAAAAAACTTTGAATAGCAGGAAAATTTCATTTATTTATATAAATTAAAAAGTTAGATAGGGCTGTTTACTTAAGCTCAACAAACCTTTTTTCCCTGGCAGTAAATAGTAGAATGAAAACTACAAGAAACCATAAAATACTTAAGAAAATCAACTCAAGAACATTAAGTTTTTTATACTATTTTCAAAATCATTCTTGTTCATTATGGGGTTACTGAGCTCTTTTACTTAACACTACTTTACTAACTTAGCTTAAGTTATTACACGCCCCCAGGACAAATTAAATTGTGTTTCTTGAAAAAAATCCACATCTCTTTCCCAATAATAAAAAGTATTTTCAGATTATTTCAAGTTTTACTTTATTTGGAATATAACATAAAGAAAACACTGAAAATCAAAACAAAATTACTACTCTACATATATAAGTAGTTTTCTATAGTAAAGAAATTTATAAACTTGAAGTTAGTTTTTTTTAATTGGTGTCCAAATCTGTATTCAAGGTTGAGTATAAGCCCAGTAAAGCAGGTAAATGCCAATAAAAACAGCAGGTAGATACAAGTCAGAAATGCCAACATCACTCCAATTCAGAGTCACTTAGAGACACAGGGAAAAAAGATTACATTCCCAGTTCTCTGGCTTTAAGACTATTAATATTATGCATGGTTCTTGTCCAATTAAAAAAAAAATTCCAAAGAGTGTATTTTTTCTAAAACTGCCAGTCCAACTCATGCCATTGGTTGGATCAGCCACAAATTTAGTTGTTGGGAGTTCTGTATGGATTAGGCTGCAGTAATAGAAAGTTAACAAGTCCCATAGGACAAGCTAAAAATGTTCAGTTACAAATGAACCCTTTGCCCCCTACTCCACCTCATCACAAAACACAGCAACATCCACTTGGTGAACAGTCCCAATCATATAGAGATGTCCCAAATTCCAAGTTGTTGAAAGGTTGCTTTCCTTCTTTTTGTGCAACATGGCACCTGGAAGTCATTGGTAGATTTAAATGTTGATAGCTTATAACATCTATTGATCAAAATCTTGAATAATATTTAGCCTCATGTGGAATGCCTCCATTTTTAACAACTTGAATTTAAAGTATAAATAACCCTTTTACTGATACTGAAGAACTATGTAAATGTGGCGCTGTTCTAGGTGTCCTCTAACTTTACGCTGAGATCTCCAGGGGAGCTCTCTCTTCACAGTGACACAATTCTCCAGCCTCATATCCAAACCCTACCAAATCCATCTCTCACATACAATTTGTTGGTGCTCATCAGGGATGAATGACTAGCAATAAAACTAACATCGGTAAGTATGAAAAACTTTAAAGCAGACTATGACACATTGTTATCATGAAAAGGGACAAGAGGAACTAATAAAACTAAACTCACTTAAGGACTGGAGTGGAAGAGCAAAGAAAAAGAAGCAAATAAGAGGATGGACAGAAATAGGCAGTATATACTGTCAAGGAAATCTAATTTATTCCCTTCTTACTCAGATATTATGCCTCAATCCCACCATAATGGTGACTTTTTGTTTATTTGTTTCCCTTCATTTTCTAAATTTGTTTTAATGGGTGGGAAGAGACAGGGAGAAGGGATAGTGGGAAAGAGCATGATGATGAAGTGATCGCTATTAAGGGGTAAGGTTAGGAAGACTCAAATGTGGCAAAGGAAGGCAGGCTGACAACGCAATGGCTAAGGGTGGAGTTGCAGACGAGGCAAAATAAAGGCTCACGTTATAGGTCCTAAGAAGCAGGTCACGAAGTAGCATTGTGCCTAGACACTCAATAAATACCTGGCTGATTCTGATAGTAGTCCTTGCCAGTCACCCTGATTCGGAGTTAACCCTTACATCTCCATGTTAGGGGGCTCAAAGATATCTATCTCACTTACTAGAGAGGTCAGCACACACATTATCCCAAAGCACCAGGGCCTGCCTTGAAATGACCCATTCTGTGACTGCTGGTGTCCTGATGTGACAACTACTGATTCTCCCAAATCAACCCAGTTTTCCTTCCTACCAAGTCAAGCTCTTGAAAAATGTGTGTGAAGACGCAC